>NC_080432.1:55591650-58382192 GCF_028018845.1 Melospiza georgiana
TATTCATCCTATCCTTCCAACTGAATTTTTTTCTTGATTAGAACATTTTAAAATCCAGAGCAGCACCAAAGTCTCTGGAAAAGTTTTGTGGGACAAAATTCCTCAGCTTTGATTAGAACTTCTGTGTGCAGTATGTCTATAGTGCAGACACCCTCAAACACGTCCAAATGCAGCATACTATTGGCTGTGAGGTTAAAGGGGCAGATTGCTAACAAAATTTTGTGATCACATTCTAATGAAAGGAATAAGTTCTCTAGAAGTTCCAAAGCATCTGAGGCAGTTGCACAGTGAAATCTGAAGGCTACCCATCTGAAATGCATGAATGCCTTTTGTGCCCTACCATGTGTGGCAGCTACCTGGCCATTGTGCCTCAGGAGCCAGCACTGCCAGCTTCCCAATAGAAGTCAAGTTCTATCCAAGCAGGCAGGATAACACAGCCATGATGGCACAGCCTTGTGACAACAACACCGTGTGTAGTGAGGGGGAGCATCTCATTTCCTCCCCCTCCCTGAATCTGCAAAGATGAATAGGGATGTGGATATGGATACCCAATGATCCCATTGTCCTGGCAGCTGCACCTTGCTGTCAGGGTCATCACACTGGAAAATGGACCATGGACAACAGGAACTGGGAGTCACACTGAAGACATGCCGGTCCTTAATAGTGTGGTGAGTGAGTTAACAATGTGCTAAAAATCTGGCATGCTCCTTTTACACTTGGTTCTGGAGCTGGGCAACCAGAGTGTGCACTCAGGCTGTTGTCACAGCCCATGGAGATGGAGTGTGGTGAGGTAACAGCAATGTATGTTCCGAAATCCATCCTTAAGAAACTGCTTAAAAATATGCCCTGAGATCAGAAGAAAGTCCCCAAGTCTTGCTTGAAAGCCTGGGCTTCATTGCTAAGGAACATTTATGGGTTTCAGATCCAGGGCTGTGGTGGTGACCCTGTTGCATGTGCTGTCTCTCTGTTAAAAGGGAGCTGTGAAGGAGAAAATGAGTGGTGTGCTTTGCCATTCCAATGGATGTGTGAGACTGCACTCACTCACAAGTGGTGCAGATGAAAATGGAGGGTATGGACATGCCTGTGGTGTGTTGAGGCCTATTGGCAATTGGAGTTTCCAAACACAGGTTTCCAGATGTCTGCAAGTTCTGGTATGTGAGCTGTAAACCAAAGGTACAATAGTGGATGAGGTGTCCTGCTCTCAGTGCAAACATTTTTCCTACTTGCATTGTGCCAGGATGCTTTACTGGCTTTAATCATCACAAGGTAGAAAGCTGGTGAGTAAAGTCTTTTCACTATATAGGTTTGCCTTAAATTGAAAGAAAAGAAAATGTAGCAGACCAAAACCATTTAATTTGGAGCAAAGTTAAGAGGACGAGTTAATGAAGAAAGGCAGTTGTTTAAAGTGTGAAACTGCTGAAGAGAGCCAAGGTACAAGGGGTTATCCACAGATGTGGCCAATTTAAACAAGACAAGCTGGTGACTTGGGGAGGTTCCACCTCCAGTGCCATTCATAAACCCAGCCTGTCCCTGGGCAGCCACTCAGCTTTGATTGCATCCTGTTTAACTTGGCTTTGGGGATGACTAACTCTTCCAAAATCTGGCTTTTTGGGTAGGTATCACACCTTAAAACATCTGATCCTCTTTTATAAGTGCAAAGCACTCTATTTTATTTCTTTGTTCTGCCTGCCAGCATCATTGAGTTTGAGTTGGTCCTACCAGGGACAGGCATGTTTCTCACTGGCACAGAATGGTAGATCCAGAAGTGACTGAGTTGACAGACTTGGACAAAAGTTCCAGAAAGGTTTATCTCCTTCTTTGCAGCATGCAGGTTTTAGCTGGCATCTGGAAGACAGTGGCAGAAGTCTCCTAAAAAACCACAGATGGAAGTCCAATTTCAGAACTGAGATCCAGATGCCAAGGCCTTGAAGGCTTGTGTCAGGTGGTATCCTTGGGAAAGGTTGTTTTGCAGTGTTTTGGTGGTTTTTTGCAATGTTTGGTACAGAACAAGTGGTGTCGAACGTCATCAGCACCTAAGAAGTTGTTTGTCCCTCCCAAGATTATGTGATAAGAATGAAGCTGTTTTGTTTTCAGTGATATTTTCCATGAATGCAATGAGGAGAGGTTCTATTGATAGCAAACCAAAAAGCACTTCTGGAGCTCAGCACCAACACTGTGCTACTCCCAGAGTTTGCAAACAATTTTGAGCTTTTCCAATTTTTTAACTAAGCCGAGAAGAACAAGGATGAACTTGAGAGTGGCAAGTTTGAAACCTACATGGGATGTTGCCATTTTGTGAGCAGTTTATCACCTCCTCAGGGTGGCTGCTCATGCTCCTGGATATCCATATCTGAGCAAGATCCAGTGGTGCCTCAGACTGCAGGTGTTGAGGCACGTCTCTTGTGGGGTGGACCACTGCCACTCAGCTGCCTCTGAGAGCTTGTGGCATGGCTGGCTGTGACCTGTTGCTGCAGCTCTGTGGTGTCTGGTCAGGTAGGTACCAGCTTAGCTTTAAAGTTGTCTTAGCCCTTTGCTACATGAGTTAATTTATATTGTCATGGCAGTGGGAGGAATAATCTTTGGTTCACACTGATCTTGGCTCTAGAAACACCCACTGGCTTGATTTATATCCACATGGTGGCAGGGAGCAGGGGTGCTTGAGGTGACCTTCAAGGCAGCCTTGCCTGCTGCAGGCAAGTCCTGTGCAGGTTCCCGCTTCTTCCTCTGCCTTCATGAGGACAGCCAGAGGCTGAAAGATGGCTTAGGAGCAATATTCCTTCCTTGAGAGTCTGACCAAGCTTTCCTGGCTGAAGCCAGGTGCAAAAAATCCCATTTGCTGTGAGACGAGAGCAGCTGAGAGCCATCACTGCAGAAATGCTCTGGACTGTGAATCACCACTAGTCACTTCTCATTGCATTTGAGGAGTGAGAAGCAATGACAGCCCCTGTGCCCCATTCTCAAATGGGAGCTGGGAGGTTGCTGGCACATGATGCTGTCATTCTGGGGGGGTCAGCACTGTGCAGGGTCCATCCTGGCTCAAAGCTGAACCTGTAAAGAATTACATCATGCAGAAGGCACTTTGAGATGGTGTTATTAAGCTAATCATGGTAGAGGAGGAGCCCCTGAGGCTCAGCTGATAAGGTAAAGAGCACATTCCTCTGTGGTAGATGAAAAGCCCTCAGCCACCTTCAGTTTGGTGTCGCAGAGCTGCATGCTGGAAATGGCACAACAGTGAGATCAAGTACAGCCACCCCCAGGCTCTGGACTCTGCTGTCTCCCTGCCCTGGGGCAACCTGGTATTTACATTAGCAGCAGACAGCTGTAGAAAGCACAGAAAAGCCATGGACCATGCTGGGGAGTGCTGAGGAAAGCATTGCCACAGACTGAGGCACCCTTGCTCTGGGGAAGGGTGTGAGTGCCTCCCAGCCCTGCCCTGAAGCCCAGCTTGCCTGTGCTGGTTCCTGGTTTGGGCTGCAGTCTGCATGTGATTCCCCTCTTCCACCCTTCTTACCAGGTGCCTCTTTCCACTGCTTCTCAGAGTAGGTGCTGCTCTTCTCCAGGAGGCCTCATCTACTACAGGGCATTTTTGCAAGTGGAAAGCTTGAGGGGAATAGCCCTTCCCCTGTGTCACCTTCAGATGTCACAGGCCATGAGATCTTCAGTCACAGTGCTCAGGATCTGAGGACCGAGAAGGGTTGATAGCTCAGCTGCTCTGGAAAACAGGTCCTCATATCACCAATGCTGGTGTCTGCCCTTCAGGAGAGGAGGGACCCCTGCAGAGGATCCTGCCATGGGCAAGACAATGAAAGGGCAGCAATGTCTGGGAGGCAGAAGTTCAGATCTCAATAATCAAACTAAAGGAAAACAAGCAATAAGAAAATGTTGCTTTGGCTTCAGCCAGGAACCCAGGACAGTAAACAGAGGAGGCTGGAAAGCCAATATATTCTACCCTGGGGGGAACTGTCTTTGAGCCAAAGAGGAAAGAAATGAATATAAAATAAAGAGCAAAGATGAAAGCTAAATACAGAAAGCACAAACTGCCACAGCCATGATTGGCAGTTTACATATTACATTTTATAGCATTCCTCTTCTCCTCCCTCCATATTTTCTTTCTCCCCATTTCTCTGCTGACAGCTCATACACACGCCTTGAGCTGCACAAATAAGTGCTCTGCTCCTCCCTCGCATCCTGCTCAGACTTCACGCCAGCCCTTCCCAAGTTCACAGACCACCCCACCATCCTGGCTGCATGCAGAAGAGACAGCAGGTCAAGGCCTGAGTTGTCACAAGTCCACTGAAAAGATTTCCTGTCACGTGCAAATAAAGCCAGCTCCTCTCCTCTGGTTTATTTGGTTTTTACTGAATCCAGTCAAATCACGATTTCCCCTGTCTCTTACAATAAACAATCAGCCCGTGTCAACTTGATTACGAGCTGCTGATGCAGCATTGTTGAATCCAAGCCCTGAGTGTATGTTTTGGCAAAAACAGCGCTATTTTCAGCTAGGCCTGCAAGGTGCTTGCCAAAAGGCTCAGCTTTCCCAGCAGACCCAAGGTGGATTGGAGGCAGGGCTCCCACTGCCTGCCTGGGCAGCAGCGCCAGGGGCCAGCTCTGCACTGCTCAGCGCTCCTGGCAGGGCCTGCACCACCTTGCTGCTCCTCTGGAATGGATCCAGAGCGGGATCCCAGCAGCGTCTGGTACACTGAGCAGGGAGAGCACAAAGAAATCCTGAGCCACTTCTGACCACTCTGAGGGCAACCACGTGGCATGTCAGCTCCCAAGGAGGTTTACTTTGCCTACATGAAATTCATAAAACCCTTTTATCTCTGTGTCCAGCGTGTGTTCCTGGTGCAGGAGCTTTGAGAGCCCTCAGCTGTGCAGAAGCTGAGGGGCAGGATTTATGCTATCTCCACACCAGGGCAAGTACCCTCCAAGTCAGCTTGTTTACACTCAGACAACACAGCCTTCATGTCATTCCTCTCTTTATAGGATATTTCTTTCTTTCCAGAGCAACGGTGTATCCCTATCTTCAATTTTCCTCTGGGACCACTCATGCTTTTGGCATCTATTTTTCCTGTTGCTGCTTTCTTTTGGATGCTCAATTTCCCATGGATTCAGTGGCCATAGAGGCCAGGTATGTGAAACAAAACTGTGAAGGCACAGACACAGAAGTGAACACAATTTGGTCAAAATGACTTCTGACCCCTCTCACGACATCCTTCTTGCAGAAGTCTGTTTTCCCCATGAGGAATGACAAGCTTGGTCCCTACCAATGTTGACAGCATGCAGATTCACAAGCTGACAGACTATACCACTCTTTTTTTTCCTAACCAAATCCCCCCTTTATTTTTGTCAGCAGCAATGCGGTAGCAGTACAGCTCCTCAGGTGGTTTGCAGTGGGCAGGGCTGGCACCTGGAGGGTGTGGGCAGTGGCAGACCCCGCTGGTGGAGAGGTGCCACCCTTGGCAGAGCCGTGCAGGGGTGGCCATGCACGTGTGTACCTGCACACGAGTGCCTGGCTGTGCCTGCGTCTCCTCTCGCTGAATTCCAGAGCTGTTATGTGTCCTGTGGAGAGAAGGAGCTATTTATGCCACAGGCATCAATAAATCCATGGAGCATTTGCAGTAACACAGGTTGCTCAGGGCCTGAGCTCAATCCCACTCTGGACAGGGACAATCTCTGCCTTTGGTGGGAGGTGGGTAGGGGCCATGGTGCGGGGCTGCTGCTGGGAAGGACACAGGGGCAAACATACAGGCAAGGTGTCTATTGTCTCCTTATTAAGTGGTAAGCTGTGTTACTTGCTCATGACTGCTGGCACAAGCCAGGGGGATGTATTTCTGCCTCCTCATTACACAAGAAGCTTGAACCAGTGCATGTTTGCATATAGTTGAGACAAACACATCAGCACCTCTTCTTGTGTGCAGGCTCGACTCCATAGAAAACAGCGGAATATTGGGTCATGAGAGACATGTGGTGCAATTACCAAAATGATTTTTTTAAAAATGTAGTTGCTATACATTCAAATAAATATACATTGTTATCCCATGTTTCAAAGGAAGGGGATGGTACCACTGCCTTTATCAAGGGCAACAGGATGCCACCAAGTAACACCTGCACAGAGCTTGCATGACTTGGTAACTGGCATTCTTCTTCAGAAAAACCTGGTGCAATTTATTCACTGGACTTTAGATCCAAATATGATGTAGGTATTTAACAGATGAGCTAGAGTCAGGGAGACAAACAGGCATTTCTGTGTATGGGTTACCCCAAACATTAGGCAAGTGAATTGCACTTTTCTGGTATCCTCTTCTTACTTTTGACTCTGAAGGGACCCCCTAGTTCAAGTTCAGACATAGCACTGCCAATTTGAAAATGTACATGAAGTAATTTTATTCCTGGTCTTTCCTGGAAAACGTTGATGAGCATAAACTTGTGACGTACAAAACCTCCTTCATTTTTCAGGCCTACCCTTTTTTTCCATCTCTTTGTTGCCTGAGTGACACTCTTGTGTTCTGGCTGATTCACCACTCCCCTGGCTATTTCCCAGCATGAAATTGCTCTCAGCAAGTGATGAATGAGTGCTCTGCCTTAACTCTGCTGGAGCAAAGGGCACAGCTACCATACGCTCCAAAACTTTCAGAGGATGATGGATTTGAGCTTTTACAGAAATCTTTATTACCTCACCTTCCTTACCCTTGGAACTGAACTTCTCATGGGCAGTTTTCAATTCAACTTACTTTCTTAAGAAGAAAAAAAAAGGTGGCGAGTCCAGGGTGATTCTGTTACAGTGATTTTAAGTTGATGTAAAACCCAGCAGTGAGGTGAAATGGGCTGCTCAGCCAGGAAGAGAATTGGCACATTGCTGGACAAGCAGGGAAGGCAGTGGCATTCAGACTGCTTTCAGTGCAGCTGTAGGACTGCACCCATGGCAAAAGCTGTTTTGGAAACAAGCTGTTTTTGCAACTCCTGTGTTTGCTTTTCACTGAAATGTGGTATACAAAATCGGGCATGCTTTTTAAAAAACAAACAAAAATTTAAAAAGGAAAAAAAAAAGAGACTGGTCTTGTTTTCTGTTGTTGCATTAACAGCAGAACCTAGTAAAACAAAGGAAACAAAGTCTTTTGGTATTTAGTGATGACAGCTCCTTAACAAAATCTGGATGAGATTGTTGCTCTTCAAAGTTCAAAGTTCGAAGGCAGGCCTGGGGTAGATGGAAAGCAAGGGAAGAAGGCAGCTGTAGAGGAAAAGCATGACCAGGCTAAAGCTTTTGAAGATGTCAGATTGGTTCTTGGCACAGCTGCTGATCTTGTATGGGACTGAGGCCCTTATCTGTAAAGGTGAAAAAAATTTTGAAGCTCTTTAGGGTCTGATGTCAGAAACAGTCCTATGTGTGTTTGCCTGGGGGAAACCTGGCCCTGGAGAAAGCTACTGTGGTTGAGGGTGGGTGCATAGGGCTTATGTTGTGACACTGCAACCAGCAGAAAGCTGCTCATGTTCTCCAAAATGCATTTATACAGGCTTTGCATGGCATGTGTCTCATAAAAATGTGTGTGCAATTTTGCCTTTGAAGAGGCATGCAAACTTCCAACAATGAAGGGCAAAGATCATTCATGTGTGGAACTGTATTTCAACAGCCACAAGCACCCAGGATTTGGGTTTACTGCAGTAGAAGTGAGAAAGAAAAGGAGCTTGAAGCACAAAGGGACAAGGAATGAGCAATGATGAATCCAGAAGCAGGTAACACAGTAACATTATAACGTGAGGACTTTAACAAAGCCCTGAAACCCAGTCTCGCCTGGTAACTGGGGCCAGATGCCAAGGTCAGGCTGATCCTCCTGGCCATGCTGTGGAGCTGATGGGGCACTTGCTGCAGGACTCAGCACAGAGCTGTGGGGCTCAGGGAGGATGTAACACCCTGGGAGACAGCTGTGCTGGAGCATTGCTGGTGTGAGCACACGGCAGCACTGGAGCCAAGGCTTTCTCACTGCACCAAAGAATCTCTGCTGCAACAAGGTGTCTGTGGATCCTCAGCAGAAATTTTGTGTCCAGCACTGTCAAGACAAAATACCGCAGATGGATTAAGCTGTCATGCTGCTCATTTATTTTCATACTCACAATGGCTATCTTGAACAAACCCCATCCTGTTTAAGCTCAGGGGCTGTGCTGCTCATTCTCTGCATTAAAACTAGATAAACTGAGGACGTGTCTAGTCTTCCATTTAGCTAAGAGCTGAGCTTCTGGACAATGCATCAGGTGCTAGCACATTCTCAGCTGCACTACTGGATTTGTCAAAGCATATATTCAGCAAAGGTTCAAGAATTTGCATCAAGGACAGGTGACTTCTAGGAGGCAGTGCAAAGAGTTGGGGGGTGAAACTTCTCCCTACTCCAAGGCTGGGGCAGTGGGGCTAAGATGTTATCTTGGGTCTTTATTCAAAGCTGCTCAAAACTCTTGGTCAAGAAATCATAGAATCATAGAATGGTTTGGAAGGGACCTCACAGACCATCTAGAACCACCCCCTGCTCCCATGTGAAGGGACAATTTCCACTAGACCAGGTTGCTCAGGACCTCATCCAACCTGTTCTTGAATGCTTCTAGGGGTAGGTCAAGCATCACTTCTATGGGCAACTTGTTTCAGTACCTCCCCATCTTCTGAATAAAGAATTTATTCCTATTATCTAATCTAAACCTTTCCTCATTTAGCTTAAAACCATTTCCTCTTGTCCTAACTCTATGTGCCCTTATAAAAAAGTTCCTCTCTTCCTCAAGTGGCTTTCTTGTAGATTTGTCATCACATGACAGGGCTTTATGCATGGCTGTCCAGTGTTCACAGCTTCCAAGAGTCTGGATATTCTGCAAATCAAGTTTCTGTATGAGAATGACACCTTTTGGCACCCAGCTGTGTCTGTCCTCAAGCGCTGCTCAGTGGTGGGTGTGGAGAAAGAGCTGAGTGATGTGTAACCAAAGTAAAGTTGGCAACTTAGATGGGTTTAGGTGAGTTAATGCACTATTAATGCACTGTCAGGCCCAGACATATTAATATTGAAGTTCCTTGAAATACCTTACATGCTTGGCTCTCTCCCCAGCCAGTGGTGTGAATACCAACCACTAGGGACAGACTTATGGACTGATTTTGTCACCCCTGACCTTCAGTTTCCTAAACAACTGCCTGGTCTCCAGAAATTGGCCTCCAGGGTTAGCTAGGGAAGGGAGCAGAAAAGAGCATCTAAATTGTACCCAGCCTTGCTGCTTCTGCTAGGTCTTCTTGTTAATTGGCTCTATCCGTAATCAATACCCTTGTTTAAACCAAGTCTGGGAAGGAAAAAATTGTAAAAAGCCCTGTTTAACAAAGAGCACTGATGGACCAGCTAAGAATCCTTTGCTTAAAATCTAGTCATGAAATGAACAAACAAGGTAAGAACAACAATCTGATTCTCACGCAAATTTTTGCCCTGAGAGAGGAGTGCATGAGCACAAAACCGATTATCGGCTGATGGTCATTTGCATACCCTGGGCTATCTCAAAGCATTTTGCTGATCAGGGCTGGTCCTTTCCACCCTTTCCCATGCAGGTGTGTGGTAGAGGCTTGCAGCCTCTATCGAATCACAGCCTCTAGAGGGGAGCACCAAATGCTCTTACAGCCACACAGTGCTTGAGAGGAGCAAGGAGAGCAGCAAATGGCTTGCTAGAGATCATCCAGGGAAACAGCAGAAAGGTTTGAAATAGTTAACCAATGTCGTGTCACCCTCTCAAATGTCCCTCAAAGCTGGTCTAAGGGAATCTCTTAAAGAATTCACTGGGATTATTTGCTTGGTCTGAGATAGCAGGGTGGTACAGCTTCATGGCTCCTCCTTCATGGCAATTCCTCTCCTTCTTTTCATCCGTGTGTGTAGCTCAGGGGTGAGAAGAAGTGGGAGTGGCACACTAAAATCTCAGGCTTTACATTGGGCAGGTTTTTTCATATGTCTGCTCCTGATGTAGAGCCCTGTCCCTGAATGTTCCCTTCTTCTCCCACAGATGACATCTTCTGGTGTCATGAAGGGGCTTTTCTGTCTTCGTGGTGGCAGTGACGGGTGCTGGCTGGATCCAACTCCGAGGGAAGCAGGTGCTGGCTCAGAGCTTCCCATCTCTGAGCCAGGGTGCCCTTGGCCACCATCACCCTACTGCACTTCCCTCTGAATCTCAATGAGCACCTTGGGATATCAGGGGCAGATGGGATACACTGATTACTTGGATCCTTCCTATTTTGGGACATGACAAGCAGTTCATTTTCCCCCTCTCCTTTCATGTTCACACAATGCTTTACACTGCTCTCCTCTGCACACATTTATCTGCCAGGCAGGGTAATAGAGCAGCACCCAGGGAGTCTCCAAGGCTTTTGTGAGGTTTGGTATTGCTGAGCTGTGAATGCAGGGAGAGGCAGCGTGTGTAGCTAATCCTATGATACAATAACCAGTCCTTCGTGGTGGATGTCAAATTTACTAAATGCATGATTGTTTATTGTTTGCCTGTGTAATGATGTGTGTGGGACTTGGGCCAATTTGGAAATATTAATAAACATGACAGCATTTCAGTAATGCAGCAGACAGAATCCTCCCATTGCTCCCAGGAACACTAAGGCAACATGTTCATAGACTGAATGAAAGGGAGTTCTCTTCTGAAATTAAAAAAAGGGCTTTCTATTATCTAAGCTAAATAGCAGAATATTTCACTAGGTTATTCACACTGGCACACTCTAGCTGCAGGTGGGTTCATTAGCTTCTCTCTGATGTAGCAAAATTAGATCAGTGTAAGGGACAAGGAAGCTGCTGACATTAGCCTGTGCTGCCACTGAAAGGGCTGCTTGTCTGTGAGGAGCAATGGACTGGTGATTTACAGGGCATTTAGCTCAGGCAAAGCTGAGCAGTCCAGTTTATCTCAGCCTTTTCTCCCTTATGGACAGGGAGCCTTTTGGCTGTGGCTGTTTTATTGCTCCAAGTGATGGTACACCTGTGTTGCCAGCACTTCAGAGGGGGATATTCAAAAGTAACCACGCGTGAATGTTTATTTCCCAAAATCAGCCTATCTGACCTGCACCAGGCAAGCTCCCTCCTGCCCTTCCAGCTTGAGTCTGTGACATCACAACTTTTTGGTAATGGCCTATTAATCACCTACTGCCTGATGCTGTGAATTCTGTCTGGTTTCCTCCAGGATACTTCATCATCTGCAAGCAGGACTTGGACCAGGCAGGGATGCCTCCATCCAAGCCCCTCCAGATGCCGGTGCTCCAAGCTTTGCCAGAACTGCATGATTTCCGTGCGTGCCATTAGACTGGGATGATGAACAGCTTGGCTGTGAGCACATGGAGTGCAAACCCTGGTGAAACCTGGCTTGGGGCCCTGGCAAAAGAGCATCCTCACTGCCGTGCAGAGCTGCCATCTGGCAGGTTGGACCTGGTGTCCTCACCACTCCAGCCTCCCAAGCCAGTGGCTTTTTTGTTTCTTTTTAAATGAAAACAAATGTTAACTTCAGTCCATGGATGATGCAGCCCATGGCTACTGGCAACAGCTCTTTGTGCAAGGGTTACTGGGATGAAGGAGCTTAACTGCACACCACAGTACCCAAAAATAGACCCAGTGGGTCAGCAATGTGGTCTTTGGAATGAAGAAAATGATCCCACCTCAGGGAGCAACCAGGTAACCAGGCTGCAGTTTGGGGTGCAAAGCACACTACAAAGTGCTCTGTGTAGTGGGTGCAAGGTGAAGCACAGTCTGTTTGTCCCTCTGGCACTGCCTGCTGCATCCCAGGAGCCATGTGGGATCTCACTGGTGCATTCTGCAGGAAAGGGGCTGCTGTGCTCTCTGCTGCCCCACCTGCAAGACTTGCACTTTGAGGACCTTTGTGTGGTATTAATGTGATTCACCTATTTCGTATTTCTTGTTTTGTCTGACTTCATGGGAAAAAAAAAAAAAACAAGGAGAATCCAGGTAGGTACAACTGGACAAAATTTGGATGGGGTTTCTTTAATTGTAGTGACGAATTTTCCCCATTGCCAGTGTTGTGCCTTCATATGTTCCTTCTCCACTCCCTTCTTACCAGTTGGTTAAAACTTGTGCCCAGGAGCAGCCTCCAGATATGCCATGGGATGGTTATAGCAGAAAATAAGAATATTTGAGCCTGAACCCAAATTTCTGGTAAGAAGAACAACTGCCCCTTCTGGCTCCCCTTGTTCATTTCCCTTCCAGACACAAGAACAGTCCTGGATGTTATAAATTACGACAGACCACAGCAGCTGCTTTTGCAGCTGAGGGTAAAGAACCCAGGCAAAGTTCACACGTGGGGTTTTGGAGGGATCATATCAAAGCTGGGCAGTGCCAGGGGCAGTGGCTGTGGTACACACCTTGCGGGCTGCAGCGGCATTGAGTGACTTTACCACTTGCAACTCCTTGAAAAATGCTGCCAGAAGAAGAAGGGCTCCTTCCTTTTCCCCTCAGCACTGATGAAGCTTTCAGGGACTCACTTTCCAGTGTGGAGAGTGCCATTTTCCTCCAGCAGTTTGCTGCAGGGATTTTTCAGCTTTTTGGTTGTCCTGACACAACCACATCTTCAGCACTCTCACCAAGTGCCCATTAGCCCTTTTCTGGTACCATCACCCCACAGCTTCACACTGTCCTGCTTTTCCATGAGGAAGGCAAAATTCAGGCTATGAGAATTCAGGCTACAGGTCCATACACAGTCGGCATAGTCGTCTCCCATAGCTTCTTCCACAACATGTTTTTTTAATTTTATTGAAGAGCATTTTGTCTGAATGACTTTAACTTCCTAATTGTCTTCATTGTCTGCGATCATCAAACCCTCCTCAGTTCCCTGCCTGTCCCACAGTCATCTGCAAATTCTGTCAGTAGCAATAGTTGTTCCTTCCAGATCACTGGAGGAAGATGCTGCAAAGTGTCAGGTCTACAAGAGGTCCCCAGGGAGCCCCACCAGAAGTGCTCCTATGTGTGCCACCTCCATTGGTGCCACCTCCACCTGTGCCTGTCAGCCATCCATCCCCTCAACTGTTTTGTGTTGCCATAGGTTCATTCTCCCCCAAAAGTGCTGTGTGGAGCCTGGTGGTGCCTCACCCAGGGATTGCCTGAAGGCAGCTACAAGTATCAGTCACTTTTTATAAACCCAACAGAAAATGAAATGAGACCTGTTTTCCATAAAACACTGTTAACTGGCACTGATGCTCTCTCTCTTTTTTTTTTTTTTTGTTGTACTTGAATCCTGCGTCATCTTCTCTGTTGTTTGGTCTGGGGTTCATGTCAGATTTCCACCTTGTCTTTTTCAAAACCTTGGCATACACTTAGACTTTTTCCAGTCCACTGGAAATTTCCTGGCACCCCTGGGGTTATTAAAAATGGATGCCAACAAGCTAAACATCTCCCAGACAGTTCTTTAAGGACTTCAGGGTATAAGTTTTCTGCACTTTGAAATTTAAAATTGTTTGTCCCAAACAGCTGTTTTCTGTCATTCTTCTCAGTGATGCACTGGAGAGCACTTTATCATCTTTATGTCATCTCAATGTATCATCTATTTCCTTTCAAAATTGCAGAACAAATATATTAATCAAACTATTCTGCATTGTCATTAGCTGCTTCATCAGCTCTATCTAGAAATGAGCTAATATTGTTGTAACAACTCATTTTTCATTTCTTAATGGATATCTTTATGGGAATCGTTGAATTTATGGAATTGTTGAATTTATGTATCTGCATGACAATTGGCTGAATGCTTCCTGACTTTTGAATATGTGTAATCAACATTGTCTTTTAGATACATCATTCAGATATATAATTTGCAAAACATAAATTATTCAGGATGTTGCTCAGCCACACAAATGAGTTTTCTTGTCTGGGTCATTCATCTCACCTAGATGAAAGCTAAGGCACAAGAGATGCTGCTCTTTTCACTTTTGCTAAGACCAAGTTAATTGAAATATGAAATATCTGTCCCCACACAGCAGTGCTGCCTACAGAAAGGGGATGCAGCCTAATTGGAGAGATGAGGGATTATCCTCAGGTTCAGGAGACATAGATTTTGTTGCTGGCTCTGTTACTGAGTGTCCTCATGCAAGTCATTCACCAGCACATGCCCAACTCTTCTGCCCAGTAACTGGGACTTGTGGTGCTTCACCTCCTCTAGGAAGTGCTCAGAGTCTGTGGAGAAGCATATCTTCCCTGATAGAAGCCTTCTGCCATCAGGGGGATTTAGAAAAGTATTGAATGGACAGGATTAGCCCTTGTTTTGTTCTTCTTTGGTTGCCATTTACCTGGCCATTCCCATTTGGAACATCTCATTTAATAGTGATTTACTTTGGTCTTGAAATTTCTGGAAAAGCTGTCCAATGAAAAGCTAGGACTTCAGGGCGAGAAAACAGAATCAATACTTGTTGATCTTTTAATAAACTCTGCCCCCAGAGAGTGGGGTTTAGACCTTCACAATTTCCAGTCTCTTTCTGTGAGTGAGTGGAGTAGGCGGAAAGCTGAAACCAGGAGGGATCTGTATCCAATATGGGATTTGTTCTTTGTGGAAAGACCAGCTTTGGTTCAGACTGCTCCAGCTGGTAAAACTTTCACTCTGTAAATTCAGTGTGAAACCAAATGTGTTTCTTGAAAGAGATCCTTGGAGGACTTTCAAAGATACCGGTGGGTCAGATGTATCCAATTAGCAAGGGCCTGTGACAGCAGGCGAGAGCCCTGAGGGGCAGGGTGGGGAATCTTCCCAGAACATCTTGCCTGCACCAGGCTGAACTCCACTGAGGTCACCCCGTGGGTTAGAGCACAGGGAGTTCATGGTGGGGTTTTGGTGGCAGAGCCTTCTTTGGGCAGGGCTCACATGGGCAGTCATGCCATAGGCCGTCACCCCCACTTCTGCATCTACCTGCACACCTTTGTGTACAGTTAGGAAATGGGAATGGGGAGACATTTCTACTCCTAACACTTGAATGTTTCTGTCTCTGCTGGCTGCTGCTTTGTAAACATGGCCTTTCACAAGATTTTTCAGCTTGACTTCTCTTTAGCCATTATTGGAATATGAATCCCAGTATTACCAGTTAGATAGTGCCTGGGCCAGTCTGACCCTCGCTGCTGGGCCAAAGGCAGCAACTGCGGTGTGTCACCCCAGAGATACCTTGGCTTGCTGGTGGTTGCAGCTGGGCACTGAACAAGTCCAGGCTTGTTAGGAACTCCGTTTACCTCAGGAGGAATGGCTTCTGGTGGTGGTGAAGAGAAAAAGAGATGGATTCTGCTGGAGGGTTTAAATCCAGAGTTTCATTCCATGGTTAGAGAGGTCTGAATGTAGGCAACTGCTCCAACAGAATCATGACCGCATGGTCTGATCACCTTTTTAAGCTCAGGGACAGGGGAAGGGGAGGTACAGGTGAGCCACCAACCAGGTGAGAGGGGCAGGGTCTCAGGGGGGGATGACACCCAGACAGGCCAATGACCCCCAGCCCTGAGGGGCATCCTTTGAACTTGGCCAACCACATGACACCTTGCTGGAATGTTAAACCTGATTGACAGCCCAGCTAGGGGGCGAGGGGGGAAGGGGAAGAGAGGTATTGGCACACCTGGGGAAGGAAGTTTACAACACACTGCAACAAGCCATGCTCTCTATCACCTGGGAAGGTTTTATCCCTTGTAGTATATCACACCTTTTCAGGAAAGCTCAAAAACTCCAAAGTCCCTGCAGGCTGTGTGTTCAGGACCCTGTCTTGGAGCCCAGTACTCCTGGGGGAATAGCCCTGATACTTGGCTATAAGTACAATTTTTCTCTAAATCTTGGATCTTTGGATCAGCTGTCATTACAATGCAAGGAGAATCCAGACTTACTCTGAGTGTTGCTCACGTACAAGGGCTTGAAACATGATTTCTATTCATTGCTGACAGCTTCTGTGCTGGATTACCCACTGGGTAACTAACCAGGGGAAAGTTTCCCACAGAGACAGCACCCAGGGCCTTCCCCCTGAGAGGGTCTTGTGGCATTTCACAACTCACACATGTACAGCTCTGCTGTGGGGAGGCAAAGGGGAGCCCAGGACACTGCACAGGAGAAGGTTGAGTGGGCAGCTGAGCACAACTCCTCTGCTGCCAAGGAGCTTGGGAACTGCACACAGAAGCAGAGATAGGCTTAGTTGGTAATGCCCCAAATGAGAACTAAAGAGAGGGAAGGTGACCTTGGTTAGGGGATGAGACAGAGTTCTCAAGCAGTGTTGCTTTCCAAAAAGAACACATCCCTAGTGACAGCTGAAGGATGCTGGGATGCTAGGTATAGTATGAAAAGACCTAGCCCTCTAAAATGGGGATCAGGTTGAAAACTACATCAGAAACAAAATGATCCTCATTTACTATCTACGTTTATTTATTTGAATCTATTTGAATTTATTTGCCAGGTGCCAAGTGTTCAATTACAAAAAAACTCTGGCCAGGCAATTCCTCAGTGCTGTTCAGAAGCAGCACTCAGGTGCTGAGGAACAGGGATGTACCTGAGCTGCCAGTAGGCAGCTACTTTAACAGCAGTACTAGTTCTGCAACAGCTGCCAGTGACACAGGAACTACTCCAGATGTGGGGTGTTTATGAGCTGATTTATGAACTAGAGTAGGATCACAGCAGCTATCTGTGGTATCGGTAAGGGTGCAGAGGATGATGGCTGCCTCCAGCTTTGGCCCCTGCAGATGCACCTCACTTCACAGCTTTCTGTCTGCAGAGGACAGGAGAGAGAATCAAAATGCAGGAGCCCTTGAGGAAAGGATGAACAAGGCTTTGCATTTTAGATGGGCTTTAGATTAGAAAAATAATAAAATCCGAGCATTTTAATAGAAAGATCATCTCTAACATTGGTAATCTAGACAGACAGCAGTGGGATGAAGAGAGACATAGGGAATGTTTGATGTAAAATCAAGGTCGTGCCCTGAAAATCAGACACAGATGTGGAGAGAGGTATGTGAACCATTAAAATGAAAGGAAACCTGAGATAGCTGCTCCACCAGCTGCCAAAGACACCACGCTCTGTTTGTGCACGCTGGAGCCTACTCTCCTCCACACTTGGCAGCGTGGCAGATGCCTCATTGTGGTACCATCAGAGGAGAGGAAACCCAGAGGATAAACCAGAAGTGACCTAGGAACATACCTTAAAAATTCCTTTCTACTCATTAATCTGACTGGGGAGAGAGGAAGGGAAAGTCCTGGCCCAGGAGCCAGGGGGCTGGAGCCCTCTGCTCACTTGCTGAGCTGACACAGAGAGCTCTTTTCCTGCTCAGAGGCACCAGTGAGCAAGAGGGAGCTGTTCTGTCCTTATGTGTGGCCAGGCAGCTGTGTCTTGGCAGATGCTGCAGAAATCCACTGTGGTTCTTTTTGGGAGTGCCAAGGTGCTGCAGAGAGACCAGGAGCATGCAAGTTTGTTCATTTGTGGAGGAGCATGAAAATTCTGTTCCTTCTCATTTGATTATGCCCAGGCCGAATCTGAGAGACCCTGAAGCTGATAGCATTTTTACTGCTGATTTTCACCATGTGCTGTGACCTTCACTATCCTTGAAACATCTGTTTTTGCAGCACCAGCCTTCACTGAGCTTTCTGCTCTTGACTCCCAGCATGGGAAATGGACTCCTCAGCACCCTGGTCCAGCCTCCCACCGCCTCTGCTCCGGTGGGTGAGGGTGACAGGCTCCTGACAAGGACAAAGCAGACACTCAGGAGGGCACCTTGTACCCACCAGGCACTTGCAACTGCATCTGGCCTGGACCCCCCACTGCAGGGACAGCAGTAGATGCTCTGGGAGAGAGGCACAGGCTGCGCGCTGAGAGAAAGCCAGGCCTGTTTGTGTTTACATTGCTGCAGACATCACCCAGTGCTGCTTCTAGACTGAAAGCTGTGCAATCAGCAGCAGCGAGGCTGAGCCTGGGCACAGCTGGGGCTGTGGCCTTGTGCCACTGCCTTCTGCAGCTCTGTGCTCCCTGACAGGGCCATGGACTGTCACCACATCCTCACAGCACGTGGGCTTACCCAGTCCCAAGCAGCTGGAGTGGAACAAGGTTTCCACACCCAGCTTCCAGATCAGAAAATCCAAATCCATGTGCAAAAGGACAGAGCATGGGAGTGATGGCATTCAGTCACCACAGTGCCATCAGACACAGGGGAGGTACTCTTAAAGCACTCAGCAAGTTGCAGAGTGTCATAAGGGCTGGAGAACCACTCCACACTAGCTGGGAACTTGCAGACACAGTCTTTGGCATGTCTTGGCTGGAACAGATTCTTTGGTACCAGGGCTGGGAGGCAGGAAGGGGTCAGGTGGGGAAGGTATCACCCTTGCACCTTTTTGACTTCCTAAGTTCCTCATCTCTGACTGTGTGTCCCCATGTGTCACTGAGGGTTGCTGCCTGCCTACAGCCTGAGGAAACCTCCTCCATGGGAAGGCAGCCAGCAGCACTGCCTGCAGCAGAAGGACAGACTTTTCCAAGGAGCATCAGTTTGAGGTTTCTTCCTCTTTGTACTTGGTCATCTAAACAAGGCTCTGATTAAAGCCAGGAGCTGTTGTACACTCAGCCATGTGTGGACCTCAGCCCAGCTATTTGGTCAACAAAATAAAAATTAAGATACTTAACTCTGAGCATCTGTTTTCTTGCTTTGTTCTTTCTTTTAAATTTTGGCCGAGTCCCTGTGAGATTGGACCATTTTCCTGACAGGTCAGCACAACAAGATGCCTCAAAGCTTTCTAAAGATTGGTTCTTTTACTTGATGATGGCCCAGAAAGCCACTGGGGATGTAGAGTCAGCATCAACCCTTTTTGGGAAAAGGAGAGGGTGGAAGGGGAGAGGCCATGGTTGGTTCTGATTTGCTTGGCTTGGCGCTCAGGCTGGCCGAGCTGTGCCTTGTGCTGCAGCCACATGATTTGTGTAGCTGTGACACACAGCCATAAATCAATCCAGTTGGGCTAGAAAAGTTCACGAACCCTTACTGAACTTTTGGACGAACGTGGGTCGAGTTTCAGGCTCACAACGAAATCTGAAACCAGGCAGGCTTCAGAAGGATTTGCGTTTCATTGCAACCCTTTTGTAGAGCTTCACTGGAAAGGTGGTGGTCAGGAAAGTGCTGGGTTTGGTTAAGAAAAAATGGTGTTAGCATGAGAGCCTTTAAATAGAGCAAGGCTGATTTTATGGAATAGTCCTACTAACAGTTAGTGAAAAATTATTATTTTTGAAGACTTCCTCTTGTACAGCCAGGAATCTTCATTTCACTTATTTTCATTTCACATGTCCAGCATGGCTAAAACACCTGCTGGGAAGATTCATTCCAGTATATTTTTCAGATTTTCAGAGTGGTTTCAAATCTCTTACTCTTAAACCTATTAAATGGAGATCTGTTTGAAAATCTTTTTGCTTTAGAAACAAACAAAATTATCTCATTTTACAGGCATGGGAGTTTCTCAAAAACATCTTAATGCAATGCTAGCAAAAGGTTTCAAGGAGCATCATCATTTTCAGACAGCTCAAAAATAATCTGTATTCCTCCCCTAAATCTGAATGCAGAAATTAAGCCAGAAAGGGTTTCCTGTCAGGTTTACTATTGGTTTTCTGGCGGAGGGAGGTCAGGTTCTCCTGCTGCATCTCCCAATATGGCAGATATCTTCAGTGGATTAGTTTGAGTTCAGATTTTGAATAAGCCTTTGCAGTGTTGCTTATTGCAAGTGGGCTGGGGATGATAATCTGGAGATTTTAAGATAATAAGATTTCAGGTCCAGTTTATTTGCCCTCTTCTATTTGAACCTTCAGGTTTCATATTTGCAACCTTTTTCTTCCCAATGCAAAGGAGTGTGAAAGCTGAGATCTTTAAGCACTCACAGGGCTATACAGCCAATTTCTCAGGAGAACAGTAGATACACCACAGCTCTTTCAGAAAAAAAGAGCATCAAGAATTGGCATCTGTGCCTTCACATGACTGGGTGAGGCTCTGATTCCACAGAGCTTTGTATTTCACCCCTTCACAGTGCAAATTAGTAGAAGCCTTGTTATACTTTACATTTTGTATTTCAAATAAACGTATTGCATACTAATAAACTGCTATGGTAATTCGGTCCAGTGTTTTCAGTGTTTAGGATGACCCTTGCTTTTGGATTAAATTGACCCTGGAACAGATCCCAGATTAACAAAAACAAAATAAAAGCATGGGATTTCAGTCAGTTTGAACACCAGAGGATACACAAGAAATACTGAAGCTTAACCAGAACTTTGTGGAGATCTGTGTCTCTCATGAAACAAATTGTGCTGGTGACCTATGTGAAAAAGGACCTAAAAGGTCCAATGTTCTCCTTATTGACAACATGATTGTGGTGATTCAGAGGAAAGGGCTAAAAAAGGGAGGACAGTGAAGTGCCCTTCTCAGGAAGGAATATTGTGACTCTCAGATTCTGAGCAGCGATTTTTATTTGGCCAGGGCAAAATTCAGTTTGGAAGTTAAAGGGAATAATGAACTGAAAATCTCTGAGCTATGTACAGCTGTCCCAGAAAAACAAATGCTCTGGCCTAACTTCTGCTTCCATGGAGATGGATACACATTGTGTAGGCTGCTGGGGGACTGGACCCCCAGGATCAAGAGCAGCACCTTGGGGTGCTCTGGACCTTGCTGGACCATATCTGCATTCTTGAAAATCTTCCTTTCCATGAGAAAGTCCTGTGGGCTCCCTCTCTGACCTCTGCCTAGTGCATGTAAGTCCTGAGGGTCTAAGGTAAATCACACTGGGCCTATAGACTTACAGCTGAGTTTGGAAACTAATTTGTGGCTTTAAAATATGAGGTCTCAAATATGAGAACTATTTTCCTCTGTTTGTCAGAGCAGTGGATTCAAATCCTTCCATGCCAGAGGGACCCCAGGAGTAAGTATCATAGCAGAGGTCCCTGCTGGGGAATAATTAGCCTTGACTCCATGGCTGCAGAAGGCTGATCAGTCACTTCATTGTCGCTATACTATACCATTAAGAAAAACCCATCACCCTTGCCAGACTGTCACGACACACACGAGGATCCAATTGGTCAATGAATCCAAAACACCATCACCAGAGTCCAATTAAGAAATATCCCTTTAGTAAACAAATCTCCATAAAACATTCCACATGTGCACAACAACAGGTGCAGCAAGTGGAGATAAGAATTGTTTCTCATTCTTTTCTCTGATCTTTCTCACAGCTTCCCAGGAAAATCCTGGGAGAGATATATCTCTTCTCTGTTCAGAGGATTTGTGATTACCACAAGTAAGAATGGGAGAGAAGGCAGAGAAATGAGAACTGGACTTGAGAGATAATATATGGCAGAAAGACAGTGTAGTTCCTCAAAGAGGACAGGGAACATGAATCCTTGATGACAGGAGATGAGGGACCAAGAAAAGCTGGAGAAAAGTCATCAGATGGAGAACATTTCAGCTAGATAGAAGGAAAACTTTTCTTATTGAGCCAAGAAATTACAAGTTGCTAAGAGTGCCATGGAGTTGGAGTGGGTTCAGAATGGCAATGGCAAGTAACAGAGAGCTCTGCTGGCACAATATCTCTGCTGTTGGCTCCTGACCCAGCTCACTATGGGCCACACCATAACTGCATTCAGCATTCCCCTAGGACCTACAGCTGCAATGACAACTCGAGGGGACAATACATGGTATCAAAACATCTGCAAGCCATTGAAGAATTGGAGATCTGCTAGAGTACAGATGAAGCCATTCTGTTGCCAAGGAAATTTTGCGAGAGCTGCCACAAAGCCAGTGGTGTCACAGAATTGATCACAGAAGGGTTAATGTTGGAAGAGACCTTAGCAAGTTGTATTGTCCAATGCCTCTATATTCATGCAGGGCTCTGTTCTACAGCAGGTTGCCCAGGACCATGTCCAAAAGGCTTTTGAATATTTCCAAGTATGGAGACTTTGCTATCTCCCTGGGCAACCTGTACATCAGGTTATCACATAGGCTTCCTGCCTTTCCTGCACTCTGTGCACGCCTTATTCTCGGACAAGTTCTGCATGTGAGAGATCAGCACATACTTCAAGCAAGGCCAGAGCAGATGACTCATTGGATGCAACTTTCATCCCAAAGCATCTGTGTTTCAGCACAGCAGCATGGCTAGGAGCTGCTACCCTAAATCTCCCTTTTTCAGACTTGAGGTTTTCCAGGTGGAGACAATTATTTAATTTCCTTCTACGCATGAAGGAGGCAGAGCTGTATCTTTGACATCCAGGTGTGTTCCACTTCATCAGAAGGATAGAAAGCATCATTTCAAACATGCTTCCATTGGGAAAAGTTTAATATGGAGAAAGTTGCTCCCAGGGAGCTGTGAGAACTGTGCCATGAGGAGCTGTAAGAGTTGTTCTTTTTCCTGGGTAAAATCTTGATGGAGAGTAAACATCCATTTGTGCTATACCTGACAGCAGCAGGAGCAAGAACAAGATGAAGGTAAATCTTGCATTTTGTAATGGAAGAGTTCCTCAAAACTTCCTCAAAATTCAGAGTCCTGTGTGCATGGGAATTTCTGAATGTGTGCATGTGTGGTCCACAGCTCTTTGTTATATACTGTGATTTTCCCCACTCCTCCACAGAGATAAGTAGGTAGGAGGCAGCTGTTTGGATAAGTCAGCAGCAGGAGATAAGATTGTAACAAAGCCATTGGACAGCAGTGGAAACTTTCTGTGCCACATGCAGGGCTTTTATCAGGGGTCTACAAATTGTCTTTGCTTCATTTTAAGGGCTTAACTTAGCTCATCCTCAAAGCAAAATGTCCTCATCCTTCCTGTCATCTTCCAAGATAGAGGAAGTGGTGAGATGTGTGTGTGTGTGTTCCCTGTCAGCTGATATCACCTCACACCAGAGCCTGGAAACAGGCTTTTAAATCAGCATTTTGGGTTTCCTTTCCTTGTTTCCCTCTGCTTTGGTGACTTTGGCAAAAAGAGCCTCCGTTTCCTCCTTTGCTCTGATTAAACAAACTGGAGGATTCAGAGATGGTGTGAAATGAGACAAGCCTGATGGGACCTAGGAACAGCCTTTCCTGTCCCTGCAAAACCCCCGTGCAGGCAGTGCTCACATCCCCTGCCTTGGTGCCAGGGAAATTGCGCATGTATACTCCAAGTGTAACCTAAAAAGCCTGGAAATCACTGGGCAGCTACTGAGGTGATATCTGAGCCCATGCTTGTGGACTGGCTTGCAACTGCTTAGCTCTCAGCCACTGCAAAAGCAGAGAGGCTTTGAGCACAGCTGTGTCAGCTCAGCAGAGAAGGTGAACCAAGAGAACTGGTGCCAGAAAACTGATTGAGGGAAGAAATCTTTTGGCTGGGCCTTTCAGATTCTGGAGATGTGCATGAAGGGATTAGTTTGGTAAAGTCAGAGTGTGACCTGCACAGGAGTTGGGTACAGTCTGGAAGTCCCATGCTCTGCTGTACATTCTGCCCTGTCACTGAGATCATAGAGCAGCTGGCAATATATAACGTGTAGCATTTCCTTAAAAACATTAAGTATCAAAACAAAGCAGTAGTTGAAGCAGTGCACTGTTCCTCTCACCCTAGGGACCAACATGTCTCTAGAGTGCCAAGCTGCCTTGCAAGGCCAGTTTTGTGCCCTAGAAGAATTTGCAGAGTATATGGACAAGACACTAAAAGAATGGGAGAAAAAGAGTGAAGGGCTCATATTTATTGGCCAAGTGGATGGAAGAATCTGAAGAACTTAGATGTGCTCCTGATTTACTTCATATGTGTCCTTGCTTTTCAGCAACCAGAGGTCTTCCAGCCATGCCCATAGCCTGGGCCAGACACAGGCTCTTCCTCTGCCACCAGGACAGTCACTGAGAGGTTCTTCAGGAAAGTCACTGCATGTTAAATCTTCATCCTCTCTCAGTACACATGACATTGCAAGCACAGGCAGGCTGTTTCAACCTGATTTAAGCAGGTCAGAGAGGAAATGTGCAGCAGAACAACCTTACTCCCTGCCCACTGATAGCCCAGTGTTTAACAGCTTGCAGCTTGCTGAAAACCATGTGTGAAAAGAGCTATGCCAAATGAAACCTACCGACACTAAATGCAAATTTTGTGAGCAAGAAGTAAATTAAACAACTGAAAAAGCTGGAGAAATGTCTAGATCACTTGGGTGGGTTTATGTATTTAAGAAAGGGTTGGCTTATGTATTCATTAGCAACGCACCAGCCTCAGAAACAAATACTTTAAATCGTCTGATATGACTTTGTCTGGGAATGAAGACATGAAACAAAGACTGCACCTCACTGAAAACCTCAATCCCAAGCCCTGAATAACCAAGTAATAGTCTGCAGACCACTTTAAAGTTCTAAGAACTTTTCTGCCTGGTATTTCCTCATGCTTATTAGACATGTAATGAAAAAGGTGATTTATAACACAATCCTTATATATACAACCTTTCTTCTAGAAAGCAATCATTGTTTGTGCAGTGCTGGTAGAAGCATCTCAGTTGTGAAGTAGTTTTAACTGCAGGGAAGAGAGATGTTGACTCAGTTAAAAACTTTTCTTTATATTAGTTCCCTAGCAAAAGGTCACTAAAGACACACTGAACAAAGGCAGGAGAAGACATTCATTTTCCTACTGCTGATAGCCCTTGAGCTGCCCGTACAGAGAAAAGATGCTCTGACTTGCTCAAGTGGAGGAAGGTGCTCTCACCAACAGCAGCCCACAGCCCCATGGAAGCTCTGCACCTCCTTCACTGACATGCAAGATTTTGTCCTTACATTTTGGTGAAAAAAGTGCTTATAATTTGTCTTAACAAGCCAGAAGGAGACTCCTTCTATGTAAGACAGCCCTCAGGGACTACTGAGGAGACCTGGGAGTTCCAGCAGGATGCACCATGAGGAAAACAGGCAATGAGGGAGTGTCAGGACACTGATGATCTTTGTGGCCTTCTTCCTCTCTGAGATGCCTAGTCCAGGACAGCCTGGGCCTACCTGCAGAGTCCAGATGACTCATAATTTAACCAGCAAAATTGCACTGCCCACATCTTCTTAGAGAAAGGAGAGCTGACAAGGACAGATTTCTAACTACTAGGGTAAAAATGACCCTACATGGGAACTTCTGCAGAAGTGCATACATGTATACATCTACATGTATATAAACTAAAATGATTTAAACTGTTTACAGATCTGTCTAAGTGCCAAGAAGTGATTTTGGAGTTCAAAAGCAGTGTGCTGAGAGGATGAGGAGAGCACACGCTAGTCTTAAAAAGAAGGAAGTTCCTGTCTTGCTTTTAGCTCAACTATATTTTTGTTTGCTTTTATGACTATCATTTGTTAGTTTCTGAATGGGCTTTGGCCAAGCAATTCTGGGTGTAGAAATCAGTATTTTAGTTATGAAGCACAGACATCGTGGTATTCACATTCTTTGGATCCTCTCTCCTGAGGTATAACTATTGAATCTGTATTTAATGCAGTTGAAATAAGCACAACACTCCCATTACTTTCAGTAAGGTCAAGGCTGGGTCCATTACAGACAGAGATCCATTAAGCCCTTTATGTGCTGGCCAGGCCTTAGAAAATTGGCCTGGAGTTCTTGTTGTTCATTCCTTCTGGCTGCTGTTAATCAATTAATATTGAAATTGCAGAGTCAAATGGAGACTGGATATTAATGTAGAGTGTGCACTGTTTCCCTGCAGGAATTCATGTAGAAGCTGTCATTAGCATCATGCATATACATGAGTCCAAGAGAAAGCTATTAACTTATGTATTCATCCAAGCAGGCTCAGTAAGTGCTTTACCATCAACAATCTTGCTGCACTTGAAATTAAATATGTGTGTCAAGGTTAGCACTTCCTGGGCTGAAAAACTGAACCAGAAGAATATTAACAGATGTTAGCAATATGTGTATGTGGGAGGAGAAGATCACACCTGAGTCTAGTCAATACTGAACAATATTTGGAGCCTGGAGCTAATAATCTAGAAAAAAAATCACTTTTAAGGAGCACAGACAGAGTTTGTGTTCTCTGATGATGCCTTTCCCCTCTGAGTATGCCCAAATGGACTTTCTGACACAGTATTTAAACACAGACTCTGTTAGGTCTGACCTGGGGCACCCAGGAACCTGCAAGGACTCCTGCAGCAAAACATCTAAAGAAATGTCTCTGGCTGCTGCAGAACTGCCTGTTGTCTCCACCTCCCTGCTGCAGCCCTTTACCTGGGGATAGAACAACAATTCCTGCTCCCTGTCCCTGAGACAATCCTCTGGTTAGAAGCAGAAGTATTGAAGCTAAGCTCAAGGCAGCTGGTTTAAGTTGGCTTTAGTTTCCTAATACATATTTTCTTTTTAAAATACAATCATTAGCTGTTGCGCAGAATTATTAACAGAATAGCTAATGGATGTTCCTATTCAGGAAAACGCAATCTTTAAACTCTGCTGGAGAAAAGAGCTTACTCTGGTCAGAGATCAGATTTCCAGCTGTAGAAGAGAAAGCTCTGTCCGGAAGTGCACACAGGACTTAGCAAGTGGCAGAAATCCACTGTGATCCCACATGGCAGATCCCTTGCTGTCTGAGGGAGTGTGCACAGGAATCAGGGAAACAAGCAGTCACAGTTGTAAAAGGTCCAAGGAGAGGAAATGCTATGTAAAAGCTGGGAATTGGCAAACATGACTCTTGTTTAAGAAAATAAAATAAAATAGACTAATAAGACAATCTGGGAAGCAATATGGCCAGTTAGTGGGACATTTGTTCTGGGGAAAATGCTTGGAAGCCATTTCAATGGATATAATAAGAGAAGGGTGACCAAACCCCAGCTAGATTAGAGGAAGCCAGCACAGACTGAGGCACAGAAGGATCGTGTCATGCTTAACTACTCTTCAGGAATCCTTTGAAGATACCACTGCCATGACAGATAAGGGCAATTTAGTGGGTAGCAGAATATTTTGATTTTCCAGAAGCATTTGACAGTTTTCCATACAGTAGATTAATGGCTTTTGTACAAAGACATTAAAGGGAAGATAAAACAGCGACTGGAATGGAAAAAGAGCTTAAAAATAGGAGACAAAGGTTGGCAGAGGATGGAAGGAAGCATTTCTGACTGTTTCTAAAACTGACATCACTTCTATTTACAGTGGGCCCAATGATATTTATATTGAAGCCAGTGGTAGTTTGCCACTGAGATCAGATTTGCAGGAAGACAATGAAAATGGGTGGTGCCCTGCTTTGATCTATGTACCTGTTCAGAACAGCCTAAAAAGGGGACAGTAAATCACCTTGCTGTATGAGCTGCAGACAGAAAACCTCTGGAAGCGCTGCTGCCTTCACTTGGAGGGTCTTGGAGGCACAGGGCTGAGTTCCCCCAGTCAAACCTGTGCAGAGGGGTCTGAGCAAGCAGCACTGCCTACAGCCAGGCAGAGTGAATATTCCAATCCAAACCCTTGCCTTACTCATTGGGCCAAAAGTATTTCCCTGAAAAGTTCTATAGGAACACCTGGAAGCAGGGCTGAGGCATCCTGTTTGAGGAAGCAAAGCTGCTTTTCATAATCACAGAATCACAGACTAGAATCACAGGGTAAGCTGAGTTGGAAGGGACTCTCAAGGATCATTGAATCCATCTCCCACCCCTGCACAGGATATCACCAAGAGTCACACCCTGTGCCTGAGAGCATTGTCCAAACACTTCTTGAACTCTGTCATGCCGGTGCTGTGACCGCTTTGCTGGGGAGCTGTTCCAGTGCCCAAACACCCTCTGGATGAAGAACCTTTCTGTAATATCCAGCCTAAACCTCCCCTGACACAGCCTCAGGCCATTCCCTCATGTCCTGTCACTGGTCACCAGATAGAAGAGATCAGTGCCTGCCCCTGCTCTTCCCCTCACAAGGAAGGTGTAACTGCAATGAGGTCTCCCCTCAGCCTCCTCTTCTCCAGGCTGAACAGACCAAGTGTCCTCAGCTGCTCCTCACAGAGCTTCCCATCCATTCTTAATGCTGCAGGCTTGTACAGCAGCATCCTTAGCCTGTGCCTGCAGCAGGATTAGGCCTCCTCCCTGTTGGGAACATTGAGCCCTAAGAGTGAGCAAAGTGCCAGTGGGATCTGCTCGAGGTCCAACAGGTCAGAAGAAGTTTAGGAGACAGCCTCTGAGCTGCAGATCCCCAAAACACTGCACATATTGTTCAGCAATGGTGAATGTCTCAAATCATTTCAGTCCTAGACTTACAATGATAGGACAGCCTCCAGGCACCTGTCATTAAACCACAGGCTGCTCATCCCAGGTAGAACAGGGATTAGCCCTCAGTGAAATCCTTTGGTAGCCTGCACTCTGTAATGCCTGGAGGTGATGAAGGGTGAAGCACAGAGGAAAGCTGAGGTCCTGGATCCACTGGCTCCAAAACTCAAGGTTAGCTCAAAGGAAACAGGATTTGAAGTGTCTGAACTCTTCCCTAGGCACTGCAGACAACTCTTTGTATGTGTCACTGTCCCCATGTCAAGCTCCAGGAGTTGCCCCTGTTGATGTGCATTGGTAATGAGAATTAAAAGAGGCTCCAGGAACAAGCACCTGAAGGCAAGAAAGCCACAACCAGAGGAAGGTTGTGCCAAAATCACCATCTCATGAAGGTTTTCTGCTAGCCCTTCTCTCACTAAAATTAGGGTGGGTCAGGCTTGATACCTCTGAAGTTGTTGAATGGGTCAATAAAGTCAAACCCAATGAATTCAAAACTGATACTTGTCTTCAAGGTCAGTAGAGTCATGTTGTTTGTTCAGCAGAAGGACATACAGATTTTCCTGTTTTTCCAGTTGGATATGGACTCTGGAGTTGTGTGCTACCTCCCTCTTATGTAGAAGAGTCTTTCATGTAACATGATACTCTTCTTCAAGGGTATTTTCTTGGTCAGACCCATACACATGGGCCTATATAAGAGATCTTAAAGGTGTTCAACTCATCTCCACTGAGTATCTCTAAATTTGCATTTACACTCAAGCTATGATAATTTTTGGACACAGGGCACATCAGACAGTATATCACTAAACAATTTTTCCCCCACAAGCTTTCAGTATCTCTCAGTCCTAAAAGAAGCAGTCTGCAAAATAGAAAAGCTTTTAGATAACTTTGTCTGAATACTTTCTATCTCTTTTCAGTTTTGCCTGTAGCACTTTATCCTGGCTTTCAGAGTGGGGATAAAAATACAGGAAAAAATATATCATGTTTGAATGCCTGTGGGGAAAACAAACAGCATTTGAAACATGTTGTTTTAAAATATAACTTCCTACCTGTAGTCTTTGTTTTTTCTGGAAGTGTCTAGAATCCTTGATAGCGCTGGGGTTCTTAAAAACTCTTTAAAAACTTACTCAATGAAAATAAATCAAGATAAGGAATACATATGGTAACAATACCGTCTCCTGCTTGGTTTCAATTTGTTCCAGCTGTTTGCACGATGGGGAGTTGCAAGGCCAGGAGCACTGTGCTCATGACCATGTTACTGGAAATGGCAGACAGACCACTTGGGCAGCTCACTGCCTCCGTGCCATCAGGTAAGGTAACAGAGAAGTCAGCAGTCACCTTGTGGCAATCAGCAGAGTTACTTTGGTATAACAGGGGGAAATCCAGCTCCTCCAACTCCTTGAGGGCGCCATAAGAAAAGGTCATGATCAGCAAACAAAAAGAAAATAATATCTGGGTGTTCAAAGTCTGCCTGAAGTTTGATTTCTCTGCCAGAAAACCCAACGCTAAAGTTTAAGATAACATTTAGAGGGAAACAGATGTACTTGGGTTGTTTATCTGAAATAACTCCTCATACCTCATAGCCCAGCTTTGTAAAATCTTTTTCTAACTTGAACATTTAATGTGGTCACTCCTTACAGCAGTAATCATTAGTGATGCACAATCATCCCAAAGGAGATGTACTTTATAGTCCTGCTTGTAACTGACAGTAAAAAAAGCTGTAGAAGTGTATGAGCGTAAATACACTATGTTGAATTCCTTATTAAATAATGGTATTAAATTCTTACACCACTTTCTCTTGTTGCTAGATCTCTGCAAAATGTCCTATCCCTTCCCTCAGTGATACTATCCAAAACAGAAACATCACCTGCTGTCTAATGCATAGAAATATAAGGGCACAATTGTTAATAGCTACAGCTGAAATAAATGGCTGAGGATATGACTGTGCTCATTCCTTCCCTTATTTCCCAGTAGCCCAGTTGTCATGGCAGGAGAGGAGTGTGTGTGTGGCGCTCAGATGTACCAGTAGCTTTCATCAGTGGAGCAGAATGTTTGGCACCAAGGTTATCACCTGCTGATGTCTTTCTGGGATTGCCCAGCTATGAAAAATTGCGTTTAAACCTACCTTTAACAAGTCCACCCACTGCCCTGTGTTTCCTATCTCAGAAGTCCTTCAGGCTGCTGAAGTTAAATAAAGAATAAAGTTAAAACCAGGGTTAACTCTGCTGAAATTAATTGTGAGATTAGCAGAAGGAAGGCCTAAGGTGGAGCAATTTTTGTGTTACAAAACCAGGAGTCAGCACACTACTAACTTCACAGCCTGGGGGGAATGGCAGCAGAGGCCAAGGTTCAATGGAATCACCTCCAGAATAGTAATTAGGCCGGCATCTGAATTTCACACCATCTCCCTTGCTCCTGCAAAGTGAGGAAATCCTTTTTTCAAAACCCCTCTACCCAATATCCCCACATTGCCGCATCACCCATCTGGGGTGAGGGGAATTTGTGTGCAGCTGCTGCTACTGAATCCCCCTTGGAGAGGGGCAAGGGAGATCTTTTTGCTCCAATTGCAACTTGTTTTCCCAGGGAGCCAGGGCAGAATAGTGGGGAGCTTTGATGGGGAGGTGGATATCATGACAAATTTGGGGTGCTGAGCTCTCCTGGGCAGTGATACTACAGGAGAGCAGGATCTGCAGGCCTATCCCTGGTGTTGCCAGTGAGCACATGAGGACAGCATGTTACTTTCCCTCCTTGCTGCCCTTTTCTACTTGCTGTTCTGTAGCTACCCAGCCTAATCCATGGGATCTTCCAGGCTGATGTTGTCCTTCCTAAGGTCTTTGCATAGTACAAGAGGCATTTTTGCAATCAGTCACTGCTGTGGTATGGATGTTCCATTGGATCCTCAGGATTTTCAGTCCCTCTCTTGGCTTAAGTGCTGCATTGTAAAATAAATTTGAAAATTGTAGCAAACCCTTAAGGCTGGCCTTGTAAACTTCCTGCAAATTTCTCATGGTAGAACAAAGAAATAATATAAATATTTAAATATGATCAAAGTGTGGAAAGGCTGTGATTTTTTATCTGCCACCGGGCACTAGGGATTGTGGAACGTTGTGGCTGAGGGCTGGGGTGCAAGAGTGGGTCTGAAGAGTTGGTGGCACCAGAGGAACAAGCTTACACAAGCTTCAGATGGAAAAACTGAGATCAAGTATACTGTGCAGGGAAGTCTGTGCTCCCTACATGTTTTTAGGTTTTTGAACAAAAATTAAGGACAATGAACAAAGGTTTTAGGGGCGCTCTAACCATGAGTCCCATGCCTGGTCTGCTGTTTCATGTATGTAAAACACAGTGGGCTACAGAGATGGCCAAAGAGACCTGGCCAATCCTCTGAGCTAAATCTCTAGTTCCAGGTAAAAATAACATTTGTCAGATCCAAGTAACAGAAGAACTTACAGGGACTGGAAATGATGCTTCTTATTCCTGTGTTGTAAGGAACCCTTGATGGGTGAGTACAAGAGAAGGGCACTCTGCATCCAGATGGGCTCCCTGTCCACAGTGGGAGTGCTCACTGACACAATCTCAGGGTCACTAAAACAGTCTCAGTTCCCACTAACACTGTCTCAGAGCTCACTAAGAGTCTCTGAGAGAAGCTGTGATGGCATCCTCTGAGCAGTCCAATTAGAGGCATCACCCAACAGAGGCCTGCATGAACTCTGCTGCAGCTGCAGGACAAGTCCCTCCTCCCCATGCCCTCTGTGCTCAAGGCGCAGATCAATGTAAATCAAGCCAGTCCTCAGCCAGGGAAACAAGGTTTCTCCCAAGCAAACCCTTGCCCTTTTATTTGTTTGTGTGACCATATTTGTTGGATCTCTTCTTTACCAACTGCTGTCTGAAGTTCAGGAGACACTGGCTTTTATCTTTGTTTTTCTCTGCAGCTGTGAACTATGATAAACACGATAAAGTGATGACCTAACGTTTAGGGTTAGGTCTTATGGAAAACCAGCATTTTTCCTCATTGCTGTAGGAGACAGCAAAAGTGCATGGTCCTTCTTGATATGAGCTACAGCAGCCTGAGAGCATCATCCTGAGCAGCCTCTCTCCTCACGGGGCAATTGCCTTTCCTGGGATGCTGCTGCTGCTCACATCCCACAGCACCAGCATACACATGCTCTAAAGCAACAAGGTATACAAATACTTTGAAAGCTGGCCGAGGAAGATGGCCAAGAGCTGTGAGGAGGAGAAAGCTTTGAGCAGCGCTGTAACTGAAGCATGGTCTCCACCTCCTCAGAGGAAGGGGGTCTTGGAGCTGCCTGAGGAAGGGAACAGGCTCTCAGTGGTGCACAGCAGCACTCGGCAAGCAGCCCTGCCCTGTTCCTCACACCCAGTGCTTTCCAGAGCTGCCTCATTATCTCATTTCAAGAGTAAAATCTGATTAGATTTAAAAAACAATCAGTAAAATTGAAAACATGCAGATTCTCCATGTGCAGGAGAGCAAACCCTTGGGTTTGAGTGTTACTGGATGGAGAATACAGCTGCAGCTGGCTGGGATTTCCCCTCCCACCAGGACAGGAGCAGGCTGTGGACCTTCCCTGGAGCTTGCCTGGGCACTGCTGCAGGAAGCCTGCACTCACGGACACTCTGTGTCCACAGTGACCATGGGGTTATCAGTGACCCATCACAACTCCTCAGCTGAAGGCTTTTGGCCATGCTCCTGTGTTACTGAAGTCAACAAGAACAACGCAACCCATTCAAGCAGGAACAGAATTTGGCCTGACAGAAGCAAACAGAAAAGCTGAGACAATGAGCCCTCTCAATTGCTCAGAAATAATCTTCCACCTGATGGGCATAAAACTGTATTTACAGAAAAGGCCAAGCTGATTTTCCATAACTCTCCTGCAAGGCAGCTCTCTTTCCTCTGCTTGTCTTATAAAAGCAGAGAAGACAGCATTCACAGCACTGTTAATTTAAAATAAATCAACAGATTGGAGGCATCTTTCCAAATAGACAACTGTGTTTATTAGTACAAGATACTAGTAAAAGCAATCTGTAATGAAGATTTCCTCATTTCTTTGTTTTATGTTTATTATAGCCGCTCCTCTGTTGCAACAAATAAAATTGACATGAGGATTATTAGAGTCAAAGGCAGACTTGGATTTTTTTTTAATGTGCTTGGAGTAACTAACACAACAGACAGCACTGTAGCAGGAACTGCAAAGGGAGTAGTTGTTTCATGTTACAAGGCAGACCAACACAAATTTATGTGGGCAGTTTCCTGGGAAGTGATCCAAAAAGAACTTTAGATGTCACCATCCCCAGCTCCACAATGCTGAAGTTTCACTGTCTATTCCCAGGGCATAATCTCCAGCCTCAAATTAGGTTCTTAGCATGGACAGAAACAGGATGCAAAGTGGGATGCCACAACTCAATACTGAGCACTGCAAATCACAGCCTTAATGGAAATGAACCTCCTAAAGTCTCTATTTAGGCACTGGAAATAGAAAACACAGATTAGCAAACACTTAAAATATATATGAATAAATGTTTATAAATTGTTTTCTCATCAAGAGATGCTGATCAACCTTGTACTTCTGGAAAAAGTGATCAGGGGAAATATGAAAAATATATTCTGTAGAACTTTCTGACATCAATAAAGGGCTAAAGTATATAAGCCTTTTTCAGGGTTTTAGTAATCAGCTCAGGTTAACAGCTTGAAGCAAAATAACCCATCTGGTTGTTATTCTGTAGTAAATACCCTAGGGCAGCATGTATTGGTTTGTTAGTAAGCAGTGGAAGTGCAGAATCAGAAGGCTGATTTGAAAAATTCTACATTTTGATTAACCGGAACATTTTGTTAATTACATGCTACATGAAAATATGAGTTTGAATATAGGCAAAATAAAGACCCCCCCACAATATGCATTTATTCTCTGCAAGAAATAAAGCATGAAGAACTGCCAGTACTGAACCTCAGCCATGTTTGCATACTGCAGTGCTGCCAAAGGCAACAGTGTGAAAATCTGCAAGACCCACATTCGTCCCTGGTGTTATTCAGCTCATTCAGGTGGAGATACAGCTGGGATAAGTTAGTCTCAATAGGGATTGACAGACAGAGCTGCCTGTCAAGAGAAAAATCAGTGTTCTGCTCCCAGGAGAGGAGCAGATACCAGCCCACAGCACAGGAGTTGGTAATGCTCTCTTTCCTCCATGTGAAAGTGCAAACCATTCCCAGCAATTGGCTGACCCACACAGCTTCATATCCAGCTGTAGGGTGGTTTCCAGCCTTAACACTATCTGGCTACATTTCCGCACCTGCAAAGCAAGAACAGGAACTTAAGTGGCCAAGCAGGAATATGAGAATGGGGCAAGAGTGGTGATACTCCCTGAATACACTTTTCCCTCCTCTCTGTGCATTTGTGGTTTTATTTCTCCCAATAATACTTGTCTTTGCATTTCATAGTCTTTGGCAGATTTTAAAGGAAAGCAAATCCTTTGTGAAAGCACATCTCTTCTGGTGCTTTCTCCTTACACAGACTGCCATGGTTCCTGCCTTATGGTCCCAGCTCCCTAGCAATAGATGCAAGATGCCAGCTTTATCCCTCCTCCAGGTTTCATGGAGATTTAAGCACTTGATCCCACACATGTACATGCATTTGACTGCCTGAGCTTTCTGCACAGTCCTAACAACCCATGTCTGTTGCTTCCATGGAAAAGCTGATGAACCACCAGGCACAAAGCCTCAGAGCTGCTTTGAATTGGTACATCCTCACAGTTTCTTCAGTGCTTGGATAATTTACTCAGAGAGCCAGTGAAGCTTTTGCTTTGCAGACCTATGCTGGCAGATGCTTCCAGCCTTGAAGTCATCCACCCCAAATTGCTGCTGTAGCACAGATAAATTGGTCTATGAATTTCTAATGCACCTGTCATGCAGCATGGAGATACCATGACATTTGTGTCAGTAGGAGACATCAAACCTCTCCAATGTGTCTCTGTTGTGCTCTGCAGTGGGATGAGCTAGCAAATGTCAGAGCTAGGACTAGGGCCATGGTGTAGTTTCAAGCATGTATTGCCTGTAGTGGGGCATTCTGCAGGGTACTCAGTTAATTTGACTTGGTGCTGTAGCAGTCCCTGGCAGAGAGGCAGCAGGAGCAGAAAGGCTTATCTGAAGGGAAGTCAGATGTTACACAGCCCAATAGGCAGGGTTTCTCAGAAAATGTGTTGTTGTTTAGCTGATTGCCATCTTGGAGAGGGAGAGAGTGCAAAAAAAGGACAGAAGTGTGTGGGAAAGAAAACAGGGTTGATATCAGACATTTGGTATGAGAGCTAGCTCTGTGCTTGACTAACTTCATCTGTGTGCTGCTGGGAGTTTGGGTAAAGCTCACATGGATTTGAATGAAGAAATCTGGACAAGGGGATGAAATGAAGTGCAAAAGAAATATAGGCTGAATTTCAAGACCTAATGTTTAAGTGTGAGGGATTTTTTTAAAAATAAAGATGTCAAAAAAGAACAAAATGTCCTATTTTTTCCAGCGTCCGTGTGCAGTCAGATAATATGGAAAGTGCTGCCTCTCCCCCTGCCTTGCTCATGCCCATAAGCACCCCAGAGTCAAATCTCAGGGAGAAGTGAGTCCATGCACATGCACTGCAGATGCTGATGGTCACACAACAGGGCCAGGCAGATGGGCAAGGAGGCTGGGGCTTCGCTGGGTGAAGCCTGGGCCAGCTCACCTAGAAGTGACCAGATCCATGCTGCCTTGCACTGGGCCACAGCCTCTGTGATCAGTGTTTGCAGTGTAAAACAGACCCAGCCCAAGGAATTCAGATCACCCTCACCTAGAGCAAGACACTGTGCAAAGAGAACATCCTCCTCTATCAGGAGCTCAGCCTCTGCATGCAGCATCGGGTCTGAAATCAAAGATGGATCTTAGCACAAGGAGGCAGGTGCCAGCTCTAGATGTCTGTGCCACTCAGGCAATTAACTGACAAATATAAACCAGATCTCCACATTTCAAAGCTCATTTGCATTGCTCCTGAGACAGCCTGTCGGAAAAAGATGCAATTAGGTTGAAGCCAACAAGATTTATGCATGGGGTGGGGGAGAAAAGAGAACAAAAAGCGAATCTGTTGAACGCCCTGGGAGAGTGGCAGCGCTGGCATGAGCATCCTTTGCAGGAGAGCAGTCAGCAGGGCTATGGCAGCCAGGAGAGAGGCACAGGGCTGCTTCCTCACACCTCCAGAGTCAGCAGGGAGGGATGCTCACAGCGATGAGCCCTGAAATGTTGCTGGCAGCCTTGGTGGGAGGCTGCTGCCGGCAGTTCAGTTGCTGCATCGCCAGCCCAAGCTGCCATCCACCCTCGGCCACATGGGCCAGGCTGTGTGCACAGCTCAGCTGCTCCTCTGCCCCTTGCAGAGCCCAGCCTCTGCTCATCGTGGATGATGCACGTGGGCATGAGGATCCTGAAGATGCAGCCCTCCAGATAACACTCCTGTTCTAAATAGGAAGGCTGTCATTCCAGGACCATGTGCAAGCTCAGCAGCCATCACAATAAATGAACCTGCAGATCAGGCATCTGAGATATACCTCCCTCAAGTTTGCTTAACTAGCTTAAATAGGAAGGTGTCAAAATATTTAAGGCTCTCTTCCCTCAAAAATGGGAAGACTCAAAGTATATGGCATACCTCTTCTTTAAGAGTAAAATCACGACAGTAAAATCAGCTGTTTAGCATTCCACACCAAGGAGACTTGGAGTTATTGTGAGATTCATACTTGAGAAAAGAAAAAATTAAGATTTGCCTTGAAAACCACACTTAAATCTACTCTGTGGTAAAAAGACTGAAATAATTACATCATTAAAACATTTTAATGGTAGTTGGAGATTGCTCAGTTGGCAGGGAAAAACACATTCCCTCTTCCCAGTTTTTTCTTTTGGCACAACTCTGACAGGAGCTAATGGCGTCTGAGCAGCTCACTTTTGAGTCTGGTCCTCTATTTGCCACTGGGCAGACATTTCAGCAGGCTGTTAATAAAAAGCACTCCTGTTTTCACTCTCTGAGCAGGATGGAACTGGGGCAGCCCTGGAACTGTGCCCTGCTGCCACAGGCAAGGCCAAAGCTAGACCATACAGCTATATTTTAGCCCAGATAGGCAAAGCTGCCAAGAGTCCTCTTGAACAACTGAGTCTCCACAGACAATATATTTGCATGCGAGTTAGCAGTAAACAAAGACAAGAGATCACTCTTGCCTTTGTCCTGCTGGCTCCACTCAACAGGGGTTGCATGGCCTAGGGCTTGCAGCCCAGACTGTGAGCTGTTGATTCCTGGTCATCTCCCCCATGACACTCACAACTTTCTAAATCTTTCTCACATCCTCTCTAATGCTACCTATTTGAGGCTTAACAGTTGTGACCACCCCAGTCATTCCTTGTAGGAATATCTTTGGTTGTGCTGTTTGCAGACAGGGACCCAGAGCTGCAGAGGCGAGCTGGGACCCCCAGCTCTGGCAGCAGCACTGGGGCTCTTGTTTCATGCTCTCTTCATTTCCCAGTAAGTCTCAGTATTTAAATGGCCTTTGATTGCCTCTGTGGATGGAGGTGCTCTTTCCACGGAGCTGTCTGCTCAGAGCCCATCACCACACACACAACTGGGGGTTGTCCTCACCCTCCGTACGCACCACCTCACACAGGGATGTGAACAGTTTGACTCACAATCTACACAATTTATCTACAAGAATTTGATTTGCTTTTTTATTGCCAGCCACTTTCACTAGATCCTCTTGCAACTCCTGACTGTCTGTCTTCATTTTAATACCCTGAACAACTTGGTACTGCCAACAAATGCTAACTCAAGGCTCCCTTCCCTCTCCAGATCATTTATGAACACATCAAAGAAGCCAGACTTGGCACAGATTATTAGCACAGGTAAAAGACCTGCATGGCTCCTTTGATGACTTCCCTCTATTGTGAAAAATGGTCATATACTTTCACTTGTCATTATCTGTCATTTAGCCAATGATTTGGGTTGATGAGGATCCTACCTCTTGTTCCCTGGTTACTTAGTTTTCAAAAAATCATTATGAGAAGTCTGTAGGAAAACCAAAGAGACAATGTCACTGGCATCACACATTAACTGATCTCACCAAAATGCCCTGAGAGGCTTGTTAGGCAAAATTTCCCTCTCAGAAGCCAGGTTGAACGTTTATCACTTGCCTGATTTTGTTCAGGTGTCCACTAACATTATCCTGTACCACGGTCTGGACTAATCTGCCTGGCACAAACGTAAGAGTTGTCATTCCCTAGATTGCTCCACACTCTTCAGCCCTTTTACTGTGATTACAACTACATTTGCCTCCCTCCAGTCTTTCAATGCCAGTCAAAGAGTGCTAATTGTTACCTAATTTTTGAATAAAATTCTGTGTTAGATTTCATTTAATATTAATTACCTTTAGAATTTCAGACCTCTGATTCTACAATTAAGATTTTTCAGGATGGAGAGGAGACTTATACAGGTGTGGGATTTCAGAAAGGACTCAGTTATACCCAGGAGCATGAATTAATTATCAATTCACATGGTAAGCATACATATGGCTTATTTGCCTAGCCACACAAGTTGTTAGGCATCCAATTTGCATACAGCAGGACTTTGCTTGCACAGATGCTGTCAAGCATGAGCTAACACATTCATTTACTGAAAAATCCATCTTGCTATATTTCATTGTTAAGTACAGAGTGCCTTATGCATAGTTTATCTTGTACTCTCTCTTTATTTATATCTCTTGTCCTCGCTACTCTATTTTTTTCCCCCAAAAGAATTCTGTGTTTGGAATGGTTATGTTGATGACATGTTGAAGTCTTGAAAGTAAAATTGACTCATTCACACTGAAACCAGTGGAATATTTGACAGAGATTTCAATGATGCCAGAATTTCATCCAGATCGGCCCATTACTCCTGCTAGTAGTAAGAGCAGTAAAATACCTTCCCTGCCAACCATGTTCCAAGGATAAGTGCTGCCAGCTCTGGAGAGTTCCTGGCCATCAGTGAAGGAGCTCTGAGCTAGAATGCTGAAAGCAATGGCAAAATGTGGAGAGCCTGGTTCAAGCATGGCTTAAAGAAAGAGGCCATGAAAATATACAGCTCATGGAAAAGTAAAAGACAGCTATGAAGCAGCAGTTCCCAGGCTTGATTTTGTAAATAACTAGGTTCTCAGACAGTCTTCCCATAACAGTCCTTGGCTGCTCTGGGAAGATATGAAGGTTTTGAGAACTTTTCATATCACAGTGAGAACGCTGGTCCTGTTTTCAATGAACAAACCACAGGTGTTGTAGGACAGAGGGAGGGGTTGGAGTTTTCTCTGTAGCCTATCGTGAGCTCGGATTTTGCAATATGCATGAAGTTAATTAACACTGTTATATAAAGTGGCTGATTTGATCAATAAATCGGAGTCGATGCTGATCAACAACAAGATGGGTTGGCTCCCTTCGCTTTCAACAGCAAAAACTCACTCAATGGTGACAGAACCGGTATCCAAAACCCAGAGACAAAAGAAAGAAGCTTTGAAACTCTATGAGGTCTTTGGGCAAAAGTACAGCAAACCCAGAAAGTATTTCATGGGTGCTGGTGAACTCAATAGACTGACGAGAAAGCCAAAATCAGCACTACTGAAATATTGGTGCTTACAGATTAGATCTTGACACAACTTTAGGGGAAGGTCCTGATCTAAAAGAGACAAGACTAGGGTGTGACAGATGTAGATAGAGGCATTATCTGTGTTCTCAGTAATGTCCATGGGAGAAGTGTTCTCCAGACTTAAGATTCCAACAAGTACTAGAAAATATCTGAGCAACCTGTAAAACACTCTTGTTAGTATTGGAGAGTAGAAACAAACAACAACAACAAAAAAATATCCTCTGCCTTAATGTACTTTCTACCAACTGTTTCTGTCAATAACTTTGTTTTTTGTGCATGACCAGTACAGCAAGACTTTGCTGGATATGGTGTACTGCAAATCAAACAGGATGTGAGATGTGTGACAGAGATCTCAGAGACTGCTAGACATCTCTGACAACACAAGCCACCACTCACTCAGATTTGGTCAACAGCGAAGTGGTGCTGGAGAAATCCAGCCCTGATGATGCCCTTTCCTTCCTCCTTTGAGATCTAGAATTTTATTTTTTTTAAGCATAGAAAATGTGCTTTTTCCAGTTCAGTCCAGATACTTGGTGTCTTATGGATTGCCTTTAGATGGAACTGATTTTCATGCTAGACTTGACTAGGAAGGATAAGTATTTCTAAGCAGGAAGAACAAAGAAAAGGGTCCATAACTGTGGCTTTCTGTAAGCCAAAGTATAGATCAGTTGCTAATAATTAAGATGGAGGGATCAGAGCTAAATGCCCAGGTGCCAGTTTATGAGTTCTATGAGAAGTTAGGTATCTGCTTAAGTTCCCCCATTAAAAATAAAGACCCAAGCTTCCCAAAACAAATTTCCTGTATTTGTGTCTCAGACAAGCAAATAAAGTGCAGCATGTGGGATATTGTGAAATAACTCTGATGTTCTGCATAAGAGTGAGTTTATTTTTATTAGCTATTCTTCATGTAAGCTGTTGCCTTTCAGGCACCTCACCTCAGACATTCCTGGCAGGCATGGCTCAGAGTGCTGGCCTCTGATTTATTCATGAAATCCACCTAATTCTCTGACAGCAGAATTATTTTCCATGGGGAATTGTCATGCTTTTGGAGATGGGACAGAGGGCTCTGAAATTTCACCTTAGGCATCCTGTCATTGCCCAGCAGTGGGCTGCAGTCCAGTCATGTCATCTCAAAAATGATTGCGTGCCCATTGTAACATCCAAAGCAAATTTATCTTGGATACCACTCCATAGCTATCAATCAGATTGATCTGAATAAGAGTCTGCTCCCATATTTCCATGAATATGGTCAGCTAAAATAATTTCTTACAGTTTGATTAATTCTAAGCTTTCTTTCCATGTGAATTCACAGTTAATTAAGTGGTAATGTGTCCTTCTGCAGTCTCCTTTGGGAAGAACTGAGTGCTGTGGACTGGTGGAGGAGAGGCAGCTGTGACACTGAAATTCTACCTTGTATATAGCCAGTGTGAAAGCAGGCCCAACACACTGAACAAGCTCAAAAACTGGAACAGATTCACTCAGGGAAAAGGGGGACATTTCTGTGAGATGCAGACACTTTTCTGGGCTGGCTTTGACCCAAACAGGCAGCTGAAGGAAGGACACGAGCAGAGAGCATCTCTTGCTAGTGCCCCTGCCTCTCCTAAGAGCTCATCCAGCTGCCATAGGGTAACCATTTCTGATCAAATCTTCCCAGACATAGACACTTAATTAGCTTATCTGCAGAGAGAGTTTGGAGTTTCAGAAGACTCAGGATCCATTTATTTCCTCCCTCCTTACATTTCACTCACACATGTCTTTCTTCCCAAGCTGCAGCCAGGATCTGGAGCAGAGTGCCAGCCCAGCATGGGTGCGTGCCCAGGGTGGAGGGAAACTTCAGAAACTTTTGATTAGCCAGGCAGCCATTTCATTTACAGACAGCAGTTGAGCATCATCCAGGAAAATGAGTTAACTGAAACATAATTAACTGCATGTCAGCAGAGCAAGCTGAATTAGTCTGTTGAGGAAATTAACAGGCACACAGATTAAATAGGGCTTCTGAAGAGCCTGAAGAAGTTGAATAAAGGGACACAAAACCAACTCGCATTTCTAATTAGAGAAGAAAGTATGAATGAAGTACAAAGTTCTCCCAAATCTCACTCACCTTTCACATGCCCTTTCACAAAGGGATTTCTATGTGTGGGAACCTTTCAGGCACATCTAGAACTTGTTTAAGCCAAAAGTCAAACCGTGTTGGCAAGTTAGCTCAAGTCACTTTTTGGGCAGAGGGGGGCCGGTTTCTGAGGCAGTCAGTCATGCACTGGAAGTAATGCCGTGGGAGTTAGGGGATCAGCCATGCAGAAAAGCCAGGGAGCTCCAGCTCTGCACGGCAGCTCATCAAAGGATACTCTGAACACTCAGCAGTCAATCCTGATGCTGAAACCCAGGCTCAAGTTTCAGTTTCAAGTAAATTCAAAGTTCACAAGTGGGGATATTTTCTCACAGGTAGCAGTAAGCCTCTTTACTCTGCCCTCATGCTCCCAGGTCAGTTTTTTGCCTGAGTAATTAAACCCAGTGTGAGGCTGAGGGACTGTACAATAGGGCACACCCTGGAAAATACCCCAGGAGCTCTGCATGGCTGCTAGAGCTTGTGTCTCCCCCAGCCTCCCACCTGAATTCAATTCTAAACCCAGAGCTGCCACCCTACTTTGGGCATCTCTGCAACCTGGGTTCTGCTGACCGGGGACCCCTTTGCCTCCAGGATTTTCAGCCCCCCTTTGTCAAGGAGGTGACACGGGGGAGCCTCAGCTCTACAGCTCTCACACTCAGGGCTGAGCCCTGTGTGTTTGCCTAGGAATTAAAACCCTTTCCTGCTTCAGAGGTAAACACAAGGGTACTCTTTCTGTCAGCTCTGGTGGATACTGGAGTTGTCTTCAGGGCCAGACACTTTTCTCAGGCAAAATCTCTTAATTCCCAATATATTCCAAGTGCTTCAAGGACTGTAACATGGCCCTTTACATGCTCATGCCCTCACTTTCCACACAAATATAAGCAAAGACCCAAAACTTCCCCTGGCTGTAAAACTGGCTTCACAGCCATGTGTGAATGGCCAGGTGAACTTCAGTTGCCCTCCTCGCTTTTATTCATAAAATCATGTGTGCTATTACTTCAGATAAGAAAAGAAAAAAAAACTTTCCAAACATAAATGGAAAGCAGCACTCTGTTTTTCTGACATATTTTGCCACAGTCTCAGGTTTAAACCAGACCCTGATGGCCATGCTTGCTATTCTCCTGTGGGCAATGAGGAAGCAGTTTCTCAAGCTAGGGATGTAAACTGGAGTGATTCATTGAGCTGTACATGCCTCCTGTGCTTTTCCTGGCCAATTTAGGTAAATACAGTATCGTAAACCGGGCTGTCTATGAACAATTGTGACAATTACTGCTAAGGGCCCCATCACTTTTTACTTAATTTAATATTCTCTGTAATTATGTTAGTCATAAAGAAAGGCATTCGGTATTAATGTGGATGTCACATGCCCTTTCACAGAAACCTCAGCAATAATTAATGCTCCATTAACACCTTAAGTGTCTTGTTATTATTTATTCATTTAGCATTAAAATTGATAAGGCTGTCTTAGGGAGGAAGGAGTCAAGATATATTGTATTAAATCCTTTTGTTTTTATGAGTGCATGACCACACTGTTCCTGCAAGAGCCATGGGACATTGGTTTAGTGACAAATGCCAGTGTGTCTGTAGCTTTAGCTATTCTCTGCTCCCTGCCTGCTGCTGTGCTATAAATAGCTCAAGCTCAAACAGGAGACACACAAGACACTTCAAGAAAACACCAGAGGAAAATCAGGAGATGATGTCTGGCAAGGCTTTTGGCAGAGAGACTGAAGACCCAGGAAAGTTCCCGTCTCTATCACACTTCCAGGTGTCTCTGTACAAGCCATGCAGGGTGAGTCCTCGCCCTGTCAGAAGGTCAGGCCCTCAGCTCAACAGAGAGCAAGGGATATCTTTTGTTTTCTTGTTTCTTTGTGGCCAGAGACCCAACATGAAATGTTTTGTTCAAGCATAATATGATTTCTTTTCACTTTTTTTGATCTACCAAGAAAAAATTGTTTTTCTAGAATTGGTAGGATCTTCTCTGTGTTTTGATTTTCCCTTTAGCTGCTGGAAAAAATCAACCATTGTCTGTGTCCAGACTTTGTTACTGCATTTGAATTAAGCATCTCAGGGTCTCCTTCAGAGCCTAATGGATTATCCTTGGCAGGTGGCAAGTGTGACCTGCCCAGGGTTACAGAAAAGGAAATCTGTGGCTGCTGGCAGAGAAGCTCCCTCTGGAAACTGTGGTAAATCTGGGATGAGGATTCAGGTCTTGCACACCCCACCCCTGAGTATCACTAGTGGTCTCATCCCTCCTGCCCAGCTGTCTCGAACACGAGGGCTCTGCCAGCTCTGCATCCAGAGCAGGGTCTCGGTGTTTCCCTGCTCCTACAATGGCTGGAACTGATTTTCCACCTATTACCAACATCAACAACTCTATTAACAAGAGACATCCAGGCAAACAGCAATTCCCCTTATGGCTGAGTGTAATATGGGCTGGAGTCTCCCAGCTGAGTCTGGCCTGAATTGAATGTATCCTTCTCACACCACAGCTCCAAAGACCTTTTCCTTTCTTTCAAAAGCAACAGGGAGCTCTGCATGCTGCATGACCCCCAGTCCCCAATTAAACTATCCCACAGCTGTTGCTGACTTCCAGAAGTGGATCTGTCAGAAGCATGGTAATTGTGTTGAGATCTACCACCAAAGAAAAGAAAACCCAGCAGTGCCTGAGGAGACAGACTTTTGTTTGACACTCTCTCCCATCCCACACACCTACATTTATATATATATGTATGTATTTCCATACACACAGGGTAGCTTTATAGTAATTATGTCATGTCACTCACTCCAAAGCCTCAGTTACATTAGCCAGAGCCATATGTTTTTTGCACATGCTGAAATGTCATATATTAATGCTGCTTTTATAGTTTTCCTTCCTTGCAGGAGCAGGATGTTCTGCCTCCTTTTTTCCTTACATTTTATTTTCATTCCTCTCTGTATCATCTGCTACAGCTTCTTTAAAAGAAGCAGCTCAAGCAAAAGGGGTGCTCCTTGCACAGCTGCCAAGACACACTGCCCAGCCCTTGGATTTGAGGGCATTTCTAGCAGGAGCTGAGGGCTCACCTCATGTATTTCTATCCAAAGTGTGCACTACAGACACTCGTCATGTGCCCAAGCTGCCTGACCATGGCACATGACTTCTGTGGCTTGGCAGGGGATAGTTTGGCTGATAGGCCAGGCAGTTCATCACTACCCACCACAGGAACTCTCCATGCAGCTTTTCCTTTTTTCCTAGATACTGCACTGAGATTGCTCCTATTAAAAAAAAAAAAAAAACCAAAAAAAAACCCCAAAAACAAATACAGCAAGGTGCATACAAATTGCAAATAAAAAGTTAATGGAGGCATCCTTCAGCGCTCCATGGAGAGTAAAGGGCCATTAGCACCATTAAGGCAAGGAAAATAATTTTTTGTGCTCCCATTTTCCTCTTTACTGCAGCGAGTCTTCATGAGCGCACACACATATCTGTGCCTGGGGAACCTTGCCTTGAATTATGGCTTCTCATTACAAGGAAAAGGTGTCAGCTTCAGGCTCAGTTTTCCTTGCAAAGTGTTTTGCTGCCTTTCCTCCACAAAGGAGGCCCCTTTCTAATTCATCCTGCATCTTTACAACCAGAGGAGACAGCCCAAGGGACCTGGGTCTGATCCTCTTGGTCCCTCCCAGGTATTAAATTCTCTACTATACTCTTCTCTTTAGGGTATAATTCTCAGAATCAGTAACTCCTTCCTCTCCATTTACACTCCGTGGGCTATACTTACCCACAGCACAATAAACCCACATTATTTGACTCCTCCATCACTGCATGATTTTCTGTGGAGATGAGTGCTTTCATTTTTGCAGCTTCCATTCTTCTTAAAATAGTGGACTGGATTTTCCTGTCAGTCATCTACTTGTAGTAAAATCAAGGGTATTTCTCTGAACTATGTGGCCCTGGTTTTCACTGGCTCTGTGGGCTGGTCCCCAACCCATGTCAGTGTAATAGAGATTAAAAGCAGGCCTGGATGGCCAGTGACCATTGACACTGATGGTCCTGCCTTGTGTCATGGTAAGGTCAGGACAGTCCTTATCTTCCTGCTTTGATGTGAAGCACTGAGGATACACATGAGTTACCCCAGTTTGGGCCTGGGTTTGCATCCGAGTCTGAATTTTCGGTCAGAAAATCAGGATTCAGAACTAATGGGGCTCTGTCATATCAATTGCAAAGAGGAAGTTGTAAAATGTGGAGAAGCTGGACACAAATCAAGAAGTAGAGAAGGTGGCACTCATCTGAAGGGATTTTATATTTAATGCAAAGACTTTGGGATGATGTAAGATGGTTGAACACCTGGCTGGTGAATATTTCATTGACTGAAGACTCACAATTGATTAATCCCTACCAAATTTGCTTTTCTTTTACAAAGCAACAGCAAGCACAGAAACTTGAGGAGTCTGCTCTCTTTGCTTATAAGCCTTATAATGGGTCTTTCAAACTGCCTGCCCCTGCTCCTGATTCAGCAAGCATTTAAGCATAACTGGATTGAATTTTCACAAGTAAAACCCATTTTTGCTCACATTTTAATCCTCACATCGTCCCCACCCCCCAAAAAAGAAAAAAAAAAAAAAAAAAGAGAGAGAGAGAGAGACCCTGAGAGATACCTAACCTACTTGCAAGCCAAGAATTAATACTGCTGTGCCATTGATCTGATTTCCCACATCCTCTTCCTGAGGAATCAGTCCCTATGTAGAAGCTGATGGATAATGGCTCTGAATCTCTGAGCGAAGCTCCCTACCTGTGAAAAACAGCTGCTAACAGAGTTTGACTGTCAGGAAGCCAGCAGACAGATGTTTTGGGTAAGGAGTCATGACATGAAAGACGAAAGGATCACTGCTAGGGCATCTGTTACCCATCTCAGAAAAAGGAAGAAGGAAACATTACTGAACCATTTATACAGGAGCTCAGGAGCTCCTGGGGACTTTAATTATCCATACATCTGCTGGACATGACGTTCCTCAATCCTAAATCAAAATCATTCTTTTATTCCAGATAGGACCATTTTATTGCGTAATAAATAAAAAAAAAGGAGTGAAATTATTCTAGATTAAATGATACAGAGGGAGGAAAAAACCTAAATATTTTAGGAAGATAGGTGGGTCTGTAATGTTGACCACAGCTTTCTTGAACTGGGTCCATATAGGACAGTTCTGGGAGTGCACAATACCACAAAGGGGGTGGGGAGTGAAAGTGCACATGGGTGAGAGTCAACAGGTCAAGCAAGACAAGCATTCTTCCTGTTGATGCTCTATTCATTTTACATCATAAACTGTCCTCAAATAGATTGCAATCTTTTAAAAATGAATTGGCTATCTGAGATGGCTTGCTAAGTAATTTGAGCAGCTAAACCAAACCCATATTCAAAATAAGTCACTGAAATGAAATGACACAAAGAAATATGTAACTCAGATTGTGCACTGCTGTTCCTTGATCCAGTGAGCGCAATGTGTGTCAGTGTGTGTCATACCAAAGAAGTGGTGTCTGAACACATTTTAACAGAGATGCAAATTTTTTTTTTAAAAAAAAGGCTTCTTAAAGGGTTCCTAAAATGCGCTTTTTGGATCTTTTTTTTTTTTTTTTTTTTTTTTTTCTGCTAGTAATTAGGCTAACTGCAGTGCATTTATAGTTGAGTGCCACAAATGAGTTCCAAAGTCAGATCTGCCTCTAAATACAAGCATAGCCTCAGTGCCACATGGGAAAGGAGAAAGCTACAACCTCTGTCTGGTACTCAGCATCTTCCTGGGAATTGCCAAGCCCTGTGTAGTGTGTGTCAATACAATAAGCAGTCAAGCTTGCTTCACTGCTCACTCAAACATGTGCCTTCTCTCAGCTCTGCTGCAGTACACGGAGAAGGAGTAGCCAAATCCAAGCAGGGCTTACTCTGTGAGGACTTCAGGCATGAAAGGTTAGAAAACCTGGACAGGGAATAGAGAGATGCTTCAGGGTGAAACAGAGAAGTGCAAATTAAGAGATACGAGCCTCAAACTGGGGTCTAATGGCGGAGTAACTGTGTGCTACATTTGTTCAGAGGAGCAGCTGGAGATATCAGGCACCCTGCAGAAGACAGAGTTAAGGAAAATAAGATCAGGCTTTACAGATACTGGGGGAAACCAAAGTATATAGAAGAAACAGTGAAGAAGGAAATTTCAGGATAATAAAATATGACAGAGACAGTGAGCTGCTTCTTTAAAGGGCCAGAAGTACAAGTGCAGAGACTTTGTCAAACCTGTGCCTGAGTGCACTCTTTCAAAGATGTTGAATCCTCTTTCTAACCCATCCCAAAGGCTGTGTGTGTTTTACTTGTACTTGTGACCCATTAAACTCCTATGGTAAGACCTTCACTCTGTGGAGGACTCAGCTAATACTCAGCCTTACCAAGGCTGAGCAAGTCAAGGATGGAGAATTAGGCATGCAACAATGCTTAACGTCCCTACAATGAGTACAGAGCAATTATTTCTGTTAATTAGATCTCCCCTCCATGCATAATCAGTCCTTGCTTGCATGGGAAGGCGCTGAAGGGCACAAGCTGACAGACATCATCAGGTGAGCGTGCCTGGGGAGCTGCCGTGCAGGCCACAGGGCAGAGCCCTTGTGAGCATGGCACTGAACCCCCACAGAAACGAAACACCTCACAAGTGCATTGCTGAGTGCTGAGCTTCAGCCATGCCTCATATCCAACCTCACAGCAGTGTTTGAGGCATAAATAAAAGTCCACATTTTAGCAAAGTGCTCTTCTAACCAAATGGGCAAGGCTGTGTTAGCACCTCTGGGCATATCTGGCATATCCCTCTTGGAGAAAAACACTGCAGTGGGTGGTCTTGGGCATGGCTTTCCCGGGGCCTGACTTGCGTGAAGCTTTTATATTTATTTGTAATGTTCTTTACGTATTTATTCAAAAGTCTAATGACATTTAAATGAAAAATCTCATGCTGATTAAAAGCAGGTAGGGGAATAGCTGGGAAAATGAAATGCACCATACATAATCAGATCCAGATGACATGCAGCCCAGGGTTTTGAGGGATTGAAGCTAATGAATATAGTGAACCTCTGGTAATTAGATTTGAACAGCCATGGCAAGGGAGAGGAGGGGGAGAAAGGCAAACATGGTATAGATCTTAAAAGGCAGAATAAACAAGAAGGGAAGAGAGAATTATCCTAACACAGGCTCATAAAAAGCCCACATCACTGACTATAACCCCCAGAGGGGAGGACTGCAAAGTGTTTCTTCAGCTTTTCCTTTCAAACTTTCCATCATCATTTCACTCCCCATTTCCACAGTTGTGTAGTTATGTTCTTTTTTGTTTCCTCTCCTCCCTTCCTCTGCATCCCACCTCCTGATTTTGCCCACATCCCCATTTTACTCCCTAGGAGATCTTTAGGGTTTTTCAGGTTGAAGAGCCCTTCCCAGACCATTCTTGATTCCCTTCCAAGGTGCAACCTCTCCACCCTGCTCTGTGTAGTTACCTTAATTGTAGAGCTCCTTATTGTCCCTTTCATTCTCAACAGCACTAAGTTAACGCTTTAATTCAGGCTAAGTGCTTAAAGATGTACATTTCTTTAACATGTGACCAGTCCTGCTAAAATCAGTGGAGTAATGGGGTGTTAAGAACCACGGGGGTTTTTGGCCTGCCCAGAACAGAAGCTCAAGCATTAATTTCTTTTCACTCCCAAAGTGACTTTGTCCCAAACTCTGCTGCTGTGTTCAGGCCCATGTCCTCGCCTGCACACAAACACAAACCCAGGCTCCTCTCACACCTGCCCTAGCAGACACCCCTCTGTAGCCTGACCTGCCACCTTCACACCTCCCTGTGCTGCGCAGGGGAGCCTGGCTGTGCATCATGCCCCCATCCAGCACATGGGCCTGCCAGGGCTGGCTGCCCCAGGGCTGGTGGGCTGAGGGCACTTGGGGCTCCTGGCTGCTCTCCATCCCGAGCTGATTGAGTAAAAGCCCAGTTGCCTGAGTGCACTGACAATAGCCCCCTTGAAGGTGCCACACCCCGAGGTTAGGAGCCACGACCTGGTGTGTGACCAAGTGAACCCACTCCTCTCTGTCCCAGGGCACCCATGCAAGGGGCAAAAGGGAACAATGAGCTCCAGTTTGCTGAGGGATTTGGTGGGTTTGGGAGGTTGATATGCTGCACACTGAGCCTCACTGAGCAGGTCTTTGGATGAATTCCTCACATTGCTTTAGAATTAGAGTGGAAACTCACCAAAGTCTTGCTGCTTTCTACATCCAGACAACCCCCTGAACATTGTCAGCATCCTGTATGTGAAGGCATTGAAGGAATAGGATGGAACTTTTCTTTTTTTTTTTGGTGTGGATAATGAATTCTTTTCAATTAGTCCAAGAATCAGCATCACTATTTGAATTGTAGATTTTTACACTGAGTGCAAAGTCTTTAATGTCTTTGCAATGGAGTTTATATATAGAGTGTTAACAGAGCTGTCTGTTAGGCAACAATTCCACTGGAGAACGAGAACGCGAGTCTGGATGGTGAAAAAAGCAGTACTTCTATTTTTCTCTGGATGTCTTCACTAAAGAGTGAAAGTGTCTCTTGGGATCTGTTATTTAGATTATAATCTGAATTGCTTTTTGTAACAGTACTGACTTTGTGGACTAGAAAGATCAGGCTAGCACTGAAAAAATAAATTCCCTTTGGGACACTTAACACAACCCCTTTTTCTCCCCAAAGCTAGAAAAATCCTTTAAAGTTATTTTAGTAACACTAGGAACCTAGAGCAGACTTTGCAGAGGTTTTGAAGACGAGAGCAACATCTCCTTGCAGCACAGTTCGCTACGGATGGGTCAAAATTATTTGCTGGATCAGGAATATTTCCCTTCCTGGGAGGTGTTGATTGAGGCTATAGGCTTCACATTTGTGTATAGCACAGTGCAACTCAGTTAGCTGGGTTTGAGGCAATCAGATGTTAAAAGGCAATTTGGAGAAAATCGCATGTAGCTTCAGATGTCATTCAAAAAGGATGGGGTAGTGGCATCTGTTTCTCATAACCTTTGAAACATTACATACGTTTCAGAACGATACTGTTTCTTTAGAAGTAAACCACATAATTTCTGGATTTTTAAAAATTAAACACGGTACCTTTAATTTAGGATATTGTTATTCCAAAAAAGACAATGCTAACCTTTTTTGACCCTTCTCTGCAGTGTAAGTTATTGTTGGCAAGGTCATGCTTGGTCGCTTTGGCTGATCCAGGAGAGTATTTCATGAATTACCTTATAATTTCAAGTGGTGACTAGACCTTTGTGCTCTAGATAATGTCACAAAAACAATTTATCCAAGGCATTTGACAAAGAAAGGAAAAATTGCCCACTTTTCCCATCAAACATAATTACCATTCACCACATCTAAATGAAGCGCTTGTTGCATCTCTACTGGAGAACCAAAAGCCACTATGAATAGGTTTATTTCTCCATTAACTGAAAACTGGTGCAGGGAAGACAGGGGAAATGGGCTTTCTAATTAACCCTCTTAGTGCTCTGACAGAAAACTGATAGATCTGAAACTTCTGCTGTGGTGGAATCTTCTCCTTTTTTTTATGAATGACAGAAAGCCACGATGCAAGCCTCTCGCCCCTCTGGCTGTAACACAGGGTCTGGCAGTGGGCTGGAACCATGACACGAGGGCAGGACAGCAGGCCAACCCAGAGCAGGGCTCTGCAAGTTTGTTCAATTAGTACTAAGTGTTTGGAACAAGGTTTCATCTGCCAACAGCTGTATACAATCATTTGTGGTTTTGAGGCCAGGGTAATTGGCATGTTATGAGCTTTTGCCTCAGCTTTTGGCATCTGCCTGAAAGCCACATGGAAAGGGGGAAGGCTCTGCGTGGGGCTCAGCCAGGAACCCTCGCCGGGAGTACAATCTCAGGAGCCATCAGTGAGCAAACCTCACCCAGGTCTCATGGACATGGGGCAGATGCTGCCCACCAGCACTCCTGGCAAGCCCTGGTGAGTGGGAGAGAGTCCTTGTTAGTGCCAAGATTGCTTCACGTGCATGGATTTATGCTTTTAACTAGAGATGACTGTTTTCAGGAAATTGACTGAAGCTGCTAGTTAATTGGAAGCAGTGAGGGAATTTTATTTTCCATTGTGTGCTTCAGTCCTCGGTGATCCAGCACTCAGCACTAAGCTGTTACAGCTCAGAAGCTGCCACCAACATTTATCCAATGGTGACCTGACATCCCTGGCCTCCCTCTGAACAGTCCAGGATGCTCTGTCTGCCATGGCCTGTTTCCTTTCAGGGTATACTAGGAACTGCCATGCCTTGTTCCTTGTATCCTCTTCCCCCTATCTGCTTTTTTTTGCTACTTTTTATTTTCCTTTCACCAGTGCATCACCTCTCTGCTATGGGATGCTCTTTGGGGAAAAAAGAACCATTTGCTACACATTTGTGCAGTGCCCAGCACAGCAGGCCCTGCCCAGGTCAACACTTTTTGGCACCATTGCAACAAATATTAAATGCTAATAGCAGGGTGGTGGAGCTATGCTTCACCATGAGTATCACTAGATAAGATCACACTACCCCTTTTATTATCACCTATTGCTTCCTGTTAAAGGGGAGTCAGCCTTGAATGGCTCCTCTGGCTCACACTCTCGTAACCAACATCATGTCTTGGTTTCTTAATTGTTTACACCTTCAAGAGCAATGCTGAATCCTGTAGAGAAGCTCCCAACTGATAATCGAATCATTAACTCCAGAACAGGAGAGCCAAAATATGCAGTGCTGCTCTGTATTAGTGTTCCTAAGTTATAATAATTGGTTGCTTTTCCCCCGCGGTGCTCAGGGCTCTTTACAAAGAAAAAGGAGAATTGTTATTGCCATTTAAGGGCTGAAAAAGCTGAAGTGCAATGAAGAAACATGCGCCTTGCCCACAGTTAGACAGCAAAGGAGAGTCCAGTTCTTCATACTTGCTTTGTCATCAGGACTCAGTACAAACCTACCAAAAGCTGTGTCATATCCACGCCCCTAAGTGAGAACTCAGTGCAACTACTTAATAACAACAAAACGTATAATTTATCCCATGTATGTCCAAGAATAAATGCCAGTTGTTCTGGCAGGTGCTCAAACACTGCTTGGTTGGGGTGAGTCTGTTCTTAACAGATGCTCAGCTGCTTGTTAATGGGATGGAGAGATGCAAATGAAAGTCTACAGGCATCACAACAAGCAAACTTTGTCCCTTGATCACAGCACAGTGCCTCCTGGTCCTGACAGTTGCAGTTTTATAGAGGGTCAGGTGGACAACAGATGTTCACCTGCTTAACTACAGTAGCAGTAAAACTCTTGGAAACAACCTCTGAACTAAAAGACCCATCTACTCTTGCTGCTTTGCAATTGGAAGGAGCCCTTCAGATGTATTTGTCTATACGTCCCGTCTAATTTCCTCTCAGAAAGCTCAAGCAGTGGAGCCTCCATTCTTTCCTTGGCCATATAATTTCTCTCTGTGGTAAGACCCTGCTCCTCTGATGTGACTTTCCTCCCCCACCCCACATGGCTAATTTAACTTTTCCCTTCCTCATTGGCATGGCTGCAATATGCACGCTGAAATGTCATCACTCCCCCTCACAATCACACTGTTGTGCTTGCTCATCTGGGCTCCATCTGTGGGGTGCTGGTAATGGAGTCCTATTATGCTGGAGAGCAGGAGGATGGAGGGATGAAAAGCATGGGAATCCTGACTGCTGCACTGAGCTGGGTGATCACACCCTGTTTATTGGGTTCAGTGCTGAGGCAGCTGTGTGAAGCTCCATACCCTGTGTTACACATGATGACATCTCCCAGGATGGGCTCACACTCTTGTCCAGTGGGAATGCTATGCATCTTTTGTTCACCTTTGCTGCTGTTTGATTTGGTGACTCTGCGTAAAACCTAAGGAACTTAGGAATTTAGCATTCAGAGTCCCTGTGCCATGTCAAGAAAAAACAGGAGGAAGCAAACATCCATGTTAATTTTTTGTGCTTTGAAACTCAGGGAAGGAATCTAAGCTAATAGGACCAATGATTTTCTCTAGAGCTTTTCTATTGTGTGTGGGTCTGCTGCTACAATAACACCACGGAGCTGATGCCTACAAAACTATCATTTTTAGTGAATCTATATGAACAGAGACTGGCTTTGATGCTCAAGCGAATGTTAGGCAGCACATAGACATATGTGGGATGTGAGCTGGGATTTGGTGGTCAGACTTTCTTCTGAAGCATCTATCTGAAGCCCAGTGAGAGGCTGACTACTATGAGCCTGAGGGAGGTGTGCAGTGATGCTTGCAAAGCTACCCACAGCAGAGATGCTGGCCATGGGTGAGGCAGAAAGGGCCACATGGGATAAAGATACTGCTGTCTGTAGTAGGACAAAACCCTTGTCTAGAAAAAAAAGAAAAGTTAAGAAGGAGTTTATCCACTGTGTACTTCATATGTAGCCTGAATTTTCTGCTTCTTGGAGGAGAAGGCCAAATACAATTCATAGCCTCCAAGGGAGGAAATTCAGTTTAAAAATGAAAAGAGCTAGACATCTGTCTCCTCTGAAATCAGTAGGATTTATGCATCCCAATCTCTTTCTCATTTTTATACTTTCATCCCACATAGAGCACTCAGCTATGCTTTTATGACCAGGTTTCCTTCCTTACAAAATCAACCCCTCCTTTTCATATTCATCATCAACAGGGATCAAAACCAGCCTGCAACCCAGAAAAGGCAGGCTTAGTGCTTGCCTTCTACATCTTTGTTTAGCCCTCTGACAGGGCTCATGAGAAAGCCCAGGCTGCAGCCTTAGCTCGGGGCTAAATGAATAAAGGTCACCATGCTCCAGGATGGAGGGTCATTGTCACACAGTGAGAAGAGATGGCCAGCTAAGCTGCAGGTCAAGACGTTCAGGCTTTGGGCTATAACAGTAAATTGATAAATCTTTATACTGGATTATGTGCTGGCATTAGAACTGTTGTCAAAACCTAGCACACAGGAGTTCTCAAATTATTCCCTGATGAAAAGATTGGGTACCAGGATTTGAACTAAATGAGGTACTTCTTTTGCCCAACATTTAGTTTAAACCATGAACTCACTGCCAAATGAAGATGCAAAGGCAAATGCTTAAGCAGGCTCAGAATTTTTGCTGCTGAAGTTGTGAAATGCTGGCTCATCAGCAGTGGTTAAAGAGGGTAGGACAGATGGTCAAAAGGAAGAGTCAGTACACAGGGAACCCTGGGCAGGCTGGGAGGTTGGGGCAGCTAGGGAAGCATGAAGAATTGGTCCCTCATTTTCTGGAAATATTCATGACTGGATGTGACAGGGCCCTGGATAGCTCAACCCAGGCTCTGCTTTACATAGACCAGATGGTCCCCAAGAGCAGGGACCCAGCCCAGACTTTCTGAGATTCTATGGATTCAAGCCTGAAACCAAATAGGCCAAGGGGAGGATTCTTCCTCCTTTGTCTTTGCTTTCATTTTTCTAGATACCTGCTGCTGTCCGTTGGTAGAAATGGCATGCTGAGCTGGGTGAATCCAACATGAAACTGTATCAGTTTTTGTATTCTTATGATTCCTGTGCTGTAAAACCCATTTTCCTTTCCAGGGAGGATGCTGCAAATGCAAAGTTCGCATCAGAGATAGGGCAACCTTTTGACACAGCCATGCAGTCATTGGGATAAGCTATATTATTCAGATGAGTTGTTAGCTGTTGCCCAGAAAAAACAAAAAAACCAAAAAAAAACCCAGAAGGCATCTGGGAATAAGAAGGAAGCAAGGGATGCATGTCCTGAACATGACTGCTTCCATCAATAAAGCTGTCTCTTGTACGCGTGCACGCCTGCACAGCACGCACTGCTGAGCTAGAGAGGAGTGCTTAGCAGACAGCAGTGCTTGCAAACCCCCTGCCCCCAAGGACCATCTCCAATCAATCTAAAATGATGGTGGGTTCACTGGAGTGCCTTGTGACTCTCCTGCACCCGAGACAGCGGCTCTCTCTCTAATGGCAATGGCAGCGTGCGGGCAGGGAAAGGAGGCAGCAGGGCGGAAGGATGGCTGGTGCAAGTGGATCAGCACTGCTCACACTGCATGGATGGAGCCATCCACAGTGACCCTCAGGCCACAGCAACACAGCAGCCAGCACCACCCTCGCTTTGTCGATGCCAAGGAATCCACACTGAGGTCTGTGAGCTGGAAGTGCAGTGTTCTCGTACACTGCCTTTATTAACAATACAGCTCCTGCAGTTGAGGGCAGCCTGAGCTCTCAGCCTGCTTCATGTTGAGGGCTTTGTCCTCAGCTGGGCACTGTTTGAAACAAGGATGTGCTGGGTTTTTTTCTGGGCCAAACAAAAGCCTGCTCCAGCGAATACCACTGTGGCTTACAGGCTTTCGTCTCAGGACCTACCTGTTCTGTCAGCTCTGCTTGCAAAGCCTGCGTAACTCTTTGTGTTTGTTCTCAAAACAAGCATTCAAATACACTCTTTTATATTTTCCTTTCCATAAGAAAACCAGGGCAGAAGAAACCTGTGTGAACAAGCCAGGGGGAGCACCCTTAGCTGTGGGAAGCCAACAACAACAGGGGCACCACTTTCAGATTTCCTCACAGCTCTGCAGCAAACAAAGGGGAGCAAAACAGCAAATCCAATGGGGAAAAGAGTCACTGGAGGGGTTTGCTTTATGAAAAAATGCTGTCCTTTTGTCCTGTAGAGGTTGGTCATGGCGAAGCCAGGCAGGGACCCATCCGTGAGCTTTCCCCCACTCTCTCATGGCCTCACTTCTCTAAGCCTGACACAGGTCCTCTACAAAGTGCAGGAGTCAGCACAGGTCTGAACAGGTAGCTTCTTTATGAAGCTAAGGGTGGAAGGATGTCTGGGTTTCTGAGAACCATCCTTGAGCCTCTTGGGTTGCATGGAGCCTGCCAAGATGCCGAGATTGCCCTAAACACACAGGAAAACTTCTTGTTGCAAAAGTCCAGCAGGATTCCCACAGAGTCTGTGTGAGCCCCTGCTCTGAGCAGGACAGCTTGAACTCATCAGGGTCATCAGTCCTAGCCCCGGGTGCACAGCCACTAGGAGATGTAACTAGTGGTCTGCCTTGTACTGCCCATGGTCTGCCCATGCCTTGTATTGTCTGTCTGTATTCTCTAACCTCTTTGAACTGTCTTTTAAAATGTCTAAACAGTGCTCAAAGTGGGACTCTCACAGGATTACCATCCAAATTATAATTATACCCAGACAAAATATTAAAGTTGAAGGGCCAAATACTCGAAGGTTAGGAAACAATAGAATTTCTATTGCCTCTGTACTTTAATGCAAATCCTTCCCTCAGCAGCTGCTGCGGTTTCAGTGCAGTCTGTTTGCTGTGAGTGGGAGAACCCAGGGGCACGTTTTCTGGGTGTCCTCAGTATCCCCCTGCTGCTCCCATGAGGAGTCAGACACAGGGCTGGCTGAATGTGGAGGTATCTGCCTTTGTCCCTCCCGTGTACCCTGCAGTTGTGGGAGCACAGTGCTGGGTGGCCAGGGGGGTGAAGGAGCTGGTGGATGAAAAATACCTCAACAGGAGCTAATGGTTTTTTTCCAGCCCAGATCGCTTCCATGCAAAGCCTGGAAGGGTGGTACAGGAGTGAGGATGAGAGTGAGGACTAGGGAAGAAGGAGTCAATGCTGGCTTTGCTCCAAACAAAACATTCTTCCGACTTGGGCAAACAGCAATGCTTGCATGACACTCTCTTGGAACCTCTTTTACCCTTCACAACTCCTGAACCAGTGATTTTAATCCAGGTTACTGACCATGTTGAGTAAGGATGGAGGCAGGAGGGGATCTCGCAAGAGAAGCTAGGTCATGGTTCTGAGTGACTGCGTGCTGCCCTGCATAATGGAGTTCTTCCTGCTCACCTTGGATATGTTAAACATATCGTTTGTCCAAATCTTTTGCAGGCAGTCACTGCTTTTCTTCTTCAGTTTTTGAGGGTTTTTAACTCTGTGCTTCAAATCAGAAGTGCAGCTGCAGTGTGCCTGGAGCCGTGGGCAGTGTGGTTTTGGAGACGCTAACCCTAGGCATAACCCTAACCCTAACCCTAGGCAGGAAAAGCAGCCTTGACTTGTAGAAGTAATGCCAGTCGATTTTTTCAATACAGCTACGAGTCTGCAGACTTCTCATATATAAGTAACCTATTTCTCCAAAAATTCAGTCTGGGGCAATCTCCAGGCATGCCAGCTTTCAACCCACAAGATGAAGTCTTGGAAACACTGATAAATTCCTCAAATCAGGCTCCTGGAATGGAAAGCATTTGGCAAGCTTGTAAGAGGCGAAACCAATCCACAACACTTGAGAATAGAGCTTGTCTCTATAAATAATAAAAAGGAGCAGCTGTTATCTAAAAAAGTCTGAGGATGAAGCAAAAATGTCCTCCAGGGTATTTGTATGCACTTGCAGAAACTGGCACACAGCTGGAATGGGTGTACAAAATGCCTCTCTGAGGCTAATGAGAAGCATTTTGTACCCATTACAAAATGCCTCTGCTTTAATATGGAAGTGGCTGGGCTTCCATGTGCAGTGTGGACAGCTGTATTGCTCCAGCTCTCCTCTTTCAAGTAGAAAGGGGCAGAAGTGCAGTACCTGAGGCGTGTCATTCCATTTGCAGAAGTGATTCAGGCAGTCACTCCCCCACAGCATAGATTCAAAATCTGGGTGACTTGGGCTCTACATCACTGTGGTGGGTCTAGTTCTTCTACTTCACCTCTCAGCTGAAGCTCTTAAAGCGATGTAAGTAACCATGATAAATCTGACTTTATTTACAAACTTGGGCAAAATTTGGTTCTGGTGTGTGTGTTCCAAAGGAGATATACCCAGCAATGATGAAAAACAGACTGTCAGCTTGAGTGCTCCACTGTTGGTTCCTACAGCTGAGGATGTTTGCCCTGAACATCCCTTTCTGTGGCTGGTGGCAACATTGAAAAGGAATAACTCTTTCCTTAAACATTCGTGAGGGAATTGACGGGAAGAGAAAAGACACAGATATCAGCTGTAACCAGCAAAGTCCATTTTTCTTTGAGAGCCTCCCTGGCACCAGGGCTAGAAAGTCTTGTGTTCAGCTGAAGGTCTTCTCTCACTTTGGTTAACCAGCCTGGTGGAGAGACAGGCTTACAGAAAAAATGGTTCTGGACACTCAGGGTAAGAGACCCTGTGCTGCGTGAAGACTCTGCATTTTAGGGTGATGCTTTCCAGCTGGTTGGGATTTTCTTGAAGATGATTTTGACTACATGAAAAAGTCTTGCTTTTAAATTTTAAAATTGCCTTTTATGCACTCTCTTTTTTGTTGCCTTTATTTTCTTCCTTTCCTTCTAGCCTTTGGGGTTTTTCTTCCACATCATATTCACCACATCCTTGAAGTGGGAGGAGAGAAACTAAAAGAAAATATTTAATACCTCAAGCGTTTTTAAATCATCAGCAATTGATAGGAGCCTGAAGAGGTCATCTCTGGAAATAATCCAGCTGGTGAACTCCTCGTAGATGTCACCTTTCCAAGAGAAGTGCAATTTCCTCATGAGGTGGGTGCACTTATTTATTGAATAATTAAAGCTGTTTTCTTTCAGACAGCCTTTAAATATCTTCCCTGGTGATTTGTCAGGCTGGGCAGCAAGCCAAGTGGAACCCCCTAAAGTTAAGAGCTCAGCTCTGTTGGACATAAACCACTTAACATTTCAAAGATTACAAAAGTGGTACATATCCAATTTGTTTCCAGTAGGAAAGAAATAACTGGTGAGTAGCACACTGAGCTCATCACAATGGACAAGCCATGCCATGGTGACTCCCCTTCTTCAGGCAAGAGCAGAGCCCTGCTCTGTGTTGTATCTACAAGCTGTGATTGTGGACCCTTCACTCTGTTTGCCATGATTATGGACCCTTCACTCTGTTTGCCATGGCTCCAGAGAGGCCAAGACTGATGCTCCAAAATCCCATGCTCTGTTGCTCCCACGGGCTCTCACTGTTGCAGCTTTCCATTACTGCTGCAAACCTCCCCCCTGCCCTGCTCACAGGGCTTGAATTTTGGTGATATGTATCTTGAATGTGGTTGTCCAGAGCTCAGAGGGTGGTGCTGTTCATGATTCACTGTCCCCAGGCCAGGTGACAGCAGAGTCACACCTGGCACAGGTTCTTTCTCTTCTGAGATATTCACACTGCTTTCATCCAGGGATGCCACCATGGGTTTTGAAATTTACTTTCCATGGACCTTCAACTGGATTAAACTCAGTTGCTGTCTAACTAGCAGAGTGCAACACAGAGGGTCAGCTGCAAAGTTTATTGGGAGACAGGAGAAGAGTCCCTGGATTTCAGCAGGCCATAGATCAGCCTATAGGAGGGAGATCAGCAAATTGTGTACCTTGGCTCTCCCTATTATGAGGAACAGCAGTGATCATCCTTGACTGAAGCCAAATGCTTTAGGATCTCACAGTCCCAAGGCCAAATGATGCCTTTGTTTGGTTTAATGTCTGGTCCAGCATTCGGCACACGACATTTGGTCTGTTCTGAAGGGCTTCCAGCTTGCCTGGAGCATTATTCCTGCAGCACCTTTCAGATAGCAGTGGAGTTTCTCCAGATTTGGGCTTGTGAAGGCCAAATCCAGATCTGATGCCTCAAGACAGCAAAAACCCCATTGCCACCCTCACCTCTGGGGCCTGATGCTCCCTCTCAGCAGGTCAGGACAACAAAAGACACCCCCTATTTGACAATCCCAAATTGCCTGGCTGCTTTCCCCACAGGATGGGACACAGCAATGCAGAGAGGCTGGCTGAAAAAACCTGCAAGAAGGAAGAAGGGAAGCAGCTCCCACACTGGCAAACCAAGCCGGCATGTCAGATCCTTGCAAGAGAACCGCTCAGAAAAGCAGGGGAAGAGGCACACACAGAGACAAAACCAGAAACATGAATAAAACATGGCAGTCCTTGCAGACAGAGGGTGAGGTAATAAGGATAGTAATAATAATAATAATAATAATAATAATAATAATAATAATAATAATAATAATAATAATAATAATAATCTGTTTGGTCTCTGTTTCTTCTGGGCTTCAGGGGCTCATTTTGCAACTGGTTATTTGTATAGCTGGAGCTGTTGCCTCACAGCTCACATTGCTCAGACTTATATTCTGCTTCTCTCTCTGCCAGCAGCCTGGGTTTGCAAGTTCATGACTCAGCAGTAATTACATGACCCTGAAGGTGAGCTGGAGCAGCAAGGACCCTTCCTAGGGGCCAGGTCCAATGCCTAGGGGCTGCCTCCAGTGGAAGTCAGCTCTCTTGCAGGATCCGGCAAGGGCTGCACCTGCCTGGGGAGAACCAAGGAAGATTTAGGCTTGAGCAAAAGCCCAGTGGCCACCCAAGTAAAACTAAGCCACCACACAGGCACTAAAGAGAGGCCACATCTGTGTTCAGTCAGTCCTGCTGGTGCTTCCAGACTGGTGGAAGAGTCCAAAAGGGCTGAGGTGGCCACAGATTAGACCTGCACGCAGAGCACTTTGTGAGTGCAGAAATTGCAGTGAGTTGCCCTCAAACAGGCAAGCACAGCAATGGCAAACAAGGGGCAGCAGGACCCTGTGCTGCTGCAGGCACATGTTCCTTGGGAAGGAATCCCCACTGAGGTGTGTGACCTTGCATCTTCATTTGAAAAGACAGGTGTCTGCTAAGGAAGGCAGGAGCCTCCTGTGAAATGGAAAAATGTAAACCCCTTCCCTCTGAATTATAATGATGTTGAAACTGAGAGGCTGTCAGGCCAAGATATGGGAATAGAGTTCGTTACTAGGAAAGTTAAAATACAAATGCAATAGTACAAACAAAAAACAAAAACAACCCCCCAAAAAAAACAAAACAAAACAAAACAAAACAAAAACAAACCACTGACAGAGTCAGAATACAACCTGAGGCCCTGTTGGTCAGGGTGTTGGTAGCAGTCTGAATGGTGGCTGCAGTCCTCCTGGAGTGACAGATGTGATTCTCTTGAAGCAGTGAGCCTGTAGAAGGGTGTAGTCTTCTTCTGAAGATCCAGTGGTGGTGTAGATGGGCATGGTCTTCCTATGGGAACCCAGTGGGAAAAGGCTGTCTCTGGTGTTTCAAATCTCAGATTATATCCAGGTAGGAATGCTTGGCTCCTCCCCCTGGGTGGATGATGTAATTTTATCATGCAGTGACACTCAATGGGCCACTCACAGAAGATATCTCCCTGGAGGGAGGATTGGTTGTGGAAGAGGATTAAATTAACAGGACCCAATTAACAGAGGAAAACTCCCCCACCTTTAACAGATGGCAATTGAATACACACCCAGCTAAACCTGACACACCTTGGTAAAGAGGCAGCCTGTGACAACTGGGTGTTTCTGCAGAGCAAGGCTCCTCTCTCCCCTGCTTCTGTCTCGTAGCTGAAAAATAGAGATGGGGCAACAGCTGGAAAAGATCCTGGTGTTGGTGTTATAAAGCCCTCTGGAATGACAGGGAAGGGATCTGGGTGGGGCACCTGCCTGGCCTGGCACCATCATCCTGTCCAAGGGCACTTTGCAGATTGAGATGGATTGGCAGGACCTTGGGCAAGGGATACCTGACTGCAGCCAGACCATGAGCCCCTGCCATGCTGGGGCTCCAGTGCAGATTTACTGGTCTGCGCACACCAGAGAGCCTCTGCATCAGTTTAACACGGGAGATGAGGCAGAAATTTCTATCAGCCTTGCAGCAGCTTCTTAACACAGCTTCTTACAGCAGCTTCTTACAGGTCTCTGAAGAAGAGTTCAGCCTCCATCTTGAATCAGTCGAATAAGAACAGTGACATTCTTGGCCAACAGTTTCAGGTATTTGGTTTCCATGTAACTTGCACATTTAAAGATACCAATAATAGTAAATATGTAAGTGGTAAGACAAAAACAATGCTCTGTCTGCATTTAAGCCATCCTGTGCAATGTGCTCTGGCAGGGTGTTGCAATACCTTTTTGAATCACTCCTGCACTCAAACAAAATCTGAGTAAGACTTGTTTTCCCAGTCATTTGTGTATATTTATTGTGATTTTGTATAAATAAATCCATTAGTTTGCAGGGCATAGAAATGCTTTCCCAAACCCGGGCTTTTAAAAGAATGCAAAAGACATATTAAAAATTAATCCATGTGGGTTTTCCTGTGCCCACCTCTTTTGGAATAAAAGGTACACAACTACAAAGCATTTTATTTTGAAATAAAGAAATCAATAACTACAAATATTCAGGCTTTTCCCACAACCCACCTTTCTTCTCATAAAGAGTTTAAATGACTGAATACTGTGTGCTTTCCACAAAATAGAGGGATTTTAGTAAGACCATTAATAGACATTTAACTTTAACAAGAACCACTATAAACATTTCTCTGAAATTCACCAGGGAACCAGGATTTTATCACTTTAGGAGCACTGCTTGGCTCTGTGGTATGCTATGATGCTGGATAATGATCTAATAGGCCTCACTGACAACAAGCTGGCACTCTGCCATGGGCATGAGAAACCACCCTCCAGCCTGGAGCATGAGAAAACCTGCAAATAATGCCTCCTGATTTCCCAGCTAATAGAACAGCATGGAGCAATGTGGCTGCAGCCACCTCGTGCAAATAAGGCACGAAGTAAAGTGCCTGAACCTGGACATTACCACTGATTTTGTCACTCTGATCGCCCAGAAATGTAACTGGGGAGTTGCTTCTCTGTTCCACCTGCACAATGAATGAACGTTCACCTCTCACTCATTTAAAAGTACACTGTCCTTTTTGGCTGTCCTTTGATTAGTAGTATTTCCTATTTGAAAAAAAACTAACAGATGTCTGAAGTAATGTTATAGGTACATTTTCTGACATTTTCTTCTTCATTTTTTTAAGGTAATGGTTTCTGTGAAATTCTTCATGAAGAAGGGATATTTCAATTTGCTTTTATTCCACTTTTATTTGGAGACATTTCATTCAGCTCATGAAGGTATTTTCTGTCATAGTAGATGAAAAGAGGAAGAACAGTATTAACTGAATTTGTCATCATTTTACCCTTGCTCTCAGGTCTGTAATGTTCTGTGAGACTTACTTGTCTTCATTCCTAGGGCTTCTGATAGAAATTTCCCTTTGAAAGTGGCTCATATCAGTAGTGACTTTCTTACTTGTCACTTGCAGTTTCTGATTTAAATCAAAACAACAGAGAAGAATTTTTGCTTGAAAGTTGTCAAGAAAAATACAAGCTCTCCTTAATCTGTTACAAAGGAACTCTGCTAGTTTTGCAGGCTTTGGAGTCCTGCTCCTCCAGGCTGGCCCCATAACAACAAACTCTCTTTTCTAGTCAAGAGAAACAGCAGGAACGTGGCTCCAGCCTCACCAACCCTGGTAGCAGAACCAAGCAAAACCATAGTCTGACCTGTGAATGTAGGCAGCCAGCTCTACAAAAACAAAAGAGGAAGACAGGTTTTGTTGAAGAATTATCACTCTGATTGCTTGCAGCACACACTTTTCATATGGTTTGGAGTTCTTTCCTAATGGTGCTAACAACGGCATCATGTAAGTATTTTTTTATATTAAGTTTTTTGTAAATTTAATAAACTGAAAAGGAAAAAAGCAAACCAATAAAAATTAAGAAAAACAATTAGCAAAATAGGAAGAATAGATATGAATAGAAGCATTTATCTGGGAACTAGAAAAAGAGGGAGATAATTGACAGTCTTCATTTACTAATAAAATAAGATTTCTGATTATGAAACAAGAAACCTTTGGCTATTTTAGTACAGATGTAATTTTAATGGCTAAAAGCATCCTTTTTCATTTTGCCTCACATTATTTGAGGCTAAAATTTAACAAATTCAGTCAAAATACTTCTCTAGCCAGTGGGCAAACACCCACCAGATGAGTTTTGCCGCTGACAGTGCCAGATGCATTAAGCTTACAGGGGACAGACTAGTCCTAATCAGTCACTCTGAGCTTGTCTTTTCCACCTGAGAGAATACAATAAGCCTTTCACTCTTTTCTTACATCACTTCACAGTGACTTTTCAATCACTTACCCACCTGGGTATTTTTTTTATTTTAATAAGTAATAAGGATCAGAATAAGCAAGCATGTAAGGTTTCAAGTAAATATTTTAAAGGCCAGTGCTGTGGCTGCTACTGACTATAGCCACTTTCCAAAGTCCTTTATTGACAGTTTTCATTCACAGAAGATAAGCATGACACTATATATGACATTGCCCTGACTGCTTAATAAAATCTCTGTGATGAGAATAGAAATCTCGGCAGACCTGAGATCTTTATCATTCAAGCTTAAGAAACTGATAGGAAGGCTCCTACAGCAACATTCTCCCACCCACCCACCCACTTGGCACTTAAACAGTGATAGGTCTTTTGCTGACAAGTGGTAATCTTCCTGTCCCCATGGCATCTCTGCCAGACCTCATCATTGGAGCACACAGGTGCTTATTTTGAATGAAAAAAAAAAAAGAAAAAAAGCCAGAAAATGGATTTTATTAAACACTTTCTTCCTGGGCCTCAAATGAGAAGTGTACCTCAGAAGGCAACAGATATGGAAAATCTGACGGATGAGAGGAAATTTCCCTGCCCCACAAGCCTCGCAGCACTTTGCACTCTGCAGCACAGAGAGTGCAGCCTGGGCTAAAAGCCTTGTGCTCACCCAATCCCTGGCACAATCCCCATGGCCTCTTGGGGGGTTTTACCCAGGAATGCAGGAACTCACCCTAGCAATGTCAGAGCATCCCCACTGCCCCTAGAGTTTGGCTCTGGAGCTGCCTTTGCTGTGCCTCAGCTCGCAGTGGCAGACGAAATGTCCTGCTGGGAAGAGCAAGCTAAGAGCAGCTCCCTTGAGGGCCATGTGAGGGCTGCAGATCATTATGAAGACATCAAATGGAAGTGTTTTAGAAATGTGACTGTCCCAGAGCCGTGGGTGAGCAACAAGAGCCCTGTGGTTCCTGGAATGATGGCACTGTGGGTGCTGCACTCTTTCCTGACATCCCAAATGCAGTGTGCAAGTCCTGTGGCGTGGGGAACATTTTCAGCTCACAGCCACAGGCAGTAGCTGCAGTGACACAGACAACAAACCAACAGAATAACAGAGATCTTCAATGAGATTTTCTGTGGTTAAATTTTTTGTGGTCCAACAAAATTTGGAACAAAAGAGAATGAAAAATCACACTGGTCAGGTTGTCCCAGGACATCTGATGCCACCACAAGCCATTTCAGCTTTGCTAGCATAATTTTATTGTCGAGCACAGCATGATGTTAGGCATGTACATATGTAACACTTGGGCCTCCTGTTCCCAGGTTCATTGCTCCATTAGCCAGTGAAATCATTCATATGTTAAGAGAGAAAAAGGAGATATTAAGGATTATTAAGGATTAGAGGTGGACTAAAACAAAATTTAAGCTCAAACACCATTTTAAACCTGCAGTTCAAACCTTTCTCTCTTCCTGGTCAAATCTGAGTGCCTTGGGTTCTGACAACAGCAGTATCTGGCTGCACACCCTCGCTGTTAAATTTGGGGGGATCTGTAGCTGCATGGGTGTTGTGCTGCTGTCTGGAAAGAAATATCCATCCAGGGTTCTAGTGGGGCCTTATTCTCTGGTATAAAATCTATTTGACTATTTAAGACACCCATGCTTACTCATTTTCTTGAAGTATTGCTCAGCTATCCCACCAGCAGAGAGGGAGGCTGTAATTTTGGGCAGCAGCTCATCAGATTCCCAGCTATCACCTACCAATTAATCTACTACAGATCTCTCACTTGCAGCCTTGCTTCCAGAAAAGGGCTGCCAGTTTTTCTGCCTTTTTGTTATACCTCCCTGAGGAGCAATCTAACCTGACAAAGGATTTTTTTCAGGCCCACCAACACAGCATATTTAGTGGGGATATATGAACCAGTAACCTCAGCTGTATTCCCAAATTTGTCTTCAGAGCTAAAAGTTTCAGTAGTTTGATTGTCTAAGATCCCTGTCCCTGTCTCCCTTTCTGCACAGAAGGCAAGAAGATGAACAAGCAGCACCATCTCTGTTTAACTCTGGAGCCAAACCAGTGACAGCAAAACTGCCCCCAAGACTCCCAGAGCACAGCTGCCTGTAGGAAAGCAGCAATGCAGGTCCGTAGCACCTGCACCAGAGAAGATGGAAGGGTTGCCAGAGAGGTCCTGGGAGAGCTTGAGGGGAAGCAAGGTGCTGTGGAGAGGAATGAGAGTCGTCAGGAGGGGCAGGAGGAGGAACTTGCCTTGCCTTGCTGCAGGGGACAGTGGTGGGAAGAGCAGCAGGAAGGGCTGCAGGGATGCTCTGGGATCAATCAGCAGGGGAAATCCAGGAGCCTGCCACTGTTCTGCTGTGCCACCTGTGATGCTGAGGAAACCCTGCAGTCCTGCCAATGCAGATGTTGTGCTGGAGCAGCAAATATCCCCACAGCAGCTGGAGTCCAGTGTGGCCTCCCACCAGAGCCAGTGCTATCCTGTGAGCTCCCAGCCCTCCTCCAGCCAGGTTCCCTCTCTGCTGCCACAGCAAGCCCCTTGTCCTGTGCAGCTGCTGCCCGGCAGGCCATCCTGTTAAGGACATCCCATCCTGAGTGCTTTGGGATCAGGATGCCCCCCTGAGATCAAGATGCCCCAGCCAGTGCCCTCGCATAGGAGCCCTGAACTCCTGCAGCAAGCACAGCCTGCTGTCTGAAGGAGAGCTGTTTAGCTCACTGCTCATTTATAATCAGAGAGACATATGTTCACCAGTGTCACACTGAATGAAGCATGAGGAGCCATCAGGGCCCTTGCAGCCACCCCCTGCCTGCTTTGCCGGCTGGGGGATGCCAGACATGGTGTGCTGCTGGGCAGGGATGCAGAATGAGATCCTGAGCAGGATGCAGAATAAGGAGCTGCTGAGTGGAGACCTCATTTCTATCACTGGGGAGTTTCATGCTCCATCGGTACCACAACCTCGTGCACAGATGAAATATTATGTGGTGCAAGAACCCCTTCATCATATAAATCAAGGCAAGGAAGCTTGAACAAAGCCCTTTCTATACTCCTGCCCAACAGCCCTGCTGCTTCACGGGGTGAATGCCACAAACTAAACTTCATGACTGAAGCCTTTGCTAAAAGATGAATTTCATGCTTTTCCCAGGCTGGCCGTGGGCTCATTCGTGGGGCAGTCGGAGAGCTAACATTTCCCTGTTAATCTGTTCTCCATCTTAATAAGGCTACAACAAAGCAGAAGCACTCTTGGACTTAAAACCAAGAATACATTAAAAGGCAGAGTCTAAACTGCCTTTCTGCAGAGGCAGTGAGCATCCAGCTCTGATAATGGTATTGAAAGTGGGGATTAAGCAGCAAAGCTCTGAGGGAGCCAGCATATGGCAGCCCATTGACCTATCCCATATGCAGCAGCTATTGTTCCCTCCCCACTGTCCCACAGCAGCCTACTCCTGCTTTTTTTTTTTTTTTTTTGTGGCACGAGGGCCAGGGCCAAGGCTGGGATCTGCTGAAACTTGACATTTACACATGAATTGTGCAACACTGCTGCACAGAGAGCCAGGGTGACCCGTGCCACTGAGCAGTGTCTCGGTAATGAGGCTCAGCAGCAAAAAAACACCCACAGCATCATTGGGGAAGTTGCTCTGGGTATGCTGGTGGAGAGGGCCTTACAGCAGCACTTCCTGACTTCATGCTTTCTTGGGCAGGGCAGGGTGGGATCTGATTTAACTGCTGAAGTGCTGGAGCTTTGGCATGATTGGCAGAGATTTGTAGGAAATTAATTTCCAGACCCGAAGGCTTTTTTGCTGAGCAGGAGAATACAGAAATCTTTCCCTTACAAAAAAAGGAGAGCAATGTCTGGTATGGGCTTGCCCTCAGCTCTGAGAACCAGCCATAGTTGTTTCTCTGGCTCCTGGCTGAATGGTGAGAGGATCAATTGAAATCACAATCACAATCACACAGGAGAAGATGGTGGCTGCAAAGCCTGAACCAGGCCCTCATCCAGGACCTGCCGGGCTGGAGTGTGTGATGTGGAGCTGCCAGCTCTCACCCATTGCCAGGAGTCACTGACCAGGTCCCACCTCGCTGGGGCACTGCTGCAGGGTCCTGGGCTGGGCCTGACCACAGGGCTCAGCCCTGCTCCTCCTCTGCCTCTCCAAAGCCTGCAGCCCTCTCCCTTTGCCACCACGGCTCAAACCCCTGGCTGATAACACTGTCCAGGGAGCTGCACCTCTCTCCTGATGGTGCCGTGGGCTGCCCCAGGCAGGGCTAGAGCTGCAGCTGATTCAGCTGCCCCTTCAAATTAATTACCAGGGGTCCCCACAGGCACCAATTGGCAGGACTTGAGGTGACAGCACCAGAGCAACAAAATCCAAACAGAGATGGACCCCATAAGCAGGCACATCCCTTTCCTTAGAGGGCTATTTGCTCCTGCTCAGCTGACAGGTAGCAAGAGACCTCATAGGCAGAACTGAATTCTGCACAATCCTCTATGAAAAATGCATTAATATGTCCTGCTGCTTGTAGTTGTTCCTGGCAGCTTTCACGATGCAGGACCACCAAAGGACTCCCAGATTAATTTAAATGATACAGCTATTTTTAAATCCTACAAGCCATTAATCCCAAACATGTTTTTTAGCCAGAACTCTACACATTTATTTGATTTCTATCTAAAGCCATAAACTAAGCCTTGCTCATTGATGAGATTTCAAAATTATTGAGCCAAGCTTGAGCTACTAGGCATTTTAAGAGCTTTTGGAGCATGGTTTTTATTTGGAGCCATCTTTGACTGAATTTTTCAGACAGCCTTTCATCACATAGTGGGAGCCCCACTTTCCCCCTGATGCTCTCACAACTGTTAAGCCAAAATTCCCACAAGTACAAGGTCGTGCACACCAAGGAAAGAAAAGATGTCCTCCTGTCATAAGATAATGTTAGTCATCATGACCTGAATTGTTCTGTGAGTCACTGAATATTAGGATAAACACGTTCCCTATGCTTGTGGCTAAGCACAGAAGTGGGCTTCCAGGGTGGATGAGCAATGTTCATTTCCAGAAATATTTGAAATTCGACTGGACACCACCCTAGGCAACCTTGTCTCGTTGGCCCTGCTTCGAGCAGCTTCATCAGCTGCAGGTTGAATCCCACGCTGCAAAGGCTTCTTTCCCAGGGGAGACAGAGAGCACAGGGATGACTCCTGCTTGCACCAAGCTCACACAGCATCACATGCACCACACAAGCGCTCTTTGGGGGCAGAACGTGCTGGCTTGGCCAATACTCACAAGGGCATACAGCTTAAGCTGGAGCTCATACAAGTCTCTTCTGTGCCCAGCCTGCCAGAGCTTTGCCGGCAGTGCTCAGTGTGGTTATGGTTTTACTTTCTGAGGGCAAAATGCAACATAGAAACAAGATGGGATTTTCTTAGTGAATTCCTGATGTAATTGGCTTAGAAAGTTTTGGAAGAAGCAAGAAGATGCATGTGGCAATCACCGTGATGTTTTCTATTCTGTCTGCCTCAAAACTATCCTCTCACTGTGAGTCACTCTATGCCTGCCTAAACCATAATCCCTCACTTTCATTGTCTGACCTTTCATTTCCACCCCTTATCTCCCAGAAAGAAATTACACCTGATTAAATCCAAATTATCCCTCAGCCTCCAGGCCACTTTGTGGGGTGAAGTGGCAGGGAGAGGCTATTCCTGCTGCCCACCATGGCGTACAGAGCTGGCAGTGATGCTCGGGTACCACTGAGGATCAGCAACACTGACACCTCAGCAAGGGAGGGGTCTGCACTGCACAACAGCAGGAGCTGCAGGCAGCAGGAGCCACCCAGCAATGTGCACAGCATGCAAGTGAGAACAAGGAAACCTGATAAAACCAGCGGGAAAGAGACTCATCTTCAGGGAAAGGCAGTCACAAACTGTGGCCAGTGAAATGCTCTCCTTCAAATCCTGGGGCTGAAACAAGGCAGAGGCTGCTGAGGCTACCCCAGTGCTGCGCTTCCAGCCTAGGCTGAGTGCAGGGAGCAAATCCTTTATGTGCTTTATCCATTACATACTGAATTAAGGCAAGGGCCAGGCTGTCCTGTGAGCACCGAGGACCTGTCAGCAGCTGAATGGGAGCATTGTGCATCAGCTGCTGCTGTCAGAAACCGGGGCCGCAGTCAGCGGCCGTCTGCAGCAGCTCTTTCCTGGCAAGGAGTGCTTCAATCGCTCACTCCCTTGGTGGCACGCAGACCCTTTTATCTTCGTCCTCCCCTTGCAGGGAGGGCTTTTCACCGAGGTCTGTGCTGCAGGAGGCAGGGGTGAAAGAGACTTCTTAATGGGAAAGAGGCAAGATCCCGTCAGCAGAACAAGAGCAAGCAGGGCAGGGCCCTTGCTACGTGGCCTTAGAGAGTGAGTGTGAAGGCAAGAAAAACAAACCAGTGTTACAAATCCAGGCCTTTGGAGGGGTCATATAAAGGTTTGGAAAACAACTGATCCTTTGAAAACTTTTTCTTTAGAAACAGCTGGGCTGAAGTTGCCATGTTTCTTTGGTTTTTGGATATTGGGACAGCAGATGAACATGCTTGAGCCTCCAAATCACTATACTGGAGGTGGACTTGATGAGTGGAAGCTCCATAGTTTTGCCCTTCTTTCACCACAGGTTTTACACTGTGTTAATTCAGATGATTCTTGTCAAGCCTGATGTGCACCGTGAGGGGCACAAGAAGAACCAGGTCCTTGGGGACTCTGCTGGTGTCCCCTCTGTAGCTGGGTTGGTGCAACAGGCTGCACTGAAAGGGAAGAGCAATGCCTGGAAAAAGAGGTTAGTGGGGAGCCTTTATTCTTGCTGTAACTCCTTTGAACTATCAGGAGTCACACCACAGATTAGTTTGGATCAGTTTTTTTACTTGACCATCATTAGAAAGGAAGGTTTCTCAGGTTTGAGACATTGCACCGAGACACAAAGGCACTGCATCCTTTGTAATGCAAATGTGTTTTCTGCTTCAATAGGCTTCACAGAATGATGGACAAAAAAACATTGTACAGAGATGTCTGTGGCTTCACCCTTATTCTTCTGTGATGTGCAACTTCAAAAGAAGGCATTTTAATTTGACAGATGGACATTTAATCATAAATAATAATGTACACTGGTTCTTAAGTCAAAAGCACATGGCACCTCTGCACCTGTAGCCAGTCTCCCTAACAAAGGAAGCCTCCCCTCTTCCAGATCATCCAGCCCATTTCTTTTTCCATGTCCCCAGAAAACGTGCCCAGGTCCACCCAGCAGAGCCCTGCATGTGTCTGTCCCTGCTTGCATGGGAGGCTGCAGGGTGGTGAGAGATGTGGCTGTCGGTGTGGGGTCCACTCCAGCAGCTTGGAAACTGCCCCGAAAACTGCTTGAACACATCTTGCCTCCTAATTGCTACAGATGGAGGAGGAAATGTTACTTTGAGTGTTAGGTGAAAGGCTTGTCCTGAGTGGAAATACTATGGTCTCCAGGCTACAGCTGGTTTTAGCCTGCTTTCCTAAGTAAACAAGGTTTATAGGATCAGGCTTTGTGAGTTCATCTGCCACTATCTACTGCCAATAGCTTTTCAAAGCATTGGCCAACCATTTTGACAGGACAGTGGAGTTTTAAAAGCTGTCATTTTTCTTCCAGGTTATGAAAATTAACTATGAAACAATGGATAAAAGTCCTGCCAGTGTTTTCCCAGATGAAAGGCTGATAAACTGAGCTCTAATAGACAGCAGATAAGTGTGCTAGGAAGGATGGAATGGAAAGGATGAAAGAGACTGTGAGGCAGACAACTGCAATTACTCCCTGAACTGCTAAAAACACCTTCCCTTATGACTTGCCTCTACAAGAAATTATTAGAAAAAAATTTCAACTCTCCCCACCACAGGCCCAAAAATAGTGTCCAAGTGTTCACAAAAGCACCCATGCTGCCTAAAAACCTGGCTGGGGCAGCATCCCAGAAGCCACTGGATGCTGAGAGCTCTGGAGGCCTCACCCTGTACAGGGAGTGGAGCTTCTCTGAAACTCTGTGCTTGAGTAAGGAGGGAGCAGAGCTTCCCTGAAACACCCCGGCTGAGCAGTGCCAAACAGCCTGGGGGCACTTGTCCCTGGCCAGCCACAGCACCTCACCGTGTTCTAATGGCCCTGTGCTGATACAGGCTCTGTGGGAATATAAAGCAGTACGAGGACTCTTGAAGGAATTGCAAGGTTTGGCTTGCTCTGAAGTCTTGGAGAGATTAATTTTTCATTTGGAGCGCTTGCCTGCTAGTCATGGTCATTCCACAGGGAGAGGAGTGAAAGCCCTGGCCCTCCACTCACCAGAGGAAACCTGCTCACCCTATAGAGGGAAAAAAAATCCACAGAGTGATGCCAAATACAGGGACCTGCAGATCCATTGTTTCCCACAGCTCTGCTCAGTGCCCCTGCAAAGAAATAACTCAGTTTCCTTCCTCTTCAGAGCCTTTATTCCTTCTCTTTGCAGGACATGAGCATCAGAAGGCACACAGGCACTGTCTCAGTAGCAGTGCTGGGACAGTGGTGGGGATGAGGGCACCTCAGCACTTTACAGCCTTACAGACTTGATGGAAAAAGAGAACACAAAATACTGTGCTCTGTCTTTCCCTTCTAGCACACTGCCTTGTGTTTTCTGTTGCTAAAAACTATAAATGTAGTGCATTTTCACCCACTGCTGTGGAAATGTTTAAACAGAGAATCACTACCAGACCATGGGATAGAAAATGTTGTCTGGCATGGGGTAGAAAATGGGATAGAAATGGGATAGAAATTGTGTCTGGCATGCAGAGACCACAAGCCAGTGTTTGCTCATGTCCACCTGGCCAGGGCCTCTGCTGTGGCTGTCTCACATTTGAATAACGAGGCTCCCGGGGGCAGAGACAACCTTCCAAGGTTGTGCTTGGCACAATGGAGCTGTGTTGTGTTTTAGGGCAATAATAGAGAATATAGTGATGCTAAATTGACACAAACATGACAAACAGCAGAAGAGTGGGACTAAAACAGGGTCTGTGTGCAGCATCAGGGGAAAAAAAAGGGGCTATTTCATATCAAGATCTGCCCAGACCTGTACATATGGGCTGTGCTCCTGTCCTTCCCTTCAGAAGTCATTCAGCTTCTGAGAGTTTCCACAGATGGACAACATACACTTCTATAAGGATGAATTTACAGCCAAGTGGTGAGGCAGTGACAACCAGAGAAATTTAGGCTGTGGACTGGGAAGGATGTCTGAGGCCAGCTTCAACCTAGAGCTGAGATTCATTTTGGAAGGCACTAAAAACCACATGATTTGGGCTTGCAAGAAGCCTTGTTTCTGGTTTTAAAGAATTTAATTCAAGTCTGGGTCATGTTTTCTAGGCAGTCTGGAGATATTCCAGGGGATTCAATTTGTGATATTAGTGCTCACTTAATACTGGGAGTATGTGTCCAGCAGACAGGAAGCACCCTGTAACATGTCGGGTCTGTGTTTAGAAACAGACTGAGGAGATTTAAAAATTCTGTGGATTTGCCTGCTTTTGAAGTTGAATCAACTTGAGCCAAAAAACTTTGAATGCAATCTGTAAAACCATTTCAGGGCTTTGTATTACTGTCATGAGCTTAAGGGAAGCCCAGAAATAGCTCTTCCTCAAAGTGACAGGCTGCTGCAGGCAGGCTTTGGCTCCAAAATGTCCTAACCAAGCACGTACACTTCTGTAACTGTAGGAGAAATTCAGATTTTCCTCCTGATGGAGACTCCATTCAACAGGGTCTGCCAATCCATGTAAACTATTCCTGGGGTGACACTTGCAGCACTGCCTCTCCTCCTTACCTTCCTGCTACCCCAAGGGGGAAAACACCATTTTACCTGTTCCCTCTGAGGTGTGAACAACACCTTTACAGCAGGAGTGGCAAATTGGTGACAAATAGCAGCTTAGGTGGCACCATGTCCACATGCCTGATGCTTCATTACTGCACAGACATTTGCTCCTCTCACTGCTGATCCAAGCCCTGGTACCTTGTGGCTGGTAAGGACACAAGCCATGGGGGTCTGCTGAACAATGCTCTTGCACAGCTGGGCAATGGCACTGAGGGCCACTTACACCCCACTAGCCCCTCTGGGCCGGACAAAAAAAAGAAGGTTCTTCGTTGTCTCCCTTTGTGTTTTGTGTCACAAACATTATATTGCACTGCTACACATTCAGACTCTTATGCTGAGGATGGTGGAGAGGAGCAGTGGGAATGGCACCAGAGCAGGAGGGGAGGAGGGTCCCCCAGAAATGCAGCACACAACGTGGTCCTCATCATCCAGCTCCCTCTCATCTCCCTTTCTCCTTCTCTTTCTCACACATGCACAGAGAGGTTAATATTTGGTTTAAAAAAAAAAAAAAAAAAAAGCAGAGTAATTTAAAACACACACTTTACAGCAAACCAGTGTTCAGTGTAAACAAAGCATTAAACTGAAAAGATCCATATGCACTCGTTATCAGTTATTGCATTTTTTTTTAAGAAGGAAATTTAATACATTTAAAATAAACCCATAGCATGAAAGAAAATAAACTATGGTCTTGGTTAGTTTGGTTTGATTTTTTAATTTAATGAGGAAAAGAGCTCTCTGATAAAGTAATCCTTTCAGAAGGAAAGTCCTGTGCAATGGTGAACATGTCAGCCACATGTTGAGGGAAGATTAAAGCCGAGCAAGACTCTCTTTCCCACAGTTTTTGAAGCCTTGCAACATTTCTGTGCTCAGGATAGCCCAGAACATCCTTCTGGACCAGACCCCCCACAGCTCTTTGCAAAGAAGCCCCATAAAAACGACTGACACATCCACAGCACTTTGGAGTGGAGGAGTCCTGGTACAAACTGTGCACAGACAGACTTCAGGGTTTGGGTACAACAAAATTTTATAGTGAATTTTATGGAGGAGCCAATGGCTGCTAACCTCATAAATCCTGCCAAGAGTGGGAGGAAGAGATTTACCTTTCAAAGTCTGATCTGACCATTTTTCATTTTAAAAGTTCCTTAATGATGTGGCTGGCACCAATGTGTTACCCACATCCCTTTCATCCAGTGCCACAACCTGCTTAGGAGAGGAGAGAATCCTGTATGTAGATTAGTTATCAGCCATAGATAAATTAGGAAATTCTCCACTTATTTTTTACAAACCTGTCTTCTGTTCAGCATTAGTTCAGGTATTTCATGTCCTGATGTGGAGCCTCCTGGTTAGGCCTGCTTTAGGAAAAGCAGCTTTACCACAGAGCAGCTCATTGTCGGGCCAAGGCACTGGCTCTGGACAATGGAGCAGCTGCAACCCGGGCTCCTCAGCTTCTGCTGCTGGAATTGCATCCAGCAGGGTGCCTGGAGACACTGACTGACCGAGGCTGCTGGCAGGCTGCACTGCTGCTCCATTTGCCAGAGCTTCCAAGCCATGGGACACGTTGGCTTTTCAGCAGGAACCAGCCAGGAGGCACAATGGAAAGTACGCACAGTGTAACACACAGAGCATCACAGTTCTGGGCCCTTCAGGAGGGGCACACCCATCCCAGAGGTCATCTACTGATGATCAAAGAAATCCCTTCTAACCCACTGTTTTGTAGCTCATATAGATGGGGCAGCAGGAAGAAAAGTGACCCTTTAAACCCAGCAGCAGTTTAAAGGAATCCAAACCCAACTCCCGATATTTGATTTATGGTTTTGAATTCTGCATTTACAGTTACATAAAGTCCAGGCTGAAATCTCAAAATATGCTACCTTGCTCTGATGAGCAGTATTTTTCACTTTCTGGTGAGAGGAAAAGGACTAACTGACAAGCCACAAAGTTCAGACCCAATTCTTGCCTGCCTTGGAGTTCAGCTGTACTTCTACTTGTGGCAGACTCTTGCATAGGTGTTGCACAGGTCCTTCTCATAGCTGAGGTGCAGGGGGTGGAGGAGATGTCCTCTGCTCTGAGAGCAGCCAGGGAGGGCTGAGGGTGCAGCCCAGTGCTGCTCTGCCACAATGGGTCACCTGGGAGTGTTTGTGACGTGATGCAGCTCAGAAAGCAATGGGCACATGGAGCACAGAGCTATGGATATGGGTGCATGCATGGATACAGGCACAAACACAGAGGCAGCTCTGACACACTGGAAACCAAAAAGGTGGGAAGTCTTTAGAACACAGGAGTCAGGATGGAGCAGATTTTTAAGCCAGATGAGCCATCTAGTCCATCACATCATATGAGCCTTTAAATCTCACTGTTTAATTTTATGAGTCACAGTCAGAGGCAGCCATGTCAAATGTGTTTTGTGGAAAATGGGAACAATGAGGATGATTGAAAGCAGAGAAGTGGAAGGTTTCAATATTGTCACAGAGTTAAATGTTTTGATTTCTCAGGAACAGCATTTTAATGTGACTGCTTTTTAAGGGTTATTATCTCCCCTATAACATGTCATTAACTAAAAGGCAAAAATTGACACAAAATGCTTCAGTGAAACTAAACTGTTTTTTGACATATTTCATGGAGAACTGTGGGGAATTTTTTGGGTTTTTTTTAACCTGCCATTCCTACCTGGAAAAAATGGAAATGCTGAAGTCCTGAACAGGAGGTGTCCCAGTCTGATGGCTTGATGGAGGTGAGTGGCAAGGGAAAGGGAGCCCACTCCAGACTGAGGGCCAGGGCAAAGGAATCCTGTTCCTGCCTTCACTGTAGGCAGCTGCCCGTCCCTCTGTGCCTGCCCCTGCCTGCAGAGGCAACAATGACTCGGTGTTTCCATGATTGCTCAGGAGGCACCAGTGAAGGGCTACAGAATAAACCAGCAGGGAAAGTTTTGTCCCTGCCTTCAGATACCAGTTCTGTAACACTGCTGCAAAAAGCAGCAGTGAGAGTGGGACTTTCTAGTTTAATATCTGGGGGCAGAGGTTTGCCTCTGCCCTCAGCCCAGAAAACACTTTGACAGAGCAGTGCTGGAAGTGGGCAAAGATCCTGCTTCTGCTGCCTGGGAATCTTGTGTATGAACACAAGGAGGGAGTGGAAACACAGAGTCCTGCCCCATGTAATAAATAAGAGGGTAGTTTCCCCTTGCCCTGGTGACTGTAGGGCTGCCTGGCCCTGAGAGATCTGTGTGTAATTTCTCATGGCTCCAGAAAGTGTATAATCCCATCCTGCAAGAAAGTGATTTCTTATGGAAAGCATAAAGATCCCCACCCCGGATTTTGCATGTGGCTGAAAGGGTTGTCCTGACAGATGCTAGCAATTAGCCATGGAGAGGAAGCCTGCCACAGGGACCAAGGGCTGTGGAAGCTACCCTGGAACTCTGGAGTACATGGACCTTGTCAGAAGCCACCACATAATTCTGGATTACACTTGGGGCAGGGCTGGGGCAGGCAGAGGGAAACTGCCCCTCTGACACCCCAGAGTAAAATCTGAGAAAGGAGAGCCCAACCAAACACCCCCAGTTCTCCTCCTCCTCCCCTTTTGACCCACAGGCTGCCCTTGGGGCAGGACCTCAGGAGCAACAGTGCATGATTAGAAGCCCTGCAGGCTGAGGTCTTGAGCATCCCATGCTCAGGTGTCTGCACTGGCTTTATCTGGGGTGTGAGAGCTTCATAAACCCCAAATGTGGAGCTCTTCCCCAGCTCCTGCCTTGTCTTCCTTTTTAGAGGGTGAAGGAGGAAAGAGGAGAGGCTGAGCCTCCTGACTTTATGGTTTCAGGCTATGCTGCCAAAACTGGATGTTCTTGTGTCCTTTGAAAAGGGTTTTCTTTAAAACAGGGTGTCCTCATGTCCAGTTCTGGAAATCGTGGCCCTTTTAAAATAATAAAAGCAAAGAAAGACATCATTTTTGGGGCAGAGGGAGTATTTCCTGGCTTGCATCCCCCGTGCAGTATGCCCAGCTCACAGGCTATTAAAGGAATTTAGATTCATCTCTTCCCTGGTCAATGGTTTCAAAGATACAAGGAGGATTTCATCATCCCTGTGAGGAGGCAGATCACCCAGCCCAAGGCACAATTTCCCTTGGAAAAGGCAGAAATTACAGTCATTCTATGAAGCTCACCAGAGACCTCATTATTGTTAATTATTTCAAATGGAAGATGTTGGATACTCCTGTGATGGGAAAAGGCTTCAAGAGAGAAAGGGAAAGAAAACACAATAAGCCTGGGAGAGACAGAGATTTCCCAGCAGGGCTATTTGAAGGGATCTGGAAATCCCCTCTCAGCTTCCCTCAGCTAGGAAAGGAAGTGGGACAGATTGAGGGACCAGTCCCTGACAGCTCTGCTGTGCTGTTAAATCTTTCTGTCTCCCTGCTTTATTTGCACGCTAACCCTTGTCTGAGGCAGAGATCACAGCCCAAGTTATCTTTAGTGCTTGTCACATCATTCAAAACTTTTCTTTCCCCCCCTCCCCCGATTTAGCTGCAAATTCTGAACAAAGGAGGGCACTTTCAGATGGAAATGCTCCAACACTCACCCCACCTGCAGAAGGTAACCCTCATCTCCTCTGCCATTTGAATCAGTCACACCAAAGCCCTGCAGAGGAATATGCCTGCAGGTGTGCTGTGGAGGAGGGTGCAGGTACAGGAGCATCCTTCTGTCTCTCACTTCACTGAATGGGAACTTTCCTCTTTTTATGGACCCATTTGCAGGTGCTAACTGCATTAGCATAGCCCCAGCAGGAGATTTCTTCAGGAACAGCAGTAATAAGAGAAGGAGTAATGGGTTCAAATTGAAAAGAGTGGAAATTTAGCTCAGATACACAGAAAAAACTCTTTACTCTGAGGGCGGTGAGGCACAGGCACAGGTTGCTCAGGGAAGCTGTGGATGCCCCATCCCTGGAAGGATACAAGGTCAGGTTGGATGGGGCATTGAGCAGCCTGGGCTTGTGGAAGGTGTCCCTGCCCATGGCAAAAGGGTTGGAACTCAGTGATCTTCTAGGGCTCTTCCAACCCAAACCATTTCATGATTCTATTCTATGATTTGTCGCCTTCAAGAATATTAAATGTTTTAAGGATTGCAGAAAAATAATGGTCGTGAGGTATTTGGCATGTAATTAGCATGGATTCCACAATAATTAATTAAACTTTAGGTAAAGGGTAAGTTAAAAGTCTAAAATCAAAGGGATTTAGCTGTATGCTTCATTCCCGCCAGGAGTGTGAGAACGTCTGAAAACCACTGTGGAAAATAAGGGAGGAATATTCCTCCCCCACACGTGCACTTAACTCTGATATGTGTGTGGGCCTCCCAAAAGAAAGAAGGGTGATATTGCAGCAGGATTTGGGCCTGGGAAATGCAAGCTGCAAAATTCAGGTGATGATGATTGCCAAGGATCCAAGCTGAAGGGATGCTCATGACAGGCAGTGACACAGAGTTTGACTGTGGGTTGTCCATGAAACAAACGTTCAGGTCTGAATTATAAACCTTGTCTCTAACAAGGGGAGAGGAGAGCCAATTTCACCTCATTAACATTTGTTTAATGAAGGATGGTAACCAAATAGGTGCACTTTCAAAAGTAATTCAGGGCACCTTCTAGTTCACGTGCATTCCTCTACAAATCACCTGCCAGAGCTGTGCTTGGTGGATCATACCTGAATGTGTCACACGCATTTCTAGAAGCCTTATCCCTGGAAAGGGACAACTGTGAGATGCCAGCATAAAGTCTGGCTGTAGGACTGTCAGAAAGACCCCATACAATAAAGCTTTAAGAATTAATCCAGCAGGATGTTACACATTCAGACCCAGTGTTGAAAACATTAACCCTACAGAGGGTTGCAGACAGTGACAGGCAAAATCTGCCAAGAAATATCTTGTTGAAATCTCTGATTGAAGCAGAAACTAAAGTTAGTTTCAGATACCAATTGAAAAAGAGAATTGAAAGTAGGAAACAGACACTTGGGCTAGGACCTTCATTAAACAGGCCCAGCTTTGAGGTTTGTGCTTATTTTAAACACACCCATAGTTTTTTTGCTTTCAAGTCTTTTCAGTGAGTATGTTCTGACATGGACACAATGCAATCTGATGTTAAAAACACGGTGCCAAAATAATTTGCAGCATATAAAAAGCTTTGTTATCATATACAAAAGAGCCTATGAATATCTGAGAGGTAGAAAAACAGTATTATTATTCCTTTGCTAAAATTATGTACAGCCTTATCTTGGACATTTTTGGAGGATTGTTTGTATCTAGAAAGAAGACAGCTGTTTCTGAAGGAAGTTTATTTCTGGAGGATGATGGAGAATTGTAACTGAACTTGTTTTGCTGCTTGTGGGAGTTCTCAGGACGTGGGAATATGAAGCAGCTCCCAAAGACTGGAACCCTGACAGTTGTAAAATGATTGCTTTTGAGAGTCACCAGGCAAAGGCAGCCAGTAGCCTATCTGTGCCATCTTGTTTCTCTGCTACTCACCTATTTTCATACCTCTCATTATATATTCCTGAAAAAGCGAGGCTGAGGAATTGTCCTGGAAAGAGTGCATTGTAATAAGACATAGCTTTTGCTCGTTCTAGCACTTGGAGATTGTGTTTTGATTTATTATGTGTGGTTTGGCAAATCTGTTTTTGCAAGCTGCAGGCAATTGTCTGTAGAAACCATGCTCTGAACACAATGAGCACAGAGGCCTCTGATGGGCTCCTCAGAGACCACCGTGAACGGAGCCAGTAAAAGAGAATGCCAAAGGAAACATTTGTATTGCAGTCCAGGAGGAACCAGACCTTGGTTTTATCAGTCTCCTCAGTCTTCCATGATGGAAACCTCTAAATGTGCTCATCATTAAGTCAAGGTAAACGCATTCTGTATCCCCACTCCAGAAAACACAGACTGTGTGCTGGCAGATCTACAGCCCTGGGCTGTCAGCATCCTTGATGCATGGCTCAGCCTTTCTCCAGGGAAAGGAGAGCTCATGCCAGCTGCACAGTAGCTCATGCTGCACATGAGCAGTGCCCAGGAGGGCAGTGACTTGGTGCCCCTCACACTGACATCACAGGGGATTGGAAATCATCACCTGATGAACTCTGCTAAAACAGCCTCAGCCTCATCATGCACAGCAGGTATCCACAGGCCCTACAGCCATCCCCACTCCTGGCACCATTTCTGCTTGCCCAGTGGGGCTGGACCAGTGAAGGCAACAGCCCTGGCTGGGGGCTCAGGAAATGCATGCATTGCTTTTTGATTTGCTGCCCCTCTGGAAATTATTGGAGAGTGTATGAGCAGAGCAGCCCGTGTGCACCAGCAAGCCAGGCATGAGCAAACCTCACATCCCCACTTTAGAAATTATGTGGATGGATAGTTTTTCCCAAGCTCCAGCTGGCCCCAGAGAGCAGGATCTGCCATGGCACACCATATTTATGGAAGGGTAAAATTCCTCTCTCTGCAGGTCAAGGCCCATGCAACATTCAAATCCCACCCAAGTGTATCCTGATCAAAGTCCCTGTGACAGCATTTCAGCTAGCTGTGGAAGATATACTGGAAAAAGCCATGCACCAAGATTCATACTTGGTGATGCAGCCCACTGATGATGATGCTGACACAGGAATCTGTCCTTGATCCTAGCAGGTTCCAGGGTGATTATTCCTGTGGGTGAGTGAGGTTGCTCTCATGTATAAGTATATGCTGGAATGGGGTCTTTGGCTGGTGCCACTTAGCAGAGTTTTTCTCACAGACTGTACCAGGATTTTTCTCCTAAATCTCCTTAATGATCCCAATACACTCCCACATTCTGTTTTGCAGGGCTAAGCAGAGCAAAAAATGAAGAGGCAAGGAAGGCACAAATGCAGGAAGCAAGGCACTTCAGGCACTGAACTACAATCCTAAGTAGCAGCAATTGCTTTTTCTGCTCCTCTATTTTCTGTTCTCATAGTTAAAGACTATGGTTGCACTTTTTAGCTAAGAAATTACTGTTTTTTCTACAGAGCCACCAGCTGAACTGAGTCTCAGCAGTCCCTTTGAAGTTCATTAAACATGAGGTCATCCTGGGCATTGCCAGTCCCTGGGAATGTCTGGGTGCTTGATGTCACCAGTGGTCCTGAGCACAGAGCTGTGCCCTGCTACGTGGGCAAAACCAAGAAGAGACATTGTGCTCAAAGTGTGCATCAGTCTCAGAGTGCTTATCCACATCATTACCACTGCACAACAGCAGGATCATTGCAGGCAGAAGGTCTTTGTGACAAGTCCAAAAGAAAAAGAGGTGCTTGTAAACAGACCAATGAACCTTCTGAAAAGTGGGGAAAATGCCACAGAAATGTTGTCTGAAACACACAGACAGCTGAACAGAGTGCTGAACTCTCCTTTGCAGAAAGCCCCTGTGTAGGTGAATACTTTACCTGTAGCAGCAGAGCTGCTGCTGAGCAGACACATTCTCCAAAGCCAGTGCCCTGTGCAAGGTGCGGGCTGTGTGGGGCTGAGGGAGGGAGCTGCTCACACGCCCCCGGCAATCTGTCATCCCCGGGTTCAGGCTGCTGTGAACAAGTGCCAGCGCCACGCACATTTAATTAACCTTTCTGCAAGTTGTAAGATGAGCCATCTCTGTTCGCCACGAGATTTATTTTCAACGCTGCACGATGGCAAATGGAAAATAGACACTGCAATTCAACAGGAAAGGGAGCAAATGTGGGCAACACAGTTCCATTAGGGAAGTTGGTTTAGCACAATGCAGCGCTCTGATTCTTTTACAGTCGCCTCTAGCAAATTCATTCTGTTTCTCATACATCGAGGCTCCTGGAAAGTCCTTGTGTCATATTCATTTCTCCTCAGCACACGTGGGAAATGCTCCCAGGGCCCGCGAAGCAGAACTGCAGCGTCAGAGATTCGCAGATGTTCCGTCTGCGCCATATGGCGCCTTCCCCACCGCTCCCCACGGAGCAGCTCCTCACGCTGAAAGTCAATGTTTTCCGCACACATGGGAAAACCAAATGGAGAAGCTATAAAAGGAAAAAAGGAAGAACCAAACACCAACAATTCTGAGAAAACTGGTCTGAAAAACCATCCCATAAAGAGAGTGAGTAGGCTTGGCTAACATTGGGCATGCCAGGGTAAAAAGCTGAGTGCACACTCTTTGGTGTGCACTGTGAATTTAAAGCACGAATTAGGAGTACATTAGATGATATGCTAAGTTGTATCCCAGCCACATACTATTGTCAGCTTCTACTCCAGCATTCAGGCACTTAACCACAGAGGGCTCTGGAGAAATGGCTTTTTATAACTGTCTGTGTTTTGTCAGAAGTATGGAATATTGTCAGCACAGCTTGCAAGTATCATTACTGGGAAACAAAGAGTGTTTCTACAGCATCTTTCATTTAAATTCACCCAGGACACTTTCATTTCAATCCACCCAATGCAGTAAGGATTAATGCATTTGAAGTTGTAAAAAAATAAACAGAAAACAAATGAATTAAGGTAATATAAGATTTTCTGAGTCCTCAGCCTGCGTGACTGAACTATGTCTGTCATTCATATAGACATGTTCAAAAAGAATTTCTAAGACAGCAATGTCAATAAGACATCCATGGTAAATCCTGTTTGACCTTTCTGGGGGCAATGTACCCAGCTCCCAGCTCCTGCTGTGCAAGCTTCCCCAGGAGACATATCCAGCCTTGCTTTGCCCATGGCTTTGGGCCACGCTCTAACAGCTTTTCCTAAATGTATTCCTGCTGCTGGAAATAGCCCTCTAGGGTGGGATGCAAAGAGCATCAGCTCCAGTCAGAGCTACAGGCTGAGCGTAAAAAGCAGCTCAAATAATTTCCTCAGCTCCTGGCTTTTCCTTTGAGAATGTGCCATCCACAAACTGATCTAATCACCAAGCAGCCCAAACTTGCTGAAGCAGAGAAATTTGGCTCGGAGCAGAAGACACAGGGCAGTCTGAAAGCCTGTGGAGCTGCAGCTGTGCCATGAGACACGGAATTGTGATGTGGGATTTTTTGGGGGAGGTGGTAAAGCCCTTCAGTCCCCAAGGAGCTTTGGACCTGATGAGATCACAGGTGCTTCATACGTCTCCTGAAAATATGACAAAATAACCATTAAGGAAAGCACTCCAAATTGAAAGTTGCACCCATACATAGTAAAATATACATATACATGGTTCTCCAGCCCATGCAAATAGAAAATCCACTGAGGTTCACTGCATATATAGACTCTGATCATAGCGCCCCATTGCTGCTGGCATGAACAAGTCAAAGGCAGCAAATAACATTTTGAGGCCAACTTTTGGGCATCCCAGGCTGAATCAAAATGCCTGAATTGCCTCATCTCACATATTCATTGTTGTCAGCCTCCAGCCTCCACGGCAGAGCCAACAGAGCGACTCTGGTGCAAAAGCAGAGCGATAGCCAAGCCCCCAGGCCCCCCACGCACACGCTATCGGAGGGAACTGGTACCAGGCTCTGCTGTGTAAACAACCAGGGCAAAGGAGAAGGAGGTGGTGGTGGGGTTAAATATCTGCTCTCTTTTACAAGACCACCTACAAAATGTTGCAAAGACCCTGCAACAAAAATAATCTGCCATGATTCCAGTGTTAGGCAAAATATAAACAATTTAAGTGCTCTGTTAAAGAGAACATCTGGGGAGCTGCGAGCTGCACAGATGTTTTCACAAGTTGTTTTTTAAGGAAAAGTAACCCTGCTAAGTTTTCTGCCTCTTCCATCTTGTCTTTCTCGACTGTGTTTATCAAGCCAAGATATAAACACATTAAAAAACCTTTAGAGGGCCAGCTCATGCTGTATTATTAATTTGGAATTGACTGAGGGTTGACAGCTGGCTTCGGTTTGACCCCTGGTTCTTTGAAAGTCACTCCACACAAATAATTAGCCAGTTTGTATGTTGATTGGACTTAACATGCATAAATATATACACACACGCAGAGGCACACACACATATGTATACACACACACACACGTATGGATGAAGCAGTTTGCTAGAAATGGCCATCAAATTTTGCACTGGGATCACACAGGCTGGCCTGCGGCCCTGTCTGGGCAGCCAGGAGAGTGGTCACAGCTTTGGGAGTCCTTGAGGAAGGCAGGCACTGGATAGAAGAATCTCTAGGCAAGGAAGGTTTATTGCTCAGGGAAGTACAAAGGGTATACTTAAGGCAGGTTTTAACTTAGCATCAAGCTCCTGCAGAAAGGAAAGAAGTTAGGTTTCTTAGATTAAAAAAAATACAATTAGAATTTTTAGAAAATAATTTGTTTTTTCTTAATTCTGTAGAAAACTCCAAACAGCCAACTGTAATTTAAATATAAAAAGTAAATTAGAAAGGCTAATAGGAGGAGAAAATTTACCTATTCCTTGAAATACATGAGAAAATAAATTTGCCCTCTGGGTGATGAGGAAGCAGAGGAATTCAGCAAAGCAGTAATCTTACAGCAGAGTAGGTATTTGATCCCTTTAAATTCTGGTCTTTTCCAGAGAGGGGTCTGGAGATGCTTGCTGCACTCAGCTAATAAAAAATAATGCACCAGAAGAACCTGAGGTGTTGAAAGAGGAGACGCTGAAGCAAATTAATAAACTCAGTACTGTGTGTCACTGGGCCCAGAGGGTAAATACTAACAGGACCTGAGTGAAGAGCTGGAAACCTCACAAAGCCCTGACCTTCACTAAACCAAATTTGTGTCTTGGAGGGCTGGCAAGCAGTGCAGGCTGTGCCCATGTCTTCAAGCCAGCCCATGTCTCCAGCTGGGGAAGGTCTGGCCCAGTGGGCTCTACCTCAGACCAGCTTGTCTGGTTGGGTGCAGTTGGATCTCTTTTGGAAAACCAAGATTTTTCACCCAGGTGACTGAGCCAGCCAGCAGCATGGCAGCCAGGGATGGTGGAAGAGCTGCTCCCTGACAGCGTAGGGGGTCAGAGTCATGGTCTCATTGGCCCCACCATCTCACCAGCAGGGTGAGGGAAAGCAGGGAATTACTCTTGCCAAGCCAGAGGTGCAGTTAAGACCTCAGGGTTGGTGGCTGCATTGGGCACAGGACACCACCAGGGACATGGTCGCATCCACAGGGTAATGGGACCCCTAACAAATGTGAAAATGCCTGGCAATGACACTGGCTAGACTGAGAGATGGGAAAATCAAGAGAAAATTAAAAAAATACAAATATGAAAAGCATTTGAGATGCTTTATGGTATTTTACTATTGGTGATGCAGAAGTGCTACTAGAAGCATTATCAAGAGGTTCTTCTGTTTTGTTTAATGGGGATTTGTATTATAGAATCATAAAATGTCCTGAGTTGGAAGTGATGCATAAAGATCACTGAGTCCAACACCTGGCTCTGCACAGCATCATTCCCAAGAGTCACACCAAATGCTTGAGAGTATTGCCCAAATGCCTTTTGAACTCTGCCAGGCTGGTGCTGTGACCACTTCCCTGGGGAGCCTTTTCTAGTGCCCACCTACCCTCTGAGAGAAGAACCTTTCCCTGATATCCAGCCTAAATCTCCCCTGATACACGTTCAAGCTATTCTCTAAGGTCTTCTCCCTGGTCATCAGAATTTTCTGTTTTTTTCCTTTTATAGTACTGCTTCAGAAAACAAAGAGTGATCAGGCCATCACTGCTGTGTCTGGTGAAACCTGGGAGGTAGTGTGGAAGAGGAAGGAAAGGAGTGCAGGATTATGAATAGTGAAACATAGAAAAATGCAATAAATAAACTTGCAATAAGCAAGACAGCATCTAGCTGTTCTCTACATTATCTCTCTGCCCCTCCTTGGTTGAGAGCTTTCTAGCATATCAGCTTGGTGAGGATTTCTAGGGGAAGGGAAAAGCCTTCGCTGTGTGGCCAGCTTAAATAAATCTGATTTTGGGATATGTCCCCAGTGGGTGCTGCACGGCCAGGCTGTGCCTGTTGTGCTCTCACCATGGACACCCATAACAGCAGATGCAGTGGGACATGGACTGGAGCCTCCTTGATAGAACCTTCCCAGCATAAGCTTAAACACAACCCTCAAAACAAATCCCTTGTTGTTTTATGCCCCAGAGTGCCTGAGGCCTGAGGCCTGCACTCCTGCCTGCTGGGCAGCAGAAGGTAAAGGAAGCCCCAAAACTGCTTTGCTGCTCTTTGATAAACAATTTGTCAGAGCAGCAAGGAACCTCTAAAACCTAGATATTTCTCTCCTGCTTTTTTTTCTATCTCAAAATCCTGGTGTAATCACAATGAATTAAAGATTGCAGGACATTCCTTAACTGCATCCTGGCCTAGTGGCAAAGGGATTTGCCCATCTCTACCAGTCTTCTGATATTTTAAAAAGTCACTCCTCCCAAAGGAGCAAGCAAGAATCAATTCAATTTGCAATCTGAAAAGAAAAATATCCCTTTGTCTCCAATTTAGGCAAAGGAAGAAAATATTGAATTCTGCTTTGCTGACTGCAGCAGGAAAAAGAACGATCTCAATCTCTCTCTCCCCTTTGTTATTTTATTCTGAGGTGGGTTTTGCAGTTTTGCAGTTACCCTGGTGCAAAGCAAAGCAGGATCAGAGGCTAAACCAGTAAGCTTTATTTATGGTGGTGAAGATCATCTATCTCCAGAGACACTGAGCAGTGGGACCTTTGGTTGGCTGAGACCTGTGGCCCTCTTTCCTGTTTCAGACCACATTCACTGTCTTTCCCAAGTCACATCTTTGGGTAAACCCTCAAAAACTCCAAGACAAATTTAAAGAAATCCACACAATTTGATCAGGTCTCATCAGGTGTCTTGGACTTGTCATGTGAATGTTCAAAGAAGTCATGGAATGACCCAGAACTCCTGGGTTTGCTTGCATTCATTTTTTCTATCAGCCTTGTGTAGAGAGGTCAGGTCTTAGCATCACTGACCATGGACAGTTACATTCCTTTTGGAAAACCTGGGTGGATTCAGTTCAGTTTAGTTTTGCACCAGGGACAGGGATGGGGACTTTGCAGAAACCCCACTGAACTGAGTTCTGAGGTTTTGGGCCTGGCAATTGAGGGACAGATCTACCCAAGGGCATCCAATGGAGCAATACCTTTTCCACCTGAGGGATCAGGGTGTGCTTGGTCTGGGCCACATGCTATCATGATGATGGGTGATGATTTTCTCCTTTCTGACCCCAGCTTTAGGGTGGCTCCAGCCCTGGGGAGCCCTGTGGGAAGACGCAGAGAAGTGTATTTCTCTCTTTAAATTGCAGCCATCCACAGAAAAGCACAGTGCAATTGTTTGTGCCATGCTGAGTACAAAAGGCACCCAGAGCTGAGGGCTGGTGCTGGGGGCTGCTGCCACCACAGGAACAACAACCAGTGGCAGCAAACAATGGCCTTTGTCTGCTAACAACAGCCTGGGATGGGGCAAGCAGCTCAGCTTCTTGTCTCACTTTCATTTGAGGAACACAGACCAAAAGAGATCCTTTTAAGGGGAGTGGGGAGGACAAAATAACTTGGGAGATAAAGTGATTCAAAATGCTCAGTGTTGCTCCCTCATTCTACTTTTTAATGGTGTAAGTTAACTAGAGCCCTCAGCTTACTGCTTTCAGGCAGCTCTGTCCTCCACCTCCCAAAAAGTAGTGCCTCTTCTAGCCTAGAGCATGCCCCTGAACCAATTTGTAGCTTGGATCAAGGTGAATTCTTCAGGTAACTTTGCCAGTGCAGCAGGCTCTCAGGCCACCAGCTCTGGATGTGTTGGAATGTTCATGGAAGGTGAGAGAAACTTTGTTAAAAATCCTCTTTAAAATCCATTTGCACTTCCAAATCTATGAGACATCATGGCTCTGACCCCAGGGAGGCTGCATGATGGGTGAGATGGGAGGCAATAACTAACAGAGGAGAAAGGTGACATTTGCACTAATATCCTACCAGTGCTAATGCAGGCAATGCCAGAGCCCTCTGGTAGCACAGTTACCTGATTTGCATGATAATCTGTGTGCTCCACACTCCCACCAGAATCATTTATTGCTTAATTGGGTGTAGTAAAAATGGAGGTATCAGCATGTCACATCGTTAGTCTTCCAGCCACTTACTCCCTGTTGTGCCAGTCACAGCCCCCACTGTCCTGCAAGGAGAAAACATCAGTGTGAAAATATTCCATGTTCCATGGGGATTCAAACCAATGAATGACTGGGGTTCAGTGGAAAGGGGTAAACAAAAGAGCAACCTGAATCTTTGCTCAAAACTCATCCCTGATATCAGGTTTGATTCCTCCTCTCCTTTTTATATAGCGCGTGCTTGCACTTTGCTTCTTCTACAGCCCTTGTGGGGCTAACTAGATGGTCACTAGGAAATATAAAATAGTTTCCCTAACAAGCTTCTTGTCAGGTCTTCCCACTCTATTTTCTTGACTACAGGGAGACAGACAGCTTTCCTCATAAGCAGACCTCCTAAAGCCGGGAGTCAGTTCAGATCTTGGTTGTGCCCAGTACTTTCTCTACAACCTTAAGAAAAATCCTTTAAGCCCATCTCTAACCCACAGAAACTGCAATGTTTTACCATGTTCCTTCTAATAAAGAGCCATGAAATCTACAGATGGAAGCTGCTGGGGATGTATAACTTTGAGGTCAGTCCAGCCCTAGATTGGGGAAAAGCTTGCAATCTGTTTCTCCAAAAGGAAAGTAATCCATGCTATTGTTTTTTTGGATTCATCTTTCTTTTTAAAACACAACCACAAAACTTCATGTGAATTTGAACCTAATCCTCCAAAGCCCCCATGTTTGCACAGCTGAGTAGAGACCCCACTGAAGATTAGTGGTGTGTTTCAGGCAGATGACAAGCACTGACCAGGGGCTTGTCTCACCCATGAAAAACACCTGCTCCTTTGAGGTTCCCCTGCCTGCTGTGTGAAGAGGGGTAGGCAGCAACTCCAACTTGAAAAGCATAAGTCAGGAAAGCTTTTTTTTCTGCTCTTGTAGCTGCTTTTCACATGTGTTGTATATTACAAAGGATATGAGTTTGCTGTTTTCTTGTTCCTGATATGAAGTGAAATTTTTATGTATTATTTTTATTGGACTCAGCAGATCCCCAGTTTTCAGCCAAGGTCCTGTTGTGTTAGTCACAGTACAAGGCAGGGCTCAAGAGCTTATTGTGACCGCAGGAGGAATGAATGAAGGATACCACTTTGATTTCAGCATGGGTTTTAATGCCCTGCTAAGGAGCTCCATTAAGACTTGTAGCTGGGAAAGCCTCGCACAGGAGGCTTAGCCCAGCTAAAAGGAGAGGTAGTCTGATGCAGTCCAGGAACTGTTTTTCATTATATTTTCGGAAGGTGCCATGTCAAAGAAAAGCAGCAACTTCAGGCAGTGCCTGACAAGCAGCTCTGGGACAAAGACGCGCTAAAAGAGCCAGGTCAGAGTTCTTAAATTATTAAAAGCATCTTTTGATGCTGTAACTTCAGAAATCATCCTGTTCTCATGAGCTTGGGCCCTTTGCATGCTCACTGCCCCATGGGCTTTGGGGTTCAGGGGCTGTGACGGCTGTGCTGCTGGGCCAGCAGGGTTTGCCCACAGGGATTGTGAGAAATAAAGAAGTGGGATAACTCTTGTTGTTGTTTGAGCTAAGAGAGGAGGGAGAACTCCCTAATGCTCACAAAAAAGATAAAAGTTTCAGCTGCTCTTTTCAGTGATAAGCAGATGCTGTTTCCTTCAGCAGGAAATGCCTGCAAAGTGCTTGGGAGGGCAGGTGACTGTCGAGGCTGCCAAACAGGACCAGGGGTTTAGGGAACCTGCTTGGGAGGGAGGCACTTTTTTTTTTTTTCCCCCCACATACTGTTTCTTGCTTTTATTTGGGGGGTTCAGAGAGTTTAGTCACTGGCTGTTACTGCTGTGATCTGTGATCAGCTGGTGCATCTCCAGCCTCCTGGGAGAGGATTTCTAATGAGGATGGAAGCCCTGGGGCTACAATGTGAAACAGAGACTGCTGTAGCACAGAAGAGTAGATAAGATCAATAGGAAATGCAGATTTGCAACATGTTGGAAATATGATAGATTCCACACACACCCTGGGGAAAAGATTTTTAAATCTTTTAAAGGAGTGGCAGAAAGACTGTGTCTCACATAAATATATATATTCATATATGTAGGTATGTGCACAGAAGAAGGAATCTGCCACCTCACCTCTAAAATATTTGCTGAGGATTGTGGAAATCTTTACTAGGTTGGTCCAACTAAATCAACTTTGTTTTACTGCAGAAGACTTACTGGTACTGACCCCACCCAAAAAAAGCCATGATAAGGAGTGGGAAACAGTTCACAGCAGAGCACTGCTGCAGAACCCACCACAGCCAGCACGGCAGCTCTCTGCAGGGCTGCATCCCAGCTCCATCCCTGGGCCAGCTGCAGCTGTTGCGGCTCCCAGGGGCTGCTGGATCAGCCAGAGAAAAGCATTTGGGTCTTCCCTGTCACTTTCACTTCCCCAGCATATTACAGAGTGCTTTGCAAGCCAGAAGTTGTAGGGTGAAATATCAAAGTATGAACAAGAAGTGAGGTGCAATTTTTTATCAGGCAGGATAAATGACTCCTGAAAGCATTCACTGAAGGATGCAGTAAAGCTGCCACCTGTAAAATTCAGATCAGTAGATCTAAGTCATCCCTAAAATTCAGCCACACATTACTCAAGCTGGTGGAGTAAAAACTGAAGTGAAAATCCTGTTTTACAGAAATGACTATGACTATGTCATTGTGATAGTCTCTCCTGGGCTGTTAGATCTGAAGTCTAATGCTATAATGTACCAGAAAACACCATGTGGAGTAATTCAGGTGTGGGCCTCTTATCACCTGGTGTATCAGTATTTGTTTTCTGGCTGCCTGCTGTGTTAAAGGTGCAAGAAACACCACTACTTCATCTACTTGAAATTTAAAGTCATGTTCATGCATTTTGTCACCTCCTGCAATGAGTTAATTCCTGCTAGTAGGGAAGCTGCATTCTGCCCAAGTGCTGAGTACAAGAAATAACTGTTACCCATAAATGCCTCATTAGAAAGGTGTCCCCTTCTCACCAGAGCCCCATGGGAGGGACTCCTGAGGTTCTCTAAGCTCCCACCTGACTGCAGCTCCAGCCCATTGCCATGTGCATGGAAGGGGTGATTATCAGTTTGGAGATATTCCTCTGGAAAGCCTGTTTTGGGGAAAGTCACTGTCATGGACTTTGACTCACTGAGGTCAGAGCATGCCTCTATGGAAGTGCTGGTGTTGGTATGAGAGGGGTGGAGCAAATGACTTTGCATGATGTGAGCTGCAGATAACCTGGTACATCCCAAGGCAGGTGACCATCTTTCCAGTCCCTCACTGAATGGGTACCTCCATGGTGACACACCCAGTGACCACACATTGCTGGATGGGGAGCCCATACTGCCCTCACTCTAGCTGAGGTCAGAGTGTTGGCCTGGATAACCCAGTGGGAAGGATATGACCTGTACATCACAGCCACCTTTGCCTGCAAGGAAAGGCTGGGAGCGGCTCAGCTCTGTCAGGAGCCCAACCCCCTTCAGTGTTTGGTTTGGGGCTGGAAAGGTTGGTTCTGCAATGAGCAGCAGCTGACGTCATTGCCGTGATTAGGTTATTACTAGCAAAGGAACTAATGACTTGTCCTGTAACGCACATAACCAGCTCCAGTGTGGGGAGAAGTGCTGCCAGCTCTCCTGGCCGGGCTCTCAGCTCCCGGGACTGAAACCAGCACTCCCAGCAATGCTGGGCTCCCCCCGGCCCCCAGCCAGCCACCCGAGCGAGCGGGGCGCTCACGCCTGGCGAGTGCTCTGCACACGTCTGTCACATTTCCCAGCAGGAGCTGCAGGGATGTGTCCTGCAGCCCTGCAAGTCGAATGCTAACTGCAGCAGACAGTGCATTTGTAGCTAAAAATACCACTGAGCAATTTGCCTGAGAAAGGAGCCTGTTCTCCCTGGCTGGCAGCCAGGTGACTTTGCCTCGATCACCACAGCTCAAGCTGTTGTGAGCAGTCCTTATGTAAAGCCATTTCAAACATCAGAGTGATAACATTGCCAGCAGAGTTTAAAACCCTGAAAAATGGAAGCTCTGGATGCTAAACCCTGGCACAGTGAAAAAAGGCCAAAACACATTCCTTCATTGAGATGATGAAAGTGTAACCACCAGCCCAACTTTACACATTTATGGTGCAATCTCATACTGAAATCTCCGCTCTTTGAGAATGTCTGTGACTGAGGAAACAGCAAGTGAAATCTCTGCTCTTTCATCAGATTACTGTATGGTCATTGCTTGTGTCCTATACAGGTAATAATTACAAACCATGGCACTTTGGCAGAACTTTCTATCCTGGAATTTCAAAGCACCTCAATTAAGCTTCCTAACACAGCTGAGAAGCAGGACCAGGAGTACACTCTCTCAGTTAATCATTAATGAGTTTGGAGAACACGATATATAGAGGTTAAAAATAACATTTTGTGAATATAATACACGATCTTGATAATACAGGTAGAAACAATCTTATTCACTGCTGAGCAAAGACCCAACATTAGAACAAGTGTGAGGCTGCCTTCTACAACCCCACAGTTTCCCACCTCTCCAAAGCAATGGAACCGTAGCTGCATAAGCAACTAAGAATGAGGGAAAATTTGCTACTCATATCAGCTTTCAGGCACAGAGAGAGAGGGAGAGAGAGAGAGTGCTTTTTACCTGTTTTTTAAAATCTAGTTTTTACCTGCAAGCCACCTCCCACCGAGTGTTGCTCCCCTGTTCTTCCATGCCTGCCTGGCCCAGCAGGGGTAGCAGTGCTGGGGCAAGAGAGAGCAGCCCTAGAAAGCTGGATGGCTCAAGATCCTTTGAGACTTTCTGACTCTCAGAGGATTTCAGCTAATGTGTGAAGGCAAAGAAGACAGGACAGATTGTATTGCCAGTGCAGTGCTGCCAGCTCTCATCATAAATTGTAGCCCATTTTCCTCCAAGCTCTGTTTTTCCTGCAGTGGGTTATCCAAGTCTCTTCTCACTAGTAGAAACAGCAGCACAGATCTAACTCACCTTAAAAAAAAGATGTATGGAAATCATACATTCCTAATATCTCCAAGACCAGAAAGACAATTGAAAGGAGACCTTGCTGTGTGATTTTTCAAGCTGGTCATGTGATGGAGTGTGACTTACATTGTTTTAAATTCATGGCATTGACAGTCCAACTTTCATTATCAAGACGAAAGCAGATTTAATGTGCAAATTGATTCACAGATGCACTGAAACTATTTTTCTTTATCCTGACCTCAGTCCCTATACCGATATAAATCCCCAGCTGTGAATCTATGGTACTAAATGATGGTACTTAATGTTCTTCCTTAACTGGGCTGGAGCTTATCTCCTTCTGCAAGAGCAGCAGCATCCAGGGTGCAGTGGTTTGCAGCTGTCTCAAGAAAAAATACCAGTATGGGAAGCAGTGAGCTGAGGGACTGGGTGAGTGTACTCTTGGTGGAGTGAGTTAATGTTTGATGGACAGGTGATGGAGTAGGCTAATATTTGAACATCTGGAGATTTAACTTCAAACACCCGCTGGGATTTGAGTCTGCTCTGATCTGCTATGGCCGTTTGCCACGTCAAAGGGTTTCTACACAGCTAAGCAGACTCCTGCCAGCCTGCCAGTCTCTCTAGCCATCCCCACCTGGCTCATAGAGGGCAGCGTGTACCTGGTGACCTCACAGTCCTGTCCCAAACCCCAGGGGACTGTCCCAGGGCTGCTGTGACAGAAAATGTGACAATGAATTGACTCCAACATGTGAGAAAGGGGCAGATCCAGCACTGCTGGGAATGAGCTGGGGGGCCCTGGAGGTTCTGCTTCAGTGCCCTATTTCTCAAGTATTGGGTGTCTCTGGCTATCGAAGGCAGTTTGAAATAACAGTTCAGATGCATCCTCCAAGGAAGGAATTAGCAGAGCTGCATGGGGAAGCCTGCAAAGTGCTAGGTAGTGTTGCTCAGAGCAGAAAGGACTTTGGGATGGCAGTACTCTGTTTGTTTTTCTTGCTGTTTTTTGAGGAAAAAAAGAGATGTTTCTATACAAAGATTTATAGCTCTACAATGTTTCTCCCTGAATTTGCATTTGTTTGATCTGTATTTCTTGGCTTCAGCACAAAGCCAATCCAGTTTATTCCACTTTCTGCACTCCATCTCTCTAGCTTTGATGAGCTTCAGTCAGAATCAGCAACCAAAGCTCCAGCTCATAGATATCTGTTTTCTCAGCTCAAATGGCCATAAAAACAGGGACATGCCTTCTGGGCTTTAGCCTCTTCTGGCCAATCTGTACTGGGAGAGCAGGCCAGCTCACCAGCTCCTTACTCCTTGTATGGAGAGAGCCCCAGGATGTGCAGAGGTTTACTGGAGGGGCTTCTAGTGCACCTTTAGCAGGGAATACTGATGGAAAGGAGTCCATGAAAAAAAACCATAATGGGGGGCAGTTTGCACTGGGGTGAAAAGGATGGGGTTGGTTTTTTTCTGTTTTTATTGTGATGCTGCACTTAAGTGCGGCTTACTTAGAGAGCAGCATATGACCCATGTGTACCTTGTCACATCCAATAGATCTCATGTGAAAAGCTGAAAGCTCTCAATAGTGGCTGGGCCCCAGGGACCACCACAGGGCTTGAATTAAATGACCAAGAGCAAAGCTCACAACTCCTCTGACAGAGCCAGAACTCTGCCAAGAGTGTGGGGCTGCCACAATCCTCTCCTCTTTCAGCACCCACGGGACCAGAACTTCCCAATATAACTCTCAATGCTCCAGCAACTCCAGAGAAATTACAATAGTTTGAACCAACACCGTGTCTGGCCCTGGGTCTTAAATCTCCCACCCAGACTTGATTTTACAGACTGTCCAGGTCGGGACAGAGTCCTCATTTATCACAGTCAGGTTACTTCCCTCCTATCCTAAATCAAACAAGACAAACTGAGGGCAGCTCCTTTGTGGAAGGCTTTCTTGGCTGGTTTTCCCCTCTTCCCTCCCTAATTGTTCGTTAATGTACATAAATGATTTAACCAAATAGAGGCTAGAGTTTCCCCCGTAGGAAGGGAAGTTTGTTGGAGGAGGGGACAATCCTCAGATGGATTTACCTATATCGGATTCTGGGTAAATATTTATTCTCCTTTCCCTTTTGTGCACCCTTCTCAGCCACAGGAACAACGACAGATCCTTGCCAGCCACAGGGCAGCAGGGAAATATTACCATTCCCATTTTACAAGTACACAACTAGGGCAAAGGTGACTTTAATCTCGGGAAAGTCAGTGGTGCTTTTACCTCTGGTTCTGGGGAACTTTGAACAGGAGCAGCTGGAGTGAGCAGCTGGAGCAAACAGGCAGCGCCAGCCTGGCGGTGGGCAGGAGCTGAGCCCTGGGCTGCATCACCAGGCATGCCAGGGAGCGCCACCGTCCTCCCTCAGAGGGCTCTGCCACCAATGACCTGAGTCCTGGTCCCTCTCTGGAGACTGACTTCAGCACCTCTGACTTACCTTGTGCAGGGGGGGGGAAGTTTCATTAATTCCCATTTGTAAAGTGGATTTAGAGTGCTGCCTACACTGAATTCTTTGCAGCAAGAGCTGTGGCATTTAGCAAGATGAAGTGAGCAGAACACTCCCATGCCTTATTTTTGGTTTTTTTCTGGCCTTTTTCTGGGTATTTTTGCAATAGGGAAAAATTAATGTTAGATTTTATTACAACACAACAGACTACAGCCACCCTTATTTCCCGGAATATTAATAGTCATAATGCATTACGTTAGGTTAGTCAGTAGTTTTCACTAATCCACAAGACATGCACTCTTGACCTCTGAGGTAATTTTGGATCATGCTCAAGCCAAATAAAGGCAGATTTGTGGTTGCAGGTGAGAGATCCTCTAAAAAACCATAAATGTAACCACAACATCCTCTGGTTTGATCTGAACTCAGCCTAGCCTTCATGGGTTTTTCTGGTGCTAGTCCAGAAGTAGGACAGATTAACGATTTAAAGGCATTACACTAGGATGTGATGTAACTCAGCACAGAGTGCTGGCCTTGGGAAGATAGTTTGCAGTAAGTACCCAAGACAGCAAACCATGAACCACCCCTCCTGCATGGCATCTTGCTCCTTGGAGGATGTAACAGGCTTGACTGGAATAATTCATGGCATTAATGTGTCCAGTGATGACAGGGCCAACGGAATGTGCCCTTCTACAGGGCAGAAAATGCCCATGTGAAATGTTATACCTCATCTTCTGCCTCCTGAATGGGCAGAATAATGGTTTGTGTCTTTGGTAGATGATAAAAAAAGTCAAGAGAGAGAAAGGTGAGCCTGTGAGGGTGGTAGCAGTGCCCATGTCCATGCCATGACGTGGAATGGTGCATAGCCAGAGAGCAGCCTGAAGCTCGGGCATCCCTATGGCCTGGGGTCTGTGCAGCGTCTTCTGTCATTTCCTCAGCCCCTGCTCTTTGGGCTCATCAGATATATATACCAGAAATCCACTTACCCACACTGTAATCCCGTCCCTGAGTAAGGTCTGAACCCCTGTGCTAATCCTGAACCTTTAGAGAAAATATTCCCCAGCCTGTTATGACTACAGGCCTGCCCGAGCTCCAATAAATCAGCGAGGCTCCAGTGGAGTAACACAAAGCTTGAGGGAGTGCTGGGTGGGTAAATGTATATAAAAGGCAGTCCTGATCTTCCTTTAGCAGCCATTTATTATGGCCAGAGATGGGAATAGGAAACAGCAGTCATTCTGGGATACTGCTGTTTGCAGCTCAGTCAGGGTCAGCCTGAAACCTGAAGACAGAGAGGAGGGAGCGCTGTGTAGTGGACTGGGCAGATACACGAAGCTTAAAAACAATCTCCCCTTGAAATTAAGGGTTAATGCTTTGCCAGTTTAAGCATTTAGTCTATGAAGTGATATTAGTATGGTGAGGCATAAGCCCCAACATTGTACAGGAGATTCACAGGGAGGGAACACATACTTTACATAAGTAAATGTGCCAGCCCTGAAGGGCAACAGATTGTCACCAGCCAGGCAGCACCTCACCTCCTACACTAGAAGAGGCACTGGGATTAAACAGCAGTCAGCAGGGACTTTGTTATGGAAAGCAGGTTTCCTGGCACCGCAGCTGGGGCAAATTATCTGGAGTGGACCAGGGTGCTGAGCTGAGGGGGCTGTTGGGTCAGGGAGCAGGGAGGCAGTGAGGAGTTGGGCTGCCCTGCAGCCGATTGTGCAAAGAAAAAGCTTGGGAAATCTCGGGAAAGATCTTTTTCTATTTATTAAACAGCTTGCAGAGGAGCTTAGTCAGCGCTTCTATAGCAACTTGACACCAGCAACACTGTGGCTGTAATTATCAATAGGGAAGGAGAGGTGAGCAGTGTGGTGGGTTTGGAAATGCCCTGTACAAAACTGCTTTCCAATCAGTGGTCAAACCATAGCCCCTGCTTCATTTAAGCAACAGCTCCTGGTGTATTTCCTCCCTCAACAAATAATTTTCCTCTCAATGTGGACTAAGCTGAAGAACCTTCAGTGCCCAGTGGGAACAAGTCAGGAGCACAGGTACAGGCTGTCCTGAGGTCTGGGTGGCAGGTCCTGGCTGTGCCATGATGACTGCCTGGCACACTGCCCTCCTGCACCGGGGTCACTGTGCTCCTGCCGGCGCTGAAACAAAGCTCTGCAATGGCAGAGGCAGACATCCAGCTCCAAACCCTGGGGTTACCCTGTGATTGCTTTTCCTGACGCTCACTCAGGCTAGCCTCAGAGGCTCATCTGGCCACTTTTGTACAGGAAAATTTGTTATCAACTCAAGACAACCTGGTACTTTTTCTGGCATGGAGGATTTGGCTCTCCCCTCTGCTCACTAAATTTTCACACTGGCACCATTTGGTGTGACTCCACTGTGGCTGGAGGTGTTCCACTGCCTCTAGACCCCCTTCATGACCATTTCTGCATTTGCACAGCATGGGACACCAGACCTAAGTCAGTTTCTTGGGAGAATTTGGAGCCTGAAATCTCCTGAGGTCTTCTAGCAGATTTATGCTTAAAATATCTCTGGGCTAAGAAGGTGTTAGGCCCTCTCAGAAGTGCTCTCCCTCCCATCTGCTTTTTCACGTAAAAACTAGAGGTGCCAAAATCTGCTGAGATGACTGTAGAGGAAAGGCCAGGAAAGATGCTTGCAGCTATCCCTCAGGCTCCAGCACAGATGATGTTTCACAGATGTGCAGTCGTGAGTAGAGTCATAAACATTTTAAGACACACCTGCCAGATAGTTCTGGAGTTTTCTAGTGAGAACAAACCTTCTGTAAATATCAAGCGGAAAAAGTCAGGAAGATCCTGGGTGGATCCAGCAAATTTTCTTTCTCTCTGTGGTGAGCACAGACTATCATCTCCACTCTCTCCAACAAACTCACTAACATTTATTTAGTTATGTAAAGCATGAATTATTAGAATATAAAAAGTATATTTCTGTCACACACATGCTCTTTTTTTTTCAATGTCTCCTCTTATCACACAAATAGGAGTTAAAACAGACTACCATGCTCTAATTTGCCCACTTTTAACTCTCATTATGGCACCCACACATTTTGTTCTGTGGGTTATGCTGGATTTGCCTTACACTCTGCGGTAGGACTGTCAGCATGAGTGGCTCAGCCTGGCTTCCTCACACACAGATATACACTTCTCATTCATTCCTACAAGGAGAAAGAGCAGTCAGGGGGCTGCCAACAGGCCATGGGACGGCTCCCATCTCTTTGCAGTGCCAGTGACCCCATCCCAACAAGGTTCCCACACACCCACTTCACATCTCCACTCCATGCAAATCCCTCTCTAATGGCTGTACCCTGGTGTCTCACTTCCCTGGAGCTGTACACTGAACTGTGGGAGTATTTGGGTTGTAAGGGGGCAGAGGTCTGCCTCTAAAAGCTCATCCCCTGGCATAGCTCTCCTTGTCATAACGTGATGGAGAGAGGGCTCCTTCCCCCAGCATAATCCTCAATAGCTCAGTCCACCTGTGCCTTTAATCACAGCAGAGTAACCATCACACCAGTGGTGGCTGCAGGGAATAGGACTCCTTAATCTTCCTGGGTTTTGGTTTGCTCATCCCTGAAACAGGGACAGTCCCTGCCAGGAGCATCCTCCGGGAGCCCTTCCCTGGGCAAGCTCACAAGCCTGTCTGTGGGGATTTAAGTGTCACCAAGGTCTTCTGACAACGAAATGCCTTTCTTTATAACATCAGCAAAAAAGGCCAGAGATGCTTTAACCACAGCTGAAGTGGCTTACAACCTGCTGGGCAGAGAAATGGGAATATATGTTGTATAATGGGAAAATGCAGGGTTTGCTGCAGTAGGGCAGTGCAAGCACTGTAATTAAAAATAGTTTGGTACAGCTACATCAGTTATGCAAGTAAATGAAAAACCTTTTATCTCCCTAACCTCCGCTCTTCCTAGAGTTAGTGTAGCTACACAGGAAACCATGTGGTGCTACTGATACAATTTTTCTCCATCAAGGAACAGGTTTGGACTATACTAGAAGGACAATCTGGATTTTATTTGCTTAGAATGGAGCTGTATATTCACTGGGATAGACCAGCCAGTCTTTTCACCACAGACAAGCTCTAAAACTCCTGGCTCTCACATTGTTAAAGTGAATAACATATATCCTCTCCCTTCTCATGTGCAAGGCCATGCTGCAAGGAGGAGGACAAGGAAAAAAGGGCCTGTGAACTGTTTCCAGCAGCAGGCACCCAGTTTGAGGTTAAAGACTTTCCCTTCTACAGCAGACAGTTTGTTTGTTCACATTTTTGCTGTGTCCTGGCAAGTACTTAATGCTCTGTTCTCCAAGTGGTGCCCTTCAGGGAGGCTTAGAGACCATGCAGCCTTTGCTGCCAGCCTGACCTGCTGCAGTCCTGCCAGCTGTGCTCCTCCAGCCAAAGCCCCCTTCCCAGTGGGGCTCAGAGACCCAAAGAGTGAGTGCCCAGTTTTTCCTCACCTCCTTCTGGGAGAGAGGAGCCAACCCAGGATCTGCTGCTGCCCCAATGCCCTGGGCCAAGGGGGGCACAGCGCTTAAGGGAAACCCGTGTGCCATGCTGGAGGTGCCAACAGTGGGTCTGCACTCCCGTGGGCAGCATCCCCCTGTGCCATCTCCCACTGTGCTCATGCCATCTCCCATCAGCGCCACCCTGCTCGTGGTCTCGAGCAGAGGGTGGAGCCTTTCAGCCCCTGTGTCCCTTGTCCCCCAGGGTGACCTCAGGGTGGCCTGGTGCTGTGGGGGTGCACACTCCCAGCGCTCAGCCTGGCCCAGAGGCAGGGGGGCAGCCCCCACAGTGGCCCTGCTCTGACAAGGAAGCAGCGTCTAGACACAGATTAGGCAAACAGCTAAAGCGCAAGCCCAGACACTGAAAAAATCAAAAGGGAAAAAGAGCTCCCCAGCTCTGTCCACCGCTGATTCCTGGGAGATTTGGGGAAAGGAACTTCTTTAGGTCTTTGTCTTCCTCACCTGTCTAGTATGGGATAATATTTCCCTTTCTGGCAAGGTTATGGTCAGAGCTAATTAGCATTTGAAAAGTGCTTTGAAATGGAAGATGCATTTGGAAAACTGAAGTATTATTACTGTGATTGAGTGAGTGGCTCTCAGGATAGGGAAGCATTTCACTTTTTCCCTGTGGGTGGAATAGCATGGATAATACTGGAATTCCTTCAGATTTACTAATTATCCTAGCATCTAGTATGTATCAGGTGTCTAAAACAGAACTCGGTTTGGATATTTATTCCATTAAATATTGGATGGCAAATTCATGAAATCCAAGCTACGTGGTTCAAACAAATAAATCACGTGACCCTGGGGCTCTTCCCCTGCTGGCACCAGATCTCCTGGCACAGCTGCTCAAGGACGGGCATTTAAAATCTGTTTTCCATGACTCCTCACACAGGATTTTAAAATGTACTCTAGGTTTCCCAGTAAAACCTCTTGCAAGAGTCTCCAGCAAGCAAAATGCAGGTCCTGAAACACGTACATTAAAAAAAAAATAAAATTAATAAGCTTTGTTTGCTCAGGCCATGATTCTGCAGGATATTTTAAAGTATTTGTTTGTAGTATTGTGATTAATCCCAGTGAAGAGTGGAACTCTTGCCGGTCAGAATCAGTTAGATGCTTAAATACTCTGATGAATAGAGCTTCCAATTATTATTTCATCACTCACATGCTCTTGTCCTGTATTTTAAAGACTTCCTGTGTATTATCTTCCCCTGGGTTCTAATGTGAATTGAGTCTAGGCTGGAAAAAGACCATCTGTACTATCCATGGAACACATATTAGTCTATAAAAATGTGTCACCATTCCAAGAAACCTCCAGTAAAACCTTCAAAAAAAAAAAAAAGAGGAAAAAAAAAGAAAAGAAAATTATAAGGGACAGATTTTCTAAACTTTAGTGTTCTGAGTTGTGGAGTTGGCAGTTCTTAGTTTTATGTCTCCCATTAACTTGTGTTGAAATGATCTGCCCACCTATGCAGCTGTGGCATCACATTCTGAAAATGCTCTCCAAAAGAGAGTGGATTTTGCTTTCTTTTGGAAGCAGAGTCAAGTGTAGACAGGGGCTGGGATTGATACAAAGCTCACTCATCCTGAGCCCAGTTCATTTTGATTCTGTGGAGTTGAGTGGTACTACCCCAAGTGACTCCTGCACGTACACAGGGCAAATTGTGCATATCTTCTGTGAATACGGATGTGATGCCAGTATCTAGCAGTTCTCACTTGGAGAGAAGAGTCCAGGTTAAATCAATATGCTAATCCAGACCCAGGAGTTTCTTTTCTTTGACTGAGCCATAGGAAATCAGTCGCCAGGCAGACTTTATGGTATCAACAGGCTCCGCCTCATTTAAGAGAGGCATTGAACATGCAATCATCAGGAGATACTCAGACAGCTTACCTAACTGGTGGTTAGGTGGCCTCACAGGCTGGGTGTGTGTGTCTTTGAGCCTTGGGACAAGGTCCCCACCATAGCCAACATGGGTGAAGCCCCATGTTCTGCAGACACCAGCCCTCAGCCCCGGTCTGTGTAACCCGTGCTTGTGCAGAGGCCAGCAGGAGGATTTGGTCAGGGTTAGTGTGGTGGTCTGCAGGGTCACTACCCCAGATTTCCATCCCTGAGATGATTGCAAAGGGCCTTCAAAGGCAAGGCCAGAGGTACGGCTGTGCAGCCAAGGGAAGGTGAAAGCCATGGGCACAGTGCTGTGGCTACCTGCATTAGCTGCTGCTCTCATGGGTTAGGTCATGGCACAGGTGATGGGAGGCTCCTTAGCTGGCTGAGCTGCTTGCCCTAACAGCAACTGGATGCCCGTGGGCATTCACCACACAACAATGCACAAGATGGCAAGTCCAACTTGGGACACTCATCTTCTCAGCCCCTAAGCTTTTGTCTGTCTTCATCTCCTTTCCCCAAAATTCTCTTCTGAAGGATTTGCAGGGAGTTAGCACAGCTGTCTGCTGAACTGTCTCTAGACTGGTGGCAGGAGAGACACTCTCAGTCCTGTATGAGTAGGAGCAGATGCCATCATCTGTCTGCAGCAGAGCAATGAGGTCTACAGGGCAAAAATCAATGTTACCTGCTGGGAATTGTAGCCTGGAAGCTTCCCAGGCTAGCAGTGGCCAGCTCCTGTGTTGGCCCTGCCATAGGGAGGCGTCTGTACCATCCCAAATCTGCTTGGAGCAGCTAGTACAGCACAGGGACACCACAAGGTTCCATCTCAAATATCATCAATGAAACCCCCCTTTTTATTTTTCTTTCTGTTGTCTGATGTTGGACCTGAACCCCTGAGAAATGTCCTCTCTGCCTAACCCCGCTGCAGTGCTGAGCTGGATGGAAAGTGATGTGAACACCAAAGTAATATGAATGGCTGCCTGAGACAGCTCCATCCCTGCTTAACCCAGCCTCTCATCTTAGGGACACATGCCTCCCACTTCATCCTCAAAGGCAAAGATAGGCTGTCCCAGTGTAAAACCATTGCTCCTCCATTCCTCTGACTCAGGTTTGGGCTGTGCATGCCAGGGTGTGCTTTCTTCCCTCTCCTTACAAAGCTTGCTCCCATTAGCAGTGACAGAAGCTCTGTGCAGCCCATGGAAGGCCCAGCTGCTCACTGTTAATGTTTAATGACAGCACTGCAAGCTGGGGGTATTCTCAGACTCCATTTCAGCTGGGCAGGCTTCATACAAACTCTTTTCAGCAAACACTGTCAATCTACAGAGCAAGTTACTGAGGAGTACTGAACCAGATTTAGGGGAGACATAGAGAAAACTCGGTGTGATTTAGTTTCCAAAGGCTTTTCTGCATCCAGACTCATTATTTTTCACACGTGCAAAACTCACTGTCTCTTGCTGTGCAGGAATAAATGTCCATGCAAAATCCACACCAAAGGGTTGGTGCTGAACAGGACACAGACACCTTCCCTGTCCCTCCCAGGGAGGCTGCTACTCTGTCAACACAGCCCTGCACAAAGAGTAGTGTCAGATGGTTTCCTAGAGTAAATTAATGCAGCTTCATTATGTTAGGCCAACTGATATCAGCAGAGAATTGACACAGCTAATTTTTGACCTTCTCCAATTTCTCTCTGGCTAATGACACCATTTCCTGCCCTGGTCCCTCTGACAGTCCCCTGGTTCTCCTTTGAGCATCTATCCAGTGGAGAGATAAAGTTAGACGTGAAGTATGATCCTAAATTCTGCTACTTATGTGCTCAGCCAGGAGGGACAGTAGGTCAGAATTGCTCAGCCAGAAATTTGGAGCCTTTGACCAAATTCTGCTTTCATTCTCAGGGTGAGTCTAGAGGTATTACAGCTCATGAGGAACATGATGCCTCCGCTCTCTACTCCCACCTTATCAAGGACTGATCCAAGATGCACATATTTTCTGTGGTTATTATTGCAACTCACATCCAAGAAAGACAATTGTAATTGAGATCCACTGTGTGGGAATTTTGAAGTACTTTGGCAAGTACATATACAAGTATTTGGCTATAATTGCCTTGCTGTTCAATGAGGGCCTTGAAAGACTTTGAAAAGGTCATTGCTTTGACTTCACAAAGAAGGTGAGCTTTAGGAAAGCCTGTGTGCACACAGAATATTGGTGGGTTTGCCACAAGGAATAACTAGGTGGATGTGGATGTGCATACTGCAAAGGGGCCAGACCAGTGCATTCCAGGTGCAAAGACAAAATGAAAGAAAGGCTGTCTGAGCCAAAAAGACAAGTTTTAAGCCTTTCCTCTTTTCTACCTTCCCTCCTCAAAACCCTGAAGACTATTAAATGTCTGCTGAGGTCTATTCCATCCATCTGGGGATGGGGCCGAACAGTGACAATCTGAATATGACAGGAGAATCTCAGGGCAGTGAAAAACCCCACCCTGGCAGGCTGTCTGCAACTGCAAGTGCTCCTGGCTCCATGTTGCTCAGAAAGCCAGAACCTTTGTTGTGCTCCTCATCATCACTAACAGGGACAGGCTGGTCCTTCCCACATCGCCTGCCAAGCTACTTGGAGTGGTAGGAAAAGAGTTCCTCTCTTTTCCCATCACTGGAAGCATCAGGTGTGGAGCTGCACATGTCCAAAACCATGCTGCACTATTACAGAACCAAACTGTGACTGGAGATGTCTTGCTCTGCTTGCTCTGGGACATGCTGGAGGCGTGCAAGGTGGCCTCATCCCAATCTTCTATGGAGAGCAGCAGCAAGCTGCAAAGGTGGATTTCTGTCTTTCTGGAGACCAACACTGCAAAAACCTGAGATTCTCTGGACAGAGCTCATAGGATCAAATCTGTACCTAGTGACAATTTTACGTCACAGCTAGGGAGAGATGAGAAATCATAGTGGAGAAGGCAGGAACTGGCAGGGGTTGGGCAGTGGGAGGCTGGCACTCTGGGACAGCTCCTGTGATGATGGTCTTAAGGCTCATTTCTGGCCCCAAATGAAGGTGTTGGTCTCTGCCAAAGATACAGAAGATGTGCCCAAAATGTGCTGCTACCCCTAGTCTTCTTTTTCCTTCCCTCAGTCCTGCTTGAAAGCCTCCCTTTTGCAGGAATGACAGACTTACAGTAGGAGGGTTGTCAGAGGCCTCTGTAAGTAACCATAATAATCTGTAAGGCTATGTGCAGCTCTGATGTGCAAATGGGATTTAGGGAAGCCTCGGTAACGGGATAACACAGACAGTGCTTAAGCTGAGTTTCAAACTGAACATAATGTTTCATTTGACAAATGTCTGGGTTTGAACTTTTTTAAGCCTTCAGGGCTTTAGGAAGAGAATGTCAGTCTCCTGCAGAATAAATCCTTAATATTTTGGGCTTTCATTTAGGAAGAGGAAAAAAGGTCTAAGTAGAGAAGAAGCCAAAAGGAATATCTGATTTCATTACTTTCATCATATACCAGTACATATCATTTATTTTCTCTCAGAAGCCAGGGATATATCTTCTCTAAATATTTACCTACTTTCTTTCTAAAAACACGTCTGCGTGTCACCATGCTGATTCGTGCAGTAGAAATACCAGCCTTACTTTTGATCTAATACATTTAATACACCCAGACTTTAATAGTAGGCAAATAAAACCAAGGTCTAATAGTGTGAGGTCAGGATAGCCTGCATCGTCTACTGGGAATACATTCTAGCCACTGCTCTGCACCCAGACAGTCACACCAGTGCCACAACACGCTGCATCATGGATCTTGCAGCAAAACTGGAGGCAAGCAGGCTTGGAAGCAGGCACGGAATTTTGACTACAGGAAATCCTTCAGCCTTATGGCTCATTAATATCTTCCTGAAATGGAACCACATCTGGCAGCTCTGTCTCTCTTGCCTCCATGTTCACCCCCCAGTCAACTCAGAACAGCAGAGGCTGTGCTGTCTCCATCCCTGGGGGCTTTCAAGCCCCAGATGGATCAAGTCCTGAGCAACCTGGCCTGACCTCAAAGCTGGCCTGGCTTTGAGCAGGGCTTGGTCTAAAGAGTTCACAGGTGACCCTTCCAACCAGAATTATTCTGTGATCCCATGATCCTGGCCCAGAGATGCCCTTCTTAACTTCTATTCAGCTCTGTACCTAGCAACAACTACTAGGCTTTGTACTCCAGGCATTTTCTTCCTCAATATCAGAAACTAAAAGGGCAACTATGTCAGAGGGATTTCTTCCTCCCCTCACTTTCCCAGGCAGGGACTACTGATCTTTCCATCCTAGAATGAAACTGAGGCACACTCAGGTGCCATAAGACAGCTTTCATTGAGAAAGTGAAAAAATACAAAGTTAATGGATCATTGCAAGGTTCAGGATGATTCTGTCTGGTCTGATCAGTACTGTGGGTGGCCCTTGCCCTATCTTACTTGAAATTGAACAGGGATCCTTGTTCAAAAGGACAGTTTCAGATTGTGACCACAAATGCTGGTGCACACCCTACTTGTCTTCATAATCACTGATCACCTCAGCAAACTTCTGGCTGTCATAGGCAAGCCAAGTTTTAAAATATTTCTTTCAATTTTCTGACCCTTTTCTATTTCTCAAGTAGTATCTATCTTGCTGTGCATGATGCTGTGCAGGTTGTCTGAGAGCCTCAGTCCTTCAGGATATGTGGCACCACCTGCCAATGAAGTAGAGGATGAGGGCTTGGAAGCTGTGGCTCTCTTCCCAGTGCTGCCATTGCCTGGCTTTGTGTGGGCTCACTCTCAGCAGTCCTCCTCTCTGCTTCCCTCTGTAACAGGTGGGAACAAGTGGCCACCCCACAGTGACATGAGGATGTGAACATCTCATGCCCTTAGCTGGGAAGTGTGAGAGACAAGCAAAGCATTCTTTATTATAACTGCCCCATCTCCTTATCTCCTCTGAGAGTAAAAATCCAGGATTGCTGAACTTCCTGCCTTTCCTGCACCCCCTGCAGCACTCTGCCTATGTTCTGTTGGAGTTTTTTACTCCACTTGGCTCCCTTCTGTAGCAGTCAGAGCTGCCCACCTACTCCAAAAGCAGCCATCCCAAGCCAGGTGCTGCACCTTGCTAACCTGTGCTTTTCTACACCTGGCTCTCTTTCAGAAACTGTGGCAAATACTGAGCATTTAACTGCCTAGGTGTTCTGGCCTTTCTGCCTTTGGGCACCCAGAGAGGGGTTGGGCACTGGAACAGCTTCCCAGGGAAATGGTCACAGCACCAAGCCTGACAGAGCTCAAGAAGCATTTGGACAATGCTCTCAGGCACAGGGTGTGACTCCTGGGGGCTGTTCTGTGCAGGGCTGGAAAATGGACTTAATTTTCCTGTGGGTCTTTTTCAACTCAGCGTATTCTGTGTGAAATAGCCAGTGAAGCTCCAGAGCAGAGCAGATGCCCCACAGACAGGCTGGGGCTGTGCTACTGAACAGGCTGCGCTGCCAGCACTGCCTTGGGAGCTCAGCTACCAACACTTCATTTCTGAAGGGAAGATGCAGCAAAGACTTCCACAACCATGTAGTTAACGTAGAAGAAGCTCTTCAGGAGCAGCAGGGGCCATGTTTTCAGTTGTTTCCTTGGGATCTAAGAACCTGTTCAATTAGCTCTTTGTTAAATGGAGCTTGAGTTCTCCTGGGAAATTTGCCTGCGGTCTCTTCCCAGACTTTGCAGTAGAAATGTCTTTACGTGTGAGTGACATCTACACGTGAGCCAGACACCCTGGGCTCAGTTCAAAGAGATAAACAGGCATTTACAGGAAACAATTCATCTTCTCCTGTGGTAGATACCTAAAATAGCCCACAGCAATCACAAAATGATTGCTTCCCTCCACAAACTATAAATTTATTCTGGAAAAGCAGGCCAGCCCTTGACTTGTGACTTGTGTTGGAGGATTTGGTTGCCTGGTGCTTTTTGAGCAGCTCCACCTTACTTTAAACATTTACACAGGCAGGCAGGTATATATATATATATGTGTGTGTGTATGGGTCTGTGTGTGTGTGCGCGCAGGAGCCTATAGGAGACAAATACTCTTCCACCCTCCCAGCATTTCTCCTGAACACCAGGGGAAGGATTCACTGTCCTCTTACCAATGCAATGAGAGTCACTTCTTTTGGAGTACTGGATTAATTTCTCTCCACTGCACCGCCTCGTTTATATCCTAAATGTTGATATAATTGGTCCATGCTGGAATAGCTGAAATGCTATTCCAGAATGAGTCTCACAGTTCTACACAGAAAATTATTAATAAAATAATAATTTATTTTATTAAAAAAAGAAAAATTTATTTTATTACAAAGTAAATAAATTATCTGAGTTTCATGGTAACATGGCAACTGCCAGAGCAATGTGTAGGGGTATCATTCCTGTTCTGCAGATAACCACCCCAACCAGGAAAGGTGTGCAAGATGTCACGTTGCAACTGTTACATCATCAGGGAAAAATCTCAATGGCTGATCATTGCCTGAGGGAGATGTCAGTCTTCCCAGCTCCTGTGCTAGGAGAAGCTCGTACAGGAATTAACTCTTTCCTAGGTGATGAGCACCACTCGATTTTACCAGTATTAGTTCCTCCTTGTTTGTCTAAAATGAATCGTTGTTCTCTTACTTTCCATTTTTGTCTTTCACTCAAGTGGTAAACAGTGTGACTTTGCAGTGACAGCTGTCTATCACATCTGCTGTGTCACTGAGGACACTTTTTCTTCCACCTCACTATCATATTTCTGCTGGACACTGGTTGTTCACCACACCACCATTCCCATAGAAGACGACAAATGTTATAACAAGTGCTGAACACAACCCAGGCAGCCTCCCTGTTGTCTGGAGAGCAGCCCATTGTCCAGCATGAAGAAATACTCCCTGCACATCAACAGATTGACCCATCTTGTTGTGATACCCAAGGCAGCAGGAAATACCTAAGGCTTTCCCTGAAATACATTCTGGGGAATGCAATGATAAAATAGGTTTTTACCCACTCAGAGATCATACTCTCTGCCTCGTAACTGCTGATGTTAAGGGGCCAGTGCTGTGGGAATTAATTCCCCCTGCAGCCCCATGCCTGGGGAGGGCAGAACTTTCTCAGTGACAAATTCCCTCCTTGTCCAGAGGAGATGGAAGTGATAATGCCTTTCCCCAAGTTTCTACAGACTCCAGGCAATGTCCAGTTCCATAGAAATACCATTCCTATGTCAAAAGAACAATGGATTTTTCCTTTTCCTCCTAGATGTTTTGTCATAGGGATGCTCTTCTCAGTCCTCAGCAGGTAGCATGCAGGCTGCTCTTCCCACTGCACTGCTGTGTTTTGTGCCTGGACGCTGGAGTCCAAACTGTCCCGCTATTAATACAGGCTCTATCCTGTTAAATGCTCACCCTAATGCCCCAGGCCAGGCTCACACTGAGCAGGAGCAGGCATCCTGCATGACAGAAGTGCCTTTAATCTCCTCTCTCCCACCTGCATTTGTCCTTGATTGTTTTGCATCCCTCTTGCTCTCTCTGTCAGGTAGGACACAAATTTCTAAGTACTACCCTTCATTTTACTACTTTTTCCCCTGATTCACAACTTTGCTGCTACATCACTTGGTCTCTCCAGGCCCTCCAAGCTATTTCATGGGCAATATAGTCTACCTCCCCATGCACATACACTACTGGGTTTCTTTTTAAGTTATATTAGACTGTGGACTACAGCCAGAAACTCAGCAGTTCCCAGTTACCCACTTTGACACAGGAATGTTTTTTGCTCTTGTTTACACTGAGAGGCCTAGAAAACATATGCCTACATCCTCTGGAGGTTTTCCTCTCTTTTGTCCTCTTAGTCACACCCCTTCCTCAGCACAAGTTCTTGAAGAAACCTCCCCTGTATCACCTTGATTTTCCTTTTTGTGCATTCACATACTAATTCTCTTCTCAGCACTCTTATGCCTGCCTCCTCTCAGCTCCTCAGCTGCCATCTCCTTCCAAGCTGCAGTCACTGAGCAGAGTCTGAGGGGCTGATTTCCCTTCCATGGGTGTGAGCCAGAGCTCACACTTTGATTCCTTTTCCTTTTCCTTTCCCTTTCCCTTTCCCTTTCCCTTCCCTCTCCCCTCTCACCTTTCCCCTTTCCCCTTTCCCCTTTCCCCTTTCCCCTTTCCTTCTCTCAAACGCAATAATTTTATTCCCTTTGGTGCTTTGTGTGCTCCAAACAAGTGGCTCGCTTTCCTCCAGAGGCACCGAGGCCCTGCCCAGCACAAAGTACATACTGTGCTGCCCCTGAATGTCTCAATTCAAGAAGCTTTGAGCTCCCATTGTTTGCAGTTCACAGAATTCACCTGCATTTTATTCTGCTCATCTATTAAAGAAAACGAAGTGGAGATGGGGGAGAAGGAGAAGTAGGGCTGTAAAAGCAGCAGTCGGTCAGAGAGCCCTCATGCTCCTGGTACCAGTTGTGGGCCAATCAATCAGTCTCAAACAGCTCACTGGAGGATAACTGCCCAACTTACCCAAATTTATTTTCTTTAATAACAGGATCCTCCTGTGACCCTGCAGTTATTGCTGACACAAAGCAAGGCCCGCTTGAGCCTGATATCTGCTCCCTCGCTCCCTGCTGCGTGCAGAGCAATGGAGCCATCGTCCCCTTGTTTTCTGCCGACAGCAGCTCTAAATCACTGACAGCCACCCCTGTCTGTGGGGCCTGGGAGAGGCTTTCCTGCACAGGTCACTCACTTGTGACTCGTGAGTGCTCGCCCTGTGTGCTCAGGCTGGGTGAAACACACATCACCATGCCTGGGGATGGATGTCTGCCTGATGTTGGTGTGCTCGGCTCCGCCGGGACTGTGAGCACTGAGCAGGTGATGGAGGGAATGGATGGGCACAGACACTCAGCTGCAAAGAAAAAATTGATGTAAAATCTCTGAGCTCATGGTCTGGCCGAGTGGCATTGCTGGCCAGGAAACTGGTGTGCCCCAGGCAGGCAGACACTGAGATTACAAAGGGAAATGGAAACTTTGGGATTACAGGCCAGGGCACAATATTCCATACAATGGATTTATTGGAGTCTGTGATCCTTCTTTGGGGGTGTTCAAAATCCTCATGAGGAACATGGAAGGATGATTTTTGGAATTCTGAGAGAGGAATCCTGCTCATCCCTCCAGGTTCAACTATAGGGCAGGTTTTTAGAAGGTAAATGAAAGTTCTTTAAAGGGTAAATGAAGGTTTCTTAGAGCTGACACATAAAACCCACATTGACCTTTGTGTTTAAAACCAAAAATCTTATCAAATGAAACCAGCTTTTTTCAAAGAAAAGCTGTATTTTTTTTAAGCTCAAGGACTAGTTACAAGAGGAAATTTCTTCACTGTGCTTGTACTGGAGAGCAGATTCTTGGAAAGGAAAACCCACTCCAAAACTGGGAATGGCCCCACAAGGCAAAGTTTCAATCCAAACCCTTGCACGGTCCAAGAGAGGACGTGCACTCCCGGGAGGGAAGGACAGGGTGAACCCTTGCCCTGCCAAGGTTAGGCAGGACCAGGAGTGAGGAGGGAGAGAGGAAAAGCTGGAGTACAGAAAGGAAGATCCTTGGAGGTGCTGGGTAAGCCTGTAGAGAGGGAGCACCTGTGGTCTACAGGAATTTCAGGTATTTCCAGGTGAGGCAATGCCCTCCTTTTCTCTTGGCCTGTGTGGGCAGGGTGTGTGCAGCACACCCTGGGGATTCCTGGACCACTTAGTGCTGCAGGGACTGGGTGTAGCTGGGGCAGCACCAGAGCAGGGAGCTTAGAACTGGTAGGTGTCCTCTGAGCAGCTGTAACGCAGGGATCCAGGCAGTTTGGGGCTTGGCACATGCTGCTGGTAGCTTGTCCTGGACAGGATGGAGCAGGATGGATGTCTTTTTGTAGGACACATGAGCAAGCAGGGCTGCAGGAATCTCACTCACCCAGAGGGGCTGCTGCTGCTCATCCAGCACTCTGTGAGCAGAGACCCATGGTCTGTCCATGGGGTTGTCCTATCAGTCTGTCACATATGGAACAGTTCATGGATGTCAAGCTAAAAGTTGGCACAGGCTGTGGACAAATGTGGTTTTTTTTCCAGCCATTATCATGTTTGTGCTTGGAACCTTCCTGAGGACATTAATTGTCCTCTGATTGTCTATCCTGCATTATGGGGGGGGGGGTGGGGGGGTGGGGCTGTTTGGCTCTTCATAGGTTTGCTTAGTCCCCTAATCTTACAGGAAAATTATCTGGCATGAATTCTGCAAGTCAGAATGGCAAAAGTATAATTAATTCCCTGTGTGAAGTGAAAAATAGCTAATTTTCCATAGCACTGGCTTGAATACCAAGTCATGGAAATAATATGCAAAAGAAGCAGACAGAATTTACACACACACACCAGATACACAGATTTTTTAATGGGGCAGCAGTGTTTTATATGGATAAAAATGTCAATACACACCTGAAGAGCTCTTCATTCCTGGTATGTATTCAGCTGAAAGAGTGGAACAGCCTTTAAAGACAGCCTCCTTTTCTGATCAACACAGGGAATTTGTTGAAAATGTATGCTCATGTCATTTTTTTCCCTAGACACTATAATTTTGCAGGCAGATCCCTCACAGATATCTCAACATAAAAGTGGTAATGAGTTTTCTCTAACCAGGGATAGGGATTTAAAAGCAAAACACCTCTGAAGCCCAAGCCCACTCCTTTCAGTGCCTGAGGCTTTCTCTCCCTATAGCAGACTCCGTGCTTATGTGCTGTTTTCTCTCCCACCTCATGTTCGCTCCCACCTTGCTGAGCCCTTGGACCTTTACAAAATTATTTGCACAATCTGCACCCAGCTTTAACAGAGTTAGAGAATGAAATCCTAACAGAGGTTTTCGTTCCTCTTTGATGCCTCAAAACACATAGTGGCCATCACAGTCTGCCTTCCTGGAGACTTGCTGGAAAATGGGAATACCTTGAAGCCTGTTAAAACAGTCCCTAAGGGTTAATCTTGACCCTCTGACCACTGACTGCTCTGCATGGCTGATAACTTGATTTGAAGAGGATCCAAAGGAAAACCTGAGCTGCTGGCACACTGGGGAAGCCATGCTGCACAGCTTCTCATAAGGTGTTGAAAAACACCTCTCAAGTCTCCATCCGTTGTTGTGCCACAGGTGAGTTGCAAAGCAAAGAAGAAAAGCAAGGTGTGCTCAGATAGCGTCAAATACAACTTATTAGCTGGGCCCCGGTGAGTACCTGGAACAGATGTTGCAGATCCGTGTGTCACCTCTCTGTAACCCTCTTGACACTTCCTGTTACATTCTGGGACAGTGAGGAAACTAAATATCACCACTGATGTCACAAAAGTTAGTGTGTACAAGCAGTAAACTGAAACGTCTTTTTCCCCCCCCCCCACTGTACTTAGAATTATGACTGCATATTGCAGGTGTAGGGACATGCTGGCAAATGTGAATTCTTGGGTGCAACCACCCCACTATATATTACAGTGACAGTTTTGATGTTCACAATGTCATTTTCTGTGTCACCACAAACCAACAAATTAAAATGAAAATATCTAAAAAAGAGGCTGTGTACTCACTAACCATTTTTCTTTACCTGTATAGGGCCTTATTTGTGGGAATAACAGTAAGAGAAATCCATCTTCCTCTTTCACCCATTTCTACCTTACACTTCACTCACTCCAGAGCTTCCTCACGACCACAGGGACTACTTCACATCTGTCCTTGCTGAAGAATTCTTAGCAAAAGGCCATGATAGCTCCTTGTGTATGTAAAACATAGCAAAAATATTAAACCAAAGATCAAAGGCAGTTCTGTTCCTCAGATATTTTCCCTGACCCTTTAAACTGGCTGGGTGCAGAATGAATAATAAGGACCAGACTCTGCCATCAATTACACCAAGTTAAATCCAGAGCAGGCTGTTGTAAATCAAGTTATTTTAGAGTTACACAATGTGTAACCGGGAGCAGATTTGGGATCTGAGTCTGCAGGCCAAAGCACCGGACTGCAAAGGGAAAATCTCACCTTTGTCCCTCTTTGTTTCACCTAAACTCTCCTTCTCTTCACAGAAGCAGCCCCATCTGCCTGCTTAGAAAAGCACACAAAGCTAAGGCCTTTCTAAGCTATCCAGAAAGAGCTTAGAAATCCCACCTCTAAGCGTTGCCAAATGGATCACAGATAAATCAGGTCTTTATTTGTGTCAAAATGCAGCCCAAAAGGACCAAACAACATCTAATTTTTATTTGCAGCTATAAAAAAGTAGAGGCATGAATTGCCTGGGTGCAAAGCTTGCTGGAGGAGAAGTAAAACCAAAAGACTTCAAGTGTTGAGTAAAATGTGTCTGGAAGCATATTTATTCTATAAATTCTGTCTCTTCTTTTTCTCTTCATATTACGTGATGCTTCTCTGCCTCACACAAGCCTAATGCTTTAATCCTGCTAAATATTTGCAAATTGGCACCACATCAGATCAAGACAATAGAGGGGGAAAAGCAAAACGATGCAGGTCATGATATACGTCTTATTACAGAGATAGCATTTCACAAGATTAAAGAGGATTTTCTAGGCAATGGAGACAAATCCAGCACCAGCTTTATTGAGCAAACGTTGCAGATGCTTCACCCGTTAACATGTGGCAGTGCAAACAAAGGAGATTATCTCCTTTTCCAAATGAGCACCATCAATGCTACCATTCCATTATTACACATTTTCCCACTCAAGTGTTCGAGAGGAGACCTGTGGGAGGCAATGGAACAGTCATTGAAACAGAAGCTCCAGCCTACTTGCAGCATCAGGGAAATTATCAATCTGGAATATTGCTTTTAGGAATAAAACTACCATCCAGAATAGGAAAAGAGAAATGGGGGGGGGAAAGAGCAATGCCAAGCCCTTCCATTATGGGGATTTTATGGACAGTATGTCCTGAGAACCTCCACTCTTGTCAACGTCAACCCAGGGAGACAAAGCTGTTTGTAAACACCAGAATGTGCTATATTTTTGTCATTTTTATTCCTAATCATCAGAAACAGGAGCGCCTGGGTGAAAAATACAGAGTGTTAGAGGAAAATGGATAGGAAGCTGTGCAGCAACTGCTCTCCTCCAGTGGAAACATGCCTCTGACACCGATAGGTTGGACTGCAGAGCAAATGGAGGTTGTGTTAAACCAGGGCCCTAGGAACTAGCACTTCCTAGCCTCAAACACCTTTTTTTCCTGTTCATTACAGAAATGAGAACATCAGCACTGTGAAGAACCCCAGCTGTCCCAGGGCACTGCTTGGTTGCAGCCCAGACCCTGCCCAGTGCCACTTCCATTTCTTCCACCACTCTCTCCTCTCTGGTGTTCTGCATCCAAAGCACAGGTCAATATTTCAAGCCTCATAAATGTTGAGACCCCAGCTGCACAGAAAAGTGACACAAAGGACCCATAAGAAAGCTGCTGGGACAAGTGGATTCACTTTGAACTGTGGCAGATCAATGAGGATCTGGGGCTGCTGCCTGGTCAGCCAGTCCTGGTTCACGCCACAAAACTTTACTGGCAAATGCAGCCTCCACCTGGTTTCAATTAGGATGGATTTGTGACACTTTAAAGGGGTTTAGTGACTGCTTTAGCTGACCCTTCAGATGAAGATCTCCAAAAATCTGGCCTGGATCTCTAACAATAACGGTGCTTATCAAGGCATCCTTCCATCATCAGGCTTTCCAACTGCCTCCTGTCTGTTATTTCTCATCAGTATTTTGATGGTTTTGCTCCCAAAAGCATTGAATGTAACAGTTGCTTCTCTGGATTCACAAATGTAAAATGCCTGATCACATTCCTAGACTGCTGTCTGCATCCTGACAGTAAGCTCCCAGTGCAAAAAGGGGAAGTTTCACCTCTTTAAAAATCAGGTTAGAATCCAACTTGCTGCTTTTGCATTTTCCTGCTAAAGGCAGCAGCTATAATAATATGATTCTCCATTGTTTCCTGGCCTAGAGCAACAGTGTATCAAGTGTTCCCACTGCCTGAAGTCAAGCAGCAGCAGCTGTGTATTGCTGAAAATCTGGGATCACAATCTCCCAGAAAACTAGGAATATTTTGAAATTACTGGGCCAAATCTGCTCTCTGGGTTGCCAGCATAAAATGTCGTATTTGCACAAGTGCCAAATTTATGATGGGAACATTTTCAGTGTAATTTTTACAAAATGTAATGAGTGTCCATTCTAACTGGGCAAATGACATGTCCTGCATAAAATATTTGTCCAATGAGTCATAATAAGTTTAAGTTATACTTTGAAGAAGGACATGAAGATCTCTTCCTCAAAGAACTTCAGCAGGAGAACATTATTTTGTACTGCTGCTCTGCCTCCCACCTCAGACACCACAAAAAAATTGTGGCCTCTTAAAGGCAAAGTGCAACTGGAAATTAATGCAATCAGACTTGGAATAATGATAAAGGTACTTGATTTCCACAGGGTCAGTGATCAGTGAAACCATTGAACAATCCCTGGTGAGCTACCCACCAAAGTGGCAAAGACTTTTGTAACACCTGCCAGTCTTGGTTGAGGGTACTGGGGTCTCATAGTAGTGTGGTGCAGTAGGAAATTTTCACTATTTGTATCCTCCTGATGGAGGGCATGACACAGAAAGCAGTCATTTGACTTTCAGATTTGTAAAGATCATAGATCCATCAAAATTCTGGATCAGAAGCATCCCTGGGCAGTTTCTCCTTGCTGGTAGCACTCTTAGAACAGACTATTTCCCATATGTTCACACAGAGGGTAGATACTACAATAAAGAGTAACATAATGGACCACATGGACAATATGGTCTGCTGGGAAAGTGCCAGTCTGTCTTCTCTGAAAGGAAATGCTTCTGGAAAGCTGCTGCTGTTCTATGGGGTAACAGCATTTTTGGGGATAAGGGAGGTCTCAGGGACAGGATTGATGGATTCCCAAAAAATTTTGGATAAGGCTCAACACCAAAACTTGTTGAAACACCACCAGTAAAATATTGGGCAGTACCAGGAAGAGTGCTGAAGAACAAAACATGGGATTATAGACTTTGCCTGCAGCTCTGCTCTCTGCCCTTCAGGAGTGGGATGGTGGGGCTGGGGCAGGCCCAAAGGGACAGCAGATAAAATAATTGACAGAGTGGAGAAACTCTTCTATGAGGGGATGTTATATAAAAGCTGTAACTCTTCAGATGAGGAGGAAAAAAGCAAACACAATGGTGGAGAGACAGTAGTCGCTTGAGTCACCGTGACATTTTCCTGGTCATCTGGCCACCTGCTTACCTGTAAACTGCTCTTCACCACCTCTGACAATGCTGGAGCTAGAGATGGTGTCTTGGAATGAACAGGGGCTCTGTTTTAAACAAATAAAAGCAAATATGGTTTTGCATAATACTTCTCTACACCCAGAGGTGTGGGACCTCCTGGGCAACGACACGAGCAGCAACAGCCACATGTGAGGGAGAAGGCAAATCCGTGAGTAACAACTCCATGCAGATACTGAAAGGATGAGGGAGGGATGTACCCACAAATACCTTGTTCACTTGCAGGCTTGAGTCAGATGTTAGAAAATTGATTGATTTAAACTTTGGAACCCCGAGGTTTGGCGTCACTTTGCATTTTCAGCTTAAATCCCTGCATATCTTCTCAGGTGTCTGCAGCCCAGGTTTTGGCCTCCTTCTGGGTTACCCAGCCTAGATAAACATACGTGCTGTTAAAGCTGTTTCCAGGAACTCCTCCCTCTCCCTGCAATCTCTTATCTCCCAGAGGAGATTGTCAGAGGGTACTTCAAAGCCCTTTGAAAATGGCCAGGGCTCTGCCTGTAGCCCAGCAGATACTGGAGCCCTCACCCCCAGAAGTCAACAGCCGCCCCTGCATTGGAGCAGCCTTATCACCACCACAACAGCCAGCAGCAGGAGAGACTTTACCCCTCACTATCACCACCCACTCTTCTTCAGTCTTTGCTCTGCAACACGCTGCCATCATCTCCCCAGATTCACCCAGGTGGGTTGTGGAAGATTACACGAAAACAGCAGAAAATAAAAGGAGTGGTTTTTCTCAGCCCTGAGGAACAGGGGAGACTGAAGCCTGCTGAGCTTGTAATTAAAATGTGGAAAGGCCATGACAGAGCTCAAAAGATGGAAGAATGGGACACAGGCAGCAGAAAAATGCTGAGCACCAGGCTTTGGGCAACATGAGGTTTTGAATTAAAAATAAGAAAATTGCCTAGGGGAATGCAGGCGAGGGGCGGCTGTGGAAAGAGAGGGTGATGGAGCAGGGGCTATAGTCCAAGCACTGCCCTCAGATAAATCTTGTTCAGCATGCCTCTACTGTAAAACTATGAAGTGTAGTGAGGAAGAGGAGAACAGTACAGCTGTTTTATGGTGCTATTATCCCTGCTGAACCACGGAGGACCAAGTGCCTGCCAGGACAAATGGCAGGACACCATGCATGCAGTTCTCACTCCATCAGCAACTTGAAAACAGAAATGCCAAATATAAAAGTCACATTTTTGCTTTGAACTTGTATTTTTTGTTACTGTTAACAAGTATCTCAGGGGCTGGCATCACTGGAACAGGCTGCCCAGGGAAGTAGTGGACTCACCATCGCTGGAGTGATGTAAAAGATGCGCAGATGTGGCACTTAGGGACGTGGTTTAGTGGTAGATGTGGCAGTGCTGGGTTAACGGTTAGACTTGTTCTTAAAGGTCTTTTCCAGTCTAAGTGATTCTATGACCAGGCCAGGTGGTCACAGAGAGCCCAGGGCACACACATGGCCAGGATGTTCCATCATGGTAGGAAAAGTAGCAGCTGTCTGGACAAGGACCATGCTTTATCCCATGTCATATTTATCCCATCTATATTAACCCAAATTGGTCACTGCTGCTAAAATGACGCTCCCAGAGAGAAGGGCTTTAGAAAATTGGAGTTACCTGAATGAGTTGTGGATCAGGAGTGAGAAACATCAGATATGTATGTGGGAGATTCATCCCAGGGGACCACAGAGACCAGCAAAAGTCTGAGCAGGAGGAGAGGATCAGTATTCCTCCCTCCCAGTGAAGCCAGGGGGAAAGTGTTACAGAGAGGCAATGTCTTTATAAGTGTACCTGCAGTGCCAGAAGCTCAACATGGATCCCTGCCTGAGTCTTTTTCAGGCTACATAAAGTTTTACAGGTCTGCAACTCTGCTGACCTGGGTGAAATGATTCCTCCTTTTCCTCCAAATAATATCAGGATCCAACCGAAATGCACAGACCAAGGGAACAAGGGATACCTGGGGACACTCTCCAGCACTGGAGTCTGAATCTGAATCAGTGTCTAACACAGGTCTCCTTCAGCCAGGAGAGCTCCTCAGGTTGGAACAGTCCCTTGCAGATCAGCAGGGCTGCTCCTCAAGCTTCCTTCTCTAGACACATTTTCCTTGCTGAATAAAAAGCTGCTCCAAGCTGAGGTTTTATGCCTTTTTTCATACACATCACTGATATCTATTCATCCTGTTAAAACTGTGGAGAAATAAATCAGCAGTGCTGAAGAATACCCTGCCTCAGACAGTAAAATTCATTGGATTACACAACTGCTTGCTCACCAGGTTATACATAGAGGTCTGCACTAACTGGGTAATGAAAAACCCTCAACCATTATATCTTCCTGCTGGCTGCCAGCAATGTGGGAAGCTAAGGCTTCAGAAGGTCTCTTTGGATCTTGGGACCCTGCTACTGGCCTGAAACCCATCCTGCTCTTTCAAAAACATTAAATAGACTGGGACAGTCAGGCTGATTGATGCCAGAGGTCCACCTCATCCCACATCCTGTCTCTAGTCAGCACAGATGCTTAAGGAGAGAATGTTAGAACCAAGCAAATGCTGAGTGATTTTTCCCTATTGTGTACAGTGATTTTTTTCTCCCAGCTTCCAGCTATCCACAGCTTTGAGGCTTCCCAAAGAAAAGGCTGTATTTTAACACCTAACAGCCCTCCTTGGGGCTGTTCATTTCCTCATGCATTACTCTAATTGTGCTTTTAATCTGCTTATGGCTAAAGTAGGTAAAAGTAGTGTCTATCACTCCCCCTTGCCCTGAGTCCCTTTGCCCGCTCTCCTGAGGTTTATAATGTCTCACTCTTTCCTGAGCAGTTGTTTTTCCTCTCTCCTCACCTTGTTCCATGCCAGGGCAACACTAAAGGCAGAAGCTGAGATCTCTTCTGTACAAACCCCTGAGCACATAAATTACTAGAGCTCAGAAAGGTTGCTCAGTTGTAGGGGCACTCACATGCTTCATCAAGGTTCAGTGTTTAAGCATGATACCTATGACAACATTAGGTCAGCTCCATGTGGTCATACAAAAACCCTGTCTCCTGAAGCACTGCCCTCCTCTCTGTGGTCAGTAACTGGTGTCTAGAAAGAAAATAAAAAGCAAAGTGAGAGTGTGGTGAAGTGTCCTTACAGACACCTTGTAAGGAAAAACTGTCACATTTGTCAATGTCTCAGCTCCAGTCAACCTTCAATCCTACCCTAGAAGCATCTGCAACCCACTAAACACAGGGGGGGAAATGGTATAAGTGCCTTTTTTCTCCATTAACAAAAAAAACCCCAGTTTGTATTTTTCCTAGCAGTTTAATTTCATATGAAAGTTCCTCTCTTGGGCATTTCCATCCATCACAAATCATCAGCTATTTCAGCATTGCTGGGAAACCTTAAGTACAGTGGGCTTACTTCAGTAAGCCCTTATCAGCCTCAGCTGCCAGCCCATCCAGTATCTGAAGCAGGGCAGCTGAGGGAGCCTTTTGATCACAGCAGCACACCCAGGCACAAAGTCACCCTGGGGTAAAGGATGACCTGAACTGCCTTAGCCTTGTCCAGATGCCGGGCTGCACAAGACAGCAGCCTGCCTCAGCAGAAAATCAATGCCCCACAGGTAGCAGAGGGATTTTTGTGCCAGGATTTGGCAAGAGCAGGTTCTGGACTCTAAGCTAGCACAGCCCCTTTTCCTGCAAAGTCAGCACCCAAAGGTGGGGTGCCTTGGTCTCCAGCCAGCACACCCCAACTCCACTCCTGCAGCACAGGAACCCCATGGAAGCAATCTCTGAAGGCGTCACCAAGGGCATTGGTGACTCAGCACCAGTATCCCCAGAAAGGAGCCTGCTGGCAGGCAGGCTCTCGGGCAGGGCCACTGTGCTGCAGGCACCACCAGGTGAACCAGCCTCCCAGCACTGCCCAGCCTGGCACTTAACAAAGAGGAGAAGCCAAGGCTTTGTTCCAGCGAGGAATCAACCATGAGAAAGAGGGACTGTGCATTGACCTGACTTCATGCAGGTTGTGTGCATTCCCATGGTTGAAAATGCCTTGGCCTTGTAACCCAAGAGACAGGTGGCATGGGAGGGACACCTGGTATGCCACCCCCAGCATGCTGCTCCTCTCAGCTCCCAGAAAAACAAACGCAATGGGGACAGGCTACAAACCTTGGCTGGTGCAGAGCAAAGCGCCCTCTCTGGAGCAGGACACTGGATCCATGGCAATGCCTGGAGGTCTAGATGCTGCTCCCCACTCAGCTAACACAATGGCACCGAAGGGTGGAAGGCTTCTGTGCCACAGCCATGCAGCTCCTGGGCACAAACAATCTCAAACCTCACTCGCCTTGGCCCTGGCATGAGGGGCAGGACCCAGGAAGGAGTGGCAAGACCTATGGTGTCAAAATGGAGAAGGCTCTGCTTTTCCAGAAATGCCCCCTGGCTCCCCTGGCCAGGACACATGTGGCACAACATCAGCAGGCAAACACCCCAGTTATGCTGTGCTCCCTGCCACTCACCCCACTTTCAGGGCCAGGCACAATGAGCTTGTCCACGCCTCACAGGGCCACAGCAAGATCCTGTGCTGGCAGGGAGACAGAAAGCTGGCCATTGTACCCTTCCCACCCAGCCCAGCCCCTGGGGATGGGGCAGTGCAGAAAAAGGCTGTATTTTCTGGGCAGAGGCCTTTTGCTGGGGCACTGGGAGCACAGTTCCAGTATTTTGCTGGGTATTAGCCCAGTGCATGGCCAAGGGACTGCCTTCCAGCCTCCTCGAGCTCGCAGCAGAGGCAGACACATACACAGGTCAGAATTTATTTCCAAATACCTCATTTATATCATTCTCACATGAAATATTTCTTTTGGAATATAGCCTACACTTAGAAAACAGAAGAGAGTTTTTTTATAAGGCACATCAGATTATAGACTACATAGAGGCATCTCCCCCTCATTTATGCTTGTAAAATACTGGTAATTTTAAAAGTAAGATTTCTAAAACCTAGACCCTGTGTAGCCCCACGTAGAGCAGTATCCATAGAGTTATTAGACCTCAGTTTACACACACCTAGTAAAGGGCTATAACAAGTTGTATATAAATCACATCTTCAGAAACAGTCACAGCTGGCTACATTCAAAAGTAATGCTACTCCAGACTATGAAACAGGCTGCTTATAAAGTATAACCTACTGCTTCCAGTTCAGCATGAAACCAAGCAGTATGATCTTGCAGAGGAAATTTTGTTATTTTTGTAAATGGAAGCTGCTCAGATTCAAGCCTGTCTTCTCCTCAAACCCACATTTCTGAGCGACTGAGACTGTTTTTTACAAGGAAGCCAAGCACCCAGGAGAAATCTAGCTTTGTTTTTCTCAAAGATGTTGGCATGACTGTATATCTGAAATCCTGTCAAAGCATTTGAGTAAAAAATATAAAGGCTCGGATGTTAACTTCAGGACTAGTAAACATTAAACCATTACCAACCAGATGCAACCAAGTCAAAGGCATCCAGTTTCTGTGCTATGGAAACTTTTTCCAGGCTCTTCCAGTGCAGAAGCCAACATATTTTTATTGAATTAGGCCCTAGGTAAAGATTTCCATCCCATTTTCAAGTTTTCAGTGATGGAACATTACCCATTCTGCACTCATTCTTCTGTAGAGAAGGAAAAAATACTGTCTGTGGAGCCTATGCCAATAGCCCAGAATCCATTTACATAGTGTCATTTTCCTTAATGGGCCAGGAGGTAAACTGTGGTCAGCTTTATCAACTCAAACAGCCCCTACAGTTCTTTGTATCAGACATTGATTCATTTCTGATGAAAAAAGGTTCTGGCCTTCTGTCACTACAGTTTAGTTTAATAATAAGGAAAAGGTCACTTCAAGGCTAGGGCCAAAGGGAACAAAAAAGAAGTATAATTTGATCTTGAACTATCTAGAGGAGGGAAAAAAGTAATTGTGGCCATAAAAAAAAGCAGACAGACAGCACAAACTAAATGTCCTCTGCAGAACAGGTTTAAATACTGACCCTTGCAGAGAGTCACATTATCATTTGGGTCTCTTGAACTCACTAGAACTGCAATTAGGCTGAGTTCAGTAGGAACCAGATTCAGTCAGAGAACAGGTCACACTCAGCTCTATGTTGATCTCTCAGCTACATTTTAGGCACATTTCAATTAATCTGTTGGACTGATCTGGGAAAAAAAAGGATTACCAGTTGTATTTTAGGGATGGCCTCAGACAATTTCACAACTATGAGCTTGGACAAGATTCAACCACAAGTGACTGTTGCCTTTAGAAGGGAAACATTAACTTGGTTGGAAACAGCATCATGAAGAGGACGCAGCGGCCTCAGTTTTTGGAGTCCAGTTTGTTATAAATCTCAATCTGCCTGATTTGTTATTTGTTTAGCAGCCTTAAAAGGTAAAATGGGGCATCCTGGAATTCTTGGCTGTAGACTTAAAACCAGATGCGGTTTATATGGTGCTGCACAGGTATTTGTTACATTGCAAAAAAAAAAAAAAAAAAATTAAAACCCCAACACAACAGTATTTACATTCCTTTGAGCTGAAATAGATGAACTGTCGTCATGTCTGCAAAAACACAGAGGAAATTGCCACTCGAGGTAGCGAGTTAAAAGCTTGGTCATGTTTCTGGGCTTCCACTCGGCTTCCTGGGAAAGGTAGGGGAAGGAGGACAGAAAGGACTTTCTGAAAGTCAGGAGATAACAAATGAGATGTCAGCTCCATAAGGGATTAGGTTCCCTCACCACAAGCTGAAGGTATACCCATGACCTTTTTAACCATGGCATTTGCGTATAGATTACACCTCTTGCATACCCTTTTAAAAGTGATCCCTAAGAGCACTGGCTTGGGAAGACACAAAGAGAGCAGGAGTGGGGTTTAAAGCTACAAATGTCAGTTAGGAGGCACAGTGTTATTTTTCCCTTTGATCGTCCACGTACAGAGCTCTACATTTCCACCGTTGCTTGTGCGTTCCTCCTGCAAAGCCCTGGCAGTGAAGGCCTCTTGTGCTAAGCCCCATCACATACACCTTACAACAGAAGAAGTTGAATCCTTTGGACAAATCCTTCTATGCTCACAGACACATGGTGCTTTTTTTTTTTTCTTAACGAGAAGGTCTGGTCACAAAACTGGGTGCCAGACCTGATATATAGCAATTATTTAACTAAGAATCCTTCTGCAATCCTCAAAAGGGCAACTGAGTCATCCAGTAGCAACATATACACATACATACAGATCTACACTATACACTCAAGACGACACAAATTGAGATTTCAGCTAATATAGCCTCTATTGATTTCCTCAGAGCAGCACTCCGGTCCTTGCAGCCCCTATACAAAACAGCAGTACTTTTTCCACCAGGATTTGGAGAGGTTTTTCATCTTGTCTGGAGTCCTACATTTGGATTTCTTTGGTTGCTGCTGGGTATCCGAGTACTGAATGCCAGCCACGATGGCTGCATCAAAGACCTCCTTGAGGTTTTTCTGAGTCAAAGCGGAGCACTCGATGTAGGACACGGCTTTTATTTCCTCAGCACAGAGCTTTGCAGCCTCCTCTGAGACTGGCTTTTCTTTGCACTTGTCCAGCTCGATGAGGACTTTGACATCCTCCCGGAGGTCTGACTGTGTCCCAACCAGGATAATGGGTGCCTTGGGGCAGTGGCAGCGGATTTCGGGAACCCACTTCTCACTCACGTTCTGGAAGGAGGAAGGGCTCACCACGCTGAAGCACAGCAGGAAGATGTCCGTGTTGGTGTAGCACAGAGGCCGGAGCTTGTCAAATTCATCCTGCACAGAACAAAACTGTGTTAGCACTCCACAGAAAGAGCAGCTCCAGCCTGCCCTGAGCCTTGGTGAAGCTGAGAACCACCTGCCACTGCCATCTTGACATGCACCCCCCAAAATGAGCACCCAGTCCACTCAGCAAGGTGTGACCCATGAAGAAGCCACCTGTACCCTGCCTGATGTTCCATGGCTGCCAGCCAGCGGGCACCTTGCCACCATCAGGCACACAGGACAAAGGTGGTGGCTTCCCCGCATACCTGAGATTTTCCAACTAATGCTGCAGGTTATTTCAAGTGCTTAAATATTTCCTCTGCTCTTTGTACACAGGCCCTGCGCTCTACTTCAGCAGAGAAGCAAGGCTGTGGGAAGCAGTTACGGCACAGAAAGGCACAAACTGAAGAGGGAGAGAGCACTTTCTCCAGACCCACCTCTGCCAGGGTGAGTCAGTGAGCAGCTCTGAGGAGGAGCACCGTGTACCTCAAAGCTGTTCTGCTGACAGACCCGGGCAAGGGCAAAGCAGATATGCAGCAGCATGTGTACCTTTCTGGGTACCTTTCCTGGAGTCAGCTTTTAAACTGGTAACTACTTAGCAACATCCTCCAGGATATGGGAATAATTTCCCTGCCATTGTGCCCAGGGATTTAAATCTGATGGGAGCAATAATGACTTACAATGTGCAGGCTTAACATGCCAATGGCACAGAGTAAGAGCTTTACCTTTCCCTCCCACCCATGCCACATCAAACAAACTGCACACAGGCCTCCCAGCACTACCCTTCTGGTTTTTTTCGTTTTTTGTTTTTTTTTTTTTTTTTTTTTTTTTTTTAGCGCAAACTCCAGCAAAGCAAGGCCCTTTTTCAGCTTCAGGATGAAGCCACAAGAAAGTCAAACACCTTATGGTAACAAAGGTGTGCTGATCTTCAGGGAAGAATGCAGCTAGAAGCAAGGGTTACTCCAGGCAGGCTGCTTTTATGCTGACAGCAGGATAAAACCAGGGTAGCAGCCTGAACAGGTAGGATTTGCCTCAGCAGCAGTGACATTTAATTAAAATGGACCATGTTCTCAAATGCTTGGAATTGAAAAGGCACAGAAACATAAAGCTGAATATATCTCTCAGTTTACTGATGAATTGCGAGTTGCATGTTAATTTTTGAGATGTGAAATTTTCCTTTAAAGCCTCTGGAGACCCAGGATATGCAGTTAAAAGCCCCCTGGAAGCCTCAGGAATCTTGTTCTGCTCAAATGAATTTTTTGCAGCGGTATCTCTGAGAGAGACAGACATTTATAAAACACCAGTCAAAAAAGTAAGATTCATTGGCTCTCTTGATTCTCAGACTGACCCTCAGAGGAAACCAAGCTCTCACCACTTGGCTCAAGAAAAACCCCACATTTACTGAGAGATGCTGCTCTGACCAACAAGGCTGTTTGCAGAAAGGCACCTTGCCATGTAATTGCCTCTTCTTGCCACATGTGAAACCTCAAAAGGGCTCAATTCAATGGGTTTGGAAGCAAACCCTAGATCTGATGGGTTTTTACTAAGATGAAACAGTTCCCTTTATATCCTAAGTACACTTCTGCCATTTCAATGGCAGGTACATGGCCTGCAGGGATTCTACACCTCTTCGGGCTACTGATGCTGAAACAGAATTTCCTGCTGCCTGGAGTGGTTTTTTAGCTCCAGATTTCAGCAGCCATCTCCCAGCAACAGTTCTATCAATGTATCTAGCCAGGAATCTTTTTACTCAGGACAATTTCTGTCAGTTTTGATAATCTCTTCATTTTAAAGGCAGTAACTTTACTCATTCCAGCTGCACTTGGGCCACCAGAGCAAACACCTTAACCACTAAGGGCAGGGAAAGCAAGGGGTGACAGGACCTGTTCATCCCTCCTGCAGCTTGCAGCTGCATTTCCACAGGCACTGCATGTCCACAGGCTGTCACCCGATGCCAGTTTCACCTGCCTTGCTCTGCATATGAGCATGCACAGCCAAGACTGTTGCAGTACCACCCCATCTCTTCAGTAGGACACAAAATCATGGGACAGTTCTGCTGTTTGAATTCACATCACTACCTGCAGAAGGCTGTTTGTAAGATTTCAGCTCTGCTTTGTAGGGCACACTGCTGTCTACTACTGCATAGCCCTGAAAACTCCATTCCTAACTAGGGCACCCAGTTATTACTCATCTAAATAGGTTTGTATGTTAAGACCACTGAGATTTTTCAGCGTGGCTTTGGTGAAAGTATAGACCTAGATCCACAAAGCTGCACAGGACTCTAACTCCCATTGCCTTCAAACGAGCAGTGAGGTAGCAAAATATTTTTGGCTACTTTTGGTTATCCAGCCTCAATCCCTGGCAAGCAGTGTTGCACACTGCTCAGGGTAGTACAAGCCTGGGTCTCCTGGAAAATCTCAGGCAGCAAGGCATGGGCTTTTTTATGTATCAGCCAAAGGAGAGGCATCAGCTACCCTCATCCCTTCAGGTTGCAGATTACAGCAAACCTCAGCTTTGCAACAGCAGCACTTTCTAAATGGGTGGGAATGGTGAATATGAAGCCTCCACGGACAACACCCAATAGTACTTTTTTTCTCCCTCCAGCTTCGGTCCCTTCAAAAACACAGTCTCTATCTCTGGACACCTACAGCTGTGGTTGCTTTGCATGCATATATGCCAAACACCCTAATTCTTAAACCCCCAGTTATTTAGCAAAAATAAAGACAGTGACAACTGCTCAAAGAGAAAACCAGGTGGCCGTTGAATCCCCAATATGTTCAGCCTTTCCAGTCAGGCTAAGCAGAGCTGCAGCTTGAGCCAGCAGAGCAGCAGCCTGTGCCCAGCCCCTATATGGAGAAACAGTCCGTCCCCCACCCTTCAACAGACAGGCAGAGCAGTGAGTCAAGCAGCAGTGAAAATGACAGCCGATAATAACATGATCAAACACTGGGAATACTTTCAAATCCATGAAGTCATTTGCAGGACTACTTTGCGCAACAGCAACAACTTCTCCCCTCCCGCTGTCACTTAAATCAAGTACGTGGCTCCACTGACCTGACCAGCTGTGTCACAGAGCTGAAGTCTCACCGGCTTCCCATCGACAGACACAACAGCTTTTGGAGAGAAAGAAGGGAGGAGGGGAAACTACGGTGAATTCAACTTTACATGTTTTCCATTAAAGAAAAAATTTTAAAAAGGAAGATTTACCATCCCTCAGCTCTAGTAGCCTTTGCTTCAATTAGTTTAGATTTAACAACTTAGCAGAGCTGGAAGGGAGTCCGTCGCTAACACAAGCAAGCCCGTCAGGGCTTTCCGATTCCTTTTACTACGAGAGATGAGCTAGGCAGTGACGGCACAAGTGCTCCGCAGGCAGCGCGGAGAGCGAGCCCGGCAGTCTGGCACATTCTCCTGCTAGAGGGGTTCAGCTTTATTTCCCCGTACACATTCAGCACGCCCGGGACAAGAAAAGCCCCCGCTGAACCGCAGAGAAACCCGTGCACTTCCCCCTTTGTAAAGGCGAGACAAGGCGAGGATTTAAGCTTGCCCTTTAGGCGCTTCAGATATCCCCGAGAGCGCTAAGCTCTCCACCGGAGGGCTCCCAATGAAAGCCCGCTGCCAGCCTGGCTCCGTTGGACCGGAGACCGGCCGGTGCTGCTGGCTGCGATGGCAGTCTGACAAGCTCGGTCCTGCTCCGTGGAGTCCTGCTCCCCATAGATCCATAATGAAATCACCGAACCTGGACATCGCCCCCCTCCGTGCACTGCAGCCACGGCTCCCCAGAACGGCAGAACCCCCTCCCGCCGCCCGATGCCCGCGGCCGCCCCGGTCACTTACCGGAGAAGTTGTCGAAGGCGGTGGGGATGTACTCGGTGGGGTACCCGTTCGTGGTGTAGCTCACCACCAGGCTGGTCTTCCCCACCGCGCCGTCCCCCACCAGAACGCACTTGATGCTGCGCCGCGGCTCGGACCCCGCTCCGGCCCCGGCTCCGGCCGCGGCCCCGGACCCCGCCGCCCGGCAGCGGCCGCCCAGCGCCGCTCCCAGCGCCGCCGCCGCCCGCCCGCTGCGCACCCTGCGCGGGGGCACCGGCGGCACCTCGCAGCCGCCCGGCGGCACCGGCTTGCTGATGTATCCCGCCTCGCCCTCCTGCTGCGGCGGCATCCGCGCGGCCACGCAGAGCCCCGCGGCCCGGGGGGCGGCGCGCTGCCCGGGGCCGCCGACCGGGGGGCGGCGAGGCGCGGCGGCGGAGGCGGCGGGTGAGCGGTGCGGGGCCCCGGCGGGCCGGCAGGAGCGGCGCGACCGCCGCGAAGCCAGCCCCGGCGGCGCTGGCGGTTCCCGGTCGCGGGCGGTGGCGGCGGCTCCCGGCAGCTCTGCTACCGCCGCGCCCCGCGCGCCAGAGTGCCGGCCGCCGGCCCCGCGCCGCCGCGTGACATCGCCGGCGCGGGGAGGAGCCGGCGCAGTGCGGCTCACTCGGCACGGCCGCCAGGCGGCGCCGCAGCGCCCCGCCCCGCACTCACCGACGGCCGCGCGCGGGCACAGGGGGCGGGCCCCGCCGCGCGGCCGCGCTTCTCATTGGCCCGCTCGCCCCGCCGCGCAGCGCCATTGGCTGGCTCCGAAGGAGGGGGCGGTGCCGCCCGGCCCCTCGGGACTCGCGGCCGGCCCTGCCCGCGGAGCCGCCGTGAGGGCCCGCCCGGCCCTGCCGGCAGCGCGCGGCTCGCTGAGGGGAGCGCGTCGCGCTCAGCCGGGCGGGAGAGCTCTGGAGTTTCCACGGGTGCTCTCGGCGTATTTGCCGTGGAAGCCGCTGAGTGGGCTCCCACCTGCGCGCTTGGGAAGGGGTAAACTGAGCTGTGTGCCCTAGGAAAGGGGGCTCCTCATTTTCAATAATTTGGCCATGGAAAGTTTTGCAGTAAAACGCTGAAAATGAAAGGTTGATGATTAGCCTAGTTCGGTTCTCAGTTGGAAACGTTATTAACGCATTTCTTACGGGAACCTTAAAAGCACCATAAAAATACGAACCACACTACCTGGAGAATTTGGGGTGCCTCATTTGACAGGCAGCAAGTGCATATATCTGAACTTACCCAAATCGATATTGACAAGTCTATGGCAGAGTTACGATTTCCGTTTACCATTTTTAGCACCCCTGAGTTGCCAATGAGTCCTGAAGTGCTGCTTCCCCATTTCCCTCGGTGAAGTGGAAACCCACGTGAGGCAGCGCGTGCTACAGCTGCCCAACATCCCATGCGTATTTCCATGGTCACTGGAGCTGACAGCTTCCTGCTCCTTTAAACCCTGGAGTGGTGTGGTCTAACCACCGAAGGCCCTGCCAAGGCTCACATCTCATGGAAAAAAGCACCCTGTACCGCTGATCTTTTCCTAAGTGCCCTGGCCTCTTCCATGGGAAGAGTCACGGCTCTCCATTGGGCCATGGCTCTTTTGCACATAAGACATTTTGGACCTTCCAAAGCAGGGCCAAAGCCAAGGTCCTGCCTGGCTGAAAGCAGCTGCAAAACCCCCAGGCTGGATACGCTGTGTGTGCAATTGAAGGCATAGGAAAAAAACATCTCCGTGGAGCCCCATGGCAGCTCAGCAGCACCTGCTCCCTGCAGGGAGCACAGCCAGGCAGGGATGGAGCACAGCAACCAGCAGAGCGTCGAGGCTCAGTGTGACTCTCATGCTCAAGACCCATAGGGGCCATTGACCCTCCTGTGGGACATCCCAGTCCTGCAGAATTACCTTCCCTTAAATGAACAAAGATGGTGCTGTCACATATGGCATTGGCCCCAGAGAGAGCCATCACAGGGCAACCGGCTACAGCCAAACCCAGCTTCCCATTGGGTGCTTTCCTACATTTGTCCCTCTGTGATGAAGCCTGTGAGAGATCACCCAGACAGCTGAGCTCTGCCAAGGTAGAAGGACTGGAGCAGGAGCCTGCCTGCACTCAGGCTTACACTAAAATAACTGAAATGGCTTAATTCATACCTTTGATTATTTTGGTACAAGTCCTCAAGGGGAAGCCAAAGTTAGAACAAAAGCATTCTATTTTAATTTGGTGTAATTATAGCCTGTCTACCTAGAAAAGCTGAATTGCTTCAGTAATACTATTGCAGCTAATTCCCTAGAGTATGCATGCAGTTGTGCCGGGATAATGTTAATTTGGCTTATTCTCGTGGGAAAAGGGAAAAACATTATGTGTGCATTGCAGGTTGCTTTGCAAACAGCTGCAGCTGGTTGAAAGGTTACGGCCATGGCAGCTTGCTGCCACGCTTGTTCTTGGGTTTGCTGCCTCCATAACAGAGCCATACAGCAAGCATGCTCCACGGCCACCTGGCTGCAAAATCACAGCGTTTCATTCAGTACTGGGTGCCTTCAGCCCTGCAAGTGTTCCCTGAAAGGCCTGAGATTCCTGTGTGGCTGCTGTGCTGTACTGCTGAGAGAGCTCAGAGTTATCTGTGGTGTGGTAACATCTTGAACGCAACGCTGTTTCAACAGTATAAGCTCACGATTAGAGTGATGCAGGTGACAAATCACATCCCTGATCAAAGTCAGGTACCAACCCCAGTAACCAAAATTGCCTAGATTCACCTTTTCCTTAAAGTGAGACAAAAGGAAAATTGATTAATTGCACAGAAGCTTGTGTCCCTTCTTCTGAATTGAAAACAATTCGCTTTTCAGTGACACTCTGAAGGTAGTCAGGATCTGCTTAAAACAAGGAATATCTTTAGTAATTTCTGGTGAACTGCATGGAGTATGGAGACTGGATACTGTTATTTCTGGTTCATTTCCTCCCTACTGCTCTGTGCAGGGGGCAGAGCCATATTTGCAGCCCAGCATTTCATTTTTATTCTGCATCATGGTTCCCAGTGTATGCCTAGCTTCATCTCTGCACAAGACAAGGCATTGCTGGCGAGAGGCATGCACATTGGGAAGAGGTACAGCTTTCTAGGATCTAGTTCCCTCAGAGTTCATTCTTCAGGCTCTGATTAGCCCCCAAGAAAGTTGTCTCCAGCACACATGAGCTTTCATAGAAAGGCCCATTGTGCCTGAGAAGCAGAGCTGTCAAGAGGAGTCTCCATCTCCAAGCCAAGATTTGTGTTACCCTTCTGCCAGAGCTCAGTAGCTGATAGTTTTCCATCTCCTGAAATCCAGAGGAACTTTCCAGCTCAGGGAACAAGAAATTGGAGAAAAGTCTAGACCAGACTAGCTTCATACCACATTTGTGCAAGGAAAGAAATAAAAGGAGCACTATAATTATATTTTAACTACCTTTTACTCTCAGCAGCATCCCATAAATCAGGTACCTTGTTAGTACTGTGGAATAGCATATGATGCTGGAAGTCAGCACTCACTAAGTATGCTGGCAGTAAAGACTGCAAAGACTGTAAGCTGGTTGGCTTTGGCCATCTTGGGCAGTGTGTCCTGACATGATGAAGTCATGACAGCAGACAAATTTATGTCCATTTTGTCCAGTTTTGGCAAAGAGAAGGTGAGCAGATGTGCTGCAATCTCTGACACCACACCAGGACGTGGCCCAACCGAGGGCACAAGGATGTGCAAGCCACGTCACCCCTTACTAGCAATGGCAAATGGCAAATTTGTGTCCTGGATCAATGCCATGATGAGAACTCATTAGGATGCACAACCACAAGGAAAACTCCTCATAAAAAGATGCACAACCACAAGGAAAACTCCCGTAGGTGGGAGATGAGAAGGCGGGCGATATGCACTGGGTGACAACCCATTTGAACAGCACTGAAAGATGATGTGAGAAATCTCCTCATGCAATGCTGCAAGCAAAAAATGCCACTTGTACATTTTTAAACACCTTCAGCAGACAAGTACAGCTGATGCATTGAGCTAAGCAGGCTGCAGTGGGATAGCTATAAGAGTCTGCATTGTTTCTGTGCTCAGGGAGGGGGGCGTGAGTGGATTCAGAGCTGCATGGTTGCCCTATACTGTAATGTACCCTGCTCAGTACAGAAGCCTTTTGTGTGAGAGGATGAGCTAACCGGTTGTTTTGCAGAGGGGGGGCTGTTTGCACCACAGCAGCAAGTCAGAGCAGCTCCTGGGCAGCCCTGGTGGCAGTGGGCTGAGGGGGCAGTGATGAGGGATGCTGTAACAGATAGCCCCTGTTTCCGAGCTTTTGGCCTCAATCCTATCACAGGCACACATCTTACAGGTTGAACCCAATTGTTTTCAGAGCTCTAAGCTGGGGGATAAACAGGCTTAACTCCCCATAGGTCAACAGGGTGGCAGTTGTCTGTCTCAGGGCTGAATCTGAGGCATTATCAGCCAGTTCACAGAAAAGCTTTTGCTCTATCCTACATGCTTGTGTTAGTCAAATGTTATTCTTCAAGAAAAATGATAGACAGAGGAAATTATTTTATCAGGACGTGAAGTAGGTCATTGTTATACCCTGGCTTATCATTTTCCCTATGATACAAAAAATATGAACGGGATGCTGGCCTTGGAGAATGAAAGCTTTTTCTTTTTTTCTTTTCTTACAGAAACTTGAAAAGCTTGACAGGGAGAGAAGTGAAGGAGTGAGGCAGCATGCTCTGAACATGATATGCTGCTTGTTCAGGGAAAGGGTATGGCCTGCTCTGCAGGACTGTCACCAAGGTATTGATCTTTGTCGAGAAGAACAACCCCAAGATCTGGAAAAATATCCATCTGTGATGACTCCATCAATTTTTCAAAAAGTTGGATCCCAGTGACTCAACTGAGCTGATCAGTGGCAGGCGAATTGGTGAGAAAAGAAAGGGGCAGAATAGGAAGGGAGGGAGAGAGCAAGGAAAGGACAGCAACCCAAGAAAGAAAAGGCAGCTTTTATAAAGGACTGCTCTGACCTGCTCTGACTCTAGAGAAGTGCCTTTGAGGCTGTTCTATGAGATCTGTGAGGGGAAAGGGCTAGAGAAGTACAAAATACTGCTACTTTTACATTTGATTTGTAGTTTTACAAAAATATGTATTTGCCAGAGCTTTTTTTAGTAACATTTTCAATGCCCTATGTATGGATTTCAGGGTAGTTTTCACTGCCTGGGGAATGGTATCAGTAAATAGCACACATTATTAATACAATAAACTCTCACCACCCTGCCAGCTAAATTCTGATTGAATTTAGGACAGGGTACCAAAAACTCACAGACAAAACCCGTTGTTGAGATAAACCTGGAAAAAACCCTCACAAAACCAAAACAAAGCACAATTGCTTCAAGGCTCCCAAATTCCTAGTTAATTCAGAAAACAAATTAACCCTAGCCTCCTATCTGCAGTCCCTCTGCAGGAGAACCACGGTTGGAGGTGAGCCCTTTATCTCACTTTCAAAATCCTTTTCAGCTGATCTGGGGTCACAGTTGCTGAAAAGCACTGCATGTCCTGATTTTGTGTGACAGTCACCAATTTGCCAGCTTGTTGAGTAAGCCCCTCACTGCCTTAGGGCTGCCCCACACCCCTCTGGGTTCACCACCTCTCTCAGGGAGAGCTCTTCCCAGGGCTCTCCCGGCTGGCTCAAGCAGTGGACCCAGCAGGTCCCCTGGGCATTGCTGGGGACACACTGGATAAGACCTAGGTGGTGGCAGATAAATGTTTTGGTAAGAAAAATAGCAAAGATACCAGCTTTGCCAAACATCTGACTGATGGAACTGCCCCTGCCCTGGAGTATATTGCATTTCACTGCCCTTCTGCTTACTGGGATTTATAACTATTCTTCTGTTTCTGCCACAGGAGCCCCTTTTTCAGAGATGGAGAGGGAGGAAGCCCAAGAACTAAGCTGGAGGAGAAGAAAACATGCTTGGATAATGTGCTGCACACTGGTGGGAGAGATGGAGGAAGAGAGCTGAGCAGAGAAAAGACAGCTCAGTTTGGGCACATCTCTGAGGAGCCAGAGCAGAGCTGCCTGCACTGGAAACGGGCGTGGTATCTGCAGCACAGGTACTCTTTGCCAGACTGCCTGCCAGCCAGCAGGTGAATCCCCTTATTAGTTTTCCTTAGCTGGCACAACCCCACTAGTTCCCCAGGTGGACTCCCAATACAGCTGTCAAAATCCTAGTCTGTCATGCTTCTGTTCTTGAAGGGTTCTTTCCAGCAGGTAGGAAAACTTTCCTTTCTCCTATACATTCCTTTCCCTGTTAGAACAGACTAGTGAGTAATCCCTCTCACTGGGCTGTACACATCCTTGTATGAGGGCTCAAACCAGCTTCCTAATGGGACCCTCCACTTTTGTTAACAATGCTGGGACCTGAGGAGAGTAGAGAGATCTGTCTGCTCTGCAGGGATGCTCCCATGCCTGCTTCTGCACCCTCCCACTCCTGAAAGTTTGGCCCAGCCAGTACTTCTGTGCTGATCTGCCTTTGCAGACAGTTTGTCCCATGCATTTTTAGTTGGTTACTCTGAAAGTCTGAAAAACAACAACTGGTCTTAGTGTTATCTCTTTTGGAGCCAGCCACTTCCTCTTGGTATCAAACTTGGAAGAACCCCATAGCCACTGCTGAAAAGCCTTTTCCATTTCCACATTTAAAAATCTTTTCCAAAAGCGGATGTTAGGATGTCCTTGGTGGGGATTGAAAGGCTTGGAACAAGCAATGCAAGTGTTAGTTTTATTGAAAGTGAGCAGGATGTTCTTTCCTGATAGCTGCCTGACTTTGAGGGCAGGAATTGCAGGAAAGCATCCACAGCTCCAGGGCAGCTTGGCAGAGGAGGAAAGCCATGGCTTTTTCTGTGCTGCATGGTAACACAAAGGCAAGAAAACAAAGAACAGGATTCACTTGGTGTGGAGCAAACCCTGCCATCCAAAACAGCACTGTCCTGGCTCAGGTGTATGAGGGGACTCCCAGGTTCTCCAGCTTAGCTGAACCAGCTTTCCCACATCCCTGCTGCTGGCAGACACAGCTGGGGAGAAGCAGGAACTTCTCAACACACCATGCTCCACCCCACAGTCTGCTTTGGGAGAGAACTGCGAGCAGGTTTGGTGTACTGGAAAGCAGTTATACAGGCATTATATTTCTCTTTTCAGGGACAGAATGAAAACTTCCAATTCCCAAGTCTTCAGGACAGCACTTTTCAACCATAATAGATATTCATAATCAGACATAGAAGCCAGGCACAGAATAAGGTTTTCTTTCCCTTTCAAGCATCCCATCTCTTCCTGGGACTCCCTCACTAGCATACAAGGCTGGGCCCAAGAAATTTCAAGTCTAGTCCATTGGAGCTGGATTTTGAAACAAAGAGTTGCCAAAACAGTACTACCAGAATGGCTCTACGAGGCAATCACTTCCACAATGGTTTACTTTCCCCAAGTAGTGTTTTCACCAATCTGGTTTAAAACAGTTTTCTGAACAGAATGAAATTCCAAAGACTTCTCTGCTGGATAACCTCGACAGATTAGTGTCCTTTCTTAGCTGTGGAGGGAGCAGACAGAATTAATGTGCCAAAACCCAAAACTCTACAGGAAAACTTCTGCTGAGTGCAAACTGAGCCTCAGTTTGTCAGTGTTTGAGAAGGGACTTTGTAGATGTCTTGAAGTCCTCAGACTGAAGATGTGAACGAGGGCATTACTGGGAGATAATGTGATCCTGGCTTCAAACCTGTTTTTTCTGCTGCTTTACAGGTCTCCATATTTTTGACAGAGGGAGTTAGCACAAGAAGGATGAAAATGCTGAAAACCTCTCCCAGCTGTGGTAGTTGTGGAGAAGCAACCTAGGGGCTTTGAGCACCAGCCTCTGTTAGCTGTAAATGCAAACCACTGAAAAGCACCAGAACTTTCCCGCTGAAGTAAAGGCATCAGGAACAGGAGATTAATGGGTTGCCAGCTGTTTTGGCATGATAAGCCAAGCAAGAACCTAGACTCTTTCAGTGGAAAATGGATTGAGACCTCAGCAGGGACACATGGCAAATCAGCCAGAAGCCACACATGGAAAACTGAGCAAGGCAGCATGGGCAAACATTCCTTATCTTCACTTTACGTCAATAGAAATGGCATTGTAAAAGAGGCAACAAAGTATTGGCTGGAGAGGAGGAGGGAAAAGTCCACAAACTTTCTTGGCCATACATGTATGTTTTAAAGTGCTACTGTTTTCCTCAGAAACTTGTCATTGAAAACAAGCATCCAGCAAAAACCACCCAGCAAGTTCTTCCAGAAGCCTTGTTTGCTTGTTGTGGTGGATTTAGCTGAGCTGTGCTGGCAGGAATCTGCCACTGCTGTTGTGCTCCAGAGGCGGTCAGGAAAGTACAACCTCTTAAACCAGTCTAAAGCACAGCTGTGCTAATTACACCATCTACTATGATTTGCCACAAAATAGGGCTCAGGGGAGAGGCAGACCTCAGAAGTCTGGGCTTTCTACAAGGTGATGTTGTCGGCAGCCATGTCTCTATTTCCCACAGCTCCTGCTTTTACAGCAGCCTAGCCCAATTTCCTTCATTGGCCTTTTCTTTGCTTTCTGGTTTTACTGTTTTTGTTAAGGCTAATTAACAGAAGAGTGGATGAGTCCCAGACTTTTTGTGTGGACTTTTTTTTTTTTTTTCTGTCATGGTGGTGGTACTTTTCATTTTGCCGAGTTTTCCTTTGCTTTTAAGCAATTGTATGTGAGAAAATAATCTTTCCCACCAGATGCAACACTGAGAAAGAAGAAGACTCATCAAGGAGAACCACAATTAAGGTAAAGCCATGAGTAGATTTTACCTCCTCCTCCCTCAGTTTTGCAGCCCCACCCTGAGCGGGTAATGGGCCCTGACTGTAACTCTGCTGTCAGTGCCCTGGAGCAGGGAAAGGCACAAATATTCCCTCCACACAGGTGTGCAGGTGTCAGTGGGAGGTGAGCTGGGAGAAAAAGCAGGCTGGGATAAACACAGCTGAAGCCTCACAGCCTGGATCCATATGGCCCCTGGATCCATCCCCTGCCCTGCAGAGCCTCGGGCTGGCCGCTGGCTGGAGCAAAGCTCATGGCTGGGTTATGGGCAGGGCTGGGCTCACTGCACCTGGCTGTCTTAGGGCAGGGCCACCCACTGCACACCGATGGGGAGCTGCAAATCCCCACTCCAGGTGCACAGGGCTCTGCAGGGGCTTTAGCTGAGTGCCTGGGAGCTGGCTCTGGAAACCTGAAGGTGCTCTGTCAAAAGGTCCAGTTGTTCAGGTATCGAAGTAATGATATCACTCCTAAAAAAAATCTCAAAATAGGATTGTTGGTAAAGCAGTGTTTTTGTATAATGCCATTATTAATGAACACAGATTCTCTGTATTTGCAGTCCCTGACACCATAGTGATGGACGTGATTCAAGAACAGATACAGGTGACCCAGTAGCTGAGTGACAGCATCTCCCTCTTAACATACACATGGGGAAATGAATGGAAAAATTGCAATGGGGAAAATGGAAAATCCATGGTGCTGACTGCTTTCTGTTTTTCTCAGGAAAGGAACTTCAGGCAATGTTTCCGTAAAGCACTGAGCAGCTTCCACTCTTCCTGACCCCACCAATTTCCTCTACACAAACTATCCATATGGATTTGACGTGTGGCCTCTGAGAGGCCCTGAGGCCTCCTATGTCTCACTAAGTCAAAACGTATGGGGTAGAGAAGCCATGTCCCTGCCTAAGCTTCTGCAAGTCCCTCAGGGTCAAGTTAAGTGCAAGCCTGATCCTGTTCTCTGAACCTGGCTTGCCTGGTGCACGCTTTAATCTGCACAGCCTCACCCAGCTGGGTTTCATCTCAGCTGCAGAGCTCAAAAGGAGGTGGCCCCTGTATTGCCCCATGGGGTCCTGGGCAGCTCAGCATCCCACCACACCAGGGGCACATCTCCATGGCTGGCTTACCCTTACCACCTTCAAGCCCTGGGGCTGGGGCAGGAGCTTCAGAAACAAGAGGGCTGTGGGACTTGAAGGCTTCTGTGGAGTCATGTACCCCTTTTAGTGTTTCTGTGAGTCTCCTTCTGCCCTCAGACCCAAGGGCTTAACAGTGCTTCCCTGCTCCACAGGGATGCCAGGGCGAGTCAATCCATTAATAGCTACACACTGCTGAGACACAAAGTCTACAGCCACATAAGATAATAAAACAGAGCAGGGAGTCTTTTCCACTCCCAAGACCCACTGGCATTCCCAGCCATGCCCAGGGAGACAAGCTCCTGTTCCCCAGAGTGGGAGGGCTGTGCCCAAACCACCTGCTGAGAATCACCCTGGCTCCCGAAACATGCCTGGGCGTTGGCTGCAGGAGTATTTGCTTGGTCTGGGACAAACTCCTGCAAGGACAGTGCCAACCATTTAACTGTATGGGCGACTGTCTGGGCCTGTGCCCTGCCTCCTCTTTATTAATTTATTAGTACCTTGCTGCTAGCCTACACTTGTACAGAGAGCTTGCCATGAGCAAGGACAATAAAGTGCCTGTGAAGGGAAAGTTCAAAGCACTGTATTTGTTCTGTAAGAAAAAGGTGTATTGTCCTGGGCAGTTCAGTCTCTTTGGTCACTGCAGAGCTGGGTTTGGTGGATGCAGGTAGTGTGGTTTTTTGTGCAGTGCCTGCCGGAGGGAGCCTCGGTGGCCACGCATCACTGCCACCCCAGCAGATGCTGCTGCTGCTGCTGTTATGAACAGTACTGCAGCCAGGTTTAAGACAGGGAGGTAATGCTCTGAGTGGCCAGCTTACCAAAGAGAACAAAGAAATTATTATAGGGCCGGGGAAAAAATAAGGGGAAAAAAAAAGCTAAAAGAAAACAAAGAGCCATTGACAAAGACACAAATTAGCTGGGTCTCAAGTGTCCTTTCCCATCTGATAAAACAAAAATGTCCAGAGCAACAATTAACAAAAAACTATATGAGGGGTAGAATATCTCTGTTTAGCTCCAGGTACTGACTACCATGCAGGGCTCTATTTTTCTGTTGTTCCCATGCCTTGGGTTGTCTTGGCTCTTAGTTAATGTAGAGCTGGTTGCATATGTGTGCATGCGTGTGTGTGGTGCAGTCCCCATGGGTTTGAAAGCTGCCTTTTGCATAGAAAGGGAAACTCTCCTGAAGGGCAAAAAAGGAGCAAAGTGGGCTCAGAGGATACAGGAGTGTCCTTTCGCTGCTTCTAGGGAAATACAGCTAGAGGTAGGAATTAGCCTTGGAAAAGCACTCAAAACTCAAAACTAGAGGCAAATCCAGCAGGTGTTTAGGGTTGGGAAGACAGTGCTGGATAAAAGCAATGCAACAGCAAAGGAAAGCTGTGGAGAGTGCTGCTCCTGGGCTGCTCTGGGGTACATTGGTTGTTGTTGGCTCGCTGGCCAGCACTGAGGTGAGGGAAGTGTGGGCTGTCCCTGCAGTAGGGCCTTATGGGGAGCTGAACACTCTTCACTTTTGCCACAGCAAAGGGAAAGGAAATAATTCATTCTCCACAGCACGTGAGGCAAGGGATGAGCTCAAACTGCAGCATGGAAAGCTCAATACAGATGGTAGAACATACTTTCCAGAGGTGTGGGCAATTGCATATTGCAGTTGCCTTCAGGGACTGAGGCATCTCCAGCAAGGAGATTCCTGACACCCAGGGCTGTCAGGAATGGTTTGGGACAGCCCATTTTGTTTCTAGGTAGCCGGGATGCAGTGGTGTTTCCTGACAATCGCTCTTGCAAGCATACCTTTGTAAAACAATGCAAGGACTGCCAGGTGCTATGGTTCCATGGTGATTTTCACTGACAACAGAAAGAAAACCAGACAAAGCCTAGGGAATATTTCAGTGCTCTTGCTCCCTCACTGTAATATTTTTTTGTGTATGTGGAAGTAGATGCACCTGTTCCATTCACTTTTTCTCCATTCACTTCACTGATCAGCTCCTTTTGTCCTATGGATTGCCAGTGTGTCCCTGAAGGGCAGCCTGAAAACCACAGGAGCAGATATCCTCATGGGAGCCCTTTTGGGTCCCTTCCTTGAGTGTGCCCAGCTGAGCAGTGCCAGGCACTGCCCCAGGAAATCACTTGTCTCTGTGGGTGAGGCACACATGGATGTTGGGTTCTGAGCAAAGCCCTGCCTGCCACCACTCCCTGCAAGAAAACATAATCAAGACCTGTCAGATGTACAGCTGAGAAAGATCACAGAAACAAGAAATGACACTTGTTTCTTACAGTCCTGTGTTTGAAAGAAGAAGTTGTTCTTAGCTATGTTATATCCTTTACCTGTATTGCACCATCTCTCTGTAGTCTCACTGGAAAATCTCCATTTGGTTTGCAGTGGTTCCTCTTTCCTTCCCTGCTGGATTGACAGGCTCAGCAGGTACCCTTGAAATTGGTGTGAATTCCTTTGACTTTGCACAGCAGCTAGTGGCACCATGGATTATTCAGTCAACATTAACCCAACAACCTTATTGCCACAGCATGAAGCAGAACTATCTTTGTTAGTAAATAATTAAATTTCTTTTGTCAGTAAACTGAGGAAGCATGACTTGACGATGAAGAAATAAAAACATATTTATTTTTTCCCCCAAAGCAGTGGGAACTGGATTCTGCAAACCCCAATGCAGTTTGCTTCCCTGTTAACCGAAGCGTAAAGGTTCTTGCGTTCAAGGCCTCTCTCCCCTGACTGGAGCTCTTCTGCATGGCTTGTCCTTCACAAGCTAAGTGACAATAATAAATTGTCCTGCTTGAGCAAGGCACCTATTTCACCTCCTCGCCACACTCATTAAAAAATGGCAATGCTAAATACACTTAAAGATCAAAGGCCTGGTATGCAAAACAGGTCCTTTTGCAGCAAACTGACGGGCTCCTTAGGGCTTTGTCACTATGGTGCTATTGCCTTGACAAGTTAAAATATCCCTTGTCAGCCTCTGTGGGAGCCTAGACAGAGAAGGAACCATCAAAAAATAACTGAATACTGTCTTTACCTACAGTCACTGAGTGGTTAATTTTTTTTTAAGCTTTAATCATCTTTGACTTCAGGTTTGGCTATTAACTCCACCAACTGATCATTAACTCTACTGACTGAATGACTGATTTCCAGAGGATTGGTCCAAAGAAGGATTGGTTTTTAGGTTTGTTTTTTTTTTTCCCCTGAAGGACTTTAATATCTCCTACCAGCAGACAGGCAATCTATTGAATCCCCTGTAAGACTCGGGCTGAGCAGGGAGGTATTGCAGGTTATCTGCATAGAAACACACTGCTCAGAGCTGATAAACTCACTGACACTCTATCCTGCTTTCCAATTTAACTCAAGCCTTGCTAAGCAGCAGGAGTAACCTGACTGAATTGTTGAGGGTCACAGCTTGAGGTCTTTAATCAACATTCCCAGCTTAATCAACAGGACTTTGGCAAGCCTAAAATGCAAATCAGGATATTCCTGGTATCTACCCTGGTGCTTGTCCTTTTACTTCCAGAACAGCTGATTAAGGATAAATATAGTGTCGATGCATAAATGATCAAATGGCAACTGGACTTCTTTTTTTTAGCCCTTTTGTCTTTAAAATGCCTACAGTTGAAATTTTCTAAAGGCAATTGCTGTTTAGACAATGATCTGCTGATAAATGAAAGGAATTTTTTTTTTTCATTTATAAACTATTCTGACTCACAGTCCATATCCTAAGACACAAGACCTTCCTGACTTGAGATCCCTAAGACCCAAGAAGCTGACTCTGACTCAGCAGAGAAGGGCTGGGATTGGACTATGTTTGCTATGTGTATCTTTCTTCCATACATGACACAGACAGAAATAAATTAGGAAAAAGCCTCTTGTACACTGGCCCTGATTTCTCCCTGGCAATCACTGGGGTCTTGATTGCCCCCTGTGGGATGAGAATGAATTAAGCTCAGATTTATAAATAGCAGCCTAAGCACTCCTGTGCTGACAGGCACAAATGTCAGGAAACATGTAGTTAGTTACACCGGCATTGCATCTTTTAACTTTAATTTAAGTACCTCTTTCATACCAGGGGAAGCAGAACAACACATCTGGAACTAAAAGATTCCTGCTAGACTTTTCACCTAACTATTTCCAGGTTTCTTCCAGATAGGAGTTTTCAGCAAAATGTTGTCTAATTGAAAAATTCTGTTTCCCTAAAACTATTGTTTTTCTTATGAGACCTACAAAAGAAAACATACCCAATACATCTCTCAAACAAAAGTAATAAGGAAAAAATTATGAATATCAAAGCATCCCTTTTTCCATTGTTGACATTTAGAATAATATTTTCTTTATTCAAATGTCTTCTACAATTGAAATAATTTTACTTTTAAGTAATAATAATAAAAAAATCTTGAAAGCACTGAAATTTAATATTACCCTTTATTCAAACTTTGTTTTTATTATTTGCCTGCAAATATTTTCCACAGCTTTGTTTTCTATCCCATTTTGTGACTTGACTTTTTCCATTTCAAGCACCTTCTCTCAGCTTAAAATGGTAACCAGATATTTTGTGCCTGAATAAAAAATAGGATGAAATCCCAGCTAAGACAGCCCACATATGCCTCTGGAATATGTTCCCAGAAGAGCAGCACACCTGTGCTATGGCTTTGGATATAATAGCAAGGCTTTGCTGCAAGTTAGCCAGGTAAGGAGTGCTCCACCAGACTGATCCTGCTACCACCCTCCTGTACAGAGCTGCTAGCATGAGGTTCAGCAGGACCACAGAGTGGACAGGACTAGACAAAAACTGGGGGAGAATTATTTTTATGCGTACATTTATTGAATTCTTCCATTGCAGAAGTGTGGTCATGTTGATTCACAGTTGGCAGGATGAAAGGATGAACATCCCAGTGTAACAAAAGCAACAGGATTTCCAGTGCTAAAATTCCACTGGAAAATCTGTTCCTGTGCATAGGGAGGGACGGTTCCTGGTGGAGCAAAGCCCACAGTGAAGTACCAGCTGTGCTATTGGAGCCAAGAAGTTGCAGAGGCAGCTGCTGCCTGCCTTTCCCCTGTTGCCTGCCTGCCTCCAGCCCTGCAGAGCGCTGGGACCAGGAGTGCATCAGTAGTGCTGGCTGCATCCATACACGTGTAAAGCTGCCTCCTCAGGCTCAGGCTGTGACAAGATCATATTAGAAATATTTATCCAGCTCCCAGGAAAGAAGTAGCACCTCTGTCAATATAGTTCATAGCAGAGCCTCTGGCAAAAACCCCAGTATATAACTACAAGCCACCTCCAGTCACAGCTGTCACTGTGCCTGAGGGCAGAAGCCACAGTGAAGCCTGGACCCAGGAGCAGCAGCTCTGTGCCTGGGGCTGGGATGCTGGGGCCGAGCCGCGGGCCCTGAGGCTGCGGGCACACGGAGCTGTGCAGCTCTGGGGCTGCTTTACAGCTCGGTGCTGCGCTGGATGATGGTCTGTGGGCACTGCAGGGCTGCTGGAATGTGGGGATGCTGAAATTCGGGCATTTGGGAATTTGGGGTTTGGTGCTAGGCTGCGGGTCTGCAGGGCTACAGAAATGGATGCAGGTGCCGGAGGGCTTGGCTGTGGGACGGCCGGGACACCGAGCTGGGGAGGCTTCTGGCTGCTGGGCACAGGGAAGCGCTGGGCGGGAGGGCTGCGGGATCCAAGGCCGCAGGGCTGCTCGCTGGAGGGGCTGAAGGGTGCGGAGCGGCGTGCGAAGGATGCAGGGGCTCTGCGGGGCTGCATGCGGGGCTGGGAAAGGCGCGGGCGGGGCAGACGAGGAGCTGCTGGGCCGGGCTGGGCTGGGCCGGGCTGGGCCGGGCTGGGTTTGGGCGATCCCGGGATGCGGCAGCGGCGGGCTCCCTCTGCTGGCCCTGCTGCCTTGGCGCCCTGGAGCGGCCGCTTCCCTGCCCGCCCGTGCCCGGCTTTAGCCGTGATTCCCACAGACATTCCCACAGTATCTTGGTGGGTTTTTTTTCCCTTTGTGCCTACAACTGGCAACAGGAGCCTGCATGCCCCGTGTGCGATGGTCTGTGGCGCCGTCCGGTTACTGAATTGTTCCCTTAGCCACAGCTCTGAGATCACAGCTTTGCCCTCTGTTTTCCACTGGCTGGAGTCACTGACAGGACACCAAACCTTGGCATTGTCCTTGTTTGCAGCTTGCTGTGGCCATGTGTGTCGCAGAGTTGCGAGCAGAAATGGCACCTGATGCCCTCAGCATCCCTCTTGTCCAAACTGCACAGCAATCCTACTAAGCACCACAACAAAATTCTGTTTATAGGCACTTAATGAATCTAACTCTCCTTCTCCCAGGGACAGCTGGGACACGAACACAAGCACTGCATGGTGGGGGTGTTTTTATTTCCTTATTGGATAGTTTTGCTTCCTACTCTAAGAAACCTCCAATATCAGGCGTGTCCTACTGCAATTACAAATAGGCTTAGTTTCTTCATCTCCTCTTGGATGAACCAAAAAATTGCCCTCCTGGTTCTCTACTCATCAAATGAAGGCAGTGCCAGCCCCTCGGACCCAGCACGCAGTACAGTGAGTTTCCCAGAGCTGTCCTGTGCCTCCTGTGCAGGGTTAGCAGCCCTGCTACACCTCCGGGAGTGAGAGCTGCCACGGTGCTCCTCATTCACGTACTCCATGGACCACTTCTGGACCTTCCTCTCCAGCCACACAAAACCTTGATGCTTGAACTGCTCTTGGGTAGCAGGAGGAAAACACACTGGGGTTTACCCAACTTTTAATTTGCAGACCCCAATATTTTCCAACAGAGGTGCAGACCATCTGTCACAAATTTAAGGCAACGGGCAACAGGGTTGATTTTCTTAGCTCCCTTTCCCCAGCAGATAACCCTCAGGGCCTGCAGACAATAGGCTGCAAACTGTTCCATTGATAGATGAGCTTCCTCTCCTTCCATACAGCTTGGAAAATTGCTTGCCTGTCTCTTATTTAAACAAATTAAATATTCCAACTCCAAACAATGCTAGAGCTAATAAAGGAAAGAGGGAACAGTTTAGGATTTGAGTCTCTTACCTCCTGATTCTTTCTATCACCCCCTCTGTTCTAACACCCCTTTCTTAGATTTTAATGAAATAAGAAAATTTAATAACAAATTCAGAGTGTTAACCAGGTGAGGTAAAGGACAGAAAAATCATTTGAAAGGTATTGGTGTTTCAAGCTGTAACCTTGATGTAGGATTTGAGCTGGCAAGGTGGGGATTTACGCTCTTCTTCTACACCAGCAGCACAGAAAAAATAACTTTCTGCCTTTCTTAATCCTGACAGCCAAGCCTCAGCCAACTGATATTCTCTGCATCAGCAGCCAGGGATGGGAGTCTGCCACAGAAAGAACCAAACACATATAGCTGCAGCACCAGCATGAATACAGATACACAGAGCAGGAGCACATTTTGTGCTGCAGACGCCTGGAGGCAAGCTTGGCTTGCAGCTCACATGCACGCGTGCCAAGATATCTGTGTGTGCTGCAGTATAGGCATGTTCAAACCCTTGCACTGCAAAGTACTGGAGCTATTTTAGGGATGGGGAAGCATCTGGCTAAAAAAAATAAGCCTTGTGTGTTTGGGCCTGACTCATTTAAAACCCTAGTTTCTTCCAGAATATTGGAAGTAGTGAAAACGCCTGCAGTAAAATACCTGATAAGCCTCTCTTCCTCTATGGAGAGGGTAAATGCATGTCATTTTCCAATTAGCTCTTGCTCTGAGCAATTATGTTGATCAAATAATTGAATAAGTGACAGGAATGTGAATTCTGGAGACAGTTAATTTCATTCATCTGCCAGTTTATAGCCTGACTTGCATGAACACATAAACCAGGCTAACGTGTTATTTATAACTTTGAAAATGTAATTATAGTAGTCAAATATGAAGAGTTGTGTGTGCAGAGAGGAAGGTTTCTGCTAGTAAATTATAGTAATAGCATAATGAGGGAATTTGTTCATTATAGCCAGCATGTAGGACAGGAAGGATGTGAGACTTGTGTTTGAGAGAGTGAACAAGGCTGATGTCAGCATGAGCAGGTGGAGCAATGGCCCTGGCCTGAATGTGGGGCAGAGGGGCAGCTAAGCCTTACCCTCCTGTTTTGTGAGACATTGTGTGTGTCCTGCCCCAGGGACTGTCAATGAGGGCTAAACATGTCCCCCAGCTCCCCATACTCTTCTCTCCGAGTGAAGCTGAGCATCATTTTTGATGGAGAAGCAGGACTGGGATCCTTTGCATGAAGGTGAGAGCAAGAGATGCAAACCAGGTGTTTTCTGCTTGGGGCCGGTATCGGGTGAGCATCATGGTTCTCTGGAAAAAACTCCAGCTGAGTGTGCTTGACTACAAATTACTTAGAGCAACCCTTGAAGTCAAAACCAGGTCCTTGACTTCCATCAAAAGTATCAATCCTTCTTGCAAGTTTTCTTCAGGAAAAAAAAAAAATTAAAAAGCTCATCAGGAATGCAAACTATTCATTATTTCTTCTTAAAGCTATCTTTAGATTATCTTAGCTGATCATACCTTTTATCTGAACCCCCTGTAGCAATGTGGCCCACCACACTAATTAGCAGAGATGCACAGTAATAAAAGTAGCATGCAGGCATGAGCCGCTGCCTCACAGGCTGTAGCTGCTGCTACACTGACTGCAAGGAGGAAATCTGTGCAATTAATTGCTTCCTGATTAAAGGCATTTGCAGGCTGGCCCTTAAATCTTCAAGGCCTAAAAACACATGCTGAGTTAAATATGGAATTTACTCACAGTACTCAAAACAGCAGGATTGCCCCAGACAGCAGGATTCAGTGTGGTAATTTTGGTTGGAAATAAGCACTTTCCAGTCTGAGCATATTTTACCCCAAGCTGTGTACTTAGAAAGTGCCCCAGTCCAAACTAAAGGGCCATAGAAGGACTTGTGGGGATTTAAATCAGTTTCTAAACCAGCTTAGTTGAGCTCTTCCCATTTTCCTGTGAGGACGTGCTCTTACAGGAATTAATTTCACAGGGCATGAGGCAGCAGAGGCAGAAACCCCACAGGACGTCTCAGGCTGAAAGGCTATTTAAATGGTAATAAACTTCAGTGGATGACAAAAACTAGTGACTGATTAGAGGCACACCAGGAGAGGGGTTATCTGGTGTGAAGCTGCGGGGTGGTGGCACCGGGGCCTTCTGTTCCCTGCACACATCTCTTGTCCCCAAGCAAACAGGATGGGGTTAATCCTGCCGGCAGGGAGGAGGCCTCTTTCAGGCCAGCTGACAGCAGGAGGAACAAGCTCACCACGGGAGGTTCTGGAGTTGGGCAAAATAAAGGAGGGTGGTGTGTGTCAGGAGGCAGGGACAGTGCCAGCCAGCCCTGGTGTCAGGCTCAGGGGGGCCACATCTCAGAACAGCAGGTGATCCAGGCTCCATGTGCACCCTTCCTTAAGTGTCAGCGTTTTCCCGAGGGCATTTCCTCCCCTCCATGTGGTGTCACCTATTACAGCTGGTCAGATGAAGTGACTTTATTTTATCATGTCCAACACTGTTGTTGCTGCCTCCTGGAAAGTTGCAGCGCTGATGATTTATGGAGCCTACTGCTCCCACCTAAGGGCAGGCTTTGTTTGGGCCCACCATTTGTCACACTAGAGCTGAGATGTCCCAGAAACACATATTTTGTTTGCTTATGTGGTGCTGTTGCTCTGGTGCTGCTCTCCCATCCCTTCTTTGCCAATTGTTTTTGCAAATTTCAAAAGGAATTTACTGATCCTCCACTTGTGAAAAGCACTTTAGGATCTAATTACCTCTGACTATAGGAGTGGGCTTCCCAAATTCGGGGGGGGGGGACATCTTCAGTGTTTATTTAGGCACCTTGCTGGGTGGATGTCAGAGGGACAAAGATTACAGATCTTTGCAAGCCTCCCAGTCCCCCTCCTCCCCATCAACAAGAGCAGGCAGGCAGGTCTACAGCCTGAATTGTGCTAGGACAGATGTACAGGCTGTAATTCAACATTCAGTTTGACATCCTTCCTCCACAAAGCGAGTCTGGCACCTCTGCTGGAGAGGTTATAGTGTGGAGTAGGAAAACAAACAATCCTGCCAGTTGTTTGTGAGGGGGAAATAAAGCAGAGCAGAAGCTGCTTATCAAAAATCTGCATTTTGAGAGAAAAATTCTGAATCCTGAGGAAGGAAGGATTCTCTGCAGAGCTTCAAGTACTCTCCTGACAATCCCATCCTGCAGGAGCTGGGGCTAGGAGTTGGGCTCCTTCCTATAGTGAATACTGGGTTTGGAAAACTAATATAACAGGAATCCCCAGACTGCTGCAGGGCTGTAAAGCTATAATTAAAACAAAGCAAAGCAAAACACATTTGTTTGACTGGCACAGATTGTTTTCTGTGAATTGTGATTTTTAGTAACAGTAGGAATGACTTAAGGCCCAGAGAACTCAAAGTCCAGAAGTCTGGAAGAGTCTGAGGCAAAGTTTTCCCTCATCCCAGTCAGTTTGGAAATGTCTGAAGTTCAGATCTTCATTTTGCCAAAGTTTGCAGTGTTTAGATTCACATGACTTGTATCACAATGGATTTGACTAAGTCTCTCTTACCTTCATGAGACTCTTGATTTTGTTAGGATCAGTTTCTGGGAGGACAGAGGAAGAACTGTGTGTCTTGGTGCAATTAGATGAAGAGCTGTATGCTTTTAATTTATTATTTTTTTAATGACTTGAAAACATCATCAATCCAAGCATCTCCAGGGTTCTGCCGAGCAGCAGTGAGGTTAACACTACCCATTCTTCTCCCTGGTCCACCTTCCTGGTGCATTGCACTCACTAATCACATGCCAAGATATTATTAGCACACTTGAACAAGATTCCCAACAGCTGGAGGGCCACACTGTATTTTGGGCAATCTAAGATGATGCCTCAGGGTCCAGCTCCTGCCTTGACACGAAGAGATCAATCTCCAGCTTTTGTACAGCTTTGCTCTTGCAGTGGATGGTGAGAGCAGATGGAATGCAATGGTGTCTGCTTGCAGGGGTGCCCGTGTTCCCCACATCATCGAGGGGAGGCTCCGCCCTGCACCACCGCAGCTCACTGCAGGAAATACGGGGAGCAGCTCCTCTCCATCCTCCCACAGTATCTCCCTCTTGGGTGGGAAGTGAGATGCTCTGCCCATTGAAAGGAATGTGGCTACTGCATGGGGAGGGAGAGAGAATAAATACCATGGGCCTCCCTCAGATGGGTGATCTAAAATTGCCTTAAAACTGCCCTGATCAGCCATATAAAGCCCCAGGAAGGGCACTACTGCTCAGTGGTCAGCACAGGCCAGGTCCCTTGCCTGTACTTTGTCTCTGCTGTGTCAAACTGAGCACATCTGTAGTAGATAATCTAGTTCAGCTTGTAACCCTGAAATTGAGAACTGTATTACAGAGCATGTTGAGGCTGCTGAAGCTGTATAAGCAAAGTTTCCTAAATACACAAGAGGTAACAACTCTGTGTCCAAGGTGGCTCAGTCAAATTCTGATCTATTACTCCAGTCAACATGCCTTGAAGACGTAAATGACATAAATCTATTTTCCCCAGTTTGAGGTTTTTCTCTATCCCTCAGACTTTGTAGGGATTGAAGGCATATCCCAACTCCTGAACCTGTGAGGAGAAAGATGTCTATGATCACAGAGCTGCTTGGCAGATAAGCCCCATGCCACATTTGATTTTCATCAGAGAAAATACACTGAAGAGTCTGTAAAACTATGAATAATTTTAAGTAACAGGTAACCCAGTTCAATTGAAACAGTTGGGCAGTAAAGGGAATACAAAGAGTGTGTAAGTTATAACACAGGTGGTGGGGACCTTCTCTGTTACCGTGCTCTGTGAGCATGGAGTTGCACAGCAATTTCAGCCCAATATTGAAGTAAAATGACCAGAGGTCACGCAAACTTAACTTTGAGAAGTCACTAATCTGAACATTTTACATGAGACATAAAACTGCAGCTGGGACAAGCAACTTTTCACATCTCTGCAGAGGCTTGAAGTGTAGCAGTGTTTTTGAGGCAGAACACAAGTCACATGTTGGTACCCACCTTAAAGAAAAGCAGAAAGGTGAGATACTCTAGAGGACACCTGCAGAAACACAGGTACAGAAACACCTCAGGAAAACTGGAAAACCTAAAAAACAAACAGTAAAAGAATTAGAAAGTGCAGAACACAACCACCACCAAGGAATGAAAAAGACCTGAACATAACATCTAGATCATTTCCTGCAGCATCTTCTTCCCACAGCATGCTACCCAAACCTGCCAAGCCACACTGCAGGTCAGCACAGCTTCCATGCCTGGCCGGCTCGCAGCCTGCTGAGTGCACAAAGCTCCACCTAGCGAGGGCACAGGCTGCACCACACATTCAGCACCCAGGGTAAGTAGGGATGGACTCCAGACACAAAGTCTGGAAGATAACAAACCCTTTAGCACTACGGTGCCTCAGTGTTGATAATCCATCTCACACACACAAAGTCCCATCAGATGAGAGTACAGCCTCTCTATGTCCACAAACATTTTCTTCCTGCCTCACCTCGCTGAAGTGACTTTATAAGAATGTAGTGAAGTGACAACACCTGGCTTTTGTCAGCTGGCTGCTGCTCACCTCTCCCTCACAAGGGACTCACCTGAAGCTCTCTGACTTCACTGAACTCCAACTTCAAACCAACATCCCCTTTCTGATGATCAAAACAAATACACCACCAGTGCTATAGGTCCAAAAGTTTTAATACATGGTCCTCGCTGTTCAGAAAAGTTATTGCATTAAACTCTAATACATAAATTTACCTGAATTTTAAAAAATCATTTTACACAATTTTGCCACAGCACTCAAAGAAAACCAGATTTTATACGCAGTTGTCTCAAAAAAACCCCAATATTAGTGCCTTCTCAAATTAGCAGAACTGTAGTTCATTCAGTAGTTACTACAAATCCCAACTTGAACAACACTATCATCACAAGTGTACAGCTCAGGAAAAGGAAAGTGCCATTCCAAAATTGAAAATTATTCAACTATGACTCAGCATACACTGATTTTTCTGTTAACCAAGTTAACATAAAAGAGTTTTTAGTTTAATTCCACACCATTTCATGTTAGTTTTTCTTTTATGATGACTTAATTAGAGTCACAAGTTACAAAATATCAATGCCACTTACAGCAGTTTATACAATCCACATCTGTTTGAATTGTGACAGGCACAAGAACATGATGTTTGATGACTCAAATGAAAAGATTCCCTGATGCATTAAAACCAGCATCAATGTTAGCCCACTGCTCCATGGATGGCAGCAGAGACAAAATCAGCAGGCTTAGTGTGCCATGAATAGATTGATGAAGGGCTCAGTGACAGAGGCATAACAGAGCATGTGGCAAAATTACATTCTACATTTCATCCTCTGCTGAGGGTAAGCTGTGCTACACCAGCTCACGACAGAAGCATGAACAGGGCTCTCCTCCTTGTCAGCCTCGTGTTAATGCTTGGGAACTGGGAAACTACAATTCAGCTTCTTGGATAAAATCACCAAATATCACAATATTCAGTCTAGAGTTCCAGTTCTAACCCTTCTATTGCAAACACACACACACACACAAAGATAAGGCTCATCTGTATTTATTCTGCTCTCTTCTGCTGTTAAATAAAAAGAAATATATCCATGTTCACAAAAAAAAACCAAAAAAACCCAAACCCATCTCTTCTCCCTCTCCTCCAAAATACCCACCACCACAGAGAGCTCTTATTTATAATTCACTTGAAAATATTTCTCACATTAGGTTTCCCACTTCAAACAGATGACAGAGATTGTGTTATTTTGCTATACTTCACCAGGTTCTGATATCAGAAAGAGTTCACTACTGAAATAACACCAGTAGGACACTCTCTCTCTGACAGAACATGTTACACAAGTTCTAACTCCCTGTCCCTTACAATAAAAGTAGAGCTATTTCACTGGTTTTCAATCAATGTAAGCTGGGAGCTTCAAAAACACTTTGTATGACTTTTTTGGTGAGTTTCTAGCAAAAGGCCCAAACACTGAAAAGCAAGTGAGCAGAGACAATAGGATGCTTTGCAAAATCTGACAGTTCAAAAGGCATCCAAAGAGCAAGAAAACAAAACCCAGCCACTCAAGTGGAAACTGCACTAAACTAGCACTATGAAAACAGGGAGAAATTAAGAAGCTTCAGTATAACAGTTATGCAGAATGTTTAATGAGAAATATCTTTTGTTTGTTCAGGCAGTCACATGTATCATTCATGACCATGATACAAACTGCAAGAGCTTTAATATGAAAGTGCTACAGGAATAGGATATTTAGTTATTCCTGTTAAGGACGCTTTCTAAGGGACTGATCACAAGGTCCCTTAGCTGTAACATGATTTTCTCACAGCTAAGAAAGTTTGCACAGAAGCAGAAGTTTTGCACAGCTTATAAGTTGAAGCTGAAAGCTTTCCAAAGCCAGCCTTGACACAAGACTTGGCTTACTTTATTTTCACAGACATACACTGCATGAGACAGCCAACACCATTCAATCCAAACATAAGAGCATCTGTATAAACTTTTCCCATCAACATTAAAATTGCCAACCAAATCCTTGTGATTTCTGCAAAAAAGATAGTTTTTCTTGCTTATTGCTGTATTGCAGGAAATGATGCTAGCTCTTGCAGGAGACTGTATATTTCAAAGTTCACATCTCTTACAAAAAGCCTCAGTGTCTTCACCAGGTGTTGGTTCTGTACAGTAAAACTGGCATTCCATCTTTTCCAAATGAAACTGTCCCTTCAGTCCCTCTCCCTGCCCTGTATGTCTCAAGAGCAAATATGTCTCTTCACTATGGTTCCAACCAGGAGACAACAGCCCATAATGCATTTGTGACAGCACCTCAAGCAACAGTGCACACTTCACTAAACGGACGTGACCTCAATTAGATCCGTAAGAAAACATGGAAGAGGAACACAAAGAGGAAGGGAAGCAATTTATTCTCACTTCTCTTGAAGCAAACAAATAGTTCTGACAGCAGGTTTGTTTTCAGACAGTTATAACTTAGGCTGACAGGCCAGCTTATTTACCAGAAGAAGCCCCATCACCCAAACACCAGAACCTATACTAAAAACATTTTTATTTCAACCTGCCTCTGAAATGAATGAAGACAATCTCAACGTTAAAGAAAAGTCTGCATTGCTACCACAGAATTCACATTGTGCAAATCCATGTCATTTATCTGCAGTGCTGAGTCACATCTGGATGGTGGATAAGCCTTCCTGAATACCACACCCTGGGAATGCTTCAGCACTTCCCCTCCTACCAGGACACTGCCTTAAAAAAGAACTGCTAGTGACATGATGAGAATTGATCTTTTCCTGCCATCTGCTGTACATGTAAGTAAGATTTCCACAAACAATTGGCCAAAATTTCTGTATTACAGTTATTTCCCAAGTCACAAATACTACACAAGCCCTTCACACAGGATATGCTGTCCAAGGACACATGACCTCCACCTTCTCACTTCCCTACACCCCATCCACCAAGTAAAGCATTGCACGCTTGCAGGGATTGCTTCAGAGTCTTCAGCTTCTGGAATGCAGCAGACAAGAGTTCTGCCTCTTTCAGGGACTCAAAAACCCCCAGTTTAGTTCATCTGCTCAATGTACAACATGTTCAGTAAGTGCTGCCACCTTGTTCCCGGAAAGAACAGTTAGGTTCAGTTCACACCACGGAGGTGGTACTTTCCGGATTTACACGCATCAATCTTGAGGCATTTCTCAGATCCTGAAGCTGCTTGGCTGGTTTTCCAACTCCTTCCTCAAACCTTTTTTCCACAACAGGAAGGACAGTTTCATACAGGAAAGAGGCGTTCTGCCTAATGAACGCTTTTTTCTCAGGGTCCTGTTCACACCGCAAACTGTAGTCAACATGCTGGACAGCCACCAGGATGATTTCCACCAGGCTCTCCAGGAGAACCATGTGCAGCTCTGGAAAGTAAAGCTTTAATGCTTCCTCCAAGAAGGCCATAGTCTGCTTAGTGAAAGCTACTACAGTATAACTGAGGTTGACCCAGCAGTCATCACCCGTGTATTGGTCAAAATTGCCCACCCCACAGCTCCTCATCTCCTCCCTGAGCTTCCCCAGAGCCTCTGGAGTCATCAGGTTCATCTTTCTCCACATCTCCTCGGAGTTGCGGTGCTTGGTGGCCTCGATGATGATATCCTTGTAGCTCTGCAAAGCACCTTTGATATCCTTCACCAGGAGGGCGTGAATGATGAAGGTGAGATCCAGCCCAATCTCGCTCAGCTGCTTGCAGTGCTCTTTAGCCACCTGGGATAACAAAGAAAAGCAAAGGATGTTATTTCTGTGCAGGCTCCCTTTACATTTTACGCATTTAGCATATTTATCTCAGAAAACTGAGAAAGGTTACTCATATTTACTTCTTGTGCTTTAAGCATCTCATTAATGAGACATTAGTAACTGGAAGATACACCCTGGCTGTCAAAAATACTCTGGGCAATTACACTATATAACCCACATACACAAGCTTTCCATCCCCCCCCCCGCAATTAGCAGCTGCAAGAAAGCATAACCTGAGAAAGTCAGTCTTTTAGTCTTGCATAAAAAGTATGAAAATGTAGCTAAGGACAGCCTTAGAAAACAAAGAGAAAATTTTGAAGTACTTATAATTCAGGTGTAGCTTATGTAAGTTTTAGGACCTCCTACTAGTTAAAGGCAAACTAGGAATCAACACATTTTTTATTCTTGATAAAGGCAGGGTTTTCCTTGACACATATTATAACCTTAAGGCTTTCCTCTGTTAAATTGAAAAAAAACCAAACAAAACTCAAATGAGTATTAATCTTTCAACGCAGAAAACCTCTCTGGAGACCCACACAAGAGTCAACAACTAAACTAGAGTTAGAAAAGAGACTTTAAAGCTTTGAAGCCTTTGTTTCAGCTGCTGTGCCCCACCACCCCCCTCTTCGGACTCTCTTACCTTGACACACTCTGCCGCAGTTGACAAACTCTCCTTGCTATCAAATACTTGCTTACTGAAGGCATCTACAAACATCCTCATGGACGAGCGCGCCCAGACCACGAAGGCCGAGTAGCAGCCGTTGTTGCCGGCGAAGTCCGTCTCAAACTCCCTGGCCGTCTCCAGGAGGCTGGTGAAGAAGACATGGCAGAGCTTGTGGATGTAGAGCAGCGTGGCGCCCTCGATGCGCAGCTGCCGGATGGCCGTCTGCACGGCGGCCGCCCGGTTCTTCAGGAACAGCTCGCAGGCCTTGGTGGACTGGCCCAGGCGGATGAGCTGGGACACGGCCCGGCGGGTGGCCCGCGGCCCGCCCCGCAGCGAGCGGTCCGGGGACAGCTCGAACACCAGCACGTCCGTCAGCTGCCGGACGCGCTCGTCCACCTTGGCCCGCAGCTCCTTCACGGGCTGGCTCACGGGCTTGTCCGCCAGGTACTCGTTCAGTTTATCCAAGAGATCCACCGCCCCCTCGAAGTCCCGCTGAGCAATGCACACGTCCAGGTCCTCGGGCAGCTCCTGGATCCACTCAAGCGAGAGGTCAACGACTTCCTCCTCAGCGGAGGGCTCATCCTCCTCCTCCTCGTCCTCATCCTCGTCGAAGGGGTTGGTGGATTCGGGGGGCGTCGGGGCGGGCCGGGGCAGCGCCTCCTGCTCCAGGCGCCGCTTCTCGCTGAGGGCGCGATTGCGCTTGGTCTCCTCCAGCACCTCCAGCCACTCCTTCTTGATCTTGGCGTTCTCAGCCTGGAAGATGCGGCTCTCGGGGAACATGAGCAGCTTGAACATGTCCTTCATAGGCGGGTTGTCCTTGACGTTGACCACGGCCAGCCCGTCCAGGGGGTACAGGGCGTCGTAGCGGTAGGCGCCGCGGCGGTTGGGCAGGGCGGTGGCCACGAGCAGGCAGTCGTTCATGAGGAAGGCGTGCACCCGCTGGATCTGCGCCATGTGGTCGGCGTCGTACTCCACCAGGTCGCCGTTGTAGACCAGGTACTTGCCGGGGCTCTCGGGCAGGAGGTCGCGGCAGCCCTCCACTTTCTCCAGGAGGGTGGTGAGGGTGCGCTGCCGCCCCTCCTCGTTGGCGGCCGCGTCCTTGCCCGACAGCGGCAGGAAGGGGTCGGCGGCGGCGGCGCGGCGGGCGCCCAGCGCGGGGTCGTCGCGGTCGGCCTGGAGGAGCAGGGCCTGGGTGACGGCCTCCATGATGCCCTTCTGCTCGGTGAGGATGTGGCTGAGCTGGTACATCTCGCTCTCCAGGTAGCTGATCTCCCGCGCCGTCTCGATGAACTGCCGGTAGTTTTGGTAGACGTTGCGCTTCAGGCTCTGCGCCGTCTCCTCGCTGAGCGCCTGGATGCGCTGCCGGTGCTCCTGCAAGTCCCGGTCGCCGTCCGACTGCTGCGACAGCTGCTTCACGTACTCCCCCGCCGCGAAGCCGCCCGACTCCAGCTGCCGCCGCAGCCGGCTCCCGCCGCCGCCGCCCTCGCCCAGCGACAGCGCCATGTCAGCGCCGCAGCCGCCGCCGCCGCCCGGTACCCGCCCCGCCGCTACCGGGGACACGACACCGCGCCGCGCCTGCGTCCCGCGCCTCGGCAGCAGGAGCGGCTGCCCGCGGTGACGCGATGGGGCCGGGCGGGGGCGGAGGAAAGGAAGGGAAAGGAAAGGAAGGGGAAGGGTAGGGAAGGGAAGGAAGGGGCGGAGGGGACGGCGGCGGCGTGCGCACTCGGAAAGACGCGGCGGCAGCAGCCCGCGGGTCGGTGCTGCGCGTGCGCCGCGGTGCTGCGGCTTCCGGTGGCGGCCGTGCCGGCCGAGGGCCCCGCGCTCGGGATGGAGGACGAGGATTTCTTGTTGGCGCTCAGGCTGCAGAGGGAATGGGAAGAGCAGGACAAGGCGGCGGCAGCGGTGGCGGCGGCAGCAGCTAAGCGCCCTGATGTCTCTCCGTGCCGCTCGTCCCTCCGCCCGCTGTCGGTAGTCGATGAGGCGTGGGAGCTGCTGGACCCCAGCCCCGACGTTCATGGTCTGTTCGTGCACTTCAACCAGACGCTCTTCTGGGGCAAGCTGGAGGCTGTCACGGTGTCCTGGAGCCCCCGCATGACCAGGTGCGGCACCGGCGCTGTCCCGGGGGCGGGCAGGCCGATCGGCGTGTGTGGGGGCGGCGGGAAGGGCCGGCACCCGGGGAGCCGCAGCGTGTGGCTGCCGCTGTCGGGGAGGAGCTGTCACTTGTCACCGTGCTGCTCCTCGCTGTGCCCCGCCAGCGCCGTGCTGCTGCCGTGGCTTCTCTTCCCGGGCGCTTGGGATGTTCCGCGTCTCTGGCAGAGCCCGTACGGCGGGACAGGAGCCGGTCGCTGTCGTTGTCTCCCTTGCCTTGCATCTGCCGTCCCTGGCAGCCATCAGTGGCTTTCCCCGGGGCGCAGGCAGGCCGGAGGGATGTTAGAATGGGAGAAATGACTTGGTCTTAGATGATGCGTGTGGAAACCTCACGCACTCGTGTTGCTGCTCTGGTTCTCAGTCTTTATGATAGTTCTACTGCACGGCAGATCGGCAAATATCAACCAATAATAGTATATTCGAAAAATGCAGAATGGGCTAGGAAGAGGGATATAGAAGAAATCTGAGGTTAAACAAACCCAGGAATCTTTGAAGTGCAGTCTGCAGTTCTGCAGCAGATGCAGTTGCTGGCAGCTGGAGTCCTGCCACCTCTTATCCTCTGCTGCCTGCGGTATTCTTTAGGCATTTGGAAATAGTTGGATACTGCACTGATAGAGGACTAACTCAGTAGGACTAACACTGACAAAAAAAGTGGTGTTTGCTGGATCAGTGCACAGAAGTGGAGGTATATGTAGATTCTGTATGAGCCAAAAGTTGATGAAGGGTGGGGAGTGAAATTGAAACAGCCAGCAATTAAGTCAGCATTTGCTGCTGTGACTCTCTAGCCTCCGTGCATTGTATTTTATTTTAGTCCATCACAAGTTCTAAAAGAAGCAGTCTTCTGCTTTCAAAACAGGTTTTTCTACTCTAAGGAACTTGTGGAATGTTTTTTCTTTGCTTAACGGTGCTGAGTTTTTCAAATAACTACTCAAAGTGATTTTATTCCATGTTCTGAGTGACCCAGCATGTGTTTGCAGGGGGTGGCACTTTAACTTGAATTCTCAGTTTTCTTCATGTGCTACAAAACCAAATAGATTTTCATGTTTTCTTCCTTTTTTTCCTTTCAGCTCTGCTGGTATCTGCTCGTACCACGAAAGAAGTGGGTTGTGTTCCATTCGTCTCAGTGAGCCGCTTCTAAAGTTACGGCCCAGGAAGGACCTTGTGGAGGTATTTGAGCCTGGCTCATGAACCGGCACATAAAGTGTATTGTGTCCCCCACTTCATACAAACATTTCAGGTTTCATAATGGGATTCTTTTGTGCAGTAACTTACACGTCATGAAATAGTGGTGGCTTTACTGTTAGGTTTGTGTGGCTTGTGTTGCTGTACTGTGGTAATCTTTAGTTTATTTTATTGACTTTATATGGAGAAAAAAACACCCCAAGATTTTTAACGCCTAAATTATCCTTTAATATTCAAAGCAAAGGTGGATTGTAGTTTCTAAAAGGCCAACAGCAGAAAATAAGGATATAGGATATGACTTAAACATGACATTTTGTTGCTCCTTGGGCCTCTGCCAGAGCTGCTGCTTTGAGCTGGCTGAACATTCAGATTTGCCTAACAACAGAAATGCTGTAGAGTTTCAGCTTGCTCAGAAGTGGCTCTTTTTTGGGGGTGTGTAGGGCATGATGTCTTTTTAAAGATGTGATTTAAGTTTGAGGGTTATTTCTTCTTTTTGGAATGCTGCTTATTGGAGTGATATTATGCAGCATATTTTAGTGATCTGGGAATAGGGGTAATTTGGTTTGATAGATCAATTATGTTTTTATGACCCAGACCGAATGTGTGAATAGTCAAAGATAAGATCAGTAACCACAATCAATGTAGAAGAGTAAAATACTTGCAGCTTAACCATGAAACTGAAAATGCAATGCTTTTCAGTGACTGTGTAATGGTTGCATCGTTGCAGACACTGTTGCACGAGATGATCCATGCCCTGCTCTTTGTTACTCACAACTACAAGGATCGTGAGTCTCACGGGCCGGAGTTCTGCAAGCACATGCGTCGCATTAATCTCCTGACTGGAGCCAATGTCACAGTAAGAATAAACCCCTCCACCTGATCTAACAGAGCTTTCTTCCTGGTTTGCTGTTTCAGTTGACTGGTGCAGAATAAGTAATGTTCTTATTAGACACTCCACAGTTGGTACCAATACAAATTTGCATCCAAGTGTGTGCTAGTTCCATAGTTATTTGTTGGGGGTGGTGGTGGGAACAGGTTGAGGATGATGTGCTGAGCTGTTAGTCATGTAATTTTCAGGTATGTTGTCTGTAAGAATTTTTCTTTTAATCTTTTTGTAGTAAAGTAGAAAGAGCTTAAATGGTAGCAGGGAAAGAAGTGCTCCCTTGTGAAGAGTACTAAAATTTATGTCAATAGAAGGTAATGATATTTATGTTAATATTTAAAAATAACGTGTCTAATAAGATCAATTAAGGTAATAGCTGAAAGGAGAATGCATTACTGGTATTGTTTGCAATGCATTCTGAGCAGTTCATCTTCTAGGTGAAATTGTAGACAGATTTCCAAACTGATTTTATTGCTGTTGCAACAAGATAACCAGGACATATTCCTCCACATTCTTTTTTAAAGCTTTGTTTTAATGATAGCTAAATGTTGATCAAATTTTGCTCAGGTCCAGCTCTTTTAACTGCTAATATAAAAATCACAGCAGCAGTGGAAGGAATTGAATGGAAATAGATTATTTAAAAAATATTATAGAACTAGCGATACAAAATTTGTAACTTCATGAATGACTTTTTTTGTGGGTTTGTTTTTTTTTTTGTTTTTTTTTTTAACGTAGATCTATCACAATTTTTATGATGAGATTAATTTGTACCGCCAGCACTGGTGGCGCTGCGATGGCCCCTGCCAGAGCAGAGCTCCTTACTTTGGGTACGTGAAGCGCTCCATGAACAGAGCACCCTCTGCACATGACTTCTGGTGGGACGAGCATCAAAAGACCTGTGGGGGCACGTTCACTAAAGTGAAGGAGCCGGACAAATTCTCAGAGAAGTCCAAGCAGAAAACTCAGACGGCAAAACCTCCACTTTTCAAGTCAACTAACAAAGGTATTTTATAATTTTTTTTTTTCTTTTCTGAACCGATTTTTGTCCAGATGTTTTCTTGAACAATATGGACCCAACACTACATAAGCTTGGTTTAGGTGTTGCTGTTACATAGCCAAAGAATGGGGCCTGTTTGATTGTGCACTCCTAGGCTGCTCCTCAATTGAATTGTCTGCAAAACGTTTAGTTTGATGCATTATTTTCAAGCAGCTGATTTTTTTTGGTGTGAAGCACCTCAAATAATAGCCCATGATTTTTTAATGAAAAAATTATTAACTTATTTTTAAATTTGATTTTGCAGGCAAGATAGAAATGCATGGTAATTGCAAAGACCCAACTCCTTTTAGTGGGACGGGCTATCGGCTTGGAGGAGGAGACGGCGTTCTTTCAGAGAAAAACACCAACGCCAGCAGCTCCACTGCAAGCAGTGAAGCACACGGCTCACTGCATCGTTCAGCAGTGAGGACAACACCAGTCCCTAAAAAGGAGATTAAACTGGAAAAATCACCCCATGGCAGCATCTTTCCACTTCGTACCAATGGTGCCAGTGAGAAGAGCAGCTTGGGTTTAAAGCGTGAGTTTCCAAAACTCTCTGCTGCTGATACAGAAGATGGTGAGAATGACTGGGGATTGCCTGCTAGGATGGCTCGTGTTGCTGAAGGAACATCAAGCCAAGGCTCACCAGCTGGCAAGAGGGCTGTGCCATCTTCTAGCTGGTCACCAAAACGGATTTGTTTGGAGCAGACCCCAAGAGCTCAGGGTGCATCTGAGAAAAAAAGCTTAGAATGTGCTAATACGCTGCAGCAATGGCCAAAAAAGGAAGACAAAACTGCCTTTGAAAAGTATTTCAGCAAAAAGGGGGGGACTGATGTCACTACAACTACAAAACCTAGGGCTGAATTTACACAGTCCTCTGCAAGTCCTAGCAATCCTGTGAGGCAGGAGAGAAGAGTCAGTTGTCCTGTCTGTGAGACTGATGTTTTGGAATCTGAAATAAATGAACATCTTGATTCTTGTCTTTCGTAGAACAGCAGAAAGTTTCTTAAAAAGATAAACCAGGGCTGGAAACATTGTTTGAAAGGTAATTTTTGCTCAGGGTTTGCTTAGCTGTGGTTAAACTCCATGTGACTGTTCTGAAATGGAACTTAAAATGTAGCTGACCTCCATATCCTCACAGTAGTAAGTAAAAATTGTGTAGAATGCTGCTAGGAATACTGGTAAAGACTCTTCCAGGACACGTCATAAAAGCTTTCATGATTTCCCAGTTAAACTCCCTTCAAGTGCTGTACAGGACAAATTAGGATTAAAGTGACATTACCTGCCAGTCTTTATTTTGCTGCCTCTGGGGGCCAGCCAGGTTGATGGTTAGCAGGCCAGTCAGTTGAGCACCAAAGCCATTGTGCCATGAGAAGTTAGGAGTGCCTGCCACGTGTTTGCTGTGTGAGCTGCCTGAAACGTTCTCTCGGTGCGCTGAGGTATTTCATGGGATAAGCATTAAACAGTGTGATTCCTTACAATCAGTGAAACTGGTTGAATGTTTGCTTAAACATGAAAATTGTTTTATATAAATAGCTTTTAAACAAAATAGTTTTATATCTTGTTACTGTAATTTTAAATGGCTGTACATGTTTACAGTGTTACTGCTGCTCTCTTAACTCACTTTAAATGCTTCATATTTTAAAAAATATTGACACTACAGAAGTTTAATGTAAATTACTTTGTTCTTGCATACTCTGAATAAATTGTTACTGAAGTTTAAATTTCCACTAAGCCTGGCCATTTTGTGTCACTTACCAGTGGGTTCACCTGTATATAACAGTCTTGTTTATTAGAGCCTTTCTGTATTAACACTTTTCCTTCTTAAATTTCCCTGTAAAAACAGGTGCTGGTGAGTATAGATTGCATCAACTGCTGCTTTCTCCATCCTGTTTTTAAAACAGTTTCACTATTGTTGCACTTCTGTGAAAAATTTTAGGAATACTGATAGTAAAACTTGCTTTGCTATGTTAATTTTCCATACTTCCTTCTTAAAGCTGCAGCCATCTGTCAGTGTTTCCAGTGATACTTGACATTTTCAAGGACAGGACTACCAAGAAATATTGGTATTATCTTATGTTTTTAAGATGAGTGTGAGAGTTGCACCACAAAGCATCTCTCACATCATAAAGCATTTTTGAGAGGTGTTTCCATTAAAATTGCAGTCTCCTCATTTGACTTTCCTACTGTGACAGATGTGAGTAAAGGAGAAGGATTGTGGGTATTGTTAAATGTGGGGATTTTTTCTAATGTCTTCTTTTACTTCTGAATTGTTCATTTGAATGACAAACAGAAAGCAAATGAAGAATTTAGTGAATAGTGTAGCCTGTTGAGGGAAGATGAGCTTAAGCTGTAGGCAAGTCTGTCCCTCATGTACACGTCCTAAAATAGATCATTGTCCAAACAATTGAGCAATTCTGGATTAGCTATGGAAAAATAGCACCTCTGCCATGTGTTTTTGCAAGGAAGTATTCTAAGACTAGGATCTCTTTTATCCAGAGAGGAAGGCTTTACAGTTACTATTTATTGCAGGCTGTTCCTAATGGGTCATGGCCACCTTCATTTTGGGTATGTTACTACAAATGCTGTTTCTGTAAAATGTTGTGCTTGAATACAGTGTCCTGCCCAAAAGAATAACAATGACTACCAGTATGTTTTTTAAATATGCTGCTCAATTTGGGTCAAATATGAGAAATTCCATCCTCTCTATCAGTTTTCTTTGTCCTTGAGTGAGTTTAGATACTGCCTGGAACAACACATGCTGTCAGTGAGCCTTGAACAAACCCACTTCACTGAAATGCAGGGTAAGTTGCCTGAATGGAAACTTGAGAAACAAGTTAATAGACTCGATTTCTGAGGCAAGGCAGCTATGAAGGAGGGTCAAGTGTGTGTGTGTGCATTTTGTCAATAGAAGGTTCTGCAAACTAAAGGAAAAAGCCATCTCATTTCGTGGTGACCTACTAGGATTGCTCTGGATAACTCAGAGAGGAGTTCCAGAGGTTAAAACTACCTAAGTGGGGGTTACTTGGCCCTTTCATTATTATCATAAGAGACTGCTCTTCAGTTGTCTTGAAACTGGTTATCAGCAAGAAATCCTGAAGGTTGTATGTTAGCAAGTATTTTTTACTTTATGGAAGTGTTATCTAGGAAGTTTTTATAACACTTGAGTTCTGCTGAAGCAGTGGGAAGAATTTTTCTCAGGACTCCTAAAATGTATTAGTATCTTGCAAGAAGATATGCAATATAAATAGTCTGCTTTAAAACATATTCTAACAGCAACAGCGTGCGTTCATGTCTCCTTTAGTGCAACCTCTGTTTGTTTTCACCTGGCATATTTGGGTCACACAGGAGAAGTGTATTCTCACAGCCACTTCAGCCCTGATGCCTGTGCCTAAGCTGATGGGGAGGCTGTTTACACTTGGGTGGCAGCAGGCCCTCAGGCAGGGCAGGGCCTGCTGCTCAGAGTGGAGCCAGGAACCTGTTACCTGAGCCCCCTTTCTAGGAACGTTTCCCAAGAGAACAACCAGAGAAATATTGCTCATTTGGAACAGGCTGTGCTACCTGCCTCTGGGCCAGCGTAATGAATGAAGGTCACCATGTAATAATCTAGTACAAAATTAAAGGCTGGAGAGGGCTTAGGCATAACTGGACAACAAGTGAGTAATAATTCCTGAGGTGCAAAGTAGCTATTCAAACTTCAGACTTCCCTTGCTGCAGCAGGAGGACACTGAATACCTTGGTGAGGGCTTTCTTCCTTGTGTATTGTTCTGGAGCCCCTCAGTTCTCCTGCATTTTCCATACACACAGAGCATCTCTTCAAGTAAAGCAAGATAGACTTTACTGAAGGGTTAACAGCAAGAAGGCATCAACAACAAGTTTCTGAGGAAAAAGAATGATGGACATCCCTTCCAAGTGAGTGGAGCTATCCATGGTGGTGGTGGGAGGATGCAGACTGCTCTGGCTGGAGAATGTTAAGAAGCTGCAGTTTGCCTCAGCGCTGCTGGGTCTGGTCATCCTAGAACACCATGTTTGTGCCTTTTGTTGGATCTTGTCACCTTAAATTGAAAGGCCATGAAAGGTTGGACCGGGTGACCTTGTGAGATGTCCCACAGCCCCTGTGAGCATGTTTGTTGCTGCCTGAAGTGCTGAAGGCAGCAGTGCAACCTCTGCATCCCAGCAGCTGCTCCCTAACAGACAGCCTGCATTCGTCAGTTTTACACTCCAAACTGAAATACCCAGGTTCTTACTTGCATCTGGATTACTACAGCTGTCTTGAAGCCTTGGGATTTAATAAACTATTTTTAAAAATATGAATGTAAAGCTCTGCATAAAAATTACCCTTGAAGTGTGGTTTGTGGACAGACAGGCCATGAAAGAGACTTGCATTTCACTATATGTGAAAATATGTGTGTGTGATTTCATAGACTCCTGTATGGAAAAAGAGCGTCGTGCGGAGCATTGGGATCCCTCACCGGGCCGTTAGGTGGCACTCCTTGCACGTAAGGAATTCCAATTTCGTCCTCTCCAACCTGCGCGGGGACAGAGCAGAGTGCAGGATTGCAGGCTCGTGTTTCGCCTACCCTGCACTCCGGGCTGGACGTGGACCAGCAGCAACCCTGACTGGACCACAAACAAGCTAAAGGAGGAGCAATAGTGGTGGTGGGGGGGAAATACCTGCAACTAGCTCGGAAGTGAAAAGTGAATTCACAGCTAACTGGATTCTGTGAGTGATTCTTTAACTTTGCTGCAAGAAGGAAGGGAAGATGAGAGAGTAGCTCGCTTTTCCACTTCAGGGCTCAGGAGTAAGCCCAAAGGCATCCTTTTGTGGGTTACAGATACTGCACTGCTTGCATCCATTGCAGTGACCAAGCTAATTTTCTGTCACAATTTGGCATCAACACGGCTCTGCAAGAGATGCAGGACAGAGTTTTAGGAAGTCAGAAGGATTTATAAAACACAGCTCCCTGTGCTTGGCTAAGCCAGGGAGCCAGAGGGGTGTGACAGGCCCAGGGGAGGGTAGTGTACTACAGGTGTGAAAGCTTAAATGGGATGTGGCCATGGCCTTAATTCCTGTTTCCTTTTAGCTTCTGCCAGGCCAGGCTGCTTTAAGACTAGATTAAATTTCTAAGCAGGTGCAGCAGCTTGGCCTCAATAGCTCACCCTGTCTCTGTTCCATCCATCACCTTTCATCTACATAATTTCACCTGCTTTTTTGCCTTAGTATGTCTTGGACGTGACATTTCCTAAACTGTGTAACAAAGAATTTTTGGAGGGGCAAAACCCAACAAGTCAAGTATTTGGCTTCACCATTGCTTTATTTTTCTTTAACTGATGTCAATCTCTGGATCATAGTTGTTGTGTTTACTGCAAGTACCTTCTCTTCAGAGCTCAGTGAAGGCCTGCTACAGGACATCAGCTGTAGGAATATGGTTTAGTTGGAGGTTTTAATTCTTCTTGTGGCTTCAGTAAGCAATTTACAATGGCAGGAATGGCCAAAGGGCCTCTCTGCTCTCACCCTGCTTTCTCCCCACTGCTTTGCTGCCCTGCCTTTGTCTTCCCACTGCCGCTGGTCTCTTCCCTGGAGCATCCCAGTAATGATCAGCTTTCTTCCTCAAAGGATCCCCTTGGTAGGCGTGCTGCCACTCATCCATAAGCAGTTTTTGATTTGCTGGGAAGGTGTTGTGTTTGGGGGCAGGCACAAAGCTGAAGTGCAAGTGACTCACCTGGAAGGTGCCCTCCTGCAGATGCAGGGCCTGGCTGCAGCACCGAGAGCAAGAGAAGCAAGAGAAGCTCCCTGGTGTGTCACAGCACCAGGAGCAAGAGAAGCTCCCTGGTGTGTCACAGGAGCACAGGGCTGGGGACGGGCTGCTCGGGGCACTGTGGCTCTGGAAGGACATGGCATGGATCTGGGCTCTTCTGGCAGATGGCAAACAGAAACATATCCAAAGGGAAGAGTCATCCTGAGGATAAGCCAGCACCCCAGGGGCTTCAGAGAGCATGGCACCTGTACCAGGTGCCAGGAGTATGGATAGCTGCAAGTAAGGGACTCCAGTCTTAAATCTGCTCTGTTCCCCAGACTTCGCTGCTAAGAATCCTTTGGCTTGTTCCTTTGGTTTACATTTAGCAGTACCTACATGGGAAATTTAATTAAAAGAAGAGAAACATTTTCTTTCAGCAAGGGTGGCTGGAGATGGGAATAGGTTTTCTGCAGAGGTTGTGGAGGGTCCATCCTTGAAGATACTCAAATCCCAACTGGGCATGGTCTTAGGAAGCCAGATTTGGGTAACCTTGTTAAAGAGCAGGAGAGCTGGACCAGACCAGCTTCAGGGGCCCCTTCCCACTAAACAGCCCTGGGTTTCCCCCTAACAACCCCAGGAGCACTTCAGGTCAAATTGGAATTACAGCTGAAGGCAATTAAGGTCCACCTTGCCCTTGCCCTGGTATATCCAGAGGTGCTCACACCATCTCTGAGCATTTCTTCCCCTCCTGCGAGGTTTGGTGTGGGCAGCTCTCACCACGGCCACCATGCAGACCCTGGGCATGGGGGATAAGTCTCCTGTCACATCAGAGACTGGGGGACTCCAGGCAGGAGCTGGGCAGGTGCCAGGACACAGGACAGGTACAAGGAAGCTCTGCCCTGCCAAGCCTGATTGCTGAATCCTCTCCAAGTCACGCTCTGGGGGGGAGGATTATCAGCCCTGCAGACAGCACGAATTAAAACTCAGACTTAATTAACTTTGAATGTACCTAGAAGAGATTTAGAATGCCAGAAAAGCATCCCATGAGAGGAAATAGGAGGTATTTCTTGCACTGCAAAACCCTAAGTCTATCCAAGGTATCAGGCAGCATTTCCCAGGCAATATGGCAGAGTTAACTCTGCCAAGAGGTCTCACTGCTGACATTTGGGCTTGGGCCATGAAATGCAATGTTGCTGAAGCAGATACACATCCCCAGTGGTAAGCAATGCCATGACTTTGGAGCTGTTTGCAAGGTGTTAGAGACACAAGCACTAAACACAAGCATCCCCTGAAGGAATGGGGAGCCCTCACTTTGAAGGAAAACACTGAGAAGTTGTTGCCTTAATCCCTGTACAGGTCCCATCAATGTTATCTTCTCCAAACCAGTTCTGCAGCACTCCCACCCTAAAGCAGTGCCTCACATCCCCAGCTGTGCACACACTGACCCATACAGAGGCTGCAGCCAGTCCCTGCACACCCTGCAGCAGATATGGAGGGAAACACTGCCTTAACTTCTTCAGGAAGGGGAGAGGGATGGGAGGCTTCTGCTGCTGGCCAAGCATCCTCACCCAGCCGTGAATTGTTACAGGATGGGTTGATCCCATGTTGAACCCAGGATGGGTGTGTGCTGAAGTGACACCATTTTTAGGAGACTGACAAGTAGATGTCCTGTCCAACAATTTTCAGTTCTCCTTCTCTCTACCTCTCTTCAGCAGAAAGACTGCCCAAGCCTGGTGTGAAGCTGTTGCTGGGTGGTTGTTGCATGCATAAATGCAGTGCCAAGTGAAGGGTATGTCCCATGAGCTGCCACAGCTCAGCTGTGCCGTGTATATCCTCACCACCTCTGCAAGGGACAAGGAGCAATTCAGGGTTAGTTGGCCTCCCGGGGGCAGTCAGCAGCTTAGCACACAGAGCTTTTGTCAGGCAGCACCAACTCAGGGTGGGCAGCAGCCCCAGGCAGAGCCTGTGCTGCCAGCCATGATTGGTAGCCACTGTTCTCAGGGCATTTTGTGCAGCCAGAGCTTGGGTAGCACCTGAGCACCTGCAGAGGCAGCCACCAGGCTGTGACCAGCTGCCATCTCACAAAAAACCCCACCCCAAATGTTTTCCTCGGCCAAGCACGTTACAATTTTCTCCAACCGCCACTGAAGGGACACAGCAGGAGAGAAAGGCCTGCAGCTCCTTTGGCAGCAGGTGGGAGATTTGACAGTGCTTGGGGAGCCCTGGAAGGATGCAGGAGCACGGGGGTAGCAAGGGGCTGGAGAGGCCCCCAGGCACACGTGGGAGCAGAAATGGCAAGGGCAGGCTGGACGCAGAGCAGTTGCTCTCCAGGCACTCTCATACGAGGCAATGAGCACATTTTCAAACCTACTGTGAGCACTGGAGTGTAACCACCCCATCCCACTCTCCCCTCCCCACTCCTCCATCCCCGCCCCAGTGGGTTTTTGTGCCACACAGCATCCTCCCCCTGTAAGACAGCGTGTCTCTGGGACACAAAGAACATGTTTTTCTGCTTTGGGACAAGGCCTTGTCCTGGCTGTGACACAGCAGGACCCCACCTGCTCTCTCCAGTCCCAGGAGCCTGAAGCATTCCTGCATCCCACTCCTGGTGTCCCAGGCACAGCCTGGCCACAGCTGGCCCCTCGCTCCCCACCTGCCCTCCTGGATTTGTATAAGCCTTGGGTTTATCGTGAAGTACGTGCTCTCCTTTCCCATCTCATTGCATAATGTTCCATGGTTGCAGAGTGACAGCAACTCTCAGCTAGACACAGTCATTTCCTCATGTGCTATTTTAAATAAAGGGTTAAAAAAGCCCAAAAAATAAATCAAACAGCTATAATGTTCTCAAAGTGCAGGTGGGAAAAAATAAAAGTAGTCAAAGAAGTTTCAAAATTGCTACCTACAGAAGTTCTTCTAGATACAAGAAATATTTGGGATTGAAGAGAGTTAACTTTGTAGTTTCTGCTTGTTCATTAAAACATGACTGTGCAGAACACGTGTCCAGCACCACATTACTCACTGTTATGTTGTGGCTGGGGAAGGGGAAGCGAAGGGAAAATAAATATGCCTAATGTGACAGCTCAAACTTTGCTCCTTGCTATCAACAACACCATCAAGTGGACTCTAATCTCAGAAAACAGATTGTTATTAGCCACGGCCCTCTGGCAAACATTAGCAGTGTCCACAGTCACATTTTCCCTGAGGAAATATTCTCTTTGACGTCCAAAGATGTTCTCAGTACTTCTATAAAAACAGTTCTGGAGTATCTTTTGGCTCTGGCAACTCATGGTACAGCACTCACCAAAATTTTACTTTTCAGATCTAGGAGTGGAGGCATTTAGTTTGTTTCTGTAGTGCTTGGTTGATTCACTCCTATCTTACTGCATAAAAAAAATTCTCAGGATTCCAACAGCCATCAATCCAGCCCCAAAATTCTACTTTCCTTGCGATCCTTTGAGCTGTCACCATGACTTCTGCTATGATGCAATCCTTTGTTACTTGATTTATAAAGCCTGCTTACATGCAGTAATGTAAACAAGACACATTTACAACCAAAGTGACTTGCCTTCAGATAGTTTTGAGAGGTTTTTTTCTTGTTTTTTTGGTTGATCCTGCTTTCTTTAGGTAGCAAAATACAACTCACAACCAAATATGATATTCAGACACTAGGCTTTTAATTTGTGAGTAGGAGTCAAATCTCTACACTTTAGTTATGATGGCTTCATCTTTTTGCTTTTAAATAAAATAAAACAAAACAGAACCACATCAGGCCTTGAAACAAACCCAGGAGAGGAACTGGTTCCATCCTGGCAAGCCACACTGACACAGAAAGACAAGCCCACAAGGAGCACTGGATATTCAGAATATTCAGAGATGAAATTTTACTTCCTGTCTCCCAAGAGTATTTTAAAGAAATAATGGGTTTCAGTTCAGACACTGCCCTGAAGCATGTGCCTTTTATCACAGTGTGCCTGTGTGTGCTCCTGGTAAGTTGTCAGCCCATCTCTGTGTTTTACATCCCTCCCACTCTGATGTGAGGCATGCCCTGTAAACTTTCAGCCATATGGAAAGGACAGTACTGGGCTTAGAGGCTAAATGAGCCCGTCACCACTTCAAGCATTTATCACCATGTTACAAAGGTAGTTACAACAACTTCTCCAGAAGACCCCATAAACTATTAACATTAGAAGTTTAATCCCAAGCTACATATTTAATAAGGGGAAAGTCCAACAACTTGCTTCTGGAATACAGACAAGGAAACCAGCTCCTACTTCAAGTAGTTATGAACATCTCATCTTCAGAGATGAAAATATGCTTGTTTGCAACACACATGCATGAAGAAAAGGATGGATGGGATGCATCAACTGTCTTTTCAGAGACAAAGATATTGTGCATTCCTTTTTCCCCACACTTCATGTTCCTCCCAAAGCAGACACCTAGAATGTATTTTTAATTGCACTGTCCCATATTCCTCATACCACCCAACATGTTGTGTCTTGGTCTCTTCACGTCCTACCTTACCATTTCTATCCAACTCATTACTTACTCCCTCTTCTGCTACAGACTTGGGCCTATTCCCAACAGGCTGGCAAGTTAAATCTCATCTGTCCCTTCCACTTTTAGAGCCAACTCATTCGGGAGCTATGGGTTTGGTGTTCTTTTTTCATATTTCAGGAAAGAGATGAATGTTCTGTATATTCACTCAACTTCAAAGCCATCAGGAAAAGCCTGATGAAACTCAGTAAGTGGTAGTAAAAGTCAACAGAGCAAATTCTCTGAACTGGTTTTGGCTGGCAGGAGAGAGGACCTTGAAACCTGCTTCTGTCAGCTGCTCTCCACCCCTAACACACAGGGTCAAGCAACTCTGATGCAGCAGATGTTCCAGAGTGAACACAGCTCCTGTACAACTTGACTTCAGTACATGTGCAGTAATTACATTCAAGCATTACATGTGAAAAAAGAAAAAAAAAAAAAAAAGCTGACAATGGGAGACCCAGAGATCCATGCTTTGACCCCCATCCCCTCCCAACAGCAGGTGAGATTCAAATCCAGCTAAGACCCACGAATTTCTTCAAAGTCTTTGCTGCTCAGTACTCATAAATTCCTATTAAGTATTTGCAAGAGCATGCTGCTATCTGCATGCCTGCAGGCAAGGTGCAAATGGGAGACTCCTGGAGTTTTGTGACTTTGAGTTTGCTATCATCACTTGGCCTTCTCCCTTCTTCTTCAAAGCATTCAGCATGCACAGAAATGGCACTTTTCAGTCTGGCCACACTTACCAGTATGATGGAGATGTGATTTTTCCACTCCTGACCTTGAAGTGGGTCAGCAAAGCCAGATGTTTTACATATGATACAGGCTGTCAGCTCTTAAATCTGCAAACGTCTTTTCTGAGAAACACCCAAGAGAAACACTTCATTTTCCCTGGTGCAGTGTTTAATTTACTATGCAAAACAACCCCCCTGCATATTGTGCTCAACCATGTGATAATTTAAAGAACAAAACAAAACCCAAACCAGGTCTACACAGGATGGTTGCAAGAAAGGCTTCTTCCTTGTTCAATGTAAAACTAGGATGGGGAAGAGGTACTTTCAAAAGAACTTGTAAGAAGTTATACAGCATTGAACATGGAAAAAGCTTCAAAGCACTCTGCCATCAGCTCAGTGCTGCTACATTTGGGTTTCAACCTAAGAAAATGCCGAGAACCATCACCTTAGAGCAGAAATGTGCACGACTGGCACCCACGTGCCATGAAAGGTGCACTAATGCTGGAGACTCATCTGAAGATGCAGGTAACTCTTTCTGAACTAGCTGAAGACAGACAAGCACATGCAGGGGGCTTCACAAAAGCTAGAGTGATGTCAGAAGCCCAGCCAGACAGCTCCTTCCTTGATAACCACACAGCCAATACGAAGCTCACCAAAGGAGGAGGAATAGTGTGTGCTCTATTAGACAGTTCTGCACCTGCAGCCTCCAGCATTCTTCTGTCCTCTCTCAAGGGCCTATAATTCGTTGGGAGCCATGTGAAACTGAGGACATCCCATTAAACCTTACACATCCTGTTTGAATGTGACTCATTCTGTACCTCACAAACCTGTCAAAAATGGTGAAAAAACTAGAGCTGGCTCTACATCATAATCACTCTTCAGAAAGCCGGAAAAGGGTTCTGTTTTTGAGGGAGGAAATCATCATGAAAATGGTGACCACACCCAGTAACTGTAGGCAGTCTAAAGAAAAAAGTCCCAAATCCTTCTCCAGAGCAGAAACAGCTCTGATTAAAGAAAAAAAAAAAAAAAAACAACAAAAAACAACCAAACCAAACCACACCACCAAAAAAAAAAAAAAAAAAAAACCACCAAAAAAATCCCAATGCAAACAAAAATCCCAACCAAACACCCACAACAAAACAACCAAAATTCCACATACCCCCTTTATCAGGAGGCATTCATAACTTAGTTGCTACAGAGTAGTTTTAAAAGTTAAAAAGATCACAAATAACCACATAGTTTTCAAGAACCTTTATACATCATCTTTTTTAATTAGATTAGCTTTACAAGCATCTTGAGGAGATGTTTCATAATGAACACTGCTTTTGAAATTACACAACTTTATAGGCAACCTGTAAATGAATCCTGAATTTCTTTGCCTGCTATAGATAAAGGTCTCATATTTCACAACCAGCTAACATCATGAATAAAAATAGCATTATGAAGCTTTATTTTTAACCAGGACTAGACACATACAGATCATAAGACAGTTAAAAAAATAGTTTTAAAACAAGGACCTGCTTGGTGATGCTTGAGACTGAATATTCAACCGACATGAAATGAACAGTTTCTAAAGGACATGGAAGAAATGGCTGACTTGATTTGTTGACCCTGTTGTAATGACTTACATGGAGTGAAAAATTAAGCACTTTTTAAACCTGTCTGGCAAGCACAAACCTACAGTGTGATTAGAATTTGATACGCTGTTTGACTGCAGCGGTTTGAATTACAGAGGGACTGAAATGAGTTTAAAGGCTTATGCTTACATTTCTAAAACAAAACCAAACTTCTGTTAAAGGAGTACTAATGAAGTAGAAGAGGTGACTTTTTTGCTTGTTTCACTGGTAGCCTAAAAGCACTGCAGACCAGACAGTAATGAAGATTTGCACTCCTTGGCCAGGTTGGCAGAGGCACTTACAGTAAAGGTATCCTGTCTGTTTCTCTGGGAAGAAAAGAGGAAAGAGGAAGAGAACTGTACAGGGCAAGAACTTACTAAAAAACGGAAAAGTGAAATCAAAACAAAGCTGGGATTTCTGTTGGTTCTCCTAAATGATATACCAATACTGAATTTTTCTCCCCTTCTGTCAGTTTGTTACTAAACAATTAGCTTTTTCATGTTTTACATGAACAATAGTAATGTTTTTAATAAAAAATTACTGAGCTTTCCATAGAAAGGGTCTTTAATTGAATACAAACTATACAGATGCTAAAATTGTCACAAGTTGTAATATATACAGAAATATTTCTGTACACTCACATTGTTTTGGCTAAGTGAGGAAATAAGGGACAGATAGAAAACTGCAGTGGGTAAGGTGAACAACCCCCTAACTCCTGTAAATATGAATGCTGTCTTTGATAAGTTTGCTTTTGTTTTCTCAAGCTTTTAAAGCTCAGGGAAAAAAAAAGGAAAGAAGAAGAAGAAGAAGAAGAAAAAAAGTCTGTGTCCAAAACATCCATTACTTAAAAATAAGAATATCACAGTTTCTGCACATCTCACTTTTATTCTGTGATATCCCACCTTCTGGATAAAATAAAAACAGTGTAAAAGAAAGCAAACGTTTTCTTACTAAATATATACCTCAGTATTGATCAAAAGGCAGTGCCTTTTTTGGGGAAATCCTTCAGCAACAGTGAAAATTTAAAGATGTATTATTGCACAAGGAGCTTACAGAGTGATGCACTTCAGCTTCAGTGTGCTGACCACCTCCTTGATACTATACAATAGATCAAGGTGTCAACTTACAGACTGCATGGGAAAAGGAACAGACCAACATTGGAAAAGGAAATTTAAAAAAGGGAATTTTAGATATTCTATTAACTTATATACAAAGGAAAGGGGGGTGGGCAAGTATCTTTTAGAAAACGGAGAAAGCTCAAAAATTTCTGTCAAGTAAGTAAGGAGGTTCTGGGTACCTCTAATAGCCTAGGAAAGCCCTTGTATATTCTTGTAACTCGATGGTATTTACCAGGTCCCCAAAGCCAATGACAGCAACTGATAGTGTCACGTTCACTTAGTGCCAGTCACTTAAAAAATAAAAAAAACAACCAAACATCCCCCCTCCAAAAATAAAAAAAAAGAAACCAAAGAAAAAAGAAGAGAGACAGAAACTTCCCCTCTGTGGATTCAACATACAAAACCACAAACTGGATGTTACTAATAGCAAGATATTGATTTGCTTTTGTTAATAAGGTTCAAGAGAATATAGTCAAAAAAAAAAAAAAAAAACCAATACAGCAGCAATCTTTAAAAGTTAAGATTAGTGTGAGATATGATATAAAACAATCAGATTTTTAGCTGGTAATTAAAGTGCTCCTTTTCTGAATTAAGTTGTAAAAAAAAATTAAAGTGATTATCAGTTACTGGCAACCCTTACATTAAATTAGGTCTTTCATGGCAGAGGAGAACAGTATGAACAGTTTTACAAAAATAGATCCATGTTCTATTGGAGAATACTGTAATTTTTTTCCTTTTTATCAGTTTTTCATTTTTTTTTAAGACTCAATTTTGATAAACTGTACCTGGTCATACAAAAATTACCCAAAATTCAAACTTTTACCATATAAAAAAAGGGAGAGATGAAATGGATTCAGCTGGATGACAGGTCTGGCAAAATATAAGGATGGACAAATTCTATGTAGGGCACTTATTTATGTCCAGATGCATATGGTGTTTCTTACTGATTGCTTATCTTCTTCACATAAGCAGTCACAGGCCTGGAGTCACAATCACATAGTACAATGCTTCAGCAGTCAAAGAACCTTCTTTTTGATGCAACATTGAAACACTGTTTGCTTCCGTATTAAGATGTTGGTTTGTTGTTGATTTTCCTTTATCTTGTTATTCACATTCAAAAGTTAATAGATAGCATCAAGATTTATCAGGGCGAACAGCAAGGGGAGTTGCTAAATCAAAGGCTTATAAAACATCTTTCCCAACTGAGTCAGAAGGTTTATTAAGTTCAACCCTCACACCTTTTTCACCTGCAGAAATAGGAAAAGGAAAATGGTATTTTTCAGCATTTATCCAAGTACAGTCTAACAGCCTACATCACTTTCCAAAATAAAGTTTTACTATCAAAACACAATATCCCATAAGCAAGAAAAACTCACACGTATTCTGCATGGCTCTTGTTAGACTGACATTTATCCAAAAAATGAATAGGTTTCTGTTATGACATTTCATTCTATAATTTCACGTATTATTGTCAGTAGAAAATAAATTGCATCTTGCACAATTCTTGCTGCAGATACAGAGCAAAGAATGCAATTTGAATTGCAACTGGAAACTGAAACCACAACAATATGGCAATTTAAACCCATTACAGAGAAAACCAATACTGAAGGAGGAAGAATTTCTTTATAGAAGGGGTGATTAAACATTGGAATGAGCTGCACAGGCAGGCAGTGGAGTCACCACCTCTGGCAGCACCATCTCAGTGCCATTGTCTAGTTCATAGGTGGTGTTCAGTCAGAGGTTGGATTTGATGACCTCAGACGACCTTTCCAACTTAAGTGTTTCTGTGATTCTGTGAAATTTAAACAACCCAGCCTTCCTTCCTTAAGTGCCTGCAATTTGGGGACCCTGGACAGGGAGGTGGGGAAGAGGGGGGAGCATCTTCCCTTCAGGCTTGAGCCCTGCCCCAACCATCTCTCTGCAGTCCCTTTGAAAGGGCAGCAGCTGAAGCTGTGCAGAGGCTACAAAACAGCTCTGATCCAGCAAGGCTGACCCCGGGAGCTGCAGAGTTGCACACGTGTGACATGAAGGCTGGCTAAGGGACAGACAGGCTGCCCATGGAGGCCAGGCAGGCTGACTGCCTGGGAAGTCACCTGTGCCTTGCCAGGCATGTGCCACCAAGCCCTGGCACAGCCTGGCCGGCTGGAGCTGAGGGGCTCCCTTGGAAAGCCAGGCAGGACCTGCACTGCTCTTGGCACTCCCAAAATGCACGGTCACTGAGAGCACCCAGAGGGACTTGGCTGAACTGTACACGGCTCTGGGGCTGCTTGGGAGCTCCAGACAGCAATAAATGGAAGTCTCAGCTGGAAATGACTGGCACACGTTTTCAACATCATTGGTTTCAGAGCTCTTGCCAAAGCCATGTTCGTGTGTGTGTGCACTTGCTGTACACCTGATTTTGGGTTATTTTTAAACTATTGTAATGAACACAAAATTGTGATGGCAATTACAAGCATGACAGAAGTCCTAGGCCATTTCTCCTTATAATGCTAATTTGAACAGGAAAATTAGATCAACTTCCTCTTGGGGGAGAAGCCAGAGAAGGAAAACAGATGCTAGATAGGTGAAATTGGAAATGAAGGAAGTAAGTCCATTCTTTGAATACAGATTTTAATTTTAGGCTTCTGTTTTTCCAATACAAAAATTCTAGTCAAGTAAAGTTGCATTCACTTGTTGAATCCCTACATTCAATCAAAACTATTTCCAGAGCTCTCAGTTCTGCAGTGCCTTACAGTCTCTGGGGTAATCCTCCTCCACATATGTTAGGGAGACAAGAGTAGGGAGAAACTGTATCCCCCTTGTAAAAATACTGAGCAGCCTCAGGCCTCAGAGGAAGTATAAGCAGGACAGGCATTGACCTGGATTTCATGAACCACTGCCCAGGAGTTGAATCCCTGGGTCACCTTTCCTGTAAAACCTAAGTCAAGTTATGCCACTTTCTCTCTCTTTTTGTGCAGAGGGTGGGCCAATGAGATGAGGCTGCATTTAACTACTCTTCCACAAAAAAGTAACCATGATATTAAGAAGAGCTTACCTGTTAGATATTTCACTTTAGCTCGTGCTCTTTCATCTGCATCAAAATACCACACTGTTATTGCGTACCTAAGGAAAGAGAAGAAAAAAGAACTCCTGAATTATGAAGCAAAATACCACTGAAACACTTGACATGAAACACAACCTAAATTAGATAATACTTCCACAGTCTGACAGAGCAAAGTTCTCATAAACAAGCAGTGGGTTTGGACTTCTTTTCCTACTAGTAAATATTATCTGAAAAGTCATTGAAAGGGTGACACTGATGCTCTAAGTTTACACTCTTTTCTCCAATGCCATTTATAGTTCTTGTCCAGAATAAAGTCTCTGCCCACATCACCTTGCCTTGTGACCTCATCTTTTTACTAGGTCAAGTTCATCACTGAGTCACACTGCAGTATCATTTTTTTTGGACACTTGCCACAAGGCACAATTAACTACCCCTTCTTACATGGCTCCTCTGGTTTTCCACTGCCCATAGAGGTTTTAAATACAAAATGCCATCTATTGAGAAAAGACTTTAAGGAGCTTTAGTAAATGGCATTTCACCATGACTCTTCTGGGAGTAGAGAGGGGGAGGGGAAAGCAGCACAGCTTCTGGAAAAGCTGCAAGAGGATATGCTTCAAGTTTCAAGTTACTTCTTGCAAACGCAGCTGTGTTATCTCACAGCTCCAGTCAATGTTCAGTGCTCTGGCCATCCAAACATGCTAAAGCATGGGCAACAGGAAGTCTGAATCAAATGATTTACCTATTGCCACTATCTGGAAATGTCACTTATCATGGGGCATAGGGAGCCAGTCAATGTGGGTACCTTTAGCATCAACCACTGCCCTGCACTTAGGGACTAAAGACAGGTCAAGTTCCCCCTGTGCTTCAGATTGGGAACAGCTCCTTTAATATTCCACAAAAATATTTGTATATTGATGGTTGTTTCTGTTCCACAACCCTCACCTAAATCCCAAATCAGATATGGTAGCTTAGCTTGAAAATTACTATCTTCTGACAGCTCCCTGCCAACAAGAGGGAACATTAAACTGAAGCACCCAGTCAATCTTGCAGTAACACAGTAGGGTGGTAAGGACAAAGGCAAGTCAGAAGGGTACAAAGCCACTACAGAGAAATAATGAAGATGGCACCCTTTGGCTATGTTGGGGCCTGCTTACGGCTCTGTGTGCTCCCACAGAGTTCTGCCAAGCACACGCTCAGAAACTTCCCACCTACACACTCAGGATGTTTTCTACAAAATAAGAGATCAGGCAACATACAAACTCAGAAACACAGTGGAAGCCTAATCACCCACTAGCAGAAATATTCTCCTTTTTGTCAGGAGTAACAACTCACAGTGTCCCTAATTTCTCATTTCTTGCTAAGAGAGGCACCATGCAGCAGAGAGTCCATCACTCCTACCTTGTAGCAAATGCTGGCTGTACTTCATGAGGGTTGCGGCGATCAGACCAGAAGAATAGCAGTCTATCAAATTTGGGTTCAATATCAGCAAATTGGGCTTTCCCTTCTGGAAATATCCGAAGGATGCCTCCACTTACCTGCAAATGAAATATTTTCAAACAGTGCTTGAGAGCCATGTCTCATTGTATTTAATAATTCTAAATATCACATTTGAAAATATCCCAGACACTTGGAACTGAAACAAAAGCCTTTATAATGTGCTATAGATATTATGAATCTATAGCTTTTCATTTAACAAATTGTTTAACACATTTTTCACTGTGATTTCAGAATGCTACATCTTCTCATGTTTAAGTAAAAGCTGTGAGTTAGATGGGGGGGGTTGATGCATTACTATCAGCAAAACAAAAATGGACAAGGCTGACTAATATTACACAGGTGGCTAAAAACACCCCAATATAGATGGGAGAAACATTTTACTTCACATCTGAGTTTCACCTTTCCCCATTAAAGAGATTATTTCTTTTAACTGCAGCACAAGTTTATGTGTAATTGAAATAAGGAAAGAGTAGGAAACTTCAAACCAAAGCTTGAATCTGCAATACTCATAGTCAATTTAGATCTCTTTCATGTTTTGAAAACAGTTGAACCTACCTATGTATGCCTAGAAATAAGCGAAACTAGGTGGGGTTAATTATATTTAAGTCACACCAACTTCTTCCTACTGATGGTGTTGATGTTTGTTAAATCTAACTATAGATGGCCACCATAGACATTCACGTCGTAACAGACATAACAATGCAAGTACTAACAAGGCAATTTGATATAAACGATGGGGCATCTGTGATCTCAGTCAGCAAACAAGTGACAATTTAGATCCATTTCTTCTCCTAAAAAAGTCTGAGATTCTTTTTTCAATAAACAATATACTTGTTAGTATATTAATTTGTAATTTGAAATAGATATTGCTGGAAATAAATGCCATTGTTCCTAAGTTAAATACCCAGCTCGTAAATTTCTCACAATTATTGTGAAAATGCAATTTACTTGACTTCTACACTCTGGCAGGTATTCTCTTTTTTTTTTTTTTCCCAAGAGAGAAACCATAAATCAACTAAAAATCCCTAAAAGCTGCACTTTAAGATGTTTAGTACAATCAGTCCATTTACATGCAAAGATGCTATTATGGCAAAAAAAAAATTCTACTTGTAAGATTCAATTTGACATGTCAAAGAGCACATCAGAAACAGAAAGCTTAAAGTGCATTCATCTGACTCATCTTTCTGATCTATCAGTTTTATGCAAGTATGTTATTAGGGAAAAAAAAAATAAGAACTCTCATCTGCAATTTGTGTTATCCATATCTGGTGCACACTATGCACAGAATCTGACTGCTCCCATGTACTCTTCCACATGCTACTCTCTTAGCATGATGAGGCATCAGTAGTTTATCCTGGTTTTTTTTCCCCATACACTATGAGAATAAACCTGTCCATCATTAATGGCAGAGAAATCAAAGGATTAGCAAGGCTGTACTCTTTCATGGTCTCAATACTGCCATTTAGCTACATCTGTTCTTCAAATCTACCTAGTCCCATTGAATCACTAGGAAAATCCTTATTAAAAATGCACTTTACTACTAGCCACTAGTAGTAAATTTTTCGACTACTTGAACTGTGGTGTAAATCTGTTCTACACCCTGTACCTACAGTGATACAAGACTTGTGCTGCTTTGAACTATACTGATGTAGCAATGACTGTAACACTTGGCTTATTTGAAAATGCTCCCAAGCTATAGCATCATTCTTTTTAGAACCATACTCAAATAAGCAACCTACTTCCACAGAAAGCAAACAAGATTCAACAGGAATAAAAGTAAAATTTAAAAAAAATAATGCATGAAATTGCCTTTCTCTTTGTGTATAGGGAGGTATCTACCACTTTCCTCCATTCTTACTGTCAAGAAGATCCTGCTGACATCATGCAAAATCTTGAAAATAAATGCTTCATCTCTATCTGCTCTCACTAACAACAGAATTAGGGAGGCAAAGGACAACCACAGTTAACACAATGTAAAACCACAACTAAGGCACAGAAATAAGGACATGAACAAAAACTTCAAGCAAAGGTGCAGTAACAAGTATATTTATATACATACATATATATGGAGGTAAAAAACATTTTAGAAAGAAATTATTGCATACCTTGGCATCCCAGTCCTTATTAAGATAGTATATACATGTAACACATCTTCCATCTCCATTTGGATTATCAACGTGGAGCACATAACCTGTTCCATTGCCTGGATAACAAGCCACCATAGCCTGGAGTCAAAGAATCAAATACAAGAATTACTTTTATCTCTGTGTGTGGGAAAAGTCTACATTTTATCTACATTAATTCTTAAGTAATTAATACATAAGCAATAGAAAAATTAAACCAGAAATAACAGTCAAAGAAAATTCTAGCTGTGCTTTCTTTCTAGTTAAAGACTGGTTTAGAACTCAACAGAAGTTGACAACAAAGGCATGAGAGACACTGAGAGGAACACTTAATTAAGGCATGGCAGGTGGGGCTACTCTCACGTTGTGACTAATCACTCAGACTTCCCTCCCCTGAACGACATGGAAGAGAGGAAGAATGTATTGCGTGTAATTTAATAGCTTCTCCTTGTGATAAGAAATCTTCCAGGCTCAAGTTCAGACAGCTATCTTTTCATCTTTTTTTTTCCCCTGTGTTTCCAATGCAAAGAATTCCTTCTCAAGAAATGCTGTCAAACTTCTATTTTTAGGAGACTTTTAGACAAAACCAGTAGCCCATGTTACTCGATCACTCCAAGAGCATTCTTGGGCTTGTGTTTTGTCCTGTACATAGGAGGTCTTTGAACCTTTGTTGAAACAAACCTACACGTACAACAAAAACATCCTTTTCAGACCAGAAGTGAGAAATGGAAAACAGACACCGAGCAGCAATCTGCAATAACCTTCTGACATCAAACAACTCCCAGTACAGCAGTGTATTAAACTTCCCATGCTGCACTTTGCTCAGCTGACTTGAAAGCCCCCTGGAAGGCGATTTCTGACTCTTCAGACACACGGATGTGCGTGTGAAACAAAGTGGCCCTTGCTCCCAGATGGCCTGATTAGCTTGATTAGCTATCAGAGCTCGGGGCTGGTTCGTTGCACAGCACATCTCTCTATCTTTATGCCTTTGCTAGAAATAATAATTATTTCACTTTTTTGAAAGAGATCAGAACAAAGTTTTCCAAGTCAAGTCACCTGCTGTCACCACAGTACTGACAGTGACAATATCCTACCGGCAAGAAATCGCAGCATGAATTAAAAAACTTAAAAAAACAAACCAACACCAACCAAAAGGTGAATTTCTACCAGTAAACCAACATACTGCTAATCCCAATGACTGTCTGCTGTATGAAAAAAGTAGAAAAAACTTGTATAAACAAACATTCCTGTCTAGATTTAGCTTGGTTAAGTTAGAACTCTAAGTCAGAGCTCTGCACTGCAAACTCTTTCACCTCTAATGTAATACATAAAAAATATTTTCCTAATAAAGTGATTTTTTTGCTTTATACCAGTAATTTTAAATTCCTCCCCCTCCTTTCATATGCTACAAATAAAGCTTTCCACAGTTTGTATTACTTGCAAGTGTTGAGGAATACATTCAGCGCAGGTAACGGGATAAACTGTGCTTTGTGCAAACTGAGAAAGAATTTAAAGTACTTGCAGTTCAATCCATAAAATATTTGCATATCACATGTCAGCAGAATGGATTTTGCTATAGCAGCAGCCTTTTAAAAATCTTTATTTCCATATATACTCTACTAATGGAAACAACAATTTTTAGTAGCTATGTCTAGGCAGAAATCAGAACACAGTACTTGCCAAGTTGTAAGCCTGTGACTTGAAAGAATCCTAAAAATAAAGCCAAACTTCATTCACATCATTTGGAAGTGATTACACTGCATGAAAAGTACTTAGAAATACAAAATCCAAATATATTTCTAATTTTCATTAGGCACTTCAGTTTCCTAGCCTCTTTACTGTAATCATAATGCCTTTATGATTACTGGCCTCCTGTTATGAAAATGTTACACATATCAAGAATGTGATCTAATATTTGGCAAAGTCGTGACTTATCAGTTTTGCTTCAGGAAGATAAACCCACAGAAATTAAAACAGTGAGTTAAAGATACCAAATAATGTAATAGGGCTCTGTAATTTCCTTTCTTAGGAAAAAAAAAAAAAAAAAAGGAAGAAAACAAAAGCAAAGCTGGGCTGGAAGAAGAAGGTGTTTGGTTTTCACTGAAAGCCAACAGTGTTGATAAAAAAGTCCCATGTACCGCATAAACCACACCAAGCTCTCACAAACAGTGCTGAAAGCAGATCCAGGTCCAACTCTGGAACAGTATTCCTAACAGTAGGAAAGTTTTAATTTAAGGAGCTTTGCTGAGACAGATCATGCAAATTAAACCCTGACACTATCTGTAGCTCACTATCTGTGTGAAAACAGCTACTAAAAATCTCTCAGAATGAGGTGAACTTTGAGATCAAGCAGCTGGAGCAATGCAAATTCTCACTTTGATAACGGGGAGTTAGACTCCAAGGCAACAAAGCAATATTTCCCACCACACTGCTGAAGAACAAGAGGACAAACAACACTTTTTGGAATGTCTCAGGAAACACCAGTTGTCACCAATTTCACATAAAGAGCAGCCATATTCATTTCATACAACCATTTGAGTCTAAAATATTTTCAGTCTTTAAAAAGACTTGTTTTTCACTTCAGAGTCTCAAACACGTCCTATCATCAACGCCAAGTGACGAGAAACAGTTTTGCTGTGATAACTTATCTAATATGTATTTGTTATAACACTGAGAATGATTCAGCCCTCAGCAGCAAATTGGAAAGCAAATAAATTTGCAACTCAGCTGCTGTAGCATAATATACATTGCCCCTGCCACGTCCCCAGTTAACCCATGATAAGGAAAGGTACAAAATAGAACAATTTATCAGGCATGGCATGTATATTGCTTTGTGCAACTTTACGAAGTGAATTCATGCCAAACTGTCATGTAGTGCAAAATTATCCACATGGACAGGACATAGAAGTGATCCACATAAATAGCAAAGCCTTTGTTGTTTGTTTTAACATTTTACAGTATAAATAAGAAAGCAAAGACATGTATATCATGAACTGAGAAAAATTTGTGTCTGTGGCAATTTTTTTTTTTCCCAAACACTGTTAGTGGCAGTCAGTACAGAAGGCATTTGAGACCTGAAAGTCTAAGATTTCCTAACATTTTGGGCCATGAGCAATAAAGTTCCTAGCTTTCCAAAACAAAGAGACACCCAGTTGGGTGGCTCAAAAGCTGTCCCATAGAAGCAATCAGTTAATTCAAATCAAGGTATTACTTGCATTTTCTTAACAGAAAAGGAGCCTCCTCTTTCGTCCTTTTTGGGCATTACTATTCTTAAGCATTCAGTAAACTTACTTTCTGCAAAAAATGTACTTAAGTCACACTGGATTTGTTCACTCACAGGATTCCTGTGCCAACACTTTTAATATTAACCTTCTTTAACCCAAGAGCATTCCGTTTTAGGCTGAGCACTCGTGTCTAGCACATGAGCGCTGTCCTAAGATACCCCCTGGAATTCATGAGTAATCAAGAAAGCATGAAGGTGCCCTCCCTCACTGGTATCTGCCCAACTTGTATCTATCAAGTCTGAAGTACTCACATGCTAAAGCTCCTGCTGATTCCTATTCATATACAGATGTTCTGTGTGCAAATGTTTTACGTCTGGAAAAAAAGGCCATCAGCTCAAAAAGCAACATTAAGTTGTTAACAGAAGAACTAAATGAAACCACAGATTTTCTGCTAAGAATAGGCATCCTTGGTGTGTCAGGCATTATTCTAATTAACAATAAAATGCACAAAGGTAGCATCAGAGGGAATAAACCATAGTCCATATAGTTTTTTTACTATGTAAAGACATCAGCTAAGACAGCCCTGGGAGGAACAGTATAACAGTGCAGCTGAAAATATTGTTTTGTTTGGGACTAATCTCAGCCTCCTTTCACACAAATGTATGACAGCTTCTCCCGTCTATAAAGAAGGAAGACTTGAAGGTAAACAAACTGAAGCTTTATCTTCTATCCTCTCCATTCCTTCACTGCTGGATGCCTGAAAGCTTAGGTATCGCTCCTTTAAAAAAAAAAAGGAAACATCAAAGCCAACTCTTAGGGAAGAGAGGAGAATATCAGTAACATGAGAACACAAAATTCTCTAAGGGGGGAAAACCCCCAAAACCACAAACATGTAATGGAGAGGATGTGTGTTCTATTAATTGCTTTAAAAAATGATTAAATAGATTAATATTTAAACTTTATTGTTAATCTCAGATTAAAGCTGCATCAGTCAAGGAGATGTCACTTTTGCTGTTTGCTGAAGGAACTGCAAATCTCAGTGAGCCAAACAAGATGTCTAAATGCAAGACCGATGACTTCCTACCAAAATTTATCAGATGTGCTCACAAAGACTTCACTGGAAATCCTTGGCATTGGACATCTGACATATTATTCAAAGAAAAAAACTTCACACACCACTACAATGAAGAACCAAAGAAAAATAGAATTAAATTTAAAAATGACCCAACCCTGTTTGGCTTGTGATGTATTTCTATTTCAAAAATTTATTCATCTCTGACAAACAAGAGCTGTGAGGAAATATATTTCATTTTAAGCACACATCAGGCTATGATTTTTCACAAGTTGAACAAAGTAACAGTCAAATCAAAGGAAGAAAAGACTGGTTTAGTATCACTTCCTGTGAGGAGGATCAAGATTACTGACTTATATATGCTAGCATGGTACAACTTAGCTTGGATTCATAAGTGTCCTGGTTTAGGGCAAATTTAGGAGAGGAATCCTTCACAAGCACAGACAGAAACTTGCAACTAGAAAGAAAATGGCAACAGGGAGAAACTCCTGTCAGCCTTACCCAAAACAGAGCAATCTAAAAAAAGGTAAAATAAACCTGAGATAGAGCTAATCTAAATATTTCTATACTAACTTCCATCTGAGTAAAATTTCCTGCTGTTATCCTCTATGGTTTAGTAAGCAATGCTGGAGAATCAAGTTTTCACACACGTCAACCATGTGAAACTAGAAAAGCTGGAGAGAAATATCAGGCCCTGTAAAGATTTTTTATTAAAAATTCATGCCTTGCAGTCATCATCAGCTGCAGAATATGCAAGGGAAAAGTAAACTGCTACTTAGCAGCTTAAAAATTAATCAAGGCATTACATATCCTCAAGAGAAGAGAGGAAACTCCAACTTAGAAACTAAAATTAAGAAAAGAATTGACATGTTGCAGCAGCTTTGAATCACTGATCTTTAACCCCTTTCTCCTAATATTAAATTACCACTACAGCCATTCAATTTGTCCATTAGCAAAGAAGGTAGGAACCGTTATTCTGCATTTTTCTCTGCAGATATGGTAAACACCCAGCTGCAGAGTGAAGGCAAGAAAAACCCAACCACTGAAACAGAAACCAACAACCACCCAAACTAATAAACCCTGACTGCAGCATACACCTGCTATTTGTGCCACCTTCTTGTGAGAACAGAGTAATCTGCTCTTTCAGGAAAAAACTCAAGCAACTGAAGGCAAGGATGGCAAACACAGGCCACCCTCTCTTGTATCCTGCCAAGTTTTGACAGCAAAGTTGGAAAGCTTGGCAAAGTGAAGGCAAACTGAACTCAGAGCAGAGATGAAAAATGAACTCAGACAGGAAGGGAGAGAGGAAAAACTGAGAGTTGACATAGCTGCTTACACTATTAATAGAATCAGCACACAGCTATGTACATGGATTACATCTTCCATGACCTTCTAGGGAGTTCAGTAACCTGACCTACCCCCCTCCTTCCCAGGCTTTTCAATGCAATGGCCAACACAAGATTTCTACTTGCTTTGGACAGAATCACATTTCATAAGCATACACAAGCAACGTAACATACCAAACCATCAAAATTTTGGCACAACACATTAATACCTTTATACATTGCTTATTTCTAACGTGCCAATCAGATGCTGATTTCTCAGCCCAAATTTCAGAAAAAGCCTCGCCAACCAGCAGTTAATTCCTCTTCAACTCATGGCCTTATTCCCGTCTTCATTTTTATGTGCCATTTACCTGCTCACGACATTCACTTCAAACATCCTAATAAAGTGACACAAGCCAGAAGGCAGCAGTTTCCATGCTGGTTCAGTGGCCACATTCAGCTGAGCTCTCTAGGGCCAGCAGAGGATCCAAACAGCTTGAATGTAACCATGGTGCCACGTAGAATAAAACAGCTCAGGTATTTTTCCCTGTAGCAACAACTGGTTTGGTACTCTCCCTTTACCATTACATTCTAATTGTGCTCAACAGCAGGAGCACACAAAGTTCATTTTCAAGTATCATTCCTTTAATCCATGCATGCCCATAGACTCCAAGAAATGCTCTTCAGCTCTTGAATTGCTGAAGAAATGTGCATACAAGTCCAGATGATTCATCAGTTCTTACACATGGCACAGGAAAAAACACAGAACTGCAGCAGCTTAAGTCTGATATTCAGGAAATGACTGTGCACGTGGGATGTGCTTAGGCTTTGATGAATACATTTAACAAATAAGAAATAGCATAGAGAAGCTTTTGTGAAACTATCAAGCAAGAGGCATTAGCCAGGGAGAAATGGTATTGATTTTTAACATGGGGACAGCAGAAGGCATGTTCCTTGCATGGAAGCTTTGACTGAGCCCTGAGGAGAGCGTGGCAACTGAGGAAACACATCTCCAAAGGTGAGCCCGTGAGCAACTGAAACCAGTGCTAAAGACAGACACAACAGGAAGATCTAAAACACTTCCCAGCTGAAGTTCTGCAGCTCTCACTGCTACTAAACTGAGATAAAAGTGCTTAAACATTAATGAGCTTTTCTGCTCTCCTATACCTCAGCTTGTAAAGCTGCAAGTCTCAAATCTCCAAAGGCAAAGAGAGGGCTGAGTCAGCTAACAAACAGCAAGGAAAAAGAAAGATTGTATCTTCTGTAACACAACACAGTGGCATTTTCCAGGCTGCTAGCCAGGTTAGGTGGGACGTGCCTATTCTCAAAATTGTGCCTGTTTAACAAAAAGGTGCTGTTTTAAAATTGAGTCAGTGAAGGCACTGCAAATACACCTGCTGTCCTTCAATCTTATGAAGCCCTAGTTTCCATTAACTTAATCTAACTGCTTATCAGGAAAATAAAATGGAGTTCAAATCTAAAAATGTACAGAGAGCTGTGCACTGACTTAAATAGAGTAATAATTAAAAAAGCCCAAAAGTTTATCTAACATACCTCTAAATACAGACAATGTCTTCAAGTCTAAACCAACTACATTCCCCCCTCCCCCCCCCCCCAAAAAAAAAAGTAAAAAAGAATCATTTATATAAGCAGATCCAAGATATGTCAGTGCTTCAAAGCAGTAATAGCTCCCTCCTCTAAGGTTCAATATAACACAATCTGATAGTTTTGATATCAAAGTCTACTGCAAACTTAAAAAAAAAGTCAACACAGAACACACAAGCAAAAAAATCCCCGATATACTTAATTGAGGCTTCCCAAAGAAAGTAGATGAAAAGCACCGTCACGAGAGGCAGAAAGTTCTTTCCTAAAAGCTGAGGAGCAAACACAACTCTTGGCTTTGCAGCTAGGAAGGGTCTAAAGCATACTTGATTTGTGTCGGTCTAAATCTGTCTAGAGTATGATTAAATAAGTTGACCAATACATTTCAGATTGAAACCACTGTTGAATAATATCAAATATGTTTGCAGAATTGGCAGGCCTCCATGGCTAACTCCCCGTTCTCTTCAAGAGAAGCAGACTCATGACTCACTGTTTTGGCGCTGTATAAAAACTGACAGAGAAGTAAGTCAGTCAACACAGACTTTAAGAGTCTGTTTTTAATTTAACACCATAAGTGCTTTGAAATGAATAAAACCATTTAGAAAATAAGTACTTTGAAACTTTTTTTCCCCAACATGGGGCAGAGCTTTCTGCTCTCGCATAAGACTTCTCAACTTCCTAGTTTCATCACTACCCATTCAGTAAGGGCACAGAGCAACATCTTTAGGAACTAAAAATAACATAACACTAAAGCAAATTACAACAGTGCACTAAAACAGTATGAAGTTAAGTCTCATTCAGCTACATCACTTAAAATATATTCTGACAGCTCTTTGTGCACACCAGATTTCCAGAACCAACCAAGTGACATCAGCAGGCACACTGATGCACAGCACACAAAAAAGCATGGTTACCTATTTTTAGATTATTACGTATTATTAGTGAATTTTTTCAGTTGTGTGAGATCTACTGGGTAAACAACAACTGGACTCAACCTTAAGGGGATCTTTTTCATCTTAATGATCCTGTGACACACTACCTTAAAACTAAAGCACACACATTAGCCAAAACACCAAGCCTGGGGATTTCTTAGCACCAGGAGAGGCTGGGAAAGAAGGAACACCACGGATTCAGAGTAGCAAGAGGTGGTTGCTTTTTGTTTTTCTTTTTGAACCAAACATTACTGTATTATCTGTGAAAGTAAATGGCTGAGAAATTTGCCATTTAAAGGACATCACTCATCATCTCTGCCTTTCTCTCTTCACAACTATACATACTGACAAGCCTAGAATTTCTTTCTCCTACAAGATAAACCATACACAATCATTTTGCTAACTGCCAAGAGGGAGATTCATTTCTTACTTAAAACTGCAATTTTGTTTCTGTTTTAGGGAATAAAATAGCCACATAAGTGAAATTTAGCTTGCAGGAAAAGTATCTTTATATAAATTTGAATGTTGCACAACTGCATGGGAACAGGATTGTGTGTTTAGTACTAAGTTTAGCCAGATACTTGGAAATATTTGTGCACTGCAAGTTCCTTAAGTTTAGCTAATGTTAATGTAGTTGCAGTAAAATGTCCAAACCTAGGCCTCAGGTACCTCTGGATTTTAACCACAGAGTCACTGTCATAAACAGCATGCCAAGGAGAATGATTTTAAAGCAGGTTTTAAGGCTATTTTCAAGGGGACACACATGACTCAGCATGCCCAAACCTCACATTAAATGCTATAGCATTGACTCTTTAATATTAGAGTCCAGATAATACTTTGAAATTATTTATATATTACAGAAAAAGAAGTAACTATGCACTGAAATGCTATTAGACATTTATTTATGGACAGATTTAATTTATATTAGTACTGCATAGAAATCTGACTAAGGTTTAAAGCCAAACAGCAACAAGCAGCCTGTAATATGCTTTCAAGCCACCTACAATTTAAATGCAAGAAATGCTGACTCTGCCCATGCTATGTTTCATGGGTTTCACATATAAACTGTCTCCATCCAAGCTTTTCTTTGCAATCCCACCACAGTCCAGTAACAGGGCCTCTTTCCCAGCTGGCATAAACAACACTTAGGGGTTTTGCTGTTTTAACCAGATCAACCAATGTATCCAGTTCAAACGCACCCAGGCATTAAACAGATCTACTGGTATTCCAGCTGTCTCAGTTCCCGCCAGTCCTTGGGCAAAGCCTTGAGGAACAGCTGAGGCCAGGCAGCACTACAGGCCGAACATAAACACCAGGAGCAGGACCGCTGATGTGGGCACGCCAAGCTGGAAAAGTGACTCCCAAACCCACCCCTTCTGTGTATGTCCCAGCAGAGCCAGCCGTGTCATTCCGGGTTATGGAGGCATTCTGCTGCAAACAGGGAGGCTGCACTGGCTCCGTGCAAGGAGAGCAGCTCAGGAATGCAATCTATTTGCTCTGAGAGCATGAGGCCTTGTGAGCATGAGAAAGATCTGAACGTACCCAACGCTGACTCCAGGGAGGAAAAAACACCTGAGGAAACTGTCTGTGCTTGTCTGGCTGATACAAAAGCCCCACTGTCTTCTGCAATGCCAGCTCAGCTGACCATACAGTGAATTTATGTTCATGACAGCAACAAGATCATCTCTAGGTTAGGACCTCCTGCAGAGCTCCTTGGTGCTGCTTCGACAGGTTTTTTTCCCAGTCTCCCCATCAATCATAACCACTGGCCCAGGAGACCAACGTGATGGAAAAACACATCACTCTCATGCCTTGGAAAAAATAGAACATGCTGCATTATCAACTATAAATTGGTTAAAATGGACCCATCTGGTTTGTTCCAAGTCTGTTTATACTTGGCATTAGAAAGCTGCTATGAAGAAAACCCATCCAATAAAAAAATCTTTTCACCTTTGCCACTACTGCACCAACAAAAATAGTATTTATTAGTATATATATAAAATTATCCATCCTTCCTAAAAGGCAAGGCTTCTCCATAGATTAGTCCTTTCCTGTGAACAACAACTAAAAAGCCTGTTTATGTTAAGTGACAAGGCTTCTGTCAATCAAATTGGTTATGACTGTATGTAACTCAACAAGTATTGTGGTTAGAAGTCACATGCTAACCTCAAACCCCAAATTTCCCACTCTAAAAAGCAGAAAGTGACAGAATCCAAGCTCCACACAAAGTGTGATGTAAACAAAAAGCCATGGTGTACAAAATCTGACAGGAACAAGAAAGCTTTTAACAACTTGTCACGGAGACTTCCCCCCCCACCCCCTCGCCAAGGCATTCAGAAGAACACAGAAACCAGGACCTCTTCCCTCAAATGCTCACACAGAAAGTCAAAAATCTCAACATCAGCTGTTAGCATGCAACCAGCACTTACACACTCTTAAACCTTCTTAAAAGCACTGTATTTAGTAAGAAAGAGAAATAGACTATTCCACACCCCATCTAGAAATAACAGATTTCAAGACAGGATATGCACACCTCCTTTTTTTGTGTTTCTGCAGAAAGGTTTATCTGTGTGTCCTTTAAAATCCAATCAGCAGAAACTTTCCTGGTAAACCAAAGGACAGCTAGGGCTTTGCAATCTACAGTATTCACTGGGGAGAGATTGTGGGATTAGCAATAGTAGCCTAGATCAGAGGTGTCACGTCAGAACAAGAGGACTGTCCCACAGCACATATTTATGCAACCTACATGCAAGATCTGCAGAGCTTAAGTAAAGCCTGTTGCCAGCTTAATGTTGTGCCAATTAAAGAAGAAAAAAAAGAGGCAAGAGCATAATGGATGACAAAGTGTTTGCCTCAGTCTGCAAATGACCCAAAACAACTCATACCCAAGGTATGAACTCATCATCAACTCAGGCAACAGCAGTGGAAATTACTGATGGACAGACAACATACAGTGACATGAAAGGAAGATGAAGAAAGTACACACCAGAAGGACATTGTCAAAAGTCTGCATTATTGAAAGGGAGAAAGTAACACAAGAACTAAGGGAGGAACAGAACGGCAGCCAATTCTAAAAATCTTAGATTCCAGATTTCTACACAGTCAACTTTCCCTTCAAGTCAGCAAGCAATCACTTCAGATTTCAGGATTGGCAGAAACAGTCTTTCAGGCAGAGACTGTATTTTGAAAGAAATTTTACACATAATTGTTGAAAATAAATAACAGATGTCCTAAATTTGTATTCAGTACTGCACACTAACACTGGGTAGCAGTTTTTAAATAGGAGACTGCACTTCAAGAAATTATCTGTGAGCAGCCAACTGATTTACTAATTTTTACAATGGGTAGTAAAGGGCCCTGTATCTTTATACTAAAGACACTACAGATGCCCAAACTTTGTTTGTATTCTCTCCAAATCACACTTGTTTGAAGATGGGCAATCAAGAGGAGAGCTGATTGTGAAGACAGAGAAAGGCTGTAGGGAAGAACAGGGAGGAAGGGGAGGAGCCGGCAAGGACCCGTGGACAGCGGATGCACTTGCCAAGCTGTGCTGCTGCAGCAGCAAGGGGAGCCAGCCCCACAGCACGGGTTTAACTGCGGCTACCCTGCCACTAACCCCGTGAAACGAGGCTGCAAGCACTAAACAATGAGATACCTCGGCAGGCCTCAGCTGTAATTGTTTTTGGGTGTCTTCCAGCCCCCTCATGAACCACACCACAAAACATCTTGGACATCCAAGGTTACTCTCAGCACAGAGATTTGCAACCAAAGAGAGAAAAAAGCTGCTGCTCCATGCACAGCACTGCACTCACATCCACCCACTGTGTGCAGAAGGCTGCTCACATCATCTGTACTCCAAGTAAAATGTTTGCATGGAGTGGCCTCACAAAAACCTACTTACCTCTCTGAATGCCTGCTCTGCTCTCAAGCCTATTGATCAATTTATCCCCCCACTTGGGGCACATAAAAATCAGTAAAAAGATCAATATATTTTATTTCCAGGATCAATGTGATATAGCTACCATGAAGACAACTGAGTTACTCCAGAAAACAAGAATTTACCTCCTCTGTAAAGACAACCCTTAATTAAGGGCTCTCAAACCAAGATAACCATTCCTTAAAAATGAAGGCTAGATGATGGAAAAAAAAGTGTAACAGATTTTTCAAAGGAAAAAAAAAATCTCAAAGGGACTCCCTCTTCCTATCACTGGCAAATTCTGTTCCCTACTGAGCCCCTGAAGAATTCCATCACTCTCTCCAGAAAGCTGTTCCCAAAGGGAAGGGGTGGGGGGGTGGGGAGGAAGGTGGGGGGAGGTGTGTGCATTGGAATTTCTGCTCTTCAAAGGCAAGTTTTCTCTGGGGTTTTAATATGGAGCTATTCTAAGTTGAAGTGCAGAACTCTAAGTCTCAATGGTGAGGAAGCATCATTTATTACTAGCTTTGTCTTTCAGTGGGTGTGTTCCTTCAAAGTAGCAGGATGTGAGTGTAGAAAGAGTAAAAGACACAGTAAAAATCAGAAATCTGCAAAATTCAAGTTGCTATATGAGACAATTAAACTGAAAGTAAAGCTAGTGGATAGTATCTTCATCTACATTTCATGTCCTTTAGTGGAATATTATGTTCCATGTTTACAAGGTTCTTTATAAAGCTATAGGACTAAACAGGTAAAAATAATGTATGTTTATCTTATTACCTCTTACAATATAATTTTGGCATAGCCTTGGCTCATGAGTGAGACAACTCCCATTTTCTATTTTCACTAAGGAAAATGACAAAGTCAGGACTCCAGTATAGGAACTCCTGTGTTGTTCTTGAGTCTGTGCCAGGTGTTAGGAGGCCTTCAAGAGTCATTACATGTCATTTGTCCAAGCTATAGCAGAGACTTAAAGCAAATTTACTCAACCCATTAATTTTAATGCAAACATTGAACATTTTTAAATATAAAGCACTTGAACCATGGATGTTACTTCCAAGGCATTTTGTAATAATGGAACAGGAAAAGTAAAGACCAATAAAATAGTAAATTCCAGTTGTAACTTCACTACAGCAAACTAACCCCCTTTTAGTGAATAATGGGGTGTTACCACAAGGATTCCCAGAGGACCTGTACTATTTCTATATGACCTGGGAAACAAGGGTGAAGGAGCAGAGGGATGGTGTTTACCTGTAATACCTAAATATACTGTAGTCCCTCCCAGCCCTGGCTGCAGAAAGGCACATGGAGGGGTCTAAAATTATACCAACTGCCTAAACAACAAATCAGGAGGTGAAATTCAGGAAAGATTCAGAAAAGTAAGTGCAAAGAAGTACCCCTTGGGGAAAAAAAAACCCCCAAACTTTCTTATACAGTGGTGTCTTCTAAACTGGATACCATCACTTTAGAAAAAAAATTCAGTAAATATAGGCTGTTCTCCCAAGAACTTCATGTCAGCACAGCAGAGGAAGCAACTGAAGTGTCATAAATCACTAAACAAGGAAAGGCAACACAGAATACATCACCCTGCCAGCACACAAAATCAGGATATATTTGTACATTAAATACTGTGCTTCTGCTTGCCTTACCTTGATCAGCATAACCAGAAAAGCTGCACAGAAGTGCAGCAGGAATAACTAGAATCATGAAACAGTACCAACTGGATAAACACAAAAAAGACTACAATTCTTCAATTTAGGAGGGAAAGCATGTCAGCTGAAAAAAATGCATCCAAGCAAATGCTAGACTTTTTTTAAGAATTATGACAAGTAAAACTACTGGGAAGTGAGTTTTCACAGTACAGTCTAGGAGACACTGAAATCACCATCAGTGGGTTTTAAACAAAAGGAAGTTCCTTTTCCATCTAATCAAACTGCAGGACTCGCTGTTACAGGATGTTGCAGAGGCCAAAAGTACAAATGGCTTTTAAAACAAGATTACAAAAATTAATGGCAAATGTGTCCATCCATCTGCACGTATTACAGGCAGTGGTCTAGATACAACCTCTGTCTGAGCTCCTCGATTGCCAGAGCTAAGTGGTATATGAGAACATAATTTTATATACCCTTTGAAGCTTTAAATACAGAACAATTATTGATCATTTACAACAACTACATAATAGTATAAACTAGATGGCAAATACTTGTGTGAAACAGACATTTGATAAGGGAGAACTCCCACTGAGCAACCACAAGAAGGCAGCGTGCTAGAACCTAAATCAAATTAGCCAGAATGCAAAAGTCTAAGTTCTGAGCAGGGTGGGTCTTCAGCATCTGGATGATAAGAACAAATGACTTTAAATTTTAGGGTTTTTTTATAGTAAGACTGGGTAGTCCTCAAAAATGCTTAGCTTTAACCTCCAATTCATGACCTAGCATCTAGTTCATACAGAAGGTCACTTCAGATGAGCACAACTCCATCTGGCATCAATTTACCACGAGATAGATGGTAGGGATGGCCAAGCTGACACTCCCGAGAGGCACAGGGCTCTTATCTCTGGAACGCAGTCCCTGTGGGGGACAGGCCATTGACAGGGTGCCTGCAGCTGCTGTACATGCAGAGAGCAGCAACAGAGGCAAGCCTCGGCCCTGCACCCTGCTGGGGCAGCACTGCTCCTGCTCCTTCCCCTCCACCCCAACAGGACAGGAACGCACCCCAGCGCAACAGGGTCCCCAGGGGAGCACAGGCGGCATGGAAGCGGGCAGGAGCAGCAAGCTTGTGTGGGGAACACAGATGAAAGAAAATAACTAGAAAGTGGATGGAAGAGGTAAGGATCGTAACTTGAGAGCTGCAGGTTTTTTATTTATTCAACAGCCTGGCAAAATACATAAACCTGACTCTTACCAGTTCAAACGTTCCCTGCCCACACTTTTCTTTTTTAGTATGGAGTGGGTGGAATTTTTCAAAAGTAAAATAAAACTGAAATGTACTAAAAATAATATTTGGCCAGATGTTTGTTACAAATTAAAAAAAAGGAAAAATATGTGAAATATTAAAAGTAAAAGCACTTTTTGGTAGTCTGTGGCTTTCAAACAGCATATTTAATTTTTCTGCCTGTCTTGCAAGAAAAGGATAACTATGCCTGCTGCACTACGTCCTCTCAGTACAAAAGTGGACTCAAGATCATATATAACTTTAAAATAATCCTGTAGAGAAAGTATGAATCCCCTACAGGTAACTGACTTTAATTTTTTAAACATTTGCTTAAATCAGTCCTGTGGAGTGTACACATGCTTTGTATTAGCAAGCTTTGCTAGGAAAGGACTGTGCTATGAGCACATGCACATATGAATGGAAAAACAGGCAACTTGGGAGAAAAGAGGAAAGAGGCAGCAGCACAGACTTAGTAAAAGTGACCACCTGGATGACCAAAAGGGATCATATTTCAAACAGCTTCCATTACCAGCATATTTGACCACAATGACCCTTTAGGGAGCAAATGACACTAGTAGGAAGACAGACTCCTGGTAACTTCATTCAGAGATGCAATAAGCAGGACTTATAGTGACAGTGCCATTGCTGGAAAAAATATTTTACCAGATTGTAAAATTTGGCTTGTTTTGTATCTTTTCCATTTCAAACTGCCGTATTTTTTTTCATGAGTGTGCTGAGGTTGGCAATCACCTCTGGGGATCACATGGTCCAGCCCGCTGCTGAGAGGTGGGTCACCCAGAGAAAGCTGGGTGACCAGTAATCAGGTTTTGAGCATCTCCAAGGATGAAGACTCCACAACCTCTGTAGCAACTTGCTTCTTGTTTAATCACAATGAAACAAGCATTTATTTCATTTTAATGGAATTTCTTGCATCTCAGCATTCCCACTGCCTTGCCACTGAGCACTGCTGCCAAGAGTCTGGCTCCCTCTCCTTCACTCCTCCTCTCAAGTATCTGTAAACACTGGTATGGTCCCCTCACACCTTCTCCTCTGCCACATAAACAGCCCCAGCTCTCTCAGCATCTCCCTGTATGACCTGAAAGACCAAATCCACCACTATGAACAGTGCTACTGCCTGGCTGATGCGCTGTCATAGAGGGGCTAAAGCACACACAAATACAGTTAAGGCAAACAGAGGTACAATTCAGCCAGCATCTATTTCACTGGGCATCATCCAGTGTGCCAGCTGAAAAGGAGTCAGTTTAAGATGCCCTTATCAACTGGCCACAGTCTCCTTTCTCACAGCAGTAAGGCTGCATGCCAGCTGCCTGAACAACAATGCAGCAACCACTGAAACTAGAAGGGCCCATTGCCTTCAGCAGAGAACAGACCACACACTGTTTGAATACAGCAGAAGCTGTTGAGGGATCTTGGCACCCATGGCAGGTTTGGCTGCTTGAACAGATGCTTGAACAGGACAGAGAGCAGCAACAAGAGAGCTATGTTATTAGCCAATGATAAACTACTTTGGAAACCTTACACATGTTGCATCCCTTTTTCACAGTATGGAGAACTTATGATGAGGATTGCTGCCTCAAAGTTGGGACAAGATTTTTATCTCTAGCAATTTAAATTCCACATTATCACAACTGTCAGGTAAACTACTATTGAAACAGTTTTGTTTCATTTGACTAGCAATGTCAAGACTGTTATAAACTATGTAACTGCAGCTGACTGCTGAGTCTGACCTGCTCAAGCAAGCAGATAACAGACCCTGCCATACCAGAAGGGCAGCAAACCACAGCAAGGCTATGCCCAGCAGAGAATCCTATAGCCTCTGCCAACTCACCAAGAATTTCAAGCTATCAACGGAACAAATTGATGTGAATTGATAATACAAGCTCTTCCTGGAAATGGATTTAAAATATCTTCATACAAAAAGACAAATCAAACAAAACAAACAAAACCCAGGAAAAATAAACCAAACCAAGCAAACACATATAAGGCCCTAATGTCTTCAGCATTTAGTACATTTTTTAACTTGACAGTCAATGCAACAATTCCTCTACCCTGCTAGGACCAAAAAAAACCCCAAAAACAACTACTCCCTCACTGCATTCATCTTTGTATCATTTTCAACATCATGTTTGTTTTTGCTGAAACAAAGCAAGGCAGTCTCAGGCTCTGCTCCCACCGCAGCACATGGAGGTGACACAGCATCATCTCCTCAAAGGTGTACATAATTTCTACAATGCAGAATGCCTTCATGATCAAACTATGTGCTCTGAGCTGGTGTGAGCCTATATAAATGCACAAAATTAATCCTTGGGTATTAAATAATCTTTTTCTTTATGCCTCATTAGTTACCCTACAGGTAAGGGCTTCATCTCTTTATCAGAGCACTACACACACAACATATCGATAAGCACCCTACCTCCACACACAACCTCTGCCCAGACGTGCAGGCACGCACATTTCTACCCCATTCCTATTTATAACATCATGTGCTAACAAAAATACTCTCAAGCAGTTTTAAGTTAAATACCAAAGAACAAGAAAGTCTTCAAGTGTAAGCAGCTGTTACGTGCATAAAAGCATTGCTCTATTTTTGACAGACACTGCCCTGGAACAGCGAGTGGATTTTGACCTGAAGCTTACGACTGCCACTTACCAGCTAATTCTGGCACAAGCCTGCACTGGAAATATGCCTGACCACCCATCTTAACCAACAACCTTCAGAACCTCAAAGGAGTTTACAAGGATTTCATCAGCACCAAATGACTTTCCCAAGAAGCCTCAAAGACTAGCATTAGTCCTCCTTCTAAAGGGTCTAAGTGAGTCACAAATGCAGAAGACAAAAAGGGTGTCATAAATAACGATTATTTCACTCAGTAATAACTGCAAAGTCAAATTACTCTGTTCTATTCACTAAAAATACTGCTTTCAAAATACTGTTGTCTTAGTGGAGTGTAAAAAACATGCCAATGAATAAAGAACTTGAATTGATATAATCTGAATATGCTGATTTCCAAAAACCACTTGTACAGTCCTTGCATTGTCTGCAGTCCGTCTCCCACTGCAAAGTAACAAAATACAGCTGCACAAGAGCCAGGGAACTCCACAAGTGTCCTACTGAAGAATTCATTAACCAACCCACTCACAACAGTCTCAAAATTAATTTTTGAACTGAGAAAAGTGTTGTCTGTGTACAAGAGCTCTCTAAGGAGCCTAAAGAGAAACGATTTAGTCTCCGGATAGGCAAGAAGAAATTTTTGCTTTATATAGAGTATCCGTTTCCCTTTTATAACAAGTTTCCTTTCTGCAGCAGGAGAAAGCCTTCATTTAAATTCCAAGGACACTATGTACATACCTAGAGGTACAAACATATGTACTAGCACCCAGTACAGAACACAGAAGCGACTAGAAAGAGCATCCTGCAAAAGTCCAACAGCAACCTAGCCTGTTCAAGCTAAAAACCATTAGATATTAATCAAGACAGGCTATCCAACTGAATTACAAATCTAACAAACATGGTAAATCGCATAGAAGAGAATAATATGCTGCCAATTTATTTTTTCAGGAAATAGCTAGCAGCCTATTCAGAAATTAAGCACCATTTAGAAAAAAGGAAAACATCTCTCAACCAACCAGTCAAGGTTACTGATACAACTAACCCAGGGATCTGAGATCTGCTGTTCAGACAGTCCTATGACTTGGCAGGACATCACTTGCAAAGAATTTCAGTCCAAGAGGCCACAGGGAAGGGAAGACAGCTCTTCCTCTCAAGCTGTACAGCTATGATGAGAAGCATCCCACTTGATTCTTAGGCAGTATTAAATGAGCCCATTCTGTGCAGAAGAGACAGCACAGAACATCAAAGTAGCAACACGGTCAAAAAGTCATTGATATCACTGACAGGAAAAAACTAATTATCCACAGGGTAACAAAATCACCGAGGAGCACAAACTACAATGCCACAGGTTCCTCATCTCCAGAACAGTAACAACTAAAAACATGAACTCTAGTTACAGACAAAAATGGCTTGGAAAAGCAAGAAGAACAAGTACTGGAGCTGGCACAAGGGGATGGGGCTGAGCAGGAACCTTCCTTACCAGCAGCAAACAAAAGCAAGCTGCAGCACACTGTTCATGGCAAATGACACCAATCCAGCTCTCTCTTGAAACAGAGGTCAAGAACATCTTTGATGCTAATAAAACTCTAGAATAAGGGATAGGAACAGCCAATAAAGCTTAAGAGCAGGTTGATTTTGAAGCTGGGAGCATGGGGAAAATCAGTTTTTATTTGGAGAAAATACATGTTTCCACTGTACATGCTATATGGGATCACCTGGTGGGTAGACGAGCAATAAAATTGGTGTAAGAAAGATTCTTGGAGGACAGGACTGTGTGCTTCTGATGGCAAGAACCAAGTTTCACACTGAACACAGAAGAGCAAAAAAGACAAAAGTTAAGAAAGAAAAAAAGTACATAGCTAGCAAAGATTTCTTAAACTATGTTTGAATTTTCAAGGGCAAATTTTGGGAGAATCAGACTCAAGTTCTGAACTAAGGCTGTAGTTTTGGCAAACACTTGAAACTGGCATAAATTTGCATTGCTGCTGAAAGAAAATCTCACCATCTGCCAGTCCTCTGTGCCAGCACAAACATCCGAACACTGAACCAGGAGCACTTCTTTTGCCAGTTTATTTTTCAGATGGATCAGTTCCCCAAACCAGTTCACAGGATGGCCATGTAAATACTTGTGCTGGCAAAGAAGAGTGACTACTCCAGCAGTGCCAGCCCAAAATGTTCACTGAACACACAGGGGGTGTGCAGAGTCCTAGCAGTCACAGGTGGTGCTCCCCACCCTTGGACACACTATATTCATACCACACTTGGAAGGTGCAATCACCACACAGCTGCCCTCAGAAACCAGCATATCTCTGTAATTTTCTCTAGTAGGAGAACCTGTCAGAATCTCAGCAATGCTAAAGTTGGCTGTAAACAAGAGTTTTTTCTGGATGTTGCTGAGCTTCTCCATCAAAAGATCATTTGCAGGAGAAACCCCAGTCACTCTTCTGATCACCTCCTTCACCTGGGACCCAAAAGGCTTGTATATAAGGAACAGAAATCGAAAACTGTAGTCATCACATGTCAGGGATTTCCAAGAACCATGTGTGGCTGTTGTGTATCCATGGATCACCACACAATCCTTTGCAGACAGCACAGTTATCTACAAGAAAACAACATCACCAACAGAAGTGCTGCTGTCAGGGAAACAACCAACAGATAAGGATGAGCACTGGTCATGTTCTGTATCAAGGTCAAGCAACACAAGTGAGTACTGGGAGACAGACCAATCCAGACTTTCCCACAACTCAGTGGCAAATTTAAAGCCATACATGAGGTCATTCACTAGGAACCAATTAGATCAGTAAGCTTTCTACCAGGAAATACATTCAAGATGTGATAGTGAAATGATCTCCAGAATGACACAGGAGGATCAATGTAATCACACATGCCACAAGCAAATGGAAGGAAAGCCCCCCACTTTACAGACATTCCTAAGCCCAGATCTCCAGTCTCAGCTCTTGGGTTCTTCAACCAGAGCAGGACTTAGCTGATCTGCACACCTGCCCCTGTGATTGCTTTCCTTTCTTCTACCACAGTTTCCAGTCCTGCTTGGTTGTCAAGTTCTTATTCCCTCTTATTTTTCATTTGTCTTCTTATTGCCACACATGCTTACAGTTATATTTTGTAGAATAAGATACAGTGGAAAGAACACCCATAAGTCTTACTTTTCCTTGGTAACATTAATCCAACATGTTAGTAGAAAAGCTGCAACATAAATAAGTGGCAAGAGCAGAGAGCCTCTTCTGTCCAGTTTATAAAGAAGCTAACAGCAAGGTACAAGAAATCCACTCACTCTTGGAGAATTATTTTCTAACTTAGCATTACTAACTTTGAAAGAATCTAATTTAATAGGTCACAGTCAGACTAGTCTGAATCCTAGGTCTTCAGAAAACTCCAGGATCTCCAGAGTAAGAAATAAATAATTGCCAGAAAAAGCAGAAAAGCAAGTTTACACAATATGTAACAAATAAAGCAATTTTTTAACCTACAAGTAGCTGACAAGCAGTGGGTGTCACTAGCATACTAGTAGAGAAAGGAGAGCATTAAAATGCAGCAATTTGAACAGGGTTGGTCTCCAGACAGGTTTCCAGAAGTAGGAATGAAGGAAAAACTAAAGGGATGCAAGAGGGCCTGTCAAACTGTCTATTTTAATGTCCTTCCTACAAAAGGCAGAGGTCAGGGTTCAGGAGATGGCTGGCACTGGGTGTAATGGTGAACAGAAAGAGGAACACCTGATGGATCAGATGTCTGGTTATATGGTGGTTATTAGGAACCCAGTCCACAACTGGGAAGTCACAGTATTACTCCAGGACCAGTAAATTATGTAAGCTTCAGATCACAGAGTCCAGAACAAAGGAAAGAGAAAGCTAGCAAAAAGATCATGAGCCTGACACCACTCCTAACCCCTTCTTCACACTCCATATGGGGAAGGAGGAAAAACCATCTCAGCTGGGTGAGATTCAGGAGGATTTCTTTTCCTGATTTTGAAGAGCACGCTTTTACCTCCACTAGTCATGTAAGAACAGGACAGGCAAGAAACAGAAATACATGCATGTACAAATGTGGCAACTGGTAAGACAAAGGAAAAAAAGGAGAATGTATAAAAAGATGAAAGAAGTAAAAACTAGAAAACAACAGGAAGTAGGAGAAAGACACTAGAGCTCAAATATGCACGTATGTGCCAGGGTCTGCTAGAGAAAAGAAGGAAGCAGTCTGGAAAGAGAGAGAACAAAAGCAAGGAATGCAGTAAGTCAGGACTTCCAAGATGAGTAAACAGTTAGCCACTCTCTTATACTTGCTGCTGTCTCCACACACCTCAGAAGTACTTGGCTAGTTTATAACTAGTGCTAGATCTTTCAGGCTGGACTCAGGACTAGGTAAAACCACACCAGTTTAAGTAGATCAGTTCTAGGTGGCTCAGGTAACCTAGAAAAAACACATACCAGAGACTTTAAAATATAAAATCTCAGGTCACAACCAACATTTTACCTTATTTCACATTCTTTGCCATAGTGGACTGGCCTTGGTGAATGTAAATGTTTGAATGAGATCCTATTAACACAACATAGCTTTTTCACTGACAGGCAGGTTTACAAGCCAAGAGATTCAGGAGATATATATATATACACCTCAGACCAATTTCTTCTTGCTTTTTCCTACACTGCTTCTAGACAGATGAAGTGCACTTCAACAGACACTTGCCACAGAAGTGATGGCAAGTTCAATGCCAACACCACCAATGGGTTACAAGTTGTATGGTTACAATACAAGTTATTTGAAGTGGTACTCTGGGTATCATCTGTTTCTGTTTATTTAACTCTGAGGTTGACAGTGAATGACAGTTTTCATTCTGCTTTTGCTGGCATTTTAGAGAACTGAGCTTTCCTGCACACTAAAAGCACTGACTTTTGCAGGGAAATAAACAAGGGAAAGTGAGAAGACAAAGTAATGCATTTCTGTGCCACCAAGGAGTGAAGTATTGTCCTCTTACTGATCTGATCCCTACACCTGTCCTGATCCCCCAACAGAGGGAGTTCAAAAACCAAGTAGGAACATAAAATACAGTGGGATCCAGGAATTACAGGCGTGCTTGAGGATTACAACTCCAAAAGTCTTGGCACCTATTCTTTACAGAAGCATACCACTGCACAGAAAAACAGAAGCAGCATTCCCTTTTGCTGCATAAAACTGAAATCCAGCAAAACCACTGATATTTTTAGAGTGTAAGTTTGAAGCCTTGAAGAGATTTAAGATTGCCTGAAAGATAAGTTGGCTTAGAAAAGTCCTGCAGGAATCTATGAGGACTCTACACCATGTTCCCATTGAAATGTTTTCGCACAGTACCACTTCAACTGAAGAAATGCAAAGACAGCATTACAAAAAAAAAAAATAATTCCCACCCTCTTTTCTTTATCACGGGAGTTTCCCGTGCCCTGAACAAATCCAGGGCTGTTTTTTGCCGTCCAGTTTCTCCCTTCCTCCCTCCCTCCCGCAGCTTCCTACCAGCTGAGATTCTGCAGCTGCAGCAACAACAGTCCATCTGTGACAGTGCAACCACCTCGGCAGGATGACTCCTATCATTTCACTGGCTTCCTTATGCTTTAACAGAGGTAGCAAAGTCTGAAGGAGCTTCACCCTTCTTTTTTTTTATTAAACTGAAAAGATACTGATGAATATTCATTACTAGTTCTCTACCAAGGGCATGATTTTTATTTAAAGGACTGGAAGGGAATCGCAAATTAGGCTAATACAATAGGAGATTTTGACTCGGTTCTCTGGTCTCGAAATAGAGCTAAAGAGTAAGACTTTTGTAGAAAAGTGACTTAATGAGAGTAAAATAAAAACTCTGCCCAAAGCCACCCTGCTCCATGGCTGTGATTCCACTACCTGCCACAACACCTCACTGTAACCCGCGGGTTTATTGTGCCACAGGGCACTCACTCACTGGTGCGGGTCTCCTGACCACACTTTTAAGTCCTGCACCTGGCAGGCCACATCCTGAGCCAAGGTTTACCAAAACCCGGCACATTTATGCTAGCCTACAAACGCTGTGCACAAGTGGTTCCACCCTCCTCAGCCAGCGCCGCTGCCGGGACACCCCGCAGCCAGCCCCTGCTTCCCACAGCTGGGCAGAGCTGGCTGACCCGCGTTTTTTGGGAGAACGCAAGAACTCCCATTTCAATGCTCATCACCTAGAGGATAAGCTTCCAGGTCAAGGGGTTTTTAACCAAACGCAGGCACATCAATAAGATCACCTTTTTTACCTGCAAACAAACCCTTTCGCACCTTCCCAGCGGAGAGCGATCTCCAGGCTGCCCGCGGGACAACCCGCCCGTCCCGGCTGCGGCCCAGGCCCGCTGGGGCTGCGGGTCCCGCCACGGCCGGGCGTGGGACACAGAATTGTGAGAGCTGGAAACGAACCCTGGAGATCATCCAGTCCCACGCTCCTGCCCAGGCACGGTCACCTCGAGCAGGTGACACAGGAAGGCGTCCAGGTGGGTTTTGAATGCTTCCAGATAGAGACTCCACGACTTCCCTGGGCAGCCTGTTTAGTGCTCTGCCACCCTCAACGTAAAGAAGTTCTTCCTCTTGCTGAGGTGGAACTTCTTGTGCTTTACTTTATGGCGACTGCTACTTGTCCTGTCACTGGGCAACACTGAAGAGTCTAGCACAGTCTTTTTAACATCAACCTGAGATATTTACATACATTAATGAGATTCTATCCTCTTTTCACTAGACTAAAAGAGCTCAGCTCCCGCAGTCTCTCTTCATGACAGAGATGCTCCAAACCCCTAATCATCTTTGTGACCCTCTAGAGAAAGACAGGAGCTTCTTTCTCTTACTGAGGAGCCCAGAACTGGACACGACTCCCAAGTACGAGTCGGCTCCGGGAAGCGGAGCGGCAGCGGGCGCACACGCTCAGCACAGCCCAGAACAGACGGACGGACAGACAGCCGGACGGACGTGCGCACACGCACGCAGCCCCGCAGACAGCCGCACACGTGCGCGCACACACGCCCGCACCGGGGAAGCGCCGGCTCCGCGGCCCCGCTCCCGCCCCCCCGCCACAGCCCCCCCGGCAGCAGGAGCAGGGCGAGGCCGGGCACCGGGGGTCCCAACTCCCTCCCTCACTCACTTTCGTCCTGCCGTTGATTTTGTAGTTGCCCAGCTTTCCATTACAGTGTCGGATGAGATCGTCCATGCTGTTCATGAGGAGCCGAATGGTCTGGCAGCCCGGCTCCTTGCCCTCCACCCAGGTGATCTTGTCGCCGCGAATGTCCTTAGAGGAGTCGCTCTTCTGGCTGACGAGCTGCCCGTCGGTGAAGCGGCCGGTGTGGTGGAGGGCCCGCACCTCCTCGGCCACCAGCCCGCCCAGCTCCTTGCCGAGGAAGTCATCCACCACGCAGATGCCGTGCTTGTTCATGCAGGGCACGATGTACTCCAGCGCCAGCCGCTGCGGCACCAGCGACTTGGTCTGCCCATTGGGGCGCAGCGCGGCCGCACCGGGTCCCGCCTGCACGCCGCCCGGGTACAGGTTCGACTTGTCCCGGTACAGCAGCACTGCCTCCCCGGAGGGCGACGGGGACTGGGCCCCGGCCGATGCCTCCGCCTCACCGCCGGCAGCTGCACCGGCGACGTGATTGTTGGTCAGCGGGGCGGCCTCGGCGGGGGCCTCCGGGGACGGCGGCGCTGCGCCCTTCCCGACCCCCGCCCGGCTGCCGCTGCCCGCCGCGGCCCCGCCGTGGGCGCGGGGCGGCGGGGGGTGCCCGCCGTGGGGCTCGGTAGCGCCCCCTGCCGCTCCAGCTGCCGCAGCGCCGCCGCCGCGGCAGATGAGCTTGTGCTTCTTCCAGTCCTGGCGCTGGTGCTCCTTGCTGCAGTAGAAGGAGCTGCGGCAGCGCCCGCACCGCAGCAGGTTCTCCATCTTCCCGCACAGCTCGCAGTACTGCCGGTCCCGCTCGCTGCTGCTGCTGTTGTTGCTGCTGCTGCTGCCGCCGCCTCCGCTCTCGCCCTGGCCGCCCTGACCGGCGCCTCCGCCGCTGTCATTCGCCATGGCGCTGGTGGTGCCGCCGCAGCCCCGCTCCGCCGGCTCGTGTTATGTAAGGAGGCGGGCGGGAGCGGCGCTAACGCGGGCCCCCGCCCGGCCGCGCGGGGAGGGAGCGCTTACTGCATCATGGCCGCCCGGCTCCGGCACCGCCGCGGCCCCCGCCGCCCTCCGCCTCGGCCGGCCCGCGGCCTCCTCCGGCGCGCGGGGGCCCGCGCCGCCCTCCCTGCGCCGCTAACGTTGCTTAGCGCCGCCTCATCGCCGCCCCACCGGCGGCGGAACGGCCGAGGGGGAAGCGGAGCGGCGCGGTGAGGTGCTGCCTTCCGCTCCCCGCCGGCCTCTCTGCCCGGTGCAGCACGGGCCGGCGCGGCCGCCGCCTCTACCCACCGCGCCTCCGCCGCTCTGCCGGGGCGAGGAGGAGGAGGCGCCACTCCAGAGGCCCGCTGTGCACGTACGCCACTTCCAGCCCGCCAGCGCCGCCGGCGCGTCAGGCGGGAGTGGCCGGGCGGGCGGGGCCGGCTCGGAGCCGGCCGCGTCCTCCGCGCCGCTGCGTGAGGGGCTCGGAGGCGCCGCTCCGGTCGTGGGCGCACGGACGGGCCGCGGGCCGGAGGGATCTCGTGGGGATGGCGCCCTTCTCCCGCTATGACCAGTGCGGCCTTTCCGGCAGGGACAATGAGGCAATTGCTGGGGATGTCACTGGTCTGTGCTGCCGGGGCCGCCCCGTCGTCGCTGGGCAGGTCGCTAGTGTGAGGGTGTCCGTGAACGCGGTAGCGAGCTGCCCGCCGCCCCCGTGGGTGTGGGCCTGCCGCAGGTGAGGCGGGGGCTCCGGGCAGCGGCGGGGGACGTGGAAGCTGGGCGCTGTGGCTTCAATGACAGGCAGGGTGGCGGCAGCGGCGGCGGCACCTGGCTACAGTGGAGAGCCAGGTTTTGTCACTCCCGTAGGCCCCAAAATACTCCCGCCGGATAGCTGGTAGAGCGGGAGAGACATGTGCTGTCTGCATAAATAACACGTGGCTTGTGTCCCGCCTAACGGAGTGGTAGTGAAGGCTGGGACTAGGTGAATAAGAAATGAAAAAGCAAAAAGCCGGAAGAAAGAGCCAGTTGATGTAGCTGCCAAAACAAGGCGAGCCCAGGAGTTGGGGCCTGTGCTGTGATGAACGTGGCAAAATCCCCAGCAGGCAAAAGGAAGTTCGTTTGGCAGAGCGGTGCTGGTAGAGGGGACAAAGGTCTCAGCTCAGTCACGTCCGTTGCCAAAAGCCACATGGGCATCTGGACTCCTCTGAGGTGATGTTTAAGCTTCCACTGATCCAATTAACCATGGCTTTGCTTGCTTGTGGTATAGTTTAGGAAAGTGGAGTTTCCAGCAGTAGAGCCCAACACAGTGATTGATGCTTCAGAGCCGTGTGGTGAGGCAGAGCAATTATTCCTCCTGGGCTGGATCTTCTCCCATCCATCTTCTCAGAGAACCATTTGGTGAAGAGACAGCAAATCGCTGCTCTGTGGGCTGGGCTGGTGGGACACGATGCTTGCCATTGGTCTGCACTGCCTCTAAGTTAAGCAAATGCATTCTAAAGCCCAAGAAGTGTAAAATACATAACCCAATATACAGATCTTGAGGTAGAAAGGTGAAATGAACCCAGAGGCTGCCACAAGACTTCACATGACATTGGATAAGTGATTTGTTCTCTGCTACTGTAGAAGAGGAATACTAATGCTTTTGCTTCTCACAGGCTTTTGTGAGGTGTAACACTGCAATATACTTGTATTATAGTGACATGACTTTATGCATGCAATTAATAAAAAAATTGTTTAGTTCTTATCTCTCCTATAGAACTGGATTTAGGATTGATTGGCATAGTTAATAGGACTTCAAGAAATGTTAGGCACTGAATGTACTGTATGAAGAATGCAGGAGAAACAAAGTGTACCAAGGCTACAAGTGCCTTGTGGAATATACATGAAAAATGAGAAGGAAAACCAGGGTGAATCATTAGAAAGGCAAAAGGAGTACTCAGAGGACAAGGTCATGAAAGCCCAGTGGATAAAATTTCAAGGTGAATATTACTAGTGAGCTCCAAGGGAGAATTAAAAACAACAGCAACCACCAAAGGAAAAATAAGGCGGCAAATGAAGTGGAAAAGATGGAAACTAAAATCAAAAGTTCCAGATTAGTAATTTCTTTGTGGTAAGGGCAGAAGAAAGTGGACTAAAACCAAGTTTTAAATCCAGTGCATGAAGTGGACAGATTTTTATGTATGTGTAATGAGAGTTTTTCCTTCAACTATAGGTGTATGAGGTATGTCAAAAATACTAGGTTTAGGCATTCCTCTAGCATGCCTTAAGAAGAGATTAATTCAGCTGATTTCCTTGGACTTGCAGCATTGTTAAACTGGGCTACATGAGAACAGAGTCAAGGCTGTTATTTTCAAAAACTTGAGAAATGCATACAATGGTATTCTGCCAGATAGAAACTGAAGAGTTAAAGATCTTTTGCATTTGTTGTGTACTCCTTCAGCAAACACAATGGAGATGAAAGTCACAGACTTGAAACTCAATCATCCAACCATGAAACAACTAGGAAAGAGACCAAGGCACAAATATGGTGCCTGGCTAAAATCTAATGATAGTTATTAATTTACAGGCTAATTTGGCTTCAAAAGTCTTCTGTTCTTTCCCTCTCTTTTCCACATGTCTTTTGGGATATAATTAAAGGTCTTAGTTTTCACATTTGCTAATGTGCTAAGCTACTTCAGGTTGTCTTGACATCATACTGTTTCACAGCATGGTTAACAGAAATACCAACTTCAACAAAATCCCTCTTTGGGTGTATGAAGCATTTGCCTTATTATTGCAGCACTACACCAGTGACACAAAACTTAATGTAAAACTGTAAAACAAGTGACAAAGCTGTGTTGAGGAGCAGTGGTGGTAAGGAAACTCAGGAGGACAATGAGTATTTATATTACAATAGTGTTTGCAACATGCTAGAAATGTTTTCCAAGCATAGAAGACTCTATTCATTGCCAAAGAACTTGTGCCTTAAAAGACAGTGTAAGGACAAAGCACAACAAAAAGCAACATGTGGTATACTAAGTAAAATGATCCATATGATGGTTGCCAGAACAGAGGAGGAAAGGACTTCCTTCTTTTTTTTTTTTTCAGCTGGTTGCTCTTCACTTGGCCCCTGAAGTGGCCTTTCTAAGATAGCTAATTTCTTGTCTGTGTCAGTGAATGTTGGAAAAAAGCTTTACTGGTAACTAGGTAATGATGAGACATACTGCTTTGCAGAGAATGCAATGAAAAGTCTTTAAAATTAAATACCAGTCATGATGAGGATGTTATGGGATAAACTTAGTGCAAGGTCATAGTTTTTTATCACCACTTAGATATGGATCTGATATGTTTATTAGAAAGGGAAAAAAAAAAGGTTTGGTCAATGAATAACTCTTCTGTTTTTATTAAGTAGTAATAATAGCTGCATTTATAGCATGCTTTAGCTAGCTTGTGTACTGCAGCACTGAGATTATATAAGCAACCAAAACAGAATCTTTGAAGCCCAGGGAGAAGGGGTATGCAGAGTAACAAGATTATAGGAGGTTACAAAGTCAGTTCAGAAATGAAGTTTAAATGAAAAGTAATCTCATGCTGAGATAGTTTCACTGTGAATGGGAAAAAAAGTGCTTGGACTCCAGGCTAAGCTTTTCATTGCTGCCAGAAGGCCTCTTGGAAACTGCCTGTGCTCCTGAGGTGGATGGTAGCATCAGGCATCAGTGAGACACATGCATGTCCACAACAGCGTCATAATTAAAAGTCAGAACTTGGGGGCTTGTAGCATTTGCTCTCCTCCACCCAGACCACTCCACCATGTTCTTCACCCTGACTGCTGCTATTCCACTTAAACCATTATTCACTGGTCTCAACAGTGCCATTTTTCAAGCTTGCTTTTCATACTAGCAAGTGAACTGTAACAGGTTGCAGATTTTCCAAATTAAAGGACAGAACTGTTTGTCTGAGTTGGATTCTCTGTTAAGCTCACTTCCTTTCTAATCAGGACAAAGTGTACAGAGTACATCCACAAGGCTATGCAAGTGCTCCTTTGTTGAATGCACCCTCTTTTCCTGAGGTACTCAAAGGGTTAGCATGGTTTATTCATCTCCCAGATAGCTCCCCTGGCCCCTGTTTCTGGAAGGCAAGGAAAGGGTCACCCAGTAGATGTGATCTGAAAGGTGTGGGATTACTGCCTGGCAGGACTAGTGCCAGCCATTACAGAGGAGCCCATGACCAAACACAGGGTCTCCTCAAGTCACTTGGGCAGCACAACTGAAGGGATCTCAGAACTTTTCAAGATCCAGGCTTTGATATGGCAGGAACTTGGTGTTTTCCACGGTATGAAGTGGCATAGGGCCCTTGGGACAACAGAGAATTTGGCTTAGAGCTCTGAAAATAATCTTGCAGCACCCTGTACCATATTTCATTCTGCTTAGTTGATGCCATTGTAGAGTTTCTCTAAAAGTTTTTGCTGAAATTAAAGTCTTAGAATAAGTTGTTTATCACTGAATATCATAATGGTCTAATGCTTAAAAGAAAAAACCTGCCATTATAATCTGAGTTTAAAAGTATTGGGCTAAATCATAAGGAGTATTCTCAATTACTTTATGTAAACTTGTGTTTAATACTGTCTTTAATATTATGAGATTCCTCCAGGCTGTTTAACTAAAATTGGTTTTGCTGTCCCTGAATCTGTCTGAAATTATATGCAGCTTCATATCTGGGAATATAGCCTATTTTTTTACACCAAAATATGGCTAGGGTTGATCCAGAGAGATTTATACATATTAAAATTTTTGTCTACTGTAATAATTTTATTCATGTTTAAGGAAAATTAATTATGCTAGTGAAATACAAAACAATGGGGTTTTTTTTCTTTTTAGCTGAAAATTCTGCTTCCAGATGTCTGTATTTGTAAAGCTATGGAAATGCAGAATAGCTTAGAAAATCCTCAAGACCAACTCATTCCAGTTTTGTCCTCATTTTAAACTTTGTACCATGGAAAGTTCAAAAGCTTTTTTTCACATTGTTTGTGAGATTTCTCCAGAGGGAGTATTTCTGGCTCTGGTTAGAAAAGAACTCCCTGTCTTGCTAAAGATTGACAATTATGTACATTTTTGGCCTCTAACTTAAGCAAGCCAGCAGGCCCTCAGGGTGCTTAAAGTCCAGTTATGAACAGAAAATTACTTTTAAAGAACACTCTCTAAACCCATTTGAAATTCACTCACTGATACAGCAATAAGCAGTTTTGGGGGCAAAAAAAGTGAGAGATTCCTGTTTTATCTGTATGTAGGTCAAATGTATCTGAACTGCTCCAGAATTTTTTCTTGATTTTTCTGCAGAGAAGTCTTCCAGAGTGAGAACAGAGGACTCCAACATAAAGAAAGCCCAGTGCTTCATAGCAGCACAATCACAAAAAGACCTGTTCATTCTGCATCTGATATGTGCTTCCTGCCTCTCTGTCATCATGATTCAGCATGGTGACATGCTGAAAGATCATTAAGGTGGAAACAATGCCGAGCAGTGTTAGGATGATGTGACCTGCCACGATTATTTTGTGTGTACCTGATTTATTGCACATCATATTTTCTCTTTCCTTGTCTTTCGGCTGCCAGGCACGTAGTTCATACTTCTGCCAGTGCCTGGTCTTGTACTTGGAAAAGAGAACAGGGATGCCCTGGGGTGTAGGCAAGGACAGTTTGCCCTCTGTACCTTGGTTTGGGAAGCTTGAGAATACCTCAGTTCATGCCTTGCTGTGTATCTTGCTGTTTAATGAGTTACAAAGTCTCCACCTTTTTCATTTATTTTTCTGATTACCTATGAACAGTTACCCAGAGCTCAAGAGAGGAACTCAAGAAGTGTTCCTTAAAACTATGAAGACAAATTTGTTAAAAACCTGGACATTTTATCTTTGGGTGAAAATACAGTTTCTTTTTCCTGTCTCCAGATGACTAGCATAATTTCTGAACCCCTAAACTCTTTCCCTTATAGAGGTAGTTGTGCAAGTAGGGGAGATTGCAAGAAAATGGTGATCTTAAAAGATCTGCTGCTATGAAAGGAGAGACCTGTCTCAGTAATTTAAGAGAGGAAGGAAAAGATAATAGCGAGTGAGGTTTTGAGCTGATAAGACTGACTAGGTGGTATTCCTCAATAATACTTAGTGGTTTGATTTTTGTTCTCTCTTTTTTTGATGAGGCAGTTCCTTGAGAAGAATGGGGACAGGTTTCATTTTGTTTGTTTTTTGAGTGAACAATGGTATCCTCCCTCTTTTCTTGAACAATGGAGATACAGTATTACAGCTCAGGTTTTGTTAAAACTGTCAAAGTAGCACCTCTGCCCCAAAGAGCTCACCTTTGCCAGGGCTGGCTACAGATGCACGCAGACAAAAGCACTGTGAGCCTGAGCCCCAAAGAGCCACTGCAATCCAGGTGGCTCAGTACTGTGTTTTCTGTCACTAGCCATGCTTTCTTCTGCCAGGACAGTGCCTGTGTTCCCATGCCCCCGTCTGATGCATAACTCAATCCAGTGTCCTGTTGCTCTCCTGCCATTGCACCCTTCAGTGTCTGTCCCATCCCAAGGGATTTGTGATGTCTGTTTTTGCAAAGACACAGTGCCCTTACTCTATGCCTCTCTGTTTGCTTTCAGTGCTTCTCTCGTGCCCATCTTCAAGGCTTTCTTCACTTGTGGTTCACTTAAGACACAGTGTTGAGTTGCTGCCACCAGAAGGGGTGGTTCTGCTCCCTCCAGAGCCTTTCTCCTTGGCATCGCTCTTGTCAAGCCCTTTGGTGAGTCAGTTCAAGAGAGTATTTTCTGTTGGATTAACAAGTTGGATCAGCTTACCAAGTGGTTTGATGTGGTGTAAGAGAGGGCGTGGACCAGCAGGGCCAGGAGTTTGGGAGGGAAAAGCAGGACCACCCAAGTCAGAATAGTAAGCTGACTCGGTCATGTCATGTAACTTCACTTTTATTTACTTCACATTATGTAACTTGATCCATTTCTACTTTCTCTTTTCTCTGATTGAAGAGAAGCTTTTAATTTTGAAACTGAATTGAGAGAATCAGCAGATGCAAAGGGCAGGGTATTTTGTACCAAGACAGGATAATGGCCAATGTCACCTGATACTGCTGTCTAAGGATGCAAGGAGAGGTGTTTCAGGCTATTGATGGTGCAAACAGCATGCCAGGGACTCCAATTTTGTAAGTTTTTATTTGTTTCTTTGTTTTTCTTTTCAGGTTTTAGTAGTTGAAAGGTTCTGGCCGTTGATGATAATAGTTATTGATATTTTAGAACTGAACTCATATGGTATTAAAACTTGTGATATTGATGCACAGCCGTTATGATGGTGTTCTCTGTCTTGTTCTTCCTATCCTCTGTGCAAATACTCTTTGACTAATACCAGAGTAAGGTATTTCATCCTGTTTGAAAGCACATTCCAAGCAACTTATACCAAGGACAGATACTTGTAAACCAGGAATGCTAGTAGTGGATATACAGTAATTTAAATTCCCGTGTTATGAAAATTGTTCTCTCCTCCCTGCATCATCTATAGTGACACTACTCATTTTATCTCTTTCAGTGGGCATTCAGATGGCACAATGCTGTTCATGAATCCACTGAAACATAATGTTGGAATTGTACATTGGAGAGCTTTTACAAAGCAGTAGTGAAATATTAAGTCCTGGAAAATTAAGCTTACAAGGATTTTGTGTAAGTGCGCAGCTAAATTTGTATTATTAACATCCTCGTTTTGTGTTCACAGTGATAGTATGTGCTACAGAGCTGTAATTAATGCTGGGTTGTGATTGAGTCTTGCTATCATTCTGCATCAGCTTGTCACTGTTTGAGTCACCTGAACCTGTTCCTTGCTCCTCCAGTCAGCTAATTAGTGACTTAGAGCAAAGGTGGCATTTTATTGGTACTAGAAGAAATGGCCTTTCCTTTTTATGCAGAAGAAAAAACAGGTCAAGAAGCAACTTGCTCCTTCTTCATCCACTTAATGTACAAGGGAAGATGATAATGTTTATCTTGTCAGGAGGTGGATTTCACTTTTTTCTATTGCTGTTGCATTAGGTTATATTTTCTCCCTGGAATTATTCTCTTTTTTGTTGTTGTTTTGGGTGTATATTGTTGTTTGTTCATTTGTTTGTATCAGGGTGTATGTGTCTACCCTCAGATTGTTGGTAATGCCAGGACCATGTTCAGGAGTTTTCATTAAAAAGCAGATTCCTAAAAAGTATTTCTCCTTTAGTTTAGAGCTTCCTCACTGTGTGATTGACTTCTGACTGGAGGGGACAGGCAGACAAGAGATGAAGGCTCTGTCCTCATCTATTTACTGAATTGTTCAAATGGTTGTTGAAATTTGTGTAGGAGGCAACACTCCTCCCTTTGTGCAAACACATCCTCCAATAAAAGCCATGTGCTGTGGGCAGAAGTAGTCAAAGACTTGCTGCCTTTTTCTTTTTTTTAATAAACAGCAACTTATCAGTTTCAGAGGTTGAACATGGCTTGCTCGTATATGTGCAGACTGTGTTTGTGGATTTGCCCCCCTGTGAACCCAGCCTGACTCCTACCTTATTTTAGCTACAGTTACAGCCATTTATCCACTATTTTAAAGCATATTCTGTATTTAACTTGTGACACGAGTAAAATTGCTGAATCATATCTTTGTGGAGCAACATGCAGCAGTGCATTTGTTAATGGAACCTTATTTTTGATTTTAAAATATCAGCCTCAATCTTTAAAGGAAAAGCTGCAGCACAAAGCTAAAAACAGTTTTTCTTCTCTGTTATCTTAAGACAGCTCTGAATCACAGACCTAGGACAAAAATCAATTGAGAATATGGTTTCCTGATAGAGAATCTGCCCCAAGCATGTCAGGAAGAAAAGTTTTCAGAGGTTCATAAATGCCAATATAACATCAAACACATGCCTGGTGCACTACATACTGTACTGCAAAGGTTCAGTGATTGTTAGAGCTGGGTAGAGCTCTAAAGCAAGGTGGAAGCTTGTTTCCCTTTGTAAGGAAAGCAGCTAGATGTGAGCTCTTCCAGAAAACTCTCTGGAAACTTTCATCTAGCCTCAGTGCTCTATAAATAGAGGAGGTCTTCATCTCTGAGGAGGTTTTGCAATGTTGTGTGGGGGAGTGCTGAGCTCCAGTGGAGGCAGAGGGACCAGAGTTGCGGAGCAGTGTGGTGGAACCAGGAAGGGGACCAGGATCCCCTTCATTGTGAGATGAGGTGAGAGGACAGGTTGAGAGGAGAATAATTAAGATATGAGGCTCTTCCCAAATATGTGTTTGGAGGGAGAAATTCCCTTAGATGCTATACAGAGAGTACTGCCAGCAGTGTGGAAAATGAAGCCACAGTGACTGTCAGCTGGAAACAACAAAAAAAGATGCCTGCCTCAATCAGTCAAGAAACACTCCTGAAGAGTGGATCCTTCCCTCCCCACCACAAATGGGGAAATGGTTTCACTGGGACCAGTGAATACAGCAATACATGCTGCTAGAAATGCTGTAGTTCACCATGTAGAAATTATTCAATTTTTCTGATGGACTCTCATGAGTGTGGTAATATATGAGAGAGTAATGACAAACATAACTCTAGACGAAGTCCCAAGGGCAAAACACTTGGAATTTTGTTTCTGAAAAATATGTAAATATAGAAAGAAACCAGGTGATTGTTACAGAAAGCAGAAGAGTCTGACCTAACACTCTCCCTTTTCAATAATGTAGGGAAGTTCCTTGATTGTGATGGCAGATTAAAAAGCACTGTCTTCCAAAATGTAGCTACACTGTATTTTCCAAGATTTAGCTACAGTTTAAATATGGGGGAGAAGTTGTGTTTGGGTAAAGTTTCATGTATTATTTTCTAAATAAATAACTTCAAAAAATTGTATCGAAAAAGGAAAATTTTACTCAGACTTCTGATAGCTCAGCCTCATAGCAATATCAAAGTCTTAGTATACTATACATTTGAAAGAGGCATACTCCATTACTTGTTTGGTTACTTTTGGGGGGAAAAAATCTGAAAATATAAAAAAGAGGCTTAATTTTGGAGGCAATATTCTGTCTACAGAAGAATGAAAAAATGAAAGCAAACTATTTTCCTCCTTACAGACTGCATATTGAATGGTGGTCTATAGATCTTTGTATGCAATCTTTAAATGTTTTTCTTCCTGCCAGCAGTTTCAGAGTTAAGAGAAACCTTAATTTTGTTGATGTAAAAACAACATGGAAATAATAATAATAATATAGGAAAACTGAGCCACTGCCCTACAAGGCTATCATTCCTCTGCCTTCCTGTATCATCCAGCTACAATTTCTTTAAAAAAGCTTACAATTTCTTAATCTCTTTAAAGGTGAGGGAGATGTGTTTTCTGTACCAGAACAGTGTTTACTTCTATTAGTGTACTGAGGTTTTATGGTGGAATTTTAAGACCAGCCCTTTAGATGGGCTAGAATGTATGATACAAACTGCTAATTGTAAGGTAAATTACAAGGAGAAAAACCTCACAAAACCAAAACTGATGACAAATCACTTGGTCATGTTTGGCTTCTAAGTAATCGGGACAAAATGTACAAATGGGAGGGGATTTCTAACAGTGTCATGCATTAACTCCCAAAAACTTCCCTTTGCTTTTTTATTCCAGTCAGCAAAGTCATTCTCACATATCCCAGGCTGCTGCAACTGAATCATCTACTGCAATCTCCAAGGCCCCAATAGAAAGGGTTTCTTCATGTAAACAAGCCTGTTCACACACACACAGGACAGAAGTAGTCATTCCAGTGTTGGTGTAATCTCTCTGAGCAGCTTCTCAGACACCCTAAGGCTGTACTCTTGAAGTTGTGCACCCATACCTGACATGTGTACAGTGGTTTTAAGAATATTTTCTTAACATTTTGCTAACTACTGAAATAAATTGTACATAAATTAGTCTGGCTGCATGCTGTATTGCTGTGAGAGAGTCTGAGAAAGAAGGGAGAGGCTAGAACTTGTTTTCAAGTGGTTTATTGACTATTAAACTCATAGGTAGAGTAAATGCAGCAGCAAATAAGCTGATCTTTGTGTTACAACAGTGCACAGTCTCACCTTCTCCCTTCTTGCATCCTATTTCCTATCTAGGTCACTGTGCAGTGCAAGGCTGTTGATTTACCAGATAATGTTTCCACACATTGCCCTAGACATGGTGATGACAGGCAGGTTTTCAGACTGTTTATGCAAATCTCTAGTGTCTTGAGCCTACTCCTGGCACAAATTTTACCTTCCTCCTGGCTGGTTTGGTGCCTGGTATGGCTTGGCCAGCCTTATGGATGGCACTGGCTATACTGACATCTAAGCAGCTTTGTAGATAAAGCCATCTTGCTGTCAGCCTGTTAAACGTAGATTCCGTCACTACCCTGCAACTGCTGTGTAATTAAATGTTCTGCTAGGCATACTCTGGCTTAATGAGTTTTATGAGTCATGGTGGCAAAGAGAAAGGAGAGTCCCCGAAAACAAGAATGGGCACAAACACCCTCTTGATAATTATCTTATTTAGAGAGTAAAGGTTCTTGTTGTACAGAAAAGTCAACACCAGGTCTCCTTGGATCCTTTGTCAGAGAATCTCACACTGATGCCTGCTAAGGTACTGGAGAAAGTGATTTTGCAGTTCTGAATTGCATAAAACAGTAGTACAGGCACTTGCACGAAAGTGGTTTGTTTGTGGCATCTTGATTTGAGAGGCTTGAGAAGGAAGGAAGAGGTGAGAACTTGCAAATTCTGTGCTCTCATAAACTCAACCCCAAACCCATCTACACCACAGGATATGTATTACACCCAGGAGGAGAGCATTGCTAGGCCCCAGTAGTCAAGATCTGAGCATTTAAAGCATCACCAAAACCATGTCTCACTAGCTGCAAGCAACTAGGGGCATGAAAACTGCTGGTGTGAGAAGGCAGCTCAGCAGCATCATGGTCTGGTGTGCTGAGGCAGAGGGACTGCACCCTGCATGGCCAGGACCATCCACACTCTGCTTTCACACCCTGTTGTTCCAGGAGGGAGGGACTGTGCCCCTGGCAGTGTGTGCAGCATGGTGGCTCTGCTTGACCCCAGCTGGGCCTCAATGGAACCTTCTCCTTGACTGCCAGTGGGGGAGAGAGGCAGTCAAGGAGAATGTAGGGATGAAAAAGTGTGGGGCACATCTGGAGTTCCTCTGACCAGACTCACCCTCTTGGTGTAGCTTGCCCTGAACAAAGCCAAAGCCAGCTCCTGGGTGCATGGGGCAGAGCAGCACAGAGGTGCCTGTCAGTGTTAAATTCCAGGTCTGTGGGCTGAGGAGATTACTGCTCAACCCAGCTCTCAGGCACACACACACCCTGCCAGCTTTCCTTGACCTATTTACTAGCATTGAACTAGATATAGGCAGACCTTGTGTTTCAGCTGCCTGAGCTAGCACGGCTCACTTTGATGGCAGAGGAGCAGGGGAAGCATACAAACAGTTTTGCTGACAGGGTAGTGATGGTTAGGAGGAGAATTGTAACAGCCAGGATGAGATTGGATGGAGGTACTGACACTTCAAGCTGGAAACTTGAGTCTCCAGTCTGGCTGGAGGTTGCAGTCCATATGGCTGTGGTTGCAGACAGGCTGTGACTGCACAAGCAGGGCTTTGGGTAGAGCCGTTCCCTCCCTTCCTTTCCCCATGCTGCCCCAGCAGCCTGCCTGCCTCTCCTGTGGCTTTCCTTGTCTCTCCTTGTCTCACCTGAGCCTGGTGTGCTCATGCAGAGACTGCTCGTGCTGGGCCAGCTCGTGTCCAGTGCTTGCAGCAGCACACAGCACAAATGACAGGGCTCTGTGTATTCCCCAGATGGGACAAGAATCAGCCTCTGCTGCAGCCCCTCTGCTTAGCTTGTCTTTTCACCTTAAGCTGTTCATCTATCTGGGTCCTGTTGCAAATGCTGAACTAAACCCTTAATACCCCTGAGCAGGGATGGAGGGTTAAATCAGATGAAAGATTAGAGTATCTTAGCAGGATATATCTTAACCAAGGGTCCTGGGTCTGTAAGTAAAGTTTAAAATGCCCTGGGCAGCTGGCTACACCCCTGGTGGTGCCAAGACTTGCTAAGCAGCAGCCTGTGTGAGCTGCTGGTCCCTATTCAGTCAGATCTGCTGCCATCTCTTCAAGACCAGGACACTAACTTTGTTTGGTGGGCATCCTAACCCATGGGCAAGAGAAGGTGGCACGTGAAATACTTTGCAAAACCCTGCAAACTCGAGACAGATGTCTAACCTGCACAGTGGGATTCACACAGCCTGTTCCTCCAGACACAGCCAGTTTCTTGCTTCTCACCTTTTCAGTCCTCCAGGCACTTTTTGAGGTAGCCACCAAAGCACATACTTGAGGTGGTGGCAGAAGAGAAAGGCCTGTGCAAGCAGGAAACATGGTCTGTATAGGAGAAGCATGGGAGGTCTGGCATACAGCACCTTCAGTTTGTACATCCCAGAAAAAATGAAAGAACAGTAAATAAAGCTGTCTGCTTGTTTTGGCTCTGGTGATTGAAACTAGGTAGTGTGAATTAGTATAATTTAATTTTCATCACTCTCTTTTATAAGCTTTAAAGTTCTGCATCTCATATGACTTACAATCTTTATGGGCTTCATTTTTGATCTCTTTTTAGATGTTGATATATCCATGCTTTTTTAGTCTTGCAGTCTATTTTTGGGTAATAGCTACAAGATACAGTCTTTTTTTTAGCCAGCCTGATAGCCCAAACTGTGCCAGACTCTCCTTCTTTTATACTGCTTGCTGCAATATCCTTTCTCTGGTTGTGAGACACACACTCATTGACCCTGAAGCTGCATACACATTCACAGGGCTGCTACAAAATTTGTTTTCTTTGCTTGCTGTTTTGTCACCCCTTTCCACTGATCTCCTTACCTCAGTAAGAAAAATTCAACCCAACATATACAAGTGCATTTATATTGTGGCTGATGGTATTTTTCTGTGCATGCAGATGGGTTTCTTTGCTGTGCACAACAGGTGGAGCGACTTTGCTCCATGTGCCATACATGGGGAAATATTGTAAAGCTGCTCTCTACAAGCACAGATTGAGTTTCACTGATTTTAAACCATCAAACACACCTGCTTATCTTTGCTTTCAGAACCTTCCAAGCCTATCTCCATTCTTTCCAGGACAAAGTACAAGCTGAAATCCCTCCTTCAAGGCGATGCTGTATTTCCCCATGCTTAGATTTTTACCCCTGCAACTTTGTTCTCTTTATCATGCTCCCTTTCACTTCCAGGAGATGCACTAGGGAACATCTGCTTCCCAGAAGTTCCTTAGATCATCCTCAGTCAAACTGGCAATGGCAAATCTGTGGGTGTCCCGCTACCCCTTGGGCTGGCCAGGCAGTGATACTGCAAGGCTACTGCATTTCTGAGTGGGGATGACATAAAGTGGTATCACATCCTGCTCAAGTTCTTTGCGTGCTGCAAACAAGATTAACTTGGATCTTAGAAATGAAAATAGACATATACAGGCTATAAGTTCATGCAGATGTTTATAGAGATTGCTTAGGAAATAAAGATCCCAATCATGATAAAAGTAATGAAAGAAAATAATCTAGATTATTTTGGTAAATTCTGTTCTCTTACTGTCACACAGAATTTATCTTGCAGGCTATTGTAGGTCATCAATCTATTATTTTGTTTTAAGATAGTAGTTTCTTTCTTCCCTAACCATATCCTAATATTTGCATTATAAAAAATAAAATAGTTTAGACATTTTAGTTTGTCTATGCTAGAAAAAGGTACTGTTACAACAATGCAGAAGTAATCATTCATACCTTTGTGCAGACAGCATAAAGACATAACAGAACAGCAACTCCCAAGTAAAAACTGGAAGAAATTAAGTGATGTAAGTCACCTCTCTATCATCCAAAGAAGGGATTTTGCCAGCATAAACGAGTTTGGTTACAAAACCTCACAGTTCTTACTGCAATTATTATACTAGGAAAACTTGTAGATCCAGACTGCCTACAAAAACATGACTGCAGCAGCCACCAATATCCCAAGGACTTGCTACACTGAAGTCAGTCAGTTACAACTCTTGACTTCACTGGAAGTTATTCCAAGAATGACTTTCTCCCACTGGACTGGATTCCCTTTCATAACAGGAGCATAAAATGCTCTTCTAGTACAATCACATATTCCAGGAAATATGTAAAAGGAATTTTTTTTTATGTGGGGGAGGGACCGTGCTGTGAAGATGAATCATTTCTGTATTGGAATTCTTCCACTCCAGTAAATATCCAACCTCCCACCAGCATGCTTGCCCTCCTTATTTTGCTGGCTTGTGAGATTTTTACATCTCCAGGTGGCCTCTTTTCCCCTCCTAGATAGCGCAACTCAGCCTCACAGCCAACACAACAGCTAGCCAGAACTTTTTTTAGCTTGATAAATATATCTGTGTGAAGGCATTGTGTGGTGTGTGTGAATCCAAGTGGGGCCAAGGTGCGAGCTGGGCAGCACGCAGCCCAGGGCTGAGGCAGCTCTGTGCCAGGCAGGAGGAACTCTGTCCCTCCCAGCACATAAGCAGGGGGAGCTTTCAGCACATAGGGCATGGCCATGTAAATCCCTCTCAGCTACATGACTTCGCAGCCCCACATTTTAGCTTCCACCCAGTGCTCAGGTGCCTTGCGCTGGGCATGCTGGGTTTCCTGCAAATGGATGGCTTGGGTGCCTGGCCCCATACTCGGCCTGTGCTCTTGTCATTAATCTGGGCTCTCCTATCTAAGCCTGACAGAGAAATAAAAGCACCATCTTGCCTCCACCAGGAGAAATGAAGTTTCTGGGCTTTGAGGCAGGAAGACATGAGGAACGATCAGTTAAGCTGCTTGTCACTGGTGCAAAGTAAGCAGCTGGAATAGTGGTGGCTTTCCTAGGTATTTTAGAGCAGAGCTTGGGAAGCTGGAATGGGAGGATACACAGTACTGCCCTGCTCCCACCTCTACTATTTCTGCCACCTGTGATGGTGTTATAGCATACCCAGCTCTCCAAGATCTTCTGGCAGCTCCCTGTAACAGCTTGACCATTTCTATGGTCTCTTGAGTGGTAAGAGCCAGTCCCAGTCATGGTCTTTTATCCTTGGAGTGGCAAAAGTCAACTTTGCCAGTTCAGCTGGGGAGCCAAGAGAAATGGCTTTGGCCAGTCAGACCCAACCAGGTGCCCTGAAGTGCAACATTCCCTGGGTCTGCTCTACCAAGCACCACGCAAGGGGTTGACATGTTTGGGTACCTTCACTTTTGATCAACACAGACCTGTTTCATTTTATATTGCAGCAGTCTAGGAAAGTGCAGATAGTCAGTGACTGGACCTCATCTTAAAACTCATTTAATTCAGGCCTTGCACTCGCCAGTCAGCAGTTTTGCATGGAGCCGAGTGATGCTCAGACACCATAGGTGATATGACCTGCCTATGTAGTTTCATGTGGTTCTAGCTTTGACTGTCATTGTTGTTTTTGCTTGTGTTTGGGGTGCTTTTCAGAGATGGTGCTTCATTGCCAGCGTGTGTGTAGCTCCATAGGATCAGTGGTGAGGAAAGCCTGTTTTACAGGCTGCCTTCTAGCAAGCGTTCACATGCGGTCGGCTCAGACCTGACTTTGTACTGGATGTGACTCAGAGCGTGTCCCTCAGTGCACAGGGCAGGGTGGAGGCATGTGCAAGTGGGCAAAGCAGGTGCAAACCACTGTGTCCTGGGCTTTCCTGACCATTCATGTGTGCAAATGGCCCTCCTCAGACACCAGGGGATGTGGTGTCACTTGGGGTCTCTTACCTCCCTGAAGAATCATGCCTTGGGCTTCCTTTCACTCCCCTGCTTGGGTAAGGGGAGTTTGCTTTAACATATCAGGTTGAAAACTTCAAGTGGTTTAAGAGTTGCTTCACATGCAGCTCAGCTGTCACAGCTCAGCAGTAGCTGCCTCCAGGGGAAGGGGAGAGTGGGAAGTGAAGCACAGACACCCTACAGCTGCAGGACTCTACCTATGCGGCTCTGCCTTTGGCTGTTTTTGCAAAACAGTGCAAAGTTTGTGCATTTCAGTATCTGCCCTGTGCACATATTCCTGATTTGTTAAAAGCCTGCCAGTTATTCTCCTTCATCTCTTGCACACAACTGCAGTTTATCCTAATTTGGTGTCTGGAAAAATCTTGTCACTCAAATTACACTAGCAGAAGGTGAAAGTAAGCAAGGAGGAAACAAAGACAACTGCATATATTCCATGTGGGTAGATTACTTGTTCTTTTCCTGTGGAACAACTGTGGATGTTTTTCTTACTTAAAAAAAAAAAGAAATTAAGGCAAAAAAACCCCCACCACCAAGCAAGCCCCAACCTCTGGCTAATTACCAGCTTCAGCTACGCCAGACATACCCAGCTATATGCACGTAGCTGAGTGATGCCCTCCCAGAGCAGGGCACATTCCAGGCACTTGGCTCTTTGGGATTAACTGTCTCTTTCATCAGCTTGGCTTGGACTACTGTTGCTGTTGATTCTGCAATGCAGATCTTCCTGAGAAAGACTCTCACGCTATTGATTACAAAATATTGCCATTTTGACAACCACCACAGAGGATCCAGCCCTCGGTGTTTTGGGCTGTTGTTGCCAGACATAGGAGCTGTGTTATTGATCACAGCCAAAAGTGAAAATATGCATGCTTTGCACTACACAATGTTGAATATCTAGTGAAGCAAGATGAAAGTTATCATTTATGTCACTTGGGGGAAAGGGCTCTGCCAGAATGTGGGTGGATGTATTTTATCTAACATCCTATCCAACATTAGTGGCTGAGAGCAGCAAGCAGGAGAATTACAACACTTCTGCTTGTGAAACATCATGGGAGAAGCAGAAGGGTGTGGATTTGTCCACACCTCATTTTAGGTGTCTAAATGAAGCACCAATGTCAGGAACAAAGTTGTCCGGGGTACTTCCTCAGAGAGAGACATGGTTAAGATTTTAGGAGGGATAAATTGCTTTCTGCAGGCACCTCCCTCTCTCTTCACCACAGAAGACCACAGAGAGCTGCACTGCTCACCTCCTCACTGGCTGCAGCAAGGTAGCAGGGTGGCAGAAGTACTGCCTGAAGGGGAGATACTGGTACTTGTGTGGGGCCTCTCTTAAGGATGGGAAGAGGGAAATGCTAAATGATTGGCGCAGAATTCCTCTGGTGGGGGGACAGCCACAGCCAGCAGTAGTCAGCATGTACAGCAGATCCTGTTATCTCCTGCCCAGAGGTGTGCTCCAGAGGAAGGTTGTACTGGAACAGTCTCCATGAGGTAAGAACCTACTGTGATGCCAACCCTGAAGCTCTGCTGATTTACAGCAGGATGAAAATAGCCCTCAGAGGTTTCACACTAGTGAAAGGTCAGTCAGACTGGGACATCAGGGCCAGCATACAAAGGAGTGGGCAAAACAGCTACTTTTGTGTCTATGTTCGGAAGCTCTGCTCTAAAGATAGACTGCTGAACTATTTATTGTGACATTTGTCTGTCCCATCTGCATAGGAACAGGTCTATCTCTGAATGCTATCACCATTAGAGTGGGTACTGGGCAGCCTTGAGCCCAGGCCAGGATTGTACTGTAGTAACAGAAATTTAAAACAGTCCTGTCCCATATTCTCTGCCTTCCACAAGCTTACTCACAGTGTGTTCCCTGTTAACGCTTTCTGTGAAATCTGGCAAGATCCCCTTCTCAAAACCCAGGGGACTCCTGGGTTCCAGTAAGCTGACATTCAGATGAGCTGCAACTATGGGCAAGTTCTGTGACACCTTCTTGATGCCAGCATGTGCAAAAGAAAAGTCAGCGTTAACCTTCCCAGCAGACCCTGCTTTCCTGGGGTGCAGGGACACCCTGCAGGTACCCATTACTTCATCTGGCTGCAGAAAGCCCCTGCCAGCAAGGAGAGGGAGCAGAGGTGGGGTGGCTTCAACCAGTATTTGGAAAAGTTCCAGGTCTTACAAGGCCAGTAAAATGCTGAATAAAAAAGGTAGGTGGTTTAGTAAACCTGGCATGGCCGGCAATGACAAAGTGACAAAGGGCATTTTCCTCGTGGTCAGCCTCAAGGCTGGGAAGGAGGGGCAGGTGCAGCTGCATGTCAGAGCAGGTGGTGAAAGTGTGCATCACTATGATCACACAGAACAGCAGTCCCCAAGGGGTGATAATGGCTTTGGGGGATCTAAGGTGCTCCAGGTGAGTTGATACAGTTGACAGAGCTTACAGTCCTATTGCCTGACCCTCACCCTCCTCTGCCCTTTCTTCCAAGAAGGGGTTTTTGAAGTCCAAAGATATGAAAGAGCACTTCTGTGTTGTTCTTTAGCACCTGACTGTCTGCCATAGTTAACATGCTGTTTTTAAAGTAGCTGGGTCCAGAAAAGATAACGTTCAACCTTTCAAAATACACATTTCTTTCCCTTTATGGGGAAAGGCCCTATGATTCTGTAGCCATAGCATGGATGATCAATAACAGCTGTGTGCCTCCCCTTCCTTCTCCTCTCCCCAGGGGCCTGTGTGCCCCTCTCTTTCAAGTGCAGTAGTGTGTGTGTTTTGGACAGAGCAGGTGCTGGCTCAGGCAGGTCCCCACAGGCACTTGTGAGGGGCAGGGCACAGAGCAGGGCACGCTGCAGGGCTGGGACAGGGGCAGAAACACCACACAGGGGCTCAGTAACCTGCCTGCCTCAGAGCCTGCTCACTTCCTGTCCCGTGTTGGAGGAAGCACCTGGGCTGAGAGATGAGCTGTTCAACTGCTGCCAAAGATAAAAATGAAGAACGCCTTTGGGAAAGTGGCAGCCGGAGAAATAGAAGAGGATTTTGTATTTTGAACGCCACTGTGAGAAAAGGGAGTGACCTTCCCTGAGGGCTGGGAGACAGAGGTTCAAAGATTTGCCTCTCAAGTCTGTGCAACCAGTGAAATGCCTGCTTGTGTAAGACCAGAGTTGAGGAACACCTTCCTGGGACACCACCAGCAACTGCTGTGAGGACAGGGGCAGGAACAGGGATTGATTTCTTGGACCACTGGCCCGAGTCACTGCAGGCAGCCATGTAGCAGAGGTTCCTTGGAAACTAGAGATCTCATATCAAAAAGCAGCAATGTTTGCTGCTGTCTTCCTCTGTGTGTAGTCTTTTTGGTCATGCCTCTGGTAACTAGGAGCTCTGCTCTCATTTCAAGACTTGGTCTGCTGATGACCAGCTTGCAGTCAAATATGTTTGAGTCAGATTGTCCTTCAAATTGAACAGCTTTACTTTTTCCCTCCTGTCCCCCCACACTGTTTATAGTGAGAAATCATAAGCTCTCTCATCCTTTGCTTTTCTGAAGTTCTTCCAATGTCTTATAGAATGGGCTGTTTATTCCCTGTAATGTTCCTGGATATCCTGGATATATCTTCACAGCACCTGTTGCAGTTTGAGAGCTTTCTGAAAATAGATCTAACTGGAATTGTATACAATATTCCAGATGAAGTTTCTCTAGTGTCTTTTCAACAATGCTATTAGAAAAATTTCTACTGCTTTTCTGTCTGATTCTTACTACACCATTTGACTCTAATTGTATAATTTCATCTCTGAGAGATTTCTGCCTGTGATATCCATGACTTTTTGAGTACCAGCAACACCCTCCAGCTGTCTACTGTTGACAGATTTCATCACAGATCAGTCATGTTTCACAATACTGCTGGTTTTTTTTGGTTTTTTTTTTTTTGTTTTTTTTTTTTTTTTTTAATATCTGAACTGTCAGTAAAAACACTGAAAGTCCTAAGACTGGTACTTGTGGAACCCCCTCATGCCAGCACAGCACCTGTCCAATGCAACTTGTATTCTTCCCTTAAGGCAGTTCCTCCCTACTTTACAGTTTGCTGACTAATCTTCATCTTCTCCACTTTGCCTTTTAATCACCAAAGTTGTGGCACTGAATCAAATGCTTTGTTGAAGTCCAATAGCTGAGACAGACTATGTTACCTCTGCCTAAAGAGGGATTGAGTTAATCACATCTAAGAAAGGTAATTGCTTAGTTTGGCATGGTGTAGTTTTAAAAGACTCATCTTGCATCTTGTCCTGTTTCCCAGCTACTCTTTACATACAATTTGTAGTTATTCATTCTCTAAATTTGTTCTAAAGCTCTTGATATGCAGCTGGTGGATAATCTGGTGAGGACATGCTTTATACACTTTCTTGTAAATCAGATGCAGGATTACTGTGTGGCAGATTAATATGCTGTATCTTCTTGTGCTTTCATCAACTTTTAACGTGGTCTGGTTTTAATTCTTATTAGTCAGGTGAGCGCTTGCTCATGAAGGTGTAGGCAGATTCCCTGGCCTTATTCAGGACTGTCCATACAGGCTTTATGTGTTTTCATGCATTTTATGCTTTAGTTCTCAGGTTGTGCACTGTGTGAATGCTTTGTGCCTTCGGGCTCTTGGGAGAATGGGTTGTAAAATTTGTAAAGAGTTGCTTGGCTGACTGTAGAATATAAAATTAGTGTTTGAAAAGAGAGAGCAAAACAGCCAGGGTAAATGCAGTTTCTCCTTGGAGTCACTCAAGTTTTTTGACAGCTGCAGTGTTGCAGGAGCAACTCAATGTCATGGGAACAAGGGAATTTGTTTTCATCAGAGAGTTGCTTTCCCTGCCAAGCTGGCAGCAGCTACAGATGGGAACACTTAACAGGGAAACACTTTCATACTGCCTGTGCTAGGAGGGGAGTTCTCCACAAATGACTAAGTGACACAATAGTGACCTTCACCTTCTGATCTTCTTCCATCTTCTCACTGTCTTCTCACTGCCCTTGTTCTGTTTTTAGGTTTGTTTTTTTGGGGTGTTTCTTTTTTTTTTTTTTTTTTTTCTTCTTAACAAGATTCTGGATGGCAGTGAACACAGGGATGCTACAGATTTGCACACTGAAAGGGCAGAATTCAAAAGGTGAGAAAAACAAGTATTGTGTAACGCTCAGTCCTCCAGCTCAAACAAAGCTAAAGTTTCCTTCAAACCTCAAGCTGTTTCTTACAACCATTCTGAGGATCATCCCCACAGCCTGCTCCGAGGTGTCAGATATTCTGGAAGAAGTTAGTTCTTAGCTTTGATCCTGAATCAAGCCTCCGTCATTTATGGGCCAAACATCTCTGTGAGTTAGGTGATCCTAACTGTGTTTTGTCCACCACAGGGAGGGGAGAGAGATTCCTTGAGGTTAAGCGTGTAACTTAACAACCCTAGAGGGACACTGCCCAAGATAAGAGTTAGAGGGGACTCTGATGGCCAGCCCAGTGATAGTGTTTGTTTTTGCAAGTGTTGGAGGGTGTGTTCCCCAGACATGTGAAGAAACAGCAAGGAAAATACCTGTTTGCAAGGGTGAGAGGGAGGTCAATGAGATGAGCATTACAATTATTTGCTAGTATGGGCCTCCTCAATGTTCTCTCTATACAGTAGGATATAGGCACTAATAAATTGGAAAAAGATAGCCACAACCCTGTGGATTTAAAAACACACCGAAACACTCTCTGCTTTTTAAATTCTATTTCAAAAATTCTTGCAAACAGACTAAAATTTCTCTGCCATGGATATTTCTGGGATGGTCAAAGCACAGTAATTAATGTTTTGAAGTGTGCTGTCTTCTGTACTTGAGATACTGCTGTCATACATCTAGTTTAATCCACTTCTGATGCTGCCAGCTACATAAGGCAGATCTCTGTGATCACTGACCAGTTTTGTCCCAGACCAGTCCCTGGAAGATGTTCAAGCTGCTGACTTGCCATGTTGCTGCTTTAGTCATTATTGGGTTTCCTCCTGTTCCTCAGGGTCACCGTCTCTTCTTTCCTCTTCATGTTGAAACAGGGCTTGTTGAAGGACCTGGTTATCAGGCACTCTCAAAACATGGCCAAGGTCAGTCTGTTTTCTCCACTGTACTGTTTGTACAGCTGTGGGTAATCACACAGGCTCTGAAATCTCAGCATTCCTTTGGCTCTCTGGCTGCTTTATGATCACTGTCCCCCCGCAGGCATCCACGTTGAAGCACTTTGATTTCTGGGGAAGAGACATGTCCTTCCAAGACTTCAGCTTGTACAGGTGTATGTGTAATGTGTATTTAATAAGAGTGGCTCAAAAGGGCTTACAGGGAAGCTTAGCATTGATACTGATGACTTCCATATGGGATGTATTCTTGTCATGGGAACAAAAGAAGTATTTCACCCATTTTGAGATCATATTCTTGTACCAGTGAGTAGAGATATGCATGTCATCTATAGGTATCCTCATAAGACCTGTGGTCCAAGCTTACCCTGATTTTACATAGCCTGTGATAAACTTAGAAACCAGTAATAGAGGCATTTAAAATTAGGATTAATGTTTCAGTTATTACAGTTTTCTAAACAACAAGTATTGATTCTCTGGGATTTGTTGGAATAGGTGGATTTTCCTGGAGGACAGGAAACAAAAACTTCATGCTGACTTTTTAAAGGTGATTTTTAAAATATAAATGCTTATAAAACCTTCATTGATTTGCACTCTGGGGCCTTCACACTGTGACAGAACTATAAAATGTTCAGTCTGTAATGAGCACAGTTTTAACACGATTGCAGTTTTCCAGGTCAGAGCTGATCATACAGCACAGCACTCAGGAATAGCTGGGCCTGAGTTTTGGAGACACCTGCAGAAGTAACAGCCTGTGACCAAGTCACAGCTTTGACATACATATGAAAGCTTCTGAGAGGAGATTTACAGCCCTCAGTGTCTTCAAGGTCATCACCCATGCCACAAAATGACATTGTTAGACTACTACCTCTTCTCCAGCTCATTTTGAATGGACAAAGGTCTGTAACACAAGAGTACTTCCTCCACTCATCTTGAATTCTTTGTTTTGATGTAGCTGTGTCAAAACCCTCCCCTGAGACCAAGCATAAAAATTCTGGTTTCTGTGCCTGGACTAACACAAATTTACCTTTCTACAGAGTATGAGAAGACTCACAAGCCCCCTGTGGCACAGGGGCAACAGACAAAGCCTATTAGTATGATGCCAAAACATTATTCCTGAGTACCTAGGCATAAAAAGGCAGAATTAACTCTGTGTCAGCATTTAAACAACCAGGTGAAACCTGTCAGTACTGGTCACTGTGACCCACTTGAGCAGAAGAAACTTGGATGAAAGCAGCCACAAGGTGTGGGAAGGTAAAAAGCTATGTAGGGAACTAGATGGAAAAGCACCACCCTGAAGCAAAGGCTTCTTCAATACAAATCTGTAACTGGTACCCCCTGTTCTTGACCCCTCATAGTATGGCTAGCTTAAGCAATACCAGTTCAAAAGGCAAATGGCCATTCTCTGTGAGCAAACTGGTCATGTATCAATCTCCTTCCCCTTCCTCATCAGGTCTGGAAGGTCCCATGCACCAGACAGAATTCTTCTCCCTGTTCCCTATCAGCCTCAAGGCTCCTGGGCTCCCTTTCTTACCAGCCTTGAAGGTCCCAGGCACCCAGGCTGTGATGACACCATCACAAAACAGGGAGGTGTGGCAGAACACAGAGCACTGTCTAGAAAATCAAGAAGTTATGAGAACACAGTGGGACTTGGACCACAGTTGCCACTGGACAGCAAAACCCATGATCTCCCAGTGGTCAGGGATACTTTCACCATCATCTGCTTCCCCAGAGTTCTGAGTGATTCATATTTTTCCATGTTTTTATTCTATATTATGATTATTATATTGATACCGCAAGCCAAGTTAAAGATTTGACCCATTCTGCAGAGCATCCAGGTCATTAGGAACTGTAGGCCCACCTGTGATACAAATTTTGAGCTAAACTACTTAGAAACTTATGGTATGCTGATTCTAATGATAAAAATCATGTTTGATTCTGGTCACAGAATTGTATGCTATGCCAATCATAAAATTCTGTTTAAAAAAATACAGCTTTAATTATAATTACAACTTCATGTCATCATCCTTCCAACCCCACAGCATTGGGTAACAAAACAGCTTTCATGTAAAATGTTTTCTGGCCCAGCTGGGAATAAAGCACTTAGAAGAAGCTGCATACAAATACCTGGTGCAGATGTAGCTATTTTTTTCAGCAAGAGAAAATATTTATTCTGGTGTAAGTATATCAAATAGCTCATTCTCCAGGGTAATAGAAAGCAACAGATGGCTCTTCAGCTCTGCATTATGGAAGAGGTCTGCTAAGTGGAGTGGCCACAGAAAAAACAGTCTGATGAAGTCACAGAAGGTCCCTGAGACCAGCAGTACCAACAGAGTCTATGCTCAGGGGGCACTTAATCTCCATTTCCCCCTATAATCACCTTGGACTCTCCACATGGACCAGTGGCTAATGTTAGTGCTCCAAAAGCCAGAGGGTTTCACACTGGAGCATGCAGGAGGTGTTTGGTTTGTTTCTCTATCCTGCAGAACAAGGGGAGCTTCTCATTGGGGTTTGGAGTCTGTCGCTGGGAGTGGTTAATGTGAGGTGTGCAGGATAGCTTATGCAGGGAAGGTTCCCCTAACCTGTCATTTCTTGTGTGGGTGTGTTTTGCCCTGGAGCAACTTTAACTGCTTTTTTAACAGAACTTTTTGGTGGGAATTGTCAGGAAAGCATTTCTCTAACTACCTAAGCCTTGCTGTGTTTTTTTGGCCCTACCTAAACCGCAGCATAAAGTATTCTGTACATTGGGAACTCTCAAGACTTGATAGTCATCTCAGTGGCACCCAATTTAAAGGTAATTATTCCTGATTTACATAGGCGTGAATAAGGGCTTTCCATATATAATATAATATATTGCCTCTCTCAGATGTAGACACAAAGGCTATTCTCAGATTCCTTCTTATAGAGAGTGAAGTGCAGATGAATCAGATTAACTCCTTTGCCAAGAGCCATTACTGCCAAGCTGCAGCATTGGAGAGCACCAAGAGTGTGGAGGAGAATATGTATTTGGCACTGCAGTGCAGGGGCAGCAGGGGATCCTGAGGGCTGCAGGAACTGAAAAGCATCTGAGATTCTTTAAGGTTCATAGGGTTCAGATGAGACACCTAGACATGCGTACCAAAAACAAACAAAAACAAAAAAACCCAAGCAAAATCTGCTGTTATGTAATTGGATTTACCTTTTCTGATGAGAGCCATACCCTCAGGTTCCCTCACTTTCCTGACTCCCAAAGCTGAAGGAAACATTTTAGGTTTTCTTTGTTTGCAGCTCTTACTCCACCGGCATCTTTTCCAAAACTACAACACATTATAACTTTAGCTCTTACATTTTCTGTGTCCTGCCTCCATGCTGTGGCAGAAAAGCCCAGCATTTAACAATCAAGCCAATCTGGAACATTTCTACCTTTTCCTTGTAGAAATACAAAGGATCATATAATTTCAGTTAGACTTTGCAAGGGGCTCAGACACAGAGCAGGGTATGGGAGAGATGAAGGAGAAAGGTTAATTTCTGCATTTCACTTCTATTGCATTAAGGGTGTTGGTATTGATGCAAAATAAAGATATTCTCACCTTGAATTCCTCCAAAGCAATTCTTTTATGTGGTTGCCTCAGGAGAATGAAATCTTTATGAAATAGCCAGCACACCCACCCAGACATAAGCCAGGCACTAACTGTTCATGTTTAGAAACAAACTTTCCCCATGGATACATTATTCACAGCCGGTCACTTGCCAGTTTTCCCTTGGAAGATATAAACTAAACATTAGGAGTAAAGACGATGCATAGTTTGGGCTCTTTTTTTTTTTTTTTCCACATGGATGTTGCAGCAAATCTGTGGGTTCTCTCTGTCCTTTTTTCCACTCACTTGTTTACAAGTCAGATAAATCAATGGTACATTCCTAAAGTCTTCCTGCTGATCCACCCAAAGACTGCACCATGGTGTATTAGCACTTGCATCCTGAAATCTCAAATTCTACCAGCAGTAAAATATTCACAGCTTTCAAACCTTATTCCAGGAAATGAGGAAATCATCCTCCTGATCCATCCTGCCACTGCTGTGGGCATCTCTGTTGCCTGAGAAACATAACAGGTTGTTGTTATAACAGCTAGAGAGCAGCTGACCTCCCCCTTCCTTTCGTCAACCAGCTGCGAAACTCCTCGCTCATGCAACAGTCTCAAATTGAACATCTGACCCCAGTTTATGCAATTCCCCTGTGACCGTTTCATAAGCTTTTTGTCACCTCACTTCTCTCAATTGTTTGTGGAAAGCTTTCACAGCTCCCCTGGCTAATGGGAACGTTTCGGTGTGACAGCTTGCCCCGTGGCTAAGCCCTCCATCTCCAAGGCAACCTCACAGTCTTGCTCCAAGAGTACTGCGCCCTGTCATGAGGTAAAATGAAACCCAAAAGGATACGCCGGGATAATTCCAGCTCTAACTATCCATAGTGCTACCCTGCTTTAGCAGGAACTTTAGGAAACATTCTCAAGCCAATTTAAACATGGGAGGCACCACAAAGATAGCATTTGTCTCTAAAGATATACAAGCCATACAGGGGCATGAAGAGCTACACCATGAGCTCTGCCTGGGACCCCAGAGATCTTAAACAGCTTCCACAGAGCTACATCAAAATTATTGAAGGCAGAAAGAAATGGTAATGGTAATTTCATGTGTCTGACAAATCACCTGGGTCCTACCTCTATGCAGCTCCATTACTTGAAGCTGTAGGTGTTGAAGCAGCCTCACTAGTGTGGTTCTTGAGCTGGACCCACCACACTCCTCTGTCTGCCCTTCACAGAGTTCAGCTGGGTCAATGTTAAACTCAGGCTTTTACAGGAAAGGAAGGATTCCTTTCCTGCTCCCTTGAGTGCCATGTCGAGGTGGTCTCTGCTGATAGCACTGCCGAGGACCAGAAGCCTCACTGAAGGACGTTGTGTAGGAGTGCTGCTGAAGCAAGTTGTTGCTCAAAGCAGCAGGCTTCAGGGATAAAATGAATGGAGAAGTTCCAACCCCCTACAGTGGTTGCTTTCAGTTGGTTTCCCCACTCAGAAAGGCACAGATCCTGTCTGGTCTATGCACTCATGCACTGTCCTCACAGCCCTGAGTCTTGGAAAACACTTCTTTCCCATGTGAAAGCTGAGTTAGCAACCTTGTCTCAGGATCTGGAGCACAGTCGTGTGCAACCCATACACAACATCTTAGTGTGACCTTAAGTCTCTGAGAAAACCTTGTTAGCTTGTTTGGGTTTTGGGATTAAGGGTTTTGCTCTACCTAAAATCCTCACAACTCCTTTCTCCTACCTATTCCTCCTTCAAAACGCTGCTATTCCACGTTCACACTTGTGGAGGTGCAGGCGCCATTCCCTTCAGGCATAAAGAACACAAAACTGTAAGGGGAAGGGAAAAGGTTTAAATACCAACTAGAAGAAAATGAAAAATACTGCAACTAACCTCTTACCAAAGTGGTTTAACACTGCAACATTTAAGTGGATTGTTTCAGAAGAAAAACCCCAACCAGTTCTTTTTCACAACAGCATTCTGTTGAAGTCAAACAAGTTGAGTATCTCAGTGCACGTGCAAAGTGTCACTAAATCCAACAAGAATCAGCTGAAGACCTGACCTTCACTCCCTACAATTGGCTGAAAATTCTCCACTGCTGGGAAGCATTCAAAAGCAGGCACTCTTTCCACTCTCCTGCGACATTAATATAACCAAAACAACTCTGCTTTTTGTCCAAAGAGCTGCCAAGAACAGGGAAATAGCACAGTTTAAAAAAAAAAAAGGTATGTGTTTCCAAAAGCAGTTTTGTACATCTTCTAAAACAAAAGGCTGTGCCTGAATGTGTGCAGCGATAACACCGACACAAATCATTTCATGTCCTGATTTTGCCCCATAGAAAGCAGAAATCTCCTGTGCAGCTGGTAGGACAGCAATCAAGCTGTTGCACAACTCAATATGCAGATCAGGCCTGAGGAAGTTCTGCCGGGATCCTCTTTGTCCTCTGTTTTTCAAGTGTGATTGAAATCTGTTTTCTCAGATTAGGAAATTAAAGAGAGGTTTTATGTTACACTTGTGAATAATTTTGAACACTGCATGACAGTCACGTGTTCGCAACAGTTGAAAATAGCAGGTTTGAGCAACTCCTGCTTGGCTGCCTGGAGACTTTAAAGCTTACTGTCAAAGTTTTACTCCTCTGCTATCTGAGCGAGGTGATTTACTGTCCTCCTGAATCTGTTGATGGATTCACCTGATATTCAAGTTTGTCAAAAGCTGTCTTTGTTTATTTGTTAAACGCAAAAGACCTGATACTGGGCTGATGTCCCTGCTCTTCCAGAACTCCCACAGGCTGGGCTCTGCTAACTTTCCACTCCGAAGCATTTGCATTTCACAGCTGGGCTTATCTGATTTCTAGTAAGGTGCAAGTTCCACCCAAAAATTTTTCCTTACTCAGGATGTTTATAATCACTCCTGGAGGCTCTTTCCCTCTGTCAAATCAGATTGACCAGTTGACCAACAGATTAAAAAATTATTAAGGGTGGGGAGGAAGGACAGGCACACACGCACACCCACACACAAAGGCTGCAGGCGCTCCGCCTTTGTGCTCATATGAGCTTTGTTTCCTTGGGAATCCAGCTACTAAAACAGGCAACAGCTGTGACAAGAAATGACATCTAGCAGCAGAGCAGCAAGACTGATGATGTGCAAACCTTTTGATTTGGGGATTTGCAAGACCCATCCCTATTTTAAACACGTCGGAGGAATCTATCAGGATGCATGTGTAGGGAAGAATGAATCTAGTGGGCAAGAGGACTTTTTATAGCTTATCATCATAAGAAGTGAAGCATCATCGAGTGCCCTCTGTGCTGGGAAATATTTACAGTGTGCATCCATCTCCTTCACGCTTAGTCCTGCAGTGTGTCCTGAGAACACTCACCCGAAGTCTCCAGTAGAGGAAACATAATTTTTACCAGGCCTGACTAAACATAGGATGCAAATAACCCGAATTTGGGAATTTGCCTCCTCTGTACCAGCAGCTACATCTGCTGCTCTCAGATTTCTTTTCCTGCTATCAGGTGGCTTCACGATCAGATATTTCGGTGTTTAGTTAGCGTCTCCAGTTTCCAGCCCTGTCTCAGTGTCGGTTTGCCATGCTCCCTGTCCTCCTTGCCCGGGCACTGAGGGGAGCATGGCGGCCCCTGGTGCTGCGCTGTCACCGTGCCTGGAAGGAGAGCGCCTGCATCCTGACGGGGAGGGAAGGGGCACTAAGCACACAGGAGTGGACAGGCAGTAAGCAGAGGACACAGTCTCAAGCTGTGCCAGGGAAGGGTTAGGTTGGACGCGAGGAGATTTTTCTTCACAGAAAGCATGTCACAGCTGGACATTGGGACGGGCTCCCCGGGAAGGTGGTGGAGTCACCAGCCCTGGAAGTGCTTCAGTGTTTTACGTGTCCCTAGACGTGGCACTCAGTGCCCTGGTCTGGTTCACATGGTGGTGGTGCTCAGCCACAGGTTGGACTCGGTGATGTCAGAGGCCCTTTTTAGCCCAGCTGATTCTGTGATTCTCTGGAAGCACCGTAGTCCTGATGTGCCGGGGAAGGAAAGGGCAGTAAGGAATCAGTCTAGGGGTGAGGGGAAAGCGACAGACAGCCGATTTGTACGGGTCTGGGCTGAGGAACGGGGCTGGATTTCTGCGGGTCCAAGCCGAGGACCACCCGGTGGCGGGACACGCTGGCCACCAGCGGGACATCGGGCACACAACCCCGGAGCTCCGTGGCTGCACTCCGACCGCGCCGCCGCCCCGCCCGGCACTACATGTCCCGTCATGCCGCGGGCTCTTAGGCCCTACAACGGGGTCGCACACTAGCTGCCCACGGAGTCGCCTTCTCGGAGGCACGGCCCGGCCTCGGCGCTGCCCCGATTTCGCGAGCAGCAACGTCCGGATCACGCTCCGCGCCACCACTGCTCCGCACCGCGCCTCCCGTGCCGCGGGCGGCGGGCCAGGCTCCTGCCGCCTGTGCGGCGTTTCGCCGTCAGGCAGCCGCGGGCGCCCCTGCATGGCGCCGGCAGGGCGGGGGCGGCGGGCGGCGCGGCGGGGTCCTGGCGGCGCGCGGGGCGGCTGCGGGTTGCTGGGGGGACGCGGCGCGGCGGCGGCGGCTCCGTGATGAGCGGCAAGGAAGGTGATGTCCCCTCCCCTCCCCAACCTCGGGACACCGCGGCGGGGGGAGGCCCCGCGGCTCGAGGGGGACGGGGGTGCGGGGCCTCTGCCGTGCCCAGCGGTGCCCTGTGCCGTGGAACTCGCTCTGCGAGAGGCCGCTCCTTCTCGGGAGTCCCCGGCCCTTCCTTCGTGGGTGCGCGGCCTTCCCGCTGGGGCTGCGCGGCTGCGCCAGAGAACCGGGCTGTAGGGGTCTGTCTGTGTCCCTGCGGTGGAAATACAGATGCCACAGAGAGAGGCTGAGTGTGTGAGGCCTGTAAAGCACTTGTGCTAAGTGTTCACTATAGTGTGTGTGTGTATTTATATGTATGTATAAAATATTATGTATGTAGCATAATATATATGTGAAATATACATTTTTCACAGCTTGCTCTGCTGCCTGTGTGTTGGTTTAGCCCTGGCAGTCACAGAATCAGTCAGAGAACGGGTCAGGTTGGAAGAGACCACAGCGGGTTATCTGGTCCAACCTCCCTGCTCTGGCAGGGCCATCCTAGAGCACCTGGCACAGGACTGTGTCCATATGGTTCTTGAACATTTCCAGTGGGGGAGACTCCACAACCTCTCAGGACAACTTGCTCCAGTGCCCTGGAAAGTACTTTACCTGGACAGTAAAGTTCTCCCTCATAGTCAGGAAGATTGGAACTTCGTGTGCATCAGTATCTGCCTGTTGCCTCTTGTTCTATTGCCTGGCACCACTGAGAATCACACAGACCTCCCTTCAGCACTCTTTCAGGGGCTGCATTTAATGTTTTCAACAGCTATAGGAAAAACAAACCCCTGAACTCATGTCCAAGAGAATAGAAAAAATTATTTTCACTTTCCTCTTTAAGAAAGTAGCTACGCCCACTTCTTGTTTTGGCTTGGGATAATAAACAATTAAGCGGAAATATTTTAAAATCCAGTGTTCCCCTGGTTCTTCTTTTAAGGAAATTGAGAGAACTCCACGTATTCAAAAGGTATGCCTGTATTCAAGTTTGCCAAATTTTTGGCTCTGGAAAGGAGGAACAGTGTCCAGCTGTTTCCAAAAGGAGGGAGAGGAATGGTTGACACGTGGGTGACACAATGAGTTAGTCCAAGGTGAAGGAAGGGACAATACAAGGTGTAAATTGGGAATAAACGTTGTCCAAAAGAGATGAGTTCTGGGTGTGGGTGTGAAAAGGAGGCTTAAGGAAGAGGCACACGAAGCAGCTACATTCAGAGAAGAAACTGGTAAATGGGCAGAGTGTAAGGGCCTAAGAAGCTGCACTGCAGGAACTAAACCTGTATACCTGAATAGGGGTAGTCTGCTTAAATTGTGCCTTACTTCTTCTTAGTGTTAGAGAATACCCGTGACATAAATCACAGATTTCCATGCAACCATTCGCTTACAGCAAGAAAACATAAAAGGGTGTGAAGACCCAAAGACCTTACCAAACAAAAGGCTTAGGTTCCTGCCATGCTTATCCATTGAAATGGATTTTATTTTTTCTAATTTTCACTAGCAATGTGGTAGAAGAAGTAACATGATAATGTGAAGCTGGCATCAGTTGATAGTAAGGTTCATCCAGTTACCTTATTCTGTCCTATAGAATATGATTGCTGTCAGGAATGCTCTGAAGACAGCACTCTGGTGCTCCTTATGCTTTGCCAAAACTGTTTTAATTTTTGTTTTGTGTGTCTACTCTTTAATAGGATCAGGTGGGTTCAGAAAACGAAAGCATGATAATTTTCCACATGGTCAAAGAAGAGAAGAAAAAGAGAATGTTAATCCACCTTCAGCTTTGATGAAATCTTTTAAATGTAAGTAAGCATTTGGAAAACCAGATTTAAAAAATACGGTGCAGAAATTGGTAGGAAGTTTTTAGTGAAATAAACCAGCTCTCTTCAGAGGGAGAAACTTGAAACTAATTTGACTCATAGTCCATACCTTTAGAGCTTAGTGTTCTGCATTCTGTGCAGTGAAGTCCTGGGAGTGGGGTTTTGCGCAGCTCTGCCTGGTTCATGACTTGCTCCTGTCTCCATCCCACCTGCTGTTCCCCCTGCCCTCCTCCCTTGTGCTGACCTGATGCTGAGCAAATTGCACAAATTGCACGAGTGTTCAGCCAGGCAAAGGTGGCTGGGCCCTTTGGTGACAGAAATCTATAGGATCTGTAGAGGTACAATACAAAATCTGAGCCACAGGGACAACAGGAGGAGATGGTGACCTTTGGGAAACTGAGGAGACTCTGACCTTGGCTGTGATTCACAAATGACTAAGCCACTGAAATGTAAATCTGCATGCATTGTTTCAGTAGTTGGTAGTTGTTTATACTTGGACGTTTTAAAGAACTTCAGATATATGTTAATATTTAAGAGGCATTCAAAGTGAATAAAGAGTACATGAAGGTCTATATTAGTTAGTTGAAGTATTTTTTTTTAAAGTGCAGGTATAAACTTCCCTTCAGCCAAATTGTTTTTATAGGATTTTTCATCAAACCAGATTTAAACTCTAGTAAATTTAAATTCCTCATTAGACAACCCCTAACAAAGCAAAGATGACCTTCAGAAATGAGAAGCCTTAACTGAAGAAGGAAGGAGATTTGAGATGGGAAATAGTTTAATTCTTGTTGTAAAATTTTCCAAATGCCACATTTTTTATGACACTAAGAAGGGTAAAATAGGAGCTGGCTGGCTGCTTTAGATGGTTAATGTGTACTTCAATGTCATATAACTTCCTGGCTTTTTTAAAAATGGGTGTTTATATTTTTCTGTGTAAGTCAGCTTGGCAGATGATTAACTATGACCCCGGAACTTTGCCTAGAGAAGCTGTGGCTGCCCCGTCTCTGGAAGTGTTCAAGGCCTGTTGGAGGGGGCTTTGAGCAACCTGATCTAGTGAAAAGTGTCCTTTTGGACTAGGTGATCTTTAAGGCTTCTTTCAAACAAACCATTCTATCAATTATATTTATAGAGTATTGTAGGTACACTTGCTCTTGGATTGAGTAGAGCATCTGTACTTTCAAATTTAATTTTTCACTGTTGTGAATATCAGTTTGTCATAAAGTTGCTACTACTTGCACTTCAAAACAGTTGTTTCTCTCCCTTTTCATGAGATTCATTCATCCACGTTTGGTTAATTTCAGAAAGAATTTCAGGGACGTGGTTTCTTCAAAGTTTTTCAAAGATCCACTCTTTGTAAACATTCATCATGTTTGACTGTCAAAAGCAGATACGCTTCCTCTCTTCTCTGTATTTGTTGTAGTTAGAGAGAACTAATATCAGCAAGTCAGAAATCTTATTTTAAGTAATTGATCCCACTTTTCTTTAGTACTTCTAAAATACTCAAATTTTGGTCAAGTCTAGCGGGGATGTAAAATGCAACCTTTCATATAACTAAATGGTTATAAGAAAGGTTGCATTTTATACAGTGAACAGTATATATGCCTTAGCCAGATGCTTTTTATTTTATTGGTTTAGGCACTGGTGAATCTTGTTAACAAATGATTGTAGGATTTTATTTTTTGATTTGTCTTGCCGAATTGGGGTGACATTTTCAGTCCGTTTCCAGAGCAGCAGTATTGTGGAATAGATTTTATTAGCAAAACCAAATATTTTACCTTAAGAATTGTTTAGACTGCTTTAAGGCATCATCAGGATTGATATCTACTTAACCTGACTTATTAAACAAAGGTAGTATTAATGATGAATTTTGCAGCTGTGGCAGGTGACAGGCAGTGATGGTGTCTGCAGGGACAGCCCACCTTGGGGAAAGGTGCCCAGGGGCAGGGCTGGTGGGGTCTGTCAGGAGTTAGTGCAGCACAGGTGCTTTTCTCTCCCCCTGCACTGTGTTTGTGTGACAATTGAGTTCTGCTCTAATGATTGACTCTGCAGCATTCCAGCTGGAGCTTGACACCAGGCACGACAAATACGAGCGGCTCGTGAAGCTCAGTCGGGATATAACGATCGAAAGCAAAAGGACGATATTTCTGCTCCACAGGTTCACCAGGTGAGTCATACTGAGCGTGAAAACGTTCATAGAAACCTCCAGTCTGCCTTGCAGTGTTGTCTGTCAGTGATGGCTGCAGTGTTCTGTTGAGAGGAATTTAATTAACTCCCCATAAACATCCTTTAAGGTGGGTGCGAGCTAATGAATGCACGCTCCAGTTGGAGAGTTAAGAGATGCTAGTTCAGGTTTCTGAGTTGGTTTTATTGGTTTACTGAACCACTGTAAAGCAGTAGAGTGAGCAGCAGATGAGTGCCTTCCAGCTTTCAGCAAGCTGTGAGAGAGGAGTTATGCACCCTTCCTTCAGGTTACTTGCCCGGGCAGTTCCATCACCATTTTGGTTGTTGCACCCCCACCCGAGGACATCAATGCAAATAGGAGGTGACTTGGGGTCTGTTTATGTAAATACTACAGTTGGATAGGCTTCTGTGTCAAGTTTTGAGCTTCCATATGTTTTGTGTTCTCATGAGCCTTCAAGCAATCTTTGGAAGCCAGAGACAAACTGGAAGAGCAACAGGAAGATCTGAAGCTTTGCATAGCCTGCTGTATAAAGTGTTTGCTGTACGTGACAAACACTGGCCTTGCGTGTTATAACAGCTCTCCCTGTTACTTTTCTTTGTAATTTCATTTATCTTAATTTGCATTTTGTTACCTATCAATGTATTTATGTTGAAGTAGTAACTATTTGTAGTTGCAGTTATTGATGGAGATTATGAAGTTGCCTGCTCTTTAACCTGGTTTTCTTCTGCAGAGAGGTACTGTGATAGTTCAGTAACCTCTACAGCCTTGACTGTAAATAACTACTCCCATTGCAGGGGCTCGGTAGTTGGGAACTTGTGGAGGAAAGAACAACAATGAACTCCTCATTACTCTGAATTTAGATTCCTGTTTTATAAGGCATTCCTGGTTTTGTGAGAGTGGAAATTTTCCATGCTGTATTATGTATTTCCTTCTTCATTGCTTTTCACAAGTATTGTGGCTTTAATTTCAGTAAATTTTACTGTTTGCTTTTAAATGTTTTCTCCAGACCAATTAATCAGTAGTTCCTTAAAGACTGTAAACTAATATACCATGTGGATTATTTGGGCTCAAGGGAGGAGAAAGTTTAAAGGAAATTAGGTAAACTAAACTTTAAATGCCAAGTATATGTTGTGGTTGTGAATCAGATGTTTCAGCTGTTCCTGAACAGCACAATCCATAACTACTTCCTTAAAAAAAAAAATCACATGTAGAAGTACATAATGTATTGTATTTTGCAATACTGTCAAGTATTGCAAAATATTATTTTTTTAAGAAGTTGAAGGACTTCTGTAAATACTGCTAGTTTCCTGGAATATTTTTTGAAGCCTTTGTATGTGTTTCTCCTTTTTCTTACTTAAACAATAATCATGACTGTAGTCTGGAATAAGCATCACGTTACCAGAACCCTGACTGGTTGATTATTTTCTTGGTAAGAATCTACATAATTTCAGAATCAGAATCTGCAATAGGTATCTGTGAAAGTTAATCTGTTTCTCATTCTAGTATCAGTTTTGCTTTTTCTTGAAGCCAGTAAAAATGTATTGATTAGTAAAAGAAAAAGTGTAATGTTTTTTAACTGTTTGCTTGTGCTGGAAACTGCTCTTTCAGTTTCTGTTTTGTGATTGCAGTGCTCCCAATGGGGAAGAAATACTAAGTGAATCTGAAGTCAAGCTAGATGCTGTCCGACAGAAGATCAAGCAGGTTGCACAAGAACTGATTGGAGAAGACATGTATCAGTTCCACAGAGCTATATCTCCAGGTAAATAATTTAAAATGAGAAAAGGGGTACAGTTTTGAAATAAGCTTATTTTCTCTTTATGTAGCAATACTTCCTCTTCATACTGCAGGTCTGATTTTGTTACAGTTCTGTGATTATAAATCAGGACTCAGGTTAATCTTTGTTGCTAGCAAAGTTTGCTCTGGTATTAGAGAAGCTGTTGTTCTACAGTTTCATTGCAGTTTAAAGGAAGATGTAAATGGGAGTCTACAACTGGAACAATTTGGACCCTGCCCTAAACTGAAGTTGAGAGTATTTCTCACAAAAGTACTGGCTGTTCTTCTCTGAGAGGAGAATATATGACTGAGAGGAATATATGTAGCACACTCATTTGCCCCTTCTGAAGGGTTGCAATTCCAAAGAGGAGAGTGGAAGCAACTGTCTTGTGAAATTACCCATTTTGAGTGATAAAGTGATTTCGAGTTGATAAAGTCAATGAATTGAGATCATTAGTTTGGCATTTTCTTTCTTCTAGGCTCAAAATGTGCTTCTGCCTCTCTGTTACAAGCATTAAACCGGTTTGTGTGTTTCAGTTGCATCTTTTTCTGCTCCTCTCTGTAAACATCAGTCTTTGCTAACATTCTTGAGATATTAAATCCCAGTTCATTTATGACTTCCTGCCAAACCATATTTCTTTGCTGATTTCTTGCTGGCAATCTGAATATTACCTAAAATTGGTGTGCCTGGGTTGTGGCAACACATGAGTAAAATATTTAACTTCCTTCCATGGTATAAAAGTGTCTTGTGTTTATCAATCTCATTTTAAACAATTTGGAATTCTGTATATCTTTCCTTGTTTAGGCAAAACTTCTTCAGCTGATGAGAGCTGAAGATTTGCCCTGAATTATTTAATTGTTTAAAAATGTCCATAAGATTGATTTGATTAACCAGCAGTGAATATGTGTCTGTAATTTACAAGACAAACAATGGTTAAGGTAACTTGTACTCATGTCTTACACAAACTTTGGTGTAAGAGTGATACAGGTCTTGAGTCTCAGTTTAGCAATTTGGAACAGGAAGGAGCCTGCCCTGATAGTCTTCAATGGCTCTGATTAATTCCACAGCCCTCTTAGCTGTGATGCATTGGGTTGCTCAAATTTGATGTAAATAGTTTTTCTTAGGGCCATTTAATCTGTATGTGTCTTGCTGCTATTGATAGCCAAGTACTGTAGTGACACAATAAAAAGAGATAATTCAAAATGCTGACACTACAGATGAACTTAAACTGTGAACAATACTATTCAACGTGTATTATGAGTATCTTAACACATTAAAAATGTCTTTTGATTTTCATTTTAAGTACTGCTTATAAAAGCTGAGATTCTTGCATTTCAGTTTTAGGAACAAAAGTTTCTGAAAGCTTCATTGTGACCTGTAAAGTTTGTTTGAATAACCCCTGAAGTTTGTAGTCCTGTGTGTCATATAATGCTGTGTATAGAACAGCAGTGTTTGAGCTGTGCTGCCTCATGGATCTTTGTGAGACTGCATGGTGCAGGCCATCAGCCATGCCATGTGAGTCAGATTCTCACAGGGTAACCACCTACTCTGCATCAGCTGCCTCACCTGAAATGACTCTGTTTTGTTTGATTTGTGTCTTTGTGGCAGAAAATTCAGAGAGGCTTACCAGCCTCTAGTTCTACTGAGGAGCAGGTGGCCTGGAATTAGATTCACTCATCTCACACATAAGAGAGTATTCCTGCATGGCAGACATATAGAAAGTTACTGCACAATAACTTCTGTGTGTACCCATGTTCTTATAAAACAAGTAAGCAAACCAGGTGCTAGTTTTCTATATCCAGAGTCTCTCCTCTTAGTAAAAAAAAAAAATACTGTTTTTGTTTCTTTAAAAAAAATATTTTCAGAAATCAAAAGTGAAATTTCTTTTTTACATGAAAGATACCTAAACTTAAGCTAGCCATAGCAATGTGGAAATAAAGAAGTTAATGAAAAAAAAAGTACTGTTCAGCTTTGCTTTGTGTGCTTGGTAAATACACACTGTCAGCTACACTGATTTTCCTGCATAATTTATTTCTAACTTGCATAAAGGTATTCATTAATACCAGAATAGACCTGAATAAACTGCTTAGAAAACAGCTGCAAGTATTCTGTCAGGAGTAATTGAGAATTTTTAATAGTTTTTTCTGGTGTTGTAAATCTCAGCCTCTTAAAATGACTAAGATGGATTTGTCCATTTTAGAGCGGGATGAGTTACTCTAGGGGAGGTCAGTAGTAGAAGTAGTTAGCAGAGGAAGTTAGAGACCTGATGCATGTGTATGATGAGTCAATGCCACCACAGCTGCAAAACTTTTAGAACAGAATAGGCAAATTCAGATGGAAAGAACGTACAGTGATCATCCAGTGCCACTGCCTGACCACTTCAGGGCTGACCAAAAGTCAGAACAAGTTGTTAAGAGCATTGTCCAAATGCTTCCTCTAAACACTGACAGGCATCAACCACCTCTCTAGGAAGCCTGATCCTGTGTTTGACACCTTTTCAAAAGGAATACTCCTGCCTGATGCAGCTTAGAGCCATTCCCACATATCCTGTCACTGGATGGGACAGGAGCCAGCAGCACCTTCTCCGCTTCCTCTCCTCAGGAACCTGTAGGGAGCAATAAAGTTGCTCCTCAGCCCTGTCCTTTCCAAACTACCCAAGCCCAAAATCCTTAACTGCTCCTTATAGGACATTCCTTCCAACGATTTCACCAGCTTTGTTGCTCTCCTGTGGATGCCTTCAGGGACCTTCACATCCTTTTTAAATGGTGACACCCAGAACTGCTCACAGTTGTATGTATGGTAGCACATCCTTAATGCTTACATGGGACTTGGGGTGAGATTGTCATAGAATTAAAAAATTTTCTTACTACAGTCTTAAGGAAACTTAAGAGAATGAGTCATACTGACCTCTCCAGGTAAAAAGAAAGGAAGGCAAGAAGGTATCAGTGTGCTAAATAAGGGAGAGAAGAAGTAGACTCTGCTGTCTATCTTTCCAGAAGTCAGGTGTGGAATCTCTCAAATACTTGAACTTCGCAGTTTTTTTGGACAGAACTAAAGGGTAGAAATACATAGCCCCCAATGCATTTTTGAAGTTAGAACTGGAAATAGCTGTACTTTTACTTTTTCCCTCTCTTTAGGTAAGGTAAATGGTGAGTCTGTGTGCTCCCATCAGTTGTATAATACTTGGCCCTAAGATCTTCCTGTTGTTTCTGTAATTAGGTATCTGTGCCTCATTAAGAAGACTGTTTATAAAATCCAACTGAAATAAGTTGTCTTCCTTCTATTTTGGTACATCACCCACATGATCTACCTAACGTTCTAGCTCTTCTACATATGCTCCTCTGCAAGGAGAGTTTGTGCCAGCTGTTGCCTATAGTGCATGTTTAGTAAGGGAGTGTTAGAATATACCTGTGTGTCACTGGGAGGACAGGGTTTGCTTTTAGGCGTTGTGTAAATGAGCTTGTGTGCATAACAAGTATAAAATGCTAACTTTCAACAAGACCTTTACTCTTACCTTCATTAAATCCTCTGCTCTCCAGTCAGTCATTGGGATGGCAAAAAAGGGAATATGCCGGCTTCAAGACATGTAGATCTTGATAGTGCTGAAGCTGGCTTCAAGGAGGTGTCAAAGATGTGAAGATGCTTGATGTCAGGATTATGAAGCTGAGAAAGAAAACCTAGAAGCAGGAAGAATGAAGGGACAGTTAGATGAAGAGCAACTGGGAGAGGGAATGCTTTATTCCACCTGCCCACCACTATTTATGAAGAACTGTAATTGGGAGATGAAAAGTGATTAGAGTTAAGAATGTTGCTTTTAGTTTTGGTTTTAAGTCTAGTGTTACTAAATTGTTGCTTTGCTTTTTTTTCAATGGAAAAGCTTGCATGTGTTTTTGAAAATAAAAGTAACTTAGAAAAGTGCTGGGTCTTTATATTTCCTAGGGCTGTAAGTCTTGACTTTCCTTTAACCTAGTTTTAAACTCTGATTTTGTATTTTAACAAAATTCTGGAGAACTAGTTAAAAAGCTTTTTATGAACAAAAACATTGCCCTTAAACTGCTTTTTTCTTCCAAAAAGAATAAAGAAACGCTTATGTCCCATATCTCAAAAGCAGCATGTCTAATTAACCTCAAACTTCCTAAAAATATTCTCCTTTGTCTTGAAACCAAACATGAAACATCCTCCTGTTCCCCACCCTACCTCTCACAGAAGGAGTAAGAGGGTTCAAAATTGAGCTTATAATGGAAACCACTGTAGCAGCCTTAACTGGGGAATCATGATTGTCTGCATAATAAAGCTGCCTAATACATATTTTATTCAGTATAATGACTGTTAGCCTATAAATAGAAGAATGCTATGAGTATTATGCTTGGGAATATTGTTTGCCACTTGTAATTGTTAAATGCTTTTTTTGGGGTTCCTCCAAGCAGTTGTTCTTTTGACTCGAAGATAAAACAATTCTGGCAGAGCACTAAAGGAGTTTCGTGCTTTCCCTCATTAAGAATAGTGCTAATGGCACGCAGGACGTTTCCCCAAAGGACACTTGCATGAGCTCAAACACTGAGTATAGCACTAATTGAACAACAACAAAAACTGATGACTGTTTTCTACACGTTTCTTAACAGTACAGATTGTCCCAGGGGATGATTAAACAAGCAAACAAAGAGATACTGAAATAATGAAGTCTTTTTTTAATGCAGAGCTCTTCATTTGTTATGTTAGAATGTTCTGCTTTGTTGATATTTTTAAAGCTTTACTATTTGTAATATAGAATTCCTGCTCCTTTGGCCCACTTTGCAGTGTATACCTTATATATCCTGTGAGGAAATATGTACTCTTTCTTTAAAATTGTTGAGAGACACTATGCAAGAAAAGGACTGAAAAAGATTGTATGGATTTATGAAAGGAAGGAAGAAAATTGTCAGGATTTTTTTATTTGTATATACGTATGTGTTTAAGTATTTTTATATATATATTTAACTCTCAACTACTGAGGGAAATATCAACAGTATACAGAAAAGATCTGTATAGAACTTCATGACAAGGAAGAAGTGCTCTGCAACACGTGTAGGGTCCCACACTTCTGCTACACCAACCCCATGCAGTGCTGCAGGCTGGGGGAAAAGCAACTGGAAAACTGCCCGCTGGAAAAGGATCTGGGCTTTCTGGTCTACAGCAGCTGAACATGATCCTCCAGTGCATGCTCAGGTGACCAAGAAAGCCAGAGGCATCCTGGCCTCTATCACCAACAGTGTGGCCAGCAGGACCAGAGCAGTCATTGTCCCCTTGTATTCAGCACTGGCTGCACCTCAAGTTCTGTGTCCAGTTTTGGACCCATCACTAGAACTTTGGACACTGAGGTTCTGGAACATGTTCAGAGAAGAGCTATGGAGCAAGTGAAGAGTTTGGAGCACAGATCTGCTGAGGAGTGCTGATGGAGCTGGAGATTTAGCCTGGAGAAGAGGAGACTCAGGAAGAACCTCATTGCACTTTACAACTGCCTGAGAGTGTAACCAGGTGGGGGTGCTCTCTTCTCCAATGTAACAAGAAATGGGATGTGAAGAAATGGCCTCAAGTCACTCTAGGGGAGGTTTATATAGTATATTAAGAAAAAATTAATCATGGGAAGTGTTGTCAAGCATTGGAACAGGCTGCCCAGGAGAGTGATGGAGTTACCATCCCTGGAGGTCTTTAAAAGACATGTGGATGTGGCACTTAGAGACATGGTTTAGTGGTGGACGTGGCAGTGTTGGGTTAGTGGTTGGATTCAGTTGTTCCTAAAAGTCTTTTCCAACCTGAAAAATTCTATGATTCTATGTTAGGATGTATGTAATTATTCAAAGGATGTTCTCAATCTTCTCTGCCTAAATGCAGAGCTTGTGTACTGCGGAGGGAGCATTAAGGACTGCTCAACAAGTTGGCTCTGTGTGGGATTGAATGGAATACCATTTCAACGTGACTTTGTTAAATGAAATCTCCAGCTATTTGAGCACTTTACTCAGTTTTTTGCCTCTTAAGATGAAATATTGAATGGGGAGCCTATAATTCTTCTGGAGTTTCTTAATTGGAGTGACCTGGGGTGATGATGGTAGATGCAAGTGGAGCACTGCTGGCTGACCTTTGCTGTGTGCCTGTGCTTGCAGCAGTGGCGAGTGGAGTGCTGTGCACAGGGAAGCTCATTAGCTGTTTATCATGTCTGCACTTGCTCTCAATAGGATTAGATGATGGGGCTGTAAAATGTCAGCACCTTGTCAAAACTATTGCTGTGTGACTGCTTCTGCTGATGATGATGATGCAGGAAATTCTGTGTAAAAGTTCAGCACTGACGCAGTCTAGCACATCATTTATCTTGTGCAGCCACTATTTGTATTCTGAGAGATTGATATAATGGAGCTTATTTCTGTCTCCTGCCTTATGCCATTTAGAGTCACTTTAGGCATGTAAGATACAGCAATAAACTGCATTGCTGGTTTGGACCAGGCCAGTTAAGTCTGCGTGGATGAAAAGGAAATACTTCAGTTGCACTAGAATGCCACTTTCTAACTGCAGTATGTTGGACCAGCACCAGGATGCTGTAAGAAATGCTGTGGAGAGGAGTGGGGTCTGTCCAAGCAGGCCAGCTTTAGATCACTGATGATTTAAGTAACAACATTTTTTTGGGTATTGAATGAAGGATTTTAATTAGGAACTATCTGTGTAATGATTTCTGTGTTTACTTGGCTTGTTTTAGGGTTTTTTTCCTTAGCTTTTTAACTCAAAATATGGAAATAACATGCTCAGATTGTTCTACCTTTGTAAGCACACATGTATTTCTGAAATAATATCAAGGTGCTTCTGAAATAATATGAAGGATATAATATCAATGTACTGTTCTGCACATCAGGAACAGTATAAGTAGAACACCTGTTTTGTTTCTTGAGAAAGCTTAAAAACTGTAATTAAAATAGATGGCATATTTTATTTTAGGTTGGTAAGAGAAAGGAAAAGCTTTGTGCTGCAGGAAGAAGGTACCAGAATTGTAAATGTCTCACCCAGGATGAGACCTAAATACACCTAAAACTTGAAAGGAAAGCTGACCATGAAGGAAGCAATCAGGTTTATGCAAGATGGTGGGAAAACACAGTAACACAGGAACAGGATGTGACTGAAGAATTAATCTCTTGCTGTTGTAGGTGAGGGGTAAAATGCCAGAAATGGAAACAAAGTTTCCTGATTATACTGGAAAATTAACAGAATTTGCAGTGAATAAGCTTATGGTTATCAGATACAATTTTGTTAATTTCTTTCTTTCTGTTTTGTTATTTTCAGTGTTTCTCTGACTCATATTCCCGCTTGGTGAAACTGGTTTGTTTTTTTTTTCATTCTGCAAGTTGCCTGTGTGAAATTTGATACCTTCAGTTTGTTGCATTTTGCTGCCCTTTTATTATTTTTGGTTCATGCCTTTTTCCTAAGTTCTTCTAAGGAAAAGGAAAAAACAGTGACTGCAAAGCCTCACTATGTATTTTATGCTGCAGTTTTGTATGTCCATACACAAAAATTAAAACAAACCTGCAAACATGAATGCAAATTCTGACATGAACAAACTAGGCATGCACTATGTGAGAATTGATTATCAGCTCATCCCTGAATGAGATGTAAATTCAGCAGGAGCCATTCAGAGCAGCAGAAATCCATAAGAGAAGCTATGGACAGTCTTTTAAAGATTCATGCTGTGGGTCAGCATGATCACAAAGATTTTCCTTTCCTGCTTCTTACTTAAGACCTAACGGTCCTGAAGTTCTGCTGTACTATTATGACAAATACTTGGTTATTCACATGACAGCCTGAAACTAGTGACATTGTTTGTCTTTTAATTCAGTTTCATAGCTGGCAAATGCAGGAGACCTTGTTCTCTGGCTCAGGAATTTTTTTCAACCCTGCAATTATTGACATTAGTGATTCACAGACCAGATCTCTCCAGCCTTTGCAGGAACCAAGTGCAGCTGGAACATAAGAGAAATTTTAAAAAAATCTGTGAAGCTTTTTTTGTTTGTTTATTTAAAATCACACAGGAGAACGTGTCATAGAGGAACTCCATTCCAAGAAGCAATGGGGATAGCACATCATGGTTTGTTTTGCAGTCACGTGGGGAGAAATAGAGGTTGGCAAGCGGTGAAGTACCTTTGTGCCATCTCACAGATCTGTGTTTATGAGGACAAATGGCCACTATGGGTTTTTTGATGTGCTTGTAAGTTGAGTCTGTTGCATGGAAACAACATCACCTCAAGAAGAACTTTCACTGTGTTTTGAACTGCAGAAGCTGTGTTGTGTTAGGTGCTCTTTCTTCTTTGATCATTGAACATCCTGGCTGAGTCAGAGCTTCCTTTCTTTGGTATCTTGAACACTTGCCCTCAAGGCTGCCAGCAGTGTCTGACTGACTGAATGACTTATAAAACTCTGTATTAATTATGAAGGCAATTGGGGGTAGTCAAAGAGAAGACTACTTGTCACAGGAATAGTTTTTTCAAGAACTCATGTAAAACATTGGGTGCTCTTTGTAATTACTACATTTGGGGCTTGTGAGTTGGAATAAAACCCCAAACTTCAGAAAAAAAACCTCGATTACAAAAGTCAGCATGGTACATCCCTTAGGTCTCCAAGCAGTAGCAAAATGAAAGTTTGTGAATTTCTCACCCACAATCATTCATCTGCGAAAAGGCCTATCGTTTGTCATATGTCCATGTGTTTTTAATAACAGTATAAAAAAGGCTTGATTCCCTGCTCTCTGCAATGAGAGATTAAAATATTGTTTGCAGTTCTTTGAAGGGTTTTTGTGCCTGTTTGGAGAAATAATTTAACTCTCACAGGCACCTGTCTGATGGGGAACTTTCATTTGTTTCTGGGGCTTTTGGGAAAACTGACTAATCTTGGTATTGCCTTTTCCCCTGAAATTGTGTTACTTTTTCCCCTGAAGTGTGTATTCAACTTCAAACAAAGTGCAACAATATTAACACTTAAGTATCTGCAATACATCGCTTCAACACGTGCAGCTAGAAGAGATGTAGGTGTGTCAAGTAGCAGTTGACTAATGAACAAAACATTCAGGACTTTACAGGAAAAGTTTACATTATTTTAATTATTGATCTGGTAGTAAACCTACTCAGCTTTTGAATTATTACTGAGTGAATAGAAAGATGTGTTTTCCCAAATACGTAAGCTCATACAGATTTTTGTTCTAGTGCTTTTATTTGTATATTTTAGTTAGTACTGTTTTGTAAAATCCATCCCTGACTGGAATTACTCTTTTAAGCCATTTTCACAACAGGATGTCCAGAGCATTCCTGTCTGTGAGGAGAACTGGCTTTATCCTCTTTCAGTGTGTGTTATAAAATTAACCTTTGACTTCATGCTCACAATCAACAAAATACTTTGATTGTTTCATAGCCTCAGTTTAAGTTTAATTACTAAAGTTTAGTTTTTACCCCTTCTGCCAAGAAAAAGATCTCTGAATCTTAGGAATCATTGTCAAGTATGAAGAGAATTTTAAAGGAGTAGATTAAGGTGTGAATTACCAGTTTCATCTTAATAGGACACTGGCATTAGTTTTTATATTAATACTTCTAAACTTATTGTATCTACTTGTTTCAATTGATGGTTACTTGTTTGCTTGTTTCACTTATTTCTCCCTTTTATTCATCCATATGCTTCTAGAAATAAGTTCTTTAAGTTTACCAATGCTCCCCATATTCTGTATAATTATTTCTCTGGTTGGGATTTCCAGAAGAATATAACTTTTTTCCTGGATTATGGCAGGGATTTCTGTATTTTGGTGGTGGATGTTTTTTGTTGTTGCTTTCTTTGTTTTTTTGAGGGGAGGAGAAAGGGAAGGTTTTTTTTCTGTGTTTGTTTGGGTTTTTTTAATGACAATGTAACTTGCCAGCCTAAACATGAGGATAAGATAGAGCCTTGTAGGTGCTGTTTTGGTTTTGTAATGAATCAGCAAGTGGGTAGTTTCACATGGCTCGCCCTGTAAATAATGTGCCCCACCCTTCATGCAGTGATCCTGGAAGAAGCTGGCTGGGTGTATCTTCCTACCATCTTTCTGGTGGCTGCTCTTGGCCTGTGATTCCTGCTGCGTGGTTTAGGGGAGGAGCTGGGTGAGAGAGCACAGGCTTGTGTCCACACCATCAGCACAGGCTCCTCTCTAAACAAAAAAATAGAGAGAAACAGGACAAAGGGTGAAAGAAAATGAGTTGGGGAAGAAATAAGGAGAGAAGCAGCTTATTTGAGAAGGTGGCAGGTGGCACTGGCATTGCTAACCTTAACACCTGGGAAGCATGAAATCCTTTTGAACCTGTTCTGTAACTGTCGAACCGAGATTTAGAGGAGGAAATGAAGTAAACAAAATTTTAGAAGGAAACTTTCACCTCTTATTTGATCTGTCATTCTGGGTGGAAGCTTCCATGCATGCATGGATGCATGCCTATCTCAGGTGGAATTAGATTCTGTTTACCCTAATATGACTCCTGCAATTAAGTATTTTCAATTATGTACTCATTCTTTAGATAGAACTAGCTTTTCTTCTGTCTTATGCATTCATTTGACTCTTGGATTGAGTGCTCCAATTATGTTTTTTTAAATTATTTTTTCATTTAAGAAAACTAATTTCTTTGTAAGTTTTTTAGGGTAACTGCTTTTTCTTCTTTCTCAGATCTTGCATATGTAGACAAGGAAAAAGGTCTTGAATATCAGCTGGCAAAAAGTGCTAAAATTTTCAGGCAGAAAAATCTATATTTGTAGATACACGCTCAGAAGATATCTCAGTGTAACTCTGTAGTTCTTGTACACAAAATAATTTTTTTAAAACATAGAGGGGAGCTGCTATACTGGGTCACTGTCACTTGTCTAGTATAAGCTATTTCTGTAGAATAAATGTAATAAAATATCAAAATACTTAAACAGTTAATTCTTTACCTTGCATCTGTAATTTTAAGAAGTGCTAGCAAAAATAATACAGTGTTTTTAATTGGTATTTTTGTCCATGTACTACAAAAAACCCCAAATCCATAAAAGGCAGTCTTAAAAACTATTCTGTTACTGGCAGCTCAATCCATAAATAAGCTAATTTTGGAATAAATCCAAAACAAGAGCATAAGGGGAAAGGTATTGTTGGATGGTGTAGTGAAATGGGATGGGGTTTTTCACCTTGGGAATTATTTGCTGAAAATAGCGGATGTCCTACCATTAAGCTAAAACATAACATGTTTAAACATCCTTCTACCTGCACATGGAAATACCTTATTTCAAGGTCTTGGCTCATTGAAATACCATATTGTAGCTACTTCTGACAGAAGGACTTGTTAAAAACAAAAAAAAAAAACAAAACAAAAAAAAAAACAAAAAAAAAAAAAAAGAAGAAAAAGTAAAATACTAGTATTTTTTGCAAAATAGTCATGAGCAGGATTTGTTAGCAGTCTATTTGTGATGGTAACTTTAATTGAGTTTTGTAAGGCTTACTAAATAGTGGGAGATAGATTCCCTAATTGTGAGAAGGTGACAGTAAATGGCAAACAGACCGCAAACAGACTGTGTGCAACATTCACATGGCATTCTTAAACAAAAGGAAGGAGCACAGCTAGTGTGGAACGTGTCAGCTAGTGTGGCATGCAGGAGGAAGCAAAGATCTATGTGTGTACATACATATAAATATGCCCACGTTAAAAAGTACATATAGATAAAAGAAGAGAGGAGCCAAACACTTACAATGGAAAAAGGACAAAACACGTATGAAATAGTAAAGTGGAGTGAGTTGAAAGTGGGAGATCTGACTGATCAAGAAGACTGTTTACCAAAAAGTCTGAGGGCTGATTTGATCTCTCTGAGAGCTGTGGAAAATGCCAAGTTCATGTTTCATATGTGATAGTCTTCTCCATAGATAGCAGAGGGAGAGTCTCACAGATGTTGTCATATTGAGTGCTGCTGTATCTGGTAGCTTACAGCTTATCCACAGAAAAAGCCAAAATTTCATAATAGATTCCTGGTCCTGTTACATCAGAAGGTAAGTCAGGGAAAGAGTGAGTGATGAAATCTACCTCTCTGCAGCCTGCAAAGTTATTTATCTTGAAAGATCCTGAGTAGCTTTTATCTAGTGTGTTTTTCTATTGCTTGTGCCCTGAGTGCTTTACCTGAATTCTGTTGATTAAATTATGGTGTTTAATTGGCCTTGCCAGCTCTGTGTTTGTGTTCTGGTTTGTGAACAGCACTGTTGAGTGTGAGTTTGGTTGCTGCATATTTATTCTGCTTTTCCCAGTGCTGCTGTAGAGTACTATAAAGGAATTGCCATTCTGAGTTGCTTCTGCTCAAATACATATTTAAAAGGGAAAAAAAAATGCAGGTCACTTATCATGCTTTTGTAGTGGGTACGTGGAAAGCCTCCTACCCCTTGAGTTTTTTGGGGTATTTCCACACTCATCTGTTATTCAAATCTATGTTCTCTTCTTTTTGATTCAGACTATTTCTTTGATCCAGGTGAAGTCTAAATTTGTTTCTTCCTGCATACTTCCATAAGCTGAAGTCCTGGCACTGTACAGGTCAGTTGAGGATATTTAGATTATTTTAATGGAAACAGGCTTCTACTTCTGGTACCCCTGGTTACATCTTCATTTTCTCACTGACAAAACTATTGTCTAATCCTGGCCCTCTTGCAGCATGATACCTGTTAGTGTCTTTTGAAGTGAAGTCATCCCCTTAAAATGGCTCAGAATAGCTCTGCTAGACCATCTCTGTCATGTGGCCATTCCTTTAATGTCCTCTTTGGGCATTCTCTGTTCATGGGTCAGATATACACAGGCATTGACTTTGTCTCTACACCTTTTTTTAGCTTAGTACTGCCGTGGCTGTTTGTTCCAGCATTGTTTCTGCCTTTTTTTCCACCAACAGTGCCAGGCAGCTTCAGCTTTCTGCTTAGGAACTTTTCTCACATGCTTCCCCCAAATCTGCTCTCTGCACATAAACTGACAACCTGTAAAATCTCTGTCTGAACATTCAAACTTTTTTTTTAGATCTTGCCTTTGTTGTAACATGTCACTGTTGAGTTAGAGATGTCACGTAGGTGGATCAGAAGGCAAAGTGGCAAAAGCCTTGTTGAGTTTATCCTCTCTTCTTTTCTAGCTCAGTTCACTACAGGTGGACCTGATTTGTCATTTAATCAATACATTTCACATGATTGGCTAATTAAAAAGACACCCAATTCAGTCTTGTTAAACAATCCTATCAGAAAAACAGATTATTAGAAAAAACACCACCTGCAGGTTGTTTTAATATTTGGCTTTCATTGTTTATCTCCAGCTCCCTAGAGCTTCCCAGGCCAATTCTGGGAAAACTTATTTAGCTTTATCTTTCTCCAGGCTGCCACATCCACAGTAATGCATAATAAAACCACCCTCTGCTAAGTAGGAAGTGAGAGAGAATTGTGGCAGGTAGCTGTAGATGACCTACAAATCTGGTACAAGCTACATTTGTTATCCCATCTTTTATTCCCTTCCCAACACACCAACTCCTTTTGTCCCCCCCCACTCCTTAATTTTAGAGTGTCAGTTCTTTTGGACAGAGCAGTTATTAATGTATTCATAGAATCACAGAACAGCTAGGGTTGTAAGGGACCTCTAGAGATGACCTGCCTCATCCAACCCTTCTGCCAAAGCAGGATCACCTTTTAGTCTTCTTATTGGACATTACAGTCATGTCTGGTTTGTTTATTTGCTTATTTATTAATTTCTTTGGTCTGGAGTGATTTGTAGCAACAGATGCTTTGCCTTGAATGTGAATTTCACCAAACCTGCTTATTTTAAGGAGCCTGATTCTCACAAAATGGAGAAGTGGGAAGCTCAGTTTTAAACAAGTATCTACTCTAAGTTCTCCCGGGCAGGGTTGCTCCCGATCTGTTCATCCCCCAGCCTGTGCTGATACTGGGGATCCCCTGACCCAGGTGCAGCACCTTGCACTTGGTCATGTTAAACTGCATGGGGATTCCCATGGACCAAACTTCTCGAGCTTGTCCTAGTCCCTCTGGGTGGGCTCTCATCCTTCAGGTGCATCAACTGCACCACTCAGCTCAGTGTCATCTGCAAATTTGCTGAGGGTGCATTTGATCCCACTCTCTGTGACATTGACGCAGATGTTAAACTATACTGGTCCTAGTATGAGCCCTTGGAAACCTTGTGGGGAACTGATCTTCAGTATGTTTCTGAGAATACCATGATGCTTTATATAGAAATTACAGAAGGTTCTGCATGAAAGAGGCAGATGGAGTAAAATCTTGAACATGTTTGTCTGTGTGCTTGTTCTGACTTTCATGCTTCAGAAATGTGCTATGTTAGATTATGTTTCAATGTTATTTCTGGATTATGTTAATTTTCATTTTTTTCTGGTAACCTTCAAATAGTTGCACTTAAAAAATTTCTTAAAAACTAAATAATTGTTAGCATAGATCATTGCTGGAAAGTTTGAAGCATGAGCTTGTTTCTGCTGTTTTTGCAGGCCTTCAAGAATATGTTGAGGCAGTTTCATTTCAGTATTTTATCAAAACACGATCTTTGATCAGTGTTGAAGAGATCAACAAACAACTAATATTTACAGCAGAAGACAGAGAAGAAACAACAAACATGGTAAAAGTTTTTCTTTTCTCAATTGACAAACATCTTTCTGGGATGGAAATGCAGCGAGAAGGCTTAGTCACATTTTTGGCATCTGATTAAATAAGGCCAGTTAGTGGAATGGGATTGGATAGACATGTGGGCTTTGACTCACTTGTTCAAAACATGCCTTTTATTCTTATAAGTAGTAAACTAAATCTGTGGGATACAAGTTTATAAATTTCACATCCTTTTTATTCAGAGCAAACCGAACTCTTTCTGATATGGCAAAATATCCAGGACAGTGAAATGCTAGCTAACAAATGTAGCGGAGGGATTTTTAGTGCCTGGGGCTGTCTCTAAGACCTTGTGGTGTATAGTGATGTTGCAGAAGTTGGAGGACACAAACAAATCCAAGGCAGGATGAACTCCATGGCTGAAATCTTATTGCTGATATTGAACTATCACTTGTGTTTGCCTTGTGCATATGCCTTGGCTGCATCATTTGTAACTCTCCTGGAGCTGATTCCTTTCAGAGGACAGCCTGGTGTCCCATCATACCTTAGTCCTAATGCCGGATCTGCGGTTTCTTGGCTTGCCTGTGCTCCTAGCCTGCCCTAAATGGCTCATAGGGACAAACTGCTGTCACCAAACACAGTAAACTGGGTGCAGTTTGATTGTTCACAGAGGACAACAGTGATTTGGTAGCAATCTACAGAAGTGCACAAGCAGTTGAGGTGCAGTGTACAGTAATGCTGCTTTACGTGAATTCCTGAGTTTGTTTCTGCTGAAGAGATTCTGCTGTAAAGCACTTCTCATTCTTTTTTTATTCTCTTGGTAAGATATTTGCAGAGAAGCCTGATTTTTAGCTTAAATTAATTTGTTTTTACCAGAGGTACCAGCTATGAAGTTGTTAACCCCAGTGTGCATGCCTCTGACTAGATCAGTCAATTTGGGTAGATAGCATATTATGGGAACAAGTGAACAGAAAGAAACCTGCATTGTCTCCCACGTTACCAATATTCTGGCAATAAAAAATATTGGAAACGTGGATAATGGAGCAAACTTGTAACTTTGTAATGGGTTTGCTTCATGAAGATTTTTGTTTGTTATTTTAATAAACTCAATTGATATAAAACAGATCTGAGAATACTATGGCTACTTGTAGAGAATATATTTTGAAATTCAAGATACCATTATAAAATTATATTATTTGTTTTCATAATGCAGACTATTTTTGACTGATTTGCTAACTTTGGACTGACTATTTAGGAAAAAAATCTATCAGGCTGAGATCTGTCAAGTGAAAGAAAACCCCGAACAACTGCAAATAAACGTTGCTGCAAAGATGTGATAATTCTGTTTGCAAATAGAGATGGTAGAGTTAGGGTATGTTTATCATACTTGCTAGAATGAAAATGACATCTCAAGTAGAAATTACCTTTTTTATGCTGGAAGGAGATTAGTACTTCTGAAATCAGCCCATGGCACTTCCACATGGTCTGATTTCCAGAATGTTTTAAATTTCCAGTTACGTTAGATGAGTTAGCGTGTAGTTGAGCCATTACAGATGGCTTTCTCACATTCTTTCTGTGCTGGACTTTGTTCCATTCTGTCCCCAGACCTCCAACTGCCACGATAAACAGCCTTGTAGGTGGAGCCTGAAGGTAACTCCCGTGGATTACCTGCTGGGAGTGGCGGATCTGACGGGAGAGCTGATGCGGCTGTGCATCAGCAGCGTTGGCAACGGGGACATCGACACGCCCTTCGAACTGAGCCAGTTCTTGCGCCAGATTTACGATGGCTTCACCTTCATCGGCAACACCGGACCTTACGAAGTCTCCAAGAAGCTCTACACCTTGAAACAGAGTCTGGCAAAGGTAGAGAATGCCTGCTACACGTTAAAAGTACGGGGATCTGAAATCCCAAAGCACATGCTGGCTGATGTCTTCTCCACCAAAACAGAATTGATTGACCAAGAGGAGGGACTTCCTTAAAATCAGGAAGCTTTTGCTACTCAGAAGAGAAGAGGACATAGAGAAAGCTCTCTAATTGTGGTTTGTGGGGTTTTGACCCTTCTCAAAGCTTTTTAGGTAGAGACATTTTTAGTTTTATCTATGAGAAGGCTGTTTGCAGTGGTAATTTGTAACCAAAAAAACTTTTTATGGTGTGCAAGAGAAGAAATGTTTGACTTTGGCCTCTTGGTATGGAATTTCCTGTATTGCTCCATTGTATCTTCTTTCAGAATGACCAAAATTTCCACTGCACTCTACTCCAGTGACCGTCATTTGTGTGACTCACCTCAAAATAAGTTTTCATCGAGCACAGCAGTGGAAAAAAAATGGTTAGGTGCTCTTATTTAGCATTATCCATAGGTTTCTGCTGACTCATTTTTTGAGTATTTGGGTTCTGTAGTCATGTCACACCTACAACAATGCACCTGTGAATAAGTGCAGCCCTTGACTTGAGACTGGGGTGGTCTCAACAGTGCCATGTAATTCAAGTTTTCTCTGATTAGTGCTTTAAACTATGAAACTAAGTCAACTTTTTGCCAATTGATAATGAAGCTAATTGCACCAGGTAAATACTACTGTCACCTGTTATTTTGGGTCTCTCTTAAAAGTTGGCTCCATTTGAGCTAACACTAGTACTGCACAGTTTTGAGATGAGCTAGGAAATCCACAGAAAATAATTGTGGAAAGTATTGTTCTACATTTTTTGTAACACAGTTTAATGCAGAATCTGACATATTTTTGTTTGTAGACAAAATAAGTTGTCATACAAAGTATGTAATTTGGTGTTAGGACAAGCAGTTTTTGGCCAGAACAAATATGTTGCAGTGCTGGAAGTCTGTTCTCCATTGTTTGTGCTGCCCTGAGGACCTCCAGTGGGATTGAGCTGGTATAAGTGGAAAAGGGCTAGCCAAGCTTTAAATGTATGTTAGCAGGATCTATATCATGTGCATGTTCCTGTGGAAAGGAAATTGCAAACAGAAGTAAGGCAGGCATTCTGGTTTCCACATTTATCTTTGAGGGGGTATGTCACTGTTGGCAAAAAATCAGGGCTTTATGCTGGTGTCTGAAGTTATGAAAGTCTGATAATGTACATAATGCTAAAGGAAAACAGATAAAGCAACATGATCTCTAGACTCCAGGAAATAGGCCTCCCAACTGCAATTGAAAATACTGCATGTTTTTTATTTCCACTTCCATATGCTGTGATGCTGCCAATACTTTTCCCATGAGCATGTCCTGAGTAGCTGCAATCATCTGATATATGGATAGGAATGGTAAATACATTTCTGTCAAATTTTTCCATTGTTTCCACATAAAGTAGTATGGGGTGGATTGAACAAGGAGTGGTATTTTTCCTATTGTTTAATACTATTTTTTACAATAAATTCTGAAAAGTAGTCACTGTCTCTATGTTGATCCTTTTGCTTGTCAGTCCAAGTGGTAGATTACAGAGCAAGTTTCCCACTGTGAAGAACTTCGCTTGGAAGTTTTGATCCATTCCTGTATTCATACTTCCATGGGCACTTTCTAATGATGAAAATTTTTTTTCTCCCTTAACCTTATTCTGCAGTGTCTAATAACTTGTTAGAATAGAAACTTCATGTGAATCTTTTGAATGAAAAAAATGCAAAGGATTCAGATGACAAAGCAAGTATATCCCTGGAACAAATCTGCAACAGTACCCATGTTTCTACATCTCACCTTTGTTTGCTGCCTTTTTTTTTTTTTTTTCCCTGATGAGAGGAGGGGAAAGAAAGAAGGCTTGTTGCTAAAAAGGCATAGTTTTGGGGTGTCACCCTCTCCCTGAGGTGCATACATCTAGGATTTCAGTGGATGCAGCTACGGTGTGGCTGTGCCTCTTTTGGCATACAAAATTTACTGCAAGTCATTGCTTGTTTAGTGTAAGTGTGTGAAGTGAAAGCAGATACTGTTAGACATAGTGTGTGAAAGCAGATACTGTTAGACATAGTGTGTGATATTAAACAGAGATCTGTCTCTTGTCTGTCCTAGCAGCTATCAGGGGGAATTAAAAAATGTTCATGGCACAGTTTGAAACGGATGAGATGAATTTCAGCACATTGCACTGCTTGGCTCAGTGACATTCTGCCTCTAGCCATGGAATGAGCACACAGTGGCTACCACTTTATTCAGCTCCTGCTTTTATACAGTCATTCATTATTTTAAAACTACAGATGTCTAAAAAGAGTACATTTTCCCTCCTAGCAATGTTTAGAAGTAGATGCTCTTTCAACAAGTACATACTGGCTCTAATGATTTTGAGATTTAAATTTTTGGTAAGGCAATAGAAATTTTTTTAATGGCAGACATGATTTCTAAACTTCAGGCTGCCTGGCCATAATCAAAAGCTGTGAATAATTTCTAATAAGAAGCAAAGTGTATGTGCGGTGTATTAAAACACCAGCACAGATGGGAAGTAGCTAATGGCCTGAAAACCTCCTGCTCAAGGAAATATTTTTCCCAAAAAACAATTGCACTGTAGCTGTTTGAAAAGTGACAGACATTTATCAGCAAAACAAGCTGCTAAACAAGCAATGGCAATTTTCCCATTTCTTATCCCATTACTCTGTGGAGCTATTGATACGCTTGGTCTGCAGCCAGAACAGGACTACGTCATGGCAGATGTTTCACAAGGGCAGCTCTGTGTGCTAAAAATCATCTCTTTTTCTGGAATCTGCTTTCTCAGAAATTATTTTTCTTTACGGGTTCACTTTTTTCCCTGAGTGTTAATTTTCAGTGAGGAAAAACGCACCCGCATTTAGCTTTCCAGAACTGCCAGAGAAGTTATGCAAGAGAAACTTCCTGTTGATAAGACACATATGTCTGTCTACTTAAACTCCTGCTTACTTGGATGTTCAGTGAGTTTACTGAAAATCAAAAGAAAAAGAAAGAAAATAAACTGCACCTTTTATAATATTTAGCATATTAGGTGCTTTATAGAATCCAGACCAGATTCTGGCACTGCCCTCAAAGAGTTTGCAGTTTAAGAGTAGGCGAAAGGTCAGCCAAGACAAACAAAAGGAAGATCGTAGAAAGGGGAGGGGATAAAGTGACAGGATTTTTACCAGAAGACGGTGTGTAGTAGTAGGTTGGTTTACCACTTCCCATTTTGGAAAAGAAACTTATGGAAGTCTGCAGCGTGACAGTAAAGGGTTAGTTGGGAAGGGTGAAGGCAGTGGAAAGGCAAAATGGAAGGAAGTGAGGTAGAGACAAAGGGGGGAAGAGTGGCAAGGAGTGGGACAGCATGGAGGAAGAGCAGGCTGAGCCGCAGGACAGCGGGTGCACATGCAAGGAGGGTGGGACTGGGGAGGACGTGGGACAGGAAGACAGCCCTGCAAGAAGTTGGAAACAACACTTTGAAACCAAGTGACTCAGCTATAAGAGAGACTTGGAGTTGACCAAAGGAACTGAATTTAAAATTACCACAAGGTCCCCAATGCATTGATCTAGCCTTGGGCCATAAATAAGGGGAACTTGATTTCCTGAGCAGCTGAGAACCTGCAGGTCCTGCTCTGAGCAGGGTTTGCAGGCTTCCAGTCATGCTGTCACTAATCAACAAGCTCCCAGTTCCCATATGACCCAACTTCCCACTCACATTACCTTCACTCCCACACAGGTAGCCACAAACCTTGATGTTTGAATTGCCATCATCTGCAGCTGTTAGAGACATGGTTAGATACAGTTTTTAACATAAAGGAATGCTTACGGTGACCACAGTTCCCCCTTGTGTGCTGTTTACGTGTCCATTTCGCTGGCATTGCTGCTTCAAACCCTTCTCTGTTTCTTCCCTTTCTTTGCTTATCCTTTCTCAGGCTGTACTGTTCTTTTGAGCCATGGCCCATGTCCATCCCATGGTTCAGTCCTTTCTGTGTTTAGCTGGAATCCTGGGGTAAAATGTGTCCATGCAGGAAGAGGAATCGATGGGTTTCTTAGGTAGGGTTGTCTGCTCACACCTCCGAATGTGGGAGTAGTGCTGTGACTCTGAGGGGAGAGGTCTGGTATTCCTGCAATTGGATAAGGCCTGGTGGTGTCCTATGGCAGCCGTGGTGCCACGTGTCAGGATGGGTGGGTGGGTGGGAGGGTGGGCAGATCTCATGTTGCTTTTGCAGGTGAGCAAACCTCGGTTATTCTGAGGTTTGCAATCATCACGAGCCAAGGAAAATTGCCTACAAACGTGAAAGAAGTTTCTTCTCCAGTTCTGAGGAAGGTTGTCTTTGAGGAGTATGATTTCCCACAAATTCTACCTCTTTTTACCTCACCCATCACCACTTTGAAAGGCCTGTTTGCAGAATGCAGCAGAAGAAACTTGCTGATGACTTCTTGTGGAGCCAGTCGGTGCCTCCCTGAACGCTGGCCAAAAGTGATGTGATGGTTCCTTTCTCAGCTCCTCCCCCAGGCCAGGCAGGCTGGCTCTGGTGTCCCTTCAGCCACCCGGGGAGGCTGAACTCTGAGCCTCCACTATTGGAGTTTGCAGACCAGTGACATGTGGGTTCATCCTCTTTTTTTTCTTTCCCTAGTGTTGTTGTTTTCATGTCAGCAGATGTTCATTCCGTCTAAAGAAAGACTTTATTGTGTGGGCTCTACTCCTGCACTGCCTCAAAAGGTCAGATGACTCCTTGAGCCCATCATAAACTGTTTCTTGGCTCCAGATGCAGTGTAGGTTTTGGGGTACATCTAGCTTTGGGCACTTCTCCCACAGCCCTGAGCTTTCCTGCAGGCTTGCAAACCCCTTTTAATCCAGAAGGGTCCTGGATTAGTTTCATTAGTTTCACTAGTTTCATTAAATTCCTCCTTAAGGTCCTTTCTTCAGATTACCCCAGCAAGAGAAGCTGAAAATATTGGAAAAAAAAATATCTGGAAGTTGCCCAGGTTTTTGTTAAAATGAACCTTTTTGTGCTTAGGGACAGGCCCCAGGGTGGCAAAGGATGTGCTTGAATAGTCAGTTCTGGGAGTTTGGATGTCATGGGAACATGAAGTCCCAGGAGTCTCCTTTTAGGAGGGAGTGGGGAGTGTTTCTCTCCTTGCAGCAGGGGCACTTGGCAGGTGTGTTTTACTTTGCACCTCGTACCTGCAAGCAGCAGCTGCTGGGAGAGAGATGAGAGCTGCTGAGAGAAGATGGGTAAGTTGAAGCCATAAATCAGTAAATCAGCCAGGAGCCTGCAATAAGGTGTGACTATTTAACTTCCAGCCCTGCATCCACCAATGCAAGCCTGAGCTCCTTCTGCTCCCGAGAGCCAGCCAAGGCCAGAAGCTGCACCACCAAAATGCCACGGTCACTCACATGGGCATGTCTGTGACCTGGCACTTAATGTGCCCACTGAGCAGGGGGTGATGTTGGAGACACTAATGTAAAACCTCCTGCTCGCCTTCATAAAGTCCTGATGCCTGTTATTTTATATTTACTAATTATTTTATTTATGGTTTCTATATCTTTGCTGGAGGGCACAAAGAGGAGGGCAGGGCACGGACAGGACGTGTACTAACACCTGTTTCCTTTGCCTCCTTCCCAAGCCTTTTTTCCAGCTTTTTCAGCATAGCCTCTGCCTGTGATGGCTCCTGGTTGATGGGCTGTTGGAGAAATGTTGCTTTGCAGGAGAAAAAATGTCCAACCTTAACAGAATCTGTGCTCATTTGAACTGATCAGGAAAAGCAGGGTACCTATAAACCTTCAATTTATTTGAGATACATCCTATAACTCCCTGGCCCTGCCTTCTTACTAGAAGGATGAGTATTTGTCAGGTACTGGAGAACGTATAATTTTTCTGCCACCTAGTGTCCAGCCTTTGGAGTGCTCAAGCTTCTGGCTGTGAGTTACAAGTTAGTTATTGTTTTCTCTTTAAGTGCTTATAAACACAATTAGTGATGTGGTGTAAATTTCATTTTTAGACTGAGGTAGGTTTTTGATAGTAATAATTTTTACTCTCTGCATACCCTACTATTTGGAAATCTGGGGAATACCAGAGAATAGCATATTTTTATTTTATATCTCATCATATGTGCATATGGTGTTTTGAAGACAAATAAATAAAAAGCCATGAGAAACTTTGACCAGGCATGTTCTTGCAGATTTGTGAATTATACAAATGTTCTTATTTGAACTAGTACGTTGAAGGAGTCTATAAAATAAATTTATAGACTGAAGTCCTAAATTCCTTAATTTATGTTCTAATCATGCTACCTTTACAAGAAAAAGCAAGCCTTTTTTAGCTGCTGAACTCTTGGTACAAAATCAAATGCTCCTGCATGTGTGAATGTGCCTGCCCTGAGTGTTGTTGTCACAGCAACCCCTCAGGTAGAAACACGGGAGGCTCCAAGCCCACTGTGTGTCTGCAGGATAAAAGAAGTGGCTGAACAGAAGGGGGCTGGGGTTAGTGCTTATGCCCTGGGACATTGCCCAGTTTATGCTAAAGGTGATTTGGTCCCTTGTGTTGTCCTGGGCCCTCGTGTCTCCCTTGCTCAGGGGTGTCCCAGGCCAGGAGAGAAATAGCATGCACCACAGCAGAGGAATGATGAAGCATCAGGCTTTTAAAGGGGATAATACAGCCATAGTCATCACTTGGATTGCCCCAGTGGAAAGGCATTAATAACAATTACTTACAAAATTACATAAATAGACTTAAAAATGGTGGCACTGTCACCTTGGAGATTCTTCTTCTAAAGGTCATTCAAGGGCGACTTTAGGTCCTTCTCCTGCAGGGTATGATCTCCACACAATACCTACTCTGGGACTGAAAGCCAGAGAACAGCGTAGATCTGATCTTACACCCACAGTTCCTGCCTGTCCTGCACCCAGCTCTGGGGTGGAGGGCTGGCACAACTGGAAAAGATCACGTGAGGCTGGTGTGTCTGGACACAAGGCTGTAGACATCTGTTGCTACCCAGGCATTCTGCAGTACCAAATTAGCCCTGTTTTATGTCATGTTGTCACAGTCATATCTGAGCATCTTTGGCTTTTTGTAGCTTAGCTGGGGGCCAGATACCTCATTAATGTAAACTGCTTTCTGGATTACAGCCATGGGAGGAAGGAGGTGCTGGTTTGTTTTAGAGCAGTTCCTTTGCCTCTGGAAGATCACAGGTTTCAGAGGGATTTCCGTCTTTTTCTGCCACAGCTTAACAAAGACAGATTTTGTTTGTGAACCTCTGAATGCTTGGGACCCAACATGCACACGAATAAAGCTTAGAGGCAGTTTGAGTCCTCTCAGTCTTTATGATAAACTCCAATGAGATTCCAGCTGGTGTCTTCAGTAACGAGTTTGAAATCCCCAGCTTCAGCAGGGAAGGTAGTGGCATCCCTAAGCTGATGAAACTCAGCAGCTACATCCTGCAGCTTTCCCTCAGGTCAAAGCTCAAAGCTCTCATGGCAGGGTGTTACCATGGACGTTTGCTGATGCAGCACCTGGAAATGGGATAACTGATAGATGAGTGTGTGCTTGGATTTTTATTTCCTGTGCACTTCCCTCCCACTGCCCTGTGCACAAATACAGCGCATACACACAGAGACGTGGAAAAGCAGGTGAGCTGTGAGGTGAAAACTTTGCTCATGTTGAGATATCCACTGCAGTAAAGACCACAGGTGACTAGAAAATGTGCAGAAGAGCAATATGGACCTGCAGAGTGACAGGATGGAGAAACAGACTGAGTGTAGGTAGATGTGAAGCAATACACAGGGAAAAATAATCCTCATGTACCCCCTTCATTTATATTTTTTCCAAGAAAATATAAATTCAATGATTGTCAATAAGCAAATAAAAAAACCAAACCAAAACAAAACAAAAACCAACCAAACAAAACCCAGTCTTATATTAGGAATTTTGAGGACTAGGAATAAAAGCCAGGATATGCTGTATAAATGTAACTGTATGAATCCCTGGGTCACCTGCTTTTGAGTGTGACTCTGATCCTTTATCTCAGAAAGGATATAGCAGAACTGGAAGAGGTCCAGAGAAAGGCAGAATGGATGACTGAAGGTAGGGAATAGTTTCTCTATGAAAGGAAGCTGCAGCTCCAGTGGGCTGGATAGGGAGGGTTTAGTAGAGGCCTACAGAGTTACATGTGCCATAAAGATAGAGATAGAGCAGCCACTCACTGTCTCTGCCAAAAGAAGTGTGAGACCCCATCAACTGGAGCTGGCCATAGCCTGACTCAGAGCAAGCACCAGGAGCTGTGCCTTGCACAGTGGATGGAGACCTGGGGAACCCCTCACATGTGGATGCTGTGTGGGCCAAAAGCTGGAGCGGTCACAAAGTGGGGCTGGGCAAGCCCTTAGAGAGTGAGGGCCACTGCAGGCTGCTGACTCAACAAACCAAACTGAGCTGGGGAACCCGCTGAGACCCCTTAGGGCCCAGGCTCCTTGCAGGTGAGGAGCTGTGTGCTGCTGTGTTTGGCTGTAGGGTGGCCCTGCTGAGAGCTTTGCCCCCCTCCCTCAGCATGAGTGGGCGCTGGACAGCTGTCACAGACATCCTTTATGGAAAATCCTTTCCTTAAGATTTTTCTTCCTGAGAAGTTGAGAGGCCTCAAGAACAAAATGTAAACAATGGTTATCTGCTGCTGTAAAATGCAACAGGTGGATCTTTGATTGGTCTCATGTGGTTGTTTCTAATTAATGGCCAATCACAGCCCAGCTGGCTTGGACACAGAGCCTGAGCCACAAACCTTTGTTATGATTCTTTTCTATTCTTAGCTAGCCTTCTGATGAAATCATTTTCTTCTATTCTTTTAGTATATTTTTAATGTAATATATATAATAAAATAATAAATCAAGCCTTCTGAAACATGGAGTCAAATCTTCGTCTCTTACCTCATCCAAGAACTCCTGTGAACACCGTCACAGGACAGCCACTGCAGGGGCTGAGCACTGCAAGCAAGACCTGCACACCCCAGTGGAACAGCCTGTTCCCTGGCCAGCTGCTGCTGCTGCTGTTTTCCTCCTTGTCTCCCAGCAGAAGGGTGCAGGAGGTCTCTGGAGAGGAGACCTGGTCTCCTGCCCAGGCAGCTGCAAAAACTGGGAAGGAGGAGGATGTCAAAAAGGGCTGTGTCTGTGCTTACACTCTTATGTTTTTCAGCACTGGAGAATAGAGTTTAAACAAGGTTTCCTGGGCCATGGAAGTGGAATGATTTCTACAGGAGCAAGCCATGTCTTAAACCTTTCCCCTAAAGCTCCTCCAGGGGTCTGGTTGTGATGGTAATGCAGGGTTCAGGGCTGGGAAGGGGACAGGGTGAGGGTGGCCACAGCTCCCAAACACGGCAGGGCATGGCCCAGAGAAGCAGTGGGCATCCTGACTGTGTGTGTAAAACAGGAGGGACCATTTGGGCACCTCAAATTTGGGCACCTCAATTCAAAGCTGCTACTGGATGTGTTTCTGGCACAGCTCTGTGGTGCAAAAAGAACCATGGCAGCATCTCCCTGGCTTGACCTGAGCTCCTGCCTCACCAAAAAACTCACACTGCCTGAGCTAATGCAGGTTTTGATGTCGATGTCCTTAAATTGTTTGTCTCTGTTTGCAACAGGCTTGTATTGATTTAGGCTAATTTGGTTACCAAAAAAAAAAAGGGTTGTGCTGATTGCTCTAAATGGATTAAATAGTGATTTTAGTTAAACTGATGGCAGGCTTGTGTGTAGACAGGGCCTGGAGCTTTGTAAGCTAATGACTTGGCAGTAATGCAATGGGTTTTTTCAGGCAGCTGAGACCAAGCTGTTGTTTTAAATACAAGACCATAAGTGTTACTATTCTAGTAAATGGTCCCCAAATGTGATAGTTTTCCACTAACTCAGGGTCCTTCTTAATCCTGGCTGTACCTTTGCTAACTCTCACTTTCCTGATAATAACTTGGCAAGTACCTTTATTCCAAATGGACTTTGCATTAAACCCAAGTGCAAAACACGGAAAATTTCCTATTTTTGACAAAAGTTTCTAATTTCTGCTCACTTTCTAAGCCTGCTTATTTTTGCACTTTTAAAAATTTTTTGTGAATTGAAAAAAATTCGTACTCTTTTTAAATAAAAAATTAGGTAGAAGAAAAATGCAAAGGAGCCTAGCTCCTGCCAACAGCAGGGACCTTTCTCCACCAGAGCGCTCTTAGTGGAGGACAGGTCCAAAAGCAGCCTCTGTTCAATTTCTTCACTCAGAAAAATACAAGGGTGAGATCATAATAAAATCATAGAAGGGTTTGGGTTGGAAGGGATCTTAGCTCTTGGGCATTACGTATTTTGTGCACATACAATCTCAATGGGAAGAAATCACCGTATTTGCATAAAGTCTTTCCTGCCTGCCTCTGAATCCCCCCCAGCCGAACTTCTGCCAAGTGAATCTGTCTTCATGGGTCTTTTCTCCACCAAACTGCAAATCCCATTTTGATTCATCTGCTTCCTCCGTTGATTTTTTTATCTTCGGGTTGGGATTGAAATTAGAAAAGACCATGACTCCAGACAAATGAGTCACTGGGCCTTGGTTAGGTCTCATCTGGAAGGAAGTACGGTAAAGGGTTCTGAGATGCTGAGTAAGCCTTAGCTCAGAAAGCAACACTCCAGCGGGTAGGCTGTGATGCTTTCCTGTCTTAGGCAGGTATGTAGAATCAGAAAATTGATAGCAAGAATGAGAGAAGACTTTGTGTCTCAAAGCACAGAGAGAGCAGCAAAAAGGAAAAGGTCAGGGTTACCAACTGGACAGCAGCTGGAGACCACAAATCTGAATTATCCTGAGAAATGGGTACATGGAAACCCAGCGTGCACTAAGACGTTTTTGGCAGATGCTTCTATACCACTAGTGCACATTGGATCCTGGACTATTTTCTGCATTCCTGGATTCTGAAAATTGGATCCCACTAACTTGGAGCACAATAGAGGTGAAGCTGTAGGAGAGGGACACGACACAAATTGGGCAAATCAGGGCTGAGAGCACTTACGGAGGAGCTGAGTTACCTAGAAAGGGTAACAGATTGTTTTTCCAAGACATAGGCCAAAGAGATTGGGGGAGTCAGCACTGTAAAAGTGGGTGGGTTATGTGTGTCCTAACTGCAGCATCTTGCTGTGGTGGTGGTCAGGAAGGGGCAGGGAAGGGCCAAAGCACAACCATGAGGCAGGCCCAAGCCATAAATTTGCTTGTGAGCCTGTGGTAATAAGCTGTGGAAGCCATCTTCATCCTCAGTGACCACCCCACCAGAGCAATCTGCCAGTGGATGAATGTCCTTTGTCCTTTGGGGCTCTAAGCCCCACTGAGCAAGGCTCAGGGGATGATCATTGAGACATCTGATCATGTCTAGAGGCTTGGGGGTAGAGATATTTGTCAAATAAAAATTACAGGTCATCTTCCTCCCTTGAACACCTGAAATGTAGGTGAACAAATCTCTATCAAACTGATCAAACGTTTGCACAGAGCTGATGGGACAGCTAGACTGAGAACAAGGCCATTTATCCCCTCCTCCCATTTGCCATCTGGTGGTGTCTGAGAGCTCCAGAAGACAGCTCCAAAGTTGTTGCAGGCTCATAGCAGAAAAAGCTGCCCACGAGGGATGGATGCCCAGCCCTGGAACACAGCCCTGCCTGGGCTATGAGTCGTAAAATAAATTCTCAGATCACAAGGGCTGGCTTTGCTACAAAAGACTACAAAGCTCACAATGAGTAAAAGAAAATCCTACAAAATCCTTCTTCAGACTTCCCCGAGCCTCTTCCATGAAACAATTAGTGGATGCTCTTGTTTTGAACTCTGTGACTCACTCCTGTAATTCAGTTGTGGCCTGTGATCACTCAGTCACTTAATTTGTGGTGGGGAAACAGGCAGTTGTGAGAATTTCCTCTGTGCCTCCCTGGGCCTCTCGCTGCAGCTCTGGGCACATTGGAGCCTGGATGCTCCCTTCCCAGATGTGCAGGCTTCCCCTAAGGAATGCTTCCTCGCAGCACCAAGTGGTGAACAGGAAGGTTTCTCAAAGAGTAAACACATCTCACTGTGTTTTGCAGTACTTAATCCAGCTGCAAGGGTGGTCCTGTTATCAATGGTCTAAATAGTTAAGTTGTGGCTTGGCTGTACCAGAGTTTTATTTGTAATTTGGTGTCTTCACAGCAGGTACACGTATATGCACAATTGTAAAAACTCCATTAAAGATAATGGACTCTATCAAAGCAATTTCACTGGCTAATGCCTCCCACATTCTTTTCTATTAACCATACTTAACTTTGCCATTCAGTAGAACATTTACTGCTATGAACCAGTAAGTGACTTTTAATCACTGGATTTGTATAATATGCAGATTTGTGTAACTTTCCAAGTACATTATAAGTATGAAAGACATTTAACAATTAAACCAAAAGTGTTTACAGAGATTTCCAGTACACACTGAATATATTTGAAGGCTTCTCTGCGCTTATGTTACCTTGCTTGTGCTGAGATAGTTTGGAAAGCAGAGCAAGGAAAAAGCACTGAATAATTTGCCAGCTATTTCACATCTAAAAGAGAAATTGAAAACAGAAAGCTGAAAAATTCCTCCTGCTGGTACCACATGTCAGAAACCCTGTCCTGTGTCTGCTGAACAGTGCTGAATGTTTGTCAAGAGGAAAAGACAATTGTGTTGTCTGGCTGCTGACTCCCAAGTGCTAAATTTCTGCTGTTACTAGGAATGTCAGAAGGGGCTGTCACAGAGTGACCCTGACAGAGCCAACTGCAGTGTCCTTCATGCAGGGCTCCCTCCAGGCCCTGGAGGGGGCTGAGACAGTCACTCTGGTGGCCTTGGGCAGTTGCTGCTCTGTCGAGGCACAGGGATGCTTCTCCACGGGATGTACAGGCTTGTCACTCATGTGCTTTGACTTCCCTCTGCTTGACCTTTCAGACACTTTTAACCCTGTAGTCTCTTTGTTATTTCCCTTTGGCAGTTGCTTTCCATCTTACAGTTCATGTTCATTCCTTTCTATTTCTTCCCCTTTTTCTCTTTTGCCTTCCCTATTCCTCTTACTTTTCCCTTTTGCTTTCTGCCAAACCATATGCACCGCTCTCTCTTTTTCTGGTTATTTTTTTCCCAAGGGCTGAATCACAGCAGTTCTGTTTGAGTGGCCATTTGTATAGCCCAGAGTCATCTCCTAGAGTGTGGGGTGCCAAGCTGAGGAAGGTGACCTTCCTTGGTTCCCTTTGCAGTCAGCTGGAAGACATGGGAACCTCCAGAAGGTGACTCAGGTTTTGAGGCTGTCATAAGACCTTGTGAAGACTGATGTCGTCCCATGAGCAGCCAGTAATGCAGACAAACATCCTAACTTCCAGGCTTTGAATTGGGGACCCAATTTTATTTAGTACAAATCCTGCTTTTGCAGAGTTTTGTCACATGTCAGATGGATGAGAAGCACAAATCAGGGATCGTCCCTCTAACCAGCATTGCCCTCCCAGGTGCCAGACTCCTGCCCACAGCCTGGCAGCTGGGACAAGGGGCATCTGCAGCACAGCAGCTGACAGAGCCTTGCAACAACCTTCCCCCACCCCAGAGTCCCATCTCTGCTATAGACAAAGCATTTGCTCCAACTTCAAAGAGTCAAGCAAGCACTTTTGCTCCTGTTCCTTTTTTTGCTCTAAAATAAGTATCGTGCAAGGAATAAGGAAATAAAAGTGAAAGGGGAAACAAAAGTTCCATTCTCACACAGCCATTTAAAAGCAGGCATCTGCACAGTTTCCATGACTTTCATTTCACCAGGAGAATGTTTCCCAGGAGCTAACTTCAACATTTTGAATGGAGCCACATTTAGCCTTTTCCACAGCAAATCACACAGGAGCCATGAACTGCAAATGCAGCCTTATCTCCATCCAGACATTTGTTCCCAAAGAGAATTTTCCAGTTTCCTGTGATCAGACCAAGAAAAGAGGAGTGACATTGTAACAACTCTCCCAGAGCACGCTCTGTTTTATTCTGAGTTTGCTGACAAGCTGTTAAATGGTAAGGGTTGGTTTTCTCTGAAGAAGTCTGGTCCTATGATCTGCCTGTGAGATTTTTTCACTGGCTTCCCTAGGATTTCACCTCCAATGCAATTGCAACTTGCTGACCCAAGAATGAAGAAAAATTGTTGAAGTGGTTTTCTCCCTCCCCTTGCCTGTGCATCCCTGCCCTGCCTTCCCTTTTGGGCCCAAGAGGGATGACTGCTTCCTCCATGAATGTCCCTTGTCCCAGGGCAGGCTCAGCAGGACACTCTTTCCCACACTTAATCCTTCTCCACAGATCACTGGGGCAGGGAAAATTGGGTCCTCACCAACTTGTTCTTAGGCCCAGATAGCTGTTTGGAGCATGCTTGGTTTATTTTTATTAATGACATAATAAAATGAGGTGATGTACAATTCCTTGGCCTGGTGTCTGACCAAGGTGCTGCTACAGCTCACTCCCTGCCTGCTGTGTGTGCAGCTGACCTGGTGCCTTTGATAATCAAATTTTCATTAGTCTGCTAAGCAAAACACTGGCATTGAGCCACAGGCAAGTTGTAAAGCTGGCTGAATAATTGGAATAATAATTCACTCGTATTGAATGCGGTCCATTTAAAGGTGGTGCTTATTTCCTGAATGGAAATTAATATCTTCTAAGGATTTGGTTTAGATTACTTCACTGCATGGTTTACTTCAGCCTTATAATTTTGCCACTGATACGTAAAGTGAGTTCATAAATAGAGCAGCAGAGCCTTGGCTGTGCTCAGAGATAGTGCTGTGCACTAATATAAATTATAAATGTAGAGCTAGAAAATGTAACAAGCCTGGCTGGCAAACTTCCCTGTATTATCTCCAAATAATTGTTTCCAGCCAGTAGTGATTTTTTCTGTAGCAGAAGACAGATTATTTATGTTATATATTTAGCCTAAAACTGTAATAACATCCTCTGGCAAAAGTATTATCTGATGGTGTCTGAAATGGAATCAGCTTTCCTCTTTTCAGGCATTAATAATTGAAACATTTGTGTCACCTCATGGCATTTCCTGAACTGGAGAATAAAATGAGGATGACTTTTTAATTCATACACTTTACTTCTTAAAAAGTAGACCACCAGAATTTCCTAGAATTGTTATGTGTGGCTTGTATCACCAACCAGAGAAATATTTCCTTTTGCAGTTCTGATCAGGCAGAGACAACAGTACCACCAGCAGGACTGGCTGCTGGCTTAGCAGTCAGGAAAATACCTGTGAACAGGCCAGGCCTGTGAAGGTCACAGAAGAGAGTAGGTTTTTTTCCCATTTCCTCAGAAATGCCTGGATGCCTGCTACATTGCCCATCTGCACATTCTCAGGCAAACCCCACAGAAGTGAGGATGTGGGCTTTCAATCCCCAGATGGCAATCCTGCTTTAGTGCCCCTTGGATTTCTGGCATGCAATGGAACATGTTTTACATATTAGAACTTTTAATGCTGTGAATTTCTGTTTATTACATTATTTAAGTGATTCTTCACTTACAAGGCATATTGGTATGAAAATGGGAGAAAATGGCCCTCCCCTCACTGGGACCCACTCAATCCACACGAGAATGGATGTATACAATGGCCATTCTAAGATTACATGTTATAGAAGTAAGGTTTATTTAAATGAATGCTACAGCCAAATAATGACAACTTCAAATCCAAATACACATGTGCTGTGAAAAAAACTCCCACTATAATAATGACAGCTCAATAGAAAGTAATTCCATATCCAGACGTAAAAAAAAATATGCAGGAATGTTTGTTTACTTAGTGGCTGTAGTGTAGTGTTTAAACCCCAGTTTGTGACAAGCAGTAGAATACTGAAGAGTGTGAGAAATAAATTTGAGGAAATTTGGGATTTGGGGTGATTAATTCAGTAAAAAGGACAGTTGATGAGAAAAATATATGTTTATTCTGCTTTTTAAATCACCAGTGTTCCTGCTTTTGTTTCTCACAGTTTTGTTCTTAGTTGATCTACTGACATATAGTTATGGCTGGTTTACAATGAGTAAAATTCATTTTTAAAGCCTGCACACCAGCAGTGTGAATCCTCATCTCATTTGCTAGTGATCAGGTGTCTTTAGGGAAACTTAGTTCTTTTCTTCAACTAATTTAAATTTATGGGAAGTCATTTATTCAAAATAAACATTGAAAGGCTTAACTCTTTTGAATTGTATACCACTGGATTAGGACTTCAAAAATTTTGAGTTATCCATAATATGTGATTATTAATTCCGTAAATATTTTTAATTGAGTGATAATGAGCTATCAGCTTTACTCTTGTTTTGAAGCCTACCCTGGCACCAGTTGAGTCACTGTCTTTGGAACAGGATCAGAAAAATGATGCCAGGAAAGCCAAAGAGCTTCTCTGCCACAGTTGTATATGAATAATGAAACAGGTGATTCTGGAAAGTGAAATGCATTCACCTGTGACAAGAATCACAATAAAGCTTCATCTTTTTCTTTCAGATTGACATGAGTTTGTTTTAAAAAGCTGGAGTTTTTTTGGGGGTTTTTTTTGGTTTTTTTTTGACAAAGTCCTGGCTTAGCTGAAGTTTCTAGGAGCGCTGTGGTTTAATAACTGAGTCTTGGACTTTTAACTTTCACATTAGGCACCTGTATTTATTTTATTTCTCTATCTATTAGGAAGATTACCGTTGTACTAATCACATCACAAAATGTTTTCCAGAGGTATTGTAAGTACCCACAGAATTAACTAAAGCACATATTTAGAACAACTCATTTTGGATAGGGTATGATGGTACATCTAGACAAGACACTGATTAAAGCCATGCAAAAAAATTTTGCTTCAGTTCTGTAGATGACCTAAAAATACGTATATTTAAAAGTTCTTTTCATATTAACCCAAAATACCCTGGATTTTACTGGTTTTTGATGGAAAACAATCATTTGGTGATGAACTTAATCATTGAAAGTGAAAGGACTTCTTCTGGTTTTGGACAATTGGGTGCTTTTCCTCACTGTGCTCTGCCAGCCGCGCTGCTGCTCCACACCAGCCACTCCTTCCTACCCTCCCACCTCACTGTAGCTGCCTCAGTCCATACTGCAGACAGCCCTCAAAAGGTGCCCTGCAAATGGTTCTTAAAGGGAAGGAGAGAGGATGAGAAGAATAGCTGGGGAAAAAAATCCATTTTAGAACATGAGCGTGGTGTTTTATGCTCTTCTGATCCATGATAGATGCCACAGTGCCACATGTGAGCCTAGCTTAAAAAGATCAAGATGTCTTGATGCTGAAGAGATAAAAATAAATAAGTATAACATGTCTGGGATTTCCTCATTTTTATACCAGGCAAAATTTTTTTTTTTTAGATTTGATTTGAATTGGCAAGTAGAGCTGGCTTCCCTTCAGCAGCATGTTTTGATGAATACGTTATTTACTACTGAAACAGAAAAGATCTCTGGTGAAGCAGTGGTGGGACAGAGAGGGAAAAACAAAGATGAATGCAAGAAGAAGAAGAAAGGCAGAGTTTGCAGCTGAGCTGTGAGACGAAGCAGAGGTCGCAAGGGACAGAGCTACAGGAAATCTGCTCTTTATGGCAGCAGGTGCAGGGAGAGCTCTCATAGCCTGATGCCAATTGGAAGCGAAGGTACCACACAAAGCAGCAGCTATGTGGAGATAATGAGAAGCTGAGAGGCCAAGACAAGCAGTGGAAAACGGGTCAATTTGGAGCTTGCACGAGGGCTCAGGAAGCTGATTGGGAAGGAAAGAGGCAGCAGCTCTGCCTTCAGTACAGAGAGGGTTTGTTAAAATTTGATGTGATTTCTGATGGAGCATGTAATGCTGTAGCTTCACAGTTTTCACAGGAGCAAAGTTTTTATTGTGGGAAAAATGTTCTTAGTTCATTGTTGAGCCAATGAAACTCTCCAGCCAGCACAAAGCAGGCAGTAGCATGGGGAAAGGGAAGGCAGGCACAACTGGAGAAGTAGTGGAGGGAGCAGGCAGGACAATTTCTTTTGGTGCCCGTGCCTTTATGTGCCATTATAATGAAAAATGGAAATTAAGAAATTACAAAATTCTCCAGATCCCTCCTGACTAATCTAAACTAGAAGACAGCATTATAGTATCAACTGTTAGGTCTGCTCTACTGTGTCATTTCTAACACCATCCATCTCAACCTAAACACTTAACTACTGCCCTAAAGTGCATTAGGGCAAACTGGAGCAGGGTAGATTTCTCTACATCTCTGGATGTCTCACTATGTCATTTGAATCAGGCTTAGGGTTATGGTTATAGTTAGGTTAGGGCACAATTGGAACAGCATTAAAACCCAAGGATACTATCGTTCTCTACTAGCATTTGCTTCAGAAGGGTATCTGCACCTTTTTCTCCAGTTATGCTTAAAGTCTTCAGTAAAAACTATCTACCTTCCCCCTGCAACTCCTTTCCAATGGTCTGGCAGTTTAATGATCATGGTTGTCAAAAAGCAGCTCCCTTCTGGACATAGGAACAGAATGTCATGTTCTGTGTACACACTCACACATATTCACACATACCCCCGCTTGTCATCTGAGGTAATGAATTACAGTCTGCTGAGTATTCTATTGTGGTGAGACTTTTTTGTTAAATGTACACACTAATGTGATACACATGAGGTAAGGCAAGCTCACCTGAAGCAGAAGGGATGAAGTTTGGAATAAAGTTTAACTTTAAAACTTTTGGAATTAACTTTAAAATCTCCCGGCAGATTCAGAAGAAATGTAAAGAACTCACTAGCAGGGTTTTTTTCCTGAGTACATCTCATGATCTGCTTCTTTTAAATATTTGTTTTGAGACTATGCACCTTTTGGTAGCTTTGTATTGACCAGTGTCTCTTGAAACCCTCCTGTTCACCATATTAGCAGTTGAAACACGTCTGCTGCTGATTCTGAGTTACTTGAGGTAGCATGAACAAGAGCTGGCTGCAAAGAACTGCAGAAGGACCTTGTGAGGTTGAATAACTGGGCAATCAAACCACAGATGAAATTCACTGTGTGAATTGAATCAGCACCTACCAGGAAAAAAATTCCTAGCCTCTCATATAAGATGAAAAGCTCTGAAATTATCACAGCCACTGAGAAGGAAACAGTGGCACGAGTTACATATCAGAAAACATCAGCTGAGTGTGTGGCTGCACTCAACCAAATGTTACAGACCATTTGCAAAGGAACACAGAACAGAACAGGAAACATGAAGATGCCACTGCAGGAATCCATAGCAAACCTGAGCACTTAGTTCCTTCACCCCAGAATGCAGTAATAGAAAAAAATTAGAGAAGGGCTGTGTACTAGGTCAGTTTGATTAGTTTAGCACTGCACAGTTCGGAAAATGGACTACATTATGAGTTAACACACAAAATCATCAGAGGCACAGACACATTGGGAAAAATATGTTTTTTCAAGCACAAAAATCCAGGAGCTCACAAAGGCAGGGAGCCATTTCCAGGCTCAGAGCTGGTGCCTTGTGCGGCAGGTGAGACCTGGGCAGCCCCTCACCTGTGGATGCTGGGTGGGCCAAAAGCTGAAGCAGGCTCAAGGTGGGGCTGGGCAAGCCCTTGGAGAGCCTGAGAAGCACAGCAGGCTACTGACTCACCAAACCTCACTGAGCTGAGGAGCCCCCTGAGCACACATGGGCAGAGAGGGACGGCACATTCCAAAGGGGAAGTGTTGTGGCTGCTGCCTTGCTCCTGCTCTTGCTGAGAGAGCTGCCCTGGCTTTGAGCTGGGGGCAAAGCTAGATGGGCCCTTTGTCTGCACCCAAAGAGCTGGCCTTTTACAACCAATTTCTTTCTGATTGATGGGAGCCAGCACTGACATCACTTGAATCAGAGGCACTGCAGCAAGGCTGAAGGAAGAAGAAGGATGTGTGGCTATTTTTGGCCTGTGAGGCACAGCTGCTTGCTGTCTTCTCTCTCAAGTCAGGAAGGGCACAGACTGGAGCAGGAGGTCAAAACTCTCTTAGCATGTCCTGCATTTCTTAGTAAATGGACTGAAACCAGAGAAAATCAGTAATATGACAGTTGTTAGATAAACCTGGGCTTTTTTTAGCAACTTTTCTGAATGTTGTGAAAACTTCCTTGTGCACAGGATGATGTATTTAACTCAAAATTGCATTTCCTGCATCTGAGAAGGAAGGAGCATTCTTGAAGACTAGGATGGATGGAGGCCATCTGGAAAACACTGATTTAATGTACATGATTAATATAGGGGATGTGATGATTTATGAGTGAAGCAGATTTAACTTTACTAAAGTTAATAAAAGCTGTAGTCAGTGGGCACTCATAAGCTTATATAAAGCCCGTAATTATGAATAACAATAGAAATAAAACTGTCACTAGAAAAATACTGGGATAGCAAAAATGATGTATGTGTTAACTAGGGAGGAGAAGATACATTGGAAATGGTGGAGGGCTAAAATTACCTAAAAACAGGCAAGGAGATTTTAGCAGAAATTCATGTTGTTCCAATGATATGTAACACGGAACTCGTTCACCACTTCCCATGGGCAGGCAGGCATTCAGTCATCCCCAGGAAAGCAAGGATTCATCGTGCATAAGAGTGAATTTGGAAGAAAAATGCCTTAAATTTGAACGTCCTCTCTTCCTCCTCCTTCCCCCAACCATTACTGTTGGGCATGACATCATGTGGACATATGGTTTGGAATATCCCTTGGGTTGTTTAGGTCAGGCTGTCCCAGCTGTGTCCCTTCCCAACTTCTCGTATACCTCAGCCTGCTCACTGGCAGGGCACTTCAAGAAGCAGTGTTAGCACTGCTAAAGCATCCCTCTTTCTGGTCACAAACCCAAAACAGACTCCTAAATAAGCTACTGTGAAGAAAATTGCCCCTATACCAACAAAACCCCATACGTATATAAAAGATAGTACCTTTCAACAAAATAATAAACTCTGTGACATAAAGATATCCAGAGTCATACAAAAGCAATGAAAATACATAAATAAAATTCACAGTATCACAGAATAATCTGAGTTGGAAGGGACCCACAAGGATCATCAAGTCCAGCTCCTGGCCCTGCACAGGACAGTCCTGAGAATCACATCATGTGTCTCAGAGTGTTGTCCAAATGCTTCTTGAACTCTGTCAGGCTGGTGCTGTGACCACTTCCCCAGTGAACCTATTCCAGTGCCCTCTGAGTGAAGAATCTTTTCCTAATAATCAGCCTAAACCTCCCCTGACACAACTTCAGGCCATTCCCTCAGGTCCTGTCACTGGTCACCAGAGAGAAGAGATCAGTGTCTGCCCCTCCTGTTCCACTCACAAGGAAGGTGTAACTGCATGAGGTCTCCCCTCAGTTTCCTCTTCTCCAGGCTGAACAAAGTGTCCTCAGCCACTCCTCATACACCTTCCCCTCAAGGATCTTCATCATCTTCATTGCCCTCCTCTGGACATTCTCTAAGTGCTTTATATCATTCTTTTATTGTAGTGCCCAGCACTCACACAAGACCCAACGTGAGGCTGCCCCAGGGCAGAGCAGAGCAGGACAATCCCCTCCCTTGCCTGGCTGGTGATGCTGTGCCTGATACCCCCAGGACAGGGTTGGCCCTCCTGGCTGCCAGGGCACTGCTGGCTCTTGCTCAACTTGTCATCAACCAGGACCCCCAAGTCCCATCCCAGGTGCAGAGTCCAGTATTTTCCCAGGTTGAACTTCATATGGCTGATGATTGCCCAGCCCTCTGATGTGTCAAGGTCTCTCTGCGGGTTTCCTGGCCTTCCAGGGACTCGACAGCTCCTCTCAATTTTGTATCATCTGCAAACTTCCTAAGTATCCCTTCAAGTCTTGCTTCCAAGATGTTTATAACTACATGAAGCCAATGAATACCATAATAGCTGTACACATGTCTTGCTAAGTTCAGTGAGTATCTGACATGCAAAGCAGTGCCAGAGTAGGGCTCACAGTCACATGATGGCTCTGAGACCAAGCAATGCCCCATATGGCAAAACCTGAAAATAAATTGTTTTCCAAGAGTATATTTAGGATATATATTTGTTATTGTGCTGGGACCTGTGAGGTGGAGGCCATATATCTGTAAGTGTAACATAGGTTGTGTCCTTCACCAGGGGTGAACAACCCAAGGTGTGGGGTAGGGGCTGAGCTGATGGAAAGCAACTCTGTGGAGAAGGACCTGAAGGCCTTAGTGGACAGAAAGCTGTCCGTGAGCCATGCCCATATTCATGTGGACAAGAAGACTGATGCAATCCTGGGATGCATTAGGAAGAGCATTGCCAGCCTGTAATGCTCTTAGCATTATCTGCTGGCAGTACCAGCTGGAGGGGTATCCTGCCCCTCTAAGGAACCCTGGTGAGGCACATCTGGAGTGTTATGTCCAGTTGTGGGCTCCTCAGTACAAGAGAAACATGGAGCTCCTGGAGCAGGTCCAGTGGAGGGATATGGAGATGATTAAAAGACTGGAGCATCTCCACTGTGAGGAGAGGCTGAGGGAGCTGGACCTGTTCAGCCTCAAGAGAGACAACTGAGAGGGAACATTTTCCATGTTTTTAAGTATCTGAAGGAAGGGTGCCAAGAGGACAAGAGGCAATGCGCAGAAACCAATGCACAGAAAATTCCACCTGAATATGAGGAAGAACTTTACTCTCCGAGCACGGGAACAGTTTGTGTGAAGACGTTGTGGAGTCTCCCTCACTGGAGATACTCGAGAACCATCTGGACACAATTCCATGCCATGTGCTCTACGACGACCCTGCTTGAGCAGAGAGCTCGGACCGCTGTGCTCCTTTCCAATCTGACCGATCATGTTTCCTCTCCCGCCCAGCTTAACGCTGCAGACCTGCGGGAACAGAGCCCGCACAGCCTGGCACCGCTGCGCGGCCCGGAGCACGGCGGGCCCGGGTTCGCTGGGGCTGGGCCGGCCGCACCGCACCACCCTCCGCCGGAGCCGGGGCCGGTCCCGCCCGCCGCCCTCTCCTTCCCCGGGGCGGCGGAGCTGCCTGGAGCCCGCCCCCGGCGGGGAGTGGCCGGGCCAGGGCCGCTTTCCGCCGGCTGCGGGCCGGGGCCGGGGTCGGGCGGGATGTGGCGGCCGCAGTCCCGGCCGGGCGGGACCGACAGGCGGCGCCGCGGCGGGGACGCGGCGGGCCCAGGTGAGCGGGGCACGGGCACCGCGGGTGGAACGGCGGGGAGGAAGGGAGGAGGCGGGGGTGCCCGGCCGGAGAGCTCCGCAGGAGCCTCTGAACGCGCGGGGGGCTCGGGGCACTCCCGGCGGGGCCGGGGCTGGGGCCGGCAGCGCTGCTCCCCTCCCCGCTGGAGGGGCCGGGCGGCTCCACTCGGCTGGATGCTGCCCTCGGGCTGGGACAGCGGCCGCTCCTGGGAGTCGCTTTCAGTACGGGGAACGTGCAGTTGTGTGTGGGTTTTTTTTTTTTTTTTTTTCTTTTCAATGAAGAAAAACCCCACACGGATCTTTCCACGGATCTTTCATTTCACATTCCGCAAGTTTTAGGATTATTTTTTTTTATTATTATTTTTTAAGCCCCTGGTGATGTTGACATTTATTTCACAGTTAATGCAGTCTAAGAAAGGGTCTTGTGACTTTGAGATAACGTAGCTATCATTTTTTAACTCAAAAATAAGATGCTTTGATTTCACTTCAGCCTGTGTGGGCACAGTTACAGTGATACAGAGCCATTAATGGTTTATTTAGTATGGTTTGTTTGTTTATTTTTTAAAATAACCGACTGCAAAGAGGGAAGTAATGGTGCTCTTAGAAAAGTCACCTACGTTATGTCTCCTGTCCTGGCTTAAGGAGGAAAAAGAAACCTGCCTTCTCAGCGGACACTCTGTGTGTATATGCTTTTATAAATAAATGAATCTTACAAGACCATGACCTCTAATGCGGATGAACTGCTCTCCTTTTCTCTCAGAGCAGTGGCAATCAGCTGGTCTGAGCTAGGGCTGCTCTCCTTATCAACAGTGATACTGGCAAAAGGCTGGAGCCATGGGGAAATTCTGGAAAAAAACACTTCCCCTTTCCCAGGACAACTGGGAAAGAAAGGTGTATTTCTCACTTGGTGCTGTCTTTTGGGTTGTTTGGGATACGTGGTTCTCCCAGCTCCATGAGTCCACCAAGACTTTCTGCAAACACTTCAGTCATCCTTGCCAACAGTTTAATAGAAAACGGCTCATTCCTGTTTTGGTAATCCATATTAATCTTTGTGTACACTGCTTGAGTAACTTCTTGCCATGCTTTTGAATTAATTATGCTAGCATTTTAAGAGTTCTGCAGTGAAGTGCTTTTATAATAAAGGCACTTTAATAATAAAGGCACAAAATATGCTGCAGAAGGTATAACAGCAAGTGCTGCTACTAATTAGAAGTAATGAAGGTTTTTAAAGAATTGGGTGAAGTGCCCTGGGATGCATTATCTCTTGTTTTGTCCTTTCCTGTTGGTTCATTTACTTGTTAATTTGCTATTGGCCTTACAGTAACTCCTGAAAATGTGACAAGTTCTACTTATTAAAACTTTTCTTAGTGTTTAAATAATGTTTAATTATTTAAAGTCCCTTTAATAATGTTGTGTGTTCCCCCATCTCGTTGCTGAAGTTGAAATTGTTTTGGTTCATTCTGGGAAGGCATTGTCAGTGGTTTTCTGGTTGAAGCCCTATTCATGGGGCTTCTAGGCCCTTATGAAACTGCAAAGTAGGGGTGTTTAAAATAAATATTTGATTTAAAAGAAAAAAAAGGCTGAGTTAGAGATTTACGGTTGCTTAAAATATTGGGATCATGGGAAATTGAAGGAAATGTACAAGAACAACCAAATGTTTATGTGCAGTGTTTTGTATACTCGAGATTAGGACCATATCCAATATGTCTTTTTTTTCTTCCCAGTGCTTGATACTATCAGAGTTATCAATTTTCTTTATAGCTCTCTTTGAGATTGGGCACCAAAAATGGCACGTTCTCATACATGACATTGAAGATTACAGTGCAGCAGCACTCTAAGAAGCAGTCAGAGGCAAGTATTGTATTGCCACTGACTTCCTCCCTCTTTAAATTTAGATAAATCATCCTTTGTTCTCTTCATTAAAGTGAAGTCAAAATTTTGGGCCTAAGCTGCTTCTGGTGGAATTGTAGTGGGTTCGTGTAAGAAAAGAGGATTTATTAGCATCAGGATAAATTAATTGTGATGAACGGGAGGACAGAAAGCACTGCAAACAATGTTTTGTACTGACAAAAGCGAAAACCCTAAAGGTTAATTCTGACTTTGTTCCCAAATTAGGCACACTTGGTTAGGCTTTTTTTGCTTGCTGTGGCTGGGGCCTTTGATAGCTACTGAACCAGCTGACCTTTCAAGTGTGATTTACTCGAGTGTGGGACGCCTCACGGGCGCTCCTCTGGAGTTACGATTTTTTCTTTTCCCATTTTAGCCTTGTGTTTCTTTGAGCAATCCCCTCTTTCTAATTGAGCAGAGACAGGCTGTGACCTTTTCTGGTTTTGGCCATATTGCATATGAATGATTCCTGTGGAAAGGGGTTTTCTTACCATAGTGATTTCCAAGTTCATCCTTAGCATCTTGTGTCTCTTTCCAGAAAGCAGCCCTTTCATGCCGCGTCACTTAGATTAGGATTGAGCCCAGGGTGTGTTGTAATACTATTCAATATTCTTGAAGGAAAACTGCTGCAAAACCCTTATGTATTCGGAATGAATGCGCCCTTTGTGAACCAGCAGTCACACGAGGGAAATCTTCGCCCTCTGGCACTGAACAAAGGCTGCTGTTCCTATTTTAAGCATGGTAGTATCCTTTTTTGAAGGTGTTTCCTTAATTCTGTGTAGTGTTAACTATTTAACACACCATGTAACTTCCTTTTTTCTTCTTCTTTACCATATAGGTGTGGATTCCATTAAGAGCTCACCTGAAAAATGCTTTCAGGGAGAAATACCAAGCCTGTAAGCTACTGATGCTGTGGAAGCTAGGATCCACTATGGGTACACTTTGTTTGCTAAACATGAGTTTTCTGTATGGAAATTGACTTAGCTATTGACATGGAGTTACTTCCTTATTTATTGATGCTGAGAATGTGAAGTGGCTTAATGAGTAATTTGAAGTCTGCAGGCAGAGGGGTGAGATCATGTGCTTGCCTGAAGTAGGATTTCTTTGTTCGGTGTGATTCCTTTGGGACTTGCAGAATTTGGATTCTGCCTCCCCTTTGTATGTACTGTGAAATGCTGCTCGCTGTGTTTCAGACCCTCCTTCATCTCACAGCCAAGCTTCCTTCCAGAACACCTCTTATTATCTCTGTGTGATATATTTCTAATTGGGACCCAGCTGTCTAATGAGTATGATCAATGGTGCTTTCTGATTTTTCTCACCACCTCCTCCCTTCCTCTCTTGCTGCCTTACAAATAGGTCTCTTAGTCGTGTCACGCCCATGTCAGGGTAAATTGTCTTGTTACTCTGCTCTTTTTGCCCTCTGTCACTCTGTTTATTTGTAACACTGACAAGTGTAAAAAAACCCCAACTAAATTAGACTTTACCTTCAATAGTAAATATTTACTACATAAACAGCTGTGTACTCGGAATAAGGGATGGAAAGTGGAAAATATGTTTTCTTAGTACTGCTTATTTAGCTCCTTTTAAGTTGTATGCACTACCTGTGATTATGGATTGAATGAAAGAGCAACCAAGTCAGAACTGCAATTGAACAAAAATTTGTTAAACACACTGTATGTATGCTTAGATTATAAAATCTCCGTGTGGGAAAAGTGGCTCCTTGAAATTAATTGCAGAATGGATGTGGCACATGTGACCTTTCTCTGTTCTCTGCAATGGCTGAAGAGTTGGTTGTTTGGAGGGGTTTAATGTGCTCTTGTTGAAAGTTTTTCTTTGCTGGGCTGAGAGGTCATTGGGGCAGGAAACCATTACAGAGGAGAATTTCTTAGTAGGGAGACTTTGAGGCAACCTGTGGAGTGAAAAGTCAAGAGGTTGATAGTGAGTACTGTAAAACTAAGTAAAATGAAAGCGTTAGTATCTGTGAGAGAGGCAGATACCGTTAAAGGGAGTTGATACCATTAGATATCATTTTCTGACTTGTACACAAGTCTCCAGATGTGTGTAAGGTGAGGCATGTGGCACTGGTGTAGCTTTTCAAGACCTTGCTTAATGTTGAATAATAGTACTAATGGAAAATTAGAATCAGATCATAGTGATGCTTTGAATGTGTCTGTAGATAATGAAGTTTGTCATTGGCTTCACTACTTTATTGATTAATAGGGTGAGCGCCACAGTCCCTAGCTCAGTTCATTTGACAGCAACTTGAGTTTAAATCATCAGTCTGATCATGGTGAAAATTGTCAGACTGGTCTGAAAAATATGCTTTAAGCAATAAAGGAAACAATTTTTAACATCTTTTTGTTTTGTTTTTGGGAAGCCATCAACTCTCCAGAGAGTGTGGGAAGGGGAAGAATAGTTTTTGTGATAATAAACTGCTTTCTTGCTGTTTTAGTGGGATACTTCAAGTAATTTGTTTCTGTTACAGTGGTAAGCATTCTTCCCACTGACACAGCAGCTTAGTCTCATGGGTTATCATTACTGCAGATATTCAGGCACTTGGAGTGGTGCTGGGGAGAGACTACTTGCAAGGCCAAATGCTTACAGCCACAGGCTTTTCCTTTATGTTATGGCTATATAATTATTGTGGTTGGTTGTTCCCCTTCCTCCACACAAAAATGTTCTGCTTCAAGGAAACACCATGAAGTTCAAAGGAAGGAACATCCCTGAGCCTGTTTAGGGTGGTAAATTGAGGTAGCCTCAGCTCCATAAAATACCTGACTTTTTGCTGCAAGAGCTAGGCTGATCATATAAACCTAATTTATCCCTGTTGTTAGAAAGTATGTCTCTGGGGACAAGAGCTTTCCATTCTTTGTTAGGATTTTGGACAAAGATGGTTACTGAGGCAAGAATGAGATTGAATTTCATGGTGCTGGTCTAAGTTTCAGGTGCTTCCTGTTGCTAATGGCCCGTGGAGATCGTGGTGATGGAAGGAAATGGGCAGCCCAGCTGTTTGCTGGGGCTTGGCTTTTCCCATTTAATGAGTAGTGCATTAACCCATCAGTATTTGCATTAACAGCTCAGGCTGAGCTGTGGCTGTGTGGCCTTCCTGGCTCTGCTCCTGGAGGGCCATAGGCACACCAGTCTCAGGAGGGTGTGGCACACATCTGCTGAGTTTGGTGATATTTTACATTGCTGTAGTAGGATTTCCTTGCTGTTAATGTCTTGGTGGTGGGAGCAGTGTGGGTAGGGTGCTGATGTCTGTGCTTCCGCAGTGATGTGGGGTCTTAAGGGCATGAAGTGCTCTTGGATGCCTTGGATGGTCCCAGGCTGTGCTGCCACTGCAGCGGGACAGCATTGTTTTAGCAGGGCACCATGCTGAAACTTTGCTCCTGTGCTGCCAGAATCCTTGTTTAGGAGAGCGGGACATTTTAATTTGCTCAGAGCAGTGAAAACCTTGAGGAGACCCTCACTGAAATTGTGTAAGAAGGATCTGATTACTGTTGCCTGGGGTGCAGAACCAGAGTAGCTGATCCTCTGTGTGGTTTTGCTCCCAAAGCAGTTAATAATCAACAGGTATTGTGTTTCCCTTTCCCCTGGAGGGCCTGAACATGGTCATGGTGAGAGAGCTGCTGCAGTCTTCCCACACTTGTGGCTGCTGGGGACTTTGGCTGGGAGAGAAGAGCTGCTCAACTGAATGGTTTCCTCTGAGCAGTCTGTCATAACTGGATGTCTCCTTCCTCTGGGAATGAAGATTGGGGAAAATCCGGTTTTGCCAGGGGGTCTCGTGTTGCTGTAAGCTAAGAAAATATCAACTTCAACTTCTTTTTTTTTTTTTGTATGCACTCAGCACTAGCAGTAGGATTGAGAATTTTCCTACTATGCTGCCAGCTTTTGCCAATGACAGAATTTTCCATGGGATAATCTGTTCCAGGGCCAAGTTAGGATCTATTTAATGTTAGCCAAGGAGATGCTTTCTGCCCACCTTGAGTATAGCTATGATGTGGACTTTCAGGAGTAGATTTGTTACTGTCTTTTCCTTTGTGAGGTAGGACTGTCAGGTAAAAACCAGCATTGCTGTTTTGGGAAGAGTAATCCATAGGACTTCTGATTGCCCTTTGTGAAACTGACTGGCTTGCCCTGTTGTACTTCAAGGCCTCGTGTTTACCTTTTAGAGTGAGGTTAGTAAGGTTTTCTACCTTTGGGTTAAGTAGGCAGTGTGGATTTATGTAATTCACTTTCTGAGTTAATTTCATATTATTTTTAAATAATTTATCATTGTTATGAGTAGTGAGCATGGTGTGTAGCAGCTGTTTTGCTGTGTTCCTGGTGAGTTTGGCATGACACTGAATTTCTTGATGTGAGAGTCCAGACTTTTCTCCTGGATCTGGATGTGCATGCACTTCTTGTGTTACTGCTTTGTGTGCTGCCATGCCCTAGTGAAACTTTGTGTGCTTTGCCTAGGCATAGCACAGTTGGAAGTTGGAAGCCTGGGCATTAAGTGTGACCCTTGCAAGTTTAGATTGGCTGTGGTTTTAATGCTGAGAGGCCAGTATGGCTCTTCAGTGCAAGCCATGAGAAGTACATGGGGTTGCTGTCTTTCCTGCAGGTCTCTTTAGAGTAATTGTTCTAGGTGTTAGTTGGCTAAAAGTGATCTCTAATGGCTTGGAAATCATGATACGTCAGGGAAGGTATAGGTTGGATATTAGGAAAAAAAATTTCACTGAAAGAATAATAAAGTACTGGAATGCTCTTCCCAGGGAGGTGGTAGAATCACCATCTCTGGATGTGTTTATAAAAAGACTGGACATGGCACTTGGTGCTGTAGTCTAGTTGAGGTGTAAGGGCATAGGTTGGAATCAATGATCTTAGAGGTCTCTTCCAATCTCATTATTCTGTGATATAAAATTCAAGAGGAGTTTTTAAAAGGAGGATTACAAGGCAGGGGGCAAGTAGGGAATAATACCAGGAGTAATAATAAACAAAATCAAGCAGACCAGGTGAAGACAATGCAGAGGATATAAGGAATTCTGGGTACATACACAGCAGCCTGTGTACATATTTTGAGCACCAACTTTGCTAAAAAGTGGAAGAAGAAAGAGCCCCCTCAAATTTCTACCAAACCAACAAAGAAAAGATACAGAAATAGCTGTGTTTGCTACTTAATTCAGTCATAGATAACATATAGATCTCTGGCACAGTTTTGGCTGCCTGATAGGTCTGTGTGGCAGAGTGTTCAGGCGTGACTTTTTACATGCTCATGTCATAATCAGACTTCATGGACTGAATAGGGTAGAGGAAGTATTCCCTGGGCAGAAGTGGTCTTTCCCTTCCCTTTGCTGGGAAATTTGTGAGACAGGCAGGTTTTGCTGCAGCTGTTCAGATATGATGTTAGTTTTTTTGTGTGTAATGCCCTTGGCACCATTTAAGGGATTATGTTTTTGAAAGGCAAGTGTCTTCAGAGAGTTGTAGGCTCACAGATGGCTCCATCTTGTCTTCCAGTTGGCAAGCAGCCTAGGAATAAGTATCAAAATAATTTTTAATACAGCAAAGAGAAAGGCTTGCCAATGTTTGTACAGCCAATAAAAAGCCTCAGTAATAAAGATTTTGTGAAATAACTGCAGTAGATCAAAGTGACATTTAAGTGATGCTCATGAGCATCATTTAATCGCCAGCTAACTGCTAAAGGCCTGCTGCTGAGGAACAATTGGAGTTCCTGTGCTGTTCTGCTTTATTGTATCTGTCTTGCTTAAGGCCCTGACCATCACCAAAGCTTGTAATTTCTCTCTCTCTCTGTGAGTGGTGGATGCTTAAATGCTGTTTGAGAACTTATTTATTTCTAGTATTGAACTTTATTCTAAATTTTATTTATAGAAAGTGAGCTGTTTTCAGCTTCCAGAATGGGATGAAACTATTGTTTGCTAACTTCTCGTGACTCCTTTGTGGATTTATAAATCAGAGAAGTTGCTTTCTTTCAGGGTTGGATGCATCTCCACAGAAGAAACTCTTGAACTTCTGTTGTGGGTATAGTTAACTAGTGAAATACTGCAAATCCTGAGACATGTATTTAAATCTTAGAAGTATGTTAGGATAGTTTGAGTTCAAGGGAAGCTCAGATGGTGTCTGATCCAATTCCCTGCTGAAAGCAGGACTGACTGGGGTTGTGTCAGGTTGCTCAGAGCTTTTATCTTGTTAGGCCTTGAAAACCTCCAAGGATATTACAGCCTTTCTGCTTCACTTCTTGGCTGCCCTCAGGGTGAAAAAGTTTTTCTTTGTATCCAGTTTCCTATTTTTAGTTATGCCCATCTCTTTCTTGTCCTGCCTCTCTGCACTGCTGTGTATGGATTGCTGTCATCCTTGCTATTGTTATGTGCCCTCTTCAGAGCATTGCTACTAGTAGAGGGTAATTAGAGTAGTTTCTAACATTTTAGAAGTCTTGGAGTAGCACACTTGCATTCTTTGATTTGCTTCCCTTCCTACAGCATAAAATAGCACTGTACTTACTGAGATTTACTGTTGCTGCAAATGTGTCTTTATACCCAAAGAGGGCATTCTAACCTTAAAGATGTTCTTAGTTCTGCCTTGCTGGCTTTCTCTGGTGCAGTCCTTGCTTATGACTCAGACTTTAAGGTAATTTAAGACATTTCATATGTTTTTGTTCATAGTGGAGCACTATGACAGTTTTATTGCTCAGAAATGAAAATCTCAGTCTTCTCAATATCTCTCATGGTTTTGTTGTCACCTCTTTGTTTTTTAAGGCTAGTCATGCAAGGTGTTCCTGCTCACAGAGGGCTGGAGAGAGAGGATGCTTTCTAGGTTGAGCAGCTATGGCAAGTACGTTCAAAATATTGTGAAAATACTGTTTTCCTTTCTGCCTAGTCAAGAAAAGATTTAAAAGGTTTCCAACATAAAAAGTTTCACTCAGTAGCTAAGGAGCCTGTCAATTAACTATCTATGTCTATAGACTCTCTTAGTGGATTTACTTGATACAGATATTTTATAAATCTATTTTCCAGTCTCAGATCTCAGACTTGCTTAGATTTGGGGTACAAAAATGTAGGTGCAAGTTTTCATAGTCAGAGTCCTCTAAATATGATGTTTGTATTTGCTTCATGTTCCTGGTGAAAAATGTAAGTTAAACCTGAGGTTTCCAATAAAAATTCACCAGACCGAATAGCATTATTGCAGGATCTGCCTCAAGGGGACCTGCAACTCTAAGGTTTGATAGCTTAGATGATATAAAGATAAAATTCTATCTGAGTGCTGCTTTTAAATGTCCAACCTTTTCCATGAAGACTGGAGTTTTAAAGGTACAAAGCTTTAGGTGTATTCTGATAGTGAAAATACTCAGCTGTCTTTCAGGAGTCCTGTGTTAGTCCTTTGTTCTGTCTTGACCATGCTTTGTGGCTGGCATAAAGTTATGTAGTTTCTCACATAGTCTGCTTCAACCACAAAGCAAATGCATCAGATAACTGCTGTACCTCAGAACTCATGAGATCAAATGTCTCTGCAATTGCTTTGCTTTCCTGGAAAGGAAGCTACAGCAGTTCTGTCTGCTGCTTCTTAATAATAATACTTGTCAGGAGTATTGTGTGTAAACCTGAAAGAAGCAGAAGTTCCTAATCACACAGGGCCCTATCCCAAATACCTGAAAGGGATATGCAAATATGAACTACCTCACACAGGACCCTGCTGATCCTGGACTTTGAATTTAGGTTTTCTAAAGCAAATAATACTGCTTTAGAATTGGAAGTAATGAGTTAACAATCTGTATTTATTCTGGAAAACTATCTGAATGACACTCAAAGTTTTCCTCTGCCAAGCTTTTTGTTGCTGAAGCGGATCTGTTCAGGTGTGTGTGTGTTTGATGCCATATGGTACATTCTGCACCTTCTTTATCCACTTAAAATGCTAAGATGGATCTGGAATATGTTGACCTGCAAAACTGTTCACTGGCTTACTCTTTTAATACAGAAAATATTTTTGAGAGGTATGATTTTTGTGTTTACTTTTTTTTTGGTTTTAAACTTGAAGCATTTTGCTGAAGACTGTGTTTCAGTGCAGTATCCTGCAAAGTCCCTGGACCCATGAAACAGGCTGTGTCATATAGGGGGACAATTTGTTCGAGGATTAATGCTGTGCTTTCATTTACTTTGATATTAAAAGCAGATGGGTAAGGTTCAGTGAAAGGTGGCAGATACTGTGTGTTTGTACTCAGGTAGTAGTACTTATGTGAATCACAAACTGCATGTGACAGAAATATGTTAAACTTCTGGCACAAGTCTGTGCTTTTATTAAGCAGCATAGACATGTGTTAGTAAGAGTAGCCTGTATTATTAGCTAATGTATGTTAGCCCAGGGAGAATGTCAGAGTAAATTGTGACAGGTAATTGTCTTGATTTCCTAGACGTGAATAGCAGTGATTTACAGTCAGGGGAAAGAAGCTCTCACAAGAGTGTTTTCCTTGAGATGATCTCTGAGGGGATGAATGGAGTCAGTGTGCCTTTAGAGTGAGGTTTGGTTTAGATTGTCATACAGACTCTGTGTGTGTGCTGTGAAAGATGTAAAAGAAAGCCTCAGCCAAAAAGCTGAGCAACTGGAGGGGAGCAATGAAATCATTGAACACTGCTGGAGTGGGGCTGGGCTTCTTTTTAATGCACCTGGGGAAGCCCAGAAAATTCTGAGCCCTGCTGATGGGCAGTATAAAGCAGGAAGGCTCTCCACCTGGGAAGGGATGGGGTGGGCTGGGGAGGTGGAGGGCCTGGAAGCTCATATGAGGAGGATTTCTGGGGGTAAGTTGGGACATGCTTGTTTGCTCTTGAGAGAGAAATGCTCCAGCAGGGAAGCTGGAGGGAGGCTTGTGCATTGGGGTCATGACCAAAAGGAGAGATTGGAAAGGAACAGAGAGGCAGAATTGTGGAAATTAGTATTGGGAAAGAGAGTATCTCTCTTTGGCTTGGAACACTGTTCGGGAGCTTTGTGGATGGTTATTGTTCTAGACTGTGAAGTGTGAACCTGTCCAGAGTTTTTGTCAAAGCTCCAGAGCAACAATTGGAAAGATTCTGGGTCAACTCTCTTTTTCACTTGAGGAGAAATGAGCCCTTGGTTTGGAAGGAGCCATGATTGAAGTGCAGTGACAGTGGAGGCAGGTGGGAACGGTGGAAAGCATGTGCAGTGTTGGTACTAGCAGAGTTGGGATGGAGACAAAAATGAGTGAATGACACTCAAAGTAGATTCATTAGTGTTGGTGATGTCCTCCCTCAGTCTAGGGTGTGACTGGCTGCTGCTTGACTGTATTCCTTGATCCTTGTCTGCTTCTGGTGGCCATGGCTTTTGGAGGTGTGTGAGCAGGCTTTGCTCCCATGTAGTCTTTGATGTGCAGTCCTGGTGTGAGGTGCATGGGTTACTCTCAGCTCCTGCCTGAAGCTGAGCAGGCACTTGCTTGGATATCCATGTTCCTGCCATACCTGATGATGTGGGAAGTTTGGCCTCTAATGCCAGGGCTCCTAAATGGAGAAGTATGGAGAACTAGCTGTCTAGTGCTGGTGGGTGCCTCCTTTGAGTGCTCTCCAGCTGTGTAGCGAGGCCTTCTTAACCTCTGTATTGATAGCTGTTGTCCCTCTGTGCTGCCACATCTGCTAAATTCTGTAGTTCAATGCAAATACCTTCTAGAGAGAAACTAGTCTTTTCTGGAATGTTAATAAAAAAAAAAAAAATAAAAGATATCTGACTTGCTCTAGGCAGAGTGACTTCTGACCCACTCTGTTTAGAAGGAGCTCTGATTGCTAGTAGTGCTCTTGCCTGTGGTTAGTATTCAGCTGCTGTTCCAGCAATCCCTGCTGCAGTATTTCTTCTATAGCCTGTTCATAGATAATCTCAGAATTTCATCTGAACAACCTACTTTTCTCCTCTGTGCTAGAGGAAAAGGATATAGCTGACGTCTTCACTTTTGTGTTTTGGGGCCCAGTAAAATAAACTTCCAGCTTCTGTTTTGTCTGTGTATAGCCTTGGGTAAGGGTTGTAAAGGTCAAGCCATATTCTCAGTGAAGATCTCAAAAGGGATATCTTGTGTGTCTTTCCCACTTGCCAGTGAAGGTCTCCAGGGGAGCTGCACTCTGCTTGCTGGAGCACAGTTTCACCCCTCCCAGGCTGTAACATCTGCAGGCTGATGATGCTGAGCAATCTGCTGGCATTTGGTGAGGACTTGCACTGACTGAAGCTGCTTGTGCAGGCATTGAGGACAGGAGGGCGGTGCTGCAGGCTGTGGCTCGTGGGGCCACTGGAGGATCTTCATCTCGCCACTCGCAGCAGCAGGTTATTGTCACCTGCCAAAGGTACAGCTCTCACAACTGCTGCAAAGAGCAAAGAATACCTGACTGCAGAAATTCTGTTAGAGCTTAAAGAGCTGCAGGGCTTCATGTAAAGCCCAGAGGTTTTGTTTTCAGGGGAGCAGGGGGAGGGAGCAGCACCACTTTGCTTTTCTCCTAGCTATGAGTCGACCTCATGTCCTGTGCATTGCTGTAACTGCAGTTGTGTCCGTGCCTGGCTTTTGCACTGTCTTGTATTTAATCTGCATCCTGAGGTGCTGTGCTTTCTGTGGGAGTTTGGTACTCAGCTTTCCTGATGTCTGGAGCTCCGTTCCGTCTCTGTTCTTGCCTAGACGGCATGGACATTGCATCTGACAGCCTGTCTGGGGCTACAAGGTGAACTTCCTTCAGCAGGCAGAGGAGGAGCATTTGTCCTGGGACTTTGATATAACATTATAGAGCTAAAAGCCTTCTGACTCCTCACCTGTGGCAATATAGGAGCTGCCACGTTGTTTTATTTTCATTATATGTGATCACTACTGAGCTGTTAAGAGAAAATTACTTTCTATTTCAGTAAACTCAATTCTGGTTTCAGACTGACTGTGCATCAGATGCTTAATTTGGAACCCACTCTCTTGGTGAAATTAAAAATTCAAATCTCCAAGCTGGAGCATTCAAACTGTGCTTGAATTAGAAATTGACTGCTGTCAATGTGCTCTCACACTTCATTTTTTTTAAAAAATTCCTTCATCCCCTCCCCCCTGATGAGTTTTATATTGGAGTCTTGCTGTAGATGATCTGACTGAGCAGAAGTAGTGGGAATCCACACTGTCACTCTGTAGACAGAGTGATGAAAGAGAAGTGTGGTGTGTTAAGTAGACCATTTTTGAAAAGGACTGCTGTGTGCTGATTTCATAGTTTCACAAGTGTTTGGTGGAATGATTTTATGGGATATGACTGCAAACTCATTAAATGTTGTTTGCAAATTAATTTATGACCTAAGAAAACTACACAGTTACTATGCAACTCCTTGCTCCCCTATTTCTGTGTAATATTTAAAGCTGTTGTCAGATCTTGACTAAAAGAATCAGAGTGTTCTCTCCACTTAAAACATTTGCATGGACTGCCTCTACAGACTTTTGTATTGGAAGTGAGAACAAAAGAGTTATTCCCTGGGAAGAACAACAAAATTTACACCCACACCCCACCTCCTGAAATAAGTTGTGAATATGCTCTGTAGGCTTGCAACTTGTGTGTCCATCTGCCTCTTTGGAAAGTGGGTAAATTATTCTCAATAACTTAACTGTAAGTTTGCCCACAGGTTTGATAAAAATTGGGCTGGATATTTTTGGAGAAGTGTCTTCTGTTATTCACTATGCTCAAGGCACCCAGTGCTGGTACTGGCTTGTTTTCCAGACCTGCTTGTGTTCATCCTTGTGATGTTTTGTTGTTGGTCAGATGGGCTGACGGGATGTATCCCTGAACTGGGTGTAGGGTTAGTGATGATGACTGGGGAGCCTGGGAGCTGTTCTGTCAGGCAGCTGGTGGTGTAAGTTTGGCAGCTCTAGCTGGCCAAGGCAGGTATCAGTGCGTTGTTGGGTGAAATACATCCATGAATTGTGTAAGGAGTTTTGGAGAATGGTTGGGTTGAGGCTGATCAACCAGAGATGAATTTGGAAAGTGAGTTCTAGTAACAAATGTGTAATAAGGGAAAGGGTGATTTCTCTTATTCCCCTGACTGAATAGGTGATTGTTGCTGACATGGGAAATGTTTGTTATTTACCAACACTTTTTGGTAGAATTTTTTTTTCTTTCTTAGTATTAAGGCTAGACCAGGTTTAAACTGTTTTTTTATTTCTTGTGGTGTGAAAAATTTAACATCAGCTGATGTGATTCTAATTCTAGAGAGAGGTGCTGTAATTTCATCAAATGGCTTAAAATGAGTTGTTGCATTAAGGAGGTAAGTGGCTTGATTGTGACAACTCAATGACATGCATTATGGGAGTGTGTCAATAAAAACACAATTATTTAAACCTTGGCTAAAGAAGAGCATTCTCACTTTTACAGTGCTCTACTCTTTGAAGTGCTTTTTAGTGGAGAATGGAAACTGACGTGCATTTAATGACCTTGGAGGATATGTTATTTGCCACGTTTTGGAAATCTAACAGTTGAGTAACTGAACCCAGTCTGTGACCCTAGAAATCACAGGAAGCTTTGGTGAGGAAATAGTTATTATTATATCCAATACAATGTAACTCAGCAATGCTTCCCTCTGTAGTTACACTTTATAAAACTTTAGGTAAACCACAGTTACAATTAACACTCAGTAGGTGAGATGAGAAAGCCAAGTGAGACCTTTTCATTTTAGGAATTACAAAAATCTTTATTTGAAAGTGACTTTCTTTGAAAGCTTATTTGTGCAAAGAGGTGATACTTGTTTGTTTCAACATAGGCTGTGTTGCGATCAGTGCTATCTTAGTTTGCATATTTAGTGGTGTCTTTGAAATTCAGTAAATGAGTCAAACTGTAACTGATCAGGAACTTGCAACATTTTACATATTTCTGTGACATAGGAGCTGAACTGTAATGGTTATTGTCATGTCAGATTAATCTCCAAAAATGGTTCATTTTTGCTTCTGATAGGTTAAACATTTATGTGTATATGTTGTTTGTAAATAATAAATATTTGGAACTCAATTACTTTGTTTGTGTATAGTTTGATGCAGGTGTTATGCGCTTCTTTAAGAGAAGAAGCACTACAGAAATTGCTTGGAGCAGTACTTTGAATATGACCAAATACCTTTTCTTCCACATCACAGTTACTACCCACAAGTGCTCTGAAGATGAATTTGTTATTCTAATAAAAATGAACTGTGTATAATATAGGTGTATTCAGATAGCTGAGCTACCTTTAAAACTGCATCTATAACTTCCCACTTTCAGGGAGAGCTTAAATGATCTTGCAAGCATTCTGCATCACATGCTTCAAGCAGCAGTGAGGAGGTGAACATGTCAGAGTTTCTCTACTGATCTATAAAATTCTATTGGAATAACAAAAACGTAAGGTATTTATGCCTTTTCATCCACAGATGCTATTAGAACATTTGGTCATTTGTGGCTGAGAACAAAGACTGATGATCTAAAATAAATTAGATGACTGTTCTGCTCTCCTTTGGTGTCAGGTTGGGTACAAGAGAATGTGCTCTTTCCATTGGTGGGAAATGCTCTTAGGCTTCACCTCTCCCTCTGTCATCTCACTTGGTGTGACTAAGATGTGAACAATGTTGCTTTACAGCAATAGGCTATTTTCTTTTTCCCTCTGCCTTAGATCTGAACTGCTGTTGTACATGAAATGTTGATCATCAGGAAAGATTGCTATGGTGAAAGAGCTGTTAAGAATATTTCTGAGCTTTCATAATTGAATTAGAAGTGATTTGCACATATCTGCTGTTAAATATTTGTTATGTAATCTAAGATTGTAAAATATATATTTTTAAAAATTTATTTTTAATTTTTAATATTGAAAGGCTCCTCCATTTGTGGCTTTTCTCTCTTTCTAAATGTGTGTCTCACACAATGCATAACACATTGTAGAGTAAGGTTTTAAAATTGCCTTTGGTTGTTTTCATTCTGACAATTTTGTAGTTAATTGCGAAGAGTTGTTTGATGCTCTTCAAACTGAGGTAAGATGAGAAGAATTTAAGGCCTGTCTGTTTTTTTTAATAAGCCAGCTGATCAGTGTAATTTCTCTGACATGCAGACAAGGGAAGCTATGGTTGGAAGGCTATGCAGAAAAAGTTTATAGAACTGTATTTCAGATATGTAATAGTAAACAACTGAAATGATTGTAATCTTGAGAGCAGGGACATGGCACGAGGTACACAGTGCCCCAACAGTACACCCAAGGCACTAGAACCTTCCTGGCTGGGTTTTGTGATGGCTGAAGGCGCTGTGGGTGCTCTCTACCTGGATCTGGAGATCAGGCTTCCCCTTATTCTTTGGGGAAGGTGTGAGTGTCCATGTTCGTGTCAGTCCCAGCTCTGTCTGCTCTGCTTTGCACTCGGGGGTGAAGGACCTGCAGCTCTCTCCCCGTAGCACCCTCTGGATGGCTCTTGGTTTGGCCTAGCTCTAATCCTGATTAGAACTTGGGCAGTGTCACTCTGCTCTGGTATCCAGGTGAGTGGTTTGTGCTGCTGGATGGACTCACCAGGAGATCGACCTGGAGTCCATGAAGGAACAGAATGCCAAACCTGTCTGGGCTACCTGTGAACCTTGTGAGGAGCACAGAGATGCCTGGGCTGTGTGTGATCTCATTCACTACATTGGAATTGTACCCCTTTTGGCTGCAATAAGTTTTAGAATTGCATCCAGTTCGCTTGGGGTGAATATCTAATGCTTTGGCCAATTTAAACCTTATTTACATTAGCTTAGTTTAAATTTGGTGTTTAAAGAGCTGTAATTGTCTGTCTACTTTAGAAATTCATAGTGACTTAGTGAGATCAATTTTAAACTGATTTTAATTAAATCAGAGAACCTTTTGCGTTTTTACAGATGAGGCCTGTGACAGGCCTTTTTAAATGGCCATGGAATATATGCAGCCTTAGAATGACTCTTATGCATGACTGATTTCTTCTGCTGAAGTCAAATTTAGGCTATTGTTTTGTATATAAACCAAAAGAATTAAATTTTAAAGAACGTTCTGTTCAGTTTTTCTTCCCTTGCTCCGAGAGTGATTCCTGTTTGTTAAGACTTCTATTAAATTACTCCCAGAACAGCATTTCACTGTCTTTTTATAGTAGACAGGCTGATGGACTCCATGACCTTTTTTACTTCTGATTTCTGTGATGCTTTTTTTCCTCAGACAAGAGAGAATATAAGAGACTGCTGGGATATTCTAATTTATGGTGATGGGAAGCAGAATACAGAGGCTTAACTGCAGTTCCATGGTGAGATGTGCCACTATTCTAGTATATGGAAAATGTATAAATCACTTTTGTTGGAGGTTATTTGGAGAGAATGTAATGAATGTTGGGAAAATTCTCCTGGGAAGTTTCAGTTCTAATGCTTAAATTCTTGTATAGGATGTTGTCATAGTGAGGTGTGTATGGGGCCTGTGTTTGGAGCTGCTGAGGAGTTGCATATCATCAATGTAAAAGCTGACAAAGGATTGTGATTAGGGTGGAATGGTAAATGTAAAAAAAAAAAATCAGAAACTTGTGTTTTTGTAAGGGCTCTGTGTGGGTGACATGAATATTTCTAACACCCAATTGATTCTGTTTCTGTGAGTAGAGGGCAGCTAATGGGGGCATAATTCAGGTAGGTATCAGATCCCCTTGAAGAGTGATTCTGACAAATAGGTGCAGTCAATAGCTTTTTGTGTTACAAAATGGGTGATAGTGCAGAGCTTGTATTCCCATTGATTCCCTTTGTGCAGGACAGAAAAATTAAATGCTTTTTAACTAGCAGTAAATCCATGAGAGAATGAAAGTAGTCATCATGTAATCTTTTACCAATAATGCATATATAAAAATATACAGAAAACACAGACATTACGTTCTGATCTCCCACTTTTAGTGTTTACTGTGATATTTTTATCTTGTTTGGATGGGGTTTTTTGTTTGTTTTCCTGTCTCTGCAAACTGCAAATTTATCTTTTCATCTGTGTAAGTAAGGTATGTGTAAGGAAATCAAGTTACTGAGCATCATTAAGAGCATGCTTCTTAATGATATTAATACTTTAGTAATGCTACAAACGAATAGATTTCTAGGATTGGTGGTTCTTCATGCAAAGCTTTTTCTATAACTTTACATTTTGGACAGTAGATAGTATCATAAATCTAAATGACAACTTGTACATTGTCTCATTACATGGACATCTGCAACCACTGGGTGTAACAGTCGTATCTAATACGGCAGCAGAGCCATTTGCTACTCATAGTGTTAAAACATGGGTATGAACACAAGAAACAGAACAAAATCTCTTTGTGATCATGGTTCTCACATTTCGGGTGCAGATTCAGTCCTATCTTAGATGTCCTTGTAAGCCTGAAATCAGTTTGGATCAGAGAAACTTAAACCAAGTTTCTGCTTCAGGGTGCTGTTAAGCACATTGAGAATGGAAAAGCAGAGTGATACTGTGAACAGGGAAGATGATGTGATAGATTGTACCTAGGTTTGTGTCCTAATGGAGGAGCTTGTTAGGGAGCTCACTTAAAAAACAGGTGCCAACTCTTTAGAAGGTGAATGAATGCACACAGTGTTCTCTATCTACAGTATGGTCAGTGTCTGTGCTTTGTTGAAATGGAAAACAATATGCTGCTTGAAATTTCAGAAACGACTATTTTCAGATGCCAGAGTATGTTAAGCCCAGAAAACTGCAGAAACACTGACTGACTTTTTCTCCCCTCCCAGGTGATCCCCAGCAGTTAATGCCGGCGGGCTCTCTCCGCAGAAAGAAGCTGGCCAAAAGGCCTGGGTACATGAGGCCGGAGGCTCAGCGGCAGATCGAGTTCCAGTCCCCGGGTGCCTGCGCAGCGTCCAGCCCAGCAGAGCTCCAGCACGCCAGGCAGCACTGTGGAGGCTCTGAGGGATCTGCTCTGCTCAGACAGTGCCAAAATGACCTGGAATTCCTGCACTGTAGTGCTGTAGCTCCTGCTAATGGGGTGACAACCTTGGCCACTACTGGAAACACTCCAGGATGCTGTGAAAATCTTTCTTGCTGCAATAGTCCACGGTCAGATAGCACAGGGCTAGGGGACTGCCCTGCTGCCACAACAGGCAAAGGAGATGTTTCTGCTGTGTGCTGTACGTGGCAGAAAAGCTGCAGCACCAAAGTGAGCGAGCCCCCAAACATGTATGCTTTGGATCAGACAGAAATGAATAACAACTGTGAATATCAAAACAGAGATGGTATTTCTCATTCTGCTGGTGCACAGGATAGCTTTAGATCAAGTTTCAGTTTCATACAGCTCTCCCTGAACTCGGCCTCTGGAGTAAATGATGTGGAAGGCAAATCTATTGAGGAAACTGAGATTGTTTTGCATCCCAAAACCACAGGCAATCTGCAGAAGCTAGAAGAGATGGCACAAGCTCATGGGCACTTGGGAGATTTGTGTTGCTCCTCCAGTTCTGGTGAAGATTTGCAGCATGAACGTGAGAGCCCAGTAAATGATAAATTACAGGACTGTGAGACTGTCTCTCTCTTGGATATAGACACAACATTTTCATATTCTACAGATTCCTCGGATGCAGCATCTGCTGGCTCTTCTGTCACCTCAGGCTATGAAAGTAGCTTTACTGTCAGTGACCATAACTGGGATACTTTGATGAAAAAATATGAACCAGTGCTACAGGATTGCTTGCTTGGCAACCGCAGTACGTTAAAGGTCAGTAATCTCACTTTGTTTTTGATACCTTGTCCTCAAAACATTTTATCTGCAGTGCCAAAATCAAAGTTTATTTAGGAGTTCAGATACTACTGGCTTTTGTGGCCTTTGTTCAGAGTTTTGCAGTAGACCTCTGCATGATAAAAATGAGATAACAGGATTTGTTTGGTTCTTTAAAAATAGGTGATATTTTTGCAGTGCCCTATTCTATGTTCTACTGAAACTTTAATCCTCTCATTTCCAACATCACACATCAGTTTCTGACTTCAGTAAGTACCATTTCTTTTCACAGGTGGCTGTTTTGTCTGCAGTTTGGGTTATACGTAGTATAAAATTAGGAGGTGGTAAGAACTCTTTCTTGAAGTTACAACACCAAACTTTTTAATTGGAAATGTTGAAGTTGAGCCAAAGACTTCTAAGAATTAGGTAACTTAGTGAAAGTAGTGTGTAATCTAATAGGTGCTCTCCCTATGTGACGTGATGAAAAATGGGAGTCAAGTCCCTCTCTGCCTCCAGCTGGGAACTGAACCTTTTTTCTTTTCCCCTTCTACCCTAGGGGAGTAGTGGGCTGGTGAGTCAGGAGTCTTTTTGCATATATGTATGTTCCCACATTTATACCTACAATGTATACAGGCAATGTCATTGACTGTGCTCTTTATAGGACAGGGGCGGGGAAACTTTAGGAAGGATTAGCTGTGTTATATTTTTATGATGGTAGGGTGGGCATTCTGAGCTTACCCGGTTAAAGGAGCCAAATGTTGGCTTTACTGCGCAGACAGGAAACATTAATCTAGAAATTATTATGGACACAATGGATTGCACTAATTTGTTCAAGGTGCACTGAGTGGATAGTGGGGATTTTTTTTTTTTTTTGTAGAGTGGTTTGGGTTGGTTTTTGTTTTGTTGTTGTTTGTTTTTTTTTTTTAATTTTATTTTAATTGTCTCACTAGTGCCCAAGTTTCTTGGTTGCCTTTCAGAAGCTCAAATCTTTTTAACTTCTCAGCTCAGACACCTACCTGGTGAGATGTGCTGCATTGTCTTTAGGCCTAATGAAACAACCTGCTCTGGGGAGACTTTGCACAAACCTCCTCTCTGGGCAAGACAGGAAGCTGAGAAACATTTATTCTTTCCTTGCTTGCCATGACATCTGACCTGAACTTACAGTGCTCCATAATACTTTATTTTCATAGATTATATGTGTAGAACTCAAACTAGGTTCTCTTATTTACAGACTTCGCACACAATTACATGGGGCAGTTTCTTTGGTTTCATGCCTGGAATTGCAATGTGCCTATAGTCTGAGATGGTTTGGGAAATTAATTCCCTGCAAATTTGGGAACGTATAATGCAATCAAAATATGAAATTATTTTCCTTTCTTTTCAGTATTGCTTATTTGATAGGCACAAAAGAAACATTGCTATCTTTAATTTCTGTATTCATTAATACATTGAATGGAGAACTGGGGATTTGTGCCCTCAGATGTCTTTGCCCTTGGTTAGCCAGTCTTGTATGTTTAATTTGAAGCACCTTCCTATTGTAATGATAATGAGTAGAGTCTCAAAGTTTTCAGAAAGGAACAAAGGCAACAGTAGTCAAGAAAAGGAGACAATACCAAAGTTGTTAAAATTATGCTTTCTCTGTACTTAAAAGGTGATCTTCATCTGGTACACATCTAGGACATGCCACTCTGAAGCACAAGCAGGTCTCTGATTAGCTGAGCTCCCAGCGCCCCCCAGCCTGCAAACAGAAAGTGCTTTACAGTGCAGCATCAGTCAGTTTGCTGTGGGCGTGCCTGGGCTGTGGTACCCAGGCTGACTTTAAATGACCTGCCACTGTAAGGCATGATGGAATAAACACTGCCAGCAGCAGCAAAGCTGTACTCTCAGTATAGGTCGTTGTTATACACCATGGATATGAAAAAAGTGTCACTTGAATCATTCCTACTGCAAGCTTCTTTAAAACTCTATAAAAAGTCGGGCATAAAACACAGAAAATAATTCATGGTGAGGGTTCAGAGCTCCTCCCTTCAGTACCATTTGCCTTCCTCACTAGCCTCAGAGAATAAAGATTGGAGTTTTGGGAAGTGAAAACTGAAATAAAGTAAAGCACAGAAGAAATGGGAATGTGTGCAATGTTTCTTGTTTGTTTTTCTTCTGGAGCGTCCTGTAGCGTATTATTAATCAAACATTTTGGATACTCTCCTGACTTTATATTTTATAGTTCGTTTCTTACCAGTCCACTTTCACATATCATATTTAGAGGGAAATCTTGAATTTATCGGTTTGTGTGTTGATTGTCTAATTTATGTGTTGATGTGTAGTCTTGATAACTGAATGCTTCTATTAACTTGTTGACTGGCTGAACCTGTTTTTCTAAATATGAGGATTAAATATGAAAGAGCTTCAGGGAGAAGGGAAATATTTTTTAAGATTTCTTAAGGATATCAAAACTATGGGTTTTTGTGCTCTCCCAAGCACTTTCAGGCTTTGGACTTTGAGAATATACACTGCCTCTTTTTCCAGGCTCACCTTTTTCAGGGCTGATAGTACAGATTCGGTACAGATCATGCATAAATTTAATAAGAAAGACATTCCAGTCTTGTAACTGCAGCTTTGGCTGTCATGGCAGTGAGGAGAGGACTAAACCTTCTAACCAATTTCTTTTAACATCAAAAACTTGTCATGGCAATGAGGAGAGGACTAAACCTACCTTCTAACCAATTTCTTTTAACAGCAAAAACTCATAAAGGCCTTACAAATTTTTGGTAAATTTAGAAATTTGGTCCAGACTCTTAATGTTAACAAAGAGAAGCATTAACTTTTGGAATAAAACTTTAATATGGTAAGTTTCTTTTGGAATGTGAGAGAGTACTTTGTATGTGGTTTGAGTATTCTTGGTGTTCTGCTTTTTCTTCTCATCTGGCATTTGCATTGTGAAAATGCAAATATCAACATTATGTAGATAAGTCTAAATTGTGTTTTAAGGAAACTTTTTTGGATGCAAGTTAACATTCTTTTCTCACCCATAACATCAATATACCTGTTCCAAAGTACTCATACTGCATTTCTGTTTACAGAATAAAATGTAGTTTGCATATGGAAATTTTATATTTGTTCTCTGCAAAGCTCAGGTAAAAAATTGTCAGAATGAGCTTGGGAACACACTGTTGAGTACAACGGGATCAGAAGTAGATGTCATGCTGACAGAATTCTCTAATAATCATACTTTAATTTATTCAAAGGGTGAAAAATATCCTACGATTGCACGATCTCCTTTGCTTTTCAAGAAATATAATTTGTTATTCTGTGTGTTTGGACTAAAGCCATGCTTGGCTCAAGTAGCTGCAGTTCAGCTGGCTTCCAATTAGGTCTGTATTTAACAAATGCTGGGCTTCACTATCAACATTTGGCCATTGTAGTGATGTAGTAATCCATTAAATTTATATTGTGTGAAAGTTAATAGTCTATATATTTTTAAATGCTAACTAACTTTTTCTCTTTGAATAGTTAAAGTCCTTGATCTTACGGCTTCAGAGGCTTCAGGAAAAAGCAATAGAGGAAGATGACTATGATAGAGGTGAGAATTGCTCCTCCCTACTCCACTGGATCATGCTGCTTTTTTTTTTTTTTTTGTTTCCCTCTTCCTCTATTAGTTTTATTTTATATTTCCTACATAGCAGTGACTAGGTGTGGAAAACGAGTTCAATGAACTGTATTGTTTATTCTGTCATATGGCAGGAATCAAAGTAGGTCAGCAGCAGGTAGCAACAGTTTTTATTTTCTTGAGCCACATCACCATGTGGCAAGGTTGAAATCCAAATACCCACCATCTGGATCAGCTGTTTTGAAGCAGCATGACTGAAAAAAATGCAGAAATGAATGGAAGCTTCAAAAGGAGAAAGGGCAGGCACTGGCTGCTGACAGAGTGAGATTTGCTGCTTGCCACATTTAGTCATGACACTACAGCAGGGCTCATAGAAATAAGGTCAGTAGCTATTACAGAAGTGAATTATACTGTCCTGTGCGATTAAGTTGATATCCACTGAGTTCATTCAAATTCAGCTAGACAATATGGTGGTGATGCAGCTGCTGGCAAATATCTTTGAATAATTCTTTTTCTTTCAAATGCCTTGGCACTTCTGGTAAGTTTTGTGTGTGCACATTAATAATTAGAGCATCTGTTAACATGCTTGATTTCTTACTGTTCCCTGTTGTGGTAGTCTGTGTTCAGGTACTCACATTTTGAAAATCTTGAGGTTCTAAGGTAAATTCTTCCTGCTAGGTGTATCTTCAGCTGTAAGAGACTGCAAGCATTTCACTGAGATCTGCATGGTTACTTCAGAGAACAAGTGTGGAAAAAGGCAGCTTCTTTCATCCCACTTTAATATTCTTGGCCTTTAGGAATTGGGCAGTGGTCAGACTTGTGGTTTGTCTCTCCAAATTACTCTGTGATGCTTTGCAGTTGTATCATGACTGTTTTCCTGCCTCCTAAGATGTCCCCAAGATGAAAATCTGGTGTCTAGGTGGTAGATGTGTGGCACTTTTGCAAGAGTGGTTCTGTTGGCCTCTTAAAGGCCTGCCTGTGTGTAGGAGAAGAGTCTCTTACTGCCACAAGTAATTCTTTTAGTGTGGCATCTCCTGATGGGGAAAACCCTTAGGTGTGTTAAAATCTGAGGATGTAGTAGATATTTATGAGTTTAGTCTCTTTCAAATAGACATTATTAATGTGTGTGCTTTACATGTGTAACACTCATAACTCTTCTTTTTTAAGTGCCTGTGGGTTGAGCTCACAGTTGGAGACTTCCCAACAGCTGTGTACTCAGTGTGCATGGTTACCACAGATTCCAGCTGGGATTCTCTAGGCAGTCAGCCAGTCTGAGTGTTTCAGTGTATCAGGTGTGACATCTCCATGTGATGCCATATAGTTGTTGACCACAGGGAAAAATGATGACTTAGGTTGAATCTCACACAGAAAGCTCTTGTGTACTTTCCTGGGCACAAGTCTTGTATCCTTAAAACAGGACCAGTTGTCTGTTGTCCATCCCTTTCTCCTTTTATCCTTTTCAGTTCCACCCTAGTTATCAAGCAGGGTTAGCACACCTCGTTGCATTAATTCCCCTCAGGTAAGTGGTCTGATTGGAATGTTATTTCACCAGGTGTTGTGGGCACAGAGAGAAAAAGTGATAAGGAGAATCCACAGGTGAGATTACTGTTTTCTGTGCTAAGTCTGGCATAAACAGGCAGAAAACATTTGTTCTGGTATGGGACTGGACACTGAGGTGCTTGAGAGACTTGAACTTAAGTTCTTCCATCTCTTTGCAAACTAGGTACTGTTGTGCTCAGAAGATTACATGCTTCATGCATGCATGCAACCAGGCATCCTAGACTTTATCAATTCCTAGCTTTTGAGTGCTTGACCTGTTTTCTGTCTTACTGGTCTTTGTTCTACTTCTGATACAAATATCAACTGGGATTTTTGTTGGTGTTTTTTTTTTTTTTTTTTTTGGTGGCTACTTTTCATTATTTTCATGGAAGCTGAACTGACTCCCTTAGACTGCCTGTGTTTCACAAAAGGAAAACTATCTTCAAGATAAGACTTGCATGGAGAAGGTGTAGTGCTGCAAGGAGAATCAGAGCTGTGACCTTCCTTCCTCACCTTGCAGTGGCAAAGCTTTCCACCTTTGCTTTTAGAGCTACGCTGCTGCTCCTGGTGGAGAACAAAGGCTTCCCTGGCTGAAGTTTGAGAGCTTGTTAAACAGCTCACAGATTGGCCCAGTACCAATTTCTGTTCAAGCGAAATCTGTAATTAGCCTTCTTTAAAGGGGTCTTATTGCCAAATATTGCTAGCAGGGAATGGAATTGCTAAATGTGCAGAGCTGTGATGTGGGGCATACGTGGTGTGCCCCACAGGGAGTGGGAGCAATGAACCTGGTGCATGGGGGGTGCTGAGGACATTTTAACTGTAATGCTAGAGAGAAAATTACTGATCCTGTAATTTGGGGAGTGACTCTGAGTATAGAGTGAGTCCTCTGCTAAGAGCAGAAGTGTTTTGAATCAGAGATGATGGTAGTGTTGTGTGTGGTGCCAACACAGGTCTTGCTCATTTGGAGGTGCTGCAGGGGAAGGATAATGTTAAACTGCCAATAAATACATTATCATGTCTAACTACTGTATTGATGCTTCTCTCCAGCTTCAGCCATTATCAAGATCTTAACTCCAGAGATTTTCTAACTCCAGCTCTTTAAGAGCCATCTAGTCTTGAGGGAAGGCCTCTTGGTGGGAGGGAGATGTGTTAGCACTTAAAACTCCTCTTAGTGCTCAGAACTGTTTTCTGCTGTCTGACACTTCCAACTTCACAGCTTAAGGAGAGACAAGCATCCCAGGTTTGACATGGTTGCTTTCCTGCTCTACCGAGCTTTTTGAAAGCTCCTGTAGTTTAAGGTAATCATTGAAGCTGAATTATAAGTAAGTAGTGCCTCTACAGGGAGGGAAAAGGGATGCACCGTGTTTTCAGTTGTGGCAACAAGACTAGGAAATGACATAGAAATAAAGGCCAGCTTATCCCCCTACAAAGCCATGGGCAAATACCTTGTTGCAAACAGCTCAGGAATAAGGGTACATTTGTTTTTCCACCTTGCAGAAACACAGGAGAAATGCATACTGCTTGAGCTGTTAGAGAGCATGGTGTCTTCCGTGTTAATGTTAATGCATTAGCATTTATTTACAGAATGAGGGAAGTTTATTTAGGGCAGCCACAGCCCTCCATTGTTGTTTAAGAGGCAAGGCAATACCTGCTTAGGTCTTCAGCTTGTTTCTTTCGAGTTTTTCAGTTCTTTAGGTAAATCTAAAGATTTATCTGAATTTTTGTCTTTGTTTTCCTCCTCCCCTTGAGCTTGAGAGGTGCACAGCAGAAATGACTCTTGCTATTGAATGGTTACCTTTGCTGTGCCTCTGCAAGACCTGCCTTGGCATGGTTAGGGTGTTGGTGTAGAGGAGCTTCAGTCAGGCATTCAGAGAAGTGCATTTGGTCCTACTCTTTCTGGCAGTGCTGAGTGTGCCGGGTGGGGAATGTTTGTTCCAAGAGCGTTGGGGGCTGCTCGGGGTGCAGGCCACCCCCGTGTCCCTCATTGGTGCTCATTTTCTGCAGGTCACAGTGCTGTGAAACCTGCAGGGTGTTCTCTCTTAGTGCTGTAGCTGTCAGGGGTTCTTTCAAATGCAGATATTCCTCGGCTGTGAAATGGTTGTGTGACATGCATATTCAGTGAGACAAATATCCTCAGTCCCAGTATAATTTTAAAGAGGAACCCTTGGGATGTTATGTGTTTTATTGCTCTTGCTTCTTTTTAGGTGCTGAAATATTGGGAAATAAGTGATTTTTTTTTTTTCTGTATTTACTTGTGGTCTCCTCTTGATGGCCACATTACTGTATATTTCCAAAGCAGGTGGTGTACCATGGGAATATAAGCATTTTGCCTTGCATAGCATATAGGAAAAATTGGTCTGTTCTCCAAGGATCACTTGGAGTGTTGTCATGGCTCATTATTCATGATGGAGCTTGACAGCTCCAAGGTTAAACACACTGCTGAATACAGGAGGAAAAAAAAAAGACTGTGTATTTTTTGTCTGTGGGAGTTGTGCTTGCAGTAGGAGTGAGTGCATTTTGCTCAGTACAAATCTATTGCCCAAACATTTGAAAATCTTTTTCCTGTTCTTTGCTGCTTGTTCTTCTCAACCTTGCCTGGTGCAAGAGGCAAGTGGGGTGGTAACTATCAGGACTGAGTCTTCCTGCTGAACTCCACTACTGGCTCACGCGCCATCTTGTTTCTGAGCAAAAAGTTTCTGCAGAACTAATGATTCTTTTAAATTATGATAATTATTTTTACAAGAAATTTCTTCTTTGCAGATGCCTTGCTTGCAACTGGTCAGGAATGCTAATTCCCCCATGCAATTCAGAGTTAGGGTTCTTCAGTGAAGGTCATTGAGCAGATCAGAGCAACTCCTCATCGGTCCAACGTGACAGAACACAGAAACATTTATGCCTGTGGTGGCAAAATCTATCCTATCTCAGCAAGAAGGATTCATGCTGTAGATACATTTAATGTCATGAAAGCCTTCAGTTATTTTAGGTGAGCTTGCAAAGGATGAGCTGTGTGAATTGGTGAGCTGCCATTCACTTGTGCACTGTGTGCTCTGCAGAAAAATAATCTCTGCATGTTTTTTCTTTTTATTTTTTTTTGCTCTTTGCTTGTGTTCTTTAAGACCTCTTAATACCAATTGTCTTTTCCATATCTCAGGATCTGCAGGGCATCAAGGACACCCTCTGGTATGTGTAGGAGTTTGAATCTAATTTTGCACATTTTCCCTTGATCACAAGACTAGGAAGGGAAAGGAAAGACTTTGTAGCTGTTAGTCTCCTGTAGGTTTACATTATAAGAGGTGCTGTTGCTCGCTTGAACCAACTATTTGTTTTAAGGCAACTGCAGAGAAAGTAAATGAGAGAGAATCATGTTCAGTAATGCTTGGGTTGAAAATGTTAAATGGCACTCAGAGGAAGGCCTTTGCCACTTCTTACACTGGTACTTGCAAATACTGAATTTTGCAAAAACTCTGAACACCTGGCCAGATGTGTAGCCATTTGGTCTTTACAAGTTTCTTTTTGCAGTTTAAACTGGAGCAGTATTTTTCCCAATTTGGAGTACTATTTATAATCATAGCTCTTAAACATTTGAACTAATCTGATATTCAAGCAGGTGGGTGGTGTGTTGTTCTTTTTGTTGTCTTTTTTGTTTGTTTGTTTTTTAATTTCTTTTTTTCTTGGAAGAGCTGTTTGTAGATGAGGGTTGGATAGAATCCCTGCTTTACTGTGCTTCTATTATTTTGAACTAAACTGCTTGCTTGACAGATGGCTGCTATAACAGGACACAGAAACGAAGGCAACTTGGCTTCTTTCTGAGGAAGGACAGGGAATTTGAGAGAAGCTATATCTGGAAATAACTCTCGAAGAACACGTTGCTTTGGATTGGACTTGTTTCAGTGTGGCATGTACCTTTGGAAGTTAAATCTTCAAGCCCAGCTGTATGTTCAGTGAAGCTGTCTAGCTGAGGCTGCTGACTAAATAAAAAGTGGTGAATGCTGGAGGAGCAGGGCTGCTGTGACATGGGAGACTTGCTGCAAGCTTGTAACTTGCAGTTGCAGGCCACTGACTTGTCACTGGGTTTGGGGTGGATGGAGCAAATAGGGCTTTCTGTGGTGCCATGCTGTCAGAGCCTTGTTTCATCTCAAGCTTGTAGAAGCTTCCTGAAATCTGTGGGTAAGCCTTCTAGGTTTCATTTTTCATTTTTATAGCTTTCCTGTAAAGCTATTAAGAGGATGGGGGGAAAAAGAACTTGTATAAATTCTCAAACCCAAACCTTTGTTATGTGGATCTTGCTTACCTTGTCTTAATCTGATAAATTCAAATAACCTCCCCAAAAGAGTTTGGAAGGTTAAGGATAGCAAATGCTTATGTGAATTATACATTAGACTTAAATTACCTTGCAACAAAACAGTCTTGCACCTCTACCATCTTGTCCATGTTCTGTAAGATAGTGGACTGAAATAAAAAACAGAAGTCTTTTTGCACATATCCATTTTTTGTTTGGTGCTACTTGAAACTCTGGACTGAAATGCTGCTGTTCAAATGCTTCATCTTGGCTTCTGTCCACAAACAGCAATAACAACATTACTGATTATTTTTATGCAATCCGTGTTAGGCCTATCCCATTGCTATTGTGCTTGGTTTTGTTTTATTTAATTGCAAAACTGAGCAGGAGTCACAATTTTAAGGTATGAATTTCCTTATCTCGCTGTCAGGTAGACAACTGGGAAAACTTTTTAAATACTAAAATAGTAGTGACCAATGCTTATGACAGGGAGGTCTGCTATGCATTTCTGGGTACTTTGACTTCTTGTTTTTAGTAATTACATGAGGAGCACATGCATCTTCAGCAGGTTCTTGAAATTCTTTTGATGTGAATTCTTATTTTAGACCAGTTGTTCTGTTTCACATCAATGAGTGTCTTAGAGGTAAAACCAACTCTTGGTGTTGGTCTAGTTATGTTCCACATTGAGTTGTGTTTTCTGTATCTCTAATTCCTTAGCCAGTATTGGAGCAGAAACTGCTGTAGTCATGCAATATCATGCAGCCTAAATATTTTAGGAAGTGGTAGTATTTTATGGGATTCTGAATGCTCTTGTATTTTAATCTTGGCCAGAGTGAAGAGGTTCAGCTAAGTCTTGTGTTTCTGGAAGCTGCTTGACAAGAGGGGAATTGCTGGAGTTTTGGCATGGAGAGTGCTTGGAAGCTTTCTCTGCTCCTGGCCATCTGCTGTCTAAAAGTGACACTGCTGGCCACCCTCCTAGGGCACTGGGGCTCTGTTTCCCAGTCCATGATGCAGCCAAGCTGTTCCCAGACAGCCTGGCCAGTCTTTCACAAACAAACAAGCAATGACAAAAATACGAACAAAATAAGCAATTATGGGTAATTTAAGATCTTACTTGCTGAGTGGCTGTTTGAAGCATTGGGCTCTGATGGGTGTAGCTTGGGAGAAGTGTTGATGTGCTATCTGGACAGTACCCACTGAATGAATGACATGGCTCTCCTGATACCCAGCCAGCCCATCTGCTTACTTTGCACTTGAAAACAAATTTTATATTCAGGACAGACTTATCTTTCCCTAGCTCTTTAGAAATATTAGCTCCAGATAAGAACACTGTGTTTCATTTGCAATATGACTACTGGAGACAGCATGGCTATTAATTCACCCAACAGCTAGAAATTGATTTTGTTGCCCTCGTCTTACACTTTGGATATAAAAATTCTAAAGGAAGGGGGACACCTGCTCTTTTCAATTTTTATCTGCTTAATAAATGACTGAACATGGGCAGAAACTTCTAGATGTCATGATAATGCAATTTCTTTGTGAATTTGGATTGAAAGGATACTGAATGAACGTGACTACCATTTGAAAGCAAACATGAAAATCTTTGTGTGAGTCTTCTTTGGGGAAACGATAATGCTCTTTGCTGATTCTTGAATCCTGTCTGGCCAAATTCCTTAATAGGATGCTTTTATTGGAGATCTCTGCAGCCCTTCCATTGCTTTCCAAACTCCCCTGCAAAGTGGGATTGCCTCAAGTCAATTAGCTTCTGCTTTATCTTCAGATTTCCCTCCTCTCCTCCGTGTCCACCTGTCCAGGCTAAACTGCCCGTGCTGGGGTGTGTTCATTGTTCTGCAGATGTGTCTGTGCTCTATGATGTTTCATTGCCCTGCCTTTGGCATATGCAAGCTTCTGTTTCTTTCTTATCAGTAGCCTGTGGAAGGTGAAAGTAGCAAATGTGGTGTTTCATGGAGATCTTTAGTGCTCTTAGGACAGTGATAAGTTTGTAGCAGTAAGTGTTAATGAGAACAGCTAAGTGGGGAAATTTCAAATTCCTGGCATTCTTATACAATAGCATGTGTAGTAGCTGGTAACGGATAATGTCAAGTACATTACCAGTTTTACCTGCTTCATTAAATCTGAATAACCAAGACAGCATGTAGATAACTAAAATCACTATCTGGGAAGGATTTCTTTTTATGAAAAATAAATACTGATCACTTATTAGAAAATTGTAACTTAAAAAGCAAGTAGTTTGGAATTTCCCATTGTGCATACCAGTAGCAGTAAAACAAATGTTTCTGGAATAAAAAGAATTTTTAGAAACTTCTGGAGGAACTCGGGTAATAAAAGGTCTTCTGAAAGTACAGGTGGAAAAGCTGCTGTCACTAAATGGTGCGATTTTTTTTTTTTTTCAGCTTTAGTTTTCCTTATAGAGGTGAAGATCAGCCATGCAGTCATACCAGTGATCTGTGGCTTCTAGAGTTGTACATAATTTGAAATGAATAATGGCGTAGAAAAAAAAAAGACGTATTAATAGGGTTGTGACTATCAGCCCAATTCTGGAACTTAATTCTACTTGATCTGTTTTTGAAGCAAATTATTTTTAGTCCTAAGAATTTTATAGTTTTAAAATGGAATGTATGTTTAAAACTCCCACAAACAATACAACCTGTAAGTGAATTTTTCTTGTGTTATCAAATGAGTATGAAATGCCCTCATGTATTTTTCAACTTTTTAAAAGTAAAGCATATGATGTAATGGGATGACTTTTGGCTGCACCTCTGCACTGGGCTGAAGCTGGGCTCTTCCAGTCTGAATCCTGAGTGACAGCAAGAACCTTCTCAATGGGAGTAGTTTGAAATTAAATGGTTTTCTTAATCATGAGCATGTAGGAATGTAGAGAGAAAAGATTAGTGCTGTACCCCATAACACAGTGCAAAGCCTACTAGTAAGGGTTATTGCTGAAAAGTCCTCATCTTTCAAATATCACTCAAGGGGAACTGATTTCTCAATCCTTAATCTGAGCAAGAGTCAAACTGGTGAACTGGAAGCAGAAAGCTCAATATCCTATTAGTAGTTCTGCTGAGTTCTTGTGTTTACAGGTTTGAGAAAGTGGCCCTGGTGACTTAAGGAAGGTACATTGACTCTGACCTCCTTCAAATACATACAAGTAGTTACCTGCTGCTCTGTATTCACAGGCCAAATGCCCTGCTTTGTTGCCCATGTTCACAGGGCATCTGCTGTCCTGGCCTTTGCAAGAACAAACAAAAGGAATAAATCAAAAAGCTCAGCTCTTTTAAGTACACAGCTATAATTAAAATCAAACTCAAATTCATATTGAAGTGCAGAAGTGTTAGTTTGAAATATTTAAATTACAACCTTTATGTGGTGTAGGAAACACTTTTGAGCAAGAGCTGAAATAGCCCCATTCACACAGGTAGGCTTTAACAGCTGGTTATTCTGGTGCTGTCTAATAATAATGAAAATAGTGAAGAGTTCTGAACAAAGAGGTTCTGGTCAGGCTGTGTCACTTGCTTTGCAGAACCAAGGGTAAGAAGATTCAACGTGTGTGTAAAAAACCCAAAACAATTCATAATGTTGTGTAAAATGACAAGATCTTCCAGGGAAAGAAGGGCTGAAGATACTGAGGAGGATAAAAACAAGAATTATTTGGGAAAAAAATATCCAAAGTAGAATTACTACAGAATTAAAATTTAATTCTGTTTCAGAGCAATGTGCCTGCAGAAGCACTGCTACTAGATTGGTTTTCTGATTTAATTATTCTGCCATTACAAATCTGTTCATGTCTCTGTGTAGAGAAGTCTTGAGTTTTGTGCAGTTTTATATTTCCTGTCTCAGGTGCTTATTTCCCCTCCTGTAACTCCCAGAGCTTACTATGAGGAATATATAAGATGCTCCTATTTCATCCTATTTCATTTAAATGGCTCTTACTTTTTGGTGGTTTTTTGTTTGTTTTTTTTTTTTTTTTTTTTTTATATTTTTGAAAACTATCATGGCGTTCCAGGTAAGAAGGAGGAGAGAAATCTGGCAGAGAAACAAATAGTCTTTACTCCCCATGTCATGCACTGTTGCCAGTTTGCTTGTTGAGTGAACTTAGCCTTTACTTTAGACAAGAGGCGTTTCTCTCTGCCCTGCTTCTGCTTTCAAAATATTTAGGCTCTTCCTGCCTATAGGTGTTATACTGACTGACCCACTCAGGCTGAATATATAGGGGCAGCCTTACATGCTGAAGTTATTCCATTGTTATTGCTTCTCTCAGAGTGACAAAAAAAATAAAGAAGACAAGAAGTCCTTTCCTTTTCAGTCAAGAAAGGAGAAGGCGCGGCTGCCTGTGTGTGTGTGAATGGCTAATGCCTCACCAGTGCAAACAGATGGGAGTTACTTGGGAACAGTGTGGGCAGCAAAGCAGCTGAGCTGTGTTTGACTTACTTTCTTTACTTGTGACACACTTGTTTCTTGAATATAGGAAAAAAAATATTCATTATGTCAAAAAAAAGTTGAAACGAAGCTTTTTTGGCTGGTTAAAGTGTCCTGAAAAATGCTGCTTTTGCTCAGATGAGAAAAAAGCAATGAAGTTCCTGTTTAAGCCAGTGCTCAGTTGTGTGCTGACTGCAGGAGATGTAGGTCAGGTGAGGGGGATAATGTCACTGGTTCTGCTGGACAAGCATCTTCTGGGCTGCAGCTTGAAGGAAGCAGACTTGAAGTTTGACTTTACCAGGCCTGTTCTGAGAGGTTTCTTGTACTTCCATGTGTGCTCCTGGAGGGACTGTGCCATTAGTGATGTTTGCCACATTTCCTGGCCTCCCATGGGTGCAAGCAAACAACATTGTTTATCCTATCTCTCTGAAGTCAGTGGCCAAGTTTGACTTGCTTGCTGTGCCTGCTTTTAATTTGTCTAGAAGCTCCTTTTCCCCTGCTTTTATTTTATGATATACAATTCCTTAATAGAAACCTCCTTGCCAATGCCTATAATTATTCAGAGTGAATGTTGATAAGAGCAACTAATAGTGAGCTGAATGTTTGCTTACAAAATCAGTTTTGATTTCTGAAGTTAGGAGGGATGGAAAATTAGCTCTTTGGGGAAGTCTGCCCTCGTTGATTCTAAACACTCCTGGCTTTCCCTTTCCTAAGAGGCTACCCTTCCCCTATTTCCATTAGAAAAGGGAACTTCTGTGCTCCACTTCCCTGCTCTGGAGTCCAGTGTGCTGTCTGCCCTTCTCTACACTTCCCCAAATCCGTTCTTTCTCTAACAGAAGTGGGCAGGTCAGTGGCTTGTGTTTCTTCCCCACTGCTGGAGCAGGATCCTAGAAGCTGTTGTCCTCTTAGCCAAGACTGGTGAGGGGTTTTTGAATTTTTTTCATGTAAGGCAGATGCCTTTAGGGTTCACATTTCTTTGTCTGTGGGAAGATCTAAGGAGTTGTTTGGGTGGTTGGTTGTTCAGGTATGTATAGTTGGTGCTTATTACACCTGAGGAGTGTCTTCTTTCTCATGCTTTTTTTACACAATCTTAATTTCTTCTTGCCTATCCATTACAAAATTATACTTTTTATCTGCCCAGAATTGTCAAAGTCCCTCTTTAATATCCAAGATTAATCTGTCTTGTAATGCAACAGCACACAGTATTTCTAATATCTCCAGTGCCTACCTAAAAGAAATATTGCTGGGATGCAGAATTTCTTAAGCACCCTTGGGAAAGCAAAGAAAGCCTTTTTACAGCCCTGTTAGGCAACCAGAAAGGCTCCCTTTACCAAAGTAGACTGGATAACCTTTGGAAAAATGAGGAAAATAGTACGAAATACTAGATTTTTTTTCCCTCAGTTCTCATCTGCAGGCCAATTGACTCTTGACAGTTGGAGGTCTTTTTTTGAAGCGATGTGTAGCACACAAACCTATCATCTTGGCTTCCAAGCAAGTAGACAAATGACACTGGGGTCAGTTAAAAGTTGCAAAAAGTACCATCCATCCCTTCTGTGTAAAGGGGTTTAAAGTAACAACTCAAACCTACTTGCAATAGAGATAGAGACTTCCTTGATGTTAATATTCTGCTCAGCCAAGATTAGCTAAGTGCTGCAGACTTCTTTTGAAGGTTAGGATGAAGCTGGTGCTATGCTTATTTCCAATCAAAGAATGTTCTTGGGAGCTCAGGGTAAGGTCAAAAAGTTGAATGAATGTTTCATCGCTGCCAACTCTCATGAAGTTCACGACTGTCCTGCTTTACAGCTTTTTCCCACTTTACTCGGGACTTGTCAGGCCACACCTGGAATACTGAGTTCAGTTTAGGTCCCTGCTACACAAAAAAAGGTGTGGACAGGCTGGAGAGGGTCCAGAAAAGACCATAAAGATGGCCAGAGGACTGGGAGCCTTCAGTGTGAAGAAAAGCTGAGAAAACTGGGTTTGTTCAGGCTTTAGGAAAAAAGGCTTAGGGTGAGACCCTGTCACCATGTTCTCATATTTAAAAGGTGACTACAAAGAATATGGAGAGTCCCTTTTTGCAAGGAATCATATGAAAAGACAAGGAGTAATGGGCACTAATTACTCCTAGAGACATACCAGTTGGATGCAAGAAAAATTTTTCTCAATGAAACCAATCAGTCATTGTAGTAATTTCCTTAGGGAAGTGGAGCATTTCCCAATGTTGGATACCTTTATGGTTCAGCTGGGCAGGGTGCTGGGCTCTCTTGTCTGGACTGTGCATCTCTGACAGGTTGGATCAGGTGATCCCTGACGAACTTTTCAGCCTGGTCTTCTATCATTGATTCTGCTTCCTTCTGTTGCTGAGGAGCCTAATTTGGCCTCCAATAGCTGTCTGAGAAACATCCAGTAGATTTGGGGTATGTTTAACAGCATTATGATGTGTTCAGTGCTGAACTGCCTGTGCACAGTCTTTGTGCAGGTGGTGCTCTTGCCGTGCTTGGGTTTTGATGAGTATTTAAGTGGCTCTTCCTTTACTGCTCAGCTGCTTCCAAGCATAAGCAGCTGCTTGTTACTGCAGTCTGTGGGGATGACCACAGTGGACAAGGAAGTGCTAATTACCAGGGTGACACCAGTGGGAAATGTGGATCTGTCAGAACTGCTGTCTCTGGGTGGATTTTGTCCTCTGGTGTTTTGTACTTGTTCATTTAGAAATACTCTGCTTGGGGTCCCCTCCTGGCAAAAGGGCTGTCCATTTGCTTACTGCCTTAACCTAGCCCCTGAGGAGTTGTCCAGGCTGCTACTGTGCAAATTCAGCCCCAGCAGATGCTGCTTTAGAAATAATGCCAAACTAAGAAAGGAGAGGTGACAGAGTAGAGGATATCTTAATATCTGAATATCTTAACCCTTTGTTTAGACAATAAGCAATTTAAAGAGTCATGTTAAGTACAAGAATGAATAATGGCTTCTTTAGCTTCCAAAGGAAAATATGGGAAACTGTGTGGAGTGACCAGGAATATCTGAACTGAACAAGAGATATTTTTACTTCTTATAACAGAAACAATTTCTCACTTTTTAGAAGCTTTATGCTAATTATCTTGTTTAATAACAGTGGAGGAAGAAGGTGAATATGATGACAGTGCAAATGACGTGGCATCAGAGAGAACTTCTGTAGAATTTTTATTTTAGAAACAAAGGCTTTTGATCATTGGTGAAGCTCAGTAACAGATATAATGTAGGAGATTAGGCAGTTGTACAGAGGGGAGTATTCAATAGGAGTTTTTTAAAAGAATAACATTCTTTGAAATTTTATGCAAATACTTTGTTGCATTTTTTATATAAATACCCTTTTGTGTATTTGACATGTTGCCTGATTTTACCTTCTGCCTAAATGTGTTAAAAAAGTTATTTCTGGAAAGTTTTTTTTGAAAGTTGGCATGAAGGTATTTTGTCTGAGGGTTTATTTCTAAATGTTCATCATTGGATAATTGCATTGGATAACAGCAGCCTGGTAATTCCTGGAGCTTGCTGAAAGAGGTCTGTAGGATTTCCCTGCACCAGAGGTGGGTGCAGTATTGCAGAGGCTGGCAGGCTGCCCTGTAGGCTTTTCTCTCCATCCTTTGAAGGGTTGGAACATCCAGTTGTCACTGCTGCAGGCAGGAGCCTGTGCTGGATGGACCCTGGTCTGATCTAGTTTGGCAACTCTTGTCACTTCAAGATTGTTTTGGTTTCTTCTGCTGGTGTAATATGCCCGTGTTTTGTTGTGTGTACTTATTGTGCTGGCAAAGGTATAAGGTAGCATCTGTAAACTTTTCTTTTTAGCCCTTTATAAAACAAAATAATTTTTTTCCTGCAATTTAAGGTCATGTAACCACTTCAGCCTGTGCATCTGAGAATCCCACTGGCTCCAGTGGATATCAGATTCTTTATATTTAGGTTCTGGATCTATAAGCCTTCATCTCTTCAGATAGGAGACAGCTGGCATTGGACAAATTTTATTTACACAGTATGCATCTATTTGATGAAACCTCCAACTAAACAAATAACTTCTTTCAGAATGGAGGTGCTGGGTGGTATTCTCCAGAATATCTTTTTGTGTCAATGCAGTTACAGGTAAAGCATCTACACATTGAGGGACATTAATCAAACAGTGCTTCATTAGCATAAAAACCTTTAAAATTGTGTTTTCTGTCTCTTACTGAGAAGCTGTTTTCTTTTGGTTTTTTTTTTTTTTACTACAGCTGCTTCCAGCCTGACATTCTGATGCTGCCATCATTCATTGTGCTTGTCACTGAAGAAAACCATTGTGGCTTTCTAAGGTCTTGATAGTGTTGTTATTGAGTATATTTGAATAACTACTTGAATTTGACACAGTTAGGAAACCTGCCAGAGGGTAAAACAAACATCACTCCCATTCTTGCATGTGGCAGCTGAAGTGGCAGTGAAGAGGTCTGAAGAATGCCACCCTGTCCCTTTGCCAGCTTCCAGGCTTTTCTTCCCTGTGGAAGTGAACTATGAAAGGAGATACATGTTACTGTGCTATACTGGATATCTTCTTTTTAATGGAGAGATAATACTGCTTTGAACAAGGGGTGTGTGGCTTCAGATACCTGTTACTGTATCTCTTGGGGTACTTAGTGACTGGTGATTTAATTTCCCTTATCTCGTTCTGGAAACATTCAGGTTGTTAATGTTTATTCTGTGTCTTATGGACAGCGGACAGCGTTGCAGCTATCTCTAGTTAACTTTCTTTTTCTTCATCAGAATGTTGTTTCTTTTTGTTTTAATCTAAAGCTTACTTAGAGTGGAGGCAATTTTTAGTTCTATTCAACTAGTAAAGTCTAGTTGAATAGAACTAAAAAGTTCTATTCAACTAGACTTTGCTAGTTGAATAGAACTAAAGTTCTAATAAGTCTATTAAGACCTAAGTCTTAATAAAGACTTATTAAGAAAGTCTAATAAGAGAAAGTCTAATAAGACCTAACCTGCTTTGCAGTACAAACCCTGTGCTTACAATCACAGCATTGATTGCATGATTATTTTATTTTTGCTTGTTTTAGAGTTGACTCTAAAATATTTCTACCCCTCTTCCCAGTAACTTCCAAATTTCTTCCAAACTCGTCTTGATGATACAGGATCTGAATATTGAGCAATTGTGCTGAATTTTAAATTTTTTTTAGTGATGGAAGCTGAGAATAAACTGAGTTGTGTATGAATTGAGTGGTGGAGGGATGTAGTGAGATGAGGAGAACCCAAACATCTTCCTTTCCCTTCTCTTCCATCATTGCACAGTACTACTCCAGGCTTCCCTGGGTGAAGGGTCATGTGTCTGTAGGTTGGGTTTTTGATCACTTAGCTTTAGGATTTCAGCTCCAGCATTAAAGTGGCTTGATGCTAATTTCTGTATTTGTATATGTTAATTTTATATTTTACAACATACTGTGATTTTACAAATTATTAAGTGCTGCTTTTTTTAAGAAGAAAAAGGTTTTGATAAGACAGGAATAAGGAGCTAAAAGAAAGAAACACCCAAACCCACAACAGATTTATTTTTTTGCTTTGTTTTGTTGAAGTCTACATAATCATATATGCTATTTTAACTTTAAGCAAGCTATTTCAGTCTGCTTCAGGTGAGCTGTCCATAAAATGGGTGTATCATCACTTGCCATACTACAGTCCTTTGAGTTCTAATTAAATACTCCAAAGCCCACTGACCTCTAGTCATGAAATGACAGTAATATTAGTTTGTCATGTCTTGGGGAAAAAAATGAAGCACTTGAACTCTTTTTTTTTTTTTTCCTCTATGATGTAGATTACAACAAAGTTATTTTCTGTAGTAGCAATTATTGGATGGAGTGACCTTTTCCAATCTAGACACTGATGTAGTGGAAGGGACATTTTTCCACTTGACCTTTATGCAATGTGTCAGCTTTTCCTGTAGTGCTAAATGAGTTACAATTGACAGATTTGATGGAACACTAACTTGATGGGAGCTTATTGTTTGGAAGCAGTTATGTGTGGAAATGTGGAGCCACTAGTAAATAACGTGATAAAAGTCATTTGCATGTCTTTTATCACCAAGGAACAACTTGCTTAGAAATGACTGCTGCCTAAATTGCAATTTGAATGCTTAGATTCCAGTAAATGTTAGCAAACAGTGATGTTTCAGAGTAAAATCTATTGGCTTACCTTTTATTTCTGCGTTGCTTTGTAACCAAATAACAGTGGTTTTTTGTATTTTAATCTTGCTACTTGTTTTATAAACAGAAAATAAGAGTAAAAGATAAACAGTTTTCAGTGTATGACAAGGAAACCATGCCTTTCCATAGGCTGGCCACATGTGTGTGTGTGTGTATGTGTATAATAGCTTTCTTGGTTATTTATTAATATATTACAGAAATAATGGCCAGATATAATATGGGAAGAGAAAGTTCTCGTGAGGAGGAGTGGAGAGCTATAAGCACACTCTAGAGTGAGGGTGGTGGATAGCATAAAGAGAGCCATAAAAGGAGAACCAAACCATCCTGCCTCACTGCTACAGCTTGGAAGTGCAGATGTCAGCTGCTCTTTGCATCTGTTAAAATAAAGTAGGGAGAGGATTGTGTTTGTTGAGGAGAAACTTAAAAGCAAAGACTGAAAGCCATTTATTTCAGGTGTCTTGTTCTAATCTAGTATATCTTTCTGCTCAGGTGGAAGGCTCTTATACTTCCTGTAAATAAAATAATTCCACCTGCAATATAGATAAGAAAAAGTTGTAGTGGAGCTCAGGATCTACCTGAGACTACCTAAGTAATGAATTATTGTGGCTTTTTGAAACCATTGAGCAGCAGGACTGAGAAAAGAGCAACAAATGCCATCTGTCTGATCTACATATTTTACCACAGTTCTTAAGCTCTCTGTTGAGGTAAAGTAAAAAGGAGCTGAATGGGTGTGGGAGGGGAAAGCATTTCAGGTCTCTTCTGTTGGATTTGCAGGAGATATTTGGAAGGGGAAAAAAATTAGGTGTTTATAGAGGTTGCTGTTAACAACAGACATATATTGTTTGTTACTTCAAAGACAATCTCTTCGAACAATTTCAATAGCAGGGGATGCTGCTGGTCAGAGTCAAGGTGGAAGGCTGGATAGAAGTGTTTGTTTTGCTGTAGTAAAATAGGTTGTGTGGGCGTACTGGCACAGAGTGAAATTCATAGCAAGATTCATTAGTGTAGCAATGCTTTTTGATTGTAACTCACAAAGAAAGTAGAGATTAGTTAATGTAGCGCTGTATGATAACTTCACAAGAAAACAGTTTTTATTATCATTTGTAGCTAATGCATGCCACAAAAGATAGCAGGAGATGTGCTGCAGGGGCTGGAAGCGAAACCTGCATCTGGTGAGCTGCAATTCTGGGGTCTACAACAGGATCACACTTGGAAAATGTTCTGTCTTTTTTAATGTGGATTCCTATAACAATGACAGATCTCTCATCCTTTCTGGAGCACCTGCTTTTCTGAACCCCTTTTGGAGAGCATGGCAATATCCAAATCCCTCCCCCCAAGCTCCATTTCAAGCAGTGCATCCATCAGACTCCCACTTTGCTCCTCTTTCCCCTTCCCACTTGGCTCTGCCAACACAGACAGTGGTCTGGCAGCTTTCATTTCCAGCCCCTGGAGGCTCTGCTGAATATGGGGAGATGCTGCTGGGGGCAGTGACACTTCATGGGCTCAGGGTGGGTAAGGCAAGTGAGGTAAAATTGTCAAGTCCTGTAGCTTGAAGTGTGAGGACCAGTGAAGGTACCTTGGCACTGCTGCATTCCACTCATGCTGGCATTTGAGGGGCTCTTCTGTGGATCTGCACGCTGGAGGAGGTTGGACTTCTTGCAGTGCCTGTCATTGAGTGGTCACTGCTGTTATCTCATTCCTAACTGCCTTGCTGAAAAGCACCAAAGTAGAGTGAAAGAGCTGTGGAACTTCCTTAGAGAACCTTTGTTCTTCCCCCCGCTGACCTCTGCTGAACTTCCTGCACAGCTCTACCCTCTGTCCAGCATGCTTGGGGAGTAGTTCTTACACCTAAAGCACTTCCAGGAGCTCAGAGCCAGGATGAAAGGGGTAAAAAAGTTAAAGTGCATATGAGAAAGGAAGAAGGGTGGGGAATAATGATTAAAAAAAACCCCCAAACCTCCAGGATCCCATTTGTTGTAACAGGAAAGATGATGGGCTTTATCTGCTTTTCAAATGAGAAGATTAAGAGGTGACTCCAGTGAGTGTCTTTTATATGGGACAGTCTGCAAAGCTCAAATTATGAAAAGGTTAATACAAGGTTTCTTATGCAGGGAGCAGTTCAGGTTGTGTAATTACACCTATCCTTTTATCTGAAGATCTCACACAGGTGTTAATTAAGCCTAATGAGGCCCCTGTGGAGCAATTGTTGCTATCTGTGTTTTTACAGACAGAGGACCTAGAAGCTGAAATAAATAAGGTTATTGGTAATGCAGCACTGTAGAATTGGTGTTCATGGGAGAATATCCAGTGTGACTTGAAGCCACCTGGCACAGACATGGCAGAACCAACCCATTCCGTGAAAGCATGCCAATGGTATATCCCAAATATTTTCTTTTTGCCTTAAAATGTAGGTATGTGTAGATGCATAAAAAGAAACTGTGGACTAAGAAAAATGACTATTTCTAGATGGGCCGTCTTCATTATGCCTGTAACTACTCCTGGGTTTTCCTTTTTTTTTTTTTTGGTATGCTATGCTTGTAATTTGCAGGTTCCTGTGATACTTTGGTTAGCATCCAGTGTTTTTTGAGGCTTATGGGAGCCAGCAGCAAGGAAAATATACCTATGTTGCTGAGGTTTTGTATGCTAATTCCTTTTGTATGTTCATGTAAATCTGTTCAATGCTGAGCAGACACATTGTTTTGTCAGCTTCCCATAGGGAAGTCACACAGCTCGTAATTGTTGTTTTGCTTCCTGTAATACTCCTGAGCTGTTGATAATTCCACAAAAGAATGCTAAAAAAGTACTGGTGGATGGATGAGGATGGGTAAATAGAGAATTTTGAGATATTCCTACACTGTTTTGCTTGTAGAATGTTGGACTTCTTAAGCAAATAATCTAAGCCTTTTGTCATCTTCTGACCCTGCCTCACGTAGTGTGGGGTGGTTGCCTGCCTTGTATTTAGTTGTTCTATTCTTTTTCCCTGGTGGTGGAGTTTGGGCAGCTCCAAGATCAAACTTAACAAAATTGCTGCCTTTGTTGTTTGTGCAAGCCTCTGTGACAGGCTGAACAGCCTCTGTGGTGGTGGCACTGAGTGTCCCAGTGCCATGGTGTGTTGGTAGAGATCTGATTCAGGGTGGTGATGTCTCATCAGCTCAACAAAACACAAGCAATTTTTGCAGTAAGACCCTGCTTAAGCTAATAAGAAGCTGCCAGCATGAAGTATGGCTTGATAGCTGAGGAGATGCCTCCTCTGAGGTTCTTGCAGTGAGATGTGGCTTTGATCCAGTTTGGCCTGAGACTCTGTTTCTTCAAGGAAGTTCACTTTGTGCAGTGCTCTGAGCCCCACAAAGTTTCTGGTTTTTTTCACAGAATTTGGTGACACTTTGGGGAATGTAAGGAATGCAGGATGTTTTTGAATTCAGGATCATAGTACAAAGTGTGCTTGAGATTAATTTCTAGAGGGGAAAAAATAAAAAAGGGTATTCAGCTTTTAAATTTGATATTTTATGTTATTTTTCGCCTTCCAAAGGAAGTTGCAGGATCCAACTATAGTTCCACTGCCCCAAATTATTTAAATTGTTTTGTATTTATGCTTTGGTACTACAGACAGACTTGGGAAAGCAATGTTGAAGGTGGTAGGTAGGAAATAGACAAAAGCTTAGTACTTGTATGTGTAAGCTAAATAGACTGTAGGTGCAAGTCAGCTAAAAATTGTATTTCTTTTTCTGTTTTTAGAAAAGACTAGAGAAGCAGATGCCAGCTGGAAGATGGGGAGAGAGGATCAAGGGGCAGAAACAATGAGGAGAGAAACTGGGGTGTAAGGGTACCTGTGAATTGCTGGGAGGGAATTAATAAGGCCAAGTTCAAATGGAAGGGCAGGAAGCCAATCACCAAATATTGGCAGTCAGCAGCTATTCTGTGTTTAAATTATTTTCTTTTCCATTAGATCCTGATTCCTGGAGCAATAATGTTTTTGTAGAAATTATTAGATCTGACTAGATAGAAGGCAGAAATTTTTTACAATGAGTGTGCTTGAAACACTGGAACAGGTTGTGCAGAGAGGTGGTGGATGGATTTATGCCCCATCTCTGGCAACATTGAAGGTCAGGCTGGATGGGGCTCTGAGCAGCCTGATCTAGTTGAAGATGTCCCTGATTATTGCAGTTGGGTTGGGCTAGATGACCTTAATAATCCATTTTTTGTTTTGACAGTCAGAATAGTCCGAGAACAAATGACAAATGTTGTCAACCATTCTCTCTTATTGCTTGATTTCTTAGGATATGGCCTTTACTGTATAAAGCAGAACAGTATAACTGCTGTGCGCTAGAACAGTGATGGATGGTAGAAATTGGAAAAGTGACTAGGCTGAATTAAGTTAGCATCTTTTATTTGCTATTTTAAAATTTGCCCTTATTTTTTGATATAAAGTTTTAAAACAATTGTTGGTTTTGCATCTACTGGTGCAGAGTACTTAGGGAAGGCTATAAGCTCCATTTGATGGTAAAGTTTTAGTTCTTGAAGAGCTCTGGGAATAAAGAAGAAACAATGAAATTAGATTTATATATTTGAGATTATGTAGAGTATTAAATGTGAGAGTGGGAACCTGGAATACAAACAAACATTGAGCAGCATTGTGGGAGCTCAAGAAGGAGAATGCCAGGAACAAGAGAGGCAGAAAAAAAGATTGCTTTAACCTAAAGTAAAATTCTGGCATCCAGGTACTCATCCATAATGAATGGATGTACTGTTTTCAGGTCTGGTACCACAAAGACTTACTTTATTTTCTCTCTCCCCTTTTGTTTCTAGAAGCTTCAAGTTTCCTTGTAGAGCTTCCCACTGCAGTTTTCAGAGCAATTGCTTTGGGGCTGCATGCACACATTTATATTCTCTTTATAGTTCTCTGTGTGTAATATTCAATCAATAAGAAAAATAGTATTTTATACCTTTTCATCAGCATGCCTTGCCACAGAAGGGAGATAACGTTGCCTAATTGCATTTTGTTTTGATGGTGTTGATGTGTAGCTGGTGGCTTAAGCAGAACTGCAAGCTGATTTCTTCCCTTATTTTAGTCCTTGGGAAACATAGCACAATTTAATATACAGCACACTTCAAAATCTGTGCTGTTTCCTTTCAAACTTCAACTGAAAGCAACTCTACATCTACTCATTGGTGTTCCTTAGCCTAGACTTTTTGCTGCTTTGTTCTGCATTTTTGCAACATGGCTTTTAAAAGTATGAAGATAAACCTTTGTGGAATACTGCTTATGTTATCTCGGCTACTTTGTGGCTTTTCTCACAAAAAAAAAAAAATCTTTTAAACAGTGTGCTTTAGGATGGTGTTCTCAATATATTCAGGTTAGGCAATAATAAAGGATCCTTTTCTTTGTTTGACAGCTGGATCAAAGCACTTTAGATTCACAATATGTTCTTAAATAGAGCCTGGTACAGAAAAGTCCCAACAAAATCTGTCTCTAGTTACAAAATCCTTGATATAAAAGCCCAGATATAGACAATTCCATAGCAAAATTTCTTTCTGGAGTATTTAGATCTTTAAAGAAATGACAGATATCATACAATATAGTGCGATTATTTGTAGAGCACTGCATGGTTTACTGTTAATTAAGTTACCTCTTTTCTGATCAGTTCATGGTGTTTATTCAGAGGCAGTGAAGATGTATGGATGTTGGCTTAGAGCTTCTGGGGGCAAGGAAAGGGAACTTGGTGAACTGGGGTTGAATCCCCTTCAGTTGACGTTGATATACAGCTGACAGTTCTGGGATATGAACTGCACAGATTGGAAGCATCCACCAGGCCTTTTCTTCTACCATCTCCAATAAAAGAATAATCTGTATTGCCAGCCAAGGAGCTTTGCATGGATCTCTGTGAGCTTCCTTGCCTTGTGAGATCTCTTTCAGAGTACAATTTTATTCACAGTAGCTGTCTGTGCCGTTGTGCTGCATAGCCTGACATTTTTAAAGATACAGATTTGACCTGGAGTCAGCGGTATGTGTTTTTCTTCATTTCTCTAAAATCTCATATGTAGTGACAGTACTGTCAGCACTGCTTGCAGAATAATGTTGCTGTCAAATAAAGGGCACAAGCAATCAGCTTTTTTCCCCTTTTAGTGTATCTTTTGATGGTACTGTAAGTTATTTTTATTGTAAAGTCATATTGGAAATGTAAGGATCTTGGTGGTTTCGTTGGAAACTTTGTGAAAGATTGTGGAAAGCAAACAGTCAGTGGGGCACTGTTTAATTTGTATTGTGAACTGGCTAAAGGAGAAATGATGTCTCCAACGTTCACATGCCTATCTGTGAACTCTTGTGGTGTTTGAAGGAATTTACAAATGCAGCAAATCTGAAGAGAAGGACTGTAGGGGATAGAAACTGTATGGAATTGTACTTTTCATGCAGTTACAAAGATTAATTATTAAGGTTGTCACATACAGAAAACTGCCCACTATTTCACTAACTGTTATGCATGTCAGACACATAAAAAATGTGATTACTCCTACATTTAGAAAATTATGAAAGTAGTTAGTTTATGATCTAATCTGAAATATTTATGAAGGTCCTAATATTAAAAATGTTGCTATTAAAGATACTATAAAACCTCAATGTTTCTCAGAAATTTCAGAATAAGAGCAATGGGGATTAAGCTGCTCCTAATATGCTGAAGTCATTGCCCCTAATTTTCACCCAGAGTGTGGGTCTGATGCCCTGTTCTCTCCATTTGTCCCTTTGCTTGTCATTTATTGTGTGGATTGTAAATTTACTGGAGTAGGGTTTCTTCCCCCCTACCCCCCCCTTGTCTGAGCCTAGTGCAGTTGGAACCTCTATTGGAGGCTCCTCTGTGAGATGCTATAATAATTACTACCTTCCTTTCAGGATAATCACGTTACAGGAAAATGTAAGTTTATCTAAATAGTCCTGATGTCCTTAAACTCAGCCCAGAAATAACAGCTGTGAGGATAGTTCACCCTACATCATTGCCAGGTGAGGAGAAAGTAGCATGAGAAAGCAAAAGTTTTCTAATGCTGGCCAAGTAACCAGAGAGATTAATTGTCCAGGTCAGGACTAGGATATTTTTCTCTCAACCCCCAAATTTCCCAGTGGTGTGCTGGACAAAGCCCTTCTGGCTTTGTGGCTCCTTGCTTATGTTCCTGCTGATGTTGAAAGTGACTGCACCTACACTCTCACAAAACCCCTGGAGTTCTGTGGCTTGTGCCCCTAAATCCTGTTGAGTGTTGTTATTGAGAGCCAGAGAACACAGCACAGATCTGAGTGACAGTCTGTCAGTCGCACTGCTGCTGTGGAGCACTGGTCAAAATTTATCATAAATGTCTGCCCCAAGCTTTGCACTGGGGACTTTCTGGGGAGAAGTTTCTTTCTGGGGAGATAGATTTTCCAGTGTTAACTGGAAGTGTAAACTGTAGGTGGAAATCTTGGTGGTGTGCTTTTGAGGAAGCATCTGTTAAAATGTCTAAGAATGTACCTTTTTGTTCAATGCTAAATGAATGCTCCTAAATTCAATATAAATTAGAGGAGGGAAATATCTGCCAATGTGTCATGCTTCCTTTTGTAATAACAGCTAAAAAGTGTCTGTTCTTGTGTATTTTAAAGCTTTCAGACTTCCCAACTCTGCTTTAACACAGATGTGTTGAGTACACTAAATTCTGAAATAATTTATATTTTAAGGAGGCAGCAATTTCCTGGGTTGTAATTGGTGTGAACTGATGGGTAGAAAATGCAGAGCTTGCAGGGAGGCAGAGAGCATGCTTGAGCTGTCCTCCCTCTTAAGAAATCCTGTAGATAGTGTTCTACATTGCTTCTCTTGAAGGGACTGTTTTGAGTACCAGGTTTCCTTCCCTTTCCTTCCCCACCTGATTTATGTATAGTGGTGTCTCATTGCTGGGAAAGGAGAAGGAATCTGAGGATAGGCAGCTGATGCTGGCTGCAGCAGAGGGAGCTTGTGGCATCAAATGCCACATCAGGTCATTGCTGGATATTTTGGTTACTCTGGTACCTTGAGTCTGTCAGGGAATGCAGGAGACTCACTCTCTTTTACTCTTCTGGTCACTAGTCTTTAACTTTAAACAGCACCATCACTGGCGGTAACTAACCATCAGCTGAGCATCTCAGCAGGAATTAGAAGGGTTTGTCATCTGTACTAGACTGAGAAATAACTGAGGAATACACACAAACCAAGGAATTATGGAGTTGTAGCTCCTGCAGATTTTGGCCCTCCTGCTTTAGGGTGAATTTTGTGGCAGTAGCTTCTGACTCCAAAGGGTGTTGAGCAGTCAGGAGTTTGGTTTGTTCTGCTGCTCCTCAAGGTAGTCTTGATAGCTCAGGAGCAGAGCTGGAGTGTGAAATTGCACAAAGTTGCCTTTTTGACTGGAATGGAAAAAGTTAAGTGGTGGGCAAGGGGGATAATTACACTTGCATTTTGCTCTACCTTTTTATGAGCTGAACACGAATGTTTGGCTGTGGTACCCAGGGAGTTAGCCTTGGCTGGAAAGCTTTAGCCTCTGCTTACTAGCCTTTCCAGGAACTGCTTTTTCCACTGACTGCCGGATGTATTTAATGGACCCTGGCCCAAATATAATTTTAGTTCAGATTAGGTGCATGTGCCTTTGGAATCTCCCAATTGTCCCATTTGCTATGCTTTGCTTTGCACTGTAGAGCAGTCTTGTAGTACTATGGGTTGGTTTTCTTTCAAGTGAGACAAAGTCTGAAGATGTGCTGTACAGCTACCAGAGGGGTCCAACTGTCTGTTCTTGATCCATGGCATTGCACTTAACCTAGTTTGAAGTAGGACCTTCCAAAGTGCAGATGTTGGGGCCTCAATACTGAACTCTTTTGCTCTGCAGATATTCTCCTTTTAATCCACAGTCAGCAGGGTAAGCATAACTCAGCTTCTCCTGTTGCTTCAATGGTGTGTGTCCCCAGCCCTATGACTTCTTGGAGTCAGCCCTGCCCAGGTGTGCAGTTTGACTTGGCAGTGGCTTTATTTTGCTGTTTTCCATATGCACGGCTGAATGGGAGGTAGGAAAGTTTGCTCTATACTCATGACCAGACAGCACATGGTAAGGGCTAGCTGTTCGACTATCCAAGAGTAATCTGCAGTTACATTTTATACATATCAAGTGTCTTTACTTTCAACTGTGTGTATGTTTGGTAAATGGTTAAATTTTATGTACATGTTTGTTAAATGGTTAATTATTTTATCCTTAGGAGCAGATAGATATTCCAGGTGCTTGTAATGCCTTCAGTTCTTAAAACAGTATACGTCTTTATGTGTTATATTTGGATATTAATTGATCTGTGTTTTCCCTGCAAGTTATTTTGCAGGAGGCCAATCTAGTAACTGGGCTGTAGACACCTTGCACACTAGTCTGCTCTCCAGATGTGTTTCAGTCACATATTCAAGCTTCACATTAGGCTCCTCAAGTTACCACACGGGGTGTGTGTTTAAATAATCCATGATTCAGTTTTTGTATTCTGTTATAATGTACTTTGGAGACCAAAAGCATAAATAGCCAGAAAAGAGAGAAGCATCTGGTGGATAGAAGGGAAGTCTTTTAGCTGACAGACCTTAGAGATTTGGGAACAGCAAGGGGGGCACTTTGCACCCTGGTTCTTAGTCTCCCCTCTAAAGTCCTGTTACTGTGTGTGGTTCTGGATACAGGCTGCAAGAGGGGTCTTTGGTCCTGAACCTGGGGCTTCTTTGGTTCTTGCAAAATACATAACTATCTCTGGTGCTGAGCATACAGGACACTTCCATCATCTTGGACCCTTACAGTTTTTAAGGAAGTGAGTGGTGAGGAGATTGTATTTCCAGAAGTTTTCTAGCAGGCAAGAAAAAATATTTTAGAGCTGCAGTGTGTGAGTTATGGTTATAAATCCTACCTAAATCCTGTTTTAGGGCCTTCAGATTTTATGGGAAGGCAAGGGCAAAGGGGAAGAGGTTATTTGCTGAATTGTGGAGCAAGATCAAATAACCTTCCCTAGTCGAGGTAGCTGAAGGAACACTTTTTTTATGTCCAGCAATTTGTAGAATGGCATGATTGATTATCTTCCACTTATTAGCACAGACATAAATAAACATAAATATATCCTTTACATAGCAAATTAGGTTCTGTCCTTACTGAGGTGATTTTCTTAAATGAATTTTAAATTATGATAAACCATTCTGATAAAGAGAACCTTTTCTTTGGAGGGATAAAACCAATGTTAGAGTACTTAAAAAGTAGAGAGGTAGCCAGATGTTCTCACATGGTCAATTAGAAGTTATGGAAATTGCTTCCTTTACTCAAAGCTATTACAAAGCATGATCTTTGGAGACACTACTGTTCTCAGACTGCTGCTTGTTTAATTGAGAACAGCAGTTAGTCAGCATCTTCCAGGTCTGTACTATGGTTGGCTTTAAAGTGAGTGGGATGTCTGAGTTACACTGGCAGTAGTGGATTGTACAGTAATGGCTTGCAGTGAAGGGTAATTTAAGAGTCAAATTTTACTCTTTGCTCTGAAGTAGGAGCTATATCTAGGGTATCTGTAGGATTCTTCAAGGCAGCAAGCTGGCACCAGCATGTAGTGAAATAAACGGCTGATAAAGACAATTAGGCCTTATTTTAAACGCTTCTGTAAAACAGTATGTATTGATTACCTGAAAGTTTGTTCGTTTAAGAACTTCATCAAATGCGAGGGGGGGATTGCGGGATTGCTTTTGGCATGTAAGCTGTCCTCTAAGTAACTTGTTTTGAAGTAAGGAATGGGATAGGGAAAGTATTAAGCCTTTCTTTGTAATGAGTAATGAGTGCATGTGGTTTCTTTTGGTGTCTCAGTCTATCAGCGAGTTCTTGGATTTTTTTCTCTGTTGGAATAACTTCTTAAAACACTAAAATGAAAGTAAAAGAAAGTTGTGTCTGTGAGTCTGATGACTTAGCAATAGCAAAGGCCTTCTGTGTCTGCTTCTTGGCTGAAAAATCCTAGAAAATATAGTGGAAGAGATCACACAGAATATTTTGAGCTGGAATAAGAATCATCAAAGTCCAACTCCTGGCCCTGCAGAGGACAGCCCAAAGAATCACATGATGTGCCAGAGTGCATTGTCCAAACACTTCTTGAACTCTGTCAGACTTGGTGCCATGGCAGCTTCCCTGGTGAGCCTGTTCCAATGCTCAACCCTCCTCTGGGTGAAGAACTTTTTCTAATATTCAGCCTAAACCTCCCCTGATGCAGCTTCAGGCCATTCCCTCATGTCCTGTCCCTGTTCACCACAGAGAAGAGATCAATACCTGCCCCTCCTCTTCCTCTCATGAGAAAGTTATAACTGCAGTGACGTCTCCCTTCAGTCTTCTCCAGGCTGAACAGACCAAGAGACCTCAGCTGCCCCTCAAATGCCTTCCCCTCAAGGCCCTTCCACCATCTTCATTGCCCTCCTTTGGGCACTCCCTAACAGTTCAGTTTCTTTCTCATATTATGGCAGCCAGATCTGCCCCCAGCACTCGAGGTGAGGCTGCCCCAGTGCAGAGCAGAGCGGGACAATCCCTCTCATGCCTGGCTGGTGATGCTGAGCCTGATGCCCCCAGGTCAGGGTTGGCCCTCCTGGCTGCCAGGGCACTGCTGGCTCTTGTTCAACTTGTCATCAACCAGGGTCCCCAGGGGCCTTTCTGTGGTGCTGCTTTCCAGCATCTCTCATTCCCCAGTCTGTCCATACTTCCAGGGCTTCAGGTGCAGAATCTGGCACTTTCCCTTGTTCAAACAAGGGAATGCATTTGGTTTTTCTGGCCTCAAGCCTTAAACTCTGCCAGAGGTATTCCTGAGAGATGTTTGTCTGACCTGGAAACCAACACTGGAGGAGATTTCCTGTCTAACCCTGGCAGTTAGATTTAGTGCTTCACTATATCCAGTGGTTTTTTCACATACAATTTGCTGCAACTCAGGTTTGTTACTGAGGACTCAAGTTCTAAGAGAACATTCTATTCCTGCTTTCTTTGCAGCTTGGTGGCTTGTAGTAGTACTGGAAGTTACCTCAGTTTTTATCTCTGCTAGTCTGAGGAACCCTGCTTATTTCCCTCTTTCACATCCTGTTGGCTAGACTTCTGATAATTTCCATTACTTGTGTTTGATCCAGATTTCTCCAGCACTAAAAGCTGGATTGAGATGAGCCTTAATTGCATGGTTCCCTGCTCTGCAGCTGGCACTGAGGCTCTTGGGTCTCTCCATGCACTAAAGATATCACCCAGGTCAAATGGCACAGATCTGCTTTCCAGGAGAGGATTCTAAAAGCTGGTTGCTGCAGTGTTCAGCTCATTGGTGCTGGAGTCTCTTAAGTCATAACCCTTAAGTGTGATGGTGAAAAAGGGTAAAAAAAAAACATTTAGTGCAGAGAGCTAAGTGGATATGAGCAGCCATATTACTTATAAGATGCCAGTGGAACAAATTATTTAGAAATGTCTGTTAGTAGAAACTAATTGAATAGTGTGTAGATTGGAATATATGAAGCAGGGTGCAGCCAAGACTTAATGAGAGAGAGAGAGAGAGAAGGAATTGGCATGTGGAATCCCTCATCTGTTTCCTTCCCAAAATAGCGTGTTTCTAGGGCCAGGAGGGGTAGGAGTAGAACGATGGAACAACTGGACACACAAACACAGTTCAGCGTAATTATGTCAAAGAACAATGATGACGTTGTTAAATGGCTATAGAGGGTTGCCACAACTCCCAGGAAGCCCAGTGGCAAATGGTGTGAGTAAAAGGAAGTGTTTCCATGTGGTTTGGCATTCAGTGGTCATTGGTCACTAGCCAACCCTCTCAGCCCTCACTATTCTGTTTGTAACAGTGGTGTTTTCGATGGCTGAGTTTGAAATGCCAAGTGGCACATTAGCATGCAAGTGCTGCAATGTTTTTCTGGTCAAAATGTGGGGTTGGGACTCTGATCTCAGCTCACATTTCAGTTTCAGTGTGGTGATAGGGATAGGGTGAATATGCTTAGCTGTGGCCCCTGAGAAATGCATCACAGGTGTGGTTCACCTCCACTACTTTTCAGGGATAGCATGCCCATGGGTACATGAAGGGTAGGGTGCTCATTTCAGCAAGGGCCTTGTGACATTTTGTGTGTGGATGGCAACACAAAAGTGAGTTCACCCTGGAGAGCAGTGTGCTGGGACAGGGAAAAGACCTAGTTTTATTAGGAAGGTCTCTGTCTTTATTCTACCCTGTTGGTGCAGATGCAGAATGGAGATCAATACTAATGATAGATTATTGTAAAAATGCATCATTTCTCAAAACCAGCAAATGTAAGCAACTTCTCATGTTAAATCCCTTCAGAGGATAAATAAAGAAAATAAGCAATAAAAAGCATGCACAGATGGATGCTATTCTGATAGTAACATATTGAAAATGTTAAGAGGATTGCTAATCGCACAAAATTGTATGCAGTGAGGTCACAAGCAGAGTACTGCACTGTAAAGGTTTTCCATTTGTGGGTTAGCTCAAAACTCTCTAATTTGACTAATGTATCATCAAAGGTGTTCTGTCTTGGATGGCAGGCTTGTTGTCTGTCATATATGTGATTTTGTCGATATAGTGGCACAATAGAAGATACATGTACTGCATTAAGAATTAGTAGTTAGAATGATGTTCCTTTGTTTTCTGCACGGGGACAGAAAACAAATAAGTAACTTTTATATAAGAGAAGTGGTTACTCTAAGAAATGTGTAGGATTATGGTAGAATCTAAGCAGTCTCTTGGAGACTACTGTTATTTTTTTAAATTTGGAGGTAAATTTTTTTATTTTTGGATGATAAATTGAGCATAATTCAGGAGAGCCTGGAATGTGATAATTGTTTAATTGCTATAATTGCACATGCATTTTCTGCTGAAGTACACTTTTTAACATATGTGATTCTTCCGTTCTTGACCTAATAACAATACAAATTTTAATAAGGTCGAAACTTAAATATGTAACTGCTGCCTAGGTTTTAATACAAACTGAAGCAGTGAGAAGTAGTATTTTTCATAGAATTTAATTCTCATCTGTTACTCTAGGAAGAGCATGGATGATAACTTTGAGCCAATTCTTTGGAGCCCTATAAAATTAAGAAAGTGCTGGGAAGCCTGCAGTTTTGTCCTTGTCATAGAAAAATAGTAGCTTGGCATCTTGGTTATCTGCTGTTCTACATTGTAGTCTTGTTGATTTGTCCTTGGGCAGAACAGACAGATATATTTTATGAAAAGAGGAGGAAGAAGAACCATTGGAGAGGTGGATTTTACTTTTTGTTGAGAGACTATTTCTCTCCCCCCAGGTAAAACAGGACCCTTTATCACTGTTTAACTTTTTTTTTATTATTTTTTATTTAATTTCTAGCTGATAAATTTAGACGGAAACTGGAAGAACTGGAGAAGGAGAAAAATTCTTTAAAATTTCAGCTTCCTTCAAGGCATCCCTCTGTTAGCAGTTTTTTGGATAGGTTCATGACCCAAGTTCAGGCAACATTGCACTGGGCTGCTGATAATTGGTAAGTTTGTTGATTCATTATTGTGTAAAATGGTGCTTTTGTTTTTCTCAAAATGCAGAATACACTTATGAATATCTATAATAAAGAGTTTTAATGACCATCTAATGTGTCCATATGGAGCTTGTTTATGAAAATCCCACACTGTCCCCCCCATTTTTTTTTTCTTTCTACAATTCTTTCAGAACTCCCCTCAGAAACATTGATCATGATGAACTGGCAAATTAAATGGAATGTTTCTCATTGATGTTGAGTGGGAATGGGATTGAATCCTTGACACGGCAGCTTGAGCATACAACAGCAACGCAGCTTGAGCAATGCTTCCCTGTGGAGTTAATTCTGATGCTCCCTTTCAGGCAATGAAAGGATATTTAAATATAAAATAAAAATCAGATTATTTTTCGATGTGAATAGATCTTTGGGAACTTCCTTTTGTGTGCCACTTCTTAGATAGCAATATTGAGCTCAGCACTGTACAAAGTCACAAAAATAAATTCTAAACCTCATCTTGAAGGGATAACTTCAAAGATGGGAGGAAAGTGAGATGTGTCAGATGGCTGAAGAGAGATAGGTTAGGGAAAAAAATAGTCTCTATTTCTTGGTCTGTCTTAATCTGTGCTCCTAGTTACTGTTGTTAGAAGAGGATGCTTCATAGGAATTGAAAGCTATTCTCAAATGCAATCACAGAAATGAAAGAAGAGAAGCCTTTTGTTTTCTGGCAGCTTGTTAATATAAAGGCTGCAGTGTGCTAGTCAATACCTTCATGTGTAATTTTTGACAGACTTGAAAATTAGATAAAATCACTACAGATAATATGATTTTTTCTGAAACTGGAGAATTGGAAGGTATTTTTAGTCTGTATTTATAGCATCTAGTAATAAGGGAGGTTTATAAGAAGCTGTATTCCTTCTGAGCTGTTTCCTTCTACCATCTGAGGCTCTAAGAGGCTGTTTTACCATTCCTTAAGGATTAGGATAAACCATTCTCTATTATTTCATTAATATATGTTTGGTCTATGCATTAATTTGTAATAATGATTTTGACATTAGAAGTAGTGTTGTCGTCTTTGTCATGGAAATTGAGTCACTAAAGCATTCCTTAGATACGGTTTGCTTATTTTTATCCTGTAAAATGTATATAATATAGAAATAAATATATATACATATATATAAATATAAATATGTAAGTATATAATATATAAAATATAATGCTTTTATATATATAATAGATGTTATATTTATGAAAGTGTTCCTGTTCTTTGGGTGATTACATCTGTAACTCTTCTCTTTGCACAGGTCTGAGCAGTGCCAGTCTTCAGGGTCAGATAGATATCCTCTTCCCTTTTCTGTCTTGTGCACACTCCTTTCTTTGAGCTTAAGTTCAACTACTGTTGTTGTGACACCCTTTTATTTGCTTGCTTGATTCTTGTGGCCTTTTATGTTGCTTTGTCTGTGGCCTGACTCATTGATGCAACAAGAGTACCCTTTGTCTTCTGTACAGGGGTTTAAGTCCTTTCTGTTCCAGCCATATTTTTAGATGCTACAGTGGCAAACATAACTTCCTCCTCAAGGAAAATTTGTAGGCTTCAGTTTTTGTATTCATTTTTAATTGGAACAAAAGCAGTATACCCAAGAAGAATTTTTTTTTTGCCTAGAAAATTAAAAAGATGATCAGACTAGCCTTAGAAGATTAGATCATGGTAATATTACTGTAGTCAAGGCAATCTCATTGTTTTGCAAGAAAAGTGTGGATGGCAGCTTATTTAAGATATGGAGCTGAAATTCGTGCCTCAGTTTTGTTTTATTTGATTAAATTATGAAATGAGTTTTTAAGTGAATGGATTTGATATTGATACAGAATATTGGGGTCTTGTGGTGGGAGCCAGATTTGGTTATGTTTAGCTTAGGAACAGCAAATGTTGTGGTTGTGCAATCAGTCAGGTTTGGTGAGATCAGAAGGATCTTGTTTGTCTTCCAGCAGTACCAAGTAGACAGATACACATGGAATTTCCAAGGTTCTGAAAAGAAACTATGTTTACAATGGAATTTTTTCTAAATTTTGTCCAGCCACTTGGAAATTTATTATGTACATCTCTAGGAATGATACAGCTCCAGCTTGAAGAAGGTGCCTTCAGAGCTGCTGGGAAGTGTGGTTGGTTGGAGCCACAGGAACCTGTGATGTCTGTAAGGCACAGTGATGGCCCAGCACCTCATAATAGTGATCTCTCTTTGGTGCATGCTGTTAATACAGAAATGCAGTTGCACTGTCACTATGTCTATCTTGCTTAATGATGCCTGTGTTAGTGCTGAAGCTTTATTTTGCTTTTTCAGTACATTCTGCAGCCCATAGAGCGGGAGTAAAGCAAGTGTGTCTTTTGATGGTCCTGCAGAATAGATGAAAACCTCTTGTTCTACACACTTGTTAAACACCTGTGCATGGAGATCATAATTGTGTGATTAATCATGCTTAAGCCAGACTTATGATGCATGTTTTATATGTGGCATGGATGGATTTGCTTTGCAAGATTACAGTGGGAAATCATGCCTCAAAACACTTCGTTCGAGATGCAGTATTTTTTAAAGAAGATACTGAAATATATCTGTACTCTTTATGTGGAGATGCATGCACTTGTCTCTAAAGATGGACACAGAAACACAATTGCCCTTTGCAAGTGCACGTGCTCTTAGGAGGGAACATGGAAATGAAAATGGGTCTGCATTGTTTGCAGGTGCATTTTGAGAGGCAGATTATGGAATTGATACTTAACATAATGTGCTGATTACCTTGGAGTCCAGTCATGCAAAGATTTACAACTGAGGGTTGCACAGATGACTGGGAGGAAGCCCACTGATTGTGATTTTGAAAGAACTCGCTGTGCAAGAGAGAAGTAAAATTTGGCATTGTGGAGCAAACACTCCAGATGATCTCTAATGTAGTCTCCAAAAGCTGACAGAAGCTGCAAAAATGGCTTTGGCAAGTTTCTAAACTTCTGTCTAAGAGATTTTTCTCTGTATTGATAGAAACTACATGCCTTAGTTTTGTCTCTTTCAAGGCAGTGATGGATAAATTTCTGAAATATGAAAAAGCTGGGGGAAGCCTGAAGCTATACAAGCTTTCCATTTTCTTTCTTCATCATGTTGTAAAAACAGTGCAAATGTTTGAGATAATAAAGGAAGATATGCCAAGGGAAAAAAACCCTCTTGTTCTCTAACTGTATCTGTTTGAAATGTAATCATTCTGGTGGTGCAGTGTTATGACTCTAAAGGTAACATGTAGCATTCTGATCAGTTTAATCCTTAAGACACTGAAACTCATGAAAACCACTAATTTTTAGCTGTTGTTTTTTTGTTTTGGTTTTTTTTTTTTTTTTTTCCAAAGGGTTAGACATGAGGAAAATGGTCTTTGTCAAGAAAAAGAGCTCAGACTTTTGAGATCAACTTCCCAGGAGAGGACGCAGGTTTCAGCCAGAAAACGAAACCAGCTTTTTCAAGAAAAGAAGCGACTACAGGTAACAGGACTGCAAAGTTGTGCATAGGAGCCAGTGCTGTGTGGGGAAAACCTTGTAAGCTGTCACACAGAATTAAATAAATTTATTGTAATAGCGACTTTGCTTCTGTGTAGTAATTAGAGCCTTGGCTGGAGTCCAGTCGATAATCTAAGTGATGATTGGAGATGGCAGCCACAGGAGTTGTGTTAATCTCATTACAGAAATGCAGAGCTGGAAGGTTTGGTGGCTTGTGTGCATGCTTAAACTTTCCTCATTATCTTTTTAAACATGCTCTTTGTTATAATTTGATGTTTTAATATTACACTGATCTTCCAAAGTTTTTATTTGAAGACAAAAAGTTTTCATCCGTTTCTGGTTAGAATTTACTATAAATGCATGATTTACCAGCTTTTATTCCTGAAAGATGATTGATGCTTTTCATAAGGATGAAGGAATCATCACGGAGCAGTTAGCATTTGCTAACAATAGCATTACAATGACACATGATGTCACAACGTGATAGTTTGGCAAATGGAATGTTTCAAGATGGCATTAGTCCAATTTGAAGTCTGCAAGCCTTCTAAGAAAAATTTAGCTTTTTCTTTTCACCATCCTTCAAAAATCTCAATATACTGTCTAGTTATGTCTCTTTTATACCTTTTATACCTTGGTGATCACACTCAGTAAAGTGCACCTTAGAGAGCTAATTTTTCTTTTTTTTCTCTGGTCTCATCTTGAAATATTTTTTTTTGGGATATTTTCATTCCTTTGGTGGATCCAAAATTATAGTCTCTGTGTGTGTGCACACATAAATTTATATATATAAAAAAACCTGCAGAGAAATAGAGAAAAACATCTTATGTGGTCATTGCAAAATTGTACTTAGGTGAAGAAATGTATTTTTTTATCCTATTCATCTCCTTTGTATTTTTTAGGTTCATTTCATCAACAAGAGGAGAAATAGTGTAGTTCAGCATTATAAGCATGTAGAAAATTTTTTAATTCTAGGCATCCAAGAGCCACCTCAAGATGTTGAACTGAAAACTGCTGTACTTAAGACTCCACAACAGCTAATTTTTACAGTTGCTCAAGCTGAATCTTTATTCTTCTGTGGTTATACTAGGGAAAAATTACCCACACCATTATACAGGCATGCTATTTATTAGCATTTTATTAAAATTACTGGGAATTCAAGATTCTGGGGAATGCTGATCTGTGGTGGTTGTATGCACCCAGGAATCCCTAAGGATTGCTCCTGTCCAAAATCTTGCATGATCAGAAGTAATTATTTTTAAATTTTCCTCAGCCCCACTTCACTTTTTCTTCTGCTCTCTTTTGTTGGTTCTGCATTTGTATTCAGGGATTTGAAAACCTGTGACAGTATCTATAATTTATGTATTAATATTTCTGTTGCAATCTCTACTGCATGGAGACCATCAGTCCATAACTGAGGCTGGAGGTGTACAGTCAGTGCTGATTAGCTGTTGTGTTGGAAATCCCAGTTTAAACTCAAATCTGCAGAGTAGAACTCCAGCTTATGTTTAGTCATATGAATATCATCTGCTGCTCCATGTTGAGACTTTAGGCCCTTTTTATCTGTCCCTGGAGGCTGACCAAGAGCATGCTAAAGGCTTCTTTGCATTTCTGGAAAAGAATGCGGGAGTATTCGAGTTTACTGATTAAAATTTCCATGCTTCCAAGAATGCCTGTGAACTATTCCTGAGCAGAGCAGCTTTCTTTCTGTGAATGCAGATTGTGTGCTTCTAGTATCTATTTATGTTGTACATTTCAATACTAAAAGTGTGATTATAAAACCAGATTCTGTTCATCTTGCTTTCTGTTCCCATGTAGGTTGCTTATTGCAGTGATTGCAATTACTACATTTTCACAGAGTATGGAGGTCTCTGTATTAAGTAGGGCCTATTAAGATTTTGGCAGTATTCCCAAGCCAGTAAAACAGAGACAGAATTGTCCTTTGTGCACACTAAAAGCCTAATTTGAGACTGAAAGAAACAAAACTGATGTTTTTGGTCTGCTGACCTTTCTGTCCTTGACAAATGCCTGTGGACTGAAACATGGGCTACACCATTCTCTTCTTGCTGTGTCTAAAACCATAGAAGGAGGAAAGTAATTGAGGAAACCTAGTGCGCAGGACTATTAGAAGTTGAAATTTTGGAGCTATTCAACCTTTGAATGTACAAGGACCATATCTTGTTCTAAGTAATACTTGAGAAAGCTGGTTACAGTGCAGCAAACCTGAAAATATGTTTGTTAACAAAATTTGTGAACTAAACTTCATGCAAATTGCATTGAAAACATTAAAATAATGTTAAAGTTATCAAGTGAAACTCTAAAAAGCAAAGAAATGCCAAAGTCTGTTATTTGTGCATAGTACATATGTTTTATAAGAGTCTGTAATATTGAATTATGCCTTTTAGATCCCTGCCTCATACATAACTGAAGTGTCTGTTCAGATATTCAGAGTACTATTTTATCTTCATTACTCAGTATTTGACCCCAGAACCCTTATACTGTGTGCCACTCAAACCTTCTTTTGAATAGAAGTTTATTAATTTGTGAGTGGGCTCCTTTTATAGTATTAATCAACATGGCATCTTAGTGATTCAAACCCACTTAATTTTATCTCTGCAACACCATTTCGGGTGTTACTGCCATTTGCTCAGCTGCAGAATGGAGAAATGAATTGCCATAAAAAGCCATATGGTTGATTCTAACATCAGTTTTGTAATGCCTAGTTTTTTACTTATTAAAGATTTGGTTTTTTGTTTTTCATTTTTATTTTTAGTTGGACTGAATGTGATCAGAGTTTGAAATTGAGCTTTGAATTCTGTTGAGAGCCTATAGATAGCATGTCAGAGATCTCTTGCAGGTTGTATAGAAAATTATGAACATACAATCTGTGGCTATGTGTGGACATAATAGTTTAAATGGCTTGCAAAGTTTCACAGAGACAGTAAGAAGTGTAGGAATCGAATCATATTCTCCAGCATGATGTTCAGCTGTTTGATGACAACTTTAACTCAGCAACCCAGTTTCCTTCAACAAGTGCTGCTTCCTTGGATGCAAGCTATCTGTTGGGTTTTCAAGAAAAAACCTGTGCGAGGATGATGTACAAATTAATGAAGATTTTTTTTTTTTTTTTATCTTTTGGCCTCCTCACTTCAGGAAGGACATAGAGATGCTTGAGCACATCCAAAAAAGGGCAATGAAGCTGGTGAAGGGTCTGGAGCACAAGTTTGATGAGGAGCAGCTTAGGGATGTGGGAGTGTTTAGCTGGGAGAAAAGGAGTCTCAGTGGCAACCTTATCACTCTCTACCTGAGAGGAGGTTGTAGCCAGGTTGGTCTCTCCTCCCAAGTAATAATTGACAGGAAAAGAGGAAATGGCCTCAAGCTGTACCAGGGGAGAATAAGACTGGACATGAGGAAGAATTTCTTCACTGAAAGGGTGGTCAAGGCTTTGGAGTAGGCTGCCCAGGGAGGTGGTAGAGTCACCATCCCTGGAAATGGTCAAGAAATGGCTTGACATAGCACTTAGTGCTCTGGTTTAGTTGACAAGGTGCTGTTCAGTCAAAGCTGGGCACAATGATCTTGGAGCTCTTTTTCAGCATTAATGATCCTACAGTTCTATGGTTCTAAAAATTGTTTTGCTCTTGCAAGAAACATCAATATCATAATGCACACAATTTGCACTTTAAAAAAGTGAGTGCAACTGATGTTGAAGTTCTGTGCATTTTAAGTCAAGGGAAGGATTTTGTGCTTTTAGTTAATATGAAATGTTAATTATCAGAAGGACTGATTAGGTAGTAAGTGATTCTCTGCTTGCATCCTGTGCTTCATATTGAATTGGAACCATTAGATAAACCATTGCAGGGATATTCTGCAGGATAGATGTTTGATCAGGTTAGCTGCCAGTCTGTAGAACAAGATTCTGTTGCCATGGGTGATCTGACATTTGTTTTTTTGGTGGAAGTTTTTAGCTTGTGAACTTGTGAAATACCTATGTATTTTAAAAGTGGAAGAGGACTGAGAGTAGGTGTTGGAAGAGGAACGTGAAGTGTGGTGCTGAGCTGGAGGTGGTGAGTTTCAGACTGCTGGAAGCGCTAGAGTTTCTGAGTACAACTGAAATAAGAGTTTTTGTGTGTCAGCAAGAAGATGCCTCATTTAATGTTTGCTGAATTGGACATATTTAATTCATGCTACTTCTGACACTTGTACTGTTTTTTCTTAGGGGCGAGTGGGTTTCTTTTATAAGATTCATAGTAAACTTTGGTTTCTGTTCTATGCAGAAAGAAATTGAAGATCTCCGAACAAGACTGGCCATATTAGAAGGAAAAGATCAACAGCTGAGAAGAGAAATTGAAGAACAAGATAGGCTTATTCAGTCACAGGACTGTGAACTGGCTGCTTTACTTGGCTGCATTTCTTTGAGGGAACTGCAGGAAATAAGCAAGGCTGTGGATGACACCTTAGCATCCTCCTATCGGATTCCACTCAGTTTAGATCTTCCAGGACCAATAAAGAGGTATTTAAATTCCAATTTAGATGTGAGTCTTATATCTTCCTGTATGTTCTGCTGAATTGGCTGTCGCCTGTTTTCTTCATCATTGTGCTAGCTGATTATCTGGATTTAGACACTTTAAAACTTTCTGAGAAGAGATGTTGGAGTTCTAATATTGATGTATTTCCTCAGAGGAGTTTAGTTATTTGAATGTCTTGCACTTAATGTTCTCTTATGGTGAAGACCCACCTGCAGAAAGCATGTGTGTCCATCAACTGTTAATTCCTATCATCAGCTTACACTATATTTCTCGTTAGCTGGCGGAATTCTTTCCCCAGTTTGGTAATGCAGTAATTCAAACATATTTCTTACAGCCTGAAAGTGTGTACTAGGCACCATTTAAGTAAATATTAGAGATGCTTCTTGCTTCCATGAACTTGTAATTACAATAAACTCCTCAGAGTGCTGGACTCAGACAGTGGATTGAGGCAGTGGGGAGGAGGATGCAGCATGAATAATTTTGGGCCACTCACAGTTAAATGAACAGTAGATGCATCCTTTGAATGGAAAAGTAGCTACTCTTGGCAGTATTTTGGAAATAATCTCATCTTTATTTAAAAAAGCAATTGAAGTACTGAAACTGTACTGGACATTGGTGATGGGACTTTGAAAGTGGTACTGCTGCCGTGTCACCAAGAGAAAATAAAATTCCTGTTTATCCTAATGTACTTTTCTTCCAGAAAAGCAAAAACCATGTTGCTTGCAATTTTTTATCTCCCATCATGTTTATTGGATTTAGTTTGGTTGTATTAACATTCATGAGAAATTGCTGCTCATGTGTGCTAATTTATACAGGTTTTTTTTAAGTCAGCAGAACATTTTATAGAGGAGGTATTCTTCTCTTTTGACATGCGTTTAAAAGTTTAAATTAGGTTATGAGAAATAGTGTCTTGCATTAAGTTTAGCTTGTTTTAATAATATCTTAGACCTGTGTTTCTGAGATTGAGGAATAAAAGATCTTAAGCAGTATGAGAAACTGATTTGAGTTTTCTTAGTTTTGAGTTTGCTTATGAAAGAATATTCAGATTATTTTCATTGCTGCTGTAATATTTGGGTTGCACTTACCTCACTGGGAAGTTATTTAAAAGTGAGTTAAATAGTATGGGTTCAGGAGGAATTTTCTCTTACTAGCACCATGAATAGCACAATCACTTGAGAGAAAACAGGCATTCATTATTCAAAATGAGTTTATAACAGGAATGAAAATTTTAAAATTTTTTCCTTTCTGTTCATTTTTAAAAGATGCAATGAATGAAACATCTTTCTTTTTTTTTTTCCTGTTGGTTGACTTTGTTGTCACCAGTGGTGAGATGCTTCTGCTCTCATTCCCATAGCTGGAGTTCTGCTGTTGCGACTCTGGTGTGTTGACCTTGGCTGCACACCAGGTGCTCACCAAGCCACTCTATCACTCCCTCTTCTCAGCTGGCTTGGGGAGAAAAAACAAGATGGAAAACAATCCGTGGGTTGAGATAAGGCAATTTACTAAAGCAAAAGTGAAATGTTGCATGCATGCAAACAAAGGTTTTATTCTCTACTTTCCATCACCAGGTGATGTCAAGACACTTCCCAGGAAGCAGGGCTTCAGCACATGTAGTGGTTGCTCTGGAAGACAAACACTGTAAATGATGAATGGCCTTGCTTCCTCTTCCTTCTGTTGGCTTTCATATCAGCAGACATCCCTAACATCCTGTAGTATGGAATATCCCTTTGGTCAGTGGGAGTCAGATGTCCTGGGTATGTCCTTTCCCAGGATTTTGCCGAACCCCAGCCTACTGCTGGTGTGGGAGGGCAGAATGTTGGAGAGAGGGTGCTGATGCTGTGCCAGCCCACACTGGTGTGTTACCAGTGCCTTTCCAGCCACCAGTGCAAAGCACAGCACTGTGGGGGCTGCTGTGGATGAACTCCATCTCAGCTAAACCAAATACAGGACACATAAATGAAGTTATTTAATAGTGAGAGTTTATTCAGATTAATAGTGAGCTTAACTGATGGGTGGCTTCCTTTTTGAGCTGTGCAGTCTGTCATACCTCAGGTACAGAGATTTTCTATCTGATTCCAGCCTGTTCTTCTGTAAGATGAAAAAACATCATGCGCATAGCAAGACATTTGGTGTGGGTTTAATTCCTGTGTGCCTATGGGCATCCCCCAGGTTGTCATATAGTTAGACAATAATTTAGGGGATTATCTTGTTTATACTTCTGCTCCAAGTGAGGCTACAATTTCCTGGTGAGATCAGGTTGCTCAGTGTCCTATCTCTCTGAGTTTTGTATATCTTCAAAGATGGAGATTTTGCATCCTGCATTTCACCACCCTGGCTGTAAACTCTTTTTCCTTTGTCTTGCCAGAATTTCCATGGTTGCCACATGCATTGGCTTATTCTAAATCAGTACTTGTGGAGGAAGTATTGTTTATTAGGTGACAGGTTTACATACATTGTTGATGCTAGTTCAACATGTTAGTTTTTAATTCCAAAGTCTTGGCATAGTTAATCTGAAAGAGATTTTTCTGGAAACGTGCATTTGATTTTAGGAATAGTTGCAGAGGAGAAAAACAGTTTTCTAAATTTAGAGTTATCTGTGTGAGAAATAAAGCTATTACTCATGCACATGTGCTAGAGATCAGTGATAATGTGGAAAGGTCAATATCAGTGGACAGTGAATTACAAACCCCCTCACTGTTGGGCTGCAAGATACTATGTATTTATTCTAGCAACATTGTGCTTGTCAGTAGAGTACTGCTATAACATGCTTTTGCATAATTATTTGTTGACTACATGAATTGCATTCAGCACTGGAGTAACACAGGCAGGGCTAGTGTGAAGCATCTCTTAAGACAATCTGTGCTGTAATGAATTGTATTTGGTGGCTTGCAGCTCACTAAAAGATAAAAAAATATTCAATATATTGGAGCAAACTTCCAGGAACATGAGAGGATATATTAAACAAAGAATACTTGCTCAAGTAATTGCCCTTCTGTGTGAAGGAGGAAAAGAGCAAGTCAAATACAACACTGGGATGAGCATTGGTTCTAAGCTTATTTTTCTTGTCAAGTGTTGTTATTTTTTCAGGAGTGTTCTTTGTTTTGCCTTATCTTTGTTATGTGCTGAACTTTTTAAATACAAAGAGCCTTTGTCAATACCTAAAGCATTTGAGTTTGAAGAATTAAGAAATGTTAGGTGCATTACCCCAGGACCTTACTTGAGGGCTGTTGGAAGACGCGGTTCAAACCTGCTGGTTAATGGGCAAAGAAGAATGCTTTGACAGGGAATTCTCACTGAGGTTGAGACTGCAGAATGTTGTCGTTTTGCTCATCCAGACAGGCCTAATTTCTCTTGGTAAGCTAAAGGGTATAATAATCATTTTAAAATGGGAAAATGCAGGGCAAAAGCTCAGTTCACTTGAATGAGTGTGCGTGGAGATGTGTTTAGAAGGTGGGAGCAACTGGTGTTATGTGCACTGTGACACGTGCCAGTGTTTTAACTGAAGACAACACACTGAAATCAGAGGAAAATGGGCCTGGATGTTTCAGCATGAGGTACTTTCTTCTGGAGATTGCCAAAAGTATCCAAATATATAATTTTCATATTCGCTACTGGACACCATTTCAGAAATATGTGTTTTTAGCTGGTGTAACTTGCATTTTCTAATTATAAAAGAAGACCATATTAATTATTTGACCTATTCACTTCAATATCTGTTAGTTCCTTTATTTGTTTCTTTCCATTTCACAACACTGACTAGGGAAATCTGTTTTACTTCAGTTCATTTTTAGTTTCATTTTGCAGTTTCTTTGTTTTATCCATATCTGCAGATGCATGTGTTCTAACGGCATGCCATTCTTAAAATAAATTGCACTGTTCCATCTGGACTATTGTCTGGGCACTGATTGCTGGTTGAAAGAAATTCAATTATGTACCTTTCAAAATATTAGAATGCTCCACCTCTTCTTCACATGGAACAGTTTTTGATTAGTAGGCATTTGTTCTATGGTGGGTTTGTGGGAGCATCTGAAGATAAGGAAATTCTCTGTTATGTGTATTAGTTATTAGAGGGTGGCCAGTGGTGCAAGGAACTGAACTTGAACATTTATGCAGCCAGTTCACTCTGCTTTTGTGATGCCTGGAGTTCATTTGAGAAAGATCAATTTGAAATGAAGTACAAGTACTCAGCGGGGATGTAAATCATATTTTTTGGAGTATACTCAAAGTATTCAGCAGCTATGGTTGAGGACAAAGCCTGATAAAGACAAAAGGTGGAATTTTTTTAGAGAACTTGATTTACTTGAGTAAAGTTGGAAAAAAGACTTCAACATAGTTTCACATACAAACTTAGGAAAGTAGGATTTAGAATGGGCTGTTATGTTTTGTCATTGGGAGAGACTGCTTGCTGCTGTTCAGGGCCCCACTGGAAAGTGTTCTTGTAGGTAACTGGGTAGAGAGAGGGCTCACAATCTGGCTGTACTCAGGAACGTGCACTCTCCAAAAACCTAGGAAAGCTTGTGTTTCCTTCTTGCTGGTTGGTGGAGACATTGTGGTGATCTTGTTGATGACCTCAGTGGGAATCTGACTCCATCTGTCTTGCCACTTTACTCCCAGGAACTGGATTTCTCAGGCAGGTCCCTTGACTTTGCTTTTCTTGATGGCGAAGCTGGCTTCTAGCAGAATCTGGGTGATCCTCTCTCCTTTCTCAAATACTTCCATTCCTGTGTTCCCCCACACAGTGATGTCATCAGTATATGGTAGGTGTTCTGGAGCCTCACCCTTTTCCAGTGCAGCCTGGATCAGTCCATGGCAGATGGTGGGGCTGTGCTTCCACCCCTGGGGCAGTCGGTTCCAGGTGTACTGCACGCCTCTCCAGGTGAAAGCAAACTGAGGCCTGCATTCTGCTGCCAGAGGAATGGAGAAAAATGCATTGGCAATGTCTATAGTGGCATACCACTTTGCTGCCTTGGACTCCAGCTCGTACTGGAGTTCCAGCATGTCCGGCACAGCAGTGCTCAGTGGTGGGGTCACTTCATTCAAGCCACGATAGTGCACAGTCAATCTCTATTCTCTGTCAGACTTGTCCACAGGCCAGATGGGACTGTTGAAGGGTGAGTGGGTCTTGCTGACCACCCCTTGGCTCCCCAGCTCATGGATCATTTTGTGGATGGGGATCACGGCATCTCAATTCGTCCTATACTTCCGGTGGTGCGCTGTCAAGGTGGCAATTGGCACTCGTTCCTCTTCCACCTTCAGGAGACCTACTGCAGATGGGTTTTCTGATAGTCCAGGCAAGCTGTTCAACTGCTAATGTCCTCTGCCTCTATAGCCACTATCCCAAACGCCAAACTGAGTCCCTTTGGGTCTTTGTAATAGCCATTCCAGAGGAACTCCCAATTTCTTATCATGCCATGATCCAGCTTGAGCCTTGATAATAAGACTGTCTCATATGTAGTCCCATACCTGGATTTGTCTTTGACAAGGCCATCATCTCTGCTTTCTCAAAGTATTTGGCTACAGTCTTTTGTGCGAGGCTAAGACGAGTCATAGGTGAAAGAAGAGAGTGAACTGACTGATTAGGAAGGTTCATCTTTCAGATAGATAGATAGATGGATGGATGGATAGGTAGGTGTTTTCCTCTCCATTTTGTCTGTCTAGGATTAATTTAATTCCTTTGTTCTTTGCCTAGGGGTAGAGTTCATGGGCAAGTGGCTTTTTTTTCCCTTTCTTGTGGCAGTAAATCTAGGAGGAACTGTGTGCCATAAAGTGTCTGTGCTTTGGCACATGATGTGAATTTGCTTTCTGTGAAGCTGCAGACGTGGCTCAGAAGTTCATAATGATTCTGATCCCACTGGAGGAGGAGAGGGGGACCCCCTTTGGAGGGAGGGAAAAGGACTTCTGCAAAGTCTACTCCCATACCGTAGGCACTGGCCTTCCTTGGGAAGAACAGGGGAGATTAAAAACAGAGCAGGGAAAGGAAAGAGCCAGTCTTCCAATGTGGAGGGCAGAGCCATTGCTGTCAACCTGAATTGTTTTGGAGCAATCTTAAAGGCAGTATTTTGTCCTTCCAAGCAGTGTCATAGAAGGAAAAAGTCGCAGCAGAAGGATAAGTAACACTTGCTTGAGTGCTCACGTGTATGGTGTAATGAGGAATCTGGTTTTCCCTGCTGAGCATCTGGTTCCCCCTGCTTGCTTGAACAGCATCCAGTGGGACATAGCAGCCTGTAAAGCCCAGGCCACATATGTGCTGATTCCTCTGGGTATGTGCACAATGAGATTTACTTCTCTTCAGGGAAAAATGACCAGCTGTCTCAATCAATGTGTGATACTAAATTAGTCTGTATATAACGAAGAGAAACAGCTAGCAACTATATCCAGGGACAGACCCTTTCAGTCAGTAAAATGAAATGGATGTTATTCTTAGGAGAATAATTGCAGCTGCTGTGGGCAAGCTCTAGTTTTTGTGCAGTCCAGACAGATGTAGCAGAAGAATGGGGATATATTGATATGTCAGAAAATCTGGGGAAAGTATTAGTTGGGATGTGATGAACTGCTCTTGTAGATAGCTGTTTGATTGTCCCTTTGTTCTCATTCTGATGCTCCTGTTCCTGATAGCAGCTGAAGCAACAACTGCTTCAACTGCCCTGCAGCATCAGCTGGCAGAAGAGTGGTGGGAAACCCAGCACCATATGAATGGTTTGGTTGGTTGAAACAGCCAGCTGGTTTGGCTGTCTGAACGGTGTTTTATAGGACCAGAAGATTTCTCAATACATGGCAATAAAAACTGAGCTTGTTGTGATGATTAAAGATGCCAGCAGCATCTTCAGGTGTCTGTGAACTGATAGTTTCTGCTGGAGTGATTTTATGTAAAAACCCCAAAACCATACTGAGATTCTGCCTCTGCCCTTGTATTGCTGGCATTTAAGAAAGCACTTTATTAATCATTCTTATAAAAAATTGTGAAGTGTCATCCAATGCCTTGATTTTTCTTCATGTCTCCTAACTGGGACTACTGTCTGGCAGCACTCAGCAAATAAGAGTTGACTCTGTTTAGTGTTCTTATGTATGCAAGAGCTGGGCAGGATGATGAGTTTTTCAAGTACACTTCCTATAGGTGTAAGTCTTTGAGAGTTGACAAAGGGAAATACAGTCACTGAACAACCCATGAGTCAGTGAGAGACCCTATTGGTGAGCTGAGGTTATACAAACATTGAGAAAGTGTATTTCCAGTTCTGACTCTTGAAAACTTCAGAGTGGGGTAGCACATGTATTAGAGCAATCCTTGATGTATAGCAGCAGTGAAGAAATACTGCTCTACAAATGATAGCTTGAAAAAGAGCAAATTGCTCTTCTTCAAAAAGAAGAAAAGCCAGCTCTCTGATCACTCAGAGGTAGGTGCATAATTTTAGGTTCTCATTCATATTCCTTCGAGAACTTTGTAAATTGAAATGTGCAGAAAGTGTGATCCTCCTGTACCTTAAAGTCCATCTCTTGATAGTTTTTGTCTCAGATCAGATTAATTTTTGAGGTTGGACGTTTTCCAAGGTGAGACTTTGCATTTTACTTCTAATTCACGTGACTAGTCCTTGCAGCTGCCAGAAATTTCATTTTTATTATGAGTTAAACACAACTTTTCTCTCCTTGTATTTAATGTCCAAGTCCTTTCCTCAAGAGCGCTTTCAGGTTTAGGTAAAGAAATTGGATTTTTACCACATCAGCTGAGCAGAAATTTTCTGTTTTTATATTTTTTTAACTAGTTCTGTCATCATATAGAAGTTTTCTCTGGGCTGCATTATCGAAGAAAAAAATCAGAGTTTATTTGGAAAACCCTGACTTAGGTTTAAAGAGTGGTTTTACTTCCCATTAAAAAGATATGCTGCTGTGAAAATACCATTGTTTTAAGTCCCATGGATCATTGCACAAAGACGAAAAGGAATTTACGTGCTTGACTGAAAAATTGCTTTCTCAGTATGGTGATACTCAGCTGTGTAGCCCAGACAGCCTTATGAGACAATCACATGGAATGAAAATCTTGTTATCCCATTTCTTTCTTGATTAGGTAGAATCAAACTTTGTGGTAAAGAGTTTCAAAAGAGGACAAAAAGTGATGGTTTACATTTCTGCATTTAATGCATTCTAGCCCTGAATGTCCCTAATTGAGAAGAAGTGTAGGGCCAGCAATGCCCTTTAGGTCTAAAATCTGCCCATGGTATCTGTAAATAATAATCTGTTGGTTTTCCTCAAAAAAACTTTGGAAACAAGTATGTTTTTTCTTTGCTTTTTCTTCTTTTTTTTTTCTTTAGTCCTAGTTGTACGTGTCTAGCTTAAAGATGTCTCTTGTTAAATATAGTTTTGTTCAAAGCTCTTTTTTTATGAGTTGTTTTCAAAACTTTCTGAGATATGCCCATTGAGGGAACTATAAAATCACAAGGAAGTTATTGATTGATTTGATTTTATACTGTGGATTTATTCCCTAAAAGCACAGTGAAGTTCATATACTGAAGACTTTTGGTGGAATTTTGCCTTGATGTAGACTGTAGCAGACATTTACACCAAAGGTTCCCCAAGCAGCACTTGTGATTGGTTTTTTTCTTTTTTTTTTTGCAAGGGACTGGACAAAAGCTTTTTTTTTTGAAGGTCAGCTTCTGTTTGTTGTTAAAAGCAAGATTACAAGTGTAGGGCTTGGTTTATATATTTTTATCTTCTAAGAGAGTATAGCTTCTTGTGACTTCAGAATTGGAGCAAGAATCATGTTAGAAGACATAAAGCTGTAAAAGCCATGGTCCCTGCAGTTGTGATCATGAGAATGATCACAGTAGCCTTATTGTTTGCAGGCAGTCTCATTACTCTGGGCCAAATTCAAACTGTAAATTGTTTAAATTTGCTGATTTTTATCTAGAAGGAAATACATATTCATGTGAATTGAGGGTTCAGCCCATCATGCTTTTTGCATACAATCTGAGCGTGGGCTTCTAGGCTGTTGTTCTTGAATTAGAAATTCAAATATGGGTAATTTTAAATTGTTCTGACTTGTGCTTAGTTTTAAAGAAATTAAAGTGCTTTTTGCTTAAGCACTGTATTGTGGTGTGGAGATTGAGAGTGTAATGACAAGATCTATAATAATTTTTTAGGTGACAGTAATGTAAAGGAGAATACTTGCTGTTAAAGGACTTTTTACTTGTCTTTCAGTGTGTTCAGAAAGGGATCAGAGATGGCAGCTTAATTTCTCTATGAAAAATAAGAATTTTTAGTACAGGATTTATTTGTTTTGTATCAGTACCCCGTGTGTGGTAGGTTCTGTTGTGTGGATATAAAAGTAAATTCTGACTGTGCTTTTTGTTGCTGTATAAAAATTTTATTATTAATACAGGAACTGTTTCTGTTTAAGCAGCGTGTATATTTATACATATTGAATATGGAGAACAACATGAATTGCCTTTTGCCCTTTTACATTCTTTGAATTTTTTCTTAGGAAGCAAAACGTAAATACATAATAGCTTGGTATGCAAAGGGAAGTATACTAGCATAGTGGAAGGAAAGATATTCAGAAACATGCCTTCCTTTTGGAGAAAGCTGTTCTTCCCAGTATTGTGCTAGTTAGCCTTCCTTTGAACAAAGCCACTTCCACAGTGTCTGTAATTCCTGCATGCAAATTTAAACTTCTCAGAAGATTCTTTAAAAGGATTTTAAACATTATCTATTATATCGTGACACATAATGTCCTCTGTGGTAATGTGGGAAGGTGTGATAGAGTGAGGGATGTGGGAACCCGACTGCTTGATTCTTATTCTTCCTTCTGTCCCCTATTGCATTGAAATGTCTTCCTTTATTTTGCCTGCACACCAGTCCCAATTATGAACATCATCATCTCAGCAGGTTCCAACTGTGTTATTACAATTAAATATATTTAGTAGCAACTCTTTAATATCAGTAAAATGAGGTACTTAAAGGGTACTGCCTGAAGTGTTTGAATCTTAAAGTTTTTCCCGCAATCTGTTGTTACGTGCCAGATCAACTTCAGTTCCTGAGCATGCAGCATTTCTACACCCTCCTACAGCTCTTCAGCCAAAGTCTGTGTTTTGCTAAAGTATTGCTTCATGTGTCATCCAGAAATTACATAATCCCTCTGCTCCTGCTTTCCTGTTCTAGTCCAGCCTGTCTACAGCGATACTCTGGGACGTAGCACGTGTACATTCCTGTTCTTCTTTCCTTCTAATGGATCCCAATGTCTGTAAGCCCATGGCATGTCATTCAAATGAAAGGCCTGTGTGGCCATCTACATGAATGAAGATATACTGAGGTATAGATTGCTGTGGATTCTGCAAGTGTTATAAACCTTTCTTTTCCTTCATATTTAGTCAGTTAAATTTGTGTTAACTGAATTCCTGTCTTGCTCTAGTCCTTGCATCAGCTGGGTCAAGAATTTTGCTTTCTCTGTGATACAGTTAGCTTATAATGAATTTGAGAAGTAAGTTCTAAATGGTCCTCATAATGGATTGCTAAGACTGTGAGGAGAAGCTGTCAAACTCTTGATTAGCTGTTCTGTCAGAGAAGAATAGCAACGAGTCAAAACTATGGACGCCTTCCCAGGCAAGAATTTTGTGTTATTCCAAAGAGCTCTTTCTAAAGACGTTTACCCTTGTAGTAATGCCTAAAGCAGCTTTTAAGCAGACAGAATACCCCTCTTAAAATGAAATATGATGCTCCAGGGTGGTTGTAAAAGAAAATGCTGTTTCTGGTTCAAGTCACATGTAATAGATCATGGTGGTTAAAGCTCTTTGTTGGTAGAATGAATCAGTATTGACTGCCTGGTTACTCTTGTGGGTCATTACCTTGTCAGTTAATTGGAAAGCTTGTGAGGGGCTTCTCTGTGACAGTGTTTTGTGGTAGAAGAAAACAACCTGGGAATAAATGTAGTTAAAAGCAGTTTGTAGTTGGTAACGATGGCTGGTTCCTACATGGTTTTGATTGCTGTGTGTGTGTTGTATGATGGGCTAGTCTCTGCAAGTGGTAAGGGATTCCTCTGGTATCACTCTGAAGGCTAACAAGGATTTGAAACAGAATATTACTGTGGAATTCGTGCCATAAATAAAACAAATGCACTTGTAAGAGTCTGTGTGAATGTTGTTATCTGTAACAGAAGGATCTTTAGATTTGAGTTGCTGGTTAATCCAGCTATCACTAGCTTGGGTCAAATGAATTACTTACTAATGATAGCCTTTATTGATATTGGTCAGATTAATATAAAATTCCATTAAAACTGTCGTTCCACAAAATTATCTTAAAACCATAGTTTTGTTGTCATTGTAGTGGCAGCATTTGATTCCTTTTTTATTTTTTACTGACTTGTTAGAGACTCATGAAAAAGAAATCTAGGTATAGGGAGAATGTTTTTTCCCACTCAGCACCTGGTCCTGAAAGTCTGCATGGGTTTGTGCATCCTTGTTAGCAGTGCAGATTTGACAACTTGGTCCTAGTTTGCCATGTTGTTTTGAATGCATTGCTTCAAAAGAGGTTAAAAATTGATCTCTTTTCCTGTTAGCTGTGTGAATTATGCAGAGCAGTGAAATGTATGAACCTGAGGGGGGCTTTCTGTGAGGAAAGGAAACAGATGAGAGGAAGAGCACACGGAAGATATTTGTTAGAGTTGCCATCTATATACTGTTGTTCTTCTGGCTAAAACTGCACTTTATATTTTATTATGGCCTGGGCCTTTAGACTTGAATTTTATGAGGCATTTTCACTACAATTGGGTCAGTCACCCAGTATTCATTCAATTACACACTGCCGCCTTGCTGCTGCCCCTTGACATCTGTACACAAAGCCCATCTTTTTTTTTTTACATAACCTGACCAGCTCAGATACCAATTGTGGGAGATGCTGAAAGTAACTGGGAGCTCCAAAGCATAAGAGAAGTGGCTAAATAGTTCATTCTGTCTGGCATGCCCAGAGGCAAGCAGGGAGCTGATAATGGCATCATTACACCAGCAATACTTTGTGTTTTGCACATATATTGCTGTAGGAAAGGGAGACTTTTGAGACTCTGTGAGAAATGTCATTAAGCACTTCTACATAGGTAGGCAGCTGCATTTCTGATTGTTTCATTGCACAGGTGCTGGGGTGGTAATGAGGTGACAGGCCTGGCTGGGCTGTAGATAGGAAAGATGTGTGCTCCTTGAAGCAGGGTATTAGGGAGAGCAATGCAAATAGGTGCCTCATTAATGTGATTAAATGATACTCTGAATTCTGCCTCTGAGGCTATTTCACTCCTGTGTGCAGTTTGCCAGGATGGTCCAACCAGCCTTTCTGTAGGTGATCAATAGCTGTTTGCAACTCCAACTTCACCTGCTTTGGGATTCATGCTCGTGAAAATGCTGACTCTTGAACTCAGGAAGCTCAGGAAGTGCTGTGCTTGGAAAATCAGGGCAGGTTCTCAAAAGAAAACTGAAATGCATACAGAAGAGGAATGCATAGGCAGCAGGGGCTGTGTGCATGTCAAAACAGGCACTCTGACTGAGTGTGCTTTCTGAATAACTGTGGCTTTTGTTTCTTTCACCTGTAAAATTAATACAACACTGCCTTGGCATGCAGGAGTACCACTGAAATAAACCCAGTGATGTCTCTGATACGTCTGGATATTTCAATGCCTAACACTAGAGAAAAGCTCAGAAATATATCATTAGTTCTTTTTTGGGAAAAAATAGTAACGCTAAGTCATGAAACAAATAGTTTTTATAACACATAAGGCATGAGGAAAAATTGAGATGCTGCTAATGGAGTGTGCTGACTGTCACATACACAGAACTGAGGTGTTTGACAGAAAAGAAATTAGTGTGTGATAAAGTAATTGAACAATGTAGAAAAAGTGTACACCTCCTAAGTCAGAGAGAGGGGAGTATAAAAGCAAAAATTGCAAAAAATAACCTCTCTCCTAACTCCTGATGTTTGATTTGCTTGGATTTTTGAACTTCATGTTAAAAACGTAAATGGCGGATTTATTTACAAGAGCCAAAAGAACAGGTTTACTTTAGATCTGATAATAGAAAAGTAGGAAGCCTCCATGCTTCTAATATATGGAAAAAACTCTTTCATTTTGTTAATATAAGCATGGATGATGCATCAGTTTCAGCCCACTGTTGCATCAGTTTGGTGAAAATATTTGGTAAGTTTTTATGGACCTAACGCAACTGAGTAGTGGTATTTCATATAAAATTACTGTGAGAACAAGTGACTGTAGTTGAACTTTTTCTGGTAGAGCTGAAAACTGGGTTGTAAATTGCCAGTTCTTTGTGTCAGAAATGCCTTTGTGTTGGGTTTTTGGATGATGGTCTAGCAAAACACCAGTCCTGGACATTTCTGGGAACTTCTCAGTTTGCTTTAGGTATTATGATTACGCAAATAATCATAATTGTGCTTCAAAGGGTAAGTAAAATCTGTATACTTGTTAATAAAGAACTGTAAAGGTGATGTTGGTTAGTCATTAGCAACCCTGAATGAAGCATAGTTTTTGTCTTGATATTGACTCTGTTGTGTTGGTACGAGTCAGCTTAACACTCTATTTCCATAAGAAAATGTGTCTTGTGTAGAAGGCCATGTTGAGCAGAGGTTAACTTTTTTATTTTATTTATTTATTCTATTTTATTTTAATTCCTTCTAGCCTTCAAGAGAAAGAACAATTGTACAGCATGTCCATTAAAGAAACTACTGCCAAAGTAAGTACATGTTTTCAGTTCTTCAGAATATTTACAGAAGCAGATCATAGCATGCATATTGTCTTTGTTTTAGGAAGTTGGTTTTGTGGTGCTCCTTCTAAGAAGATTTTGCACATAAATATTTTGAAACGTACACTGAAAAGCCCTCCCCAACTTTTTGTTTGAACAGGCCACAGGGATTATAATACTTCAGGAAGCAGATAGAGTAATGTCTTCTTTCTGAGCTTTTTTACTAGCAATCCATGCTCTTGCTGAGGTCTCTATTCAGGAACACGCTCCTCAGTTTCATGACACTATAGTCAAAACTGAATGCTTTGGCTCTTAATACAGAATCTCTTCCTTTCTTGTCTAACTGGTTTTGTTGGTGTGAAGGGCAGAGCATAAATGAAGTACCTCTTTTCCCCACCATTTCACTAATAATCTATCTAGCAATCTCATTTTCATGCCCTTTAAAAATACAAAGAAAAATGATATAGCTTATTTAGCACAATTTTTCTTTCTAACTAGAAATGTTAATCCTTTTCCTTTATCTTTTCTTATTTCATGGGCTCCTTTCAAGAACACTAAAGTTTTATTTCAGAATGGCCCAGTTGCTCCATGAATGCTCTAGGAAAAAAAGATCCATTTACTCTAGACAATTCACATAGATCTATATAGAACAGGAAGTGAAAAATATTTCTGGGTTTTGATTAATAATGAATTTATACTGTGAAATAAACTTGTTTTTCATGTTTTCTCTAATAGCAGTTACCAAAATCAGTAAAAATTTTGTCCTTCATCATCTTCTTCCTAATCGTCTTGGCCAACACTTTGACTGTGCACTGTGGAAAATATAATTTGAAGACTGCATCTCATAACCACTCATTTCTTCTCTTCCAGTCCATTTTGAGCTCATTTTCTCTATTCCTTGCTTATACCCACATCATGGGAAAATTAATATAGACTATAACAATGATTACCGCTGTATTTTTTAAATGACTATGAATAAAGGGTCAAGAAAATTATTGTAACTGACCTACAGCTCATCTACTAAAATGAATGAGACATTAAGTAGCTCAAAGTGACGTTTCAAGTGTTGCTTCAAGCCATTTGCAAGCTAAGCATAAGGTATGGAATTTACCTTTTTGCCAGAAAAAGTCTCATGAGGTTTTATTTTATCACCATAGTAGCTAGACACTTTTTCAATAGCAGCTGAAGCCACTGGGTTACAGTAGAGAAGTCTGTGAGGTAGTTTGTCACAGCTTGGATTTTTTTTTCTTTACATTTTCAATAGGTAAAATACTATTTTAATTTTATTCCAGTCCTATGTGATTACTTTTATTTGTTATAGAAGATAAATAGGAAGCATGTAGTGAGATTCCTCCAAATAATTTCCTATTTAGTTTATTCATATCATCTCATCCTATTATTTTCATCTCAAAATAAATAGAGCTGGTCTTTTAAACCTTTCTATTATATGGGGAAAATATTCCTTTGTCAAAGGTCTATCCTTTTCCCCTGTGCCACTGGCATTTCTATGGCCTTTTCTGCCTCCTCTCTCTTGTTTTCAGCTGTGACTGCAAAAGCTAATTTCTGCCTGCTAAGGAAGGGAGTGCTGCCCCTTATTCACCACCTTCCTTCAGAAATTAATATCTGCTTTCACTAATGGCAAGATTGTGATGTGTGGGAGACCAGGTAGACTGTTCCTTCCTTTAGGCAGTGTTAGCAGAATTTGTTTATCTTTTCCAAGGTGCTGGTTTTAAAGAAATGTGAAGGTTACTCAAAACTTCTTTTCTCTTGAGATGATTGGAGAGTCAATTCCAGTGCTTTACTTGCTGTCCTTGTCCCTGTTTTTGCTGCTTTAGATTAAGATCATAAGCTGGAAAGATGGAAGAGGATGACAATGGGCAGACTTGCCTTTGATATTTTGCTGTTTTTCATCTTGATTCCTCATATCTTTGCTAACCAGCTTCCTACTGGTTTCAGATAGACTGCTTTTTTGAGTAATATTTCACTCTGAATGCAGATTTGTAAGGTATATTCCTAAACAAAAACCCTTTTTCAATAAAACCAAAAAGCCTGCTTTAAAAAAACCTCAGAAACCACTGAAGAGGATTTTAAAATAAATACAGTAATACTTGTCTGCAAAAACACTTTGCTGAAACTGAAGGAGATTTTTTAGACTTTTAGACGTTTAGACTTCGAGCTTGTTGGTGTGTGGGTCACAGCAGAGATGGTCACTGAGAGCAGTCAGGCTGGTTAGAGAAGGATGGTGTTCACTGGGAGCCCAGGACACTGGCTCTGTGAATGTTCCCCATCTTTGTTAGCTAAGAAATAACCTTTCCTTGGTGGCTGAATAAGCTACTGTAATGAATAATGGGATCTATTATGAAGATACAATAATTATAAAAAATGAAAAGGATTGGAGCTTATAGAGCAGCCCTGATGTAACTCAGAAGCAGTGCCATTAGTTTAGGGGATATTACTTTGTCTTTCTCACTTGCTCATTTAGTTTTGTTGAACTATGCCATATGATAGGTCTGAAGATTAATGTTGTTCATTTATCTACAGAATACATGTGACATTGATACAAGCAGGGGCCCAGCAACCTCCTTATCTCATGTTCCAGAGGAATCATCTCCGAGTTGGAGGGGCTGCCTTTCTGCCTCTGGTCCCTGCATTTTGGTCCTTTAATAAAGAGTGCCAGCAAGCTTTGTTCTGACAGTGGGACTTAAAAAGTGGACAGTGCTCACTAGAAACTGATTAAACATCCCACCTTATTTTGCATAATTGCCAAACAGCTGTCTAGTGATAATGACTTTAACTTATTACCAGCATGGGATATATTCATGCAGTGTTCCTGGAGCTGAAAGATTCCCCATCTAATTGCAATTCACTGAGCCATTCAATGCCCCTAAAGAGAGAGTACTGCTTGGAAAGAAGTCATTAAAAACTTTCAGATTTATTTTGGAGATGGGAGACAGAAATGGCCTTTGGGTTTTTTAGGCACGTTTATTCACCTCTGACAGGTTTGGGGTTTTAAAAACATTTTAACTGAATTAGCTGGTGAGTTACTTAGAAGGGGGTGCCTGAAACAAACTGAAATATCTGGGAATTAAAAAATTATAGTAGGTGCAGAAGTCATATGTGTTTTTAAATTAATAGGATGACTCTGAAGTCTTTACAAATAACAGTTACTGCTTGGAGGATAGTTCTGTTGACTCAAAAAAATTGACCCATTTATAGTTAACAGATAATCTCAGCAAAGTAAGAGGGTGTTATTAATTCAAAAGGATTTAAAGCTAGTGTTATGTACAAATTATTATAATTTAATTGTACAAACAGGTAAACCATTAGAACTATAAAGTTTTGCTCTTTAAAAAGTGAAGTGATAACTGTGCCTCTGTTAATAAGCATGGCGCTTGTTTTTGAGGAAGGAAAGATAAAAGTGAAGGAAGGCAGGGAAACTTCTTTCTGGAGATTGCTTTTCATGTGACATCATTTCAGAACTGGCCTGTGCCTGTCTTGACTATTGCTTTAGTTTTGGTTGCAATGAATGAAATGTTTTCTTAAGTGTCAGCTACTATTTTAAGAAAGTGTTTGGCATCTGCCTCCAAAACAAGGGATTTGCCTTGGTTCAGTGAAAGGTTTTTGTTTATCATTTTGCTTTCCTTCCAAAATGATGCCATATGGAGTACACCCCAACATTTTGAATATGTGGGGCTTGTATAAATTTTGCATGGTGCATAAGCTCCTTCTGAGGTGACAATGTACGCTGAAATGTAATTTCAGTGAAATTAAAATTCAGTAAAAGCTGAATTTCCTTTTTATTTTTTCTCTATTTTTTCCTATCTCCATGTTTTCAATACCAAGACATATTGATTGTTGAAGGACCTCCAATTAAAAAGATATAGAGAGCAAGGGAAAGTCAGGAACATGAACCCTAGTCATCTGTGTCCTGATGTTAAACAAAGTACAGTATCAAGCTGATATAGCCTAATGTGTTGCCTTTTTTCAGTTAAAATGCAGAGCATAGTGTATTTTGTATAAAAATCAGTGCACATTGTATGTTACGGAATTTTAATCTCCAAATACTGGTTTAGTTGTGCTCCACTTCAAGCATGATTATTAATACTGAAATTGTGCAGAATTTGTACAATGACCATTCTTCTGTGTGCAGCCTCAGTATGTAGTAGTGGAACATGTCCTCTCTCATGCAGGTAGCTAATGGTATTAACCATTCCCTGTTTAAATAATAGAATGTGCAGCACAGCTTGGACATTTTGATTCAATGTTGGGTGTTTCTGTTAAGACATCACTTTTTATTAAGCTTTTTTACCTTGCTGCAGGATGTTATGTCATGTCTGTTAACCAAGAATATTTGAAGCCCCATTTCAACTGTCTTATACTTTTACATGAATGAATTCTATATCATGGCTGTCTGCCTCAATTTAGGTTTGCACGAGTCAGAAGCTCTGCAGTACTTTGAGGAGGAAAGTGAGTGATATTGAGACTCAACTACCAGCTCTACTTGAAGCCAAAATGCTGGCTGTTTCAGGTAAGTTTTAAAGTAATGAGAGGGATTAACAGTGTTAAGGAGTGTATTAGAGTAGTTATTGACCTCTTCGTAACACCCTTGTTAGGGAAAGTTGTTCATGTGCTTGAGTAGAGCCCTTGAAGTCATGACCAGCCTGGCAGAACTAAACTATGGCTATGCCATGCCTTGTGTAATGTACTTCAGGTCCCTCTCCACAGTTTGGAACTACTGGCAAAGCTGATGCTGTGAGGTAGACCATTAACATGCAAAACACATGGTATTTTTCCATAGGTGAAATTGATGTATAATCATCAGTAGCTGTTCCAGAACTCCTCGAGTTACATTCTTGGAGCTCTCTAGCTAAATTGTAAATGTATACCTAAGGTATCATAATTACAAGTCTGGCTTTAAATGACACTTTAAAACGGAATACAATAATTGGCAGCTTCTGCTGTTCAGATCATTAAACAACTAATGTTGGCAGCAAAAGAGCATTTTCATCCTTGGAGCACTCATGCATATTATTTACAACCAGTAAACCACTGAAATGTGATTACAGAGTGTGATACATAACAGCCTTACATGCCACTTGCTTGGGATGGCTGCACTGTTCACCAAGGAAAAAAGGCAAATCAGCCCTTTCTTTTAAGTTGGAAGAGGTGGGTTTTCTTATTCAGCAAATGTTTCAGTAGGTGTCTCTCTGCTAAACACCTGCCTCAGAGAGGAAGCTGAGTAGAAGGGAATGTGGACTTGAGTGCAAGGAGTTTTCCAGCGTTACACCAAGTAAAGAAAGGCTAAAAGATTTTTGATACATGTCGAGATTTAGCTCTCCATATGTGATTTACCTTTTCAATTATATATAAGGATCTATATTGCACACATAAATGATTTTAAAATGAAACCTTGGGCAGTCGCATGTTTTGTTTGCCAGAAGTGGATAATGTCAGACTTGAGCAAAGTCTTAAAGGAAATTAAAGCCCAGATCCTGTGTTGGTGCTGAGCCAGTTTCCTTTCTTCTCATAATACCTTTTTAAAATGGAAATCCTCTTTATTTTTCTCTCAGCCTGTAAGAGGTAAATCAGGCAATTGTCCTTCTCTCCCCTTAGACTGTTTAAATGTAGGTGACTTTCTCACTTTCAGAAAAGGGGTTTTATGGCTTGGGAACAAAACAGCCCATTAACTGGACATGCAGTAGTAACTACAGACTACATGTAGGAAGCAGTTGGCCAGAAAAGCTGTATCTCAGTCTGACACTTGGAGAGAGTGAATGACAGCTTGAGGATCATTTCCAAAACATTCATAACAGCATTTTATACTTGTTAGCTCTTAAAAGAGGTTGGTTGTTTCAGGAGTGAATTCCAAAGTCAATTTAATGCTGCTCTTTCTATAAACTGTTTTTTACAATTCTTTGACTGCCTTTCTATGCTTTTTAAGAAGTATCAGTGCAATTTCTTTGTGCTGATAAAAACAGTTTCTTCTTTTACTCTTGCTTCAGGGAATTTTAATGACTGTGAATGGTACAATCCTAATTTGTTACTAAGACAAAATTCTGCATGGCATGGTTAAAAATCAAGGATGAAGAGTAATTTGGTGACAGTGGACACTGTAATTTCTTTACCTCATTGTATGATACAGATACATTTAGTCAACGTGGTGGTACTTGTTTACGTAAAATGCAGAGTTGTATACAGAGGACACAGGGGAGATAGAAGAAGAAATTTTTTTTCTCTGAAGACCTGAAAGAAAAAAAAAAAAAAAAACCAAACAAAATCTGAACACACCAGAAATAGTCTTAGAGCATGAGGTGAATAAAAATCAGAAAATCAGAAAAGCCACAATGCAGAGTGAGTTGGAGCTAGCTAGCAGAGAAGCAAATCAGGAAGAAAATATTTGTTAAATGCAGAAGGAGAAAGAGGAAAGAAGAGATGAAAATAGTGGGGGTTATGTTGTTGTCTTTTGATTTTGTTTTGTTTTTTTTTTTTTTTTTTAACTTTATAAGGCAGAACCAGTGGATAGTGGATAATGGAGAAGGATAAATTGCTTTAGTTTCTGTGTATTCATGTGTTAGGAGTAAATGAATGACACCTCTTAAGGAAAGCATAGTTAAGAAGCAGGTCTTAACCTTCTAAATACTGGGTAAGATTTAAGCAAGGTACTTTATGTGCATATTCCCTGGTCTCTCAGCCAACAGTGTTAATGAACATATACTCAATTGTTAGGAGTTGGAAGAATGTTCCGTTGGGAAATATGCAATTATTTAAGGACAGTCTTGGAACAGCATGAAGTTCAGAAAGAATTATAGTGTGTGCATATGTAAATATGCAGTAATAATATAGTTTAGTGGTCATATTTATGTGTTTTCGTTTAGTTTGGGAACATCAGGGAGGGTTAAATGTCTGTTACTTCTTATGTAGCAGTTAGGTAATTCATTCAGACAGTTTCTTCAATGGAATCCTAATGGACACTGAGAACAACTGTTTTTCTCTGTACAGTTGTCACATCATTTTTGATTAAAGTAGCATTTTTCTTGAGGAAGCAGTAAGAGTTAAGTGACTTGGAACAGTGTCAAAGCAAAAAGGGACTTTTTGGGACTTTTTCCCAAAAGTTTGATTAGATGAACTAAAGAATAGAGTTATTAAGTGAAAATCAGCTTCCAGAGCTTATATGTGGTGGCCTAATGATGTGATGACTTGGAAAGCATGATATCTAACTCAGCCTTTAATGGCTATTTTGACAGCTTCAGACAACATTCATTTGCTACATGGACTGTAGTTTCTAATACAAACACATTTATTTGAAATATTAACGTATTTGCACCAAAAATGTAGAATATAGTTGATTTTATTTTTGGAGGAAAATGCCATGATAAATGCAATGCAAGCAGAAGTTCTATTAGTCTTATCAATGCAACACCATGGAATTTAAGGCTATATGATAAATGATACTGTAAAGACATAAGAGACAATACTATGCCTATAAATGCCTCTCCCTCCTATTATTTCATCCTGGGAAGAAGTATAAAATTAAATTTGCAAGAGAAAAAAGAAAGTTTGTGCATATTTGGATTATTGAAGGCCATAAAATAAATTAAATTAATATTCAGTGAGCTTTCTTATGGGAAAAAGAAAAGAAGCCCATACTTATATGTTCAAGAAGTGTTTCTATCAACAGTTACAGTTCAGAACCTTTATATCAACACCTCACTTACACCTGATTGGCCTGTTGGGACAAATAACTAATGGTTAATGCTCTGGAGATGCTAGTCCAGAATTTTCCTCCAGAGATAATTAGAAGGATCCTATATTGTTCCAGTTATTAAGTCAATAGCTTTAGGTAATTATAGGTAACAAGTACTCCTGATGTCATGAAATATTATTGTTGATATTCACATTTGTAAATTCTCATTGATGGACTATTATAGTTTAGCATCTAGTAGATTTTTCTTTAAATATTTAAAAGCCACTTTAATGTCAGTGCTTAGAAACCTGCATGTGATTTTTCCAACAGCTGCTTTTTACAGTGGCTCTTAACATGCTCATAAAATTTTGTAGTCAGTTATAGGGAGAACGTGTCAGTAACTGATACTGTGTTCTTTCTTTCAGTATTGTGTTACTATTTAGCATGAAACTTTTCTAGGGAATAAACTTCAGATTAAATAATTAGAAGCTGGTAAGAAGATTCAAATAAGATGATGTTTAAGCAAGTGTGAACATAACTGTAGAAATACTGTTGAAATTATTTTCATATTTTAATCTGTTTTATACAAGAGGAAATAATAAGAAATGGTGTGTTTCTGTTGTTTCCATAGTGAGAAAATAATTTGGGAATAGGAAGGAAGATGCAAACTAAAATGAATTTTTAGTCCTGTTTCATCTCTTTCCTATATTTGAATAAAAAAGGTTTGTGGAGGTACATTTTACATTGTTTTCATAGACTCTTTGAGAACTTTTTTTCCTCTTGAGAATGCGTATTCGCATGGAACTAGATAGCCAGAAATTGAATTAATGGGAAGCTAAGGAGGCATGAATGAAATACTGTGTTTATTATCCCTGAGATGCATGTTGTTAACTTTCTGGGTTTGAAAACACAGATTGGATCCAAACACAGAAGTTAGAGTGAGCTGACTTGAAGTTTGAAAAATCTTTAAATTGTTTTATACCAGTAAGAGACCATGTGTCATCATCCTATAAATATCATTACCTCTATTTCATTAAGTACTGGCAAGTGGAAGCTGATTGGAAATGATGTTGTGGGATGATTTCCAGCAGTACAATAATTATATATAATAATATAATTCCTTATGTCAATGTAAAAACATAGTTTTATAAGTAACATGACATAAATACAAGATAGCATATTTCACAAAGCTTACTATTAGGGCTGTTGCCTCTTTGGCTGCTGTTTGATGCTCATTTAGGGCAAATTCTGCATGGATCCAACTGTAACAAAAAGAGCCCCCAGCTTTCCAGATTTGGTGCTAAGTATTCCTGTTGGGAATGAGTGTGTTAGAGAGGGGACAGAGCCATCAGGCTGGAAGATGCCAGTGCAGGCAGAAGGACATTTTCAGCCATCCATCTGTGGTTTATGTTAATGGATGCCTCATTTTCATGCTCCTGCTGTAGTCTGTCATTTCATTCAGAAATATGGATGGACACATAGCTCTTGGTATGATGTTGAGTTCTTCCCCAGATGTGCTGCATACAGCACTTAATTTGTGTTTCTGTGGAAGGTAGTGGTGTTCCTGGTCTCTTCAGCTTTTCTGTTTCTGAGAATTGAGGTAAGGGTTGAGGTAGAGACAAAAATAGCAATGCTGCTTTGTGCCTTCTCATGAAGGCTCAGTTTTTTGATGAATTGGAGTCTGATAGAGGGCTGCATCTTGTCAGATGATATAGCTATTATATAGATATTTCCTATTCTTGATTCCAGCAGCAGCCTGGGTTGATGGAGCAGAGGCCTATTCAGATTAATTCTACTTCATGATTGCAGTGTCTGGTTCCAGCATTCAATGCTGTGTATGGTCATGTCTTCCCACAACACTCACTTTATACTCCATGAAATAAAATTTGCCACCATGAAAGCCACTGTTAGTGGCTTTCAGTGTACTTTTTGGCATGCCTGTTAACTAATTTGAAAAATAGTGCTAGTGAGTCCTCCAAACCAACTCTCACATGGTCCCTCAGACTTCAGACAGCTCTGTGTTGTGGCTTGTCCCCAGCCAGAAGCAAATGTGGACATTCTGTCTGCTCAGAGTAGGGGAGGAGAATTGAAAAAGAAAAAAAGCAAAACTTGCGGGTTGAGATAAGAACAGTTTAATAACTTAAGCAAAATAAAATATAATAATACTAATGATAAAAATAGCAGCAATAATAATGGTAATGAAAAGGAGAGTGAGAGAGGCATAAAGCCCAAGACAGGTGAGTGATTCACAATACCTATAAAGTGATGCCTGCCACCCATAGACCAGTGCCCAGCCCATTTCCAGCCAGCTGTTGGTCCCTCCCAGCCAACTCCCCCCAGTTTATTTGCTGAGTATGATGTTCTGTGGTATGGAATATCCCTTTGTCCAGTTTGGATCTGCTGTCCTGGCCATGCTCCCTCCCAGCTCCTGGTGTGTTTGCTTGTGGAGCATGGGAAACTCAGATGTCCTTGATTTTAGGCTAACAACCATTCAGCAACAACTAAAACCATCAATGTGTTATCAACATTATTCTCTGCCTAAATCCAAAGCACTGTACCGGCCGCTAAGAAGAAAATTAACTCTATCCCAGCTGAAACCAGGACATTATGCTTTTTGTCTTTTTAATCTCATTTTCAAGTCAGACTGCTGGATGTTACTGGCTTTCAGTGAACTTCAAGGGTAATTCATTGTAGCTGAAGTTTCAGCATGATATGTGACCAGACAGCAGAAAATCTTTTCTTCTGTTGGAGAAGTCAGTCATGAAACAACTTACTTTCTTTCACTCCTCTTACCTAAGCAGCTATCCCTGGAGCAGGAGAGAAGCTCAAGTTCTCTTTGGCAGCTTCTTTTCTGTGGTTTTGTGCTCAAAGGAGACATGTTGGATGAGAGAGCTGTGAAGAAAAGGTGCTATCACCCTGCAGAAAGGTTGTGCTGTGGTCTGGAGTGCATGAGGGAAAACACTTGTGGAAGGGGACAATGATATCTCTCTCCATTGTTACTACTGACTTGAAATGTTATTACTTTGGGGTTTATTTATTTGGGCTCCCCACCACCACCTTTTTTTATTTTTTTAATTATTCCTGAGTTGTTCCATGGTGACTGATTAGGTCCAGATACAAGAGGCACTCTGTGGCTGAGAATTGCTCCTCCAAATGTATGTCTGTGGGGTCTCTCACCTTCTTCTAGCTGACATTTACCTTTCAGAATTATATCAATCATGTAGTTGTGTTATGCTTCATAAAAGCATTGACATGTGTTATTGCTTAAAAACAATAATTGCAATTCAAATGTGCTGGATTTCTGTAAAATGTTTGAGGAGATGGTAGACTGTCCCTCATTTGCAGTTTATTTTTTCAGAGGTGCAAACATACTGGCAGTCCTTCCAGAATCTTATATTTCTGTCATGTTTTTAGCTTTCCCCCTTTCCTTTGTGTGTAGGTGAATGGTATTTGTTTTCTTCAATTTCTTTTGTGGTGTTGAAATCACTTTGTATCCTCATTAATCACAGGGTGGAAGATTTTCAGCCTTGAATTCCAGTACCATTGATAAATAATATGGTGGCAAATGCCTTAAGCTAAAATGCAGATTTTCACTTATGAATTATTAAAGGTAGTGCTGTAAGTATATGAAGAATTAATTTATAGATAATGATAAATAATGATCAGTCTATTCCTTGTTACATTTAGGCTAGTGTCAAATAGATATGCTTTATTATTAATGAAAAAAATTACTCCTTTATTTGTACTACAATGAATATATATTTTCAGTGGGACTTAGACTTCTCTCTCTGCTTCAAGCATAACTAATGCTAGCTGTGAATGTACATAACTTCTGCCATAAAGTTGAGAAAAACTGTGAGTAAAAAAATTGAGGACCCTTAACTTTGTCGTATATTTTGAAGGGGGAAATATTTAATAAAGTCTAATTAATAACATATTTCTTGTTTTTTGGTAAAATTGCACAGATTTCAAGCTGTATTTTTAATCAATTTGTTGCTGGCAAATGGTATCAAAATCATGATATTTTACTTCAAGGCTACTTAATGGGCCACAATCTGCCCAATACAGTAAAATCTGACAAGGAGGTGTTATAATGGGCATGAGTTTGTGGCTAAATCTATTGAAAATATATTTGATGTGCAGAGTACTATTTAGCTGTAACCATACAAGAAAAATTTTAAGAATAGAGGAAATTAGGGATATATACTAATGTTTACACTAAGTGAAAGCAATTTTATAGCTACTTTCTGCCTGGAGATTTAAAAAAAAATTACTATTTTTCCTGTGTGGGTTGTTGTACTTAATTTGGCTGGTATTTTTGGCATTCACATCAAGCTGCTGGAGCTTACCTGATGTCACTTTCTGTAGAGGATGAAGGATGCATGGAAGGAGAGAGCCCCAGAGGGCAAGATTACGCAGGAAGATTTAAATTTTTTTGTTGCTGTCTTTTGAGGTAATGGTACTGTTCAGTGCCTCAAAGTGAAGTGTACATACTCAGTTCCTCATGACAGTGCACTGCAAGCACATGAGCTGTTCAGAGCACTGGCTACTGCAAGTTTCCTGCCCCAGTTTTCCCCCAGTGTGTTTAAATGGGTGTGGATGCAGTGGCTAAAATTGCACATCTGTAGCAAGCATCACTGTGAGACAGAAGGAAAGATGGGAAAAGGGGCATCTTGCTCTTCAGTCAACTTCACAGAATCCTGGTTTAGATCAGAATCTCAGCTTTGATCTTAGACTATTAATTCCTTAGCTTTGTTTTCTCTGTAGGTATTTTCTGAGTGACCAGTCCTATTGAGTGCATGGTTTTTGAGTTTCCTGGGAAGAGGTAGACTGACTTTACTATTATCAGCCAATCAGAACCCTCTCACTGGTATTGCTACGTAAAATATAGCTCCCAGTGGTTGACAAAGTAACAGCTACTGTGTTCATTTAGGCAAACCAATTATTAAATTATCAAAAAGAGGAATTGTAACATTTTGAGAGCATTAGCAGAATAAAATATCTCGACATATGTTTTCAGAATGTTTGTATGGTGTACATCTCAACCACAAAAAAACAAACCACAGCAAAACAACAACAACACCAAAAAAGCAGCCCAGGAGGGCATGTTTTTCAATGCTGGCAGCTATGGATTATATATTAATTTTTAAATCAACCTTCTTATGGCATGTAGAAAGCAGTTATTTTTGTTACTGGGACTGAGGTCAGAGCTCAAGGATAATGGTACTTGTAATGCCTGTGTTTTTATATGTTCTTCTGAATTTTCACTGCAGACTTACAGACATTTTTGCTGTCATGGGAAGCTGCAGCAGGTAGGGTGTCTTTGGCTTTTGGGTTTGTATCTGGTGCCATTTCCTTATAGTCTCAGTTTTGATATAAACTTCTCCTCTGGGGACTCATATCCATTCAGTATGTATAAAACTTTCATATGCAATATCATACCTTTTTCCTTGCTGCCCTCTGAAATGTAACAGGGGGCTCCAGATTCTAATTAAGATTTTCTCACCTTCATGTTTTATTAAGGCTCTTGTGCTTTGATGCTTGGGATGAGTTCAGGTGGATAAAGGTGGACTCAAGTCTTGATGCCTTAGAATCATCTGAATATTTGCCAGTTTTCTAAGTGATTTTGTCTTGCTTATTTTGCTGCTTTGTTTTGCCCGTTTAGAAACATGACAAATTAGGGTAAAGAAATTTGTGCTGTTGTTTCCCAGTAAAGCTCTGGTAAGCCATATGATCCTACAATTTGTAAAGCATGTTCATAGTTATTTAATTGGAAGACAGAAGTGGAAAATAGGGCTTTAGCTGGGACTTAGAAATTAAGGACTTTCAGTCTGTTAAAAAGAAACAAGAAAACATCACCTTTAAATGAGGAAGAGGTTGGATGAAACTATCATAGCCTTGGGACTAAAGAAACCACCAAAAAACCAAATGCAAAGCAAGACTACCATGCTTAGCAATGTTCAGTCTTCAACTTCTGACTTATTTGATAAACTATTTTCCAAAGTTTTGATAAGTGCAAGCCTCCCTTTGGCACGCCTGCCCTCATAGAGCCACTGGAGTTTGCAACAGCGCCTTTGCTCCAGGAGAATGGCTGTGGGTGTTTGGTGGAAGTGCTCCTGTTCTCTCAGGCATTCTGGAGGAATAGAACCTCTCCTGGCAGCTGCTGGTGGTGGTTTGCCATCTTCTGACCAGTGTAAACACTTGCATCCTGTTCTTGCTTCCTTGTCTTGAAGAAACTGAACAGCAGGCTAAGTGTTCTCTTTTAAGGCTTTGTGACCAACACTTCGACACCAGGTCAAAAAGATGTAATGCCATAATTCAGGATATTCTGATGTGGATTTGATTGTTTGGATTGTATGTTAATATTTGAAAATAAACTTTTCAATTGGTCTGTTGTGTCTAAGCAACAGTGTATCATATTGTGTAAACAAAACCAAAAAGAAACCCCTACATCTGAATAATGCTGGTGGTATTATAAAGTGATTTCAGGAGTCTAAAGTCATTACACATACCTCAGAAGCTGATGAGACATTTTTGTGAATGGATTGTTTTATATTAATATTTGCTTCAAGGCTAAATCTTCTAAGTGCCTTTACTTACTAAATACCTTTACTTATTAGATCATATCACCAAATTTTTGCTAATTTAGGATGATATCACAGCTTAAGCCCTATGCTAAAGGTTTTCTTTCTTTTATTGGGCAATTCTATATGAAAATTATTTTTATCAAGAATTCTTTAGCTTGAAGTGTGGTGGTGGAGTTTTGTTCTTTGTGTGTATGTTTTGGTTTGGTTTTTTCCCCCCAGCCAAGTATCTCAATGATTAAAATGATTCTGGTACAGTTGTGCAAATGTACTATACTGCTGTTTAAAATAATTTAATGGCTGAGTATCTCACTGTCCTTTTCTATTTATTACAAAAGACTTCTTTGCAAAGTAAGGAAACATTCCTCTCCAGCTGCTTATAAAAGTGGTTTTCAGAACAGTTAAGTGGATAAATGTTACTAGGCTACACTCTAAACCACTTGGGAGTTGAACTTTTTACTCTGTATTCCTGTCCAAAGGAAGCAGACATTTGTAAAAACTCCAAAACAGTGTAAGCTGGTAGTGTAAGCAAGGCATTCTACCTGTCTGTGACATTTCATTGTTCAGGCAGAGCCAGAAGTGGAGGGTTGTGACTTCTGAATGGATTCTCTGAGAAGAACATCTCCCTGTGGTCTTTGCTTGAGGCGCAGGCCATTTAAGAAATGCAATGTGTCATTCATAAACAATCTTTGGTGCTTGTTACTAAAACCAGCACAGGGCTGCTTTGTTCAGGAAGGAAATACTTCAGGGTCCAGCAGCTTGATGGCCTCTATTTCAAATGTACTGTGTTGAAGGGTCCTCCAAAAGAAGAAAATGGTCTGATCGATCACACTTCAGCAGTCATTGAATTACAGTATGACATTATTTGAACCCTAAGGAAGAGGTTTCCTGAAAAACTGTAAATAGTATCAATAATTAAAGAAAATACCATTTCTGTGTATGTAAGGTTAAATCAGCTACAAATATTATTCTTGTAATATTAATGATATGATGCTTGCAAAGCAGTTTTTCTTTTTTTTTCCCCTTTCACTTGCTGTTGGGAAGTATAATTGCCTAATTTTCCAGGATTGCTGTGTGAGCTACTGATGTTGCAAGTGTCTGTCTCATTGTCTTTTTCTTCTTTCTTCCCCTGCCCCCACGAAACATGCAGGAAGTAATTTTGGCACTGCAAAGGATCTTGCAGAAGAAATAAGATCATTAACATCTGAGAAAGAGGGACTGGAAGGACTTCTCAATGAACTGTTGGTTCTGAGTGCCAGAAATACGCGAAAATTAGAGAGAATTAAAGATGATTACACCAGACTGAAACAAGAACTTGAACAAGGAGAGACTGCCTTTGGTGAGTAGTTTACAGATTGTTACAGCTTTTTGCTCTGACCTGAACTCCTGAGGATGTGCTGGGTTTCATTAATCATTCTGCATTTCACAAAACATACTGATTGTCCTGAGGAAAGTCTGGCAGTGACCTAGAGAAGCAGTATGTTCAATATCCTCTCATCCTCCCCCTGGAGTTGGGGGAGGCCGTGAGGAACAAGGGATACCCCAGCAATATACCACTCTAAGAAATCTGTTTTAGCCCAGTTCTCAAAGCCTTTCTTTTCTAAGCCCATTTTTATCACGGTGATGATGGTGCTGTGCTTGTGCTCCCATACAGCGGAACACGAAGTCTTTGTGCAGGATCAGTAGATGTGTCTGGCTGTGACAATAGGAACATGTTTAGTATATAAAACCAAAAGTTTAGTGCATACATATATAGCACATTTGGTGGTGGGTCTGAATGTATGAGGTGCAAGAGACTTCTGATTCTGAAAGCAAGAGTTCTCATAGTAAACTTGTGTTTGAGGGGGAGTTTAACCAACTTGCCAAGTGCTGCTCTCACACAACAATGAGCAGTGGGCTTGGGTTGTAGTGTCGTGGTGGAATTGGGGAGGTTGTCTGTAATTACTGGGAAAGGTACTGACAGATTATCAAAGAGCAAATTCATTCCTAGACTTGACTTACTCTCTTGCCTGCTGTACTCACTCCTGAAGTTGAGGCAGATAAAATGGCCTTTCTGCTTGCTTAAGTGAAAAGGCTCAGTAACATTTGATTGACTACAAATGTACAGTTACTGTAATTATCTCTAAACTAAATACAGTCCTGAGAGCTACTTTAAAGCTTTAGGATTTTGAGGTGTCTTTCCTTTTTCAGGATCTTATGAGCAGTAGGCTGGGTGGAGACAGGAAGGTGGCTCTATTTTAGAAGCATATGTAGCTTCTTCATAGGCAAGCAAATAAGCAGAGCTATCTTAGAAACAAAAAGATTTGAAGGCAGCTGAATAAATCTAAGACAATGTTTTAAAAATGTAAAGAATAATATATATACACACATACTTCTAGATAACTTGCCTTTCTAGAATCTAGAGAAAATTTTAACAAATTATTCCTCAAATTTAGTGCATTGTGATAAAAACCCATAAATGCGCATCAGGCAGTGCTTCTTCTTTCCTTGGATTTTCAAGAGAGTTGAAAAGGATTCTGACCTTCTAATCAGCCCATTTTGTTTTTCTTTTATTTTAGTACAATTAAACTTCCTATAATATACATGTGCATTCTCATTTGTGGTTTAATTTAGTGAGGTTTTAAATCAAGCCTGTGCAAGATGCTTGCTGAAGCAACAGAAATGGTATAAGTTCATAGACTCTTTTTTTCCCTTTTGCATTTATACAGCTGAAAGGTGATACCTTCTTTATCTGACATCTAGTGTCCCACTATTTGGACTATAAATTTCAAAATACTGGGTGTTTACTCCGTAGATTTTCTTTTAATTTACTGTGATTCTGTAGGCATAAGGAGAAATTTATCCTTGTGTTAAAATAAAGTACTGTCAAGCAGATGCTAGTCAGAGATACATAAATTGAAACTTGACATCTTCCCTTTTCATCCTCCCTGCCTCCTTTACATGTGATCAACCCTATTTTCCCCTTTAAAAAATGAAAATATTTGAGAACACTGGCATGGGTTTGATACCAACACATTTAACTGAATGTAAGCTTTCAAATACTCTCTGGAAAACAGTATGCAGATGGTGTCTTGAGGAAAAGAGGCCACATTTATGGAACACTATTATTTTGCTCAGCACTTATATGTTTGGAGAATACAGCATAAAGAATTGGAATACAATTTTTTGCCATTTGTTTTTGCTGTTGTTTGAAAGAGCTGGAGGTAATTGTGTTGGCTTTGTCTGCACTGTGAAAGGTGTGATTTGAGTTGGGGTAGCTAACCTGACTTGCATCGCAGCCCTAGGCCTGGTGTTTCATTTATGCCAATAAAATCTGTGTTGCTGCAGAGAAAGGCAGTTCTGCCTTTTTTTCTGTGTTCCTGCCCAACCGTGCACTAGATTAGGGTTAGGTCCTATACATGTCTATTTCTGTGTCATCTGGCACTTGAATTGTTGTTTTGTGCTCTGAGCTTCTTGAAAACTTTGATTTTTTTTAAAACTGAACTTAATACTCTTTTGTATGAAAAAGATTAGACAAAAAAAATTTAAATGCTAAAATATGTGTGTATGTTTATCTTGTGTATAAATTGGTCACCTATTTTTTATTTCATTAATAACTGTTGATTTTTCACAGTTATGTAGATATAGGGAAGCAGACGTCAAGGGAAGAGACTTAATCACACAATAATCAGAGCTGGAATTTTAAATAGGACACATCATTAGCATGTTAATGAATTTTCTCACTCTGTGCCAGCTGCCCAAGTATAAAAGATATTGCAGATGTAGTGCAAAAATCAGGCTTGGCTTACTGCACTGAGAGCTGTCAGTGCTCTCTATGAAGGAAATTTGACAAAAAAATCCTTTCATATTTTTAGAGATGCTAAAAAATATGCTTTTCATGTTGGATAATAGAAGCATTGACAAGCAACACTAAGTATTAGCATTTTAGGATGAATAGTACTAACTTGCCCTTCAGACACTGACTTTCTTCTGAGGCCATCAAAATGCTGCTATAAAAGTGATCAACTTTTATTGCCATTTTACAGATAGGAAATCCAGAGACTTAGAGGTCATGTAATTTTACCTGAAATGGTGGTGAAACAGTTTCCCAGGTAGTCTAGCATCAATCCTGATTGAATCAATCCCTGCAATAAACATGTGAAACCAAGCAGTGCTGTTGATTCTGTGTGAGCTTTGTATTCTTCTGGACCACAGACGTGATGGTTCTGGGGAAATTGCTGAAGGTCTTGTGCTTGGTCATTGTGCAGACCTGTCTTATAAAGTCAGAAGGTTCTGTTATGGCAAAGAAGAGAACTGCTTTTACAGCCCAAAACAACCAAACTTGTGTTCCAGGCAACTGAAGCCTAATTACTTGCCTGTCTGCCAGACTGTTGGATTGTGCTTATAAATCCTGGCTTGGGTTGATTGGCATTTGTAACCCAAGGCTGGAAATGAAACCTACCCTCCTGTTGTGATTTCCTCATCACCAGTACTGATGGGCAAGTTTTCCTGTCTCGTCTGCTGAGTTCTTTTCCTGGCTGCTCCCAGCCTTTTTCTGCCCCTATTACACTTTTGAGGAGGCACCTCCTGTAAGTAATGTGTGTACACACACAGCTAGGGGACACCGTGCTTCCCGAGCTAATTGCTAGGTTGTGCTTGCCAAGTCATGTTAAGTAGAATTTCTATACTGCATTAATTTCTAGAGGAAATATAAAAATAAAGGCTATCATGCACATGAAAATAGCTTTTTAACCCTTTTAAAAAACACCAAAACTCAAACTACTGTTTGAAGGCTGATATTTCAGTCTCTCTGTTCAATTCTTGTTTCCATCCTTGACTTTTATTGTCTTAGATATTGCTTGTGTAAGTCTGAAAGCTCTTACCAGTCTGCTTGTACAGTAAAGCTTTCTGGAATTGAACAGATAGGTTTATTAAACAACAGACTAGATGTAATAGAGGGGTTTCTTGGGAAGCTGGGGAAATTTCTATCACACTCAGTTTTACTTTCTTTTGTTCAATACACACACTCTGCATGCTTGCACAGAATATCTCAGAGTGTTTTGTACTTTTAACAGGAGAAAAACCTATTGGAGTTCATTTTTAAAAATCTGCTTTATTAAAAATAAAATAAACCCCAATGTTTTGGCTTTAGAATTCTAATTAGGAATAAATATGTTCAGAATGTACTTCAAAGAATGATAAAAATTCTGCTATTTTTATAGTCATTGTTCCAAAAGCTGAACATTTGACTGTTGTGAAGGATGCAATTAATTAGTCTGAAACTTAATATTGTGCGGACAGCAGAAACCACTAGTGGTGCTGCTTAATGTAATACTCGTTATTGTATACTGAAATATTTATGAAAAGAAGGTTCTGTGCTTCATATACAATTGTGTAGGATGTGATTTATCAAAGTGTTAATGACCATTTGCTACAAAGCAGTCTTATTCTATTTCAAAGACATTTTTATTCTGATAGACGCAACAAAGAAAGTCTTACAATAGAAACACATGCAGTGTACTTTGCACTGAGAAACCTACCTTTTTTTGTTTGTTTAAATATTTGTTTTAATAGCTTTAGTACAAAAGCTTCTCTATTTTTCTTCCTAATTGGTCTTTGGAATATTATTTGAAGATGTCTAAAGATTATTAACAATTTTACACCATTTTTAAGTGTTGCAAAAAATACCAACTAAGTGTGACATAAACTCTTGTGCCTATGGCATAACCAGAATGATTCCATGTTTTGTTAACTGATTTTTCAGGCAGTGGTTTTAATGTTCTTCCTCAGTGATAGTTTTTCTTCACCAAATAGGCTTTCCATATTGTTTCTATAGTTCATCCTCTGTCTGAGCAATTATGTGATTCTAAACTGAAGAGCTGAACCTTTTGATTGCTTCTGTTTAAATAAATCATTAAAGGAGAGCCCACATAGTGTGTAACAGATGGGCTTCCATGAGGGAGAAGAAGCTGCTCTGAGTCTTTTTGTATCTCTACTTCTAATATGGGTGAGGTCATTAAGTTCTGCTTGTCGCACCTTTATTAAATGCTTGTTGTCATTAAAGTGAGTGGTGCAATTGAATGGTTTATTGCTTATGTCTGTGGCCATCTCTACTCAGACTGTGGTCCTGCAGGAATTAGCCAGTGGTCCCTCTGTTTAGCTTTCACAGAAGGTGTAAAACCCTTGGTGGTGATGCGGGGATGGACTGGCACTGTAGCTGGTGGCATCCTTTACTCTGAGCTGATGTTCAGTTCATGCTCCAGAGTAGCACTTGGCAGCCTTTTGTTGGGCAGTGTGGCAAAATCATGTCCACATAGAAAACCAAAAGGATAAAACAACAGCAACAACAAAACCCCCAAGAGGCTCAGTCTTGCAGAACTCCTTTTGTGTTGTCTTGGGCAAATACAGCATGAGTAGTTACCCTCTCTGCTCATTAGTATTCTCTCTACTGTTTCATTTGAAAAATTGGTGTTCCTGCATTTGCATGGACTTGCATTCTTATGCTTACTCTGTGCTTGTTTGTGTTTCACTGATTGTGAGCATTGGTCTCATTTTCTTGGCTCATTTTAAAGCACCTGGGATCTTACAATTTAGCATACACATATACATCTTTTGGTCTTATAATTCTGTAATGGGAGTAACTGCATATCAAGTTGCTACCAAGCTTTGAGGATCAAATTCAGACTTATGATTTTCATTCCATGTCATACTTCCCCAAAATCATCCTCATCATCTTTGTTAAGTAATATTTAACTATAAGTAGTGAAAGGGTTTTTTGTGTTATGTTGTTTATTTTTTTGAGAAACACTATGAATAGAATTTAGTAACATAAAAAGGAGTAAATTCTGCTAGGCATCTCCTGTAACTAAAATCTCAAATGCATTTTAATTTTAGACATCAATTTTTGTCATGATTGAAAAGATTGGAAGCCAGTATGTTTAAGCATAATTAAGTTTGCCATATGTCTTAAGTCACTTGTAATTGTGTTTCTTATAATGGTGATTTTAAAGGTCATCTAGTCCGGTGTTGTTCATTTAAGTATGTAAAATACTTTGATTTTCACTTGGAGCATAGAGGTTTAGTCTGTATAAATGCAATGGAGGTATTAAATTTAATCTGGCCTTTCTGCCATAATTAGATGCAAATCTTTGTAATGCAGAAAATATGAAATATTCAGGGAACTTGAACTGAGAAAGCAGCTTGGTTCAAAGCCTTCCAATATCTGTAGAGATCTTTTGATCAGGGCATTTTTCTGTTGATGCTCAAAGGTGAGCTTCTCTTCTATCTCTTTCTTCCAAGATATCATGGCAATAACCTTATTGAAATGTTTTATGTACCTGTGTAATACTTTTTGGGCAGCAGGATGAGGTAATTACACACAGAACAGTAACTCCTGAAATGACCCAATACTGATGCTGCAGTCATAGAGGTGGTTATCTACCAGGCGCAAGGAATAAAGCTTGGGCTGAAGTTTTATGCTGGATCTCTTCAGGGAATATGATGTCATCTTCAACTAGGATAAGCATACAGACATCAAAGTTTTGTAAGTTTAAGGCCTCAGAAATACAGAGTGTCTCTGTTGTAGTCATGGAAGTACAATCTGGTGGTGAATAGTGTCACTGAACAGCTTCCTACTGCAATGGGAGAAGGGCAACCTCCTGCCTGTAATGCAGTGTGGACACTTTATTGTGCTGGTGTGCAGGCAAACAAGCAAACAGAAAGTTCTGATAGTATTCCAGGCAACTTATTCCTTTACATCTGAAATGCTGCTGCCAGCTATATACACGGTGCATTAGACTTCTGGAGTGCACGTCATATCAAATTATTCTGGTTTGCTCTCTGTGCTCCAGGTTTCTGCACTGCTCTGCTTTTTAGTTCAGCTTCTTCAGCTGACAGCAATGCAACAGAACAAGTAGGAAGAAGCAACACAGATGAGTGAAATTTGGAATAAATGTGGAAATGCATACCACCAGTTTAAATCATTCTTCATTTGATTCTGGTTCTGCAGCTGCATCTTCTGAGGTGCTGGGCTCAGATTGAAAATTCACTTTTTTTTTTTTTTTTTTTTTTTTTTTTTTTTTTTTTTTGCAATGACTATAGCTGGTTTGAAAAAGAATGAGATGCTAAGAGCAGGTTCCCAAATGTAATTCAAACTCCTTTAGCATGACACTTGCCCTGGTGACAACCAACCAGCACTTTTTAGTTTGCCACTTCTGGAGTTTGGATATATCATGCTAGGAAATTTGTAACTCTCTTCCTGATAATATATAGCTGCTGTTCTTAATGTAATATTAAGAGAATTCTTTTGTGAGAAAGCTGTTGTGTCTGATGAGCTGTTCAGAGGCAAGCAGAAAGATTTGTGGGCCTGGTGGTGGGGTGCTCAGAAGAGGACCAGTTCACGTGGTGACATGGAGTGACACTTAGCATATAGGATCAAATTATTTTTCAAAGAAAGGTAAATACTGCTTTCCTTGTCTCACAAGGAAGCACTTGGGGAATTGATTTTGTGTTTCTGTTAATTTTGCGCAGGTACTGCCTGTATATATATTGGAAGTATGGAGACTTAAAAACCTCAAGTTTTATTGGAAAAGTCAATGAACAGTTGATCTGCCATTCACAGGTTTAAGTTATGTTCATTTTGGGTTTTGTTCTCTGTGTCGTACAGCATGGTTTTCCTTTGCTTTTTCTTTAAATTAGGGGGTTTTTTTTGTGTGTGTGTTGTTGTTATTTTGGTTTTTTTTTCTTTAATGTTGTTCAAGTTATATCAACATGTCATGATATTTTCAGGTCCCAGAAATGTGCAAAGGGCTCATTAGGATACTTTGCCTCATTTAGTTTCTCTTGATGATAAGTATAGAGATGGATAGAATATTTAAGAAATAGTGTTAATTTGTTTTCAAGTAGTACTCAGTGAAAGCAATCTCAGGCAGTTAGCCTTTCAAATATTCAGACTTTCTGCAAATTGAAGATAAAATTAGTACAGCATTTTATATTCAGTTAATGTTTTTGATTTCATTTAATTTTCTAGCTGTAAGCAAGAAAATGTTGGTTTGGGTCATCTGGGATCACTGACATAAAATTGATGTGCTAGATGAAGAGCATACTGCAGCAGAAGCAGAGTGAAGATATTGTTTAACCTTTTAATTGCAGATGTTTTTCAGATGTGTGTATTTTGGTTCAAAATTTTATCACTTTAGTACATTTCCACACAAAAATTTTAATTCGAGAGTTTTCACAGTGTTCTCAAGTTACAGTGTACAAATCTAATTCTATGCTCTCATAAATGCGTGCAATTTATAAAGAATTACACCTCTTTGTAAATCTACCTTACTGACTGAAGTCAGATACTTATTTTTCTCAGACATTGCCGTTCATCTTGACTTTGATTTTGACTGGCAATATTCAGATATAGCATCTACAATTATGTGCATCTAAGCAAAATAAACCCCAATAAATACAATTCCATTTGGAATACAAGGTGTCCCTCATGAAATACAGGGTTTTTTCCTCCAGTTTTTGTTCCTTCAGATTGTCAGATGTCATTTCTGCTTCATTCTTTCTTGCTTTTTTTGGTTTAAGGTTTTCTTTGAGGTATACAGTAGTAAAGAAACAACCTAAATGAAAGTTGCTATAGAAGATTTTGTAAAATACGGACATTACCAGCCTTGACTGAGTGTTCACTTAATTAACTATTTTAAAGTGAATGAAACTACTGTCTGCTGTTTAGTTTGTTCCTTCCATCACCACAGGGTGATTGCAATCCATGCATGCTTGCAGGCTTAATACCCACAGATATGCAGAAGTATAACCAAATCTGGAGTAATGGATAATATTTATCAAAAGGTGGGGGAGGTATAATACCTGATGATAAATCCACAAAAAACCTACTGAAATTCTAATCCTTTCTAGAAGAGCTGGGTTTTTTCTCTAAAATTATTTTAATGCTACATGTATTATGGTAAAGAAGGCTTTGCAATAGAAAATCTCTTCCAATTTACACCTTTTACCAATATAGGCAAGTAGAAACACAGAGAATTTAAATGGAAGAAAAAGAATTTTTTTTCTGACTTTGATTCCCCAAAGAAAATGTATTTACATCTTCTCTAAGCTTTTAGTCTTTTTCTGTACTTCCATTAAATCTGAACTGATTACTCTGAGGCAATGGAAATCTTATTATTTAGACCAGAGTTAAGTACCTTCCATCTCCAGTTCAGGAACTGAACGTTTTCACCCAAGAATTTTCTTTCTCTGTCCTTGGAGACATAAACAGGAGCGAAAGGCAGAGAACCGAGGGATTGCTAATGCCTGCAGTTAGGAGCTGGAACTCCGTGCCCTTCAGTTTGATTTCTGCTCTTACTTGAGCAGGAACAGAGGCAGTTTGCTGATGTTTCAGTTGACTTGGGCCACAGTTTCCTTGTACGAGGTGGGATGTAAGCACTGCTCCTGTTACAATCCTGTTGTGAGCTGTGAGCTCCGCACATTCAGTATTTGGGCACGGGACATGATAGCAGCAGGTGACAGTATAAGGCCCAGGGATTTTGTCATCTGTAATTGCAAAGAGTCTGTGGCCCATGTGCAGCAGGTGCTTGTGATCAGTATTTCTGATGGCCCGCCAGATTTCTACTGATAGGCTGAGATAATGTAAGAAATGTTGAAATTCACAGAACTGGGTATTTCAAACACTACTTTTTTTGTTGTTGTGTTTGAACCTGGTTACTTTCTTTACACAAAAATATTGTAGTAGAATATAATTAAAACTTTGATGCTAACTGAAAAGGAGATTCACTCATCAAATTTGCGGATAATATCTTTGGTTTGATGTGCATGTTGAAGGCTTGGGTAAAGATAAACAGACATGTTTGCCAAGCTACATAAGATTAAACAGTTCATTACCTGTTGGAATTATCAGCTGCAAGACACCTTGCATAATTTGGACTACAACCTTTATATGCTTTTGGCTGGATTATACCTCTTATCTAGTGAGGTGCATTGAAATGTAATTAACAATGTGAGCTGGAAATGACAGGCTGAAACTATGTGTATTTTTGTGCAGATAAACAGTTCTGTATCTGGATCAGAAGTCATAGAAACATTTTATCTACTAATTTTTTCCCACTTCCTGTGTTCTAAAGCATTGTACAGAGAAAAAGAATCTGTGCTCTGTGCCAGAGAAGAGCAAATAGGCACCAGCCCCATCTCCTTGTAGGATTGACCTTAAGAACCTTTGGAAAATGTTGAATCCTGCAGAAAACAGCAGCTGTTTTAGATTTTTCATAATTTTCATTTTGAATGTTTTGTTGGAGAATTTTGAAAATACAAGGGGGCAGGGATTCTGATCCATTGATACCAGTAAGAGTTTTGCCTCCAGTTTCAGCAGAGTTCAGGGTTTCACCTCTGGCATTCTCCACAGTGAAGCTGCAACATCTGTTTCTGAGCTGAGCTGCTTGGATGCAGATCATCTTACTTTGATGAAAGTGCAGTCCACATAAGAAAGAGCAGGACTTGGTCAGAAATTCTTTTAACTAGGAAATCCTTCAGCTTTATGACAAAATGATAAATTTTGAGGTTATTAGTCCTTGTCTACTAAAGAAGAATCCAGGTGTTTTATTTTTCATGTTTAAGCTAAAAGCTAATTGCTGTTGATTTTAGTTCAGTGAACTCAACAGCCCTTTGACTTTTACAGTTGAATTATTATTGTAGGACATTGTTTCCCTGTAGTTAGGAGAAAATTATTTTTTGCAAATCAGAGCATGTGCAATGTGGAATTCCCAACAGAATCACCTGTAACATTTGTTCTTGTTACTGCAGTAAAAAATGACCCAAATGAAATGTATTGCTCTTGTATTTTCAGGTTTCCAGTGTGCAGTTTTCTAGGTACATATATGTTCTTGATCTAGTTCTTAATCTGTTTAAATGTTCCTTGGTCTAGTGATCAAAATAAAAGTTTTCTTGTGCCAGCAGAAAAATGTTAGAAGTGTGAAGTTTATCCACTTCTATTCAGTACCTCTGAAAAAAACTGTGAGAACTGGTGTAACATTTCATTGTTTATTAGCTCATGAAGTGGTCAGCCACATCGTTAGGTGGAAGGATATAATTCCAGTGGGAGACATGCCCTCTAAATAAGCTGTAGACACTGGCTGAAGCATCAAAAATGGTGTTGTTGTCCTTTTCAGTACCTTAGATTGCAATGCAAAAACATAGATATGGATATTTATTAGATTAGCTCTTCTTTTTCTCCATATCCTTTCTTATGTAGTAAGTAATGACAATCTGGGGAAAACCTGAAAATAACAAAATTCTGACAGGGAAACAACAATTATTCCAGCTTTGTACAATTCCTTCAGCTTTGCTGAACTGAGTTTTTGACAGCTTTTGGCAAGTACTTGGCTTAGTCTTTTGCCAGCCCAAAAAAGCGTGGATGGTGTGTCAGTATTGTAGTCCAAGGATGCTTCAAGAGCAAATTGGCCAATACTCAAAAAGATTTTGCCTGCAACCTGTCTGTGGTATGGATTATAGACCAGAGGAAAATGATAAATAAAGCCCATGTGTCCTGCCAATGAGGCTGGTTAAAGCCGGTTGTAAATATGAGCTATCTTTGTTCAGTTTAAAGAACAGAAGTCTGAGATCCTGTGGTTATAACCTGCAACTACCTGCTCAGAGACCAGTACTTGATAGTGGAAAGATATTTATAGTGATAGACAAAAGCAGAAGTGATCATTTCTAATGGCTGATAATTGAAACTGACAACCTTAGATTAAAAAAAAAAAAAGCTTTTAAACTGACAGGACAATTGTCTTTAGCCAGAGTTCAGCAAAGGTTTTGTTGGAAATGACCAAAAACTGGGTTTTTTGATATGTAGCTGCAGCTGGAATCAGTTCAGAAAGAACTTTTTGTGTTTTGCAGATGAACGGGACCATTAAAAGCAATAATCCCTTTTAGACTTGTGTTCTGGATCTGTTGTTTTAGAAATAGAATGATAACGAGAGAAGCTAGTCCTGTTTTGGTATTTTTTTAGATGAATAAAAAATGGCAAATTTTTTATTCACCTAAAAATGCAAAATTGCTTATTCACCAATTTTTTTATTCACCAATGCAAAATGGCAACATTTTCTGTTAGTGTTAAAATTAATTGGGTTGTGCAATAGTGCCTGGTTCTCTTCCTTCCCACTTTTTTTCTATAATTTTTAATTTACTAGCTCACAATACTTTTCAATCTCTGCATGGTTTTTGTCTCCATCTTATGCTATGTGAAATTGTTTTCATACAATTCAGTAATTCATTGAAATCCTGCTTGCCTGAGCTCCTAATCACATGGAGCACAATTTCACACCTTTTCCAGGACAGTGTACAGTTCACCAAGACCACACTCTCTATCTGATTTATTTATTTTTAAAAGAAGATGCCATACAGAGCCTTCTCTGGCTCCATTCCTCCAAGGCCCAGGACGTAGGACTTTCCTCATTCTTATGCTGCTTGCATTTTGCCTCTCATGGTGACCCCTGCTGAGGTTACTTATGTGGCATAAGAATGGATTGATTGGGGAAATGGAGACCACAGGAAAACACAGAACTCTAAAAGCACAGAGCATTTTACAAGCTGTCTGCCTGACCTTGAAAACCAGTATTCACTGGTCTAAGTAGAAGACATATTCACAGTTTTGCAGGATAAAGGACCAGGGCAGCAGGATCTTTTCCTATGTTAGAATACTTTGTCACAGGGCTAAAATGCTGAACTGCAGCTCAGAACCATCAGAGTATACATTTATTAGTTTAGTTCTGCTTCTGTAGCATCCCCCTGTAGTGTTCCAGGCATCCTCTTACACCTTTCAAAGAAATATAAAGTAAGAAAACCTCTATCTTCTAAAATTCTCTGGGGTTTTGGGAATTGTTTTAAAAGTTGTGAATGCCCAGAGTCCATCATCTTTGTCGTTCTCCATGTTTATCTCTATGTTTATTTTATACCCTCTTTCTACCATTAGACATTCTGCAGAGCTTGTATTTTTAATACTTCTCCATCTCTGATAAATGCCAGGCATCTCTGCAGTAAAAAAACCAAAACGTTTTAACCTCTAAATTCTGAGCAACAATTTGTTGACAACATTTCATTTTCTTTTCCCTCTTTTCACTCGTTATATGTTCACTTTCATTGTCAGCCTTCAACTTTCTTAAATCTCGTTGACATACTTTCCTTTATTTCTCTTATATCTTTCCTCATCTCTGTGCAAACCTTTTGAACTTGTTTGTATTTTTATTTGTATCTGTGTATGTGTAAAGTAATTTCATTTAGTTTATTATGCTGTTCTCTTATTTCTGATAGTTTCTCTAATGCAAAAGGTTCCTGAAGTAACTTGCATGGGCCCACTTCAATGTTAATTCAATTTTCTGTTCTCTAAGTTATTTTTATTACCTTTGTTTTTTCCCAGTTTAACTGAGCTTTCTAAATTTGATGCCTAATGTTACTTCTTTTTAAAAAATATGGACCCTCTTCCCTGTTTCAACCCATGCATAGCAAACCTGAGTTACAGATTTTCCTTTCCACTTGCACGATTTGTGACTTGGTAGTTACATATGGTTGCTCTAAAAATTGCCAATACTTGCTGACAAGTAGGTTTTTTCCAGCCTACATATTTAGTGCAAGAGAATAACCCAAATGGGCAGCCATTTATGCTTCTTTCTTCTGCATATATACCTGCTCACTGTCCCAAGAAATTTGTATAGGCTTTCTTTTGTATTGGGACGCTGTAAACAGAGGGTGCTTCACTTCAGAGTCCCAGAGGCAATGTATCTGAAATTATCAAGCAGGAGACCCATCTCTGTGTGGTGCTCTACAGTGCCAGGTCCTTTTCCTGTCCCAGAACATGGAGATGCAGTGAGAAGTGCCTTCAACCAAGATCCTGCTCCCCCTTGCTATGAGGTGCGCTGCTCTCATTAATGGTAACAAGGCTGGAAAACACACTCTGTGCACTTCCTGGTGGACCTGCACTGTGGGACAGTTTCCTTATCACAATCCCAATAATTCTCTTACCCTGCCTATTATGCCTGTTCAAGGTGGTGCTTAAAGGGTTTGTGGTGGGGTAATCCTGGCTTTGTTGTGCCATCACACATTGCAAATGTGTGTTTCCTTCAGCAGTGTTTTCCAGGTTCCCATCTGTTCTTTCCGTTCCCTGTTTGGAAAAAGGTCCATGTTGAGCTGTGATGAAGTACTAATCTCTCAAGGCAGAGTATGATGATCCCACAGAGGAGTGATTTTCCTGTATTAAACAGCAGAGAGCCCAAGATGACTTGGCACTGGAATTATTATCTCTGTCTGTCTTTGTTTCTTCCATGGCGTTTTGCTGCTGAACAGTAGGACTGGTGATAAACTTTATACCTAAGATGTGTCTAGAAATTACATAGCTATAAAGTTTAAAAAGGCAAAAAAGATGGATTTCTGGAAGTAGCCTACCTGAAATGATTGTTTGATGAAGAATTCTCCTTCAGTACAATGGATATACTTCAGTGAATAGTTTGAGACTGAGTACTGTTCACCTTCAAAGTTATAAAATAGGTAAGAGGCATAGTAATAGAAGAGTTGCTGCCCAAGAGTAACTCTGTAATAAGAGGTTAGGTAGGAAAAGTTACCTGACTGTCTTGCAGTCAAAGGTCACTAGCACAGGAAAAACTCATTTAGCTTTTGTTCCCCATTCCTGCTGTAGGTGATTGCTTTCTTCACACATTATTTTTGTTATTTTGGCACACTATGTGTGAGTGACAGATCTTTAACTCTTCCCAGCTTTGGCAACCATCCCTTTGCCTCTGTGAAATGACAATCTCTCTGTAGGTTTTGATAAGACATTCTTTAAAAGAGAACTTAATCTGCCGTCATTTATTTTATTAGACTGAAATATGTTCCTGCTGCCCTCTTTGTTGAGAGTTATTGCTTCAACAATCACAGGCAAATCTGATTTACTGTAAACAGTTCTAACAGCAGAGTAGGAATGTAGGCTGTAAATTGGTTGGAAAATGGGAGCAATTTGCTAGAGTGAGAAAGTAAGATTAAGTTAAACTGTTGAAACATTCACTGGAGTCTTGTACCATCAGCTCGAACAGCCTAACTAAGGACTATGAGAAGCCTTATGCCAGGACATTCTTTGCCGATTTCTGCTGTCATTATTGGAGAACACCCTGCCTGGCAGGGTAGGGAAAGGCTCAGCCCACTTGTGACTGGTAGTAAATCAGCTGCAATGAAGAGAAAAGGAAAGGGACTGTTCCTCCCTTGTCCTGAGGGAGCAGCTATGATTTGGATACTGCAAATAATTTATTTTTATTTCATCTGATGAACTGGAGAGTTGGGAGAGAGGGTGGTAAAAACCCCAAAAACTTCAGTGGAAGAATTTAAGTAGTGGCAGGAAGGAGGCACAAAACCCAAGGACGTATTTGAAGAAAAGGTGTTGAAGATTGAAAGAAGCTTTGATTTGGTATTGTATTAAATATTTCCTGTAACCAAAAGTGAATCTTGTCTCCTCCCCTTGCAAACCTCTGGAATCAGGTTAATTGAATTCCCTCTTCCCCTGCCTCTCCCCTTAAAAAGCAAATAGGAGATCAGTGGCCCAGCACTATGACAGTGTGCAATATCAGGATGGACTTTCTTCTGTGTGTAGGACCTGAAGCCACCTCTGACCCACTGAAGGAGGGTGATGGGTCCCCAGTAGTCAAACATGCTCTTGAGGAACAATGTGCTATTGTCTCTATGTCCTGACTACCAGACTGGAGCATTCTCCTTTCAGGGGTTATAAAACTCATCCTGTTTTATCATGCATTTCCTTTCCTAGTGCAAACTGTCTCTGGAGTCATGGAAGTTATAATTATGCAATTTGTATGATTTATTGCTTGCAGTCAACAGCCACTCTGCACTGCTGTTTCCCTTATTTCTGAATTGGATCAATTTAAAAGTTTGATGTTTTTATAAATACCACTTCAATATAATTACAGGTATTGTAATATTACAGGTATTGTATTATTGGCCAGTCTTGTTTGGGAAAGAATTAATTTAAAGAGAAAGTGTATTCTAGAATGATTTAATTTGGAGAAAACCCCCATGTTTGTTAAGTTTTGTTTGGTGTGTGGGTTGTGTCACTGTTTTCATACACAGGAGAGGTGCCTTACTGCAGGGTTTGCGCTATGAGAGGCAAGCTCTGCACACATTAGGGCAGCAAATATCAGATTTTACTTTAAAAAAAAAAAAAAAAAAAAGCTTTTTTAATGTGATGTATTTTCCACATGGCAGCATTTATACTGCCTCGGAACGTTCCTTTTGACCTTGGCGAGAGGCTGTAATTAATCAGCAATTAAAGCGGCGGCGGCCTTTGGGAGCGGGGGCGCCTCTGCCGGGCCGGCGGCGCGAGGGGGCGGCATTGCCGCGGGAGAGGCGCGCCCGCCGCCGGGACGGACCGACGGAGGCACGGGCCGACAGACGGACAGCGCGAGCCCTCCTCCCGGACACCCCCGCCGCTGCAGCCCGCCCCGGCTGCCTTCGCATCGCCGGCCTCGCGTCCTGCGGCGAAAGATAAAGCGGCGCGGGTGCGGCATTTCTTGGTAGCCAGGTGTCCTCTTAAAACTTGATGTTATTGAGGGGTTTGAATTGCACTTTGTTCCGGCTGGGCGCTTCTTGAATGCGCACCTTGCTGTAATGTTCCAGATGGCTGTCTTCTTAACAATAGATAAGAATTAAGGATGGTAATAGGGGATATTTTATTTAAATCCACATCTTTATCTTTCATTACTTATTCACGTTCTATTATACCCTGGTGCGGTATTCAAAACACTTGAGGATTTAACAAGGGGAAAAATAACCATTTAAATTAGGATATTGTATTGACACCTTTACTGATGGTAATTTTTTCAAGCAGTAGTGCAGTATGGAAGAGCTGGAGCTGTTGCACATGAAGGAAGAGGAGGAAGCTTCACAAACACAAAATTTAGTTTGAGTTGCATTTACAGGCTAAGAGTTCATTCTGAAAGACCGACTTATAAAATGGGTGGGGAAGTGTTGCAAACAGGCAGCACTGTTCAGTAAGTAGAATTGGTGAGAGGACTTCTGTAACACATTTTGCTAAGTCTTTCAATTTGTTAGAGCATCACAGAGCAAGAGCACACAGAGTTAGAGGACACATTTTGCTGAGATTTCCACTAAAACTTCCTCAAGCAAAGGATGCAAAACAGGTAGTAAATGCAGTGGTCTGGGAAACTGGGTTTCCATGTGCAAGTCCATGTGTGGCTTGATTCAGAGTGGTATTGGATATTGGTTTCTTCAGAATGAAGTGATAGAGAAGTAGAGAGGTCACACTGGGCCTCTAGCGCTCCTTGTGCTAGCACCAATTTCTTGGGATGTGTGATTCACCTTCTCACTTGCAAATGGACATTTCAAGAGGAATAATGTTCTTGAGATAGTGACCAGATAAGTCTGGGTATTGTCTGACTTGAGTTCAAAATATCAGAATGCTGCTTTGACACTGAATTCTTGTCCTTGATCACTGCTGGTGGTGCTGCAATGTGTAATGAAGCCAAATCTCTAAATGCCTGCAGAGTAATGAGTGATTGAGCTGCATAAAATGCTTTTTAATAGAGAACACATTTTCTCAAATGTCAGTACAGTGGGAATAAAAGCGGGTGCATTGACACTGCTGTAGATTTGTTTCAGTGTAGCCATTGTGTGCGTAGAATTAGTCTTCTGTTGTGAAAATTTTTTTACTGACAGAGGTGGAAGTACCATTTTTCTTTGTTGCTTGTGAGACTGGAGCTAGGAGGCTTTATTTGGTTCATAAAGACTGTGCTTAGTTTCAGAATGACAGTCAAATGCTTCAAGTAATCACTGATGAAAGGCAGGCCCTTCTGTGTCTTGATTCCCATATTCAGGATGGATTTGCTTATGTCAGATTTCTGATGTATTGGTAGTGTAGGTAAAATAAATGGTGGTTACTCTCCTTTCCTACAGCTCAACCTGCAGAGGTATTTTATACATTGATGGGAATTGCACATGAGAGTTAGCTCTGCATTATAAGCATGGTACTTGGATCGTCCCTTAGGCTTTTTTCATGAAAGCCTAAAGGATTTAGGTTCATGGGAATAGTGAAATGGAATTGGGGGCATGCTGTAATGTGTATGTATGCTGACTAAATTTATAGTTCTGTATAATATTTTTATGTTATGTATAGCATTTTTATAATCCATTAAGGTGATGTATGTTGTTAATGATTTTAATAGCCCCTCAAAGTGTCTATCTCTTGACTACTTACCTTAATACAAGTTTTTGATTTCAGTGACTGTATTATAAATGCAGCTTCAGTTTTCATTAATGTTATCGCTCACCTGTATCTGATATCAACATGCCATGCTGATATAGTGTCAGACTTTCTGTGTTAGTAAGAGTTAATGTATTATTCACCAGTTTGAACTAGAACTCAGAGGGAGTATGCTAGGATGAACAAAAAATCTGGATCTGCATCAACAGGGAACCTGAGAATATCAGTGATTTGCCAAACACATGTCGTGGATGAAACCTTCCTTTTCAATGCAGTTATTTTCTTGTAGAAAATATGAAGAGCTGATCGTTGCTGGTAAACCCAGTGTAGTGTGATCTTAGCAAGGTAGTGCATGTATAGAAGGAAACAGCCCATAACAAAAATCCAGATTCTTTTTACCTAGCGTGCACTACCTGCATGCTTTGGAGCTCAGCAAAGTTTCAGGATATGCATGTGTAGATGAAAGTGTTATCAGATTGATCGAAACATTTATATAACGTCTCTGATCAATGGAGTGAAGACAACATGAAATATGTTTTAGGGGGAGATATTATTATCTGTAAAAATCAATACAAATGTTATAGGTGAATTATTCTTTCAGAATGTGATTTGTTATATTGAGGTATGTAGCCATTTTCCTTTCAGTGCTAGTGTTGAGCCATTTTTTTTCATAATGAACCATGCTGAAGTGCTCTTTTGACTTTTTTGTTAGTATTTTTGTGAGTTCACTCTACTAGTTCTATTGTATGGAAGATGGAAAAACCTGCTGTTGGACTTGCAGTTGGATTACATTGCTCTCTGGACTTCTCTGTTGCTTTTCTTTGGACAATACCTGGTATAAGATTAAAAGTGGGCAATTTTAATAAACACAGGCTTCTGAAACCCTTTTATGCAGAATTAAAGTGACATCTAAGGAAAGAATGAGAATAATTCACAAAAGTCAGGTCATCATCACCCAACTTATTGTGTAAGAGAGTTTTAAAATGAAGGGCAGGATCTAGACCCTGTGTGCTCTAGATCTCAAAGCCTTGCAATCAGCAGTTTCTCTTCCTGTGGGTTTGTATGACATGTCATAAGTCCTTCACTAAGGACCTTCTCATAAAACATTTTTCCTGTTGAGTTTTGAGCAGAGCTCTGTTTTGCTCAGTACAGTTTATCTGGTTAATGTATGCTCAGACACATTTTTGTCTTCCATCTAGAAAAGTTGCTTGGGTGGGAAGAAATTAATTTGTTTTTCCGTAAAAAGCCGCTGTAGGTGTGCTCGTTTGTGCATGCAGGCACACAGTTAATCCAGCATGTCCAAAACGCCTGCCCTGCTTTGCCTCAGTGTCTCCAGCTTACACCAAGACTGGACAAGGGTAGGAGCGGGAAACCAAATTTGTGTTATCTTGTGTGGCTACTGGGAAGCTTACATTATTGTGGAATCACCACAGAATACATCCACATGCAAGAAAGAAACAAAAAAAAATTGTGGGACTTGAAAAGGATAGTTTTTCCTGTGTAATCCAAATTTTGGATTTGTTTGAGATTTGTTGAGCTATGTCCTTACTTGTCGCTGTGGCAGCAGTATGGTGGAAGTGGTGTGGACAAATACAAAATCAATTGAGATGATAAAAAGCCCCCTTTATTCAGAGCTTTTTTTCTCACCACTCTTACAAAATCTGTCATTGCGTTTAGTTTTGCCCCTAAGTTTTAGGAGTGGCAAAAAACCATATCTGCCTGCAGGTGCTACTTGGCAGCTGTGGGGGCGAAGCTGGAAGCAACCTAACTTGGGGTACAGCTGTGTGTCTTGAGAATCTCTCTTCACCTAGCTTTTCCAGTGGATTAAGTGCTCAAGTCCTGTTGACTGTCTGGAATTTAGGCTGTTTAATGACATAATAACTATATCTTTCTGGACAGTTTTTTTTTTTTTAAATTGGATCATTAATTGTTTAATGAAATGTGAGTAAAATAGCATTTTTGTATCTCAGTAAAGTCTTGCAATAATTTTTTTAAAAAGTATACTTCTCATACTACATGAAAATTTGTTGGTAAAAATAAATTTCTATGAACAGGAAAGCATTTTTTCTAAGTTATTTATCTACACTTGGGAGTAATTTGATTTGATTATTAAAGATTGGAAAACTGAGCCAGAGAAATTAGTTTTATGAACATGTATTTTAAAATCCTCTAGCTAATTTGTCCATGGAAAGAGAAGCTACATTGCAACTGTTTCTAAACTAGCAGGTCTGTAAATGCACACAGCATTTGAAGGCCGTAGCAAATGAGGTGGGAGTGTTCATCTCCCTCGCTGTACTACTTAATGTACATTACTTTCCTGAATATCCATTTGGTGTACGGGGAGCAGTACACAACAGATGCTTCAAATGCTTAACTGAGAGCATTTGTAAAACAAAGCGTCTCTGTAAAACCTGTCTCATCCATGGATATCAGTATTTCATTCAATGCTGGCACTACTTCTTAGAAGAAAGTTCATTTAAGAGCAACACAGGCAGCATCTTTGCATAAAAGCAAACATTGAAGATGGTGAAGGTAAAGTTGTTAGGGGTACGTGATTCCAAGTCAGAGTTTATTACCATGTAATATCTTTGTATGTGTGTGAAGTATCAGATATTAAAAGGAGGAATTTGTCAGAGGAGTGCCCAGGTGTGCCACACAGGCTGCCAGCAGTAACTTTCTCCCACTGATCATATAAATAATCTGTGGCTTGTTATGTTTTAATTCAGAGCACCTTAAAGGGCAGCGTGTCATTATGTAACCATGTATGTCCCTGTATGCTCTTTCAAAAATTAACTTTGGCAGATTCTAAAATGGTGAGCAGACTTGTTGGCTCCTCACATGGGCTTCTACAAGAGTTTTGTATGAGCCAAAATAGTGTCAATAAATAGTATGAGCTGTGGATGATTTGCATGGAAACAGAGAAGTAGACTGATATGGGTTCTTTTAAATATACCCCTAGTGATGAATTGTTATTTGAGAAGTGATGCCTGACTATTCTTTTAAAGATGGTATCACACATACAAATTATGTATGTCTTTAAAATGCTCCTCATTTTAGTCTAAACTTCAGACTAAATTTTAGTCTCAGTATTTATTTTCTTCCACTTATCAATAATTAGTGTCCTCTTTGTCAGTTCTTCCTGCCATTTTCTGTACTTGTTCAAATGATCTTTTTTTTTTTTTTTTCCCTGAGTGTTCTGAGGCATTTTCTGTGTGCGTAAAGTTATTTTTCCTGAGAGAAGTAGGAGTTATACTGCTGGAATGTACGTGAAGACTCCTGCTACTAGTGTAATGTTTCATCCCTTGAAAATAATGCTACACACTGTGTGCTAGCTCTGACTTCTTCCCTCCCTTGGAAGTGGCTATTATTTGTTGAGCGCTGTCAACACACTCGACGCTGTGTGATAAAAAGGAAGAGGAGGATGGGATTTCTGCCCCAAAGGGTTTGCAGTCTGTTAGATGCACAAAACAGATTAGATAATGCTAAATATGGCACCGGTCAGATGCACAGATTAGTCTGAGAATGCCACAGATCTTTTTAATATAACTTCCTCCTTTGATGGATGTAGTCTGTGTTTTATTGAAAGTATAAAAATACTCTTGTCTTCCCTGAAGACTTTACAAAAAGTTACATCTGAATAACTGACAGGTAGGATCTATCATGCCAAGCTTAAGCTTATTGCTAAGCCAACATATCTGATAAAGATGGTTTGCCTACTGGCAAAGAATTAATTGGATTTCATACTTTGAGTCCTTTCTTTTGCTCCATCCTTATTATCATGGAGTTACAGGAGGTAGAGATATAAAAGGCCTATTAAGTCATCCAAGCAATAGGCTTCTCAAAGCTTGCCTTCTATTACCCTTCCTTTTTTCCTTGAGAGTCAGATGTTTCTTAATTTCATCTTTTTATTCCTAATTGTATCTGTTTTTTCCATCCTCAGTAATTAATTTTCCTTATTGCCGTACATGTCCTTCATATCCTTCCTTCAAATATTTACAGGTTGTAACTGTGTCCCCCAGAAAGCTGTTCCCTAGTCAACCTTTATGCAGTTAACTTTTAATGTCTCGATGTAATAACACTCTTCAATCTTCACTTATCATTTTTGTTGCTTCTCTAATAACTCTGTCTAATGTGTTATCTTTCTGGTAATGAGGTGTCCGGAGCTGAATGCAATATTCCCTACGTGCTTCTGCAAGAGTTCTGCCGTGGGGGACTTGCAGCTCTCTACTGCAGGAAGTCACAGAACTGTTTAGGTTAGAAAAGACTTTAGGATTCAGCCACTAGCTTAGCACTGGTAAGGCCACCACTAAACCATGTGCATCTGCAAATGTGGACAAAACCCCTTGGGCTTTATTGTGCTATGTCATGTAGCAAACAGGAGACCGATTGATTCAGATGACAATGGCTTTGTATCATTCTAGATGATAAAGCAACGTTATATTGTCTTTCCATGTGAGTGTGAATGGGAATTTCTAGAATTTTTATCTCTGCAGGGGTGAACTATATTCATCAAAAGGATTTGTTTCTTTTATCCCCTTTTTATAACGTAGGCAATTAAAAGCAGAACAGACAAGAGAGGTTAAAATAACATGGAGGCAATTGGCAGTGCCCTGCTGCTGATCTCTCCTTTGAACATCTGCTGGCACCCTCAGGGGAGTATGGTTGGGATAGGAGTGATTTCTGCTGACTCATTATGGTTTATTAACACTAAATTGAATATATTGGCAGTGTAGGTGTCCCTGGGGAGCAGCTAGAAGCTGTAGCATTCTGTAGATGTGCTTTATTTGCCTGTGATTCAAAAACAAATCCTCACACTGGGAAGGGTAGGAGGCCAGAATCAGGATGTGAATGATAGAGTGCTCCTGCAGTAAACCCTCATTATTTTGAGGTGCATTGAGGGAATTTCAGCTGTGATTCATATCCTCTGTGTAGCAGAAAATACCAGACCAAAGAGTGATGGGGGCAGGGAGAAGAAGCCCGGGAAGTGCAGCCTGTCCTGGTGGTATGCTCAGGGCCAGTGCCCCATGCAGCACAGCACCACATCCATCTGCAGATCCCAGTGTCCAGGTACAGACCCTCAGCAAGTACACTGGCATGGGTTTAGAACCAAATGCTCTGAAACTGGCGTTGATACTATCACGAAATAGCAAAGAACTAAGCTTGCTGTGATTTGTTATAGACGTTTTTTATCTTTAGCTGCTTGTGTACCGAATAGAGCTATGTGCAGTTGAAATTTTAACAGGAAATTGCAGCCACTGATCTGAAGGGATTTCAGTTGCTTGGACTCCAAGCACTGGGATCCCAGTTTGAAACAGGTTTTGACATCATGTTGTCATTCTTGTCTCTGCTGCAGGAGCTGTGAGGTAATTTTCTGTTTCAGTTTCTGATTCAGTTTAGTGACTGGTTTATTGAGCACTGAAAAACTGAGTTAAAATACTGAGAGGAATACCTGTTTCTCCTCTTCCAATCTGCAAATAAAAGCTGTGTTTCAACAAATACATCTGTCATGGTTATAATCTTGGTGTAATTTGGGACCTAGAATTGGTTGTGTTCATTTCCTTTGAGGCAATGTTTCCTCTTGATCAATTTAAAATTCAAATTTGGATAAACTTAACTTCCTTAATAAGTACACAAATCATACAAAAATAGTTTAGTTAGTGAATTTGGTACCGTTTTTTAGTGTTCTTTGTGTGCCTTTTAAGAAGATCCCACTGTCATGCAAGCTGAGCTTGGTGTAAATATATTAATGTCACAATATAGAAACAGTTTACTATTTTCTAATAAAACAAGTATGAAGGCAATACATGAAGGTACAACTCTGGTAGGTTATAACTGTTAAAATAGCATTTCTCTGTTGTACTCTTAGAACATATAGTATATATTCTGACATACAGTGTCATTTGGTTGTGGATGAACCTGTTTTGATGATTGCTGTACAAAGAGAACCAAGTCTTTTGAAGATAAACTCAAAAGTAGAAATGCGGGTTAAGAGTGATTTAAGCTGAGGCTCTGTTTAAAATACAATACTGTTCTAGAGAACAAAATGGCAACTTTGCATGCTCCCCACTTTTGTATCTTTGGCTCTTGCATTCCTGTGCAAGGCTTGCAGTTATTTCAGGATGAATTTTTCTCGCACTGTTCACTTCAGCAAATCAGTGTTGGTGGAGAGTATCTGCATGTTCCCTGAACTGGTAAGCTATGGTTGTCGTTAGCATTGCTTTGGGAAATTTGTTCCCAGTGTCTGGGTTAGTATCCCAGGGTCCAGGATGGCCTTCGTTGGTGTTTATTCCTCTCCCTCAAGTACCTAGGTGGAGGCAGACTCTGGTTTTGTGCAGGAGGCATGGTGTGATGCTCACATTGTTTTATTTTACCATAATTTAGAGCAAGCCTGATATCCTGATAATATAGAAGGGAATTAACCCTCCCAGATGTACCTAGTTCTCCTTTTTCTTGTAGGTGATCACCAATAAGTAGTCATGTATTGTTTCCAACCTTCTGGCATGCTGAGGACAACAGAGAGGTACAAAGGGCAAACTCACTTGCCTCATTACAGTCTAATTTTTTAATTTATTCCTCAATTTTTCAGTCAGCCTTACACATACAGGATACGAAAGCAATGTGCTGAGGTGACAGATGCAAGCATCAGCCTTGAACTGCAGAGCACCTTGTGGACTTTATTCAGTGTATTTTACTGGGGGATGCACTGATACATGCTAAGGAAAAAGGAATCGGAATTAAATTAACTGAAGAAGAATGAATACTTTGCAAGCAGGCCAGCATTATTCCTCCAAGTTTCTGAAGGGCTTTTAAAAGCACAAATTAATTAGTCTCCCAGCCCCTCTGAGATAAAGCTCCTTTTACACAGGGTTGAGGCCAGGAGAGACTGTTACATTATTTAGTCTGACTTTGCCCTTCGTGTGTGCCAGGCAAATACTTTCTTAATGCCTCTCACAGACAACCTAATGTGACTTTTCCTACTGGTCCTTAGTAAGTTATTGAGGTCTTGAGCTGAAAGAACTGGGTGCTGCCAAGGCAGGTGTCTGGCTCCCAGGTGCTAAACCTTGCTGTGCATGGTACAGCACAGTGTCTGTCATGTGTGTGGGTGTCCTGTACAGAGGGACTGTACAGGACATGGGAATTAGTGCCTTGGGTGGGATCTGCAGCCCCTGCTTAGAGCTAGCCAGCAGAAAGGCTAAGGAGAGAGAGAAGTCCTCAGCCTTGAGTTTCTACAGAGCTTAGGTGTTTTGCTCAGACTTTCAGGGAAGTGCTTCTTTCCATTTGAGTTCATAGACTCTTGCCCTTTTCTGAAGACAGGACAAAGTGTAGACAGTATTTAATTTCTTTTATCACCTGGAGGAATAGAAAGTGACAAATTTTCCTTTGTTGGAGAATATCCAGACTGCCAGGGAAAGAAAGAGAGGCTAGGTTTACTGCCAGTCCTCTTTGTATCTAACCAAGAGGATACAGAATAGTGTTTCCTGGTGATCTCATCTTCCTCCCTAATGAGCAATGGAATATTTTACTGCACTGATACCTGAGACAGATGTTGAGGATTGTGTTCTTGCCAAAGCAGGGATACTGAATTTATGAGGCTTTTGCTGGTGGTGGAACTTGAAGATTAGTGAACTCAGAGGCATATTGAGTGGTTGAGACAACCAACAAATTATCCAGAATAATTACAGCATCACTTTTCTGGATAATGGGAACGGATACTTCAGAAACTTTCCAAGTTGGAAAGTTTGTTAGCGTTGTATTAGCAATCAGCATCTGATTGGTATTTTTACCCTTTTTCCTTATTATTGTACCATTCTAATTGTCACATAATGATTTTGTAGTGTTCCAGAAGAGGCAAAGTGTTCAATTGTTTTATTTTTGAGGACTTCAATGAGATTTGTGGCAAACTGAATCTTATGATGCTATTGGAGTTTACAGGTCCCTACCACTTATTCCCTTGGTGAATTCCAGCCTGTGAAGACTGGTGTGGTGTAAGTATCAATACCATTATAAGTGAAGAATGGTGACTTTAGAAAGCAAATAACCAATTGTAGTCAATTCTGTAAGGAATTTAAATTCAGGACTTGCAAAATCACATCTTATAATGTTGCTGTTGTGATCTGCAGGAGTCTGTTTCTAAACAGATCAAGCTTCCTTTTAGCATCTAACATTAGACTTCAGTGTTCACTGAAGAAGGAAGAGGAATTCACACATGATTTTTTTTTCCCGCCATGATTTTACCCCCTTACTATGACTTGAAGGCTTGTGACAGTAGTTTCAGCTACTCAGTGTATGGCTTAGGGAACTGTGTTCAGATCAATCACTTCTGAAGAGAATGTCAGGGAAAGCTCCATGAAATGTTTGTTTCACATCTGAGAAATGTTTAATTTTTATAGTAGGCAGGCAATCTAGTGGCTTCTAATATGCTGGTGACTGCTTTGCTATCACTTCAAAATGGATGTGTCAATTATCTTCTTGTGCTGTACATTTAATGGTCAGAGCAGCCTCTGCACTGCAATTTTAGTTTGTTTTTACTGTACCCTTTTTAGTCGTTGTTCTGGATGGTGTATTTCCAATGAAGTCTCTTTATTGAATCTCTTAGGCAAAATTAGAGGAGGAGAAGATTAGAATGGAATTGTTAATACAAAAACATGCTTCACTGAGCTGCTGAGGGAACTGCATCCATACATGCTTGTTGCTGCAGCATGTATGGATACGAATGTATTGATCATGTATCAAGCAATTTTTTGCAGACCACCCACATTTTTTCTGCTAAAGAAAGAAAGAGTACTGTCTATTTGTGTGTGTCTGTAAATTGGCATTCTTCTTGCATAACTTATTTTCAGCCTAAATTCTGTCACTCTTGAAGTAGTGAAGTTTTTTTTTTTTTGCATTCACCCCCCTCCTTGCACAGCTTAGTGCAGAAGTGTTTTGAGTTATCCTCCAGTGAGCAAGTAGAGACCACTTCTTTCTCCCAAAAATCACTGAACGAATTATCCTTCTTTCCTCCCTCTTCCTTTTCCCCCCAGACTTCAGCATATTTGTGTTACCTGAAAACCAGCCTTGCTGTGAAGTTTTGCAGAAGTTCATTATATAAACCCCAAGCTTGGGTTGCTGTCAGTGTTCTGTAGTGAACATGCTTTGGTTGCTTTATTTTTACTCAGTTTCTTGAAACAGTGGTTTTTCGTACCTTTTGTGATATAATCTTCATTTATCTGGAACAACAAAAGGGGCAATAACGATGGAGATGTTATGAAGATTTCAACTGTGTAGTAGGTGGAGTCCATCATTGTGTTTATCTGTTTGGGTAACAGTGAAGAGAAGATTCTCAGTAACATACTGCCTTTTTTTTTTTTTTTTTGTTTTTGTTTTTTGCTTTGTTTTGTTTTGCAGTTACAATGTGAAGACTTTATATGCATTTGATTATATTTATTATTTGTTCAGCAGAATTCATGTCCACAGCAGTAATCTGTTTTTCATATTTTTTGTTCATATCTGCAAATTCTGCCTGGCTAAAGTCCTCTCCATTTTTAAAGATTCTCTCAAGTCACCAATTTTACTGTGAACATTTGTTTGTATTTCCCATTCCTTATTTACCTTTAATTATAGCTGTGTGCAATAATCTAATAGTCAGTAATAGCTTAAAAAATAATGAAACCTGGAACTTCTCCAGGTATAAACAGCATCAAAGCACCCAAGTAATAACTTTTTATTATTTTAGATGTTTTTGCAGCTTACTTTTGTGCTTAAATATCTTGGAGTTACTTCTTTTTTTGCAGCCTGGTACATACTGCTTGCCTCTTTAAATCAAGACATGATATTCTGGTATTGCATTTCATCCTGTCAGTCCTGCATCCTGGTTGCTTCCCTCCCTTCAACATCTCTGCCCCTCAGAGAAGCAACTGCTACAGCTGCTTCTCTTTCAAGTTCCCTGCCCTCTTGTCCTTTATCTCAGTTGCCTTACTCTCTTCTGAACTTTGCCATGTCCCACTAAAAATTAGTCTGACACTCCAGTCTCTGTGAAGAATAGTTAACTTATGCTTGTCTCTCTTAATATTTTTGGTAAAATCTGGGAGGAGAGTGGGAATTAGTTTCAAGATGATGCAGGCTGTTTTTTTAAAAAAGGACTTTTTTGGTAATTTTAAAAACTGCCCATAACGGTGACTATAATCTAAACTATGATTAACAACAAATTAAGCATGAAAGAATCATGTGCACCAGTACAAATGCTTTTTGATGAATATAATGTTCATATTGGAGCATTATCCCCCAGTTCATGGTAATGATTAAATTTCAAAGTATCTAAAGAGAAGATGGAGCCACTGTGCTTCTAATGAATCTGTAATGAGTTCTAGGGCTGGGTAACCATGCAGAGTTGAGGGATTTGCATAGTAATTGTTATAGCTGCACTAAAACTATAGAGCTTTTTTTCCAGAAGAAATGAGAATTGTTGCACTATTTAGTGAAAAATTCAGCTTTTCTAGCTTATCCAGCAATACCATAACTGTAACTAAGGAAAAAAAAAACTGTAAGGAAATTCAGTGATGACACTTCACTTGTGCATGTGTAAAAAGTGTGCCTGAAAGCAATGGATTTTATAGCCTGTGTAATTACTAAGAAATAAATTTGAATTTTTTACTAATTGGGTCTTCTTCAGCCAATATTAGGATTCAGAAGTGAATATCTGAGAAATATAGAATGTAGGTAAAAATAGGTAAAGGCTTCCCCAGCATCCTTACTCACTAATAAACTAAGACAATTTTAATAAGAGGACTACTAATAAAGGAAAAAGTTTATTCAGTTTCTATTGCAGGAAGAAGATCTTTGCTTAGCTCAGAGTTGTTGCAGGCTACCATTGGTGTGGTTACTTATTTGACTTTTTTTCTGTTTAGTTTTACTTTCTACTTAGGTTCTCACAGTATACAGTAAAGTGTTCAAAACTCCATTCATTGATTTCCTGTAACACAGCAAGAAAGAGCTCGCACTTTCTATTTTGACTAAAATGAGAGGATTGTGAGGGCTCTATAACAGTGAACTGAAAATTCTGATTTTCATTATTTTCTGTATTGACATTGAATTTATAATTAAAAATTCCAGTTGCACAGTTTTCCAGGCAGACAATGTTCTCCAATAAAATTACTTCATCTATATGCTGCCTGTCTTGGTTTATTCAACCATTTATCCTGTCAGGAACCCTTTTTCACTTTGTAGAAGTGTTGAATTTTCTTATTGGTATCAAAGGGCAGCATTAAAATGAACCCCATCTCCTGTCCACATGGTGTGATAGAAGGAGAGTGGTACATAATGCTGTGCTTGTGATTTGAGGCACTGTGCTGGCCACAGTCACCACTGTGACTGCAAAAATAAAGCTCTTGCTGTTGCTCTCTTTGGGTTTCTTTCTGCTCCATCAGGTGGTCAGTTTGTGCTGCTTGGCCCCTTCTCAGAGCCAGGCTGGTTCTCATTCTGCCAGGATCCTTTCTGCTTTTGTTTTCTATGGTTTCACTGATCACATATTTCTCCAGAAAGTGCTCCCTAGAGCAATTTCAGCTGCTCTCTGCCTCCTGATGTTGCACCACTTGTCTGCATTTTTATGGTCTGACCCTGTCTGATGTTGTTGGATGTGAATTGCTCTGACAGTACAGTCAACTTCTGGAAAAAGACAATGGAGGAAAAAATCCAGAGAGATTCAGCTCTTTGGATGGTGGATATGGTTCAAGAGTGCAGGGCAAAATGTTACAAAAGTTTCTGCAAAGTCAAGCAGTTCCTTACCAGATTAGCAGGTATCATGACATTTCATTCCTGTTCTTTGCTTTCCAGAGGTACACAAGTCAGGCCTCTCCTTCTCTTTTTCCTGTGCCCTGGAAATGAATGTGCCATGCTGGCCCCCACTGATGAAGGATTGAGCACAGCAGCTGCTGATGGTGCTCAGAGCAGTTTGTATGTCTGAGGTGAGCAAATGCAACCAGCTCACCCTGGTCTCCAGCTGCAGGCTGGTGAACTAGTTCATCTCAATGAGATGTGGAAACTGGGCTTCACACTGTCTTGTTATCATGGGCAGTTACAAAGAAATTCTCATTTCCTGACCCCTATCTCTAGCCAGAAGCCTTGAGGTTGCAATAGGTGAGTATTATATGTGGTGTCAGAAATTATGTGGTTAGCCTCACACTTGTACCACTCCTATGGCTCTTGAACTATAGCAGAGGGAGCTGTGATTTCCTTAAAACCTGAAACCCTTGACATGCTTTCTTGGCACCAATGAAGTTTCTCTTTTTTAAGCTCTTTTCCATGTTCCAAGTCTGGAGTAGAACAAGTATTCAAGTTGATTTGAACTCACAAAAATATTTAATTCAGATTTATTTAGCTCTGCTGCTGAAGTAAATTGATCTGTTAATGGCATCGAGAACAGCAAATGACTTGATTAGGAAGAGAAAATGTGATTGATAAACTTCTTATTTTCTTGAAGAATAATTTGGCTTCTCTGAAGTAGCCTTGCTTTTGAGTCATTACCGTGACATTATTTGTGCACGCCACTGTACTCCAAAACAATTTTTTTTTCTTCAAATGTGGTCTCTAACAAGCTTTATCAAATATTCCTTGCTTCAATGCAACTTTAGGAACATTTTGAGATTTGAAATTGATACATTTTTTACAAGGAAATGGTAGTGTTTGAAAATGCCCATCACAGTTTTTAGTTTATCTCAGTTGAAAACAATCAAGAGATTAGCAAGCAATGATTTTTGTCCTTAATTCTCATATCAAAGCTGTTTGTGTTAACAAGATAAAATACATTCTGAGGCAATATGTGCAAAGGCTTATTTATCAGCAAGACGAATAAAGTTATCCTCACTTGACCTGAAATTTTTTCTTTGCTTTGTGCATTTTCTGGATACTTCTAAAACATTTAAATGAAAAAATAATTTATATTTCAACCACACTAGCACAATTTTATCTTCCTGTTTTGTTTTTTATTGTTTAATTTAAAACAAATCTGTAAGAAGTAAAAGGACTATTAATAAAATACTACTGTTTTTTCAAAATAAGCTCAATGCTACTGAGACTCATACATCTTTAAGTATCATCAGAAATTAGTTACTCAGTAAAGAAAATGAAGACTTGCTACTTTCTAAAGTTATTATAAGCATAAATCCATCTGTGACTACTTGTATTAGAGTAGCATGAAGGATGTTACACAAAAAACTTCTTGTCACAGTTTTGCTATCTCGTTTGAGCCAATTCTGTATATCCCAGGTGAGCTGCAGAACAACCTCATTTTGTGTTTGACTTCCCCTTCCACACAGGCTGTCATTAGAGGAGCTCAGTCCTATGACCCCTTGCTCTCTCCTTGTTACATCTTCTTGTGCCAGTTTCCTGCTGTGAACCGTGAATGCTCATCAGGACTTGAAGCAGTAGGCTTCCAGACTCTGTCTGGGGGTTTTATGCAGGTGGACAAAGGAGCTGTGATTGAGGCAGAGAGATTTTCACTTCCTTTTTTCCAGTGGCAGTACTGTGAGCACTGTCTATTTCAACTGTTTGATTCAATCTGCAATGCCTCACCCCATCTATAATTTGTTCTGTCATTCTTGGTCAAATCTGATACAATCTTCATGGAAAAGAGAAGAGAATCCTTATAAATCCTGGAATTAATTTTTTTTTGTCTCTTTATAAATTCAGAGTTTTGCTCCTTGTTCCTGACCATAGTTTAAAATGATGCTGTCTTCAATTATCATTATTTTCTATGCAATATGCTGATGATTTTGGGCTGTTTTGAAGCAGACCTTTGGTAACATCACTGAATGCTGTGGGAGGTTACACTCAAAATCCATTATTATTAGATAAAAAGTTTAATTTTGCAGAAAGAGGAATTAAAGGAAGATCTCAGAGTTGTAGTTTTGTTCCCCAAGAGCTGGAATTACTGACAGGTGCTGATCTCAGGAGATGACCAGAAAAAAGTATACAAAGCTGTCAATGAGAGAATTAGTAACTGAACTTACTAAAAATGAACAACAGGGTGAGTAATGGGATAAACGATTTTTAATTTTTCCAATTGTTCACGTTTTCTCTGGCAGGAGGGCACTTTCTGTGTCTTAGGAGGAATATCCCACTTAGATGACACAGAAATGCTTGAAGCTTGTATATGAAGCTTGGTTTGTGAATTTTTGGAGGATTTTGGTAGTTTGAAGGTGTCAGTTGTGAAGATGTTTCTGCTAATGTGGATCCTTCCTGCTCCTTGTGTTTTGTGTTGTGTTGATTCTTGAGGATGTTCTGGTTTTCTTTTCATTCTTCTGTTTCATTTATAAATATTTCAATTTAGCTGAAGTCTCTTGGAACAGAGGTAAGTTTTCCAAGGGGCTTTTTGAGGGATCTCTTAATATTTTTTGTGTTTTTACTGGAAACCCTGAAAGTATTTGGCTTGTAGGCAGATGAATTTTTATCCAAATTATAAAGGGAAATGTGAAAAAATGATAACAAAAGGAAGAAAAATAATCATAATATTTTAATTGAAATACCATTTGACTTGTGCTTGGACTGGGTGTTCCCTGTTATGCCCCATGGCAAGTAACTTGCCTGTGATGGTTTGTGCTGATGCAGCACTAGAGACAGCTGTTCACACTGAGGTCAGTCTTTGTGTGTGTTGGCCATTTCAGTCTGTGAGGGGATGGTAGTGCTGAGCTGGAAGCATATTAAGTAATGCAGCTAAAACAGGATTTTGCTGACATCACTTTTATCAGCCAGTCTTTCAAAGATGCAGAGCCCTAAATATCCATGCCGAACAGAGGGAAACATTGTTTTGTGGCATGGGATCTTCCAATTTCTGTTTTACTGTCTTCCTCAGACTCTTCCCATCCTTTGAACCTGTTGGATTCAGAATGAAGCACTGTGGTACCCTCTAACCCCTCTCCCTGCAGCAGTTCCTGTGTTTAAGATGCACCTTAACGTGTCCACTTTCACAAAGGCTGCCTTCCCCGCCAGCCCACCTGAGCTGCAAATGTTCTGCCTGTGGTTCTGGGGTTAAGCTGCATGCTGACACTGGCTCTATAGCAACAGAGACAGTTGGTCCAGATACTGAAGCTGTGCCTGCAGATAGATGAAATACCTTTGTTGATAATCTTTTTGAAGAAGGGTAAATGGAAGTAGGAAAAAAAAAAAAAAAAAGGAGGAAAAAAGCAGGTCAAAAGCAGAGCCTCGCTGAGAGGATGAAAGGAGTTAGAGTTTGTTTCTGTGGTATGTACCAGCTGATTAACTTTTTGCTTTGACTTCTGCAAGTTACAGTCTCCCTTTGAGGAGAGTTTGAGGGCTCCCTTGCTAGGCATTGTCAATCACAATAAGTCATAAAATCTGTACCCTGGAGTGCCTTGCCCTCCATGAACTGTTGGCGTGGCCCAGCTGTCCTTTGGTGTGAGGGGTGGGGCATCCCAGTGCTGGAGGCTGGAAAGCCATCTCCCTGAACACTGGCTATTTCTGATAGCAGGGGTATCCCCAGCGAACTTTGGAAGCTTTCTGATCCTTCAGGTGACACAGTGATCCAGCCCATCACCTGGGGTGGAACATGCAGTGTATCCTCTTTCCCAGCTGAGGATGGGACTTGCTTTCACCTCAATAATGCTTTTAGAAATACCCTTACTTTTGGTTGTATTTAATAGTCTTAGGCTATGGGTCTGTTGAAGCAGTGTGCAGTTTGGGGCAATAAACTGAGCAGTTGGACACTTGGATTCAGATCCCTGTACTCTCACCTGATGTTGACACAGTACCCATGTCTTTCTGAGTCTGTGTTCATGTAACTGAAATGGTGAAACAGTTCCTCTCTCTGTGAAGAGCATCACTTAGTTTTGGAGATCTAGCAGCAAATGGCACTTATTTAAAGGCAGGGTGATTTGAAGAATGTTAAGAGTTGGAAGGGACTTTAAAGATCATGCAGTCCCAACCTCCCCTGCCATGGGCAGGGACACCTCCCACTAGACCAGGCTGCTTAAGGCCTTACCCTTGGCCTTGAACACTGCCAGGGTTGGGGCATCCACAGCCACCCTGGACAACCTGTTCTAGTGCCTCACCACCCTCACAGTAAAGAATTTCTTCCTAATATCTAATTTACTCCTTGCTTTTCTGGGCAGTGAGCGCACATTGCCAGCTCATGTTGAGTTGTTCATCAACCATCCCCCCAAAATCTTTGTTGGAAGGGCTGTTCTCAGTACCTTCCCTGCCCAGCATGTAGGTGTGCCTGTGATTGCCCCATCCTATGTGTGCACCCTTGCAATGTGCTTGGTTGAACTTCATGGGTTTGCATGGGCTCACCCCTCCAGCCTGTCCAGGTCCCTCTGGCTGCCATCCTAGCCCTGCAGTGCATTGACTGCACCACAAGGCTTGGTGTCTTCAGTGAACTTGGTAAGGGAGCACTCCATCCCACCATCAGCATCGCTGACAGATGCTGAACAGTGCCAGCCCCAGCAGTGACCCCGAGGGACCCACTCTGAATTCCTCATGGTGCATGCAGCTATCATCTGCAGGCTGCTGGGTACAGAACGTCCAATCGTGGGCAGAAGCCCAAGTAGCCTGAGAGCTGCTCTCTCTTTGCCAAAAAGATCCCAAAGGGGTCTTCTATCAACTGTCCTGGCAAGTCCAGAGGACATTTAATCTGCTCTGTGTTTTAGGGAAAAATGAGAATCTTCATTTCATTTCAGCCATTGCAGTGAACAAAGTACGCTTGCAAGAGGCTGAGATTTGCCCTTAAATACAGTTCAGCCATACAAGCTGTCACTTTGGTCTGAAGCTGCTTGTGGTTCCCAGCTTGAATTCCCATCAGGATACCCCAAGTACATTGTTGCCTCTGTGCTTTTTGTAAGAAGTTTTTTCCCGAAATAGACTTTTTTGGACAGTGAAGGATTTTATTTTCTCCGTTGTCCATCTGGTTCCTTCATCCACATCTGGAATGCTATGATTACCCAGTCCACAGCAACAAAGATAATTTAAGTCTTAAAAAGACAGCAGAAGCTTGTGGAAAGGATTTATAACTTATTAGGGTGCCTGTGTATTTTTTCTCTGTCTAAAGAACGTTTGCAGTATTGTGTCATGTCTAAGAGTGAAATTGCCCTCAGGGAGAATTAAAATCTATCACAAAAACGTACTTGAGAGTAGCATTGTTTTCCTAGAAATCACTGTAAATACAAGAAGCACTGTAGGCAAATAGTGAAGCTGCAGAGTCCATTTCTTGGGCAATTTAGGGCAAAAGAACAAATATTCTTCAAATAATTGGCAAAGCAGGATAATTACTTTTATTTTTGTTACAAGTGGGATGTGGTTTATCTATGTGGCCTTGCCCATGCCCAGTAGATAGCAGATTACACTAACGCCTCTCAGAACTGATGAAGTCTTAAGACTGTGCACATAAAATAGAGGAAATCCAGTGTCATTTAGTGCTTTTGTTGCTAGTTCCTTAACTAAGGAGGGTGGAAGATAAAAGGTTAATCAAAGGTGATTCTTACTAGACTAAGTAACTAAAGGTGATTTTTTAGGGTGACACAAAGGTTTCTTTTCATTGCCCCTAATTTAGTGTCTCCCCATTCCTCCTTGCACTGCGCAAGCTGGGCAGGTCTGTTGTGCCATGTGAAACTGGTGAATCATTTAATGCCTGGCTGGCTGCAGCAGAGGGCTGGCGTGGCCATGAGCTCAGGGCAGTGGAGCAGGAGGTGGCACTGTACACTCTCTGCTGGCCTCCAGTGTGCTTCTGGACCAGAAACTCCATGAACCAGAGATTCCTGATTTTCAAGGAAGGCATGACAAGGAAAGCACAGAGAATGGATTTTAGTAAACTGTGAAGAAGCCCAGCAGGAAGAGGTGACAACCTCATATGGCAGGAGTTGTGTGTCAGAGTCCTGTGAAATGACCATACTGGCCCCCAGCTATCAATTTGACCGGTTTGGCTGGCCAATACCTCTTACAGATCATCTGATTTGGTGGGAGAACAAATGCTCAAAGCTCTGATAAAAAATAATTATGAAAACATAAATATGTTAGTGCTTTTCAAAGAATTGTAGCTATCCAAATGTCATGGAACTCCTCACAAAAAATACATTTTGACCAAAGATGCAATGCCAGAAATCAAAGTAAGAATCTGTATTTTCTTATGCTGACATGCTCCATTTTGCTTTAGTGAAGCAAGACTGGCTTCCTGCTGCTGATTGCAGTCGTGTGCCCTGTTTAAATATCTTCTGGGGAAGACCAAGGAGAATGAAGTTATTAAAAATCTGCGTTTCTCTGGGTTCATTTGAAATGAATCATTATTAAGCAATTGTGCCTCACAACTTTTTAGAAAGTGAGTATTTAATTGCTGCTATTCAAATGCATTTTCTTAGGGTATGATTCCCCTTTGGACATCTTTTCTCTTAGATAATTTAGTTTTAAAAATGCTGAAAATGGGAATAATGCACAATTAAGAATAAGAGTTGCACCACTCATTAGGAAGATGATGGACTGACAGAATCATGTTAAACACAGAGGAAGCAGAGATAGGCTTTATTTCCCCACACTTATTTCCCCTGACCCTTTGTGGATGCACCTAGAAGTCTCACACAAATTCAGGTACGTTTCTGGATCTGTGTGTGTTAAAAGAAAACTAGTAATTGATATTTCAGTGTGGATATAGAAAGGCAGGATGACAGAACAATATTGTCCTTTTTTTCTTCTTCTTCAGGACAAAATATTTGGGAATTTCTCTACCTCTTTAATGATTATAAAAACTGGTGGAAGAAACATTAGCCGTGAAGAACCCAATAGAAAAGAACAGCGAACTGAAAAGAACAGTTGTAATTGAAATTAGGAAAGAAAACAACTCATAAGCTGATTTGAAAAAAAATGGAGAATTTAAATTCTGCTGAATAGTCCTTTAAAATAGGGATTTTTTTTCATAGTAGATCCTATTGAATCTTTGAGTAACACATTGCTTCATTGCCTCTGCAAATTTATTTGTGCTTGTAATCTAAGGCTCCTAAGGCTAATCTAAGCTTTCCTGTGCTACTGAGTAGGTATACAATAAGCAGTCAATTGATTTGTGTTATTCTACCTAGTTTCAGAAGCACTTATTATACCAAATATCTTTTACTTTTCTGGGCACTCTAGCTCATCTCTCTTTGTGGCTGAGTTGTCATGCAGTAGTAAGCATCTTATAGTGCTTACTCTCCAAAATACGACTTTCATTTGTTTGTATTCTGACAACATATTCATTTTATTTCAATTTACGTATGCTTTCTGATCTTTCATGTGTTACTGTCTTCCATATAAAGCATTTTTCGCCCAGCTGAGTATTCAGTCCTTGCCAGCTATTTATAATTCACTAAAAGCCCATTTTCTGTTTCACACATCAGTTTGCATTGCAGCTAGGGTGGAATCTGTTATGTATTTGTGTCCTGTTTTCTCACTTAAGCAAATCCTTTCATTCTCACCACTTCCCACCAGGAGGTTACAGCTATTTAGCTGGTCGTGCACATGGACACAAAAATATGTTGTGGGGGTACTCAACTCAAAACATCCAGATTTGTTTCCCAGTATCTCTTCTTTTATACCTTTCTAACTGGTCCTGTACATAACCCAGCAATTTCTTCAGGCCTTGTGAGGAGTTTTGCTTGGTTCAGCCCCTATAGATCCATTAGGCTGCAGCCTAATAAATTGAAGAATTATAAATATTAATGATGAAATACCCCTCTGTGTCTCAGCTCTAGCCATCTTCTTGTGTGAGGAATGACCATTTTTTACAGTTGGCTATAAAGCCTGTCCATTGAATGACTTCTGTTGTGTAATCTGATATCCCATTATTTGTTTGAAGGTAAAATAATTTTGAAGTTGGCTAACAGTTATTTCAAATATCTTTCTGCAGAGAATAATGATGTGGGGGTTTTTTTTAGCATTTACAGAATAAGCAGCCTTTCAAGGCAGTTGCACTAAAATTTTAGAAGCTTAACCACAAAATGTTCCAAGGAATGAATCTTAAGATCATCTTTGGCCAGGCAGAGGTATAACCAGGCAGGGGTATATACTGACTTGATGGCTTGATAAGACTGACCTGAACTGACTGTAGGATCTAGACCAATTAACAGACTTGACCAGAATAATATCCATTGGCCCTTCCATTCATTTTTTAGGTGGTGCCTTCTGACTTTATCTGGCTCATGAGGTAGAGCTTCATTAGGATACCTCTTTTCCTGTTGTGTCTGCATTCTCCTGTTCCAGCAGTTTGTCCAAAGATGCTGTGTGGGCTCTGAAGTTCATTAAGTTCATTAACTGCTTCGATATTTGTCTGTATGTGCATACATGTATGTTAGTCTGCCCTAAAAGTAAATAGTCCTACAAGTTGTTGCTGATGCCTTGCCTAATTTGTTGTGGGCCTCCTTTCATTATTAAGCTGTGATTTTTTTAGTCTCTGGCTGTGGGTTGGTACATGCTGGGTTTGTTTTTGGGGAGGAAACTGAGTATCTTTTGTGCATTAGTTGCATTTTTATCTAAGCAATGTATTCTATGTTAAATTCATACATCCTCCATATCTTCCTCATACTCACCTGTTCTTTTAATTTGGATGGGAAAGGAAGTGTCTCTGTGGCGTTCTGAGGACTTCCACACCTCCTGGGAGTTAATTTTGCCCCCTCTTTAGAACAGGTCAATAGTGCTTATCAGGCATCAGGGTCACTGGCATCAAGCTACACTGCTGTGAGTTGAGGCCTTCTGGTTTCTCCCAGAAGTGAAACCAGACATCTCTTCAGAAGCACTTAGCTGAAAAGAGGATTTCCTAGAGTTTTAATCATACCCCTTCTGTTTTCACCCAAAATACTGTACTTTGGAGCTGTGCTAATTGACCTGATGTTCTGGTTTTAGATTCATGGTAGTAACCCTCAGAGCTAATTTACACAACGTGCTTTGAACTGAACTTGGTAATGCAAATATAATGTCCTATTAGCAAACTGTGAATGGTTCCTACTGGGATTTGTACAATGATTCTGAGTTCATTATTACTGTCATTCAATAGTGTGGATGAGTAGAGGAAAAATAATTAAACAAAGTAGTACTTTAAATCCCAGAAGGAATGTAAAATCAACAAAGTTGAAAACCCAGAAGTCTTAACTTGTGTTTAACATATACACTCTGTGGAAAGGAAGGGGGAAGCAAGAGTGTGTGTTAAATACTCAGCGTAGCTGCCCAGCCTAATTGGATGGAAAAATTGATACCCAGTGAATAATGTATTTTCCCCAAATGATTCTGTATTTCTCCAAATTTTAGACTGATAATGTTACATGGAAAATGGCTTAAGAAGTATTTTCTTCTAATCCTCCTTTAAATATAAGTCTTCTTCCAAAAGTGTTGCTTGGGGATTTAGCTGTGTGACTCCTGCTGATATCCCTGGAAGTTTCACGGCTAAAATGCACAAACAGCGCTTTGAAAAAGCCTCTTGCAATCCAACACTGTGGAAGCATTTGCTGTGTGAGCATTTCTCATTTCTACAACTAGACCTGGTGTTAGCAGCAAAATCTGTGGCGGACCTTAAAGCTGGGAAAATGTTGAATGTTCCTCAATTTTGCCTAAACATGCAGACTGGTACAAGTCCACTTCTATTAGATGGTGGGCAATTTGTCCCAATGTGTAACATTGAATTGTGAGGGAAGATGATGGAAAACCCACTCTAATTGTTCAAGTGACATATTAGTCAGTCAGCCAGGCAAAGAGGTAGCAGCTTAATTGAAAAATTATTCTCCAGTGTGGTGAACTGTACCACTTGGTTCTACTCACACTTGAACAGAGTGCCCTAGAAAGTTGGCTGTAATCTGCTCATCTGCTGCAGACCAGTGGAGTTTCCCTTGGGCTCAGTTCTTCAGCAGCACATTTCAACCTGGTCTTTGTCATTCGACTTTTTGCCCCTGTTTGATTCCCTCGACTTCTCTTTTCTCCAGTGGTTTCTGGGCAAACTGTCTCTCTTAAGCTGTTAACTGTCCAATAATTAGACTGGATACCTGAGCAGGAAACCTGAGTCATCTTCTCTATTTTCAGGCTGTGAGGCTCATAGAAAATTTCATTCCTTAGGTGTCACAGCCCAGGTTTGTTGTGGTCCAGCCAGTGGACAATTCCATCTGCCTGTCCACCTTTTCCATGAAGGAGTGGTGAGAAATGGATGGGTGTTGTCTGTAGAGCTGATTAGTTTGTCCTGAGAGTGTCCAAGAGAAGTTACTGCTGCACTTGCACCTTAGTGAGAAGGTTAAGAGAGGAGGCATAATTCTAATCCTAATGTTGGACTTTTTGGAATAGCCTCATAATGCTGTTCTTGCTGCAGGTTTTGGGATGTTCTGAAGATATGGACCTTGGTTTTTGCCAGAGTTGGATTTCTGCCCCGTGTCTTCAAAACTTAGGAAATTAAAATTTTTCTTTTCAAGGTGACACTTGAAAAATAATTTAGGTCATGAAGATTGCATCATCTAAGCATGTGAAATCATACCTAAGAACATTTGGTATTAGAAAATGTTCAATTATGCTATTATAGAAAAGTCTGCATCAGCTATTGGGAAGTTGTTTCAACATCACCAGAATGACCAGTAAAGTGTCCACAAACTGCTGTCTCAGGAATCCTTACTAGCTTGTACTTAAAAGTTTTCTTTTCTAGAAGTGGCTTAAACACTGCAAGTTTGGTACAGAGAGCAAAACCAGTAGTAAAATTCCCTGTGGTATTGAATGATTTACAGCTTAAGTGAAAGAGCAAAGCTGACAAAATCTGAAAAAGAGGAATTTGAAAGGCAGAGTAGAAACCAAAAAAAAAGAACGGTGGAGAAAATGACACAAACAGCATCAGCTTAGGAGTCAGGGAGGGAGACAGCTTGGGTCATATGGTGAATAAAATGTATGAGAAAAAAAATCATAGTCAAAAGTCAAGAAAGGGTGTCAGTTTCAACAGAAATTGCTATTATCAGGGATTTTTTTAAAAGGCCACTGCATTAGAGCATTCTGCTGCTTTGAAGAATGAGTTCAGTCATCCTACTTACAATATAGCAATGCAGAGACTCAATATGAAGGGCAGGACCATTAATTTCTTTACTTTATGGACATTACAGAAACAGAGGTCTTAGGGTTTAATTCAAACAAAATATTTTCTATTGATGCTGAAATGGTCTGCTTCAATCTAGAAAGAGATTTTGAATAGTAATAAAGCTGCTTTTTTTCATCATCTTTCTAAGCTAAATACGAATTCTGTCTTAAAAAAAAAACCACAAAAAGCTACAGGGAGCTCAAATATTTTATAGTTTATCCAGATAAGGGGAAGATGTAGATTTATACCTGGCTCTGATGACCAAAGAGGGTATTGAGGGAAAAAAGATAAGAAAGAGAGGGTAGATCAGTGAAGATTACATGGTAATATGAAATATGCTCGTGTTTGTCTTCCATTGGAATGTAATTGGAATCCCTTTTTTATTATGCAGTGTAAATTGCTGTTTACAACTAATTCATAAAGTGCACTTTATCACCATAGGTGAAATCTTATGCCATTGTTGTGACCACATTAGCTTAGAGATATTAAAGCTGTTGTTTTCAAGAGCTCTGCTGCAGTAGAGTTTTGCACTAGAAAGTTAATAAGAAAACTAGCAAAAAATTTACAGTGTAAACAACATTTTGAAGTCAGCCAATTAAATTAATGATCCTGTCTTGAAAGCAGTTCAGAAAAACATCTGTCCACTCAACAGTGTGCCCTTGTGTCTGTGACTCTGCCCTTTTGGGTGCTCAGGATTAGCAGAAGCACTTAGCGCACGTACATTCTTGTAGGTACATCTGTTTTGCTCAGCTGCAGTAATTCTCCCACTTAGATTGTGTAAATCTCTGCCCCAGCTTTGTGTGTAAGGAGCAGAGAGGCTTTTAAGGCATCGCTGAATGTTCATGGTCAAAAGCATCATGTTTACATTGATATGTCAGGCATAGCCAAACATTGCTTGTGGGTTTAATGAAATTCATATGCCGTTATGTGCAGGTTGCATAATGTCAGGAGGAAGCAGCTAGGGCAAAGATTATTAGGGATTAAGGAAAGTGGTATATTAAAGCTCTCTTGTCCCTGAAATGGCTGCAGAACAGGCTCTGCTCAACCTCTCTGCTAGCAGCTTCACATTTTTTCTTGTTTGGAAGCCCTGTAATTGCATTGCAGAAAGGGTGACTGGTACAGCCAACAGTGGTCAAATAGTTTAAAATGAGTTCCTGAAAACTTCCATGTATGTGGGACACTGCTTCTCTGTATCATGATATCATTGTCAGCTATTTTCTAAAAAAGAAATTGCTGCTTCTCTGAAGTTTCGACACCAGTTCTAGATCCTTGGAGAGAACAGCAGCACAAAAAACATAAGCTATTTGCAGGTATCGTTTGTAAGCCTTGGTGCAGGAAGTCCCTGTTTTATTTGATGTCATTTCAAGGTTGTTAAAAAATAGCTTGGAATTCTGAATATTCTTTCTCATCACTGTTGCAATTTGTATTACTTCTAACCTTCAGTATATACCTTGAAGCTCTACTTTGCTTTCTTTAAAATTATCTGAAGGACTGATGTCTTAGTAGCAATTTGTTCTACCATGAAGGTAACTGTTTGTGATTTTCCTTTGTCAGTACGAGCGTTGGCTTTTCACTTATTTTTTCACTTTTTTTCCACTTTTTTTGTTACTTTTCAAAGCTCTTATACTTGTATGCTGCTCTCCCTTTAATCTCGTTTAGTAACCAGATTCTACAGCAGCATTTGGGGGCAAATTCCGGTTTTCTATTTTTTTTTCTGTGTTGCAATGATGTGGTTTTCTTCTATAAAGAAATTTTGAATACAGTTTCTCAAATATTTCATTGTATTTGTTGAAGTAAAAACATATTTTATCCTCTGACTTCGGGCTGTCTTTCTCTGTAGGTGCCTGGGTTCTTGCTAATTTGTATGGCCTGACTAGCAAGCATGTTGAGATAGGAAAAGAATAATCCGCAGCATTAAGACTAGCATGAAATTTTGCAGAGTCCTTTTAGAAAAAAATTTCTGCAGGGTTTAGAGTGATTGAGAAAAATCTTTGCTCATCTTTCCTTTGTGACCTTCAATTAAAATGCCAAAGTGGGTTGGTAATTTAATATAATTTTTTAGTTGCTATTTAGGTATTAAAGCACTAGGTGTAAGACTGCGTACATGGAAGTTCAGCAGAACAGCTGCCTGAAACCAGCTCCTGTGTCTTTTAGGAGCCTTGATGTTGTTGAATGGCCGTGACATGTCCTGTGGTCTATGGATCATCCATATTAGCTGTAAAGTATCCTCTTAAGTCAAAAATTGAATTGTGATTTCACTTGTTTTATAGTTTGTCTGTCAGACAAAAATGTTTGACCTGTTCCTGCCTTTCATAACATAGGCATTAGGTGTTGTCAGTAATTGTCATGGAGCTTAGCCTGTGCATAAAGCCTTAATTGTTCTCTGTTGTTTGTATTGGATAGCTGTATAAAGGGCTCATTCTGGGTCTTTTTGTCTTATCTAACAGTGTTAAAATAAATCTTACTTCCAGGAAAAACTTGTGGCAATTCAAGTAACGAGTTTGAACTCTTCTGGTGCCTTTGCACATGTTGAGTCTGGTTGCCGTGTTCGGGTGAGTAATGATTTCCAGATGATGTCTTGTGACTGCTGACAATCTACAGAGGACAAGCTGGACACATGGCTCTCCTTGATGTTCAGGCTTTGCTTTGTGAGGAGAAAGGAAAAAGGGAATTTTTTTTTTTTTGTTGTTGGAGCAGGGAGGTTGAACAGATGGTCAGCAGAGGATTGAAGTAATAGGTGGTAAACAGGCAGAGAGGAGAACCAGGAAGGAGAAAATGTAAGCAGATTGCTCTCTGATACCTCTGCGTTCCCCTTCATTCCTCCCCGGTTGCTTAGTAAAGAATGCAAGAGAGATAGGAATAGAAAGTGAAAGGAAACTTTTCTCATGGGTTTTGGAAAAGAGATGATACTTTCAATACTAAAGTAGTTAGTAAGTTGTCTAACAAAGTGTAAACAATGAGTCTGGCAGCTGCAGAGAAGCAAGGAGAACAGGATGGTCCTATCCATGTGATGGAATGGGAGAGGAAAATTCAACCTTCACTTTCCTATAGGAGAGTTCAGGAGCCTTCATCCCCTGAGGATGTTATCAGTGAAGATCTCCAGCATTCTTCCAGAAGTGGCACTATAAAGTCACTCTGGAGCTGGAAATTGCGCATGAGTCCATGTCCTAGCTAATTTTAAATAAAGTTTAAAAATAAAGTTAACTGTCTGCAATGGAGAAAACCTTTCTGGGGCAAGTTGGCTTATTTATGTCAGCAGTGTAAAGCAGAGAGAGCGTTTCATTTGAGCACAGATTTTCCTGAAGTGAGAATGTAGGAATGGTTTTCTCCCTGGTTTTCTGCAGCCAATTTAAAATTCCATTTAGTGCACTCCAATCATTTGTAGCTTTTGAATCTTTTGTGGAAAAGTAACCAAACCTGTGATAGGGGATCTACACCTAGCCTGTGGTTACTGCAGAGGTGGTACATGCAGGGCAGAAGTTGGAAGGCCAGGAGGCTGCTTCCAGACATGGGGTTGCACACTGCACAGGTGGGTGGTCTGGTGCTATGTGCTTTGTGACCCTCTCTACTCTTTATACAGTCTCTTAAAGTATCAAGGCCAATCTTTTTTCATGTTATTATGAGCTCTGGTGACTGCTGGGCCTATTGCCCCTTCAGTTTAGAATCAGTATGCTTGCTTTGATACTGTGTAATAAAACAATGCGTAAAATTTCAGCTGTTTTGTTTTTTTTTAAGGTAAATTATTTACTGAAAGTAATTTGCCTCCTTCTGCCTGCTGTCTCCCACATGTAGCATGGAAGGAATCCCTGTGTCAGGTTTGACAGATTTTTCAGAAATTTGAAAGAAACTCAGAAACCATGTGAAAGTATGGTAATTCTCTTGAATGTAGGCAATTTAATCATCACAGAACTTGAAGGGTCACCTGTCTCTTTGGATGAAAAGTGCTGCATGCAACAAAGAAGGTTCAGGAGGCAGATTCTGGGAATGTCTGTTTCTCAAATGTACCTTTTTATGCAGGGTGCTCCTTGTCGCCTCTGCAAACCTTTTATGCCTTGCTCAAAGACAGAATTGTCAGTTGTTATAGGCAGAGCTGCTGGCACCTCCTGTCATTTCTCTTTGTAAGATCTATTTTCTGTTTTTTACTTCTTTGTCAAACTTCTGTTCATTCTGAGATTTTCCATAACTTATATCTGCTCTGACATCTAACTTGAGAGCAGAATGTGGCTTCTCTGTTAAAATCAGTATCTTCTGTATGCTATCTATGTTTAGTTGTAATTTTTTGCATCAAAGGCAAGGTGCCACTTGTCTTATTGCATACTCAAAATCATTGTTGCACCAAGGTCTACAAATTAAGCCATCTGTAAATATTCTGAGAACTTTGACATGAGCAGAAGGGGTATTTTCTTTGCCTGCTTCTACAATGTGTAAAATACTGCCATTTTTCCAAATGACCTGGAAAAATTTGGCCAAACTTGGCCTTTATGGGATCTCTTAAAGAGAGAACGCTGTTTCTCCTGGGCTTGCAGTGCCCACCCATTCCCAGCATGCCTGGAGGTTAGACTGGGCTTCCTCCTGCTCAGGATGTACCCAGGTGCTAGGGAGAAATGGAACTGAGGAAGGTGAGTTGTTCACACTGTTTCAGTCTTTTCCTGTTTCAGTGCAGTATTAGGGCCAAAATGCTATGCTGTCCTGTGTTGTGCCAATTTTGTATTTCTCTATTACTCTTCATAGATTTTTATTATTTCCCATATTTTCCCAGAGTGAGAGAGTATAAAGTGGAAATACCCTACAAGATTTTAAATGTGAGAGTGAGCAAAATGTTTTAAGACAGTGATGCTCCAGATGGAACCTTTATTTGTTTGCTTCTATGTAAGAGAAGCAAACCTGTGCCCTGTGATATCAGAGCAGTTGACTGTCTAGTGCTGGAGAGGAAAGTGATGTTGATGGAAATGTTCACATGGACAAGATACTACATACTCCATCCCTCTGAGAGCTCTGAAAGCAGTGGAGTGTCATTTGACAGTGGATCCCTGAAAGCCCTCTCTTCTCCTGTGGGATGGGATTATGATAAGATCAACATGACTGAATCACCCAGCTGTTGTTGCAGTCATCTTTTCTGTCCAGAGGGACTGAGGCTGTCTAGCAGCCCTGCATGGTACAGCCCTGCTGCATTCACAGATCTCAGACCCATCAGAGCTGCTGCTCCTGAGCTGCCTGCCAGTGCTATGCCACTGCAAAGCACAGCTTTCCATTTCCGTGGCAGGACAGTATCCTATTCTCCAGGCAGCTGCTTACAGACAGAGGGAAAAACCTTGTGATTTTGTGTTATGGAAAAAAAACTTGTAATTGAGTTATGAAATCATCTCAAATTAGGTAAAGAATATTTTCAGCTCTAGTTGAAAATATTCTCTGCCTAATTTGAGATGATTCCATAACTCAATCTTACTCTAGTCAAGTAAGATTAGGTTGTCTTTAAATGTCTGGCTTTCATTTCTTAGATGTTCAGTACGGATGTTTGTGTTTCCAGTTCACCTTTATGTAGTGTTTTTAATTGCAGAATAGCCAGTCCATTTGACCTCCCAAATTTTTGCCACCTCATGTCTGGTGGCAGTAGTTCCCTCAGTTATTTTCTGCTGTGTTGCAATGTTATTCAGAGGGTTAGTACATTTCTTAGAACAAACCACAATTACTGGAAAAGACAGATAATAACTACGTATCTCGGTATTTACTTCATTCCTGGATGACAGAAAACCAGCATAGAATTTCATTTGCCTTTTAAAAGTATTTACACTTCTTAAATAAGGCATTTATTTTTGTGCCTTTAATCCTGACCTTTTCTGTTCTTTCTACTTTGGTTCCTTGAGATCAATGCATAGGAGAGTGGCCATTGTTCTTCACAGAGCTTGTTCTTTGGGGTTTTCCCCTGTCTGTCTGCAGGATGCAAAATTCCTTACCATTCTGTATGCAAAATCTTGTTACTGAGGCTTGATAAGTCATCGTGACATGTAGTTGGGCAGCTAAGATGTCAAGTGTCACTCTTTTCAAGTGAACCTTTGAATATATCAAAGCCACTCTTCAGTTTTTCAGACCCCAACTTCACACATTAATGTAGTACATCTTTCATGACAGAAAAGATCAGGCAGATTTGCATAGAATCCATTTCTGCTTTCATTTTATATTAGTGTGAATAACAATTTTTACATTAAAAAAAGTATAGTGACAGGAGAAGCAATGTCAGCCTTCTTCACATCTAATTCTGTCCTCAGATCAATACATGTCTATGGAGTTTTTTTTATTTTTATTCCTAGATCCTTAAGTCAGGCAAAAATGTCATTGAAGCCAGTGTGTCGCAGACATCTTTTCATGAAAATCCTTTCTTTAGGATTTTTTCCTCCTGAGAAGCTGAGAGGCCTCAGGAACAAAATATAAACATTGATTATCTGCTGCTGTGGAATGCGACAGGTGCATCTGTGATTGGCCCATCTTGGATGTTTATGATTAATGGCCAATCACAGCCCAGTTAGCTCAGCTCTCTGTCTGAGACATAAATCTCTGTTATTCCTTCCTTTCTATTCTTAGCCTAGCCTTCTGAGGAAACCTTTTCTTCTATTCTTTTAGTATAATTTTAATGTAATATATATCATAAAATAATAAATCATGCCTTCTGAAACATGAAGTCTCTTCCCTCATCTGAAAACCCCTGTGAACACTGTCACACCAGTGGGAGTTTTACTCTACATAATGTAATATTTGAGAAGGAACATTATGCTTGTGGATCAGAAAGGCTAATTTTGTAGGGATCAGGCTTGTCATGCAGGCAGGTAATGTCTGGCAGTTCTTTTTATGCTGGGTGTTGGTGTAGGAGCTATTACATCTCTTCCAACCTTTAATTTTGTGTAAAACTATGTGTCATTATTCATCCACACTGTCTATCCATAAAAAAAGAACAAGAAAAAGAAAAAAAAAGAAATAATACCTTCTAGGATGGAAGGCAAAAACTTTACTTCAGAATTTGTACCTCTTGGACTCGGTGAATGACTTGTCTGGTAAAGAACTACTCATCTGTGAAAACTACTGTGATATTGACTGCTATTTTTTAAGACCCCTATTCAATTTTAAAGATTTATTCTTCTGAGTTGCCAACCATTTACATCTGGAGCATCCATATGAACACTGGGTTTGAGGTATTTCCAGTCAAATACTCAGGTTTTATAAAGTTTTAGAAAATATTGATCATAGTATCCAAAGCATATCTTATAGTCCATAGGTCTTTTTAAGTTCAATTTTGAGGACCGAAGAATAAGAAACTGAAGAATAAAAGTAATGTTAGGCTTTCATGTGCGGGCTTGAATAATCTCTGTAAGTAATAGAAATAGCATTACCCCACTGGGGCTGCCTTCAGATGAGAGATGACACGTAATGATATTTTAAAGGAATGCTATGTAGACTAATTATTAAATGGTATCTGTGCAGCTTCTAAAACAGCAGATTTACATTCTGTAGCAATTAAAAGGCCACCACAGGAGCTCACTGCTGCTTCTCAGTCCTCTCTGACCAGAACTGATTCCTCCAAGATTGGACTTTGTTGTAAGAAGCAAGAAAAATTTAGGATAAAACAAGGGAAAGAAATGCTGACTCACTTTTCTTCAATTAAGACTTCACAAGAGAAGTTTATTTTTAGTCTTAGCAAATAACCTGGTGTTTTGATCTTCTGCAAGTATTTATACTTCTTTATTTTAATAGAGAATTTATATTTCTTTATTTTAATAACTCCCCTCAAGGCTAATATAAGCTAAGCATGTAAATCCCCAGAGAACTGATGGAAAAAGGCAACCCCATTCACTTAAATGTAAAGATAAACCATTTGGCATGCAGAGAAGAATCTCATAAATTATTATTTCTTTTCTTTCTCTGTCATCTAGTACCTTCTTGGCCAGATTGAAAGCACATACAGTTTCCTGTTTGCATTTTTTTTTGCTTTGAAGTGATGTTGAATAGATTCATTAAATTAGAACAAAAAATCTGCTAATCTTTTGCTTGTCTTCTATTTCAATGGATGATCTAAAAGGCTGAAAGTATTGTGTTTGTTGCAAGGGAAGTAACCTTAATCAGATTTTTAAGATATGTTTTCCTTCCAGCAAAATCCCAGGTCACAGCTTTTCCAATTACACGGAGAAGAAGGCAAGGAGACAAAGCTAGTCTGGGGAGCTTTCTCTTTCACAGCAAAGTTTGCATTTCTTTTAATGTAGTTAAAACGTTTGACGGGAGAGAGTAGGGTTTAGTGATGTGAGGTGATTTCCAAATGAGTGTTAGCTTTTTGCTGACCTACTTTTGACTAGTGGTGTATTCTTGCCCATTACTTTTTGTCATTGAATAATGCTGATATATTAAGCTGTGTGCTTCAAGGGCGTTGTAAAATTGCTTGTAGGGGCAGGACTGAACTGTGAAAGTGCGAATTACTCTATCAGATCAAACCCAATTAAAAAGTGACAAGCACAGCAGGAGAAATTGAAAGCAAGGTTTATCTTTCATGTAACGTAAGAAGTCACTATATCGGTTAGAAACAAAGTGAGTGTGAAACAGATTCTCCACCTCTTCTCATCCCTCTCCAAAAATTAATAATATCTGCTGACTTTATTATCCAAAAGAATAAGCCCCAGAGTTGTAACAGCTCACGCTGAAGGACACTGTGACAATGGCAAGAAAAGGGGAAGCACAGCACCCGAACACCTTGAAGCTATTTGCTATCAAAGTGTGCACCGGGCCTCAGGTCAGCACATTTGGGGATTGATGGATAGGGAGTTTGCAAGAAGTGCTGGCCATTTTTATAAAGCTGTAGTGTGTCATTAAAGAAAGACTTGCAAGCTTGCAGGCTCTCCACAGTTCTACAGGAAGTGTAGGAATAAAAGCATGGTAAGGAAACTGTGAGCTTTTACTAAGCGCTGTAGTTACAGACCTGCTACAAACTAGGGAAAGTCATTTAGTCTTCAGTGCCACTGCAGAAATCCTTATAAACCCTTTTGCATAACATCCATCAGCACTTTTCTAATGAGTAATTGGGCCTGTGAATGTATAAACTAAGGCAGTTGTCTATGTACAATAAAATATTGCAGAATCCTGCTTCCAGACTGCTGGGCTATGGTATGGGTTTGGGTTTGGGTTTTTTGATTGTTTCAGGTTTTTGTGTTGTTTGGCTGGTTTGCTTGTTTGCTAATCTAATAAGCTCATATATCAAACAAAACAAAACAATGAACAAGTAAATCAACCTGCAACATGTGTTCTATACCTGCCATTGCATTGCAGACAGCTTCAGTGATGTGTGACTGCTGTGTGACCTGGTGCACACCACCTTCTGCAGACAGTCGATGTTACACTGACCCTGATGCTTGCTGCTAATGGTATTACCTCAGTGAGCTCCTCTGTGTGTAAACTTTAGCACAGCTGATTTGGCTAATGCTGAGTTTTCAGATCAGGATTTGGTGGGTGGCATTCGACTTTACGAGGGGAAAAAATCCCAACAAACACAGAAAGGGAAAGCACTTGTATGTAACCTGTGCTTGGAGCCATCGTACTGTGAGGAAAGTGGGGGAGATGAGTGTGTAAACTCACAGGGTACCCGATCCATTTAGCATGTTTTCCCCATAAAAACAGTGATGCTCTGTAGGATGCCTCTTCACATAAAATATATATTTGATGTACAATGAATTAAGACTTTAAAAGAGACCAAGTGATTTACAGTCCTATGAGACTTGGACTTTGCAAGCAGCTTATAGGGAGGAGGGAAGAAAAGTTGTCATATTGTGGAAATGGTTATTATCTAAAAGCCTCCATTTTCCTGGAAGAGGTTTACTTTCTACCATTGATGGAGTACCAATGGTCATTCAAAAGAACAGCTTTGTTGTTGTGTGTTATGGTAAGTCGTCTTTTGGAGTGTCTTCTGGGTGAAGAAGTTGTAGGGGCTAAGAGAATGTCTAGGTCTGAGCTTTAAAAATAAACAGACACACACACAACTATCTCCCCAGACACCAACCACAAAATACCCCAACCTAAATTTCATAACAATCTTGAGTGGTATTTCTTTTCATTCTGTAGTGTTTTGGTTTTATCAGAAAAGTTTGATACAAGATTGATAACAGTTTAAAGGACTGTTCTGCATGGACTGATGCATTTGTAAGGCTGGCTTACTTCTCCTGAAGGTAAAGAGGAGTAATGGATAATATTTCTTTTTTGTGGGGATGATTTTTTTTTAGCTGTCATTGTTGCCTTTATTTGTATTTTATTTTGTCAAGAGGAAGCTTCTGCATACTGTGTGTTTGTTAGTCTCAACATTTTTCTGACCCAGCCAAGAGGTTAATGCATTTGTTATTGATCTATTATTATAATATAGATACAATAGACTTTCAAGAAAAAAGGGAGAAGACACCCACACTGCAATTTGAATGTGAAAAAGATTAATGAAATTCTTATTCCTAACTGACATGTGTAAAATATGTGGGTAAGAGATGAGTTGGTTTAAAAAAAGAAAACCCCCTCAGAACTGTAAAGTTATATCATTACCTAACTTTGGCCTTTATTTTGCAGTGACCAGTGTAAAAGAAAATGCTGAGAAGTACATGGAGATTCTGGAGGACAAACTACATAGGTAAGGATGGTATCATGAAAACCTTTGAAATCTTAAAAATGCTTGTACATGCAGCATTGATATGCATAAAAGTGTTAGGAACTTGCATTAGAATAATACCAAAAATAGTTCAAAGTAGGAAATACTGTTTGTGTTAAGAGCTCTGTTCATGGCTGCATTCAGCAGCCTGGCAGTGGGTGCAGGTAAAAGAAAGAATCACTGTGTTCTCCAGTGCAAAGGGCTGCTCTGGAGCAGCAGTGGTCCAGCCTCAAATATTGGGGATATGACAGCTGGGTGAAAAATCACCCTTCTGCTCCTATGCAAAAACCAACACTGAGCAGGGCCAAAATAATCCCTTAGCAGAGTTCTGGACATCTTTAGCAAATAATGACAGTCAATATAACAGTTTTGAAAAAATGCCAGTTTGGGGTATTGGAGAGAGCAAATACAAACCAGGACAACAATAGAGATATTTTAAGAACTGAATCCTTATGCAGAATTTACATCTTTTTATGCCTTTTTTTTTTAACAAACACTAACGTTTCTATTTCCTTCTTTTGCTGTGTGAAGAGGGTTCTAGGTGACCCCTCTGACTTTAGGATTCTCCTTGAAATATGATTAGCAACTATTACAGTGCTGTTGTAATGGAATCTTCTAGTGAGTGAACTTTGCCCTGAATGAGTATATTTGTAGGCTTTCATGGGTTGTAATTGGAGTTTGTGTCATAATAAAATGTAATCCACCAACTAAGCACTACTTCCATTTCCGTTACTAAGCAGGTATAATTAATAAATTGTTGCCCTTGCTATTTTTTGTTCTATTGATAAAGATAAGGTTTTATGTATTTTGCTCACTCATGATTTTGAATATAGAAATATTTATTTTACTCAACTCGTAAATTTAAAAGATATTCCAATCTGAATGAAAAAATGATGGAAACAGACCTGAAGATCAAGCTTTGTTTCTGTGTGCTGCTTAGCCATCTCTTATTAACATTTTTACTCCATATATCTCAGTCCATAAGTTTAAGACAAGTCTTAAGGACTTTTTATGCTGTCTTTTTGAAAACCATACTCTTTATTAAAAAATAAAGTATAGCAACAAGTTTTGATGTTTCTAGAGTGTATGGATTTAATTGACGTATGAGACTCTCAGAAGGATGTAAATTTCTCTTTAAGTGTTAAATACTTAGAGAAGCTGTATGTTTCTCCTTCCAGAGGTTTATCAGATAGAATTTGCAGGTCCCAGATGGTGAAGATTCAGTTCTGAACTTGTTTTCCAAGATGTGCAAATGGTATTAATCTAAAAATAGTTCAAGTAATTAAGAGCTAAGAATTTGAATACTGATGGAAAGAGAAAATCTTTCATGTTTTTATGAGAAAGAAGTTTCCAAGATACTGTGTCTTGAAAAATATTTTATTTTTATGCTATTTTAATTTTAGTTGATTATAGATATTTGGTTTTCTATAGGTTCTTTTTAGTTTCTTTAAGTAGTTAGCTACACCTGCTTTACAGCTTGAGCAATAAAATAGAAAAGCAAGCAAGAGCCCAAGGGGCTTCCCTGAACCCTGCCCCTGCTTAGAGCAGTAACTTGAGAGAGTTTCTCTTTTTTGGTCTTCGTATAAATGCTCAGATTACTCATTTGTATATATCATAAGCTAAAGAAAGAGTCTCTAAGGAAAGTTTAAAGAGTAAGTTTTAAGATTACATTTTAGACAGAGATAGAATTTGCATCTGGCTCATGGACGCACTTTTGGGGAGGCTCTTGAAACCAAAAGAGGATCAAGTCTGGGTAGCATGAATTCAAATAAACCTCCAAAGCTTTTTTCCAGATGAAACCTATAATTTTGCCAGGTAATGTTTCGAATAGAAACAGCCTAGATTGAGATCACTTCAGTTTAAGATACAGCTTCAAAGTAAAGCAGAACTCTTAGAAATGTCATTTTTGACCATTTTGTAACAGAAGGAAAAGAAAGTTAATGAAGAAATCTCTTGACAAAACAGCTTTAATGAAGATTCAAGTTTCAAAAAATCAATTTTGTCAGTTAATTTCCCTCCCCCCTTCCCTTTTCTCTTTTATTTTCTTAAGAAAAGTTTGGAATATATTCCTCTTGTCCGTTTGTTTTTGTTTTTTTTTTTTTTTTAATGGAGGGAGGGGAGGGTAGCCTAGCTCATATGCTGGAGTACTTTTTGGGGAGGTGGGGGTTTTGGGTTTTTTGTTTGTTAGTTGGTTGGTTTTTAAAACAAATGCAGTACTTTTCACTGCGACCTAAAAGATGCATCCATTGTCAGGGAGCTTAATACAATATGTTTCATTAGGAATGCTACTCTTTTGATAGCCTTGTATCTAAAGAAAAAAATGGGAAAACATGCATTGACAAAAAATGGAAATATGTTCAATAGCTGATAGCTTCACCCCAAGGAAGGCAAAGAACCCACTATGTATACAGATTACTTGACACTCTTTTTTCCTGATTTAAAATATAGGTTATTTTCTGACAGCAGACTGACAGTCATTGAAGACAGTATCCTCCAATAAAAGAATGAACAAATAGCATGTGTAATAAGCTGCTGTCTGTCTCTTTCCTAGTCACCAACATACACCAAGCCATTCTCCAAGTTTATACATTAAATAACTGGCTGCCCTCTTGAGATTGTAAATCTATTGCTTACCTTTTGTTAGGAAGCGGGAGATGTGCAAAAGTGGTGAGAGTTAGAATAATAAAAGTGAGTTCAGCAGAGACCTCTGTCTGTGTGAATATCTGAAGTACAAGAAGTTTTGCATTGGTAACTTCAGCTCATCACTTGAGCCATTTAGGAGGGATTGTACAGGACAAGTTTACAGTAATTGCTCTAGCTCATTGAAATTCAGATGAGCATCTTCTCATGGGACCCTTGTTCTGCCACAGAAAGTGGGAGTTTTTTTCATTTCGCTTATTTCTACACCAAGTGAAGGCTTTGCTAGCACTTTATATTATTGCCATGAATAAAGTGGACTTCAACCATCCAACTCGTTCAAAAACCACCAAGTTCTGCCATAAGTGAGCTTTAGTCATGTAAATGGGTGAGGGTCACAAACTGATCCTAGTCAAGAGTGCTGTAAATGCCATTAAAGATTTCATCTTGAGCTGTTAGTGCCTGTGTGTCATGTTACAGAAACTGATGCCTGCTATAGGGAAACTGCTGTGCTAAGGCTACTGAGTAAGTCTTTCCAAAAGGTTTTCCCTCTTGTCTGTGGAGCAGCACAGGCATGCTTGGGAGTGCCAGATGGTCTGTGGTAATTTTGTGTAACCTATGGCCCCCCTCAGTTGTGCTGAGGGCTGTTCCAGCTGCTGGTAGTATCTCAGCAGTGCACAGATAGGACTGAAATGTCATCTTTGCCTGCCTGCCCCCAGGACTGTGTGTTTTCTGCTGTGCTTCCAAGAGACTTCACAGCCCCATCCCTCGCTGGATAATGATCTGATCTTATTTTGCTTACCAACAGTTCTGCTGCTGGAGTGTTAAAATGCAGGTTAGACAAAATATTAGATCCTTCTAGTGACTAATTTAGTTCCTTTCTTCTTCCCAGCTGGTCTAAGTCATACACAGCTGTGAGAACATTAGCTCCAAAATTCTGAGAAGCAGACACTTTATATGTGGTGATGCATTCCTTTATATCTCTTGGCCCACATGGTGATGACTTCTAAATCCCTTATCATAGCTGTCTCAGGCTGGAAAAAATTTTTTTGTACCAGCTGATGTAAAGATGACATTTCTTGAGCTGAGGGAATTTAATGTGATTGTACTGTTCTCCAGACCTCAAAAGATTATGCTGTGACTTCCATTCATCACAAAACCAGGGCTTTTAAGGGGCTTTTCCTAATTCCCAGATAGGAATAATGAAATTATTTTTGGGGAATAATATTATTCAAGAATAACTGGTGACAATTACACAAAGGTGTTTTATTGAGCTATTTTCTGTGCTATCCTGCAAGAAAGGGAAAATGCATAAATATAACAAGATGCAATACTGCAGTGACTGTACTTTGCCATTGTTGAATGATACAGCAGCAGGTAAATTGGCAAATGTGTGCAAAACCTTTCTTCTTTAACTGACTCTCTTCTGTTGTTTGTCTTGGGTTCATTTTCTGTTCAACAATGTTTGTTTTCATATTAATGGTGCCTTATTTTTATTCGTGGATACACGGTAGGGAAAATGTCGTGGAGTCTTACTCTGATGTAACTTGTGCTCATCTGCATGGCTCCTCATTCACTGAGGTGTTAAGATAGTTGGTGTGATAAAGGCACCTTGCATTTATTGAAGCAGCAGAAAACAAGCCCAAGGTCTGTTTTACCTGATCTCGTGTGTGGTTTTTCTTTTAGGAGTTTCAATCAAATGTCACTTGCCTAATTCAGAACAAATGTGGCTGCAGCCTGGTGGCTCAGACTGCTAAGGGCATGCACATTTTCTCTATCAGAAACAAGGTTTCTCATGCAGGCAGTGCTTTTAATGTGTTTGAGGATGTCATCTTCACTGAGATCTTGCCCCTTCAGGCAAGACATAAGATATTCTAAGGGTCCCATGCCATAGGAGGACAGGTCAGGATTAAATGCCGCCACATTACCTTCCAGTTTACATGAAAATGAACAGTCTTAGAGCTCACTGTCTTTCCTTACTATTCACTGTTAGCTTACATACCACATGCTTCATGTCTCCTTTATAAAATACTAAGTTTCAGAAATGGTTTTGGGAGCAGAGCTGGGTATGAATGCACTGAATAGCACAGCACACTAAAAGGACAGTGTTTCACACTGCTGATGGTCTTAAAGGTAGTCTCACCTCAAAAGGACTGTGTATCCTTGCAGATTTGTAGCTCTTTCTCTGTTGTTCCTGTATGTATGGAATATTTTGTGGCTTAATTTAACATTGATTATATAGGGGGTAGTTTTCCCAACTGTGTTGTGTGCTTATGACTTCAGGCTGTTGTTTATGAGGGGTCCTTTTCTTCATGAAAAAATGCCCTTGGATGGCAGTGGAATCACTTGTGTTGCCTTCTGTTACAACAAAGGACTGCAGGACTAGGCTCGGTGTGATTAACTAAAGTACTGAAAATTTGGAACACATTTAGAAATCGATGCTGCATGAAGTGAATATGTACATAACTTGCCAGATCCATAAATTTGGAAGAAATCTGTGCACCCTCCAGTGACATTTGAAGGTATTCTGCCTAATTGTGGTTTGCTGTTCTTTAGAGTAAAAGAGTTTTCTCTTGACCATACTGTGTAGTTTTATCATACTGGAGGGTACACAAAAAGTCTTCAACCACTACCAAACAATTTCTCATGTTTCAGTAATGTAAAGAACACATTGCAGTGTCACCAAACCCTCATGGGAACAATCAAACACTTTACTTTGGACAATCCATTCTCCTTGTTGTGAACAATACAGCTGCTTTGTTTCAGTTACCTTATTTTTCTGTCTACATAATAGAGACTGTCATGAAAACAGGGCTATTGTTTCTTAAAGGCTCGTGTTTTCCTGGTGTTTTTTTTCCAGCCTGAAAACATCAGCTCTTGTCATACTACTTACTTTGCTGGGGAAATGTTATGATATTACAAATCAAAGGATTATGACTTTCAGCCATGTCACTGGTGACAAGAACATAGGAACTTGTGAATAAAAGTAACATTTTAAAGGTGTTTCTATAGGTGAGGGGAAATTTGGCAAGATCCCACTGATTTCTTGGTACTGTTGTAGTGAGGGAAGTTTACTTCCCCAAAATACAAATAAAAAGAGCTGTGAATATTGAAAAGGAAATTTCTAAGTGTATTAGTTAATAATTTACAGGTGATTTTTTGGTTGCTATATTGGCCCAGTCTTATTTGGGAGATATGTCCTCTTTTTTTAATAGTTTAGGAAAGTTTCACAGTGGTGAATCCAATTAACAAAGAAGAAAAATTTAAGTATTCTTTCTTGTTCTATTTTCCCCTCTGCTTTAAGCATTGTGCTCTTTTTTTTTTTTTTTTTTGCTGTTCTTTAATTGCTCTGTCTTGATGTTAGCAGTCTTAGAAAGGGGACTTTCTGATTCTCCCCCTGCTCTTCCCTTTATTGTGGCTCCTCTGTCTTCCTTCCTAGGACTTGTCTCATTTCCACTCTGTGCATTTTATTCTTACCTTATTTTATTTCCAACTTTATCCCTTAGGACACCTATTTTTGCCTATCTCTTTTGTGTTTCATGGAGCAGGGGGAAGTTGGATAGTAGGAATATAATAAAGCACTTTCTTCACAGAAACCCTGTTTTCACCTTCAAAACACATTCAATTACTTTTCAATCTGTCTTATTCTACATGAGCACAGTGCAGGTTCTCACCAAATATCCTTTTTCTCTTCACAATCACTTGCAATATGTTTGGAAATGTTTGCAGTTTCCTGACAAAGTATAGCATCTTGGAAACTCGTAGTAAATTTAAATAATGTCAGAAGAAATTTGATGGTATTGCTTCACAGAAGTGGATTAGCCTAGATTAAGTGGGTCTGGAGGAAAGGGGGGAATCTTCACTCTGCCTTTCATTTCTGCTTGTGGAAAGTGTAGCTAATGCCCACAGGGCATGGAAAAGGAAATCGTCACTATAGAAGTGCAGCAGATAAGAGTTTCTAATCATGTTTCTGCAGCATAATGTGTGTTTTATCATCAGTGTTATCTGGTGCCATGCGCTAGTGGAGATCCTTTGATAAACTCATGTCTGTGCCAGGATGGAACTCTGTTCCCAGCCTTGAACTTGTCTCTCAGCCCTGGCAGAACTAATACCTATCTACAGATGAAATGCATGTTGCACGAGCAGTAAAAATGGAGGGCAAAGAATGCAATCTGCTTCCTGCACCAAGTGAGAAAAGATGTTTAAAAAAACAAACAAACAAAGCAAAAACGAAAGTGAAAAACACCCCCAATACCATTTCTGTCTATGGCAACTGCAAGATAGGAGATAATTGCATTGATGGAACCCACCACACCTTTTGTGTCAGTAGCAGGAATCTTCTGAATTTGCAGTCATAAAATTAATTTTTTGCTACAAGAGGAGGAGAATGTTGTTTTATATACTAAGGAACCATCTGCTGGTTTAAGGTATGGAAGGAGATTTTTGCAGAAAGGAGGGATGAGGTAGGTAGGCTTTTGGACCCCACAGTACTCTGAGGGAAGAGGACATAACACAAAACTTACCTTTTCACTTTAAGTCCTAGCAGACAATTATAATTGCACCAATGTATATGTGTTACATATAACATTTTTTAAAGACTTGCTTCTGTATGAGATGATAAGAAGGGAAGAAGGGCACAAGAATTAAGAACTCAGAAATTGTTACTGTTCTTTTTTTGTTTTTGTATTTTTCCTGTTCAGAGATGCTGGGTCACAAATACTGATTTTTAATTGGGAGGTGGGGGAACTGTGGCAGGTGACCATACTGTTTGATAAGAAGTAGCAGAAAGCTCTGTTCTTTTTAGCTATTCTCAGCATTGAAACTAGATCCTTTTAGAAAAAAAAAAAAAAAAAAAAAGAAAAGGTCAGATTTGAGGCCAGTTTCCAGTGCCTCAGAGCTTTAGAAAAAGCAAAGCACATGGTTGAACAGCCTTTACTAACTCCCTGTCCATATTAATTCAGGTTTTATCCAGGACTTTTTCCAAGTTACTGAATTAACATCAGTAGTTAGTGTGCAGCATTGTCAAAGACAAGGTGACAGGGGATTTTGCTGCTTATTCATGGAAAATCTTGCCCTTTTTTCCACTAGGCTCTGTGTCTCCCATTCATTTTATTCTTAGCATAGCAAAAATTGTCAGAGGGCAAGGCCTCTCCCCTTCTAAAACCAGAAAGTATTGCCCTTGCTTGAAAAGGAAATATGATGACAGTTCACAGCCTCTCAAGCTGGTTTGCAATTGTGCATTTTGTTAGGATTTTGTTTTATTCTGTATGCTCTTTTCCTATGCTGCATTGTTCTGGTGCTGGTCAGTGGTGCCTGCAGAGCTGCAGTTCACCACTTTGCTGAAATTCATTAGTGTCAGAGTCTCTTGGTTTAACCACAGGCAGCAGCCAAGCCCTGCCCGGCCCCTCGCTCACTGCCCCAGCAGCAGGATCAGGGAGAAAACAGGAAAGGTGGAAGTGAGAAAACTCACAGGTTGAGATAAAGACAGTTTATTGGGGAAAGTGAAGACCACACCCACAAGTAAAGCAACAAGGAATTAATTCACCATTTCCCATGGGCAGGCAGGTGTTCAGCCATTCCCAGCAGAGCAGGGCCCCCTCACGCAGAGCAGTTACTTGGGAAGGGAAATGCCACCAATCCAAACATGCCCTACTTCCTCCTTCTTCCCCCACTGACGTATATAGCATGATGTTATGTGGTCTGGAATATTCCTTTTGACAGCCTGGGTCACTTGCCCCAGCTGTGTCTTCTCCCACCTTTCCTGCATCCCTATCTTCCTTGCGAGTGTGGCAGGACCAAAAGCAGAAAAGGGCTTGGCTCTGTAAGGCTTGCTCAGCAATAACAAAAACATCTCTGTATCATCAAGCCTGTGTTCAGCACAAACCCAAAACACAGCCCCATACCAGCCATTGTGAAGAAAATTACCTCAGCTAAAACCAACACACACAGTAGTTCTCTCTTTTGCAAACTCCTGCCTCATTAATAGTAAGTACTTCTATATCATTTTGCTGCTTTGGTGTGCTGAGATTTCCCTGTTTTGGAGCAAAAGTAAATTTTTTCATATCTTTTTCCCTAATCTCTTGTGCTCTTCTTGCTTGAATTATATGAATTTTATGAAGAGTTTAAAATCCATATTAAGAACTTTTTTGTTTGTTAATTAGTGATACTTTTCAATGTGGAGAGGATCCCATTTTATGAGTGGTGAATGTCCACCATGACTGACATGGAGCAGTCGTGAATCCTTCCTCTTCCCCAGAGTAGGTTCTTGGCTTTTTGACCTGGAAGCCTGTACAATTTCTCTTGAAGATACTGATCCTAATGTGTGTTTGCATTAATGGAGGGAAGATTGATAAAATTAGCTTTGGTGGTTTGTTTTTAATATTTTTCCATTTCCTATGCAAAAATGCTCTGACTATGACATAATGTTTTTTATAACAGCTCCACTGTGCTTCACAAAGATTGTTCAGCCACTGACCTCATCCTAGAATTTTCAGAGGGAGTTTGAAAGTAAGATCCAAGATCAACAATATGAGGATGTATTTGCAGTGTGCTGTGGCTGTTGAGGAGTTAAATTTGGGCACTCTGTCAACCTAAAGGACAGTGGTTTCATCATTCCCTTCAAATAACAAGGAAAACATGCAGCAGAATATGGTAGTGTTAGATGAGAGGCAGTCTGAAAACTAGGGACCGAGTTTGAGAAATTGATTAAAAATATCCCTTTACACAGAGGACTATCTCCAGTAATTTTATGGGATTTTTCTCAGTCTTGCTGAGAAAAATAACTGTAAACTCTTCAAAGTGCTTCTCTTTGCCCTTCAGCATCACCTGTACCTTGCCCAGCTCTGCCCTGCTGTTGACTTCTCTGTGAGCTGATTTCATGCAAACCTCAACCCATCTTAGCTGTGAAGATATGACTGTGAGGGGAGGGAGGGATAGCAAAGCTGTTTGTCACCTCTGGGTCCATGGCATTAAGCTTTTGCTCTCTTACCAGGTGCTCTTGGTGGCTGCATGTAAGTGAGTACATGTAGTGAAAAACACCTGCTCCCTTCTGAACTTGGCAAGAAAAGTGTTGGGTGGATGTGCCTTTTCCTAATGCTCCATGTTTTCCATGTTTTCTAATGCATCCCTGAAGACAAGATTTGAAACCAGTTTGTGCAATTACAGAGACTTTGTCATCTGTCCTGAGTAGGATTGTCATCAACAGTTGTCATGGGTGTGGAGCAGTCAGGGAAGATGAGGATGGATGCCTGACACCATCTGCCTGCTATCCAGCAGTGCTGCTAAATCCTCCTGCTCTGTCTTTGGATGATACTTTGCACAAAGCCCTGGCTGCCCAGTTAGATAGAAACAATGATAATTAAACCAGTAGAAAACAAAGCATTGCCATCTGCATAGCAGGAGTATGAAGATGTAGGATAACTATTTTGCATGCAGCTGGGACAGTCTTTTCTACTGGCATTTGGAAGTTTTTATTAGTTAAGGTGCTTACTACTGGGAATGTACTGTGCTAGTCTGGGGAGACAACACAGAGCCCAGCCATTCTGAGTGTTCTGTCAGCAGCAGTGCAGGGGTTTGTACCCAGCAGGGTCCAGCCAGGGAGGATCTGCAGACCTTGCCCTTTCTCTCTTGCTCCTTTTGATCCAGAAGAGGATTTGGCTCCTGAACCTGTTTGACTCTGCCACTGCAGCAGGTCATATGGTGCCCTTGGATGTTTCAGAGGAACTCCGTAAGCATGTGGCTATTGACATCCGGATTTGGCCAACACTCTCCTTTTTCCAGGTGTGTCTTCCTGGTTACAAAAGCTGAATTTCAAGGTACATTCCTACATGATGACAATATATCACCTCTCCCAATTGTGCCTCTTCTAAAAGGTTATTTCTTTGCCCTGTTTTTTGATCATTATGTATACTTAATTCCTGTTTGGTCAGTGGCACACAGGATGATTCACATCCCCAAATTCCCTTGACAATGAAAGTCTAAATCTCTCATGCTTTCAGAGAAAGAAGTATATTTTAAACTGTTTTATATCAGAGAACAGAGGTGAATAAAAATGATAGGAGAATTGTGAATTCTTTCTCTATGCTTCTTTGCACTGTGGTCAGAGAATGTAATTAGCAATAAGAGATGAGGCTCGTTATTCTAATTGCTTTGAAATAAGAACACATTCTTTGCTTGGTATAAATAGCCATTGCTGCTATTGCAGCAGTGTGGATTTGTGGCAGCTGAGAATGTGGCCTCAATGCAAACACTGTGCTTTCTTCCTGTGGCATACTTTTAGAAACAAATGTATTCTCTTGGATTAGAACTGGTTGTGACTTGAATGACTTCCGTTTTAGAGGAGGTCACTAGAAGTCAGATACTTTGTGGGGTTCAAGCTCAAGAAATTGTTGAGGCCTTTGTAGGAGCTGAGCTGAACAGTGCTTAGATGGATATGTAAATACTGAGATGCATGTTTTTCAAAACTGGGGTCTAATTCATGCCTCTGCTTTAAATCTAATTTGGGATCAAATATTAAATAGCGCAGAAAAAATATCTCATTCCAGCAATTCCTATCCAGCCACAATTAATGACATTGTGGGGCTTTGCTGTTATTGCAAGAGCCAAAGGCAAGCAGGATATAGACTGAATTATCAGAGTTACTACCAAACTCAAGCGTGTTTTACCAGATTATGAATTAGGTGAATGATAAACTAGAGTTGAGAAGCTGACTTCATGTGACCTGCTGAATAAGAAGAATTCCCTGGTAGCTTTCTCCTCATCTATCAAAGTTAAGTTTTATAGTCTTAGAATAGATTATTTGTAATAGATGTTTCAGTGGAGGTAAAGGCAGAGGACCATTTCTTTTCTTAAAGAGAAATAAATAGCCCTGAAAGCAGGTAGTAAATTTTTTACATTATAGATTGGGTAATACAGTAAAAATAAACTGCAAAGTAAATATAGGGACACAATTGAATTATAAATGCTCTCAACAAGATGCCTTCCTTCTTCCCTTGTAAATTACTGAATTTCCTGCATTCAGCATATTCGTCCCATTCCTGCATCCACCCTGTGTTAACAATCAAAGTGGAAACCATCAGCTGCAGCAGTCTATCATTTTGTGTTGCCAGTGGAGCTAATTTAAGTATAACATAGTGACATTGAATATTGGTAAAAAGATGACAGCCTGTGATTAAAGTTCTGCACCAGGTAAAATAAATGGCTGGAGAATTGAAGACAAAATGATGGAAGTATTGTTTGATATTGTGTGGTATCTTGTTTTTTAATAACACTAATCAAATGTCTACTGATGGTTTTAAGCACTAGATGTATTGTTTTTAACAGGCCTTTTGGGAAGGAAAAACCAGACACGTGGTACGTACATTTCACATAAAATACAAGGTGGTAGCTCTGTCCTGAAGTTGCTGTATCAGGATAGGGGTTTTTTAGAAAATATGTCAGTTCTTAGCAGACTGGTTTTAGATTTCAGTGTTAATCTTTCAGTATTCTCGATGCAGTAATTTTACTGAGTGGAAAAAATTGTGGATAACGAGTGTAGTTGATAAGCCTAATTTTTTAAAACACATTTGGCAAAAAACATTGGCAGATATTTATTTATTCTTTTATTTTTTTGTTTACTGAGATTGCTGTGGGGAGACATGTATTTTTACATGAATATTATTTCTTATTTGTTGATATTAGCTTCTTTCTATGAAAAATTCTGCATGGAAAGGAATTTTTAAAGCAATATGAAGGCAGTTTAAGTTTATAGCTTTTGTGAGGTCTGAGAAAATTCCTTAGAAATCTTAGAATCCATCATAATAATATATTTACCCTTTTTCCTTAATTATGCATTTTATAGAATTGGTGGCATAGCCTCATTATGAATATATACAAAATGTCTTTGTCTAAAGACACTACCTGGAGCTACCCCAAGTAATAGAGTGGCAGTGTTACCTTCTAGATAACAGGAGAAAGAGAGGGAGAAAGTAGAGGCAGTGAAGAACAGGGTTAAGTTTTTTAGCTGAGAGGAGTATAAAGACCTGTTGTCCCTGCTCCCAGACCCACAGAAATGCAGTGTTCCCGGAGTGGAAGTTCAGATATGGGCAAGCAGAGATGTGAAAGAAGCAGGGAGCATGCAACAGGCAGCAGCTGTCTGAAGAAGGCTGTGCAGTGTTGGAGTGGTTGCTTTGCAGCATGGCATTTTTCCTTCCAACACAGTGTTACATTTCTGTTCCATTCTCTAAGTGTTTTTGTACTCGACATGGGGTGTCTCCAGTGTTAAATATCTCAGATGAGAAGGTGTCTGAATGTATTTGGGATTCTCCACCAGGACTCATCTGAAATTTGTGAACAAGGAGGGAATTGAACTGTTGTTCTTCTTTTTGCTCACCAAGCCAAGAAGTGAGAGCTCCTAATCCCTACACAATTTAAGACTGTGATGGGTGTTCCATAGCAGTATTGTAGAGGTTAGATCACTCAACAAGGACACAGAATATCTGGTGCCAGGTACTCTGTCTACTGCACCTCCAGATTTGCTCTGTCTTGAGGAGATGTGAGTGCCAAAGCCACCCCATTAGCCCATTAGAGGCTGGTTTGGAGGCTCTGCTCACCTTTTCCCTCAAATCTGTCCCTTCCTGCACATTTGCCTGGCTCCTGGGATGCTGTAGAAAGCAGAGCCACTGCCAACACCCATTCTCGAGCTGCATGAAAGTGATGTCCACACCTCTGTGCTGCACTGTCATGTCCTGTTTGGATGCACTGGGATGTCTTTTGGATAGGACTGATGTGCAGAGAACCTGACTGTGGCTATAAAGTAGATACTAGAAATGTCAGCCCAGAGCAAATTTTTCAGGTGTTGAAGATGTAAAAGTGTGAAAGTTAGATGGGGATTGTGAGGATTGCTTACTTGGGCTTCAGTGGTTCTGGTCCAGAATATTGTCTAGTGAATGAAACATCACATTTAAAGAGGGAGAGCTAATTGGTGGTTTGTAGATACTATTTTATTTTTTATAAAGGAGAGGGCAAGGTTGGAGAAGCAAGTTGCTGTTGCTTGTGTCAGGGAAAAGCACTACCAGCTTCAAACTTTGCCTGGGAGTTTTATCTGGTCTCCAAGGTAGGGAAGGTTGTTATCTGACAAGGGAATATGTGGAGTCTCCTTCTGGGAGTGAGTCTTGTTTTCACATAGAAAAATGTGACAATAGTGCTGAGCAGCAAACAAGTGTTATCAGTGAGCTTTAAAATAAGGGAGTAGAAATTATGTCTCCCACACTGGGAGACAACCACATGATTGGAACCATATGAAGTTATTTCATGAGATTTTTGGCTCCTGAGGAGAATGGGGAAGAGAGGCACAATGCAAGGAATTGAATTGTGAAATTGAGGTTATGTTGAAGGCATTTATAGGATTAGGGAGACTTGCAAGAAGGGGAGAATAAAAGAGTTTTGATTTCAGATGTTTCGGGAAGGTGACTTTCTAGTGTGCAGGCCAAGGGGAAACAAAAGTTTTAGTCCACATTTTCTTTGTAGTTTCTCCCTTATCAGTCTGCTGTTGCACACCAGTCAGGTGGGGAAAACAGGATTATGTGCCTCCTTCCCCCTGGAGCCTCATGTGAGTCACTGATTGGCACATTGTAGTCCTTGGTTTGTTCCACAGGTTGGCTGTTGGCATCTTAAAATGTAACAGCCAAGGTTAAAGAACAAGAACTGATCAAGCTGGAAACTTCTTTTTAAATTCTTTTTAATGAAAAAGAGAAGTAAAGCTGGAGTAGATTCTTAAATCTAAGAATTATATAGAGAAAAATATTTAAGAATATCTAAACTATATTCTTAAATATAAGAAGTGCTATTAATGCATGACTGTGAATTAATATGATGAATCAAATAAAAAGGTGAAGCTCTGCTAAGAGTGAAACAATAACATTGCTTTTTATCCTCAAAGTATCGTTAGAAGATACTTCCTTTTGCTTGCCTCCTTTGTTCACTGCGCAGCTATTGCCTTCAGAAAGGGGAAAAAAATAATAGCTCAATGTTGAGTGAGAAGAGCTCGTTTCTCCCCTGTGGGGCAAAATATAAATAGAAGCAAGTGACCAAAATATAGAAGAACTTTCCCTAGTTTATACAATAGTTCAATAAAGAATGGGGATATTGAACAAAGTCTTTTGATTCACAGTGCCATTTTATGCAAGCCTCAAAAGTTTTCAATCATTTTAATTGTCATAATGAAAATCCCTGTTGTTTGTGCCAGACTTATTTTTGTTGCATTTCGTTTGTTTTTTTGTGTGAGAGAAAACTGCTTTTAGGATCAGTCAATAGAGTTAAAATATGTGCCAGGTACTGGGAGAAGATAAGTACATGGTTTCCTGAAAATGTACCTTGATGTGGCTCACCTATTAAAAGGAAGTCATCTAGAATATCTCTTCTTAGTGATGGTTGCCCTTCCATCCTAAGTTACATTTTGATTATGCCATTTCTCAATAGTTGTCTTACTGTGTAACGTTTTAGCTTCTGTCTCACTCTCTTGGCTTTCAGTGTGAGGGTTCTTACAGGTATTTCCCTTGAAATAACCAACATCATAGTGTTGACCTCAGGGTGTTTTAAACCACTTGTAACAATTCGCTCACCAGGGGGCATTCCTGAAAACTATAGACAGTTTTCAGGAAGCATATAAACGGTGACATCTTCCTGTGTTGATTCGAATATGCTTTTGAGGAGGTTTTGCAGAACTTTGTTTTGGTTTGGTTTTGTGGTTTGGTTGTTTTAGTTTTTTTGGGTTTTGGGTTTTTTTTGATAGAGTTTAATATAAAATCTTTTTACTATTTTTACACAGACATGTTTTCATTTAGACTACAACGTTCAGGAACTGAATGTGCCTTTTGTATGTATGGAGAGCCCTCAATAAAGAAAAGTCATGTTCTTGTAGTTCCAGTTAGCACTATAAATAGCTTTAGAATAATGTTGTGCTGAGAGCCATAGAGAGCCCCCATAGATACCTCCCAGAATCTCGTCAAAAGGCAGAAGAGCAATGTTTTTTGGAGCTCAAAAGAGAGAGAACCCTTGCTGGTTATGTCCCTTGCCATGAATTTCACCCAACATCACAAGTAGAGGGGAGACATCCTCTAGTTTCCTTTTGCCTTTTTACCCTGGTTGTGTTTCCTATAAAACTGCTTGAGCCTTAGTAAAGGCAACTGCAATTACAGTGTCAATTGCCACTTTATGAAGAGAACTCAAGGATAAGCCTCTGTGTTCCACATCCATTTCCTCCTGCCCATAAACAGCCCTGTTTCTCTGACAGCTCTTTCATCATCATCAACTTGACCTAATGCAGAATTCTGTCTGCTGCATCCTGTTGTGTTGTTGTGGATGTCTCAGCCATTCTTCAAGTCAGCTTAGGCCTGCTCTTGTAGATTCTTTCTGCACAGTATCCTTGAGGTAAAACCTGTGCCAGCTATCCATGCAGCTAAAAAATTACTCATGTGGAGTCTTGCATCTCACTTACTTCATCATCAATTTCCCTGGCCATGACTTGACAGAAGCAGTCCTGTCCTACTCTCATTCGTTCAAAATGAGCACTTCTGTCTTTTTTTCCATTTCACTTTGTTTTTCCTTCATTGACTCCTTCTGTTCTGTCTCATCAAGATTAACTGCTAGCTTCCAGTGTCAGGGCTACTCAGAGACTTTAACTCTCTACTCAGTATTTGTCTTTTTTTTAATGTGAGAAGAAAGATTTTCCTCAATAGATGTTAAACCACATTGGTGTCAATCACTTGCCCCTTGTATTCTTATACTAGCATCTCTGAACCTTACATGATTCCTCCTCCAAGGGATGGAGATCTTGGGAATCTAATGGCATGTTTCATTGCCCTCCCACAAATCTTAAAATGCCCATTCACTGTGATGTCTCAGTGTTCTTGGCACCACTTAGATTAATTAGTTACTCGTGTAACTAATTAAACTGTAGAACTGTAACTAACATGCCATGTCCAGTCCACTGTGTTTTTGAACATCCTCATCTGTATCCTAGCTCTTGCTGATTGTTTGAAAGAGAAAAGTTGCTTTGAGGAAAAGGCCATCATTCTAATGTGTTTGGTGTTTGTGCAAAGCCTGGCACTCTGGCTCTTGGCAGCTCAGAATCAGCAGGTGATTAAGGTATGCTTTGTGTCACTGGGTCTATGTAAATGGTTGATGGATTGTGATTTGTTGTGGATTCCAGCAGGTTGTTCCAGACACCTTCATTGAACTTGCCACATATGCCACTTTGATAGTAATATACAGGCAGGCATATAACACCTAGAGGTGTTGATACATCATGAAATATTTATAAGTATAGGAATAATGTAAAATCTCATCCAGACTCGATCCATCATTTTGAAACGTTTCATACCTAAAAAATCTCACAGTGTTCTGTGCAGCCACCCATGGAGGCTTCATGGAGACTGCAAATGCACTTTTAGTATGGACTGAAAATGAATAAACAAAACTCTGAAATTCAGTTTAGTTTAATTTTTAACACCTGATGTAAAAGCTAGTTTTTTGCATGCTGGGGACAACATAATTGGTAATTATCATTTGAAATGTTAGCTATTTGCAGCTTTAAAGTAATTTTCATTCCAAAAGTGTGTTTGAAAAATGCTTCAAGGCACTGAATTCCAAAATACAGACTAAAAGGTGGAGCCTTGATATGTTGGGCTTAGATCTGTTTAGAGTATCCAAGTGTCCGTGCATTCACTGATTTTGGTTGAAAAATTCAGCATAACATCTTAGCATCTTAGTTCAAGTTGTATCAGAGCTTCACAAATACCATGATAAAACAATGATAACCTTCAAATAAAAGCCATCTGTTAGCAGTAGATTCAGTAACTGCTGATTACTAAAATGCATTTAAAACTTAGACAAAACCACATTGACCAATGCGCTGAGTCAGGGCCAAATAACAGCAGCCCAGGCACCATTTTGCTGTGCTGTTATACATGCTGTTCATCTTCCCCACTGTGAAATCCTGCATACGTCACCACCTCTGCCCTAATTTTGTCAATAAAGCTCTTCATTAAATTAAATAGCCAAAACAAGTTACCCTTTAGAAATTCTGATTTAGCTCTCTAGAGTGTTGGTTTTTTTTTTTTTAGCTTTTAATAATCAGCTATATATAGATGCAAACAAACATTTTCAAAAAGCAAGTAAATGGGCTTATGTATGTCTGCAGGAAAATGTTTTGACTGTGTAACTATGATAATGTGATTGACAAGTAGCGAAACAGCAGGGGTTATTTTATTTTTCTGGCTTGGTAAGTGAAATGCTACCTGGATGGAACACAGATGTGTAATCCATTTTTCCCTTTCTAATTAGTGATACTTTGAACTCCTTGGGGGAGACCAATTTGTGGACCCCTTGCTGCATTATGCCTTCAATAAACACATATACTGACTCTTAAGCACAAATCAAATAGCTCAGCTTCTGAAGCCTGATTTTGCTTTCAGTCTCAGTATATTGCTGTGTGATTTTTTACAGCTTGCCATCTTGTAGAATTTGGAGTTAAAAAGATACTTTTGTAGTTTAATGAACTCATTGTGAGAAGTGTAGCTTCTTTTTCCTTTGTTTGGGATAAAAGATAAGCTGGTACTTAATTTAGTCAGAAAAGTTAAAATCAAATAGTTATTTTTCTTCTAAGTCACTTAAAATTTCTCACAATATAGTATTTATAGAGTAAATTATATAATTTGAAAAAGAAAAGTGAAAAAAATATTGCAGTTATTAGCACTGAAATCTGTCTGAAAGTGTGTATTGCCATGGGAATAGTCACTTCTCAGTCTCATCCCAGGCTCTGCCACTGATCTACTATATTTAAGCAAGCAACCTACTCATTTGCTTCCTTTGAGACAACATGTATAAAATGGAGATGTGGCCACATCATTTACAAACAGTATGATGTTAGTATTCAGTTCTCAAAATCTGTCTACACTCAGAATTCCCACTTATTTCAGGTGGAAATAAATTTTGGTTGGATCTCAGGAGCATTACTTATAATGTACATGTTTGAGAGATGACTAATGGATGAAATGTTATAGAGGCTTTGTATTTTGAATTCTGTTTTTGTTTTGGTGGCCTAACAAAGTAGAAGGAAACCAAAGCACATTAGTAAGAGATAACAGCAGCACTCAAAAATATAAGACTCAAAAAAGGGAAACCATTGTGGTTTAGTCTAATCTGATTCACCAGTGCTGAAGTAAGCACATTTTAGTCTAATAAGAAATAAGTAAGCACATTTTAGTCTAATAAGAAATTTAGTGTACCTATTTTCCAAAACTTAGACCTGATTTAATGCAGTACGTAGTGTGATTGTTCACACATGATCTTTTAAATCAAATTCAGGAAAGCCACATGGGTGCAGGATACACAGGCCTGTGTATCAGGTATTGTGAAGGAAGCCCTGGTTATGATGGCAAGGCCCCTGAGCCTGTGTCTGAAGAACAGGAGGAAGTCTCACACAGCCAGTGTTTGCTGTGCAGTTGGAAGCAACATCTTAACTCAAGCAGGTTTTTCTATCATCTGCTTTATAATAGGGCAATAATTTTGCTGCTTTTCAGTTTGATACAGCAGTGTTATTTCTGTGGGAGTATCTGAGGTGCTGTTGGGTTTTTTTGTTTTTTTTTACTCTTCTGTCTATAATAAGCAGTTACTGCAAGTGTTACTTGAAATAGCAACTATTTTCTCTGAGCTGCAGTTTTATTTTCTTTTGGCTTTTATTTCAGCTGTGGGAGCCAGATGCTCCAAAGAGTGTGGGAAGCTGACTTGGAGGCCTGTCAGCTGTTGATCCGAGGGTTTCAACTGAAAGAAACCAGTTGCTGTGGTTTTGAGGAAGAAGAGAACCAAATGGATGAGATGGAGATGACTGCTGATGCCCCACCTGATTCTGAAAAAAGAAAAGAAGGTCACTTTCTAAAGGGCGCAGAGTGGGGTGCTGTTTCCCGCCCCAAACACAGGGAGCTGAAAGAGGTATCTGAAATACTCTGCAGCTGTATTTCAAGGGATACTGCTGGTTTTCCTGTTGAGAGGAGGAGTTGAATCTTTGTGATGGGTCAGCAGGGCAGGTTAAGTATGAAGTTAACATCTGGCTTTCAATCTGGGACATGAATAAAATAGCTTATTAGCTTCTCAGAAGTCCCTCAGCCCTTTTCCCTTTTACCATCAGTCTTTTTAAAATGCAGAAATTATTCAGACAATAAATACAGAATGTGCATCAGGATTTAAAGGAAAAACTGTTTAGGCAAAATTATCAGTTGTTCCTCATCTCACCAATGAGTTTCATTCTGAGTTGGTCCTGCTGACTTGTTAGCCTGGGTCATTGTTGGCTGACATGGAGAGAGAGTTCCTTTTCCTCCCTTAGTGAAATGGTCAAAGGCTTCTGAGCTAATAGATGCTAATAGGCTTACAGCATCCAACGATTATTAAAAGGAGGAAAAAATAATGAAGCTTAGAAGGTTTGACAAATTTCTTTTATGTTTTCATGTTTTGATCTGGAACACTATCCCTGCTTGAAAGATCAACCATTACTTAATAATCTTTTAACTGTACTGCCTATGTCAACAAGCTGTTAAAAATCTTCATCACTCAACAGCACCACTGAGACAAAAAGACCCTCCAACAGCAGTTGTTAGTTTTATTAGCATGGAATTAGGTTGAAAAAATTTAAATTATGCTTGATTGCATCTGATGTTAAGAGCTATTGAACTGTGCATTGCTCTGAAATCTGATGCCTAATTTTGCATTTATACTGGCTGAGTTTTAGTGAAAAGCAGACCCATACCTGACTGTAAAATCCTCTTGTTAGTAAAATTCTGGTTTTATATTGGGCTTCAATAGTTCTTGCAGTTTTTTCCCAGTCAGCTTGGCTTTGATTCCACCTCCATCACTGCCTTAGCATATTTTTTATGAGTCTGCTGAAATAATATGAGGAGTTCTGTTGGTTATGGAAAGCTGTGCTCCTCTTTCAAAAGTGCTTAGAAGCTCTGGAGTGTTTGGGATTTTGTGACTGTTTCTGTAGCACTCCTGATATTTGTGGTATAGATTATCACCCCTTTCACCCCTGCAAGCCCAGATTGTTTCCCTGGAAATCAACCTTGCTATCCAAGAATGGCAGCCGGGCAGCTGAAGTGAGATGACTTCTGGTTGTGGAGAGATCTGTGGGACTTGAGGGATGATTCCCCACATCTTGAATGGAAGAGAAACTGTATTTGCAGTGACAGGCAGTATCTAAACTTTTATAGAAGAGCCATCACAGATTATTCCCTGACATCTCTTAGTAGTTCATCAAAAGGCGGAATATAAAAGCAAATGAAAAAACCTGACACAAATCATGCTAAATTCTGGTTTTGAACATGTTGAAGTGCAAGGAAAAAATTTTGTCTTGATTTGTAAATGGACTTGAAAAACAAACCACTTCTGAAGCATTTAAATGCTCTGTTATATGGTAGTGACTTTTTATTTAAAAATAATTCAATATTTGTGGCAAAAAAATAGTGATGTGGTGTGTAATCCCTCAATTTAGCTATTTTTATCACTTCCATGGAAAAACTTATTCCTAGCCATTAGCAGGGGATCTTTTCATAGCCATTTATCAGCAAGTGAGGATACCTAATAGAAAAGCATGTATTTGTCAAAATACATGGTTTCATATTATTTAACGAGGCTGTGGTGCCCCTGTGAGAGGAATGGCTTGCTGTGGTTGCCATGTTTCTGGAATGACTGTTCTGTTCAACTGTGCCACAACCTCTGTTCCCCCTCAGGGAATTCCTAGAGAGCACCATTGGCCACTGAAACAGAAGGAAAGAGTGTTCTTTGTACTTAGAACTTACTGAATTAGTTACTTCAAGACAATATAGGAAAGGCTGATAGTAACAAATGTGCATATATGCCTTGGAAAGTACATTACAAACCCAGGTGATTTATTTACTTTACAGTGGAAATCTAGAAATGAAGCTCTCCACTTATTTATTGTGTCATATAGAGCTAAGCACTAGTGCCAGGTGAATATTGGTTTTTTTGATGTGTACTATAAATAGTTTTCTTGCATATTACTGTATCTTACTCTATAGGTTTACTTTGAAAGCAAGAAAAACTTAAGTAAGAAACATAACAGTAATAATAACAGCAAAATAGATGAAAGAGCCCTTCTTGTAGATCCTCAGAAACTGCTTTGCAGAGGGGCCATTTATCATTTTTAATTAAATAGCCTCACTAAATCATAAAATATGACATATTCTGGTATAAAAATATGTAAAGTATAAATTCTTTGAAAGTTTGTTATTTTACTATCATGTGAGCACAGGTTTATTAACTGTCAACAGTTATTTTATAGTTTTCATAACTGTGTTTTTTAAGACACTGCTGATTTTTTTTCCACAGTTTTTTGTGGTAGACTGGCATCCCAGAATAATTCAGTAAATCAGGCTTCCATTATAACACAGTCTGTTAACTAGGGATGAAAATCAGATGCATTGGCAGCTCAGTTTGTTGAAACATAATTAATGATGTTTCAGTAAAAGCTAAATAAAAAGAGGCCAGCAAAAATCATCCTGTGAACCACTTTGAGTTACTTAAATAAGATGTGCTTCTCTCAGTTGAAGATTACTCATTAGACTCATTTGGCTAGCATTAGAAAAAGACTGGAGCAAAGTTGCAGACAATATTGCTACCCTCAGTCATGTGGAAGTCACCTTGTCTAATGTATTTGATGTGGATTCCTGAATTCTCATATAAGTGTGTACTTCCTAGCTGGTAGCTGTGTTGGTGAAGTTAAGGTGTCCTATCATTTCAGTTGTAGTTTGACTTTTTGTGAGTATTTGGCTTGGTTTTCTTCTAAGCCTCGGAAGAATTTAAGGTGGGTTTTGGTTTTCATCCCACATATGTTTCATGCTTTTAAACTGAGTGAGGTGGAAATTGCAGTGATCATTACTACATGGTTAGATGCAATCTGGGGGATTTCTAAAACATGCAGCATCATTTCATTTCTCTTCAGACATTAATGACTGCTTCTTCCACTCCTTATAATATCTTGCTTTATTTTTTTTCTTCTTGATAATATATGTGTAAGCAAACACTTTCATGAAGAGCTTTTAAAAACAGCAAACCCACCAGTGATCACTAATAAACTGAGAGATTTGTATGTGCTGGAACCTCCCTAACAGCAAGTAACCTAATGAACATGGCTATGTGTGCACCTGCAGGCTTGAGTTCCTGACCTATCCTTTTTTCTTCTTCTGCTCTCTGGCATGCTGTGCAGTGCTCCCTCTTAATCACTATGAAGGAAAGAAACACCTACTAGATTTCAAGAAAATTGAGGTGATTAAAGTTACAAGGTAAAATCCAAAATTCAGTAGTTTTACATTCTGTAAGTCAGCATTTGTTGGTAGTTGCCCCATCAGAATTGTTTGTAGTTAATTTCTCACTTTTTCATCACAAAGAAAGTAGAGAACAGGGATAAGGATAAGGTCAGCTGTCTTTTTCCTCTTCTCTGCATACTTCAGTTTTGCCATCTGGGGTGATGTTTTGGGGTTCGTTGAAGATCACTCTGGTGTTTAGAAAATGTTCTATAATTGTAAAGTCTTCATGAGATTAAATTTTTAAAAGTTACTGAGGTCTAAGTGATACCAAATGGACCATCACAAAAAAGTAATATTTAATGTGGTGTCTGCCATTAAAAAGAAATTATCATAGAACATGATGCAACATTTTTCAGAATTTAGTGCTAGCAAGCACCAAGAAAGCCTTTGTGAGCAGACTGTAACTGATTACTGTGCATTGGGATGGCCCGTGGTCCAGGAGGCAAATGAGTAATGTGTAAAGGACAAAGCCTTCTGAAAGCTAAATAAACTCTGCAGTCATTTGAGCTTTAATTAAACGCTGTATTTGTGGAGCTTAGAAAATAATTTGGAAATTTAAATTTTAATCTTATTTTTAAATGTCAGCATGAAGCATTAGTGAAAGTCAGCGTTTGTACACAGTGGTCACATCCTGAGTGCACAGCCACATGTGGAGCTGTGCAGCACAGTGCCTCTCAGCTGCATCTGAGACTGGGGTGGAGCTCTGCTGTAAAAATTCTGGCTCTTTAGGGAGGGATTGTAGCACCTCAGAAAGCTTAATGTTTACATGTAATTTAGCAGTAAAATATCATCAGAAAATTAATATTACAGGCAAGAGAAATTTAAACCATTTTTTCAGATTGATTGCTGAAAATAGTGTCAAGTAACAATTGTGATTTTATGGCAGATTAGTGATTTTGCACTTTAATTATGTATATCTATATATGTGTGTGTGTATGGATACCAAAGCAGTATCCCTATCTCAGTTTATTATCAACAACACTGTTATGTGTGATTAGTATTAATGATTTCCCAATTATGCTAATATCAAATTTCTTTGCTCTTCAGCCAGTCAATGAAACATTGGCTAATTTCATATAGACTTCACAGATGAAGGAAATTTTGAAGGAAGAACTGACTATAGCATTTGTTACTAATAGGAAACATTGAGTGGGCCTCTCATTCTCCTGCCCAAGATAAATTACAGGGTTTGTACCAAAAAAAAAAAAAAAAAGCCTATAGACTCTTGAATGAATCTATACAGATGTACAGATCTGCAAGAGTTTGATAAAATGTTTGTTTCAATCTGTAGTTAGTCATTCAGTTTTAGAGGCAGTATTCCTTGTGGGTTTTAAGTGAGAAGTCACAGCAGGCCTTAATAAAATGTATTCAAATATAGTTTTAAATATTGGGTGGCTGCCACTGCCCCATTATAAATGCAATTTAAGTCTTTCATGCATGTGAAGAAAATTGATGCAATTTTTCAGCTTACATAACTTTTTATTGTGCTATATGGTTTTTATAAGTTCCATTAAAATAATACGGCTTATATAGCATGTATCTACTATATACTTAATAATGTATCTCTAACAGGTTATGGAAGACATTTCATTTGGAACAGAGGGTCATTTATCTGAGGTAAGTGTTTCCTAGGCAGTATAAAGTGGTGATATTGTACAGAATTTTCTTTGTCTCAATTAGAATAAATGACACTTGTGTTTATGGTGTTACCTTTGCTTAGAAATTGCACTTGTGTGTGCACTTGGAAAAAGCAACACAATCACAACTAGAGTGGGCCCATTCCTTTTTTTTCTTTTTTTTTCCATTGAAGGTAATGATGTAATTGCTGAGTATTTCAGGGAGTTTATAGTTAAAACCTGTGCTAATATTTTTAACACATACCAACAACAGGATAAACACACGGGAAAATAAGAACCAGTAATATTTAGCCAGCCCCACTGTAGCACTGTCATGATGCTTAGCCTGTTTTCTTGTGTGCCACTAAAAATACCTTTGAATTTATTTTTGAAGTATGCAAGCATAGTGAAGCAGAATGCACAGTAATAGGAATTTCATCTAAGCAAAAATACTGGATGTTTGTAATTTTACAGAAATAACAAGATCTGAGAACCTAGTGCATGTATTTAAGAAAGCTAGGATAATTGAGTGACATGAGATGCATGCCCTGTGAGAAAAACCTGCCAACATACAAAAAACTGTCTACCTACAAACAAAGAGTTTAGGTAATAGATGTGTAAGCAGAGTTACCCTGGGTCTAAGCGCTGTACTGTTCCAGTCTGGTCCATTTGTATATCAGTGTGCCTTGGGTTGCAACTTACATAGTAAAGAAATTTAGTATCCAAGCATTGTGTCCAGCCAACAAATAAATTACATGTTCAAGTAACCCCCAGTTCACCTTCCATAACAGCATACATGCCTCCTGTCAAGTACAACTGACAAGGGCTCCAAACCAGGCAAATATTAAATAAATAAATATTAAATTTAAGATAACTGTTGAGATGAGGCATTTGTTTAGATTCCCACCAGTGAATCCAAAGACTGTGGAGCTGCTGGAATGATCCAGGAAGGACAATCTAACTGCAACACCAAGCTCAGATTGTTGACTTTGTGTTCAAGGAGATTGTGACATGAGGGCACACCTAGGATAGACTGCTTGGCTGTGTGTGAGTTCAGCATAATTAAAAACAAAAAGCCTTGAGAATGAAGGTGAACCTTGCAGAAAATGCAGATGGCCTTTCTGATCAGTGAACTTTGCTGTGAATTCTAGATAAACTGTGTGGCTGCTTGTGTCCATGCATGACATGAAATAGGGACAGGGAGGCCCGTGGGATAAAGGCAGCACAAAGCCCTACTGCCATCAGGGCAAAATACTGAGGGCATCAGAGGTACAGGTATACAGGGCTGCCACTGTAGAAGTGTGCACCAAGAGCTTTATATCTTAAAGTTCTCATAAGCAGAGAGACTTTCAAGATTTTGGCAGAGGGGGACAAAAGTGCATGAAGAGAAAATAAAGCAACAATAGAAATAAAAGGAAAGGAAATATGGTAGGAAGCCAGGCTCTACCACACTGCCACAGCTGGGCTGATGGTGACTTGTAGAGAGCTCTCCACAAAGCTCTGTGGGAGTGTCAGCAGCCTGTACCATGTCAAGGTTTTACCTAAATGTACCTTTGGTGCTCTGGTCCCCTAATTCTCTCTGGTCAGTCTCCTCACTCCCTGCAGGAGAGCGCCCAGTTAAGTCATTCCTGCATCTTAGTGCCTTGGGAACAGAGATGGGAATGAACAACACTAGGAACCACCTATAAATGAAACCCAGCTCTACTTACTCCTTGCACACCAGGATGTGGACACAGGAAAACAGTTTGGTACTTTTGTTTCTTTTTCCAAGTCCTGACCCACTGTGAATTTTTATTGGTAAGTCAGTAAATAGCCTCATCCTCCCGCAGCAGGAGCTGGAATTGTCCCAGTGTAATTAAATGAGCCAGTGCAGTGTGTGCTCCCATTTTAGAAAGTCTGCAATTAGGGAATATCTTCAGTCTAGTAGGGATGAGAATAGGAAGACTGCTGTCAAGCCACAGCAGGGTGCTGGAAGGCAGTGAAAAACTCTATTCCTGCAGAGATGCTTTTCCAGGGACACTCCTCTGTAGCTGTAATGGGAGATACACAAAGGGAAGAATTGCCAACCCCACTGTAATTCTGATGAGTCATTTAACACTTCCATGTGGAGAAGGGTTAGGAATCAGTTCAAGCAAAGGGAGTGTGGGAAAAGTATGTTATGGTGGGAAAGAGGTAGGTCACAGCTGGCTGGAAGGCTTTATGCCTAAATTGTTGCATATGAGAAAGTGGGGAGTGTGTTGTAGTGCTGAAGCCTCCTAAATATATATATAACCACACTGATGTAACAAAGGAGCAGTCTGTAAGTGGAAGGTGATAAGGGCAAAAGTAATTGGGAAACAACCTTGATCCCTCTTCTGAGAGAAGTTAGGTAGATACCTCCATGAAAGAAAAGCTCATCTAAACAAAAACAGGGGAGTTTCTGTGGGACAAACTCTGTAGGAGGAGGATTCAGCAGATATTTTTTGGTACTGTCCAGAAGACATCAGGTTTATAGTGCAGCACAATCTTCTTTTGGTGCAGAAAAGTACAAACACAGTCACAGAGTATATAAGCAGTTTTTCAGTGGCTCAAAAGTTCTGACAAGGAAAGGACAAAAGTGTTTATAAGAATGAGTCTAGAAGCATACTGCTCAGTGTAAGTGTGAAGCAGCAAGACCTCTGAGCCCACTAAGCTACATTAAACAGGAGACATCTGAAATGGCAAGGGAGTTCAGGGATAAGTTAGATGCAAGGGAAAGGAGAAAGAAAGCATGGAAGGTGAAAGGTGAAGCACCTTTCTAATAGGAAAGGTGAATGAGAAAATAAATGAGATCAGAAATTTTTTTCTTCCTTTTTCTCTGTGCTTTTGGTCTTTCTAAAGATTATAAGCTATGCCCAATTATGTAGTGCTCCTGGTATTCACTACCAGGTAGCAAGAGTAAAAGATCCAAAGGCAAATGAGATGTACTCAAGTGAGGCTAGACTGATGAAATTTCTCCTGAGCACATAGGAGCCAAGAAAAACAATCTCCAAACCATTAACAAGCTCCTTTGAAAACTCCTAGAGGAAGCTTGAAGTCCCAAGGGATCAGTAAAGGCAGACTTTGTGTTTGCTTTTAAAAAGGAGGTAGGCCAGGAGTTTATGTGCCAATCAACATAATTTCAATTAGGATTAGAGTTCCAAATGGTCTTGATAGATTGAAAGAATAGTCTGAAATCAATAAGAAGGGATATATTGAAAGACAGGTGCAAATTACATTTGAGGGAGAAAAAGAGTTGGATTTATGTATACAGATGGTAAATAGCAGCTAAATTGACAATACTGCAGAAAAAGAATCTAGGTTTATAGTGGACTGCAAATATAGTGGGATTCATTACCTTCATTGTGTTGGAAGAAAGGGCAAATGTCACTCGCAGCCTCATTACTGGGAATGTCAGTTGTAAGACAGAAATAATTACTGTGCTTAGCTGAGAATGCCAAAGCCTCCAGAGGACTATGGCTCTAGTCTGGACATCTCCCTCTATGGAAGACAGGAACATGGTGAAGAAAAGACAGAAAGGAATAGAAATAAAAAGTTTAGAAGTCCTGGTCTAGTTGAAAGTCAAAGTCTTCAACCACATAAAGCATAATGATATGTAGGAGAACTATAGTTACTGTTGTGTGCCATGTAAGGGTAGAATGGAATGTAGCCATTTTTGTTTGTAGCCGGAGGAAAACCTGCTTACTGCAAGGGGACTTTAGCCCTGGATCAATCTCTGCCCTGCAACCAGAACCGCCAGATCCCTGTCAGCTGCTAAGAGCCGTGCATGCAGACACCAGCTGAGGACAGTGACAGCAGGCTTGGTCACCCTGCAAGTGACAGAGAGGCTCTGGTGGTCCCTGGCTGCTTCCTGGAGAGCCTTGCTGGTGTTGGTCATGAGTAACATGCATTGTTCTCAGTGGCCTTTCTCATCTACAGCAGCTGCCCAGGACAATGCATGTGGGTCAGTAAAACTGGGATGCAGAGGAGGAACAAATGCTTTTGTCTGCTCCTCCCCTGCACTGTGGTCACCTCATGGCCATGCAGCTCATTTATCTAAGGGCACGTGCACTTAGCTTACATGTGGCTGAAGCATCTGTTCAAACACGACAAATATAGATGGCTGCATTCTGTTTCTAGCAATTATTTAAGATACATCATGGCCTAACATTCTGGAGTTTCAAGTGCTGACAATTGCCATTAACTTCTGCAAGGGTCAAGGGAAAACATGCAGCACTTCTGTCAACTGTAGATCATTGTTCTAAACCTTGTGCCATAATGTGAAGGATCTGCCTGCAAGGACACCTTTTTGTAGTTGTTATTTACGTTGCTTTGAATTATTTTAACTATTATGTGGCCGAGGATGTGTAGTGCACGTGAAAGAAATCTCGCTTTGACTCTGCAGAAGGTGTTCTAAAGCTTCTATTTTATTTGGATTATGATATTACTGCTTGGAAGTAAGGCAATGCCCTTTTACAAAAGTTCCTCTGTAGAAAGAATGAATTTTAAGGATATATCTGGGAATCCTTCTTCTCAGCACAACCACCAAAGACTAATATAGACTCTAATCCTAAACAGAATTAAATTAATCTAGCTACTACAATGCCAATTCTTCTATATAAAATTGCTAAACTAGATGGAAGAGCATAGGAAGTGTTTGTACTGGAAAAGCTGATCAAACATTTTCCTCAAGTAATGCTGTCGAGGAGCTGTTGCTCATAGGTGGCTGTAATGTCTTGCAAAAGGGTAAAAACAAAACACAGAAGATTGAAGTGGAAACACTTCCCTCTGCTCTTGATGCAATATGCTGATGTTACAGCAGTGCATCAGCTGGAACGTTGTCTGTTTTAACCATTTCTTGCATCAGACTTTCACATCTTTTGGGAAAGAATAAGAATTTCTACTTTGTCTGAGAAGCCAGAAGAATTTCACCTTAAAAACTAAATCACACTCATATTTGTGCTGTTTTCACCTGCTTAAGGATTTAGAGGGGAAAAAAAAAATCCAAGCCAGCTACATTCCCTGTTCAGAGAAAAATCCATAAAACAATATTGCCTCTCAGCTCTCTCCTGACTCCTGCTATCTTTCCCAGCTGCTTCCTAAAAGTGCCGTTAGAGCAAAAATAACCAAAGTCTTCAGACTTACAGCATCTTGTAGCATTGACATAACCATCAGCTTGGATGAGTTGTATTTTATGAATAAGTTGAGCTTGAGGCAGAGTCCACTTTCCTCTCAGAGATATTGTTGATCAGTGTAAAGTGCCACTTTCCAACCAGGAGCTGTTCTGAATAGTTTGTGTATCACTGACAGGGGTTTTTCCTGCCTACATAGACAAATGTCAAATAAAAATGCTACCAATGATGTCACCAGGCCTGAAAGGCACTAAGAGAAATCTTTTCTATCTACTTCTCTGGGCTATCAAACCTTTTTAAAATGAGGGCCTGGAGGCAGAAGCTATGGAATTGGTTGAATACTTAGAATTATTGTTGTGTATTTTTGAAAGCACTGTGTTTCTTCCATTTCTGTTTTTACATTTATTCATTTATTCATATAAATTTTGGAAAATCATAATTTATATAATAGTTCTCCTGCATTTTTCACATGACACCTGCAAGTAAATTCCTGGGAGCTGATGCTTGTCTAAGGTGTTGGAGGAACTTCTCATTTCAACTAAAAATCCAGCTGGATTATGTAGGTACAGAAATAGTTCATTCATACACAATTACTGCTGTAATAAAGAGAAATTAAGCTGCATTATTAGGATTTAAAGAGTAATTAAATATAACCTCAATCTTACAGAGCTATTTTGGTTGCTCTGAAGTGCAGCCATAGCCATTTAGTTATGATTAAATTGGTTTCAAGTGTTTAAAGACCTAAACAAGTTTGATTTGACTTTTACACTCTCAGATTTCCCTGCCTTCCCATATTTTTGTTACGATTGGTTACGTTTGCCTAATATTTATTGTTCTTTTACCTTAATTTTCAAAATAAACAAGATTTTGTTACATTATTAGGCAAGGCCTTATGTAGCCAAAACGTGATCATTCAGGAGGAATACCCTGCAATTTTTCATATGCAGAGCTTTCTCTATGTGGTCATAATTTTAGATGTTGTTTTCAGAGTACCTGTTTGATTTATTCCAATTTAATGATTTGTTTAGCCTGAGCCCTAAGTTCTCTTGGACAAGTCATCTGTTCTTGCATGTGTGTGCCAGAATGATTCCCTAAGAGCTTTCCACTGATACAAATGGCCTGGGTTGTCCCACTGTGTAACAGCACATGGAGTCCTGCTGGTATGCTGAATAATAATTTAGTAGCTGGATGGAAGACTTTTTCTTCATCTTCTGTCACTGGTCTTCAGAAAAAGACATTCCTAGTTGCTGCAAGGAGAGTGTTTATTTTCTCCTGCCATGCTCTCAGTTTAAAAACAATGAGTTTTTTTCACATCCATACATTCTGTGGGGTGCTGCTGTAGGTTCTTAGGTTTGTAATCCCTGGAAGTGGCAGCTCTGGTCCTGTGCACAGAGCCAGGGACTCTGTGCTCCTCTGTGTCTGAGCTGCAGGGGTCTGCAACAAAACCTCGTAATCAACCTACCTGTCCTGGGCCTGAGCTGCAGCTGGTCCCAGTGGGATCTGCTGCATAGCCATGTCTGGGAAAGGCCCAAGGAAAGCAGAAGGGTAAAGCTCAGTGCCACAACAGAGGACGTGCCAGCAAGAAGAGCTCTTCTGGCATTCAACCCCATGTGTGCAATGTACTGTGAGATGCAAAGTGAAAGGATAGCACACAACTGAGATTGGGTAAATGTGTTCACCGAAACTCAAACTGTTTCACAGTGGGCAGCATTCCAAAATGTATTAGCATGGTTTCTTTGGAAGGCCTTTGACTGAAGGTTTGATTTCTTTAAACAACCACTGGTGTCTTATAGCAACTGGTAAGTACAAAGAACCCCAAGTACTTTCTTCTTTGAGTAGAAAAATTTTCTGCAGATAGTATATGGCCACATTAGAAGCAGGCTTTATTAATGAGTGCACAGACTGGGTCTAGTGACAATCCAGCTTTCTGGATTCCAGCTGATGAATTACTCATTTTTTAAACATGGTTCTAGCAGAAGTTCATCTTGGCACCATAATATTTTTTTACAAATAACCCCTGTCATTACTGTAGACAGCACTGTGGTGCCATGGGAGGGAGAGGAAAGGCTTGTCTCAGAGCTGTGCAAATGGATTGATTTTTTTCCTCTCTCCTCATATTTTCTGCTTATTTGGGTCATTTCTCAAAGTACTACTCAATGCAAAATATAAAAAATAGCAATTACCCTTGTGCAATGTATCTGAAAAAAACTTACAAGAAGGATTTTGAAATTGGCTTAAAATACTCAGTTTAAAATAGAAAAAGTATTTGCCATCTGTAAGTTCTAAGTAGAGAAATGTTATTTTTGAAAATTTAGTCTTGCTTAATGATAACTCAGTAAAAAAGTACAGTTTCATCTTTTAATCTCAAAGACTTTGATTTTTCTTTTCTTTTACATTTTCTTTTACTGCTTGAGCAAAGTCCCCAAGGACTCTAGCCAGATTTTTCTTCAAAAATATAAGTACATTTTATGTGCATAAGAGTTACCAAAATGTTGCTGCTTGAAATATTTACATGACCTAAAAGTATAAATCATATTTACATGAACAACTTGAAATTTGGGTACCTTAATGAGTGGTAAGCATGAGACTTCCCTCCCCTGCTGTGATGAGACAATGGGGGAGAAAGTTCAGAGTAGTTGTTTTCACACCCCTAATCATCTGCTGAAAGTGAGGTGGTGACTTTTTTTCTGCTGGGAAGAAAACTGAGACCACAAACTCATTCCATTTCAGATTAATCACCAATTTATTATATAGAAGCTTTTCGTCCCTCTAATGGGAATTTGCTTTTAGGCAATATCTTTGCACTGCAAAGTATCATATTCCCTTACTAGTATTTTATTTTCCCTTTAATTTGATGCAAATTTGATGTAGAAAACTGCAGTCAGCAGCAAACGTGCTTTCTTTTATTTTTCAACTTTCTGTAGGAGTTCTTCATATTTTCTGCAGAGTTGGGAGAAAAATGTGAAGCAATAAGTGAGAAATTGGTGCATCTGGAAGATCAATTGCAAAGTTCCGCCTGCAGAGTTGATGAAGGAGTTATTCATATCCTTTTCTCTATAGCTATGGATACGTATCAATCTCTGTAAGTATGCACATGAAGTACTTGCCTGTCAGATTGGCATGGAGTGCTAGTTCTTAGTGTAGGTTAGATGCATTAAGAATGGGAGAAATTATTGTCTTGCTGAAATGGGCATTTTTGTGTAGTAAGTTTTCCTATAATGCATATTTTTTAAAAAATTGATTTAAACAGAAGTTAGTTCTTTGTAAATTAAGATTGGGGACTAAAAAGCCTTTATTTTACTGTTAAAATCCTTTTGTTGGTAATGCTCATATAATTAAATACATAGCACACCAAAAGCTGCATGGATATGAGTGTCCATGCACCTGCATTTCCCAACATGATTTATCTGAATTAGATGCTGCATTATTGATCAGACCATGTATCTTGTCACCTGTAGTTTGAGGTTTTTTCTTTTTTAAAAAAATGGGCAACAGATGCCTCGTGGCATCCTACACATTATAGTCTGCCTCCAACACTCCGGTGCAAGTAACCAGATGAGTTATTGTCTTATGCCCACTTATCTCTTTCTGTGCTTTATCTGTTTTTCTAAAGATTGCTTAACCTTTATGAGAATTTCCTTGGCCGGTATTTCAAAATTTAAGAACATGAAGTTTTGTTTCATTTGTAACTTTCATAGGAAAAACTTGCATAAAAGGGATTTTGTTCTTCTAAGAAAGGGCAAAGAAAATACGAACCAGTGAAGCTGAGGAAGGTGAGAGTGCTGAGCTGGTTAGGTTTTAGTAGAGAAGAGGTGGCAGTCGAGAGGATCACGAAGAAAGAGAGATATGTTCAAAGTGCAGAGATTAGCAGAGGAGCCCTTGGAGACATCTGAATGTGAGTAGGGGTGGTGATGGTGCCAGAAAGGATTCAGTTCCTGCTAAGAGAAGGTGAACAGTCCTACAGAGGATAGTTTAGAGAAAAGAGAATAAATAGTGTGTGGAAATACCACTATGTTTTAAGTAATTGGGCATCTATTATAAGTCATTGCAGAATTCCTATTCCAGAAACTTTTCTTTAAAGGTAGCAGAAGGATAAAGTGCAAGGGGCAGAGAGAAGGAGGAATGGTGCTGGGGGAAGGGGATTTGGGTTGGAGAAGTCCAGGCAGCAATTTGTCACTATAAATGTTTCTTTTCAAAGCATTTCCCTATACACACAGTATACAGAAAGATTATTCAACATTCTTTTTATTATACTTGCAGTGTTCATGCTTGGTTGCAGTTGTGTTTCCCCAGTGCATTTTTCTCAGAGCTGTATGGGTGTGTCTCGTGTGTGTGTGTGTGCAGAGCATCCAATTCCTTTCTCCCTTGCATGTATTTACTCTCAAATGAGCTTTCTCAGTGGCCCTTACAGAACATTGAGGCTTGGAGTTATAGGTGCTTTGGAGGGGACTTAAGTCAATATTCAAACTGAACAGTCATGTCTGATCATAGTTAAACTTTACTAGGAAATGTGAAATAAGCTAGAAAACTGCATTTTTGTCCCCAGAAGATAGTACACTACATATATGTGAAATAATAGTGTTTCTTATGTTCTATGGAGTGTTCCTATTTCTTCACAGCTGTTGACACTGCAAGAGTTAGTTAAAAAATAAAATTAGTAATTGTAAATTTCAGGAGAGTTGTAGATTAGTCTCATTTTAAGCCACAGTTTTCTGATAGAGATCTGACTTCCTGTATCAGTGAAATTCAACTCATGTTATCTAAGTACAGAAATGCACAGTATGTGATATCCTGGTCCTAGCAAGACCATCGGTCACAAAACAAGAAACCATGTTTAAAAAACAGAGATGTACAAAGAAGCAGTTCAGCAATTCAGCTGCCCCTCATTAACATTAAGTTGCTATTTCAGAGGTAGTCCAGGTCAATATGCATAAAATGTTACCATCTGGTACATATAATCACTGTGCTGTACTTCAAAAAGGAATGAGAAAAATAGCTACCATAGTGCTACAGACCTGTGGATTGGGGTTTTTTTTAATATAAAGACTGCTCAGTGCCTATAAAATTTGCTTTCACTCATTGGTAACTTGCCTGTATAGCAGGAACTAGCACTAAGCTAAGAGACAACAATTAGCCTCAGTAGAGGAATTTATTTAATAGATGAATCTGTTGTTTGCATGGTAATCTATTTGATTTTAGATAAAGTAATTTCCTATCACAGATACTAGACAATCATGCAGTTTTCATTAAAATCTGTAGACTCAGACCAGGAGCTTAAAGACCTGAAATAGTAATGAAAGCAGGATAAATTTTTCCAAGTCCATTCACTGGTTATTTTCACCCTTCCCATATTTCTCCCAAAAAAATACCTTACACATAAATGTAACAAAAGTACTAGGTCAAAAATCTAACTGGGAGCTGCACAGATGTAAATTAGTCCTGTGGTCTGATTATTAAAAGACTTCCAAAGACTCCACTGAGAAAAATAAATTCCTAATGCTCTTGAGCCATTTTCCAGTGTTTAGTGTGTGTCATAGCTTTGATTAATAATTAAGTTTGTATTGGAAGAAAAAACCCAGATGTCATTTTTTTCATTCTCTGTTTTGATGGCATAGCAATCTTAAATCAACCATGCTGCTCATCATAAGTGCCAGCACAACTTGAACAAAGGAGAAATCCAGTGATATTTCTTGCCCCCGAGTATAGGCACAGACCCACTTGCAATTCTAATTTATTGTTGAAATCTTTCATAAAAACCACTAAACTGCCCTTCTATATAAAAAGCATCAAAAAACAGGGGCATATGACTGGATGTTAAAGTTCCCTGTAGAACTATGACATATTTGCTAAATTCTATGTAGTATAACCAAATAAACCTGCAAAATATTCAGTTATGATTGATCATTAATGAGTGTATGAAAACAGGCCACATCATTAATTGGAAAAACCAAAGGATGAGAGGTGACTCATTATGGTGTCTGCAGAGCTGATGAGAGGTGTTACTTTCCTAACAGTAAAGGCCTGGAATTCCCACTAAAATTAAATGGGGCCTATATTGCAATTTCACAGTCATTTTTTGTTCTTAATGAGTAGTTACATTTTGATAGACAATTTGAATGCATGTAATAGTTCTTCTTGGTGGAAATGCTTTGTTGGAAGAAAACCTCGCTGTAGTATTACTACAAAAACAATCTTCTTTCCTGGCCCTAAAATGGGCATTTCAATCAGTTATTCTGAAAGCAGAATTTTGTGCCTAAACATAGGTTAGCAAAGTGACCTAATAAGTTTAATCATTCACCTTTATCCTGCAGCAGGCTCCCACACCAGTCTTGTTTTTCACCAGAGCAGGTTTTCAACAGAATCATGTAAACTTTAGTCCTGTCTGTAGCTCAGTGGGGAATCTGACTCTGGGTGAACCTTTAAGAGATTTTGGGATCCTCCAAGAGTTAGAGGTGGCAATGGCACCCTCTTTGGTTTTATTTCAGATGACAGGAGGGTGAGCTTTTCCCACTGTGTGTCACACAGAGAATGGTTCCACTTGTATACTTTATGCTCTGATAGAGGTAGGTCAGTGTATTTCCACCCAGGTCCTGCAATTTCTTTGCCTTCCATTTTCTGTTGGAGGAAGCAATTTGAAAGTAGATGATGTTCAGACCACTGAAGGGTTCCATTTTTCAATATGTAGCAGTCATTCTGTTGCAGTTTTTTGTTTAGTAGTTTTTGTGGGAGTGTTTTGGGTTTTGCATGGGAGGGATATTATCTTAGTTTATAGAAATAACATTCATGGATATGAAGGAGGGCAACAGTAATCAAGGTGGTAATTTAGAAAATTCTAATTGGTTGCACTACTGCAAATACCCCTGAATTTTGTAAGGAGAAATTATGGATTTCCAAAGGTTGTTTTACTCTCTTTCTGTGACACCACACAGAAACAGCAGGGACTTGCTTAGTATGTTTCCCTTGCTCCCAAGGATGCTCTTCAAAAAGGCCAAAACCCAGGTCATTCAAAAGAGTTACTGAATTGTCTTGGCTCTTCACTGGTCCTTTGGCATGTAGCACACACAATCAAAGAATTGTTTAGCTGGAAATGACCTTTTGAGATCATCTGGTCCAACTCCTTGCTCAAGCACGGTCACCTAGAGGAGGTTGCCCAGGATGTTGCCCAGTCAGATTTTGAATATCCCCAAGGATGAGCACTCCACAACCTGATTGTGCAACACAGTCCAGTGTTTGACCACCTTCAAACAAAAAAAAGTCTTCATGGATTCAGATTCAATTTTTTAGTTTGGAATTTCTCACTGTTGCTTCTTGTTCTGTCAGTGGACAAAAAAAGGTCAGAGGAATCTGGCTTCCTCTTCTCCATTCCTGCCTTTCAGCTATACACAGTGGTAGTATCCTGTAAGCCTTCTTTTCTTCAGGTTGAAGAGTCCCAGCTCTCTCAGCATTTCCTCATGTGATGGATACTCAAGTCCATTAAACTGGTCCTGTGCTGGAGTCATTCCAGTAAGTCCTCCTCTCTTATTGTGGAACCCACAACATCCAGATGGGACCTTACAAGTGCTGATTAGGGTGTAAGGATCATCTCCCTCTGCCTGCTGGCTGTGTTTTTGTTAATCCAGCCTGGGAGGCACCTTTGCCTCATGACACATTGCTGGTGTACAGTTTATTGTCCACCATGACTCCAAGGTCCTTTTCTACAGAGCTGTTTTCCATCTGGCTTAGCCTCTCCAAAGGTGCTGGTGCCTGGGGTTAGAAGTGACACTTGGAGTTAGGTGGTGGCACACTGAGCTGAGCTTCTGTCTGCAGGCACTGTAGAGTTTGGCTTTTGGAAACAAACAGAATAGTTAACCAGGTTAGAAACAAGAACAACCAAAAACCGAATACCTCTTTTATATTATTTCTGTTCTTCAAGAACTAATTTCTTCTTCAGATGTCCAGAAAGTGCAGTTACTTTCCAAAATCCCATTGGCCTTTATCTCAGAGCAGTAGTGGTCCTTTATTGTCCTTCCAATGTCTTTTATCTTATAATATGTACTCTCAGTTTCTAACCTTTCCTATAGGAAGGCAACTGATCCATAGCATCTACTTTTTGCCTCTTTTCCCTGAACATCTGGGCTGAGAGATCAGAAGCTGCATTTGAGCAAAATGATCCCATTTTTCCAAAACTTATTTAAGTCCCTACAGTAATTTTATCTGCTTTTTATCTGCTTGGAAATCATGGGCTCTGAGATGATGCTCAAGTTTTTCAAAGAGACAAAGTTAAATAGGTGAAAAGCTTAAAGCAAGACAATGTTAGACCTGCAGCATTGTTGAATATGGGTTGTACTTGTTCCCAAGTACTTTAATTTACTCCTTATTTGACATTGTGGAGTTTTTTTCAGTTTTCAGAGGAAGACAGCAGAACCAGAAAATGTTCCTAGCTGGAACTTGTTTTCACTCCTGCCTTGGATACTGCCTCAATATTTGCAGCACTGGATAGAGAATTTGAGCATGAAGGACACATATGCATGTGGACCCATGCAAAACTGTTTATTTGCATTTTTAAAATGGGTGGAGCTGTTTCTCCAGATACAACCTGTGTGTGGATAGAGATGCCATGCTCTGCCATATACCATATATTTGTCTTAGCATAAAGGCACATTTGACAGTTACTTGTCTACATATGATTGTGGTGTTATTTATGAGGTTATTGGTACTTGCTGTACTATACAGTCATCTTTTTTTGTTGCTCCATCTTTCTGTTGGTTGACAGGTTTTTTCCTGTCTTCCTCATTTTCTTCCATCCTTTAAGATTTCTCATCCACTGTCACTGAAAGATTTCAATTTTTTTTCTCTCTCCCTGAAAAGAATTTTGTAGTTGCCTGGGATATTACAAGTAACAGCGTGTAGCAGGAGACTACACATCAGAATTAAACTTCAGAAGGTTTATGGTGTTCATGGATTGCAGGATTTATGTTTAACAGTTAGGTTTTCAGTAGAGCCTTATGATTAAGTTGCAGAGGGGTGGAGAATCCAGGACTTAGAAGAGGATAATCATATTTCTTACTTTAGAGAAGATGCAAAGCATAATTAATTTGTCCTTGCACAGTGCTTTGTGATCCTGGGATAGGAGAAGCTTTGTGTGTACTGCTACTACTCATAATCAGAGACAGAAGCCCTTTAGATTAACAGAGCTGTCCAGAAATTAGAATTATGCATGAACATATTAAGAGCAAAACATCATAGCAAATGCATGTAAATACACAAAGATGAAGTTTTGGGGAATTGATAACAGAATCAAAAGCAGCCAAGACTTTTCAAAGACATAATAATGGTTCCCTGAAAGAGCTGTGGTTGGTATAGCTTTACCATGGTCCAGTCACAATTTTTCAAAAGTAGCAGCTTAGTTTTTACAGTCCCATAACCTGAGCCTATCTTTTTTTTCTTGACATTACATTAACATTGTGGTCAAGTGAAACAGCATTTCCTAATGTCTGAGCTCTGCAAAGGACAGACTGTCCCTGTGCATTATTATTTCAGTGTGTTGTACTTTTGATACTGAGTTGTTTCAGTGTCATCCTGTTTCACTTCCCTTGAAGTGAGATTCTGGTATAATTTGATAACATACTGCTAGAAATGAACCAATTTCTCTCTTTTGGTGCCTTTGCCCTTCATCCATACCTGTCCAGGAGGCCTCAGTGGGATGGGATGGGCCCGAGGGTTTGTTCATAGACTTGATCATTGGTTTACTATTTCAGCAGGCTATGACTTGCCTCTGCTTGCTTTCTTCTCCACACAAAGTAAGCTATAGAAGAGAGGATAAAATTGGTTGTCTCATTGAGCTTGGACTTCTTCCAACCGTAGATAGTGTTGCTGATTTAAGATTATCAGCCGAAAGCCCAGTATATTGGTAGTAAAACTTATTTTCAGTCATAGCACAAAAAGCTGTACTGCCAAGGAAGCCTAGTCCCTTAAAGGCTTGTGCACATGTCAGTAGTTGCTACTGTCTCTGTGAATGTCCTGCCTTCGTCTGCACCCCTTGTTGTCACCATGTGCCACCCTCCCTCTCATGCCTGTGGAGATGGGAAAGAGGGATGTGGAAGGTCTCTTTCAGAGGCTGAGCCATTCACCATCAGTTTCTTTCTGAATTCATTGCAGGAACCCTGCAATGAAATGTGGAAAACTCTTTCTTAACCAAATGAAGCATTTTATACTAATTCTTGGATACTTTTCAGGTGGCCTTCCTTTTAATGCATGACAGTACAACCTCAGTACTGCCCTCTTTGCTTTTCAACTTGTTCAAAGCATTCCCTGTGGAGTCTTGTATAGCTTTATGTTTGTGTGTTCTGCACTGTAATTATAATGATAATTCAGCTAACATGAAAGCTTTCTGGAGGTAAGTGTAGCAGAAACACTTTCTCTGCTGTAAGCTAATTTTGCTCCTTACCTAGATTCCCACCCCACCTTGCATAGCGCACATTGTTGAGCTCACTAATGCCACACAAGCTGTGGTCACTTGGCATTTGCTTCAGACTACTCCTGTTGCCTTCACCTGGGCTGTGTCTCTGGCATAAAATTCTACCCTCCATCAATCAGGAGCTCACACCTCGTGCTGCTCCCTCCATGGTACACAATATTTTTTGTCTCCTTCCTTCCTTTTTTCCCTATGAGAGCAGTATCCAAGCAGTATCCCCCATCCCCTCCCTTTTTTAAACTGCTAAATAATGCTACTTGAGAACTTGAGTTTGCCTGCATTTTTCTTTTGCTAGCAAGTGTGAGAAATGTATTAATATTTAATCCAAACAATTTGGAAGAAGTTGAAGCTACAATTAGATAGCCATGGCCATCTGTTGTGAACAGCAGAACAAGAATGTACTTAATAACTTGGAAAGAGAAAAGGGACTGCCAATCACCTATAGAATATTCCTTAATAAAGCTTGCACAGTCTCTGCAGAGGGAGATCCAGGTGGTGAAGGAGACACTCCAGACCGTGCTGGTGCAACTTCAGTCAGCCAAGGAGGCAGGAGAAGAAAAGGCTGGAGACTTCCTCTGTGACAGCTGGTGTCCAGGAAAACAAGACTTGAAGGAATAATGAGCAGAAAGAGCTGGTAGGATGACATTAATTCACAAAGGGCTGCTTTTAGTAACTGAATACTGTTTTACTAAGCCTCAGGGATCTCTTCTCTCCCCTGCATAACTAATAACTAAATCAATTATGGAGAAACAGAGCCTGGAGGTCTATCATCAGAAGTATGCTACGCAGCCTCATATGTTTTGGCACAGATTGGGAAACAGCTTTCAGAGCAGAGCAGCTCCTGTAAATGTGTAGATTACAAATTGATACATTTCAAGTGAGTCTGCAAAGTTGCCTTTAATGTCAGTGAAGTGTTCTCCTTGAAGGCTCATAAACACTGTCTTCCTCTACTCATGGATTTTTTCCCTGATTTAAAATGCAACATTAAAGCTGGAACATCTAGTATTTCTTGGAAAATAGCTCTAAGAATAATAAGAACTTTTTTTTTTCCCTCTTTGGCTTTAACAGCTTTCTTACACTGAATGTATTTTCACATTCCTGCCAATAATTAAATCAATAGGGTGAAATCCAAGCTAACCATGTTCTTTCAACTGAAATTTGGATCTCATTTGCTCTGTGGTATTAAGTACAGTGGAGGTAGCTAACAGCAGCCCCTATAGGAGTAGTTGAACTCAATTTATTTAGGTATTAATAGAAACTTTCTTTAGTATTACAGTGGTTGTAAAGCAAAAAAAAAAAATCCTATGTTGATGATTTGTGTTGCTTATATTTAAATATTATATGAACAAGAAGTCATTTAAATCTTGTTGTAAAGATTACTACCATTAATTTGATCTTCCTTGTAAGCTTCAGCAGGAATGCAGATTTTTTTGCAAGACATGTATGTCAATATATACACATGCATAGTTAAACATGTATTTTTATAGGAAATAAAAGCAGTACTCAGCTGAAGCCAACTGGATAATTGTTCAAAAGAGTTAATGTCTTCAAAAATTCATGTGTACTTCTACTTTGATACCAGTATATCTCTGATACCATAAAAATTCTGTTGCAGAGGGAGAATTTTTTTTAAAAAATCCTTATTTTTAAAAACACAATAGAAAATGTCTTGCAACTGATACTGTACTTTTTTGATACTGCTTTTCTGTCATTTTTAGAATTACTCTTCTACTTTGGTCACATTTTATAGCCACATTGTGTTTTTGCAGATTTTGAAGGTCATTGGACTACTTTCCCACTAAGACCATGTTCATTTTTGGTGTGTTTTAATGCTAGTTGAAACTTCTACCTCAGTGTTAAGTACAGAAGGAGAGAGGGAAAAAAAGTGCCAGGCAGCTGAGACATACAATAGGATTATAATTGCCTCCAGGAGCATATGGTTGTCAAAGCAGTGCAGAGAGCTCAGGTGGTTTCTATAGTCATCAGATCCTCAGGGCTGCATTACAGCCCTGTAATTCAGAACATGGTTGACTTTTCTCACTGAGTAATATATGGGCCAGCATCCCTTTACGTTGTGGTCAAGCCTCTTGGAGCTCCAGCTTGCATGGATTCCGCTACTCAGTTCCCTAATGGAGATCTCCTGCTGTTCTGCTTGACAAGTTTATCTCTCCACGTCCCTGTTCAATACCTACCTCCCACCACAGCTCTGGCACTTTCTGAAGCTCCCCTGAACAGATGAACAAGGTGTTTGCCTCCAGCTCAGGGCAGGAGACAAGTGCAGGTGGCACCCTGACATTCAGCCCATGCACAGGAACAGCTCCAGAGCAAAACCTGCCTGCCAGAAAGCACTAATGGAAACCCACATGAGTTCAGGTAAAGAGGAAAGAGAGCACTCTGACAAGATACTCTTGAAACTGTTAAGATAGCTCTTAGAACTGTTTCTTTAACACCCATGGAAGCTGCCTGGGGTTCAGTACCTCAGAGGGCCCAGGTACTGCATTTCCAGCAAGGAGCATTTATATGGGACTGTGACAACAGTCCCAGAGATGATGGCCAGTACACTAAACTAAGGTTTCATGACACCCCTCTCTCCCACCCTGCAGAGTTTTGTCCTTTGAATACTTAGTGCCTGCAATGTAAACAGTTGTTAGGCCCTAGAAGTGCCTTAGAGCCAGGATCAGCTGCAGCTGAAGCATCAGGTCTGTCTCCTTGCAGCAGCAAAGGCTCAACAGCAGGGATAGGGCCCGACCACCACAGGGGCAGGAGAACAGAACCCTCATTGCCACTAGCAAGGTTTCTTGAAGACATTTCCATTCAATTAAAAAAATTGTGTGGCTTTTGTGTTTCAAAGTTTCAGAGCACTACTGCATCTTAATAAAAACTCAATTTAGGCAACCACTCTAATAAGACACTGAATTTCTAAGGAGAAAGGAAACGAAATTGGTCATCGTTGATGTTATGTTTGTATCTGTTAACATCTATTTTATATGTAACATGGACTACTACTACTCCTTTAATTTATTGTTCCATTAACTTCATTGTTTGTTGTGGGAAGTTAGAGCCAGTAACCATCCCTTTTCTGACACATGTGATAATAAGCGTACTTTAAAAAAAAGGTATACTATGCAATGTATTGGCTGCCTTTTATCTGTGAATAGAAAATTTTCAAATAAAGAGAAGTATGTTTTTAACTAACCCAATGTCTGTTTGCATTCTGTGCAGTGTACAGCATTTTAGAAGTTTCATCACAGGGAGTGGAGGAAAGAAAAGGAGAAAGAAACCATGTGTGTGACTATTATTGTGCTGCTGACAGCAGTAATTTGTCTGCTTGGGCTAGCCTGTTATGACTTTTGAAAACAGTCTACAGACATATTCAAGACTAAAGCCTGACAGCAACATGTAATTCTTTTCAGTATGAGAGGGAGAAGTGAGTATTACACTGAGCTGTACAGACAGGTAATAGCTGCACTTAGGTCCCAGCTTGACTCAGTCTTGCTGTGCAGCTGAGTCCTGCCTGCCCTGCCTCAGTTCCTCACCCATGGGTAAGGGCTGAAGGAAGAGCAGCATGACTGTGCCTTGGCTGCAGCAATATCTGAGCCAAAGTTATGCTCTTACACACATTCATTTTCACTATGAGAGGTAGTGTGTATGGTGTCCCAAGGACCACTCTTATATATTGAAATTCTCTCTTTTGGGCAGACTGGTCTCCCACCACCTGCAAACAATGAAAATCTCCAGAAAGAAGTTCCTTTCCTGCCCAGATCATGTGCTGTCCCTAGAGCCAAGAGGTTTAAAGCCCAGACCCAATAGGTTTAAAGACTACATAGGCAAATAAGGCTTAGTGTGTTTTATTCTGAAAGCAGAAGAATAATAAAATAATTTAGATTAAGACCAAGTCTGAGCCCAACCATTCACCCAACACTGCCAAGCAAGTGCACCACTAAAATACATCCATAAATGCCCCATCAATACATTTTTTAAATACTTCCAGCCCTGGTGACACCACCACAGGTGATCCCTGAGCAGCCTGATCCAATGCTTGACAGCCCTTTCAGTGAAGAATTTTTTCTTGATATCTAACACTAACCTCCCCTGGCACTTAGAGTGCATCTTGAGGGCATTCCCTCTTGATCCTGTTACTTGTTACCTGGGAGAAGAGGCCAACCCTCACCTGGCTACAGCCTCCAGGCAGTTGTAGACACTGATATGGTCCCCCCCTGAGCCTCCAGGCTGAACACCCCCATCTCCCTCAGCTGCTCCTCATCAAATTTGTGTTCCAGACCCTTCCAGACCAGCTCCCTTGCTCTTCCAGAGCACACACAGTGGACTGCTCCAGGAGAGCTGCAAGATGAGGAAAGGTAGCTCACCTTTAGCAGTCCCTTTCATGTGCTTTGTGAGAGGAGTGGTTGATTTTGTTGAATATACCCCCCCTCAGTGTACAAACATGCTCTCAAGGGACTAAAGACTGAAGCAAGGAGAAGAGAGCACTCCAAAGGGTGTTCAGCTCCAGCCTAATATTGCTTTTCACAATCAATTAGCTAATCCATTATTTCTAAAGCATGACAGCTCAGGCTTTTGCTATCATTACTTGTTAAATCAAGATAAGTGCCTGTTTTCTAGAGCATTGGAGAAGGCAGCTCAATAATGGGTCCCAGATAGGCAGTAGTGCTGGAGAGAGCTCCAGGGTGAGATTAGAATAATCCTCATGTATCCTCTTAGTTTACTATCCTATTAAAAATGAGGCTGGGACCAAGAAATTTTTTTTTAGTCTCAGAGATTACCATGCTACAAAGCAGCTCTAAAATATTGAATATTTTTCTGCACTGCTAAAGATGATAATACAAGTTTCTGGAGAAGCATTAAAAAATAATAAGAAGAAAGGGCTTGTGAATAAAGGAGATTCTGCCTGAACCTGAAAAGCTGCCAAGCCAGCAGCCACTGTAAAGCATTTATCTCAAATTTCTAATGAAGACTTGGATATGAGGCCTGGGAAAAGAACATCTGGGGCTGAGTGAGTAAGGAAATGTTTGAATTCTGCACATGCATGGTATTCAGCCACACTTTCCCTGTTTCCTTATCTGGAAGAGCACTGTCTTTGGGAAGGGGTTATTGGGGCATTGTCAAAGACGCATAATGTCAATACAAGACTAGATTATTTGTTCTTGTAATCACCTGCAAAGCTGAATAAATTGTTTAAAATAAAACTAGCCATCCAGGAAAATTAAGTGGCAAGAGTGAGAGAATACTAAACTAGTCAGGCACAGGTAGGAGACACATGATAGATCTCACTGGAGAAATGGAAAACTAAGAGACTTTTTCACAGTGGCCATCCAATTTACAAGAAGAAAATGACCTTGAATTTATTACTTCTCTGACACTGAAACTTTGACACTCCAAAGGAAAGACCTCTCTGTTTTCTTGTCAAAGTAGGTTTAAGATTTTGTCTACCTCAATCCCAAAACCTAGAGTTTTGTGCCCACTCTCATGTTTCCCTGCAGTAGCAGCTCCAAGGCAATGCTCAGGAGCAGCAGCAGGGAGCCATGCACAGCTCTACAGGCAGAACTTCAGGGCTGCATCACAGTTTACTCCTTTAATTTCAATCACATGAGCTCCTGGAGCAGCAGCTGACTGGTTGACCCAGCTATTTTCCTCACTTAGATGGGCAGCTCTGAAGAGCAAGAACGTGGCCTTGCATCTGTACGCAGTACAGACAAGCACTGACAACTCTGCTGTGCCCCCACAAAGTAAAAGCAAGTGAGGAATCAGAAAAAGAGGCACAAGAACCTCTTTGGAGGTTAGGACAAACTAATGTAAGCTGTAAGACCAGCAACATTCAGCACAGACAGCTTGCCAACCAAAGCCCAAAATGTGACCCACTCATGTCCTTTAGTATTTACATGGGGAAAGATTTGCCTACCGGTTGTTTCATCTAGCAGAAATCACAAAACAAAAAAGGGAAAAAAAGATATTTTTAGCAGGGAGAGTAATTATCCACTGATTTTTTTTCCCCCCAGAAACTGTGAATAAAGCCCTTCTGCATCCCAGATGTAATGCACTTGACACAGAAAACACCACAATTCAGTTTTATACAGCCTGTATGGTACCTGTAGAACTGAAGAATAGTCACAGGGCTTTACTTTAAATATATGCATTTTCCTTACTAGCTTAAAAAAATAATTAAGGCACAGAAAAATAAATGCTTTCATAAAATGGTGCTTCTCTCAGAGCAGAATTGGAGGACAGAACAACTGGATGTCAGCAAGTTGGGAAGGCCTATTTACCCATTTTCTGATCTTGACCTTAGCTCAAAAGGGCAAGTGAAACCAAATGCTAGGGAAGGCTTTCCTGTAAATCTTCCCCAGGAAGCAAAGACTGAAGCTATTACAAAATGCTTCACAGCCAGGCTAGGGAGAAGCTGAGGGTTATGAGGCAAATTTCTTCCCTCCCACGTGCAGGCAGGTTAAATGGGCTCAGGAGCCAGGGACACATGCCATGGTGCAGCACCAGGGAGGACAGGCCCCAGACGTGGTGGCCCAGGAGCAGAGGCAGAGCCACGGCACCTGGACAGGTCTCCAGCCTGAGGGGCAGTACACCCACCAGCAGCATTGCTCAGCATCCTCTGCAACAGAGGAAACCCAAAGAAACTCAACCAACACCAAGCATCAGGCACTGCTTGTCTTGGCTGTTCGTGCTGATCAATGTGGTGCTGCTTGGACTTGTTAAATCAGAAAGAAAAGGTGAAAAGAGCACCCTGCCTCTCACAGCCAAATGATTTGTCACTGCTAATTTTCTATAATGAACTGTAGCAAGTGAAACCAATCTCTGTCCATTAATCCTGATGGGAAATGTTTCTTCTCAGTCCTCTCATCAAGTAATCCAAATTCCTTGAATAACTATAAGCTATAGCTATACCAAACACCCAACTGCCCTTGGAAACTCCTCTCTAGTCTTGTGAACTGAAGGCAGCAGCACAGAGCAGCTCTTCCAGCACAGTAACATTCCCTGGTTATAACATGGGAACAATAAGGCATCACCAGCTTTATTTCCTTCCATGTGTGGGGTTTTTTATTATCCTGAATTAGAAATGTAATATTGATTGGGTTTACTACAGTGGGCAAAAAAGGGGAAATAAAGCCAAACAAAAACCCAATGAGCAATGTTGTGTTCTGAAGGAGAAGTAAATCACCTGGTTAATGTCTCCTGTTCTGCAGTTTTAGTTCTCGGGCTTTAGGAAGTTCTTTCCACAAGATATATTGAGGTCAACAGAGCAATCATTCAGGGACTTTTTTATTCACTTCCCCCATAAATTGGTAACAGAGCTTGCTTATCTTTTGCAAGACATATTAGTAAGCTTCAAGGTTTACCTCAAATCGTTAATGGTCACTGGGTTATGGGAGATGTAATTTAGCTCTAGGGGTTGAATCAGTAGAAGAAAATATTCCTAATTCCTGTGCACAGACAGTCTAAATTGACCAAACTAACCTAAGTGTCTGATGTCTTATGGTCAGAAGCTCCCAGAGTGCTTAACTTTTCTCCAGTCAGTCCACCCCGAGGTAAAGGCTCAGGCAAACACATGTGCTCCACATTCAGCCCTCTAACACCTTTAACATATGGTTTATGCATGCCCTTGGTGGTGCACTGATTGGAAAGAACGGAGCAAACTTCATGCTGGAATTCAAGGCTTTTCCCCCACTGCTGGTAGTCATCTTTTCATTTCAGCTTTCCTCTTTGATCTCCCAGCACAGCATCCTGCCTCTGCCAGGGGCTGGCACATCAGCTCTGGGACAGGGGTGGTGGTGGCAGCACTCACCCCTGCACTCAGCACATGTGCACGGGCACAGCCCCCTCCCTGCACGCATCCTCCCTCCCAGAGGATAAACAGAGCCCAGATGCTTTTCCCTCACTCCTTTGGGTCAAAGCCTGCCAAAAGCCTGCGGCTCAGGGGAGGCAGGCATGCTCGTCAGGGAGTGAGGATCCCCAGGGCTTGGGTCAAAGAGAGCTGTTTCCATCCAAGCCTTGCACACATCTGCTTCTTGAGAGGCTGAGACCAGCTAGGCAGAGAGCAGAGCCATTTGTCTCTAACCCCCACACCTAAAGTGTCTACTAAATCAAAAAAGCACTGGCAGAACACCACCAGACAGGCAAGAAAGTTTAGTTGCACTGGTAGAAGTAGGAGGCAAAAGGCACATTTTGGGCAGGCAGGGGCCTGCCCCAGCAGCTCCCCCAGAGAAGTTAATCTCATCACAGGATCACAGGAAGAGCTACAGGACCCTGTCAGCTCCCCACATGCCTGAACCAGAGCGCCCAGGATCTCACAGGGTATTATCAGCTCCAGCAGTACATTCACACACCTTCCTTCCCATCTTTGCAGGGAAGGGAGCAAACTCATCTGCCTGGAGACACAACAAAAGCAAATTCAAAAGTCAAGGATAGCCTGGATCTCCATCTGACCCTACCAAAGCTGGGCTGTGTGAGCTCGGGCTTTCAGCACTGCACCAGCCTCAGCTGGAGTTAACACATCAGTCCTGGGTGATTACTGTGCAGTAATGATCAGTTAGTGATCATTAAAGGCTTTAGAGAAAGAGGAGGGATGAACCTCTCATGCCTTATAGGTGACTCCAAACTATCCCCAAATTAGCAATTAGAAGTGCTGCCCAGTGCTCAAAGTAGATGACAGGGCAGAGGTCCTGGTCCCTTAGGGCTTTTAAGCACATCAGTGATTTTGAGAATGTCTGAGTCTCCAGTAAATTTTACCAATGCCCTTAAAATAAAAACATTGCATGCTGTCAAGGCTGTGCCAGGTGAACTTTCTGGTGATTATTGCTTCACTAATGCTAGGATGAAACCCACGTGCTTCTCTAATTTTTATGAACCTACCACTCACCAGTCAAGAGTGAGGTCTCTTGAGCAGTCTGTGGGGGCCCTCTAGGCAGGGATGCACTGTGCATCAGGCACAGGGTGTTCAGACCCTTTCTTTCATGTTTATCTCTGACTTTGGATGCCAGGCTGGTTTTGAAAACACCTACAGTGCTTCAGTAGGGCTGGGGGTAATTAAAAAGGCATCATTAAAGGCCCTGCAGGCAGGGCTTTGCATAACCCTGGATTGATGTAGAGGAAATAAATGTTGTGAGACATCCTCCAGGAAGCATTTGGCATAGGAAATAGCAGAATCTGTGTGACTACACAGATTGCAAAAGCCAGCACCCACTAGAAGACAAGCCTTCCCTTGGGACTTGGTGACAGGATTTCAACCACATGCCCTGCCCCACTGAGTGCTGCTTAATTCTCCCCCAGATTGAATAAGTTGCCCCAGCAACTCCCAGCCAGTGGCCAAGAAGATATATCAGAGTCACCAAGAGGTGAAACAACTTCTCCTGTGCAATTTGGGGGTAAAAGCAGGACTTGACAACTTTCACTACGCCCCACATGGAAGGACAGTGTTGCTCAGCATCGGGGAGGGAATTAATTTCAACAGGAGCCCCTAACATGGATGCATCCAGCAAGCATCCCCTTCCCCCAGCCTCAACTTCTCTCCCAAGGGACTGATACTGATTTTCAGCTGCTCTTTCTACCTTCTGATGCCCTCTGAACACCTTGCCTCCTTCTTCAGGTTTCCCCTTGCAGATATAAGACCTTCTCTAGCAAAGAATAAAGTATAAAACTTACATGAATAGTTGTCAAAAGGAGAGCTTCTCCTGCACTTAAAAATAAGCATTCCCTCTGTCTCTAGGCTAAACACTGGGTCTTGAACCAAACCCCACCTGCCCTTCCAGGCATCATTTGCAATCTGACAACTTTGAAACATAAGCAATAGCTGAATCTGAGGAAGTGGGGGCAGGGAGATGACTAGAATATCTCCAGAGGTCCCTTTCAACCACAACCATTCTGTGATAAGGGGGAGGGGGGGGAAATCCCAGAAAGCAAACTGCACTTCTTTGTTGAGTTTCAGATCTGCCAAGTGTTCCCTGCCACTTCTAATCACAAGTCAAAGTAATCCTTTAAGAGGTTTTGCTTGAGGGAGCATTAAAATGTGCAGGATCATGTGGAGTTCTCCAAGGAGAGTCACAAAGTGATACCAGGAGAAAAATGCAGGCAAGAGGCACACCACTGACACGGCTCCAGCTATTAAAATGCTGGAGAAACCTGAGATTCGACAGACACTGACACAGGTTTCTTGTAACAGCAACCAGTAAGTGCATTTCACTTCTGAATTGCATCTTTATGAGTGGCACTGACCCAAATATAAGGTTTAAGCCTAAGTAACAATTTACAATTTACTTTTGGAGTAACAGCTGAGCTGCTTAAGGGAAGCTTGACTTGAGGCAATGAGAAGTTAGAGTTCCAGTGTCTGCAACCACATCCCTACAGCAGCTGGGTTCTGCTTAGGATCCTCATGTACCTTTACCCTTTGAAACTGGTATATGATGGTCCTCTCTAAGTTCATCTCTTTGCTGCTCATGAGATAACATGAATGATGGCATTTGACACAGAAACTGCGCCAGAAGGTCGGCATTGCAGCACTAAAGTAAAAGCCTGGATCCTTCTGCTCAGGGACTTCAGCATTTCAAGATAGCAGCAATGACATAATTGGATTCACTAAAATAATTCTACCTTAGTTTTTTGGGGTTTTTTAAATTTAATATTTAATCTAAAACAATGTTGTGAACATTTCCCCCTCCGATGAAACCTCACAGGTACATTGACCAAGGTAAAAACCTGTGTCCAAGCATGGAGAGAATCCAAAAAACAATGGCTCCCCACCATTTGCCTGCTGTGCCCAGGGACATCCTGCTCAAAGAGTTTCCTCCACCTACTACTGTTCATTTCTACTCTGCACCCCACATGGGAGGCCCCTTTTTCACTGCCTTCTTATGCTCTCTACTAGTTGATAAAATGAGTAGTATACACTTGCCAAGAGGCAGCCCACTGCAAGGCAGCAGAGAAGCCCTCCATGCCACCCACTCAGGGGCAGGAGTGAGGAGTTTGCCATTCCCACCACTGTCTCATCAACTTGGCACTGAGAGGGGGAGGGAGGGATGGTCTCACCAATGACCCACCAAAACCAAGAGGAGTGAATGTAGTGATTAGTAAACCTCAGTTCACTGGCAGATATACCACACTTCATGCAGCAGTCAGGGAAGAGATTGTCTAGATAAGGGCAAGATAATCAGGACTGGTTGACGGACTGCAATTCCCTCTTGGAAGGGCACAATATCCAATCCACAGGGCCATTTCCTCCTTCCCTACCTTGCAGCCCTTTGATACTACTAATTCCTATCTGCATATAAAAGACCCTGTTTTCATCATGACATGGGCTAATTAACTGATTCCAACACAGTAATTAGCAGTAAAAGTAGGTCTACATTTTCTTACTTCACATAAATGCTGTAGTTCTCATTCCATGCCATGGAAGCTTCTGAGCGTGGCTGGGCAGCCTCGCTGTGCTCCATGATGCCAAAGTCTGGCTGTGCACAAAGTGACAGGGTGCTCTGCATCAGCAGATGCAAAGGGACACTGTAGAACTAGGGAAAAGTCCCCACCTGCCCCAGAACTCACTCCACCAGTGAATCTCTAATATCTTGTTGAGCCAAGTCCTCCTTCAACCCATCAGACATGTTTTGTATGAGAGATCTGACAAATCCGTATCTGTGTCAGATGATGCTTAGCCAGTTTTAAAGTAGCTCTGTGATTCTAGGAGCCTGTTTTGACCACAGCCATGACACAGGAGGTGGTGCCAAACAGTCTGCAGAGGAGGAATAACAGCTCTATTGAGCCCCACTGAACAGGGAACAGGATGCACATCCCCAGGAGTGCTGGCAAAGCAGCATTTCACATGCCATTTTGAACCACACATATCAGCTTACTCTGCAAATGTGACTGAGTTTTAAATCTCAAATGCTTTACACAACACGATATTTCTCCTCACCTTCCCCTCCATTCCCCACCCTCAGGGCCATGTTTCGCTCCTCTCTATTTCCAGCTTGGAGATTCCTAATGAAGTTTTTGTAACTCTCTTGGCTCGCTCATGAGCAACAGGTGAGTAATATTGAGGAACAAACAGTATCTTCAGCCCAGAGCAGATGCACTATTTGACTGAGACTAAGAGAATACTCCATTTATTTTATTTCTAAACATTGTCAGGATAAAGAACACTGACTTTCTCAGAGCAAGCCAAAGACAGCTATCCCTCTCTAACACCCATCAGTCCCCACACTCTGCACTAGGTCCAGCTGTGGTTAAGTTGAGAAGAGCAGAGCTGTCTGTCTGCACCCCTCTGCTGGGTGTCTGACAGGTGAACCAGACTAGGTACATCTCTCTCTTCCCTCCTCCTACACCTCTTGCTATAGGTACTGAAGTCCAGTGCCACCAAAATTAATGGAACTTACAGCCACCAGTGTCTGGGGCAAAGGCTGGCCATGCTCTGGATCAGCTCCTGGATTTTGGTCTAAAATTAGAGTCTGGGGTACTGAAATCATCCATGTCTCACAGAGGAATGCATGAAGTCTGCTGAGAGTCTGGCCTGTTGTTATAGGCCACGATGAAGATGCCACCATCTCATAGCAGATGGCAGCATCACATGCTGCAGCATTTTCATAGTGCTTTATATGCCAGGAAGCAGTCACATCAGGTTAGCAGTTCAAAAGCACACTGAAGTTCAGAAATTCATTTACTGCTGTTCTAAATCTTCCCAAATGGCACTTGTGAGCCTTGCCGCCCCTCCATAACTATATTGCTATTTCCCTGCCCCCAGTAAATGGAAGATGCATTTTATGTGGTTTTACCCTCAATGTGAATTCCAAGAAACACAGGATTGTTCAGAAAGACTCCTCAGGGTTACTCCCTGGCACAATTAATCTGCCTTGCTTGGTTTTGTACATCTTTAAAGAAAACACTTTGACTAGATTCAGGGTCCAACAAATAATGGTTGCAGAACTCACAGAAGCATGACCTTCACTAGTGGGCTGCTGACAGCATTAGTAATGCAAACTCAGTAACACAAAACAGAGTCCAGTCAAACACTGAGCTGGTGTTATCACCTGAAGTTGTCCCATTGCTTCTCTCCATTAAGCCTGAAGTGTTCAGTAGCACTGAATGTGCTAGATGTGTTAGATGGTCACTTCAGAAACCCCTTCAGCATCCTCAGTTTCAGGAGGCATGAAGGGTGCTCAATATCTTAGTGAAAAGGTCAGTTACTTTAACCCATACCATGATCCTTTGATGTTGATGATTTTCAAATTTATCTTTCAGTCCATTTAACAATGTGTAAGGTGTTACAACTTAAAAACAACCTCTTACTGCAGGTGGATATGTGAGTAGTCACATTCCTCAACAGCTTCTTTAGAGAATATTACTCTTCTATGAGCCTATTAAAGTGCTCCCTCTGTCCCAGCAGAGACATTAGCAAGTTTAAAAAATTCTCAAATTGTTACAAATTGTCAGAGATACCTGAGCAATTACCAAAGTCAGGAGGGATAGTTGGGATTCAAGCAGTGAAATGCCAGTGAGCAGCCTGAGCTGAGCCATCTCCTGTGGGGACTGAGACCCTGAAATCACAGTGTTAAGCCTGAGAATCAGGAATGTTAGAAGTCAAACAGGTGAAGGTGGACTGAGTTTAATCCCAAAGGTGAACAATGTAAAGTATGATCAGTGATTTTTGTCAAGATTTCTTGCATTTGCATGACTAACATCACAGTAAGAAAATAAGAACACATAATTTCCTGGTCTATATTTAAATGAATCCCTGATTATGCTGTGCCTTAAAGCAAGTTCAAAGAGTGGTAAAGTTTTCCTGCCTCCTAAATGTACAATGGAAGCTCCACTCCCTAAAAGACAAATTATCACTGTCAACCAGAGCACAGACTGTGGAAGGGCAGCAGCACCTCACCAGAAAGGTCCTCCTGGGGTTAAGAAAAAAAGCCATAAGATATGTATTAGCACATCATAAAGCACTACCCGATAATTCTGTATTTCTCTAGCCCAGGATGGCCAGGTCCCATGGGCTACAAATTCATGGATTAGTGTAATCCATACAAATGTAATTACAGATCTCTATGGCTCTTAGCAAGCTCTGCACACTGGCTGTGTGCAGAACTATGAGTACTTCTCTAATCTCATTTTCTGATTTTCTTTCCTCCCCAAAAGCACAGCACCAAGCCTTCCTTTTTCCAGACTGAAGTTTGATGCTTTGATCTCTCAGGATCGAAGACTCTATTGCCTACCACAGAAGCTTATTTTTCTTATCTCTTCCTCCATATCCCTTTTAGTCTGTGTGGGCACAAGAAAACATTCAGGACAGACATCAGGCAATGAGATCTGTGACATGAGTCAGATTTTAACTGCAGAGAACAGGCTTAGCACAGACACTGGTCTCGGGCTGAATGCCAAGTGTGGACACACCTGGCAAGACCTGGACATTGGGGCTGCTGCTGTAACACAGGTGCTGGGAGCTGGCCATGCCAGCTGTGCAGGGCAGAAGGACCAACTCTTTGCCTTGCCCTCCTGTCTCAAATGCCTCATGCAGGGGCTGGCCCAAGGCACTGCAGGCATGGGAGCACACACACAGCACACACAGAGGAATGAGCATCACCCTCCTCTTCTGCAGTCAGGGCAGAAAGGGATTTCCCTGGAAGGCATCATCATCTGAGACACATTCCAGTGGCCAGCCCAAGACCAGGACAAGCCTGTTCTACACTGCTTCTGACCCCCCCATGCAACTAGTTCAGATAGCTAATTTAGGCAGGGTTTTAGGTAGGGTTTTTGGGTGCCACAGCTAACCCAGAATCTTTCTTGCTGGACCTGTGACCTGCCCCTAGAACACTCCTGGGGCTCCACTAGCCCTGTATTTTCTCCACCCAGTTTCCAGTTTTTTTTAATGTTTCCAGTTCCTCCACTTGAGGCCTGGCCCTGTGTTTGGATATTCCCAGCCATGAAGAGGAAGATCACAGTGCTCTGTGATGCTGCTGTGGGAGGAAGAGCACGGATTAAATTGGCAGCTGAGCCCAGCTCTGGTGCCTAAGTTACTCTGGAGTGCAGAGGAGGAAGGCAAGCTCCAAGGCCAGTTGAGCATCTCTCTGCCCCAGCAGCTCTGCAGGAAGCCCATGGAGGCCTGGCAGGTAACAAGCTATCGAGTGCCAGCTCAGCCCAGAGGCTGCTCCGGGAACAGGCAATTAAAAAGCAGCCATCAGGGCAGCCTGTCACCCGTATCACTCTCCCAGATGTCGTGTGGGGGTGTGAATGCCCTGTCTGACAGCTCCAGGCCTGAGCCCTCCACAGTGGATGGGCAGCTAGAGCAGCTCCCTCCCACAAAGAGAACATGCTCCATCCCCACACTGCTGGGACACCTCTGAGGGGCAGAGGCAGAGCTCACCTTCTCTGACCTATTATGTAAATAGCCCCTGTGATGGAGACAGACAAGAGCTATGCCAGTTAATAGCAGCTGTAATGAGGGAGAGAAACAATTCTTTTTCCAGTTGAGATCGATAACAAGGCTCCCATGGGTACCTATGGGAAGCGGGTTAGGACTGTTACAGGAAATTAAGATGCACACAGAAGAGTGCAGAAGGAACCCCAGAGAGGAGTTTCAAAATTCTTGTAGCCTGATGAGAAATGATTCACTTATTTTCCCAGGTGTATTTTAAGAGAAGAGACACAGTTGGCCATGTGAAAGAAATGCCATGCCATTCACTGGTTATGGGTAAACTGCTGAGCTTTAAAGCTCTTCCCATACACCAACAGATGTAAATGCAGGTATCATTCCCACCTTCCTCTCCAGGCAATGGAGGCCTCACTTCCAGTGCATTTCACTTGGAAAACAAGTAGGGAGTCAGAAACAGCTGGCCTTATTATCCACCAGGGTATCAGATGCAGTGTGTTCCTTTAGCACAGACTCACAGCTCAGGGGTGAGAGCTGTGCTGGCATCTGAACCAGAGCAACAGCCCTGTTACACAGATGCCAGTAGCCCCAAAACCTGAGCTCAGAACAGGGCTCAAGGCATGCTGGAGAAGAACAAAACTTTCTCTAAACAGATGACATTTTCTGCAGGCAGAAAGGTCTTAACTTCAACAACCATGTCATGGCTGTCCTGTGCAGGGCTAAGAGTTGTATTTGTGGATCCCTTCCAATTCAGGGCATTTCATGATTCTATGATATGCTCCCAGCTGGTTAGAGCTTATCCCTTCCCATTCTCTGCTAGCATCCCCAGTCTGGAGTCAGAGCTTCACCTCTCACATGATGAATCAGATCTCAGAGCAAGCCTCAGTGGCCATTAAAGCAAAATCAGTGCCAGTCTGACTTCTCTTCTGCTCTCAGCCCATTCGGCAACAGGAACAGCATTCCCTGCTCAGGGCCAGTCCTGTCCCAGCCCATGTGCTTAGGGCCTGCTCATCCTCCCCTCACATGCAGGTGGCCTCTGCCATGCCAATTACTATCAGTTCTGATTTTTCTTCCTGAGGAGAACACGAGCATTTGGGACAGAAACCAAGCAGCCTGCCTGACTTCACTGAGCAGCCAGGTCCCAAACAGCTGATGCTGCATTATCAGCAAGGACCACAGCTGAGTACTGGCTCATTAGTTATCTCTCCTCTGGCCATTTAGAGCAAAATGAACAGAAAATGCTCATGGTCTCTGAAGAGTTGCTCCTTCCCAAATTCAAGGCTTGCTTCCATTTGCTGTCTTCCAACACCTAAAAAGTGTTTGCTTTCTCTGGGTAGCTAGGTTAGGACTACCATATAGCTCAGTTTAAGACAAAAGGGTGTGGTTTCCCATGGTAATGAGGTTAACATTTGTGCCTGGCAGCCCAGTGAAGCAGGTAGCATTTACAGACCCAGACAAACCCACTGCCACTCTGGGCTGCCAAATTGTGCATGGACAACAGAAACCCACAGATAAGAACTTACTCACATCATAGCATTTCAAGTGAATAAACAGGACTGTCTTTGTCCTCCATGGCAGCTCCTTACTGTCTGCACCCCTGGCTGCCAAATGTAATGGCATAACCAGGGCACTGGAGCAAAGACAGTTTATCTTTTATTTGTGGGATTCCATAGATAAACAGAAAAGAAAAACACCGCTCCCCTCTCAAACAACAGCAAAACCCTGTGATTAGACTTCTCTGAAGAGCAGCATCTCACTAGCATTTCAGATTCTATCCCAACAGGAATACAATAGCCATGTTTCTCCTATATTATCTCCTTTTGTGGCCTTACAAGAGCTGAAGAGGCTCTAGTGGTTTTTCCAAGTAGAGTAGTGCTCAGACTTCTCACTGGTTTCTAAGGAAGTTGCAGGGGCTATGACCTGTGAGGATGAGGATCCTTCAGGTCAGGTGCTTACATGCATAATTTGAGTTTGTTCCATTAGCAACAGCTTGGATTGAGGCTCAGGAGGTCAGCCATGAAGGGTTGAACAAAATTACTGCAAAGCAGAAAAAAGCTTGGCAGGAAGAGCCAAGCCTCAGAAGGCCAAGGAATAAGCAGAGTCAAGAGTAGTGCAAGGTTGTGCTTTTGACCATCAGTGTTACACTGGAAACAGCTTCATTTTTAAGAACTACCTCGTAGAAGATGCTCAATGTATGAGTGATGGCAAAATCCTGCAAGTGCCTAAGTGCCTTCAACCTTTTAATCTGACTTTGAGTCCTTTCAGTTTGAAATGCCAGGTATTGTTGCACTTCCTTGAAGTGCCTGGAGAAGAACTTCAATTACAGACTTTTGTTGCCTCTCAAAAGTCAGCTCAAGAGTAGTCTTCTGTATTTTCTCTTTTATTGTACTTACAGTGAAAAGGAATCTTTCAGAGTTATTTTTGAAATGCTGACATAAAAGCCTATCTAAGATTAGCAAAGTACATGCTTGCTATACAGCTTTAAGGACTCCAGCAAGCTTTCCCTTATTCAGATGCTATATTCAGCTCTCTAACACTGCACACTCTGTCTTACTCTTACAGACATCAGGAGCAGATGGAGACAGGAGAACAGAAAGGATGCAGGGGATACCCAATTCTTTACCATACAGAACAGTAGTAGGTTTCAAGTGAGAGCTCTCATCTGTCCCAAATACACACCATAAATGCAGCTGGTGAGGGGGGGAAAAATGAGCATTTGTAGCATACAGGTCAGAGGCAATATGGCCCTCTTGGCCCCCCTTCATTTTGGCTCAGTCACAGAACATCTGCAACAAATTAATTTCCCTTGGTGTGTTGCAGCCCCCTTGCTGCACGCAGACCGTGTGCTCAGCATCTGCTGCCTTTCCTCACAAGTTCACGGTGTACTTTCAGCCAGTTGTCACAGCACCTATCACTGCAGGCCTTCAAAGTCCTTCACAACTGTGTACAAGATGGATCTTCAATCCCAAAGCTGTCACAAGACCTCTATGTTAAATTTCATACACTGTCCAGATGAGAAATTGAACTTGGCCCTTCCTACAAGGAAAGCTAGGTACAGAACTTCAAAGGACCCACGTCCTTTCAAAAGCCATAACTTTACATCTTCCAAAGGAGATTGGATGGGTAAGTCCCTACTTTGGAAGGCTGTTATTTTGAACATTTATACTTTTCCCTACCATTCCAAACCCAAGGTAGCATTTAAGCAATTTCATTGTACTACACATTTTTACAGTCACAGAGCAGCAGCTATAAGTTATGAAGGAACAATTGTTTTGAAATTGCTCACCAGAAACCCATCAAGAGTAGTACTGTGTAAGGAATTTTTTTTTCTTAAAACAATTCATAGCTTAAAGCATCTATTTTAGAAAGGATCTTCAGGAGCTGACACCCTTTCTCATGCAAGGTGCAAAGCTCAGAAGAACGTGATGTAAACAGGAAGAGGATGCAAGGTCTATAAACACAGAACTGCCAGAGATTGACGTGAGCTACAGCAAGTCAACAACTTTTCATCCCTTACATTCCTACTTCTCAAAGCTTCCTGCTGCAGACAGGCCCTTCCTCCTTTGTTAGCACCTCCTGTTCAGCTTCCTTTGCCACCAGCTCAAAGGAACACCCAAGCACACCCTGCAAACATGCTTCAGTTGGGAATTAACTCATCTAGCGCTGTGTGCCAGAGAGGAGATTTCTCTTTCCAGGATGGGGGACACTGTTCTGTGGATCAATGTGCCATCATCATTGGGAGGTGGCTGAGGAGCCTTGAAGGCGGGAAAGGAACTAGTGAAGGGTGGGGGAAAAGGGGCAAAACCCCAAAACTGGAGTGCTCACTTGCCAAAAGGCTGTGGTGGCATGCAGCAGCCCTCTGGAGACCAGGGCTATGAGGCCAAACCCATGGGCAGGAAGAGTTGCCTCCAAAACCTGATGTCACACCAAACCCACTGATGCTCTGGGGAAGTAACTAGCTCACCTTGATAACCCACCTGCTAGGATCCCTTTTTTGTGGTCCCATTCTCAGCATGCCACCCCAGCCTGCTGAGGCAGGACATGCTCTTCCCTCTGCTTTTGTCCAAGGTTCAGTTTTCACCCATAGGAATTGTTGCAGTGGAGCACAATTTGCTCAAGGTCCTGTGCTACAGGACCCCAGCAGAGCTTATGTTTTTTCATTTACTTAAGCCTGAAATAAATGAACAATCCTGGACAGGAAATCCCAGACATTAAGGAAAGGGTCTGGGATAGCTCTCATGGGTTTTCCTCTATTATATACATAGAATCCCTCTATTATATGTAGGGAATTGTACTGCCCCTTTAGCACGTGAAGCATCTCAATTCCCACAGTTAAAAACCTCTCTGCTCTCTAAATGCTTCCTCCACACACTTGCTTTTCCTGGCTGTTTCTCCAGCACAACCTAACACAACTTGGGGTTTCATTCTCGCACAGTATTTCACTCATTGTGAGTATTTTCAAGTAGGAAAAGGTAAAAAACTCTGAGATGTAAGGAGGAGAGAGGCCTCATGCTCCTTTGACAGAACTAGCAGGCCAAGAGGTGATTCTGTGCAGATGTTTGTGCTCTTACGACTGCAGAGCAGCTCACAGTGAGCAAAAATAAATACACAACAACCAAGAATCAAGACTAAAAGGTACATCACCAGTAGCACTGCCATTTACAAGGTGTGTGAACCTGACAATTTGTACAAGGAGGCAGCAGACAGCATTTTGAATTTTACTGGTAGTACAGATATGAATTGGCCCAGCTTTAATGGGCATTATCTAAGGCTTCAGCTTGGTTCAACAAAGGCCACAACAAACAAATTGACAAATGTTGTGTTCTGTACCAAACTTTGCTACGCACTAGGAATGGCCATGTGGGGAGTAACTAGCAAAGCTAAGATCCAAGGGAGGGGAAAAGCCAAACTCACCATTTCCTTGGAGTAATGCTGTAAGCAACAGGGCTTTCTATGAAGTAGCTAAGCACTGAGGCACAGGATCTGGTTGCATCTTCATTGAATGCCAGTGCCTGCTGGAACCAACCTATATGCACAGACTTCTCCAGGACTGTTCCCTTCCTGACTGCAGCAACCCAGCAGGAGCCAGATGACACCCTGCCCCAGCCCGTGCTGCTCCAGCTGCCCCCAGGAAGGGCAGGAGCAGCAAGCAGCACGTTGAGAAGCTACAGGAGAGGCTGGGACACCAGCAGGGACGTGCTGCAAGTGCCAAGTCAGCCCTGCTGCTCCCTGTTACCCACTGCCCAACCATAAAGCTTTCTGCCCTGCTGGCACTCACTGCTCTCACCCAGCAGAGAGAGCAAGATCCTTCGGTTTGAGCTGAGGATGGCATTTCCCTTCCCCACTGACAAGAGCACCTAGGTGCAGGCTCCTACAAATGGCTTTGATGATCTTGGATGGGGGAATTGGTGTTGACAGAATAAGAGCCATCAGCCAAAACAAAGTTCAGCTTGGATCAAGGCTGAGCTGCCTTTCAAGCCTGACTAACCACAAATATGAACGACAAAGCCTTCCCTTCCTGTGCACCTTCTGCCTCCCCTTGGATCATGCAAAAGGAGAGGGTGAATGTAAATGTGGGGCCATCTTTGACTAATTCTGTGCTTGAACAAAAGCCAGAAAATACTGGAAACAGATGTTTTTAGGGGAATATTTTTTTCCTGGAAGTTTCCCATCTTCCCAGAGACACTCCTTACCTGAACTACTGTCAGAACTTACAGAATATTGTCATTAGAGCTGTGCAGGAAATATACTTCCTGTCCTATTAAAAGAAATCTTCCTTCTTTACCCCTAGTGAGGAAATCATCCTTTGTTAGTCTTCTTACACAAGGAAAGGAAAGCAAAACAAAGTAACAAAACACCTCATCAATTAAGAAACCACCTGTGTTTTCCACCAAGCAACTACAGAATATGCAGGGTTGGAAGGGACCCACAAAGATCACTGAGTTCAACTCCTTGTCCTGCACAGGACCATCCCAAGTGTCACACCTTGCTTGGAGATCAAGTTCAAACTCTTGATCTCCCCAGGTTAGAGGGGCTTTAATCTTGTTTTACATCCCTAATAATCACATGGGTCTCCAGACTGCTGATGCCTCACTAATGGTATTTTCAGGAGTTTTGGATGACATGAAATTCCTTGCAGGATGGCAACCTGCCTGGAACCTGACCTCTGCAATGAAGTTGGGATAAGGAAGTTCACAGAGTACTTCTTGCAAGTAACTCAGAGCCATGGAAACTGCCAAAACAAAACCCAAAGAGCTTTCAATGGTGTTGACAGACAACTCCAGATTGTTATCCAGGACACCATTTACGAGCAAAGCATGAGACATCACCAGACATATGCAAAATACGTTGCAACTTCCGAGGAAAAAACTTATCAGAGTCAGGTAAGAAAAGTGCCCCAGCCTGTTATTCCCACCGTATTTCAGTCAAATGTATTCATCTTGATTATAAAACTTGAGAGGGAGTTTCACACCATCCAAATTCAGGGGTTCTTCCAGCTCATGCCTGGCCTTGTAAGCTGGGATAGGTGAGCTCCACAGGCAGGATGAAACCAGTTTGGCAGCTTTGCTTAGGGAAATGCTTGTACTGATAGGCAGGAGCTTATGAACCAGCAAAGGCAGACACCCAAGTTGCACAGCTATTATAGGCAAGGTATTTCAGAAAGACTCCCAAAACTGCTGACCTAGAAGATCTCTGGAAAGTATTTGTCATACTGCTTTGAAGTTGTACAGGAAGTCTGATAAGGCAGAACTTTACTTCCCCACGCGGTCTCTCCACCCCCCTTCTCTACTCACATGAGGGGAATGTCAGGAATATTTGGTGCAAGAAATTCTGTACATGGTCCAGTATAGCACTCCAGTAATTGCCACTTTTGCCTTACTCTTTCTTTTTTCCCCTGGGAATAGCACTGAAGATAACAGTGCATATTTCAAAGCATGCAATGCTCCAGTACAAACAGGTTAACTTTGGGCAGAGAAGGAAATACCTTAGTGTAATGGATAATCAGATCCCCAGAACAGATTTAATTCCTTAGTTCAAGAATGGAAAAAAGACCCAAAATATCTATTCTCAGTGTCTTTAACCACGCTGTGAAGCATAAAGGCCTTTTACACTGTAGTTGTCATACAGGCAGTTATAAGTGGCAACAGATTTGTCCTAAGGATCAGAAACAAGAAATTCATTCTGCCTGATCTACATTGAAGCAGATTAGTGCCAAAACACCACAGCCAGATCTCAAACTACAGACTATCCTTTCCATTACAAAAATAAAAATAAATTTGCACATGCTGACACAGAAAGGTTCTTTTATACATGGTTCTTAACTTCCATAGATGCAACTAAGAAACGCCAAAAATTAAACCAAGCATTAGTTCATTCATGTCTGTTAATGAATATATGAATCAAGTTGTCACAGATATCTATTAACTCTACCTTAAAAAAATAAAAATGCTACATTTTACGATTTTTGAGGGGGCATATCTAGCCACAGACCTTATTTTTGACTGGCAGTACTAATGTGACTTTAGAGAAGTTAAAGGCAGTTCTAAATAAAGCTAGAATAGCTCTTGATAGAATCTGCAAAATCCTAATTAGCATATGCCCAGCAGAGAAAAAACATTTTCCAATGGCCAAGCTGAGGTTGGTTTTTTTCCTACCATCTTTAAGGAGGTTGAAAAAACAAATTGTATTTTTGTTATTTGTTCACAGGGCCCTTACTGGAGCTCATTAAAATATGAATGCCCAAAATACCATGACTGAGCCTTGACTTCTTTCACTCTGCCAGTTGCTCCTACATAGAAAGTCTCTGCTACCATTTTAAACTGTGGAGAGAAAAAGAAAAAAAAAAAAAAAGTTTAACAAAGTGAGGGAAAAAACCCCGTCCTAGATCTATGGCCTCATGGTGAAAGTTTCCAGAGGTTCCAAACCCTAACAAATTAAATTACCTTCATATCACAGACACTCAACCTGCCTGAAAAACTAATGTTTTAAACAGAATACCTGGAAGATAACCAAATTCAGCTAGCCCCCAGTCAACCTTCCTGGTCACTATTTGCATTGCTGGGGTAGTTTGAAGCCAGAAATTTAGAAATTTTGCTGTGCAGCTGCTTGAGGATCAGGCCTCATCACCAAATGCTCACTTTATCACTTCTATAAGCCAGGAGAGTCAGCATCCCTCCCTGCCCACCCCAACCTGCCACACCTGGTGTACACATTTCATTTCCCTCACATCTAACCAGCAACAACAGCCTCTTGAGGGGTTTTTATTTTTAAGATAGACCAATCTCGTTCTCTCCTTGCTCCCTCTCTGGTAAAGGGGGTTAGACTCTGGGTAGGGTAATTCTTTTGTTCAGGGCTTGTAGAGCATGGGCTGGTTAAAGGCTGCAGCAGATGGTGAAGGTTCCTTATGGGAACAGAGATAGGATGGGATGCACCCAAGATCAACACAGAGCAGACATCAACAGCAGCAATACTGAATGGGGCATCATTTATCACTGTAAAAGACAAGACATGGTTACCTTGAGGGACTGTTTAAATCCCACTGTGTCCTTCCAACTAGCACCCTGCAGTTTTGGCTGTGGAGCAATTCCACTTCCTTTCCTCCCACATGGCTAGTGTGGCATTGAGCAGGACAAGGTGCTTTACTGCCTATGTAGCTCTTTATACAATGAAATGAGCAGACTCACACAGAACTAGAGAACCAAAGAAATAAGTGCTCTTAAAACTAGGAAAAAAATGGCATGAATGAAAATTGTCTAGATAAAGGCTACAGGGTGAAAATCAGGGGCAGAGCAGGAATGAGGAGTTACCCTGGCCATCAAGCACTGCTAATTCCTCTGGATGGTGCTTACCCCCTCTTGCAGAAAGGGTGAACAAAAGCACTTTTCCTTTGAATGCCAATCAGATTCTTTACCAGATACTCTTAAATCTAACTTTAAACCCTGATTGCTGCAATTCTGCCACATTAAAGCGATTCTGTGAAATAACGCTGGTTTATTCACAATGCTGCTATTTAGCAGCCAGAGCATCAGAGCAATACAGTTATGTTTTGATTTCAATTCAATTGCCAACAGAGTAGAAGCCACAGCACAAAGCTGAGATATGCACAGCACAGCTGTGATAGGGGTCACGCCCCAGCAGCTCTCTGCCTCTCCTTCCCCAGTTTAAAGTCTTTTTGGAAATGCCCCTCTGCCGTGTGGCCCTGGGCCAATACACAGGGGCTCACACCATTTACACAGGCAGACCCCCTAGAATGATGGGGCATTTTCACTGAGAAACAGACTGAGACCCCTCTTCCCCCACAGAGATAAAACTGGTTTCTGGAGGCAGCACCATCTGGAGAGGTTGTAGGAGCTGGGTTTGAGGAAAGGGAAATACCATGTCCCAGGAGGACACAGCCTTTTCACATGAAAGAGATCTAAAAGCTGAAATTAAAAAACAGTTCAAAAGGAGCAATTCCCTTTTCAGAGGGGAAATTAAGAGTCACCTCAGGCCAGAGCAAGAACAGCTCTTCCAGCAGACTTATTTCAGCATAGCTAGGACCAGTCCCTCCAAGCAAAAGGGATAGGTGCCCAGACCTCACTAATCAAGAAAAGTCTGGCTAGAAAAGACTACTCTCAAATTTAACTCTACTGCAAACTTAAGTATCAGAGCACCAGAGTTTCAACATGCAAAAATACAACTGCCTCTTCTGAAAACAACACTTTTCAAAGGACTTCACCAATCAGACAGCTAAAGAAATGCTCAGATACAATTAGAAAGGACACAAACACTTTCAGCAGCCAGCTTTTACCATGCTCTGTTGGGCATTGTAGCCAAGCAGCTGCACAAGGGTTTACCAGGCAGGTAAACACTCACCAGTAATTTTTTGCAGAGATCTATGAAGCTGAATTGAGAAAGCTGCACTTGCACCTCTCAGCATCTACAGCAGGCACCAAAAGTCAATCAAGACCCACCTCACTTCCTAGCAGGACTGACCTTATTCCTTAGCCCCGTGCAGAAGCACCTTATCACTAGAGACAGCTGACAAGCATTCCTCACAGTTGCAAGGCAGAGGATTAATTACAGCTTTGACTACCACACTGGTAAATTTAATTACCTCCTTCAGGTGGCCTGAATGAGCCAAATATCCCATCCTCATACACATTTACAACAGTAGCAGCCCAGGTTAATAGCTCAGCCTGCCACACTACTAAAAGTCTTGGTGCTTGTCTTAATTTTTTTTTCCCCAATGTCTCTGCACAATAAAGAATTCAATTTTACATGTTCTAGACATGATTTTTTACCCAGAGTAGAAGGAGCTCAGTGTTTTGGGAGGTCTATATTTTACCTGGAGGGATAAGCTGCTTTTAAGCAGAGCTTACTAAGCTTACTAATGTGACAAAGCTGTGGCATTGCGGACTTCTCCAGTGCTCCTGGAGGAAGGGGCTGCATTTCTTTAGTCTCCCTGAGAGGCCTCTTGGTCCTCATGGGCTGCCCCAGATGGGCTTCTGCAGTGCTGGGAGGGTGCCATGGGCTCCACAGAGCAATTCTTTCCCTCCTCCTTTTCTCCCCTGTGCCCAGGGAAGGCCTTTCCACAGTAATGCCAAAGACTCCAGCTAGTGTGATACTACAGGTTTTGTTACCCTCAATTCAAAAATAATAATGCTGTTGAAATAAAAGCATCCCACCCTGCTTCTCCTAACTCTTGGAGACAGAAATGAGGCCACAGCAGTAGTTTGTTTCTGTTCTTGGGTCCCTGGGAATCCCTAGGAGCTCAGCACCCTGCTCTTAGGGCCATCCCCAGCCAGCTCCCTGCTGGTTCACTGCTCCTTAGCAGTTGAAATCTCAGACAGCAAACACAATTGTTTTATTTTATATCAAGGTTTCTGTGTGTGTCATGCTCCATGTAACAAATTGCAGTGATATTTAATGGGGTAAAGGGTGTTTCCTCAGAGCAGGATTTTATAAACCAGTTGTTTGAAACAAATTCAACTACGAAGCCACAGAAATTCCCCTCACCAAATTTTTTGAGTTCTGAGTCACCATCTGGAGGAGCTGCCTGGCTGTGGGGGAGGCCAAGGGATCAAATTCAGATTGGAGGCCTCACTTGGGAAGACTAAAGTTAGGTGAGAGGAATCCCAACCAAGATGCTGCAACAGCTGCTGAGAGTATTTCTGGAGCAGCCACCAAATGAAATACAACACGAGTTTTTTGACAGGGTACACTGCTGATTTTAGAAATTAAGCTTTACAGCCCTGCTCCTGTTTTGGAATTCTTTTAACTGTGGGAGATGCAGGACATGCTTTGGTTCATCACCTCCAAGAAGAAATAGGTGCCTAAATCCCAGTGATTTCAGCAGGAGCTGAGATCTTCCAAATCTAGGGCTTTGGAACCCATCTATGACCCATCTATTATTCCCTCTCCCATGACTGGTTTGTCTGTACACATAACTAATCGGAATAAATTGGTAGACTCTGTGATTTTTTTCAAGCAGGATTAACTGAAATTTTTGGGGGAAAAAACATCTCCTATGTGGTGTGGATCTGCTACTGGATGGAAAGAAATGTTTTTCCCTGCATGGTCACCCCTGGCTGAAGAGACCAGTGCAGGCAGTGGCAGACAGCAGTGGCTGGGTGCTGGGCAGCCCCTTCTGCTGCCTGACCTGACTGTGACTTGCTCTGATGGGTCCCTTTGGTTGGATCACACGATCAAACTTAATGAAAACTTTGCTGATTTTTTTTTCTTTTATACTTATTTTCTATCCATCTACACTTACCACTACTGCTAGGTAGTAGCCATATGTAAATTAACAGGTTATTCTATCTGTGAGCTCTGAAATGACCTACTGCTAGCAGTCATCTTACACATTCTGTTACTACATCAGTGTCTAACTTGTTTCTACTTAGATTTTTTTCTGTTTTATTCCCCTTTGTGAATACAGGCAAAAAGGGTAATAGTGGATAAATTACCAAATAGTTTTCTGCAAACTATGTCTGCATGCAGTGAAAATAGGCTGTGCACAGCCCTCAAACACTAGATTGTCTGTTGGCAATGCTGCATCAAATTTTGGAATGTACCTGGAGGTACAGTGGACTTTCCTGTCTACTTTTGCTTACTCTGAGCACTCTAAAGACATCCTGGGAAGAGCTGTCATTTCCTAGTCAGAAAGAACTGACATCTCCTAGAAAGTGTTTATTGTAAGCATCAATGAAAATTTACTTCTACACTTGATATCCACTTGGATAAGGGGAAGAGTTTTTTTAGAAATTATTTAGAAGATAGGAAGAAGAAAAAAGATTATTTAGACAATCAGTGGGAGATCCTTAACCTTTACTAGGCAGATTTTTTCATTGAATTTTCTTGCTTTAAGTGACAAGGGGAAAAGAAAGCAACGGAATCCCCAACAAAAACCTGCACATAACCCAGAAAAAAATATTAGGCATATCACATGCATGACAGTAAGTTAAGAGAGATGCTGGACTGGTCATTTAGCTTGCAAAATCAGACAATGTGGAGCTGTGAAATAAAAAAGTCTCAAAAACTGTAATTCCCAGAAATGTTAACTTGATTTATTAGTAGCATTTAACCAGTGAATGAAGGTAGGAAACAGTGGTTAGACAGTAACTAGTCATAGCAGACTGTCAAGTATTCACCAGATATTTGGGCAAAGCAGCCGTCTATGGTGCATGTATCATGCAATTCCTGGCTGCAGCTCTGCACAGATGGCTGCAGCGCTCTGCTTGTAACACAACGTAGCACAACACAGCACAGCAGAGCCTAACACAACACAGTGTAATGTAACAGGGCGCCCTGACGCGTTCTCTGCTCTCTTACAACAAACCAAGCATGGCATGGTGGTGGAGGCCCCCATTTCCCAGCACTTCCTACCAGGAGGTGATGTGGGCACGGAATGGGAGGAGTTCAGAGTCAGCTTCAAATGAGAACAGTAAAACAACAGCTACGGAAAGAGATGTGTCGCAGACCATGACAAGTTGCACTCAGAAAGGAGCCCAGCTGGAGTTCAAGTAAGACATGACTGCAGATTTGAAAAGACCTTTTTGCTGGAAAAACAGCTTGATCTTGCCTGAAAACACATACCAGACTGCAGAAATTTCTATAAGCAAAAAGAGGAATCTGGCTGTGAGTAAAGTGATTAAACAACAGCTTTAACATTCGGTGACAAATGTTTCAGCAGCATCTGAAGTCATTGAGAGGCCCGATACTCCTTGTTTTAAAGAGTGCCACAGAGACAAGAAATGTCTTTAGAAAAGCAATGGAAAGCCAGTGTGTGTAAAAGCAAAACCAGGCTCATTCTGATGCTGTTGCTCATTCTCAGCCCTGCCTTTGCCTCTGAGGGAAGGTCCTATTTTAAGCTCCTTGAAGTGGTGCAGCAGCAGCTAAGCAGCTTGCTATGTGCCGGAGCACATGGGAGTCTGTGGTGCAGAAAAATGGGCAGAAGCCCAGGTGAACCCTCTCGAGCCACAAGACCTGTTGTCTTCAGGCCCATCTTGTAAATTTTTGAGGATTCTGTGAATTCTGTAAAAAGTGTATGGCCGTCAGCTGCTGGAGCAGGAAGTGGCAGTAGGAGCAGGAAGGTAGACAGTGGAATAAGAAGGAACGAGATTATTTTTTTCCCACTAAAGAATTGGCTGACTTTGGCTAAACTCAAACACACACACGCTCTCATAGTTGTCACAGGCATAAGACAAAATACAGAAAAAGTTATCTCAAAAGTAGGTTAGCTTTTTGTTGTGGCCTTAACCCCAGACAGCCATCGAGCCCCTCACAGCCTCTCGTTCCCTCCTCCACCGGTGAGATAAGGGAGAGAACAGAAAGGGTAAAAGCTGAAATACTCATGGCTGGAGATAAAGACAACTTAATAGGAAAAGCAAAAGCCATGCACATAAGTAAAGCAAAACAAGGAATTAATTTACTGGTTCCCATAAGCAGGGAAGTGTACAGCCATTTCCAGGAGAGCTGGGCCTCATCACATGTAATGGTTACTTGGGGAGACAAACACCATCACTCCAAATGTCCACCCCTTTCTCATTCTTCCCCCACTTTACAAATGTCCACCCCTTTCTCATTCTTCCCCCACTTTACATACAGAGCATGATTTCATATGGTCTGGACCATCACTTTGGTCATTTTGGGTTGCCTGTCCTGGCTGTGTCCCCTCCCAGACTCCCATGCACCCCAAACTTCCTCACCAATGTGATCGTACAAAAAGTAGAAAAGGCCTTGGCTCTGTGTAAGCCCTGCTCAGCAATAACAAAAATACCACTGTAATATCAAGCTTTTGTTCAGCACAAATCCAAAACAGCCCTGACTTGCCACTGGGAAGAAAATTAACTCTATCCCAGCAGAAACCAGCACACTTTTGTAAGCAGATAAATTAAGTACATTGAACTATACTTGATTTTAAAGTGAATACCAGATAGACATGATATTATACTATTTTTGGGTACTACAAAACTGGTCAAACTTTCTAAGACAGGAATTCCTCAAAAAATATCTTGCCCTTCTTGGGCACAAACATTAAGATGAATTCTCCCAATGTATCTCTTATCTCTCCAGTTAAGGGCAGCATTTAGTGGCTGAGAATGTGTCTGAGCTTTTCTGAGAACTGGGAGCACTTCAACTAACCAGCTAAACCATCTCCCTCCTCTTGGCATCACAACTCAGGAAGGTTCAGTTGACATAAGAACTTGTAGAGTCCAAGGCTGGCAGATGTGATTTAGGACACAAATCTGGGGATTTGTGAATTAGAAAAATTCTGGGGAATGTGAATTAGAAAAACTTGTTCCCTATCCATCATCCTGAGAGGCCAGTGAAGGAGCTGTGAGTTGCCATGGTGTGAGGAAGTGCTGCTGACATTGGCTTCTCAGGGCAGAGGAGAGCAGTCTCCTCCATGGGGGTTGGCATCATGGCATTGGCAGAACGGAGATGAGATTTCTGATTGTCCCTCACAAACCTCAGCTGCTGGGGCAGGCAGGGCATGGCTCAGCCTTCAGTGCAGACTACAAACTCGTCCATCTGTCCACTTGGGACTCAGTCACCACTGCACACTTTAAAACACTGAAAAATACATGCTTAGAGTAAACCCCCATCCTCCAGGCTCCCTGGGCAGAGATATCTCTTTGGTTTCCAACAGAGCAAAGCTGATGGTGTTGGTGTGGGGGTGGCGAGATGGAGGGCTGGGCTTGTGCTGCCCACCATGTCCAAGGCAGACCAAATCTGGGAGGAGGTGTCTGTGAGGCTGCTTCTTCCCTGGAGCTCAGGCAGAAGAGAAGTACCAAGGACTGGCCATTGCTCAAAGTCTCTTTTATAACCAGTGCTGAATGCTCTTATTTGCTATTTGTAGTGATGCCACTTGTTCAGATGCGCTTACAATGGGAGCGTCCTGGTCCACACTCTTCCTCATGGACCTCTTGACAGTGTTTGGCCCTGTGGGTTTCCAGCCAGGACTGTGGCCACAGGCACTGGAGCAATCTAGACTTGAGCACCTGTATGACTTGCCAGTGTGAGAAGCAGCTGCCTGTTTACAACATATTCCTTTGTATCTGGATGGTGTTTAATCAAGCCCTCAATAAGCTCAAAGAGTGATGGGGATATCCCTGTTTGCAGTTGTTTAATTGTTTTGCAGGGCTTAGAACAGCAACTGCAACAAGCACAAGCAAGCAAACCATGACAGGGAGTGCTTCTCACCATCTCCAGGCAGCATCTACAATCTTTCTACAGTGTGTGTTTGATTTCTGGGCGGGGGGAAATGAAGCAACTAGGTCAGGATACTCTCTTAATAGGCAGGACTATTGCAGGAAAGCCTTGTAACATGCTGCTAGTGACATGCTAGGCAGAAATGACAGCAAGCTCATGGAAATATATGGAAATTTGACATCCCACCCCTCTGTCCCCCTCCCCACCCTCTGGTATGTATGACTTGAATCTGCTTTTGAGAGTCCCTGCTGTGCAGGGGCTGTCCGTCCATCTGGCAATGTTACAAACGCATTTCGGTGCTGTCTACCACGTGCCTGATGTAACCTGCTCTCTATAGCCTCTGCTCTCCTCCTCGCAATCTTTGTTTGATGTGGAGGAATGAAGCCTTGCAAAGCAGACCCAATGAACCGTGAAGAATCACAGGGCCCACAGTGCCGGCTCCCAGGAGGGAGAGGGGGATGGGGGGAAAGCACAAAAGGAAGAAAGGGGAAAGGAGGTGGAAGAAAAAGCTAAAAACCACAAAGAAGATCTTACAAAGGCAGGGTGGGGGAGAGAGGATAAGGAGAATGCCAGCAGAGATGGGCTGTGCCCTCTCTACAGGGGTTTAACACTCAGTTATTACTGGCTTTGCAGCTGTATTACATCTGTCAAAATCTCAGATTCTGCCTGTCAAGGTATTTACATTATGCTCACTCATGACAGCACCAAGCCTGTCACCAGCTTCCCCTCTCCTCTCCAAGGCTGTTAAGGAGGGAGAAAGCCTTTGTTTGTTTGTCTGTCAGCTGTGACTTCTTTTCTGCTGTGAATCTTGCCCCAGCCAGGTCACAGATGGTCACTACAGAAGCGAGGCACAGCGGCATTGCAGGTGCTGGGGATTGTAATGGCCACTGGGGAAAGGTGCTGAAGTTGCCATTTTAATCAAGAACTGCATTTATATATTTATCTAAGAGCTAAAGTGTTAATTTAGTTGCTCAGTAATTGATTTTGGTTTCTTTATGGCACTAAGGCAACCTATTCTGTACACATTAATCAGAAGGTCTATGGCCCGTGACTTTAGGACATTTTATTAGAAGTTAGCTGAGGGGGAAAAAAATGGAAACATTCAAATCTCTCTCTGATATGACTCTGTGGAATAGCTGTTTACAAGTTCAGAGCCAGTGCACTGAATACAGATATGAGAGTCAGGAGCACTTAAGATTGAAACAGACTCTTGGTTTTGTTTCCCTAAGAAAGAAATTTAAATTGTGCTGATGATTTATGGGGGAAGCCTAGGTCTTTCTAGCTTGATGCCTTTGAATGACAGCATGAACAGGAGAAGTTTTCCTGAAGAATCTGCAGAGGAAAAGTTTACCCTCAGGATACACAGAGCTTTTCTGGCAGTTTATTGAAAGGTGGTGGGAGACTGGGACACTGACGGTGGCCTGATCTCCAGAAGGCCACATTCTGCTCCTGGATGAACCTTGCAGGTACTGTTCATGTGCAAGTGCCAGTCTGAGCAGTCATATGTCTTTAACAGGGGAACCAAATGTGTTAGCAACTAATACAGGAGCATCGTTCCATTTTTCCTTCTCGTTCTTTTCTAGAGCAGGTCACATTCTGACTCAGCCTCACTAAAATATTCCCCTCAAAAAGAAAATAATTCCCTGTGCCCCAGCTTTAGAGATGGTGAAACTTCACATCCCATCTCCAGTTTTGGAGATGGGATGTGAGACCTCACACGGGCCACCAGCAGATTTCCACTGACTTTTGAAAAACTAAATTAATTTATTTGATTTCCACCTTTTGTACTTTGCACATACTAATAGAGGAGCACACACAGAGGCAGGGGAAGAGCTGTAAAGCTGCTGCTTTTGTTTTTATTTGGAGCTTCAAGGACAGTTTGGAAGAAATATGTGGGCTGCAAAATTCCCAGCCAGATCTGCAGCCTTAAAAAAACTGAGAGTTCAGCTGGAGCCAGGGAGCTGGAGCTGTCTTTGGTAGAACCTGGCCCCAGGCTCCTGTGTTTCAAAGGGGGCTAATAAGGAAAACATTTCGCCTGGAAAAGAAGAAATAGAACCCATTTAAAAAGGAAAAAAAGGAAGACCCAGGGAACTACAGACAGGTCAGTCTACCTCTGTGCCTTGCAAGATCATGGAACACATGGGATATAGAGTGCTCCTTCAGCTGTTTGCTGATGACACCAGGCTGTGTGATGGGGTCAACATGGTGGAGGGAAGGAATGCATCCAGAGGGACCACAACAGGCTTGAGATGTGGGCCTGTGAAAGCCTCACAAGAGTTTAACAAGGACAAATACAAGATTCTCTACCTGGGCCAGGGCAATCCCAAGCACAAATACAGGCTGGATGGAGAATGGATAGAGAGCAGCCCTCATGAGAACAACTTGGGGATGTTGATAGCTGAGAAGCTCAATATAACACAGCAAAATCACACTTGTGGCCCAGAAGGCTGAGCTGCATCAAAAGCAGCATGACCAGCAGATCAGAGGAGGTGATTTTTCCCTCTCTGCTCTGCTCTTGTGGGACCCCACCTGGAGTACTGTGTCCAGCTCTGATTCCTCCAACAAAAAGGACATTGACCTGTTGGAGTCACTCCAGAGGAGGGCCAGGAAGAGGATCAGAGGGCTGGAACACCTCTCCAATTGCGGGTTTGGAGCGTTCAACCTGAAAGAAGAGAAATGTCTGGGGTGACCTTACTGTGGCCTCACAGTACCTAACTGGGCTTACAGAATGACAGAGAGGGACTTTTTACAAGGGCATGTAGGGATGGTAGGACAAGAGGAATGGCTTTAAACTGAAAGAGAGAAGGTTTAAATTGGATATTAGGAAGAAATCCTCTACCTTGAGTCTGATGAGGCACAAGAACAGGCTGCCCAGAGAAACTGTGGATGCCCCATCCTTGGAAGTGTCCAAGAGCAGGCTGGATAGGTCTCTGAGCAACCTGCTCTAGTGGAAGGTGTCCCTGCCCATCACAGGTAGTTTGGAACTAGACACCTTTAAGTCTTTTCCAACCCAAACCATTCTATAATTCCTCATCAAATTTGCATTTTTTCAATTTTTTTTTTTTTTTTTTGCAACTGGAATCAGAGCTGAGTTTTGCTTACTCATGTAAAGTCAAAATCTGCTTACATAACCATAGAGGAAGATCATGCATCTGCTTGCATCCTTTTGTATCTATTAAACTTAATTCAGTCTGCCAGGAAATAGGTAAGAGATGGGATCACTTGTGTGTTGCATTACTCCACTTAAAGGTCTTTTACCAATTTGCTATTGTTTGAAAAAAATTTCTTGTCATCTGTTAGTAAAATTCTTCCTCCTAGGAACATAAGCTTAATTAGTGTTATGAGGTTTGTGTGCTGATGTGTTTGATCCCACCTATTTCACTTGTGAACTGATTATTTTCAATGACTTGCTTAAAAAAGAGGTACTTCATTATTGTGACTGTGTCGCCTCTTCACTAAATGCCATGATATTTAGCTTTTTTCCAAAGCTGGAAGAATGAGCAGTGTGTTTTGACTGCTTTGTTTTACATGGTGGCATCCCTGGTGTTCCCTGTTACTCACAAACTGTAGGTGTAAATGGTTATGTGATTTGGCCCCAGCTGCCAGCCAAGTACCCTGCAGCTATCTGCTCACTGCCCTACCCCCAGCCTGGCGGGATGGGGGGAAGAATGAGAAAGGAGAGGATCAATGAGATAAGAAGAGTTTAATAATTGAAATCAAAGGAAATAAAATGAAATTTAATTAGATTAATAATAATAATAATAGTAATTTAGATGTAGACAAAAAAGAGAGGAATGAAGCCCAAGAGAGGCAAGTGATGTCTGATACAATTGCTCACTACCCACAGACTGGTGCCCAGCCTGACCCCAAAGCAGTGATGGGCCAACTCCTGGCCAACTCCCTCACAGTTCATTTACTGGGCATGATGTTCTGGGGTATGGGGTATCCCTTTGGCCAGTCTGGGTCAGCTGTCCTGGCTGTGCTTCCTCCCAGCTCCTCATGCACCTGCTGGCTGGCAGAGCACGGGAAACTGAAAAGTCCTTGGCTTGGGGTAAGCACTGCTGAGCTACAGCTATATCATCCATGTGTTATCAACCTTTTTCTCATACTGAATACAAAATGCAGCACTGTACCAGCTACTAGGAGGAAAATGATCCCAGCTGAACCTAGGACAATGGTGCAAAAAAAGAAGTGATGCTGGATTGTTCTCCTTTTATGACTGGCTGAAACTGAAGCCCACAGCATGGGAGGGAAGGAATTCGGCAGCAAATGCCCAACTGCCCAACAGAGAGGCCATCAGAAATAACCCCACTCACCTACAAGTCTGGGGGTGGTTTTTACATCCCTTGCTGTGTTCCCCTCAGCTCCTGGGAAGCTCCTTGGTAGAGGGGCATCACCCCTGTTGCAGGATGTGCAGTGGCAGACTGTTTTTTTCTCCCTGTCCACACACCAGGGTAAGATGACTGGCTTCTTTATCTCACTTACAGACTTTTTTGTTTATTTTCTGATGTAATATCATCACTTTAGCATGTGGCCTGAGCACAAAGGGCAATTTTTCTTTAACTTGACTTTTTTTTTTTTTATGGTGGGTTTTCAGTCTTTGTTGCCTACAATAAAAATGTTGAAAGATAGTCATAGTGCTGCCACATTGACTAGTCTTCTCTTTTCCTTTTTCTGCACTTAGTAGGAACCATACATACAAATGCCACAAAGACAAGTTAGCTGGGCATCCTGTGATACAGAAACAAAGATCCCAAATTCTTTTGACCCTAATGACTTTCTTTTTTTCTATTAAATTATCCTGATTTACAGTGTTACATTAGTTACATAGCAGGGGGTTCCCATCCCTTTCTGTCTACTGTAAGACAGTTGTAACTTTCTGAATAAATTTACCTCTAATACCAGATATTAGGTATCTGGTCACAGGAAAAAGGATCTGGAGAGAAATGTCTGCTTTTCTGTAAGACAGTGCTTCAGATTGGCTTCTGCTTTGTCCCCAAGATGTCAGCTTTAGACTTCATTTTCCATCAGCACTCTTTCCACCTTAAAGCCTGTTGCAGTGTCATTAATAAGAAGAATTTCTTTAGGAGATTAGATCATTTAACATGGAATTCAGCAATAGTGGTACTTTTAATCTCATTCCATGATAAATTACTAATTGAGTTCAATACAGGCATTGTTTGTTTGAAGTCTTTGTATTTTCAAGAGTCCTGCAGAGTCAGGCTGAATATGTTCTGCTTTTGTCTAAGTCGGGTGCTAAAAATTTCCCAGATGCCAGTCATTACAGGAAAAGCAGCACTGAAAAGTAATATTAAAGTTATCAAATTATATGCTCAAAATTTAGGTAATTGGGAATGCATCATGTCTGAGATCACCTTGCCCACATCTCTTTTCTTATCTTAAAGCCCATTTCAGTGGCTGCTCGTAGTGGATTGTGCACCCTTGATGGGCAGATATTCAATAGCTTCTGTTTCCAGTGCAGCCTTCTGCAAATGAAATCCACTTTTCTGCTCAAGATACAGAACCTTCTCAGAGAGCTGTGTGTTTCTGGTCTGACTGTCTGTCATATAAGCGCTTCAGTCTTTGAACCCTTCTTGAATGTTAGTCCAACAATCCCAAGCTGCTTTTCCCATTACAGCCTTCCTGGTGAGCCCTGTAACATCCCCCTTCCTTTGCTCGGTGGCTGAGACAATGCAGCATCCTCTGGCACTGCTTGCAGCCAGCCCTGTGCTGTGTCCCACGGGCCTCTGGCCTCCCTGCAGCTCATTCACACCTGGACTGATGCGTGACTCTGCACCACAGCCCTGCTACCGGGCTGGAAGCTGCCTGAGCCTGTTTCCCAGCTGGGGCATAGAAAGGATAAGGTCAAAAGGTAGCACTGATTTCAGCACCTCGTGGAAGCAATGAGGGTGTGATGATTTGGGCATATTTGACAACTTAGAGCATGAAACACACCCACTGGCATTGTCCATTGTCAGCCTCTGCAGCTGGGAGAGCTACAGCATCTCAAGTCAGGCAGCAAAAAATAGGGAAGGTGATTCACTAATACTAGGCTTGGTTTAAGTAGTATGTCAAACATGGCACAGGATTTATTCAATGATTGTAAGGACAGAATTTGATCTTTTAGAAAAATGATCAGTTGCTTTAACATTGTGATAAGCTTTCTGGTTCAACACTTAGTTCACCCTGCAGCTTCTGATTTCTGCAGCAGATGAGGCTTCTTTCTCTTCCCCAGTCTTGCCACCTCTACCAAATCCTCTTTCCCTCCCATCCCATCCATCCCATTCATACTAATTTCTTCTCCCTGGGCTTCTCCTATGCTAGTGCCTTTGCCCAAGCTGCTCGCTTTCTGCAGTCCCAGTCTTCCCTCTCCCCTGCTCCTGACAATTCCAAGACCATTCCTCCCATTTCCTGCTGTGCTCCAGTTCTCCTCGCCCGCCCCCTCCCTGCTTGCTGCTAGCTTTCCCTTCCACCTCCTCCCCACCCCAGCTTGCCCACTCCAAATCCCTTCTCCTCACCTCAGATGGGATCCTGCAGGGAGATGGTGGCAGCAGGCATCACACCATCACACCAGCCACCTCCTGTGACAAGGGCACTGTGGGATGAGCCTGGCTGTGGCACACTGGGCTGGGATGACACCTTCTGCTTAGAACAGACCAATGGTTTCCTCATCTGAAAGACCACAGGGTGGACAGTGAGGAGGCAGCTCCTCACTGTTGTTGACACTTTAATAGTCAAATTAAACACCTTAATAGTCAAATCAAACACCTTAATAGTCAAATGACACTAGCTAACAAACTAAAATTGTTACACACACACACAGATAAAAGCTGTTTCCTGCTGTACACTGTGAGAACTCAAAGGCTACTTCAATAATAGCAAACACTGTCAGAAATTTTACAAAATAGCAAAAATGTGCTGCAAACAGAACCTATCAGAAGCACAAGGGAAGGTGCAAATATGTAAACTAAAATTGTTCACTTTTAAGACATGTCCATTTGTTGCTTTTTTTATTCTAGTTGCTCTAGTCAGAGTTCATTTGTCTATGACAGAACAGAAGCAGAAAAATTGTGTAAGTGATAAAACTGTCAATACACAGGCTTAGTATGCCCAAATACTTCAAAAATCTACTCAAAATTATGACACAACTACATGAATAAAGAGCATTTTTATCCTCACCATATTGTCATCAATTGTCATCACCTATTCTCTTAATGTCCCTACATTTTGTATTGTGAATTATTATCATCTATTGTGAGTTATTCTCTTCTGATGAAGGAATTATCTCTAAAAAAGGTCCATTAATCAAATGATGGGGAATTGTAAGGTGTTAACCCACTTCAGCTGTTTACTGTATGAACAATAACCAGTGCCCAAAGCCGTTAAAAACTTGATGAAACACCGTGAATATGTAAAGCATGAACTGAGTTACTGCACCGGGCTAGACCAGAACCTCATCTCTGGACTGGCTCTCTGTCTGAAAGAAGCTGTGTCTGGCCTGGGAGGTCAGGAAATGACCTGAGATGAAGATGCATACTTTGATTCCTGAGTACCCCTCCAGTAACTACACCTGACCAGGGATACAGCAAAGCTCCACAAGTCTTGGTGCTCCTATTCCAACACAGGACTGGGGCAGCTTCAGCAACAACATCACCACTGCCTGTGCAACTCTGAAGTCATAACTCTTGCCCATGAGTGTGAGGAATAACTTGTCCTCATGTCTTTGGACCATTGATGCCTTGGAATGGCTGCCTAGGACAGAGGCTAGACAGAGTTAGAGAATTAAGTAGGTATTTATTAAAGGCTTTCAATAGATACACCTTGGGCAGTGCAAAAGCCTCACTCACAGAGGCTACATCCAAGATGGACAATGGTCATGAGTTTTTCAGACAGGTATAAGTTTGGTCTGTTTGCATATCAGGGGTTAATTGTCCAATTACAGTTTCAGGAAATGAAGTCATGTTCCCCCAGTTTGCTCCTCCCCAATTCACTTTTGTTTATACTTTTTGGAGCCTGAGGTTGTGAGGGTGACCTTGGTTCTCAGGTCTGGAAGGATTGTTTCATCTGACCAAAATGTGAAGAGAGCTTACTAACACTCTGTATGGCATTTAGAGTAATAGAGGATCTGAAAAATATAAAAGCTAAAAACTCAAGGCATCACCATAACATCAAAGGTAGGTGGGTCTTATTTATGAAGATTAGAGGTGCTATGATACAACCTTTGCTCCTTCACAGGTGCATTCAGGAGAGTGAAAACAAGTCAGTTAATGGTACAAAGTTAATAAGCTGAAGTCAATAAGCACTTAAACTTCTGCATTCAGCTCCTCTGCAGATGTCCTTCTCTGGGAATATATTCATTTTCTAAATAGGATGGTGCACTGAAAACATCACACACATCTGGAAGAGTCTACTCACCTGAGGATTTAACAACCCATAGTTTAGGTGCATTAACATCACAGCTTGAGTTGAATGGCTTTGCAGTAATTGACTGTGTCCCATGTATACATTCTGGTGGTATTCAGCATCAGAACCCTCTTTCAGCATGGGCATCTACACAGCCTACCAGTGACTCTACACAGCCCCACAACCCTACAGAAGCGCAGCCAATACATGTGGTGATCATGGCTCATATTGGTAACTTCAGGAAACAGCTGAGGCACTGACACTGAGAAAGTGCCTCATGTGGTAGCCAGGACACATAGAGTACATCCAAGCCTAAGGGGTGGATTTAAGGCCGAGTTTGGTGCATGAGATAGCACGAGTGCTGCAGAATGGCAGAGAGATCACAAACACCTATCCCTGCCAGCACCAAAGCCAGAAGCCCTATTGTCATTATGTTATCACCGTTCCTGTAGCTGATTAGTTCTGCTGACAGGCAAGACTAATTACCTCACATACAACCCTGTTATCTTCCACCTGTACATCCTTAGGGAGTCATACTAACATTTGTTATCACTAACAACCTGCAGCCCATGTCACAAGGTGGCCTGGGATCCATCAATGGTAGCCTGGGATTCCTGGCACCTGCTCTTGTGTGAAATAGAGGTAACACCAAGATTGCCCCCAAGCATTCCCTAATGGTCAGCAGCAGCGCTTTTCCTTCATCAGAGTCTTCATGCCACTTTTTGTAGTATTCCCAGTGACATAATTTCAGCCTGCTGGACAAAACCAAGTTTCCTCTTCCTTCTTTTTGTTCTGGCAGTTCCCTTAGACATGATCAGATTTTTTTTCCCCCCTGATAATCTATTGATCTAATGTACTGCAGTTTTATTGATATTCCCATGTTAATCTGACTCTTGCTTGGCATCACAGAAACTCCTGCTTGCTCATGCAGTGTAAATTAGCTTCAGCTCAATTAACCTCCTGACATATGTTGTTTTTTCCAATTTCTCCTCAGGCCTGCTAGTTTTCCTTCAGAGCATCAATGCTCAGCTCCTTTGGTGAACACTTCTCTGCACTGCATCACTGTGCTGTCTCAGCAACGCTTGTTGTGACACAAGGGCACAAAGTCATGTCACAGCACAGCTTTCTGAGGAGGGCAGCAGGATACCCTGGAGCATGAAAGCCCCTGAACTCTTGGTCCAGAAAAAGAATTAGAGAATGGAGGAGCACAAGAGCTAGGAGGCCTGAAAGAAAGCTTAGGAACTTGAATTTCCATTTAATGCCTCTGCTTATACAAGAAGAATTTGCCCCAGTACTGTCAGGGTTAGGTGTGTACAAGATGCAGTATTCTGAAGCAGTTTACCCTATTCATCTTCATTAGCTCCTTTCCTTTAAATTCCCCCTACTTCAACACAGGGAGCTCCCCTCATTACGGTCAAGAAGGCCATTACTTCATGTGAAGAATACGCAGATTTCTAATGGTGTGCTCCTGGTTAATTGAATTCAGTGAATGACAACACCATGACATTGCTAAGATTAATGACTCAATAATTTTTGAGACAAGGCAAAACGTGAAGCAAATTGATTGCATTATTTTTTTTTTTTTTTTCCCTTGGAAAGAGTGCTGCATCCCAGCTCAGCAGTGTCCTGGAGAGGATGCTTTGCTGATGCAGAGTGAAGCCCAGCTTCCCCTTCTCCATTCAGCTCCTGCACTCTGACATCACTTTGAAGTAACTTTTAATGTAATTTCCTAGTTGCAGAAATGCAGACTGACAATAATTGAGCTGAGATCTTGACAGACCAAATGATTAATGCAGAGGGCTTTTTGGAGTGGAAACTTCAGCTATTATTAGATTATGCAAGAGAAAGAGAGAAGGTGTCAGAGCACAGAACGGAGGAGTGAGTGCCTACACATCTCACTCTTTCAAAAGTATGAATAGATTTTAATTTCTGCCATTTTGTTGGTAACTCTTATTCACATACTAATCAGTTCTTGCATTAATGCAATGTCAGATGTAATATCTTGTTTAAAAATCCATTTGCAGACAATGAGTTGGCTGCTTTTTTCCAGCCTGTGGCATAAGTTGAGATGGCTTCTCATGTGATAGCATCTATCGAAAGTGTCTCTGAAAAATGTGAAGAGTAGTTTTTGGTGTTGCTCAACATGATTTGCATTTTTTTAAATAAGATAGTCACCAAAAAACCAATGGCTGTAAGTCTAGTGAGAAGAATTACACAGGCACAGTGGTTTGTTTGTCGGCAGAAGACAGTGACAAAGACAAGTTTTACAGAGCTAGAATTTTGTTAATTAAGGTGTAGATCAAACATATTAATGAGAGTATCTTGAGAAAGAGGGAAGACAGGGGTCAGGTAACTCATTTTATATGATGCCATGTAGAGTCCAGAAACTAATCACAGATATTTAGAAGTCAGTTTCATAAGGAAGCTGTGTGAAAACAGGGGTATCTGAGCATGGGGTGGGATAGCAAAACAGTTTTAGCTTTTGCCCTCTACCCTTCCCTCCCTTGGGTGAATAGGGACTGACAGGGGAGATAGTGGTGGTGGCAGCTCTCTCTGACAAAGAAACTCCACCTTATGTCAGTAAAAGGAGATGCTGGCACCTAACATAAGAAAAAATAAAAATGAAAAATGGCTGAGATCCACAAAGGATTTTTAACTGTAAATATTATTTAAACAACAGGATTTTTATTACTTTATCTATTTGTGTTCTATTGCATTGTTGCAAATATTTTTCCCCTAAATTTCATCTGATAGTTGAATTTAACAGAATCAAGTAACACATGACACATGTTCCTCAACCAAAGTTTTATGCCCTAAGGAACAAGGGTCCTGGTATGGGTATCTTGCTTCCCAACACAGTGTTTTCTGGAAGAGAAGGCAGATCAGGATCACAGAAGCTGTACTGGCCCCCTCCAGGAGTTGCTTTCTCAGGGCTTACCAGGAAAGAAAGACCTCTTGGGAAACAGGCACAAAGGAAAATCTACAGGCATCTCTGAAGGAGAGCACAGCTGAACCCTGCAAGTTCCAGAGGAGGTTATAACAATGCCATAACACTTGTCATTTTCCCATTCATTCTCTGGGCTTCTCTGCTTTTAATCTAGAGCAGATCCATTGGCTATCCAGTGGTGCAGAACAGGCACTATTGAACCAGAGCCTAAGGTAAGGACTGGTTGTGACAACAGAGCTCCCAGTTTCTCTGGCAGAAATTGGGAAGTCGGTGGCTCCTGTGAGAGCTGTAGAAGAGTTGATATCCCTGAGAAATGGGATTCTTAAAGAATACCTGTATCCTTCTGACTGGCAGCTGTCTTATGCAAAAGGGCTCTAGATGCAGGCATCTGGGTGATACTACAGGAGGAATAATAATGAGGAAAAGAACCCTGAAATCATGCCTACTCTTCAGGCAATGTGATAGGCCTTTGAAATTTAATGGAAACCAGCTGTTCATTCAACTTATATTTGGGGCACCTGTAGCCAAGGATCTCTTCCTTTGCTGTCTGACCCAAGGAAATTTCATCGTTATGATGAGACATTTATATGAATTGCAATTATGGTATCTCCCATAGCATGCCTTGCTCTGTAACAGTCAATATTGAGGGGAAAAAAGCATTGTCAGTCTGAAAACAGGTAATTTTCTATCTGAGTGGCTAAATGTGATCTCCTTGTTTCAGTGCTGTGTGCTGTATCATTTATTTGCTGTCCAACTATGAGCCACCTCACCCAGACCTAAGAGCAAGAGAGGTGATATGAGCAAGGAAAACTCCTTCTTTCAATAATGCTGCAACAGCACAGGGAGTGTATGACCCTGGAAACATGAAAGCTCACAGTCACAGAACACTTAATAGTTACAAGTTTTGAAGGAAAAAGGGCAAGCACAAGGTTTCCCTGAGCAATAAATAAACTCAGGAGGTTCAAATACCTTTCAGTATGAACTGATGATCAGCTCCTACTCCTACTCCTCAGTTTCTGAGGCTCCATTGCAGAGACAGAACCCATGAATTCAAGGATTTCTGCAGCAGTGCTCTCACATGCCTGGAGTAACACTCACTGCACACTTGAGTCACATTTCCATGAATGCCTATTCCTTCCTTTGGGGTGCTGTCAGCTGCTCAGTCCCAATTTCAGCCATCATGACCTGTCTCTGAGTAGTGTCAGAGGCTCGCAAGTCTGCATGAAGTTTACAAGGACTGAAGTTAAAAGACTGTTCTTGGAAGTCAGAGCATGAGTGCCACATCCCAGACATACAAACCCATTTTGAAAAGGATGACACATACAAACTGCCATGAATCTATCAATGTTTGATCAGGAATTCCAGCCAGCTAAAAGGACTTCTAGCTAAGGAGTATGCTAATGATTCCTCTTGCTCTTAACCAGAGGAAAAGGCACTTAGTTCTACCCCACAGTCAGCAGAAATGGCTCTGGAAATGTTCACCAGTCAGCGGAGGAGCAGCTTTAAGGTATGAGGGAAGCAGGGAACATAGAGAGGGAACAAAGTCTGGCCAAAGACAAGTAGGGATCTACAAAACCAGTCTTATTGCTCCTTCTGCTACTGGAGGAATAGGCAGGATGAGGACAACGACTGGCATTGTTAAAAGTCCTGCCCCAACAATGGTCACTGCCTCATACCCTCTTACTTTCTCTAGCTGGCAGGAGCACCAGCAGCAGCCTGGCTTCCCAGGGTGGGGGCACAGGCTGAGCAGCCAGAAGGAAACCAGGAGGGACCTGAACTAGTGGGGTAAGAATCACTTGGAGATGCTGCTCCCTCCTGCCTCTATCACAGCAAGTTCAATGACTTTCCTACCCCACCCTCTTCCTGCTTTCCTATCTGTTGTAGTTAAGAATTTTGGTAAGTGCTTGGTTGCCACAGATGACCATCACTAATGCATTCCTCATTAAAGTGGCACAAGTGGGCAGCAATTCAGGGAATCCACACATGATGTATAGGATTCTGGGATTTATTGTGAGATGAAAGACAGGGACATCATCAGGGTTTCTTTGCCCTCATTAATCAGCAGATGAAAAAATCTTTCAGCAGTGCTGACACTTCCAGTTTTGGTTTCCTACTAGATTTAAACCAGATGAAACTCAAGTAACAATGCATTTGTAGAAAAAATAGAAATAGTAATAGTTCCTATAGTCATAATAGAAGTAGTTCTTATTTTGTAAGTGAGAAACCTGCAGATGGTCAGCTTCTAATTAAATAATAGTGGTAGTGAAATGTGCTGGTGAAGGAAACATCCAGATGGATTGATGGATTTTGGTTTTATGTTGCCACAAGCCTTGCCACTGATTTCAGCTACTTTAGATAGGCTGTTTCCCTTTGCTCTTCTCCCTGTGCCAGAGGTGGCTCAAGTTTTTCCCTAGGGGAAGAATATGGAAAACTAGTGTCCTGCAAAGAGGGAGAGACTGAAGGATTTCCATCACAAGAATTGGAGGGGGAAGCTTACAAAGATAACCAAGCAACCATTCTCTTTTCAGTGCTGTCAAATCCTTCCTTCCTTCCTTCCTTCCTTCCTTCCTTCCTTCCTTCCTTCCTTCCTTCCTTCCTTCCTTCCTTCCTTCCTTCCTTCCTTCCTTCCTTCCTTCCTTCCTTCCTTCCTTCCTTCCTTCCTTCCTTCCTTCCTTCCTTCCTTCCTTCCTTCCTTCCTTCCTTCCTTCCTTCCTTCCTTCCTTCCTTCCTTCCTTCCTTCCTTCCTTCCTTCCTTCCTTCCTTCCTTCCTTCCTTCCTTCCTTCCTTCCTTCCTTCCTTCCTTCCTTCCTTCCTTCCTTCCTTCCTTCCTTCCTTCCTTCCTTCCTTCCTTCCTTCCTTCCTTCCTTCCTTCCTTCCTCCCTCCCTCCCTCCCTCCCTCCCTCCCTCCCTTCCTCCCTCCCTCCCTTCCTCCCTCCCTCCCTTCCCTCCCTTCCCTCCCTTCCCTCCCTCCCTTCCCAGTGGCCAAGGCCATCTTGCTGCTGCATGCTCACAGACACTCAGCAGGGATAAACTCTTACTGTGACATATTGGGACTTGTTTAGGGATCACATATTCCTGATTTTGTAGCACCATGGCTCAGGATGATAGACATCCCAGTGCCAGAAGCTCACTGTACTCCTATGGTACAAAACAACTGCAAATGCATCTTAATCTGCTGTCTAAATTGGTCTGGGCTTTGATTTGTGTCACCACATAAAACAGAACTATCAGGATGTCTTGGTGAATCTTGGTGTTTTTGTTATCCAACAGGAAAAAACAGCACTTGTAGCATCCCTGGGTTGTAAACACCAGGAAACCAGTAGGAGCCCATCAGATCAACACTGACTTATTATTACCAACTTATTTTGAGTCAGACATTGTTTTTAAAATGCTGGTCTCATGCTGATTGCACTAAGCATGGGTCTAAGCTTACCAGTAAGAAAAAGAAGTGGGTTTCAAGATGGCTTTACCACAATTTCTGGTATTGGCTTTCTTCTTGACAGTGTCTGCGGGACTTAGACTCATGAAGAGCATTTGCACAGCCACAAAAATTCTATTTTTGTTTGAGATACTTCACATAATTTTTTCCAAGTCCTTAGAACAATAGGCACAGTATAATTGGCCTTCTAGGAGTCTTTGGATACATTACAACTAAGAAATGATGGGAACACTGGTGGTATATGGTGTCTTTCATCCAAATAAGATTCTGTTCCCAAAACGTTGGGCAAGTCCAATACAACTGTATATAGTCAGGAATTGCCTGGCTGCAGAAGGAGTGTCTGCCATGCAGCCCTGAGGAAGCGTGCAGAGAAAGGTGGGAGGAGATGCCTTGCAGAGCAGGGGGTCTGGGCTGTGCCCAGCAGCGTTATGAACACACCCAGCAGAACGGGGAGCAAAGGCTCATGCCAAGACACATCTTTCAGCTTTGAAGTGAGCAGCAAAGGGCCAGCTCAGGATACAAGATCTGAAGCACATAGTGGAGTGGGTGTTCCTCTCCTCTTCTGCGCTCCGTGGGATGCCAGGGGAGGAGTGATGTGTGTTGGTGTGCTGTGTGTGCCCAGGCACAGCTCACCCACCAGCACTAAACCACAACTGCTCTGAAGTGGTAGAGGGATGCCTTTAAACTGGATGGATGCATGTCTGCACAGAAAGTTTGTGATCAGTGCTTCATTCGAGTAAGTTATAAGGAACCTGAGACGTGTAAACTGTAATAATATAACTGGAACTCACCCAGGACACTCAAGGCAACAACCTTTCATTTCTGCTGTGAAGATTGACACGGGACCCAGATATTTGTAGCTTGCTCAAAAGACTGCACCTTTGACAGCCAGCTGTCCCCTGGCACTATTTGATTGCACTGAGTGATAAAGAGAAAAAAAAGCCAATTGTTGACCTACTTTTTGTGGCACCAACACTTGCTGTGCGTCATTTCAGGGACTGAAAATTCCCAAACTCGCCTTATTTATACTATTTAGTTGTGTTACAATGCATGGTTCAAAATTAGGCTGTGGAAGAGAAAATGTCCAACTGTGAAAGGGGCTATGAATAAAATAAAATAACAGACCCCAGAGAATGATGGTAAATGGCCAGGTAGCAGAGAAATAATCATTTTACCACAATGAATTACAGCATATCAAGGGAATTGTCATTGAGTCCAGTTTTATTAATGTAATACATAACTGATTCAGATGCAGCAAAATGCAAACTCCCTCCTGAATCAGTTTAACCAATGTGAATTTGTGGGTAGACCGGGCCTCAGTCAGAACAAAAGAGAGAATAATCCCCTTGTAATGCAGCATTTAACACCTAGCAGTCAGGTGATAATTGCTTCGGTCCAAAGGGATTAGCACATTTCAACCTCATTATAATGTAAAATGTAACTTCCCTATATGGGGTTGTCTACATGGAAAATTTACAGCGGCATAAACAAAGGTATGAATTCAAACTGATTTAGTTTTGCTGGAATAATTCCTAGTGTGAATTTATTTCTTTGGGGAAAAGAAAGTGATTTTTTTTGTGGCGCCTTTTTTTTCCCTTTTTTTTTTTTTTTTTTTTTTTTTTTTTTTTGCAGCTCAATCAACTTCAGTTTACATAGCGTGTTTTATAAAAGTCCACCCAAAATGCGAGATACTGGATGTCAGCCAAGCCCCCCATTGCATAAAGACAACAGAACACTAAGGAAGTACAAGGTTTGGGGCAGTCAGTTTTTATTAACTAAGCTTCATTGTATGGAGCCAAGTAAGAATGCATTTAAGGAATACTTTTACATAGAAATGCTAAGCATATCCATGCTGAAGCAAAATGATTTCTGATCTCAGTGACCAGTTTGGCTTAATTGCTGATACAAGATCAGATGCATGGTGTACTTGTGACATGAAGACATATGAAAATAAGTAATTGCCAGTGTTTCAGTGTGGAGTGGAGTCCCACCACAAGACCTGGTGCCTGAACTGGCTGCCAGGGTCCTCTTAGCAGACCTGAGTTATGCAGGGAATGGCTGAAATCTGGCAGAGGGGTAAAATTCTCTGAGAGGAGTTTGGTAATAAGAGCCTTAGTGAATGCTGATGCTGAGCTGTTGCCGGTTGGGGGTCGGTGTATAAATCACAAACAGGATGGGACTGCTGAGGAATGCACCTCGAGCTGTTTATTTCCCAGCATCAGCCTCATTACATGGTTATGACAACTGGAAGATGCCATCAGCTCGCATCCCCAGCAGCAGACAAAGAACTCAATGCTACAATTCACTTTAAAAATCTTTTAACCAATTGCACAAAACAAAAACATATTAACAATAAATGTATCCAACCAGTATAAAACACGTGTACTTTTTATTAAAACAGTACTTGCTTATTTTAAATACAGTACTTACTTATAAACCTTAAAACATAATACACAATACTCCATTATTAAGCTTAGAACTTCCTAATATCTTGCTAGATATACTTTTCTGTATACTTGCTAGATATACTTTTCTGAGAGTAATTCCAGACAAGCATTAATACACAGACTATCGTTCTATTTGTCCTTAATTTTCTACTTCTTATAAAATTTTTCTGCTGACAAATCTTACGGCTGCTGCTTAGCTCTAACTGCAGTTCTGCTGTCTCTGGAGCCTGCCTTTTGAAGCTTTCCAAAACCCCCGGATTTTAAGGATTCCCACACTGAGGAATATGTGTACTAATAATTCCATGCCACTCTATCTGTCATTGTTCTTTGGAGCTGTTCTGCTTTATCCTGACTTCTTCAGGTCACCAGCTCCATGAAGGACTGCAGATCCACCTCCTGGGACTGCAATGCTAGCACTCTAATGTAGACAAGTCCTGAAGAGAGTTTCCAGACTATACCCTATTCTAGGGTAAAGTCCTGTTGTTTATTTCATCAAGCCAGTTCAGTAGCGAATAACAAGACCTCATCTTATCAAGGACACTGAACCAACATTAACTAAGGCTCTGAAAATATCTTGAGCCATTTCAATTTTAGAAGTGATGTAAGCAAAGGAATGGGTTAAAAGAGCTTTGGCCCACAGCCACAATGTGCAGGAATGGAGGAGTGCAGTTTGTGAGGGTCTTCTCCAACATAAGGGCAGAATCAAGAGTTTTATCACACACATCCTTTCATTTCTCCCTAAGGAACAAGCCCCAGTGAGTTCTCACCTGCTGTGATTTTATGCATAGCTGAGGTCACAACAAAGAGTAAAATACAAAAATCTGATCTGCTTTGCTAATGCAAAATAACCTCTTTCTGTATGTAACCTCACACAAGGTTCAGCCACTTAGTTATAACAGGCTAAAGATGGCTTTCAGAGGTTTAATTCAATTTTGGAGAGCTTGCTGTGCACTTCCAGAGAATAATGCGGGTTCCTCCCTGCCTTTCCTGAAAGGAAAACTTGGCAAAGCTCTTCAGGATGAGCTCTTTGATCTCAGATGCACTCTTAAACACATCAGTCAGCTCAGTTGCATCCTTGAAATTTGAATCACCTGGTGATTTGGCCACCTTAGAAACAGTGTATGTTGCCACTAAGCAGGCATCTACATATCAGAGAAACCTAAGGAAAACTCTTATTCTTTATGCTGTATGCTTTCTCTTAACAAATGGTCATACAGACAAAAGCACATTTTTAAACAGGATTTCCATTGTAGATAAAATAGTGTGTAATAGTCCACCCATGTTTTACTCTAAATAAGGTACTCTAAGGCTTTTTGGCTCTTCTTATACATGGGTGATCAAAAGCATTTGTTAATTGTGCTATTAACTTCTCATCACTTGCTGCACTCAGTGAAGTTATGCACCAAGGGGTACCTAAAAATCCAAGCTTGAGGCCTTTGTCTTCAGCCACTCTGTTTTAAACACCCACTGTACCATCCTTTGCACCTTCCTCTGAAGAATGTGTCATTGCTGGTATGAAATACTGGCTGCACAGACTAAATTTTCTTTGTGTCTTGTGTTCACCCCTCCCACCCCATCCCCACCCTGTATATACATCTGGTGCCTATGGAAGCTTTTCATTTGGTATACATGGGATCACACACGGGATCATCACCAAGTCCTGTATTACTTCCCAAGAAGCCAGGGTGACAAGGCAGAACTGACTGTAAAGAGAGAAAAGTGGTGGTATAAATTGATCAAAGTGCAATTCCTTACATTGGAAGTGTAGCTGCAAATATCTCCTGATCTTTCTGTTCAAGACCTTACCAAGGCTTTATAGACAAATACCTTCCTTTATAGTGGCCCTACTTTCAAGTACTTAGGATTAACAATTCTTTTCATAGAAATTGTTATCATCAATAACAGGCAGTAAAGAATCTGTAAAAAGAAAATGGTGTTCAATAAAACTGGAAGTATCTAATGGACGGGTCTATCTATAAAAGGGTTTTTTGCCAAGAAAGAAATACTTATCTCCCTACAGCAGTTAACAGTTTGCTAACTCTTTATAGGAGGCATTAATCATTCTGTCCTTATTCCCCCAAACAACTAGAAGAAATTGTTTATTTTTAATTGTCCTGCAGCATCTTTATTATATTATTCAACTCACCTTTAATACTACACTACTACTACTACACTACTACTACTACTACTACTACTACTACTACTACTACTACTATTTAGAACAGACATCTTACATCTTCATAGTGGCCTACAGCATTAACTAAAGCATTCCAAAACATCCTGTACTTGAATTAAGTAGGTGCACAACTGCAGGTAAATATTTATTTCCTTAGCATAATTTGTGGTGTAATTAAAGATTACACAAACATAACAGAGATCACATTTCTGTTCTGTGTCTAGGACCAGACACGAGTCCTATAATTTCTCCCTATTCTCTTTACCTTCAGTTGTTGTTTGATGTAACTTTCCCATCACATATACGTCAAAGAATAGAGCTCTTTTGGGATAAAGTATGTGCAGCACTCTTTTAGGGAACTATAAACTGGAAGCATTCTCCAGCCTGGGAAAGGAGATAGTTATTTTTACTCTTAAATTCCTTTGAGGGAAAGGCATTTAGATATGAGTGTGACAAAAGCCATACAAGTACATAGAATGAGAGAGAACAAGAGAAGGAAAGCAGTGATTAATGCAGCTTGGCTACACTACTGGCTAGAAGATGAAACTGAACCAGGAAATATGAGGTTTTGGAGAAAGATTGCTTTCCAACTACAGTTACTTTCAAGTTAAAGATACCAGTGGCTTTATGGACTGTGTTTTCAAACATCTCTGACAAAACCATTGCCACCAGCTAGGAATGACTCCTCCAAAGCAAGTGACTAGAGATAACCAGTACCAATTGCTCTTCCCAAGCTGCCTGGTATGCTCAAATCACTGCCAGGCTCCTCTCAGGGCTTGATGGAAGTGGTCTGTCTCCAGGGAAGCCTGTCAGAAGTCAGAAGAGTGGTGATGTCTCACTAGTGCACCAGCTGGGAAGGAGCCAGTCCTTGGCAGGAGTCCCTGCACTGTGCCACAGCCAGACCCTAGGGTGCCATGTCCTCTGCCCCCTTGCCCTGCCAAGCCTCAAGGACCAAAGCTGCCAAGCCAGGCCCCTCACAGCTGTGGGTGACAGCATATCCAAGTCCAGTGCCAGCAGTGCTGGAAACTCTGCAGGACACACAGGCAAATGCAAGAACAGCCAGATAAAGGTAAATTTTTAAGGCTTGATTTGACTCTGGAGTAGATGCACTGGCTACTACTGGTCCTCATGATGTAAACCAAACAATTCTGAAATGACTAGAAGAATAGTGGTCATGAAGAGAGTGTCTCAAGTCTGGTTTTGCTTTTGGTTGTTTAAAGAGGACAGAAATGTCTAGAAAATTCAGCCAACAAAATCACTTGTGTTTATAGGAAGGTTATGTATTTTTATGTTTTTTTGCAGGGGTAGGGGTGGGGGGGCAATATCTGTGAGACTGTGCATCTAATCAGTAGGTATATCAAACTGCAGCCTAAAAAATCCTGAAACAATTTCCACAGTGAGGACATTTCTCCTCAGGAGCTGTTTGTGACTCACTGTTCTTGTCAAGCAGGTTAATGTGCCTCTAAATTTCACCTGACAGAAAATGTATCATGGTGTCAGCTGCACTAGGGAATGACAAACACAGCCCAGCCGTGGTACTGTTGGACACCTCGAGGATGCTCTCAGCAAGGACAGGTGGAGCAAGGAACCCACCTCAGTTCCAACAAAAGGGTCGTGGCCAGCTTGCAGACATAGTAAGGCAAGTTCAGCCACTTGCAAGAGCCATCATCAATCTCTCTGAAATGAGCCTCCCAGGTTCTTAGAGGGAGGGCATGCTGAGGTGCAATCTGTGTGACCTGCTTCTAAGCAGAAAACTGACTTAGAGTGTTTCACCTCTGAACAACTTTTATTGTTTTGAAATTGCCTTCCAGCAGTCCATCACACATGGCAGATGCAGCCTGTGCAGCCACAAAGAGCTTTTGCTCTTCCCTGTGAGTGGCTGGGACATGCTGAACTGCGACACTCTCAGAGTGGGGGCCCATGAAGTGCTCATGACTCTGACCAGGGGAGCTCCAACAGCTTATCCTGCTTTTGGGATCCAGCCTTGTAGCTCTCTGCTCCATGGATGTGCCAATCTGCATGGGTTTAGCTGGAGATATCCCAAGTGAGTCTATAGATCATGACTGCCTTGTAGTGAGGATATCAGTGCTTTAGCCTTGGCCATGATTACTTCAGCTTTTCTATCAAAATAGACAAGTTGACACCCCATACATCTCTAAACTGGAATAAGGATCATACACACCTCACCCAGAATTGCCTTTGTCTTTCTGGAAATGATGTTTCCAAGCCACAAGAATTTTGATGTACAAAATGATCCCATCTCCTGTACTGATGGATCTAAGGGTGCACTACACCAGTTACCACGGAGTTGGAGTCCTGGATCTGGAATGAACTTGGGTGCAAAGAGGGAAGCATTCCAGGTCTTGTCTTCTCTGACTCTCTGGCTGTTTTTATGGTCCATTTTTCTTGAGCTGAGGATGATGATGTTAGCTTCCTCTATGAATTTTCAATTCCCCTTCACAGCTTGATTTATTTCTCTCTTTTTTTTTCAAAATCCTTTTTCTTAAAGTCAGAAGAGTGGGAAAATATACTAAAGCAATAATAACCGGTTCTCAATTGTCTATCTATATATCTTTATCTATTCACTGATGGCTTTTTATGTATAGCTCTTGAGGAAATGTATGGTAAATGCAAGGCAATGAATAAATACCTCCAGCCAGACTCTCATTAGAAAAATCACATCTAAGTAAATTGGTTTTGATCTAATGTCAAAGGTCTCAATTAAACAGAGCAGATAGTCTGGGCAACCTGTCTGCTCTGCACCTCTTCTTCTTCATCCCTCCTGATGCAGCACAGATGTCCAGCAGCACAAACATCTGCCTGTGATGCACTTCTGCACTGGGCCACTGCAGCAGCTACGGTGAGTAACCCTCCAGCTTCAGCCAGACTTGTGCTGCATCTATTTGCATGAGTCATCTGCAAAGTCCTTGAAATCTCCGGTTTTCTGGATTCCTTCAGCATCCCTTCCTTCACACTATACACAAACACTGTAAGAAAGATTTCCTGAAACAATGGTATCCATCTGCTGCTACAAGCCCACAAACCCACATTTGCTATGTTGAGATTAAGCAGTTAGCCAGACAAGATAGCCCTGGATTAACAAACATAACTGTAGCATTAAATAAAACCACTGTGCAAGGGCAGTTAATGTGAAATGGACTTATTTCTTAAATTCCCTGAAGTTCTCCCAGGAAGTCTGAGTGGTTTTTCTGCCTAGCTGCATTTCTCTTGATCCTGCAACTGCCATTCTGTCCCTCAAACAATCAGACAGCCTTCAAAATCCACAAAAACAGAAAAAAGGTTGCATTCTTTTCAAATGTCATTTTTGATTGGGGTTTGTTTGTTCATTTTTTTTCTTGTGAAAATAAGAAATATGTTAAAAAAAAAAAAAAGGAAGCAATGAGAAAGTTGCCCTCAACTGGTCAGCTTTTGTTTCCACAGCTATACTCTCATTAAATTATCACTGATCACAAGGCCATGGATGAAAGATAAGAGCTGGAAATGGTGAAATTTCACATTAATTCACAGATGTTGTAGAACATCTGGACAGCATGGCTGCAGGTAATTCCTCCAAGGACTCCCACCCCAAGGAGGGTCTGCTCACCATTCACAGGGCTGTGTTACACTCTGGGAATCTGTACCTTGGAGTAATGGAAAGGAGCTGCTGCAACCATAGTCAGACCCCACAGCTCAAACTCATTTCCACTAACTCACTAACTAGTGAGGATGCTACAGAGCAAGAAGATAAAATTTCCCTTCCCACAGACTACTACATGCGTGGTAAGAGTTAGACAGGTTTAGAAACAAACTCATCTGTCCAGAAAGGTTGGGGAGTATGGAGCAGGCAAGCTTGCTTATCTGTCACCCAGGAGGTTTTTGTCCTGTTGCTAGAGGACTACCCTTCTTACACAGCATAACATGACAACGAACAAACCTTTAAAGCTTTGGGGAAAAAATAAATAAATGCGCTGGTGCTTGGAGCAAGTTTTCGCCCACTGCTAATGAGGCCCTGAGGAAAGGCTGCCTGTTTTTATATCCTGTGTCAGGCAGGAGACTAAGCCACCACTCCAAGGCAAGAATGCCACCAAGACCACTCCCTTGCCATCTGCATGTGGCACACTCCATCCTCTTACAGCCAGGGTACCAAGTGCTCCCTCTAACTGAGGGGTTTCCCTCTTCCTGCCAGCACAGCTGCGTGTGGCTGCTGAGCACTGCTCAGCACAGCCAGCTTAAAGCCCAGGTTTGGGTAAGGCTTTCACTGTGACCACTGAGCAGGAAGAATGCAGGGCTGTAGAGGAGTCAGAGATGAGCCACTTCACAGCGTCTTTGGTGGCTTTTGACTTGGGTAGATTTAGGTTAGCATGTATCACTCCTCTTTAAAGCCCCTTTCTCACCATTTTGTATTTTCTTGTGCTTAGCCCTCACAGGCATTCCACTGCCCTCCACTCCATATATCCTTTACAGCAGAGCCATGGGTGGGAGTCTTCCACAGCAAGCTTTGCCCTCAGGCCACCAAAGTGTTAAACCTCTAATGTGCTCACAGACAGGCTGTGCCTCTCCATCCTTTCCATCTCTGAGGACAGGCTTGTATTAAGGTCCAGAACCCCCTCCCTTGGGTCACTCCAAAGGCCATTAAAGTTAGTCATAGGGCGTGTTGTAGGCCCACAGGACCAACAGCTTCATAATTGAAAGGACTTAAAAAATTCAGGATGAATTGATCAGATGTGGCAACCTATTAGCAAGCAACTGCTTTTTGAGATGTTGCCAACCCAACCTTAAGAAAGCATCCCTAATTCCCAAGGTGCCAACAAGGGTGAGGTGTGTTTGGCATTCCTGAAATGAGTCTCAGGAACATCATAATGGTAAGTTCTTGGGTTCTCTAGCTGGTCCCTGTGATCCCGAGATAAGTTAGAAAGTCTCTTTTCCCAGCCCGACGTTTGAAGAAGGAGTCAGAGCTCTTCAGTTCTCGGTCTCAAGGTTGTTTATTGTATCATATCTATAAAATCTTTTCTCCTGCCCAGCCGAAGTCCACTCAGCAAGACAGTCCAAGGCACTCTGCCCGCCCCTGGGGTGGTGTTATCTTTTTACATATACATTATTTACAATTACTTTCCAATACCTATCACCTATGTTAGATCGTGAGCTTCTACTCTAAACCAGTCTAAAAGTGCCAACACCACAGCAGAGGATGGAGGCCAAGAAGAAGAAGGAGAAAGGCTGGACATGCCCAGATTCCTCCATCTTGCCCACTGAACCCCCATTCTAAAACCCCCAAAAATCTATTTTTACACCCTGCGATAAATTCACTATCGTTCTACTTAAACTGTCATGGCTTGCACATCTTCATATAAGGTTGGTAACTTGCTCCACGGGTCATAATCAAAACCACAGGCATTTTGGGCTCTGTGCCAGGGTCTCTGAGCCCCCTGGCAGGGGTCTTGACCATCCAGGACAGCCAGAGGATGTCCTGAATTCCGAGAGTAAGTACCCAAAGACATTTCAAGTTTGGAGTTTGTGTAATTCAGAGGTCAAACTCATTCCCAAAACTTTGTCTCCAAAATGTTGGTGGAAAATATTTGCCACATGCAAGTCAGATATTTTTGTTGTAAACCACTGTGGTCACCCCTGCTGCTTTACTGAGTACATATTGTTACTATTTTTAAGAAACAGGGTCCCACAGTTTTTCCCCTAGTCTAAGAATAGGAGGTTTTGGGGGAAATAGCTTTATTGCAGAGTGGTCTTAATGCAAAAATATAACTACCCCTGCTCAAGACAGAGGGCTTCCAAAATGTTAAAAAAATATATACATTTGACAGTTTTACTGTAACTTATTATGAGTGTGAAGTAAAATAGGGGGATTTTTGTGGTTTGACTTGTATTTCTGCACTTAAATATGGTAATTAAATGTAAAAAAAAGCCAATTAAAAACAAACTTTGGCAAGAGATTAGTCAAAATATGTACCCTTGAATTTTTAGGGGCTTGAGGAGGCATTCCTTTGACATTAGCTTTTTTAAAAAAAATGACTTAAAATATGACACTTCAAAAGCAGCTGCTTTGTGTGTTCAGAAAGTGGTTTCCACATGCAGAGTTCATGTCAGATGTACAAATATGTGTGTGCTCACATGACCATAACCATTGATAAAAGGCTAAATAATTATTTACCCAGTGCCTTCTCAAGACTGGTGGATCTCTGTTAGTGCCCATTTTATCAGAAATAAGTACAGAAAACAAGCTATACCATTAATAAATGTCCCTACCTCATTCAGTGTGCTAGGGAATGAGCTGCTGTTGGTGTCACGAAAAAAGAACAAGCGACCTTATAGAGCTGTCAGGATTTTCTTACCTATTTCTGTGAATGTGATTGTGTCTTGACCTGATCACATAACTTTTTAGTATCTCATCTTCCTCATTTGCAGAGTGGGTATAATTGTCTCTCTGAGTGCTGTCCAATATAACAATGCAAAGTGCACCAGAAGCACAGAAAATCATTCTGGGAAAGGGCTGTTCATTGTTATACATAAAACTTGCCTGATTAGCTAGTGCTGCTCTGAAGGATAGGAAGGTGAAGTGCTTGGATGGAGTGAGAACTCATCAGGGTTTTTTTGTTATCGCAAAATATTACTTAAAATAAGCTGAAGGTTCAGATGTGCTATTGTGGGAATGGTTGTGCTCAGTCTGCTGTGCTTTGTTCCTGTCTTGTGGGCCTCTGCTGTCTTGCTGGGCAGCAGCCCCAGCTACAATCCATTCCCACTCCTGCCAGAAGGCTCAGAGACAGTCCCACACCTGCCTTGGGGACTGCTCAGCTGCTGGGCCATAACTGTTCCTCCTGCTAGAAAAAAATGCAGCCTTTGGGACCAAAACCATCTGCTCTGAGCAAACCCCTGCAGGAAAGCCAGGCAAGCGTGAGGTCTCGTGGGAACCAGGAGCGTTAGTGCAATACACAGTCGTCACTCGAGACAATTAAGAAATCTGCTCACAGGAGAAGCGATGATAAAACACAGTGTTGTGTGCTACCTGGTGTTTATCCTGGAGATTTTGAATTGAAAAGATAAATAAACACACAGCGTCTGAGCATCAGTCAGGAAGAAGGTACAGAGCCGTGTCCCACCAGGATAGAGGTCTGGTTTTGTCAGGAATAAGGAGTCCTGCCTTGCTTGTGCCAATGTGTTTATGCACTTTGTCATCCACATTCATTTTCTAGCCTGCAGCTCCCTTCCCCTGCTTGGTAGCCTACCCAAATGTGGAGGTATTCTCAGTTCATCTCCTTAATCCCCAGCTTTCCCTCTGCTGTGAACCCCACGTCTGAGCTGTGGGCTTTCAAGTTTGCAGTGCTTTCTGGCCCCTGAGTTGTGAGCTGCTGCGCAGGGTGCAGGTGTTGGAGTGTCCTGCTCCTGCCTTAGGGCCCCATGTGGCAAAGTACAGTGTCAGCCCCCCTTACAAAACATAGGCAGCCAGTCTTCCCTCTGGAGACTGGGGGAATGTGTGTCTGTGGAGAGGGTTGGCCTGTTTCTGCTGGTCATGGACAGATATATAACTCTGTGTCCTTCCCTGAGTCCTAGATCTGCATGATCCAAAATTGTTAACTATAATCCCCTCATCAGGCCCCAAACTCTTGAGTCACACATATCCTGATGCTGTTTCTCCCAAAGTGGCAGAGCCCTTACCAACACCAGGAGGTGGCAGGCTGGTAATCGTGTTCCCCATCCTCACTCCTCCCCTGAGTTTGGGACAAGCTGGGGTCTGGTGGCACAAACACAGCTTCAGTGACCCAGCAGCAGCTGGCAGGGATAAACTTCACATACAGACCTGTCAGCAAGGTGCTCCTGGTCTGGACTGATCTGCAACTGATGGTGTGGAAATCAATGAGATTCATGCATTCCAGGAAAAAAAATGGCAAATAACTAGACATCTGCCCCAGGATCATGCCTACCAAATTTCTATAAAATATCAACATTGATATAAAAATCAAATGTCAAATTTAATAAGCACAGTAGAACCTTCCAGTCACTAAATGTAGACCGGTAACCCCATGAATCTCCAGAAATTTGGGTGGAAAGAAGATAATTGGGGGAGTAAGAAAGAAAAGCAGTCTTTGTAAAGTAAAATACAGACATTCCCATAATTAAAAGATGAATACAACCTGAATAACAAATCACAGACATTAATACACAGATGAACACATTTATAAAAGAAATAATAAGCAAAACAGATGTAATTGCCTCCAAGTAATTTTGGCACATTTCTTCCTTGCATTAAAGCCCAGAGGATTTGATGGAGAATTTTTGTGGCAACTCTTGCAAGGCATGTGTCACAGTACAGGAGGGAGGATTTTTCCATTGCTCTCTCTGCCACTTTGCTGTTGAGAACCAAAGAGGCACATTTTTTCCTAAATGTGTTCTTGGTTTTTTGTTTTTGGTGATGGTAGTGCTGCAGGAGCAGTGCCTTTTCCAGATGGCGTTCTGAAGGCTCCTTCTCTCCTGGCTGAGCCATCAAAGGTCCCTCAGAAGACAGGAATTGTCTCAACCAACTGGAGGGAGCCCAGTTACCCAAATCTGGCAGTTGCCTCCATGGACTGCTTAGGAGGGATGCAGCACTAATCTGCATCTGCCAACTGCCCTGCTTCTCATATTCTCTCAACTTCTCTGAAAATTGCCATAGAAGGAGGCTTCCTGTCTTCTTCAGATTTTTCTGTATCTTTATTACATTTACTTTCATCTTTTGGCAAAGAGTTTCACGGGCCATGAACCTATTCTTTAGGAAAACACTTTCCTTTTTTCTTTCTACTCGTCAGTTCATCACTCATGTGAGACCAGATGCTGAACTAGGGGAAAGCAGTTTAAAGCTTGTCCAAACTAAAACCTTTTTTTTAAACTCACCCTTTCAGGTCTTGTCAGCAGCTCCAGGCATCACCAGAGCATATTGAAAAGCAATTTGTGACATCTGGGTTCTGCAATTTACGTCTGGGTCTTGCCACAAACTGCTTAAACTGGAAGAGCATTAAAAGGTTAAAAGGACAGCTGCACAGAGCAAGCATTCCCCAGGGATCCAATATTAGTTGGTCCCATGGTCCTGGAGGTAGGGAGGTTAAGAAACAATTGCAGATATATCACTGAGTGTGGCTGAGAAAGTCACTCTCCCACCGCAATTCTAACCAGGCGAGGAAGAAGCTGAATCTCGAGAAAAGACCAGGACTTCATCTTAGCTGAGCATACTCACCCTTCCTGAGCAACTTCATTGACTTCCTGTGTAAATGAGCACGTGTTGAGGACCATGAAAGCTCAGAGCAGGGGAAAATGACAGCTGAGCACAGAGAGCTCCTCTCTGTTGTCTGCAGAAAAACATTCAGGATTTGGCCCCGACAGTCATACAGAAAATAAGAATCAGGAAGCACAGCACCTGAGCAATGGTGAGGAGGAGCTCTCTTTTCATTCCTTTTCCTTCCTTTTGCATGAGGTGTTCTTCCCTTGATCTCCACCTGCAGCCCTTTGGATGTGTGGTTAGGACCACACCTCCAGCCCACCAGCCCTGTTCTCCTGAGCGACACGCTGCATGGAGCTGGGCACCTGTCTCCAAGACCCTCATCCTGGCCTGCATGGAGCTGGGTACCTGTCTCCAAGACCCCCATCCTGGCCTACACTGGTTCTCCATCCCATCCCTCCCACCCACCCTGGCGTCAGCGTGATCCCTGACAACCTACCTCAGCCGTGTTCTCTCCTGCTGTGGAGTGGGGCACAGAGGGAATGCTGGGACCCTTTCCCTGCTGTGCTGTGTCTGGCAGGGAGAAGGAAGTGTTACCTGATAGTGAGGTGGTGATGAGAAACTCCATGGTTTTGATTCTCTACACAGGGGCAAGGGAAATCAGGCACAAGTGATTTTATTCTTTTCCCCTTTTCCTGTCATACTGACACTGATGAGTTTTACTGACACACAGTTTGACTAGCTTAAGTGAGTTTTGAAGTGGATTTTACACACTATGTTATGATCTTAATGTTAGCATTTAACTAAACTGTTAGTTTAAATTATGTTCCTCTAATTCTGAACCAAAATGTTCTACATTGCTTGAAATCAAACTCAGTTCTTTTCTCTGGCATAGAGAAACTAGAAAAGAAGGCAAGAAAACAATTCTGTCTTAACTGTCCAAGCTAAAAAAAGCACTCTCAACACTCATCAAATAAAATCCAGAAATTTAATCATTCAGAAGGAAAAAGATTTGATTTTAAAAGCTTGTCTGTGACAGTTTGACCCCTACTGTGCTACATGCAATTGTGTTACATACCCAGGTTTCATATAAGCACATGGCAACAAACAGAAAACAAACTAAAGGAGGCTGGATATGGGCTTGGAGTTTCCTTTCTGAGGGGTGAATTTTTACTTCCCCTGAAAAACCTGATTTCATGCCACGTGTGTTAAAATCATCACTTTTTACTACCAGGTACAGTTTTAGAGATAAAACAGAAGAGCACAGGGTAATGTTAATAAAAGAAACATTGCTTGTTTTCCAACTGCCCACAGAGACCTGCAAGAAGATCCCTGCACAAGAGCCAGCATGGCGTGCAGCACTGCTTCAGATTTCTGCTCTTTCCCAATATAATTTGTTCCACATGCTGTTTACCCACTGATTCTTCCAAACCACGTCTTGGCTAGAAGGCAGGTGATGACAGGTCATGGAAAAAACCAGAAGAATTTTGCAGCTTGTCTTGGCTGTACTGAATATGCCCTCATGCTTGGAACAAATCAAACGCTTTGTGCCACTAACAAACTGTGGCAAGTCCAGTGAGCCTTCCTTCCCTGGCAGGAGCTGGAAAGATGCACCACTGCTATAAACAACAGTGAGTTATGGGTTGACTTCAGTGCATTGACACTCACAGCAGAGAAAACAAGGTATAGGCTGGCCTGTATGAGTGTGATTTGCTCTGGATGGGCGGCAGGGGAGAGGGAGACTCTTCTTTGCAACCCATGTGTGCCATGCTTTCCTTTACTACCTACCTGGAAACCGCCCTTGAAGCATCATCCACAAATACCTTGTCCTACAAGCCGAGAAGGTGTCACTTGCTAAAGCTACACTGGGAAGCAGCTCCTGAAGATGATGAGTATGGCAAGGTTTACCTATTTCATTGTGTCAAAGTTTCGCAGTCAGTAAAAGTAATGCCACCATGAAAATGCCTAAATTATAGCTCATGCTGCAAAACCCTAATCTTTCATAAACAAATATGAGGAAAACCTTGTCTTTTGCAAGTTATCCTTACTTTGCAACATGCAAAGGGAAGGAACCATATAGCTCTGGCTCCATTGCTCCCTTGGAGAGTAAAAGAGCAATGTGCTTCCTTGGTAGTATCTTCTCTGCTTCTCACTGAGGGAAAGCCCAAGACTTCACAGCTGGGCTCTGAGCAGTGGAAGTGAAAGGCTAAGAAAAGGGGGAGAAATGTCACATCTGGAGGATGTGCTGCTCCAGTGCCCATGTCTTGTCCTGGCAGGCACATATCCAGAAATGGCAGTACAAGCAACAGGACTGAGCCTGAGCATGGGCTCAATGGCAGCTGAATAAACGTGCAGGCATTTGCGTCAGTACGTTATTTTTGCTGCTGGACCCCACTGAATTTATTTGACCTGGAAGTCACCAATCATCTCCCAGCTGGGAAGGGAACAGCAGCACATGCTGTGACCTGTATAGAAATCTAAGCTAGAATGGCCAAGAGAAAGAGAGAAATCTGTGGAGGTATATTTATGCATCTGTGTCAAAAGATCAAGTCTACAAAATCACTGGATTGTTACACCAGTGTGATATGTCTCTGTAGCTAAAGAAGAATGAAGACAGAGGTGGAAAAGTGCTTGTTGTGCCATGCAGTTTATCTAATTTATCTCTATGAAGATATATGTCCATTTTCTGCCACAGTTTTTGGCTAGTTTTTCAGTGTCCCAAGAAATGAAACTTCCCATGAAAAGTTACTTCACAGATCACATTGAAAATGCTCATGGTCTTTGATTTTTAAAAAACTATTCAGTCAAAATTTTAAACTTACTAATTCCACTTCAATACCAATAGATGCATCATTCTGAATCACACTTAATGCTTGAATCTCTCAAAACTCTACAGATAACCAGACCTTTATCAATATGGTTCTTTCAATTAGTCTTTTCAGCGATATAATTATTTGTCCTGTCTGGATTCTACCAGTTTCTCCTGGTAATAAAATGCAAGGTTCCTTAAACCCCAGCCATCAGCTGCTCTGTGATTTTGTTTGCCACAGCAAGTCAGTGCCTGACTGCCTCTTGGCTGACTAAAGAGTCTCAAAGATCTTATATTTAACTGGAGTTAATCAGGATCCACTTTTAGTGAAAATTAAAATAATCCAACACTACAAAAATGTTAGAATATGGCCATTTATTCATATGAATATTTCACTCAGCTGCATACTCTTGCCCAGCTATTTGACGTGCACATTTTCCTCCTGACTCAAAAGCTGTGGGTACATTGGAGGCTGTCCAAAGGAGTGAGCTACCCCAATGCCCAATGCTTTTGTTAGCTGTTGCACAGCCTTAGCATCTAGTCTTCCACTTTCAGTTTATTTCCCGTGTAAGACTTACCAGTGCACTGAAATCCAGATGCAGTCATGCAGAATCCAGCTGTGCCACTTTTTGGGAAAAATTAATTAAAAATGGTTTCTAACCTAAAACATGCTAAAATTTCTTCCTTCTTCAAGATTTTCTCTTTATTAGGTTGTGATTGGCAGTTTGTAGTTGGCATCTCAGTATTTCCTTGTATGTGCCAGCATTAAAGGGAAAGTACTTGCTCCAGTCTCCAAATAAGAGACATTTTCCATATGTGCACTCTCCACTCTGTCCTGCCTAATGACTATACATTAAGATATTATGCAGGGAAGGTTGCAACATTTTGTAGCATATGTCTGTGCAAGTGAGAAGTGTGTCTCACACCTGCTTCTTGGCTTTGGGATATTATTTCTCCTAACTCTCTTACTGCCTGGCTGGCTTGCAGTGCTGCAGGTTTCAAGTGGAGAAGCAGGGCTTCCCCTGCTAGGAGTGGCAATATATATGAAAGCCTGTAGTCCCTTCTGTGACATTGTGCTCCTGGGGAGGGCATGCCCTGCAAGAGGTAATGGCCAGCCCCCCTTCAAAACAAAGCTGCCAAACCACTTCCAACAGAGCCTCACAATTATTAGCATGGAAAGAAAGTTTACGACTCCTTTCCTCCCTTAGAATTCAGAGAGCTGGTCTGAAATAGAGACCTTGTTCCTTTAAATAGCATAAGCATTGCTGGAGCAGGATTACATCTGTCACAGATAAAAATGCTCTATTTATGCCTTATTGTAATCTATTCACTGGTTTATGGTCCCTGTGTCCTTCAGGGAGTGTTGGAAGCCCACATGGCGCTCCCGAGTGCTACATTTTGCATTCGTATCTCCAGTTCTGTTGACAGATGTGCACAATCACACTCAGCAGTCAGACAACTCCCTCTTGACTCTGTATCAGAGCAAGAGTAAGAGGGCAAATTATTTCAGCTGAGGTCAGCATTAACTGAAACTCAAAATAACTCCCCCCAGATACACCTGTTTCCGACAGAAGCATGCAAATAAGAGGTGATCTTCGGTAAATTCCAGCCACTTGCCTATTTCCCATTCTGTTTGGGAGTTCTGCCATCCCACATGTAGGCAGTACACATGCACGCAATTAAGCTGAAAAATCTGCAATCAACCTGATAACTGGGGAAAAAAATTACCTTCCCTCTGCAAGTGGAATGTAATGGGTCAGTAAACACATATTTACCATTTTATGTAAAAGCATTGAATATGTAAATACAACATGTTACTGGATGCTTCAGGGAAAATTTACTGAGGACAGTCCACTAAAAAAAGAGAGTTATCAATGCATTAATGGTAAATTAAACAAAGGTTTCTGAGAAGATACCATTTAAACAATAGTTTCTGGTTTCTCTTAGTTTCAATTGTTGACAGTATCAGCTTCCTTGTTCTTAGCCTTTCCATATCAAAAAATATCTTCTCTCATTCCTTATAATGGGCCATTCCTAAAAAAGCTGAGTAGTTCCAAAGAAATGCAATGAATCTCATTCCTTGTTGCCTTGTGATCAGAGATCCACCCCTCCTCCAGGGTAGGGACTTATTCTTTTGACTGTGTTCCACCCAACCTCAGGTTGAAGGGATCCTGGTCTCACTGTATCCTGCTGAAAATGCAGGAATAGAATAATGTTTTTGTCAGTCTCAGTCACCAGTATTGTTGTGTACTGGCTAGTTTCTCCAAAGTCTTTCACAACTGCATCTCAGATAGTCACCTGGGGTTTAAGCAGAGATTCTCAGAAGGTTTTGGGAAATGAAAACAGGACTTTGCTTTTGAAATCGTCATTGTTCTTGAAATAACCCTTAGTGGTGTAAATCCATTCTCTTTCACATCCACTTAGACTGGGGTTTAAATTCCCAAGAATTTAACCCAGGGGAGGTTTTCCCTGAGTAACCACAAAGCTTCTTATAGCTGGAGGCCAAAGCTGAGAGAAGGTGATGTCATATTAACCTCAGGCAGCTTTGGTATTTTTGTTGGCTATCTTCAAAAAATAATAGTATTAGCAAGTCTGACTTAGAATATAAAGAGCTGTAGCTGCCTCACAGTAGGTGAGCAATCTGTGCAACTGGACATAAATGCTGATAACAAGGCCTCCTTCCAATTAGGAAGCAATAAAACAAACTACATCAGCAAAAATTCCTGCTAGCATATTCCTTAAGGCTTCTTTGTGCTGTCATAAAACACAAACATCTTTACCATGCAATACCCCCAGATTTACCAGCTGCTCACAGATATATTTAAGCACTGCTTCTTTGTGAAACTGCCCAGAAAAGACTGCTGGGTGCTGCTGATGGGGGTCAAGGCTGGAGGGACACCTTTGCACAGCAGAGGCGCACATGAACATGCACACACACAGAGCTGCAACCTCTCTGCGAGGGGAGTTTGCTAAGGTAAGCTGGAACCTCTGTACACATTTTAATTTTCAGAAAGCTGCTTGAATGGAATGTACTTCAAAAATAAATGTATTTTAGAGCAGTCACAACAAATATAAAATGCAGGTTACATGAGGGTTTGTGATTACACCCCCAGAAACATCCTGCCCTTAGTTCCCTCCATCTGAACTTGGAGGGATGGCTCCTAATGCTGCAGAAAGACAGGAGTGCTCCTAGAAGTATACGCAAGACAAATTGTGCGGTTCATTTTTCATCCATGTCTACATGGATGTTCCCCAGCACGGGGAATTACATTGTTTGAGAGTCTCAGCCATTTCTTACATTGTCATACATGCTTGGCCTCCAGGAGAGCCCCCCTGGTGTTGGTGCACCCTGTGGGCCTGCGGTGTCCATCTTCCCCAAGGTCCAAGTCACAAGTGTTTGGCAACACGTTTGTGCACTGCATGTGCAAAACAATTGGATTTTAACATAGCTCTGGAGCACTGAGGAAAGAATGATGGGAATTGAGGAAGAATTAAGACCATGAGTTACTGGACTCATGATGAAACAGTCAATGACTGCATCTCAGGCTTGTTTGTGACATCTGGAAGGTCACTTGTGAATGACAATGAGGACTCTCAAAAGAATTACTGAGAAAAAGTTTCTTGAGGCAATTTGGTGTTCAGGGAATACGACACATCATCAAACAAAGGCAAAAAATAAAAAAGAAGACCTAAGAGATGAACTTATAAGATGGCACAAAACTTGATGTCAGTGTTGTTAGCACTGGCAAATACTATTTTTTTAAGTTTTTATAATATGTAAAATAACTTTAAAAACAAAAATAAATAAATAAATAAATTAATTAATAATAATTAAAAAAAAAAGTAGCACTTTTTCTGTGGTGCTGGAAGGAGAGATTTCAATTCTCAGCTGGATGCAAAAGGCACTTCTAGAAGATGAACAGACCTTTCTGGGGCCAAGGGCACCTGGCAGGACTAGGGTGGGAGCAGGAGAGGAGCCAGAGCACAGCTACCTGACAAAAATTCTCCCAGTCCCTTGATGCAGTTGACTTAGAGACTTCCAGACAAGAGATTTAGTGGTGACCTAGGAAGAAGCAGTTTTCCTGGCAAAGGGTAGGAGCACTGCCTCTGGGAGACTGCAGTTCAGTAACAGGGAATGGAGTTCGCCAAAAGTGGTTTTTAACAGCCTCTTTGGCTGTGATCTTGATAGACATTTCTGTCAAATTGGCCTGAATCATCTCCAGCACAGCTCTGTCTAAGCAAGAGACATGAGATTTATAACAATCTCTTGGAACAGTTTTATAAATGCTTTGTAAATGGCTTCTTTGATTTACACATATCTTTCTTCAGTGGAGATACTGAGCATCATTGAAGTGATGTAGCTGTCTGTGGACTGGGTAAATATGAGCTGATCTTTCTGGAGGCCACAGCCTTTCCCTCATTTCATGGTAGGAATTGCCCCTGCAATTACAGTTACAATTCATGATTATGTTGAAAGCTGACAGCTCAGCATGCCTGTGTCCATGCCAAAAGCCTGCGCAGTAGGATGCCTGGACATAGCCCAGGTGAGGAAAGGAAAACTATGGTTGGTCTGGCTAAGACACCCAGTCAGGTCCTCAGAATTGGTGGCAAACCAGATGGCACAATAAGGTAGTTCAGGACAGATACTCCTATTTAGATATGTGTGAGGCTTAGACACCTCAGCCCTGTTTCAAAAAACTGTCTCACAATATTAAAAAGGGATGGATTGAGAGGGACCTGTTCCATATCAGCAAGATCTGCCCTTACACATTTAGTGTGGCCACATTTTTCTCCCAAAGTAACAGGTTCATAACTTCAGGAGTGAAGCAGAAAGCATAGGATTTTCTGCAGGAAAATCCCTCCCTCCCAGGGACAGACCCACTGATAAGGGCAGAGCCCTTAGATGTTCCAGATTTTTCAGCAACGGGGCTGAAATTCTTTCCCAACATGGTAACACAGAGGCCTTCAAAGGTGTTACACAGCTGTAAGAATTATTTTAATGGTTCCTGAGAAGTTCTGAAAGCAAATGAAAAGGTAATAATGTGAGAACAGAGTAGGAAATAGGTGTTGTGAAGTGGTGGAAGGCTGAGAAGAAGTGTCATGTTAAAGAAAAGGTGGAAGGCAATCAGGTGTAGGCCTGAGGTGTGAGGTGTGACTGCTGTAAACCCCACTGGTCTTCACAGGTTCTATGAAAATGGGCTGTTGCGTGAACTACTAGGAATATTTCTAAGGGCACAAACAAAGTCAAGAGCAGAGTTAAGAAAAAATTGACAGGTTGTTTGATCTTCACCAAAGTGCTAGGAACAAGGGCAATCACTAGATAGAAGCAGCAACAGCGTATAGAGGGACACGGAAACAAAAGGGTGCGCATCCAAAGCCTACAGCAAGAAGCCTGAGCCTGCTGCAAGAGAGAAGAATCAAAATCTATAAAAGACTTTATTGAATAGGATGAAACAGATGCACCATCAGGAGTTAATAATAAAGGATTGTTGCAAACACTTTTCATACTGTTGGGGATCTCCACAATTTCCTTTGATTAGAAAAGAGCTGTTTGGCAGAGCAGTCCAGAATCTTTCACTCTATTACACTCCATGACACTCTTATGACACTCAGTCATAAAAATATTAAATTAACAAAAGCATTTAGATATTTCTGTATATATGCATGTGCATGCCTCTGAATATTTGGGCCAACACAGATGAAATTCTCCAGGAAATAAATCATAGGTTTTGAACAGATCTGCTTTTCAACACTAGAGCTCACTTTACAGACTTTTATTGCTTTTCAAGGATTCTTCCTGTCCAAGCAGATAAATTGTAACAGTTCTGCACTTTTAAATGTGTCTTCTCTTATGCTATAAGGATTGTTAAGATTCTATTGAAGATTGTTTATGATTCTTTCTTGCTTTTATTGAGAATATTAAAAGAAAAGCATATAATAGTTATAAATTGACTGTTTTGATTCTCACACTGATCTTCGTGGCTGGGAGCTGCCAGAGATATGTTTGCGATGAAAGAGAAGAAGAAATCCTCTGTGTATTGCCTTGGAAATTTCCACAGTTATTCATGCACCTATTTCTAATTGCACACGGTGCAGCCATGCAGCGGGAACGTGAGTCCTCTCCTTTTACACCCAAATAATGGCAAACGGATGACATGACTGAAATATACCAACAAGAGTCTTGCTATAACCATGGTAGTACAAGGACCTGGGTAAGACAGGGCATTTGTTTAGAGCTGCCTTTACAAATAAGCACCTCTGTTTTGTGCACTCATGTCTTCTTGCAGAGCAAAGGCACATTTAGAAGTGGTGGGCGTTGGGTAGCTTGCAACTATCTGTAATTCTGAGACTTTGCCCCACAGGCTGTCTTTTCTTAGGCCAAATGGCATGGCTGGGAAAGATTATGTAGGGTTTTTAACACGTAGCACCTTTGCTAGGTCTGAAACATATCAGCTAGCCAGAGCTAACAGCAAACCAAAACCAATTACTTCGAATTTGGTCCCTCCACACACAGAGCTCCCTTATCGTGATGATGCTTCCAGTCATTCTCTCTAGCTGAAGTCAGACAGCATGATTCTGAAGCCTGAAACATTTGTCTGAAGTAGGCAGCTTAAGGGAGGCATCTGGGAGAGGACAAGAGCAATAAAGAGACCAAATTCACTGCTCTGGGAAGCAGGCAAAGCTTAATTGCTGCCAACAGAGAGCTCAGTTATGGGCAGAACACTGGGAAGGAGATGCAAAACCAAAGTGTATAACTTAGGCAGGCATTGCACATCATTCATTCTATTTATATGTTTTAAAGGGGACATCTCTGTGGCAAACAAAATAGTTCTACAGTGTCTGTTTCTGTGGGGTTGTTTTCTTGGGATGCTTCCCTTGATTAACAACAGGGCCAGAATGACTCTGCAGCCCACGGCTTTGCTTTTGTTAAAGCAAACCCCCAGACTCTCTCAGAATTCTCAAGCCTTCCTCTTTCTTAATGGGTTCTTGGTCCTGTAGTTTCCCCCACACTTCCCCAGTTAAAATGTTCCAGTCCTGGGCGTGGGAAGCCGTGCACAGCTGTGTGCCCAGCTTTCCAGCCTGCCATTGTAATGGCTGGAGCTGCTGGCCAAAACCTTGGAAACAGATTTCTAATTTAGATTTCTGGCCAAGCTGTGGCCTATTTTTAGCCTTTAAAAATACTCTGGATCTCATGCAGACCTCCACTGCCTTTAAGTAAACGAGTGGCAGCAGCACGACTGGTGAGCTTCACAGCAGCAGTCCTGGGTAAAACAGGGAGTGGGGATCAGGATCCTGCCCATGGTTTTACAGTTTGCATAGAGGTTAGAGTAGCTTCAGGTTTTGTTTCAGACTCTCAGAAGAGGCAGACCGTCTGCTGTTTTGTCAGTTTAATGGGAATTTAATGTATCTTTTTCTTCTCTCCAGATGTGTTAACAGATAACACAGATCTCCATCTTTATAGCCAGATCCCTGGATAAACGTGCAAAGATGATAAGGGTGCAAAGAGCGTTCCCTTGTCCTCTCCAGAATGTGTCATAGGCTGTCCCAAACCACAGGGTGTTCCTGCTACCTCCCTGCTCCCCTGCAGTACCTCATGGCTGGGCTGGGCAGGGAAAGACAGGGAGCCCCCCATCACCAGCTTAGTCATAGCAAAAAAAAAAAAAAATCCCTTCTCCAGAGGGGGAGAGTCCTGTTGTAGGGCATCATAGCTTTGTCATCAGCTCTCTCCCAGCAACCCCTGGGATTTTGCACAAGATGCCCTTAGCCCAGAACTCTGTGTCTGGCAGGGTAAGTAGAAGCAGTGGGCAGGGGAACTGCATGAATTTGGCTCATCTACAGTTCATGTCAAATATTTCCTAGTCAGAAGTGTATTTAGGTGGGAGACAAGAAGGTTTTTATGGAATCAGAGCAGTTAAATACTGTGGAAGGCTCTCATAAACAGGAAGGGCAGAGGATGAGCTGGTTTAAAGTGTAGTTTAGGATGTGACTGTGCTTCCACGGTGTGAGCTGGGCTGCAGCAGTCCTTAGCCCCCCCTGTGCCCAAGACAGCCAGCCCCTCTAGGGCGCATGGTGCAGGCATCTCATTCCCCTGCAGGAGCAGGGATAGGCCAGGCTGTGCTGCCACAGCATAACAGGGCTCCTCTGACAGAAACAGCATCTTCACAGAAGGAAAAGCACATGGTCTCATCTTTTACACAGGGCAAATAGAGACATCAAACATTAATTTTCTTCTGCTGCCAGTGAGTGAGATTAGTTTAGATCAGTGACTGACCTAAGGAAGATGGTCTGAACATGAACTGTTCCTCTCATTTGCTCTTCAATGTGGAGCTTAGATATATAGGCCAAATATAAAGGCACCTGGAGACAAATCCATAGCACTGGCCTGCAGGCTGGGTTATTCTCTGCCACCAGGCAGGACTGTGGAGGCACTGCTGTACTCAGTGACATGATCTTCTCTGTGCACAATGACTGAATGAAGACTGTGCACTAGTTTTATAAATCCCTCCTTAAACCTAACACTTACTGAAATCTGTGTTCTTCTCAGTTAGACTTTGTTACAGTTGTATCTTGATGTTAGGGTACTATGTCACCCATCAGTATAGTGAAAATAACAGCAGCCAATTTCTGTACTTTGGAATGACACAGGCTAGGTATCCACTGTGGTTCAGTATTTGCTGAACTGTTAACACATTTCTTTTCAGCTGACAGTGCTCACTGAAACTGGAAGTCTAATGGGAGTAAGGGACTTGCACAAATCTGCTGTGCTGTAAAATTTGATTTTGAAATCAATGGCAGTGCAGTCAGATTCATTGATGCTCTGTTTTGTTGGGATTTTTTAATCACAATTTTTCCTTCAAATACTGTGCTGATTTATGTGTAATCAAAATTCATGCAGAAAAAACCCCAAGGGACATGAATGACACAATACAGCTGCACAGAACCCTTGAAAGCTATGCAGATTTAGTCAAACAAATAAGACATCTCATGATCCCTGACCCAGAAGCTCTCCATGTGTGATGAAAGCTTTTGAGGGGAAACAAGACTTGTGTGCTGCAGGCAGCCTTGGCTAGGACAAGATTTAAAAAAAATTTTCATGTACCTTCTCCTCATCAGACAACAGCACTGCCTGACCATGCAGGGTAAGACGTTTACTCAGTGCCAGCCACTTCCTGACTCCATCCCTGTGGCCTCTCTCCTGTGGATCTGCCTCTGGCCTGTTGGGAGATTAGGCTGGAGGAATGAAAATGATGGGCCCTCAGAGTGGAGTTTAGCAAAGGCACAGAGGGTGAGTGAACCAGAAACTACATGCTGACGGGCAAGGGAAAGAAATAGAAAGACAGTATTGTAGGTTTGGAAGTCAGAGTTGAAGTCTTCAAGGGATGTATAACACAAACTGATAGGCAGCAGTATGTGCAGGAACTCAAACAATATGGGCATTTCAACAAGAGTAATTTTCAACTGAGATAAATATATCTTCCTTCCAAGAGGACAGCAATAATTGGGGAGGAAGTAATTTCACAAACAAGCATAAACAGAGATCAGCTTTTTAGGGCAGGAGCAGTGAGGAGCACAGTCCCTTCCCCTTGAGACAACCTTGGGATAAGGTCCAGACAGGGAGGGAAACATCAGAAGTCAATGTGACTTGGCACTGGCCATCGCCAAGGGAATGTGACATGTCAGACTCATTTCTGAAAATCCTGTCTCCGTCTGTCTCAATTATCAAGGCCTGAAGCACAGGCAGCTCTTCTGCAGACTGCACAGGATGGGGCATGGGCACACAGTGGCTTCCCAAACCTGTTCTTTGGCCTTGCCAAGGTCTGTCCCCTCAAGTAAGAGCCACGTTTCCCTTCTTTTCTCCAAGCCATAAGTCTCTTTAGAAAGAGATGGGAAACAGACCAAGGTTCAGTTGGTCTTAATCTTATCCCTTCTGCCTCCACCTCATGATCCAGGTCTCGAGAAAGGATGTAGCCCCAGTTTCCATCATGCAGCTATATCCTGGCTGTGTGGCAGATGGTGCAGATACTGAACAGACACTGGTCAATAGGGATGGTGGGGGTTCAACTCCTACAGCACTCCAGAGCAAATATGTCTGGTCTTCAATTCAACCATCACTTCCCTTTTGATCTTCCTTCAGTGCATAGGTCGGGTGATAAAGGATCGAAACAAAAGTTTTCTGGCACAAACCAGAAAAAGTCACCTTTGTGAAGCAGTAATTCCTGTGTGCAAGTTAGCTGCCAGTTTGCACACAAAAGGCACAAGCCTCTTATGTAAGGATATTAGGTTCTAAAGTCAAAAGCAGATTTACCGGGGAGTTTAAGACTGATCAGCTTTGTCACTTTTCATTCCTCAGTTTAAAAATCAAGTGAAATACTGCTTGCTTGCTTTTTGGTTTCTGAGAAATACGCTTTAAGAAATGAAAGTACAAATCTGTATTGCATCTGCACAACAAGCCATAGTAAATAATATCTATTCATACTCTATGTAAATTCACACCCTAGGTTCACAAACACTAGTTCAGAAATTTGTTGGCAGGAGATGCAATAGACAAATACACAGGCTGTTGGCAGAAAAAACACTTCCATTATTCATTTGTCACTGGTACCCAGGACTGTGATGCTATTCAAGGTAATGTACTGTCTCAAAATAAATCTTTTATCACTACTCACTTCAGCAGCCAGAGCTGGCGGAGTGTACAGGCTCAGACAGATACAAGGCCAAATGACAGCCCTCTCTTGCTGAAACTGCTCTATTGCAACACAGTTTCATTTTAATATTATGCACTGTTCTCTTGGAGGATTTTATCAAGATAATGGTCAGATGTGTCTGCTGATGGACTCACTGCTGGTGTGTGCAATGCCTTATGTGCACACACCTAATAAGGTACCTTTACAGCAAAGTCCAGAATCTGTAACAGCCTGTGTAGAAAAGTGGTAATGACAAGTGACTGACAGCACTGGAAAAGGGGAAGGAACTTTGTGCTTCCCTGAAGTTTCGACCACAAGAATGATAACAAGACCCAGAACAGAGAGAAGCAGCAAGATGAACTTTTTAAAAGTCTTTTTTCCTTAGACTGAACTGAAGCAAATGTAAATGAAAACTTGGTACCCAAAGAAATGAAACTGTATATGGTGTTAGTAATTTTGATTCTAAGTCAAGTCCATCTTATTTGAATCAAAATAGGGGTTTCATCCATTTAGATGTTAGACTAGAAAATTGAAATGTTAGATGTTAGACTTGAAAATTGACAAAAAGAACAGCAAAACTTTTCAGATGAAACATAGCAACACTACTGCATAACAACAATTCTGAAAATATATATATGTGCAGGCACATGTAATTTCCATTCCATACAGCAAAAAACTGTATGTGCTTCATAGAGTATTTAAGTTTAAATACTTAAGTTTAAATATTTACCTGTGCTTCATAGAGTATTTAAGTTTTAAACTTACAATTCAGAGTCTTTTCCTCTGTCTGGAACATGTTGGTGGTGGTTTGGTGTGTGGAATCTTGAGCATAGCAAGAGAGATTATTTTATTGTATACAAACTCCAAGACATAGGAGAAACTGATTCACTCTTTCTCTGGTTAAGTGGTATCTAAAGATTTTTGTACCAGGCTAAAAGACTGAGAAGTACTTGATAACCTAATAAAATATCTGAATAAGAATTGATGGAGATTTCATTAAATTATGGGAAGTGAAGAGGGCCTTTCTCTAGTTCATAACACTGCACAGCTTTCCAAATGCAGTTGTATTCCTCTGCTGTGTTCCCTTCCAAACACAGGGTAAGTTAATAAATAGTAGCAAAAAGAACGAAGAAAGAGAAAATTTTTTTTTTTTTTTTTTTTTTTTTTTTTTTTTAAGAGAAAAAGAGCAGCATTTGTGATGCATGAGGCACACAAAGGAGCCACTGCTCCCATGGTCATTATGGGACAGGAGAACCCTCCAAAGGCAAAGACCTTGGCTCTAATAGATTCACCTGGGGGCTGCTGGTGGCAGGAGATGGGCTTGAGGAGGTGAAAGCAAGGCTGGCTGTAGGAGAGCCAGCTGCACATGTGGGAGGGAGCAAAAGCTGTCAGGATTCTCCAGCAGAATGCAGGGTACTGTGCAAACAACATCCAGGTGAGGCATGAGAGGGAGCACAACGGGAAAGCACCTATAGCACTGAGTCTCTAGAAAAGAGGGGTTAGGACAGCTAGATTTAAACTGTGTGGTGCTGCTCATGGCTGTTGGAATTGCCTCCAGTGTGTGGCAATGCAACTGGGATCCTCTCAGCCTGATGGCTCAAAGCAGAACCACTGGAGAGAAACACTGGGTCCTGTGGTGACTCTTCAGGGGCTTTTGCCTCCTTCCTTGCTGTGCCCTGAAGAACTGCCACGAATTGCTAGGGCTGGACCACAGCTCTGTCCCTTCCCCCAGACCACCATCTGCAAAATCAAATTCCTTCTGTGGCTTGAAGGCCAAACTCACTGCTTTCTCCCCTCCTCCAGCACCCATGCCAGCAGCTGTTCTCCTATGGCTAGGCTCAGAGAAATCACTTCAACAACACCTCTCCTCTCTTGTGTCTGTCTGGACAGGACTGGTTTTATTCAGGAGGGACAGAAAATGGCAAATTACTTCTTCTTGGCTGGGGGCTAAGATGTGCAGTACAACATCCTTAAGATAATTGTGTATGTAGTTCTTGGAAACTTACTCCTCAAGGGTTCAATTAGCAAGGATGCCCCTGCTTCTCAAAAAGATGATGAGGGAAGCTGACAGACATAGGACAGCTTTACTCCAGACAGGGAAAATACTATTTTTAAAATTAATTTCATAGTTCCCGTCATTTACTGCAAAGATAGCAGCAACACTTAAGAGTCCATTTAGTAACACTAAACCACTTTGTTTTTCTTTTCCATATATTTGTTTCAACATATAGTTTTTTTGTCCTTCAAAACTCTTTGAACACTATCCAGGTTTCCAGGTCACTTGAAATCACAATATTTATGGATCTTTTACATTTTAATCCACTTCTCATTAGTGGAGGTAGTCACCACAACTCAGTAGTAGAGTCTGTGTCACGGGATAAATAACTGATCCATCTTTTGGCAAATAAAACAGGATTGCCCACTTTGGCTGGAGAGTGTTTGGTCCTGCTTGATTTGCTGGATGCCTGTATAAACCAAACCTCTGCTTTTTGTGCAATGTGGCTGTTTCTTCTGAGGGTGCACCTAAATGGTCTTGTTTCACCCCTGGTGAGTGAGCCACAAACAAAAGCTAAGGCAGCTGCTTCAGTTTTGACCAGCACTGCTAAGTCTTGTCACATAGGCAAAGAAACCATGTCTATTCAGTGGGATAAATAACTTTTTTTTGTGGGTTAGATCAAAGACACTGTCAATAGGAGTCAGTTGAGACTTAGAATAGTTCAGAGGAGAATTCCCACATTTCAGCATCAGTGTTCTAAAATAGAATGTCAAATTCCTTCAGGGTGTTGCATTCCCAAAAAGATTCACAAAATAATTAAGTTGCTTGCAGACATGTAATGAGCTGAAAGGATGGTTACAGAAAACCAAAAGCAAACAACCAAATTCATATGCAAGTGGGAAGCCTCTTAAACCAGACAGTGAGGCAAAAAGAAGTCCCCCAGTGAGGTTTTAAGGTGTTTGCTAGCATCTGTACAAGCAAACCAACAATATTACTCATCAGGGAGATCTGCTGGTCTTCCTCAAAGCTTATGCAATTGTGTAGGTGTGGGTCTTCTCAGCAGTGGAAGATTCCTTGGAAGAGGAACAGGTTTGAGCACTTGCCTTTGTGCCTCACATCAATCAGAGCAACTAACAAACTCAGGCAGGGCCTGGCAGCTGAAGAAATAATTCCTCTTTTCTCCTGACCTATAGAGTGCTGCCATGGAGGTGGGTGTGATATTCTCTGCCAATGGCATTCCTGACTTGTATAAGCAATTGTGAGGCCAGCAGGACCAGGAGAGTGAGCATTCTCCAGACACTGGTGAGGTAACATCTGAAATCCTGCATTTAGCTTTGTGTCACTCACTACAAGACAGACAATGAGGTGGTGGAGCAAGTCCAGAGAAGCAAGGTGGAGGTCAATGTCTTCTCCCAGGTAACAAGTGAGGAAATGGCTCAAGCTGTACCAGATGATGTTTAAGTTGGATATTAGGAACATTTTCTTCACTTAAAGGATTGTCAAGCATTGGAACAGAATGTCCAGGGAAGTGATGGAGTCACCTTCCATTTAAAAGATGTGTAGATGTGGTACTTAGGGACATGATTTGGTAGCCGTCTTGGCAGTGCTTGAGTAACAGCTGGACTTGATCTTATGGGTCTTTTCCAACATCAGTGATTCTATGTTTCTGTCCTCTATATTCCTACCCACGCAGTGCCTTCTGTTAACAGGTTTTGCCCCTTTCTTGATGCTCTTTGTCTTTTCTGGTGGTTCTAATGACCAGAATCATGTGCCCTGAGCCCCACAATGTGCATTACCACACACAACATCATGAAGAATTTTTGTGTGCATACAAAATGTCCTTAGCTAGACCTGCATAATAATATGAACCTAGAGTTTCACAGCCTCAGAAAGTCAGAAAATATCAGGTTCAAATAACTGCCATGTTTGCGAACCTAGAGGCTACTGAGAACATGTTTGTGAGCCCAAAGTCTACAGCATCCATTCCTGCTCCTCTGTTGGCTGGCTTCAAACCAGCACCCCTTGTTTGTGATTACACCACCCCAGCAGAGCAAATGCAAAAAAGCATTTCTGTGCTGTGTTTGTAAGGACATAAATACACTGGGAACATCTTCAATGAGGAGAGAAGATGTGGGAGAGATGTGGCTTTCATGTGGCATCACACCAATTAAGGGATAAATGGATGCAGAGAAAATGGTATTGTGGGAAGCTGAGCTCTCAGCACATGTAAGTCCCTGGGATAATGCATCATTCCTATGCTACATGATCAGAAGGTGCTGTAGGGACCCGTGAGGTATTTGACTGGCAGTATTGGTGGCTGTTAGTCTCACAAAATGGCCTTGGGTGTGAAGAGTTTGTGTTCCTCAGAGCAGTGAAGGAAAGATGGTCCCATGAAGTACAGGGATCATGCAGAGAGAGAAATGCAAATACATCCCTGTGTATGGACTGAAATGCTGGTCCCCGTGAAAGGCTGGATGTGTGGCTGCTGCCTTTTACTCTCATTGTGGAAGAAGTATTTTACCTTATCTATTCATCTTCAGATCAAATTTTCCATTCCCTTAAAATGTCAAACCTCACCTTCCCTGTAGTGCATCTTTGGGGTGCATTCACACAGTGCCATACTGCCCTCACAGCCAGTTGCTTTGATAAGGTAATGCAATTTGCCCATGTGGCTGGATTTTTATGAGGGCTTGTTTGATCAGAGCTACCTCTGCCTGATGCATCCCTATGCTAAGTCCACACATAACAAAAGTCTGCAAGGCACCTACAGCAACAAATTTCCACCTCTCCACAGACTTTCTGATGCATTTTTGGTTTTGGCTTTATGAGTCCAAGTCCTTGTTTCTCACGTTGATGATTGTTTAATCAGATAGCTCAGCCTAAAATAAAGAGTCTCAAAATGGCTCCTTAGTCAGCTCACATTTAATTGCAATCTGTCCATCTAAAATTTCTTCATGGTAAGAAATTACCCCGCACTGTTTAGGATATTATAAAATCTTAAATAAAAAAATGCACAGATGTTAGTTTAACATGAGAAAAGAAAGTCTAATGAGCAGCTTCTAATCCAAACAATCCTTTCACTTAATTTGCTGCTCAGATTAGATATTCACATCAGTAACCTGATGGGTAATATCTTATATCACAAAGATATTTTTAACACAGGAAATTCAAAATTCACTTTGAATTAAAAAGAAGAAGAACACCAAATAACTCAACAGAAAATATGTGAAAACTCAAAGGATTTTCACAGAAAAAGAATGGTGAAAATTCAAGAAATACAGAAATACCTTGGACTAGTCAAAACAAGCTGTGTGGCTTGTTCTGCCCAAAATGAAAATTCCTTGTAGCAAGATGCAGAGCAGCAGCATCCACTAGTACTTATTTCTAACTATACATAATGTGCTGAGAAAGACATAATTACTAAATAGTTAAAGATTTTCTCATATACAGGAGTCTTGCATAATTTCATATGTCCATTAATTTAGGCAAATATTTTTCTTTCCATTGAACAGGTGAATAAAAGCCTGCTCTTTGGTTTGTTTTCTGTGCTTATGGTACATAGAGGTTAGTGGATTTTTCACTTGATTTGGTGAGATTTCAGAGCAGCTTATCAGTAAGAAAGGAGTTAAAAATCATTGTACATTAATTACTCACAGACTCCAAAAATGGCTTTGGTGCTGACATAAGGGAAATGTTGTACACACAACCTATGTCTTATATTTAAAACTGATAAACCTAAATAAACCCACAGGCATACACACATGCACACACACACAAATGCCTTCTGCTGCAAATTCAAACAAAAACTGCTTCTGTGTGCAGTTTCACTTCTCTGTGCAGCTGGAAGGATGAAGGCCACGCCATCACTGGAGACTGTCAGTCACTGAAACCTATCCCCCAGGGATCATAATTACCCAGACCCAACTGCTCAGCAAAGGGTACTAAAAGCAAAGGCTGCTGAATAATGCCATCTTCCTAATTACCTAGGAGTTTCTATCTTCAAGAGACTTGGCTGATCAATTCTCTTCTCAGAAGCGCTAGAGCTAAAGTTCATGCCGTGCTAAGGGAACAGCTTGATGAATCTGATCACGTTTGCTTTCCTCGAGTCTTCACAGCACCGAAAGCTGCTCGTCATCCCGGTGATTCTGCCGGAGAAGAGCGAAGACCCAGCTGGATGACGCTACATATACATGAGCCTGCAAACATCAGATGTTCTTTCAAGATGTACCTGTGAACCATCTCAGCCTCTTACATCCCCAAATTTAGGTAAAAATCTCACGAGAGCAAGCTTTTTTCTGAAATGTTGGAAAATTCTGCTCCTTACCAGGACAGAAGTTTTCCATTAACCACCTTGACTACTGTGCCAAAATATAGTCCATGTTCAAATTCTGTGGTATCTCTGATTTTTGGGAGCTCCTTCCTGCATCAGTACCTCCACATGTTTCATGAGCCTGTGGCAAGAAATGTGTTCCTTTGTCAGAAAATATGTGGGCTGTTATTTCCAGAGTCTGTCCCTTTTCCTTTTTGCTATAAAAAGAAAGAACTGAAGGCCCTAAAATACTTTCTCTCTACCAGTGGTTTGTAATATTTTTAGTTCCTGTTCCCCTTTCTTCTCTGCATGCATTCAGCCCTTCCTCTGCTCCTGGCATCTGCTGCGTGCCCTGGCCTACCCTGATGCTCTGTGTCCCAGCCACTAGCCAGACCTTCTCCAGATCTGACATGTAACCTGTCTTCTTCCCCTCAGAGAAAACCGATGATCCCCACGCCTCAACAAAGGCAGCCTTGCTCCTCTCTTCCTTCTCCCCAGCCCAGCCAAAATGCCTGGCAAGGTCCCGACTGCAGCCCTGCTCTCTCCACCAGCCCTGCTGGCTCCTGCGGTCGGGGGTCCAGACGAAATGTCTGTCTTCACTGAAGCACAGCTCCCATGGCCCGTGTCTCCAGCCCTGCCTGTGTGGCAGATGCAGCCCCTGCAGGGGGAGAGGGCAGGGGCATGGCAAGGAGGCAGCACAGCACCCACACGCACAGGTAGTGCCGCAGTGCCACCACCACAGCACAGCCTCTGGCCCACGGTCACTCCATCCCCATCCACCTCTGGGCATCCACCCTCCCTCTCCAAACTCTGTCTGTGTGACTCAAGGCAAATCCTGCTGCCTGGGAAGCAAGAACACCTGCAGCACAGGGAGATGGGAGACACACGGGCTGGTGGGGCCCATGTCCCCCTCCCTAGCTCCAAGATCTGCCCTCGGCCTCAGTGCTGTGCCGCTCCCCTTCATGCAAACCATTCCCAGTGGCTGGGTGATTCCTAGTTAGAGCTGCATCCCTACCTGCATGCCATTATGTATTTGTTATTCAAAGCATGTTAGCTTTGAATTTTTTATTCAAAGCATTTTTGCCTCTGCAGCTTGCCTGGGCAAGTGAAGCCATAGAAGCAGGCTCAAACACATCAGTCTCAATGCTAAGAGAGTTGTACTCTTTTAAGGAAGCTTAAGCACTGATAGGTCTCCAGAATGAAACCCTGCCTCATAATTAACATTCATTGGATGTATTTATGTCAGTGTGCAGCTCCAGATATATAGGTTGATGCTCAGTGAATGCTTATGACTGTGTGTGTACTAAACAGATGCTCAGTCCCTTCAATTCTTTGTGAGTTAAAGTCCACTTTAATAGCAACCACAGGTTGGCCTGCCTCCTTTGCATGAGTGAGTCACATGCAATTTTTCAGCTGGAGGGATGGGATTTGATTGTGTTTCAGTGGAAAGAGAGAAAAGCTCTCATTGTCTTCCTTTGTGCTGGATAAAAAGAAGGCATGAAAAAAGAATAGAGATTTTCTGTGCCATGGGTAATCATTTCAGAAAGACTTGTTTCTGATAAGTTTGAAAAGTTCCATAAAACTAAAAGGTGTGTGAGTTTGATGCAAACTTTTCTTAAACATTGTCTTTGGCTTAAAGGAAAACACACACAATTTCAACTGAAAAGGAGATTTTTCAGGCTTTGACAGGAACAAGAAAAAAAGAGGGTTTAAAAATGGAACTCCCAGGGCAACCTCAGCTAATGCATTCTGTACCGCGGCGTGATAGAAAAAGGAAAAGCTTGTGTTCCACATACACCAAAAGCACATTTTTAACAAGCTGTTCTTTATTGTACTGAATCACACTGTTTATATGTTTTTCCCTCTACAAACAATTTGTGTGCTTTAGACAGAGAAGGGAGGAACAAAGAAGTGAAAAAAAATGGCAAAACAAAGCGACTTATAAATGAACTCAGATCCATTCAACTGAGATAATCAACACATGCTGTACTTCAAAACTGTTGGAAAGGACTGCAGAACTACTTCATTAGACAGTATGTCTAATGCTGTTGTATAAAATCCAGACCAACAGAGGCAAAATACCTTGTGAAACCATAGAAAATATCTATCAGCCATTGGAGCTGGATTTTCTCCCCTGTAGCATATCCTGTTGAGAGGGAATAAAATGTAACATTTGGGCTGGGACTGCTGAAGTCCGTCAGCAAGGTAATCCATTTCATCTTGCATCCTTCTCAATATTCCCTTTCTCCATCATGTTCTCTCTTCCTTCCCACTACCCTCTTTAATTGGCATTTTTGATGCAGCACTGCAGATTCTGATTGTTTTCTCAAGACAATCATTGGTTTGGGCTTTAGGGAGCCCATGAGAAAGACAAAGTATATTAAATCCCACAGATGTCATCCTGAACCACTGTCACATATTTCCCTCAGCAAGGAGGAGATTTCCTCCTGGCAAAGAAAGGAAGAGCTCTCACCTTGAAAATTTACTGAATCCAATGACCTGCAAAGGGTGGAGGTGACAGAGTCATATGGGTGCTTCTGTGATAATCTTGTTCTTCTTCGGTTATTTCTGTGAATGTCTTGTTCTTTAGTTATTACTCATTTGACAGATTTTCTGGAGGCACATTATCTTCAGAAGACTTGGAGTCATTGACTACTTCCTCAGTGATTGTCCACCAGTCACTCTCTACAGAAATGCAGAGCCACAGGATGTTTTTAATGCTCCTCTGACCTGCTCTGATTACCAGGCAGAACTCACTCAGAAGAAGGGGGATTTTTTCCTCTAATCAACAAGCTTGTCTGCAAGTGTCCATGGAGGGCACACAAAACCCAAAGAGCTTATGAGCAAAAATGCAGTGGAGCGTGAGATGGGCTCTATCTCTGCATGGTTCCCTTGCCTATGCTGGCACAAAGACAGAAGAAACACCTGTGTCCCACTGCTTTAATAAACAACAGCTTGCAAGTGGTGTGGCAATGGGATCCATGCATGAATTTGGAAGACACAAAGCAATAATGAGCAAGAGCCATATGTCTTCCTGTGTGACAAATGAGAAGGTGTGGAAGAAGCCATGACCTGCAGAAAACTGATTAATACAATGAGTGGTGCAAATTTTTTGTGGAACCCAGGGATACTGCCCTGCTAGTCAACCACAGTGGGGAACTGTGCTGTTCAGAGCTGCTATCAGATACCTAATCCTACTGGGAACACTGCTTGATTTTTATACATTACTTTACCTAGACTGGTGTCTTTATAGTAGCTCAATACTTTAAAAGAAACTGGATTACAGTGAGTATGGGAGGCAAAACCTGCTACATGGCTATACAGTGTCATTTAGCTGCAGCCTTACAAAACACTGCGTGCAGGTCTGCTGCTCTGCTCTGCTGGTGCAGTGTTTTCTTTTAATGAAAGAAGGTCAGAGTCTCCTTGTGAGGGTGAACAATACAGCAGATCTATGGAGCTGAACGTGCACGCAGTAACAAGGGTGGAAACAAAAGCTGGGAGTTCTTGAAAGGCTTTGGCTCACAGGTCTGACCACTTTTGGGCTCTGCGCAGCCTTTTCCAGAGTGTGAGGATTGGGAGCATGTTGGCAGCACAGGGTTCCCCTTGGTCAGCATTCTGTGCTGGAAATGTTCCATCCTTGTCACAGTTGGATATTTCAGACCCTAATCCTAACCTAGGAACTGGCCACCAAAAACTGCTCAGTTCAGCTGCACACCATGTTCATTGGGTAGGTTTCCATACCAGCATACAATGGGGAAAAGCTCCAGGTGTACCTTGTGCCAGTAATCAAGCTGGCTGGGTGTCCAGCAACAAATGTTCAAAGAAACCTTTCCTTCATGTGTATGTGTAAATATATATGTTTTATCTTCTCTACAATGCATAAAGTGTTCTCCTTCATCAAAATCCTTTATCACACACCTACTTTACATTGTTTCAATTGGATAAATATCCACACATTTAGTACATAAAAATGTTACAATCACTAACAGTACCATTTATTCATTTAGTGTCATATCACTGGATATTATATTTGGATATTGCCTCATCCATTCAGTTTCCTTCACACTATAGTTTCAGTATCTTGTTCAGAACTAAGTTGAAGAAAGATGTAATTTTTCTGCTTCTTGGTCTGTTATCAGTTGTCTTTCCAGGCTTTCTAATACTGCCCTTATACTACTGCAAGGGTTAAATGTCTCATTTCTCAGGTCTCAGTAGAAGTGCTTTCACCAGCTGGGGTGACTTCTCCAGATCATTTTCAGCACTTAAAGACACAGTTGTTTCTGCAATGGTTAAAGATGAGATCTCTTCACAGACAATCTGAGGATTAGGAATAAATCTTCAACATGAACAAATCATCATGTAAATGGTACCAGTAGTTGATGCAAAAGGAAGGGTCATGACAATGAATTGTCCAAGAAGGTGGAAGATGAAAACTGATGAAACTCAAAGTTGATGAATACTCCTGTGTATTTCTCTCATGCCATTTGCACCCATAATATAGAAAGGAGGAAACTCATTGAACATTCCCAGATGGCAGAAAAGAGAATTTGGAAATACCCCAACATTTCCTAAACATGATGAGAGAATACCTGTTTTGTAGGCAGGATTAAGAGTAGAACTACCAAAAAAAAAAAAAAAAGGGTGCTGCCATCTTGTCCGTGGTGTATTGACTTTTAGAAGTGTTGACACCAAACCTCTTCCTGACATATGGGCACTCTCACATTTCCCATCCCCAGAAAATGCTGGTATATACATTTCAGTCACTGATAGGAAATGCAAGCGTGCCCCAGCCCCTTGTCAGCCTGCCCTCAGGACTGAGTCTGCTGAGTATGTCAGGCAGGCTAAGCATAACAGATGGGACTGGAGGATGGACACTTGCCAGTAAGAGAAATCAAACTGGGAGCTGTGTTCCCATGTCTGGATGGAAGATCTAAACAGGCAGAACAATTTACTAACCTGCGAACTGACAGACAACCTGTATCTATCTCTCATGCAGCAACTTCCCCAAGCCCTGCCCAGCTAGATTGGGCTGTGACTGGAGAATGTGTGTGGACTGGACTCTAGGCTTGGTGGAAACATAGAATCTCAAGGCTAAAGAGGAAGTCAGTTCCTTAAAACATGTATTTTGTCCTTTTTGTTCTTGTCTCATCTCTTCTTTCTCATCTTTTCCGCATTCACTTTCCCATTTATCCCACCCATGCTTATTTAACCTACACACAGAAAGACAGAAATAAAATAAAGCACTCTGAGATCACTGTGCACGAATGTTTTGTGTGTTAGATGTTTTCCCCAGTCCTTTCTCTGGCTACTGAACCATAACTTCCATGATTCTGGGGCTGTCAGACAATCTTGTACAAGGATTCATCCATGGCTGGTCTTTAGACACTGGCACAGTAAACATGAATAATGGTAACGATGATACATCCTGCACTGTGTCACACAATTAGCTTCTCTTTGACCTGTAACAAATCAATGAATCAAACCTGTGGCCTGGCCACTTACTCTAGAGGGTCCTTGGGCTCACTTACTCTAGAGGGTTCTTGGACTTGACATGTTCATGCAACTTAGTCTGTTCCCTGAGCATCTCCTGGACTCAATCACTCCAGAGCATTAAAAGCATTATTTCATCCCTAGAAAATAACAAAGATGAAAAATAAAGCCAGATTTAAATATGCTTTGGCAAGTTTTGTGTTGTTTTTTTTTTTTTTTTTGTTTTGGTTTGGAGTTTTGTTGTTATTTTTTTTTATAGTGTGGTGTAAAGTGAATTTTAGTTATGTGGCTCATGTCTTCTCCAGAGAATAAAAAGCAAATTTGTGCCAGGTTTCCTGTGCAGAGACTTGGGAGAATGGGAATACTAGATATATTGTCAGAAAAAGTGCAAACAGTATCCTGTGGAGTAACATGTATGCAGCTCATGTCAGGGTGGTACTGCAGCTTCCTAGGGTCCTGTAGAGACAGGTCACAGCAGGGCATTGCTGGAAACACATGGTAGCTCTGTCTTTTCTGCCAGTTGTTCTGCTGTGGTTCTGGTGGCTGTCCCCAAGGAGAAAAAATCCATTTCCAAAGCAGAACATTTGTAAAAAATAAAATACTTTCAGATGGCCAAACCTCCCCTCCATCCTGACGTGCAGAAGAGAGGGCCTGCCCTCAGGTCCTGTGCTCCCAGGCTGTGGTGCAGGGGAGGTGTCAGGGGGTTCTTGGGTGACCCATGATGTACAGAGAGGTGGCAGTGCTGTGCTGATCCCAGCTTGTCCATGCACAGGGTAGGTGTCTCTGCCTGGGTGTTTTAAGCACAGCCAAGAGCTGTGGAGATGGCTGCAGCTGGGAAAAAGGAAGCCAGAGAGTCCCATTGCCCCTTTGACCAGAAGACAGGTCACCCTGCCATTGTACTTTGCTGCTGTATATAACGTTTGAAACCCAGAATGCACGTGAGAGGCAGGAACACCCTCAGAGACTGGAGGTGAAAGGCAACACTGGATGGATAATTCAAAGCAATTAAACAGTGGGGTTTGAGGTGGGCTCACATGTTTCCCTGTAGGGTAAGGCTGATGTTGGTAAGTGAAAATTAAATGTCTTTTGCTAATCCCCTCAGGGTGACAATACCTGTCAGATGTAGCCATAACTTGCACTCCAATCTCTCTCACGTCCTCCAGCTCTTGAAAGTAATAGTTATCTTCAGCACCTCTGGGCTGGTATCCTGTCACTGAGCTGGGAGAGAACTGAAGCTGCCATCACCTCCTGCAAGATGGGATGGAAGAAACAGAAAGAAAAATAAAACAAAAAGAGAAAATGAAAGGAGGAGGAGGGAGCCCCATAAAGTTTGCTTGTTAGTAAACTTTCCCTACCTTCTTTGGTTTGTTCGTTCATTTCTGGCTCAATGGAAGGTTTCCTAATCTTACACTTCACTCCCCCAATTTCCCCCCAATTTCCTTATGAGGATCTGCGTAAGGTGTGGTGAAAGCCTTTCTAAGCTGAGATGTAAGTCAACAATGTCTAGTTTTGTCTGCGAAGCCTGAAACTCTATTTCAGCAGGAAATTAAACAGGTTTAACACAATTTCCCCTGGACAAATCTACACCACTTACACACCTATTTTTTCCCCTTTTTTTCTCTCTATCTTTTTTGTTTGTTTGGTTTGGTCTTTTGTTTTTTGTTGGTTTTTTTTTTTTTTTGGGTGGTTATTTTTTTTGTTTCTTTTCTTGGTTTTGGTTTTGGTTTGTTTTTTCATTTTTGTTGGCTGGTTGCTGTTTTTTGTGGCGTTTTTTGTGTATGGGGGGCTTGTTGTTGTGGGGATTTTGTTGCTGTTGTTATTGTTGTTGTTCTGCTTTTCTTTTTTCATTTTCTTTTCTTTTTTACAAGGCCATAGAGAACTAGTAGCTGACTCGTTGTTGCTGTAGCTGAACTGCTAGCTGTGGTGATCTCTCCTCTGAAATCATCTTGGCCCTACTCCTTTCAAACAAGTTGCAGTATTTACTATTTGAATGACTTTCTGGTACTTCTCATATTCTTCAAATATCTTCTTAATATCTCAGGTTTAACTATATAGGATTTAAAGGACTTAGGGCACCAAGTAAATAATAAGTTAAAGTTCCCAAAAAGGAAGGTTGAAGCCTTAATCTGGTAGCAAAAATGAATCTCCAAAAAAGTGACAGAAGATCCTTTCTTTGCTGACATCAGATTTGTTCTTGGGTAGTTTTTTGAGGTCACTGGCATTGTTTCTGATATAGCTGCTTTGAGGACATAGTTTCTATGCAGGTTTGGTTACAAAGAATTTTGGGAAAGTTGGAAATGGAGGCTAGGTCAAAGAACTGTCCTTGACTGTATTTCCTTGTCTAAAAGAGGTGTCTGAAGTACAGATGGTGCAGAGAAAATCTATAAATGGAGAATTTATAAAATAACGGGTCAGTGGGTTTTCTTGATCTAGAGCTAAGAATAATCAGGGCTGCAGCCAAGGTGCCTAGAGATATGGGTGACAGTAATTAGTTTCATGCTGTGTTTAAAAGATAACGTTTTAGATGTAATCATCAACAGCTCACAAGACAACAGAGGATGGGTTCAAATAACATACATAGAGAAAGAAGGTACACCAGGTCAGCACTGTGTGAAATACTCAGTTTTCCTTTTGCCTGGTACTTATTAATGAAATATGTAGAGAAATATGGCCAAATTTGATGCAGAATTTGTTTTACTTATTGTGCATGGAACATAAACTTTTGTGGTGGAAGCAGGAAAATCTTCAGGGCAAGGTTCAGGTGTAAGGCTTGCCATTGCTGACTCTCCCAATACTTTTAAAAACTCTGTTTAATAAAGACCCAAACTGCTCCCTTCTCAGCTGACTGACAATCTTTAACCTGGGAGGTGCCCAGATGTTGTAAGGTTGTAGGTAGGTGGTTATGAATTGATTTGGTTTGCAAATTCATCTCCCTGCTTCACACATGCCTTTAGTCTGCTCCCCAGAGTGGTGTGTCACAGCACCAGCTCTGGGATGGTGAAGGACACTGCCAGCCTGAGGGACTGCAGTAGGAAAGTAGGATTTGGAAGAAAGGAAGGAAATAGAGTCCTGTTTCCTCTTACCATCAGAACAACACAGAAAAGATGGAGAAGGCAGCACAGCACACCCTGTATTTCAGAATGACCATCTGGAGTAAATGAGGAAGCAATTTCAAGCTGGGATTTCTGTGTCGTGGTGAAGTAATATCTTCCAATCTGCTCCTGTGAAATCTCTGTCCAAGGCACAGCAGAGGGTGGAGGAAGGTAACACAGTACCAGCCAGGAATGGAAACTATTCTCACAAGGTGTTCAGAAAGAGGAGGTGAAAGAGGTTAAAAAAGGCAGGCAGTGTCAATTACACCAGCTAGGATCCTAAGGCTGCTCCTTTTCTGAGTGAATATCAAGCACCATGACTGTGGGCTTTGGTGAGGCACTAGTTTATTCAGGTTCACTTCAGGCTCATGGAATCACAGAATTGTTAAGTTTGGGAAAGATCGTTAAGGCTGTAACCTTATTTTCTCAGCAGGATGAAAGAGACAGCAATGCCTAAAGAAATTATATGTAAGCTATACATACTTTAAAGGGCTTACTGAATCTGTGTAATGTCCATAGTGTGCAAGTTTTTTCTTAGTTAATGGAAGAAAAATTCTGTTTCCAAGAGAAATCAGAGAAAAACTTTTCTGCTTCTGCATGAAAGGTGATTTCCTTTATGCTGTATGCAGATCCGAGTTTCAAAGGCATTAGCTACTCAAAAGGAAATTGGTATCAGCAAGTATCAGTCCTGTACCGTGTGTAGGGACTGCTGTGTCTCCCAGGAGGGAGGATTCCCAGTATCTAGTAGGCTGGACAGGATAGGTCTTCATGAACCACTGAGTTTCCGGTTAGTTGAGTAACTACTCTGCACCAATATTTAGCTGAGATGTCTTTCCTAGAAGTAACCCATTGAACTTAAGGGAATGCATCTCAATTAATGAACAAACTAAGTTCCAGAAGCATAGGAATTACCCTCATGTTTCTTTGGCATTTTCATTACCTTAGGCACTTCAGTAAAGAGGAAACTGAAGGTCACTGATAAGACCAGAAGATTCAATCTGAAACAGCTCCTTTTGTCACTCTGAAACTAAGGCAATGTCTCTTTTCTGGAGCATAAATATTCCTGCATTTTCAAATTAAAATCTCCACTATATTTCATTGACACTTAGCTTATTTTACTCAAAATGTGTGAATAAATGACATTTTTTTCTGGTTCCATGGGTCTTTTCAGGATACTTTCCTTTTTCAGCTAGATGTTCTGGAATACTTTCAGTAGCTTCCTAAATTACCCTTTACTACTACTAGCAAAAATACCACTACTGAAAACAAGGAATAGCACAATATTGAGAAAAGAAATACAAAACATACAGACAAGCAACAGGGAAAAGAGCCATGACCTTTTTATTTATACCAGGCAAACTTTATGGTACGTGTTCTAGGTACTCTATTTTATCAGTGTCTCTGGGACAACTGCCAATACACTAGCTTATCCAATTAATAGAGAGAGCAAAGACTACTCCTTGAAGATCATCATGATATCAAATTTTCCATTTAGCACCAATTGATAGAGAAAGCAAAGACTACTCCTTGAACATCATCATGATGTACCAAATTTTCCATTTAGTAGGACATACATAAAATGGTAAATGCTGAACAGTGAGATTTAGCCTGAATAACAGGTAAGGCAAGGGCCTGATTCATCACTGCATTACTCTTATTTTACAGAATACCTCTGTCAAACCCAACATATTTCTACAAGCACAAACCCCAGAGAAACATTTGGTGAGTCAAGAGACTGAGACTGACACAATCAATATTTTTCTTAGTGTTTTTTTCTTAGTCATTTAATGTCTTTCCAGATTGTATTTTTGCCCCAAGGAAATAGTAATTTAAGATTTGATTCTTCCCAGAACATGTGTTGCTTCCACAAACACTCGATACAATAACAGGAAGGCAAGGAACAATACAGTAAATACAGCAAGCATGTATAAAATAGATGCTCAGCAGTCAGGTCACCCTGTCTGGTAATGAGCAGGAAGACCAAGCAGGAGGTGCAATATTAGTGCCTGACCCAAACCCCAGTGAAATCACTGAGTTGAAGAGCACAGAGAGACTCAATTCCTCTGCTGAGTTTAGAGGCTGCTGATACTTTAGAAACACCATGATCACATTTACATGGAGAGTCTCAGCTCTGCCCCCTCTGCTGTACACCATTCCAAGGCTTGGCAGAGAAATGCTCCCAGTCAACTCAGGAAGGTGTCAGGCTGTTTGAGTCTAAGACAATGGTACAATGGCCAAATCTAAAAGTTTTGGCCAGCATCAAAGGAAATGGAGAGACACTATATTAGAAAGAAATAAAATCAGCAAGCTTAGCCTCTGGAAAAATGATACAGTTCAAGATTCATTGCATTTTGCTGACAATGAGTAGGCTGGTGTCTGTTGACACTCCCATTGAGTTCTCAGACAGCACAGTCCAGCTTTGCCCACCATGCTCTGGCACATGGGAACACGCTGTCTAAAATATGATGGGGAAACAATCCTCCCATACAGTGCACACATGGCAGTCATCCTGCTGCCTCAGGTTTCAGGGAGGCTGAGTCATGCCAGGAGTTTCCTATAACTTTCAGTTGAGAATGGACTGGTTTCGAGCCTTAATTCTGATAGCTGGAATATACGAGGCTCTGATCCTTCATATTGCAAGAGTGAACCTTGCTTGTGAAATAACTGGATTGGCTAATACAATGATTTTCATAGAACCATGGAGTTATAAAATACCATGTTGGAAAGGACCTCCAGGAGCATCTGGTACAACCTTTCTTTGCAGATGGACAGTCTAGAAAATATAGGCCAGCACCCCACCCAGAAAAAACTATGTCCACCACTTCCCTGAGGAGGCTATTCCAACAGGTGATTATTCTCATTCTGAAAAATTTTCATCATATCCAGTCAGAATCTCCCCAGGAATAACTTGTACCCATTACCCTTTGTGTTTCCATGTGCCTCCTTGCAAAAAGTGAGCATCCAATCTCTTTGTAGCCACCTTTTAAATGCAGGAACAGTATTTAAACACTGATAAGGTCTCCCCTAAGCCCAAAGGATGAAGAAACACAGTTTTCTCATAATTTCCTTCTGTGGAAAGCTTCCCAGTCCTTTGATCATCATTGTGGAACTTCTCTGGACCTTCCCCATTCTGTCCTTAACTTTTCTGCCCAGCAGGGACCACAACTGAACACAGTATTCCAGGTGTGGCCTGACAAGCGCTGAATAGAGTAGGATAAAGGTTTTTTATCCCTGTTGATGATGCCCTTGTTGATGCAGCCCAGCATCCCACTGGCTTTCCTTGCCACAGCAGCACATGTTCACTCTTGCTGAGCTGGCTGCCCACTGGACCCCAGCTCTCCAGCCAGGCAGATCCCAGTCTGTGCTGCGCTCCTGGGTTCTATTTTCCCTTGTGAACATTACATTTGTCCTTGCTGAACTTCATAAAGCTCCTGTTAGCCCACTCTTACAGCCTGTCCAGGCCTTCCTGCAGGATGGCTCTCCCTTCCCAAGTGCCCACTTCCCCACTCAGTTTGGTATCATTGGCAAACTCCATCAGGGTGGATTGATCCCATCACCCAGATCACTCATGAAGATATTGAACACCACTGGGCCCAATATCAATCCCTGGGGACCCCACTTGTGACAGTGGGGGTTTAAAAAGGATTTACCACCCCCTCTGGGTGCAGCCAGGCAGTCAGTGCCCACCCACTGCACAGACCCCCTGTCTCTGCCCTAATGCCTCGGTTTATCTGGGAGGAGCCTGTGGGAAACTATATGAAACATCTTGGAGACCCCTTGGATTTTTGTGGTGGATAATCGAGTAAAGACTATCTCGATAACCTAGGCAGCTTTCCAATCCTGAATTAAGCCACTTAATTCAGATTAATTGAGACAGAAAACAGGTAATGGGGTTCATTTTAATTTTATAATTCTCGGGAGACAGATGGTTCAGCTAGTATATGAAGTGCCAACTCTACTGTTAACTAAACCTTTAAGTGAATGCTACAGTGGGATTAGAAAATCTCAAAGGACAAATGTCATAGGCATACAGAAATATACTGTGAAAGAGAAAGCACCTCTAGAATACTTGACATGGGAGAGGTTTTGAAGAACAGATGAGAGAAACACCTAGCAGAGAGCACAAAGAAATAATTGATCCTGCCATGAACTGGGAAGAAAGATTCAATGGCATTTTACAGACTTTCTGTTACTTGATTAATTCCCACCAGAGCTCTCAATATACCATGACATTCTTCATAACCTTACCATTTCTTTGTCCTATGACCTCTACACAAACCATTGTGTTCACTTTTCTTTCCTACTTTGAATTGGTTTCTTCTCCTTTTAAAGTACCAGGCAGTAATATCTGTAAATAACATAAAGAAACACCTTAGATCAAGCTGTCAAGTAATTAAAGCTGTTTCGGTGGATTTTATTTCTTGTTGTTGCTTAACTTAGAGTGAAAAATAAATAATATGCTCTGGATGGCAACTAGTGTTTTTTATTTGGTTAGGTGAAAAAACACAAAGGGACATATATTTAAAATGTCTTATAATTTATGATATATGAGATGAAAATCGAAGTAATTTCACTCAAAGGTATGCTTCAACCCTTGTCTTTCTGCTGCTGAGAACTGCAAGGAATGTGAACTGCTTCTGGCTCCAATTCTAATCTCACTTGTGCTAATGTAAATCCAAAATAACCACTCTGAAGCCAGTTTAAAATGCTGTAATTGAGGGAAGGATTAAAGCTTTAAGGGCATTTTAAAAAATAGGGATTTAGGTGCCTGGTCTCTGAAATATCAATTTAAATCAGATTAAAATTTGACAGAGGAATTTACCCAGCTGTCAGTTACGTGTTACCATGACCGCAGTAGCATTCAGTGCCTGGGTATAGCAAAGATAGAAGCTCAGCTTTGCATCATAAAATTTCTAACCTGCTGATGCAAGTGTTAACAGAATGACCCTTGCCTGGCATCAGAAATATACTTTCATTTTGATTAAGTCTCTTAAACTACGAAGTATCAATCTTAAACTATGAAGAATCAATTGTATTTTCTCTCTTACTGATACTGGGCATCATTGAATATGTGTTTCACATTTTCAAGGAAAACTTAGCATTTTTTTCTTAGCTGATATTTGAACTAACATGCATTTTCTTTGCTTTTCCCTTTTGTTTGTCCTTGTTGACCATGCAGAGATGTTCAGTCAGTAGAGGCAGTGGGATTATTCACTGTGAATGAATTATCAGATAAAGTCAGCTCTGTCCTCAATATTTCAGTACAGAATTTACATCTAAAAATATTTCATTATTTCTAAATATTTTTGATAGTTTACATGTGTTTAATTCAGTGAAGAGCATTTTTAAATGCTTCTATTAGAGCATAAATTACTTATTATTTTTAGCGTGCCATGTCACCTAGCATTATTTCTTCTCCCTAATTAGATGATTGTATTATTTGAATCAGATATTAAAAGAAGTCAGATAGGAATCCATAATAATTAGCATGTATCTGTGAAACTTTCTTGATGAATTTCAGCTCTGGCACAAGAACATTCTCATTAACCACTTCCATATGAAATTATCTTTCTGTTTTCACTGCAGAATATTTGAATCATGTGAAGTCTGAAACACTTCTTTGCACAGAGATGCTGTTACATGGTTAATCTGCTTTGTGTGGTTGATCCACTTTTGGATCTGATCGGGGTGACTGACTGTGATTGCCAAGGGGATGGGGTGCAGCAGGTGCCTCTGCTGACATGGGGACCACAGGACAGACCTCTCTGGTGAGCAGAGTCACTGTGCTGGAGTCAGAGGGGAGCGGTGGTGGAGGTTCGGAGAGATGAACATAAAAGTCTGGGTGACTGAAAGGCATCTCAGATCTCCTTGTATGGGACATGATCTGCAAATTTTCGTGTAAATGTGAGTTGAACAGAAACACCTAAAATGGCGCAGGTTGCAAAGCATGGGCAGCTGAGGTCTAGTCCTCACAGGCAGTGATGCCAGCAGGTGGCTCAGCCTACCAGCTGCTAAGGACACAATTCAGCTTCATAAATGTTGGGATCCAGCCCAGCTGCACACAAGACATTGAGGCACATGAGGTGCAGGAGCCTTGGGGGATGCACAGCCTTCAGGGACAGGCACTAGCTGCTACGTTGAGTGTGACAGAGCATATAAAATGATGAACTATATATTCTATACTGAATCTACTGAATAAATATTTAGATGGCTATTTTAGAACAAACTGAATAATTCCCCAAGCTCTGGTGATTGTTTTGGCTTAAGTACCACTGGCTATAACACTGGAGCAAATGCAGGTGCCTGTGAATATGGTTGTGAAATCCCTCCCTTATTGTCTATACGTGCCTATTGGACAACAAATGGGCAAATTCCAGCTACTCACATGTCTACTTCAACTGAATACTTAAATTGAAAAATAATTGGAGTGTGACCTGCAGGCAGAAATCAGAAGGGGGAGCAGAGGAGAGAAAACCTGGGAAATGCAGAAAGTAGAAGTGGGTATATGTGACTGGGGAATCTTTGTCTAAAGAAATAGGAAATCTGTAGCCTAAATTAAGCTATAGAACAGCACTGGTGGGCAGAACACCCAGGAACTAAGAGAAAGGCTCAAAAGTGTAGGATATGAAACTAGAAGGTGTTAAGATAATAGTGATGTGTCCCACTTGTCATCCAAATCGTAACACAGATATTGAAAAGTATGCACTGATGAGGAGCAGCAGAAATCAAGAAAAATGTCATGGAGGAGTACTGTAAATGAAAGAAATATAACTGAAAGAAATGAAGAGAAAATGTGGGGGAAGAGGAATCTGTTTAAGTCAAACTCAGTTCAGAGAAGGACAACTGAGAAGGTTTTAGCAGAATGTTGCTATGCGTCTGACAATTTCTTACGTTTAGAAAAGTACAGAGATTACAGCCTTAGTGAAGAAATACTGTCAGATACTTCAGTGGTATAGTACAGTGTAGCAGGATGACAACATTTTTTACAGTTTGGCCTTAGACTGTGTGTGACTCATAATCCTACGTTGTTCCTAGATAATATGAAAATTATTGTTGCATTAGCTGGTAATGTTGCTCATAATTTGATTATGTTTAATCAGAGTCTGTAAGTGGATAGGCTAAAGAAAAAAAAAAGGCTCCAAGTAGTTTTCTAACTACGTTAGTGTTATTATTTCAAAATGGCAAACATTGATAAATTAAGGGAAGTAAATGGCAAAGTGGATTGGATTTGCATTTGATTGGTGGTGAGCCCAAAGTCATGAGTGCCAGGAAAGCATAAAATTTCCTCAATCAACAGAACAAAATTTATTTGGACCTTAAATCTCCAGTGATGGAAAGAAACCTGTCTGAAAGAGCTTCTCAAGGAGATTTGCAGGGTGTGAGGAAAAGGAGAAAGATGACAAAACAGCTTTCAAAAATGTTAGAGCTAAGAAGCAACTTTTTAATGCTTTAATAAAATAGTTTTCTTGTACTACATTCTTCTCAACTTTTAATGTCTTTGTTGCCACTTTGCATGCCTTTAAATAAAAAAGAATAGAAGAATGAAAGCAGGCTATTGCTGAGAGGTGTTCTTGAGAGAGCTCTTAAGCCGTGTTTTCCATTTGCTGTACCAGATAACAGGGAGTGAACACAAAAAAATGGCACCAGCAAGCGGAGGTGAGGAACCCTGCGAAGTGGAAATGACATTTTCTCAAGGCAAGACGTAGCTGCCAGTGTAAGTCTTCTTGTATCTCTCCTTGGATCTGCCATGTGATACGGAAGATGTCAGAGACACAGCAGATGGAAGTGAGGAGTATCTGCTCCCTGGAACTCCTCCCCACAGCAGAAGGATGTCAAGGGCTGGTGGTGAAACACTTTGACATTACGTGTTTCCTCATGGTTCATGGAGACCTTTGCAGAAACAGGTTTGTAAGAACTCCAGATATGTGAGATGACCTGGGGGGGACACCAAATTGTCCAAGGCCAGAATATATCTGCCCAGGCATCCGCTGGCTTGAGAATGCTGTACTGCCCCTGTGCCAGGCAGGCACTACAGTCCATGCTGCAGCCCCTCCCTGGTCACCACCTCTGTCTGGATGCTGGCCAGGGTTTTGTATGAGGGAAAGGGAGGAGAGCAAAACCTTTAGAGGTAGAAGATGAAAAATTCTTATTAGCACTCACAGTCTGCTCTGTGTTTTGAGATATCAGGTTCTCTGGGAAGCCCAGAGGGACAGATGTTCTCTCCTGCTTTGTATTTGCACAACACTTAGCAGTGAGAATGACTAGATCCTATTTGGGACATTTAGGAATAAGATGGCACAAATGAGACTATTAACTCTTCCTCAGACAAATGCATCTCCCCTTTAGTGGTTACTGGAATCTGAAGTGTGCTTCAAAAGAAAAAACACCACAAAAACCATTCCCAAAAAAGCAAAATACTGATTTTGTTTTAAGAAATCTTGAGGGTAATATGTTTCCTTTGCCTAAAGGCAATCTCTCAGCTATAATGTAATTTCTGATTTTATTATGCACTTTCCCCACTAATTATTACTATTCCTTCTCAGCTTGGACTTTAATTATAAAATTCCAATTACAATTTCTGCAGGTTTATTGCATGGAATGACAATCTGATCCAACAATTGTCTGGAGTACTACACTGAATTCAAGTTCAAAGCTCTATCTTTTTAAAAAGAAAAAATAATATGAAAACCAGCCAGTCCCTGACTGACCACAGAAGATAATTCCTTTATACTAGTTTGAAAATAAACTATGAAAATCGACTTCTGAATACCAATTAAGGTGTTTTCCAAAGCAATTCTCCAGTTTGTTATTTTTTTAATGGTTATTTTTACTGAAGGTATGAAAAACTATTAGAAAAGGTAATTGCAAATCTTTCAGCATGGGAAAAAGATGAGATGGAACATTTTTATTACACAGATTTGAATGTGTTTGATTCAGCTATTCCACGGCTTCATCAAGTGCAGTTGCTGGCCCCTGCTACTGCCGCTGAGCTACACTGTCCAGGAAATGTCTGGATTCGTATTCTAGGGATGAGCAGCTAAAAGAGCTCCAGGGCAAGTTTGTATTTTAAACAGCAGTCCAGCTTCATTATAGGCACACACAGGAGCATAGCACCATTCACTTCAGAGGTGGTGCTTTCTGCATTTGCATTGACAAGGAATATCATCCTTGCTGGCTGTTTTTTGCAGTGCTTGGGATAAAAGTGTTGCATCTCTGGACTGCTGGCTGCAGTAAGGCTGTTCTTGTAGTAAACCATGTCTCATGAATAAGGGTAGCAACACTTAGTCCTATACTGAGTGTATGGAGGGTTAGATACCTCCATGCAAGCCTCAGAGCATCACCTCTCCTTGCCGAGTCTGTTTCCTGACACAGCACTATTAAGTATTCTCAAGTCTAATTAAATTCCCTGAGCTGCTTTGCTGCAGTGTGCTCGAGACAGTAGGAAATCTGTTTAGAGTCAGAAAAAACATACCAGCATTGTCAGAGCCATGCTGGTGACTGGCTGGGGGTGGGGATGGGTGGGGAAGCATCCCACCCTTGGTGTATTTTCCTCTGGCAGTAGCTGGATGTGCCCTTCCTCTTCCTTCTGCTTGATCTCACACAATACATATTCATATGTGTTTTGCATCCAGCCTTTCTTTTCCAGAGTGCTTGTCCCCCATGCCTCCGGTGAGAACTTGCCCTCAAGCTGTTCTTGCTGTTCTTGCTTTTCTGCTCCAAAGGGCACCTCCCTGCCCAGCTCCTCCTTCCTCATTTGTGAGCTTGTGCTGTCTCATCAGTGAAGCTTTAGATCAATAGCCATTCATGTTGGGAGGACTGTGACAAAGTGAGCCACGCTCTTCAACCATGATGCTCTACCTTTGATGCCTTGCCAAGATCCTTTCTGCACCTCATCTTCCTCTTTCTCCTTCCTCTGCTAAGGACCTGACTGTCTCAGGACTTCAGGCCTGAGTGGCCAGGAGTGCCTTTTCTCAGGCTCCCTCTTTACCCCTGCTTGGAGGAATACAGCCATGGCTCCTGGTCCCTCCTTTTGGGGCTGGGTCTGCAGCTGAGATCTTGAAACATCACCAGGCGCTTCTACACTCTGCCTTGGGACTTGCCTTTAGCACTTCCTACGGAAGTCCTTAAACTCTTGTGGTCTATGAGAAAGAAGGGAAAGAGAAAAGGGAAGAAAGATGGATAATGAGGAAGAATAACCCACCAAATGGAAGACTTGAATAAGAAAATGGGTAGCCGAACTGAGAGCTGCAGAATGGGCAGGTTGGGACGTCTGGCACAGAAGTTTAGACACTATACTGCTCCATTCTTCCAACACACATGAGACTTCTACCCCTTCTCAGACATACCAGATAATATGAGTTTGTGAGTCAGTTTTTAGAGGCTGGAAACAGAGAAACTGCTTGTAGGGTTTGTTCTATAAGACATTTGCAGCTGCTACTTCAGCAAAGTATTAATTTTAACACACAGTGTCTTATGAAAACATTAATATATAAAAAACTTGATAATCTAGAGCCACACAGAGTTGGCAGAGAGCAACGTTTACATGAGAGAAGTTGGCTGAACACTCTCTTTAACAGTGCAAGCTCTTGGGTGTTGCAAAGCTGATGGTCATGCTGCCTAGCAGACTGGGGAGATGCCAGAAGAATTGCTCAGCAAACGGCTGTATATGGATGGTGACATTTCACCAAGCAGTTAGATGAAAAGTATTTGTGGATAGAAGCCACCTTTTTTTGGTCTCTGTTTGTACATCTCTTAGCACAGTGAAATCCTGGCCTTTTTTGTGGGTGGCAGTGTTGCTGCGCTACAAATGAATAACAAAAAGCACAGCAGGAGGAACTGGTTGTTGGCTTTCCTGTTAACTGTATGAATGCACGTGGTTGACAACATACATCATGATTGTATCACAGCTTCTTGCAGGTCTTTAGCATTGCTGCCAATTAGTGCTTTTCATTGCTTGCGCTCATCCTTAGGTGTCATGTTGTGATGGGGGCAGCAAGGCTGTTTGCCACCAGTCTGACTGATACCACTCCAGGGCGAGCCACACCAGGGCTTGGTGTGCTGCTCATGTATTTGTTGTGCTCAGCTGAATGCGACCATGACAAATACTTCCACGATGTGAAACTCAAACTGAGCTGCATGTAGCACCCAGCTGGAACCTGGTACTGTTATCACTGTGCCCAGCTCAAGAGTCAGACAGAGAAATCGCTGTGTCTTGGCAAGTAACTGGCATTCTTATGATTGTTTGCAACAAGCTGTGGATGATGAATACATGAGTGCGGGTACAAACATGCTTCTGAGTTCGTGACTGGACTGCACCCATTGCAGACACGTTGCTGCCTGAACAGGGACACACAAGTGACTGCAGCATCTTCCCGTTGCTCCTGTCTATCACATTCACTGCCTCAGTGTTTGTGGGTCGTGGGAATAGCTGGATGAGTTACTGTGCTTGCGTGCCTCAATCCGTGTATTGTAGTGTGCCACAATGCTACACAATACTGCTCCCAGCTTCGTCTAAGGACAACAGCCATGTCTAATAGCCTTCCATGGGTACTCCTACTCTTGACATTTCTTTGCCTTCCTTTGCCTTGTGCTGCTTCTCCATTCCAGGCCCACCAAATTCAATCTGTTTGCTCCCATCAGCACAGAAACCTCAGCAGCCGCAGACCCCAGAGTCTGAGAGGGATTGCGCTTTTTCCTTCTATTCTTGGGAATAGTATGAATGGTATCCATATTCCTCTGCTCCCCTGCAGTCTAACTTGTCTGACATCAGCTACCCTTTCAAAACCACAGTCACAGAAATCACTGAGTTGTGGAAAATAGAGCTGGGAGGGCACACAGACTTCCTTAGACTGTTTCTTATTGTTTGACTAATCCTTTCAAAAAACAAGCCTGCATCTGTTTGCCCCCACTGGATCCTCATCATCCTCAAAAATCTCCCATACCTTGCCCATAACTGTGCATATCTGTGACTTAGTTCAGGTTCCTCTCTATCCTCACTGCTTGCTTGCCAATCTGTTTTTGGGATTCCTTACTCTCATTTTGATGATGAACCCCTGTCTGAAGTGTGGGAAGTAGTTTGGAAAAACTGCTGTGTACAGAGCACCCAACCCAGAGAATCTGACTTCCTGATACTGCTCTACTGGATCTCTTGAGGATCCAGTTTTATAGATGAAAATAAGAGCATGAAATAAATGAAAAAATGCTGAGGGAGGTCAGAGTAACACACCCTCTTGCCCAGCACACTGTTTATGGTTGTGGGAGATGCTAATCTGATGGTGCATGTGAAGCTGGCCACTTTCTGTAGTTTATTTCCTTCATGCTCCAGTATTAAATATCTATGATCAGAGTGTTTGTGATGATCATTTCCTCTAGAAAGATCACTGGCATGTTCTGCAACTGGTAACTCTCTATTTTAGAGAAAATGAGAAGCGCTCATCTGTGACTACTTCCAAATTGAGGATGAGAGTGACTTCCAACTAATCATACCTGCTTCAGTGGGAATGCAGCATGTGCTAGAGACAGACACATCACAGGCTCTCCAGAGACAGACCTGATACTGTCTTAAAACTACTCAGTACTTTTCATTCCTATAAAGCTGTTCTATTGCTCTAGTTGTCATCGACTTCTCCCTTATTTCCTTGCCAAATTTATGACCAGCAGCAGGTGTTGACCTATTTTTTCACATAGCCTTCCCTTACTGGAGTTTCACAGCCCAGCACAGAAGCAAGTCTTCCCCTCTCAGCTTCCACTTTGATGGGCTAACCAGGGCAGGCTCTTAAAGTCTTTGTATTTTTCTCTGAATAATATGCATTACACTTCCCTGCCCTTTCTTCCAGTAAAGATTTATTTCTGTCTGGAATGTTTTTCAAATTAGCCTTAATCCAGTTACGCCAGAGTTTAAGGGTTGGGTGAAAATTACAAACTCACTTCACACAGGCTGTATCAAAAAAAGACTTCGGGGGAACTGGTTTTAATTACTAGCTTTGTCGAGATTTGAATTATCAAGCTGTTTGTCTCTAGTAAACAGCATCAGTCAGATTTTTAGGTCACATAAAAATGGGTGAGTCAGGAGTTCACAGTTAAAAAATGTACTGAACAGAAAACCCAGACAGTCTCATAAGGAGTCCCTCACCTTGGGTGGAAGTCTTGTGCAAACCACTGGGGCTTTTCTGATCTGTTTTTCTCAAGCTGCATGCAGCTCGACGCAGAAAACCAACATGACCTACTCCCCAAGGCCCATCCCTCTGCAAGCCTCAGCTCTCCACCTCTTCTGCACTCCATAGAGGACCACATAACCAAATGAAGGGAAAAAAAAGAAAAGTTTTCAGTTTCAATTGTCAGATTTTGACCAGTGTACCTAGAAATCCAAGATCACAGTTTGCAGATACGTATGTACGATCTCAACACAAGATCTTGGATGGAGAGAGTGTAAGAGACAGTGTAGATCTTGGGGAATTTTTTATCATTTTTCTGGAGCTACACTATCAGGGACAGTGGGAACCCCACTTCAGCAAGGCTATGAGGGAGTGGCTACAGAGGGAGGGAGAAACCAACATAAATCAGGAGAGATATTTTCTGAGAAAAAATACTTCTTCTGAAAAAGTTTATGCACAAAGATCAGAAAGTTCAGTCATCATAAAGTAGAAGACCCTTTGTTTCCAATGTTTTCCGAAAGGTTCATAAGTAGACAAAAGCATACCACAGCCAGCTTTAGCAGTATGTGATAGCACAGCATAAAAGCAAAGAAGAAAAGGTTATTTTTTTAAAACACAAAATGTCTGCTCTAGGAAGTTATCTGTCAACACTTTCCTAAACTTCTATTTCTGAAGGAGCAAGAAAGTTCTTTGGTCAAAAATACTTAACACTGCCTTCAAAGACACAATACCTATAGTCTAGGTGTTTTTTTTTTTTTCTTTTTTTTTTTTTTTTTTTTTTTTTGTTTGGGGTTTTTTGTGGTTTTTTTTTGGGGGGGGGGTTGGGGTTTTTGTTTGTTTTTTTTTTTTTTTTATTTTGTACAGAGATGTGGTTATGGTGTGAACAATGCAGTTGTGCTAATGAATCTCTTTGTCAACATTCACATACAACATCTCCCTTTTCTGCCTTCATTCTCAACTGTGATACACGTCACACAGCAGAGTTGTGAATTAATCTCTGACTCTACTTGAAGCAGTTGTTCATTTCATTTTGGGGAAATTCACTGACCAGAGCATTTTCCAAGACCAATACAGTCTGGGTATAATATTTTCAGGCACACCTACATTTGCTGATTTCATCTGCAGAAAGGTAACCAGCTATTAACACTCTACCCGCCTCCATTTCAAGCATATTTATTCCCATCCTCATTTTCTTATGTAGCTTATACAAACCTCAGGATATTGGGTTGGTCTTTGATCCTAATATGTAAGAAAAGTTGGTCACTTTTCAACAGTTACAATGCACATTAAGAATCTTTCAAAAATTATAACCTCAGAGTGTTTTAATACCTGATCTGGAGGAATGAGCTGGCAGGTAGAAAGTGTGGATTCTGCAAATCTACCATTTTCTGTCCATTACAAGGAGGCAGCTAAGAGTGGGCAGGGAATGCAACAGAAGTTCTCTGTCCTTAGGAGCTTCTCAGAGAGTCCATGTCATGTACATGTACATATATTTATGTATGTATGTATAGGGGCGTGTGTGTATATATATATTTTTATATGCCTATGCATATCTATGCTAGAGAGAGAAAAGGAGAGACAGAGCAGTGGTAATGCAATTATTGCCTTTTACTGTAGGGATTGTAAGCCTTTTATTTATGAGTCTAATATTCTACACTGAGTTTTAACACAGGTAATGATCAGGGAAGGTGGGAAGACCACAGGTCATGTCCTGGCACAAAAGAAACTTGATACTTTCAGAGGCAGTAGGAACAAACATATTTAAAGGCTTTTGAAACAAGGAGTCAGCTTGAGCAGAAGTTTGTGGGATGGTGCAGAAAGAGCAAGGAAAACTTCACCTTTCCAAAAGAATTATGAACTTCAAAAGCCCCAAAAAAAGGAACCTCCTGTGGTTTGTAGCCCCACTTCTGGACTTTCTGTGCACTGAGGAGGAAAAATAACCAAACCCCAAACACATTGATACATGAATGTGTCTGTAAATGAAGGCAGTTATCAGATTAATGTCCATGTAAGAGACATTATTGCTTCTTAACAGTAACGGTGGAGCAATTCTAATTACTTCTGTAGACCTTACAACCCTATTTTTGAACAGAACAATTAGTTTAATTACAGATTGTTTTCAAAGTGGCTGAGCACTCATCTGGCTCTAAATGCCAACAAAGGGTAAAGGTTCTCTCTGAGTGAAGGAAGGCCATATGACATTGGGGCCAGTTCAGCCCAATGAGCTCATCCACTGCTCCACCCAAAAACTGACTGCAAAGCCCAAAAGCAGCTCAGTGCTCTGCAACTCTCTGAGTAAAACATGGATGGGGAATAAGGGTGAGGGAAAGGAAATGCTGTGTGGGAGTGGAGCTCAGTCCAGGCGCAGAACGTCTCTCATTTCTGATGATGATGGATTTGGCTGCTCTTGGAAACGCAGTGGAAAAGCAGTGCCTCATAGAGATGGCAGGGAAGCCCATGTACGCAATCAGGGGGAGAAAATAAACCAAAAAATAGTCTGGGAGTTTTTCCAATCAACAGATTTGCCACTGTGAACAGATAATGACCTGTTGTGCTTTTGTAGAGAAATGGTAGCCCTACTGAAGCTAAGAGGTAGGGCAGGACAGATGTCACTCTGAGGTTTAATTTCCTAAAGGCAGAGATGACCAAAAGGGAGCTGCATAAGGGAAGAAGATAGGCCTTTTGGACTATGCTTCTGAAGTAAATATGGAGAGTGAAATAACGGAATGGAACAATAATGTCCCTCGGTTCCTCATCTGCAACAGTAAAAGCTGAGAAGGAAGGATATGAAGATCTGAGGTAGTAGAAAGCCCTGGGAGGGAGGTATGGGATTTAGAGGGAGGTGTGAGATTTGTAGCTGGATGATGGCTTCAGGAGAAAAGCTGGGATGTTGCAAGAGCACAACATGAGCTTTCCCACAAGCCGTCCCACAAGCTTCAGAGATCATCCAAGGAAGAGTATTTCTCACTCCCTCTCTGCTTTTCACATTTTACAGTCATTGTCCATAACTTTGCAGCTTGCAGGACTTAATTAAAGATTTTAATTCTCATCTTCCACAGCAGTGAACAAGGGTATGAAATTCTGAGAACATATGGGGTATTTTGCCAGGTCCCTATTAGACACTCGACATGTGACAGGGGAATGGAATTGTGTAATTAAGTCCTGAGTTCTGTAATCACCTCAGACTTCAGTTTATAAATCACTTACACCCTATTGCCTCATGCTGGAGGGGAAAGGAGCTTGTGCATTGACCTTCCATGCTGCTTCTGCAATTGCTCAGCCTCATTGATCTCTCTGGAAGTTGCAAGGGACTTGCTGCAAAATCCAGCTGCTGTAGACACAGGCAAAGAGGCTGGAGAGCGAGTATAAAGAGCTGCACGTCCTGCATTCAGTGTGAATCAATGCTGTTCATGGGTGCCTGCCCTTTCCCACAAACCTTCATTACACTTGCATGAGTGTATCTGAACAGAAGATCAGAAGAATCGGGGTGTGTCTGTTCATTCATACCACTGGCAGCCGCAGTAGGGAGGCAATCAAACACGACGTGCAGGAGCAGCAGTGCCTGCTTGCAGGTGTGCTCTTAGAGGTGAACACACAGACTGTGCTGCAGCCACCCAGGACTGCTGTGAAAAGATGTCCTTTCATTGCATATCTCTCCAAGCAAAGCAGCCTGGAGAAATAATCCAGCCTTTCCACACTGCTGTGCTTGCAGCTCCTGTGAATGGGTTTCCACATGAAGACCCTGCCACTGCTTCCATTACCAATGCTCTGCTCTGTAATAGTAGCATGAAATGAGTCTGCCTATCCTGTACACTTCTCTTCCCTTGTTCTGAGCTAAGCGATGTCCACATCTCTACCCAAGCCCCTGATCTGACATAGGACTCCTCCTCCCTTTCTGCATGCCCTTTCTGAGCCAGCTTTGTCACTGCTTGTTTATTTTTCTACTGAAACAGCTGGTTATTTCTGAATAATGAGTAATGAGTGTCAGTGTAAGGAGGGATAGCCTTGCTGGAGCTTTGCTTGGCTGGGGAGTCCCCACATGTGGTCCAACTGCTCAGCTAGGAGGGCATCAGCTGCTTCCTAATCAGCACAGCAAAGGGATCCCCACAATTCAAATGGGCAGAAGCAAGCAAGGAGGGACACAGGAGGATCTCAGCCTCTCAAACTCCTGAGCAGCTTTGAATGACCCAGGAGTGAGAGTGACTGTTTCACAGCTTCGGCATGGATCAGTCATTTCCTAGCCACTGCCAGTTTATTTGCTTTCTCGGTGCATTTGGTATGCAGCAGCCAAGAAACCATTCTGCAGAGGCAATGTCTTCCTTCTGTGCTTTGCAATGTGTCCCTGAAACCACCATCTCTTCACCATTCTGGGACTCTGTCAGCCCTCAACATGTCCTCCAGCATGCCTTGGACTCTCAGATGGAGAAGGATCCATGTAGAATGCCCTCCTATTCTATTCCCCCTGGTGCCAAAGTTCAGGGCTGAATTAGGTGAGAGGGAGAGTATCTGGATGGTGGTTCCTTGCAGAAATCTTTCATGCTGGATCGCTGAAGAGCCCAGAACATGATTCCAAAAGAGACCAGTAGGGGAATGGTAATCCTGTCAGCCACGCTCACAGTGAATACAAGGGATCTACCACTGCCCTTCCTGTACCCTGCAATGAAGGAGTCATGCTCCCATCCAGATGTTTCATCTGCCAAAACGTTTATGTTATTTATTAACCTACTTGATTGTTTTATGGGTTTGTGGGTTGTAGCAGCAGCGCAATGATAAGATCTCCAAGTGGACACTGAGGAGAGATTTGGCCTACTGAATGAGGCCAAAGGCTCACAGAACTTCAGGACCTGAAAGTGGATGAAGTACCTGATGCCTGTGTGGGTTTTCAAACAAAAACTGCTGATCTGGACAAGCTTTGCTGACTTCCTGTAGCATCACATCTTGGAGTAGAGATGTGTACTTGCCTTGCAGTCTGTTCCCTCTGTTAGCAAACCTGCTGAAAGAGAAGCCTGTCACAAACGAGGCTTTAGTTATAACAAGGCTGCGTTCCTACCTTCAGTGTTATTAATACATCACTAAAGATGACTTGTAATATTTTTCACTTCTGTAACGTGTTCTATCTGGGGAATCTCAGAACATTTTGCAAACATTAATTAATAAGACTTGCAACACCACTGTTTACTAGCTGAGTGTTGGAATTTCCGCCTGCTCTGGATGTTCCATCTCCCACATCCAGAAGAACCTACATCAGGCCATGTGCAGCAGGACACAGCATTAAAATGCCCACTCTGCCCAAATCCCTTGTCTGTACTGGGGCATCAAATTACGTGCTTCAGAAAAACAATCTGATCCTAGAACTGAGATGCTTGGATAATGAGAGGACTGTGTTGTAACAGCTGGCTTAAAAAACAAGTGAATGAGTTGGTGGCTAAATTCAGATAAGGGTTGTGCTGGATGGAAAGGGGGTTTGGCTTTTTGGAATTCACAAACCTTGTTTTCCACAGACTTTTGTTGCCTAAATTGAAACAATTATTTTTTTGGTTTTTTTTTCAGTTGACATACTACTAATAGGAATTTTAACTGCTTTTAGGAAGACTACAATTTGAAAAGATTGTACTCATTCCTATCTGTTAGCCATATTTCTTTATTGGCATCTTGTTTTTTCAGACATCTCCATTCCTCTTGTTTGTGTTTGTAGGCCTTCTGTTCACATGCTTATGTAGATGTGATTTCTCTGTCACAATTACAGAGATCAGTCTCATTTCTTTTATTTTTCAGCATGTTCCTTTATTACTGTTCACCCTCCAAACTCAATACCAAAACATTTTCTCAATAAAGATATCAGACTGCCAAAATTACCCTATTTGGTTCTTAACTTTCAAACTTTAAAGTGATACCTTAAAGGCAATTCCTCTTGTGGTCCTGGGTTTATTTTCTTGCCAATTACTTTTGTGCATTTCTGCATATCTGTGTTGAATCAATGTAATGCCAGACAATCTAAAAAAAGCCAGATAACTATCTGTGGAATGATAAATAAATCTGCCACATATAATCTGAGACTAGGCTTTAAAAAAAAAGCATTACCAGTATCTGACACACAGAGACAAAAACATATTGCTGCTGTTGTATTTGCTGCTGAAACCATTTCTTGCTGTTCCTAATTACTTTGAATTCTTCTAGGTTTTGCTAATGCCCTATAATTTCTATGAATGAAAAAAATTACCATTTCTTATGCCCCCCCCTCAGTGTTCCCCAAAAAAATATCAGAACTCTTCCCCTTTTCCATCCAACTCTAGAGCCACTTCTTCTGAATAGTAAGTATTGCTGAAACTGATTTGCTTTAAATGAGAAAGTTCTGCTATAGGTGGAACTGACATGCCACAGAAGGGCCACAAAGTTGAACTGTATCAAAATTCTGATTACTTTTCCTCTTTTACATCCTTAACAACAGTTGGGGCAGTGGCAAGAGAGTCAGTGCTCTTACCCAAGCTCAGCAGTACAACCTCCCACAACAGCAGTAGGGTAATAGAAGTGCTGTGATGAATTGATGGGTTCATTAGCCTACCATCAATAGATAAAACTTCATAATGGAATAGACCTCAGAGGAGCCAAACACCAGTGCTTTAATTGCAGCAGGTGCTCAGTGCCAGGTTACGTATTAAAAAGAAAAACCAAATCTTGCAGTGGAATAAAAAATCCCTAGAGTCAAGTAGACCACAAGAACAAAGAACAGGTTGCCAAGAGAGAAAGAAAAGCGAGCACATTAACAACCATGTGCATTTCCAGCTTTACAAACTGGGGCTGTATTTATGAAAGCTGAGTATGTTGCCTGTTTCCTGGCCTGTATTGCAGTAATATCTGTGTACACGCAACCTGAAGCTTGCTCATCCCCACAGCACTTTTGTGAGACCAGGGAAGCTCTCTAAATGCCTTTCATGGGCAGAGAAGTGACAGCTCAGAGGCACAAGTGTGTCCAGGCACTTCATCCCTGCTGGGCCAAGTGGGGAGACAGTGTGCAAGGGGTTGGATGGGAAGGAGTGGGAGGGGTTGGGAAGGAACCCAGTCCACTGGCCCTTTCCTGCCCCTTAGCACAAACACACTGCTTATTTGCTGGCGCTGCCATTTTGGGAGCAGGACAAGAAAATGTCAAGCTTCCTCTCCTGCAAGGATCTCGGTTGTGTCTGCAGTAGTTCTCGTTCACAAGCTGCTCTTGGCAGACAGAGAATTGGGCTGGAACTCTAGGGAGCTGCACCTTCTTCCTGCATCTGCAGCTGGACTTCTGTCCTCACTTTTAGGAGCTGCTTTGCCTCACAGCTCTCTTTGCATCAGGTATACACACAGAACACTCACCTTGGCAGGCTGCAGCTGTAACACAGACTTCAGGCAACTCTAGCAGGAAAATATGCACCTTTTGCTCATTAGGTGCAGGTAAAGAACATTCTCCTAGAGGTCTTCAGCTCCAGACCTCCGCTGGTGTGGTGGAATGATATAAAACAAGTGGGATGAAAGGGAATCATGTGGGTGCTACAGCACCAAGCTACAGATAAAACAGCAATAAGTACCATCAGGTCAGGAAATTGTGGGTTTGTGGTGTACTAGACATGCTAAATATAATTTGAGATGTGATCATTCTAGCATTTGAGACAAAGTCTGTTCTCAGTTATTCAGTTTTGCCTCTGCTGAGGTTCTGGGGTGCCCAAATGCTGGTGTAGTTGGACAAAAATGGACCTAGTTCTGATTTTAATCAGTCCATATACCACTTACTTCAACAGAGGTTGTGTAGTTTACATGAGAATTTATTATTTCCTATTGCACCTGTCATGTGCAATAGTCGTGTTCCCAAAGAAATATGCAGTAAAAATATGCTCAGAGAAGTTAAAGGGAACAGGCTAACATAAGTGTCCTCAGCAATGTCCCTGGCCAACAAAAAAGCATTGAGTAAAGTCCCTGTGTATGAATGCAAGAGAGGATATTTACATAAATATGAGCAAACCTGTTTAAAAAGACTATGTTAAATATGCAGAAATGAGAGGGTATCTACATACATATGATTTTGGGGTTTTTTTTACATACAGGTGGGGAGACTAATGTGCTTATGGAGAGGGAGATGTGAGTATATATTGATATATCAACAATACTGCAGTCTATATGTGTGAATTTCAGTGTATTTGAATACTTACAAATATAAACACACACACATACAATGTGGGACACTGAGATACTTATGAAGATATCTGTCCCTGTGGTCATGATAATCTCTGTAGTGGAACTGCAGAGTGAGATTTTGTAAGATTTATGACTTTTCCATATTTCAGACTTTAGAGATCTGTTTGATTTAGCATAAGCTAGCAATTTACCATACTAAAAGTGGAAATGAGCTTCTTGTGACCGATCTCTTTCTCCTCATGTGGTGTGTCTGTGTGTCACACTCCTGTACCTCTCAGATCTGCTGCTCTGTGGGCCCTGATGCTCTGCCCAGGGATGTGTGTCTCAGTTCTCATAGCAAGGGGCTGCAGTGGGAGCATGTATGCTGCCTCCACGGGTAAAACAGGCATCCTGGACATGGCTGAGATTATAAGTCTCCCAATAAAGCACCTTAAGAGTCTGACACACCTAGTTTTGTAGCCTTTACTAGTGATACTAAATCCCTTTTCATCTTCGGCTTTATATGACTAAAGATCTGGAGAGCTGAAGTTTTTTACTGCTGTGGGAAGAAAAGAGGAGAACAAAGGTGATGATGATCCAGGCAGAGAGGACTTGTGCTTTTCTTTGCCACAGGCTCTGCTTTTCATCTTCAGAGAGTCACTTATACCAGCGTTTTCAACGTGTGGCTACTGGTTCCTGGTACTGATTATAGGACAATTCATTTTAGTACCCAGGCTTCAACACCTGTCTTTGTCAGCCTGGTCGGAATAGTTTGTCCTTAGCACTCAGTGCTGCTTGTAATGTTAAGAAAGCTTTGCATTCACCATCAAAGATGAGACAGTTTCAGTAAGGGATGCTTTTCTTGTACAGAGTAACTGCTATCAGCAACTACTGTATTACTTTATATGCTCTGTGCATGTGCTGAATATTATCCACCCCAAATTCCGTGAGAGTGAGACCGCTGTGGGTGATTGTTCCTTTGTGCAAAACGTCCTGGGAGAGCACAGCTATAGCTCACTATTGTCTCTTTATTCCTTTGTACTTGGAGTTCATTTTGTACTTTCTTGAGCTGACAGCTCTGCACCACTGTTGGTTCAACACAGGCAGGGCAGAGAGGAAAAAAGTCTTGGGATCAGCTGTATTTTCTGTAGCATCCTACTGCATTTTATCAGTTCACTGTTAACAATAGCTGAAGTCAAGGCCTGATGATATGCTGTTGTTAGGAAGAATGAATCTGAATGTGTGAGGGAGAATGTCATAAAACAGAAACAAAAACAGGGGCAATAAGATGAATGTTCTATCTGCTATGAATCTGTTGAAAGATAATGGGTTGCTATCGAAGAGCCTAATGAGAATGAATAAAATATGTATGTCATATAAATAAAGGGAATAATTGCAAATGGCCGGGGGTCTGAAATGGAGCAGGAAGTAGCTTCTGTTTGACTTTACAAGAAAATGCTGATGCATGAGCTGCTTTCTGCATGGCTGACAGAAATTCTTTTCAGGACCCCAGCATTACCAGCAAAGCCTCTGCTGGCAGCTGGACATGGGTCAAAGGTAACAAGGATTTGCAGGTCTGTGGCTTGGGGCTTGTGAGCTATTTAACATTCAGGAATAGGAATGAACAGAAGGGAAGCCCTGGATACCAAGAGCTAAAATAAGAAAATCTTGATCTTTTCTTGATCTTTTATTTTCTTTTCTTTTTTTTTTTTTTTTTTTTTTTTTTTTTAGAGCATAAGTGGTAACATTTTCATTAGAACATTAGAAAACAAATTATATTTTACCAGCAGGACAGTGCTTTAGTACTCTCAAGGTGGATGGTAACAGGAGAGTGAGCCCTAGAGACAAAAGAAAAGCTTCCTACAGGAAATTAAACCCAAGCTTTGCAAATAAGAACAATAGCCTACAATCCCGGTAAAACTACAGACACAAATGAATGAATACAAAATGAACATTAGCAGAGCCTGAAGCAGTGACACCTCAAAATACAAAAGAGAGGAGAGTGGCTTCACAGCACCTACTGAAATGAATTTATAACAATATGCATACTAATGAACCTGAAACGCCACTTAGTTTTTGCATCCATTATTCATTGTTCAGCTTTATAGGAAAGGCAGCTGTACAATGGAACGATTACAGGGAGCATCTCTGGGAGTGGGATGATAACAGGGAGGAAATAGGAGCAGCATCTGTTCCTTCACCCCCATCCCCTTGCATGAAAATTACCATGGCATTGGAAAAGGAAAAGGTTGCAAGGAGAGAAAGCAGATGAGAGGCTCAAGATGTTTTAGAGTATTTTTTCATTTCCCCCCCTGCAATCTATGGGATCACTGTCCCTGAAGGGGCAGGAGGGGCCAGAGATTAAAAGAAACACTGTACAAGAGCCTGTGCTCTCCCTCCTTGTCTGAACACGTTTTCTGGGGTTGATATATTCTTCTGAAAGCAGAAACTGTTGATGATTAAGTACAAGAAAAACAATATAGATAACAAGTGGAGCCAGTTCAGACAGCCAAAGCTGTGAAAGCTCCTGGGCTTTCACAGGGAAGCTGAAGGAAAGTTTTTAGAGAAAAACAGACAGAGGCAGCAATGGTAGCCTGGCTATCCCAGGTTCTTCTGTGGTCCCTGCCCATTTATGTTTGGACAGGCAAAGGCTTTCCTGAAGATTTTCAGCTTTCTCAGCCACCTGCAGCACTGTGTGACATGCTGAATCTGACCTGATAGTGAAATCACACCACCAGCCAAGACAGACCTAGAGTGAATTCTTCCCAGTGGAGTGGGTCTTTTTCAGTCTGAGGCAAATTTGAAGAAGAACTATTCAAACATCTATAAATACTAATATATATTTGAAAGTTTCTAATGATCCCCCTAAACTGGGTGCCCTTCACATTTTCTTTCCTGAGTACCCAGGGCCACAATAAAATCACAGGGGCTGATGCAGACCTGCTGGGATAACAGATACCTTTTCTGCACTCCAGTGGCTTTATTTGCTCCCCTTTAACAGATTGCAGCTGGCATGGGACTAAGTTTTATACACTGAGAGCTAATTTTGCATAAATACACTGGAAACAGAATGGCTGAGGTTGGAAGCATTCTCTGGAGGTCATTTGCTCCACCCTTCCACAAAAGATGGAGCACAGGCTGCTTCAACTGTGAGCACTACAAGATTTCAGGAACTGTGTTCATATTTCCATATAAATATGCAAAATATGCTGCACATTTATGACGTTTTGATGTAGAATCTGTGGCTGAATTACAAAATTTAGCAGGGAATGCATGATTTTTACCTTTCAAACTACAGTGAAAAGGTATAGGATAAACAGATTCATTGAAATCATGGAAGCTTTTGCTGATTTTGCATTTAGTGCATCTTAAAACCTGAGAAAGCAGGTTTTTGAGTGCTACACCTTCTGCATCACACTCAGCAGGTTCATGGAAATTTTAGCATATTCTGGTATAGGCATCACTGTTAATAACCTACCAGAGGTGAAAGTCTTAGGCAATCAGGTGTTACATTCATGAGAGTTCAAAGTTGTGCTGAAATCTCTGTAAAGTTATAAATTTTCATGAGATGGGGAAAAATTTTCACACACCTGGGTTATAATAGAATGGCTTGTATTTCTCTGCAAGTACTGCTTCTACACCTGGGTTTGATATTGTAAATTTTACTGAAAAGAAATGAAGGTAACAGGTTTTTACAATTTCACATTTTAGAAAGCAAATACATTGCAGGGAAGGGTTTTTTTGCTCTGTTGGTTGGGGTTTTTTTCAGGCTTTCCAGGTCTTGGTTGATGAAAAACCCTTAATATTTTGTTGGCACTAAAAAATTACTTTTAAAAAATACAACTAAACATTGTTGTGAAAATTATTATGTCCAACAGCTATACATCATCAAACCCTCTGTGAGGTTTTGAGCTGTTGAACTGCTGGGTTTTTTTCCACTGTGCTAAGTCATTGACATGCAGAGACATTTGCAAAACTACAGCTTCAGTCACTTTTAATGAGTGAATTCCTGTTTTGTCTGATTTTCCCAGTAACAGGAAAAAACAAAACAAATGCATAATTCATGTAAAAAAAAAAGTGTTCTCTTAAATTGTAGATATAGTCTGCCCATCTCTCTGTGTGATAATATGCTTATTCTCATGATGTCTGTGTATTTATTTTAAATGAAATACTAATTTTAAAGACTCTTGACATCCTGACATCCCAAATACAGCACACTGGAAAGAGAGCAGAAGGCTCATCCTCAGGGATTTTGTCTCTATTTTGTAAATTACAAGCCCAAATGAAACCTGGCTTCATAGCATGCAGATGTGTTGTTCATTATCTCTTTATGTACATAATGAATAAATCATAAAGTCCAAATAAAAGTGTATATTCATGTATACATGCAAATAGGGTTGCAGTAAATCAGTATTATCTGCTCTGCCTTGTGGTATCTTTCTATTATTGTTAAATATGTAGAAGCCAAGGAACTATATAATTTCTTTCTCATCCCATCACAACATTATTTTAAGATCTCCTGACACCTGCAACTTACAGAATCTGCACTCTTGTTGTGGGGGGTAGCCACTTTGTTGATGAAATCAAATCAGACCTAGATAGATGAGGTGGTAAAACATTTTTCAAAAATCCCATCAGTTTGAATTATAGCTATGCTCAGAAAACGCCTGGGGACGTGCTGCACCAGCAAGCTCTGCTGTCTCTTGGTGCACCACAGCTCCTCTCCAGGGAGAGAGGCAACCTGCAGGCAGGCTCTGTGGGGTGAGCCCCACCTCTGCTGTGGGCTGGCCTCTCATCTGCCTCCCTGCTTGCCCACTGTGAATTCCAAGCTCACCTGTGTGATCAGTTCCCGAGATGTGAGGCTTGTGTTTTCAGGGGATCCCCTGTAACAAGCAGTAGCACCAGCTGGGTGCACACCCTCTGGTTGGTGTAGCCTATTGTCAGCCCTGAGATGTAGGGCGTGGGCTGCTGCATCAGGTGAGGGGGTGAGGGAAGGCTGGGTTTGAGACTTTGATACAAACTCCCTGCTTTGCCAAATGTCTACATTTCCAAAAGCTTTGGGGAAATTCTGTTTCTAATGAAGTCAGTGATAAAACTCCCTGGGCCTCTGGGTTAGATATTCGTATTTCAGTTTGCAGGACTAGCAGTGATAAATGAAATTGTTTGTTAGTTTTCCATTGGGTTTCCTCTGAAAATCTGGGCATGGGAGTGCAGCAGTATGGAATGCCAGGGCGTCATTTTTCTATAGCCAGTTTTTCTCTCTCTCTGCCTTTTGATGTAACCAATGTCACACACAGCAAGTCACACTGAGTGTGTCTTACCACCCCAACAGTGCCATCTCAGGACCTCACCTGTTTAGTCTGTAGTCTCTCTGTATATTTTCTTTGTGGAACATTGTCACTTGTCGAGCCATGTATGAAGCCAGAAATAAAAACTCCCGATTTACTTTGATGTATATGCCTGCAAATCATATTGATTGGAAATATAAGTAGGCTGCTACCTATAACAGTTAATTCTTATAGGAGATAGTTGATTGCTGTGTGTGATGCTTATAAAATGACCAGGACTCCTTTTAGGAAGCAACTCCATCATGCTCAGTGATGGATAGCAAAGCAGAGTGCTACTAAAATGAAATTCACACTATGCAGCAGGCCATGGTGTGATTGAAAACAACATTAAGAAGGCTATTCTGATCTAATTTTTTAAGTTCATGTTGTTATTCTGGCTTTCTTGAAGCAGAAATCCAAAAAGCCTGATTAACGGTGGTTTAGGAACCACTTTGAGCACAAATTTGTAAGAAAATGTTTTGCACAACTTGTAGTTTTGGGTTAAAATATCACACATTGCCCGTGATTTAATTCCTCCTCCATATTCATGTGCAGAGCTCAAATGATGATGTCTATTCATCTGCTTCAATAACTACATCTTCAGCGCTTGCTTGTTTCCAGCACTGTGAATACACAGATGAAAAAAGACATGCTGTTCCATTTATAACCAGCGATTCCTTTGCTTCTGTCTAAAATAGTTTGCAGGAAACATTCTCGTGTTTCATGACTGAGCCTGGAGCAAGAGCACAGAGCAAGTGGTGGTGAAGAATGGCAGGCTTTTTTGAGTTTCTGGTGCTCTCCTCTCGGTGCAGTCACAGAGGAAGTTTTTTACCTACAGTAGAGACCCCATGTCAGTCTCCAGGAGATTTGGGCAATGCTGCTATGAGATTACAGCTTAGTGATGCAAAGGAGACAGTTTTAAATAAGATCTGACATAAATTTCACAGTAAATGCAAAACTTCCCTTCTTCCACCTTACCTTCTTTACACATAAAATCTTTTTGACTAAATTACCTATTTCAAACCACCTCTTCAAAATATTCCGCCTTCACTTTATCTCTCAAGTAATGCATCCCACTTCCCTACTGCCTTATCTTCCTACCCAACCTACCTAGTGTCCTTAAGCACTCCCAAGCCCCATTCCAGCTGCAGTGACACACTCTTTTGCACAGCTGCTTTTCTCCCCACCCAACACCCAGACCCCCTGCAGCTGTCTTTCTCCCCAGGTTCCTTTTCCCACCTCAGCACCCAGTCCTGTCTCTTTGATAGCAGTTTATTTTGTGCTGGTTGTAGCACACTCAGCAGTGCAATGCTTCTGGGTGGTTCATTAAGCAGCACAACCAACAGCTGTTGTGTGCTTGCTCTCTTATCTCTCCACATGGGAAGATGTGTGCACAGCACAGTGTTTGCTCTTGAGATTCTTTTACTCTGTGTATGCATTGATGCATATACATTTGTGTATATGTACATGTATGTGTGTGCATAATCCTATATGTAAATGTGATTTTATATGTATATATATGAATGTATAAGCACACACACTTTGCCTTGCATTGATATGAATGAAAGAAACAGCAAACAAAGTGCCCTGCCTGCAACCACAGCAAGGAATGAGGGCTGAGAGTGGCTTAATTTTTCAGGGAAGCTTCTTACCACAATGTTGGGCTAACTCCTGAGAGGTCCACGTCCCACAGGAGTGGGTTTTCTCTTGGTTGTGGCAAGTTCCAGTGAGGGATGGAGGAACAGACCATAGATCACTGCTTTGTCCCAGAGCTTTAGGGATAACATAAGTCTTTCAGAGACTTACATCTTTTCCCTGAAATCTGAAAAATGAAAGGCATCTGAGAACCTGAGTCCATATTAGGTGGGGTACAGAGTTACTCAGGGTATGGAGAAGGGCTCAATCCAAAAAAGCTATAGATACACTGTTCTGTGCATTTGACGTTGGTTATTTGAATGACTGATATTCCGCTTATTTTCAGGACTGTGTCAGGGATGAAAGGGCACAAACTTGCAGTTTGGAAGCCTTTGGAGAGCAGCTGCTTGGCAAAAGCAACAATGGTATTTCTCCTGTGCAGTTCACCAATTGCACACTTATTAGAGTGGAATAATTTCAGACATCCCAGCTTTTACTCTTTCCTCTTCCTCTTTAACAATTTATTGCACTCCATTCAAAGCCATCTTTTTACCATATGGATCTGTACAGCCCAACACCTCAGACAGTGTCTTGTGTACTCCAGGGCACCAAGAGCAGCCGAATCAGGCTGGGTCCATGCATTTGCTGCTAGCTGTGTGCAGGGATGAGTGGGTTGCTCTGCATTGGTACACGGCCTTCCTCTGATCTAAGGATTGGCATCTGCAATCAGCCCACAAGTGTTTTTGCAAAGGTCAAGCCCAAGGATCAGGGAATGAGCACACCCACCTTTTCTCTGAAGGCTCTCTGTGTGCCCAGAGAGCAACAGGAGGGGGCTGCAGGGGCAGGGGTTTTGGATTTTTTCAAACACATTGGGAGGTTGCATGGGCTCCTTGGCACCCCAAAACCCTTAACACCTGGTGCCCAGAGTGGTGTGGGTCCATAGGAAAATAAAAGTGGTGGAAGTTGCAGGGTGAAGGTTGGGCCAAAATTTCAGTGTGTGATTGAGGAGCTGGATGGGAGAAAAACTTTTACACAGTTACAGCCCCAGGTATAAGCTTCTGTTTCCTATTAACTTCTAATGGTCATATACAAAATACCTCATTGTATAGGATATTAAATTGTTATCATCAAGAATAAAATTAACTCATTTTAGTGAGATTGAGTTAAAATTATTGACTGTTCTCCCTTCCATACTCTTTACTGCAGACTAAATGATGTGGTTATCTATTGAAAATACCCTAAGTTTGGACAGGACATATGAAATTTCCTAAAGTAGAAATAGCATGCAGAGGAAAAAAAAGATTCTGTCAAAAGTACATTTTTGCACACAGGTCTACAGTTATGCAGTATGGAATAAAGCTGATCCTTCACTTCACTTCTATTCACTTGCCTTTATTTCTTAGGGGTATAGATCTACAGGCATAGATAAGCTAGACAAATAAAGGATGCTCTCAGGATGCAAAGTTCATCGCTGCATGCTCCTAGACTCCAAGTAATACTTCCCTCTGGGTGCTTTACCATTCCTGCTCTGGGGTAAATGGATGCCAGAGAGGGTCTACAGTTGCACACAACCAAGATATTTTTAGTTCAACACCAGCTGAAATTTTGGCTGTTTCAAGTGCAAAATGCCTGAGGTGGAATAATTGCTGTGCAGCAGTCTGCTCAGATGTGGTGCCAAGAGCCACATCAATGGCCAAGCTGGACTGAGCTGCATCGCTGCAGCTTCCTTGATGTCACAGCCCAGCCGTGCCACCCACCATGGGTGGCCCCTCACAGAGGGCATCCTTCCACACATGGCAGCCCTGATCCCCGGCAGCTGCTGCCCTGGGCAGCCCAGGAGGGCACTGGCTGGGCCATTTCCTCATGCTCCCTTCAGCAATGCCTTCTTGAAGCCACAGTCCAGGGCTCCCTAGTGACACCTGCATGTGGAGGAGGTGGGTTTGGACTCCAGTAACATTAGTGGAGGCCCATGGGCTCCCTCTGGCCCTTCTTTCCCTTTGCAGGCAAACACAATTTCATCAGAAAAGCTATTTTGGGAGGGAGCTTTTCCTTTAAAATGCAATTCAGTTTCGAGACCCTAAACCAAACCAGGCCAGGCTGCCCTTGAGCCCTGCCCATCTGGGGCGGAGGACGAAGCAGTCTGCTCTCACATGGGTTACAACCAGAAATTGTGGGCACATAAATTGGCTATGGCTGGGGCCAGATGTTTTAAGCTTTATTGGATTTGAGGTTGCTCGCAGATTTCATAGAGAGAAAAAGCTAGTTTTGAAGACAGTGGAGTTCAGCATTTTTAAAGCTGCAGTCATTTAAACAAGCACTAGGTATCAGCATATCTCAGCATCTCTGTACCTTTCTACATGAATTTCAAGAAATGCATTTTTAAAATAAGTTTTGTAGGTGAATGAAACCCTTTTCATTGATAAAATTTGGAGGCTCCACATCTTGAATAACTTTGAATCAAGACACATGCATGCCTTTGATAGCGACTTGGTATAAAAGGCATGCAAAGCTAGGAAAACATGACGTGACTCAGAATTGTTGCTACAACTGGGAGCACTTACTGGGGAAAATTGCAAGTTCTGTTCCAGAGAAGCAGCACACTGTGACTGCCTCCAGGCACCAGGTGGAGATGGGCCCTCCTTATTGCAGGATGTGTGGGCTAGGAGCCTTCCAAAACTCATGGCAGGCCGTGCCTCAGTACCTGGCTGGAGGCCGCGTGCAGGAACCTCCAGAGGCATCCCAGACTTCCTGAGCCCCTTCCACAGGCTCCCAAGTGGCAGGAGTTGGAATGACACAGGGGTCACACACAGCATTACAGACATGGTTTTAGTTAGCAGAGGCAGCCATCCCCATCCTCCCTGTGCAGCTGCGTGATGGGAGTCCCAGCCCAGCTCTGGCAGATTCAGAGATGTAGCAATTAACAACATTCATTTCCTCTGCAAGGAGGGGACTCTCCTGGAATGAAAGCACTATGTTTGGTCAAGTAATACTTGCCCAGATCCAGATTGCAGGGAAAGAAATGATAGCCAGGGCTGCTTTGTACAGGCCAGTGCAACTCCACGCTCCTGCCTTAGATCTCGGGTCTCCTATAGGCTCGTCATCTCTGTGGCAGGGGAGCCTCCAAGTACATGGGCTGGGCTTCTTTGGGATGAAACAAAACCAGAAGACACATCCCAGTTATAAGGAAAGCTCAGGCTGCTCCAGAGTCACCCACTGCTGCGAGAGGACATTCACTTCTGGACATTTTCTCTGCTGCTCTGGGGTCTTCCTGCAGTGGGGCTGAGCACTGGAGGCACCACCCCTGTGGCCAGCCCTGAGGTTCAGCTGAACTTTCTCATTCACTGTTTCTGAGGAAAATGATGCACAGGAAAATACGTGCCAGAAGAGCAGCGTGGCAGAACTGGTAACAGAGCCCAGACCATCCTCACCTAGGACAAGGTATCATTCAGTAGCCTTCCCCTATATCTGCTCAAGACATAAACCTCCGTGGACACTGTGTTTAACAGGGACAACCCCATCAGATGGACCACAGAGGCAGTTCACCATGTGTGCCGATTCCAGCCTGTCCTTGTCATTCTGCTCCACCCAGCAAAGCACTGGGACACTGACTGAGTGCCTTTCTGACAGGGAAAATGAAAGGAAAGAGAAAGAGGAAAAAAGTTCTCTGAACTCTATAATGAATTCTTCAACCTGTTTTCCTAAAGGCATGAATTCTTCTGCCTGGTGACCTAAAGACAAGTTTTGGACAGATCAGTAAAGGTTTAAAAAATCAGTAGAGTGATGACCTTTGTCTGCTTGCTTTGACAAAAGATGTTTGTGGGAAAAAAATCTATACTTTTCTTGCCCCCAAAGGCATTATCTTCATTATGTCGATGTGGCAGGTTTGCAAATTTCAGCAGTAGAACAGCTAGTCTGCAGTTAATTATCTGTGTTCCTACTAATAGGCATAAAAGTCAAACAAAGGGAACAACAACAAGCAAGCTTTTGCACACTTTACAAGAACTGTTTGTGACTCTAAAACTTGAGTTTGTTGACATATGTTCACATACGTATGTTTTCTTCTTAGCCATGCAGCACTTATTGCTGCATCTGCCTCTGTAAGAACTGCAAGACAAAAAATATTGTATGAAATACCCATTTTTGAACCTTTCACAGTAAGCAGCAGCTTTCTTTACAAGGTCATTACTCCAGCAAGTGCCCTCTGCTTTGATTTTTGGGTAGTACAACAATACAGATTAACAATTACAAATAATCTGCCTGCTCAGAATGAACAAACAGTGAGCTGATAACTGGCTTTAGATCATATCTGAGTTCAGTGTTGCTCAGAGTCAGAGGATACAAGGAACACAGTGAATGCACCTCAGCTGCTTCTTGCCCACCTCTTCCACCCCAGACTTTCAAGGGAGATTCTCCAGTATTACATGTTTGTGATCCTGATAGAGGTCCATGGGAAGAGAGGAGCCATTGTAATGACAGCTCTCTACTCACCATCATACATCACTGTCTTGAGCTATTCTTAGGGATGCTTGGAAAGCAGTCAGAGCAATCTGTGAAACCAGGCAGGGATGCTGACAGCATCTTACCATAATTATGATGATGTATACAGTGCTAGCTAATAAGGCTCGGGAAAGAAAAATACCAAAACCAAATGAACATACTCTGTTTTCCAGGTTGTTTTCAGGGGCATTGGCATGGAGGATTTTAGGTAAGGGAGGGAGGGAGTTAGGATTGAAGAAGGACACTAAAAGGACACATACACAAAAAAAACCCCAAACAAAATAGAAAACCTTTCTTCAAGCTCGCTTCTTGTTCATTATAGATAAATTTGGTTGTCAATAATTCTGACTCAAAGGAATGAGAATTACTGAGTGGATTTAAGAAAGCTTAAAATTCAGCATGGTTTCAGAAACAAGAAGTGGGGAAAATTTAACCTTGTTATACAGGGGACTGAAATTCTTAGGGAGGTATTCTTGCTGATGTAAATGAATGAAAACTTCATGCTTGGCAGTGAAACCATGCTGTTTTATGGCAATTGAGGCTTTGGCCTGGGTAGAGGAAACTGCTATTGCATTCCTTCCACTGCAAGGGTTTTCAGAGCTTCACATCTCTCACGACGCCCATTATAAACAGTTATTGTCAAATGATTGTGCTAAAATCTAGGCATAGAAAAACAAGTAAGCTCCTGGCGTGCAAAGAACACAGGGGAGACATCAGTGAAAATATAGTAATGGTGAGATCTATTAAAATTTTGAATGCTTGCTCAGGGAACTGCAAAAGTAGCATTAACATTACTAGAATCTTTGGTCTTTGAGGTGCCAAATGCATATCTTGCAGAGAGGAATAACCCTGATTCTGTGTCATGGAGAAGAGGACATCTAATTTTTTGCACTGCTGACTTCTGCTGTGTGTGGAACAAAGTGTCTGGGGGAAGGATCAGCCAGCATGAGGGCTTAGTGAGCCTGAGGCCCTGGCACTGTCAGAGGTGGTAACAACACGAGCAAAGCACAAGGCTAATTTCTGCCCATGGAAGTAAGATCTGAGCTCTGATTAAAGTGTAGGATATTTTCAAGTGGTTTGTAGCTGCCTTGGGAGCCAAGGGGATGCCCACCAGAAGTTAGCTCTTCCTCCCAGAGGTGCCATTGTGCTGGGAGCACAATCCTACTAAACCTGTCATTGTATCAGACTCACCACAGAAGGCTCCTGCCCATGGATAGAGCAAGCGTATTCTACACTCCACAGGAGCTGATCTAATCCTAGTAGCAAGCATTTCCCCAGTTAAAATCTTTTTTGTTCGGTGAAACCAGAAAAAAAGAAGGTAAAAAAGATAAAGAGAAATGGTAATTAAAAAAAAAAAAGTTAAAAAGTTAAAGCTGAATGCTTTTAATGCTGCAGATGACAACAGTAGAGCTCTGAGCAATGGCCTTGCCATTTCTCATTGTGCTGGTTCATCCACCTTGAATGGTTCTGGTGTGACAGACCCACTTCCCTGGGCACGAGCAAGAGAAGCAGAGGAATAGCACAACCTGGCAACTCGGTGTGAGTTCCTCTGTCCTGGACAAAGGTGGTGCAACCCTCCTGAAGATGTGACAGCTGCCCAGGAGTGCCCAGTTGTGTAGCAAGTAGCTCATGCCTCAATACAAAAAAATGTGAGGATTCATTCCATTTTACTGGGGAGGTGGCTCCAAACCAGCAGCTCTGTTGGAAGACAAATGGGGATGCATCTTCCCGTTTGCATGATGCCAGTATTTAAAAATGCAGTGCCAGGACCCCATTGTGCCAGCTACTGCACAAATGGAACAAAAGGCAGCCCCAACAGGCAAAGAAGCTGCCAGGCAAGAAGCTAGAGCTGTGCCAGTCCCACAAGGACAGGTTGCTGCTGCCTGCTGGGTGGAATGCCACGCTCACCTCCAGCCCTGCCACTCTTGTGCCCAAGGAGGGGTGTGAGGGCAGACTGGAATGGGGACAAATGAAGTGGCTTTGCACGTGTTTACAGGGAGCTTCTCCAGGGGGACAAGAAGCATGGGAGAAAACCTGGACCCTCGAGCCACTCACCAAATAGGAGCTGAAGATCCTGTTAGCAGTGCTGGTTCCCTCCCACAGGAGGCTGCAGCTCTGGTGCACTGCACAGCACAGCCCCAAGGCAGGGAGATGTGGGTTTAACAGAGGGTGCTGTGCCTTAACTTGCAGTTTCTCAGCCTTTGTGGTGGGTTTAAACCTTTGCTGCTGGCTTTTATGTTGAGTATCCTAGAGTTTTTTATTCTAATATGTTTTCAGTCTGTCTTTGTACCTTGCCTAGCTCTACAGACAGACATGTATACTGCAGGTCATCCTCCAACCGGAAAACCTATCCAAACATTTCTCAGAAGGACTGGGAATGGAAGCAGGAGATAAAGCACCCCAAGCAGAAAGCAAGAGATCCACTACAGCCCACTGCTGTGGCACTGTGGAGAGCACAGCCACGAGCAGTTAAACCAGCTGGTGCTACTGAATAGATGATCAGTCTGGGAGGATGCCCTCCCTGTATTCTACATTCTTCTTCTCTTGGTGTTACTACTACAGTGCAGCCAAAAAAAGCAGTTCCCAGAAACATACAGGGGCTGTTGTAACCAGTGAGCAACACTGGGAAAAGGAGAGTTTGAATTCTAGAGAAATTCTTGCAAATCACCGCTGATAGGGGACGCAGAAACAAAGGAACTATCAGGCACCACTCTATGGAGATAAGCCAGTGATGGTCCTCATTAATGCTCTGTCATGCTTTAAAGTTCAAGAGATACTGCAGCTTAACTTGTTTCCCTTGACTGGAATTCATCACTGCTAATAGATCAGAGCCACAGGGTAAGCTGTTAGACATGCACTGGCAAGAGCAAACTGTTACTGCATGAAAAATCACATTAATGTCCTTGAAGAACCAAAGTCTGGGTGGAGGAGGCACTTGCCTGCCATGCCCAGGGCAAGTTCTGTTTGCTAACTGGCTAGAGGGTCAACAGCTCCTTTTTCTTTGACTTTCCAGTGTTAGAGTTTGTCTTTATTTCCCTCTGTTCAGCTGCACTCACAGAAAAATAATGTAAAGGAGAAATCAAACCACCGAAGCTTCAAAATCCCCAGGCAGGGCATTTTGTATGTGTTTGCATGTGCATTCTTAGAAGGACCGTAACACATTTGAAGGAATAATTTTTTTCTCCTCAGCAAACAGAACAGTTGTGAAATGATTTTTGCAAGCTTTACTTTTCCGACACATCTAATTAGATGCAGTGTTGTGCCTCCAATCAGACGTATACAAGGTGAGAAGTCTTTCCTGTGATTCAGAGGAGTTGTAACTTCAAACTGTGATGCCTTTTGTTTATTGTGTACTTGCATTGCTCAGATCATGACTGTGCCACACAACAGATCACCTCTTTTGTCCTCAGAGCTGCTGAAGCCTTTGTGTGGTGGAGATGTGCTGTGTTCTCTCACATTGAGACCTAACTTTTGTTCTTTCCACTTCTTTCCTTTCTTCCAAGTTAAGGCATAAGTCAGTATATAAGGCTGCTTGTCTGCTGACAGAAACTCTCCCTCCATCAATCACTGTGTGTGTATGAAGTCGGCCATCAGTGCTACAGGCAGTGGGGCTGAGCATTCCAGAGCCACTGGAGCCCAGGAACTGAGCACTCGTGCTTGTTTATGTGCAGTAACTTCCCTTCCTTTCCTACGCAAAGTCCTCTGTGCCATTCCAAGAGAGATAGAGTGTTCTGCCAGGATTCCTCCCTCCAGGAGCTGAAACAGCCTCTGAGCATTTGTTATTTTATCCCAATTGCATGGCCCCTTTATAGATGAAAAAAAAACCTCTGGAAAACATCAACACAAACACTAAACATGTAAGCACTCCTTGAAAACCCACCTCAATTTGTAAATTCATTTCCCAGAGCCTGATGTTGCAATAGAGACTCTTTGAATGCAAGTAAGTTTAAAAGGAAGGGAAGTAAGCTGTGAAACCAAAGGATACATGGATAGAAACCTGATTTGCACATTTGTGATAAACTGTAAACTCTAATAGTGTTTTGAAAGCATAATAAAATATTTACCTTCAAAGAGCACTTAGTGCATCGAAAAGAGATTGTGTGCTGTGATTGATGATAAGTCTTTTCCTCTTGCAAACTCAGCATGGGTAATTTTTTCCTTAATTTTAAAGGAATTAAGTAATTATTTTATCGTAATATAATTTATTATTTTCAAGCCTTGCTCTTGGACTGCAGGCTGCCTCTGGAGCTACAAACACTATTGCTGATGGTGTGTTTGTCCAGTGTGCAGCTTCAAGGAAGGAAAAGCAATGTGCTTCCATAGAGAGAAAAATCATGATTCCCCCCAGAATCTGCCATAGAAGAGGCTTTACAGGACATCATTAAGCCAAAGGCTCAAAGACCTTAACTCCTACTTTTTCAAACCATGAGACATCTGTGGATACATTTCCAACTCCTGCTACTAAGACTGGAAGGCGAAGTACAGTGTTTTAAAGCTCTATTGCCTGAGAGTTCCAGTGTTCATAGGACTATGCATGATTGGTCAAGAATTTTCTGAATTATCTAGGGAAGAAAAGAAGCACAAATCAGTGGCATTTCCTTGGGCCCATGTGCCCCAGCCTCTTAGGCATTATCACAAATCAGCAGTCCCTCTTCCTTCTGTATCAAATTCAACCTTCAGGTCAAGGCAGGACGAGTCTGAAGGGCAATCAGAATATTCTAAAACACCTGAAGACAGAAAGCAGAAGAGGGGCAGGATCAGTGTCTCTAAGGAACTCAAGTTCCAGTTATTCTTTCCACCAGGAGAAATGAGATTGTTTTCTTTCCGTCATGCAACAATATGTACATCAATCTAATTAGCTTCTATTGGATGCTGATTTCCTTTTATAAAATTAAAAAGTAATATTTAGAGAAAGACTCAGAGACAGCAGATTTTTTTTCCATCTCATTTAAGCAGTGATTTGCCATTACAAACACAATGGCCTTTTTAATGTAGTGTTTTTGTAAGAAATAATGAATGATATGCTCTCAAACAAGAAAATAGATCAAAATGCACATTAATTTTCAATACCCAGGACATTTAGAACACTTTTTACAATGAAAAGCCTAACTATTTTTTGTAATGATTTATTTGCTTGCTAATCTCTTCAAGTTCTTCTGCATTTTTTAACTATAATTCAACACTGATTACCAGTGGAGTTTTGTTACTTTGTTCAATAAATTTTCAAAACTTTTTATAAAAAAAAAATAAAAATCCCTCACTGTATTGTTGTTCACGAAGGAGTGCAAATTTCAGCTGACCAAGTGGAAATTTTTGAAGTGACCCCCAAACCTGCGCATGCCTGTAAATGAGTAACAGAGACAACACAACCTTTTTGCAATGTCACATATACAGTGGTTTCTGGAGAGATCCAGTGGTGATCTAGAGAAGCTAGATGTTTGCACCAAAATGAGAAAGCAGGACTGTGACCTAATGCTACTTTTTAGCCACACAGATCATCATCAGTACCACTGGAATTATCAGACTATGCCTTCAAATTAAGTATGGAAAATTGAGATCAGATTTCACACTTATAATTAAGCTTGGCAAACAAATTTTAATGATGCCAAGTACAAAACGCCCAGTTCTGTGATCTTCACTGTGCACATATCACCTGCTCAGGTGCTCCAGATGTACTTCAAGATTTACATTCTCTGTCTACATATTCCCATCAATTACAGCACACTTCACTCTTCAGTGAGATTTATTATCTTATTGTATCACTGGGGCTTGGAGACTGAAGAATTATAATCTTACAAGCCATTATGAAATGATTTCCACTTGTTGGGACAAGTTCTTTCCAGGAAGAGCAATTATTTCTTGTGGGTTTTCAGTGGCACTCAAACCTTAGCCAGAGGCTGGTCTTATGCTTATGTGGGTGCAGATCAGACCTAGAATCAGAGGGAAGTGTGCAGGGTGGGTGCTCAAATACAAAGTTAAAATTATTTCATCTGTGCTAAAGACTGCTGTTCTCATCTAGCCTCTCTCTCCATTTTCAGAAGACCAGATGAATAAAAGGGTCCAAATATTCAGAGGTTATGAAGCTTTTGAGTTTTTGAAGGTAAACCTGCAAGCTTTGTGGTTTGCTGATATCTTTTTGGACAAATGTGTATTGTGTATTATCAGATTAGAGTTGCTCAGAAAAGAGGAAAAAATTTGACAGTTTTTGTTGGAAATTCCAGCCAACAAGAACAAATGTTCCATAATTTGCTAGTTTTAGAAACAGCTCTGGCAGAGCTTGGGTTTGGCTGAACCCTGCCCCATTTTCCACCATCTCCTCTGCCCACAGGGATGCTGCTCCCTCCCAGGATGAGCAGCAGCCTCGGGGGCTTCACTCCAAATCCAGACAAAACCTGCTTTGGAAATAGTGAAATCTCCTGACAATGGGATTAACCTGTCAGCTCGGCTTCCACTGTTTGATCTATGCTACCAAAGAGTATTTAGATAAAGGCTTTAAATTACAATTCACATCAAATCTCCACATGGCTCAGTCCCTGGGCATAGGGGAGTGCTCTCTGCTCTCCATGCTGATGTGTTGAGGAAACAAACACTGCCTTGAGCCAGCTGTCCAGGCTGGACATGGCAGAGGTGCCTGGGGATGTCCCTGAGCTTTGTGTCCTTGCCGAGTTCCTTTAGGGAGAGCCATGCTGGTGCCTTGAGAGGCTGCCTAGGGCAGAGGCTAGACAGAGTTAAAGAAATCAAGTAGGTATTTATTAAAAGACTTTTGGGGGATACACTTTGGGCAGAACAAGAGCCTGGCCAGAGCTACACCCAAGATGGATGACGGGTCACACATTTTTGCACTTTTATAAATTTTGGTCCATTTACATTTTGGGATTCATTGTTCAATTACAGCTTCAGGTTATGGAGTCCCATCTTCCAGTTTGGTCTCCTCAATTCACTGCTGTTTACACTTTTTGGGCCTGAAGCTTCAGTGTCCTTGGTTCTCAGGCTGGAAAAGGATTATTTTGTCTAACTGAACTGTGAGGAGAACTTGCTAACACTTTACGTGAAGCTCAGAGTTATATACTAATGAAGTACAGAATCTGAAAAATATGAAAGCTAAAACTTAAGGCCAGGACACAGCCAGTTACCCTGGGAGGCTCCCAACAGGGATAAGAGTAAACAAATTAGGTATTTCCATGTCTATGGTAGTTGTTTCTAGGCAGGCACTCTGCACCTCAAGGTCTCACAACACCTTAGAGGAAGGAGGCTGGAGCTCATTATCCCAGAAATGGAAATGCATAGGTAGCTCTTATGACACCTTTTCATCCATAATGCTCATATAAGACTTTGGCATCATTGACCTCATTTTACAGTTGAGGGAAAACAAGGTTTGGGCCTGAAGTGAGTTTTCCCCCAAGGTGACCCATGAGCCAGTGGCAGAGGTAGAAATGTTCCCAGCTCCCTGAAACTCAAGGTGGTGTGCATGAGAGCACATCTTCCCCCAAAACCTGTTCAGTGCAGACATCCAAGCCTCACTCATTCTGTCTAGGCTGCAAAGGGAAGAAGGCAAACAGAGCATCAGCAAATTCCTACTTTCCATCATGTCTCTCTGAGGTGAGACTTTTGTCCGTGTCATTTCTCATGAAGGGATCATATTCTAATAGAAAAGAGCAAAAAAGCTGATCTGGCTGCTGCTGAAAGATGACAATCCAGAAACAATTAGGTATCTATCCACCCTTTGTTAAAATCATGAATAGCACATGTGGGGAACATACCCACTCAGATGACTGGAAAAATAAATTTTTTGGTTTTGCAGATCTTTTATTTAAATCTTGCAAGTAGCAAGAGAAGCAATTTTAATAAAAAACGCAATGCACAGAAGAATTGCTGCTTTTCATCTGAGAAGTGAAGAATTTTCTTTATTTTTACTAATTTTGAATTTGATGCAAATATGATTCCAATGCTAATTATGCCCCCCACTGTCTCTATGCTCCAGTGAAATGTGACTCCCTGATGTTTCTCATTGTCTTTTGTTTACAATTATGAGAAGTTGATGGAAATCATCTGGTTTTTGCTTCTGTACTGCTGTGGGATTTGTACAGCAGCAACCTGTCAAATTAATGACCTCTAGCACGAGAAGCTGTGGCCAATTCAGGCTGCAGCCACAGCTGAAATCTTAGCTTTGCACTGTTTCTCTCTCACCCCCACATATCTGTGAGGAAACAGTTCCTGCATCATGGAAGGGTGATCTTAGAATTAAAGGTAAATAGTGGGATTTTCACAAGTAAATATCCATACCAAATTTTGCTAAATGCTGTCTTGCTCAAGTCTTCTTTTCCTCGTGCCTCAGTTTCCTCCGGGGAAAAAAAAAAAAAAAAACAAAAAAAAGAAAAGAAAAGAAGAAGAAGAAAAGAGCAGAATAATGCAGAAATGCAGATGTGTTCTGAGCATGATCTCATTTATGTTTCCAGTGCTTTGGGACAAACTGGAGACCAGAGGGTTCTCTCAGCACCTACACACTGAATGAAAATGCCTATTGTATAATTTTCTGGTGGCCTGCTCATGACAATTCCCAGTGTGGACTGCCTGTGAATGTGTTTGCATTTTCTGGAACTGTCTGGCTCTGTGAGGCATCAGTCTTGCATCTTAGGGACATGCAAAGCTTACGTTTTAGGAAGATAAATAATTTAATTCACCGCTGATTATATATGATATATCTGAACATCTTGTGCATGGAAATACAATTACAATCTTTGTACTGGCAATGAAAGCATTACCAGGAAAAGCATTCTGGATTTCAGAAACCAGGAGACAAATACAGCTCACTATCTAAAGGGCTGGTTCAGTTAATCCTTCAATCCCAATTGAAGTGAAATATTCCTTCTGTGTTGAGGAACAAGCGAAGGCTCTTTTCCCTATTTCCTTGCGGGTTTTGTCCTACTTTTCCTTAAATCCCATTCTCTTTTTCTACAGTTCCCTGTTCTCCCAGTGTTCCCGGTGTTGCCCTCCTCGCAGCTGGTGCTCTGGGCTGGCTGGTGGCCAGCACACAGTGGTGGCACTGGTGCTGCTGCTGCCGTTGCTGCAGGGCCAGCAGGTGCAGGCTGGGCCAGGGATGGATGGCTGCTCCTCTCCAGGGACTGGGAGTCACACTTACAGATGCACAATGCCAGTGGGCCTCTACTCACCTTGCTTCTGCCTTCTCCCACTGACTTTCACAAAACAGTTGGGAATTTATCCCATTTTAGTATCCAAAATTACCTCTTAAGTTTCATCTAACATAGCTGAATAAAGGCTAACTTTTTGGAGAGTAAATAATAGTTATAAATGAGCATCCTGACATTCAGCCTGCTAGTTCTACTCTTTGTGGTATACACCAATTTATATGAAGTCCAGCAAGGGCAAAAACTGGAGGTTTTTGAATTGCTTAGTGGCAATTTGTCAGTTCACCATCTTCAGCCACCCCAATGGGTCACAGTTACTTTACATAAAACATGAATATTAATAACATTTAATAATAGGAATAATGATGTCACCATCTGTATTTCATAGGTTCAGTTGGGAGCACAGATAGTCAGCTTGGGTAAAAAAGTCAAAACTGGAAAAAGGTTTTAACTTACTGGAAAAATGTGGCAGTGAGTGTTGAAAAGCAGAGAGATGTTCCCATGACCCTCTGTTTTGGCATGTTCTTCCTTTAGAAGAAACCAGGGACTGAGCCAACATGGCAAACTAATCACTTTAAAATGCTAGAGGGTAAATCTGAAAAGATTTCAATTTTATATTGCAACTTGCAATCATCCACACTTTTCCAGTGCTAACCTCCCTGAGACCGAAGGCACAGACCTTAAACCCACTACAGTTTCAAACTGGTGGTATGAATTTAGCTTCAATGTATATTTGAGACTTAAGCTACTATAAATAAGAGAAAGACACACACCATCTTAAGCATACTAATGTATAAACATTTATGCTATTTTTTCCAAGAACTAATTCACGTGACAGGAATTTCTTCATAACCTGAAGTTTATGTCTGGGCATTTCTGACACATCTACACTTCCGTGCTGTCCTACTGTCATTTTAACCAGTTAAGAGTAATGAATGACCAGTTGTCTGCAACATTTATCCAGGTAGAAACTTCCTTCCAAGCACTAAGGATGCCAACATTCCTTATTCTCCAGCTGGCTCTTCTCCTCGCTTTAAGGCTGTCAGAAATGGCAGGGTGTGTGTTTTGCTCTTGATGTGCCTGGTCAGCAATCTGACCTTCGGAAGCCCTGTCCCACCTGTCTCTACAGCTGCTTCACCTGGAACCATGCTCAGTGAAACTCACTGTCTTGTGTCCCACAAACATGGATCTGGAGCATCTTCTGTCTCAAAGACAGCACAGCAAAACTGGGGCTCCCTGCACTGCCCAAGCATCACAAGATAGATTGTCTGCAGGGAGGGAGGTGAAATAAAAAGACAACTGGCAAAATCAGTTCTGTTGAACCAGGCTCCCTGCTGCTGGTAAGAACTCAAAATATGTAATATTTGAGGGAAAAATGACTTCCGGTGCTCAAGTGTTATCAACCCCTGCTGCTGTATCCACCTGCTGCTGTCCTCCTTTGGGCCTTTTCACCTGCTGGCGCCCTGATACTTTATCCTGCAGTCCCCAGCACCTCCTGGCAGCCTGATGTGAACCTCTCCTGCCCTGTTTGCCTCTCCTCTTAAAAAACATGGCCTCTTTCTGCTGGGTAACAACCACCTGCTCACATCAGGGAGGTGTCTCCAATTTCAGTCCTAACGTCTTTAGGTCAAACCTCTTCAGTTTTTGGAGGCTTTCAAGTTGTCCAGCACAAGCAGCCAGGCAAAGCCCCCTAGTACAGGCTGGGCCACAAAGGGACACAAAGTAAATTCAATTGCAAGGGGAGACAAAGCTCAACACAATCTTTTCTGAAAACGTGTGAAGTGGTGGGGCAGTGGCTGGGCAGGGGCCATATGAACCTAGGCCATGCTCCCAGGTGGGCGCCTGAGCACCAGAGGTGCCCTAGGTGTCTGCTCAGGCTGTGCAGCCTGCTCCAAACCAGCACAAAGTAAGAAAGACAGTGCATAATGAATGTTCTTTTAACTCACTCAAAATTAATTCTTGGTGACATTACTGAGCATCTGGGGATCCCCGTTCCGGGAACTGACAGTGTCTTATCTTGTGAATCTTGGGCAGGACTTGTCCACATCTCTGTTAGCAAACATACAGTGTTCAAATGGGACATCTGTAATTCATGTGAAGCAGAGTGTTTCACAAAGGACTTGGAACATGATGGTTCTCACTTGACATGGGCTAAAAGAGGCCCAGAGACTCTAAACCAATCGCCCAAGGTCAAACAGGAGCCTGATGGCACATCTGGCACAGCAGATCTCCAGTCATTTAATAATCCTGCATTCACGAGATGGAATTGCCTCCCTAAAGCCAATATAATGATATTCACTAATGAGGTTGTTAGGTTTAATTAAAGCTGGTTGAGCACATTATGTAGAAGGAATGAAATTATTGTTTCATTATTGTATATTAAAATAATTACAGAATAACTAGACTTATACATTAACCACAGAGAAAGACTAGCCAAATTCTGTATCATATAAATTTTTTGACAGATGACATAGGGATTGCAATGGATAAAAAACCTCATGTTCTCAGTGTCATCCTTAAGTGCTTGCATTCTTCTGGCTTAGTAATCACTGTATTTTTTAATAAATAAAAATGAAATTTAAATTAAAAAAATTAAAATAAATTTAGTTAAAAATTAAATACTACTCACTTAAAAGGCTGATTCCCTGAATTTCCAGCTTGTTACTGGCAGTCTGTTATGCTCTATCTATTGCCACATGATAAAATATTTAGGGGTGGGAAGACTTCAAAACATTGGAATATGAGGTATAGGATTCTTTCATTCTTGAATAAGATATTCTCTTTTGTTTCCCATTCAAACTGAAACCTAGCTGGAAAACGTAAACAATTTAGGGAAAAGCTGAAGATAAAATGGCTATAATTGAAATAGAAGTTTTCTAAATTACTCTATTTGGATCTGTTTAGACCTCTATTATAACTTTACAATTGCATTGCTACAGAGTGATGTGTGTTCTTTTACCAGATGGATTTCCCCTAGGACCAGAGTTTGATCCTATACGTGTACTTTCAGAGAAGATAAATATGACTTGCACAGGAAGAGCTGCTGTCCTTAGCTCCTTGCCTCTGAGGAGTGCCTTTTTCCACAGAAACTATCCCTGAGACTTTTTGTGCTCCTTTATGTAGGAAAGGGTGTCAGAAGGAAGTCCATAACTTACTGTCTTAACAATTTGCTCATCTTTATCCCTGAAACTCTATCTATCAGACAGCAACATCAATACTTTTCATTCACATATTTTCTCCCTCTCCAAGACAATCAATGAGCTGGGGGATCAGAAACCATCACAAGTGGTCATGCTTAGGTGTAGCCATAGTGTTGAAACACAGCAATGCTGCTTGAACCATCTTCAAATTCAATGAAAATGGCATGAAAGGGAACAGAAAAACTAGTTTAGAGTCAGCAGGCTGGGGATCATACAAATAGCATCTGTTTTTCCCTGTCCTATCCCTTCCATACAAAAGAAAACCAGGAACAGGCTGAACAGACACAGGAATCATGCACAATAGTGTTGCTCAAGTCCTGTTTTCCTTATGGCAGCTAACAGCACAGGCAGTCAGAAACTGCTGAGATGACATTGGCCCTGTGCAGTGTCAGTGCTCACACACTTCAATCCCCCAAAATAAGGCAACATCCCTAAAGCCTAAACATACTTCCCATATTCACTACCCTTATTGTTCACCTCTTTTCCTCCCATCTGTATCGACAAAACTTCCCATTTCTGTATGACTGCTCAGACTCTTCTTGGTCCTCAGCTGAGTCACAGATATTTGTGGTTTATCTCAGGACTTCTTTTTAGCAGATCCCTTAATTCTCCAAGTACATTAGACAATTTCAGTCTCATGCTGACTGTGGTCAAAAATATGCAGACAGAAGCATTCACAGGCATGAGAATAAAGAAATTCATATTCCTGGGTTCACAGAATAACTGCCTGCTCGTGACAGATAAGGAAGTGTGCACTTGTGTCTACTGCTGGATTTGCTAGTGCAGTCAAGACTTTGGGTGTGCAATTTCCCAGCAGCTCTCTTGAAAGACCAGACTGAAACCCAAAGAACCACAGCAGAAAAATTTTAACTTTCCTGCTTAGGAATATGCTGTGGCCTCCGTTTTCTTCAGAGAGCTTTGAGTTCAATGTAAATCAACACCTGGAATAGAAATGCTCCATAAATAACAAATGTCTTATAGGGCACTTTGCAGAAACTGTGGGAAGTCTGAGACTGTCCCTGAAAGCCACCAGAAAGCAAATAAGGAACTCTGTGTCCAACAAGAGGGTTATGTGAGGGTGCAATATTCAAGTGTGTCTCTGCAAGTTTAAGCCTAGGCTGCAAATGACAATGATTCAGGTCTCACACTGATGTTTCCATCATCTGCATCCCAAAGCCAGAGTCTCAAAACCTGCCCAATGTCTCAGTCCTGTTTTTTTCTAAGCTAATATCCTGTCCCAATTTCTTTGGCACAGACAGGGCTGGTAAAAACACCTTTCGGAGGTCAAAGTTCTTCTGGAATGATGAAAAATACCCCATACAGGATTGTTTTCCTTGGGCACACAGGATCAGGGTTTTGAACAAATGCATCTTCCCTTCCTGAGCAATGCATGCCCACAGCTTTGTACAGCTCCCTGAGTTACATGGTGCTGAAGATCCAGTTCCACTTTCCCCCATCCACCTGATCAGGGAATCCACAGGAGCACAGGAAACTCAACACCTGGTGCCATGGGTGTATGAAACCCAGAGCAGACCAGTAAAAATTAAAGGAGGGAGAGATCCTGAAAAGATCCATCCCTTGTGAGTGGTGAGGTCAGACAAGAATTGCCTGGGAAAGGTGAGACACGTGGTGCTGGGGGCTTTGGGAGCAGATATTTGTTCCTGGAAATAGTTCTTCACAGGGAGAAAAAAGCCACAGCTTTCTGCATGAAAGGGCTGATCTAGCTCAAGGGCTGACTTCACAGATAAGCTTCATGCCAGATCCACCCCCTTTCCTCAGCATTTTGTTTCCTACCATACAACACTGATCTACGTCTGATCAGCGTGCTGGCATTCACAAATCTCATTCACAGCTCTTTCCATGAGTTCAGACCTCTCATGGAGCATGGAGCTTCTTTTCCAGTGCAAGAGGCCATTCCCTGGGCACAGGGCAGGAGCCAGGCCACAGCACTGTGTGGCAGACAGGGTGAGAGGTAACCCCAGAGAGAGCTGCAGGGTTGGATGAAGCTCAGCCCAACTCTTGCCAGGTCTCTGCATCCCAGCCCTGAATTCCAGAGGGCACCTGAGGTTACAGCACAGAGCCCAACCACCTGCTCCAACTAAACCCTTCTTCCTGCAGAGATCAGTATCAGCCAGCACACAGCCCATATGAGTGATCCCTGCATTTAATCCTATTACCTAAACAAGAGGAGTTGAGCAGTGTGTCACACTGAGCCAGGAAATGGGGGAGCTTTAACAGTTTGTGTTTATGCAGGAAATGTTTCTGTGCCCATGGCAAATCCACATCAACCCACAACCCAAGACAAGCTTCCAAGAATGATGAAGATAACATCTTGTTAGCAGCAAATACAAAGACTTAATTAAATTATAATGTAGCAGCTTTTCAAAATGTCTGGGAAACCTTACTGGAAATTAAATACAATACAAAAAAAAAAAAATAGAAAAACTAAATCTGTAGGTATAAGGCAGAGGAAATTCTAGGTATCCACACTTTTCTTATTCTAACTCTGCTCATCCTTACCCTTACTTGTTCTTCTCACCTTCATCTTCTCTTGAAAGTGTTTGCACCACTATGAAGATGAAATGGTGAGAGGGGGGAAATGGTGAGGAGGAGATAGATTCCTCATAACCTGGGTTTAGCCTCATAGCAAAGTTGTTCATAATGAAAGTGGTAATCTGTGGCCTGGAGGAAAGCCTGGAAGGAAAACAGGCAAAGCAGGCAAAGAACCAGTAAAGCAGTGTAATTAAAGGTGTAAGAGAAATATCTTGAGCATCATTGCAGCTCTAAATAAACCTCCATACTGGTTCTTATGCTCTTCAAGGGGTTGTTTCTGGTTCCATCCTAAGACTGAGAAGAAAACTCTTCTGTCAGATTTATACCTCAAGTATTCAATATCTTGTTCTTCAGTGCTTCATATTTATAGAAGAAGAAAATATTGCAGTGGAGATACACTGTGTGGTAAGGATCCAAGAGGGGATTTAAATTCATGACAGCTGTGATACAAGAAATGTATTTTGCTTTTATAGCTGGATTTATTTTTCTCTTGAAAGGAAAAAAAAAAAAAAAAAAAGCAGAATAAATTGCAGACAAAAATTGCAGTTTTTCTAGAACTGGGCCACCAGTAGTTATTTCTTCCAAGCTAACTCCTCACTTACAGACACTATTCAAAAGAGGCACAGAAAAAGCCTTTTCTTACATTACACAATGTAATAATTTCTTGCAAATGGATTACTTTGCACATAAAACAAAATTCTTACATCCACAGTGTAAATTCTGAATAGGATTTTCTGCCCTCCTATTCTGTCTTGTGGAGCTCAATGATGGCAATAATGAAGCAGAGCACAAAAATATTATGACTTTTGGTAGGGACTTGTTTTTGCAATGTGAACCACATGTGCTGCTTACAGACCAAGCTGGGGTAGGCATCCTGTTTGTGAAATGTCACCAGATTAATGGCATCAGTAGCAATTGGCGAAACAATGAAGGAGTCTGCTCTTCAGCATACCTAGAGGGCAGCTTCTCCAGAGCAGAGTGAAGAGTGAAGACACATTACCAGAGCACCAGCTGGCCCAGAAAAAGCCTGCTGGGCTGTGCAGCCTCAGTGTCTAAAAGCAAGGGTCTTCACTCAAACACTCAGGGAAATTCAGCACAGTCTCTTGCAGAACATTTGCATTTATCTAAATAAATCTCTCAGATGGGTCTCTCACAGAATTGCCTGCTCTAGGTGTAATTCAGCAAGGTTTAGAATCAGATCCAAGCTTCTCTCCATCCTTATTATTTCACATTTTCACACAAGACTTCGTGATTATTGGTTTGGAACATTAAAATGCAAATGATAGAGGAAGCAATACATATTTAAATGTACAGTGTCAGCTTGGTATAAAAGCTCTTCTGGAACAGAATGACACTGTTTTCTTCAGTTACTTCTAAAAGTGGCAAAATAAAAATGAAAGGAGGGGGAAAAAACTTCAGGCCTATTTGCATTCATGCTTTATTGGTCATGCTGAAAGAAAAAGCTTAGTAAGCTTGGAGGGGGAGGCAGAGGGAGAAAAACAGTCATTAGTGTAAATGCAACCAGCAGCTCTCTGAGACTTCCCAGGCAGCATTAGGAGGAGGAGGAGAGCATGCCAGGAGCAGTGGATTTGGAACAAGGCTGACCTCCTCTCTACAGGAAAACAAAGAGGAGCTTTAAGTTACCTTGCCTCTGTCACTTCTGGAATCAATATCCTCTTCACGTAAACACAAAGGCGAAAAAGTGAAGAAAGGGCAAAACCAGGGCAGAATACAGAAAGCCTCTCTGCCTCCTATCCCATCCTTGTGGGATGCCCTGTTATTTTCTGAATTTAACTTCTAGCTAAAGAGTGACAGGAGGTCACTTATTCTCATGATGGTTTATACAAAGCTTGTATGGTTACCAGGGCAATAAAGAATGTTTCTCATTTTACTTTTTTTAATAACACTTACCCACTGCCATATTCAGTCTTTCCTGAAGAGGCAAAGCAAGACTTTAGAAGTGTGGAAGATATTTTTCATAGTATAAAGTGTCAGCTCACAGCTGTGTGCCTTTTCATTCCCCATTTTCACTCCAGACTAGGCATTAGGACTTCAGTGTTACGTGCTGGTTTTTGGGGGGTAAAGGACTCAGGTGGCTGAGCTATCACTACAAGCAATTTCTCGTGCTACCATAAAATATCCAGGCACTTACCACCATGGATATATTTCTGCTTCCCAAGGAAGGACTGCAGAATTCAGTTCTGCTTTAGGAAGAGCAGGTGTGAATACAGATTGCAGACAGTCCCAAAAGGTAGCTCTGTATTTAGTCTGCAGCTCTGCTGTGAAGCTGAGGAGCATCTGGACACAGGCCTGGACTGGCTCTCTGTTGTGGAACAGCTTGTCTTGATGAACTGACAAACTCAGCAGAAAACCTAATTCAGGCCCCTCTCCTGCATGCACCCACACACTCAGGCACAAACAGTCCCTCTCAGGTATAGCTTAAATCAGTTCCCAGAATTTAGTCTTAACATGTCAAAAGTGTTTTTGCTGGAGGACTTGTGTCTGCATTAGCTTTTGGCAGCATAGTGAGGAGAGATGGGAAAGTAACACCCTTGGTTGAGGGAGCTAATGAGTTGGCAAAACTCCTGTCATGTGTACCAGCCTCTAGTGAGAGCACAATTAGGAGCTTTGAAACTTGTAGCCTTTGCAAGTATTTACATTTCAATTATCACAGGATTGGAAGCCAGAAGATTACAGTAAAACAGAATTGAAAGAAAAATAAGAAAACTTCCTCTCAGGGAGCTAGTCACTCACAATTTCTCAGCTGCACTTGTTTCTAAGTTGTGGATAATCAAGTTTCAGAGGGAATTAGCTTGTTGGATCCCACTGCTAGCATTTCCCTTTAGCACTTAGGCTGCCTTGTGCTCACTCCAAGGATGTGGTCACTTCAGCTGGGCTGTGGCCAGCAGCTGTGGGTGGGTGCCCTGCTCTTTTCTCTGCTGTTCTTTCCCTTCAGTACATGGAAACCTGAGACCCTTTATGTCTCTTACCCTTCAAAACGACCTCTTCCATTATGTGGATTTATTCTTTTAAATGGAAATACATTCCAAACAGTGCCATCCACTCTGCCTCATCCCTGCTCTGGCATTATGCAAGTGAAAGGCCAGCTGTTCCCTGCTCTCTGAGCTCCAGTCCTTTCTGCCCCCAGCTTGAGACAGGCAAAACTTGCTGCTCTGTGCCAGTACATGAATCACACTGGAAATTATGATGAGTGTGAATTAAAATAGCCCAAGAAAATGCAATACAAACCTCCTCTTCATTAGCTGAATGTCAGCAACAGGGTAACAGTCACCAAAGGGAATCCAAGGCTACATCCCAAAGGATCCAGCCAGTTATCTAAAATCTTTCTGGAGGCAACACTGTCCCAAAAGCAAGTCAGTCAATCATTTGTATTCCCCTCAGTAAGGGTCAAACTGGGTAATCACCATAACTGTTTCCCTTTAAACTAATAACCCCTTTCTAAAACTTGTTTTGGTTTAGCTTGTTCTGGATATCTTTACAGTCAATTTCTGGTAATAAACTTCTTTCTGAGACGTAATTACAAACAGTACTGCCTAGGCTGCAGTTTATCACCAACAGAAGAGGTTTCTCCTGCTTTCCTCATCCTAGAGCCTTCTCATCCAGCAGAGTGCATGGTGGTATTGCCCTTCATTTGTACTTACACCTTTTTTCTTTATAAGCTGAGCTTCTTTTATATATATATATATATATAAATATGCATGCATATATGTCCGTGTGACCATTATCATTTTGACATATGTTCATATGTTTGACTTTTTTCCTGGATGTTCCATAGATTGCTGAGATGTAATGCATCAGCTCTATTGAGTGCTTCTGCATCATTTCTCTCTTCCAGAACTCAAATCCTAGTACTTGAATTCACAACTCTTGACCTCTGTAACCACTCCATTATATCCTCTGCATCATTTTGAAGATGTGTTTTACATTGTGTTTCCTACCTGCTGTTGTTCTTTTCAATAAATAACTAGCTTGCAGTCTAAAGAGTGATGGAAATTTAAAAGAACCTACCTTGTATTTAGCTAAGAAGTCTCCAGAGGTGCAGTTAGCAGCTGCATTAGTGGAGCTAATAAAATGGAGCAAACTACTATTGACTGGAAACATTCTGAAATTCAAGGAAGGAAGAAGACAACAAGGTTCATTGACAACCAAAATGTAAAATTGAGATATAGGTTGCTACACAGAGGAGCAAAGAGAGGTAGTACCAATACTGTTACATGTCCTTGTTCCAAAAATACCTGTTTTCACAGATATCTCATTGCAGTTACTCAGAGAGAGATACTGGTAAATCTCATCTTCAGAGTACAGATCTGGTAGAAATATCATTTAGCTAATAATTAAGCATAACCAGAATGCAAACAAGATGTTTCTCTTTAGCTTTCCAGGATATGGGATGCATAGGATATCTGAAGCTGCTGAACAAAGCACTAATTATGCAATGTGCACAATAACCTGATAGACATCTAGTCACATTACACCTTGATTTTAAAAGAAAAATATTCTAGATGTGTATATGGACTATAAAACCACTTGAAGTTACTAAAATTTGAATTTTGGGGTTTTTTTTAAGCAGGAGTACACAGGTTTATGTTTCTGTGGAGAAGTTTCATTATGAGTAGCTACAGTCCAATCACAGAGCACAGGACCTATCCCCATTGTGCCTGAATGCCAGAGGGTAAAGATGATGGTATCCTCTGTGACTGAGGACCTCCAGGCTTGGATGGAGTGGGGATTACTTGCCTGTGTTAATCATCAGTGCTGTACTTCTCTGTCCCCAGCCTCATCTGGCTGCTCTCAGGTGGCTTATGCTTCCCCTGGGAAATTCACCCAAGCCTATTTTTCTTTTTCTTTCAGCATCCAGCTCTGTGTTCCCAGACATGTAGGGAATTGGCCCAGTGTGTCACAGGGAGACACATCAGCCTGCGCATCAGGCGAACAAAGGGGTTGGCTCAGCTCCCTCTGCTTCTGCTTTAGTCACAGGAGACACCCAGGCTCAGGGATCCCAGGAAGGTGTTCCCATGGGCCAGGGGGAGCCTGGCCCCTCAGCCAGCACACAGAGGGCTTCACCTCACCCAAATTTACCTGGCCAGAAGTGAAGTCTCTCAGCTGAACTGGTGTCTGTTCCGCCTCTGCAGCCAGAGGCAATGGAGGGAGGCAGCCCTTGTTGATTCATCCCTTTGTATTCCAGGTACATGGGTAGGTGGGATGAATCATTGTCTGGCACCACCTCCATTGACTGCAGAAAGAATTAGGCAACCAACTTAGGTGAGATGCTTAATTTCTAAATGAGTAAAGCGAGGTTAAATTAATCGCTCCCTGTGTTGCACTCTAATGGGGAAGGCTAATGACTGCAAATTATTTGAAGAGAGAGGCTGTTCCTTACCTTAGTAAAACAAAATCACTTTGTTACTTGTTTTCAAGCTGTGCTATTTGTTCTGATGGGCGGATCACCGCTCTCTAATACAGCAGGTAAAATGAGGGGAGAGGTCTAAATCATTGATACAATATTGCCAAGTGCTTGTATCTTCTGCTGACATCTCACGGCATGTTCTGTTTCTTGAAGCCTTAGGCATTGTAAGCAAATGAGAATACCACCTTCTCTTTTTTTAATATAAACCAGAATTTTATGCTTCTAGTCATGCAGAAAACAAGGATGAAAAAGCATGATCTGAGTATGCCATACAAAGAAAAAAGTTAAAAACAAATAAAAAGTACCAAGGATATACTAAAAATAACAACTCCCTCATTTTAACCATTTTCCAAGTCCAACACAAGATTGCCTTCTTTCTGCTTTCAGTAGTTTTGCTCTATAATAAAACAGAATGAACCCTAAACTTTTTTGTGAACTTAGAATTAAAAAACCCAACAGTCTCCAGCTGGAGTATCCACTACAGCACAGTCAGTGAAAAACACCAATGACATTGGCTTTGTCACCTGTTCCTTCACCAGCTGGACCCTCCACGAGTTTCATTCTACTTTCTTTCACACATGGGGGCCACATGCAAAGCTCAGAGGCATCTCTGGCTGTTGCTTGTTGATTGGGCTGTTGTGTGAAAGTAGAAGAGAGTTCAGAAAGGTTGGGCTGTAACAGATGCCAGCGAGGTTTCATGGGTCCCCAGTCACATGGAAGACTCACACAGCTGTGGGCCAGACAAAATGCTTCTACTTCAACTTGTTGTCTCATTAGCTGTTCATTCCTTCAGGCCACAGGTCTCCTATAGTCAGCTGCAGGTTAAAACATTTGTCCCACCCAGATCAAGAAAATCTATTCTATTTCAGCATGTAACAAGGTTCTTTCCAAATCTTGAGGAAGACAATAGAAGCAAGGCTTTAATAATGGGGATTAATGAAAGAATGCACTCTAGATATTGAAGGATAATTCAAGAAAGCACAACCAACGCCACAGTGAGCAGGTTCTTCACTTGGGGATTTGGCAGAGGAAAAACACATAGAAGTGCAGTTCTCAGTTTGGAAGCAATGCTGCATAAGCATGGGGATGATGGAGTAGGAGTCAAAGAGCTTTCTGTTACTATTTTTCTAACTTAGTAGGGTTGTTGGTACATGTATCTTAAAATGAAATTAGGAAGGGACTCAATGCAAAAGGAGTGTTTATATCACCCAGCAGTTGGAGATTCAGGACTCAAACCTTGGAAGACAACTTCTGTCTTTCCTGGGCAAATCGCCGCTCTCTCAACCTTCATTAAGTAGCTACATTTTAAATGGACCTATTCCACTTCATCTTCCATGGATTGTGGATATTTTAAATCATCTTTGAAACAGTCTTTGAAATGTTGCAAGGCAAGGAATTATAAGCAGCGCAAAGTATGACTAATGTTTGTGTGAGTCATTGATTGTGCTACCGAAAATAGTTTGAGAGAAATGAATATGCACAAAGTAAGGCTGATCCTGCAAATTTCAAAGATCTCCTGCCATGTGTAGGGTGGATGTGAGTACATCAAACAAAGTGCTGGGATTTTCCCAAGCACCCCATGATAGCCTGCTCCAGCCTGCTGCCCCGAGAGGGAAAACACTGACTGCCAAGCCAAAGCTGAGTGCTTTGGATGTCCCGCCGTGACCTGTGGGAAAACAAGGAAGCCTGGAAGAGGAAAAGCGCATCTCCTCCATAAGCAGATGAAATTTTGGGAATACTGACCTAAAATGCCCTGCCTGGCCACACTGCCTGCAGAAGCACTGGTGGAGAGCTGACCCCGACGAGCCAGCCATCTGGTACACGCAGTGAGCTGCAGTGGGAAGAAAGGGGTGCTGTGTTCCAGCAGCACTGTGGCCAAACAACCAGCAGCAGTCAGGGAAATGGCCTTATTCTTTTGGCAAAAGCTTCTCCATGTATACATGTGTCTGTTCTCTCACCCACCCCCTGTCTGAATGAGAAATCAGGGCCTTCTTGACATGAGGCAGCACATGCCAGATGCCGAGCAGTCAACAAGACAGATGCTGCCAGGAGGACAAAAGAGGTAATCATATAAATACTTAAAAGCTCCTTTTAATCAAAATGTTCATTGTACTTTTTAAAAGGAAAGTACTTTTTAATAGCTATTTGATTCCTTTCAAAGGCAAGGAAGGGGTGGAGGAAATATTTCTTTAAGAGGATGAGGCATGCCCTTTTTCCCCCCATAAATAGAATAACTTATTTGAAACTTTCTTCCTTTTCTTTTCACAGTATTTTTTCCCCATGGGAAATTATAACAGAAGCAAACTTGGGACTACTTCTTTGCACATACATATTTCAATTTTGTGTACAATATGAATGGTGTGTATTCTGAGGAAAAGTGTTCTCTGGACAGGATGGAAGAGCCTTGGAAAGAAGTGATCCCCCAAAATGCCCCCAGCCTTCTGCAACACCCGGAAATCTGCCAGTGGCATTAGGCCTGCAGAAATCTGCCTAACAGTCTCCACTGTCTTCTTTCATTGTATATATCTGTATTTATTTCTAATACATCTATTGATTCACAGTCCTGATTGTAAGGGCAAATAAAAGGCTTATGCCTTTCCTCGATACAGAGTAAGCATGAAATGGAAATGCCTGCCTCAACATGCAGTGCCTGGACCATCAGCTGTCAGCATGGCCACTGCTGTCCTAGATCCTACAGGTCAGTGCTCACTGGAGTGGGATTCTTTGCTCTCCCATACCCAGGTGTTGTTGCAGTCACTGCCTGGGCTGCCAGAGAGGACAAAGATTTTACAAATAAGAAGTGGGTACAACACCTACGCTTGCTGCTCCCTCACCAGAGCACATCCTTGCTCTGAGGAAGGCAGGGCAACAGCTGCCTAAAAGTTTCATTTTAAGGCCCAGCTGCCCTCCCAGTCTTTGGGAATGGCATCATTGCGTTTGCCCTTTTCAGCTGTGTGGAGAAAAGCAAAGAGGGACAGCAGCAGCAGGACGTGGCGTACCCAGACTCCCAGAGGCTCCTTTCTCCCAGCCTCTCTGCATCCCTCCCCTCTCCCTGTGAGGATGCTGGCATGGATCATGAGCGGGCTGAGGTCCCAGGGGATGGCACCATCTGCAGTGAGGCTGATGAATTAGATTCTGCTCACCAGTGGCAGGCAGCACAGACAACACCCTGCCTACTCAGCTGAGGCAGAGGTAATGATGGGGGAAGAAACCTTGTTTTGTCATTGTGTCTCTTCCTGAACACATTCCAGACAAATGTTTCCTTACCTTTTCTCATTTGTGAAGGCAGTCTCTGCAACAACTCCCACAGCAAATTCGCTGCTAGCTTCCATCTTTAGGATCCTGCAAGTCCTAAGCATGCTCTGTCACCCTTTGGGTACATAAAAAGCATAAGATCAGAGTCGTTTCTTTTTTTCTCATAGTTTGTCTCACTTTTGTGTAAAGTAACTTCTTCATGTGTCACAAAGAATTCAGAAGTAGTTTGTAGTAGTCATGTCCAACGCAGGTGCTCTTACTCAGGTTTTGCCTTTCATTTCTCTCAGAAAGGGATGCCAGACTTTTATCTGGCGATGGATGTTGTCAAACCTGTGGAAAGCTTTGCAATGCGACCCCAGATGATTACTCAATAGCGTGTTCCAGATGTGGCACATCTCCATGACTGATGGCTGCCAGATGGCTGCTTGGGTGAGGGCAGAAAAAAGTACTATTTTAACATGTTTTTGTCTAACACCACCCCTTGGTCTTCAGGAGAAGGCAGACCCTAGAGGCAGTGTTCCTGCAGAGTTTAAATACAGAAGCTCATTTTGACTCACACCACGGTCACTTTCTATGCTGTGTCCCAAATCACGAGGGCTGGTTTCCTGCATAGCCAAGAGCAGAAAAGCAGGGAAAAGAGGGTTGTTCCCATCCTGACAGGAGCTGAGTCTTTGCAGCACACAAATCCCAACAAAAGCCTTTACAGAAATCACAGTGAGATCACTGCCAGGGCAGATGCAGCCCTTGGGGGCTACATCTCTCCTCAGTGATCAGAGGATGCTCAGGTGATGGGACAAGGGTGCTTGTGCTGTCAGCTTGTCAGGGTCCTGCCATGCAGAAGGGGCATGGCCCAGCTACAGCTCCAGGCTGGCCTGATGGGCTTCAGCCACTGTTTTTCTCATAGCATCCCTCAGTCTATAGGAAATGTCATTCAGACCACTTTCACAGAGCAGGAAAATGCCAGGAAAATGCCAGCTGATATGAGTATTGCCATATTTAACAATTGCTGTTTAATTTCACATGACGCCCTCTATTTTGAGGGACTGCCCCTCCTAAACTTCTTAAATTCTACATGAAAAAAAAGCAGAAAATCTGGAAAAAATTATTTGATTTCTATTCCAACCGAGATCTAGTGGTGATATTGCCACTAACAATGTCAATAATGAAAAGCAGTTTGTCTTTCTGTACAAACCTCACTACCAGCAACTCAGCTGAAGAGATCCAACCAACTTGTTCCAGTAGAGACACCATGAGTTAACAAGGCATAAACCTTCCTGTAGCAAAACTTCCTGTGCCAAGCTTTTTTCTGTGCCAGCTAAGTACACAAAGAAATATTTAATGTTCAATGAACAGCCTGGTTTGATAGAATACCAAAGAGCTGAAAGGTGCCTGTTAATAGCAGAGAGCCCTACTGTATGGGGGTAGCACAGAGCTGTTCCCATCAAACCTTCCAGAAGGGTGGTCCTTCTACCCACCCTAACCTACCTCTTGGGGCTGGGGCAGGAGAGGGCCCTCACCTCCTTTTTGCCTCCAGACCCAGGCTGGTGGTTAAGTTTCTGGGGTAGCTTCCTGCAGGGTCAGAATTCAATCCCTCTAACATGAACTGTCAGGACTAGAGCACCTTGAATTGTTTGCTGTTACTAAGCTATACAACGAATGCCACTTATTATTCCCATTCATGAAGTTTCTCCAAGAGGAAGTGACTTTTCAAGCATGGGCTTTCTTACAGGAGTTTGCATTAGTTCAGGGTTTGTTTTAGAGTTCATGGCTCTGAGCATTCGAAATCTTTTGCTGTGCAAGCTGTGACCAAAGCTGCCATCCAAGTTCTTCTTTAGTTGGGACAATCAAGGAATTGCAACTAGGACTTGCATTCTCTCCCACTTAAAATTGTTGAGTACATGTACCATGATTTTTAGAGGGTTAATAAAAATAGATGCAGGAGTGTTATGTGGGCACAGCTTTTTTTGACTGCTGGTATTTATGATGCTTGGCTTCTACAGTAATTCTGCAAGTCAGAACATATTCATGTCTGTAAAAGGTAACAAAAGGGATTAGAGGCACCAGCCATGTGAGTCAGCAGCTTTTATTTTTACAGGCATTTTTGAATACTCATTGGTTGTATTAACCAAAGGGTCTCTCCTGCCAACTGAACAAAATGTGGCATGTTGTATGGTAGAGGAAATACTGTCAAAGAGGCTGTGTGTAAAGCCAGTCCAAGCAGAGGGCCAAGTTAGGTGTGTACTCAAAATCCTTTGTGGTAGCTTCAGATAGCAAACTGATTGCAAAGTGAGCATCCCTGTAGCCTTTCTGTCCACTACCAGAGGAATGAATGGGTCAGCAGAGGGGATCCAAAATTGCTGCTTTGCCTCGTAGAGCTCTTGATGGTTGGCCACACTCCCCCCACAGCTGCACACAAATGTGGAGGAGGCACTTGCATACTCCTTCAGCAGTTGTCCTGGTAGAGCTGACAGGATTCAATGCACACAATCCACACTTCTTACTTCTCCAAACAGCACAAGTGATGTCAGTGACTCCTGTGGTGTCCTGACCTGGACACTGCAAAATCTCCAATGACATTTTCTTGAGTTCTGTGGAAGCTGGATCAGTTCAGACTTTTCCCTTCCTATCAACAGCCTTTCACAGTTCTGAAATGCTTCTCTGAAGGCTTAATTTCAGGTGTTTTTACATTTTCTGTGTAAAAACAAAGAGACTGCAGATTGAGTGTGCCTGCAGTAGCACATAAGATATTCAGCTCTTCCTTGCAGTAGGAGGCAGCTGATTCATGCTTCATTAACCTGAACAAAATTTGTAATCTCCCCTCTATCCCTAAGCAATAATTAACAGCTGAGTTCTGTAATGACTTCATGTTTTACTAAGGCTTCATTTTTTACTAAATATAAATCAGCACATTTACTGGCACATTGAGGAGTATTACCATTAATAATTAAAAACTGAACTACAACTGTCCAAATAAATGAAAAGAGCATGTTTTATAATGCATGATTTTTGCTCCTATACTGCATTTAGTCACTTCCTAATTCGCAGCATCTACTGGTTAACTGCAAATTAATGCTATTCTGATGCACGTATGTTTTAGCAATGAATTTTTAACATCTGTAGTTATTCTCTCTCTTTGAAAAGTACCAGTGAATACAACTGGGAGGGAAAGTAACTGGCCAGAAGAAAAGAATGAAGGGTAAACAGAACAGAAGAAACCCACAAGACACCCAGGAAATATCCTACTTTGCATTTTGTCTTTTAATCACCAGAACTCACCAGAAGATATTTTGCTTTGCAGGATTTCTGAGTTCTTAGCCTTGTGGAAAATTACAACAACCTCATAAGGACGAGACCTGATTTTGTCCAATTATTTAGAGAGCAACACACAGATTAACATGTGGACTTGGGAGAAAAAAAAATGAGATAGAAAAGAAGATTGATAATCATAATTAAAGGTCTATGAGACACTTATATTTGATGCTTTGTTACTGAGGTAGGTTGTATTGTCTCAGTGCCAGTGGAACTTAACGGCAAGTCATTAAGCATCAAATCACTAATACTGATTTTAAATCAAATAATGTCTCTTTGAGATTTATCTGTAAGAGCTTGGGTGTCTGAAAAATAATGTGGTACTTAATCATTAGACCAATTAAGGGCTGCAGGTTAAATATGCTCCACAAAAGAGAGCCAGTGTTTTCTGCAAGATAGAAAACTCTGATTCTGATTTCATTTACCAAGAGAACTCCTGCTAAGTCAAAAATTTTAAGTCTCGTCTATGAAATCAGAATCGGACCCAGTCTTTCAGATTTTTATTTTTCCACCAGGAGATTAAAGACAAGACTTCATTACATGTGATAAACTTCTGAGTGTAAGAAAGAGACACAAACAAAATAGATTTAATAAAAGCATGTATCTTTCTTTTTTACCTTCTAGTATAATGTACATATATTCACCTTCCTGTTTACATTGTAAAAATAGCCAAAATCAATGAAAATAAAATCACTTCCTAGCTAGAACTTTGAAAGAAAGCTTGAGCCTGGAGGAAATTTCACAGCTGAGCCGTAGACTCATGGGGAAAACGAGGCTTTATAACACCAGTGCTGCTGACACAACCTTCAGTGCAGAGATGCTGGCAGTTCTTACCATGTGTGCAAGGTCTTTTAGTTTAAGAAGTGATAAAAAAAATTGAAGGCAGCTGCTTTCAAAGGCTTGACTTTAGGTCTTGCTATGAGTGGGTTGCAGTGAGGGGGATACATAATTGTAATGCATGATATCTCTCTTTCTCTCTCTCTCTGACCAAACCCTCTTTAACACACTTTTTTTTTTTCAGACAGAATTTCTTTTGCAGTGAGGAGTAGAGAAGTTCTGAACAGAGTATTATCATATATAGCTATACAGCAAATTGACCAATGTAATGGGGAGGACCATAGAAGCTGCAAACACCAGCACTAAGGAGGAAAGAGGAGTCCCAGATACAATTGTTTCTCTGCTTCCAGCAGGGTACAGATTCTCTTCCTTGCTATATCTCCGTGGAGGATTCAAAGCACAATCACAGTGCAGCCAACTGTGCTCCTGCCCACTTGGGCTGTACAGTCCCCATGAATCCTGTGGAATGACAGATTTTTCTAGGAGACACTGCAGCTCTCTTTCTTTGCTCAGTGGAAAAAAAAAAACAACTAAACAAAACAAAAAAAAAAAACCCCACCTAAATATTTTATCCCAAAGGTCAAGCCCAGGAAGAAAACAGAAGAGTGAATGAGGACATGGATTTACAGATTTTCCTACTATGGCTGCATGTGCTTTCCTACAGGGCAGTTCAGGTTAGCACAAATAAGGCACCTTTTGGGGCCTCCACAGAAATTGAAATAGCAATGATTGGCACTTCTCATGCTCTTTTCCTGGGGGTAGCTCTAAGCTGTTTAATGTCACCTCACTGAAAATCCACAGCAGTTCTCTCTCTAAGATGCATTTGGCTAACCTTTTGCAGCCCTCCAGGCAGGGAGAGGGGCAGGAATTCGAGGTGGGTGGCAGGGGTACAGAAGCAATCTTACATGATTTTACAGTGAGATCTTTGGGGAATGCAATTGGGTCTCCATGACAAAGAATTGCACTGCTATAATGTGTGCCAGAGTACCAGGAATGGTGCTTCCCACACCACTGCCCTGCAGCTCCACTGACAAACTGCAACACCAGCCACACAGGGATTCCTGTTGCCCCTGGGCTTATTGGTTTAGTACTTCGGCATGAGTCATCATGATTATTTCCCACTGGCACCTGCTTGTTTGTGGCACATCCTCATGAGAAGCATAATGAAGGAAATGCACCCAACCCACAGCAATGTGCAGCACATGGTATCAAACATATTCCCTTTAATGCCACCCGAGGGACTCTCATCAGAATACCTTGCAGTACATCAGCCAGAGACATTATTCCAGGCCTTCTTCTTGTTGGAATCTTTGAGTCCGAATAGAGAGCTGAGATTTCTGAAATTATAACTACCCACTGCCAAACCCACACTAATTTCACGATGTGAGCTGTGGGCCACATTTCTAGATTACATGTTTGTAATCTAGAAAGTAGAAATCAAAGATCTCCTTACCTGTCATTTAGCCTCCAGTTTCTAAAACACTAGCTTTGCTTCTCTACCCTGTTAACTGTTTCCTCACTATTTATCTGCTACAGGATTTTTGCTGTGGGGAAACTTTCATCTTTCACACTAGAATTTGGCAGAAACCAGCGTGGAGCCTTGAGGGTATGTCTGGGAAGCAGGCGATGTCTGCTGTGTCACTTGGTTTCACATCTCTGGGAAGTCACGGAGCGGTGAAGGCCTGAAATGGAAATGGCCTTTCGCATGCCTGGGGGTTATGACCCCATCTGCTGCCTAGGCCACCGACCTTCCACTCCATACCCTGAATGCCCAGCTCTGCTGGAGCTCCTGCCTCAAGGACTGACTGCAGATGGTCCATGGGAGCCATCCTGCTCCTTCTCCTCCTGACTCCATCCCTTCAGGGAGGAAACGCAGACCTCGAGCTGCGAGAAGAGTCAAGGACATGGTTCATCCTTACCTTAATTGGAAAATGCTGGAGAGATGCAGCCAGCCATCTGGCTTCTCCATCAGGTTGTCAGCACTGTTTCACAGAGGAGTCTTGAAAGCCGGGAAGTGACCCTGGATCACTGGTGAGGAAAGGAAGGGGCTACTGGCCCAGCATTTCTGATTTCAGCTTCTTGTGACCCCAAGAATACCACAGATCTTTGCTGAGCGTTACAAATCAGCCCATCAGAGAGAAAATTTTTATTCAGAGACCAAAGTTACTTTAAAGATCTGGATTTTGGAAAAGAATGAAACAGAAGTGAAAGATTCATTCCTGTTCAGCATTTCTGTCCATCCACAAGAAGCCCAGGAGTTAGTAAATCTGTCAGAGTTGTTTTAATAAGTCTCAGCTAAAGCATAATTCACTAAATCTGTCAATACAGAAAAGCTTTATTGCTGTGGAAAAGTAGATCCACTCAGTGCAAGCATGTATTTTGCTAAATGTAGGAGGATAATGGACATGGATAATCTCCTACTTTTGCTGCCAGTTTATATTGTTTATTAACAGAAGTCTCTCTTCCCAATTGCCATAATTTTGTAGTGTATGTGTATAATTAAACAGAGACATCTATACACACAGAGTTGCACATAAATGTGTACCTACATGGAGAGTTTTCCACACTGTTGAAAGTGCTGCCCAGGCATCTCCATAATAAAAAAAAAAGTATTACTTGCTAAAATCTTTCTCAGTTAAACTTTTTGGCTGAATTGTGGCAGTTCTGAGTAAGTTGTTATATCTCTCTCCTTAGCTCTATGGCTGGAAATGGGAAGAACAGACCTACATATACATCTCTTTGAGGTATCTCAGGTGCTGGAAGGAGGGCAGAAACTCCCAGGATAAAAATAGAGGACATGACCTGGGGCATGTTCAAGGTTACACACAAGTTCCTGGTGACTGATGCAGGTGTTTCATCAGGCTCTGCATGAGGCACCAGGCTGTCCATTGTCTGATAAGGCTAAAAAGAAAACCAGAACAGGTACACTGTTCATTGCACAGCTGCACAGTGTCCGTCCTCAGGAAGAGCTAAAGCTTCTGACAAAACAATTATGTGAGGGGGAAGTGAAAATCTGTGTTTGTATTGGGTATATCCACACATGCATGCACAGGGTTACTGTTGTGAAAACTCCAAGGGCAACTTTGTCACAGTCATTTCCCTGCAGCTTTGCAGCCATGAAAACCTAAATGCTCTTCTAATATTGGACTTTTGGTACGGTGTTTTATGACTTCATTTGTCATGTAGTTCTTTCTGAGGTACTGCCTTTATTTTTGCTTTAAACTGGAGGATATATTGAGAAAGAGTGATAACCTGCCTATAACAGGGGGCAGAAAGAACAATGTCTCTGCCCATTTTTGCACAAAACAGAGGCAAAATATTCAGTGTAAGAGAGTTTTGATGACACCATATCATTCAAGTCTTTCTCATATTTTCCAGTAATGGTGCTATTATGTATCTTTGATTCCTTTTATGATTACAGTGTGTGACATCCTAGTGCAGTGCATGAATTTATCCTTTTGCAATGATATGAAAGCTTTCATTTCCACTTCAGTGCTTCCCTTATCTACCAGCTGCCCATCACTCTCTGTCTCTTTGGCGCCTTCTCTTTTTCCTCACTCCTTACCTTCCTTCCCCCAAAAAGAAGAAATCAATTTTCCGCTGAAAAATAATCTTGGTGTGATAACTTTCTGACCCTGGCTGGAAATACGTGTTATAAATGAGACCTGCTTGCCCCAAATCCGTGAAGGGGAGATGAGAGCTAGACAGCACCTAAAATGGAGAGTGTGTAGAAGTCCCACAGATGTGCAGCAGGGATACTCCATGCAGGACTAGGAAGCCTGCAAAAATATCTATCCCTTTGCTCACATGGGTGCTGCAATCACAGTGCCCAAAACAGCAACAATTTCCTGTATAGTATGGTAAGGGCACAGGTGGCCTGGGAAAATGATTATTTTGGTGATGCACAGGAATGACAATGACTGATAGATCAGAGAGCTCTGATGTGTCCTAACTAAACCCAGATCCCTAAACACCCAAAGAGTGCTCTGCATGCTGGGGAAAGGGAAGGGGAAGGGGAAGGGGAAAGGGAAAGGGAAAGGGAAAGGGAAAGGGAAAGGGAAAGGGAAAGGGAAAGGGAAAGGGAAAGAGAAGGAGAAGGTTCCATCGATGTGGCCCATGGACATGGCACTGACCTGCTTCAGGATGATCACACACTCCAGCTGCAGGCAGCTAGTGGGATGAATTTGGATCTCTTTTTTGAGGAAATCCTCTCACCTCTCTGACCATAGACAGAGTCTAGGAACAGGACTCTAGCCTTGGAAAATAAATTAAAACACTGTGAGCATTTGCTCTTTCAAACCTCATTCTTCTTTCCCACATGCTGAAATTCTTTTTAGAGAAATGGTTTATTTTCATTTTATGGGATTTTTATGTTTGCTTGGGGGGGGGGGGGGGGTTGTTTGGTTTGGTTTTTGTTTGGCTCTTTTTTGTTTGTTTTTAAATAACAAGGATAAAAACGACTGAGGCAAGAGTCAGGCACTTCTGACTGTATGCAATGAAAGCCACTCCCTGTAGAAATTTAACTCCCTGTAGGGATGTCTGCAGGTCTGAACCTCAGTCCTATAATCTGCCTGCCCTGAGCTGCAGCAAACTGCCCGTGGTGGCCGGGCTTGTGCTTTTGGGGATGATGCCACTGTTCCCCATTGTCACCTTGGCCAAGCCCCTGGAACACTCCCAGTGCCTCTCCTTGCTGCTGTTTTACTGGACCCCATCTGCTTCCAGGAAAGGAGAGGATGGTGCCAGCCCCAGAGGACAGAGTGACCACCACAATTCTCACCCAGGGAGGTGCCAAAGTGAAAGCAACCATGACACCCTGGCAGTGGAGCTCCTCTGCTTCTCCTCTCTCAAACAGCACTCAGCAGCATACAGACCACAGCCGCTCTTGCTGTAAAAGGCTGCTCCATTGATCCCAGTGAGCACTTCAATCCTCTCCACAGATAAATTAACCACAGGTGTGTTTTATCTCCACATACTTTTCTGGAGTTACACAAGGCCTTCCTAGAAGTAAATTTGGTTCATTGGGTTTTAGCCTTTGATATATCCCCTTACGCAAAATGTAGCTTAGAAAATATGTATTTATCATGTTCTCAGTAAAAGTAAAGAGAAAAAGCCACGATTTCTTCAGAGAAAAAAAAAAAAAAAAAAGAAAAGAAAAAGCTGCTCAATCTTCAAAATTTCCTGGATGAAAATTATATAATCAGCTTAAGTTCTATTTCCTATTCCCTTCTCCAGAATAATATTAGTTTCTGCTTTCACAAAGCACATAGATCATCCTCAGCAGGAAGCCAGGTAGAGTACATTAAAGAAGAAATGATAGAGTGGAATGGGGTTTATGAAGAGAAGAGCAGTACCTGGTGGTCTAACCATGAAACATTGTCTGACTGAGGTAGGTTTAATCTTCTGCTACACAGACACCTTCTAAGCAACTTATCTACTTATGGGATACTTTTAATAGCTTTTTGGAAGCAATGAATAAGATCTTTCTTAGTGTCATGCAGTGATCCAGTATACTGCAAATAATTCCAGCTAGTAAAGGTGCACAGACCTCAGTATTTTCACATTTAAAATAAATATTTGCTCACTGAATCTTGCTTAGAGCTAGCCATAAAGTAAGGTACTACTCCAAACCAGAACTTTGTAACTACAAGTCTAATTTACATAGATACAAAAAAACAGAGATAAAATCTCGATTCCTGTCCAGATCAAAAGCAGACTAAATTTAAACATCATTTGATTTGAAGGCCTTTATAAAAACATGCAGTAACCATATATTATAGCTCATATATAATTTCAAATAGATGGTGGGAAAAGAGAGATGTTTATGTCTAATTCAGGCCTAACATTGAGATTGGCCATGTTTCTGATGAAAGGTATATCCATGTTCTAATAAGAGCTGGAAGTGTTGTGGAAGAAGAAAGCAACAACCCTTATAGCACAAGCAAACCCAAAAGGTTGTTAATTAGGAAATGTGACCCTGAGCTGTGTCTCTCCTTTTCCATCATTTACCTCCTCCAATGTAGATCTGAGGACTTGACTCCAAGAAGAAACCTGGGACACCAGCCCCTTCAGCATCATGTCCCAGAAGATGATGAAGGTGCTGGATGGGTCTTGCACTTCAGCTTGTATGACACACAGGGACCTTGTGCTGGCGCTGACAATTCACCAGCCATGGGTGCAAGGCGCTGTTGGAGACCTACCAGCACCAAGGTGGGCCACAGACACACTTGGCCACAGCTCCCACCTAGCTGGTGGCCCCAAGGAGCAGATCCATTTGGTTACAGGCACCAAGCACCCATGGTCACCTTGTGCAGAGCTGTTACCCCCCAGTCAGGCCTGGAAGTGCATTTTTCTTATCAAAACTGAAAGGGCCATTTATGAAATCAGCCTTTTCTCATCTTGCTGCTGTTTTGGGCCATGATACAAAAACAACCAAAAAATTGCTGCAGTTGGATACATCTGAGTCAGCTTCCTTTAACTCTCTTTACAGCCCAGGGAGAGAAGAATCCATGTTAGGTTAGCTAAACTTCCACTGCTTCTGTGTGTTGACACCTTTAAAACAAACCATTGGTGACAGGCTACTGCTTTTATTGCCACCTTCAAAATGGAAAAATACTGTTGCCTGTCTCCATCTCCCAAAGGTTTCACAACACTTAATTCATCCACTCCTCTGCTCACTCCTCTTGTAAATGGCTTTGAGATTCCTGAAGAGTAGGAAATTAGCAGATATATGTAAGGTCATTTTAGGTCACCCACCCTTTGTTATGATGTGGCTCTGTGTGATCAAGTTTAAGAGGAAATATTGTGCTCAAACCAATGCTAAACTCAGCAGGAGTGAAAATGTTGCACTGCTTAAAAAGTAATGTTTCTCTTTTGGCATACTCTGATATACTTATTCCTCATAAATGTTCAAGTTATCACTTCTGCTTGCTTTGAGATCTCAGCTGTAAGTAAAATCATTGCTAGAAAAAAACAACAAAAGAGCTTTCTGGACTGATCTATAATTTCCATTTACAGTGTTGCAGTCTGTGTGTGTTGAGGTTTAGAGGTTTTCCCTGGAAGCTGTTTTGGTCTGAGGAGTGTCCTTTTTCCTGCTCTGTCTTCATCTTTATGACTTGTTGTGCTCTCCCACTGCCAGCCCAGGGACTGCCTGAGTGCCAGCAGCACCTCAGCCATGCTTTTGCTCTGGCAGCCTCCGAGGGCCCAGTGCTGTCAGCAGGCTGGCAGTGGTAGGACACCTCCAGCAATGCCCCAGAGAAAGTGCTGTTGTCAGGAAGCATTTTCATGTTTATTTTTTGGCTGTGGTTGGTGGTGGGGACACAGGCACACTGGTGAAGCCAGGCAAAGCACCTGCTTCACTCACTCCAGCTCCTGTACCTTTCCCTACCTCCCAGTCCAGGTGTTTTCCAATATGGGAAATAGGGCTTGAGCTGCCACACAGGAAGATATGGGATGCCAGTGACTGCCTGCATTCTGAGAGACCCTGCAGCTGCCAGCTGTGACTTGCCAAATCCAAACCTGAACCCGAGTTCTCCCAAGGGGGCTGAGCATGAGGACAACTTGTGCAAACTGTCCAGGTCCCTTGTTCCCCAAGGGCAGGTGACTTTTCTCCAGCACAAACCCTACACAGAGTTTCCTTGGGGCTTGGTGAATGGTGTGGAGTTCCTTCCTCCTTCCCAGCATTTAAAAAGAAGGAAAATAACAGCATCATGTTTTTAACTGAGGCAATTCTGGTTGGTATCAAGTTTTACTGTCATCCCTGTTGTTGGTTTTTATGAGAGTCACTGAGCTGGATCCTTCACTGCCTGCACACACTCAGCACTGGCTTGGCTGGAGCTCTGGCTGCTGCCCTGGGTATGGGTGCTGCCAGAAACACAGCAAGGATGCAGTCACAAAACTTTACTCTTTTGCACCTCCCAGATAAGAAAAGTTCATAAAAACTATTTGAAAATGAAATATGAACACTGTTCTACTTCTGAGAGGTTTGTTAGTCTTTTCTTCCAGCAGCTTCCACATAATGTAGTTAAACTGACATCAGGGAAACAAGAAAGCACATATAAGGTCACAAAAAATGGCCAGGATAGGGCTCATTCATGTTTCTCTTGGCCTCCCCTGTGACGATGTTCACAGGGGTTCTTGGATTGGGGAAGAGATGAGGATCTGACTCCATGTTTCAGAAGGCTTGATTTATTATTTTATAATATATATTACATTAAAATTATACTAAAAGAATAGAAGAAAAGGTTTCATCAGAAGGCTAGCTAAGAATAGAATAGGAAGGAATGATAACAAAAGCTTCTGTCTCAGACAGGGAGTCCAAGCCAGCTGACTGTGATTGGCCATGAACTAGAAACAACTCTCTGAGACCAATCACAGGTCCACCTGTTGCATTCCACAGCAGCAGATAACCATTGTTTACATTTTGTTCCTGAGGCCTCTCAGCTTCTCAGGAGGAAAAATCCTAAGGAAAGGATTTTCCATAAGGGATGTCTGTGACAATCCCCTGTATATGTGCGACAGGGCTGGTCTGAGAGCATTCACTTCTCTGTGAGAGCAGATATGTACTGCTTGGGCACAACTTGCCTTTTGTAGGAGGGGGCTCTGGTTCTTGGCAAAGCTCCAAGAGCTTGGCTTGCTCTGGAAAGCACTGCTAGTGCACCGAGTTCTTTCTAGGGGGAAAAAAAAATCTTTTCAGCTGAAATTACCATTAGGAACCTTCTGTTGCCAGGCTATATAGGTTTATACATACACTTATTTAAGGTACCACCAAAAGCAAATCTACTGCCATGAGGAAAATGTCCAAGGAGATTACAATGCCCACTAACAACGATCCCATTCATTAATGGTAAGTGGCACGGGAAGGCAGGTTTGATGCGGGACCATCTGCTCGGAGCTGCGGCAGTCCTGCAGCGTGGGGCGCGCGGAGCGCGGGAGCCGTGAGTAAGCAGGGGCTCCCTGCTGCCCTCTGACGCAGGTGGCTCTGGAGCTGGGAGAGATTTTTGAAGGACATGGGAGTTTGCTAATTAAAAAGATAAATCTCCTGAATTGCACTCCTATAATTACATTGTCATTACAGCAAACGCAGCGAAATTAACTTACAGGAGTGCGGCTTTTGCCTTACCCTCTTGTGTTTATGTACAAATCCCTCCATGTAGCAGCCCCTCAGCTGCTTTGCTGGCTTGTTCAGTACCATATGTTTCATCCTGTACACTCCAATGGGCAAATAGAGTCATCTTAATAATCCCAGTAACTATATCACAAAATCCAGAACATTGAATTTGGTCATATGGTGCTGAGTCTCCACAATGACAGGAGAGTCTGACTCACTGCCTGAGTTCAGATCACCTGTCAGAACTCATCTTTTCTCCTTAAATTGTTGCATTTGGTATTCTTCTGCCACAGCAATACACTCAGACGTTTCCTTCCTGCAGAGATCAGCCAGGATTCCCCACAGCTCACAGTTGTGCCTTGGGATGGCTGTGCAAGGTGGCTGTGGTTTAAGTGAGGGTGATTTGCACCATGGGAGGCAACACACAAGTTGGTGTTGAAGCTGAGGAAGGAGGCAAATGTTCATATCAGGAGTAGAGAAAAGGAGCAGTAATACTAAAATCCCGGGCTTTGAAATGAGAAACACCATGGGTAACAGTCCATTTTTTCCTCCTGTGCCATTTGGGTGATGCTGTCAGACTGTGAACTGGCAGGAGGGCATAAGGGATGTGCTCTCAGGAGCACCATGTGGGACAGAGAAAGGCAACACCTTGTAAATGTGTTTAATATCAAATGCTAGGAAATAATTGCATCTGACTTCCACAGAAAGATATACATGAGACAAATAACAATACAATTCTAGTCCTCTTCCCTCTAATGATAACTTTTAAAAGCTTGATAGACCTAAAAAATTGTTTATCACCATAAAAAGATGCTAAACTAGTATTGGCCCGAGATGGTCCTGTAAAGCAAGGTTCCATTGGAGGATGCCAAACCCACATACCTCTGTAAGAGCTGGGTTAGCTGTGGGCTGCCAGCTCACTTAGCAGCTCACAGATGCTGAGGGCAGCACTGCCTGCCCAGCTCAGGGAGCCCACAGTGGATGAAGCCTCTACTGATGCCCAGCATGGTCCAGCTGCATCCCCTGAGCCAAAAGCAGTTGTAGAGTCACTGTGAGGGCAGAACAAGCTCCCCAGAGGCTCCTCCACTGCCAGGCACAATTTCAAGGGCATCAATGGATGTGCTGGCCAGAGCTGAGCTGGGAGCCAGGCAAGAGCAGAGCAGAGCTGAGCACTGCATCCCTGGCAGCCTGGGGCAGTGGCCACAGCTGCCTGCCACTGCTGTTGGCAGCAAACGTGAGGCCTGGGACTGAATCCTGCCTCCCCATCTCCCCTAAGTAGATTTCTGATGTAGTGGAGAGGGAAGCCACTATTCAAAAGCCTTATTAAACTATCTGGGGTCACAGAATGTAACAACATGAGGGGTTAGGAGTCACATAAATTTCTAATCCCAAGATTTTTAAAAGCTTGGCACTAGGGAGGAGCCTTTCATTTTGTGTCGCTTTGTGGACTAAAATATCAGTGCAACAATAGCTTCAAGTTCCTTATATGTCTTTGCAAATCTTTCTTCTCTGAAATGAAGCAAAGCAACAGGATGGTAGCTCTCATTGTTTGGCTGGCTCAACATCCACCTACATGTCAGAAATATCTATAAGTCAGCCAAGTCACACTTATACAGGGACTCCCTCACTGTCTGCACTCTTTTATAGGCATAGCAGCTTGGTTCTAGGATGCAGGATTTTATGTCTTGCATAACATGCTGTTAATAATCAACAAGGCCAAATGTTCCACTAGGACGGGGCTGTGGAACAATCATGGCCTTTGGTAGCCGGGTTTCAAGAGAAGTGACACTAACCTCCATCCCTTCTGCTGCCCTGCATGAAGTGTGGGTGGATGGAGAGGAGAGAACAGCAGGAAGGACGACAAGGAAAGCACCAAGGGATCATTGCTCATAAAGGATCTGAACCTGCCACACCTTTTCCAGCATTTGGCCTGCTCTGAAATGGGCAAGTTTGATTGTATCATTCAATGGTTCAGGCTTCAGAGGATCTGAAGCTGAGCGCCAGCCTGGGAACTTCCTTCAGATAGTTTTATTCTTTCAGATAGTTTTATTTCTGACCTCAAAATGAGAAACAAAAGTGGAATGTTTGGCTCTGCCACTGCTATTTGCAATGGTATTTTGTCTTGGGTCACTTTTGTCTTGTCCACTGTCTTCAAGAGCTTCCCTTTGTGTTCAGTGTTGGCAACTGCAAATAATTTCTTCTTCCATGCAGTTTTTTCCTGTGGGATTTAGAGAACAGGGTCATCATAAAGAAGAACAGGGAGGTCACCACCTTTCCTGTTAACTTGTGGACAAGTCTATACATTGCACACTTCACTGCCCTTCAGTGTCCATGATGAAAGTAAATAAAGGAAGCTTTGCGGCACTGGATGTGCACAGGTGCATAAACTGGAGACTCAAAAGAACAAATTTCAGTTGCCCTGTTTCCAGGAGCCATACACAGAAATCAGACAAACCATAGCTGTGTCAGCCTCTGGCTTCATATTTCTCCTCCATAAGTGCATCCAAACAGGTTAACAGCACAGCCCAGCACAAGCTTTTCAGCACTACCTGTAAATATCCTGGAATTACCAAATTGTCCCCGCTGTACTCATTCCTCACTCGGCAAAGCAGGGACCTTTGCAGTTCCTCACGCTGCCACTATGATATATTTGTATCTCTGCATTGCCCATCAGCTCTCCCCATGAATCCCACACTGTTAGCACTACATGGAAGTAAAATGAAAAATGATCTGGCATATAGATGGAAATAAAAGAGGCAATCACAGGTGAAAAGTCTGCAGCAAGGATAAAACAGAAATAAGAGGCTGGGCTGAAAGCAGTCACTGATGGCATTGTTCTTGCCCATTCTTCCTGCCTGCTGTGAGGCACAGGCATCACTTCTGACTCCCCCTGGGCTGAGGGCAAATAAGGTGCTATTCTGACTGAGGAAGTGCCTCAGGGCACAGTGCACTCCCTAGCTGTCTCTTATCCCTGGAGGGCCCATTCTCCAGCCGTCCTTGGCCAGGAGGTGAGGCCTTTCTCCTCTGCTCAGCCCTGCTACCAGCTCAGCAATGCTGACTGCTGTAGGCACTGCCAAAACATTATTTGTGACTGCTCCAGCCCCTCCCCACATGTGTGGCAGGCTCAGGAGCCAGGAGTCAGAAAGGCAGGCATGTTCAGCACAGTCACCTTCCAGGGCTCTTTCCTACATGGCAGCATGGTAGAGGCTCATACCCCTCTCCCATCCTCATGTGATGGAGCTGCAGAAATAATCCTGGTGCCTGGCAGTTCTTATGGTGGCTGAAACCAGATTGACCCCCATTGCAGATTGGGGCAAGGGAACTATTTCCTAAGGGAAGTGTCCATGTAATGAGGCATGTATGTGCTTCTGTAAATACTCAGGCAATGTAGTTACTGTCAGCCACAAAGATGGAAAAGAAAAAAAAGAGGAAACAAAAAAAGGGGCAGGGAGAAGAAAAGCTAAGCATTTCCATGCCCATCACCATCCCGTGAAAGAAGTCATGCATTCAAATATGGCTTCAGGCCTGGGTATTCTCAAAACAGTTTTTTACTTACAGCATTGCTCCATTTTTATTCTGTATTTTTGCACAGTAACCCTGGCAATGGAAGGAGGAACAAGTCCATGTTCCTATCATGCTACCTTGAGCTGTTTCAGAGACCTCCTGGAGAAAAGATTTTGCTATAAACCTTTGCTTTTTAGCATATTTTACTTCTGGTTTCTTTTCCCACCCCCCTGAAATATATTTATAAATTATTCCTGAAGAGTGCATCTGTGTTGCCGGCATGCAGCAGATGTCCTTGCAGTCTGATCTGACCAGCACCAAGCACTGTGCTGCTGTATCTACACAATTACCACTGCTATGAGCTGCTCAATCCAATCCTGGCTCAGGAATTGCACACTAAACTGTGCTGCCTGCCCCAGCCAGGCACTGCAGGAGTGCACTGGGAGCATCCCCACCCCAGGCTCCTGGCCATGAGTCCTGAGAGCAGGGTTATCTCTGGTAGATGTGGCCATGGTGGCCAGGGGTGCTCACCTTTCCCCTCCCTGAGGGAAGGAAGAGCTTGTGATGCAAGGGTCAGACGAGAGGTAGAGGCATACCATAATGCAGATTTCCATCCCTCCAGCACACCCATGAGCTGCCCCTTGTGTGGAGACCCAACACCACTGCCAGAGCTCTTCAGCACATTGTGGGGGTCTTTGAAGAGCCCCAGGAAAGAATTTCAAGCCTGGACACAGCCCTGCCAGGAATATTGTCTGTAGTTACTGTTTGCCAAAGCACGCAAAGCACCTGGCTGTCCTCAGACCTATTCAGCTCTAGTTTTCAGCCCATATGGTCACAGCTCATGAGAATCTTGACAAGCTGTGGTACCCTTCCTCATAAAGGTTTTTTAAAGACAAAATGCAAAAGTCTGGAATATGCTGGAGATGGATGCACTTGGACACTAAAAGGCTAGCAACAGAACTGGTAAAGTTTCACTGTCTTAAGTTTTCAAAAGCAAAATCACATTTTCATGCCTTCATTTCACTTAGTGAGCAACAGCAGGCTGGAAAACTTTTTTTAAATGTATTTGCAGCCAATGTGCAGAGCTCAATAGTTAAGAACAACACCATATTCAAGACACATCCAGCAAACCTTGATTACTATAGAGTCTTCTCCTCAGTTTAAACTCAGTTGAATCTATATTTAACAGGTTTTGTGCTATTGCTATTGTCATAGAAAAGTTCTTGGCAGTTGCAGGGACCATGGAGAGCTGGAAGGAGTTGAGCTTTTCTTTCACATCCTCTCCTGCTAACTTTTTCTTCCTCTGCTGCCAGAAACCCACACACTTCTCTGAGAGGTAAAGTACATTAGTACTGTAGCAACTTAATCTAGCAGAGTATATGAGGCCTTAAAAAATATATTTTAGATGTATTTTAAGCTGAACGGGTAGAATTATTTATTGTTGAGGCCACTTATGCTTCATGGTATAAGCCCTTTCTGTCTGCTGGTTAAAACTTTGATAAATGCTTTAGGTCATGAAATTTTCCATGCTCCAGCGTCCTTGCCACAGTGAGATTCAGCAAAAAAGTCTTCTCTGTTTTTTAAAAAAACCTCCAAAACCAAAAAGAGCATAGCCAAGCAAATACCTTCCTCTAAAAAATTACCTACTTGGGGTTTGGTTTAAAGAACCCACAGCATCCTAGTTCAAAGTCAAAACCTGAAACCTACAGCAGGGGTTGCCTTTTGTGAGGGACAATTTTCATTGTATCATTCCCATCCAAAGCTACCTCAATTTGACCATAATGTCAGTTTGATGAAGCTCATTAAAGACTGCTGGGTCCTGGTTAGCTGTGGGAGGGTCTGGCCCAGGAGAGCGGGGCGTCCCTGCTGTGGCTGCTCTGTGCTCCCAGCAGCTGTGGCAGAGGCCTGCCCTCCCCCAGAACATCTGGCTGCCTTACACCAGTGTCGTGCCCCTTGTCAAGTCCTCTGCCCCCTCCATGTGGCCTCAGAGGGGCTGATGGGGCAGAGCTCCTGCACAGCAGGTTTTGGTGCAGAACCTCTGCACCATTGGGACTCTGGAAGATCTTGCAGGACCCTGTGGTGCCCCACAGACCTCAATACATTCTCAGTGCTGAGAGGGAAAGCAGATGGCTGGGCTGTGGCAGCCGATCCTTTCAAACCTTCCTGGAGGCAGCAGGAAAACCTTTGGTGGGCAGGGCAAGCTGTGCTGCACCTCTGAGCCTCAGGCATGGGCAATGGCCCCAGACTGCACAGCTGAAACTTCAGTGCTGCCACTGCTGAGTGTGAGGGTGCTGCCCATCCCCAGGCAAAATGGGCAAGGAGAGTTACTCTGGAGAAGCAGGAAAGGCAGGGGAATGAGAAAGGTTGAACAAGTCACCACACCCATTCCCCACCATACACCCCCAGACATTCCTCAGTGCAGAAAAGGGGATTCAGAGCACAAATTGCAGCTACTCAGAGACTAGAAGATGCCTGTATGAACCCAGTTTTTCAGTTTTGTGTGCTCATTAATAGCATACAATCTTTAGAGCCATTGATTTGGTCCCAAAAGCACACAGTATATGGACATCTTGTGGATGCCTCATGGCCAGAGAGAGAGGGAGGCTCCTTTTGTGAAGAAGCTGTGTAGTGAATGAGGGAGGGAAGGCACTGCAAGAGGAGAAGGAGCAATTTCATGGTGGTTAGCTGCTCTGAATGTTGCCTAGGAGCACCAGATGTCAACACTGCCTTTGCCACAAGGTTCCCACACAAAGCAAAGGTCGTGGTACTTCCGTGTTTTCAGTGTGCCTGACTGAAAATTTGGGCCCGGTTTGCTGCAGAGATGAGCCTTCAGAGGCACAAAGATCTCCTTTTGTTTCCTGTTCCTTATTCTCACAGAGCTGTTCTGGGAAGAATTTAATTGATGTCTGAAGTTCTCCCATGTCATACTGATGAGTCCCATAGAAAAGCCTGGAGGAAGCAAATAGCTCCCATTTGACAACAGTGCTTACACAGCAAACTGCAAATAAGGCACTGGGCCATGTGCTGCACAAAATAGCAGTCTTCCTTCTGAGACCACTCCTATCTTTTCTGTGCACTCAAGCAGGCAGGGGTGTGTAAAAGCAATTTAAAATTTCTCTTCCTTGTAATGCCTGAAGGAAATTTGACAATGATAAGGAGACTGGTTCTCTAGGATCCTGGCTTGCTTGCCAAGCTTTCCTCTTCTTCCCCTCCTTCTCATATTCAGATCCATTGCTTGCCTTGTCTACCACTTTGGGGCAGGGATGGGGCAGGAGATGGTTCTGAGCCCAACAGTGGCCCCAGCTTAAAACAAGTTCCAAAGAGTATTTCTGCTGTGATTCATGCATCTGTCCTGTGTAGGGCAAGAAATTAGACTTTAGTGGTCCTTGTGGGCTACTTCCAACTCAGAATAGTCTATGATTCTATGATTCTGTGCATATCTCTAATGACTGGGATAATATAAGCATGTACACAAACCTCAGGCCAATCTTCTCTCTCATGTGTAGTTTCCTCTTTGTGTCCTGTTTTCTCCCTTTGTTTCAGGGAACCTGCAGTGTTCAACTTGGATCACCTTAGCACTCTGGCTTACAGCCAGACAGGGAATGAGTTGTGATGGGAGAGATGGCAGGGCACGATGCTGCAGCAGGGCAGGGTGGGCATGGGAGCAAGGGCAGCTCCTTGTGCTGCTTAAAGCAGCATGCAGGAAACCCCTGGAGTGAGATTTGAGTCTGATATCTTGAGAAACATTAAATGAGAGCCTCAGATCTTGGCCTAGTAAAACTTAACATCACTTTTTATCTTCAAAACACTTCATAAACATCAACCATTACACCATCTTAACACCACCCTGAGCAGGGTGAGGAAGTCAAAGGCTCAGTAAGGACACAGATGAAGGAGCTGGATGCTTGTAATTGATTCCTAGGGTTTCTAAATAATTTAGTTCCTCTGAAGTGCTTCACCAAGAGTCAGATTTTGAGATGGGCACTGAATGCAGCTGCAGACCTTCAACAGGGCTTCAGCAGCGCCTCCTGGAAGATACTTCTGGGGCTATTTGTCTCCAGATCAGATTTGCACAAGGAGGCAGCACTGCCACCTCTCACAGAGACAGCTTGTCCCTTCTCAGGGACAGCTCCTAAGGATTTTTTTCCTTTAGGCTTTCCCAGTTCTCAAAGTGAGAGCCCTTCTGGTTCCCCCACACTGAGGGGCACTGACCCCCCTGCCCTGTGCTGAGCTTTATTATGCAGGAGCAGTGCTGACACCAAAAAGGCCTCTCAGCATGAAAAACGTGCCCTCTGGCCTCTTGCTCACCCTGCCCTTGTCATGGCAGCATTTCCTCTCCACCACTCAAGCTGTTGCACCAGCAGAGCAGAACCTCATTGTTCCCCATCTTCCTGCGGCCTGCCTGCCCTCTCGCAGAGCTCAGGCTGTGAGGGCAGCTCCCTCCCCTTGTTCAGCACACAGAACACAGCAGCATGCTCATGCCAGAAAGATCCAGGGCCACAAGGGCTTTGCAACCCTCTCCAGCCTGTGGAGAGGTGAGGAGAGGACGAGTCCAGGATTTTGGCATTGGTGAGAATAATAATACCTAAATAATTTTCCATTTTGTGGAGTACATCCTGAGTGTGCAGCCCGGCTCAGGGCTCCTCATGTAACATCTGAGGCCATTATTTTCTTCCATTCTCATCCCAAGAGCCTCTCCAAAGTCCCAGAGAAGGAGCCAGGGAGGCTTTTCAAGAGCCTGAGCATGCTTTTAAGTGGAAGCTACATTTTGTCCGCAGCTCCCAGAGGTTCAGTGTGTGAGAGCTATTGCACTGAAGAGAGGGTAAGCTGGGACACACAAAGAGCTGCTGGCCCTTCCCACAGAACACAGAAGGAAAGACACCACCAGGAGCTACACCTCAGCTGGACACAGCAGGTGGGATGGAATTTGGGAATATTGCAACATGGGCAGGGGTGCTGAGCAGAAGGGGAGAGAGCCTGCCAAGCCTCACACATCCAGCAGCAATGCATGGATCCAGCAGTGAGAGAGGCTCCCATATTTTTTGGGTTGCTTACAGTGACCTATTGCAAATTTGGGAGGAATGAGACAGTCGGGCAGAGAGACCTGCCTTCCCTCCACAGAGAGACCAGGAAAACAGCAGTGGGAGGCAGGGTTCTCCCTGCCCTTGCAGGGATCTCAGTGCTCTCAAGCAGCCACCTACAGACAGCTGTGCTCACTCTGCTCAGGCACCATCTTAATTGGTGACACGGCTGTTTATCTTCAAAAATACACACTTGCCCTTCCCATGCAGCCTGATGTCAAGGAACACGACAGCTCTGACCTGACCCAGAGATTATCAACAAAAAGCCCTTCCCTTGCAGTTCCTCACCCTCTGCCTGCCTTGGTGTGGGGTTCTGTCCCGGCAAGCCAAAGCACAGTCAGCTGTGCCACTCCACAGAGAAACAATTTGGCTGGCATTCATCCCAGTGCTGCACCCAGGCATCACCAAGAACTCTGACATGCCTTACAGAAATGGTGCTGCTTTCACCCAGCTCATGACTTAAGGATGGGTTTTCAGAAATACAGAAATACATAAATATTGCAATTTGCAGATAAGCAGCAGCTTCTCTTGAAAATCCACTAGGCACCTACATGCTCTAAACCCTTAGGTTTCTAAATACTTTTGGAAATACTGTTCCAGAGATGTTTAAGCAGCATTCCCAATAGCCCTCCCTCCCCCTGCTACCCCAACTAGCTTCCACACATTTCTCAAACTGACCCTTGGCAGCTCCCAAATGGACTGAAATACTTTGCCCGGGCTGAGATTTTTAAGGAAACAAAACAGCAGCTGAGAACATCAGTCACAACAAAGCCTGTTTTGGCAACATAGAGAAACTCTGGGTTAGGTCATGTGCAAATGCCACATGTGATTGCTCTTTTAGTCACAAACTGAAATTTATGTGTCTCATACAAAAACAACATCACTTCCCCCCTTTGCCCAACTCAGCATTATAGGAGCTTTTAAGTTTAAACAGCAGAAGAGGATCTGATGTGAGAGGAGTTTTCAAAATGTAATTAAGTCGTGGTCCTCTCATATGTCACATTTCTCATGAGAGAGGGTGGTGAGAAGGATTACATGGCAAAAAAACTCTCAAGAGGAGGCCACATCCCCAAACACAGCCAGGCAAATGTGTGTGTGCATGTGCATATTTGCCTGTGCATAAAACACTGGCAGGATCCAGCTGTGCCAGCTGATCCTCCAAGAGGTACTAGAGCAAGGTTTTTAACCAGGAAAATGACATGTCTTTAAGCCAAGAGAGAGGCAGGCATGGAAGTTAGGCAGGGCAAGTGAGATCCTTTAACAGCAGAGTGAAGGGAGAAAAAGGTGTTTTGCTTTTGTGTCTTTGCAGGAACATTAGTCTTGCATAGTTCAATTTAATGAGATTCTGTAGCTCTTCTCTTTCCCTTTCCAGCTTTGCTAGTTTTGCTAGTGTTTGCTGGGGAAATGGCAGGGCCCAGACAGCACTCTGCTTACAGCACAGTCTGTGATGCAGCCATTACAGAGACCCTCCAGGATCCAGGGTGTGCGGTGACATCTATTAAACCATTGCAGTAAATGTGAGCCAAATACACATCAGAAATCTGCGTCACAAGGCTATTTCTAACAAGTGCTACTTCTGACTCATTAAAGGTACACATCAGAGCTCCTGCACTGTCTTGCTGCTGCTCAGGAAGGGACCCTGTCTTTCCTCCCAGATGCACAGCATGGTGCAGGACCATGGGAAGGGCTGAGAGGCAGGGTGGAGCAGAGAAACAGGGTATGTTTCCAGTCCCCACAGGAGCCACTGCATGCAAAATGCATCTCTTCCAGTCCTGGCATGCAAAGGACAAAGGAACTGAACTATTCCCTCGAAAAGTGTAAGAGAAAAAATTACAAGTAAAATCACTGTTGTCAGGACACCTCCTTAGGATGAGATTTTTGTTTCATTTTCCTTATTTATTTTTCACTATCCCAGTTTTGTTTCTATTTTGTACCTGCTGTGTGGCTCCAGCAGTGCCTTCCTGCTGCAGGGATCAGACTTCCAGCACCCACAACCAGCCTCCATGACCAACACTTGCACAGGGCTCCTGGGACACACAGCTGGCCACCAAGCATCCCATGGGATCACCAAGTTTCCTGCTGGGGATGTGGGAACTCAGTCAAGCTGTGGCCCAGGATGAGCCCAAGGCCAAGTGTTTAATAAGCAAAATAGAGGCCCAGCAAGTATCTGATGTGCATAATTCAATACCCAAGCTGTAAACCTGCTACTTGGATAATGATGCTCTTCTTTGTGTCTCAGACAAAACACCACTGAAGTCTCACAGAATCAAATTATTGTCTACTTCTTCCAGTGCCCAGCTACAAAAAGATCCAAGATTGCTGGAAGGCTGGGAGGACACAGTACTGCAGCCTAGAGCTCCTTTAATTAGAAATTATTTAGGATTTCTGCCATGTGACTCCTGACAGGAAAGCAGGCCACTTGGGCTGAAGGGTTTCCGAGCATCCAGCTCTAAGCCACAGTTCCCCTGAGGTTACATATTCAGTAGCACAGCAAAGGAAGGAGTGGTAGAATCACCAAAAGGGGACAAAAGGGTTAGAGGGGGGGGTAAAAATCAGGACCCTGCCAGAACCTCTGCCTGGTGCTGTATTTCCTCCAGTGCCTTGGTGGTAACACAGCCACCTCTCCTTGGGCCAGGAGTAACATTCAGCACTAGAGGATGGAATTAACCTCTGTCCTTTTGGGGGTTTAAGGTTCAGTCTGCATGGGTGCCCTTAAAGGTTGTGGGAGAACAACAGACAATGCCTTGTAAAAGTCAATATACGTCACCTATTTAGACAACCTATTTTATGAAATAGGTGGGCTGGTGAAAGGATAAGCTTCAGAAAATAGATCCAAGAAGCTAAAGGACCTCTGTAGATAAAAGAAGATCAAACATGAGCTGTATCTTTCAGGCCTTCAGTTTGTCACTGGCCACCAGCAGTATCATGGGAATGTGAGTCTACAGTAACAAAATGAGCTCTCTATATTGGACTGCCTTCTTCACCTCCTCTAAATTAAGGAAGTGCAATTAAATTACTGAAAAAAAATCAATAAATATAAAGGAAAAGAGAAGAGGTTTCCATTCATTCTGCTCATTAGAAACCTCAGGGATACTTTTTGTATTAGTGATGGACCAAAATGTTCTCTATTTGCCTTGGGAAAATGGCATCCCACAGCAGACAAAGTTAAAAGAGCAACATGTGGGAGCTTAGCATTGCCACTGCAGTGACACTGGCATGCACAGGAGAAGAAAATCATCAGTAATTCTGCTTAAGGGGAGAAAGGCAAAATCCAGGCCAATTAGCTTCTGAGGTAGCTCAGAAAACCTGGCAGCTGCACAAGGAAAGCAAGAAATCAAGAGAAACACCAGGCTGTGAGGGATCAGCCATGAGAAGCACAAGCCAGGTTCTCAGTCCTTCTCTAAATAATAACTTTGGAACAAAGTTAACCTCTATGACACTGATCTAATGTAATACTATTGCTGCCCCTGAGCCCATAGCCAGAGATGTCCCTGCATGGGACTGGAAACAGCTGATGTGAGCCCAGATTGCAACAAGGCAGAGCACGGACCAGCTCCTGGTCTGGACACCACCAATGTGCTCCTGGGAAGAGCTGGCTCCAGAATCGGAGATGAGAAAATCAAACTTTGAGTTCACAGATGAAGTAAACTCTTGTCACCTGGAAGGTGGCAAGGCAGAAAAAGATTCTCCTTAATATTCCTCTCTGACTTTGAGCTCCTAATATTCTTCTTCTAGCACAGTTCAGTTGTACCAAGTTTTTCTCTCACTGGACCATCACTGAGTGTAGACACCTGCACAAAAAATGCTGCTTGCTTTTCCTGGTGGTGACACAGCCTTCCGTCCCCTTTGCTTTGCTCTCACTGGGAGTTTCCATAAAGCAGCTACAGCAGATATTACTGCAAAAAAGAATAAACCCAGTGAGTGATGTCAGCCACTGTCAGGCAGAAAGAGCAGGGAGAGTCCTGTCCTTGCTCTGTGGCATTATGGAAGCCACTGTGACATTTCTCCATCACTGAAATGCTAATCATAGAAGAGTTTGGTTTGAAAGGGACATTTAGAGGTCATCTAGTCCAATCCCACTGCAATGAGCAGGGACATCTTCAACCAGATTATATTGCTTAGAGCCTAAATCTTGAATATTTCCAGGGATGGGGCGTCCACAACTTCTCTGAGCAACCTGTTCCAGTGTTTTACCACCTTAATTGTAAAAACCTTCCTCTTTAAATTGAATTTCAATCAACCTTCCTTCAGTTTGCAACCATTACCCCTTTCCTATCACAACAGGCCCTGCCAAAAAGTTTGTCTTCATCTTTCTTTGTGAAAGGCTCCAGTAAATTCTCCCCAGAGCCTTCTCTTCTCTAATGATGAGCTGCTATCTGCATCTCAGTCTTAAAAATACTGGATATCTTCAGCTCCTGAGTAGCTGTTATATCACTTTTATGGGTCTCACACTTGTGGGATGCTGGGCTGCAGCCTCCAGCCAGAGACAGGTACTCCACACCACTTACCACCACATGTCAGAACAGGTGGTGCAAGGAGATATGACTCAGATTGAAATTGAGGTGTTTACCTTAGGGGAAACTGCAAGGAAAAAAAACCCACCCAGATTTAGAAAGCTTTTAACACCATAAATTGAAGGAGAGCTCACCACAACAGAGCTTGGGGTAGGTGCTGGCTGTGGGAATGTCCCTGGAGGGGAGGATGGCAGGCAGGGGCAGCATTCCAGAGGGCAGGTGCAGTGTTTCCCCACTTGCCCCACGCAGGAAGATGCAGGCAGGCTGCAGCTGTGAGCAGCCTCTGACTCCCAGCAGGGCTTCCTTGTCCCTGGGATGAGCAGGAAAACTGAGTAAACAGCTCCTTGGGTGGAGCAGCCTGTTGATGATTATTTCAAATGAAGTAACTGGGGAAAGCTTGACCCTTTTTTTGCTGCTTCCCTGATCACAGAGCCAGAGCCTGACTTGCCGTGCTGGTTAGCTCTGCCCAAGGACTGCTAACTCTGCCTGTACCTCCAGCTCTGGGTGATCTCTGGGTGATGGCAGTTCCCCCAAATGTTGCAAGGATCCCCTGGGGAGCCCCAGTCCTGCTCACCCACTCCTTGCCCCTGGTGCAGGGGTTAAAGCAGAGAGCCTGCCATGTCCCCAGACTGCTGAATTAGCACTGTGCCTCATCCCTTTCCCGAGGACAATCTTTGCTGCATTTAGAAGTGCTGTTCCTTATGAGCACAAACAGCTGCTGTGCTTTCCAGGGGAAAGCAAGAAGCTGTGCCTGAAAGCTCTCAGGGGACAAGGGTCTTGTGTCACAGAGGAGAGGCAGACAAGAAAGCAAAGCTGTGAGTGACAGCCCAGCCATCAGGCCAGAGGAGGAATGTCCCTCTGGGTCTCGCTTCAAAGAAAGAGCTGAGAAAAGACCAAGTGGAGAGCAGAAGCACTGACCCAGAAGGTGCCTGGCACCTCTGCAGGGGCTGGATTGGTGGGAAGGAGAGAGGAGAAAAGCCTGAGAAGAGCTTGGGGAAAGCAGACATTTTCTCACACTGTGGTTAAATGTGCTTGGTGCCTCTGTAGCACTGCATTTAAAATATTCAGGTCTCTACTAATGTTATAATATCTTTGTCCTCTGCTAATGAGCTTCATGCTCCTGGTTATTGCAGCCTTCTCCTGGAGCTGAACAAGCACCTTCAGGAGTGGGCTGTGTGCATTTCTGGTGAGTGAAGCTGTGCTGGCTTCGTGGGGCGGGTTGGGCTGGAGGAGATGGCAGCACCTGTGTGCTGTCACCATGACAGAGCAGAGGGGCACATTTCAGGTTTCCCATCTCAGTCCCTCCAACACTGACACCTCTACTTTCTTAGGAGAGACTCAAAGCTTGTTCAGGGGAGGCCTGGGACAAACTTAATGCTACTGCAAGTGTCACTGCTTTCTTCTACCAGAGCCCAACAGTTTTGTGGCTTGGTTGAGAGTCAAGGCCTGTCATCAGCTGGAGTAGCCAGGGGATAATATTCCCCTCTTTGTACATGCCTTTGTATGTATATTTATGTGTATCTTCATCCCATAGTGGGTATCATTGAGATGAATTTGGCAACCAAGAGAGGGTGAGGGTTTATGTAGATGTTGAGAGAGAAGAAAGCACTGTTAGACTGAAGAAGTATAGGCACTAGTAATTTTGAAGAAAAACAATAACAATTTTAACAGTAGCTGACATTCTATTTGAAAAGGCAGCAGGAATATTTGCTATCTTTTCTGCCAGTGGCCAAGTCCTGATGTATTGATATTATCTTGAAGATGACAGAAAACCATATTAATCTACTTGAAATGAAAGCTTGGGCTTTGAGAACAGCCATAGACACTTTCTGAGGGGTGAAGTAATTGAAATCAATCATATTTTATGACTCACAGCAGTTTCTGTAAGCAACTTGAAGATCCAGCTACCCTGCTAGTACCAGGTTTCCATGAATGGCTGCAATGCAGCTGTCAAAAACAGCTTCTCAGTTCAAGTTACCTTTGCAGTAATAGTGGCAAATGGACAGAACCATGTGACCTCTCCACACAAATGTCCGGCCAGTATTGTGAAGATGCAGATCTGGCTGAAGACTAAACAGAATTTTTCATCCCAAGACTAAGGCATACAAGAAGATACTCCTGGCACATGAAGGGTGAGATAGAGGAAGGAGAAAAGGCTGAGTTATGCAGGCTGCAAGTGGAATGGGAAGTGATAGTCCAAAAACATATCCATGGAGTAATTTTCTGTGGAAGGAGCCTCTGGAGTTCACCCACCTCTCAAAGAGCCCAACTTCAAAGTAAGAGCAGGTTGCTCAAAACCCTGACAAGCTGACTTCTGAACAGATCAGTTCAACGTAGCAGCTGGCACAACAGAAGGAAGAGGTGCCATCCAGGGGGACCTGGACAACCTTGAGAAGTGGGTCCACATGAACCTAATGAGGGGCTCCACCAGTCCAAGTGCAAGGCACCCCACTTGGGTAGACACAGCCCCAGACATGAGTACAGAGGGGGAGAAGAACCCATTGGGAGCAGCCCTGTGGAGAAGGACTTGAGGGCTTTTTTGGATGAAAAGCTGAACATGAGCCAAGAGTGTGCACTCACAGTCCATCCTGGACTGAAACAAAAGCAGCATGGACAGCAGGTTGAGGCAGGGAGTTCTGATCCTCTTCTCTGCTCTGGTGAGACCCCACCTGAAGTGCTGCATCCAGCTTCGGGGTCTGCAGCACAAAAAAAGAGCATGGACCTGTTGGAGGGGCTTCAGAGGAGGGCTATAAGGATGATCACAAAGGTCTCTTCCAACCCAGGCCATTTTATGAATTCCACCAGAGAAGGAGGTCCAGCCTCCTCAAGGGGCAAAATACTGTCACTGCAATTTCTTTTCATGATACTTAGCCCAAATGTCCCTTGTTGCACGTTGTGATGGTTGCATCCTGTCCTTTCTGTACCTTGTAAAGAGTCTGGCTCTTATCTCTCTATAATTCTGCATCAGCTCATGGGATCCTGTAGTTATTTCTCCATCTTAACTGCTCTTATCCAGGCTGCACAAGCCCCTTGCCCATCTCTTTTAGCCTCTTCTCATTTGTTATGTTCTCCAGCCCCTTAACTGTCTTCATAGTCATCTTCTGGCCTTGTCCCATTCTGTTCAGAACTGGACACAGCTTCTCATGTGCCCTCAAAGGTGCCAAACAGAAAGGCACAATGTTCTCCTGAGCTGCTGCAAGGCTCTTGCCCAGAGTGTGGTTGCCCTCCATCTCTGCTGGGAGGTCCTGCTGGCTGCTGCAGCCTGTGCTCACAGTCCTCTTCCACAGAGGCTCCTGAGGCAGGGGGCTCCCAGCCTGTTGTATGAGCTTGTTCTGTTCTGCATGCATTTCTGTGTTGGTCTTCATAAGCCTTTTATCAGCCCATTTTATTTGATAGTTGAAGTCCCTCTGAATGGCAGTCCTAAAGTCCAAGCAAGCAATGTCTCCCCACCAACATAATTTGCTGTCATTCACATATCTTCCCATTTCTATTTTCCTCCATGTGTAGTCTTTTACTTGGTTAGTATTGCATGTGAAGCTGGACAAAATGACTGACAGAATGTGCAAATGTATCCTAGCATCACACATTTTTCCTGCAAAGTAGCATCTCCATTTTTATGTCTGGCAGCACTGCCTGTGCAAGTCCCTTCTGATTTATTAACACTATCAGCAGGAGACATCAAAAATTCCTAAGAAATACAAAAACCAAGACAGTTGTCTCAGCAGGTACCAACCTCACATGCAATGCACATACTCTCCTCTAATGCTAAAGCCAAAATGTGGCTGATTATTTGTTCTTATCAACTTATTTGCATATAGATGCGCAGAAGTCCCACTCAAGAGACTCAAAGAACAATTTTTTGTTTATCATGGGTGCAAGGGCAGCAGAAAACCACCTTCAGCATTGCCTCAGCTCTGAAACCCAGGGACTCTCTAAAGCATTCAGCTTCACATGACATAAGGTCCCACACTTCCACGGTCATTAATCAGGGCTTCACTATCATGGTGATGTAGAGCAGATTGAGGAGAGATAGTGGAAGATGAAAAGTGCTAATTAGTGCTAGGTGAGGTACAAGCTCCTGCCCACCACTAGAGACTAGGGCTCCATTCCTGCTTGCCTGTTTAAAACTTTGACTCGTTTTACCCGTTCACACAACACGTGTCTTGCCGGGTGCTTGGATGGGGCTGACGTCAATCTGAGCTGTCTGCTGTCACATGTACAGCCACAGCCTGAGCTGATGGATCTGATACTATACCTCTGACCCCTTCTGTCAGCAAAAAGTGACAAGGACAGCATCATGGTAAATCCAGAAGGTTAACAGCGAGATAAAACACCATTTGTGTATGTCAGCTCTTTACCGTATACACTTATCACGTCTTTGCTTATGAAGTGCAAAGCACGCAGGTACCAAGCACAAACATTTTGTTATTTCCATAATCTTCGTCTTATAAAAAGTACACCTGATTTATATTGGCTGAAATCAGAGACTTCAAGGAATTAATTTTAAGTCCACACTGTGCTCTGAATCAGTTTTGATTGAGCAAAGTCTCTTATGTCAGGCGCTCACTCTGGGTATGCAAGGAGGAATGCAGGAGTATGGGAATGAAAGCCTCTCCATGCCTGGTGCACATTCTGCAGCCAGTGGGGTTGAACACAACCTTCTCATCAATGGTGTCTTCTTGGTTGGCTTTGAGGCAGCACACTGGAATATCAAAGTACTTGGATCAGGAGAAGGCACGAGCAGGGAGATGAGGAAAGTAAGGAAAGCATCAGCATGCTGCTGCAGCTGCCACAATGCAAACCTCGGCCAGTGCAAATGCACATGCCAGCCTGATCTCATACTCAGCCTGAGAGCTCCTCTGAGTGAAAGCCACATAATTAATTAATTAGTCAAAAAATATACACTTAGTTACTGTCTTTTGGTCACCAGTCATCATGTGGAGATATATTTACCCAATACCACTAGAAAGATACTACCAGAAATCCTTTGACCCCACCCTGTTGGGGGTGACCTCGGCAGAGATCAGGTTTAGGGACTGCTGCATACCAGTGTGACCAGCTGTTCTGCCTTTTGGAAATGGTTGAACCAATCCAAACCTTTGCTTTGAGGAGATACTTGGTTGAGACATAGGTCAGTTTTTCTTATGCAAACTGGTTATCATTTTCCGTCTGGAAAAGTTGGACCCAGCCCTTTAATTCTCATGATGCTGACAAAGGGATGCCAGTACTTCTTCATTTTCCATCAGCAGGAGTTTGGCCAAGTGGAGTTGATCACCCACTTGCCAAGTGCTCCCTTTCCCACCTGCACAGGAGTGTCAGCTCCATAGCTGATGAACCTAGGAACTTCGTATAGGATAGAAAAAACTGGTTACTTTTCTGTCCTGGTGCCTCACAACTGGGGCTGCAGTAAATAAACAATTTAATACTTCCCATTATCTTTGCCTTGAAGAATGTCGTAATATTCCATAATCCATTTTAATTTGGATAGGAACAACATGGTCCTGGAATGCAATGCTTCTCATGCTCTAATGTGCTCACTCAACTGCAATATTCAGAGAACTGAGAAATAGCAGCAATGTATAATCCTAATACAAACTGTGTGGTGGAAGGGTAATCTAAATTGTGTTTCTGAACAGGTTCTTTATTAAATTCAGGTAAGACTGAAAAGAAATTCTTGGCTTGCTGCACAATAGCCAGGCCAGAACATGGCCTTATGTGTTTTGAGTTCATTTTATCCTGAGTGAACAGGAATTTGTTGCTCTTTTCAGAGCAGCAATGGTTATCATCTGCACTCTGTGTTTTCTGATTAGTTTATTACACCCAAGGTAACATTTTTAATATATGACTCAATTTTTTTTCCATTACTTTGTTTCTGTCTCATCAAATGGACTTGAGCATATTATTTATGGCTCAAACCCAGACAGTTTTCAGTGTGTATTACACAGACTTGGTACACATGTAGTAATTAAGTAATTAAGTGATTGCTGTGGATGGAGCATGCCTTCAAGCATCATGCTTGGAGCACTTCTGCCCACTTTGCAAGCCTCATCATATATCAACATGCTTTGTCACACCACATTCAGAAATTGAAGATGCCTGTACAAATTTGGAAAAGACATATCATCTGTGACTGTAAGCACAGCAGAAGCTTAAACTGACCACAACTCACTGGACCCAAGGCAGGAGAAAACCTTTTTCCCTGTTTGACACCAGAGGTCAAATGTGGCAGCTGCTGGGCTCCATTTGAGTCTGACCATTTATGAATCAGCTCTCTCTCCCTATGGAGAGCCAGGCTTGGTCAGCCTGCAAAGCAAGAGCAACACAAGTGACTCATAAGAGATGATTCACTCCTGCTGAGATTACAGATGTCCTCATGGAGATGCTGCAAGTGCTGAACTGTGGAAAGCCCTTAGTTCACCAGAGGTTGTTGTGTGGATGCTCCAGAAGAGAAACGCCAGACCTTACAGTGCCTCTATATCTGCAGTGTTTTCTGCCTCTGTAATCCAGGGTAAGATTGAGCCAGAGCCAAGGCACAGATGATCTTTTACCTGTTTAGTTTGTGCTCACCACTTCCCTCCTGAAAATAAAGGAAGGATCCCTTACCCAGGCACACTTTTTCTCACATGCCCAATTTTGTGTGTCCATTACACCATGTGCAAAGCAGCATGGCCACCACTGCCCTGAGAACAGTCTCTTGCTTTTTATTTTGGGGTATTTCAGGTTCTAAGGTGGTGTTTTAGCCTGAATCTTAATACTTTATAACCCCTTCTTGTACCCCTGTTTCAAACACTACTGCAAATCCTACACTCTGCTCTTCCCTCTTTTAGAAAGGGACAATTGAGAAGATCCTGTACAAGACAAAACTTACTGAGTTTCCTGGTGAGGCATTCCTGCCACAGCAAAAGACCTAGTCCTTGGATGCTGGCCAATCTGAGAAGAAGCACAGGGTGAGAATGTGAATAAGTCCCCACAGAGAAAGAAAATAATGTTTTAAATCAGCAAGAGAACAGAAAGAAACATTTATTAAGGTGCATGATAAATTGTACCTTTAAGGTACTCCCATTGGTTATTGCTATTATCCCACTGCTATCCCTTCAGGTATTGCATAGGAAGTTACTTGAGAGATGATTATTTCTGAAGTTATCCTGCTAGTTTCATCCACTTTACCATACTGCATGCTGTCCAGTCATCTTGAAGACAACTGTTTGTGTTGTACCACAAAGTCATTAAAAATCAAACAAAAATACAGAGCCTGTCCTTAGCTACATTATTTCAGCACTTTTATCTGGCCAGCTTCTGTACTTCAGGAGGCAAAGGTCCTGGGACAAACCATGTGTGACCAGACTGCTGCCTCTGGAAGCCAGCCCAGATGCCCAAACCACAGCCCAGCTGCCTGGAAAGTTTGAGAGGTGTGGGCAGGGTTTAGCTCTCTCATCCTTCACCACACCTAGCACCTGCAGGTGCTGAAACCTGCACCTAGCAATGGCCATGTTCCCTGATTTTTTGTGTTGCTGCCAACTTTGGAGAAGGTTAATGAAGGAAAACAACATCTGTAGCAGTTATAAGTGAGCTAATTCTAGAACAGACTGTGGTGGGTGAAGACAAGGTATATCTGTAGATCAGCATCTCTCCAAGATGCCAAATTCTAGCCGTCTGCTATGGGCAATTACAGAAAAATAAATCCTTAAAAAAATATAATCTCTTGCATAGGGAAACTGCAGCAGCCCAACTATGTAGTTAGGTATCAGCAATCCCCAAGCTGTACTATTTATGGAAAGCTTAGGAAAATGTAGAGGAAAGCACCACACAGAACTCTTGCTTTATTTGAGTTCCTGTTTTTCCAGTACCAGAAGAAGAATGATATAAAAACCTGCCAGTAAAAGGTTACTTGGATATTTCTTTTTGAAGAAATTCAAGTCAAGCTAGTGAAGGTGTTGTCTTTGCTGGCATGCAAACATTATTCCAAGGCATTGCCATGTAGATTTGAATCTTTCTTACTGCAGCCCACTGCAGTAAGCCTTATTTTGAGTTTTCTGCATGCCTGTGCATTAACTGCTGGGCAGCAATCCACACAAACCCTATACAGGCAGCACTCCTATGTAGGTGCTGGCAAAACTCTCAAGTGTTCTACAGGGCTTTCACTGCTGCAGAGATGTCTGAGGCCAGAGACCACAGTGCTGAACTAGAAAACTGGAGAGGAGCTCTTCAGGCTGGCAATCAAGAAGGCCAAAAAAAAAATGAAAAGAGAAACAAAAGAAAAACAAAAAGGAAAATATTATTGGGAACTCTACCTCACTGAGCACTCAACAGTATTTTTAATATTTTAATAAGTGCTCCTATGACATTTGGGACAGATAGATCTTTCTTCATACCCCCCCCAACACATACAAACACACGCTTTAGGACACAGGGCAGTATTTTTCTGTTGTCAGATCTCACTGAAGATTAAAACAAGCATCTTTACTAATATATTATTACTGCCATTATTCAAGCAATTCCCTCTTTAGAAGTTATGAAATATGGATAATAAATAGAATCTGAATAAGCACATATTTTCTTTGTTATGTTAATGGCCTGGCTGAAGTCCACCAGGACAGTCCTATGTGTGTGACTGATTGCTTTGTTTCAAAACTCTGGATACTTTATAGGAACGGGCTCCAAAAAGGGCACTTTGCACAGACCTGCTCATTTGGTGCTATCTCAGCCAGGAGAAGAGCCCAGTCTGAAAACTGTCTTTTTAACCAGTCCTTACAGTAATGAAAATAAATTCAGAATTGGCACTTAGGGAAAAAAAAAAATCCTTGCAATAGGCAACAGGAGACATGTCTTTTTTGAATTCTGAATTCTTCTATAAAATAGTTTATTTCTTACGTTTATCAAAGCCCAATCCACAGACAAGAGATGATCCATATAGATGAGCCAGTTACCCAAAAAAGTCCTAGTTTCTGGGATTTGAGAACTTCACCTGACAATGAAAGTACAGTTAAAGGACAAGCTAAAGCAATGGGTATAATTCCTGGAGGGGACTAGGAATTTGGTCACTAAATTCTTTCAAGCCACGCCACCACCTTGGTTTAGAAAAAGTGCTTTAAATAAGTTTCCTCCAAGATTCACAGCATTTTTTTTTTGCCTGATTTGAATAACACAACAGTAAGAATACTCAGTTTTTCTGCCTCCCATTTTGGTGTCCTTCCTTTCGGCCTGTCCCTGATCAGCATCCAGGTCTATAACCATATTTTCTCAGACCTCAAGTTTTTAAGAACCTGGCAAAAGACCATCATGAACAATTTTTTCCCAAGGAGCTGGTCTGGCCATTCAACTGAAGTCTGCGCAACATTCAAACTCCTGGAAATGTAGGAGATGTATGTGGCCAAAAAAATATAACTGCTCTTCAGTCTTTGAAAATTTCCAGGAGGAAGTGAGATCATTTCCTTAAGTGTTTAAATGGCAAGATCTTTTCATCCACAAAATAATCCTGTGAGCCCTGGCAATTTGCTTTGCTTTAATGAGCTGATTGCATCCAGCAAGACTAATAAGAGAAGCTACCCCAGATAATCCCTCCTGCCACATGTGATGTTCACCTCTCTACATGCACTTACATCTTACCAGAGCCTCCAGTTCCCACTGCTGTGTGAACTCAGGCTGGTAAACTCACCAGCAACCTTCACTTTTGTTTTGTTTTCCTGGCATGGACCCAGAGCTCGTGAGAGCCTCCCCAGAGCCAGCCGTGACAGAGCAGCATCACTGCACACGCTCACACAGGGCATGTGGGGCCCGAGCAGAGAGAGCAGAGCGAGGAACTCCCTCACTCTGTGCAATGACCACATCTCATGTCTGAACTGGGCAAGAACATCTGGGTTGTGTCCAAGCACACTTGGGTTGTGGTCTGTCTGTAAGTCAGCTTTTAGCCTCTCTTCCAAGACTGACAACAGAAGTGCCCACTAGCATGAGTTGTGATGCTGATACCTGGTAGAGGCATTTCTAGCACCTAGCTGGAGCATGAAAAAATATTGCCTCACAAATCTGGGCTACCAAAAACCCTGCTGCTTTCTGTTCTCCCTGCAGCTCAGGGAGGAGCACTGGAGTGGGGCAGGGAGGAGGAGGCAGGAATGTTGCTCTTAGAATGTAAGGCACATTCAAACTCCTTGAAATCCTCCTCCTTCCCTGTCCTTTACTTTATTCTCAAGCCAGGAGTAGTTACTGTCTTTCTGAGCACAATATTAAGTCATCAAAGGTGCTGTGCCTGTCAAATTGTTCACTGAAGAGGGAGTTCCTTTGGGTGATGCTCCTCTGAAGCTATTGTCTCCTCAAAGCACAATGCTGACACCACACCAAGTAACCAAATAAGAGAACTAGTTCCCAAGGATTTGCAGGTTGTGAAATCCGACTCTGCTTTTGCATCCCTGTGTAAATCAACAATAATGCTTGTGTGACCTTAGATCCCAGCTCCCAAGTGGAGACATTCCACCTCAGCTCTTAAGAAGAAAAGGCACAAACCCTTGAGCTATAAAAGTGCGAGCCATTTGATGAATTTTCCCATCCAAATGTTTCAGAAGACATAAATACAGACCTGTAGTTTCCCTTCGGGCTGGACAGATCCCATGTGTCCAAAGGAGACACCTGGAAGTAACAAGAGAGAAGGATGAGCCCATGTTAGACTTTTCACCCAAAGCAAATGCTGTCTGTAGTGCCAAAATTGTTGTTTCACCTGCCATGTCCTGCCTGCCCTTTTCTTCTTTCAAGATCCCATGCTGGCAGAGACAAGTGAAACTCTCTGTCTGAGCTGTCCTGTGGGTGAGAAGCTTTCTTCAAGGAAGTTATTCTACTCAGGGAACCTGGCAGTCCATAAATCACAAGACTAATGCTCATTGCAAATTAATGCAGGATCAGCCAGGCAGAAAACTCCAGTGGCTATAACATTTCACACGATATAAATAGGAGTAGTTGCTTTGTACAACATGAAATAACCAAGAAACAATAAGACATCTCTTAAATTGTGGCTCAAACACTCCTTCCATGCACCTGAAAAAAGTAATAGCATCATTTATTTAATGATCGACATTTAGGCTTCAAAGGAAAAATCAGCTTCTTCTTCTTCTCGGCTGATCTCAGGTGAAATTGAGTTTGTTGTTCACCTCCTGCACTAGAGAGAGAACAAAGCTTTATGCATTGTTCATCTTTTGTCATCATGAGAAAAAAAGAAACAACAAATTTCCATATAACTTTTACCTGGCTGTAATTCATATCAAAGTGCATTGAGCCTGTTAACGGGTTGAGGTTCAATGACAGACCAATGGAACCATCCAAATTTGACCCAGGGCTTCTCCAGGGTCAAGAGAGAGCCCTAAAGCTCAGGTTGGAGCAGGCTGTCAATGGAATATATGATGGGGAGGGCAGTAGCTCTGGCCTGCAGAATGGTCTCTCCACCTCCTGCTCAGTTTACTACAATTTCCCCTCCCAAATCTGGCTGTCCAGGGCTCTGGCACAGGCAGAGAAAACACTGAGACAACTCTCATTTATAGTCCATCACCACCTCAGCTGTCTGCAGCTTCAAGCAGCAGAAATCAGCCGTTGAGGAAAGAGGTATAGCTTGGGGAGCAAGCTGGATGTCTGGTATTAATGAGTTGTGTCGCTGCTTTTTCATTCTTTAAACAATTTTTGTATGCCTTTATGCACAGTGATGGCACTTGTGTCACACCTGGCTAAGGCAATCTGCATTTTGGGTGCTCCTGGGAGGTAGCACAGCCTGCTCCACTGGGGATGGGAAGCCCCATGGGTCCCCCAGCAGGGAGGTTGTTGTGTAAAAACACATCAGGCCAGAGATCCAGGAGGAAAAACCGAGCAGACCCTGTCACTCCCTTGCTCTCCGTTGCCTCCCTTTTGTGTAACTGTATTTGCATTCCCCTAGCCTTTACCTTCTGTTTTTTAAAAAAATCTAGACATTCACAGTCAACTGCCTTGGAATCTCCCCTGACCTTCCCCTGTGTGCACAACTCTTGCCAGCACCTTAAACAATGAAGTCAACATCAGCTCAGTGAAAACCCAGATGAACACCTGCAAACAGGCAAAATGGAGGCAGTGTTCGCACAGCAGAACATCCAGAGGACAGGTGACAGTGACTCTGTGCTGAGGAATCTGCTTTCATTGCCCAGCTGTGGCTCTATGGGTTTTGCATCAGCTGCCAGCTTGACCCCCTATCTAAATAAGTGATGTTATTTATGTAGGAACTAAAAGGCACAGCAAGCAGGGCAGTACCCAGCTCCACTACAGTCAGTGAGGAGGAGCAGAGAGTTCAAATGCTCTTGCTGTATCAGGTGCAATGAGGCTTCAGGATCAGCGTGGGGCTCCTCAGATCTCTTAGCTGACAAATGTGAAGGAGTTACCTGTCTGGGACCACTTGGACTGTGTGGCTGCAAATGCAGCATGGGGATTGCCCGGGACCCTGCACCCTCCCACAGGATAGTAACTGGAGAGGTGGAGATGACACCTCAGTAAATCTGATAGCTCACAGATCCACAGAGCAGAGTTGTTTTTTTTCTCCTTACTTGCACTATCCTTTATCTCTGAGTGTCATATTTCCCTCAGCAGTGGTGCAGCTTACTCCCAGACTGTCAATGAGCTCTTCTTGAGGCCTCAGGAGATGAAGTCACTCTGTGAAATCCTACACTCTCTAAATCAAAAAGGACATTTGATAAATTGCTAGGGATTATTATAAAATATACATGTCTGGTCCCAAATCTGGCCTTGGAAAACTCTTGTATTCCTTCTCTAAAAGATTGGAACATGATATAGACCAGAAGTCAGGTACAGTGTGGCTCCCCGTACTCAAAACAGGTCTCCTCTACCATGAGACTTGCAATGTGTATTTTTACTTAACAACAAAATCGGTGGGGGTAGGGGAGAATGATGATGATTTCTGCACTAGGAACCCAAAATATTACATTCAGGCTTCAGCTGGTTTGGTTTTCTCCTGCAGCAGTGCCTGAAACAGCTTTCTGAAAATGGGAAATGGACGTTTTCTCAGTCATAATCAAAGAAACTCATGATTTCCCAGAGACACTGTGACTGTGGCTGTCATCTGTGTGCAATGAGGCAAGCAAGAGAAACACCATGTCTTTTGCTACTTATGCTTTCAGTGTGTCAACACATTCACCCATCTGTACCTTACATCACCCTGTGTATATTGGCTCAAACACAATTATTTAGAAAATCTGTGGAAAAGTTGTGTGATGGAAAAGCTGCAATGTGGTATAATCCTAATAACTCTTCAGTAACAGCACAGAGCTCTTATCACAATCTCTTCACGCATTTGATTTTGCCACTAAATCCCTCATGCTCTCTCAGGCTAGTTATCCTTACAGGCTGGAGGTCAGGTTGCATCCAGAATGGAAGATTCTTCTCTGATAGCACGTCCAATATGAGGGAGATTCCCTGCCTTCAGCAAGTCTTTTAAATGAGATTATTGATTTCATTTTGCAAGCGAATCAAAAGTAGATCACCTGACCAAGAGTGCTGGGATTTCATTAGAGGGGTAAGGACAAAAGGTGAAAGTTGTTTCCATGAAGTGGTGAGCAGAAAGAGCAAAGAAAGACTCCTCCAGTTTTGAAGCTCTCAACTCTGCTCTGGACATTTTTGCAGAAAACCAAGAGTAACAGAACCTCTGGTTCTTTTAGCAGCTCATTGAGTTGCAGTTGTTTAAAATAATGTAAGTTTTCCTTTAAGACATTCACCTTATACTAGGTTACCTTCCCTACACTTGTTATCAGATTTATGAGATATGTAAGTTCAAAAGGGCCTTCATCTCTGAAATGGTGGAGAACATGAGAGGAAGGTGAAATCATATGAAATACAGGATAGTGCCAGAAGGAGATTCTCTGTGAGGTTTGACAGATAAATTGATGCATGCCCTCATAAATCCATCTCTGCTACTGAAGAAATGCTCATAAAGGAAGAAATATTTTATAGGCTAAAAGTAGCCTTGCAAAAAGGAACTCATTTTGGAGAAACAAATATGGTGTCTTCACAGGGGATTTCACACATATTGTTTCCATAATCGCTGTTGGATTATGGATCATTTGTGCCTGGCACCAGTACACTCACCTGAGGGGTAATGGGCTCTACCAGCAAGAACAAAGATGCTGTGCCCTCTGTTTTCTGGAGGGAGTGACAGAAGAGCTCAGGCTCCACAGAGCTGGGCAAGTTTTCCTGCCCCAGCACCAGTGTACATCAAAGGCCTGATGGTGTTTCCTGCCAGATTGAAGGCAGTGCTTCTTGACGCCCGTTTCTATTTAGGGAATGTGCGCAGCTCTCTCCAGGCTCTGATGAAAGGAGACTAAACTGCAGCAGCCTGGCCTGCCCCAAGCAGAGCCCCATTTTAATGTCAAAATAACTACATTCCCAGCCAAAATCTTCCATAGGTACCAATGGGAGGGAGGGTGAGCCTTAGCCTCTCCACATGTCGGTGGGTGAGTCACTCCAGCCTGCTGGGATTCCAGCCCCTGGCACATATCCCAGCAGGCTGCAGCAAGGAAGCCCAGGGCATGAAGAGGGGGAGGCAGGCAGACCTGTTGCTCTCTCAGTTACTCTGGCTCTTGTGATCCTGGCTCTGTTCCCCAACATAATTTCCATTACCTTGAAGAATGATCCAAACAACTTCAGTAACATGATCAACTGAGTATGAAAAAGATGCAGAGGTGATTCAGTATGTCGGTGCTACGGAGGCACAAATGTAATGGTGAATCTCAGTAGCTCCCCTCCTCTCCAGTTCCTGCACAGCCGAGGTTCTCTCAGCACCAGCCTGCCCTGCAGGAACAAAGACAGCACAACCCCCTGTATTTGGCTGCTGCATTTGGCTGCTGATGGCTTCCTCTGGAGAGGGAAAACCTAGAAATGCTCCATTGTTTCACATTATTGTGCATTAGAAATAACCAGAGGATTTAAGTTCAACTCAACACAGAGTTGTTAGTTTTGTATATTTTTGCTTTTTGGGAAGTTTTACCTGTGGAGTGTAAAACAAAGACATAGATAAAAAATCCCTAGTATTGCCTATTTTTTTGTTTGCTTTCTCCTTTGCATTTTGCTTTTGCACTGTCATTTACAAACTGATCACAACAATGAATTAATTTACTTGAATCATGTAGCATATTGAGTTTCATTACAAGTATCCACAAAGCAGTTTTCCTCAGATAATCCTTTATGGCTTTAATGTTTGAGGATCAATTTGTCTCACAAGATGAAACAGAGGTCAGAAATGCAATGCAGTGTGACAACACTCTGTTATTCCACTTATTATTATGGCAACATCCTCTGGTATAACAAGTGTTAAGACTTGCATAAAATTCCAATTTGAAATCTTATTTTGAGAGATCTGCAGCTCAGTCATAGAGATTTGCTGTAGGCAGAACTTGTCATACAAATATTCAGCCTAGAACTAATTTTCTTTAACGTGTTTTAACATCTTCCAAAACAAACAAAGACTCAGCACTTTTAAAAATACAGTTCTCTGTATCTTGATCAAAACATAGGACTTGATTCAACAATGAATAGCTGTAGTTTGAAGCTAATATAAAGCATAGTAAGGTTAAGTGAAGTGAATTTCTCTAGAGGCAAACTAGAATAACACACTAGTAAATCAGGCTCAAAGTCACTTTGTTCATTAGATACTCTGTTAGGGCCTCCACCAGATTTTACTTTAATACCAGGTTAAATCCAGCTGAACTCTGCTCCTCAGAACAATGTGTCCAAAAAGGATAGCAAACCTGTTTTGTAGAAGCCTGTTTCCAGATGATTGTATATCATTTACTGAGGCATCCAACAATGCTTCAAACCTGTTTGAGCTAAGACAAATTGGGTGAGTGCATCTCACATCTCCTGTTTTCATTTACTCAAAGTGAAAAATCACCTTCAAGGGGTAATACCTTGCGTCAAACACAAAGCAGGCTGACTTCAAATAATTCAAACACTGATCTAGCTTGTAGTTAAAGCAGGTCAGGGTGTTTTGCATTGTGTTCAAGATCTGCATAACATTCATTTAAACATCAAAGGCAACAAAAGCAATGAAAAATTAAGAACTCCAGAAAGCATATATAGTGCTGAACTCCACACCTGTGCTCCTTTTCTGTGCTCCTCTTGTATTGAAGGGAGAGAGAAAGGAACTGTCAGTGGGTGACTCTGGGTTATCATCCAGCTGAACCACCTTCTGGAAACCCTTGTTTTCCTTCTCCAGCTGTTAATAAAATGTACATGGTGAGTTCAGATATAGGAGGCTTCATGCAGACAGATCTTTGAGAATCTGCATAAGAAACACAAGTGAGAGGAATGCTACCAAGCAATCTTTCTTGGATTTGCAACAAATAGCAACAGCAAGTTCGGAAACAACCTTGAACTAAAGTTTATTTTTCTTTCAGTAACCACACTCCTCTGGGGAGTTTCAGTGAATGTGCATCTCACGGAAGGTGTACATATGTGTTTTTTTATTTCAACTTCTGCCCAACACCAGCATTTTTGACTGTGTCTATCAAGAGTAGGTGTGCCTCTGCAGAGGTGACTTTGTGGCCACCTCCCCAGATTACATCCATAGCAAAGCATCAAAGCATCTGTTTCCCCCAAACCGTAGCCAGATGAACTCTCAGAGGTAACAAAAGGAAAAAAATTAAAAAGCTGCATGTCCAGAGAGCATTAAGTTGGTGGGAAAGAGAAGGAACAGTGCAGAAACTACAAGTGTGCTGCATGTCCCTGGAAAATTGGGTTAAATAACTGTCTGGTAAAGCTTCAACTGGAATATTGTGGGTTTTTTTGGTCTTCCAGTGAGAGATGGATGATAAAAACTGGAGAGAGAGCAGCAGAGAACTGTTAAAATGGTCAGGAGCCTTAAGGAAAAAGTGGCAGTTGAGAGAATTGAATTGTTTAATCTTGTTTAATCTGATAAAGAGACTAAGGGATGATTTATTAATAGTCTACAACTATTTTTGGGGTATTTACACAAATGAAACAAGACAAAATTCTGGTATTGCCAGCAAGAGGGAACATTCAAAGATTGTTGCTGGGATGGATCTTAGAAAAAATTTCCAGCTTTTGTCGGGGATAATGCAGGGTACTCAGGGAGGTTGTGGAACCTCTGCCCTTGGAGGTTTGTAAGACTTAGCTAGACAAAGCCATACCTAACGGGGTAAAATGGCAGTGCTGCTTCAGGAGGTTGGACCTGATGACCTCCAGACATTCCTTCCAGCCAAAATTTCTGTCACAAATTTTAAGTCCTGTTAATTGACAGTAAGTGCAACAGCTTCAAAAGGAAATGTGGTTCCTCACAGGGGAGGAAAAAATATCTCTGCCTGTATGAAAAATGGACTTTCAACTTTCTGAATCCATACAGACTAAGTGGTGTAAATGCACTTGGAGATGAAAGAGAGCATTTACTTTTCTGGACATGTTGTCTTAGCAAGTTTAAGGTCACCAGATTATTTTAAGAGAACAAAAAGCAGCCTCATTAAAAAACAGAATTCTCTATACTTCCTGCTCAGAGTTGGAACATAAAGCCCCAGTTATAAAAGGTTCATAGAGAAAGGCATTTTTAGACAGTAGAACACTTAATACATATTGGGAGTTAAATATATTTTCAAAGGGATAGCTATTCAGCTGTACAGGCCACTGCTTTGGACATTAGAAAAGATACTTCATGCACTTTAAATATAGATATAGCTCCTATGGTTACCTCCAAAATAACCTAGGAACCCTGAATTTATTTGTCTGCCACTAGAAAAGTTCTACAAAAAAGTATGAATAATCTCATAGCTTCTGCAAAAGTTTGTTTAAAACTAAAACCATATATTAAAAAAGGGGGGAAAAATCATGTTTATTCAGTGAAGATCATGTGTCCAAGAAATAAGCCTTTCCTCAAAGTATGTGAAGTTTCTTGTGCCACTTTTCCCTTTAGATGACTTTAATAAGACAAAGCTATTTACATTTTTTCAAGCCCGCTTGATTTCCTGCATTTCCAGCTGTGATCCACTGAACTTGTGCTCAGCACAGGTAACACCAGATTGCCCAGTTACCATTAAATGACCACAAGGAAACATTTCAGAAACACTTGGGTAAGTGGGAAGGACATAATCTCCTGTATTTCACAGAATACCAGGTTGGAAGTGACCTCAAGGATCATCTGGTCCAACCTTTCTTGGCAAAAGCACGGTCTGGATGTGGCACCCAGTGTTAAGAGTGGGCAGTTTGAAAGGAGGACAGCACAGGGGCTTCTGCTTTACTCCAGCATGCAAGGAAGCAGCTGCAGCACGTGGGCCAGATGAAGCCAGTGGAGGAAGGGAACAAAAGAGAGCAGGGAGCTTGCAAGCCAGCTGGGCACTCAAAACAGGAATGGGAGACTTGTCTGTAACAAAAGGACTCATAAAATAATCTGCAAGATGCTAGGGAAAATGGCACCTTCCTCAGGTGCCAGATGGGACCATGCAATTTAGGAAGATGCTCAAAGCTCCACAACAGAAGCAGGAGGAAAAAAGCAGCCCTCATGAGTGGGGAGGAAAGATTTGATTGTGAACCTGGGGTAAAAACAATCTGTCTCCATCAGAGGACCAGAGCATCTCTGCCAGCAATTACCTTGCTCTCATCTGTAGTCTGATCAAATCAAGTATTAGACACTAGACAGCCTTTTGTATTTCTGGCATATTTCCTTCAAGGAGAAGGTGCAGGTGTATCTACAACTCTGATCTGCATCTGCATTTAGCATCAGCACAGCTTAGAATGAGCTCAGAATGCTCGCTCTCATTCACAACACCAACTAATGGATGCATGCTATCAACAGAAACTGAATATCTCCATATTCCTCTAAGAAGTGCAGCTTGGGTATTTCTGAGAACTTCCCTAGAGATGAAAAATAGTGATTTTTATTGAAGGAATTTGTAGTGTTTCTTGTAAAATGTGGACAAATCATTATTACCATATGGTACCCATTCACTGCAATAGGGTTTGCTGTACACATGGTGTGACAGAGAAACTGTGGTGTGTTCAGGAATGATAGACTGGCTGTTACATATGCAAGCCTAGTCATTTTTCTCTTCTTCTCTCTAAGAGGATTATGAAAGCATCTCTGTGACATTATAAAAACATTTTAAAAGGATGCTCCTCTGTGTTAGTCTGCAGATTGATTTCAGTCTCTTTCCTTAGGTTTCTTTCAGACTCTCTTCTAGTTCATGTTTAATTTATTAAAAAAAAAAAAAAACAACAAAAAAACAAAACAAACCAAACCAACTAAAAAGTAATCAGCAGCTGAGCAACGCTAGGATGTTCTGCAATAACAAACTAGGACAGACTGGAAAAGAAGGTACTGACACACAGTCATAGCAAGAATTCACACTTAAAAAACCCAAGGGGATTTTATGCCTGAGCCTTAATAAGGCTATTTACAGATGATGAAACTCTCCTGTCAGCATCCCTTTAAAGTTTCTCTGTATACATCAACAATCCTGCTGGACAATTGGCGAGACGTTAGGAGGCTTATGGCATGCTGTGCTGTAAAGCTATCTAGTTTTAAAGAGCAAATGACTCATTTAATAGATATGGTTCTGTTGAAAGAACATTCTTCAGAGCTTAGTAAGAAGTTCAAACCACATTAACATTAGAAATCAATAAGCCAAACCACTGTGGACTACTGAGGTCACGGTTAATAAAGAACGACTTCAATTTTATTTTCATATCCTGCTTTTGGTCTAATCACTTGACCTCATTTTAAAATATGGTCTGGATGTAATTCACCATTCCACACAAAGAGACCGATTCTTTTCCCAATTTTACTCTCTTCAGTAATTTCTATTTTATTAAGTCTGATTTACACCAGAGGTACTGAATACATTTTCTCATATTTTTAAAGGAAATCAGCCTCCCAGTTTACAAAGCACAGTTCGATCTAATGGTGCCATTTGAACCTTTTCTGGCTACATGATATACAGCTTCTGTTTAGTATGTGACATAAAAATATGTAGGAATTATCTGCCCATTGAAACTGAAAAATCTGTAGGAATGAGCCCATTGTTTGCTTTCTCCTTTTGAGTGGCAGGTAACTCAATTGTCCAATTCCTCATTGTCCAAACTGCATAGACTGCAACTGATGGAATAGCATTTCCCCCACTGGAAGCAAAGTTGCCTCTGGTCTGCATACAGTCTGAAAGCACACTGAACATATTTGTATATTAATTAGAGCTCATGTGGAAGATCCCCTACCCATAAACAAGTATCTCAGTATTTCAAACAGGCTTTAAATTGTTCAAGTATTGAGCCACTCTGAAGTTCCTTGCTAAGCCATCTGACAGGAAAAGACACAGAAAGGAACATCAAAGGATGTTTGTACCTTTGCAAAACTCTATGTATTTCCTAAAAAATGAGGATGCTGCCAGTCTGAAAGAGCTTTTTGTTTTGTGCTTGTTTTTACTGAACCCCCCTACTGAGAAACTCAGTTTTTAGCAAACACAAGGAAGACCAAGAATCCAGAAGCAGTGTGGCAGAAGACAGTCTGCTGTCTGTCCTTCAGCACAAACAGCTAAAAATTGCACTACTGCTAGAATATACTTCCTGGAGCTCTGGTCTTATACACAGGAGAAACACTGCTCGTTGGAAAGAAACACTGTGTCTTGAGTAAGGAATATCCATCATCTTAAATAGATTGTCTATGCAGAGGCAGAAACACAGCATTGACAAGAATGCAGATACCTCAGGTTTCCATAAAAAATCCTTCAGAAAATATTATCTATCAAAGTTATGCCTGAGCTGAAAGCAAGACTATAATTTAGTGGTAACAAGGATCTCAGATGATCAGACTATTATTTGTTACTGGACAGCCCTGGGGTCATTTATTTATTCTATTACTAACAGCTCTTTAGTTACTCAAATAATCATACATTTTCGTATGTTTCAAAATAGGAATCAAAGAAAAAAATGAACGAGTTTCTAACACTTTAAATTTGTGTTCAGTATTACCTCACAGCTTAAATTCAGTCATAACTATCCAAGTTTTGCAGACCTTCTCCCATGATTCTGGTCAGGACTAATACATGGGTTTTCTCAAGGCAAGCTCACAATTGTTTTCTGGGTTCCAAACAGTGGATTTAGAAAACACAAAACAGGTTGTGAAAATTTACTATTCTTTTAAAGTTCTAGTCTTTGGACATAGAGTCATCATTCAATATATTGCCCATGATTACTACTGCTGCACTTCACATATCCCACTTTTTACATGGCATGGTTTTGTCTCCTTACTTTCCCATGATCACTCCTCAGAATTATTTTAAACACCTCCAGCTGATGTCTTCACACATGGGCACCTGAATCAGTATCAACAGCAATAATACAATAACAGCAAATACAATATTCAGTAATTTTTTTTTTTTTAATTTTTAATGACTTTGTTCAGAAAATGCTCGTCTGCTGTTTTTTGGCAGCAGCTCAAGCTGTGTCTGTGATGGTGCACTGTGAATAAATGGCTTCGTGGAACAAGACATCTGGGACTCTGTCTTGGGAAAGCTGGGGTTGAACTGGTGAGGAGATCTGGTCTGTGTCAGGGGGATGTGTGGGAGCCAAGCAGGGCACCTGTCAGCTTCCTGGAGCCACCCTTTGGAAGGGGCTCTGGTGCCAGCAGTGCAAGTCTCTTGGGAGTGTGACTGCCAGGGAAACTCATGAATGGGTAGACTGGGATGTTTCCTTAACAATGACCTCTACTAGAGTAATTCTGTGATGTATAGAAAGAAGCTTTTAAATAGTCGTGGTAAGAGGAGGACAAAAAAATATGAAACAAAGGACATAATACAATTTCCCTTGAGAAGTCAATAAAATAAATGGGATTCCAACACTAATAGGTCTGAAGCCTTCCTGTGATTTCTGAATTAGAAGGCTATGAGCAATTTGGTCTCTCATTTCATTCCCTACAACCTTTTTGTACCAGCCTTGCTCTCTGTTCTGTGGCCACTGTGGAGCTGACCCAGCAAAATGCTTCGGCCCTGCCACTCTATGGCTGGCCAGACCAGGCACCTAACACAGAACTTTTCCTTCTACCATTGGATTCTCCATGAGAGAGAATAAAGGCAATATGGTGAAAGACAGAAATAAAGGAAGCACAAGGAATCAAAGGAAAAATAGCTGTGTGCATGGATAAAAGAGCAAAGATCAAGATTTGTATTTGCTTTTGAGTTGAAAGATATTATAGTCTTTGCTGTAGAAGAAGAAAGATGGGATGAAGAATAACTTGTTCTGGCAATAATTCATGGCTCTGATGGTTTCAAATTGTACAACACAAATTCCTGAGTTTCACTGACTTTCTTCTACATTAGAACCAGTCAGCATAGAGCTCAAGTGCTGCAACGACATAATGCACATAGCAATTCTCTTTGTTTCCATACCAAAAAATTTTTTCCTAAACATCTGTTCTACAATTAGCTAGTTTGCATTACAAATATTCTAAACATTGTCCCACATTACTGGATTTTAGGCACAAAAAAAGATGAACTATTTTGAGAATTTACATAGACTAACACGAAGAGGACTTAAATAGCTTCCATATAAAGCTTTCACATGCCTAAATCAAATACACTACCCTCTCAGAAACAAAAAAAAATACTTGAAATTATCCCTTATGTTTGTAATAGTGGCCTCAGAAAAAAAACTGTCCATACAGTGCACATTGTGATAAATGTCTCAATAAGGATCCCTTCAATAAAGATATGCATATAAATCTTGATACGTCACTTCTAGGGCAGAAACAGAACATTTTGTAATTTTGCCTGATTGGGGTCTTTCCTCTTACAGAAGTAAACATCTGCATCAACTTGTATTTGATACAGTACTGCATAGCATGGCTTGCTGTGCTGGGAGGGCTTTGTTGATGTTTTAAATATTTCCACATTACTGTTTTAATTCAGATCACAAACACAGCTTTGAAGTCAATTTCCCAATCACCTCCACCACTTGGCTTCAGATCATACAGAATGGTCTTAAGAACACAGAGCCTTCAGACAGAGCCAACCCAACATGATTTCAGCCACTAAAAGGCATCCAGTCAGGGAACTGGACAAGGAAGAGCCTGAAAGATCTCCAAAATCTGAGTTAGCCACACCCTGAATTTTCCTAGTGCTCCACACTTGTTGCTCATGTAAATGCAGTCTTTGCCTTCATGTGTCTAAACCAGGCTTTTTTTGTGAGTACAATGCTTCCAAGAGGATTATTCTTAAAAACCCCAGTTAATTAAAAGGTCCAATTAAACATCCTTTACCTATGCCAAAACCGTATTATGGTCTCTGATAAATATTGTATTCCCATGTCATCAAAACACTAACAGCCAGACTAAAAACTTTTCCCCATGGTGAAGGTTAATTAAAGAAGAACCATGTGCCCCAACACAACTGCTTTTGTCAGCAAAAGAAATAGGAGCTCTGTAGACAAAGCTTTCTATCACTTTTGGAAATCAAACATTTTCAGTTGGATGGGAAAAATGGAAAAATAGCTACTGAGAGTCCTTTTTGTGTGTGGTTATAACTGCTGGTTTTCAATAACTGAGATAAAGAACTAAAATGAATATTGGACGATAAACTCTTACACAAACACAAGTGTTCCTTCAGAGGCAGCTTACCCTCGAGTTCATTTCTGCTAGCACAGCTTTTCGAAGGGAACAGACCAATCCTCACAGAAACGTGTTCACAGACAAATTGCCCACGCTGTTCAGCACTGGTATTTGGCAAGGTCTCCAGCCAGATGGGTTTGCTAATGACTTCTGTAAGGTGCTTAAATCAGAAGCTACTGTAACACATGACTGCCATGTCTAATTACCCTGCTAATACAGCTTAGTGGATTTTGTTTGGTATGTAAAAGTCAGAGTTTTTGATGAAAAGTACAGTACAAAATGGTCTTTTAAATTTCAATGTAACCAAAGGCTCGACTGTTTGCCCATATACAACCTTTCCTAAGAACCATCTCTCAGAACAATTGTTACAGCAGTGACAGACATTTCTTCAATTTATAAAATATTTCTCAGCCAATGTGCACTAACAATAGACATGGAATTTTAGTTGCATGAGTTGAATATATTTTTTTAATATTTAATAATTTTCCATAGGTTTGCCTGAACGCATTCAGCAGCCAAGAGGAAACTGGGATAAAACTATGGTCTTGGACTTTTTTTTTCATCAGGGTAACTCAAATGTGCTCATTAGCTTCACTTCATTTTGCAAAGGTATCCTTTTTTTCATGTAGACTTGAAGCTCAGCACTGTACACATACTGTTACATATTTGCACATATGCTAACACTGCAATCAAATTCTCAGTTGCTGGCACAAGAAGATGGCAAGTTATTTCCTGCTACAACTAACATATAAGGAAATATGAAGAAACTAAACCTCTTTTCAACATTTTTCTCCAGGATGTGTTTGTCAGCAAAGCAGGATTTTATTTTTTTTTCTCTTAGGCCACTAATCAATGTCTATTTGGACCAGCCAAATAGACAAAACAGCTTTTGTTCAGACTGGGGAAGCCAACTCCTGGGTTCCAGGACAGGATGTACCAAAGAAATTAACTGGTAATGGTGGCAAGCCCTCCTCAATAACAAGGGATCCTGACAGCTCTCAGGGGTTGAACTGCCTCTGGATGGAGAGCCCAGCGACTGAGCTGAACAGAAATCTCAGTTGTTATTGGTAACAATGACTTCAGATAATACAAGATAAAATATTTCAGGTTTAGATTTTTAACATTTATTAAAAAAGCAGGATGTATGTTCATTTCAAATTAAACAGTTAAAAATGTTAAAGCATACAAACAAATCAATTGTGTACTAGCAGCATCCAATTGTTAGAATTTTCTAGAACTCCTCCGTACAGTCTTGGCAAGCTCAAAATATTACAACTTGCAACCAACTGACCTCACCATAGTGCAGATAAAACAAACTTTATAAAAACAACAATTTAAGGTTAAATAAGCTTAAATAAAGGTGTTAAATACAAGACACTTGATCAAAGCTTCTGTACAAAGATAAACAAATTTGGCATTGTACAACTGATTGGTTGGCTCACAGCATACATGATTTCCATAGTTAAGCAGTGTAGCTGTTTAGCTGAACATCAACTATACAAAAGTAACTGAAGTTGGGAGTGGGCTAACCCCAGTGAGCCATTTACAAGGCATGTGTATTTTTAGAAAATCAGAACACTGTTTATATTCAGGCACCATTTGTTCCTGCAAATAAATAATCTCTAATGTATCTGCATCCAAACTAGTGTTAAACACATCAGTGCTAACATTTTATAAACACAGCTCTGTGACTATTCACTATACCTCCATTCTTATTGCTATGACAATGTGGACTGTGGAAATAAAACTACTGTACATACAAAAAAATAGAGCACCTTTTAAACATTAAAGTATATGTCTGGTTATTCTTTTTATCTTACAATACTGAAGCCCAAGCTAATTTAAATTGCTTTAACATCTTCACCAGCACACCTGAAATGCAGGAACTAAAACCCCAAATATTCCTCTTCAGGCAAGCCCCAGCCAGAGCACCTTCTAAAAATGTCTAAAATGACACTAAGGATTTTTTACATTCATCTGCACACAAACAAGTATCTGCTATTCTCTGTTTTCTTCATATGAATTTAAAGACAGGTTGCCACAGTTCTCTCTCCTTGTCAGATGAATAAAGCTGGACAGAAAATGTAGCAGAAACACCTAAAATGGATTGTGAACACAGTGAAATTATTACCCTGCTATTTCAAAGATACAGCTGTCGGGTTGTTCAAATAAGTATTTTGCAGGGCCCCGGCCATTAGGATTTTTTGTCTATCGTATTAAAAAACCATTCTGTAAATTTCCTCAGTTGAGCAGCTGCTGTTTGAGACTCTTCCTGAAGTCTCATGTTATCTTGTCTCAGGTGCTGCACCTCTGCTTGAAGAACTGCCTTGTCCTGTTTTTCCTGGTTAACAAAGATACAAGTTGAGCAAAGTGAGTAGTTGTGATGACATTTATTTTTTTGTTAATATTTCTATGTGAGTCACAACTGTTATATTTTGTTGAGTTCCCCAATTCATTCTGACAACTGTTAACTGTAAATAATAAATCATATGTGAGAGCCCAAGTTGTAAGTAATCAATTTCAAACAAGGAAGAACAATATCTAATTTCAAAATTTTCCCTTACATGATTATTTTCCTACCAAAAGCAGCCTCATTTCTATTATCCTGGCAATATCTCCAGCTCAGAATTTTGACAGCAAATGAGGCACAAATCAAGTCGTTGCTACATGAGCAAGGTAGCACAAGGCAATAAGTATGACAAAAATGGGGTGCTCACTACTTACCAATGGTGCCCTGTCCATATCCCTATCCTGTGGTAAATCCAAAGTACCATAAATAAGGATGAAGTGTTTCCTTTTTTCTGGGGTATGACTATTTGTAGGATTGTTGTTCTGAAGTAAAGAACCATAAACTACTTTGCCTTGGGCCAATTTCCCCACATAACCATTCCCACAGGAACTTCTGCACCTCAGTGCTCCGAGCAACCACTGAGTCCTCCTGTCCAGTTTAACTGATGTACTTCTTTCAAGCCCCTGGTGATCTCTCTGCAAAAATAAAACTACTAAAACTGGGGAACAGTTATGGTGCTTGTGGTCTCTTACCTTTCTCAGGTCAGTTTGTAGCTGCCTGAGGATGACTTCCAGCTGGTTTACTTTTCCAGTCAGAGTACTTGGAGCATGCTCCCTGTAAAGTAAACCACTACCTTCACTCTGAGTTAGAGAAAAACATCTTCTTCCCAGCTTTAGCAGAGTTACACTTTTAGTAATAGCAAAGGAAACCAATCATAGTTAGGAAAATAGAGACAAAACCGGCATCAGTAAAAGACTATTACTAGAACATAAATAGAGTCCTACAATATCTGAAATACAGCACTGCTTCTCATGCAAATCAGGCAGAAGTAACAAAGATTTTAAGAAGCAATGTTTAGGAATGACTAGCACATACCCTCACAGTGCAAGTCACACTCACTGCTCCATGGTGTGCAGGCACTGTGGTTAACAAGCTGCTTTCTGATAAGCACTAATCTCAAGCAAGATGCAGCAGCAATTACTGCAAACCAAAAGAGCTGTAAAAAGTTCTTTTGTCTGCTGTGCAATAGTGTAATTTGCAGTAAAGGATAAACCTATGGCTGAATGGAGACAAATATTTTGTTTAAAGGTCAAAACATAAAATATTGCCACAGGTTAATCAAATGCATGACTGAGGGAAAATGCTGACATAACTTCTGTTTTCTGAATGACAATGAGTACTGTGGGAGACAGTCCCATGTACATTATAGATGCAATTAGCCATCATGTGAGTAATTGTGTCTAAAAGAGAGCAGGTGAAGAGAGAGGCTTTACATTCAAAGCTGAACCAGCTGCTTCATGCAATTGCACAAATCTGACAGGTTTGCCATGGCTAAAAGGGAAAAATCTTTAACAGTCTTTTGCAGTCCTTACTGATCATTAGCCTCAGGAAAGATATGGACTTAAAAGTCATTACAATAAATGTGCTTTACCATATAAGCAAGCTAATTTGTGTAAAATTGGTTCAAATTAAAATGTGATAGTCTAACAAGCAAGACGACTGTTCCCTCTATTTCCCATTCTTCCATTCCTACAATTGAAGACCAAAACTAATCAAAGATGTGTTTTTCTTTTAAAGTGTAGTGGTGGACAGATTATACTGCTGAATCTATAACAAGAATGATCTTTAAATTAACAACTACACTCCTTAGAGCAGGATAGGTGGAGAGTCAGGAGGAAAAAAAGCGATCATTTCTCTCACAGCACTGGGAAGAATTTGGAGAATTGGGTAGTTTAGCATAAAATCTGCAATCCTCTGTTACAGATTCTCTTGATTCATTTACCTCCATATAAAAGAAAAATTACAGGTTTGCAAATAGCAAATACTTGCTAAAATAGGATAGACCCTGTTCCAAGGTTTGAGACATTTGCTGCCAATTAGATTATTGCATCCTACAGAGTTGAGCTCCTGTTATTAGTTCTATGAAAAAGAAAACAGAAATAAATGTAACAAAAAATTATTATTGGAAAGGAGGAATACAGTAAGAAATTTGATTATCTGAAATTCTGCATCTAACCTTGATCTGCATTACAGACCTATTGCAGTGAGAGAGAAGTTGATTTGAAGAAACAAAATTTTTCAAAATTAAAGAAATTATAAGTCCAGGCAACAAGTCTGCCATCAAACAGCCATGAAACATGCATACAGGCAATTTGACATGCAACACTAAGATAAAATCTTTCCTTAAAATAAGAAAAATTAAATAAATCATGCATTTTGAAAGAAACATGCCTCAATTCTGACATACCCCGCATCCTCAAGAAAATCTTTTCCATCTGGGGGACTCTCATCCAAAGGTAACTCCTGTGCTCCTTCCAAGCCCTGAGCTTGCGGCATATCATTCAAGGTGCAGAAAGATGCTACTCTCTGATCTGTAAAAAAGTAACGTAAGGATACCTCTAAAACTGGACAAAATAAAAGTCTATATTACAGCCATTATCCTGGTTCAGTTAGCAAAAATGGATGTAGCCTTCTACATCTCAGCTTTGAAGATAACCAGCAGACGTATGCACCAACTAGTTGGCTTCCCCACACCTGCATCCAAAGGCAACCCCAAAGCAATTTTTTTTTATGTCTATCAGCAGTATGACAGTTTTGTCCGGACCACTTAATGCTGATATGAACAGTAAATTGGTCTTGATGAAATATGCAGAAAACCATTACAGAATTCAGGTCCGCAACCAACGACAGTAATAATTCAGCAAAAAGGTTTGCATTTTTTCCATGGACTTAAAGCCCTCAGATTCCCCAGAAATCTTCACTTTTCTTTTCATACTGCTTTACTGTCTCAAGCATTACAGAAGCTGATGGTAATCTGCATACTTGAAAACCAATAAATTAACACTATTTTTATCAATTGAGCTTTTATTATAGGTATTACTAAAGCACTCTGTTATCTGCATTGAATTTCACTAGAACATAATCTAACAAACACAGATGCAATTACCTATGGATATACAGTGTGGTTGCCAAAATACATCAGTCACCACATAATAGAAGTATGCCATGCAGATCATCATTGCACAGAACAGGAGTAAATGATGCATTCATTAGGATTTAATTTGTCTTCTTTAAGGAAAAAAAAAAAAAAACAAAACCAAACAACCAAAATCTATATTCTGTGGAGATCGATTTAGCTTATTTCTGCCAAACACAATCCATGTCTGTAGGCTTGTATGAATTCTGGCGACAACATGCCTGCCTTGCCCTTTCTCCCCTTGCTGTACCACCCCACCAGGCCCAAAGCTTGCATTATCATGCAAACGTGCAAACATAGGAAGTATCAAAAAAAGTTTACAAAAGGCAAAAGTCATCAATCCCAGACCATCACCTAGAAACGGCGTCTGATGACAGAACGGCCCAAATTCTTCATCTGAGTCAAAACCTGGAATAAGATTTAGAATGTTCCTATAAACAACAGAGTCCATCTCCACTGGAGCAGCTGTGGCCCTTGCAGCAGTGGGATGTTCCCGTGCAGTTCCTGCTGTGCTCACTCCCAGCCTTGCCAGGCCATTTCTACTCAACACCAACAGCCCAGTAAGTATGAGGCGCCACACCCCGCGTCTCTGATAGCAACACCCAGTGTTGTGACACAGCCTGGCCACTTGGCAGGCTACATAACAGACAATCCTTCAAACTCTTAAGGACACAAACAGTGAATACAGGCCTGATCTCTGCAGACAGGAAGGACAAGTTCTACCAAACAAAAATAGGAAATCACTAAAATGCTCTTTGTTGGTTTAAAAAACCCCTTCAGCATAGCACAGATCGCCAATTCTTTCTATAATACAATGAACAAAAGTTGCATTTCTGATTTTGTCCAGTTTCAAGACTGCAGCACATTTCCCCTGCTTTTAGCCTTATTTCTGACTACTGATGGATCTCAACAAATATGAACATGACTATTCCATATGTGCTGACAATAAGGTAAGACTGTAATTTTAAACACATAATCAATGACATCATTTGCAGATTTGAAACCTACTAAGATAAATAGATTTACTTTGTACAGATAAATAAAACTTGGTTTCCCAGATCAAACACAGTGTGTAGCCCAGAAACAAGACAGGTTAAACAAGTAGTCTGAAGTACACAGATAATTAATTTCACCTTCATAGTATTAACATTTTCATTAAAACAACTAGTTTTTATAAAGAAAAATTAAGTGTATTTCTGGGTATGATGCTGTAGACCTAGATTCTGCTTCCTCCAAATTACAGATACCCTTCCTATTCAATTGAATCAAAATGTATATACTAAACAGAAGATAATACATGTAAATCTCAGAGGTCTTATTTTTAAATGAGATGTCCCTGCCAAACTCCAAAGAGAGTCCACCCACAGAAAACTATTTACAAATAATATATTGGTCTTTATATCAAAAGTTTAAACAACTGACTTAGCGAGATCAAAGATGAGACAAAAATTTATGTTTAAATTTACAGTAAAAGAGTCATACAGCTGTAACCCCTAAGAGTTTGAAGCTGTATTTTCATTGTTCCAGACCACTAACAGAGGCCAGAAAAAACTCCAGGCAATTTTGATGTACTAGAAGCAGAAAAGGCCAAAATGAGTATAGTGCATGAAGCCACTCTCTCATTGTTAAGGTAAAGTCTACCCACAAACATATACTGACATATGCATTGAAGCAAAAAAAGTTACACATGCATGCCCTAGAAATCATCAAATGTTAACTAAATATTGTTATTTTTTCTTTTTCTAGCAGTTTAACACACTACTTTAGTTAAAATAATTATCTGTCATGCTAAATGATCCACTTCTTTCTCATTATATTATGTGTAGCATTACATTTAGCTATGAAGAATTTAAATCAAAGTATTAAAATAACATTAATTATAATAGCACAGATGTTTCTGCAAAGATAAATTTGCATTAAGAAACGCTGCATTTTGATTGGCACCAGTAGACATTCATAAAAATCACCTGGAAAAAAAATAAGGAGTTGAAACGCTAATTTTAATGAACAGGGATGTCAGAAGGACTATCTTAGGCTTTTAATGCTCACAACACAACTTATCAAACACTAAATAATTATTTTAAAGCATAATAAACCCACTTTGAAATAGAACAAATAGTACAAAATTCTACTAATAACAATATTCAATATTTGTATTTGTGTCAGTTGTCTTTTATGATTACAGTAGCAGGTATGAACATCCAAAAATGCTTCTCTTTTTCGTCCCCAGAACATGGAAAAGATAAAAAAAGTCATCAACACATGTTGAAAGCCAGTCCTTCTTCCCTAACTTGAAGATCTATTGGAAGGATAATGTAAAAAGAGAATTGAAAAATTAAATCTCTAATTTTCCCTCTAAAATCCCTTCTTCGGGATTTCTCCTTTTTCAAATTTGGCGTTCCAATTTATTCTCCCATATCTTTATCTTTACTCAGTTGAGCATGCTTTCTTTCTTTTTGGTTCTTTAACTTCTTATTTTTCACCCCAACTACTCTCCCTCTTTTGCTGTACAGTCACATAGAGTCCTATCTATTTTTTATTCTTTGCTCCAGGGATGGACACAGGAACATTACAACAGAGTATTTCCATCATGTGAACTCCTCCCTGGTTATGTCTCTCTGCACTTCCCAATGAAATAAGAGACAGGAACTGGAAGTAGCCGATCCATGTATGGCAGAAATGGGAGGATTCCCCTTGCTACTGACTGGACTGATGTTAGCGTGCATGCCAAATATAATCTCTGGAGAGATATCAGAATCAAAACCACGTCTTGCAAAGGAAGGAGTGCAGAGTGTTAAAATAATGCTCCACTGTGCTCCAGCTTATGGGCACTGACCCTCCACAGAGGCAGCTCAAGCAAAGAACCCTGCAGCTTCTGGAGCTTGTGGATTTAATGCATGCACAGCTTTCCATTACACTGTGAACACCTGTCTTAGGAATAACAGAGGATTTTCAGAAAAAGCTTGAAGTAAAATATTCAGCTTTGCACAAAGGTTTTTCTCAAGCAAATGCAGTGAAAATTAAATCCTGACAAAGAGAAAAGCATTACCACCATACTTTCAATTAAAAACAAAACAAAACAAAACAATAGTAATAGCATCTTCCATCAGGATCAAGGCTTCAGCTGAATAAAAGCTACTACTAATAAACAGCCTTGTCCACTCTTCCTCTGAGGCGAGGAACAAAGTGAAAAATGAGACTACTGCTTTTGCTACACCCACATGTAAACTCTGAGTATGGATGATGGTAGCAAAAATCTTCCTACTAATTTAGTTCTTAATCCAACTGATGGCAACAATATAAGCACCTAAAAAGTCTACATCTAACATTAATCAAGATACAAATGCTTTTTAAGACAGAGATAAAAGATCATAAGGCCCACACTAGGGATGTTGAACTGATCAAATGATATAAATTGTCAACACATAATCTAGAGAGATAACAAGCAAAAAACTATGACCTTGGAATCAGATTGGTAATCCTGATAAACTCATAGTAAGAAAAGACATTGTACAAAGAAAAAAATTAAAGTTAAGACCAATATCTAGGTTCTAGAAGAGAACACAATTTCAAAATATCAGGCTGGCAAAGCCAAACTAGAGAAAACCTCTAATTTCACAGGTTCAGTATTAAAAAATTCTTATCATTTTAGTGATCCTTTCCATTGAAAGAGGGGAGGCAGGTGTTTTGTTTACTTTTTTGGGTTTTTTAATATGGTCCTATATGAAATGTGATCCCATTTTCATCGAGTTTAAAAAAAAAAGAACAAAGCAGTTTTATATTCAGAAGTGGACAAACTTTAGAATCATCCACTCTCTTTTTCTCATTGATGGAATGCAGAACAGTAGTTCCAAGCTATTTTTAAAAAGAATGTTGAAGCATCTTCTAAGTAAACAATATTAAAATACACATGGAAACTGCACTGTTAATTCATATGCAACACATTTCTTTCCAGTGATCTTTTATGACATGCCATCAGTTATTCTTTTTAAAATTCCTTTCAAATTGCAAGACATAGGATGAAGTTGAATAAGGGTTTAAAAATTCCATTCCCTGAAAAAGTTTCTAGTTGCAGCACTATGAATTTAGTCAAAACATTGTATAAATCATCTACCATATACAGAGATATCTGTACTGTAGAGTCCTAAACAGAAAAGAATTATATTCCTTCATACAAAAATAGATTATTATTTACTACTCAAAATCTTACAACAAACCAAAAAACATATAATAAATAGCTTCTATCTTACAACTCAGACCATCAGTTCTTCAGCATTATCTACAGATATATCTAAGTTATTTGCAATTAAAACCCAACAAGTTAATACCCTTCCTCCCTAGGATACAGCACTGTGAGTTAGCTGCATTGTTCTACCTCTCATTCTCAAATTCAAATGCAATTACACTTACATAACACTTACCAAAGTGAAATTATTTTAATCATGATACTATGTAGTAAAAAGAATGAAAATCTATTAGTTTTCAAAGAAAGCTAAAAATAGAGGAGCATAACTGGTACAGAATGATCTTTCACTCAGTTGAACTCAACATTTTTATTAGCATTTTAAAATATTCTTCAAGTGCAAAGTTACAGAGCTAGTCATTTACTGATGCAAACCTTTTTTCACTAGTTGAAGATGTCAGTAACAAATAGCAGGGTGTTCCCTGAGCAATTGAACTTAGGAATGCATGGGAAGAGCTGTCAAGATTCTCAGTGTCACAGTAGTTCCTGCCAGCTACCACAGCCATGTTTGAGCAGTATTGAATAGTAATGAATGCACATCAGGTCAAGAAATAATGCAGTTCTTCAAATTCCTAATCATTGCTGTGGGTTTGGGTTTTCACAATGCCATTTAAATTAGTGCAACAAGTAGCTCTGAAGAGCTTTTGGTCAAAGTGTACTATAATCACTTTATGCTTTGGGAAGGAATCAGAAAACTGATTTCCATGGTTAAAAGAAGTTAAGAAAAGATCCAAATCACTAACTTCACAGACAGTTTTCACAAAGTTAAGACCTGTATCTTGCACAACAATGACTGTGGTAACGTCATCCCTTATTCACAGATTACGTTCAGTAAAGCAAGCAACACCAGTTAATGAGGACAGCACTAAACAAACACCTCTCAAACAACAAAACACCAACACTCAAATGTGTATATTCATATAAACACTCAAACCAACATCTGCTTTCTCTGCTTAGACATTAAGTGTAGGTTTAGCTCCCAGAGGCAGATGAGGTTTTTTTCCTTGGTTAATCTGGTTCCATAATTTAATAAAGCACACCCGGTCTGTATCCTATACCCCAAATCCTGCAACTGCAAAATACACTGTACATTTCTCCTGGTCTTCAAGGGCTTATGAAAACTGACAGGGACCACACATCATTTGGACTACACATGCCAGTTTATAAACACAACACAACAAACTCTGTGTCATTCCCAGTTTCATTTTAAACATCTAACTTAAACTGTTTTGAATCTCTCCTTCAAAGATCTGACCTTGCAATTGATTACAGAAGAAACCTAGGCACTGAAGTGGAGGAATTGCATCTAAAATGGATATAGAGAGTATCATGAAGACCCCAAATTTTCAGTGACAATCTTCCACACTGAGAATTGATTTTGCCAAAAGAACTAAAGGGCTACAGAGGCAAACACTTGATTTTTGCAATTCAAAATGTGGCTAAACAATATATATTTAAAAAAAAGTTTGTGTACTGAACATTGATCTTTATTCAAATTTTCCTGTTACCTTCAAACGCTCGTGCAGCATCTACCAGGTGAGACCAGTCTAGCCCTGTGGCAGTGTCTGGCAGGGGCATCAGGCCAGGATCATTGAATTTGGCTTTATCAGATAAGGACCCATCTGAGAACCAGAATTCATCTAAACAATAAACACAATAATTAGTCTTCCTATAACAATTATGTACAATTAATTTTGAAGCTACTATAATGATCTGTAAAAAATGTATAAGCAAAAAGTGCTTATCTTCATTTCCCTTGTGCTTGTCTTTTCCTGTTCAATACTCAGTAGGGGAGGAACAATCTCTAAATGTTGGCAAAGTAAGATGGCACAGTTTTAAGGGGTATTTTTTGGTGCCACTGCACATGGTGTGAACCTCACATTTTCATATGAACACTGTGTGAGTAGGCAACATCCATTCTAAAGCACAACTTGTTAAACCTGAATACTGAGCAGAAAAATTGCTACATACACCGTTACATTTGTGAAGCAACATGAAAGATATATACATGCAGAGTTTTACTCTGAAACTGTAAATATTCCTGTTCCAGAAGCAATTAAATAAACCACGTGCTTTTCTTTTAATGCATTTGTAAATTCTAGCCTATATCCAAATCTCCCTTTCTCATTGAAAATATTACCCTATCAGTTTAACATCTGCAGCTGCAGCTGTATCTCTGAGGATGTAAGACTTGGTGAGATTTCAGAGTGAGCCGTAACACGCTGTAAAAGGTACACAGATCATATATTAAAAGAAATGTATACACTATAAACTGTTCAAACAAACCTCTCAGTTATGCACATTCTAGAATGTACTACAAATATACATTTTAGTATAGGAGATGCTAATTTTCAAAATTTTCTTGAATATCTTCACATGTTCCTAATTTGTCCATAGCAATCTCCACTCTGATCAATGTGAATATTATAATGTTAAAAAAAAAACTGAACAGACACACGGTTTCTTAAAACTGATCATAAACCAAAACTATTGTTTGCAATCACATTTCAATCTTAACCATAAAGACAGCAATGGAATATAATAATTTCATCACATAGTATTGTAAGGCAAAGAGAATTTTTGTTTCAACCATGCCTACTCCAATGAAATAAAAAGGTCAAAATAGTAGTTTTTTCTCAAATATTTCAGGAGGAAATTTCCATCTAGTCATTCCAGTGATTTAAACTATAATACTAAAGATGAGCATTTTTTTCCCAGGAAAAGACCAAACACAAAAAACAATGAAGGAAGAAATGCATTCACACAAGTGGAAGATACATTAGCGTTTAAGGAAACGGCATGCTGTCATTGTCCTGATATTAATGTCCGTTTGACTTAAAGATTCTGACCTAAAAATCCAAAGAGAGTAGGCTGTTACAAACCATTCCACTGCACAGAGCAATGATTCACACATATGATATGCTCTATTCTTTGCAGAAACCTTGCTTAAAAAGAATACAAAATACGAGGAAAAAGAAAGTGAAGGAGGGTTACAATCCTCTGTCAAAAATTAGGAGTCCCTGCAGAAGAGGTTGCAATTCTCTTTACTGTAGAATTTATCTTGTTCTACACTTTTATGAAAAATGTAGTATTGTTACATTACATTTGGAAATGGCTTGACAAAACTCTGTAGAAATGTCCTTCTCAATATCTACTCTCAGTATGTAAAAGTGGATGTTACATGAAATGGAAAATATAATATAGACATATATTCTACTCATATATCTGTACTAAGATTTTATTTTCAGTTCTGTATAAACATACATAAAGCCTTACCTAAGGCTGCCTTTGTGCAAATACATTGAAAGCTGAAAGTCAGAGCAGGCTCTGAGATTCCGTATATGACTTGGGAATGGTGAGAACCTTATTTGTGCAAGTACAAATGTTTCATACATCCCTGTTGTGGAAAATAGACAGAATACCTTATTTGAAAGACTGGCAAGCCAGCTTTTGGTTCTAGACCAGCAGGCAGGCCCTAAGGGACAGCCCTTGCTTTTGTGTGATCAGCCTGAGAGGCTGATTGTGAAACCTGTCAGGAGGAAGCCTGCTCCCAGCGCGATGCTGCCAGCTCTCCAAATTAAAGTGTAGGAGTGATATATTCACCAGTAGTCATCCTTCATTATGCACTGTTTCTGTGAGAACCTCAGTTCACCTTAGGGTGGATCCTATTCAGTCCTGCATAAGCCCTGACAGAGCCACTCAACTGCAGAAAGCCTGCCAGGGTAGAGATTTGAATATTGATAGCTCTGAAAATGCAAGTGCTCATGCTGATGGCTGAAAGTCTAAGTGGAATAACTGAACAGGCATAAGTATACCACTACAGAATAATTCATTTTCAAGACATAAATTGTGTTCTTCTGCAATGGGGGAGCAAAAAGAGGGGTAAGAAGGAAAAGAATAAAAATGCCAAACGTGAGCTCTAATAGCATAGGCCTTGGTGCCTTTGAATTTCAGAGAATATTGTTTGCATTCTAGGAGTGCTCTGGGTGAGATAAATTATTTGTGGCCTCCTGTATTTGCATTTCTTCTCTGCTCCTCTTTACCTGGCTGTTGCCTTACTCTGTCTGTGTAGGACTGCCACATGAGCAGCTGTTGCCTCTTTCACTTTTTGATTTGTGCAAAGGTGGCAAGTGATGCTTAAGCATTCCCACCTCTGTACATCCAGAAGGACATGCCTAATCTAGTAGGCCACTACTTTACTGTGTACAAGACTGACTTTTGAAGCAACACAATTTCCTTTGAGGAAACATTTTCAGTGTTATCTTCAGTTTCAAAGATTATTTTATTTGTTGTACTCCTTTTGGCATAAAATTATTAATCTTGTAGTTTCCAGTCTTTCCAGTTGTGTCACTTCCTACACTTAGGAATTCTATTGATTTTTATTACTGATGCATAAAAGTATAAAGCACTATCAAGAAATGTTTTTAAAATTTTGTGGTCAGTTCAGTTTCCAACACAGCTCCTGAAATTGGTGGTTATTGGTCCCACATACATCTATATACAAAAAATAACTAGTTATGCATAAAGAAGAAGGATTCACCTGACTTAACCTATATTACTTCCAAGGCAATTATCCTGCTTCAGTTGGAACTGCTACTTTTATGCAGAGACTGTAGATAATGAAAAAACTATCATCTACTAAGTACTCCTTGCTTCAAACTAGACATGTCATTTAACAAGTAAATTCTCTCCAAAGAAGCTGCGGGTAAAGAAATATATCAAATCTCACACAAATGTAAATCTCACACTCTGTGGGATGTCTGTTTTTCTTTCCTGCAATCAGTAATTATATCTCTATAGTCCTATTAAGCAACAAAATCTGTCTGCTGAACCCTTCCCTTCTTTAGTTTTGCCCAGAGTTGCCTTGCTTCAAGGATGCCAGCCTGCTCAAAGGCTCTCAGGCACATGTGCTCCTGATAACCGCTTTTGCCTTCCCTTCTCTTACTGAAGACAGCCTCATGTTGTAGTAAGGTGAACCATTCACTGTGTGAGAACAGGTAACACCAAACATGCTCTCCTTCAGTTGTGTGAATTAATCAACAGCCTTTATCTGATTGCTGACAAACTGATTTCCAAACTCCTGCCACTGCACATCACCAATATACAGTGATGCTCTTTCACTTTAATACTGCTTCTTATCAACAAGTTTAGTTTTGGATTGAAGTTAACATGGGCAGTAAGGCAGTTTGAAGACTTTCATCTATGAACATAGTTGCAGAGATAGTTCCTGCACTTCTGGCATCTTTTTCCCTATGCCATGTATAATCTGAGAACTTTCAGAATTTGTCAGTATATCACTGTAAAATATTCCCTTTCTTATGACCGTCTTCACTGCAACAGTTCTGCACCTCGCTCCTTTCCTCACAGCACAGGAATATCCTGCTCTTCATCACTTAGGGCAATTTTTTTCCCCTCTTTTTGTGCTTCATGATAGAGTGGACCATGGTGCCTGATGTGTAAATCAGATTGTCTCCATGTGTTTCCCTGGGTTCCCCACTTCACTTATTACACCAGTTCAGTATCAGTGGTTCTCATTGTTTTAATTCTTTCCCTGCTCATTCACCTGCCATGAATTTGCAAGAAGGGCATAGATTTGTACCTGCAACTGCATGTTAGAATCACTCAGCAGGAACAGCACTGTCTTAGTCAGGGAATCCTTAATGTCCCCAAGGTAAAATTACAGAGTTCTTACCTACACAAATTCTCCTTTCTGGTTTCATTTAAAAATAAGATAGAATTAAGTGAATATTTCTACATTTGTGTACTGTTTGCAATCAACAGCACTGGACTGTCAGACCTTTCAATTCAGGCTTTACTGAAAGCAATTTGTTTTTTCATGTCGCTTCCCCAGTGATAAAACAATAATTAAAAAGCCCTATAGCTTCACTTTTCCCATCATTTTCTTACAGTCAATATCACACACAGATGAAGTTTCTGTTTCTTTATTTGTGTGGTAATTCTGTCTCATAATTCTGATTTCCCAGTAAACTGAAAGCCTTCAGGGTCACCTATTACTCTTTGGTTTTGGTGCTGCCTTGCTTACCACCTATTAATCACGCTCTTTGCCTTGCTAGAGGGGTCTCATGAGATTTGGTGCTGCCACAGTATTCCATGTGGCTAATGTGCAAGAATATACCTTTCTAAAATTGATTTCAGCCAAAACCATGCTATTTCCACTGATATCTATAAACATTAAATATCAGTAAAATTAAAATGCTTTGAGATCATACACAAAAGACATTATCATGACAGGATATGAATCCTGATATCTGAAACCATAACCTTATGTTAAAATTATAAATGAAAAAGAAACCTCTCACATCACTGCTGTAGAATGTAAATGCCTACTAGGCACTGACTACATACAGCCTTCCTAAAAAGAGCCAAATTAGTTTCTCATATGGAGATACTGACTAAACTTATTTTTGAAACATAGGTGGGCAAGCCATGATGTGGTTTTTTTCAGAGTAATTACAGATAACCAATTAAATCATCCTTGAAACAAACACCACCACAAAAGATCCTATATAGGTGGCATTGATAAGCACTTTTAAAACACAGAACCAGAAAAATAGAGGTTGCATATGAAAACAGCATGAATTGCCTTGGATCAGTTTTTGACTGACAGGGTACTGATTTAATGGTTTTTTTTTTTCCAGTTACATGTATGTGTATATATAACTTTCTGTATCTAAGAAGCAGCAAGAATGAAATATTAGATGTCTAAGACAGAACTAATACAAAACCCACTAAAATATCACTGCTGGAGGAGCAGCATAAAGCTTGGCTGTACACAGTTAATTGCCTTGTGCCAATCTCCTGAAGAAAAGCAAGCTGAAGCTTTGACCTCATTGCACGTTTACATGCACAAGAAATGGCTCTAAAAAACAAGGCCTAACATAGAGGAAAACAAAAAAAGAAAATACAAGCAGGATGCCTGTGTACTATACAGCTCCTTCACAGACCACAAAAATCCACTGAATTAATATCCTGCTAAAGAAAATGGATCTCCATTTGCTATCCATGAAGGAAAAGGATCGTCTCAGATTAAATTTATAGTAAAGAGTTTCACTCTGATAGAAGAATATTTTTAGAATGGCAAAAGGCACACCAAGCATGCATTCTCACCTGAGGCAGGAATTTAGCAACTGTCTGAGATACCAATTTACAATTAACCAGTGGTTAGTGACCAAAACTTGGTCTCATGGCTGAGGCCACCCTAACTAGAAAAGTGTTTTGTATATAAAGCTTATTTCTCAAAGTTAGGAGATGACTGCTAGTTTCTGAAGGACATGATGAATGACAGAGCCCTTTTTATTGCTACTTCTTTTAAATCATCTGGCCACATTCTCCCTGGACAGGGGCCTAAAATGTCCTTAATGCTTTCAAGAAATTCACCCAAAACTTCTTAACTACGGACTTCAGAGTCCATTTTTTAAATTGCAGTCAGCTGTGATGCAAAATTAGAGTAGCTAAAGAAAAGAGGGGGTTTTTTTCAGATTGCATGTCAACTCCAGGTGTCCACTATATGTCAGCCTAAACTAACTGAAAAGCATATATATTCAGCATTTTTGAAAAAACAATTCACTCTTATTAAGTAAACAAATATAGATATTTAACCTAAATATACATATCTTTCTGTGCTGATTTGGGCTTTTCATTTGATTTTTTTTTTAATTACTACAAACTTCATAGTTCATCCTGGAATTATTGCAAGCTAAGCATTAATAAATGTCTCACGTACAAAAGCTTCACAAGTAAAAAACCGCATTCATAAAATAGCTTTAACTTAGCACCTCAGACTACTCTTCTGCTGCCATTAGAAATGAAATGTCATTTGTAAAGCTTTTACTAGTATGTTTAAAAAAGTACTAGCAAATTCAGTTTGGAAATAGAAGTCAAAGTAAACATTTATTGCACATTTCCTTTTAAGAAGTTACTAAAAGGATCATCTAAACAAAAGCTGTTCCATTTAGCTATTGTTACAAATATATTTGTGAATATTTCAATAATTCAAATGCACATAAAATTAAAAAAAAACCAAAACAACAAAAAACAGGCCAACTTGGCTTAATTAGGTCACCACTGGAAAATAAAAGGATAACTAGAAATATCTTCAGACACAGTTCTTTGCATATCAGTGGTCTCATGAGAATTCTTTGGGAAGTAAAGTGACTATTGTCTCCAAACATGATAAATATGAAATAATGGCAAGATGAGCATGTATCGCTGACCAAATATTTTTTTACTAGGTTAACTAGAGCAGTGACATTTCTTAATTTCACCTTAAAAGTAAAATCTCACATAATACCTGGTGATTTGTTTGAGCATACTACAAATATTCCAAACTCAGCAATGACAGTGACAATGACTTACTTCTCAGATTTCCCATTCCAGGAGTCAGGCTCATTCTGGGAGGCAGAGTGCTGTGGTATGGTGGGGTAGTGCTGAACAAGATGTCATTTGGCAAGGCCTGGTCTATCATGGAGCTCCGAGAGCTGGCGTAGGAAGATCCCCTTCGATTGCTACATATGCTTTCATCAGAGAGCGTGCGGTACAGCGTCCTCCGGGGGGAAAGGTTTCCATAACATGGAAACTAAAGATAAAAATAAGAGCATGGTTGAAGTGATTCATACAATCATATCCCCATCACCAGCTCTCGGGAGTGTTTTTCTGGACAGGCACTCTGGAATTCTTGAACTAATACAGAAGATCAGAGATTTCTTCTGCCATATCAGATCTACTGGGGCCTCAGAGGAGTTACTGAATTGGATATTCAGACTTCCTCTCAATATTTTGGAATATATCACCATGAATTCATCAGATACTGTGCTGTTTTAGTAATCACAAAATGTTAAATGAAAACTTCATAGCCTTATGACAGCAATGTTTTACAGAAATGTATATAAGGTTACCAACTCTGGCAACATGTATGCAAGACTATACACAGAACTGTTTGATTTTAATTTGAAATGACTATGCCTTACTGTTAAGCATTCTCAACTGATATATGCTGCCACATTATTCATTGGATGATAAAAATTACTTGAAGCACTGCATCTCTCTGGGTATCACATAACAGGCTTAGAAAAGAGGGTAACAGGGTTCAGTGAAAACTGCTTATGCATTTAAAAAAGTTACTTAGACCACAACCCAAATATCTACAGTAAAACAAGATGTTAGTGTATTGTAAAGCTGGATCATTCCACTTTGTACACTTTGTAAGTAATTTCTCTGCACTGCAAACACATCTACAAAGCACAGTTAATGCTTTGATTATTCTACTGGTTTGTCCTGCACACAATTACATGCTTCCTTTGTGATTAATTGTGTGTTCCATGTTTCCTATGCAGAACAAGTACTTAAGAGGAAACAAACACTGAATATACCATAGAATCTCATATATTCATTTCTGACTTCACTGTCAAAGGTAACTGGCTCACCAATATCAAGATTATCATCCTCTATGAAGGCATAGCCACAGACTGTACACTGCCAACTCCTGTGGCTGGGGCTCTTTGTGGGTCTCACTTACTTAACTTTTGTTTAGGTGCCTTAGAGAGGAAGGGACAGCAGTAATTTATCTCAGCCACACCTCCTCTCTCTTAGTTGATTCTTATTTAGGCAGCCAGAAACACTGGCAGCTCTTGGAATCTTCACAAAACCCCTCCAATTATTGTATCAACCATAAATCATAAAAACCTCTAGGATATGACCCACAAAAGCATGTATAATGCAACATAACATACCCCATATTATAAAATATATATGATCTGAATTTTAAATTCAACTCTGCACTTACAAGATTCCCATATGTTACTTTTGTTCAGACATGATGATTATGCTATTTAGCATATTGTATAAACACAGTGGGTTAAGAGAGCATTGACTTAATATGGAAGTGTGACAATTATCTCAAGTAATTTAATTGCTTTGTTCTTTATTCCACATTAAGCACAGCATTTAGAACCATTTATTTTGGGGAGCAGCAAATTTTAAGATCACTATCCACTTACTGTGAAACTATTAAGCATTACCAACTGTCTTCATACTATAAGGATTAGATTTAGGCTCTCCAGTAGCACTGACAATTATGCCTTCAGAGCAGCTGCCACTGATACCCACATGAAACTGATTTGGATTTCTAGCAAATTGTTGGTACTATAACAGGGCAGAGGAAAGTGGGCTACTTTTATTCACATGTTTTAGTATCACGCAAAATGTACAAATTTAGGTCCCCTTCCATGAAAATGTCACTTTTAACCTTTCAAATTATAATGAAGTTGCTCAACCTACACTGGTCAAGCTAAGCAAAGACATACTTAAACAAACACTGGATTTTATAAATAATCATCAAACAAACATTTCTCATCCTCGTGGGAAATGATATTTTGGGATTTATGGTCATCTCCACAGAATAAACTTAGCTTGTAGAAAACAATATTGTACTCTGTATAGCAATTTTGGGAATACCAGAAAACCATTTCTAAGGTTACTGAAAGACTGAAACACATGGAGCCAAAGGAAGTAGCCAACCTTTCTCCTCCCTTCCTCCATAGAGAGGCTGTCTGGCAGCATCAACTTCAGAAAATCTTCTTTGGACAAGACTTGCTGGCTTTCAACAATAGCATTCCTGACAGAAGTTTGGAGTGGACTCGATGCAGACACAGCATCAATATCATCATACACTCTGTTGAGAAAATGGATGTTTTTAGCAAGAAATTGGATTTGAAAGACTGTAATAATTTTCCACAAAGTGAAAATTGTTAGAATATCTCCTGACACAGTACACTGTTTAGAAAATTTTTTGATCTCTTAACCTTTATGAAACTGTTTGTGGGTACAAAATGAAATTCTTTAACCACTGAGAAATGGAGTTTAGGAATTCTAAAGAACAATTTCAAAAAGCATAATCCTTGTTTCGCCTAGCTTGCCTCTCTCTTTTTTACACACCACACTTCTCTATCAATACAAAAGTTCTATTTTTTTCAACATTTCCAAAGGTTCATTGCAAAATACTTTAACTTTTACTTCCATAGCAAACAAACAAACTGATATTTTATAGTACAATATTGCATCCAGCTTCACAACCTGGCAAAATTACTATGGTCATCACAGCAATGTTTGAAGTGTATTGGCAATCAATTGGCCAGTGTAAGTATATTTTATTATCAGCAATTTCATAAAGCTATTTAGATAAATTAAACAGGTGTCTTCTTTAACTATCAGCACATAAAAATCTAGTTACAGTCAACAAAAGACTGTCAAACTGAATTATTAGCCTTCAGCTCCTTCCAGTGAGAAAGGAGAGACAGGGCTTTAACAGGCTGAATGTAATGGAAGGAACTGGATATTGCAACTCACAGAGAGCACACACTGGAAGCCATTGCTCTCTGCCAAGTGCAGCCTCATCAGTGACTGTCTTCAGCAGAGAGAAAATGAGCTTTGCTACAGTAAGGTGTAATTCTCACTGAATTATAACCTACAGTGGCACAACATTCAGCAATTGACCTGATATTCATCATCACTGCTAATTAGAGATGCTATTTTATTTCAACATAATTATCCTCAGAGAGATATTTCCTCTCTGTGATATAGAGAGCTTTCCTAGAAAGAAAGAGGTAAGGCAATTCTGTATGCCATGGAAAAATCTGAAAATATTTTTGATATAGGAAGTGTTGTCATATTCAATTAATAGTTCTTGAACAGAACTTTCTCTTGAAGATAATTTTTCAATTTTTAGCCTAAATACCCCAATTCATGATGCAATTTTATTTTAAGGCTGCCATTCAAAATAAGAAGACATTGTTTCAGTAGTTCATTGATTTCAAAATACAAATATTTGTGGGAAAACCCTGAAGCTAGCCCACTATAATTTAAATACTACTATGACAAAACAATTTATGTAATTAGAACATTAATTAGTGGGAGAGAAACAAAATCATTCCTCTGTTAACACAAAGGAACACATATAACCAGAATATCTTCTCCTTTAAGAAATATGAATGTAAGAGCTTAACTTCAGATTCATATTTCATAGCATATATGTTCTAGCATATATTTTTAAATATTACTTTTGCCATAAAGTAATGCACACATATGCAAAATTAGGTATCAGATAAAAATAATCCATTCCTATTAAACATAAAATAATCCCAATTAAACATTTGAAAATGTTACATTACATCGTTTGCAAATGTTACATACATTACTGCATGTCATCTTGTCAGTTTATTGAGATAGACAGTGACTGGCTATGGTTTATTGAGAAACAGCACCAAAAAAAAGGAATCACAGACATTATCCATGAAGAATATTTTTGAAGCCAGCAGGAATTTCAAGGTCAGCTTTAACCAGCAGATTCAAACATTATTTATTATGGATGCACCATTGTGAAAGTATTATCTCTATATTTGAGGTACTGTATGTTTTCCTTTGAGTTCAAGACTTTTTCTTCTTCCTAAGAACAACACATTTCTCATGGACTATTCCACTGTTAAGCAGCATTAGATACATAAAGGTACAGAAAAAGAAACCTGAGCATTTAAAGGCAAAACAGAATTTGCAATTTTTTCCCCATCCTATTTTAAAATTGATTTTCATTACCCTTCTTCCCTCAATGAAGTAAAACAGAGTGCTTACTCATGACATTCTGAAACTTCAGATTCTTCAGGTGTAGGACTTCCTTCCGATTTTTTCCATCCAATGACATATTTACTCACTGCTCCTTGTCTGTGGTAAGGTTTTGAAATTGACCCAGACATCTGTTGGCTGCTATTCTGTGACACTATATAAACTTTGGAGGTATCTAGGGAGCCACTCTTTTTAGAGCAGTGTGTTGATGGGCTTCCTGAATGATGTGACCCACTGGAAAAGTGAACCAAACACACAAAGGGAAAAATTAAATGTGCTATGCAACAACAAATCAGAAACGCTTTGCCTGGTATGCGGCAATAATTCCCACAGTTAAGTTTTTCTGAAGGTTAAAATCAATGAAGCAAAATTGGCACAGTAATTTTCTACACACCAACTGTGTACACATTAAAGCTCTTTGAGAACAGAATTGTGATGAGTTTCTAGAACAAACAATGCATGGAATTCAGCCTGCTCAACTGCCAATGCAAACTGATGTGAATCGAAACTAAAAGCCTCAATTCAATATATATATATTCAATTTGTGTGTGCAATTTTAAGTAAATGTGTACACACACATTTACATAAAGAACTACATAGGGAATTACTTAAATATCTCCCTAATCATAAAATCTATGTGCTTTTCCATTTCACAATAATTTTGCCAGTTGATGCAAGATTAGGCTGTGCCCTTCAATCACACACACTAATATTAAATTACCAGCAAATTTAACAGAAGTAAATTTCTGTTCAACAAGACAATCCTCTGGATAATTTTAACAACCTCTTTTATTATGAGTAATAGCACCAGTAGGTACTAAGACATACTTTTAGTGAAGACTCTAAAACCTATTTCAAATAAACTAAATAAACACTTCCTTGAAGAATAAATTTCTTCAGAATAACCAGAGAAGACAAATTCACTCATGTCAAGCATATAAGTAAATCAGTACACAAGATATCATTTGGTTATTTTCCTGTACTGATTGACACTGAAAACAGGAAAATCAGAGGGAAAGAAGAACAAACAATTTCCTTCTATCTTTTATAGAGTAAAAACCTTAACACATAGACCAAAGCTTCAATTTCAAAGTAATCATGAAATGGGAACTGGAAGATAAAGGCAACCAGCTATAAAAGGGTACTTTCAACAAGCTTTACAACAGATGTACCATGCACATGTTTCATTGGTATTAAAAAGAATAGCTGAAAATCAATCATAAATGCCATTCAACAAGCAAAACTGTAAAGCATACATCAGAATAATGTAAATCTGGGGGGATGGTATGCAATGCAGTTTCTTTGTATGTAAAAATTGTCCAAATTTTTCTGATTTCCCTCAGCAAAGCACAAGTATGTGAAATAAATTCAAGTGCAAATGTCCATTTTACTCAAGGATGCTTCCCAATTTTAAAAATCCTTGCAATTTGCAAGGGTCACGTATAAGGCCTCCATCAGATCTGGGAGGTCTGGCTATGCTGTCCAGGCAGACTCACCAAAAATCGCTTGAAAACTGCTCATACAGGCACTTGAATACACCAAAAACATCAAAATCTTTTAAGTTCAGTTTCAAAGAAGGGCAAACAGAATCAAACCAACGCAGAAGCGCTACCTGCATGTTAACCCCTAATCCATAACCCCTGTTTTGTAATAAAAAGCACACCTGGAATGGGAGGAGATCTCGCTCAGGTCCCCCATGCTGCCCTCAGCCGCGTGGCTGGCGGAGATCGCGGAGGCGTAGCCATGGACCGCGTAGATCTTGGCCGGCTCCTCGTCGGGCCCGGGCGGCTCCGAAGGCTCCGGCCAGGGCTCCGTGTGGCAGTGCACTGCAGACCTGCTGCCGGCCAGGTGCAGCGGGGCCAGCAGCGGCGCCGGCATGCAGGGCGCCGTGTCGATGCCGCTGTCCGTGGAAGCTCCCTTTATGTACGTCAATCCCAGCAGCTCGGGATCCATCAGGTCTCCAGAGCCAAAGTGCTTCTCATCGCTGTTGCTGGATGTATTGCTGGATAAGGTGTTGCTGCTGGAGTGGCTGGAACAGCTTTTGTCCCCAATCTTAACAACAAGAAAACAAACCAAAAGACATCCCCCTCAAATTAAATAGTAAGAGATCTATTTTCATATAAATGACGGCATTTGTGCTATTCAAAGACCATTTTATTATTTTTTTTACAGTATGCTATCATATAACTGCAAAGTATGAAAAGAGCCAATTATACCACCAGTTTCTGTGAAATGAATTGCACAGCTGGCTAGACACATTAAAGGTTGATGTCACTGCAAATAAAAAGGCTCTAGTTCCATCTTCTATCACAAATCTTAAAATCAGAATTGAGTTCTCTGATTATAGGACCTGCTTAACATCCATAAAATTGCATTTCTGAACAGTTAAAATAAGCATTTGTTAAAGCTAGAAGCCTTAGTAATTATTTGTTTAAACAAGCTCTATTGCAAATCTGAAAATCACCAAAGACTGAATTATTGTTGACTTTTTCTCAGTGTGGCTGAAATATGCAGCTCATTGGATCAAATCCAATTGGATGTGTGGCTAGTTAAATTGAAGCCAATTGTGATGTATGTGTACCAGATGAAAGTAACTCAAGTCATAAGGCCCTAAACTAAGCATGGCTATTGAAGTGGAATAATTACATCAGACTTTTGAGCCAATAAAGTCCAGGGGTTTTGTTATTTACCTTTTAAAATAAATTTTATAGAGAGTTGGATTAACTTATGTCTGTGACAGTAGCCAGAATAAAGCCAGATGGACTTCTACTAGGGCAAATGAACTTCTTTTAGGTAGGATATAAATGGGAAGGGTGACTAACTTTTTCATTAGATCCTTCCCCTAGCAGCTACTAGGAGATGCTGTTGCTCACACATAAAATCCAAGTTTACAGTATACAGACTCCTACTACATATAGCAGATTTTCCAGGTAACAAACATTATGTATTTTCCATCACTAGGTTGTTGAGGATTTGCCATTACTGAAGACAAGCTACTAAACGAGGTAGACTAGAAAATCTGTTCAGCATTCCCAGCACACAAGTTACATTTTTATAGTGCTTATTGATAATTACACTCCATGGGTATTTCACATAAGATGAAAGCAGTATGGTAAATATAATTTTATTTTCTTTTAAAGGATAATTAAATACTCCACATCCTAACCAAGACAGTATAAATGAAGCTATAAATTCACAGTTGAGTAGAGACCATACTAGTTATATTTACTCAATGCCCCAGATCCAAGGTCTCTTGGAATTCTGATTTTGTAAACAAAGATTAAGCGAATTAGATTCAACCCATATGAGCATAATGTCTGCCTCCCAAAACACACAGTGGTCTTTATAAATTACTAAAATGTATTTTTAAGATTTATTTCTGTAATCCAGAGTAGTTTTTTGTTGTTACTATTCTGGGGTTTATTTGTTTTTAGAGTTCTGAATGACATCCAAGGAAAAGACTTACATGTGAAAGCTTGTTTGGCGACTCCTTGCCACTGCCTTCCTTCTGTAAAGCTCGCTCTTTGTAGGAGCTCAGGACTTTGGTTGATGGTGCATGCCACTTGGCTTCTGCCAAAAATAATGGAGAAAGGCACACCACTCAGCATCAGCTTTCAAACCTGCACACTATGCAATCAGACACAAGTATCTTTGCAGAATGTTGTAAGTTTTACTGCCACATCACACATTTTGTGTGAGTCAAACCTCCACAAGGGGAGGTGGCTGTATTTCAACAGGCACTGCATTGCAAAGAACATGTACTTGAAAAATACAGTGGGTTTTATTACCAGAATGTCTAGTTCCTTCCAAAGTTTCCTCTCGTTCTCTGCCTCCTTCACACTCCAGTGAGCCTGAACCTTGGTGATGTTCATGGAGTAAAGGGGACTGGCATCTTTTAATGTAAGCAGAAAATTAAGCTGTTAAGGTTTTTATCCTGTAAGATTAGCTACATGATGAACTACACCACTTTTTACTCTTAAAAGCAAGTATTTTTGTGACTTTTAATAATAATCATAATTCCCAAACATTTCCAAACAGTGCACAGAAATATTTATATGCCATTTTTTCAAAAGCACAATGCTGTATCTGAAGTGTGAACATGCCAAGAAGACACTGAACTTTAAGAAGAAATGTATTCTTGGGGCTATAAACCCAAAAGCTTTTGCAGTAATGGTAATGGTAATATATGCTTAAACTCCTTGTGATCCAAGCCCCACAGAAAGTAATGGTAGTTTTGCAGGGTTTCACACTGAGAATATTTAAGTTAGTACCAGATCCACTGTTTTATATTACACCGCAAAAGTTTAAACATTTTACAAAGCAACAGAATAAAACCTGGATTGTTATTAGAAATAACTGTGCTGGAAAAAAAATGGCACAAGATGCATTTTGATGAGCTGACTGTCAAAAAGAAAAAAAAAAAAAGAGCTACGGTTTTATTTGAATTATTACCATCTATTCAGCTGCCAGAGATTTCACTGAGTTATGTGAAATTCCTTGAAGAGTCTACAAGATACTGCAAATATATCTGCTACATGGAATATCTTATCCACAATCAATCATGCCAAAGCATTAATAAGCTTCTAGGAGCGAAGCTGATGCTTTCAATATTCACATTTTTTTCTCCAAAAAGTAGCTTCTGAAAGCCACTTGGCAAGTCTGGAATGCTTTTATATTACTCTATTTTAGATACTGCCATAGCTCAATATTTTATAATAGGAGTGTTTTCAGTAGCTGTATATACACAACAAAGTCATAAATTTAAACTAGTTTAGAACAGATGTCTCACATAATATTCTTATGAGATGAGTTATATTGGGGTGGTCTTTTATATACAGACAGCTAACTTCTGAAATTTCAGTACCAAGGGATTAATAGGGATGCAAACAGACCATCTATGCACATCCTTTTAGAAAGAAAAAACCTCTGAAATTCCTACTTTTTTGAGGACATATGCTAAGGAATGGGTATCACAAAAAAAACCCAACAACATAGCAGAAAACAAAACCTTTGAAGACCATAAAGATTTTTTTATTTAGTCAAACGCCTTCCTCCTGAGGAAGGAGGAGGAAGTATTATTTTATTCTAGTTCTGAATTACTAGCTGATTTATGGCATTTTACAGGGAAAATACATTTAAGAACCAGTTCTCATTTACCTGAATTTAAAAATACGATCCTAAAGAGATAAATTAGGATGACCTTAAAATTGCAGTTGCATGCATCTTACATAAAAAAATCAGTAAACCTGTACATCTTAAAAGATACTAACAGTGTTTGAAAAAAAATACATCTAGAAGACCCATACAAATTTTGCTTAAGAAAGCAAAGATGCATAGAAGTTCTTGCAAGATTTAAATAAAAGCTTTTAAAAATCACCAATACCCGTCATATCCCACTTGCTGTCTCCAGTGGCTGCTCCCGCTGGGCCCTGGGTCACTGGATGAGGACTGGTTGCTTGGAGAACTTCTGTAATGTTGATTTTAGAGTCATTAACAGTGCACTGAGGTATTTCTGGTGTTTCAGATTTGAACTGGGCTGTGCTTTTTTTATCAAATACATTCATTTTCATAAATAATACAGATGCATTATGAACAATTAGTTACATCCATTTGGGAATTTAAAAGGCTTATCTCAGTTTCATAAAACTTTAACAAGAAACTTGAAAGTATAGTATTTATTCACAAATAAAATATTTCAAACTGAATATATAAAAAGGCACAAAAAGAGAAAGAAAGACTAAGTGCCAAATCCTATTTTCTCTAGATCTGGCTTTAGTTCTGAATAAGTGGGATTACTTAGGAGTCAGAGCAGCTGGATTAGGTCTCTTAATTCATGTGTGGGCAGCTCTCATAGTGGATCAGAAATGATTGTTAGTTCCTTGGCACTTATTCCAATTTTAAAGCTAGTCAAATTGGAAGAGGCAATTCTAATACTTTTAAAAATTTTATTTTATTAATCCTTTGGCATAGAAAAGCAACAAAATTTTTTTCTTGAAGAGTATTTTGTACTTAATTATTTAAACTTTTAAGCCTCATGTCTTAACAATGTCTCTAAGTAGTTTTGTTAGATTTCCAGACAGTTGATATTTAATGCTTAAATTTGGATTTGATCACATCCATTCCTACACTTCAGTGCAAATCATTCCATAACTACAATACAATTTCCTTGAATTATCTTGACATTATCTTGAACTCAATTCCCTGTGTTTATCTTTTTTTCTTTTCTCTCTCCTCTTTTCTTCTTCATGTAGAAACGAATGTATGTACTCAGGGAGGAAATGAAGAGGTGTTTTTTTCTTTATGCAAAATACTTTCCCAAGAATGTGACCTTTTAATAAGCAACATTACTGCTCAGCTTGAAAATTTTAAAGACAGTAACTATATATTTTGCTTTTTAAAGACATTAGGTGTTACATTTTGTCTAATAGCCAATGTACAATAGTGTAGTATCTTATTTTTCAGCATGTCTTTCTCTGAGAAGTATTGACAGGAGTGAACGTCTCTCAACTAAGTGAAGTAATCAATAGGCTCCAGCATAATTCAGTTCCATGAACTTGTAATTACTGCCAAGAATTATGCATTTTGTGCACAGATTAAGTGACCCAGTATTAATTAATGGATAAATTATGATCTCATGTGTTTCCATCCTCCAGGCTGATGTTTAGGACATTGTCCTTAAAGCCAGGATATTGCTTTGTGCTGTTCCAAGGCTGAACAAAACATGTCTACCTCCCATCTGCTGGGCAAGTGTGAAGCCCTTAGCCTAGTAAACAATGAGTAGCCACAAAAGGAGAACCACAGAAATCCCATCAATGACTGCCTCATACAGTTCCTTCACACAAAAATTACAACCATCTGCTCTCAGGAATGTATTCCAGACTCCAGGTGATAGGATGCATTGTCAACAAGTGTGACTCAGGGACTAAAGCACACAGAGGCTTCTTGGTGCAAAAATCAGAAGAGTGAGTTCACCTAAAGCTTCACTTAGGCACATGCTAGAATTAGCCACTTTGCAAAAACAGGAGAAGAGCTGAAGGATAACCTTTTATTTCTAAGTAGAGGAAACTCATTGAACAACACCAAAATACTTGGACTGCCTTCTCAAAGACCTTAATTCTCAGGAATTGTATTAGGAGCATAAGCATTCAGCTCTCAGTCTCTAATTTCCCTCCATATATGTCACAGTAGTTGAATTTTTGCTGCCTAAGTCTCTTACTGTATCTAGGCCACATTTCTTCTGCTTCTTCCTCTTTTTATTTCTAAACCAATCAATTTTTTTGTTGACTTCACCCTTAGCTTATTTTCAGATCTGCTGTTAAATCTTCCCTGTTTTATCAACCTGCTTCTCCCTGCTTGCACTCTTAAACCAATACTGGGTCTTTAATCCTCTAAAATCTCTTCATCATTTTCCTAGCCTGAGTACACTTTCACACTTGCAGGACTACTAATAAGTACTACTGCACCTTACTTCAAACTCTTCCGTTTTAAGCTCATCTCTCTGCCAAATCATCATATGCCTCTTCCCATGTGGAAAGACTTTGCCAATTAGGTACCTTTCTTTACACGTTTCATGACCTACAAGCCAGAATCCATAATTTTCTTCTCCTTTCATTATTTATACTCTGAATCATGTCTTCTCCAGAATAGCACTTCTGCTATTGTTTTGCTTAAAAGATACAGAAATTTCTTTATGACAAGAACAGACTCAATCTAAGCATTTTTTCACATGCTTTGCTGAGTGTTGTGAGAAGCACAGCTTATGTTTGTCTTTTTGGAATTGAGTACCATGTCAGAAAGCTTTCATTTCTTTTCTGTATCTGTATACAGTATGCTTAATAAAGTTTCATAAATTATGAAGTATTTCTAGACATTTGATACATTGTCTTCTTATGTTAGATGTTATCGAGAATTTAATTAACAAGATATTTAGGTGAAGGTTAAGTTCTATAATGGTATTTAAATGCTTACAGAAATGCACCTCTCAATTTTTCAGGGGATAAAGATGGGGGTAGAGGAGAAGGAGAACACAAATTATCAAATAGTCATAACTGGGAGTCTTCCTTCCCCAGACAATAAATGAGACTTATTTTCAAATACATACTACTATTACTTCTGTACATTTCAATGTAAAAAGTCATTAATTCTTTTCTACTAAATAAGGTAGTCAATGTAGCCATAGTGGCATTTAACGATTTCATCTAGAATTGTTTTAAACCCATTTGAGACTAGTATTAAGTATTTCAGATTATTTTATCATTCAGATATTTTCAACATGCAATAATTATTTCCTTGGAAATTAGAATTACATCACCCCATAAAGGCATAAGCTGAAATAATTATAAACAATAAAGGACACAGTTCTGCTCAAGACATATGGTTTTCCTAAATAATTCAAAGGTCAAATGTATTTGCAAATTTTTATCTTCAAAAATGAATTTTCAGCTTACGAAGAATTATGATTAAATTAGAACAGAGCTAGCATTTAAGAACACCATCCCATCATCTATGAGGTGTTACATATTCAAATCACAAGCTCTGCTTTGTTTAATTAAAAGCAAAGCAAAGCATAAGGGCTGGTAATGAGTTACAGAACCCTTTGAAACTATGCCAATACCTTGGTAACGAGATTAAATAATTAATTTTTAAAGGAATGAGTTCATTTTATTTACACTCATTTGTTTAAATTTACACTACTTGTTTAAATAGTCTTCCAAAAGGTGGGGAACAGGACATTATTAAGATTCAAAAGTTATAAGGCAGTTTCCCACTTCACTGATTTGGGACTAAAGGGAAAGGTCAGCTGTCCTCAGCAGTAGGGTCCTCAGGACAGCCTGCTTCCAGCACAAACACCAAAAGCCACTTGTTTCAAGCAGACTGGTCCAGTGAATGCTACTTAATACAACCTCGGAATTCAAAATATGCCAAAACTCAGTAAAATAAGTTTAAAAAAGAAGACACCAAAGTTCTAGAAAGCAGAGATTTCAAAATTAATACCATTAGGAAGGTGACAGGCATTAACCAGAGAGCATTACCTTGCACCATCTGGCAGTTTTCTATCAAAGGAAGTGCTACGAGGAATGGCTGTCTGAGCCTGCTGGAGAAGCTGCTGGCACTGCAGTCTGTCAGATGTTCCTAGGATTGGAGAGGCACGAGACAGAGGCTGCCCAGCGGGAGTCGGCACCCGATGCCAAGTGGTATTCCTTCTGAAAGGGGTTTTATACTCACATGGGGTGCCTTCACTGTCAAGTTTGTATTCCACCATGGGGATACGACAAAGTTCTGAACAACCCCTGCGGGACAAAGGAAAATGCTCATCAGACTCACAGGACGGAACAGAGAGAGGAATCTTGCATTCACGGTCACAAGTATATACATATTTTGATTTCAGGTGCCCAAAGGTGTTTATGCGGCATTGTACTTTGAACACTTCAAAACTGTCAGGTAGAAAAGCAGGTAGAAAAGATTTCAAAATAAAATATTTGCCATCATGTGCTCAAAGATCTTTGAACTGTCTCTTCACCCTTCAAAATGGGGAACATATTAAACTTTTATAAATTAATCTGCAGCTGGAATTTTACATTAAAAAAACTTTTAGAGACAAGGCATTTGGAAATCATAAAGCATCAAGTTCTTCTAAAAGAACATTGATTTGTTTAAATTTCAGAAATAGGTGTGTTGCTTTGCAGCAAACTAAACATTTCTTGGTGGAGTTGCAATCTCCCCTTTAGAATCTCACCTTGTCCCCACCAAATGACAGAGTGCATAGACTACAATGCAAATGAATAATTGGCACCTAAATATTTTCCCCTGTGTTTTCAAAGTGTACTTTCTAATGTCACTTTTCCCAGGATTTGTAAGCCTGGATGATAAATGGGGAAGTGGAAGGAAGAGACAGATCAGAAACAGTCTGCCTTACCTCCAGTCTACCTTACCACACCTTGCAGTGTGGTTAAATACTAACAGTATTCACAGACAGTGTAAACCCAGGTAAAAGTACTGGTAGTGTTCCAAAAAAGATCAGTGTGCCATTGCGTTATGTGCTGTAGACTCAGACTGCACTCAATAATTAAGTGTTACTGTTTCAGAAATTGGTTAATAGAAGCTTCACACACCCTTTAAGTCAACACTGATTATCACTGGAGGTTTTTTATAATCTCAGCATTCTATCTCCATTTTTCTGATAGGCAGTGTGTACTAAATCAATATCTATGAAGAGAACACCCTAAATACTTCCAAAGCAATACAATGAGTTTAAGTAAGAAACAGTGGAAATTTGCTCCTCTGTCTCAACTACAATTCTGCTCCATTCCTTAGCTGAGTCTTGATCAAGCTTTGCTTGAGTTAAAAACTCAACATTTACTATTTGCAACTAAATTAAAATCACCTAGAAAAAGTGCAACAGAGTGTAAAGAGTTTACAGGCTTAATCCTGAAAACATCTTGGCATAAATGATGTAACAGAAATGTGCAGTGCAAGAAAATTGTATAAATTCCCATACATTAAATCACTGTGCACTAAAGCTTCTGAATCAACCCTCCCAAAAAATATTTTTGCTATCTGTATTCTGGTAAACAGATTAGAAGAAAAAATATTAGACAAAAAAGCAAACTGCCTTATTCAAAGTTGTTGAAGGGAAGACCCATGAGCAACAGTAGAAATTCCATTATAAATACTTCTGGATAGTCTGATCCAGCCAAATGTTTCACTCTGCTGAATTTTTTAGTAGCAAATAGGCCAGTTTATCCTGTAGCACTAAATCTCTCTCTCTGGTGGCACTCAAACACATGAAAAAGTTAAAGAACTTAAAAATATAGATGATGAAAGTATTGAGAATGGAGATCAATAGCCAATATAGGGTGGAAGACACCTTGATGAAGATGAGCTGAAGAGCTAGAATGTTCCAAAGCAGAACTCAGAATTCTTGGTTTTTCAGTGTTACTCTTTTATCAGAAATATCATTGTAAAATGTACCAATAAAATCTGACATGTTTAACCTCTGCTGACAAATCATAGCTGGACATGCTGGAGGCATCACAAAATTTTGCAATGATTTTCTGGTTTGAGCTTCTCTAAGGAGGTTAAATCACTCTAATAATCTCTTCTCACAGACATGGAATGGTGCTACAGAGAAATCACTGTTATAAAACTACCACATCATTTCAAAGGGTCAATTTGGTGTCTCTCCAGCCTTCCCCCCTACCCTGAAATGCCATAGTTATTCAGAACACCACTTCAAACTGCCTCAGTCCATGTATCGATTTTTAAAACTTTTTTCGCACTTCTGAGAATCACACGTTGGGCTCTTAGAATGAGGAACACCATGAAAAAAGGTCAAGTTAATTGCACAGAATTATGCAAATTCTTCTACTGCTGAAGCATATACAGAATATATTTTTCCAGTGCAATTTTCAACTGTTTATGTTCCAAGATCATGCTTCCCTTCATCCTCATTCACTGCCTGCAAGAAAGAAGGTGTAGGAGACAACAGCCTCCAGCAATGTAACCATGATCTTTTTTTTTCTTTTTTTCTTTTTTTTTTTCTTTGGTTTTAACTAAGAAGTTTTACATACAAAACAAACCAATCAAAGAATGCAGAAATGGCACAGCTAGGTTACTATTACTTTGGTGCACAGCACAACTTTTCATGTGGCCAAATACACACAGTTTTGCATTATTTGATGAAGGAGTTGAACAATTATGTAGGCTAAAATTTCAATCTCCCTTCTGCTTATTTCTTAGTATTGTTTCACTCCCTTCTTCATTCCTTTAGACTTTAGGCATTTGAAAAAAACCAACTCCTCTTCAACTTTTGTAAATAAGATATCAATTTTACAGTACATCTTGGTAATTGAGGAAGTTATATATAACATGTCTTGTGATATATGTATATATATATATATATATATATATATATATGTGTGTGTGTGTGTGTGTGTGTGTGTATGTGTGTGTGTGTGTGTGTGTATACTCCCCATAAAGTTCTCTAAATGCTGTAAAACAGCCACAGGTTTTAAAAGCAGAAGGGACTGTTACTACTGTTTAGTTTGACTTAGCTTGCTGACTAATTAACAAAAGCATTTTATAAAAATAGTAAACAATAAGCTTTCCCACAATAAGAACTGAAAATTTCTTATTTTTTTATGTTTGTTTGTATCAGGAAAACATATTCTTTCTACAAATTTAAAAAAAAATATTGAGGACACAGTTCCTGCAGAAAAAGGCTTATTAAACAACCTCGTTTCAAATCAGTATGAAAATTCAACAGTGTTGCTTATGAATTTAAAACAGAGCCCTAGAATGCCTGTTTTAATTGGTTCAAAAAAGAATTTCCATGGTTTCAGATAGCTTCTTTTGTCACATATGGCTTTTAAACCTTAATTTAAAATTATCAAACCAATCACTCCAACATTTATATGAAAAAATATGCTTCACTGCTTCACAAGCACTGCCTAAAGAGCAGATACTGCAGCATACTGAGATAGGTAAAATTGTAATTGTAGCTGCCTCCTATATCAGGAAGACAGAGAAGGAATTACTTCATGCCTGCAATCCCCACCTCCACTCCCCACCATGGATCAAATTGTAAGTTAACTTGCATGAAATAAACCCCACAAAAATAAATGCAATTCCCTCTTAAATATGTAATTTGACCTTTATCTAACCTTAACTTATTATTTTGTTACTTTTTCCACCAGTGCAAGAATACACATTGGCACTGGTATTGAATGATAGCTTTTCAATTTACATATCATATATTTCTTTTAAATTCATTTTAAAGGATACATAAGGACATATCTCTATTTTATGGTTTTAAAAAATACTTAAATTTATGCTTAAAAAGTATAGGATATCAAATGTCTTTCACATTTGATAAATGTTATATCCAATATAACATTTGAAAAACAGACTCACAAAATGTAACAAGCAAACGTGACCATATTGTAACCACACATCAGAAATTATAGCACTTCCTGCCCTTCACCATAGTTTGGTATTAATTAAATCAATGCTTCAACATAAAGCACAGATTCCTACTAATACCTTTGGTTCAAGGGCCATATTATCCTATTAAAAATTTGGTTAATAAAACATACTCTGCAATTAAAGAGAGCATGACTCTATGATACAGCTAGCGGGTCACGACAACACAATAAAATTTAAGAGTCCGCTATAAAATCTGCAAAATTCAAATGTTCCTGCAAGAAGCATTATGTTCTGAAAGAATTAGCAAGCAGTCCATTAAATTTTTAAAACTACATTAGCCAAACCTTTCAATATTAGTTTCGGATTCCATATAAAGGTTCTGTAATAGGCCCTGTGAAGGGCCTACATTAGGCAGGGAGTCTAGGTAAGTAATAAAATATCCATCTCCATGGAAAAGATAGAAGCTTCCATGCACCATGATCAGCATCCTGTCACCTTGATAGCTACACAAAAACCTTCTTTTCTGCAAAATCCTAGAACTATCATCTACTCGGTACAACTTCAGTATTTGGACCCCAGGCATCTGCAGATTTCAAGCATGAAGAATTTGTTAGGGTGTCAACATAAGCAGAATACCTGGTTACAATTTAACTTCCAGTTCAATGTACTGCAAGGAGATGTAGGGATAGAGAAGGAATCATTGGTGTGCATCAGTTTATTACACTGATGAATTATCCCTTTCTATCACCCTTTCAATACCAAACATCTATTCCTGCTCTAGAAAGAGCCTTTATCCAGGAGTACAATAACTGCAGTCTGCTAACTCAAACTTTGTTTTTGAAAACAATCACTTCTGTCAGAGCGCATGCTTGTTCTCACACTACAGTAGTGCCCAAAGTGACATAACGAGCCTGAGGACTCACTGTGCAACCTATTAAATCCACATAATAAAACACAGGTTCATTTCATATAATTGTAGAGATTTAACTGAAAAGCAGAATTTAGTTGTTTAGTTTTGATGAGACTCAGAATGTAGTTAGTTAAGATATACATATTTTCCCTCCCCTGACACTGAGAAGTACCTCCTGGAGGTAATATTTCAACTCCACTGATCTCCTGTATCAGTCAGAGCAGTCCAAGACATTGCACAATATTAAAATGGTCTAAGAGAATTTTGGTCAAAAAGTCAAGAAAAAAAAAATCCAAGTTCTGACATCTCAAAAACCTATTAACAGTGTTCATACATAATTCAAAAAAATGTTAAAAATGAAATCAATTTTATATTTACATAATTTCATACCACAACAGATGTATAAAATTGCTTACAGCAACCTCAGACAGGCCTTCTGCCCATCCTATCACTTTGGTTTAAGGGAAATGATGACTCTGACAGTCCCTCCATGGAGCTAAAGAGTTGAAGCTGCCAATCCCTCCTTCCTGAAGATAAACTCATTATCCTTCTGATCTTTATTACTATTCAGTTTTAAAAAGAACCATTGTGCTGGTGAACTGACAAGCAATTTAGAGGCCTCCTAAAGAGCCTCTACATCTGTACTGTTACATGAAAAAGAGAAATAAAGACAAACTAGATGATCTTTAAGGTCCTTTCCAACCCACAATATTCTGATTCTAATATGATTCCATGAGTAGAGAGAAGAAAGAAGAAAAGAAAAAAGAGGAAAAAGAGTCTGGAACTTTTCTTTGCATCTCTCCATAGAGACAAACAGTGCTTTGCCAGGCATTTAGGGATTTTTTTTTCTGCTTGACTGTAACAACTGTACACATAATTAACATCAGCAATTATAATTAATCTCTACTATAAGTTCATTCATAACTCAGTCAGAAAAAAAAATCAAAGACTTCATTTGTATGAGAAACACAGTTAAGAATTTTCGAGATTTTTTTTTTTGTTGGGTAGAAAGGATTAACTTTTGTAAGTAGTGCAGCTTCCAGTTAGTATAATTACATTTTCATAGTGGTAGTTCTTTCAGTTACTTCTACAGAACATCAGAATCTAGACATTTCAGATATTTGCATTATTCTTAGATTAGTAGCAGGGGTGGTAATTAAAAGGTTTGGTATATCCAAATTCTACTTTTATAACCAAACATTGAGTTTCAGGTTTTGCTGCTTAAACCTGCCTCAGGTGATGTTAGACTTGGCTTCTTTCTGGCTCAGGTGGCTTCATTTATTAAATAAGTAAATAAATATTAAGAATCTGAAGGCCCTGTGAACTATCCCAGCAGCTTATGGCAAACACCCCTGTGACAATAACTGAATTCCACCACACAGCCTCTCCCCCTTCCTAAAAACACTTTCCAAACATTCTATAGTCTGTTGGCTATCTGTTACTTTTAAAAAGCCCCAGAAAGATGATTCTTTTAAAGAAATCATAATCATTTAAGGGGAACAAGCACCAGGACTAGAAAATAAGTCATTACATCTATTTCATTTGTAAGAAGGAGTCTGCAAGGTTCAAAAGAATAAAACAACCTCAGAAGAATTGCAGTAGCACTTTAAAATGGCCCACAGGCAGTTTCAGTCATAGTTACTAAAGTATTTCCATTTTCAGAACTACCTACAACAGTAGAAAAAGAGTCTCTCACTTGTTCAGACCAATAGAGGAAACTACTGCTCCTACAGCTCTCCAGCTTCTGTTTATAGTCAGACCTGGAAATTTTGCTTAAAGTTTTGTTTGCTTTCTAAATTTCCTAGAAATTGTTTCTTAATCGGCTCTCAAGCAGTTTCTTTTTTTATATAAAATAGTAGTTGAGCTAAGACAAACACATAGGTAAAATGTAAAGAAAAGAATCTAGCAAAATCTACAGTTTAAAATAGATTTACAAGTGCTTGAATTCCTTGATTGGACTTGGCTGATTAAGGATATACTGTCCTTGAACACTACCATAACAACACCAGCAAAAGCAAATCAGAATGAACATCATTATTCTCTTGTTCAGAGGCACACAATCCCAAATCAACAATTCTGAAGGGACAGACCTAGCACAGAAACAAATATTACACAAGAATACTTTTTCAGATCTGAAAACAATGACCAACGTATTTGTTCTAATAACACATTGTCATTTAAAGAATCTATGTTTTAAATAGCAATTTCTTCTTTCTATCAAAATATCAGCCGGATGCCACACAAATAATTTTGATTTCTGCATTAATTTGTGCATGATTATTTAATTGCTGGAGCAAACTGAAAACAGCAGGAGCTTTGTCTCAAGTTCATTAATTTTACAGGATAGTAAATGAAAGGCCTTATTCCATGATTGCTTTTGCATATACTACTGTCAAGACTTCAGTAGAAGGATCTACATTAAGTAATGGAAGACATTTATCAGAGCAGAATTTTCCTCTGTAATTTCCTAATCACTCTGTAACATTACTTTGTAAGCACCTTCAACATTCAAATAGTTTATTTTCATGCTGAAATGAATACAAGACAGTTTGCAAAAAAAAAATCCTTGTTAATAGTTTATTGCTAATAGTTTATTCTCAGTAGGTGCACAATTACATCTTGTTGGTTTTCTTTTGAAATGATGGATTGAAGATTATTTGTGGGTAAGCTAACAGACAAAAAAAATCAAGTCAAGAACTTGATTAAAGATCTCCACTTTGGCTGATTTTTTTTTTTTCAAGGGACTGCTTTGGAAACACCCCTGCACACTAGAAACCCATTTCATTTGAAGGATACAATTCCCAAGACACTCCATGGCACTCATGTCCAATCTGTGTAAACTCACTTCAGAATTTGATCCCAGCAAGGAACAAGTGCTAGTAAGCAATTCAAAGAGAAATTCCTCATTGCTTTGTATTCATAAAACCCAGCAGACAAAGCAAAGCAGAAACTAGTCTTTCAAGAAGTGGAAATCAGCTGATTAGTTCAGAAAATGAAAGACATTAATAAAATGATACATTTGGATTTTTTCAAGAAACTCTGGAATTTTTTTTTGCTTAAATTTGCTTAATTTTGCTTAAATTATATTTATATTCTTGCAAATGTATCTAAATTTTTAATGCAACTCATCCTTTTTATACAAAGGTGAATGTATTTTTATATCTATGCACTGTGGGCAAAATCTTAGTGGCTGAACTTGAAACCCTAGATTATGGCATTTAAATTAAAAAAAAAAAAACAAACCACCCCAAAACCAAAAGAACAAACCACGAGTACGTACTCTGAGAAAGCAGGCTGAAATACAGAGAAGAAAAGCCTACCCAACTGCCAGAAGATCATATACTTTGTAGGACAAGTCAAACTTTCAAGCAACTTACTTTAGCCTCCAAATGTACTTTCCTACATATGTCAGATAATCTGATGCGTCATTTCCTAGCAGAGAACCTCTAAAACCAGCTGTGAGCAAAAGCAATAAGTAATGGAACATACATGTAAAGCCTTTTGGTTTTTAACCATTGTTCTCCTAGACACTTCTAATGCATGAGTCAAGGATGGATGGATCCCCAAATATGACAAGAATATCTGTATGTCTGCTTTGAGTGTTATTTGATAATTATTACAGCTACTTGATACAAAAAAGTTCCCTCCTGACAAGCTGTCACAGCTGCCTTAAATGTTTATCACAGGTATGTTTGCAATCACTCACAGAGGATTGATTCTATCCATTCATGGACTCTCCACAGACAGGGACATTCCTTGTCAAGCAAAGGTGAAATAGATTTTAGTTCTCCAGATACTCCTGCTTTACATCCAAACACACTACCTGAAAATTTCTGAGTAAACCTGATACCAGAGTACAAGAGAGACATGAACATATGGAGCAGGTCCAGCAAAGGATCAAAGACGATTAAGGGATAAGAGCATCTGAAACACGAGGAGAGACTGAGAGCTGGTATCATTCAGCCAGGGAAAGAGAAGGCTCAGGAGGGATTTTATCAATGTGTACAAAATATCTAATGGGGTGATTAGGGAAAAAAGATGACAAACTAAGAATTGAATCCAGTGAAAACACAGGAGGCAGAGTGCAAAATTGAAGTACAGGAAATTCCTTTAAAGGACACAGAAAAACTTTCTTACTGAAAGGACGACTGCATACCGAAATTGAAATACTGAATCTTTCAATCTCCTTCCTTGGAGATTCACAAAACCCAGTGAACCTGTCCATGAGCAGTCCGCTCTGGCTGACCTTGCTTTGAGCAATGGGGTTGCACTCAACTTGCAGAGGTCCTTTCCAACCTCAGCTATTCTCTGTTTCTGTGACAAGAACCTGCAGAAGGCTAAGAGAAGCAACTGAGCAGTAGACAGGGAGATGGATTTGCACAGGTTTTAACTAGTAAGAAGTGGTAATAGGCTATCTTTTTTCCACAAAATTCTGATAATTTATCCCTTTCTGCCCTCTCCTCCTTTCCCTCATTCATTAATATATTTTACAAAGTCAAAGATCATATTTGTCAACTGAAATTCTCAGACCTGTCATGCAATATCTACAACTGCTTTGCTTTCTGTCTGCTCTGTTTAGATTATAAACATTGCAAAAATGCAAGCTCAAAACCCTGAAGAGACTGGACAGTCGAAATCACTAATCATATTTTTGGGAATATACAAGTGAAAATGAACAGTTTTCTGTGGGAAATTGATATTTGAGAGAAAGAGACATAGAGACATTTCTTATATTCTTATATATATATATATATATATACTAGAAAGGTGAAGCTAAAAAAGAACTTAAACATGATTTTTAAAAAATTTTAGAATAGACACATAGTGTTAAAAAATTCATTTCTCTTAGTAATTCGTCACAATTTTAAAGATGGCAAAAATTATAAAGAGGAGCAGCTTTTGCAGATTTTTCTCAGTGTGGTAACATTCAGTTCAAACTCCTCCTACACATACACTTGGGTGCTATGTACCACACTGATCTGGGATTTAAACATTTTATCTCTAGAAGAAGATTTATATCAAAGACAATATAAACAATTCATCCAGTATGTATTTTTCTATCAGGGCCTATAAAATACACGTTTTTACCTTCAATAGAAAAGGATCAGCTCATTAGGCTCATATTCTGTAAACAGCTTGGAAATGTATACCAAACAAGTCAGTGAAAATTCATACCCAGAAGCAGATGGTGAGAATAGCAAAGCTAAGCAAAGAGAGGCTTAATTGCAAATTTCTACCCAACTAAGCAAAACGGTGGTATTTTACATTCACAGGCATTTTGTTCAGAAAGGGAGGCATCACCATGCAGGTTGAGGCAGGGGACAGCCCTTGTGTGTCATACATCAGGCCAATGACTACTTGGAGAATTGCCACCAATTAAGCAGCATTCGTATACGGCTGGCATCGACTTCACAGTGCTGCACGCTACGTAAAATTTTATTGCTTGCTCTCTTGCCAAAAGCAACACATCTAATGTTTTTTCTGTTGAATTAAAAATCAACAAGAGATTTAAAGTTGGCCCGCTAAAAGAAGACAAGTAATTAAATTTACTCTGGTACAGTTCTCATTTAGAATGAGCCAAATTAACACTGACTAGACAAGGGGTGTGAGAAATAAAGTCACACTGTTACAAAGTTTCAATTTATTCCTACTTCTCTGCCTCATGATATTAAAAATAAGTATTCCTTTTTGTCACCAAAAAAGGAATACTGATGACAGAAAAATGCATTTAATCCCTGAAAATACTGGTACAGTGACTGTAATGATTGCTATTACACTTTCCCTAGGCATGAGCATGTATTTCATGTTGCAATAAGATTTCGCTGCTTTAAAGGACAAAATTATTGATGTAACTCTCCATTTAATGTGAATAAATTAGATATCTGTAGAAAGTGAGGAGAGCTCTAAGACTTGGTACCATGTATGTCCAGAACCCACTAATTCACTATTTTCATTAAATTTCAACATAACAGAAAAAAACCTAAAACAACCCAAATCTTTCCAATAGTCAGGAGCTGGAAAAATCTCAAAGATGAACAAGGTGCCATTTCATGAAAAGGATTCTACATTTTTAAATTCAGCATTAAAACATAAAGCTCTCCTGTGGAAGGAAACATGTAACATCAGCTTCCAGGATGGCTCAGTCAGCAAACACCAAAATTTACTTCCTACCCTTTTAAAGTCATATAAAGTAAATTTCTTGTAGGATCTTATTTTATCTTCTATAACAAGTCAATATGGGTTTCGGGGAAAAGATTGCTTTAAGAGCCTCGACAATATTATCACACATGATGGACAATACCCATTTACTGAAGGCCTTCAATAGAAGAATCCTTGTTTAAGCAGGAGCAGAGGAAAAAAAACCCAGACAGACACAAATGTTGCTGAGAACTGCTGCTCACTGAGAACTGTTACCTTCTGGGCGCTCCATCCTCGTGTGGTTGAATAATGACCACTTTTACTGTCACCGACGTGCGCAAGAGGTCGATCATTTGCTCGTGGGTCAGAGTTGCCACAGCCACTTTACAGATCTCGACCAGGCGGCTCCCCTGCCGCAGGCCTGCTTTCCATGCAAATCCAAAGGGCTCCACGTCTGCCACTATCCCTTCAAAGTTCACGTGGAATCCGAGCTGGCCCAGCCCATTTCTCCTCAGGGTCATTTCCGTGGTTTCGCATCCTCTGGTCACTATCTGAGGAAGCACCGGATTGTTACACCATTGTCAAGGCACACCAACATTTTATAAAGTTATGTATGGCTTGATATTGCCTCTCTTTAATATACTAACATTAAATTATCTTAACATTATGTTTGAATTAGGGTTTCTGCATAAAACAAAGTGAATGACACATTTCACAATGCTAAAAATCTTCCATCTCCAGTGACCCATGTCAAGTTCTTCTCCCTTGCCCAATGTTAACACAATGCCATTTATATCCTACCAAAAACTTTACAGCTGGTTTAGTTTCAAAACACAAAGCAAGAAAAATGTTGCCTGTCAATTACTTAGTTCTTTTTTGGCTGACTGCAGGTGTGCAGACGTTTTATATTCAGCATTAAACAGTATTAAACCTGAGATATAACATGAGTCAAATTGGGTGAAGTGCTTCAGTCCTAGCAGCTTGTTTTCCTTGAGAAAATAGCAATGAAGAAAATATTAATTTATTTTGCTTCATAGGCAGATTCCTAACTACCATTATCTCCAGATGAGGATACCACTAAAATGGGATGAGAGTTTCCATGTCACTGGGAAACTTAGAAATGAAAAAATTACTTTCCTCATATTCAGTGAAACGTAACTGTCATTATACAGAGCAGCCAAAATCCTTCAAATTCAGATTTTGCTAAGCAGGCTCATTTCTACATGCTGTGAAACAAGTTCTCAACTCTTTTGCCATGTAAATCATAATCATACAACAGCCTGTAAGCTGGGATACTGCACCACACTCAGAAGACAAAAGTCTAGCCTGCATTACAAGGAAGTTTGAGAGTTACCCCAGTCTTGCCTTTTGTCAGTGTCACAAAACCAGATTCTATTTAGCTTTATTAGTTCAATTCGAACCAAAGCTTAACCACTATGAAACATTATCAAAGTGCTACAAACCCATGAGTTATTTTAACTTTGCTGATCTGGTGTATGCTCATGCTTTTAACCTGTAGGGTAAGTAAATACAATTAGCTCTCATTCATTAAGGGATAATCTTCTGGGAACTGTAAAATATTGGAGATATTGCAAGGATCAGATATTCTGAGTGTTATTGCTTGGAAATTTTGATTCATAATCTTTCCAGTTACTTCTGAAGATGTAGGGTTTTAAGGTTAAAATGTGAAAGTCATTATTGAGATGTCAAAAATGCACTGAGGAGACTTTGTTTACGAAGTCAGGTTCTGAGTTTTCATAACAAAAGCAAAACAGCTATTTCCTTTGTCATTTTTCAGCTCTGAGGTTTTAGTGTAGTTTAGAAACTTTCCTTTTAAAGTAGAACTTTCTATTGTGCTTATAACTCTGCATATAGTATTAGAACTACATAGTATACTGGAAACTTTAACATACTGTTAACCTAGCTCTCTTACAACTAAATTTCGGTAAGAAAAAAAACTTCCATAATTTGTAACCTAGATACAGGAAAATGAAATTTTCAGCTCTTCATCAGCTATACTTCCATCACAAGTTTTGAAAATATAAATTTAGTCATGCAGTGAAAAGAAGAACATGCTATTACATGCAGGAGCCCAGCTGAGGGATGGGATTTTATCCTTATTAAGCTACATAATATTCTTTTTGGGGGGCTGACACCTCCTTATCATTATGCCACAATTATAGACTACTGCAAAATGAATGCACCAGCCAAAGTATATGGATTTCTCCAACTCGGAGCATTCAAAGTCTCTTCTTCAAGTTAGTTAAATATTCAAAAGTTAAAAGGTAAGAAAGATAAAGATTCCTGCCAAAGACTCATCTATTCCCAAGGGGAAGTATTCCAGGAGATCTAGTCCTCCCCAAGTGTATATTCCCTAAAAGGTAACACTGCATATTACATAGTAATGTCACATTAAACAAAGTGCTGCTCCACTTCAAAACACAGCATTCTGCTGACTTGGTTGCAGCTTCACTGATCTTGTGGCCACAAACGAAATAAGAGCTGGCTTCTCTGAAAGCACTTAGATAAAAGACAGAGATCCTGTAAGTGCCATGAAGAAGATGAAGAGTTTTTTTTTTAATATACAGGATACTAAGGAAATTTTGTCAACTCAGATTCTTATCTTAAGATCCATTCAGTGTTTCCATTTAATCTTTTATCACCCTGCCATTCTCTGTTGCTTTTCCTGCCTCCCAACCCTACAAGTCAATCTATAGCTTGCTGCTTTTTCTACTCTCTATAAATAGATATTCTCCCCCACAAATACAGATTTGTCTCGACTGACAAGTCAAAGCTCTTTTTTCAGTCCTAGACTGATTGTTTCAGTTAAAAATAAAACCATGGTCTCAGCCAGCTTTTTGCACCTTTTCTTAATCTGGATATTCAGTTGTCCTTTTTACCAGCATGACTTAAATCCAAGCAATAAAGTCTAGTTATTTCTTTGGCAATCTCATTTAGCAATTGCAATGTTCTACTCACTAGTTCTAAGAAATGCTTTAACTCATGACTGAAAAGGGTTAATCATCTGGTCACTGAAGATTGATATTACATCACAATTTGAGCTTTCATGTTCAGCATCTGCTGGCACATATGGCTGTTAACCTCAGCTGTGTTCTGAGTCACTTGAAAGGTTTTTAAAGTTTGCACATGAAGTGTGGCATCAGAGTTTTAAATATTTTTTAGTGGTTCTAATGGTTCTATACCAAATATATTTAAGGATTGTAGAAAGCATTCAATGTGATAAATCAACCAGGAAATAACATCAATAGGCAGCTTTCAAAAGAGAGGAAGAAGCAGGAGAAAATGAGAAAAAGATGAGGCAAGAAACATGGACAAAAAATGTTCTAAAACAAGTATTGATAGTTAACTCTTAATTAGTATGAAAGTTGGATAGGTAGCAAGGGAAGAAAAGGCAGGCAGAGTTCATGGAATAGACACTTGAAGTTAATATTCAGGTAAACTTAGTAAGAGCTGATGCTAAATTTGAGGCTTAAAACCAATTTGTCATTATTTAACCACTTATCTGGCCATAACAAAGAGGAAGTAGTAAAGTAAACATAGATAAACATTTCATTTTGTGGTTTTAATTACCAAATCTTAAAGATCTGTCTTCAGGAACATGGGTTATTTACAGGCTTTGCAAAACCAAGTAAATGCAAAATAGCAAAAAAAAAAAAAAAAAAAAAAATAAAACAAACAAAGTCACTGATGACAGCAGAACTTTTCACTAGAACTTTAAATCTTGTTTTTCACTTGTGTTAAGAAATTTATCCTGCTCGGTTAACAAGACCTAATGGGAGCACTATTTTCTAGAAGGGAAATACCTGTCTAAGGAAAGTGAAACTGAAGACATCAATTGGAAAAGGATAATATAATAGTGGCAAGAAGAGTCTAAAGACATTCAATTCTCAAAATAGCAATTGTACTTTGGAAGAAAGTTATTATTTAGAGCATGATATTAAGCAATGCTAAATGAGACTGCAGTACTAGAGAGGCCCTAAATCATCAGCTGCAATCCAACTATTCCAGTGTGAAAACTGTAAGCAGACTGAATACTTTTCAGTGCCGAGCCTTCCAACAGAAGAAACCCCTAAGACCATCTAAATCACTTAAATTAAGATCAAAGAGTGAAGTGCAACCACTAGATGCATCAGCACATTTACCTTGGAGTTACTGTCATTTCATTTGGACAGACTGAAATAGCTACAGTACAGTAGTACTGACATGGTCATCAAGTGTCTGAAAAACTTTATCTCCAGTCAGCTGTTAAAAGTGGAATTAGTTCGTGTAGTTTGCTTTACTTCCTGCACTTTCTCAGTACAGAGGAACAAATCAGCAGAACCACTCACATAAAATTTTCTGCTAATATTCTCACAGGTTATTACAAAAAGTATATTTTACATACTAAGATTTTATAAATTTTTTAAATTATCATACTTCTACCTACAAGGGTGTGATTTGAAAACAGGCTACAATAAGAGGTGGCAAAAGCTTTTCAGTCCTGATTTCAACACTGGAACCATCCATGGCCTTGGGCAAGTTATCAGATTAACGGTATCAGAAACCTTACCCCTGAAAAACAGTTTGATAACATTTATCTCCCATGCTGTTGTGAAGAATACTATTTGTAATGCTCTCTGAAGACCAAAACAACTCCTGAACTATAAACACAGAACATTTTTAATTATATCTCAGAGGAAATGTAGACACATTTCATTAAAAAATGTAGACACTGTTCATTAAAAAAGTGGAATTTCAGTTTAGAAACTGTACTTACTTCAAGTCTTTGAACAATCTCTCTGATGTCTTCAGTACAATTATCTGCTGCAGACAGAAGAATACATTCTCCTCTTTCATAAAATATTTTGATGCTCATTAATCCAGATGTCCATCCAATAACATCTCTGCAGGAGCAGTTAAACACAACATTTTTTGATTCCTTTTCAATCAACATGATAAACTCATTGGAAATTCCGAGGAGACATTCAATGTCAGCAGACTGGCCAAAATCTCGGGCAATCACATTCCACATAATCGCTCCAACACTGAATAGATGTGCATCTTTCCTTGGTTTCACTTTTTCCTTCTTTTTTGCCCCTAAAGTAATAAAGCTGAACTTGGCTGAAGTATCCACTGTAGCTGTGGTAACAAAGTTTTCTGCCAGATCTTTCAAGTATTCTTGACGCGTCCTTGTGGCCATGGCTCGAAATTTTTCCGACTTATGTGCTGCATTTTCAGCATTAATAACTTTGGCTAAAAGGAAGTCCCTAAAGACTGCAGACTTGGGGAAAGTTACTCCTTTGGGAATGGGTGGACCAAATGAGGGAACATCTTTTGATCTTGAAACACCAACACTAGAAATAGAAGGAAAAAACAACCAACAAAACAATTAATTCCCTAAAAAAAATAAATCACACGATAAGCAGAACTGTGATCTCTGCAATCCATTTACACAATTAGGTACAGCTTTGACATGCCAATTTGCAGACATTTCAGACACATCAAAGAAAGCTGATTGTCTGTTTTAGAATGGCTTTCTTCTTTTAAAGATATAAAGGACATTATGGAGGTATCTTGCTAAAACAAACAATATCGAAGATAACTTCTCAGGGTGTCAACATCGCCTTTCCTGAATGTAATAAACATTAAAATGAATTGTGAGACATAAAGGAGAGAAGTATTTTTAAAAATTATTTTTATGTAAATCTGTCATTTCAGCTGTCACTCGGTTGCATCATCTTAAAACTAAGCAATGTAAAAACAGAAACAGAAAATAATTTTTATCCTCAGATCGTCTTCTACAATGAAGTTTGAATTCAATGAAAAAATATTGGTGTCAAATGTGACTATAATGGAGCATTCTCCACCTATTTAAACTGCCTACTCTATGCTCATAAAATTGGAAACACAATTCTTGATCTAGACAGTTCACATCCAAATGTAAGAAAAAATAGGAATTTTTCCTAATTGATACAATTATACCTCTAACTGATTGATACAAACATAATATATTTCAACTGAAAAATAATTTCAAAATACTGCACACAGTAGGTACAACTACTATTTGCTTGACTGAAATATAGTCAAATTTGGGATGACAGAGTTAAATAGTAAGAAAAGTATAACTTAGGAAATGTCATGTATTAATCAACACAAAGCAGTTACTGAAATGAAATCAAGTCCTAAAAGATAGTTTAAGTTCTAGTAGACTGCTAAAAGACAGTAACATGACTCACCCTCATTATGTAATTTATTTTCATTCTAAACAATGAATAAATAATGTTTATAAATACAGCTCTGTAATTATATTTCATGCCTTTATCACTACTTGCACAATTGCCAATCCATTCAGAAATGTGATTTCTACCTTGGTTACCTTGCTAAAATTCATGATGCAGTGACTTAAATGTGACAGTTAAAATAATCTGAAATTTATGTTTTTTTCCCATTCTCCAAAAGTCTTTGTTTATGTGCTTAAAGGCTATGACTCATCATATTGTCATACTCAGGGATTCATACAGGTTAAAGGACCTTCTGAAATGCTTTAAATAATTTTCTTTTAAAAAAGGAAACATGCAATACAAGTTCTAAATTAATTTCTATTGGTGTGTCTGCAAATCTTATTTTCACTAACTTGTTATATCCCCATTCTGTGGCCATAAATCAGCAACATGTAATTCTGCACATGCCCCTTTGAATCTACAAATTGTGCTCCATAACTCTATGTGTGTGTAAGGGACACACTGGGGTTTCAAATTCACAGGAAGTGCAGCAGAAATTTTAAAATTGAGTACATAATAGCCATAAGAAATAGAAAACATCCAGAAAACAGAGTTGCATTGCAGTCTTAGTAACAAACTTATATAGTTATAAGGTCCTACTCACCTATAACACACATTTTCAGTGCATGGATTATGCACTTTGACAATGACAAATACATGTTGAAAGTGGGAACGAATATTTTTTGGAGTAAAAGGAAGTGCTCCTGGCTCTTGGAAGACAATGGTAACTATGTCATTTCCTATATGCCTTTTCCTTAGCAGCTAGACAAGAAATATGCATTGAAAAATTAGTTATTAAAAAATAAATTTAAAAAATCATAAATTCATCAGCTTAGGAAAAAAACAAAAAAATCAATCCAAACCAATACAAATAAAGCATAATTTTTCAGAAATAACTTTTATTGCATCATGGAGAACAACATGTAAAGGATGTCAGAACTGCAAAAATATAGGGAAAGGAAATTAGACTAAGTTCACAAACATACTAATGAATTTTCTCACATCCCCACACTAGTTCTCCATAGTTTCTGCTCATTTATATTTTACTCTACAAGAAAAATGTGTTTCTCTTATTCTTACTAATATAGCACCTCAGTAATAAAAAATCATTGCATCACTTGACATTTCTCACTATCCAGAAAACAGTACATCCATTCCCTCTTTACAGTGTAATATTTGTCTCTATATTAAAAATATAATATTGCTTCTATGTCTCAATAAAACTTCCTTTTCCACCTCACAACACTATTAAATATTGTCCTTAGTATTATGATCTTAATTTAGAAAAAATATTATTATGAATATCCATCAGAAATGTTAGCAACTGCATACTTGAGGAACAGAACCAAGACTCATGGAGAAAGAACAGCTATTAGGAACTCTTAAATTAAAAATTTGTTCTTGTAATTAGTAGCTTTTATCATCAAAATATATTTAAGAACTAATTTAAAGTACTAAATCATTGTTATAAGCTAAAATTTAATAAAAATTACAAAATATTTCCAGCAATAAGGGACTACTAGTCTTTCTCCCCAAAAACCCCAACAAAATAACACAGTAAAATGATGCTCACTTTCTTCATGGAAGAATATTGTAACTTTCAAATTTTCTACATTAACAAACAAAAAAAGCAGTCTACTAGGTGCTACATTTAAAATATGAGATGCTACATTTAAAATATGAGGTGCTACATTAAAATAAAAGATCTTGCATTGTAAACTAATAGCATAAAGACACAGCTGTACCTCAGCTCATGTGTAACCAAAAGGATTTAAGAATAAAATTACTTGGAAACTTAAAGACAGAGCAAGTGAAAATGTCTCTGTGAAGGTGATTTCATGGAAAAGAATCTTTCTAATAAGAGTATTTTGTTGCATTTTTCCAGTTCCACTAAAAGTTATTACCTCAGCTACCAACAACAAAAAGCAAAGTTGCACATGCTAAAGCCTAGAATCCATAACCCTTTCATTATAACTCTCAAAATAACATAAAGGATGATATTCTGAAGGTAGGCAGAAGGGCCAAAGCCACAATTTTAAAGCACTAAGTACATCTATATTATTTTAAACATAACCAAAATCCCAAATACAGATAAAGAAATAAGACTTCTTATGAAACTTGAAAACAGACATAAAAACAGAAAACAATATTTGTTGTGTGGCTCAGTCAAGTTCTCAGGTTTTTAAGACTAAAATGATTATTTGAGCCATTTAAGATGCACAGACTGTTGCACACAGAAGTACACTTTGAGGAACTGATCACAGAACTTAGTGTGTCAGATATTCTTTAATTTGCTCATCTAGTGAGCCACACAATTAGATCATAGTAGGGCAGCACAAGTTAACGTTTAGAAGTTATTACTATCACACAGGTTGGAATTTACAACTCCGTTAAATTTGTAAGCAACCTTCCAATTAGGAGGTACAAGGTGATTCATTTCTGCCCTTGTTGTATCACTAAGTGCCCAATTACTTGTTCTTGCTACAGTGGTTCATGCCTATACATTTCCATGGAGTAAATTATAAAAATGAAGATGCAATCCTCTTTAAAGGTATATTTATTTTTTAAGGTAATCATTGCTTGCAAGAATATTTTCTGCTTTTGTAGACCCCTTTAGGAGGTTCTGCTTGCCATCATACATAGCATAAGCAAGAACAGCATTCACTTAATTGAAGGTAAGTTTTAGAAACGTTTCAAATTTTACTAGCTAAGACTTTGTAAAAGTATGACAGTGCCCATATCCTACCCCTAGGATATTTTTCAAGAGTGGAAACCTCTACAAAGCACAAAAAAAGAAATAGGAAGACAGGTCATTATTTTTAAGAACCTTACCAAGACTGTAGAGATCTTAGTGACTTCTTCAGTATATAAATAAAACCAGTGTAACACTTATAAACAGTTGTCATGCACAAGTGGTCAGTCAACTTAAACACAATGCAAAAGGCAAAGCACAGTTGTGGCTGTGCACAGAGGATCATAATGCAAAGAACTTCTAAAGTGGGGAGAATTAAATTGGGGTGATCTGGAACATGGAAAGAAGTGCTCTGGATAGGATAAAGGAACAGGAAAAGAATAAAGTATTGAATGGAGAAGAAGGAGGGAACACATACCTCTCTGGGAAATGGGAGATAAGGACAGCATACTGAAAATGAAAAAGGAATTGAAGGAAACCAGAACTCAACAAAATGATCTATAAGAAACCCTTTTCTAGTTTCCATTCTATAGCCTAGATTTTTCTCCCAACTTTTGCTTCCTAGGTTTTTTGGGTGGTCTTTTCAGGTTCTCAGTTTCCCCTTCCTCTCTCATTTTGAGGTCTGCTCAGGTTTGGGGGGTTTTGGATGTTGTAAAATTTTTTTTTAATCTGCCTTTCTAACATACTCTAAAGAATCTCATGCCAGTGTTGAGCATTGATGTTGACAGGAACTCTCAGCTGGGTGCAGAGATTACAGAGAATTACTTGCGGTAAAGGAGCCATCATTGTCATGTTAGAATTTGAAAATAAACCTAATCAAGTATGATAGGCAGCCAAAAGGAAATCAGTGAAGTGTTATGTAAGAATATAAGACACAAAAAGGGGACTCCAGTCAGGAAAATATGTTAGAAAAGCAGAATCCATTAGATTAAAGTTATTTCCACTAAATTATAGTTATTATATTTATTCTCAGATTTTAGTGACTCAATTCTTAATTTTCAGATATGCATCTCTGGAGGAAAAAACTGTCTTAAAACTTTACATATTAACAGCTTGTGCTCGGCCTTAAAAATCTACCCACTTCAGTAGGATTATTTTCTTTGTCAAACCGCAAAACAACAAGGAATTCTTGTTGAAATAGCAGTGAAATATACTCTTCATTCAATTAAATTATGAAGTGTTAAGAGTCAAATAAGAAAATCTCCAAACTTATTTTAGCACATTTCTAAAATAAGTGGTTTCAAAAGTTTTATTTTCAATTTGGTTTCTTAGCCAGTACCAAAACCAGAAATGAATGGCAAAAGCACTTTCAACAGCTCTGATCAACTGAGTTTGGTATAACCACAGGTATTGTTACCTAACTATTTTAACAGTAGTTAAACGCAACAAGCTTATTTCATAATTGCATATCTGTTTAATTTTCAAGTTTTCATAAAACCAGGTGAAAACTTATTATTTGAAGAGATTTGGATTAATCGAGCCTGACCATGTGAACACAAGCAGACTGCAAATGTGTGAGTGGGAAACTTGCAAGGGAATGATTTGGAAAGGAACATAGCAAAGGTAAAGTTTAAAGGGGAAAGCCTTGAACTGCTTTGAAGAAAAGGCCAGTAAAGGAAAAGGAACTGGCCATACCAGGGCTGGTTGTCTTCTCCGTCCTAGGGAAGGAGCAGCTGACTTGAAAATTCCCAGCCTACGTTGCAGCCAAAATAAAAATTACCTTGCTCTTTGGATCTCCTGCTGGTTCTAAAACTAGAGGGATGTCCTGATCAGGGACCAAGCAGGGCGTAGTTATATCCTGGAAGAAGCAACAAACAGTTCTGGTGCGGCCTATTTTTGGCTCACAGGTATTTGGAGCACAAGCAATGCTCAGTGCTTGCTCACTGAAGGTCACCATCGTGGATTAGGAGGGACTGAATACCTTGCCCAGTCATTACCAAACAAGGGACATGGGGAAAGGATGCAACAACCTCAGCCAGTACATTCATAATATGCTAGTAGAAAATAACTATTGAATGGGGGCTTCATTCCTAACATAACCTAACAGGAAATTTACTGCGATCTCTAACTTCCCCTTACTTGGGTATGCAGTGAGCCAAACCCTGAAGAGACTTCATTATGTATTTTGGAGCTAAACAGTAAGAGAAAAAAAATAAACAGTTATTATAAATCTGTTTTGCACATTAAGGCTGGCTAAATTCTAGTAATTTGGGTGCACTTGTCACATTTCATTAAGACAGTGTACATGCTGTGCAAACACTGATAGATCTCATCACCTGAAAAATAATGTGGTGGGTCTTCAGATAGGCATACTGCTTGAACTTGGAAAACTGCCACATTATTTTGATCCCAAGAAAACCATGAATAACAACACAGTGCTTCTGCTAAATACTGAACCTTTTAAAGAGACAATGATGAGAGCTTACTAAAACACTGTGGAAAGAGAGCTTGTTGCTAGGGAAAACCATGGAGTTAAAACTGAAAGGTTTTCCTGTACACAAGAACCAGCACCTGACTAGAAAGAAAGACATATAAGGAAATTATAAGAATGAAAGGAAGGCACAGGAAGAAGTGAAAGGACAGTAACAGGGGGTGGCTGAGCAACACAGCAGTGAAGCTGACAGACAAACAGCAAAAAACTATGAAAATAAGTGGATCATGGCAAGAGGATATCCTTTGTTCTCACAAACAAGGAAAATTCATGAAAGACAACAAAAGTACTAAACTCCAAGTAAGGCCATATTTACTGTCAGTGCCTGTGATTTGCTACAAAAATATCAATTTTTTTCTTTTAAGGCAAGCTCATTCAGTGTACTATATCGTCTTAGTAGGATACAGTTTTCCCTATTTAACATGCATTTCCAGTCAAAGATTGTTAGACTGATTACAGACAGAACAACTCCTGATGCGTTTACCAAATTAACCCTGTTTGGTAAAAAGATGCAACTGGAAGTTTAGAGAAGCAGAACAATCTGAAATCAGTAATGAAGATCCAATCCCTTGATTACTAGCTATGTCACAGTTGAGTGTCTGATGAACACTCTGTCTCCTAAAAGCCACACATTTTAGGAAGTGAGTCATCTAAACTTTGTGTTATTCATATGGTGAAAAGTTTGTCTTTTGATTCCTAATTTAGTTCCTTTAAACCACATCTAAATACTAAGTGTAATGTCTTAACTGTTCACTTGAAACAGCTTTTCAAACTGTTCAGAGCTCTATGCACAGATTATTTCAAATACATGACACGATATACTTCCTTCCATTGTTATTTTTATTTATCTCTTCTGAAGAATTTCAGCACTTTTATACTTTTCTTGCTGCCTTGACACATCTCTTTCTGCTCACACAAGACCTATTGATAGGACAGACATGAAAGATTCAACTCCCATATGGTTCAACAATCAATCAGTAAGCATCTTTTGTGAGCTGTTCAAAACCAAAGTGAGACAGCATCCTTATTTCATGACAACCTTCCACAATGGCTGAGATGATTGTACCTCGCATGGCAAGGTGAGAATATCCCAAAACTAACTGCATAAATCAACACTTACTTCTGCATACCTGGAGGAACAGAGTAGTAGCACAGAAAGTTACAAACTACCATCAGTCTGATCTATGAGCAATTCCAGTGCTTTTCTGTTAGGCATTAATACTGATATATTATACCAAATGTGCTTGTACATTTTAATTAAGTCACAAGAAATATCTTAGACAGGCAAGACAGAGTAACCTTACTGGTGCACTGCACATTTTGGATGCTGTGCTGGTTTTTAGCCATCCTTAATGCTTTGAAAGCATTCTGAATTATTGCATAAGCAAAGGGAATTCTCTAGAAATAAGACAAATACATTCCAATTTTCTGTTTTCACAGACACCTCGAAGGATACGTTTAAAACTATTACTAAGCTCACACATTAATAAACATTTCAAGATCTGTAATACAAGGATTAAGTGGAATAGTTTTAAAAATCTTATTACATGCATGTTTTAACCATAAGACTATTTTCCTGATTCATTCCATTCAATGTTTAAAACATACATAAGATGTGAATTCAGTCTAAACCAAAAAATAACATATTCACGAGAGGCAATATTGCCTTTTAATAATATAATGAAATAGGGTACATGGGATAAGTTCCTGAATTATACAGAATAAACTCTTACAAGATTTCTAACGTCTTACACTATTTCAAGAGAATAAATATAATTGATCATATTTCTTTTAAAACAATTCCATTTTCAACCAAAACTAATAAAAAACCCCAGCACTCAATGTGAAACGCTTATAATGCAAAATACAATAAAAAGCTAAAGAGACATACCTGTTGCCTGTTACTGGGCATGTAGGGAAGCATTGTTGATACATGAAACATTAATTCATAATCTTTATAGGTAGTATAGAGGGAATGAGTTCCTGTTGAATCAGCTGAAAATTAATTTAATCGCAAGAAGGTCAGTAAATTAGAATATTCATATTACTTTTTAGGACACCACTCTGCATGCTGTGATTTAAATCTATTTAAACAACTTCTATATTTTTTACAATTGAACAAAACCAGTTTCCATCACCTAAAAATCTAGTCTTTATTTCTGTATTATGACATAGAGGGGTCCTGCAGGAAAAAACCCAAAGAGTTTGCTGTCTCTGAGACCTAAATAAACTAATTTTAAATATATTGGCATTTCACAATAAAAACAAAACACTACACTACTTCAGTGTAGTTTTATATAACACGTATTTTCGTTACTTAAACAATAATAAGGACAATTGACTAAATCCATACTTTATCAAAAGTGAACTGGCTACTTCAAACCTATCATTAAGACACATGTTGCAGATCAGGCATTTTTAAAACATAAACATGTGCATACTACATATATTTGAAAATTATTTAAATAAATGTAATATATTATATGACTTAACACTTTCTTTTATTTAGAAAGTTTATTAATAGTTAGCATTTTGTGATGTTTACAGTAAATGAGTTTTATACTGTAGTCATAAGTTAATACTTTTTATTCCTATTCTTCAATTTGTACAGACTATTTAAGTAAGTACAATGAACTTTAAAAAAGTTTAAGGTTTAACTCTACTGAACACCCTATTGAGTGAAGACAACTGCCAATTTTTCTTGTCTTTTTCCATGTTCATTTATTTTTTAGCATAATTTTATGTTATCTGTAGCAATAAATATTCTCCAGTACACTCTTTAACATGCTGTTTAAGGTTTCAGAGTTTTGATCAGTTCTGAAGAGTATAACTATATTCCAAAAAAAAATCAAAAAATCAAAAAATTAGCCATGTTAGTTCTCCAGTTAAAAGTATATCAATATACACTTCTTTATGTGCAGCCCTAAATCTAAAAATATTTGTGTGTATACAATTAGGAGCACATAAATTTGTGAGTGTGCTGGGTGTATCAGTTATATCTGTATGATAATTAAATTAACTTCATTTATTAAACACAGATTACAGTTGCATAAGAAATAAAAAGCATCATTTCAACTGAAGTTTGTTACTTAAGTGTTGCTAAAAGAAAGAAACCTTATTGCATTCTTCAATTTCAAAATCTTAGCTAAAAATCCAATTCCATTATAACCTTTCAGTGGCATTTTAGAGAGCCAGTTTTGAAGAGACAGAATGAGAAAATACGTTCCAACAATAAAACATTTTATCTTATTTCCAGTAGACTGGTATGTTTTAAAACACATACTAAACAAATTATATAGTATTGAATTAGTAAAATTTCATTTAATTTTCTTATTTCTTTATCTTGGGGTTTGGAACTGCATGCCACTAAACCTGCACTAAAGAAGGGCAGAAGAGAATTTATAGTTAATACGTTCCATATGTTCTGGACACTTGCACTGGGCCTGGCTTGGATGCAGCTATAATTCTGCATGGCAGCCCACGTGGTGCTGTGTGCTGTCTGTGTGACCAGGGCAGTGCTGGCAACACACCGATGATCCAGCTTTGGCTCACAGTGCCTGCACAGCGCCAGCTCTGCCCCCACACTGCCCCTGTCCCGGGAAGTGTGCTGGGCTGGCCACGGGCTTGGGAGGACACAGCCCATCAAATGGACCAAAAACATATCCCATGCCCTGTAAAGTCATGTTCTGCAGGAAAAACTGGAGCAGGGAGAGTTTTTTCATGGTAGATGTGGCTCAGAGAATGGCTGGGCATCAGTCAGCTAATGGCAGGAGGCAAGTGACTGCCTTTGCATCAGTTGTGTTGTTGCCTGATGGATGCAGTGGTGGGTTGTGCTCTCATTGTTGATTGGGTGTTTTTGTTGTTGTTGTTTGTTTTGGAGTTTTTGTTTGTTTGGGAGTTTTTTTTGCAGGTGTTTTTTTTCCTTTCTTCCCTTCACTCATTGAACTCAATCTCGACTCACAAACTGGAGGGTGGGTGAGCACACAAGAGGTGGGGGCTTATTTGGCAGACAGGGAAACCCATCACAACATTCTACTTTCTCTGTTACATAAGAAATGGACTAATTACCTATCCAAATATTAAATAAACACTTGTTTAAAATAAATAAATTCTAAAAAGAGAACTTTTTAGAGAAAAACCTCACAGCTCATCAAGCATTCGAGAATATAAAAACAATAAATTTTACTCCTACAAGAACTAAGTAAGACTTTTTACTGAAACATTGTGTCTACCAAAAATATAGCTCCCAGAGACTACATTATCACAACCCTCTGAACCTACAGGCAGTCAGAACAACATGTAAGTCTAAATATGACACACAGTAATACTTATTGCATTGTTAAATATAACAAAAATATGATACTTAAATGTGATACTAATGTGATACATTAAGTGATACTTAATGTACTTTGCATTTAATATAATACTAAAGACTGTATCTTTTTGAATTCTTAATTCCATTTTGCCTGTTGCAAACGATGAGGACACACTATGACAGGACAATATAGTTAATGGCACAGAGACTTTGTAAAACATTAAAATCACATTACTGATACATACACAATGCTGATCAGCAATGTAAGTTCATACAGAAGCACAGCAAATATAGAAACTGAATTTGCTGACAGATCAGCATTTGTTTTCATATGTACAACTTACTAGGTGATATTCAGTCACATTCTGCTTGGGGAAAAAAAAAGCAAACCCAAACATCCCTTATTCCTTTTAATTTTTCATCCCTATTTATAAATGCATTCCAGAAGTCTGATATGACAGCATATGACAGCATATACATATAACAAAGAGCATGTTAATATGTATTTCCACAAATTAATTTGAAAAATGATTTGTTATTTTTCTGTACTGAAATAGGATGCAATAGTCTCTAAATTAGGATGCAATAATCTCTAGCTCTAATTATTAAAGGGAAACAAGCACGAATTTAAGGAAAAAGGCAATAACATTATTGGAAATAAATGTGGTGCTTACACTAGGTTGACACTATGTTAAAATGAAGTAGATGAATAACTAGACATCCTTAGATTACAGCTCATATGATCAGCCATCAAAATTCTGCTAAAACATCATTAAACTGAGAATTAATTTAAGTTAAATTTAAGGGCAGCAAAAACAGTACTAATAAGGAAGAGTCTTAACATCTCATTGGCTTTTTTAAACAGCAATACTTCAGTTCCTATTTTGCTGTAAAATCCAACCAATTTGTACAATTAAATTTTTATACTACTGCACTTAAGGAACTGGAAAGACCTGGGGAAATGGCAGTACTAACCCAGCACTGAGGTAGATTAAAAATTATCAGCTGACAAATGAGGACATGCTTACTGTGCATGTTTGAGAAACCAGAAAACTTGACTGCATGTGTGTGTTGGGTAAAAGCAAGTATGTATGTTCAGCTGAAATAAGGGAAATTACTCCATATTTTGAAATACATATATTTTATTGCCTTTGAAAGAATAAGATGGTTGAAGTGTACCTGTGGAAATATTACTCATGTAGTATGATTTTAACTAAATTAAAACAAATGAAATAAACTGCTTTGATATTCAGTTCTACTACTGCCACAGAAAAAGCAAATGACCTTTCAGAAAAAATTTGATACATGTTCTTACCATATGTTCCATCTTCCTCATTTACCATATAACCCTACTATTCAAAACCCGAAGTCAAGAGCAGGAAAAGACAACATAATTTACAGAAGATCAACTGGATTTTTACCCTTTGTCCCGTAGCTTGAAGCATAACTTACTTTTATTATCCAGCTGAGCCCTGTATTTACTGAATCCTTTTAGCCGTACTCTCTGGCCCAGTAGATCAAGGAACTCTTCAAAAGCTGGTCCTGCCATCTCGTTGTTATACATTTCTTCTTCTGTGCTTTGGCCTGCTTTGCAGTAAAGGATACCAATCTTATGTTGAAAACTCAGCTGAAATTAAAAATTAAATAAAATAAAAAAAGGAAAATTTACAGAAGCAAAGTCAATACTAGAATAAATATTCACAATTAAAATATAACACTGTTATAACTCCCGACAGAAGGCATCTGAAAATGAAAAAATAAGTGTTCTGATTTGGGAAATTAAATCACCACAGGACGAAAACAAAAAAGAAAAAATCCACAAAAGACACCCTCCAACTCTTGAAAGAAAACTGGATTGGCACTATTCAAACACAGATAAAAGCAGTACAAAGACTTTTCACTTTGTTATCTATAAAAGCACACTCTACTTCATGCTACGGTATGAAAAATTTAATTGGCAATATTTGTATATTGGTCTTTTTTTCTCAGCTTTAAAAGAAGGTGAGTTTATCTTCCCTCATTTTTACCCTTTAAAGTTCACTGTAGTTCAGTTAAAACAGACCCTCAGAACAGTCCTTTCTACGTCATCTTTTGCCTTCCCCATAAAATCATGCACTGTTCAAAACTATATGCCATTTTTAAAAGTATACTTAAAACAAGAAATTAGATTGCAGTCACATAGTTTTGCTAAAGAGATTCTCAGTTATGGAACATTACACAAATCACATCTATTCAAAAATAAAGTACAAAAACCATAAAACATTAGGCATAAAGAGAGATCATTACTTCTTGAGCAGACCATTTTCCTCTTAGCTTTTATGCACACTTAAACTGACAAAGAGGAAACTCCACATGGATGGATTAGTCCTATTATTCTTAACCAACACCTTCCAGAGCTTCACAAACTGACAGGGGCCATGAGTCACACCCGATTCCCTTCAGGCGCTTATCTATATTCATGACTCAAATCAACTCTCCAGCTGTAGACCTCTCCTAATCAAACTTCAGGATTAGTGTCCAAAATGCAAGTTATGCAAAGGCTGGATGTGTTTCTGTTAGACCAAAGGTGACAACAACAGCCTGCTTCCCCTTAGTCCTCAGGGAATAAAGGCTTTGTGTAGGGGTGAGCCCTTGGGGAACCTGCTCTGGCAGAATTCCCTTGACCAGAGAGCAGTTGGGAGCGAAGGACAGGAATAAGGAATAAGGTTTCACCTGGCCAGCCTAGAAGACAGGAGAGTCAGAAGCTGTAAGATGGATGGCCATCCGAGATAAAAGGGGATTCTGGGTTATGGATGCACTATAGGAGCTGCCTGAGTCAGACCCATGAAACTTAGAGCTACTGGTTCACTCCTGTCATTTCCTTTTGACTGGCATTAGGTGCCATCCCTACTCAAAGTGCTTCCTTGATCCCCATTTTAAAGAGAGTTAGGTATTTACCAAAAGGTTCCAGATTGCACAATGGGGACTATTTTATTCAGCAGAAAGCTAGCATGAACAGTTCATGAAGGAAACTGTAAAATAGCTGGTCAAACAAACATTAGATGTCAGAAAGCAGGGCTGTTACTTGACATATACCAGAAGACTTTAAATGATGGTGACCACACTGTCACCTTTATACCAGCCCTGTGTCCAATAGTTTAGCTTAAACCACAGGGGATTTAAGTTGATTTCCTTGACTTCACACTAGAATTGACAAGTAAAGTTAAATGCTAAATTGAGCCACCAAAAATAGAGACAAGAACTAAGAGTAAAAAGGCACCTGGGCAAAATACTTGGTCTAGTCACACTTTTTCATTCTGTGGATGCCAGTCATTCCTGCATAATATTCCAAACAGGATTGAAGTATATGCCTATCTTAAAGAACAATCCAATATCTCACAGTTTAAACACTGAGCTAAGAGACATAGAAAATGATGATCTGAGACTCACCAGCCCAAGATATGAAGTAATCCTGGGATTTGACTTTGTGGACAAACAAGTACTGTGAACACTATACAGTTCTGAACAAAGCCAATACTATAAAAAAACCACTATTGCTAAACAAGCTGCAAGCTCTTTTACAGTAATCTCAATCTCCTGCCTCTGTGCTAAAGCCTTCACAACTATGAAATCAGAACATCTGAGTAAAAGAACTCTCAGCCAAGATCATGGTGGCTGTACAGAAGATCAAGGTACATTTAGAATGTCAGTGTCTAAAAGGGAAATAACTCAATGAGCTTTGGCAGGATCTTCTCATGTCATACATTTCACTTGCATGAAGAACTATCAGAATATTTAAAACTGATAAAGTTTGCCAGTTTTGAAACGGTACCACATGCTTGTTCAAATTTTTTTGAGAAAATAATTGCAGACATGGTTCCAATTTCATTATTTCCAACTCACAAATTTTACATTTAGTTATATTTTACACTGAGAACATTTTAATAACATGACACCACAAAAAACCTGCTAAACCCATTGAGCTGCTTGAGTATGTGATATGTATTGAAGGTGCACATCAGTCCTTCGTGACTCAAAATGATTGTGTTCTTGTCAGAATCACTCACTACTGAATCTTGGCATCCTGTCAAATTTTTGCACAGATTATTTACCATGTAACAAGAACTTGTTGACTTCCATCATTTGAAGATTTTAGATTCTTTTCTATCAAGGAACACCAAGAGATTAGACGCACAATTGCCACTAAATATCACTGCAACCAATCTTAATTTCTTTGGTTCTTTTTAAACTTTATCCTACAGCTCAGAGAGAAGTGAGCATCCCTAGAGGGATGTTAGGGGAACCAAAAACCATATACAATAAACAACCATTAGCAGAAATTGAAAAGGAAACTAGGGGGAAATTGGATAAAGCTTAAAAAAAACAACAGTAGCAGATAAAATGTTGACTTTTCTTGCAAATATACAGCTGAATTTAATGATGAGCATCATACGGCAGAATAAATTGGGAAAAGGCAATTTCTTAATGTATTCAAATTAGGTCAACCATCCAATTTACAACTGGTTTCTACTGCCATTTTTAGAGACAAAATTTAGCCACATATTTCCTTCATAATCCATATTAGATGTCACAGAAAAATTATCTAACAGGTAGAGAATGAAATCAAAACATAAAAGTAGTCTTCAGTTGGCTAAGGAAATATGACAACATTTAATACCCCATTAGACAAAATTCATATCACTCTGGTGACAGTACTAATCTTCCAGATCATAATTCATCTTTTTAAATTCATGATATTTCCACCAGTCATCACCTTCACTTGCCAAGCATAACTCTTTTTGTATTTACTTGATTAATAAACTGAATGCATTAAAGTACCTAAGAGGATTAAAACCAAAAATGGATCTCATGCCAGCTCTTTGCACAGCTTTCTGTCTATGTTCAAGTAATTACCTTGTAGTAAGTGGCACATAAGGTATATTAATATTACATATTTTCAGCTGACAGCCCATTTAATAACAGGACTGAACTTCAGAACTGATCATGCAAAATAAAAGTGTTATATACTGCTGCTTCTCCAAATAAGGAGATGATGATTAAAGAATCACTTTGGTCATTTCAACAGACAATCTCAATTTCCATTTTTTTGGGAAATATTGTTAGTGAGTTTGAGAAATACTCAAATCAGATCAAACACAGTCATACTCAATACTGCCTTGAAGATATTGCCCCTCTGAAGTGAATATTATTTACTAGATTAACCTAAACTCACTCTGAAGCTCAAACAGCAGAGAGCAAGAGCACATCAGGAATTCTTGGATTCAGAATTCAGTGCCTCTGATTTCCCTGTATTGTTTTACCAGAAAAACTGACAAATACAGAAGAAAACAACAACATTCAGCAAAATCAACACCATTCTCAGACATCAATGTGAACAAAAGTACTAAAATTAGCTTAAGTAAACAGTACTAAAGATAGCGTAACAATCCATCCAAAAAAAGCCAATTCTGTTTCTCTGACTACACATGCTTTGTTTCGAGCAATTGTTACAGGCACAAGGAATTCTGGTAGACACCACTAGTGATTAGATGCAATCACTACATTTGAAACTGAGTCAGCAATAAAAAATTCACCATAGCACCATCATATTCAACTGGTTCAATCATTGGATTGGACTTCAATTGGTAGATACTAATTTTCACCTAGAAAGTAAAATCTTCAATTTAAATGACATTTTTTAAAAACCATCACAAGTGTGTCCTTCACAAAATATTCAGAAACCATAAATTTAACTACTAGCTTTGAATGAAGCATATTCACTTTTATTGAACCTAATAGACCTTACCGTTTTCTCTCAAAATTTAAGCCATTCAAATAATATTTTATTGCCATGCATTTAATTCAGTAGTCTCAATCACAATTTCAGTTCTGCGAATATAGAAGTATTCTATCCTAGTTACAATACAGCAAATTCATAAAATACAAATATATATTATAAAATTGTATTGTAAAAAATAACCATAAATTTTAGATGCAGAGACTTAAGACACAACATGCTTTGCCTCCTTACCCCACAAAATACTACTAGTGTTAGATGTATTTTCATGTGCATTCATGTGTTAGATGTATTTTCATATTTAAGTGCAAATACAGATTGTGAAAATCCCTTCTTACTGATGTTAAAACTTAACAACCTTTCACTCAGCCATTGAAAGACAATCTCCACAGACCAATATTTATTTCCTTCAGCTGAAATGTATTTTAAGAACTATTTGCTTAGAAAAGCAAACTTCATTTTGTCAGCGAAAAATAGGCAAGTTTCTCTAAAACCAAGAAACGGAATGGTTTGCATTACAGATCCATGTTAATTAGCATTCTCTGCAAAATATTTAATTTTTTTTTTCTATTTATCTAAGGAATAGTCTTTAAAAGGAAGGCCATGTGCTACATACCCCTTGTTCATCCAGTTTAAGCAGCTGCTCAGGTACTTTGGGTGAGCTGGAAGCCTGTCTCAGGCACTGGATGCTCAGCTCTGGTATTACATACTCCAGCACCTCTTTGAGAGGCAGACCTCTTGCCGTGCCATGACGAGCAGTGGATGGTATAGCATCTTCTAAAATTGCTCCTCTAAGTGTAGTAAGCTGCAGTAAAGGTACAACACACAAAACATTTTTAGCTATAATACTCTAAACCCTAGAGATAAAAACTTAAAGGTTTAGCAAAAGCATGGGAAAAAGAAATGGAAAGAAAAATATCCTCATTTTAATTTATTTTTTTAGCCAGTAAAAAAAAATATTAAATAACTTTAAAGAGCAGATAAGCTATCAATTTCTAAGTGACAAATACAATTTTGCTTAAAGAAATTAATGAAGCATGTTAATAATTCATTACAATTGCTAAGAATATTCATATTCCCTTTCTGGGGGAGGGGAAAGTATTAAAGACACCAGTAAACTAAAACCAGTTAATTCTACCATACTACCCTAGCAAACACAGTAGTCAAGTGTGAGGCTGGACATGTGAGCTAAGCTACAGCCCATTCACCTATTATTTTATCTATGCTGTTCTATCTTCATTGGATTTGACAAAAAGAGAGTAATTTCTTAGAACTGGGTCACCTGGACCACCTTTCCACATAAAGATACATGGACACCCCATTTTTGGCTATAGAAAAAAACAAACCTAAACTGTAAACAAAAATTATATCTACATCTATGTCTGTTTTTACATCTGTTTGCAAAAGCACAAGAGCCCAGTTATATCAGGAGGTCTGGCTAACACTCCTCTATATCCTAGGCAAAATGAAAATCAGTAGTTCTAAGGATTCCAAAAAATTTACAGATGTTTGCTACAATAATACCATTGTATGTTTTCATACAAATCTAAGGGAGTTGCTGTGATAAAGAAATTTTTTACCAAGAGATATTAAATTGCTTGAAATCGAAGTTATGAGACTTCGCACACAACAACCACAAGCAAATTCTTCTTTCAAGTAATACCATTATTTTATAAATATATTAATACTCCTTCTGCAAATCATCCATATAGAAGTACATAGAAACATGTCACAAAAAACTTCTAAGAGAGTATTTTTAAACAAAATGAAAAGGTACAAATAAGTCATTATACTAGTTTTCCTATTTTACAGCTCCCTTTATCCCTACATTTCCTAATCTTTCATTTCCATCATTAGAAACATAACATCAAGCAGCCTGATCCACACTTATCTTTAGCTGTGTTAACATCTGTTCCCTTGCTTGCACCTTGCAGTTCTCTTCAGCCAACTTACCTCCTTTTTGGGTGCTCAGCCAAAATGACAAAAAATTTATGTGGTGCGGAAAAGGAAAACTTTGCTCAGGAGCAGCTACATTTACTAAAGGTACAGGAATCTTTCCCTCTAAGAGATTTACTTTTGAAGTTAGTAATGTACTCCCAGACAAAAAAAAACTAGTATCCTAAGCTCTAAGTCAACTTTTCCATTGCTTTGCAGAATTATGGAATGAACATTACCTCACTTGTCCTGAAAACTATACGATAGTTGAACTGAGATCCTTCTTTCTCCTTAGCATCTTCAACCTTTTCCCTCCGGATGCTGACTGCTACAGGTCCAAGATTTTCATCTATTCCAAAGTAGTTCTGATGCTCTTTTACACAGGAATGAATGAAGAGATAAGAGTAAAGTATGAATCCCCTAGAAAATTTTCATCAAATCCCAAAAACATTTCTGCAGCAAGAAAAAGAGATCATTTTTAATTGAACCATGAGGTCTGTGAATACACCAGCTGGTGATTTTCTGAACTGTACAATAAGTCCATAAATCACAAATGCTAAGTTTGATGAGCAAAATGGTCACTCATATCATATAAATTACTGCAACAGCTGCTATTATGAAATATTTTTCCCCTTTTTTACTGCAAAATTAATATTTTTGTTTCATGCCATAGGAAACTAGTTTGGAGAAACTATATCTACATATAATCTTGAATAAAAGCTAGGAGTCTTCAAACAAATAAGATTTATTCTTATTCACAACTTTACATTCCAAGCAGCAAACTCGGTCTCAACAAGGGAAAACTGAGTGTAGTAACTCTTAAGTGTTTGATGAATAGTCAAATTCATCCTTGAGGCAACTGGTCCAGTCTGGCAGAGTAAAGCACTATGAGCTGAAGAGAAGGATCACATTAGGGACCATTTAAGTAGAACAGGCACACTCAACTCCATGTGACCAATCAGGACCTGTGCTGAGGCTCCTTCTCAACACCTTTGAAAGGTCATAGTGAGTAGCTACAGTCACCGGTAAAAAAGGGCAAGAGGGTCTGGGAAGCCATAGAACAGCCACGGCAAATTTTAGTTCCCAGGGAGATTAAGGAACAAATTCTCAGGGAAGACATTTCCAGGCACATGAAGGACAAAAAGATACTTGGAAACAGCCTGCATAGATTTAAAGAATGCAAATCATGCATGACCAATCCAGTTGTATTCTGCAGTGGTGTGACTGGCTTTATGGATGAGGAAGGAGCAATGAATGTCACCCACTTGTGCTTTAGCAATGCTTTTCACACAGTCTCCCACAGTATATCTGTGTAGCTAAATTGAAAAGACATGGTCTGGACATGCAAATTATAAGGTGGGCAGAAACAGCTGGACAGTTGACCTTAAAGGACTGCGGTCAGTAATACAAATTGCCATTAGTGGCCAATTACTAAAATGTTTATCAGAATTTGATGGTGGAGGTGTTATTGTTTAATAGATTTTTACATTATCTAAATGATGGGATGGAGTTCATCCTCAACAAGTTGCTGTCCATGACCAACTCTGAAAGAAGAGTTCATGTATTGGAGGTTAGGACTGCAGATGGGTGCAACAGATGAAGGGGAATAACCAGCAGGCTTTTAACGTATCAGGAGTATGTGCACAGCATAGACATGGAAATACATAATCCTTGCAGTTCTAACAAAAGCAGGTAAGGGCAAAGTCACACAAATCCTGCAGCTGTAGGGTGTCTGTATTTCACTTCCCACTCTCCTCTTCTCCTGGAGGCAGCTACTGCTGAGCTGTGACAGCTGAGCTGCATGTGAAGCAACTCTTAAACCACTTAAACTTTTCAACCTCACAGTTTAAAACAAGCTCTCATTTTGACAATCCAAGAAAACAGACTGGAAAGGCCTTATGAAGACCAACACAGAAATGCATGTAGAACAGAACAAGCTCATACAACAGGCTGGGAGCCCCCTGCCTCAGGAGCCTCTGTGGAAGAGGACTGTGAGCACAGGCTGCAGCAGCCAGCAGGACCTCCCAGCAGAGATGGAGGGCAACCACACTCTGGGCAAGAGCCTTGCAGCAGCTCAGGAGAACATTGTGCCTTTCTGTTTGGCACGTTTGAGGGCACATGAGAAGCAGTGTCCAGTTTTGGACAGAGTGGGCCTGGCCAACAGACAACTATGAGGACAATTAGAGGGCTGGAGAATACAACAGATGAGGAAAGGCTAAAAGAAATGGGCTTGTGGAGCTGAAGAAGAACAGATTAACAGCGGAAATAACTGCTGGATCCCACGAGCTGCTGGGAGCTTGTAGAGAAAGGAGAATCAGACTCTTCTAGAAGGTACAAAGTGAAAGAACAAGATGCAACCATCACAATACGCAGCCTCTGAGAGGGGGAATCCAACACAAACAGGTCTCCAAGAGAGATTGTGAAGTCTCCATCCTCAGGTAGTATAAAAAACCTAAAGCCACAGCTAAAGGGAAATAGGTTTTGAGCAACTTATTTAAAACCTACATTTAAAGGGAACTTTAAAGAGGGAATTAGACTAGATGGCCTGCAGAAATGTCTTCCAATCCAATTTATACTATAATCCCATATTTTAGATAACAATTAATTTACTAATTTCTCCTTAAAGATTGTCTGGATTGAAAAAAAAAAAAAGCATTTTGCTAGCATTTTTTAGTTAGTTTAGTACTTTTTTTAAAGTAATGTATTTATAGAAATGTGAAAAGAAGTTTTTTCCAAAATGTCTTTCAATAAGAAGTTACCCATAATCTCGGAACTAATGCAAAAGAATGAAATAATCTCTACATAAAGGACAGTCTTATTTCTCAAATCAAGTTTAAATTAAGTTTCCAGTAGTCTTTCAAAAATCTATCTATGATGTATGTAGGTGGTTCCAATCCATCTCCTAGTGGAAGGAAAAGGAGCATCAGCACATTACAACTTTTTTTGGAAGGAACACCTGGAATCAAAGAGGTGCAGGCATTAAATTATCTGCTCCTGCTCTCCAACTACATTCCTTTCCCAGTCTGAGAATTCTACCTGCATGGATAAATAATGTACACCTTATGGACTTCCCAGTGTTAAATTAAAACTGTGAGTCTAAATGGGCAATTTTATTAAATGGAACAGGACTTTACAGAGAACACAAAGAAAGGGAGAGAGAGAAGTTCAGACATCAAACATTTCCAATAACATAAAAGCTCCCCACAGCTGCAAAATTCAGGCTTTGACATAAGGTAAATTCCTCAGTTAGAAGTCTAGAGCTTTCCATTTTGATGGAAATCTTGCACACAGTTGTAAATTGTTGCACACAGTTGCTAGATTTCTTGGCTGCAGTATTACTGAGCAAAAAAATACAAGTGTGTGCAGATACCTACAAATTTCTTGTACAACATGAAAGACACAAACCCAAACAGACCATTTATATTCATTAAAAATAAAATAGATAAAACAGAGAAGAAAAGTAAGGAAGCTGAATTAAATTGAATAGCATGGCTACTGATATACTGGGATTTGGGGAAAACATTTTCAATTCAAGACATCGTTTTTTAATTTCAAAAAGTACAAACTCATTAAACTCATTTAAATGTGTTTATGTTGGTTTAAAAGAATCAGTAGGGGAGAAAAGAAGAAAATAAGTGCTATTTTCTAGCTGAGATCTAGAGAGATGCTAAAATATTTGTCATTTTTTACTTTTTCATTTAGAGGAATAGTTGTCAATTTTTCTCCTAACACAAAAGTCTTAGTTGTACAAAACTGAGTTAGTATCAATACCTTGCTAAGCCTGTACTTTTCTTTTAGGACATTTTTTCAATCCCCTATCAGCAGATAGCATCAGTAACATTAAATAGTTGCAAGCATCCCTCAAATAAAAAGCATGGTAATAATAAAGAAGTCTCAAGGAATTATGAGGATAATTGTACAAGGGGAAATGGACAAATCAATGATAATCAAAACAATGAGATAAAAAATATATTCTAGTTTTTGCAATTCTCAACTGAAAACTGAGACAATATATTCAATAAATATAACATATTTTATATCAGTTGCAATGGATTTGATTTTAACAATAGTTACAAAGCTTATAAATATGCAGTATAAAACTACAACTCATTTCAGAAAACACTGAATCCCAAATCTCACATTTCTTGAAAGGGAATGGAATAATTAGTGCTACACATGCCAGGGTGTTTCTTCCATGCATCTTAAAACAGAAATAAAACTAGTATTCTGACAAGTGCCAATTATAAAACTGGGAACAAAATGAAATGTTCAGGAAGCAATTTCTTTTTCATATATATTTTCCTAAAGGCAACAGAAATCAGTGATAGTATGTAAAAGTAACTATTGTTTACTCAATTGTTGTTTCATCCTAGCACAATGATTTTAACAAAATTAAACTGCACAACTAAATCTAAAAATCAGCTAGGAGAGCACACTGTCATGGAAGAGCATCACATAGACCCAGTATGAACATAAATGTCTATTTTTCTTTTCCATACATAAGTTCAGGCCAGCAGCAAGACATCTTGGTGCCCAGTGGAAAATGTCTGGATTATTTCCTATGTCCACTCTAAGTTTTGCTTAGGTGAGAACTGTATTCAATTAGAATTAATGAGATGATTCCCTATGTGCTTCATCCCTTAATAGAGCAGATATTAAAAATTAAGATTTTAGTTTCATCAGCTTGTTCGCCCTGACTTATTGCATCATAAAAGCCATTCGATACAGATTTCTCTCATTTAGCCTCTGTTACTGCTTTATAAAAAGATAATGCAGAACAGGCCATGGCTTTCATATCATTGTAAAGGTGAGAAGGTAACAATTCACTACTGGATATTAAATGAGTCATACCATATTTACTTTTGAAGAACTCTTCCTAGAGAACAATTAGTAACCATTCAAGTTTCTGAGTGTTACACTATGTGGGACAAAACTCTGAGAAACTGATACTATTTCAGAACAGAAGTTAATAAAAACTAATTACATGCACATCAATTTTCCAGAAAGGTCATTAGGTTTGTTCATTATATAGTATGTAAAGTGGCTTTGAGTATGCATCTGCATTTTCTTTTTATAATTTCTCTGACAAGATTTTTCTTCACAGAAGTGTTCCGCACTTCAGCACTTGTAACTCATCCAAGATAAAAGCACTTCACAAACAAGTCCTCTTTCATCTGGCTTAATTCTTGTCTCCCCCTTCCCCCTGCCCATCCTGCCACCACCTTTGTCTACTGACAGTCTTCCTTTCATTTATGTGAATGCCAATCTTTTCTTCTCTCTGCCCCTCAAAAAATGTGCCACCCTTTTGTCAAAAGCTTCACTTCATTGTCTTGCACTCTGACTCCCTCAACACTTTTTAAATCATTTACAACCTGTCTAGCTTGGAATCCATTTTGAACCTGTGAATTTACTGCCCATTCCTTGCTTAGTTGTGGGTCTTTTTTTTCCTCTTCCATCACAGATCCAGATTCTTCTCTTCCTTGCCTTTTAAGCAGTTTTTTTACAGCTAATATATTCTCAGTTTCTATTGTATTGTGACCAGCACTGTACTGGATCCTCTTTTGAGTCCCTTTTAAAGGGTTACAGGAGGAAGGAGCAGCAGCACCGTGCTTATTTCCTGATGTTCAGATATAGTTAGAAAGCAGAGGAAGTATGATTTCAAGAACAAGAATTGAGCTGTAACAGTTTTTTAAACAAAGAAGCAGACTTTTTCTTTTCTTTTAGTAAAAGCAAGATCTAACTATAATTCATAATACAGAAAGGACAGAGACAGGTATTTTGGAGTTCTCCCACAAAACCAGGGATTTCATCCACGTTGCACAAGCCAGTACTAAATGCAGACTATCAAAGTTGATCACAAAGTAGAAACAGTTTATCTGAATAATGGTTAAAGCCAAGATAATTACTATGCTGACAAGAGTATCCTGGCAGTTTGCAGACTGAACATATCCTAAAAGAAAGGGCTATAAGGCTAGGAGAAGGGCATAAGACATCCTTCTTTATGCTGAAAAACTAAACATCAGAAGGTCTCTATTTAAGAAGTAAATAAATGTGCATACAATAAGAAAGGCCTCAAGACACACTTGAAGACAGTTGAATCTAGAAGAGACTCAGAAGCCTCAATAATAAAACTTTCTCTTTTGGAGTCGTCTTTTAGGAAATAATTATTTCCACTCTGAGTATCAGTATTTCCAGTGCATTCACTGGATATAAATGACATCTTTTCCTCCTGCTTATTAAGAAAGTTTGGGTTGGAGAAGTTAACTTACATGCTATTTTATATGACCATTCATTAAATCACTTAATGAACTCAGACAGTTATTGCACAACCATACATAACCCACTGATTTGCCCTGAGAGAGCAAAAATAACAGGCTTGATTTCAATAAGGACTTTCAAGATTCTCTGGAATACCTAGGTCTCTCCATAAAGAAGAAGGAGAACAAACTATAATCTTTAATAAACAACTTAAATCTGATACATGGATACGTCAGAACAGTTGCATTAGAAAAATTTACCTTTTCCATAGAAGAACTTGCGGTAATAATATGCTCCAAGATCAATGTGTTCTATGATGTAACGCTTCACTTTCTCTCTGTGAATGGACTGGTTTTCCCTTGGTACTTCCAGTACTGAAACACCAGCATTTGTGCAATGGGAACTCAGAGAGGATTCAAAAGAACAACTTTCACCTGAAGAAAAAGATGCTGAATTTGCCCTAGAAAGTGCGATCCGTCTATCTCCTTCCCCACCAGTTTCATTCCTGAAGTAAGGGCAACTCAATACTAAATCATTGCTTTTCCCATCGCCCTCATCAGCATCTAAATTCTCTTTTGAATTGAGGTCCTCTTTGCTTCCCAAAGGAGATTCACAGTTTCCAGTCTGGCCTGCTGGCATCTGAGTCTGTGACGCAGCTGAGGCTCCAGTGGTGATATTTTTTCTTTTTCCTACATTTACTCTGGTAGCCATTGCTTCATTTATGTTAAACAAAACGCTCTGAACATCATAATGTGCAAAACATTTCTGACAGTTCCAAGAACGAACATTTCTGTCAAGTCTATCATCCAGGTCTGATGAAAACTTAAAAGTTTCGTGCTCGCTTTTAACTGTTCGCAATTTTCTAAACAAAGATGTTTCTACTGCTTCTGATTTAAGTCTCCTCTTGAAAGATTTCTCCCTGTCTCGACCAATAAGTAGGGCACTATCCATATAATCCAACCCAGAAATCCTGACAAATTCTCCCCTGGAAATCTGTGCAGCAGCATGTAGACTCGGAGAAACCGTAGGATCACAGTGGAAAAACTCAGAAAATCCAAAAGGAGCAAGGGTTTTATGTTCAAAATTTTCCACTCTGTATCCTCTCAGCATTGCAAAAAAATTTTCTCCAGACAAGCCTTGTCTATCAATTGAAGAAGTACTGCCATATTCTCTGTGAAGAGCTGCTCCAGTATTTGGGTTAACAGCATTTTGGTCTAACACATCTTCAGCATCAATATCACTTATTGTCACATCACTGTTGCTCCTTTGCCTTATGGGATGAAGACCCCTTTGAGGTGAATGAACAAAAAGATCTCCAATTGAATATTTTCCCTCTGTAAATTCCAGTTCTAGCTCTTCTTGCTGTTCATCACTTTGGTCATTTTGTCCATTTGGAAGTACGGAGCCAACACCTTCATAACTGGCTGGAGGTCTGTTTTCCCAAGCAGCTTTACTCAGCTCCTTAGAACAATCCTTTTTGGGAGGCCATTCAGATACCCTTGCTCGAACACCCATTTTAGGCACGGCTGGTGTACCATTTGTTTGATTATTTTCAGCTTTGCTAGAGGCATTTGAAGGAACAGGAGGACCCATGCTACCGTTCAAGGCTTTAAGTTTCCTAGCGAAATAATCGTCAGATTGCATGCTTCTTGAAGACTCCCTGAACTTGGAGGAAGTTCTGCTAACCTTGTGCTTATCTTCTTGCAAAGACCTTTGATCACTCATGTCCAGTCAGTGGGAGGGGAACCACTACTATTGCATAAATTTACTGTTACATTTGTTATTACATATCGTCTTTTATGGGCCAATAAACTGTGATATAAAAATACTGTTACAGTCTTCCCACAGGTGCAGGCAGGGACCTCAGTGTACCATTTTTGCACAATTTCTATCAGGAGAGCAATCTGAAAACATTTCCTTCAGTTCAGATGCATTCAGTTCAGTATTAGTCCAGAAAAATTTCTTAAATCTGTTCATAAGGAAAAGGAAAAAAAAGTGTTAAAATGTTTATACTCAATAACAGTAAGTTTTCACTGTTTCTTGTATACACATAACACCCCATGAAACTGGATGGACCTAAAGTGACTTGCTTTGTATTATTTTGTCTCCTTGGACTCCTTAAAACCCAGCAAATGTAGTAATTCCAAGTTTTTCACACAATTCCACAGGATGTGAGCAGCTTGAACCTGCATCTCCCATGGGCTCTCCACTACATGCACAAGCAGAATAGTCACAGACAATTCTCTCTGCATTCCCTGCAATGCTGACAGCAACTCAGATGCCTACTCTCCATCTGATCACTGGGGTTTGTTTACATAATATCTAAGATGCTCTTTTCCAAACTTTCCTGAAAATGGTTAATGCACACAGGAGTGATGGAGCAAGACTGGTAGAAAACGTAAGTAAAATACATGGAGCAGATAGGACCTTATAAAGAGAGATGTGTTTTGCCCCATTTAAAAGAACATTTAAAGATAAGTAATTGTACCACTATGATTAAGTCAGTGAATTAATGTATTTCGTTTCCTTCCCCTTCTCTCTTCCCAAAGGGGAGGTTTACTTACATTCCTTTCTTTGGAGTGCAAACCATTATTTAGCTGTGTAAAAAAGTTACAGTTGTTTCTGTTATATTATATTCCTCTGGTTGGAAACCCAGACTATTAACCCCGTTATTGTGATAAAGAACATGTCTCTTTTCTTCTGTAAATAAGAAAAGATATCAGCTCTATTGATAAGTCCCAATTTGATTACAAAATTGGAACTGTCAGGATATAAAAATACTCTTCAATAGTCCATGACTCATGCTGTGAAGATTCATATGCAGGCACAGTCCATCCATTAATCCATTGCATAAAAGCAGATTAAAGCTACAGACAACACAGAATGCTGTGTACTTCTTCAGATTTTATTCCTTGAACAAAAATGCCAACATAACAATCTTTTAAGATGCTGCAAATAAGGACAATATGCATTTACCAGAGACTAAAAAGAAGTCAGGTTAAATTAGCTTGTAATATGAATTCTCCCTTGATTTCAATTACGAGATGAGGTAGCAAGAGAAGTTCAGAAGATGAGTGGTTTTTCTCCTATATTTAATTCCTATTAAAATTCCTTGGAGGATGGGGAGGAAGGATGAGACGAGGGACAAGGGAATAATATAAATTAAAATGTGACACCTTACTTTTTTCTGCTTGTCAGAAATCAACTGAAATCGTGTTTGATATAGCAAACTTTACAAGACTTCTGCAGTATTGAGGTAACAAACACAAGTTATCTTTCAGCACTCCCATAATGGCTATGGTTTCTATGTGACCAGTCGTAGAAATTGCTGACAGTTTCAATGACAACGTATCTCTGCAGCCTACTTTCACTCCATAGAAATTCCTTGCTGGCCAATGAAGACAATTAAATTGGTTCCTTACAGAAGTCCAAAAGATTACTTAAACAACTGATATATTCAGAGAAACAGCACTTGAAAAAAAAAGAGTGGTAAGTAAGATTTTTAAACACTGACTTATGAAAATACTATACAAAAAGAAAAATAGTGGTCAAAGAATCATAGAATGGTTTGTGTTTCAAGGGACCTTAAAGATCATCTAGTCCCAACTCCCTGGCACGTACAGGGGACACTTTCCACTAGACCAGGTTGCTCAGAGCCCCATTCAACCTGGCCTTGAACACTTCCAGGGATGGGAGATCCACAGCTTCCCTGGACAACCTGTTGCAGTGCTTCACCACCCTCAATAATGAAGAATTTCCTCCTAATATCTGGTCTCTTTCAGTTTAAGACAGTTAATCATCATCCAGCCACTACATGCCCTGTAGAAGTCCCTTTCCAGCTCTCTTGTAGGCCCTTTTTAGGTACTGGAAGGCCAGAATTAGGCCTCCTTGGAGCCATCTCTTCTCCAGGCTGAACAACCCCAACTCCCTCACAGTCTTTCCTCACAAGAGATGTTCCACTCCCCTGATCATCTTCATGGCCTCCTCTGGACTCACTTCAACAGGTCCATGTCCTTCCTGTGCCAGGTATCCCAGAGCTGGATGCAGGGTTCCAGGTGGGCTCTCGCCAGAGCACAGCAGAGGGGCAGAATCCCCTCCCTCGCCTGCTGCCCACGCTGCTTTGAATGCAGCCCAGGACGTGTTTGGCTTTCTGAGCTGCAAGCACACACTGCTGGGTCATGTCCAGCTTTTCCTTCACCAATAACCCACAGAGTTCTTTGCAGGACTGCTCTCAGATATGTCAATATGCTCAACATTTTTGGAGCACAAGTAATACTGCAAAGTTAAAATAAAAGAAAGTTCCTTGCAAATTAACATGAACAGCTGACAGCTTTTTAATCACTTCTTAGACTGTTCTTTATACCATCATAGAAGTGGAAGAAACCTTTGCTATATAAAAACCCTGAAGGAAAACTAAACTATTCCAGAATCATCTTTTCTATTTCTGCCAGAATACAGAAGAGTGAGAACACACAGTAAGTTTAATTTCACACACTGGGAAAGATATTTAACTTCTTATTAAAGGTTAATACAATTTTCTTTGAAATGATGGTGAATTATATCTTGTAGCCTCCCTGCCCTTTTCTACATAAAATCCATTCATACAAGTCATTAGTTTATGCATTTTAAAATTTTGAAAAATCTCTGAATAATAGGAAAAAATACATATAAGGTAAGAAAAGGCTGTCTTGCAAAAAGTCCATTCTTTTCTTCTCTTGTGTTAGCCTTTTTCCTATCATAAGCATTTGCAGTGTAGCATTTTTCTATCAATCATAAGCATTTGCAAAAGTAGTGAATTGGACCAGGAGTATAAGGAAGGTTGAATTGAAACTGGAGATGAGGTGGTGGGAGGCAGAAGGAAAGAGCTATAGATGGACACTACCAGCTCACTTATTTTAAATCCAAATCCACAATGTGATTTAATGTTTGACCTCACAAACATCTGCATTTGTGAAAGGCATCAGAGCCTGAAGGCCACAGGGAAGCAAGACTTTTTTTGTTTGTTCTGTGATAGTGGTGGTAGCTTAAATACTTGATGAAGTATGGCCTGAATATTTTAACACAGGTACATTGCAAAAGACAGTACTTTAATAGAGAATTCATTTTCTTTACAGTGCAAAGCTGGTGTGACAGAAGACAAAAGAAATGCCTCTTTGGAAATGAAGGTTGATATTTTATTGTAAAAAATGAAGTAATGTTTGAAGAAATGATGCAATATATTTAAGACATATTGTTAATTTTTTTTCTTAATCTGAAATTGGCCTAATTGAAAAAAAAAGTCTGCCTGTTTTTTAACATGACAGACCCTTTCTGTAAATTCCTATAACTCAGCACAGTAGTATGTTGTGTGGCTGACAGCTGACTTATGCTCATGGACGGCACTATAGTCTCATGTTATCTGTTGTTAGGGACTCTCTCTCCACAGTAAGAATTTACCAACTTGCAAATATTGCACTGATGTTGACACTATTTATTGTAAACACTTTTTTTTTTCTTTTTTTTTTTTTTTTCTGAATTTAGTGAACTATTACTTCCACAAAGAACGACGTCAGTGTAATCACGAGTACTCTTCTCTTCAGACCTGTACAGCTCTTTTGGTCAAGTTTTTCACTTCCCTCTTTTCATCTCACCCTAGCACTGAAGAATGGAATCAGTGACAGATAAGGTCAAAAAAGAAAAGCTGGATGCCTACCCTGCTGTTGTGCTCCCGCCAACCCTTCCCACTAAGACTGCTGGATGTTATGCAAATAACTTAAGTTCCTTCCACACAGCTACAAAGACTTCCTTCTGAGCTCAATACAGCAGCTGGTTTGTTAGCTACAGTTACAGTTCTTTAACATGGAACGATTCCAAGTTTCCTGGGGACCTGGATACGTGCCCACAAATGTTCCTGTGCCAGTAGCAGAGCAATGAATGAGAACTGTGCTATTGGACTATCCTGTCAAAAGGAGGTTGTTTGGTAACGCTGCCTCATGTCAGCCTTGATAGATGGAAATGAATTATTTAAAAAGTCTTTCTGTGATCATTTTGTTGATCAAGACTTTGGAAATCTGCCCCTATTATTATGTAATGCTATCATCCTAAAAAAGAATGCATAATTTGGATGAAAGCATTAATCTCTACTATTTATCAAGATGACAATTCTATACACCATGACTCTCAAGCTCTACTAATCTTAAAAAAGATGGGAAGTGCAATTTGATAAAACTGGAGTACAGGCAGTAATAACATGCCAAAAGCTGAAGACCTGACATTTAATTTGCATTCAATTGGTTCTACACAGCATTTTCTGTGTCTCCCTCCAGTTAGTTTCCAGTCTTCAGAGAAACACAGAGTGGTGCGGTATTTGGCCAGTACAGCAGAGCAGCAGCTACACAATTGCCACTTCATGGGAATCTGAAGTTTGCAAGAAAATTCTGCACATGCTTTCAAGTGCAATGAAAAAGAAGACTTCAAGGGACAAATGAACATGGTTCCTAAGCTGCCTGTATTTCCACAAGTTCTAGAAGAGAGAACTCACTGAACAAATGTGTCTCGAGATCTGACACAAAGATCTGTCACAAAACTATGATCACCACTGAAAAAAGTAAATAATTTTTGAAAAATTACAAAATAGAAAAAGAAGCTTTTAAAATTCAAGTTCCAACTTGTGGGGTTTTTTAAAACAGACTACGTTAGCAAGTATTCTTAGATTTACGTACTTTAATATATCTGTTAACAGCATCCATTTCTTAATGATTTCCTTAATATTCATAATAGTTCCTAAAAGAACTATGCAATTTTCAGAAACAAAGTGACAGTCATGTCTGGTTTCCAAGCAATGTTATTTGTGTGTTCAATTCAGAGAACTCTGATCACACTGAACTGTGGTATCATATCACATGACAGTTGATTATGATGTCACACAGGAGACTTATTACTGCAGATAGTAGTACGAAAAAGAAAAATGAAAAATTAGTTCTTCATGTTTTTGCCTTTTTTATGCAAATGTCTTTAGAAAACGATGATATTTAAGCATAATTGTCTTTAAATAGAATATTTCTTTCAAAGTTTTCCATAGGGCTCAGTGAATATTAAAGAATAACACTAAACTATAATTGAGCTACTTATTCAGATTGCAGCTGTGGAAAATGGATTGGAAATAATACAATGATCAAATTATGAGCAGAGCTCATGAAAAAAAATGGTTCAAATTATTGTACATCAAATTTACAACTAAAGCTATAACTACTACAGTATAAATGGTTACCTCAGCTATGCATATTTCAGATACTTGATTAATATGCAGACATGGAAAAGAGGCAGAAGAACGATGGGAGGACCCTCATTTGGCAAATAGAAATACAGATGAGCTGCTCTGTAGTGAATATTTGTTGCACACTTCCTTAGCTATGCCGTATTTCTTTACATTTACAGTCTCTGTGAGTGAAATTTCAAAGTAGAAAACTGAAAAAATGCCGTTGTTGAAATAACATAGTTACAAAAATGTATCCACAAACAATCACGAGAAGTGGGAGGGAGGGAAGGAGCTATAGCTAAGAGTGACAACAGCCTACATGATTCTCAGTGCTGGTGTAAGACCCTCACTTTTCTTGGCAAACAGTGGAATTGCACTAGTTTTGGACTGGTACAATATTTTGGGTAAAAAAGAAATAAAAAAACATACTCTGTTCTTCAAACATAGTTCCTTCCTCAAACAAAGAAAATGGCAGATGAACATGAATACTGAGAAAGAGATGCAACAGAACTTTGAATTCCACATCTGTTTGGTGCTGTTCAGTGAAAGGTATTTTACTTTAAAGGGAGAGACTTCTCCAGCCATAACTTTCTCCTTCACCAACAGGCTGAGAAAAATCTGATGACCATGTGTAGAGATAATTGTGTAAGGGGTAATAGCAAATAGATCCTTTGAAATGCTAGACTTGTTCATCCTATGGTCAAGATCCCCCAACTGTCATCCTGGCATTTTCGGAGAAAATACTTTAATAAATCTCCCCTTCCAACTGCTAAATACAAAACTCAATACTATGCATCAGTTTGGTTATTTTTAAATATACTGCATCCATTCAGTGGAAAAAAAAAACAAAAACAAAACCAAAAAAACCAAAAAAAAAAAAACCAACAAAAAAGGCCATTACAAAAGATGCACTTTCTTCAGTGTAACTCATTATACCAAAGAATATCTATCACAAACTTCCCACAGCTTCTCTTTAGCTTATCTTCTATTACTTTTCCTGAATATGTGGTCCTACATATTTTATCTCAGTTCATGCTTTGTTTAGTAAAAAAACACTGCTTAAGTTTTTCATCCAGCAACCTAGGTTATCTTTCAGTGAACATCAGTGTTTCATACAGAGCTGTTACTGACCATAGCCTTACTGTCATTTATTTTAAACCTTGTTAGAAAGCACCTTCTGTTACTAAAAACTGCATTTAGATAATTGTGACTGTTTCAGCACTGAAATTTCTTAGACTATTAATACCAGTGTTCTGTTGTTCAATTAACACAAGACTTGACAGAGATACATTAAGGCTAATTTGATTTCCAGAACCAATTGGATATCATCCTATTCTTACAGCTCTTATGCAGAGCTCATCTATAAAACTGGAACTGAAGCTGTATCTTATTCAGGTTGAACCATGTAAAGTAGCAGAGTTTAAACAATAGCAAAACTGCCACTGAAAAATACACTGAGAATATTTCATTTGCATTCTTCCAACTCAGTTCAGTTATTTTTAACTGAAATTATGAAACTTAAAATACAGTAAAGCCTGCAACATAAAATAATTAATGAAGTAAAAAGGAAACTTTTAACCAGGAAGTCTTACACAAAAGAATTTTTCCAGGAAAAGGTTGAAAATATATACATACATCTTTTATATATATGTAATTGACCACCTATTATTCCAGGGGGAGGGGACATGCACCAAACCCCTCATAGGTTATTATTATTAACTGATACTATTTTTTACAGTCTTTAATAATTTCAAATAGAAGTTATTCAACTTATCAGTCAAATTCTGGTATCAGTGAATTTTTTTTACAATCTCACATATTCTAAACTCTCTTTGTTTTCTTTCATTCTTTCCATACAAGAATCTAGATATCAAAGGGCAGGAATAAGAAAAAAGTACCCAACTTACTGTTTATTAAATAATCTGGCTTCTTTAGAGAGACTAAAAAGACATCCAGAATGTAATTTACATAGAATCATCAAGTCTGACATACTAAGACACTGCCGTACTTTAAAGAATTTAGAGATACTTATGCCTGTTCCTCCAACATTTCACAATAATTGCAATTTCCTCATAAATAGAGTCATCCTTAAAATAGTAGTAAAGCAGAATTTTAATTCTAGTTTCATCTTTGAAAATGAAGAGTCTTCAACACATAATGATACAGATGCCTTATAAACAAGATTCACCCAAAAAATAGAAGTCAGCAGATAAATACAAATAAATTTTGCATAATACTTGATATGTTCAGTGTAGTTCAAGATTTTAGAAAGAGGGAAGCAAAATTGGTTTGCATTACGTGTTCTTTTCCTCAGCCATAGATCCAATTCAGTTATGGAGTTCACATTAGACAAAGCAGGAATTATTCTGAAAGGGTAAGGATGACTCATGTTCAGTTATAACACAGAAACACTGCATTGAAGCAAGTTCCACTCAAAAAGCAAGAAAAAAAAAAGTGGTCTTCTCAAACAAGCTGGACAACATCTGAAACTTCAGTGGAAAGAGAATTGTCTATAGGCTCAGAAATTGTCAAAAGTCAAACTGTCAGAGGATTGTTGAATGGGCCCTTCCTGCATGAATGTATGCATTCTCATTTAAATTGTGTAATCCACAAGGCAGGGACCATTCCTTTGTCCACTGTACAGGATGCCAAACATCATGATAACCCACATGGCAAACAACAAGTGGACCAAGTCACTGTCAGAGGCAAAGCTCAGAAAGATAAAGACAGGACTCATGCAGCTTGTTCACATTATTGAAGGACAAAGAAAAGGACAACCAATTGTATGAGCACCTGGATAACAACACCACAAGAGAAATACAGCCCCTGTAAATCACCTAGTAGAAGAGTATACAGAAAGAACCATATTCATATTGTATATTGAGAAAGAAACATACATGTGCTCCATTTCAAAACAAACTTTTTACCTTTGAGTTGTTAAGAAACATTTGCAAGTACTACAAATGGTGTATTTTATGCATTTCTTATCGAATACTGGCAGAAACAAAAAGCAACTCAGCGATTTAGAAGGGTAATGCATTATTTTAAAACAAAGAAAAGAACATATTGCACACCTTTTCCCATAATTAGTCACATCAGAAATGATTTCTTCTAATTCTAGCTCAGTGCACAGAATTGAAATTCCAATTGAAAAGCACTCTGCATAAGAGCAGGCATAGAGAAAACTATATGAAAAACCCACAAGAAGCAACCCACTTAACATTAAGAAATGTCAATTTCATAAAAAAAAGTCACATTGTAAGAATTTTTAACAAATTGCTACAGATAGAATGATGGGATTGAAAAATTAGTAATTAAATAATATCATTATCTGAGTTTTCAATCTTCAACATTTAAGGCTTCATGAATGGAGACAGATTTCCAACTGAAAAATACGCTCAAATAAATTTCTGACAATGCACCAGCACTGTATTTTCTACAGTTTTTTTCTGCAGCTTTTGGGACATATATGTCAGGCTGTTCCCACATAGTGCATACAATTGCTTTTGATTATTCTGAAAAAAATATGAATTCTGGAGTTGGCAGCTCTTTAGCTATCTGAAGAAATGGGTTTTAATTAGAAGTTGATAGGAAAGTAGAAATGTCCTAACATTTTGACTGTTGTTTCACATTCTGAGGTAGAAATTTGGAAGCAGGTTCAGAAGCTGCACTGAAGTTGAACAAGGAGTCTAGTACTGCAAAAGGAGATATTGTTCAGAAAGAGAGAACAAGATTGCAAGCTTTGGCTTTTCAGAGTCAGTATGTCACAAAAATTTGTGAGCCAATTCCACTTTTCATAGCTCTAGAACAGTGAGGCCCAAAATAAAGCTTTTTCATCCACTCAGTGAAAAGATAAAACAATGCATCTATTAAACAGCTGAGGCTGCCTATTCCACGAAAGAGGTTTCAGATGCTGACACTACTCAAGAAAGCTTTTGAAATGTACAAAGCCATTTTTAGCCAGAACAAGAAAGCTCTTTTACATATTTCCATTATAACTGCATTTCACAAAAAGAAATGCTGCTCAGGCAGGAGCACTGATCAAGCCTGCCACGCTCACACCAGTGATGTCAGACCTAAGCACTCACTTGGATTCCATGGTATGACCTTACAGACCCAAACACTGGGCTTGGCTCCAGAGATCACCAAACCCCTCCAAACAGCAAACCATTTACAACATCAATGCTACTTCTACCAGAAATACTCGCTCCAATGGGTACAGCTTTTAAAAGAATCTAATTTTTTGAAGCAGAAAGGAAGAGCCTCCCTAAAGCAAAGACACACCCAGTACATTGGTCAATGAATGAGACAGTCAGAGACCTTGCATGAATTTTAGTCATGGCTACACAACAGCTTGAAAACTCACTATTTCAGCCCAAAAACTTCTGCTTTGACACACTACCATCAGTAAGAATTCTATTATCCAATGGGAGCCAGCATTCCAAAAGGATTTTAGAGGTATAAAATGAAAGGACTAAGTGATAAGTGAAAAAAGGTTAAACTGTCATTCTCCTCATGTTCATGAGAAATATGTATGCCATCCAGCAGATTTCCATACACTTACTCACAGCAGACCTTGATGGCTTAAAATAACCAGATTTTTGCATTTAAACCATATGTAAAAAAGATATATATTACAGATAACCTTTCAAACATCCATCAACTGCATAAAACTTTTGGTACCAGGGAATATATGGATATGGTACTTATACTCAGTGCCTAGAAAATTACAATATTTTGCTACTTATACTATTTTATCCAATCTCCTGTTGTACACAGAAATTTGAGAGAAAACTGAAGTGATTAAAATAAGATGTGAGAAACTTTGCTAAACACACATTTTGGTTATATATCTCCTCATATTTCACCCCCAATATTAAAGATATGTCCATGTTCTTCTTGAGTTTTCCTGTAGTAACACTTATGATGATACTTGAGTTTTTCTACTAAAGGACTTCAATTTCTATTGGAGTCTATTAGAAAGGGTCACACAAAGCTAACACTGGTCTTTCCAACACATTGCAACACCTGGACTAAGAGGAAATCAGGAAGTGTATAAATACAGAAGTTCAAGTTAGTTCATTTGTAAAGGAAAAAAATTGCTTGAGTCCACTTCACTTCTAAAGCAAAGGAGAATTTGAATAACATCTCTCATTGCAAAAGTTCACAGCAACGAAAAACACCCAAAACCACTGTCTATGACAGCAGAGAAACACTGCCTGTGACAACTCAAAACATTCCAATGTTCTAGCTAAGAGGTCTTAACTGTTCACTAAGAAGTACAGAAGCACATGCTAAGGAAAAAAGAGAAACAAAGCTGAGATTTCTCTTATGTTTTCAAGAAATAAAACAGGAAGTAGGTTTCCTGTCATGTCATTTGGCAGTAGAGTGGATCTGATACCACAGTTCTGAATTATTTTTAGTCATAATGAAGGAAGTGGTTGATTAAAATAAAATAAGTTTTTAAAAAAAGGAAATGTGAACATGAGACATTGTTTCTTATGGAAACCAGTTTAGTTTGACCCTGATTCTTTATCAACTGGCAGGAATTGTGAGGTAGTACAAACTGATAATAATACTGGCCAGTTTTTCAAACTTTAGCTTCAAGCTGACTGAGGATCTTCAGTTTCAAAAGCCACCACGTAATTTCTCTGGTACTTCTGCATCACTGTAGAGCTCGAAACTGTCCCTTCACATCACTGTGCATCAAGACCTTTTTAAAAAATTTATGTTGTGAGAAGAGAGGTTTCACTTTTTTCTATCCTTCCTCTCAGAAACAAAAGAGCAGGAGTTCCAAACAGAAATCTATGATGGCCATAATGCACTTGATTCATACAGTCTTACTACATTTAAACAATTTTTTTCTTAATTTACACTGCCAATTTGGAAAGCAGGCTTAATAATATTAATATACACTAAATATTTTGGCAGTTACCAAATAATTTGGTAACTTGTGTCCACATGACCTTTCCAAGCACATGCAATTGGACCTGGACCACCTGGCACTGAACAATTCAGCTTGGGCAAACAAGTGCCTCTCTGAGACAGCCACCCTCCAGGCTGGTTGGTTCCACAGCTTTGCACAGTAACAGCTCTTTTTCTGATGAATAGAATCTTTTTACATAATTCCAGATATAAACAGAAGAACAGTAGCTGGAGTGAGGGAGTTGTTAGCAGAATATTGTTCTTCATTTTTCATCAGTCCACTCAAATTTGGCACAACCTGATAGCAATAAAATGTCACTGCCATCTGTTCAGTGATCATTTGAAATCCATCTAGAAACAAATTGCTATTAAGCTAAAAAACTTGTTCTCAATGAGACTAAAGAGGGCTATAATTGAAAATAATTTTGTTAAAGCTTTATATCAACTTTATGGACTCCTTCTGCTTCCCCCTCAAATTAAAAAAAAAAAAACAAAAAAAAAACAACAACAAAAAATAAACAAAAACAAACAAACAAAAAACCAAACAAAAAATACAAAAATAGCCAAACCCACCCCAAACAATAAGATTGCATTATCATTGCTCTACAGATTTACTTCAGTTTACTAAGTTATAGCACATGTCTGAGAACTTTCTGGAGTTGTCCTGCTGAGAAAACATGCTATATATTTTCATTTTAAACAGGAAAAAAACCCCCTGTCTTTATAAATACAGTGTGGAAACGCATCTTTCAAATATTCTGAGTCAGAGAGGTAAGATCTCGATTTTTCTAGATTGGAAAGAAGACACCTTGTTGTATATACGTATTTTCCAGACAAAGTCATCATCCTGACTGGGGTTAAGGAATGCAGATTCAGAGTTGTATTCTTTTATGTTAGAGACTTATTAGAGAAAATGGCTATAAGCCTTTCTTGATTCTTAGCTGCAAGCCACCATAAGCATGCTGATATCTTCTAAATTTACTGCTTTATGAAAAGGTAAAAATGCTTGAAAATGAAGTCTTGCTTTAAGGTGACTTACTGACATGTTCAATAATCAATAATTTGTCTTTAAACAGATCTCCAAGCACACTAAGAAACAGCACTATTTGGAACCATGAAAAACATAACTGTGGTCCACTTTTGGGAAGCATGGGGAATGCTAGTTTTAAATTCATATTCATCTGGAATGGTTTGCTTTTATAGGGCCAATTTTGTTTTAACTTTTGCTTTTAAAATTCTGGTTACATAACACCCCATCCAATAAATCAGACACTGAATTTTATATTTGATTTATCAAGTTCTGCTCCTTATGTAAATGAAAATGTTCAAATAGGAGGGTATAATTAACTGATCCAAAGTGTTCACACACAGGCATAGTAATGCAGTGTAGGCATTGTAAAAAATCTGCCTCTGAATTTCATTATTGGCTTTGATTTAGCACAAAGTTTCGGGTCAGCCAACAAACTGTATATCATTTATACAGACCACACATTTCTGGAGCTGTGTTTTTACTTGCTGTCAGTGCATATCTCCCTCATTTTGAAACATATTTGCATTATAGAAACTACAGATCTATTTCAAAATCCAAATTTAGAAAGGAACAATCACATTTGCCATGTTTCTGACTGTTAGAAAGCTCATATTAAATTACAAAAGAAACTGCACATTTGACATATAAACTACCTGAATGGCATTCTATCTCCTTCCCCACACATACTCAACTATTTACCAGTAAAATCCATATATTCTTTTCCCCCAAAATACACATCATTATCAAATAAATAGTATTTTCCTTATAACCTAAATAACCTTTATAACTGACTGAATATCTGTCAACAAATTATGAATTACTTACAAAGGATCTCAGCTATTCATGTCAACATTATGTATGATCCTTTACAAAAAATATCCTTACCTAGGGCAATTTGTAACGTGAGTGATTTTAAATATTATTTCAGGATCTGCCCAGCTAGTTTTTCTAAACTCAATAAATGTACATGAAGAAAAAAAAAAAAAGCCAAGTCTTGAGCAAAAAAACCCAATGCTAATGTCTCATGAATGGCTATTTCAGCACTATTAACCAGGGGTTGTCCCTATTTCACTGGGAAGGTTTTTTTGATGCATATTTATATTTCAAAAACAAATAGCTTGGGTATAGCTTTCTTTCAATTCAAGGATTGTGTACATCTGCATGCCATGTTTGGTGTACAACACCAGCAATTCTTTGCCTCTCATGATGTGGTTCCCATCCGTATTTATTCCAGTGTGCTTCTTCACTTCTTCTATTCTCTATTTCCATATACTTGGCACCATGCATCCACCAAATCATACCCAATTCATGCAATATTTTCCACCTCAATCCACATGTCCATCATCCTCCATTCAAGGAGCACAAACCAGACAAGTGAATATATGTTAGGCCCATGAGATCCTTTGGTTTGGAATGGGAGTGCTCACAGATAACCCTTACTCAGGCACAGCTAGGCAGAATGAAAGCAGGCTAATGAGGTAAACTATGATGCTAGGCAAAGTTGGGATGGTAAAGGTTGTCATCAACCATTTATTTAATTTGTAGGCACTCAGAAGCCAGCAGCTTTGCTGATTACCAGTCAAAAGGTCTCACTCCCTCTTCTTCGTGTTTTTCACGCAGAAGCCACAGAGTGGCTTCTGCTCACTGACTGCTAAAACCATCCCCAATCCAAACCCTTGTCCAAAATAGTCTCTTATCAAGCAGTGATCTGCTTGGTCCTGGCAAGTTCAGTCACCTAAACCATCATGAAAGGAAAAGAAGCATCCTCTATCATTGTCTTAATCCAAGACCATTTCTTCCTCTTTTATAAATATCCTTTTCCTTGTCCTTTAGACAGTTTACTAGTCTGACAAAAGTCCAGCTTTCCAACACAGCATTTCAGTTCATCAGAATCTAAAAGCATGTCTTTGCTGTAGCCTTATCTAGAAATATTCACTTTGGTTTCTATTTAATTCTGCCATTTTACTATTCATTCCCTCTCTGAATGTTTTGTCCTCTTTGGTATCACTATTACTCCTCTACTGTCACTTCCTTTATTTCAATATTATTTTCTCTTTAGTATCTTTCTAAAGTTTCATAAATCCTTTCTTTTCTCCCAGGACACATCTTTTTGCTATCCACGTCAGTCAGTTGAGACACTGTACAACAGTAGTTGTATCAGTCACCTCAGTTTCCTTTATCCTTCCCAGCAGACTAGGAAAGCTATGGGATTTCTTTTTAAATGTGCACTATGCTGTATGACTATTTAAAAGCTTCTTTTCCTCTGAATAAGAAGGGTCTGTACCTACATTCAACAGTTAATACAATGTGTTGCTCTTAGGTGATAATCCATTCCTCCACCTCTTGTCAAAACCAAGGCAAAACAAATATGTACTTCAATATGTTCTTAAAGTCAGCAAATTATCTAGTTCAAACAATAATCTAGAAAAGATTCCTATGAACAAAACCTTTCAGAGAATACTCTGTCATCAACACTGTCAATTACAAAAATAAGTAAACAAATAAGGTCCTAAAGATCAAAAATTATGTATTTTTAGTATAGATAAAGTAAGACAAAACCATAAAAAGGAAAACAGAATATATAATAGTCTTTGTGGTACTTTATAATACTTTTTAAAATTGGAATTATTTTTTATAATGTTTTTTCATTTTTCAGCTATTATTTTTAGAGGAAATATAGCAGAAATATATAGCCTTTGCTTTAAAAAATGATTATTAAATACCCTCACAAACTCCTTAAAGCTGCTTGAAAGTGTTAAATTAATATTTGAGTTTAAACACAGGTTACTACTTAAAAACATCAAAGATATATATCAAAGCCATCAAATAACTCAAACAAAGGGAACATGTATGAGGAAAAAACCCAAAACCATTTGTATCCAGGATAACAAATACCTGTTCTTCAAAGTATTTAATGAATGCCAGAACTTACCTCGAAGCTAAAATGAAAATGCCAGATTATTTTGCCACATCTTCCTACAAAACTTATTTTCCCTTGGATTACTGGGGCCTCATTTTGTTCCCCATTTATGTCTTCAAGATTCACCCTGTTCTTCAGGGTACCCAAAGAACATCTGGTCCAGCTGTTAAAGACTGAGGCAAAGAAGGCATGGAGTACCTCAGCTTTTTCCTCATCCTTTGTCACTATGTTTTCCCCTACTTGCAACAAAGGCTAGAGAAAAAACCTCAGTGTAAGAGTTATTTTCACATTTGGTTCTCAAACCAGTTGTAAGGAGTATTTGCCAAACCTCTTAATTTTAAATAAATTTTAATAAACCTAATTTTCCAAGCAGATATCAGCAACATTTGTAACTGAGTTAGAAAAAAGCACATTATTAAACAAACACACAAAAACTGAATTCAATTTGCTGATATACAATTAATTGTTCCTACACACACAATGACTCCACTTTTGAATGAGACAGAATTCAATGCATGATGCAAACTTCTTTGCACATAAAAAAGTTGGGTGAAACTACTATAGTAGGATATTGTGCTTAAGCTAAACAAGACAAGCATTATTTCCATTGAACTCTACAGAACCCCAGTGACAGTGTGAAGTAACTGGGGAAAGAGTACACATTAACATAAAAATTCTGAGTCCACTGGAGAAAAGCAGCTTTGTGGAAACTGTAGAACCAAACTACAAATACAGAAAGAATTATCTAATAGTGCTGTACAGTACAACACAGCAAACATCCTCCTACCCTGAAATACTCAGAGAAGGATATAAATTTGAGTTTGACTTGTTTTGATACTGTTAGGGTAGGGGTTTATGTTGGGTCTTTTTGTTTGTGGGTTAGTTGGTTTGCTTTTTTGGGGGGAGGGCTATTTTATTTTTGTTTTAAGAAAAAAAGTTATTTTATTAATTAGAAAAGAGTACAGTCTGTTCAATAAACAGCTTGCCTTCCAAGAAATATCCTAAGCTATGCATTCCTGTTTTGTTGCAATATCGTTTAGATTCCAGTAAGAAATAAGCTCTCATGTCTCTATGTAATACCAGAAAGGAAATTAAATCTTAGTGGATTTACAAAATGGAACTTCAGCAATCAATGTGCCAGTGAAATACTGAAACTACCAGGCAACTGGCTACTATGAAGTGGGAAGGCACCGAGAGGAAAGTTTGCCTCCTCACCCTCACCAAATACAGAAACACTTGGAAACTAAATTGTTCACATAATAGGAAAACCAAAATCTTCACAGTTGTAGCTATAATCAACATCTAAAAACTACGGACAAGACAACAGAAGCAGATCCTGGGCAATGGACATGTAGGAGGCACTTTACTGGAAATGTTTGCTTCTAGAGAAGGAATGACTACTACTCGACAGACCACATATGTGGTCAACCAAATGATTTTTTTTAAACAGGAATCAGTATCAAAACCAGATGTCTTCTGATTCAATTAATAAGCAGGTTTCATAACAACTGAATAAAGAAAGTACCACGTTACAGAATAAAGCAAGTATGAATGATATACTACAAAGACTCATCCACAGAACATATGCAGACTCTTCTGTCCTGCTTTTGTAGACATTTTTTATAAGGTGATGCAAACTAAACGCACTTTAAAAACCCAACAACTCAGCCCCAATCCATCATATAGACAGACTTCAAAGAGGGTATGGGATACCACTAAAGCCTTTTTCCAGAGCCTCTGTCTTTCCAGTGCTATGAAACAGGGTAATTTGACAATATTTTTAATTTAAACATAAATAGAGAAGCATCTGTTTACACCAGGCTTAGCTCTGCTTCTGCTACCTAGAGAAGATGAGTGAAAAAGCATTTTAGTAAAATCTTCACCAAGCAGTATACCCAACATAGCTGGGCAGTTTCTGGGCTGAACACTTCAAGGAAATACACCATGTCAAAAGGACAAGGTGGTAACAACTGAATCTAAGAAATGGGGGTTGCTGTCTGCATGCAAATGAGCAGGGTTATCAAGGGTTGAAAAGAGACAGGAAGTATATTCTAGTCCAAGCTGACACTTAGAAGTCAGTAACAGTAATTTAAAAAACTAAATCTGTTAGTTAGAAAACCTAATCTGTATGTTAACATTTGAGGCACAGAGCTGGAAGAAGGTGGGGAAAACCTTTTGTCCCCCTCATAACCCATCCATTGATCTTATGGCCAGTACTGAGGTAGGTTAGTATGAGAAACTGTCTTTTCTTGCAAAAGAAAGCTAAACAAATAAATAAATAACCCAACCTAGTTTAGTTAAGATTTTTTTCACTATGCACTACAGTAAAAGACGGAAAAGGAAAAAACGCTAAAATAATTTCAAATCAACCAGAGGAGTAAAGCATTAATACTACATCATCCACTTCACCTTGATGTTCACAAAGAAAAGAGATGAGAGACCAGGAAACCCAAAGCTTCCAACAATGAAATAATTGCTTTAGTACACAGTTCTAGAAGCTCTGCACACAACCTCATAGTACACACACACCTAAAACAATGGAGAACTCTATTTTAGTTTCCTGCGTGAACTTAATAACAAAAAAATACAAGGGCAACAGAAATACAAACATGGAAGGTTCAAGGCAAAAGCAATCCTAATTAAATACACTTGTCAACTACAACATAATTTCAGTACGCAGTTTGTCAATTTTTATATTTTCACACTTACTTCTTTACAGAGACACTCTGCTAACACATACACACACACAAAAAATCACTTTAAAAATACCCTTAATTTTAACTCTCTAGCTACACAAAACGTCAATCCCAACAACTCATTCTAGTGGTAATAGGTATATGATAGAGCAAATTTCCTTCCTACTTCATCCAGTAATACCATATTACATCAACTTGAAATCTATCATGGTTACAAACACGAACCCATTTGAGAAAAACAAAGTATTTAAATTGCTTTTTTCTAGTTTAGGAATAGAGTTTCTAAGTCAAACTATATGAAATGCAAAGTAGGAGAGAACCTAAGTTTACATTACTAAAAATACTATAAATTCTGGCTGTCCTGGAGACAAAGTTAGCTGAAACAAGTTCAGCTGCCATATAATCCACACTCTTCCTCCTGCTCAGACAAAGCTACCAAGTGCCAAATGTTGTCTAATAATTACCATTTGTAAATTAAAACGGCTGGACTATGCCCTCAGTTTACCTGTCTTTAGACAATAGTTTTGAATTAAACCTGCAGCCCACTCCAACCTTCCAAGTTCTAAAAAGGCTTGCCAAAGAGAACAGAACAGGCAAGAAAACCCCGAAGAAATCTATTTACAGGTGTATTCTAAATTCCAAAAATGCGCAGGAAGAAATTTCTAAATATTTTGCTCTTTAAAAAAAAAATAAAAATCCTACTTTAAGGAAAGATGAAAATAGAGCCAAAAATCAAAGTCACATTCTTTTTATCTGGTTTCTAAATGTGATACAGCAATAACATCAATCCCCAAGTAAGAGAAGTTAAGTAAATATCTGTGAATGGTGATTTAGAGCCAACTGAAAAATAAAGAAAGGCAAAGTAGAAATAGTCTATCTAATCTGTCATTCACCCAAACATAATTAACTGTTATCATCATTAACAATAACAAAGATCAATTTTCTGTAATCTGCAAGAGACAAATGACAAAAGGAAGGATGTCGCATACAGAAATGTCTCAATTTCTCTTTTCTTTTAAGCCGTTAGTATATATGCTTAACAAACAGTACATGAAATGGAAATGTGTGCTCCCAGCCCTCTTGGAAATAACCTCTTCAAAAAATGTTTACAAATTTAGTTAATATTTTTGAGAAAATTTTGCTGCAGTGGACTTTGATCTTCAGCGTTTGATGGCATGTAGCCCTGCCCTTCCTGAAGCTGTCCAAAGCAGTTGATGTCACTGGTCTTAACTATGACCAAAAAAAAACTTAAGAAATGTCAGGAATAATGTTTTTCTTTTTTATTTGTTTTTCAACTATTATTTCTTTCCGTCCATTTCATTTTCTCCTATTTGCAGTAAGATAAAACAAGAAACTGTACACAAGCAGACACTTGATGAAGTGGAGGACCTGGGAAAAGTTTGTATTCCTCCTTCCCTCTCCTCACAAAGTACGCACTCCATTCACAGGGAAGAATTTGACAAGGCAGCAAATCAGGTTACTAGGCTAAATGGCTGAAATGAGATGGCAAAACAAAAGAAAAAACTTGCAAAAAGAAAAAGCCTAACAGCTAAGAACTACAAAGTATTTGAATGATATTCACAGCAAATGAATAGCTTTTTAGAGGACCATAAAAGATAACTGAGAGTACTTGTGGGGTTTCTATTTTTGAAACTAGATGCTTCCTCGCCTCTTGCCCCCTCCTCCCCCCTCACTTTGCAAACAGACAGGGCTCAGAGTGTGCTGGTTAATAACCAGACCAGGTCAGCCTGCAAGAGATTATTTTAGGCTGTCTGCATTTTTTTAGATAGGAGTGGATGTGACAGGCTACCCAAGAGAAGATCAAATATTACAAGAGGTCATCTGTATCATATTATCAATATTTTAAGACTAAAATTTACTGAAAACAAAAGCTTAGGCCTTGCATAGACAGGGTAAAAAATATTACAGCACAGCCAGTTTCACAAAATTCAAAGCTCTCATAGATTTCTTAGCCAATCAATTTTGACCCTGAATAATGCTTATAAAACCTCATTAAATCTTCTCCCCTCTTAATTAACTGAGCCTGAAAAATATTCTGAGTCTACTGCCCTGCTACCTAAGCTCACTAACCAAGGAATGAACGACCTGAGCATTTTCCCTACAACTTGATTAAGAAATAGCTGCAGGTGACCTTGACTTCATCTTTTAATTAATGGAATTTATCAATGTGTTCCAGCATTTTTTCTGCTCACAAAATATACATCAGCTTCTTCCCTTCGCCCACGTTCCCAGAATCACACAGAGTCTCTGAGGTAGGAAGAGACCACTGGAGATTTTCTGCCACAACCCCCTGCTCACACTGGGTCAGATAGATTAGCTAGAAACCATTAGATAGAAACCATGTCCAGCCAGATTTTAAATATCTTCAAGGATGAAGACACAACCTCTCCTGTAAAACAGTTACAGAGCCCAACTACTCTCAGAAGCCTTTCCTTATGTTCAGATAGAATTTCATGTATTTCAAATTACACTCATGGCCTCTTATCCTGCCACTGGGCACCACTGAAAAGAGCCTGGCCCTATCCTCTATTCACTCTCCTCCAAGAATTTATACACTGATGTGATCCCCCTGAGCCTTCTCTAGGCCAAACTGTTCCAGCTCACTCAGCATCTCACTGTATGAAAAACACTCTTAAGTCTTTTAACCTTCTCTGTGGCCTGCACTGGATGCTCTCCAAAATGTCCTTATCTCTCGTGTACCAGGAAACCCAGAACTGCACACAGTATTCCAGGTGTGGCCTCACCAGCGCTGCCACAAGGACACTTTGCTGGCTCGTGTCCTGCTCGCTGTCCTCCCAGAACTCCAGGTCCTTTTCTGCAGGGCTGTTTGCAGGTGGCTGACCTCCAGTACATGCTGGCTTTTGGGGTCATTTCTCTGCAGGAACTGGCATTGTCCTTTTTTGAATTAGGAATGTTCTTCTCTGCCCACTCTTCATCTTGTTGAGGTCCCTCTGGATGGCAGCCCAGCAACCTGGGCTATCAAACACTCCAGGTTTTGCATCATCAGGAAACTTGCAGAGGGTGTGCTCAGTCCCAGCACAGGGTCACTGAACAAAGACATTAAACAGTGTTGAACCCAGTACCAGTCCCCAGGGTACACCACTGGCCTCCCACTGGAGCTAGTGCTGCTGATCAAAATCATGTAAATCTGGCAGTTCAGCCAGCTTTCAGTCTATTTCACTGTCCCTCTATCAAGGCCATCTCCCCTCATCCACCAAGCCAGTCATTTCATCATAGAAGGGTATCAGGTGGGTTAAGTAGGATTTTCCATGCTTCAATTCATGCTCACTACTCCCAGCCATTCATGGATCTGGAAATACCTTCCAAGATGACTTGTCCTCTCACCCTCACAGACACAAGCAAGGCTCATTTGTCTGTACTTCCCCAGACTCTCTGTATACTTTTCTCCAGTCCTCAGAAACCTCTCCAAATTGCATGACCTTTTGAAGAAATCGAGTGCTCTCACACTGCTATCAGTCAGCTCCATAAGTGCATTCTACCAAGTCCCATAGGCTTCTTTATGCTCAGTTTGTTTAAATATCCCTTAATTTAATAACTCTCCACTGAGGGTAAGTCCTCCTTGCTCCACACTGTCTGGGATTTCAGAAGGCCAGTCTTACCAGGGAAGACTGAAATGGAAACTGTGTTGAACACTTCAGTCTTTTCTGTGTCTGCTGTAGATCCCCTACCCCAGTACCAGTGGGCTCACATCTTCCCTAGCATCCTTCCACTCCTTATGTACTTGCTACAGGTTTTTTATTGCCTTTCACATCCTTCACCAACTTTAATTCCAGAATGGTTTTGGCTGTCCCTGAACCATTTTCAAGTTCTTGAATTTTTTTGTTTTCCTATGTTCTTCCATGTTCTATTTCTCCAATTTTCTCTGAGAATTCTCTCCTTCACATATGCATAACTCTTTTTTCCAACTTTATCACTTATCCTGCACAGTTCTAGTAGTAACCAAAAACAAGCTCATAGGATATGTTTTTGACCCATTTTGCAGTTTATCTTCAAAAGTATTTGCATTAATTCTTAATTATTTCAAATATTTTATTAGAAGTCTTTTTCTGCATGAGCCAGAAACAAAGGATTTCAATTAAGATAATTTACTATTAAGCTTTCACTTTGTATAAAACAGTAATACCACAGCATTTTACTGAAATAAATTAGATTACATTATTTAAGGAATCAGGATGGTTTGCATCCTTTCCTCCCTCCCTCCCAACAACTTCCTTTCAACTCTTTTTATTTGTTTATTAAGCCATTTTTTCGGGTTTTATACATCTGTTTAGTTAGAACTAGTGGCACATCAGCCTCTTCCTCAAAGAAAAAATAAATACTAATTTTGCTGAGGGCTAGGGAAAGAAAGATTAACACTAGCTTCTCCCATTTTTTTTAAATTAGCCATCTCTTTCCCTTCTAAGACTCATCACTCAGTTCTTGATGCTAACTATCCTAACCAACCTGCCAACTGTCCTTCTTTTTTCCCCCTATTCTCTCTCCAAAACAGCTAACCCAAAATGCATGTTAGTAAGCTCTTCCATTTTATTAACATGCATGTTATTTTACCTTGACTTTTATGTTGGAGGACCACACTAATGCTTTTTCTTACTGCTATCTCTTTATTATTTAGAGTGATACAGCATTTGAAGAGGTGAGAGAGTCGTACTTCTTTCCAAGCTCCAGTAAGCTAAATGGGAAGATCCAAACAAACTAATAAATCTTTCCAGAACCACAAACTTTGTGTAGCACAGGGCACAGAGACATAACATAGCACGGATATTTTTTGGCTCACTGTCTTTAGGAACCAAAATAGCCCTCTCTCTGAACTGATCAGTCCTGCCAGATTTGTGGCAGTCAGAAGGGAACCAGACTGGGAAAACCAACTCTGTGGATTGGTATTATTTTACCAACACAAACAAACAACTCATAGAATTACTAGTATTTTGTACTATATGACCCAATAACTTTTAAGCAAAACATTGGTTCACTTACCCTACAACCTTTCCACTCAGGTGGCAGAACTATTAAGACTATGAGCCATTCCAAAACTGAAGCACACACACCTTGTAAGATAAAGCAGCATGATATTTTATTTATACCTAAGTATATTTTAATTCTTCTTACAGAGGAAATAAAGAATAAAAATTTGGAGATTGAAAAGGTGTATTTGAGACATCAAACACCATACAAAATTACTGAATATATTATATTGCTATTGACAAAAATGCTACGTGCCTATCAGCATCCCTAGCTAGCTATTTTTCACTTACTTGTTAGAGCTAAAATTCCATCATCAGTCCCTCATCCCATCTGGAGTATTGTGTTCTGTACTCCCCCAGTACAAGAATGACACAGAAATATAGGGACAAAGCCAGAGAAGTGTCACTAAAATGACTGAGGGATTGAAGCATCTTTCGCGTGAGGAATGGCTGAGGGGGCTGGGGCTGCTCATCCTGAAGAAGAGAAAGCTCAGAGAGGATTTCCCCAATGCCTAACTGGGGTCATGAAAGGCAGAGAGATTCTCCTCATGCCAGGATAAAGGGAAATAAGACAGGAAATACATGAAACTCCACCTACACATAGGAAAATGCCCTTTGACTGTGAAAGTCAGACAACAGAACAGGTTGCCCAGACAGGTTGTGGAGTTTGCACACTTGAAGATATTTCAAATCCAGCTGGCCTTGACCTGTAATCAGGGATGGTTGACTATGTGATCTCAAGAGGTGCCTCTACGTTTCAGCAATTCTCTGAATTTTCTAATATAGTTTAGCTTCTGAAAACAATTTGCACCAATTGCACACCATGTTTTCTGTGAAAAAGTTACATCATGCCATATATATTATCAGGCCAAATTTACTGCTACACATTTTTTGTTTGCATTAGTTTCTGAATATATGGTATGATTATGCCCAAACTACATTGTCCTATCTATGCCCATATCACAACTACCAACACACACAAACTGTCGATAGATGATGTTTTCATTAACTCACATAAACATGTAAGCCTTTAGATGCCAGTTCATGCCCATATCACAAAAATACTTCCAAAATACCAAACCATGAGATTGGATTGGTTGCCTCATGTACACATGTCCCTATGAAATAACTATAAAAATTATTACAGAAATAGTACCTCAGTAGCTAGTAGAGTTCAGTCTATCAGTAACTGGAGGCAAAGAGGAGTGGGTTTAGTTTTAAATTTATTTATTATTATGAAAAGGAAACATGCTACTGGATGCAAAACTAAGACTAAATGCTGCATTTAGGTTTCCTGATTCTATATCTACGTCGTATGTTTGGACACATCCTCCCAATGAAAACATATCCCACAAAGCTGATGATGACTTAGGCAAATGTAATAAGTTTATCACTTGAATCTGACATGTGTATATTCTGCATGGATGCACACCCTTCAATTTTATTATCTGTTCCTCTGCCTTAAAAGTACCCCTACAGTGCAACGTAGGCAGCTGTGCAGTTGCAACAGCTTAACAATGTCATGTAAGTAATTCAGATTCCTTTTTAAATTACTGAAATTGTAAGCACTTTTCAAACATTTAGTTTTGTGTAACCAATTTTAGAATGCCTCTTAAAGAGAAACTTCAAACACGTTTTACTTTTTAGTGTTACCATTCTTTAATAAATCATTAACTATTTAACTTGGGAAATAAAACCACTATCAGTTTTCTACAACTAAAATAATTTCCAATCTATCTTCCTATGCCTGTACTTATGATGATAAGAAAGAGCGAATAAATTTTTATGGTCTACAAAATCGCATAATTCAAAGTCTGGATTATCAAACCTGCTAATCAGTACCACTGCTACCATAATTGCAAAATACATCAAAAGAACTATTTTGGCATAAAGGTTTTGTCTGGATTACATGGAACAAAAAAAACCAAAAAACAACCACACACCAAAAAAAAAAAAAAAAAAAAAACCAAAAAAAAAAAACCAAAAAAAAAACAAACAAAAAAAAAAAACAAAAAAAAAAAAACAAAAACAAAACTGATGTGTATTTATTTAAGGGGTGAGCAAATCACAAGTTTCTTCTCCTAGCTTAAACAGCAATATTCCTTGTGTTAAATACTTTTCAAATTATGAAAGAAAAGCAATGGACCTTATTAGACATCAGAAACCATCATTCTTTTTGCAGCATTATTATATTATACCTACTACTACCCTAAACCACAAAAAGAGGGCCAAATATACAAATTATATTTTTCAGGTTCTTCCAGATTTCTTTAAATATCTGCTATGCATTGGTCAACTTTACAGCCAAAAGATAAAGCAAAGGCAATACAAAAGTGGTTAGCACACAATTCTAGACTAGAAGTACTAGTGTTCTCTTTCACTACATTAGCATTATTCAGATGAAGATATTATTGACAACACACAATGCAATATATGCTACAATATTGTCCTCTAAAGTCTGACTATTTTCAAACAACTTGTTTATATGAAAAGTAGTAGGTAAGATTTTCAGAGATATGTTCTACTCTGCCATTAATAAAGCAGAGCTTCATCAGGCTCAGGAACACAGGAGTCTTGTGATATTATTGTGTATTACAGAACTGACCATTTATATAGAAAAAATGGAGTCTCAGATGAGAAGAGGGAAAAAAACTATTAACCTGATGTGAGCAAAGGGAGCCACTTAAAATCTCATAAACAACAACACAGATATTGAGCATCCACCTAGTTTAACAGCTGCAGCACACGGAGGGCTGAGGGGCTCAGGTGGCTGAACACAAAGTTCAATCTTTTCTCCTGCATCAAAGCATGTGGCAAGCATTGCAAGGAAGATCAATTATTCAGACTCTCCTAAATCCATGATTCTTTGAATAGGTTGACAAAAAACAATTATCTTACTTCATACAAATCTCTGAACGCATAATGAATTTAAGATAAAATTTTTTAAAATTTTTGTTTCAGAATTTTTTCCTCCCTGAAACAATATGTAGTTGGAAATGAAAGTTAAAAGTTTTACTGGTGTCAGAAATATGATAGAAACAAAACTACTACACTGAATGTCTTCAGATGATAGACTGTGTTCAGCCAACATGAAGTATTTCTAAGCCTGAGCCATATCCTAGAACTAAAACCAATCCAGTTGAGCTAGATCAAGGAGTTTGTAGAGATAGGAATTTGGCTTCTCTGATACATTACAGAACACAATATCCTTCTGTATAGTAACAGCTGTATAGTATTGATTGTACCCTACACTTCAATATTAATGAGAGGCAATCTGCCAAGTTACAGATTTCAAAAAAAAGGTTGAACTTTCTCTAGGGACAGGTTTTGTTCAGCCTGAAGACAGGGGACACCTTACAGCAGCCTTCCAGTGGGCAAAGGGGGTTACAAGAGTGCCAGAGAGGGACGTTATACAAGGGCATGCAGTGATAGGACAAGGGGAATGGCTTCAAACTGAAAGAGGGTGGGTTTAGATTGGATATTAAGGAGAAATCCTTTACTGTGAGGGTGGTGAAACACTGGAACAGGTCATACTGAGAAGCTGTGAAAGACCAGGTTGAATGGAGGCAGTGGAAAGTGTCCTGCCTATGACAGGGATTTTGGAATGAGATTATCTTAAAGTCCCTTCCAACCCAAAGCATTCTGTGATTCTTTATTCACTCGTACACCCAGCCACATAAATTATTATCTTAGGGGGTTTTAGGGTGCTTTAGGTATCCCTAGGAAATACCATTTGTGAGATCTCAAAAATCAAGAAAACAGCACAACTGCATTTTTACTTAAAAGTACTACAAGCATAGTAAAAACATATCTGCCATCAGCTAGAAATTTGGCTTACCTTTGGCTAGAAGGGTTCACAAAGGATGCCAACTTCAGTCACTCTTTTTCTGATATCACCAAAATGGAGATACCTGCAAGTCAAATGAGAAAGATTTATTGGTTTTGGTTTTGGGTGAACATGTCCCCTTATGATATTAAGGGATAAGTTAAAAAACCCCTTCAATCAACACTAGTGTAAAATTAAAATCTACTAATTTCTACATGGAAATAAAATATCAAGAACAATTCACTGGCTTTAAAAATCAGCTTAGTTTCATATGTATGTGTTGCAACAAAGAATTTAAAGGTGTTATCTGTGCAAGTTCCTGGCAATAACTGGAAAAAAACTGTTGCTAGGGCAAAGGGTCATGAGCCAGTAGGTGCTGAACCATCAGACTGTTTCATTATGGCTCTGCTTCAAAGGTTATGATAAAGGGCCCACAGCTATTCCTGTAAAATGCAAGTAGCCTAATGATATTTTCAATTACAGGGATGAGGAAAAGTCATGAAGTTCCATAAAATGTTTTGAGAGAAAAGAGTAGTGAGTTGATCCAGAAGGTTTAGAAACATGCTCTGAGATTCTGTGGGACGACTTACAGCCAAGAAATTATCTAACACTGCAAAATTTACATTTGACAATTTTATATTTGCTTCTGAACAAAGGAAAATAAAAGCATATGTAAAATAAAAATATTTTAGCTAGGTCTGTCTGATCGACATTAGAGAAAGAAATCACAAAACTATCAGCAAGGTGATTTGTCTATTTTATATCAGAGCCAACAAAGTTTCAAAAGGAGTTAATTTTACCATGATCTCAGACAGTAAAATCTGGCTTGAAAACACACAATGTTATATTCATACTGAAAGAAAGGAAAAAGAACACACACACAGCAGGAACAGATGTTATTTCCTGTACTAAATCACCACCATAGGGACAAAAATAATTCTAATAGGTATTTTACAGAATGGTGCATACAATGGAAAAGAACACAAAGCCTCAAAATCCTACGTCAGCTGCATATCTAGGTATTATAGACACCAGTAACACAAACAAACAAAAAGCCCATACAGATGGAATGCAGGACAGTTTACTGTTATCCTCATTCTAGGTCTAGCCAACCTATGCAACCCCTTAAGTCTACTTTCACCAGTATGCTCACACTAGCAAAAACAAAACACCCAACTCCTGGCGCAGTTACAACTTAAAACTGCACCAACCAGTGCAGTTCTCACTGTAAAGCTAAAAAAATCCCTAAACTCTATCAGTAGCAGTGTTGACCAACATCATCAGGTCTTCTGTTTGCCAACAGAAGACACAATTAAAAGCCCCAAGATATTAAACAGAAATTTCTCATTCCAAACCTAAAATTACACCTGAAGAAAACAAATTTCTCAGATAAACCTCAGTCTAGTAAACTCTGAAACTAAAGTCATAGTAAATACTGAAAGTCAAAAGTAAAAACATGAGAAGAAAGCAACGGCAAAATTAAAACCAATGGGGTTTTTTTTAGAATGACTTAGGAATCTGGTCCATTTTCCAACAGAAACTGCTTCCAGTTTTCTTTAAATAAGGTTATGAGAATATTATAATTATTAGCATTGTTTTTCTCACAAAAATAAAAAGTAATCATATATTCAAATCACTGGGAAAAAGCAAGCTTCAAAACGTCTGTCTCAAAGACAATTTTTAAATTGTCCATTTATCAGAGGAGAAAGTGGAATCAATTGATCCTCAGAGTAAAGTAGGATTTAGAGGATTATGTTGCTCTTTTGTGAGGCAGCCAAATGGGAAAACATTAGGCCTTGTCCACATACTAATTTTTTTCTTTAATCCAAAGTTCTTATACAGAACACTGAATCAGGAAAAGAATTTAAGAATTGAGAAGAAAAATGTTATACATTCCAAAAATAACTTATTATTTCACCAGTATTCAAAAGTTTTCTTTATAACATCGTGTCCCCACATTCATTAAGGTCTACAAATGGAAAATAACCTCAAAATTTCAAGTCATGTAGGTTCCTTTAAACTCACATGAAGTAACAAATTACAAATCAGAAATTATGATATGCCTATTTTCTTTCATGTACTTCAAAACTTATTTGTAGTATTGAGCATCATAAAGCTGCTGGGCAGTAGGTGATTATCACAGATCTGTTTGTCCTGGACATATCATCTTTTAATGCTCGTGGAGTTATATGTGGGTTGCTTTATTTTCCAGGATGCAATTTAATCTTTATCTGAATGTCCACTGGAATTGAAAACCAGTACCTTGTTTCTACAGGAATTGTCACCAAGGAAGTCAAGTTGGCCAAAGAGAAGGCAAAGAAGAGTTCACACTGAAAGATACTGAAATGCAGGCAGAAATAATTTCTACATAGGAAAGTCAATCCTTGTTAGTAGTCCTGTTTGGCAAAAAGTCAGACATTCCTAACTGTGATTTGCCATATACTGTACCTAATTTTCAACTGCAAAAAAAGTATTTTTCTGCATGAGTATGTAGTATTATTTATGTCCCAATCCTTAAATATTTTCTATTCCTATTTTTTTTCTGTTATAGGAAAAGCAGAAAAATATCAGTACAAGCTCTCTAATTTTCCCTGGGCAAGTTTTCTTTCTCTACCCAAAAAGTTATGTCTATTTAGAAGAAATTGATTCCAGAAAGAATGGGCAAAGAGGCAGGATCCTCAGTAGAAAGCCTAGTTCCAAGCGGCTTCTTAGTGCTCCAAAACACTGTACAGATGGTCACTGCTGAGATAAGCTCCACAGCGTGTTCAGTATGTCCAGAATATCAACCTGACACAGTCAATCCACCCAGCAATTCCAATGTACCCCGGACACACTCAATTTACATTGTAGGAGCTGCATTTTTGGTGGGACATCCAATTAAAAATAAATTCCATGAAGGACCATGGAATTAAAGGCTAGCTAATGCCTTGTCAAGGCACTTGTTCTCAGCTGTGGGATATAGTGACATCGGTGTCTTCAGCACCCCAAACTTTCAAGAAGAAACTTTACCCTTCCCTCTACACCTAGACCAAGTCTCATACATGACTGCAGGAGTCCTTTTGGTAATAAGAGGCTTTGTTTGTTCAAGCCCCTGCCTTGAACAAAGAATTAGAAAACTACAGAGAGAAAGCAAACAAGCAGACTGACAATTCTGGACCAGAAGAACAGAAATCCAAATACAAGGCAGCAAAGGATTCCTTTTCTTCTGTTGGGACAAAGACAGGGCACATTCTCCTTTCACCAAGACATGCCAGAAGATACACAACTCTCAGCTGCCTTTGACAACACAGATGCACATACTGCAGCCTTATTTGCCAACCTAGGCTGAAATACCCAGACATCAGGATTTCTGTGAGAGGAACTGGACCCATCACACAAGAAAAAAAACATAATTTCTTTAACAGCTAATACTTCTATTAAAGCTTTTTGTATTTAAGTACCCCTTTTGAAAAAATGGAGTTCAGCATCTATTAAGCAAACAAGATTTTTTACTTTCTTCTTTCCCATACTTACAACTGCCTTTTCATGATATTCAAGTACTAAGAATCTTGAACTTAATATATAGAGCAAAAGAAATTACAAAAACTGCTATAATACATTTCCATTTTCAAGTATGACTTAAGTACAAGAACAGCAGATAAAAGTGATACAATCAATGACAAGATTTTCCTCTACCTACTCAATTTTATTGGCAAAGCTATTGTCAGTCCTATCATCTTATACACCCAAGATTTCAAGAAAGCTATACTATTCCATAATACTTAGGCAGAGTTTAGAGTTAAATACCTCATCCACAATTCTTACTGGTGATAAAGACTCTTGCTGGTGCTACACAAGATAAATGAAAATCAAATAGCTATTCAGAGAAATTAATTTTTTAACACAGGCCAGGCAATCTTTTATAAGATTGCCAGGTTCACACCAGAATTTAGTGAATATATTTCATATGTGAAGCAGAACTTTGAAAATATATACTCTCTACAAGTACATTGGAAACCATTACTTCCATGAAAAATCCAATTATGACACTTGTCCAGCAAAGACAACCACACTTCAAAGAGATCAAAAACAGATGTGCAAAAGTAATTTGAACATCTATCTAAAAGTACAAGTATCAAAACTGCTTGTTTAAAAATAAAAGCCATACTGCATCAGCTCTTAGTGTAGTCTCTCTCTGATCTAGTTCTTACAGTGATCACAGGTTACACAAAGGATTTAGGATCAAACCACAGCACTCCATGTCCTACCTCCTGCTTTGATTTCAGCAACTAATGGGAGCATCTAGCACTTTAAAGGGGCAAGACTGAAGTGATTGCATGTATTTCGCCATGTATTTCCTCTCCAAGTACTAAACTCAATTTAACTACATATAACTTTCTGTATTCCCAACACAATAGACTGATCTCTGTAAAGGCCTTTTCCTTCCTTTCATACAGAAAATATTCTGTAAGTAGCTTATTTCCCACTCTCTAAGTGACTCCTGTTGTTTACAGGAAGGAAAAGGAACAGAAATCTTGCCATAAAACAGCGAGAGCTAAAAAGTTCTGTTTCACTTCCTCCTGTGCAGGTGTTTCATACAAAAAATCTATTATAATTCTTCATTTCAGGGAGAAAACATGCTGCTTCTTTTTGAAATACAGACTGAGAAATAGAAAACAATAAGGTTAAGGAAGTAGTAGCACGCTTTACTGTGAAACAAAGCAAAGATATACAATCACCATTGCCATAAAACTTGTGAAATCCCTGGCTTTGCAGACAGCAATTATTTTACATGTTGACTTGTAAACTGGGCTTTCCTTCTAAATCCATAAGTTCATTCTTAATTTTTTGCTGCCCAGATAAATGTGTAGAGGTCAATGTTCCAGATATCTTTGACAAAAAAAAAAACAAACATCCAACTCCAAAACAACACAAAAAACAATACCAAACTCCTCCCTTTTCTGACAAGGTAGTTGATTTTAATACCAATGCTGCCCACAATGCTACAATGTCCATTTAACACCCAGAATGGAATTCCCTAGCAAGAGCTCCTGCTTGAACTCTATATTCTAAACTAAAGGGACAAGGACAATTAAAAATAACTTGTGTTCATTCAAGATGTATGGCATCTCTGTTTGTACACTTGTTTTTCAGTTTCAGAAATACCAACATCCACCATAGTAAGAATTACATTCATCTCTCTAAGAGCTGTAATTCTCTATTGCCCACTGGTGTGTGGAAAACTCAAATTCTAAAAGAAGTCAAGCACGTGAGGGCACTAATCATCTTACAGGCCACACATATCACCCAGTTCAAAAGGAAATTGAGAACTTTATTACATAATATCACAACACACCTATCACAGATGCTGTCACAATATAAAATTGTATAAAATATAAAAATATTATCACAAGCTTATATTTGCCTCTCTGAGGAAGGGATACCTTATTTGATCCAGGCTGGCTGAACTTCACCAGCTACAGGTCAGATTACAGATATTTCCCCATCACAGTAAATGCTGTTCCTAGTTCTACGTACCAGTCCCTGTACAGGCAGCAAAGGAGGGATGCCTTCCCAGTGGATGCACTTCCAAACTGTTCTAGCTGAGCTGCACAGGGAACGACATTAATTTGCCAGTGAGCACACTGCCCAAACACCCATTTCCTATCTTAAAGCAACAATAAGCCAGCTGGAAGGATTGGAGGGGCCCAAGACAGACTGAGGGTCATCAGATAAATCACCACTGTTTCAATCAAAGCACTTCCAGTGAAACATGCAATTACTTGGAGTTTGTTAAAAGCAGCTTTCCATATTTTGTGATCAGTTACCTGGGAAAACAAATTACATCACTGCACTGTGGATACTTAAAGAAAGATTTGCTAATTAAGCACAATTAATTACACAGCAGCACTAATTTGAAAAGCAATCTCCATTCATCTTTTGTCTGCTTAAGTCTCAGATTGACTGCTGAGAATAATTATTTATAGAATCTGCAATTTTGGATGATCCTTTCTCTGAGAAAGATAACAAAGAGCACTGGCTAAGAAACACATAAGGTGAACAGCAAATGTACACAACTGACACACTCTCTAATATAAGTGCCAGCATAAATAGATCTATCCTTAGGCTATCAGAATTTTCTTACATACACTCAAATGCAACTATAGCTTCATCCTGAACATGACAAAAAATCCACTAACCCTGCTCTGACCTGAAAGAGCTCTACCACATTTAGAATATAACCCCAGGTAAAGAACATTCCTTATTACAAAAACAGAAAAGGTAATCTTGAGACAGGTTTACCTACTGAACTGACTTTTTAACTGGGAAAGGATCTGTGCTTTACATCAAAGTTATTTTGTCAGAAATGAACAGAACACCCCACAATGCCCATCATTTCCACAGATGTCTTTTTACTTGCAATAAATCTGCAATTAATACGGAATATATATTTAATAAAAGTTAATAAGCATAGAGCTTGATCTTTCTCATTTGTACTTTCAACATGACACTCCACACACTGCTATCCCCATACATAATGTGAACATCATCTTCATTCCCACCTTTATTTTTCTCCTATGAAACAATGTTCAGCTCCAGGCATCCTTTTCTCCCTTTGCAATACCTCATTTTGACAGCACAGCAAAAGCATGTAATAAGCAAGATCACAAAGAGAGCACGAAACAATATCCATTCTGGCACCACCAACTATCAGGTTTGGACCGCTAATTATAGAAAATACAATAGATGAGAGAGATTAAATAGTATAGCTATTTTCAGGAATAGCTCAACATTTAGCCCTAATAGTCTTTTGTTCCTTGTTTGGTTGGGGTTTTTTTTAGGGTTTTTTTTGGTGTGTTTTTTTGGGTTTTTTATTTTGGCTTTTTTTCTTGTTGTTGTTTGTCTGTTTGGTCTGGGTTTTTTTGTTTGATTTGTTTTATTTTCAACTTTGTATTATGCCAAACTTAATCACAGAAGAGATAAAGGGCTTAAATGTGAGTAGTCTGGTATAGCCACAGCAAGCTGAGGAACACACCTCACAATGAAAGGGACAGGGGCTCTTGAATTCCGTGCATTTTCAGACTACAGCAGTAAGACGTGCAGTGCTTTTGATACCTCCTGAATACAAAAAAATAGAAATATCATGAACGTAAGTATGCTGAAACTATTAACGATAAAGGAGAATTATCAGCCTGGAACTGAAGTTACTAAACAAGGCAGAAGTTATTGGCTTCATCCACAGAAAAGCAGATTAAAAAAAATCAGCTGGATGATGAGGTAGCACCTGACTATTTCAATTAAAGATAACTGAAACAGGGCAGCTGACTTGAAGCTTAAAAGCAGGAAAGACACAAAAATTACTCACAAGTCATAAAATGGGTCTGAAAAAACCCCATAACTATATCACAGTGTTGCGAATGCTATTCACAGAAATAGCATGAATACTTTTCTATATTGCTTCCATAGGTCTGCTTAATACTTTATTTATCATTGGCATTTCTCTGAGGTGGAAAAATACTTTTTTTGTCATTTTTGAGTAGAAAGTAACATATTAAGTACTATGCAAAAACCCAAAGCATTTCTTTATCAGCTCTGTTTTCATCAAGCATGAAAAGTAAGATGATTTTCAAACACAATCATTGGAGAGGAATTTTTTTATTATTACTGTCTCTCAAAAACAAGAGTAGAGTTTTGTGCATATCATTTGTAAATGACTTCATGTTTGTAGCATATGCTTTTTGACAGTGTCGCTTGCTTTTTCAAATATACACATGAGCCAGTCATTTCAGAATGAGGTAATAAAAGGGCTAAAGGACAAAAATCTAATCATCTTAAGTTTTGGAGTGGCTGAGAGGCACTTCTGGAAGTCATGCAGTCCAATCTTCTGCTCATCAGAATGGAAATGGTAAGGCATGGCCAGGTCTTGCTGAGTGTTCAAGATCTCCAGGGATGGAAAATGCAGCCATGTCTCCAGGCAGTCTGTCCTGGGCCTGTACTGGCCTCCTGGCAGTGTGCTTCCTCCCTCGGACCCCAACACACCATACCAGAGTTTGGGGCCAGTCTGGGGACAGCGGAAAAAATTCACTTCTATCCTTTTGTGGAACTACCCTCAAGCATCTATGGGAGACCCTTGGGTTACTCAGGAGCTGCTGCTTTGTCAGAGTGAGCAAGCCTAGCTCTGTCAGCTTCTCCTGCCATCTCATTTTCTCCAAGCAAGGCCCTTTGACCCCTTCTTGGTGCTGTTCAGTTTCTCAACATCCCTCTTGAAATGCAGGGACTAAAATTAGATATTTAGCATAAATCAAGATCTTTAACATTTCATCCAGCTCTCCTACTGAAATACCCAGCAATGTAAACAAAGTAGTTTGCAGAATTTGGAAATTAATTCTTCATTCAATTATAGCCTCATAGTGTATTCTTTACACACTGAACCCACGCATTTGATTGAAAATCCTATTCAAAATTCTGGAAACCTCTTCCAGCCTTAACTCTGAAACAGCACTGAAAAGATTGACAATGCCCAGAACTGCATTTGAATGTCTCTCATTTCCCTCAGAATATCAGAGGTAAAAATAGCATAATTGGTCATCAAATTCATTCCAAGAATATGAGTCTTAGAGTTTACTACCATTGCTTTTTATAGTCAACACTCATTACATGGTGTTTATGGCCAGATTAAACACAAACAACACAAAATGAAGAGGAACAGACAAGGCAAATACACAACAGAAGAGAAAGATTTAACAGAGATTCTTTCAATCTATACTAAGACCTGAGCTGGTATGTACACTACAATATGCTGTAACAAGAACATTACCCCTCTTAGGTCAAGAGGGGCTAATCTGGAAGCAGTCCAAAACCTTCAGCATCCCAAATAACTTTCATCTATATCCAGAGATGAGCAAAATTTGGTGACAGATTTTTGGGTACGTGTTTATTCTAATTACACAGAGGTCAAAGAATGTTTGACATAGACTAAAATCATTTCACCCATTAAGTGAACTGGAAAGAACACCTCTTTTGAAGGTTGTAATACCAGATGTTTCAGGATATGGTAGCTGCCTCATATTAAAAAAAAGATTGAAGCTCAATAAAGTGTGAATTTTATATAACAACTTTGATTTGAGTAAACATTTTTGGGAAGTTGGAATGGGGCTTGGATCTTTACATGCTCTAAAAAATTACAAATTAATTCTTCTTTGATTACTTTTGACTAAGGAAACATTTTCACTACATTTTGGATTCCCATCGCAACTAGAGCCCAACATACTTACACTACAGGCCAGGTAGGGTATACTCTGTTTGCATGACCAAAAAAAGAAAAGTTCACTCATCCAAAGTTCCTGACCTGCCACTAAATAAATAATTGATATAACCTGTTGGGGGGCAGGGGAAGCTGTTGGTTTTGTTTGGGGTTTTTTGTTTCATTGTGTTTCTCTCCTTCTCCATCCTCGACCCCCAGGCATTGGTGCAGTGAAGTCTCCTTCACAAAGCATTTCAAATGTGGGCAATTGCAATTACCACCTCTACTGCTATTTCCCAGAACTTTTTTCTTTACTGAATGGCAAAACCAAAGTTAAGTAAAAACTTTAGCTTAGTCTCTGGTCAAGATTACCTCATTTTGATTCCTTTTCCATTTATGTTTAACAGATACTTTTTCTCTTCAATTACAAAAAACCACCAGAGAATTTTGATTGTACAGGTTTTCCAGTTTAAATTCGTAAGGTCATTGTTCTTGCAGATGAGACTTCAGTAACTTATTTCAAATATGGCACAGTTTGTACAGTTCTGAACAAAAAACACAGTTTGTATTTCAGACATGCCTAAATATGCCAGCCTGCCAATCAAACCAGAAGCCTCCCAAAGGCACTATTGCACAAGAAGAGAGATGTAGAGAGGCATGGATAATAGCATGGTTCCTGTAAAAAAATTGCTAAGAGCCAGGTTTGTTTGCTGTACCAGAAATATGTGAAAGCAGTGTTTTTCAGGAATTTTTTCAGATTTTACTGCCTGGGAAAAAAAAAAAAAACAACATATCTAAATTATTGAATAATTAGCAGGGATAAAATTTTCACTTCTCCATGTGCCACATAAAGTAGTTTTTTCTCCTTCAGTAGGATAGACCCTGGGTTTGTGTATTTAAAATGGCCATCTGCTTCTGAACTTAGACAAATGCACTTAACTGTGGAGTAGTTACAGATATTCCATATTTGACAAACAGGAGTAATAGCCACCTATGACAGCAGTGAACAAAACAAAGTTGGCCAGAAGACAAATCCTCTCCCCATAATTCTACACACAATTACATGGTTTAGATAGCAGCACACATCAAAGCAATAAAAACAGTGTTAAAAAAGGCATTTACACTCTTAAACTTAAAATTCACCAGTTAAGATTTTACAAATTTCAGCACAATTCACATACGACCTAATCTACATCTAAATAAACCAAGAGTAAGCAGATTTTGGACACATTTATTTAAGAAAATCAAAATAAAATACAAAACTAGGAGCTTCATTTGGATAATATCAATATATTCAATTAATTTTTCTGTAAAAGAAAATTAATTACCACTTTTATACAAAGAGAACAACACATTCTCTCAATGTGTGTTTTTTAAGCCACAAATTTAAAATTTTTCCCCCAAACATTAATTACAGGCATCCTGCCACCTAGTAAAGGCTGAGCAGAGCTTTGGCACCAGGCCATGCCACATCTGCCTCAAAACCAAGTCTCACTCATTCACCCAGCACATTGGCCTGCCATGCTGCTGTGGGCACAGGCTTTCGGTCCTGTTAAAAAATTCAGCAAATCAGAGGAATTTAACCTAACTTGAAACAAACTTGCAAGGCTGTTGAAGTTCTAGAAACACATCCTTTATCTCAGCCATTGAATCAAAACTAAACAAAGACAAAGCTTTCTATGATGAAGCTTCAATTGCTCCTAGGAAGAAGACAGGAGTAAACTATTGATTTACAAATATTTCAAAGCTGTGTTTGCCACCACATAATTTTATCTCAATAAAAATTATATATTTGTATAACAATTTATACTCATTAAGATTGTATGATTTATTTCGTGCTGAAAACGGCAATAAAATGAAAGAGTAATAAAAATCTGCAGCCAAACAGTATAACATTTCTACCAGGAATAGACATCTAGAAATAAAAAAAAAAAAAAAATTCTAAATTATAAACATCACAGACAAGGATCAACTGTCTCTTTCTGCTGACTTATAAACCCAAGACCAACAACAGAAGTCTCACCAGTGCCGTGTTTCAGACCTGAGAGTTTTGCTTCTTTTACCCACTTGGAACAGACAATGAAAGAGTCACTCATAGTTATGCCTTATTTCTCTTTCTGCATTTCAGAGGTGTGCACAGGCACCCAAGCATACACACCCAAGCCACTCACCCCTCTCACATGCAGCAAAGATTTCCCTACTCCCCAGCCTAAGATCATTACTGTTGTTTTATTTCTTTCTATGCTCAAGACAACTGTTCAATTGCAGTATACACACTTTGCCTGTATCACAAATATCCTAAATATCACCCACCACATCCTCTCCCTTTCCACTAAGGGACAGGATTTCTTGTTTCAATCATGATTATCACCTGTAAGGTTTTTAAGCAGCTCATGCTTTTAAGAAAAATCAGGTGCACAACTGCTTTCTGCAGAAAACCAAAGTCTTTACAAGTTAACCTACATTTAGAAGTATAGACAAAAAGAAACAAAGAAACAAAAGGAACATAAAATACTATCTAATATACTTTGGATATGAAGAGAGCAGAATATTTTTGCTTGAAAATTTTTTTATCCCCTGCCACATGAGAAAAATAGCATCTAGTGTTAATTAATGAAACAAACATACTTTGAAAACTGACCATGAACTTAGAAAACACAGAAAGGTCAGAATTCTAGACCTTGGCACTCCAATGGGACAAATGGTCAATAATCTTGCAGGCCTCAGACTCTGCTTTAGATAAAAATCAGACTAAGACAGTGGGAGTAAGTCCAGGCACAGGCTTTGTCCCCTTTGTACTGAAAGTGACAGCTGAAAAGAATCTGTACCAGCCAAGCAGGGCAGTGAGAGTTCTGTACAAAGAGAGACTCACTTTGCAAGTTTTTCATTTTTTCTCGTATATCCCTCTACCACAAAAGACAGTGTTAAGTTTCAGACACGTTTTTTTGTTCTGTGAAGGCTGCAAGGTTCAGGCATGCAGAGTAGTTACTCACTTGTGGACTACAAGACAAACAGACCATCATTTTGTTACAAACTGCTCAGAATATAATAATGGAAAATTATTCTTGGAAAAAAAATATAGGAAAATGACATACAAAGCAAGCTTGCAGTGTGCTTGGTATAAATCCCTAATTCTGAAATATTTTACTCAAAATATCAATGATCATAAAATACAGAGCTGCACTTCCATCTGTAATTATCACAGAGCAGTCAGGAAATAACTGAATGGCATTATTTTGATACAAGGGAAAAAAACGCAAACCCACCACCTAAATTTATCTAATCTAGTGCTTAATGTATAACAATGAAACTTGAAGTGATTTATTTTCTTTCAGATGAACAATTATTTTAATCTAGCAAAAACTGAGAGCATTTTGTATAAATTATTATTAACGTTTTCATATTTCCCATGTGTTTTTATTCACTTGGTCTTCTCACCCCCCTCAAGAGCACCTTGAAAGCACAAATATCCACTTATTCCGCACCCATCAGTTTGTGGAGAGAAACTGTTGTTAATATATTAACTTCCCAGAAAACATTGCCATACACCTTATTGCCTCTTAAACATTACTGTTATCAACTCTTCTAATAAGATAATGGCATCTTTATTAACTTTGTTACTCTGTGTACTTGCAGAGTGGAAGTTCTACAAATCGTTCATCTTTGATTACAAACATAATCTTAAAACATACCAGTGGCTATGGTAGTCACACAAAAGAGAAGAAAAAAGAAAGTGAAGCTATTTCTGTCAGAGTTATCATTAAATTTATGAACAACTTCCAGAGTATATATACTAAATGTATGTTTCAGGCAAGATGTTAAAATAAGAAAAAAACCCTGATTCTACATGAGACAAAATCTTTCTGTCAAAGTATTTAAAATATTGATGACATAGAAGCTCAAGAGGTTTTCATTGCCACCATACTCAAACATCACATAGTTGTTTCATTTGATTACTTCATCTGTATGATAAAAAGTGCTAGTCCTATAGGTATTAAAGAGGGGGGAAAAATGAAAATGACAAGATTTGTATCCTGAAAAGTATTCAGGCATTTGAAGTCCATTAAACAACCCCTCTCCAGCCCCCTCCTCCACCACCACCTTTGTGAACCATATGCAGACTTTCTAGTCTTTGGAACCTCCTGCAGAGTTTTTATTTCCTCTAACTGCTGAGATTGAAAATTGTTTAAAGCCCAAGTTGTTTGAAAGGACAGAACACTCTCTATGTCTAAAAAACACTTTCCATCTACTCCTCTACGTCATGCTCCATTATTTTAAAATGCACAGCTAAAAAAGGAATTTCACCAATTTGCCAGTGGTGAAGGGACAACCTGTGGTGTTGGACTACTCAGGGGCTGAGAGCACATCCCCTTGGCAGCAATAAATGGGAAACCTTATGGGTAGGATGCAAATCTGAGCATACACTTCCCAGCCAGAAGGTGCCCAGGAGCTGACAGCCAGCTGTCTTTCACCAGGAGGTGTGCTCTGCCCCCAGCCTCCACAGGGATAAATCACACACTGGGCCCCTTTGGGGACAGTAAACCACCCAGGGTTTCAGTGAGCTGTGCAGCTGCACCACACAGGCCTACGCTTTCTAAGTAAAGAAAAGTAATTTTTTTGTTCCACAAGGGGGTAATGGCAAGTCAGTAGAGGGGTGTGGGAGACAGAATAGAGCACAAGTGAAGGGCATGAAAACTTTTACTGCAGAATGAAAGACTCCATGTGGGAGGAGAAAAGTATTAGAGTAGAAATTATGTCATTACAGTTTAAGGAAAAAATGCATTCTAAACAGATTTCTTGGTTTTAATTTATTGCCAAAAAGGTTGAAGGCCATAAACATTTTATTAGAAGCTCAGATTTTAGGTTTCAAAATATCTCATAACTGCAAGGTTTTATTGTGGTCAGCTTGACTATGAGAATTTTTATGTTGTTGCTATAAATCAGCTGGGCTACTGGCAATTAGTTGCAATTTTGCTGAAAGCTACTTTAAAAGAACAAAAAAAGCCAGTGCAGAAATAGAAAAATACAAAGCAGATATAGCAAGCTGTGGTTTTATTTTGTGCAAGTAACCAAAACACTGGTATGTGATCAAATCTGTGAGTCAAACTACTATAGCAAGCAAAAGCCATAAAAATTAAACATTGAAAAAGTCACCATTACAAGATAGTGTTCTGTGATCATTCCATTAAGATTTTATGTAACAGCCATGCTGCCTTCATGAGGAGAAAAGGGAGGATAGAAGAGGGGACAGCCCAAGGAATATGCACTTTTTCCACCTCAAGCTGAACATGAAAAAAATCCTGAAAAACACCTAAAGAGCAAAGTAGGTACAGCTAATGTAATGCTTTTAAACCTGCAGAACAACAATTCTCAATCACTTTTCTAAATAGTGTGGGGGATTTGATGGGTTCTGTTTGTTTAAGTACCCTTCCCATTGAGTAACCATGTGTCAGATTACTCAACTCCATTTGAGTGAGCTTGAAAAAATGAAGACACAGTATTTTTTTTATAATTCTGCCCAAGTCATAACAAGTTAGAGAAAATATTTACTTCCTGAATACTGAGAAATAAGTGTTTACTCCAAAAACTTTGTTTCATCTTGCTATTTGCTTTCTTCTCAAATATTCACCTTAAAATTTTGTAAAGCACATCAGCTTCAGCAGTGTTCTTTTTAGCTTCCATTTCTCAATTGTTCTGTCACACTGTGTAGCATTCAGATCTAGAAACACAGTTTATGTTAAGGTCAAAATTTTGAGTTAGCTTCATGAAAAATATATTTTAAATTCTCTAAAATTTCTCCATCATGCCAACAAAATATTGTTGAGTGAAAAGATCAGGAGATAACCCTCAAAAGCTTAGTCGTGCTCCAAAATAAAATGCCAATAAACACACTTTTTAAATTCACTAATGAGTTAGTTCTGAGGGTTTTAGTTTCTGAAGATACTGATCTGTACCTATCATCAGTCTTAATGCAACAGTTTTGGAGATTCATAAGTTTAATAGAATTAATGTTTCAATTCATTTTTTTGCTGAAAGTATGGTTTAAAAAGGACATCTGACTGAGCTTTTCCATGTTCTTCCATTTTCAGCAAAATAAAACCTTCAGAAGGCAAGTCCCAGCTTTCCTTGCCAATTGACAAGCACTATCTATCATGGTTATTTTAACTTAAAGGAATTTTACCCTAAAGGAAATTCTTTCCATTCCCTTTCCTGTTTGTTTTGATTATCTCAGTATGTATTTGCAACCTTGTTCATACTGAAGCTGAATGTTATACAAACACCTGAAATTTTAAACACTTAATAAAATGGATTCCAAAAACCAAAACAGGGATCTGAAGGTCTGGCTCATGCTTTGGTAAACACAGAAATATTTAGAAGTGTAACCACTGTGAAGCTGGATGAGAAAACGCAGGAATCATCTCAAGCTTCTGGGGTTCTGCTGGGTCTTGTTTATAGCTAATGAAACTAAGAGGTTAAGGGTGAACATTTTAAAAGTGCAAACAGAAGATGTTTCCAGAACTGAACCATTTTAATTTGTACCTTAATATACTCAAACAAATCACAGAATTTTTTTTTTCTCCAGCCACATGGGTACCTTTAGCATGGGTTATCACAAGTTTCATTGTACTAAAATTAGTAGCCAAAGCAAAAGAACCAAATACAAATCTAAGTTTGACTTGCTGAGAGCCAATTTCAAATTCGTATCCTGTTCCTTAACATTAAAACAATCTTTTGGAAGGGATCCAATGGAATTGCTCAATAGAAATTCACACATTCAAATTCTAGTATTGCTAAACATGTTTTAATCAGTGACAAAGTCAGCAAAGTGTATCTGAAGTCAAACCTGAGAGGATATGCTATTGTCTTCAAGCATTTATTTTATTGTTAAGTTCTAGAGTTGTAAAGTATTTAACTGCCAATAATTTATTTGGGAATTCTAAATGAAGAATATACAATATGAGCCTATAATGCAAGACCGTAAGGAGTCTTGTAAAAAGATCTTCACAATATTGTAATAGAGAAATATTCTGTACAAATTCTGAAATATGATAAAGTGAAATCACAGTGTGCTGGAATAGCAACTAAAATTCTCAATTATCAGAACAACTGATAACCCCAAAAAATGTTGTGATATTTCATAGATTAATTCACACTGGAAGCCACAACAGCTCTGTATTCAGACTGACTTGCTTATGGCTTTGCCCAGTTTAGCCTTAAAAAATATGGAAAGGATGTGGATTTTACAACCTGTGCTACCTATTCCAGCTCCTCAATGTCCTTAGGGTGAATTTTATTTGCAGGTGCCAAATCAGAACCTCACCTCTTTTAGGCTGTGACCACTGTCTCTGTTCCTCCTGCCATGTACCCCTGTGCAGGGCCTGGACATGTGTTCTTGATAACTTCTCAGGTATCACCTTGTGAGGTATGCATCCCCTGAGCTTTCTGATGTCCAGGCTCTGAAAAGCCATTTCTCTCAGCCTCTCCTTACATGCTCTAAACCCCTCATTTTCCTGGCTTTCCAACAAATTAGATTCCATTTACTCAATCTGTTTGGGGAACCAAAACTGGATGGGTGTATCCAAAGTGGTGGCCTAAAGAATACTGAGTTTTGGCAGCCCACTGGCTCTGCTTCTGCTCATCCAGCCTAGCATGCTGCTGGCATTTGTCACTGCCAGTGAAGCCTGACATGCTGGCTCGTGTGTCACAATGTGCAGGTCTCTTCCCAGGAAGTCACTCCCCAGCCCATCCTGTGCCAAGGGGTAGGAAGACGCATTTATCCTTGTGGAATGTCATGGGGTCCATTCCACCAGCCTCTCTCAGCTGCAGAGCACTGCCCTCACATGTGTCAATTACTCCCACAACGTGATGTCACATGCAAATTTGATGAGAATACACTTCATCTCTTCCTCCAGATCAAGGTACTAAACAAAACAGGTCCCAGTACAGTACTCCGCATGTAACTCGTCTCCAGGTGGAATACAAACCACTAAGTGCGATGGCTTGAGCCTGACAATCATGCTTAAAGCCTGGATAAACTGAAGATAAATGATGGTCCAACTGCCATATGCAATATTAAATCTGATCTGATGGCATTTACAGTTTCAGGAGTACACAAAAAGGTCTCATGATTAAAAATAAGTATATAAAAGATGCTCAGGAACTTCACACAAGGCTATTTTAATTACTGCTTAAGGAAAAAAAGAAAACAAAACTGAACACAAAACAAAACCAACTTCAGTAGATTTCTTCCTAATAAGGAAGAAAACATATGACTAAAGAAAAATATGTTTACATATGAAACATACATGATTAATGTGTTTAAGTTTCAAAATCTGTAAATACAGTCCATGAAAATAAAAATTAATTTCATCACCCAACCAAGGAAACCTAAAGTCATTATGCACCTTATACATGAGTCATGAAATAGGAAAGTCTTCACACTGCAACAAACAAAGCAAAACAAATAATTTCTTAAAACGAAGTTTAAAGTTATTTATCAATTTAATTGATTCAGTTATATTATACCTATACCACAGATACATTGACCCCTACTTATGGGATTTCTAGTTGAGCAAATCTCTACCCACAGAAAACAACACTTGCTGAGAATGGGTTATACTGTGGAGTATTTTTTCATTCTTATAACTGTGGAGTTTTTTCATTCTTATAACTGGTTGTTAAGTCACAGAGACAAATACCTAACAGATTTTAGATATTTCTTACTATTACCTTTCCCTGCAGTGATTACTGTAGCTGCCATAAAGAATACATACAACTGCACTGAGAAATTCAATTGAGACAGCTGACATAGAAAAAAATAAAATCTCTAACTTGCAACTTTAAACACCTCTGACCTACAGGCATACTGAACACTGGAAAATGAATGTATAGGAATATTGATACTGTTGGGTATTGCCTACATAAGAAAGAGAAAATCATTACTATTAAGCATCTATTTTCCCAGGAGAAAGAATTAATTATAATGTATATATGTAAATACTCTATTTTAACACTCAGCCCCACAAAGCAAGGGTAGATACTCAATTAGCAACTTGTGCATACAAAGACACAGTTTGTACACCCATTATCAGGCAGAGGTACACTCTGTACATTGATAGTTATAATGTAATCTTATATATGTAACAATACTTTTAAAAAAACAGCAATAAAATACAAAGTAAAACCAAAACACTTTTCAAATGTGGTATCTATTTGCGGCAGATCAGTATAACAGAAAGAATGATCACCAATTTTTATGTCCTAAGGAAACAAGGCAGTTATACAGTGCAATACCTCCCTCCACCTCCAGATTTGTTGAGCCTATTTGACTCAGCAGAATCTGATAAAGTTTCAAGGGTAGCTATGCTCCTAGAAACTTCATTTCAAAGATCAAACAACCACAGAGAAAAAGCACAAAGCATTCCAAGTGTAAGAGAAGCAGACATTAGCAAAATTACCAAATCTGACAAGCACACAGACTAATGAAACAGACTAATGAAACTTCACTCAGCAATCTCCACCAGAGGCAATGATTTCCAGGGGTCCAGGTTAAGCAGCCTGGCTCAGAATGTCAGTAAAACCCTCTGCTCTATCAGTAGAAACTTCATCTTATACAGAAAATATTTGAGCTCAATTTGTATTTGAGGTTTTTCAGTGTAGCACTCTGAGCAACCACCTGTACAGTTCTTGGCCAGTTTAGATAATCTCATCTATTCTGATCCCTTCTAGTAACAAACTGCTCAAATCCTACATTTAAAGAAGTGGAACTGAGCAAACATGCTCACACACTGTTATGGATTACACCAATCACTGTATTTACTCCACCTCATCTCAACAACTCTAAAAATAACCTTTTTGAAATGGTTTCCTATGCAAAAAAGATTGTGTGATTCAAAGACATGTATGAAGATACCAAGAAAAGTTTGGGGTGAGGGGATGGAAACAGTAGAAGATCTGAGAGGAGGACGACACCCACCTCTGGAATACCTGTTCTCAAAGAAATTGTAGCCACACAAGGGAGAAAATGTTTTGAACACTGACAGGTTTCTCCCAATAGTTTCTAATTCTGCCAGGCAGCTTCCAGAACTGAATGCAGATGCCTGTGTATCTTTGCCAAATTATTTTGTGAATGGACTGTTGTTTCAGCTGTCTGAAAAGGGAACTTGAAATAAAAGGTTACAGTTTTGATAAAAGGATTTTAAGTACCTGGACATCACTTAATTACTACTACACTTCAACCCAGATCAAAGAACTTGGATCAAGCTAAAAAATCCCTCTATAATAATAATATAAAGGAGGCTATGGAAGTGCTAAAATAAGTCTCATGTTTTAGCATATTAGGAAATAAAAATTTTTAAATCCTCAGCTATTTAAAAGCTTTCTTCATGTGACCTTCCCTGCTGAACATCTCAACAAGTTTCCCACACCTGAACATCCCAAGAATCTAAAAGTTGAAAATACTTGCACCTCTTACATAAAATGACCATACTCAGAGAATGACTTTGTAGCTATTAAGCTTGCTGTATTTAACAACATACATTCTTTTTCTAATTTACCATGTAACAAGAACAGAACAGTAGCTCTTCAAAATGCCAACACCTCAACAGTTACTGTGTGGCTTATCACTGAACACCAAGTTATCTCATGTTTTTGTCAAAAACATCACAAACTCAACCTAACAGAAACCCCAGTTGATTTCACTTGTTACCTCCAGCGTCAGACTGTAGCACACTGACACAACATAGCTTTAAACTAATTCCTACCTTGTCTCAACTCTTATCACAAGTTCCATACTGCCAAATTTCAAACATTTTTCTCTGAGCCTCAGAGGGAAGAGAACAGAAGATTAATGACAATACTGTGGAGAAAATAGGACATGGGTTTGTAAATACAATGGGTTGTTTCACATTAGTCCAATGAAGAAAAATTATTCTCACACTGGGTTTGCATTCATCATCAATTAGAATTTTTCACAACAAACCCAGAGCATCCTGCTGAACCCAAATCACAGCTGGCAATCCTGCAGCCCAGTGAGGCAAGGCAGCCACTGCCTTTGAAAAAGCTCCCTTCATTGCTTTAGGGAAACACCAAGAGGAGCAAGAATAATAAGCTGTTGTCCTGACAACCTTACAAAATAAAACCAAGGCTTACTTTACTACAGCAGAACACTACAGACAACCTGATCACTGTAAACTGCTCCTAATTCTTCAAGAGCAGCTGGCAGTGCAATAAGCAAGACCAGCACAGCAAAATACATATGCTTACTTACACACTGTTGATGATATGCACATGAGGCATGAGAATGCATAAACAGACACAGCCACACTCTTCTGGTCTTTTTTTCTCCTCACACTTATTTTTCCACTTTGTGTCACACTAGTATTACAATGGTGTTTCAAGCTAAAACATATCAGGTATTTATTTTCAGTGCTGAGAAGCCAGAAAAACACAAGAAGCAGTGGAGTGCTCTTTTCCTTGAATGCACTTTAGGTATCTAAAAGTAGGAAGTAATCAGTTTTGAACAGAAGGCCACAAATGAGAACAACCAGAGAAGAAGAATGATTAAATAACTTGCAACTCTCAGGTTGAAAAAATAATCAAAACAAACCTGGAAAAACCCTAACTGACTGAAATGTCCTATCTTCCACAAACACCTTCTTCACAAAATATAGGAAATGGAGCTGCTTTTTTGCAATTACTATTTTGCTAACTATGCATTAATTTCAGTACTTCTTTTTACTCCCCCACATGAAAGGGAAAAAACTAGCAAAAAATATTTTAACACTATGTGCACTTATAACACATACTTTAGAATGTTTCACTCCACCCTTATTCACCTTAATTGCCATTTCACTGTCACATCCTTTCACAATTTATCAGATTTGACTGAAGTGACTGTAAAAATCCAAAATGGAATACAGAGTGGCGCAGAAATTCCTTTCCATCTCATATATATGGAACAAACAAGTGTAAAAAAGAAAAGGCAACTCAAAACAAAACACCAAAAAAATTCCACATCACTAGAAAAATTGTATCGAGGTATTAAAAGACATTTTATTCCATTTAAATTAACCTGCCACAGAATGCCTGATGTTCTCAGAGTACCTTTCCTAATAAAAACATTTTAAGTATTGTAATCTGCTGTTCCTGTAATTTGTAAAATGGTTCTGTCATTTCACCACAGTTTGTATCAGGTTTAAAAAAAAGTTGGTGAGGCTAAAGGGAAATGGAAGGGCAAATTGATGAGTTTTATGAGAGCTTTGTATCTTTAGTCTTTTAGGCAGTCTTTGAAGCATAGGTATTCCACAATATGACTTTTCAGGTGTAAGTTATGTGAAACCAATTTGATGGGATTTATGTTAGAGGACACATGATACACATAAATGCAGGCAGGCATTATCACAATCCACAGCCACTACGCCAGTGAGAATTCAGGCAGCCAAGGGAGAGGGGGAGGAAAGAACAAACAGCAAACAATACAGGAGCATTGCACAAATATCTGCAGAGCTGGGTATGCGGCTCTGCAGGATCCAGCACAAAAAATGAAGACATTATATAAGAAAAGACTCAAAGTCAATGGCAAAACTCCAAGTCCTGTGCTCAGAATTTTATTTGAGCTGCCGAGGGGGAGGGGCAGCCAGACAACTTCAGCTACTGCCACCTTCCAGCCTCCCAGCTGAGGAAGCCAATTTACTACTGCTCCTCTAGCCTCCTTCTACATTCCCTCTCTTTCAAAAAATAGCTCCTCTAGCCTCCTTCTACATTCCCTCTCTTTCAAAAAATAGAAAAAATATGGTATCTTTCTACATTACATGTCACAGCTTAAAAAAAAACCCAGAAAAAGTAGTTACAGGTCTTTTTCCAAAGTAACACAGAATCCCCAGTTAACAGCACTAAAATAAATGCCTACTTCATTTCAAACATCTACAATTCTTAAAATGTCTTACAAGCATCGAATCCAATGAAGCTGTTTGCCTGCATGTCCAAAGAGATGGGACAGCAGCTGCTTACATTTATTACATGTTCAGAACACTACCTCCATAAGGATCCAAGACATTTTTAAAACAAAAACTTTAATTATGTATGCACTGCTCATTATTTAAGAAATTCCAGAAAACCAGAAGAATCCACTTATAAATACTGAGTAGCTAACTGCTGATGTAATTACAGTTTCATGATCCAAACAAGAGCATACATATCTTCTAGCAAGAACTATGGTGCAAACTAATCACAGTGACATTTCTGCCTACTGCTGTCCTGTCTAACTAAAAACTAGAAGAGTATCACCAATTATAATAATCCTTTTCAATCTTCTGCTCATTCAATTATGCCTCAAAGTGGCTTCAAATCTGGGGTCAGTGCTTTACTACAAAGGAAGGCAGGTTCTCTTTCATTTACTTCTGTCAGGATAAATCAGATGTTTAACATTAAGTTTGCTCTTTCACAACAAACTAAAAAAAAGAAAAATAAAAGACAGCTATTCATGTGAAATCCTCACAATTCTTAAAAATCTAACCAGTCGTATGACATCATCACTGAACGTCATCAGGAATTAATGTTATCCTTAATGAAATTTATGTAAACAACTAGTGTTTAACAAACAAACAAACAACTGTGAAACATACTTTCAATCTACTAAATACAAATTCCCGTATAAATTCTTCCTATTGGATTATTTGATTTGGTAGACAGTCCTCACACTCTTCTCTCAAAATTCAGGTGGAAAAACCAGGGTTGAAAAGGACTATGAGGGGCAGCCCTACCTCAAACTTCATTAACTGTCCAGATTCACAAAAGGATGAAAATTGTGCTGAAAATAAAGAAATAAACTGAAGCTGATCTTAACTTTGCAAGAGGCAACATCTTCAAGAATCAGATACAAATTATGTTACCTAATACAAAAAAAATTCTACTCTGAGGACAATATTGCAACATACAGAAAATAAATAGCCACCTCCCCTTTACTGATCCACAACCCAACTTACCCAAACATTTTAAAATTGCAAAGCATTTTAAAGTGCAAAGCAAAAATCACATGGAAAAAGAGCACTTGTCAAACCCTGATTTCATTTCAATCTGTAAAAACAGCTACTGTTGGTAATCTTGGATGACTAACGTGAGAAACTAGATAACCCAGTGCCCCACCCTCTTTCCACAATCTGTAACTTGTCTTATCATAAGAGCATAGCTTTTCTTCTTCTGTGTTACCAAACTAGATCTCTCAGCAGTAAAAGGCAGGAACCTACTGAAAATATTTTAACATACAACCATCTAAATATAATCCTAACTCCAGCCAAGGCAAGGAGAAAATACTTCCTTTCTCCTGCAGTTTGAACAGGTGATCTGCAGATAAAGAGCTTAGGTGCAATGCCCATGTCCAGTATGAAGCGGGAAGTGAAAAAACAAACTGCCTCAATTCAGTCACAAAAGTCAAAAGCAGCAAAAAAAAAGGGGGATGATTTTGCCATCTGTTTGACCACTGCTTTGCTTAGTTCCTCATTTGACTCTCTTCATTTGCAAGAGTATTTCACAATGCACTTGAGTAATGGCATGTCATAAATGCCTACAAAAAGAAGACCATATTATCTTTCTTTCAGGAAAATGAAATATAAACCTTTAAAAATACTCTGATATGTACAGTAAGCAAATACCAGCTACAAAGAACTGAGGTTTTGTTTAGTTCTAAGCTCCACATTATATCCTTGGCATATATGAATGAAATGATCTTTAATTGATCCAACAGGATTGGTGAAACAGTCTGGCATCCTTACAAGCATTCCTTCTGGTTCCATCTAAGTGCTACACGACCTGCTAAGGTAACCCACTGGGCATGCAAAACCAAGACAATACATTCAGAGATCTCTCTAAATCTAGCTTTATATGAATGCTACATGAATTATAAATCAACTGTTGTGGACCCTAAGTGATGTTTAAATATCTATAATGCATTAGAGCTCTTGATGATTTAAACATGTTTGCATTAATAATACAAGATATTTCAAAGATCAAATTTGAAGATTTAAGAATTTCAGAGCCACCACTGAAGAAGCGAATGGAGGGCAAATAATACATTCCCACTGACAAAAGGCACAGTTTTGTAAAAACACAAGAAACACAGTAATAAGGCATCAAGTCTAGGCATTTCTATATCCAGCAGGCTGTGAAGCACTATGTTTCTGAATCCAATTCCAAAACGTTTCAGTCTAAGGTAGCCAGGTTCAGAATCTAGGGGGAAAATAGCTGAACAGACAATATTAATGCACTACGGTCCCTTTTAAAATAAATCCATCAAACTAAGTAACAACTGAGACTGAATTATTTGTTTTTCCCCATTTTCAAACATCCTGCGTTATCCAGCTGCTTTCCTTTATAGCAATGTAAATATTATGCAGAGTTACCTTCCAACTAAACAAACTTTCTTTAGATGTTAGTAACACACATGTAAAATAAAGTCTAAAGAGGCAACATAAGCTAATCAAAACAACAAATTCTGTCAGCTAGTAGGCAAGTTTCAGATCTGCTCGTGTCTCATCGGTGCAGAACTGACCAGAAGATAGTTTACTATTCACGTGAAAAAAAATAATAAAATAGACAAACACAGAAATAGCAGGCTGCAGGGACAGATTACATGCTTTCCTTCCCTGCAGGATAGCTGATATAAGAAAGCCATCTAGTGTTAACTTTCAGAAGTGAAAACTGCGCACAAAAGAGCTCGGGAAAATTTACATGTGCAATTCTCTTTAACTTTGCATGTCTTTTGCATCATAAAAACAAATAAAACTCGTTTCCTCTAGAAACGAGGCTAAAAGCAAGTATTCAAACTACCGATGTATTAAAATAATGCAGCACCAAGCACTAAGGTAGTTTACTGACCTACTTCGTGAACCTTAACAGCCATAGCTGAGATTTGTCAGCTTCGGAGTTGCCTTTGTCAAGGCTGTGTAACGCTACTTCCCCATTCGCAGGGGCTCGCACGGCGCAGCCGAGCGCTGCCGCCCAGCACACAAGGGCTGCGAAGCCACCAGCATCAAATCCTAGGCAAAGTTGAGCCGAGCTGGCTGCTATTTAACAAACCGAACGTCAACTTTGGAGAACGGACCCCTGAACAGCTCTGGGAGATAGCAAGATAACAAAGAGTGCAAAAGGATGCAGCCTGCGCCCTGCATCCAGCAAGCAAAAAAAAAAGGGGGGGGGGATTTAAATCATTTAAGGAAACTGCACGGGCTGGAGAGGCTTCTCCTCTGCTACCCCAAACGCTTGGCGGTCCCCGCTGCACCGTGCCCGCTCTGAGCAGCAGCTCTCCCCAGAGATGTCCGATCCGGGCAAACTTACTCCGCGATTGCCATTATTCTTGGAGTGAGACTCGGAGAGGGGAGCGGGGGGCTCGGGCTGCCTCACTCGGCGGCAGAAGCGCCCCGCAGGTGACTGCGACCCGGCGGACGCCCCCGCGGCCATTCTCCACGGGGCGGATCGCATCGCTATGTATAAAGGCGACGTGCGGAGCCCGCCGCGCCGGGGCGGGGTGGCTGCGGCCGGGGCGAGGACGGGGCGCCGCTGGGGACCGGGGGCCGCCAGGGAAGTGGGGCCCGCGCCTCCCCGCTGCTTTCCCACCCCCCTCAGCCCTCCGTCCTGCAGCGCAGACCGGAGAAGCCGAGCCTCCTTCCCAAAGGCACCTGAGGGAAGAAGAGATGGGTCTGCCCTCACAGCACCCCCTTCCCTGAAGTGCTCCCGAGCCCTTCCCGGGAGGGAAGGCACTCGCACGCCCGCGGGGCACGGACGCGGTGGCGGGCGCCGCTCCTTACCTGGTGCTGCCGCGGCCGCCGCTGCTGCCCGCGCTCCGGCTGCTCCGGCCGCGGGACCCCCATGCCCCCCGCGCACACGGGCTGCGCTCCGCTCCCTCCCGCGGGACCCGCCACCCGCGGCGGCCCGGAGCCCTGCACACAACCGGGGGCCGTGCGCTGGGGTGCTGCGGGGTGCTGCGGGCTGGCGTGAGCGCCGCTGCTCCTCCTCTCCTTCCCCCGCCACCCCTTCCCGGCGCTCCCCCACGCTCCGCCCGGCGCTGGGTCTGGAGTGCGGCTCCGCCGCCGGACGGGAGGGCGGGGCGGCGGCGGGAGGGCGGGGGCAGCAGCGACACTCACACCCGCGCTGCCGCCCCGCACGCCGCGGCCCCGCCCGCCCGCCCCGCCTCCAGCGGCTCCGCCGGCGCGGCCCCGGGGACCGCCAGCTCCGCTGTCGCGCATCCCGAACCCCGGGCCCCGCCTGACACCGCCTCCCCCGCCGCGGCGGGGTGCGGGAGGGATCCCCGGGGCTCCCCGGGGACGGGCGGCCAGCTTGGGATCGGAAGCGAGCAACAGGTGGGGTGCGGGACGCAGCGAGGCAGAGCATGGGGGCCCGGGAAGGGCCCTCCCGTCAGCGAGCCGGGGAGCGCCCCGTCCTTCAGCCCGCCCGCGCCTCCCAGCCGAGTGCGGCGGAGCAGCGCCGAGGCAGAGCGGCCCGGCACCTGCCCCTGCCCCGCACGGGCACTCCTCTTCGCCTTCAAGACCCTGGACAACGCCGCCAGGCCCGGGCGCTCTCAGCCCCTGCCCTTGCCCCTCTGCCGCCCTCGGGCTCCTGAGACCCCCGGCTCCTTCCCGCGGGAGCTCCCCGAGTGGCGGGCAGCGGGGTGACCGGGACTCTGTGTCATCCTACAGGCTCTGCATTGCCTCTGCGAAAGTCCGTCTGAGAGCCCCTGGGCTTGCAGCGGGACTGCTGTGTCCGCACCCCTTTAGTGTGCGCTCTTACCCACACCTTGAAACCGGAGATAGCTATAGAGAAGAAACACATAGCAGTGGAGTTCTCAGAATTGCCCTCTGTGCTCTTAAGTCTCCTGTGCACACTCTTAAGTTTCACGTGGGTCAGGAGTTTGGAGCTTTCCCTCTGTCTTGTGCAGCCCTGAACAGGTTAGTTTGCCTGCCAAATAAGCCATGGCTAGATATCCACATTTCCTCCACCTCCCCCACATGTTCTGGTAAGCAAACCAAAAGCTGTTTTCAGAATTTAAATTTCCCTATTTCTGCTCTGCAGGCTAGTTCTGCAAAGAGCTGTATCTGTAATCATAGGACCCACTTCTACATAGAAGTTGCAAAATAGAAGATGTTATCAGGACTAATGTGGCTGCTCCCATCTGCTACCCCAAATGACGAGGCCTGCAATACTATTGGAATAAAGTCTACTCCTACAGAACCCTACAGAAACAATCCAGGATTCTTTTATGTTTTTCCAGTCCTCTCTTGCTTTCTTTCCCCTCCGCCCATACGCACATCTCATGGGTAAGTAACTTTCTGGTTGTACCAGTTCACTCAGCTCTGGCAAGCAGGCTGGATGTTGACATTTACAAGTATTCCACTGCCTAGTAAACTTCTCCTCATTGCCTGCCTTTTGCTGGAAGCAGAGCAGAAGCCTACAGTGGAAAGGAACTGCCACGTGTATGCTAAAGATCCAAAGGCCAAGTTTTGGGTTATTGCATCTAACGGTTCCTTTAATGCACATTTTACATCAAGAAACACAGTCCACAATCATAAATGCAGGCTTAGGTTGATAGGTTCATGCAGGCTTACTAGAACAAACTTTGAGGTGTCAAGATTAAAAGCACTGGCAAGCATTACATTCATTAGTTAGGGTTTGGATGCCTGCTTGAGTGTTATTGTTTTGGTTAAAATGTTATTTTAGAATGTTACCATTTCTACCCAAAATCACTAGTCTAGTTAGGCAGCAGACTGCCTCTGTACTGACAGGACCACAGAAATAATATTATTATTGTCCTAACAAAAAGCCTCAGAAAAATGCACCACAAGTGAAAGGAACGGTGTATTTTTCACTTTGTCCTGTTATAGGCAGTGTCTTTCCTGGAAGGTTCACTCCTTTAAAACGGAATGAAACGACAAAATGACAGAAAAATATAAGTGGAAACAGAGGGAATCGGGAGAGGTGTGAGTGGGCACAGAGTATGGCAGGCAGTGCTTGTCTCATTTCCGTGCTGACCAAGTCCTCAGTGCTAGAGGGCTCTGGCTGCTTGTTCCGATGAGTCCCCCTCACTCCGAGGACGGGCTCCGCAGCAACTGCTCAATTTTCTCTCCTTGTTGTCATTCCTCTCGCTCGCCGCATCTCTTGCGCCGAAGGGAAGCTGGGAGAGCAGCGCACGGAGGGAAGCTGGGGAGCAGAGCTGCGGGAGCAGAGCACGGAGGGAAGCTGGGGTAGCAGATCTGGGCGAGCAGAGCACGGAGGGAAGCTGGGGAGCAGAGCACGCAGGGAAGCTGAGGGAGCAGAGCTGGGGGAGCAGCGCATGGAGGGAAGATGGGGGAGCAGCGCACGGAGGGAAGCTGGGGAGCAGAGCTGCGGGAGCAGAGCACGGAGGGAAGCTAGGGGAGCAGATCTGGGGGAGCAGCGCACGGAGGGAAGCTGGGGAGCAGAGCTGGGGGAGCAGAGCGTGGAGGGAAGCTGGGGGAGCAGAGCTGCGGGAGCAGAGCACGGAGGGAAGCTGAGGGAGCAGAGCTGGGGGAGCAGAGCATGGAGGGAAGCTGGGGGAGCAGAGCTGGGGGAGCAGAGCTGGGGGAGCAGAGCTGGGGGAGCAGCGCACGGAGGGAAGCTGGGGAGCAGCGCACGGAGGGAAGCTGGGGGAGCAGAGCTGGGGGAGCAGCGCACGGAGGGAAGCTGGGGAGCAGAGCTGGGGGAGCAGAGCTGAGTGAGCAGCGCACGGAAGGATGCTGGGGGAGCAGCACACGGAGGGAAGCTGGGGGAGCAGAGCTGGGGGAGCAGCGCACGGAGGGAAGCTGGGGGAGCAGAGCACGGAGGGAAGCTGGGGAAGCAGAGCACGGAGGGAAGCTGGGGAAGCAGAGCTGGGGGAGCAGAGCTGGGGGAGCAGCGCATGGAGGGAAGCTGGGGGAGCAGAGCTGAGTGAGCAGCGCACGGAGGGAAGCTGGGGGAGCAGCGCACGGAGGGAAGCTGGGGGAGCAGCGCCGTGGCTCCCCATCCCCCGTGGGGCCGGCGCTCGGCCCCGGGAGCGCCGCCCGGCGAGAGCCGCCCTCGGCCGCCAGGGGTCCTCTGGCAGCCGCCCGGGGCCGCGCTCTGGCTGCGCTGTGCTCAACTCGCCCGTGCAGTGCCTGACCCACCTCTGGCTGCGGCTGATTCTCTCCCGCCTGCACCCTCAGTGCAGCTAAATGGTTCTTTCATAAGCTTGGCTACATTTCACGTGCAAACTTAGGAAGGCGGTAGCGCACTGTACTAATAGCAGCAATATTTTGTATGCTAAGAACAATATTTGCATATACTTACTCTGTTTTCTTTTAAAGGATCGTTTTAGAAAGCACTTTGGATGCAAATCAGCTTCCTCCAAGAATATTTCATTGTTTCACCTACTATCCTAAAGAGCACTATGCTTAAAAAACCCTGACATCTTATCTGTAAGTCATGGCATTTCCTTATCCTCTGAAAAAATGCTACTCAGTCCTTACCGACTGCAGTGGTGAGATTAACTCCTTCCTGCACATAGGGTGCATTCACCCCTCTGCATACTGTCCTGTCTAAAGGGACTTCATCTGGATGTGAGAAATGCTTAGGCGTTCTGCTGTGGGGTGCCTCCAAGGCTGACATCCACCATTAAAGAACAGACAAACTGTGGTAATGCCTGTGAATAAAAAAAAAAAAAAAGATTTCTCAGCTAACAGAATGTACTTCATGATGGAACTGTGATAACTGACTTACTTAACAGGTCTAACATTTACAGCCAACACACTAAATGGTATTTAGGTTGCATTCCCAAAAATAATCATTACCTGTGTCTTGACAAGATCCAGCACACTGATACGTATTAGGGTTTTGCTGTTAGGACAGTCTGGAATATTGCTGTGATCACTGCTTTGCTTTTTTTTTCCCCCTTTATTTATTTTTTTACTTTTTCCCCCCTCTCTGACTCCTTTTCCTTCTCTCTCACTCTCCTCTCACTCCTACAGTATCATTCCTTTTGGCTTCCAGGCTACCATCTGTGTACCCTCAGGGAGTCAACAAGAGAGGAACAAGGGCCAGAAACCAGAACACAGGTGAAAAGAGGTAAACAGAAGCTTCTTGCAATAGTTAAGGAATATTCAAGCCTCAAAAGCACAAGAGCAAATGGGGCAAGAGGAATCTCTTGCCCAAATTAAAAAACTGATAAACCTATAATTGAAATTGGTGGGGGGAAAAAAAGAGGACTCTGACTTTCCATTCAGGTTCTAATTCTTGCAGGATGCATGTATTTATTTGAATCACCTAAGTGAAGGACACTTGCTGCAGATTTGGGATAAATCACAGCAGGACAGTTCAGCCTTTGACAATATGGATCCAGAAGCAGCTCAGCTACACAAATAACATGCAAGCAGAAATCAGACAGAAGACATCCCACAGGCTACAGGTTGGGCAGCTCCTATTAAGACGGGTGCCAACTTTTTCCTGCAGTACATTTTCTTCACTTCTCCTGTTCATATTTAACTTCAAAGTGCCCAGCTCAGCCACATGTAAAGCTAGTCTTCAGGCACTGTTAACACACAAGGAATTGTTCCAACATCACCTACTAACTGTTTGTTTCCAGTGACATAAAGACAACTCTAACAACAAAAGTGGACTTTTTCATTCGTTCTTAGGGAAGTGGGTCCAACTGGGATCTTTGGAAGTGGTATGGGAGGTGGAAAAGACATCCGGTAGCAACATGACGAGGCTTGTTTTGCTGACACAAGGTAAACAGAAATAGGCAAGCTGAAGAAAGTTTAGGTTTGTTTCCTCAGCCTCGGGCATAAGCCTAGAATCCAGATGAAGTAAGCGCGTGCTGAGCACAAGATTTCACTGATGCATAAAGATGTCATCTCACTCACAAATCTTTTTGCTGAGGTTGCTCAGTATTTCCTGATGCAGTTAACAAGGTGAGGTGCTCTGTTTGGGAATCCTGGCTAGGTCTTTGGAGCAACTTCAACTCTCTCTGGTAAACTAGAGGAAAGCTGTGAGCAGTAGCAGCAAGGCAGTTCTGGCTTCACAGGCTCCCAGTGAATCACCATGCCATCTGCAGGCAAATCCCCGGACTCCATGTTTCCACAGATCCAGCAACCCTGGAGCCACACTTGTATAGCCTGGTGAACACAAGAGCTCCTGTTCCAGTAATCACTATGATTTGGCAGTTTCTTGTACCTTAGAGTAGGCTGAGTAGATTTTTTTCTTCTAACCCCAAGCTGCCCTTTCATTTGAACATTATATGGGTGAAACCATGTACTCACACTCTGTAAAGTGCTTATTTTACATGCTGCTGTCAAAGTGCAAGCAGAGTTTACCACAATACTAATATTTCATCCCAGTGGCTTCCCTAAGATACGAGCAATTCAGTGAAACAAAACATCCTCTGTATCCTCTGAAACTAGTTTTGAAAGCCCAGATGGCAGAAAATACCATTGGTTTTAATTAGCAATATCCTTCACGTGAATCCCCTATTAACCAAAAGAGCATACTATATTTCATCTCACTTCCTCTAGTTTACTTACTACTGCCTCTCTTCTCTGTGGTTTACCAGCAGGAAACCACTGGAGGGGACATACCCAGATAAGATTAAACATAATATTATCATCTTTACTATAACCAGGCTGACAGCTTTTTTTGCTAGACGCTGAAATGAGATTCACAGCCACTTTGGCTTCCATTCACTGTGGAAAGAAATCATTCTTAAAAGTCCACAATACTTCAATAATTCCTGAACTATTTCACTTGTGACAGACCATTTTATTTTATTTCTTTGTTTTTGTTTTTTTTTTCACTGAAATGCACTTCAGACAGTAATCCAGGTTCACCCTAGTTGAATGTAATATGGAAGTGGAAGTAGGGTGTCCTGGAAGTGGATGTATCTCCAAGGGTAAGACTGTCACAGAGCAAGGTTGCTGTGAGTGCTGCTCTGCTGAGGAACTATTGGAAAGTCACCAAGTGGCTTCTTTTAGTGGCAGTGGGACAAGAGTATGCCTGGCTCCATACATTTCTACCTCAGCTTTCCTCTGAGGGTCTTTTAATGGATACAAAACCTCAAGAGTACATTTGAGAAAAAAGAGAAGCAGACATCAGAAGAAACAAAGATATTTTTTTCTTGCCCCATGCTAATCTCATTCTGCCTTGGATATTCCCAGTCCAAATTCTTTATGCCTTGTCATGCTGGTTAACATATAAACTCCCTGCAGCAGCGTGAGTAGAGCTGCATAAAGCCTGTGACATTTCCTGCCATTGTGTATATCACTTTTCACTGAAACTGGAGCAATATTAACCAATAGTTAACATGGATAGTCACTTTCTACTTGCAAAATCTCCCACAGTTTTTTACGGGATCAGTATTGTTCTGCAGCTCTGGCAGAATGCTGCTGTGGTCTTTATCAGAAACCTTCAGCGTCTTGAAAAGACATCTCTAATCCCTTAGCTGCTCCACAGATACCGAGACCACATTAATTCCTAAGGAATTTCTCCTGCCAGGTAACAGAAAGTTCACCCAGTAAGGGAATCTCCTCACAGTAAATAGGTTGCAACATCCAACTGCTGAGGAGGGAGGGGAAAAAATTGGAGTAAACTGGCATGACGAGGCGTGTGAATGAAGTCAGCCAGGGAGAAAAGACAGTCTAGGCATCAAAAGACAGGCTGCTTCAGCACATCTCCAGGGCAACTTCTGCTAGCAACTCTCTTCGTGTCTGCATCTTAGGTCAGGCAAACTGATAATATGCACTAAAATTCCATTATAATTATCATTGAGTTCAGTTCTTAACATGACCACTCCTCTTCTTTTTTTGGGTATTTTGTTGGTTTTTTTTTTCCCTGGTTGCTATTAATTTTACAAGCATGTCTTCTGGGACTGACATTTTCCAGACATGGTATTAGCACATGACAAGTTTTGAAAGATGAAAGAAAATCAGCAGAGCAATTTAAGCATGTAAAGATTATTTTCCACATGGCCTGGGCAAAACTTTTGCACTTGATGTAGCTCCAAAAAATCTGAAGTTAGAAATGAAACAAAATTATCTTTTAAATATACTTAGTTCTTAATGGAAAAATGTTCAGAGCTAATTTTTTAAGACATTTGAAGGTTTTGGCATTTTTTAGTTGGCAGTTTTACTATGTTTGTTAAATTTTCAATTTAAGATGCTCTAATGAGATATAATTGGATGGGTTGTTTATCAAATAGAATAAAAGATTATACATATTTAGACTAGACTAGATTATATATATTTATACTAGTTCTTTCAATAACTGAGGTAGGGTGAAGAAGAGAAAGCACTATGAAATCACTATTGATCTCACACACCAAACTAATTTATTTGGGAAAGACTTAGGACAGTACTGAGAAGTATGGAAAATCCATTGATAGATAGAGAAATTGATCTTTGTTAGGGATTTTCTACTAGAAGAAAATTAGTTAATACCTTTTCAACGTTCCATAAAGTCCAAGACTTTAAAGCTCCAAAGGCCCATTTTTGATAATCTACTCTGACCTCCTCTATATGACATGTCATTGAACTTCTATGAGTTAATTTTTGTTTCAACTACGTGTCTTCTAGAAAAATTTCCAGTCATTATATACATATTCTCACTAAAGAAAAATTCACTGGAGTCCTTGGTACATTGTTTCAATTACTTTCAGTGTTAAAAATGTGTGCCTTATTCCTAGGTTGAACTGTCTACTTTTCAGTTAATGTATCTTGTTATACTTTTGTCCACTATACTGAAAAGTTCATTCATGCTGTGCGCTCAGTGCTGGTACTTACTGACAGTAACTGTGTTACTCCTCAGTCCCTTCTTTTATAAAGGAAATAGATACAGCAATTTAGAGTTTTGTGCTATGATCTGTTTCTCATTTCCCATAATAAATTTCGTGGTTTTTCTCTGAATTGTTTTCCCTCTGAGCTCGTTCTAAATTCCTGAAATGTAGGAGAATGTAGATGCCATACTGTCAAGAACCCCGGGGAGATGCCTTCTGCAAGCAAGGATCTTTGTTAAGTTGCTATTGAACCATTTCTGTTACTTTCAAATTGTGCCATTAGAATCTAAGCTCCTATTCCATCTCACATCTCTCAATTCTCATTTTAAAGTATTCCATTTGAAACAGCAGAAAGGAAACAATCATGACTTATTTTGTGGGCCTATTATATAGCATTGTTCTGCTGACCACCATTTGGAGTGGAAATACAGAATATTTTAATTCACAGGAGGAATCACAAATCTCAAAGAAGTCATTTGTTTTAGCTCACCAAACTATTTCTAGTGTAATCAAAATGCAAATTCACTTACTTTTGATGGTTCTCACATGGCCCAAAGCTGTATTTAACTCTTTATCTTTGGTGTTATGTAGATAGATGATGAAGCCTTTCTTGGATCACGTACACATGAAACACATTTCACTGGTTAATCTGGCCCACATGAGAGAAGCAAAGGTGAATATTCTTGAACCTGGGCCTCCTAATAACCTCAGAACTTTTACTTTTGTTCAGTGCTACAACATCCACTGATAGCACTATTTTCTACAGTTTTCTAGACACACACTTTCTGCTCCTAAAATTCACAAAGGATGCAAACTGAGTATCACAAGATAATCCATGTCTGCTTTTAATTTGGTGCCAGACACTGCTAGTATCTAATGTACCTGCTGGTGGTCTTTGGAGAAGGCACCTCCTTCTGTTCACAGCAGAAAACAGCTGGAAAGAATGATAACTTGGATTTAATTGTTCAAATGCTTGAAGAACCAGGACACACCCTGTACCCACGTAGTGTGTCTCCTGGTATTTTTAACTGATGTATCTTGTCTTTCATCTACCCCACAAGCTGTGGGCATTTTTCACAAATTATCTCTTCTTTGTCATCCACAGCTCCATTTTCTCGTTTTGCAGCCTGCTAAATTGGTAACAGTGTAGCAGGAAAGAAAGAGTTTCTGACTCATCTATCATGAGTCATCTAACAGTTTGGTGAGGTTTTGTTTTTCTGCTATGACTCTGCACCTGGCACTGGGAGTAGTACAACATTACCTTTATGTTTCTTCTGACACTGCATTAAAACTTGTGAATTCATTGAGCATTCTGCTCAGAAATGAACAGGACGCAGAAGAAACCTTGCTAATACCTTCCAGCTTCTTTGTGTTTAAGTTGTGATTCAGACCTGATTTTCTTCTGCACCAATGGGCTGTTTGCACTACTCGCAGCAAGGCTGGGCACCCCAGGAGAGCCAGGGCTTTGCTCAGATGTGTGTCTGTTCTGGGCAGACTCTCTTTGCAGGGGCAACAACAAACTTGAGCAGTAAAAGGCTGGGGTAGTCAGCCCAAGAGGGAACACGACAGCAGAGGCTTTCTTGCTCAGTTTGCTGTGTCACTTTGAGCAGCTCTGCTACCCACAGCAACTCAGGTGGCCACAATGTGCAAAATGATCCAGCCACTAGGAGACACACACCCTCTGCCAGGCCTGGAAAAGAGGTTTTCTGGGCTGTTTGATCCTACTAGTGGGGCACCACAGGGAAATTGTGACAGACACACAAGGCCTTAGCTGAGTGTTGATATTGTCAGTTGTAGCTACTCATTAACTACCTGGGTAATTGAGAAACTTAAGAACAAATCAACTGGTTTGGTTTTTTGTTTTTCTTTTTCCCCTTGGTTCTATCATTTGTTGCCTTTGCTTTTTACATTTTTTGTTAGAAGCTTATTTAATGTGGATTACTGGACTTGACAGCCTGCCACTGTGGACATTGGATAACTGGAACAGACAGACAACCACATAACCTTGCTCTTTTGGTGTGATTGAAAGCTCATTGATGTTGTAGAAATATTTTCATTTTCCTCAGTGCATTTTCTACTGAAGTCTTACAGCAAAATTCTGATAGATAGAAAAGGAAAGAGAGGTAAGGTACACAGCTTTCACAGCTTTTTCTCTTTGCATAAAAAATGTCACACTGGTTCAGAGCTTGGGTACATTTACAAATCACCATGGATTTGATGTAGAGCTGGGCAGGCTGCCTGAGTGCCAGCACAGGAGCTGTGCCAGCCAGGCAGTGCAGGACAGTACCTACCTGAGGGGTAGGTCTGTGCAGTCTGGTAGAGCAACAATCACAGGGTGTGGGGCTTTCAGGGCACAAAGATCCATGCTGGGCTGTATTTAGTCAAATACATTTCTCAGTGCAAACTTGGTCAAAAGCATGTCTTTGCACGGTGCCTCAGGACAAAGCAAACATCTTCATCCCTTTTTTTCATGGTTGTTCTCCTTTTACTTCATTTTACAAGTCCAATGCTGAGAAAATGAAAAGGTCATTCATCCATTAAATAGATCTGTGAAATGGTAGCATTCACCATGGGTTTTTGCCTGTTTGACTGGTTGGTTGATAATGAAATTACTTTCAGCATAATAGCCAAAAATGAGCAGGCATGTGGATTGAGTTTCCAGTTTTTCACAGACTTGGTAAATGAAGTAGTGATACTCAGGTAATCTCCTAATTATTGTTGCTTTGAAAGTTTGGTATTTTGGTAGATACTATCTTCTAAATTTTGTTGAGCAAGAGTGACTGTATTCGGAGACTTCCTCTGGCCTACTTTCCTTTTCACACACACATTACAAAGGGATATTCTGGCTACTCAGAATATCTCCCTCAGTACAGTGAGCTGTACTGCCTCCCACCTGTCAAAACAATGTCACTCCACGATGACTTACAGAAAAGCTGTAAATTGGCTTTTGTTTTTGCACTGTGCTTTTCACTTTTCCCCAAACAGGAACTCCCACCTCATTTTGCATCTGCTCTTCCTGTGGATGGAACCAAGCCCAGATACTGCAGGTGATCCCCCGCTCTCTGCTTCAGATTACTCTAACTTGAGAAGGGTTGGGAAAACAGTTCTGAAGGACCACTGCACCACTCAGTAAAGGAACAAAGACAACTCAAAAAAGGAAAATCCATTTTTGTCTGGTTATTTATTTTGGCAGCCACAAGCTAATTTTAATTACGCCTAATGCCTCATGAAGTGCTGTCTCACAGCCAGTTGAAACAGGCCACTGTTGAAATAATGAAGACATAGTAACATGAGATAATGCTTCTGTGCATACTCCTAAATCTGTCCTGAGCACATCCATCTTTTCTCATGCAAACTGAGGCTCACTCTAGTTAAGTGCTAAATATGGCAAACCAGGTTTAACTGTGTCATCTCTGGCTACCTCCATGAGCACATTTCCTTTCACTGGATGCAATGTGGCAGCTCTGGTGCCAATCTGCCTTGCACTGGTGAAGGAAAGACAGGAGTGTAGAGGAAGACAAAAGCACTTTTAGGGGAATGAAACCTTCTTGCAGAATGGCTTAGCAAACCCCAGCATAGGAGATGTTAATTCTGCAATCTGCCCCTGGCTGTGTGGACTAGTCAGAGTCTTGTGTTTTCAGACAGAAACATAAAAAACATGCTTGCCTTCCCCAGTGCTCTGAAAGCTATTACTTAGCAGGAAATGTTTCTCTTTAAATATCACAGCTAGTCCACCCCAGATCCATTCCCTGTGAAACTAGCAGCAAAGCTCCTATCACCTCTGGTGGGAACAGGATCAAGCACAGGACAGAGGTGATATTTTGAATCTTCAATGACCCCAAAATGCAACGTTTCATTTACATATTTTAGTCTTCTTTTTAATGGCTACACACATTTCTTGTATGAAGTTGAAGCATAAGAGATTCATGACCAATAGATGATACCCAGGAGCCTCACATGCATTGAGAGTGCTGTACTGTTGGGTTACAATGCACCAGCAAAAGAGAAGAGTTCTCTTTTTGAAACTATTTAATTAGGAAACCAGAAACACTTCTAGAAAAGTAAAGAGTACTATAAAAGAAAATTGGAATAAATTTTGTCCTGTATAAAACTAGTTCCAGCCCATTCATAAATAGTATTACCAGCATTATTTTTATAATAGTATTTGAATGTTTTCTTGGATTTATTTTCACAATTATTCTGGAACATGTTCTCCCTATTTTACAGCTGGAAATAGTAACAGAAGATAAGGACATATTCAAGGTGACAGTCAATCCCTGACACAGCTGAGAAATGAACACAGGTCTCCAGTGCCTCACCCTGCTTCCTCCCTCTCTAAGGCTGCAGTGCTGGGACTCAGCAGGGGCTGTACAGAGGGCAGGGCCAGGCCCAGAAAAGGAAGCTGCAGAAAGCTGCAGAGCCATGATGCTCTACCCAGTGATGTTTCCTATGGGTCTAGGCAGCAGACCAGCTCTGTGCTAGCTGTTTTTTTTTAAGTTATGTTGTTTTCAGTACCTAAAATAGTTTCTTGGCAATTGCTGTAGGCTCTGGACACTGGAAGATCAGCCAGCACTGAGGTGATGTAAAACCAACATGTTTTGCTTCTCTAATAGTACCTGTTTTACACCTGATGGCAGGTTTCATTACTGTAAGATCCCATACAGAATGATTTGAAAAGGCAAGGAGCAGTGACAGAGTTGTTCCAGAGGACGGAATGTACTGTTGAAACAGTAGACAAGACTATCAGAAAATCAAAGGGGAATGGAGAAATGAGCATGGGGAGTGAACGAAATTAAGTGCACTGAGTGAGTCTTAAATAAGTTTACGTAATGCTTGACAGTGACACACTTCTTCATACTTAATATTATGTTAGTATATGTAGGGTAAATTATTACTGACTTGGGGGCATCAAAATCACATCCATCAGGCTCTAGAAGTAAGAAAGCTACTGTCTGGAAACATCACCTAAAATTAACAAGTCAGTGAAACTGCTTTAGCTTAGGCAAACAGGTCAATCTGCTTTGAATTTGTTAAGCAGCAATGCTTTGAAATGGCTGTGGTTGATGCTTTTAAGAGTGATTCACAGATATGCTTTAGAAGCTATGCTTGAATTGAGAAAGAAAAGGGAACTGCATATTAAATGTATTCCAAAAGAGAGAGCACACCCAAATTTAGCTTCAAGTTTTCTTTTTCAGTCATCTGGCAGCAATGGGAAGCCATGGTGGGTACAATCATCTCATGTAGCTTAAGCTGCCCAAAAAAGGAAAAGAAAAGTTAAGAAAATGCTATGCACTGTATTTTGTCTCTAAAATATTTATAGGCAAAGCACTAATATCTAGCCATCTGCTATGTTGCATCTGATAGTTCCTCCAGGTAAATAAAATATTTGTTCAATGAACTCAAAAAGTTGACTCAAACCCTTTAGCAACTCTGATTATGCACCTCTGAATTTCCTGAGATTAACACTGTCTCTTTTGCCAGGAGGCTGCAAGGAGTGCAGAATAATGTGTACATGCTACATTTTGTTAAATAAGCCTCACAACCAGCACTGTGGAAAGACGAAGATGTATAAAAAATTTTTCGTGGATGCAAGCTTATCAAAACTTGTTATTTCAGCAGCTCTCAGCATGAAGGAATGTACTTTACTGCAAAAGTAATTTATACTAGGACTACTAATTTATCCTCTTTTTATGGTACCTTATACAGGTTCATAAACTGAAGTTTACCCAGAATATTTTTTCTAAATACTAATACCAATTAATAAGCATAGATGTATTTCTGTCTGTGTGTATGTTGTCAATTGTTTGATTTGAAAATTTCAAGAGCAGAGACCTACTAATTAATGCAGAAACCATTTCCAAACTATTGAAATTGGAGTTCAAAAGGACAACTCAGATGAGAGAACATTAAAAGACTTTAGCTGGGGTGCCTGTCAGAGCAGGGGAGTGAGCACCAGGATTCCTCATCTGCATCCTGGTTAAGGCATCCACTCCCCCAGACTGCACAAGGGGGAGGATGCCAGCCCACCTCGCAGCACTGGCAGCCCTCTGCTCCTCAAACAAAGCCACAAAAGCCATGTTGAGGCCAATGGTGGGCATCAGGGGAAAATCAAGCAACTCCAGTCTGCCAGACAAGATAACAACACAAGGGGAAGATGTGGAAGACATTGCTAAAATGGTTGGGAATGCTCAAAGTGAAGAAATTGGGTAATTATTGACATAAGGCTTAATTGTCCTGTCATGCTGGTATTGTGACAACATAACTCTGCTGACTGTGAAAGAGTTGCTTCTGAATCACACTGAACTAAGCTGAGTGGGAATCATGATGAGAACCATGAGAAAGTCTGAGCATGATGCTGAGCTTGGTACATCTTTGTGTATCTGAGTCATGAACTGGCATGAGAATTTGGACTTGAGGATCCTTGACTCTTCCTCACCCACTCTCCTGACTAGACAAACCAAGCCAGTACTCAAACTGCTCTCTGCAGCAGGACCAGCTGAACCCTTTCTGAGAATATTTGTGATAGAAGTCACAAATTTTCTTTTTTTATTTAAGTCTGCCAATTTTCTTTATTTTCTGTAGTGCAGGACCAAGGCCAAGGCCAGACAGTTTCCTCATCTGTCTCCTTGCTCTCGGTGCCTCCCTTGTACCAACACCAGTGTTGGGCAAGCATGTGCAAGTGACCCAGCAGATAGTATTTTCAGGTGAGGCACTTTTCAGTTCCATCTGTTCTCCCATCTGACTCATCATAAATCATATCAATGTTCATGTCACCACAAAAGAGGCAGCAGCAGGCACAGGTGGTTAGTGAGGGTTACGAGATGGAACATGACCCCATGGCAGCACAAATGGCAGCACAAATGGCAGCACAGTTTATTTTGGTTTAAAGCAACATGAAAGCTTAGTGAAATGCAAACTTTTTGTGTTGTTTGGGTTTTTTTTCTAATTAGCTTTTGAGAGAATATTTGTGGCTATAGTTTTACTAATGTCCTAAAGACACGGAGAAATTCTGGCTTTTGGAAGTTCCATGGCAAGGGCATTTCTTCCTCTCCCCTCCAGGATAGCTGCTTGTGTGAAGCAATAATACATGGAAAATTATAGAGCTAGTCAGCCAGAAAGTGCCAAATTCTATACCTACCGCAAAAATCTAAACTGTTATTTAAATTCTGCAGGAATTTAATATGAACTATTCTAGTCCTCTGTCTCTCTCAATCAACACCACACATTAAATAACACCTATAACAAACACAGTTTCAACTGAAAATTAGCATGCACTGAATGTGTCACATACAAAAACAACTAAGATTTTAATTTTGGCTTTAAAAAGGCAGAAATCCTACGGTTTGTTTATCTTGGCATTGCAGGCGCATCCCGAGGCAAATAACTCAACCCAAGGATTTCCAAGAGCCAGCTCTTATCTAGACAACAAGAAATGGAAGTGTTAATAGCACCAATGTACAGGTGTCAGTGCCACTACAATAATTGCACTACAAGTCAGAGACTGACACTTTCATAAAAGATAGTGTCAAAACAGTAGAAATTGGGGCTGTGAAATTTTCTTCACTCACGAGAAAGGTCTAAAATAGGTATTCAAATGTTCAGCTGGAATTTGCAACTACATTTAAGATGACAATTAAAACTGACCTCTTTGCACTGAGAAAAAAAAAGCATGAAATTGTCATGTCATCATCAACATGACAGAAATAAAGGAAGTTAAGTGCAGTAGGCTTATCCAGGTGAGAGGCACTCATAGGCTATAAGAGAGCAGTTCCAATGGAGGGAAGGCTCTTTCTCAGTATGGGACAAAGATATTTCCAGTGTTTCAGGTGGAGTTACTTGGAGACCAACATTTTTTGTACAAAAAAAGTAAAATAAATGTATCAATTGCAAAAGAGAAACATTCATATATCTATGTAAAATGCAGTCATCAAAATGGTGTCTGTAACTCTAAGGAGATGCTCTTTGATTTTTTCCTTTTTTGTTAGTTTGTTTTCCTTTTTTAACCTTTGTTGCTCTTATTTCCTCTAATCAGAATTGACCAGAACACTTAGGACTTATGTCTGCCATCAGTAGGTCTTTCATAAAGAACTTTTAGTTTATTTTGCGTGACAACAAAGAAATTGATTACTCTCTACCTAAATTAAGCAGGTAGAAATTAGGATCTTAGCCCAATTTGAAGTCAAAAGTAATTATGTGTGATTATCTGATCTTCTCAAGGCAAAATGGACACAATGGACTAAGACAGATGATTTGTCTGATCATTTTCCTTGACCTTTGATGCAAATGTTGATTTCTTTATGAGAGTCTTTTGGATTCAACTCTTTCGTCTCTGCAAATTGGAATTCATAAGCAATGAATTTTCTTCAATATAGAGAAATAAATCATGGGGCAGATGAGATTATCATACATGAGCAAGAGATAAAAAAGTGACATGTTCTAACTCTGCAAACACAGCTGCTGAGAGCAGAGAGATTAACTTTACATTGCCTGCTTATTTCTGCTCTCTAGGGTGGCAAGCTGTGATGGCATTACAAGATATCATGGGCATGGAGTACAAGCCCAGGGAGCACTTTGTAAGGCCGAGTTTTGTGTCTTGCTCTGGTAACTGTGCTGTTCACACAGTTGCCAAGAGATGCCATGATGAGGTAAGCAGATTTTGAGCAGATGAGGAAGCAACTTGTGAGAATAAGGAGAAAGAGGGTGTGAAAAAGAGGGAAATAAAGGGGGATATTGAGAGAGAAAGGTTGAACAGAGGCCCATTTGGGTCTCAGCACAGTAGATGAAATCAGGGAGTCCTTGGCATCAATTTTACATCCACATGGTCATGGCCCATGCCTGCCTTTCCTTCCCCCCTGCAGCTGCTGGGTGACTAAGGGCCTCTTTCTTAATGGCCTTTATTCCACCCTTGGTTCCTTGAGTTATGAAGGCTGAAGACATATGCTAGTTACAGACCCAAGTCCTTACTTAGTGTAAAAGCACTGACTTGTGGTATGCCAGCATGAAGAAATTCTTCAGAGCACTTTGAAAAGTTCTTTGCAGCCAGGTGTCCACCTACAAGGTCTGTTTATACTACAAAAACTTCAGCACATTTACAAAACCCCTAAGTCACTGATGCAAGTCATTAGCGTGCCACTCTATGTACATCACCTCCCAGAAATACTATCAAAAGTATAAACTAAATATCTGAAGGGGGTTGCTTTCCTCATTAGTCAGACAGATGACTTATGTCTCTGGCTGGATGTTCAGAAAAATGCAGACAACCCTCACCACAGCACTGTTCTTTCTAGCTGAAGAGCGCCTGTGGAAAAATAACTCTCTCATTTAAGAGTCTAAAAGACTTCAGGCACTTTCAAAAACTGAGGGAATTCTGTTGTAGGCCAATTCAGTGGGATTGGAACTAATGAGACATCCATTTGAATTCAAATTTCACCTGTACAATTAAGGGAATCCGTGCACAGAACTTTGATTAGGGCAGGAATGAGGGATCAGCAGCATTCTGGCCTCTGCAGTGGGGAACAGATTGATGTTTTGTGTGAAGGTGACACCTTCAAAAGCAGCAAGTGCAGAACTGCAAGTGTAACTCCTCATTCCCCTGACCTGGCTCTGTTACTGTACTGATGAAATAGGATTTATTTCTGGATGTATTTCTAAAATAAGAAGTTGCTCTTATATTTGAATATATATTAGAAAAGAAAGTTGTGAATGGAAAAAGCTCCCGAATGTGCCCCCCCACACTGCAAATGGCCATTAGATTAGCTTCCAAGCATGCAATTAACTTTCAGCTCAATCTTTTTATAGACAAAAATTCAGTCCTGAGGTTTATTTGTATTTAACATTTTTTCCCAGCTCTGAATATTGCACTACATAATTCTGCAGATTTAAAAAAACCTGCTGCAAATACTAAGCTCAGTTTCAAAAAAAGAAAAACAAAACCCACAACTGGGAGGGATTTTCATATGAGTGCAAGCAGATATTCTGTTATTCAGTATACTTGTATTTGGGATTGTCTATGGATTTTACATATCTCAGCACTTCATAAGGATTAATCAATTTTTCTTTACTGAACCAGGCGATGGGCCTGTATGTTCTGATCCCTTACAGCAGTTTCTGCCTTCCTTCTTATTTGTTGTTTTCTGCACCTCAGCCAATGCACTATTTCAGCAGGTTCTATTTGCTACAAACAAGTTAACCCTCTGTCAACACTCCTATGAGACAGGGCAGAGTTCTTAAAAACAGTCACAAGACACTGCCAGCTTCAACATCAGAGGGACCATGTGCGGCCAAGGCAAAAGTTACTTTGTCTCTCTTGGATCTTGGTCCGGTGTTTCATCCACAGAACTTTGGCACCCCAGTAAATGACCCGCACAGCAGCAAAGTGTGGAGAGAGAACAGTGTAAGTCAGTCTCCCTGTGCTGACTGCACCAGCACCTCTCAGTCAAAGGAGAATGGTATGGATGACCACACGGGCTTACAGATTGTTTTACCCAGAGTCACAGCCCCAAAGCAGTGAAACTCAGTGTATTTTCACTGCTGCATGCCTACATGAAGCTCTGCCCTAAATAAACTGGTAGTGTCAAACCAATATAAAGTCGACAAGTGGTCAAGATGCAGAAACTGCTGTCACAACTGGTGCTCCCTGTCCAAAGGATCACTTAAGAAGACAGGGGTATATAGATTATTGGAAAGTGGAGACCAACACCAAAGTGCCGGGATGGAGCATAGAAGCCTGCACCTTTGTGGCCAGTGTCACAGCTTTCTGTGCATAAATAAAAGATCACTATTCTGGACTAGGAAGTTAAAGTATGACGTTCACCCCAGCAGAAGGAAATTTGAAGAATGAAAATAAACAAAACCAAGAAAGCAAGTCAAAGCCAGTGAGTGACAACGCCGAGTGAAGTTCCCAAGAGAACCCCATGTAATGCTAGTTAGGCACTAACAATGCAAAAAAACATTAATTGCTTAAAAATCACTAGTAAACAAATATTCTTTGACTCATAGAGTGCTGCTGTCAAGACCTCTGTTTAGAAAATACCCCACTGATTTGCACACAGCTGAACAGTCACCAATTTTGTCTTCCTCCAGACTATCCCTGGAGGACTAAACCTGGGCATAAATCTTGAGCACCTCCAGCTTCAACCTCTTTTCCCTCTAAGATGCATGCTTTGATTTCTCATGCCCATGCTATTTTATGGTCTCTGCCTTTCCTTCCTTCTAAGCTTTGACTTTTTTCAAATAATGCAAAAGAGGTATCATCTACAGCAGAAAAATCTTTAGCTGTCTCATTCATTCCAAACCATTCCAAATGGTTAGTAACAGTTAGATCAGGATGAGACACACTGACCTCAAAAAAGTTATGACTTACACCAGTTAAAAAGCAGTCCTGTTTCTAGACTATCAAATAGTTTCCAAATCAACGTGTCATTTAACATTTCTTCCCTCAGTTCAAATATTTGATCTACTCTGTCATGGCCTGAAGGATTGCAGCAGTTGAATATTTATCGTGATTTTCATACAGCAATGCCCCAGGGCCTCTAGCAGAACTAGAATCCTACTTTTTTAGTGTTTTTAAATGTACAAGAAAAGGAAATGGGTCAGGAAAAGCTCACAATCAAATGAGTAGGCAATACCATTGGGCTTGTTTGAACAAGAGAACTGGGAAGCTTACCAGCAGTTCATGCTAAGTTGGAAACACCATTCCAGTCGGTAAAATGGAGTGGAGTAGGAAAACGTGCCAGCTCTTTTAAGGAATCATACGTACTTACCAAAAAGCATAACTTTACATTCCAACTCAACTTATTGAGTGGAAAACTCATGTGTCAAAAAAAAATAAATTAGGATCTTTGTTCTCCCTAGAATTGTCCATTAAGTTTCTTCTGAAAGATGCTATAGCAAAATGGTTGTAGCTCCAGATAGGAAGTCTTATTGATATGAAACATGAGAAACCTTTGAAAGGCAAGTATTTGGATAAGAGACACACAGGTTAAGGAACTTGGCCTATTGTCTGTCAGCTTCCCCTGGCATGGTCAAAGTACCCACTGATACGCAGGCCAGTATATCATACATTGACCTTCTTTTTAAAGGTGTAAGTTAGAAGGTGCAGACAGTATCAAGAAAATCTTGCACAAAATGGCAATTCTTTTTCAGGTACTTTTCCCTGGATTCTAGGATCATCAGATACTTCTGTAGTGTTTTCTTGTGACACAATAAAGCCAGCAGCTGATTTTCCTATACTAGATTTTGCACATATATGTAGCTTGATTTATGTACAGGGAAAGCAAGACCATTAAGAATAAAAATAATTGAGCACAAGGGCAACAAGGAGGAATGACATAAACTCACCTGATAGAGTGATTTTCCTCTTCTTACAATCACTTGCATGAGATTTATGAAATTGAGGATAAAATAAAACTAAGGGTGCAAAGAGACAGGCTTCTGAAAAGAAGAGGAAAAAGACTTAGATCTTTATCTTAGCCTTTGCAACCAAAGGCATAGAATCAATGATATTATTTGTTACTTTTCATTTTCAAATGGATTTGCATTATTCCATCCTCATTATCACCTTCAGGGAAAACAATAATACAGTGTGCTTACAACAAAGGCTTTGCACAATTTGTTCCAACAGTTTCTTCATAATAGTAGATAAAACTACCTTCTACTTACTGTTTGCAACAATCTGAAATGACTCTACCTGTGATGCAGTATTTTATACATATGAGTGTTTGGTAGGTTTGGGGTCAGACTGCTTTGTTCCACAGTCTGCTTAAAGGTGAGTAAGTCATGTCTAAATGAATGAGACATAGGTTCATCAGGTAATTTCAATATATGCCTACGTAAGTTATGTACCTGATTTAAATTAGGGTCTCTTGAAAGAATTTTTCCTGTTACCTGCTGGCTAGAGAAGATTCAGCAGAAGGACTGGGAAATTTTTAGGGAATTTTCTGTTCATAGCAGATGAACATTGCTATCTTACTCAGTTGCAGGGATAGAGAAGTGTCTTGGGACAAGAGGGGCAGGGATAACACTCACCTCCTTAAACTATAGAGGATTGCAGTGTAGACTGGTACACCTCAACTATCCCCCAACATCTCTCTCAGTTAATGGACAAACAAGCCTTTGTAAGTGCAGCTCTGAACAGTCTCATCCTAAGACAGATGGTAGGACAGAGAAGATCAGTTATGACCCTTAGGCTCCTCTTTCACTCCACTTATGCAGTAGGTTATCTCAAAGGCAGCCACCTACACTGCAACTATCTAACATTAGGTGAGATTAGATACTCTCTTTCTCCCAGGAGGAAACTCTTAGACAAAGGCCTGGAATCACATTTGTATTTTCCTTGAAATAATTTCAGATCCTACTTTTTCCTCTATTCATCCATTGGACTTAGGGTCCTCCTTCCTGATCCTGTGTGATTAAAGACCCCCAAATGTGAGCATGACACTGGCAACATGCACTGGCCCATGCTTTCTTTTATGACAGTGACACTACAGACTGCAGCACTGAGACTAGATATGTCCTCAGGGTTCAGTCAGAAATTTTGCAGCTGCAAGAAAACTTGGTAAAACATTTAGAAACAAAATTTCTGCAAAATCCAATGAAGTGCAGCATCACTTGTCCAGATCTATATTCTTCAGTACCAAAAATACAACCCTGTCAATAAGTAAATAAACAAATAAATGGCCAATTGATTCCTATGTGTGACCTCTTCCTACTTAAATTCAAAGCATTTATAGAAGTGTCTATTCTACTTTGAGTACCTTGTATCCTGGATATTCAATTTGCTCATTTGGTCAAACAGCACACTTTCCTTTTGAGATGTGAGTCACATCCTAGGTGAAGTAACACTTAATCTAGAGCTGAAAGGAAACTAAAACCCAGCCTCTGTGGGGTTCAGTTCAGGGGCTGCTTATAAAATACACAGTTATCAACTTGGAAGCTAAAACTCTGGCTGGCCAAAGACTTCTTGACTGTAAGCTGGGCATCTGTGTCCAGAGACATCAATAGTATTGTGCACAATGCCTGATACTAACTGGAGTATTAATCTTGTCAGATTGGTTCTTAGATACTCAACCCCACAAGGTTCTAGGCATTCTGGTCCTAGTCTAAAATCAAGAGAACTATTCATGTCATCTACTCTTTTCACTTAAACAACCAATAAATAAAAGAAATCTGTTATTCGAGGTATAGAATTACATACTTAGAGCCCATCCTTTATATGGTAAATTTTCCTCCCACAGAATTAAAACTGAACTTATGAAACTCAGGTGACTTAATTAGATGAGTTGCTAGCAAAATGAACCATGTTCAACAATGGGGGTTTTTTTCCCAGAAGAAAGTATTAAGCAAGGGAATTGCATCAGGAATGCATATTTCAAAAAACACACTCTGGTATTCTTTCTGTATTGACTGAAATTACCATTCTATTCAGCACTCTGAGTGTTTCATGCCATAGCTGAACTAACTTTGTTAAAGTAAAGGCTTTTTTACAGACAACTTATTTTTCTCCTGCCTTGGTGGGAATATTAACTTGCATCCTGCCAATTTTAACATAACTCAGCAGCTTCAACATGTGCAAAATACATGATAATATACAGGTGCACAACTCTAAGGATGGTGACTGTGTTTTAAAAAAAAAAGAGGTCAAATGTGGTCATGGGAATTTCCTTTAAAACTATATAAGGCATCAGCCATATGCAGTCTTTTGTGACAATTTTATGCTCTATCAGAATTTTTCCCATGTCTAAAAAAGCCTACAGAGAGCAGGAAACATCATGTTCTTTTAGTGCTGAGTGTGATGTTACTAGCAATTTGGTGAATTAAGGCTGATTTGTCAGTTGTATCTAATTTCAACAGCTATTCCCTCATTCTAAATCTGGAGCTGGCACTTCCTACAAACTGCAAGTATCCTCAGTTCCCCTTTGCATTCTTAGAGCTATCAAGAGTGGGATTCACCAGACCTTAAGGCATCTGTCAACATACATTTACAACTGAACTAAGCTAAGCTAGGATCTCTTCATAAGCTTTGGAGAGAAATGGATAGTTTTAGGGAATGAGTCATCCAAGCACTTTTGGATCCATGAAAGGAAAACACTTCTTTGACTTTAAAGAGAAGTTAAGGTTACTAACTCAGAGATGCCTGCTCAGAGAAGCTCCTTCCTAGCATAATTTATAAACTACATCTATTGATTTCTCATAGCCCAGCAGAAGTTGAGATTGATTCCCTAGAAGATGGAATTTACTTTCCTACAGACACATGTAAAGTGACGCAGATTTAAAGATGACAAGCATCCAATCTATATGACCAGTGGCAAACTAGATGAATCCCTGGCAAATCCAGGGGAAATACTGGCAAATCTAGTAAAAATAACTAAAAAAACCACAAACTATAAAAGAAGGTCAGAAAAGGTTTTCATTTTACTGCCTACTATTTCTCCCTCTCCTACTTTCAAGATCCCCCAACATGATTTTCAGGGCCTGCTTTTTCACCTTCTAATAAAGCTGAAATTTCCATAAGTTTCAAATGTGCTTTTGCCAAATACCCTCAGCCTCAGCAAGAAATGGCTGTCAGAAAATGGCAGCACTTGCAGAAATTAGAAATGTTCAGGTGACACCAGAAATCAAAAAGAGCACAGGAAAGGGTTTCTGCCTCCACTGCTCCCTGTGTGCATAGCTAATCTTCACTGAACAACTGTGTTGCTAAAGAAAAGTGAGATTTCAAACTGAATGTTCTTCTGGGCTTTTGTCAGTAGGTATTTCACTTTTTCATTTCTCATTTTTGACAAGGGGAATGTCATAAATTGTATGCATAGAAAGATTCTGGAAAAATACCCAAAGGCAACAATAGGTTTACTCCAGGATCCCAATGTTGGTTGTGGAACTAATGAAAAAATATAAATTCTTTGTATAAGTGTCCAATGATGCAACCATCCTGCTGGGTCATGTACCATTCAGAACCACTGCCAAAGGCAATCAGGCCAAATACACTGTAAATGTATTTCACAGAAAGAAAAAGAAGATGTAAGTCTTGAAAATAGTTAATAAATCAAACAACCCAACAGCTGTGTGATGGAGACTGACCTCAGAAGACACTTGCTCTGAAGTCAAGAGGAGACCTGACAGCTAATAAGAAATAATCAATAACTAGGCAATAAAAGAGTTTCTGCACATTTCAGTGGAGGAACCCATGGACACATCCAGAAGACTGGCCCCAAACAATCAGTTGCTGTGCAAAAAATACTGATTTTCTTCTACTGAAAGGTATGGATGCATTTCCCATTTGCATTTCAATTAATTCCCCTGGGTGTTCACATATGAAACACAAGGCACAGCAACTAGTTTTGCAGATTTTTTTTCCTAAGGTCATTCTCTAAAAGCCATCTTTCTTTTTCCTCCACATTTATCATCATTTGCCTGCAGGGAATCCGAGACCAAGGCAAGTACATCTCTATGTACTCAAAGTGTGGCTGGCCTTTTTGCTCTAGTGAGTGAGCAGTAAGAAAAATAAAAGAAAGGAATAAAAATAACCTGAAAAGCATCCAAATTATCAAGCCAGCAAGGACTTTCAGACTGGGACAAACATACTTCTTGTTTGCACAAAGGCGTACACAAAGGAGTGCTGCCAGTGCTTTGTGGCTTTATTCCAAACTTACATCACCGTAAAATGAGAGCAAATTCTGGTGCCCAAAAAAAAGTTGAACAAAGGTGAAGCAAGCCTGAGGCTCATGTAATATGCTGGATTGATAGAGTACTGCACTTCAGAGGCAATGTACCAAAGTGTGCCAATAATAATCAACTATCAGCAGGGAATATCCATCAACTTCAAGCTTTTGAGGCCTTGAACTGCATGACTCAGTGATGCACCACAGCTCCATTTAGTTCAGTGAAATTGCACTGACTTGTGCCATCTTGCAGGTCTGGCCTTTTCTCTTTTATTGCTGATTCTAAAATCAAGGTAGTGAAATCAGCCAAAGGGCTGTAGGGCAAGTAGGTTTCATATTTATCACTGGTTTCTGAATATGGCTTTAAATGTTTTTTCAAACCTTCTTGCAGTTTGGTTGGCAAGAATCAGCGTGCCTTACTCCTCAGAACAGACTTGCTCTATATGTTGTGGCAATTTCCATTACACACTTGTACAAGGCTTGGGATGTAAACATATACTCCTTTATCACGGCCCAGAAGAGGCAAACATGCAGGTACCAGCACCGAGTCCTCAAAGCACGGTCTGCCAAGGCCTTTGGGCACAGATCAATGACTGCCACCCACAGCTCAGGCACCACAGCACACTGAACTGCTCCGACTCCTGCCACTAAAGGACAATTTGCCCTGTCCCATACACCACAGTGACTACAGACAGCACAAAGAAAAAGGCAGGCATCCTTCAGAGAAGGATCTTTGCTCTTCCAGTTTAGCTCAATACACAGTCTTCCCAAGTACAAAAAGTACCTGAAAATCACCAACAGCCATTGAAAGTCAGGAGGAAATGAAGATCTAAAATATTCCTCACTATACATTAAAGTACACATTACTGCTACAGGATTGCTTAAGGAACAAATCACCAAACCATCCTGAATTCTTCTCCAGTGAAGCTTTTGAATGAGGCACAGAAATAGTTTTGAGTTTTGCCTATCCTTAAGAGAATGGGACAACAGATGATGAGTCTGCAGGTAAATCCTTAGGGGGATATCTGGGGGTGAGAACAACAAGCTGCTGTCAGGGCATCCCATTACTGGGACTGGCAGCTTCAGGACAAACACTTGTTTATACAACGAGATGTAAAAGTATGACTTTCAAGGTTAATTTTCTTAGCATGACTCTCAGCTTGCCATCTCACCTGTGGGGTGGCTCTGTATGAACCCAGATTTGGAAGTGCCTACCCTGGAATTATTTCCACTAGGATAATGGGTTAGAGTAGTCATTCAGAGTCCACTGGAGACACACAGGTGCTGCTTTGACATCATGATAAGTGAAAATCTCAGGCAAGCTAAGACAGGGTAGTGACAATCCTACCAAAGTGGATTCAAAAGCAGCCTTGGGATTCCAGTTTTAGAGTCGGGTGTGACTGGAGGCATTGCACTCATAATGTGTCTCTTATCTGAGGATGAGCTGCAGTCCAGTGACTCATACTGAGAGTATCTGCACTACTATTTGTCTATCAGGGAATGCTGATAGTTTGTGGGGGGAAAATGGCCTTATTGCAAAGGAGTAAAGTAATGGTACAACAGTAATAATAACTTACTTCTGCAAAGTGCCTCTTATTGTAAAGAATCACTCAACAGATTATATACGTGTATATATGGGGATCAATCAGTCACCTCTGCAGGGTACTTGGCAACTATTCTGCACCAGCAATGCTGCACAGAAGCATTTCAGAGGAGAAGTGAAGAACAGCTTCTCCAAATACGCACATAGAAAGAGGGTGTTGTGCAGAAAAAAACACCAAGACACATTTATCAATATCTGTATCTTCAAACAGGAAGCTCTCTTATCTTCTCTCCTAATTCCAGGGCAATACCAGAACAAGGCTTTGTTAAAAAACACACAGGACATGAGAAAAAACCTGGGGCACAAAGGAAAACAATAACTACATGCCAATTAGAGAGATGAGAACCCAGCAGCCTACCCACATTGTTACATCCAGTCTCATCCCCATGGAACTGCAGCCCACAGAGCCAACCAAAAAGCCTTGCCTTGACAAAACATGAAGGTGTTGCAGTTTAGCCCCTGCTTAGAGAACCCTGTTAGATCAGACCACTAAACAAAGAGGGAACCCCATGTGTGAAAATGTGCCTTCCACCTATGCAAGGGCACACACCATCCCTCCCTCTCACACTTGCCCCTGGTGCTCAGCAGTGCTGGGTCTCACACAGCCATGAAGGGACAGAACTTTAGCTCCTTCAGCAGGAGATAGAGCATCTCCTCTGGACTCAGTGATTTTGTCCCAGGTTAGGCCAGCTGAGAATATCATGTCTCAGCTGTCACCCACCACCAAGGCAGGAGCCCAAGCAGGCAAGGGTCTCCTCACCCCAAGCAGTCAAGGTGCAGCCTCCGGCCTGCCTAGCAGTGCTTTCTCTTCAGCTGGAGCCACTCCACTGGGCACCAGGGTCCTCTTGCACCCTCTCATGAGGTTCCCAGGCTCCTATATCCCTGAAAAAAACTTACTTGAGCTTTAGGACTGCTAAGTGAACCTCCCCACCTCCAGAAACATCCCACTCCCTCTTCCTCTCTGCCGTTAGTGATCATCTGGCTGCAGGGCAACCAAGGGAACAGAGAGATAAATAAAAAACCCCTATATATATATATATAAAATAAAATAAAATAAAATAAAAAACATTTGTCAACTCTTTTGGGTCCCCAACCCAATTCACAGTGCAGGGGTACCTATGCTGAGACAGCACAGCCTTGGTAACCACACCCTCTGCTTTGTAGCAGATGAGCAAATCCACCAACTCTTGGTTCAGTTCTTAGTCACACCTGAGGAACCTGTGAGAATATCATAAGTGGGTGCAAGTCATCACTGGATAGTGGTAGGAGTGCCTCAAGGCAGGGTCATATTTTCTAGGCAAATTGCTTTCTTCTTTTCACAATAATAACTGTGCTTATTAACTCTGTGTAAGGTGTTACATGAACGCTTTGCTATGCTGGCTGCCTTTCATACCACAAAAGGGACAGGAAAAAAGTCCCATACAATTTAGAAGTAATTCTATTCCTGACCATTACAAGTAGGCTTTAATATAAGAATTGCTGCAGTTAATGTATATAAGCAACCTAAACCATAGGAAAAAAAGCCATTTGGTCTCTCAAGACAATGCCAGCCAAGCAAATAGTAGATAGCCAGTGTGGGAATTCAAAGACAACCCACAGTGACCTAATTGTTCTCCTATCAAAGTCTATGGGGGTTTTGCTATTGATTTCCAATATAGCTACCGTTTGCATAAACTGCAGTTTAACAGTTGGGAAAAGACCTTTCCTTCACCTTCAGTTTTACAGATTGCCTCTTCCTGTTCATAACTGTGGAGTGCTTTTTTCCATGTCAGCTCAAGAACTTTTTAATATAGAAAAGTCATAACTATTCAACCATATCAAATTTTCTCTTGGTTCAGTTTGGAAGCTGGAAGCAAGGCAGAAAAACCAGTATCATAGACTCAGAAAAAAAAATCAGCAAACTTTGCAAAATCCCTCTGCAGAAAATCACATGTACTGTCTGATATGTATTCTTTACAAAGTGCTACAAGAAATTTTAATCTGGGAAGATATGAGATGGATTATGAGATGGATTCATGAAATGTTTGACTTTTGGGGCAGAAAAAATAGGTAGGAGCCTAGACTGTGCTGCTATAGCAGTCCAGGAACCACTGAGACCAAAATCCCATCAGATTACCATCACAGTTTTATGTCAAACACACTCACACTTATGTATATGAGGTATCACACTCCAAAACCTCCCAGGAAAGCACATTATATATTTGTACAGCAGTAATGGCTCAAAACTGTTTGCCATGGTGGGATTTTTAATTTGTTTGCTGCTGATAGGAATGCCATGCTGGATGGCACGTGAAAGAATTCCCCCACAACAAGTAAGAGCAAAGCCAACACACCTCAGAAGGACAAGGTGAACAAATGAACAACATGTGGGTATGGTATTTTGCCACCCCTCTGCTTGTACAGTACAGCTACCCACCCAATCAGAAGATACTTCTCAGATGCTATTTAGAATACTACAACAAATGCATGTTTATGTAAAAATGTTAATTGTGACCATGTAAAGGAAATCAAGATGATATTAATGATCCCCTCTGCTCTTGCTTTGACTTTGCTTTCATTTGTTTCATTGAGTTGCCTCACTGTGAGTTCCAGGGTGGCTGAGACTTAAAAGCACACATGATGGATCTCTCAGACTGAAGTACCCAGCAGCCTTTGTAGCGAAGGTCACGTCTTAAACCATTCCCTTGCTCGTAATCATGTCAGAGTCAATAAACACTCATATCTGAATACCAAATGTAGCAGTGCTGGTGGTTTAGATTAAGGAGGGAGGAACACAGGTCAGGCAAAGAGACTGCTCTATTGGTTTTCTCTGTCACAGAATCTTTGATCGATACAACTAGCATCTCTCATCACCTGTCCCAGCACATGAGAATATCCTACCTATCTCAGCAGAATAGCTTGCCTAAAGTCTCTTATAAAAAGAAATAAATATGATTACTCTCTTGGTATTTTTACAGAACCTTGAAATACGATATGCTCAGGTCTTCAAGGTGAGACCTGATCTTTTCAGCCATGAATTTGCAAAGCTAACAAAACAACTCAGACATGTTCATGAGGCTGTTTCCAATGTCACCAAGACAGATCATAAATTTCATTGCTTCTGAGAAAACCAGGAGATAAGCTCTAGGCTAAATTGCAAAGTCAGCGTAGTCAGCTCAAGGCTGAGCCCAAATGCTTCTGACACTCCTGCACATATGTTGAAGTACACGTAGTTAGCCTCTGGATTTCAGAATTGGCATTTAAGTAGCTAAAATCTGTGCTCCTCTGGGTCTCAAATAAATTTTACTGAGTGGAAAATAGAGTATGTAAATTATTAGTCCCAAGATTTGGGTAATTAGAGGTTTAGCCAATTTATATCAGCAATTGCAACAACAAACAGAATGCTTCAGCATGCCTTCTGCATCTTTCTGGACCAATTGGTACTTAACAACAGTTAAATTCAAGGTTCACTGCTGACAAGCCAGTCGTCCCAACTGACAGCCAGAGCTTGTGAACTGCCTTCTGTGATTTTTCTGCCAATGCTGTGCACAAGTTGCTTGAAATCTCACCTTTGCGGGAAATCGGGGAAAATTAGGAACTCATAACTTACTGAGTATTCTCAGACTAATTTTTTTCCAAAGAAACATCTGCTTTTAAGTGGTTCCCGTCACCCATTCAGAGCAGCCACTGGAGGAATGTGTTCACTGTGGCAAAACAATAGCAATTTTGGAAACATTTTCAGTACATTTCAGTAAATTTGGAGTACTCTTCTGTGTATTTTTCCTTAGCTCAGTTTGTTAAAGCTTGGTTGTAATAATACCAAGGTTGTGAATTTGATCCCTGTATAGGCCATTTACTTAAGTGTTGGACTCAATAATCCTTGTGGGTCCCTTGCAACTCCGAATATTCTGTGATCCTGATTTTTGGAGAAAAAGAGTAAGCTGAGTCTAAACTTCCAGTCAGCGTCTCTGTGCAAGCTGGGTGTACCAGACCTAAAGCAAATGTCGTTGTGGCAAAGCTGATCTCTTCAGTGCCATGGGCCTTACATAGATATTCTTACCAAGGAATACTTGTAAAAATTATTCTCCTACTTTATAACATTATATAGGATCCCTTCTGTGCTGGTAGAAACACCAACGTAAAATACAGAGCAGTAGCAATCCACACCAGTCACTGTGATACCTGTTCACCTGAACTCCAAACATAGCTCCCCTTGACCACACACATCTCTGCTATTAATTGCTATTTACTCACACGAGAGTCCATTCACCTCAAAGCTTGGGAAGCCCTGGGAACATGGACCAGTATTCACTCTTCCATGCTAGCAAAGACCCCAATGACATCTGAAGTTATGTCTTCAGCTACCTTCAAAAATCACACTTCATCAGGATTTGCATTTGTCCCCTCCCATTCCTGGTGTTTTTTGATTTGTTATGCTCTTCAGAAAGTTCTACCCACCAGCACCATGAAGTTTGGTTAAGAAATTCCACCCCATGAAACAGACAATTTGAACATCATGGAAATTTGGTATTTTCTGCCATGTTTGTAAGAGCCGCAATTAGGGGGAAAAAGAAAGGGAAAGAGGAGAAAAGAGAGAAATTAGAACTCCCTAATTGATTCACAAACCAAAAGGATCAAGAATGCTTTGGATTATTTATTCATAGTTAACGATTTATCCAGCCCTAATTACAGCCACTAGAACATTTTCCTTGCTGCAATATTAATTATATTTCTTTCATGGCTACTATTTATATAAGCAGAAGATGAAATATGCAATTAGGTGATCAGATGCTGCAGCGGTGTCACTGATAATTTTTTTCACAATAGTTATTATCCTCTTAAAAAGATGGTAAAGGTTGGGTGTAATTGCTGCCCATCATTTACCACAGACTTCAGAGAGTTCCAGAACAGCCCTAATGGAGCTGGCAAGTGGGTCCAAGGCATCCCCTGTCCCAAAAGCAAGCCCAGGTCTCCCAAAACACAGACACATGTGCAGAACGCTTCCTTCAATTGCAAAGGCTTGAGTATCAATTACAAACATGAAAAGAAATAGAGAAGCTGAGGGACGAGGCTGCCTATAAACACCAGATCAGAGTCAGGACAACACAAGGTGCACAGCCCTAAAGAAAACTAAAACAAAGAAGGTTCTGCACCTACATGTGGAGTGGAAAGGGGATCAACACCACAGGCAAAAGCGCCAACCAGCTGGAATCCCTCTGTCATCAGAAAACCAAGACTCTGGCTTCACAGAGAAGAAGAAATTAAAAGAAACCCTTGATTCCATCACCATTTTCTCTGGCTATGGGAGCAATCTATCATGACACTTTATATTTAGCTGAATGCTTGCGTCAGAAAGGATAAAAAACAGGAAGAGCACTAATATCTTGATCTTTTATACTGCTCCATGTATACTGGCTTTCATAGGAGATAACTTGCTATTTTAATTTTGTAGGCAGTAAAGCTGAAGTGCAAAAGAAAATAAAAATATGCTAAAGCATTACTGCATGATGTAACAGAAGAAATAATATTTCTATTATAGAAGCTACTATAAAATCTATTAAAGCAATAAGTTCTTAAAATTACTTTTTATGGCATGCTAAAAAAAGAAAAAAAGAGGACAAAGAGACAGCATATTCCAGAAAATCTTGGAGTAAATTATCCCTCTACAAAGATACGTATTAATATTCAACAGAACATATAGTGGCATTATATCTGTTTATTTTACATCTCATATGATTTCTTCCCATAAAGAAAAGAACAGAGGAGATGCGTTCCAGGGCTTCAGTTCTCTTACTTGCAAGTGGGAGAAGGAGGGGGTTGCAGACTGGTTTTTACCCCATTCTTTCATCAAAAGTCTATTTCGGTCATTTCTGTGAACCTGGCTTCTAAGGTTAGTTGACTGTTTGCACTTTCTGTGTGGAAAATGAGAACAGTACCACAGGTTCAAGGATTTCCTTTTAAAAAGAGAAGTATAAATATAAGAAGATTATCACATTTACTATTTAAAGACCCAATGAGCTGCAGGATTTTTTTTCTATGAGTGCTGTTAATTGTCACACTTCTAGGAAACAGTAAAATTTAACTAACAGAAAGGAAGCTGGTTTGCTTGTGTTTTGCTCTAACACAGAGAATCAAGCCAAGCCAGACATTGAATTATTACAAGCATGCACATTTTTGAAGGCCTGAAAAGACTGCAGAAAGTAGAATGATTTTGGTCAGAGATTTATTGCTCTGGAGGGGCAGCTGTGGGGCTGAATCTCAAACTGGTGAGAGGGTGTCTTAACACTTGTCCTTTTTTAAGAAACACCAGTTCACAGAGTAATTGTGATGAGCCAAATTTTTGGTAAGAATTTTTGGTGATACACACTTATCACACTAGTGTAGGTCAAAAAATATTTGGTGGCCAAATGTTCCTTTAGAACTTCTCCAAAAGTGAAACTCTGAAAGGGAATCCAGTGCTTTGGAACAAGTGTAATATAAGTGTAAGTTTAAATAAATTTCCAAAGCATTTACATTGGCTATTCCATCCAGTTAAGATGAAACTGTTCTTGTGATGCTAAAGTGTTTACACTTACCTGATTATTTTGGCTATTTAAAATAATAAGGCATTACATTTAATAAATGACATTAAACTATTGCAATATAACTAGAATGAGATGATTAAATATTTTCCAATTATTTTTAAAGCAGAGATTTCCCCTTAAATACTTCTAAAACTTTGATTCCTATTTAGAGTGTAAGTTTTCAAATACTTGAATTTCTACTTTCTAACCAATTTTTTTCAAAGTGCCTTATGGCACTACCTAATTTTCACTGGGTTTTTTGTCCATTTAACAAATAACTCCTACCACTCACTCAGAGTTCATTGCTAGAAGTGTATGTCTGTAGGGAGTTCTTTATTATGGCCATGACACTCTTCCTTCCAAAATTTCACTTATTGGATTCCTTTTGTTTTCTTAGCTGACTTGAGCTTGCCAAAGAGAAATATGTATCTTAATATATTGAGGCAATAAGAGCCCTCATGTAGCTGATGAAGCAGCAGCAGTGGCTGAGGTTGATGGGGAGCAAGAATCCCCTTAGAACATGCTCGGTGAGGTACCATGGAAATCAAAAAGATTTCGCTGAGCAAAGAAGACATTTTACTTTGAACATTGCCTCCTTCAAAGCAAAATAAACTCCAGTCCCTCTCCTCAGAACCATGCACTGCTTTCTGTGAAACACATGATGGATGGCCCACATTGTTTGAAGACAAAGCTGTTTATAAATATCTCAGCTTCTGACAAAGGGCCTGATCTCACTTATAACAATTTTAGCCCAGCTTTACATTAACTTACGTGAAAGAAGATCTGTAACATATAAACTCTGGAGAGTAAAGCTCCTTCCAGAAACGTGATCTGCTTCCTGTATTTAGAAGATATTTATGCTCCCTCTGTAGCAGGCTGGAGTCTGCAGGGATTTTTTTTCCTGAAGAAAGATTGATTTATGAAGCTCTGTTCATGTTGCTATGCAGTCAGTCCCCTCTGCATTTAGGTCTTTACATTTTTACCTTCACCAGCAGGACTTATCAGCAAATACATACAGCAAAAGGGGATCACCAGGATGTGGCTGTCACCTGATGACCTCAGGGCAGACATTTGTCATGCAAATTTCTGTATCTCATAACACAGACTGTGAAAAATAGCAGGTATATTGATACAGTACAACCTGCCCTCATTTTAATCAACATAAGTAATTAATCTATCTTCCCAATTCCTGCTTCTATGCCCTTGCAGCTCATTGCCTCCTTGCCCTCCTTTCCAGGCTTGATGAGAAATATCCACAGTTTCTCAAACATGTACCAGTCAAACTGGATTCATATGTCTGAAAACCAGTGATGAAAGCGAGCTGGAAGATTAGAGAAATGCTGCAGTAGGTCATCCAGAAGAATTGGCTCTGGAGGGGAAAGCAGAGTCCATTAGTAACAGAATTGTTTCTTTCCACTTCAGAGCTCTCAAGGTGCAAAGCTTCAGATGTGCAAGACTTGACAGGCCTGCGGCACTTACAATTAGGGTGTGCAGACTGGGGCATTTGGCACCAATGAAATGGTTTGTGGAGAGAATGTGCCATTTCAGTCATCCGAAAAAGGGAGCTTTAGACAATTGTCACAGGCAGAAATTGGAGGGAGATGGCAGCTGAACGGGGGCAAGGACACTTGTAGCCATGTCACTGAGAAGGCTGGAGTTTAGGCAGTGGGAGAGGAGTGTCTTGGTGATCAGATACCCAGAGAAGGAATGCATCCCTAGGGAATGTCCCAAGGGAGCAGCAGTGCAAGAGGGGGAAGAGGGGTCAGTAGGGCTGAGCCAAAATACAAGACTCCTGAGGAGCCAGAAAAAAAAAAGACAGTGAAACCAAAGTTGAAAAGCAGCAAGCTCCACCAGGGCTAGATTTACAGAAGCAGGGAAATCTCATGATTTTCAAGCCAAAGTCAGGGCTCAGCTCTTCCACGAGGGAGTCTCTGAGCAGCTGCCTACAGAATGTGAAGAGCCCATGCAAAGCTTGGCTTCTGCACCCACTCCTAGGGAAGCAGCACTGGGGTTCTGTGAGAGCCAAAGGCACAGGGACAATGCCTGATTGGTATGGGACTGATGGGTCTGGTTTATCCAGTCTGAAACCCATTTATGTTAAGTTAGTGTTTAGCATTTGCCAATTAGAAAAAGAAAAAAAAAACATTCACACCTCAGACACAAGCAACAGAATATTACTCAGCTTCCCATCTAAAATACACTGTAGGACTCGAAATACTTGGGTAAGACTCACCAATACAACCCCCATAAGTAAAAAGAAATGAGAACACTCATTCAAAACAAAGACTTTGAAAGGGAAATTGCTTTGTTATCACATATTATTTTCCCTTTCCGCTCATGGAGGGTTTCTTATTCCTTATTTCAATGAGATAAGAACTTGAATTTTGGTTGTGTTACTTTGTTTGTTTGTTTTGGGTTGTTTTATCTTTATAATCTCTGCAAGGCCAGATTTTGATATCACTACCTACACTAAAGTTTTGTTGGCTTTGTGGGTCTACAAGTAGTAAAGTTTACTTTACAAGGGAAATCTAGCTTCATTGTGTCATTTCAGAAATATTAACAAAAGATGACTTTATCTAAGTCAGCTGTCTAGTGAAAGAGAGCAGAGGAAAATAAAATATCTGTATTTCTACCATTGTTTCTCCAAAGCCTGGAAACACTGAATAGGTATTTTGTCTATTATTTCTTCCTTTAGCAAAAGCTATCCTAGTAAAACCCACCTCTATATCTGCTTTTAAGTAAACTACACCATATCAAGATTAAAAACCCATCTCTTCAATTGTTTTGAAGCACACACTTGACTTATATCTACTCAACAATGCTTACTTTAACACATCTTGAAAGTACTTGTAAAAATATATCCTGTCTCAGGGAAAACAAACTGCAAAAGACTAGATGTTGATTTTATCCATGCTATAAATTAATATAATATGCATGGTAACGGTACATACAAAAGGATTTCCTGCAGAAATGTGGACTTATTTTTTTAAAAGAGGAAAATAAGTGAGCCTTATTAGAGCAGCCAATGTGAGAAACATAGACTAACAATGTGCTTGGCACTGAAATCACACTGGTGTAGAGCTGATTCACTTCTGATTTATATTAGTGAAAATTCAAACTGGTTGTGACTTTCTGGTTAATGTGATGGTAAAACTCTCTCTCTAGTCACTGATGCAAAGTGTTTCCCTCAAGGCAACTGTGACAGAGTGATGATTTCAAGAAGGCTGTTACCTTTATGGCTCTGTCACTGTCCACAGAACAAAATGAGTCTCAGAAACCTGAACTATTCTTTAAACTAGTGCTATGCAGACTGGAGAAAAGCACTGTATGAAGAAAACAGGATAGAAGGCCTTGCCTCTTTACACAACTGTTTTCTGAAAATAATCGAGAATAAAAATAGGGCAGTATAAAATCAGACCTCTCCATTGGTCTATGTAATTTAGACAGTTTTCTTAACTGCCTTTCTATCTCTTCTATTGCACACTGGTGAATCACTTCCTGCACTCTTGCTACACACTCTTTAGTAATGGTGACGTAAAGTACTGCTGTAAATGACAGAAAAAAAAATATTTCCTTTCCTTTGACAAAGAAATTGAAGCCTTCATGGAAAACAAAAAACTCTGATTATGGGGCACCTGCAGCTATGGCAACCTTCCAGAATTATTATCTAATAAAGCACAGAACACTGGTAAACCTCTATTGCAGCCTGCCCAAATCAAATAGATTTTCAGCATAGAACAACACGTACCTAAAACTCTGCAAAGTGATGTGAGATTGCAGCGGTGAGCAAAATCAGAGCAATGTGTCACAAGCAATCACACGTTCTGGCCAGTGTCCCAGAAGAAAAGCAGACATTTTATCTCTCAAGAGGGCAAAAGTAATGAAAGGGCTTAATCTATTCCTTCTGTTCTCAACAACAGGGCCCAATTCTAGCATAATATCACAAACAGCATCTGTTTCATGTTGGCAATCAGTCATTCATCAGCATTTAAGCCACCATAAATTCATCAACATGCAACACACCTGAGGGAAAACCCAAGACTGGAAAAGCAGGAATGTGGGTGAACCAGATAAAGACACAATGACAGCTCAAGTCAGGAAAAGTCCTGGGCCCCAGCTTCAGGACCCCTCCTTTTAAACTTGTGCTACCAGAACTCATCCAAATCCCACAGGCACACATATGCAAACCATGTAAAAATCTTAGACCCTTCCAAAACTAAGGAAAGGACCCTTTCCTATATCCAAGGAAAATATGACCTCTTCAGGCCTTGTCCAGCCTTAATGACTCTATGACTTCACTTCCTTTGCTATCCATTGCAGCAGGATAAGCAAACCTGGGAACAAGCCATAGCCCACTGCCTGTAGGCAGCACACCGCACCTCTGGTAGGGCAAGCGTCCACTGCTGCCTGCCAGATTCCCTGGAGATCTTTAACCAGAGCAGCAGGCACTGCTCTTGGTGCCAGGGTGCCATAGGTTGGCATCACTTTAGCCTTAACTTCTGCCGATATGAGGAAGCTGTCCAAATGCTGGAGATGAAAGGCAACAAACACACTGGCATGGCAGCAGTTCCTGTCCTTAATAAGCACTTATGAAGGCAGGCAGGGTGGCTGCACCATGGCTGCCTTTGGAAACAACTAGGTTTTGTGTCAGATATATAAAGCAGCCTAAATAGTACTTTACTGGGGCTAATATCAGGTACTTCCATTTGAGACTGCAGATCTTAACTCACAGCAGTCAGATTGATCACTTACATTTCAGGAATGTACTACAACTCCTACTCCAATATATGTCCTACAATCCCTCCTTTTACAGTGACAGTTCCCAGGAATGCTTTGCTAAAATTAAGCTGTATGTGCTCAAGGAAGCAATGGTTTAAATTCATTAAAAACATTTCAATTACCCAAATTTCTGATTTCTTTCAAATGTTTCCTCTGTAGCTGGCACTAAGTGCACCATGGCTGACTCCCATCACAAACGCAGCTGTGAGGCATTTAGGACTGACCTCCACCTTCCTCTGCCTCACCCTCCCCACCCAGCAAGCAGCAGGCAGCCTGGCCGGTGCAGCACAGTGCTGAATTGCAACTCTATCCCCGAAATTTACTCCTCAATACATCAGCAAATGCTTTTAGAAACATACTACTTATCATCTGCACTCCTCACAACCTGAATTTTATAGGAAGTCAAACATGGTGCTACTGAAGGAAAGTCTTTAAAGGTTTGTTTTACTTCAAAGATTTGTCTGCCCTCTTTCTCCGCCACAGAAAACCAAATATTTCCCCATATATTTGTCATTCTCAAGCAAAAATGCACATTTGGTGCACTCACAATATTTGATTAAGAATTCATATGTATAAAAATTAACTGAAACACCATTTGCTTTAACAGCTTTTTTTAGTACAAGGAAAAAATACTGCTATTAGGCAAGATGGCAAATGGTTAAAAAGAGCATTCCACAGGTGCTATAATGCCATTTCTTTGGCTCAAACAGCAAGCTTTGGATTTTTTTTGCTGAGGTGAGATATAAAGGATTGGATTTATCTAACACCATTTCAGACCTCCTAGGACATCTAAGCCACATCTGATGCAGGACTTCTAAGAGACCATTGCTCAGTGGAGAGGGAGGTAGGAAGTTAAGCAGGATACTGTTAGAACATCTCAAAGATGGCAAATTGCTGAATTGTTTCACATATCTTGTTTCTTCCATTGAAGAAAAGTAGGCAGTCTCCTAGCTGTCAGAATCTCTGCTAACTATCCTGGGAGACTCCATATCCAACCCCTCTCTCTCTCAGCTTCATTTTAAAGTCAATTTTACAGTAGGGACAGAAGAACATTTCCTTAGCTGCTAAGTTCATTTGTGTGTTCAGAAACCTGGAAACACCTCAGTTCATATGATTTAGTTCTGAGCTGCCACTGAGTTCTTCACCTTCAGAAGAAAATTAAAAATCCTAGCAACCTCAAATAGATAATTGATTATAAATGTACCTTCTCAGATTTATGGATGCATGTGAAAGAGCTCTGATAAGTTTTGGATGCCTCAATATAAAAGGCCACTTAGAAATTAGACATTTGCCAAAAATATTTAAGGGTGTTCCAGTATATTGAGCAGTAGCCTCATATATCCAGCTATTTTTACTATTAAAAAAGCTCTATTGAAGCTGAGGGCAAATGTTTAACTTTCATAAGCTGATGGCTCCTGGATCTGGAACTCACTTATTCACAGTAATTAACATTTCTCAGACTAAGAGTAGATTACTAAGAGTACAACAATGTCAATGTAACAATGTGTAACAACTCACAAACCAATTTCAGTGAAGCATTTATAATGATGGATTGTTACCAGTTTTAAAATACTTGTCATACTTCCTTATGTCTGGAGTTAGGAGGTATCATCTCAGGCTCCTCGACTAATTTAACAAAACACAGACCTTACTAGAGCTGCCCCTGAGTCGCTGCACAGACAGCAGAGCAAAGGAACACATGCAGGGCACGATGTTCCTGTCCTGAAATGGGTGCCAGGACCGGGTAAAAAACCTGGCAAAGAGCCATAAAGGAAACTATTTCTCCCCTCAACAATAACAGGTGGGCAGTGTGATCAGCCTAGCTCACAGAGACTGTAGACTTTCACATGCAGCAAGAACACTCCACTGGGAGCGCCTGTGCCTTCATTTTGGTAATAGCCCCAGGGGCTATGACAGATTGAAAGGGAAGATACACAAGCAGAAGGCCAAGGGCCCGGCCTAGATTATCTAAGACATGTTAAAGAATCGCCACTCTTCACATACATTTTCTTGTTTTTGAAGAGGAGAAAGTGTATCATTACTTTTTAAATGTAGGTCCTTTTTCCACAGCTGACAAGGACAGCTGTGGATGAGCAGTTACACTGAAACACAGGCAGACATCCTGTAGGCAAGGCTGGGATGTTTGTAAACAGGAAAACAACTTTGATTTATGCTGTTCAGGAGAAATGTCTTTGTCTTTGTTACTAGAAATACAGCTCTTCGGAAAGTCAAAATTTCTGTGGGTACAAGTAATTTTTCACTTTTTCATTAGACACAGAAATGAAGTGCCTTTGAATCATGTCAGTCTTGATAGAAATGTCTCAGATGAATTTGTGGGGTGTCAGCTCAACACTAAGCTGTGTCCACTTGAACTGCTGCAGTGCTGCACACAAGGCTGCAGCACAACGTAAGCATTCTCTTGGGGGAACTCCCTCATGCTGCCCCTTTGGCTGAAGCATGACACACAGATGGGCAGTGCATGGCTGTGGTGTGGTCAAGCAGCTTCAACTCAATCAAAACACTCAGGCTGGGGAGAAACGTTGAAAGCAGAGGAGCTAGAAGGAAGACTCCCACAAGACTCATATTCTCAGCCTCCTGGACACATTGAAGCTAAAAAAACCAACCAAATAGAAGACTAAAAGAAGCATTTTATTTCAGTTAAACAAGGGGTACAACTAAATGTGAGACTGGAAAGTTTGGGACTTCCCTAAACCATCTCAACTTTTCATTTCAAGTAATGGAGAAGAAAAATTAGAAGTATCAGAATTTTTCACAGGATGAGAACCCTGGTCCTATGCCCACCCACAAGAATGGCCTCAGGTTTTCTGCATTTAAGATGGATGTGGATAGGAAGTGAAAAAAGCAACTTTTTCTTTCTCAGTATTAGTATTTCAATTTGTCAGCGGTTTAGGAAGAACAGAGTCAACTGATAGACATTCAGAGGCAGCTTTTTCAAAATAAAAATAGGGAATTTTTTTTATTAAAAATTATATTTAGCAAAAAATAAAAGCGATATCCTACATATTTCTAGGAGCTATAATTAAAGTTCATCTCTTTTCCAAATAAATTAAATCCATTACTAACTAATGCTTTTGCTAAGAACCAAAATGGTATTTAGCCCATCCTATGCCACAAACCCCCTTCTTATCTTGTGTACATTTCTAAAGATGAGACTCTTTCATATATGAAAGATACCTTGGAAGACATGTGTTTATAATTGAAGCGACAATGAGAAGTTGATTATATTCATGTTAGTTTAACAAATAATGTAAAATCCTTTAACAGTAATTATCTTAAATTATAAAATATTATCATATTTTTTTCTTTGATTTTGAAACAGCCCAAATAGAGCTGTTACTTTAAATTGATGCTTCAGGCAGTCTCATACAGTCCCTAATCACCTTAAATATTTTATGTACAGGTGCCATGCACATTTACTTGCACTACATGCCCAAGGGTGAAAGTATGGTGCAGGCTGTCCAATTAGAGTTATCAAATATTTATGCAGATTTATAACTCTGCTGGATATGCTTTAAGTGCTCCAACGCAAGAAACAAAAGGTGTGTGGAGGAAAACAATCTGCACAAAGATGATCTATATGCAACAGTTGCTGGGAACTTTGTTCAAATAATACTACCCACCTTCTGCTTTTTTTAACCCAGGCTGTCAAAGAAATGGTGTAACTGAAAAAAAATGAAAGTAGCAGATTCTGGATTTCTGACTCAATTCACTCCTTTCTAAACATTTATATTCTTAAGTGGCAATACTTTTCTTCTAATTCATACTGCTTCAACTTGATAAAGTGATTGTACATACAGAGACAAGGTATTTAAAAATGTACTGGCCTTGATCATAGGTAACTTCATATGTCTTTCCAAAGGGCAATAGGTGTCCCCCTCTGGGATCCAAAGTCAGACATAGCTATTTCCAGATAATTTACGAAATTATTTTATAGTCTCAGGTTCCCAAATTAAGGTGTAATGAGGTGGAGGAGATCTATGTGCTATCATAGCTTTTTGTGATAACTAGCCTTCAAAGGAGTGTTAGATAAAATGATCAGATCTGTACTTTACCTGCATTGGTCTCTGGGATCTATCCCCCACTCCCCAAGTCTGGAAGAAAGCAATGGGCAATTTACTTGTAAAAAGTATTCAATGGCAGAAATTAATGTCTGGCTAAGGGGCTTTCAAGGGGCATCTCATCATGTAGTGGCTGGCAGCTTGGGATCTGCAGACATGGGGCAGGCAAAGTATCTTCCTAAAGTGACCACGAGAAAAGGTTAAGGAAAACAAGACTATTAAAAAAAGAGGGTTATGTACCTCAGTACATCTACTGGAGGATGTGTCTTGGCCATTAAATCAGAATTAAGATTACTCAGCCTACTCTAAGTCAGTGTGTAGAACAGTTCCATCTTATACAGTAAAGTAGAATTATTGCCTCCAGAAAAATTAGAAAAAAAGACATTTAATTACAGTTGTTTCTAACACATTCTCTGGAATAACACCGATCTCATCTTTCAAATTGCATACCATTCATTGCACTGTCATCTTGCTGCTGTTTTCATTCCAGAATTAACTGTGCAAATTTACTCTTTGTCATGAGAAGCAATGGATGTTTAATTTTGGTGTATGGCTGTGAAGGCCAAGATTTTCACATAAGTGAGAGCCACAGATCCTTTTGACCTTGCACAGCTGAGTTTGTAATCAGTAGCTAGAGTTCTTTGCAACTACTTCATCTGCCATAATCTTCAATATTATGACAACCACTTTATTTTGTAAAGGGCACAGTGACTGATCACTGGCTATATTTTAAAACCTCCCAGACCCTCATCAACTGAATACATTTTCTGGGCTCTCTGCATCCATGATTGAATTCTGCATCCCTCCCTTGAATTTTTGCTTACTTGTATTCAAGGTCATTGCCCACCTGGCTGTTTGCAGGCAAATGCACAAGCCTAAGGACATAGTGGCTCTGGGAGTTACCACTCCTGAGGAGCTGTGTTTGAGCAGGGTCTTTGCACCCACTAAGAGCAGGCTACTTGGTGTGATCAGGTCAGAGGGGCGAAGCTCTGCCTGGGACTTCTCACAGCCACAGCTGGATGGAGCAGGGGACTGGTATGGGATAGAAACCTTCTTCCACATCACCTCTATTTCCCTTCTCTCTCGTGGGGAGCAGAATTGGAATTGTTATCTCTATTGATAACTAAAAAGCCCAAGGTGTCACTGAAAAAGTATCACACCCAGCTCTGGTGTAACCCACTTGTGATCGCTTCAGCTTGGGCTCGCACCAAAACTGGCTCTCACGTATGTCCACAGGACTTGTGGCTGAGAATCAGAACTGAAGGGCTACACATATCTTTTGGGAGAATCAACACTTGCCAGAGTATCCAGAAATGTGCTTCTCTGTCAGAAGTTATACAGCACTAGCTTGAACCAAAAATTCCTTGTTGCTATGGTTGCCACTTGTTCCAAATCTTTTTACTGCTCCTCGTTGAAAAGCAGCAAAGGAGAATAAAAAACACACACAATTGTAATTGCCTGGTGTGTATTGTAACATTTCTCTTTGGTGGCTGCTTTAAATTATGCAGTAATATTGCTGGCATGTTTCTCCACTCCCTCTTCCCTAAGAGGATACATTTTACAGTGGTGAAATTGGACACTGGGTGCAAGAATCACAAATTTGAATAATTTTTTCAGGACTAGACATGTCACACGCAATGTATTAAAACTCAGGCTGTAAAAATTAAGTGGCATTTGCATTCATTAGGCATACATGAAATTTAATTCCATTAGGTCCAGCAGCATTAAGGTCTGTCTGTTGCTGCTGATGTTACAGCTTAAGGACATTATATCTTCTGGCTAGATACTATTTCATAACCTAATAAAGCCAGGAATTATATCCTGGCTTGATGCCTTTGTAAATCCAGCTCAGTGAACATACAACATGAAAGCTGTCAATGTAAATTATTTATATTCATCATTTTCCAAAATATTAACTTATAAAAAAGGTTTAACAGATTAAGAAGACTACAGGCACTGTGCCCACAGCAGAAATAATTTAAAAGACAACAGTATGATTTCCTCAAAACAAACCTCACATCTAATCTTCTCCCTTTTTTACAGATACAACACAGAAGAACTGTGAACATTTCAATGAGGCCATTTAAGGAATCAAAAGCTTACATTACATTTCAGTCTATTTCCCAGAAATTTTGATAAGGACAATCTCCCAGAAAAATCTTAAGATTTTGACATTCTTAGCTGATATAAAAACTAGGTAAAGGGAGACAAAATATGAAAATAATTGAATTGCAGCTTTTTTAATTTGTTCTGCTGAAAAAATATTTTGGATTCAGTACAAGCCTAAACATAGCAAATAAACTTACGAGGACAAATATTTTTTCTCTGCATGAAGTTTCATAGAAGACATCATGACTGGGAACACAAGACTGCCCTCCTAACTACTCCCAGATAAAATCAATCATTAAAAAGCATGAATATTAGAATATGAATAAAGGATGACATTTTTATTGGCAATTTATGTGAGATGAATACAGGTGCCAGCATAAGTTTTCATTAAGAGTCCTTAACTCCCAACTATCAAATTAGCAAGGGTTCATGAAATATAAGTTCCTACCTTCCAGTCTTTGATTGTTACTAGCACCATCCAGCTAATCCTCCTGGTCGAAGTACCAGCAAAATGTTTATTTCTAATGATCTGAACAACAAGCCTATTTCCATGGAGATGTGAGAAACAGGAAGTGTTTACTTAATTATGCCTTATTTTCCTGTAACTTTCTAGTGGTCTAAGATGTTAATTATTTCAGAAATCATTGTCATTTCAATGTCATACAATGGCATTTCAATGGCATAAATGTTTACCATAGGCATGAGACAATATTTTTTTCCTTTTCAAGGACATTTTGGGGGGGGACAAAAAAAATAAAGCATGCTAAGCGTATAAATAGTATTTGCATATAGTTTATTAATATATATATCAAAATTAAAATATAATACTTATACTTTATACATATACTTTTACACTTTATGTAGCTATGCTTCCATTTCAAAACTATTGTCATCTCTTAAAAAAAACATGTCTCAAGCTACTAAAATTGACTTTGAAATTCTTTAGCTCGAAGTCACTAAGCTTTCTGCATAGTCAATGGAGTGAGATAAGAACCCTCAGAAAACAAATTTTATCTTAAAATAGGTGTCTTAGATAAAGGAACTAAGCCATTTTGGAGTTTGCCCTGTAGGCAAGTATGCACTGGACAGCTTAGATGAGTAACTCTCAGAAAGCTCAGTTTAACTGAGATGCCACTTGTTATCTGCTTCAACTGGAATCCGCTTCCAGACCACAGTCTTAGCAATATGTTTTCTATTATTTTACTGCAATTTTAGGGGAAGAAGCTATGAGCAATAAATCTCTTATTTATGAGTCAACATAAACTATTTCATCCACAGGAAAAAAAACACATGGGGCATGACTTAGCAAAAAATGGTCCAGACAGCATTGTATCCAACTCCAGGAAAAAGCCATAATGTAAAGTTTCAGTCCTACTAAGGAAGAAACTTTTTTGTGAAGTTAAAAAAAAAAAATCTTTATTTCATTTTCTGTTTTCTATTTGTCATGTTTTCACATTGGTGTCTGTCTGGAACTTGACAGACCACAAAATACAGATCTATTTCTCTGACACTTAAATCTGGAGGAATGCAAAATGCTGTGATCAGAGGCTTTGCACAGAAGTGATACAAAATGTGCAGATAAAGCCCTTTAGGGAAAGCTCATTTTGCTCCTGTCTGCAGCTCCTCTGCACGGTTAATCTGCAGCAGTTCATCCTGACCTTTTCTCCACAGCAGTTTGTGTCACACCTGCGAAACAACATTCACCTCGGTGCCGTGACTCAGCTGGGAGACATTTCGGGCCAGGGCGTACTGGAGAGGAGGGTGATTCTTCCTGGGTACTCACAATTCAACTTACTTACAAAACTGCCCCTCATTTACAGAGTGCACTTACCTTTCTTCTCCTTCCCTCTCTAGCCCAGCACAGAGCTCCTATGTGTAACAAGAGAAGCATGTTTTATGTAAATCACTTCCCAGTGGAGTCACTCATTATTATTGTAGACAGCTCTAAAGAGAGAAACCCATGGCATTTATCAGCAAAAACTCTTAATGAAAATGTCATTAAATAAGTCAATCTGCAAGTCACAAAATGGCCTATTTATCTTTTCTCTTTTCCTATCTTCCACACTTCTGCATCTCTGGGTACACTTCACTCAAGTCAATCTTTTTTAGCACCAAGTTACAGCTTTCCCTGGAAAGGAGCACCCCTTTCTGGCAAACTAGTCATAATAGAGAGGAGGTGCTATTTAAACATTGTGGAAATGTGTCAGAAACACACTGGGTAGGTATGGGGCTAAACAGCAAGGCCAAGGAAGAGGAGACTACAATCCCTGGCTGGCTGTAGTGAGGCAATTTCCAGCAGCAGTCATCTGGAAAGTACAACATAGGCCCTGCTTTGCTATGCATTTTGCAGAGTTCATGACTGAGCCTCTCATTTAGAACTTGCAAGGTCCTCAAGTTTGTAATTCATGTTGTTCACTGGAGTATCTTTCTGGTCACATGTACATCCATAGGATCTACTTTGCTGATTCAAAAAGCCTAATCCAACAATTCTGCTAAAAATTTCCATACTCCTTCAAACAATTTATATCTCATCATAATGGACTATATTAACCCAAAGCAACTGCCTGATAAACTGACTTGGATTGGCAGTAGTGCCCCTTTTTAATTTATTTCCTGAGGCCTTTCCATTTCCACATCTGAACATTGAGAGTTTTCCTTGAAAAAAGGAGCTATTGGTACCAGGGAGAGGTCACTCTTGACTGGGTGCACATGGCTCACATTCCTAAGCTATAAAGGAATTCACCTTTCTCCTTAATTCTGAGAGCTATCAGGATCTGTATTGTACATATGTGTCTATATTAAGCCCAAAAGATTGTGTGGGTAAAGTCAGTCTCTTTTATTAAAACATCTATCATATTTATAAAAATACCTAAGATTTTAGGTGCGCAGAATGTGATGAAAGCATCTGTTCAAAGCTCTGGCCATTTTTTTTCCCTAACATAATTGGTCTAATAAAAAGTAAAACTCCTCTACTCACAAATCTTTTCTCCCTTCTGACCTGAAATAATTATGGCTATAACAATCTGAAGTCCATAAGCACAGGATCATAGAAGGGTTGAGGCTGGAAGGTCACTTAGTTCAAACCCCCTGCTCAGGCAGGACCTCCTAGAACTGATTGCCCAGGACCATGTCCAGATGGCTTTCAAATATTTTCATGCATGGAGACTCCACTGCCTCCTGGGCAACCTGTGCCAGTGCTTAGTCATTCTCACATTAAAAAGTCCTTCCTGATGTTCAGACAGAAACTCATGTTTAAATATACTGTTCAAAGGGTACATCGACCCTTATTTGTGCTCAGTGTACATCATCCTGGTTGGACAGTACATTCCTTTTCACGTCAACATGGAAACAGATTCAGACTTCTACACATTCGTATTACAGCCCAGCCATAGCCAAAGGGAAAATTATTAACCTGTTTTTTCTCACACAGAGCAGCAAAAGAAAGAAGCATATTTTCCCCATTTTGCAAAGAAGTGGAGGCATAGAGAGACTGCTACCAGCCTAAGCTTGTTCCTCCTTCCCTGTTACTTGGCAAGAAGAAGGAAAGAGTACTGAAAATATTCACACCAGGCAATAATAGACAGCCAGCGATGGGCAGGGAAGAGCAAAGCAAAGCTGTTTCTTGCTGAAGTGTTAAGAAATAAATGTAAGTCCAACAGACAGAAAAAATGTAACGAGCATTTCAGGACACTGCTCCTTTTGCCTTTGAAACTTGCACCCATTTTGGCAGCCGGCACAGGGGAAGGCCACTAGCCCATCCTGACTGCTGTGGGACTCCCATGGGACAGAGAGCAGTGCTGTGTGATAGCCACAGGGACTTGCAATGGACTGTCCCTGTATCCAGCTGCTATTTATTGTGCAGGACACATATAACATTTCGTCTTGGCAAATGTATTTCACTGTCATGCCTAATCGAAAACGTTGCCTTGGAGCAATCTTAGCTTGAGAGAACCCCAAGCAGTTTTATAAGCAAGGAGTCACCCCAAGGTGACACTTGAGAGGAACAGCATTAAAGTGAACTCATCTCTCTTGTGTCCCTGGCTACATCAGAAGCTCACAAACAAAGCCTAGCTCTGCTAGCTAGTACTCAGAAGGGGAAAGAACCCTTATGCCCTCGTTCATGATGTATCAGCACTTCCTAAGTAGAAAACTAACTAAAAATGCTGACTCTAGTCATGACCACTAGAGTTTTGAAATAAGATAGCTAAGTGAAAGATTTGTTTTGAGGATATTTAAAAGTAAGGACAAAAACATGTAAACCAGCTTACATGAGCTCACTCTTTCTCAAACCCAAGAAGAAACCAACAGCACAGAAATGACACTTCACATGGGATCTCAAGGCACAAAATAGTTTAGTTGCACACAGAACAGTCATACACACATGCAGGCAATTCCCATAAGCAATGCAAGCTGCAGTCCCCCAAGGATTTTCCTTCACCCCAAGGAAATGTCAAGGTATGAAGCAGAGATGCCTGAGCTAGCTTCAGAGCCAGCAAAAGCACAGGGAGCACAGCATCTGCTAAAACACCTGGCTGACACAAGCCAAGTGCACGTCTCCCAGATGCAGGACTGAGGCACCATCTCTGCACCACCTTGCCCAGAGACAGCCTTAGTGTGGGGAGAAGGAAATGCTCTCCCCTTGAATCTCCTGGATGAAGACAGTGCTTCTGAAATATCCTTCTGGTCAGCACTGCTGAGACCACACTTTCCTGCTCCTTGATTCCAGCCTGCCTACATCCTCACTGTTCCACTTAAACTGATTTTCCCCCCATTGGCACAGCATCCACAAGCACACAGGCAGATTAAATTCTCTTTAAGCTTTCTCTTGCTAGTCTTATTCATAAAAGTAAGACTCAAGCAGCATCTTATAGCCCTCAGTCAGCTCTGCATCGAAATCAGGAACACAAATCCCGATAATGGGCTGCAGCCAGCAGCCAAAAATGGGTTAAGTGAGTCTCTTGGGCAAAATGAAAAATGCCACTTCTCAGTAACTGAGATAGGATTTGTCTTGAGCAAAAACACTTGGGATGTGGCTGCCAGTGTTATTTATGTCCTCAGTATGACAAAGACTTGAAGGGAAGGATTTGCTAAAGATTCATCAACCTTTCTCATTTGTTTAAGGGCTGGGAAATCATAGAAAGGAGTCCTCTAAGCAGACCTCTGCAGAAGGCAGAGGAGAAGTCTTGGGGGAGAAAACAAGTGAGCCAGTTTGCTTAGGAGCAAAAACACCACAATTTTTTCAGATGGTATCAATTTTCTTCTTTCCCAACCAGGTCAGCTGAAGAATTCCTGTTATATGCTGTGCCAGAGGTCATCACAGACACTAGAACAGCCTCTCTGCTTTTACAGTTGATGGAATTTTTGTATCTGCCCACATGAATCCCAGTGAAGACAACAAAATTACCCTTTGTAATCAGCCAGCCCAAATGCTTCTATGGCATCAAATACTCTATTAGATTTCTCTTAATTCTATTAGAAAGGGGAGAAAATACCTATTTCCTCTCATTTTTCATCCGCATTGAAGTGTAAATCTCTCATGGAGAAATTTAGAAATTTAATTTCTTTTCACTACACAGTGCGCCAGGGTTTTGTGTTCCAAAGTCCTCTGAAAAGCTAAGATATCAAAAATGCATATCAAATACTAGTAAGACATCTAAAATTGACCACCCAGAAAATAAAAGGGTATTTGGAAATCTGCGAAAAGACTTCCATCTAAAATACAGTAAAATTAACTTCATTTTTCTGAAAACTTTAAAAGCCCAACGTTGTTAAACACCTAGAGATAGTTCATAAAGCTTTCAATTAAATGTTTTTTCATCAGAAAAAGTGGCAAGTGACTGAAACAAGTGTGCATTCTGCAGGCAAACATAGCAGCATTGCCAAAACTTTTGTCAGAAAAGATTTTTCATCTCTAGGGTGTGATTTATGATCAAAATCCAAGAGAGGCTTAGAATCAACAATAGCCTAAAGTCCTGGGCTCTCACAGACCTGAACTTAGGACCCCTGTGTACTAGGCAGGCACTATAAATTACCAAGCTATCAACTACCTACCAAAGCCAGCCTCTTACTTTCACAGGTTGGCACCATTCCATTTAGCATTAACCAAAAAAAGAAAGAAAGAAAAGGAAAAAAAAAAAAAAGAAAGAAAGATTATGAAGAATATCCTTAATATTTCTGTGGTCAGAGAATGTTTCTGGAATGTGGGAGGCTGGCAATGTTGAATCTTTTTCACCTAATGTGTGCTGATTAATGAACTGTTGGCTGTGCTTACTGAGGATCTTTCTTTATTTTTTTTCCATATAAAAGGAACTTGGTTTCAGCCCCATGTGGAACAAAAAGGGGCTTGGGGATTTTTTAAACCTCAAAGTTGTGTATAACTAGAAAATCCTCTCTTACCTAGCTGTCAGAGATGACTCATCCCTGTGAGATGGCCATAATTTCCTTTTGGGAACACCTGATAACTTCCAAGTGAGCAGCAGTGCAGCACATAATGGACATGGCCTGAACTGGAGGGGCTTCTACATCAAGCCCAGACTAAATGAAACTCCTTGGAGTTTGGGAAGAGAGATACACTTTTAAGATGGACATACAGGGAGAGAGCTGTACCAGCTGAGAAGTTGCAGGGTTTTTGCTTAGTCTTTTTACCAGGGCTCTTCTGCTTCATGTGTAACCAGGATCTGGATTCAGGAACAAGGCAGGTTTTTAAGGCAGCCTGCTTTGGATATGAGAAATGAAATGCAACATTTGTTGTAGAGCAAGCACACAGTTTTGCAGTTGGGGTGAATCTAGGTTCCATTTTAGCTTTAAATCAACCTTGGGATATAACAGTTCATTCTAGTCCAATGCCCCTGCTTTCACCTTACCACAGGTTAACTGGGGGCCATCACACAACCAGTTATTGTTTCATGTAACCTGCAGTAAAACTACCTGTCTGGATCACTGCACACTTCTATGTCAATGATAGGACATGATTTAGGAGTCCTTGGTTCTGCCATTTCAGATATGAAACCTCAATGAAGCATACCCACCATGGCAAAAGCTGCTCTTAGGGCCAGGATTTGGACAAAGTTGTGTTTACCCAGAAGACTTGAGCTTCACATATCCAAACCAGCTGTTTCAGAGTTGTGGCACTGCAAATACAGTCTACATACATACATACTCACATACATACAAACACACATACATACACACACACATACATGCATACATACATACACACATACATACCTACATACATACACACATACATACCTACATACATATGTGCACATCCAGCCAAGTGATGTGGGAACAACTGCCTGCTGCCTGGAATTTTTACCTGTGAGCATCCCAGGATGAGCAAAAGAAGCAGGCTACCTCCCACAGGGCACCAAGGTATATGTGCAGCCCAGTTTGCTGTGGTTTCCCTCTAGAGCAGAGCTGGAGGATTGTGTAGCATTACACTTCTCATATCTCTTCCCAGATTATCTGAAATCTTCTCCTTAAGCCCAGGCAAACCTCTCCCCCCCCACAGGCCCTGAGCAAGATGCCTATGGTCAAGTCTCACTCCATCATCTCCACGAGGGAAATGTCACTTCTCTTGCAACCACTCGGCAGGCATAAGGGCATTTCATGCCTGGATGTATACTGTTACTCCTCTCCCTTCACTCTTTTATACCTTTTACATATTTTCTCAAGCAATCCAAGACAGAGAAAAATAAAAGAAACCAGCAGCTTTATTAAAACTATATTAAAACTATCTGCTTCATCTATAGCAGGAGTATATTCTACTGAGGATGTATTCCCTTTGCAGCTGCACAATTCTATAGGATAGAATAAAACCAAGTCACCTTCAAGCAAAAATGTACCTAGGTGTCTAGGGATCTCCTGAAAATCTCCAGCTTATCACAGCACTGAAACAGGTGGAGAGCTGAGAGAAAACAAAATAAAAGTAGATGCTAATCTACCTTTCCCAGTCAGCCCTCACCTACATCAGCCCCACAGAAGAGCATGCAGCTGCCCTAGCATTCCTCTAGCAATTACTTATCCTTTTCTTGAAGACTTCAAATGGCTGAAGGCACACACCATCCCTTTGAAAAGCTAGTGATAGTTGTCCTTCCCCTTTTATTCTTCCAAAATAACAGTTTTAGACTGGCTCCCAAAACCACAAAATACCATTTTTCTTCTGAAAACTTCTAAACAACTCCTAAGACCTGGGAGTTGGGCAGAAATTCTCTGGGATGTAAATGGTGCTGCCTTTATTTCAAGTGTGCTGGCTGACAACTGACACATACAGACAGCAAACATGAAATAATACAACTATGATTACCTGCACATAGTATTTAGCTTGTGGCCATCATCACAGTAGATGAAGCTCTCAAGTCCTATTTGGAGAGACAGGTAAATAGATTTAGCTTAAAACATGAATACCAAGCATATATAATATTTCCTGCGTGACAGATTGTATGTGGTTGTGCATATGTGCATGACAGACAGTACTGGAATATTTTAAACACTGAACTGCTGCATACAGTGATTGGTAAATTAAATAGTCATTCATTAGTTACCATAGTGATGCAGGTGCAAAGAAGGAATGGGGTGGGACAGACACAGACACACACAGAACAAATGCTGACAGAAGCACAACCCTGCACTGATTTTATTAATATATTTTTATCTACTAAATTCCCCTAGGTGCAATATCTTTTTCTATATCCATTGCTGTTTTACCTGCCTGCAAAGAGAAGTGACACATGCTCTGATACAGCCTCCTACAGCCAAATCCTGAGCTGGAGCAAATTGATGTAGCTCTATTGACTTTGGCACAGAGCAGTCAGTTTACAACAGCTGGTGAATCTGGCAAAAAAAGAACACCTAATTCTCTTTAGCTTCTGCAGCAGCTAAATACTACTGCATCCTCTGCTACTTTATAACTTCTTGCAGCAGGGCTCTCCAGTAAACAGACAGAAGGAAGCTGGCATTCCCAAAGCCAGCTGGCAGGTTTAGGCGTGCAACTGTCACTGATTTCAGGTCTACAGCTCAGTCTTGAGAATCTCATCAATAATCCCTTTGCTGCTGATAAGAGACACAGCATGGGGTTAAGAATATCACAGAATCATAGAATTCTATAGCTTGGATATGACCCTAAAGATAATTTAGCTCCAACACTCCTGCATGGGCAGGGACATCTTTCCACTAGACCAGGTTGCTCAGAGCTCCATCCATCCTGTCCCTAAACACTTCCCAGGAGGGGTATCCACAGCTTCTCTGTTCCAGTGCCTGCTCAGGTTAGGTTTAAGCAGATGTGCCACCTTGCCCAGGCCCTGAGTCCTCCTGCTCCCAGGTGGCACTGCACTCATGTGTGTTTCCTGCAGCAGCCATGCAGGAAAGCTGAAGCGTCTGTATCTGCAGGAGGCTGAATGAGAGAGAAAGATGACTCTGCCTTCCTTTGGGTCACTGGCAAACATATCCATGGTCACCTGCCTGATGACACTGCTAAGTGACCAGCCTTCTGAAAGCCCCATTAAAACTTCCCAATTTAGTATTGCACACGTATTTGGGTAGAAGAGAGTGAACTGGTAGAGCAAAACTGTGCTGAGGCTAATGTCAACACTTGGGCTAGAGATCTTCCCCAAACCAGGACAAACTGCTCCAGCCCTGTCCTTTGCCATAAATCCCCTTGTCCCAGCCAGTGGCAGTGGGCACTGAGCACCTGAGCAGATGAGCACCTGGCCTGCCACCCTGCACAGGAAAGCAGCAGTGAATGGCAGCTCACACTGAAACACCAACACGAGCACCTGATGTGGCTACAGATCTCTTGGTTTACTCCATCACCACCTGTTGGTGATGTCCTGTGACAGAGGAATGGGGCTGATGACTGGGACAGTAACAGCTCAGATGAAGCAAACACAAGGACACTAGAGCACATGTGTCAGAAATGGAGCGGCCTTAGAACAAACCTCCACCACATCCTGAGTTTGTTGCTTTTTTTTGGAACAGATTGGCCCTGGTCTGGACTGAACACCCAGAAAAACACCGTGAGCTCACACCTGTGGCCCACTGGGGCCCAGGACATGGCATTTTCCAGCACAGAAGTGACTGAAAAGAGACTGAGCGAGCCAAGTTACACCCCACGACAAGGACTTTCTGAATTTGCCATCTCTTCAGAACAGCTAGTTTTATTGTTTAATAATATCACTAATTTTTTATGCTTGTGAATACTTTCCTTGTTAGATAAAAAGGTTTTTTCCACTTTTCTCCAAGGAAATATTTTCCTGAACCAGCAGGGAGAGGGGCAGCTTGAATCTGCTTTCTGGATTGACCCCTTTGGAAGTTTCCTCCCAAATTTGCCCTAAACTAGGAGACACAATACCCCAATATTTCTATCCCAAGTGATTGTCAGTGACTAGTACATCAGCTATCACTAACCATAGGGCCAAATAAGCACATTGTGAGAATGAAGCTAGGCATCTTCCTCTGAGCTGCATTGTCCAGATCCCCACAGTGAGATCAGGCATTCTCCAAAATGTAGGAAGGAAGGAAGACAGGTTGAGATACATTCTCCCAGGTATAATTCCGTGCTGTACGGAAGGAAAGGACCACAGAGGCATAAAGGAAGCCCCAAAATATCCAGTGGCTATCCCTACTACCAATGGTGTGAGAAGCAGCTGCAAGTACCCTCATGTCCCCCTAGTAGGCACTTGCAGACAAGCCCCAGCCAGAGGTGTGAGATTTTGCACAATTCAGCAAAGCCTGTTGGAGTACAGCTGAGGAAGGGACACTATTTTCTAGCAGCATCAGCCAGACACTGAGAGCAAAGTAGTCTTGCTGCACTTTGGGTATCAATTCAATCCCTGTTCTTACTCTGTTAGCCTAAGACATTTGCTCAGTAATGTATTAAATCCCTTAGCATCTCACAGATTTCATTTAAAGACCCAGCATTCTCCAGCCCCTTAGGTAAGATATTAAATCTCCTTAGACATCTTCAATACAGTAAAAACTCACCATCTTTATACAGGAACTGTTTTGATGGGGTCTTATCTGGAGGTAAAATAATCAGTATTAAGCTTTTTCCCACTTCAGTGAAAAAAATAACCATTGCAACATTGTGAGCAGCAAGAAGAGATAGTATTATTACAAATAATATTTTTTGTTACATTTTAAATGATTATAAAGACTCTACATATAGTCAGACTCTATATACAGGCAGACCTTTTGTAGCCCAGTCTAAAGTCTGCATTTTTTAATTTCTGCTATATGTGCAAGTGGCTAACAGCCTCAAAACTATCTTTTGCATTCACAGCACTCAGAAAAGCACAAACTCTGAAAACATGGTTTCTCCTCCTCTCACTTCCACAGGTACTAACTGGCAGTAGCACTGCTGAATACAAGAGGCAAGAAGTATCTCCCACACACAGCTACAGCCGCTCTGCCCACACTCTGCCCTTTGGACACCAACGTTCCCTGGGGATATGGGACCTTATGGGCCTTTTACTAGGACTCACACCTCTGGCAGAAAATCCTCCTTCCCCCACAGCAGATTAAGTGGCTTCCTGTTTCCCTGTGTAGCAAAACAAGTGCCTCTCCACAGCCAGGCTCCATCTACAGGAGCTGCTGTTCTCCAATGTGCTGTGAACATTCCTCCCACTTTGCGCTGTTTCCTGTCCTCTAACCCTGCCGAGCTGGACAATGGAAGCACATCTGGGGAGCACACTGACCTTGCTGTGGTTAATGACACAACCACAGAAGGCATGTTTTACACACACATGGGTTATAATAATTGTTTGAGAGAACAACACGAGCAGCATATCAGAAATGGCCTTCTATGTGCTTCAGCAAGGTTGCTGTCACCATCCTGTCCAGGCAGCACACAGTCTCTGATCCCGAGGGATGCAATGCTTTCCACAGACACTCTCTGTACATAACTGTTGATCATACTTAAGACCAACACACGCTCTACAGCTGACTGCAAACCCTAGGGCACTGCTTGGTCCCCTCCCTGCAGCTTTGCAGCATTCAGGGAAGGGAGTGATGTGGTTTCAGCACAGCATGTGTCTTGCCTTTGACTTCCCAGCCAAATGGTGATCTACTGACTGCAGGTGTTTGGCAGCAAGAGGCCTTCATGTGAACCAAGTGAGGCATTAACTACTGAAGAGGCATAAAAAATAAAAAGTGACTAAAACAAGAGATTTCTCTTCCCATTCAAAACCCAAAGGAGGTGGTAGGGCACTTCTTGACATCTTTACTTGTTAGTCCTGTTTCAGGATCTTTTCAGTAGTGGTCACGACTTTTAATGGTTTTTTGTGATGAAAGCCTTTGACAAGAGCATGTGTCACAGAAAGTGCAGTGGTGAGCCATGGCTTTCATATATATGTTAACCAGCCTTTATAGCATCCCAGAGCCTGGGTGACAGAAGAGTAATTCAGTTAAGCTGCAGCAAAGTACATGAATTCTGTACTGTACATCAGAAGGCGGAGGAGCATGGATCTGAAAGGTGAACAGCCATGGAACAGCCAGCTCCAGGGTGTCCCACAGCACCCGGTCAATATGGAAATGCCTCTGTTGGAAATACATGGGCATGTGCTGCTGGGACCACTCTGTTGGGAAAGCATGCTGTGAAGAAAAGCCTTTCCAGCCACACAAGTGTTTATGCACAACTTAATGATGAAATGAGAATTTGGGACAGCTTGGGGCACTGAAGAATATCAAGTTTCAGATAGCCAGATTTGCCCACATGCAAAATTCACTCAGAGACAATATACAAAGTGAATTTTCCTATCCTTCTGATAACATCCTTCCCACTGCCCCCTCCTCCTCCATGTAAGAGGAATCTCTGACTGGTGTAAATCTGCCTTTGAATGAAACTCATACCTCTAAACTCTTCAGGAGTTGTTTTGAAAATCTTTCTTTAAAAGTCCTGGTTTTCACCAGGATAACAACTGTCTTATTTGAAAATGACAATAGACTCAGTATGTCGTCACATTTGCAGTCTCTAAGAGGAGCTACTGAATAAATGCAAGTATTAGTTTTTTTAGTTTAGTGCTTTCTACAGTGGTTTAAAAAGAATCATCTACTCTAACATGGAATTTTGAGATCAACAGAATAGAATAGTATAAAATCAAACATTTCTGAGCCATTTATTGGATTTCTATTTCTAGGCCTCAATTAGGGTAACATAATTTGTAAAATTGTGAACAGCTAATCAAATTGCAATCAGCAAATCTTCTTTAAAAAAAAAGAGAGAAAAGATTTAAACAACAAGCATTAATGATAGGAGAAGAAAAGAAATTCACATCTACAGCCCCATGGGAAAAATGTAGATGTAATCAATTCAGGGGAAAATTTAATTAAAACATTGAGCAATGGGATGGGGGACAAAATACAGGTATATAGGAAATCTTTGAGAAATACTTCAGCAAGAACACAGTAAGGTTATTATTCTGCTCATACATCTCTAAGTAATTTGTATACATGCATCATACCACTAATGGGGAGAAAAATAATTTTGTCCTGCTACCCAAGCAACTCCCAGCTTAGAGGTGTTAAAAGAGCATAACAACTTCTTGATAACATTCCAAATATTTCTGTGCTTATACCCAAAATAGTAGCTGGTTTATCAGTTCTGCTTTATTTAAATCTTAACTCTTCACTGTCCTGTCACACAATTCTGTTTGAAAACAACCTAGAAATTATAAAGAAAATTACAAAAGAGGGGGAGAAAGACAATGGACATTCGAAGTTTTCTTTAATTAAATCCTGCTACTGAGCTCCATGGAAAGAAAACCAATTAAGTAAGGCACATAATTCATTATTAAAAGCAATCTTGTAACTCATAAGGAACATTAAGTTAATGTAAAGTACAAATAGCAAGGTATGTAAAACTGCATCAACTTCTTATATACCTATTATAATCCTAAAATTTTACAGCTCTCACAGAAAACCATGGGAAATGCCAACCACTTAAACATAGTGTGAGGAAAAGACATGAAGCACAACAAAAATGGAAAAGAGTCTGATGTCATCCAGAAACTGTTATATTTGATTCAAAAAGCATGCAAAAATCAAGCATAAAATGCCAAGAAATAAATTACTTAAACCCTTCACTGCAAAGCACAGATTACATACTGCAATTCATTTATTGGATTCTTTCTGCCAGGACACTGCAGCACATGATGATCCAGATCCTCAATCAGTCATACCTGCTACAAACCTGTGGCTCAGCTCAAAAACTGGCACTGCACACAGGAATGCTGAGAGTGGACCAAGCAACACATGAACAGCCCTACACCAAGAGCATGTGCAGCAGGTACAAAAGGAACCTGCCAGGTGGGACAGATATCTCCAGACATCTGAAAAGAGCACACATCACCTTTGAGGCAATGCTCCAAGTTCAGAGGATGGCCAAGCAAAAAAATTAAATGCTTCAAATTTTCACCCCAGCAGAGAACATTTTGTCAGGAGACTAAATGTACATTTTGTCACTTGTATTAGGGAGAGTGAGAATGTGCAGGAAGATTTTCACAAGGCTGGCTGGTTCTGCCAAGTGTGTGAGGTCACTCACAGCATTCTACTCCCTGGGGACTCTTCCAGCGCAGAAACAAGTACAGCCAGTGGTCTCAGGCCTCTACACAGTGGACTTCTGTGGCCACTGGCCAAAATATAAACAGCTCCTCTCCATCACTACCACTGCTGCAGATCACTAGCTCCTCAGTATATGACTTCCCTATCCTCTCCTGGTATGTCTATGCCTTTACAGAGGCCTCCAAATCACACTGTAGTGTGCAGCGCAGGAGGAGGGAATTTATGGATGAAATTCATACCCCTGCCCACATCAAACCCATTTTCAAGATAAATAAAGAGCTGTCTAAAGAGTAGCCACCAAAATTTTCAGATAAACTAGAAAAAAACCCATCCCAATCCTAATTTCAAAACAGCTTTGCTGCTGTACAGCCCTGATTCCTGCACTGTACTGGAGTTCTGCACCTCTATGATTAAAAACTGGGCTGTGCCCTTATTGTACAAGGACAGGGAGTGTGGTGATGGGCTGGGGGCAAACCTTGAGTCTAGACAGTGAGAAAGCTGTCAGAATGAGGAAGCAAAAGTGGAAAACAAAGAGAAATCTAGCTCCCTAAATTCTCAGTGAGTTCCTTGCTGTCCTTGTAATACTAAGAGGTAAAACATTTCAGGCAGAAATGTAGATTTTAGAGTTGGGAGCATTCCTTCAAAACTCTGTTATGATGATAATGAAGTGTCTCCTGTTTGTGCTTTCTTGGCAAAGGCTTCCAACATTCAGAAGGGAAATGAGAGACTTTGTAGAAGACAGATGAAAATGTTTCTCATTGATAGATGCAAGGAAGGCACTGTTCTGTTTTGTTAAAATGGCCTCTATAAGACGTTCATCGCCCATCAAATGATGTATTAATTATTGATAGGGGAAAACCAGCAGGCAGCACTGAACTCAGTTTGACTGGGGGGGGAGAAACATCCTGGCTGGTAACACCAAATGCAGAAAGTGCCTGATTCACAGGAAGATGTTCCAAAGGCAAAATCATTTTTAAGGAGAAATTTCTACATGAAAGGATTACACTTGTAAGAATAAATCCTGATGCTCTCTCACTCCCACTTCCTCTGAGTAAATGTATATGCTAAAGGGCTTTTACTTCAGCTGAAATGGTGTATCACATTTGCATGGTTTTAAAGCTTGTATTCTAATTTCTAGGAAAACACAAGTAAAAAGTTAAAAACAATAAAAAAAGAACAGCAAAAACTCTAACAGTTAACAAGAGTTATAAAGCAGAAGAAATACATATAAAATGTAAATATATCAAATATTTGCTGGAAGCTAGCTGCAATTATGGATGTGGTGGAAACCCCACTGTCAGATTTTGCTTAAAATCAGATTACAGTTCAATGTGTTATGGGTTGTGTGTTATAGAATGTCTTAAGAATTTAGGCCTAAATATAAAAAACTCATTACACCAGATATATATTGGAAATTTCACCAGTGTGGCAAGAAGTTCAGCTGAATAAAAAGCTGAGGTGTATGCTCTGTGTGCTCTGTGTGTTGTGGATAACCAGTGCACATTGCCCAAACTGAGATGTGTTTTGAAGCTCACTCCCAAGACAACATTGGGGGTGGTGTTTTTTCCAACCTAGAAACTCCTTCTATCGATTTTCTTCTTCCATTCAAAGCAACCACTTACCTACCACATTTCAAAGGAAAGGGTCCCTCCTGCAAAAATTCTTGGTTTTGTGCTGTTGCTTTCCCTGGGTCTCAGTAGGGGTGCAGCTACACACTTGAATGTGTATACAGCAGGCCAGCACATTGCTCATCCACTGTAGAGACAAAATCCCTGCAGGCAGGCAGGCTGGTCTTACTGCTAACAGCCACTGCAGAATAAAAGATCCCAAAGAGCTAATGAAAGCCCTGCTGAAGAAACCAAAGAACTTTTCAGACCCTATTAGAAAGTAATCTGTAATCAGATGTATAATTACACATCAGGGTTCACTTAAGAAGTCCGACCAACCTCGAGCCTTCCTGTCCTTCTCTTCACCCTAAAATCTTTCGTTTTTTTTTTCCTTTCTCTTTTCTTCTTTTCCTACACAGACTGTGCTCTTGGCCCTTTGAGTAGATTTACAAGATCTACTCCTGACCTACTTTTCCATTGTTAGTCCTGCAGCTCCTGTCAAGAAACTTGGCAGAACCAAAACGCTTAGTAGCAAAGCAGCGAAGTCCCCTAATGAGCTACACCAGTGAGCAAACCTTGCCTAGCCTCACCCTGCCCTTGTTTCAGTTCCTTTGTTATTCAGGTCAGGAGCAAACTCTCAAAGAAAGAAGCCTGATCACCCTCATGGAGTAAAGACTCCGGAACTAAGCTCTTGAATTTAACCAGAATAGTGGTCCAAAGAGGACCCTAGGAACAAGCAAGGACATTTTTAACTTTTAGGGAAGAAACCAAACTAATTTGTCTCATTTGGAGATTTACTACTTTGAGCAGAAATGTCTGATTTTGGGTATCACTCTTAGAAGCTGATAACACGACAAAAGCTAACAATAAATGCAAAGATACAAATATAATCAAGGACAAGAAAGAAAAAAAAACAAAATGGGCAGTTTTGAATTTTCTTCTACTCATTTACTTTTTGCATCTGGAAGAAATTCATTGCTTTTCACTCTTTCAACTCTCAGCTGTTCTCCATCCCTGCAAGACAACCCATACATCAGGTGCACACATGTGCATACAGCTCTCCTGGGGCTCTGACTGGCCTGCACACCAGCACAAAGAAGCACCCCATCAGCCAGCAGGCAGGATTTGCAGCATGATTAATATGTTTCACCCTTGATGAAAAGGTCCTTAACAAAGCTCCACTGACCTCTATCATTCCTAACTAATAAAGAGAGGAAAAAGAACTAAGAAAATGAAAGGAATTTTAACAAGAGAAGCCAGTGCATGCTCTTGTTTTACAGGGTGTTATACTAGACATGGAAATCTTTTTGCAACTTAAAAAGCAGCTAGACAGGAAGCATAACCAACACCAACACTTCTCACACTGGGGAAGCTTCAGCTCCAGATCTGGAGCTTTGCTCTGCCTCTAGCCTTTACACATCCCATTACAGCATCAGGGCTCTAGAAGGTGCAACCACTGGCACAATAAAAATAAAAGTATTGGTTGACTGGGCAAAGTTGGGATTTCCAGCCTCCCTACTTTTCTTGCTAGGTTACAATTTTAGGTACTGTTCAGGAAAGAGAAGCCTTTTATTATTAACTGTAGAGCACAGCTTATTTTCTTCAAGCAAACACAGAGGATGTGTAAGTGGCTGAAATTATTGCTGTAAAAGCTAAAGTATATTTTCATCCACAGTGTAAGTAGAGCCACTGACACTATAAGCAGCTCTTGGTACCTATATTATACTCTTAGGTCTCTTGATCCTTGACACAAAAGGAGAGCCTGTCAGTGACACACAAAATTTTTGGCCAGAAGAGTCTATTATGATAATTTAGCTTGGTCTCCTGAACAGTGCTGGCAATGTCCATTCATCCTTTCAAGAGTACCAGCAGAGGAGCCAATTAATTTTGTTTGTGGTAGAAGTAACTGTTTGCAGAATGGCACCTCTCAACTGTTAAGGACTTCAGCAGCTCCCCTTGTCTGGGGCCAAGCCCTTCAAGCCCTTCTTTCTCTGGTACCAAAAAAAGACTTTGGATTCAAGTGATGGAACTACAGAGCCAAACACAAACCTGTGAACAACAGCTGAAATCTCTGTAGGTAATTACTGGTTCCCTGTGTGATCGAACATGTTAGTGATAAAAAAATCATAGCCAACATGTTTTCTCCTAGCTGGCTCTAAGTACCTGCAAACTGTGATTTCCTTTTCTAGTAATATCACATATTCATGGAGCTGTTAAGCTGATAGCATCTTTTATTCAAGTTAATATTGTCTCCTTTTTGCCTGTGTGATTTCAGAGGAGTTTCCAACACACCTCACCACATCTATACAAATATCCTGCCACAAATTATATTGATGATATATTATCCAGCTTGCAGATCAGATAAGATCACAGCACATTGTTTACAGATCTGCCTTTGTGTGTTTTACAGTGACTGTGCCAATCAACAGTACATTGCAAAGCAAAGCCTTTGTTTATGAAAGAAAAAATAATCTCCTACTGAAGATCTTTTGTTCACAGGAAATCATAAGAGTAAAATTAGAGCAATACAGTTTAATAATTAAGGCTGGCATTTTTCTTGAACAATACACTTTTTCCTGATCCCCTCTATCTTTTTTTCACAGAAATTTAAGACAAAGGATTTTACTTCATTTTGGGTCAATTAAGGGCATAAACGTGGTCACTGAGAGATGCAAGGTTCATCACTGTGCCTTGAGGTATCAGCATCCATCAGCTGTCTGTGCTTGTTTGCATGCACAGGGCTGAGCTAATCGTCAGATTTGGAACTGGGAAGCAATCCCCTTTCAGATTAGCTCAACAGGGACTGCTGGGTTTTGTTTATCTTTCTCTGCAGCACAGTGCAGGGTCCAGAAGCATCTGCAAATGTCACCCAGCAAATCTCCTGCTACTCGGGAGGACTTAGAAGTGCCCTTGATCTCTCCTGTTCTCCTCCTGTGACACAATTATTGTGGCATTTTGTCTTCTAGCACAGACTTGTGCTAGAGTCTGTTGTGAGAAGCCTGGAAATGTTCAGCATCCTGGGGTGATATGAGCTACAGAGCACATGACTGCACACCTGCAGCGTGCCTTTCTGCATTTGGAGAGGCACTGACTGGACAACTTGGGTGGTGCCATTCAGTCCTATGTCTTCAGTTTATCTCTGTGGCTCATCCCTTGCTCTGGAAAGACTGCCATGGAGAGAACCCTGCAGGGAATTGTGGATGCAGTCCTAGATGCACATAACTACCCCTGAGCTATTAGCTATGGGTCCATTTATAGTAAATAGTAACAAGTCAAACAGAATTTTTCAGGGCTCATCTCTATTCAGTTCCACCTGCATTTGGCCAGGCAAGTTCCACCTGCAATAACTCTACCATTTCAGGCTCCACCTCTGACTCTCAGCATCAATGTGCTTGGTTTTGCTTTACACTCTGGTTGTGAAAAATACTCTTAAAATCTAGTGCAAGAAAAATAGAGTAACTGACTGCTCTGTCTGTCTGCCAACCTCACCAAAGATCAAAGTGTAGAGTTCAAAATCACCCCACTCAATGGCAGATATTTGACCAAGGCAGCTAAACACATCTTGGTTCCTGTACAACCAACACACAGCAGGAGACTACTCAGAGAGGCAGTCTGCTAATCTGAAGCCCTGACACTTCTGGAAGAGCCTCTCATCCCTTTCAGCAGTAGGCCAATGTGGCCAGGTTGCCTCTACTAAGTAGGATGAATGCAGGCCTTAGAGCAGAGATGAACAAACGGGGTAGACATGCAAATGAGAGAAGCAGAGAGTGAAATGAAAGCTACTGCAAGGTTGATATCTGTGTGCAGTGTTTTCCACACACAGATTAGAGGTGCAGGGGTTTCAGTCTGCTCACCTCTTGCTAAGAATTACACACAGCCATCCCCTCTCTTGCTGTCCCACCACAGCCAGGCACTCATTACAGGTCACAGCACCACCTGCCCGGTGCACTCAGCAGAATGTGCCTTTTTCCTGATTAAGAGCAGCCTACAGAAGCACAGCTGAGTTTTCAGCAAGTGTTTTATTCACTCCTGCTTGCAATGATACAGACAGCTTTCAACAGAAGTGAGAAGGTATTAGGGGGAAGGAATCTTCCTCTGAGAATTTCCAGTGTTAAGGCCTTCATGAAAGATGTCATTATAAGGAAATGAATGACTGCATTTGTCACCCTCTGGGAGGTCTCAGAATGGCTTCTATTTTTATCTCTTCTTACCCCTTAAAGGAACTGAGAACTAATATTTGTGATTCCTGACTGAGGATATTAATGTTTTAAAAAGCTGCTATTCCTTCCAAGGCAGTAAAGTGAATTACCTCTTCGGGTTTTTCACTAGTTTGCCTCTTGAAATGAAATTTTGGTGACTGTGTTTCTAGTAAGATGTGTCAGCACAACCATCCAAACCTATTTCTGTCTATTTATCTGGGATTGAATCTTAACAAATCTGAAAGATGTATGATCAGCTATTACCTGTGCAAAATATGCTTGTTTTCCATTCTTGAAGTATTTTTGCTGCTATGCACTGTTTAGTCTGAACTTAGAGAGCCCAGAGAACGTAGGCTCAGTAAAATCATCTGTGTTTACTGAAGATAAAGGGCTGAGTGAAAAAAAAATAAAGTAAAAGGATGCTTTCAGAACAGAAAAATTTCACAGGTAACTGTTACATTGGTACTAAACCCTCTGAGTGTAATGATCTGCCTGCCTGGAGCAGAAGCATTTTTATTTATAATCAGCACAGTGAGAAATCATTAGTCCAGTTACCAGTACATTCATGCCTTGAACAAGTGTCCACAAATTTAAGAAGGCTTTTTGAAAAACCTTCACCCACCACTGCAAGACTGGATGAGACTTATCTAGACGACTGTGGATGTTGCATTTGATGAAGCAGATGGGTCACTGCTGAGCACACACTATTACCTTGCCAGCGGCTGGGTCTATTGTCAGAGCAACACTTTTGGCCTCCACTGGCCCAAACAGCAAAGCATCAGTGCAGAAATCGAGACTGGAGATCCCATCAAAAGGACATGGCAAGGGCCTTGCTTCATAAGGTTATATTCTATGGAGCAAAGATTTCATATATATTTTCAATCACTGCATTTCAAATTTCACTCTTCACATGAAACCATTATCAGCCCAGTCACATATTCACTGTCTCAGGATTTAGCATGGAGGACAGGTTACTGCACCCCTGAGTGACCTAGTACAGAAACACAGCAGGCCTGCATTTTTCTGAACTTTTTCTTCTTGATTATTTCCCCTGCAAAATTAAAATAAGCAATTTAAAAACAAATTTAAATTAGCATATTGAGGACAGTTTATTATTTATGAGATGGAAATCACAATCTTGGATGACTGAACTCATTAAAGACACTTTGGAACAGTTCCCATGTATTTCTTCCACGGTACCCACACAACAAATAATTCACACAGTAATTAATGCCACGTCTTCCCAAACAATACATGCTTCCGACAGGAACTGTTGAAAAAGGAAATGCAAGAAACTGCACCAAAATAGCAAGGAGCTTAAAATACATAACAGCAAAACCAGGAAGTTTTGTGTTAGGGCAGTAAGATGCTTTAGTTGAACTTACTGGGCCAAAGATATCCCTGAATAAGTTCACAAAAGGTCAGTGGAGCTAGCAAGGAGGGAGTTTGGCCAGCCAGGCCTCTGCACTGGCACAGCTTTTGTCTGACCTTGTGTCAGGGGCTTGCAACAGACAGCAAGCACTCTGTCATCCTGCCGCACAGCATACAGCAAGAGAAAGAAGTCTGTTTTCCTTCCTAGCTGTAGCCCACAGGGCTATTTGCATTTCAGTGAATGAAATACTTTTCCAGCATTGTGACAACCTGTAAGAAGTCCCTGGAGGCACAGTCAAACCCTGCACCGGAGCGCAGCGCTGGATCCCCATCCAGGGCCAGCGGAGGCAGCGGCAGGGGTGCAGCCGTGCCAGCACAGCGCCGTGCCCGGAGCAGCCCTCCCAGGAGCTGGGGAAACCATCGGCTCAGGCAGGCTGCCACATGATCAGCGCCTAAGAACTCTGCACGGCAACACGGGGAACCTCGCCGATGGCCTCTCGCTTGCTCCCCGTGTGCTGCAGGGTCCCTTCTGAAACAGGGGACAGAGCTGGGCGGGTCCTGCAATGAGGAATTGCTCGCTTCCATCTGCTCTTCGCCGCTGGTGAAGGGCTGGTGGCTTCACCACCGTGCTGTGGTACTGCATTTCAGGGGCAAGCAAAACAATCCAGATGTTAGCCACTTGCCATCACTGGCCAGGGAAAGGAGCCTGTGGGGTGGGCAGGGATGCTGCAGCAAATCACACATTTATTCCCTTATTCACTCAGCACCTCTGTGAAACACTGGTCATGTTTTCTAAGAGGAATTCGAGCACAGAGAAACTAAATCCTCCCAAGAAGATCTATGTCAGAAGAGAAGATTGCAGCTAGATTTACAGATTCCCACATTTATCATCCTAAAATACAGTTTATTTTTTCTTTCTGATCAATAAAGCCATGTAATGGGCCAGGATTTTTCCCTGTCCATACATTTCAGTTTCACATCACAGCCACTACCATGGTGAGAAACAGCAAGTTACAGACATTAGCAGGAGACCAGAGAGAAATACTCCACACTTGCTGCCTGGCAGAGCAAGAGCAAGGACAGAAGCTAGAAGGGATGAAGCATGAGGGAGGGACAGCACTGTTGATATCCTGGGAACATGTTAGCCCAGAAAAGAACCTAACCTTGCCACTAGAAATCCCACTGTAGGCAAGCCAGGGATAAACTTTCAGGATAGAGCCACCTCTCTCACAATCCACCTTACTGAACCATGGGGTTTCCATCATGTCTCCCTGGAAAACAAGAAGGGAGATGAAAAATACAGGGCATATTGGCTCTTCTTTCTGAAACCTCTGAAAGCAACTTCTTAAGTCCAATTCAGTAAGTGGGATGGAATTTTTCTACTCCCTTCCCACCAGGCACAGGCAACTGGACATAACTCAGCCTCATGCACATCCAGTGAGGAGGATCTGGTCTGGCTCTGCACATGCCTGTCTCTTTTTATTTTTGTCTCTCTAAAGGAGAGCTCTCAAAACAGCCCAACTGGTTTTAAGTCATTTTTAAAGGGACAAAGGAAACATCAGAGGTTGACAATGTGCAGCAAACGAAACAGCTGTACTGTAAAAAAAACTCTGAAAAAACATACTTTACAGTGGTAATTATGACAGATTAAACAATGAGTGTCATCAGTGTGATGGTACAAAGCACACCATACTGTTTCCTACTCAAATATTTGCAGACATCTCTGATTTTTTATTTTAATGAAATCTCATCCAAGTATTGAATTGGTTTTAAGAACCATCCTGAGGCTCACAAGAGCTTTCGCTGTCAGAAGCCCTGTCAGATATTTGAACTGCAATTTGTCTCCAATGGTTCCCAGCTTGAGCTAGAGAAATGCTGTAAACATATCCTTTTTAAGAGGTGACGAGTCTGAAAAATCACTGCCTGCAAAGACAATGTCTCTGAGAGGAGCTGAGGACCTCTCTGGCCATACAGTTACAACAGGAATTTTAAGGATCCCCACACCTTGACAGAAACTTTTGCTGCAGATTTTCTGTGCTTCTTAACCATATCCAGGAACTGCTCTGTTGTGTGATTAAGCTGTCCTCTTCGGATGGCTAAGCACCTGGAATCCTCTCCTCATTCACTACATATGTGCATGACAAGTATGGGCTGCAACCATGAAGACAAAGGAAATAAATCAAATCCTTCTGAGGACTTTTGAGAGCTTCACAGCTATCGGATGGGAAGTGACACAGTTTAAACAATGATACATTAATTAACTATAAAGGACAGCATGTGAACCCCTGGAATTTCTGTTAATACCAAATGAGTTTGTGATGGTTTATATAAACTAAGAAACTGATAGAAAAGCCTCCATGTGCTAATAACACCCAGATATTTAAGGAAATTGGCTTTGAAGGTTGCTGGGCATAATACAAAGAATATTCAATGAACTGAATCCTGAGGTTGACCCTTCACTATTATTTTGTTTTAAGCAAAAATGTCTATTTGCTTTAATAAGAACTCTTTTCAAATAAAGGAAATCACCTTAGATGTGACCCTTGTGGATATGCCTACTGTCATGTTCAATATAGTTGTCTGAACTCCTGTATTTGTGACAACTTGCCTCCTGTTGGCTCTCACAGTCCTTGCCAGATTTTTCCTTGTTTCCTTTAGGTGGCTTCTTGGACTGAGTTTCGCTGCACCTGAGATGATGATGGCTGCTCAGCACAGAAGGAGAAGCTGTGCTTTGCCGCAGTGCCATTAATCCCTGAAGAAATCTGGAATCAGAAGACAACCTGGCATGGGCTGTATTCCTAAGCTGTCTGTGAAAACCACATGCATTTCAAAGGCCAACCATTTCCCCCACCAATCCTGCGTGCCACCCCTGCTGACTTGGAAGAAGTAGCTCTGTCATAAGCCCCAAGTCTCACCGCTCTGAAAAAGTGAAATACTAAGGAAAGCGATGAAATCATTAAAAAGACGGGAAACAGACGGGTGTTTGCCAAATGGAGAAGGGCCACATGACTAGGCAAAGAATGTTTATTTTAGCACTCCCAAAGTCTGCTAAAGATAGCAGAGAGTGAAAATAAACGTGAGAGCTATCACACTGAAGTAAGAGGAGTTCACAAGCATCTTTAGGGCAGCAACACAAGGGAGGAATTTTGGAGCTGTATGTCTGAGCAGGTTCTGTACCAGCTGCTCTGACCACCCAAACAATGGGGCACTTTGTGGACAGGCAGGTACATACTGGGAAGTGGGGCAAAACCACAGTATCCTTCATTTTGATGGATAACAAAATGCCTATGCCAATAATACCATTGCAACTGTTCCTAGAATGCTCCACGCATCACTAGATCTGGGTCAGCACAAAATTAAGGATCATGAATATGGACACGGAAAAGTTCCCTGCAAGACTCTGTGCAATATACTGAAACATAATACTGAAACATATGCAAATAGCAATAGAATACATTCAGCTCTCTTATTTGACCTTATTTCTTTTCAAAATTGCTTCTAGATTTTTCAAGAGAGAAACCTAAATACATTGCAAAATCCTCAAACGCTTTGCTTCATATTTTTTCTGAACTGATGAAGAGAGTTATCGAAGACTGCCATGTTAATTCCTGAATTTCTTCCTGTTTATTGCCCTTTCACAAGTGGCTGACTCAACAGACAACTGAGAAAAGACTAAATAAGTTTTCTCTGGGTGGCATTTTAAGCTGGGGTATTTTAAGAACTGCTATTATGTTGCAGCTGAATATTCCAGCAGACTGTCTGACTCCTTTCTGAATCAGAGTGCCACCAGGCCAAATATTTGCACAAATTCCATGCATTGCCCTGTACAATCTGCACAGAGAAGAGCAATTTTATATCCAGGTAAATAGTGGCTCTTTATGCCAGCATTAGATCTCTAAAAAAATGCAGTCTTTAGAACAACACCAGAATAGGCAGATTCAATTGTGAATCTAGCAAAATCCACACTTTCTCAAGAACTTTTTTTAATGTCCTATGTCTCAATCCATAGACAGACATATAATTCTATAGACAGATCTTTTTGTGAAGAGAGATCAATAAATCTGAAATTGTACAGGAATTAAAGGCAAAAAAAATATATATCTCAAAGCCTTCCAAACATAGATTTGAACCAAAGTTGCTGAGTTGCTGCTAATGACACCAATTGTCTGGGTTGGAATTTTTTGAAACAGAAAGTTGGTACTTCAAACATCCCAACAAGGTCACTGAAAGATTTCACTGAATCAGCAAAATTTCTCAGTCTTCCAGTCTTTTAGAAAAAAGCCAGAAAATTTGAAGTCTATTTATAAGAAAGGAGAACTGAGAAGAAGCAGAGCTATTCTAAAAAGATTACTAAATGTAACTAATTTAGATTTGAATATGTACCTTGGAGTGGTAGAGGTAATGAAACTTTGCTCCATAACCCTGCTTCTGCAGCGTGACTGTTTTCTAAATCACTCTTCAGTGATACGCAATCTAAAGAAGTCTTATCACAAGTCTTACCTCCTTTAAATGGTGGTTAGTAGAAACTAAGAGAAACTAAGACTATTAAGAGGAAAAATGTTTCTTTTTTTCCTAACTTGCAATTCAAAACCACAATGTTGTTTCCTGTTTATTTTGAATAGAAATATGCTCAATCACCAGTGGATTGACTTAATAAAACACACTAACTGCAACAAACTCAAAATTCCTTACTCCTTTCTATTTAAACAATTGTTTCGTCACCAGCTTGCTGACTGATCTTACACAGCTTATTAACACCTATAGTTTTCACAAGTATTCTGTACTTTTTATTTTTATTGTCTGTGCAGAACAAAATATAGGAATTGTCTGATTTTCACGGCCATGAAACTGAAAACTTCAACATGCAGAGATTCAGCATCTTAAAAAAAGAATATGGTTCCTCCATAATTCACCCCCAAACTCCAGTTGCAGTTACCATGCAGAAAGATGCATCCTCCTCTACAAAGATGGCAAGTTTCAAATATAAGAGAAATCATGGACTAAACCTCACAGTCACAGTAACATCCATCTATAAAATAGGAAAAATGCTGATCCATTGTCTTTGTGGGCAACCTCAAGAGTGACCATTTTACCACTGTGAAATCTCTGTCAATTTCAGTGTAACAGAAGTCGTCTGCCATTTCTCCTGTATGGAGAACGTCTACTAAACTGGAGGAGGAGAAGGAAACACAAAAAAGCAGATGGCAGGACATGAATACAGTAGTAAAACAGACTGGCCATTTGTCTTGTCTGCCACAATGCCAGTACAGTGCCACACGTGAATGCTGGCAGCCTTAATGGCAGGAAATGTGTAGCTCTAAGATTCACGTGCTTAGAATAGTGGCAGCAGAGGAACTGAGAACTCAATTATGTAATTCTTGAGTCCTCATCACAACCCAGGAATCAAATTCCTTAACTCTCTTCTCAGATATAACAGCAAATGAAGGGTGAAATAATAATCGAGGGATCTGACCAACAGGGAAGAGTTGGATTTTTTGACTACCTCCTGTTGGTTTCTACTTTTCTAAAGAATTGCGAATTGACACCTGAAGGAAAATGGGGGGAAAAAGAGGAAATAACCAGAAAGAGAGAGGGGATTGGTTTTTCTTTCAGTTACTTTGCTGCTGGTAAATAATGAGGGTGTACCGTAATTTTAATCCAACATCCTCAGTTAAGATGTTGTTTTAGAGTCAACTTACTAACTGAAGAAAAGAACACAATTTTCTTTCTATCTCAGCAGGTATTCCTTGTGCCTGCAGCAAGGAGACTGTGGTGTAAGGGAAGCTGGCCAGAGAGGGAAGGGCACTCTCTTTGCCAGGCAGAAGGCCAAGGAATGAAATTCTTCACAAGTGTGTTGACTTCAACTCCCACTTTACATGCAGACAGGAGAGAAAATATGAGTTTATCAATGCATATCCAAGATACTGTGGAAAGACTCTTCAGTACATAGCCCTTGACACAGACTCCCATGTTTCTTTTGGAGCAGGAACAGGCTGCAACTATGGATAGGACAAGAAGACATAGTCTTAAGCTGTGCCAAGAGAGGTTTAGCTGGACGTTAGAAAGAATTCCCTAAGAAAAAGTGTGATTAGATATTGGGATGGGCTGCCCAGGGAGGTGATGGAGTCACCATCCCTGGAGGTGTTTAAGGCATAACTGGACATGGCACTGAGTGCCACAGTCTGGTTGACATGGTAGTGTTCTGTCAAAGACTGAACTTAATGATCACAGAGTTCTTTTCCAACCCAACTGACTGAGTCTGCAAATGTGAAAACAGTTTAAGGTCCCTAAACGCCCCCACAAACACCACTCCTGCTGCCTGATGGTGCACAGAGCCAACCCCACCCCGCTCCTTGTTTCTTGAGAACTCCAGTGGGGATCACACGACCAGGGTGTTCAGAGCCGAGGGCAGGACCTCGACGGCTGCTGCCACCACACACCAGGCGCTTGTGCTCAGACGCCGGAGAGCGCTTGTTTCCGTGGGCTACGCGTGCTGCCCCCCACCCAGCCACCAGGGCGGGCGGCCAGCATGTTAGCAGGAGGCACACTGGAGCCGCTGGAGGCACACACCCCTGCCGGTGGGACGCGGGGCCGAGCAGCGCTGAGGGCCCCAGGCCCGAGTTCCCTCCCGGCTGGGAGCCCGCGGCCCCCGGGCTGCGCCGCGCAGGCAGCAGGGCTGGGACGCGACTCTCGCGAGAGAGCGGCCGGCCTCGCCTGCACCCCGCACACATCCGGGCCTCTCGCGAGAGCGGGGCCCGCGGGCGGCATGGAGCGGCTGTTCGCGCTGGAGCTGCTGGTGGAGGCGCTGCGGGTGGCGGAGCCCCCGGGGCCCGTGGAGCTCCCAGGGCCCGCGGAACACCCGGCCGTGGCGCTGCGCCTCTTGGACTTCCCCACCCTCGTGCTGCGCCCCGCCGCCGCCGCGCCGCCCCTGCGGCCGGGGCAGCCCTTCCCCTTCGGCCGCGGCAAGCGCTGCCTGTTCCGCTGGCGCCCGGACGCGCTTTTCGCCGCGCTCCGCCGCCGCCCGCTCCGCGCCCTGCTCCTGGCGCTGCCCGCCGGGCTCGCCCCGGGACCGCCCCGCCTCCTGGGCAGCTGCGCCGTGTCCTTGGCCCCCGCCGCCGAGCTGCTGCAGCGGCCCGGGGCGCCCTCCTCCTGCGGCAGCCGCGGCCGCTTCGCGCTGCGGGACAGCGCGGGCCGGCCCGTCGGGGAGCTGCTCCTGCGCTACCTCCTCAGCAGCCTGGAGGCCGGTGGGGCGCGTCCCGCCAGCCCTCGCCCTGCCTCACCGCCTGCCGCCACCCCGGAACCGCGAGACGAGGAGAAGGAGGAGGAGGAGGAAGAGGAGGAGGAGGGTGAGCAGCTGGAAGGCAATATCTTTTGCCCTCCGCTGCTCTATTACAGCCGTGAGCCGGCTGAGCCTCAGCGGCCGCCAGCAGCAGTAGGGCAATGGAGGGATGTCGAGCCGCAGAGACCGCAGGAGAAGGACAAGGGCCACAGCCCACCGCGTCCCAGTGCTGGGCCCTCGCTGCTGCACCCCGCCAGCCCTCGAGAGCCCCAGCCCGCCCCGGTGCAGCTGCCACTGCTCAGCGCCTTGCTGGCAGAGCTGTCGGTGCTCACCCGCAGCGCTGTGCCTGCTCCTGGTCTCCATCCCCATCTTGCCTGGCTCTACCAGGCCCCAGGGAGTGGGGACACGACCTCGCAGCCTCCCAGTCACTCTGCTGCCCTGAGGCCTGCAGAGACACCTGTGGGGCCTGGCAGGAACAGTGAAGTCCCGAGCCCTCCATTTAAACAAGGCAGTCAAAAGGCCATCTCCCCAGAGTCTTCTGGGGTTGGGAGACGACCCAAGAAAGCTGTGCCTGAAGAACAGCCAGCCTGTGAAAGGAGCTGCAAAGCTAAGGAGAACAGACCTCCCAGAAAGAAATTGTTGTATGGGCTGACAAATACACTGAGGCTACGGCTACAGAAGACCAACCCAGATAAGCTGATAATTCATGAAAGGAGGGAGCAGTACAGAAAAAAGCAAATGGAAATGCTGAATGGGAGAAGCCCCTTACCCAAGAGAAAACTGGTCAGAAATACTGAAGAACAGCATGTGGTGTCTTGCAGGCATTGTAGCACAGGAGGCAGTTCAAAGCGGAATAATCAGTTGGATAAAATTGTTCAGACTTCATTAGAAAACAGTGCTCTCTCAGAGTCAATTTCTGTGACAGGAGATAAATCCCCTGTCCTGCAAAAACAGTCTATTGCAAGTCTATCCAGGAACAATTCAATAATTACAGCCCCCTTACCAGAGGAAACTCTGTTAAAATCTGCTCATGAGGAAAAGTATGCAAAAGCTCAACTCCCAGCAGCATTCCCATCAGACGCTAATGCAAAAGGAAGTTACAACGACACAATAAACTTAATCCATCATAAAACCATGGAGCATGATGATGTATCTGTTATAAGTGGTCATAAACTAAGCTCCAGCAGGAGTGTTGAAAACAACTCTGAATTCATATACTCTGATGACTTTGTTGCTAGTCCAGAGAACACAGATTTTTCACAAGATTTCACCAATGCTGAGAGTACAGGCAGAGATTCGAAAGTTTGTGACAGCAGTCCTGAACCTCTGTGGCTTGAAAGACCAAAGCAAGATAGGTCAGATACAGAGCCAGAATCCAGCAGGTCCAGAATTTCAAAGACAAGTCAAAGAGCTCAAAGTACTTCAGATCTTGTGCCAGTTCCTTCAGCTTCATCTCCAGTCCAGTCTTTGAGGAGAAACTGTAACTTTAAAACCAGCATGGGAACTAGTGCTGAATCTGCTGATTCACTTAACCTTGCTGAGATGGAGGCATCATTATTAGAAGATGAAGAGCAGAAAGTCCAACAGATGACTAAGGAAGAGAACAGGGGTGATCGACATATTAAAGAAATATCTTCACCAAGAAGCAAACAAGTTAAATCTGATACTGATCTGAATACAGGAAAGGGGCGGACCTCTACAGGACAAAAGCAGTCAGTAACTCAAGTTAGCTCTTACTTGCCATCTAACATGTCTGATCTTGAACTTAGTGTTCTGGAAAACAGTAGGTCAGACAAAGAAGATGATTTTCTGGAAAAACTACATGGCCCTAATCAGTACAAAGACATCAGTGAACTTGTAATAAACAAACTCCCAGGATACACAATGTAATTATAAGTTTTCACTGTCTGGATTAAGATACAATATTTGAACTTTGTAAATCCTGTTACATTTAGTTAAACTAAATTTAATATTTTATCATGTACACTTATTACATCAGTGAATTTAGTTACAAGATTTTTAAAATAAATTACTATTTGAATCTCTAACAAATGGTGTCTATAGCCTGACTTCAGTGTCAGTATCTTAACACAAAAGTAATCCAAAGAGCACATGAAGCATAACTTACTGTCAGAGCAGAAATTGAGACAGAAGCAGCAAAAGCAGCCAGTACCAACAAAAGTAGTCCAGGGTAGATGTAATATCATCATACCAGAACAGCCAAGTACAAAATTCATTCCTAACCAAACAGAAGGTTTTATTCCTCCTGAAAATTTCCAAGCTTCCTTTTCATTAGAATTAGTTACTTAGAACATACAGTCACAGCTAGTAGCATCACAGAATTTTATCAGCTAGTCAGTATAATGATGTGTTTGTTTCCCTTTTCCATCACTAAACACAGTAACCAGAACTGGATGAGTCCTTTCAGAGTTTCTTAGGTTGAAGTTTCATTTAAGTCAGATTTTCACAATTTATTATTGAATAGTGTAAGAATTATTGGTGGTAGTAAATCTGTGTAATCTGGGCAAGCTTTAAGAGGTGGATGGAAGTTACTTGACCTTGAAGACTAAGGGTATGCAAGGAGTAAGGAAGAGCATAGTAAATCTTCAACGCTTCACAACTCCCTGATTGCATTCTCTGACTCTAGGGAAAGAGGTGGGGTCAGCACCCACAGTCCAGAAACTTGGAACAAATGAGCATATTATGTCATGATGTAAAGATGTGAGGTAATGAGAAATTTGCCATGTCTCCTTTGCCATTAAAATAGTTGAACTGATGTCTGCTTTTGATTTCGAGTTTGCTTTTTATGGCTTCCAGTTTGATCATTGAACTTAATGTCTTCTGTTTAACTACAGAGGTTTTTCTAGAGTCCATGTGCTGATCCTAAATTTTAGAGGTGCTTTTTGACTTGAATTCCTGCCTTAGTTTTTAGTCTCATGTACCCCTCTTTCCCCCTCTTTGAGTAGGTCATCTCCTATGTCAGCTTTAGATTGCTAACTATCTCCTCAATTAGGACAGTTATCCTCAGGGTTAAATGACAGATTTATCCACTCCCCTTTTCTTTATAATTTACAATCTGACTGACACAACTCTGAACTTTACACAACTTTTTCATTTCTCACTGTAATTTTCCATGTACTTTACTACAAGAGCCAGTGTTTACACTCTAACATCTTGGAGGAGCTTTTTCCTTTCCCTCCTACTATGTGTTTATTTTGTAGGAATGACAGCACCTCTCCTATTTAAAGCATGAACATCTGTGAGGATTATTGGAGTATCTAGTGTTGACTTCCTAAAAACCACTAGTAATATTTTTAATCTAAAGGTAAGCAGCTGAAATTACCTATATATACCAAAGGAATCTCTGGCCAAAGCAATTCCTAAATCTTATTTAGGGTTTCTTTCATCAGCTACAAATTTAGAACAAATTTTTTTTCCCCTTTTTCTTGCAATGCCATGGACTTCTTTGATAAACATGGATTCCAACTGTCATTTATACATGGCAGTTACTTTGATTTTATTGATGGAGTAATGTCTTGCACGTCTCATGAGCAAAACTGTCATTAAAATACAATGCTGACCAACCATTTCTACAACGTGGCTATTTAAATGAGTTGCTAATGCTACAAGTGAACAATTTGAAGGACATTATTTAAGAAAATTTTATTTCAAAAGTAAAAGTTTAGTTTCAGCTCCAAGCAGGTGGAAACTCAAGGGCAAATTTCCAGTCTTTTTTCTACCCCCTATTCCATCTTCAATTTTCAATTTTCAGAAGCAAATATGGTAGGACAATATTTCTTTTGTTTAAATAATGAAACTAATCTATTTTCAGCTGATTTTATTTGGAATAAAATTTCTAATGTTTACTGTGTAATAGCATTTATAATTTTATCAGGAGAACAATGAAAATTACAAAAAATGCATACTAGGAAGACAATAGAAGACATTACACTGGAACAAAACTGCAGCATCATGCTTGCATGGCTTAGTTTGTTTTTTTCTTTTCAAATATATACTCCAGGTAGTGATTATTGCATGGAGAGATTAGCAGGTAATTTCTGTCCCCAGGGATAGTCTTTTCAGATATTACTATCTTGTTGTGAGTGTAAATTCATTTTTACTTAAAATTCAAACAGCAACTCTCTGTCAACAAAAATGGGAAAGAACTTTGTTATTGAAAATTCATAAACCATTATCTTAGCAAGAAATAGCTGCTAATGACAAGAGGATTTTATGTCAACACAACAGAACAAAACAGATATTAATTACCAATATAAAGTATTTTTAAATGGCCACAGCAGACTCCCTTTTGTACAATTCCTATAGTAATCTACACCTACATTACACTAGCTAGCCAGTTTTGTTATTATAACTTGCAGCCTGTAGCCCTGTTATCAAGTAGTTAAGACCTGAGTTTTAATAAGAGATGTCTCTAATGGAGGTTTTACACCATTCTTTCATCATTTTTAAACTGTAAGGGCTGAATTGCATGGATGATGTTTGTGCAGGGGATATGACAATATGCTGAGAGAAGCAAATAATAGCATATACAGTGCAATTCTTGCACAGCTGTCCCAGAAGTAACAAATACTTAAGGATACATGATCTCATTGACTCATTACATCTAAAAATTTCCTTGCTGCACACTTTTAAACAGGAAACTATATTTACTTCAAGTCTTATATTGTTGTAAACTTTAAACTTTACTACAGCGAAATTAAAAGGTGAGAAGTAATTATCTAAACTTATAGATCCTCACTAAACAAAGCCACCTCACTTCTTACTTTAGACTTGTTACTTTAACAAGATTGCTTTAAATCTGTATGATATTTTAGAAATAGCTTAGATGGGTGTTCAAAAACATCGTTTCATTGCTTAAGTTTAGGGTGGTTAAATCTGCCCAAATAAAATAAAATTTCATGTTTTACAACAAGACCCAAAACAAGAAATAAACACTTAGATCTACACATTAATTCAGATTTTATGACTTTTGATGTAACTGTTTTTTAACAGTTATTTCAGCATACTATTTACTAAATCAAATCTAGATAGCCACTACTATGTAACTGATAATGTGATGGGAAGAGCAGAATACTAAATACTGATAGTTTCTGGCACTCTTCCCTTTCTATTGTAATATTTTCCTGCTTCAAGTACTTCTTACAAATCTTATTACTTGATGGCCAAGAACAGTGCAAAGAAATCCCAGCCAGGTAGGTTTCCTCTACTCCATTTTTTTTTATTCCTCAGCACTCTGATTAGATGACACAGTTTCTTCTCTGTGATTTCTATGATGACACTTCTTACCACCTATTTTAGTACTTGTAATCCCTTCATCATTCTGGAAATCCTTTTCCTCAGTTCTCTGAAATTCCATCCAGCCTTGGTAACAGTGCAATTGAACTTTTGACTTGTTCTTACTACTTTCATTTTTATAAGCCCCAGTATTTGTGATGCCTGGTATTGTAATAATTTTGTTTCTTTCTGTGCAAGTGCTGCTCAGTCATTATTTAGATGTTAGTCATTGTTTAGAAATCTTTATAACTTTGCTTCCTTTTTCTTAGCATTTGTCATCAGCATTTACTACTTGCTTGTCTTTGATTGTCTAAAAAGAAGTCAAATAATTGAATCTTGTATTTAGACCTTTAAAAGGTTTCATTTAAAGACTTCTACATGCAAGACCTTCATCAATGGCTGTGTAACATCACTCATTCAGAGCTGTAGAATGTCCATTTAGGACTGTGAACATTTGCTCATAGTTATCATTTCCCATGGCAGACAGCAAGCTTCTCTGTCTCTACCAAACTCTGCCTTTTAAGCCTTTTTAAAGTTTTGATTTCCAAATTACATTTCTTTTAAGATGACTGAGGCCATCTCTGTGAGAACAGATGTTTGCTTTAATTTAGCATGCATTTAGAGCTAATGGCAATCACATCTGCTATAGTTAATGTTTGCTACCAGATAGCTGCTTGCATTTTCCATCCTCTCTTTCAGTCAGTATACTGCTGAATTTTAATTTCAGTTTTGTTCACATTGAGGTTCTTCCCTCATGTTTAATCCCTTGTAGGCATGCAGGTATGTTGAAGTCACCCAGACAAGCTGCAGCTTCACTGTCTTTTCCTTGTTTGGCATTGACATTCACCTGCATTAAACTGTTTTTGCTTTAGCTTGGCTTTTATGATTTCATTTGTATGAATTTTATATGGCAATCATAATGTAAACCTCCCCTGACTTTACAGAATTGCTTGCATATTCCCAGAAGTGCATTCTATGTTCTCTATTGTTTTCTAGAGGATAAATTTGAGTGCCTCATGCCGAGGAAAGCAGTATTAATCTTCGGTTCTGCAGAGACTTCTGCAAATGATTCATTTACCAATTGTTTAAAATAACATGGCTTGGTAGAGGAAGTGATTAAATAACATCTGAGATACATATTACTCCTAACTAAATGAACATTTAAAGATTTATTCAGGTACAGAGAATAAAAAACCCCAAAGCCAAAAAACCCCACCTTTCCTCCTGAAACAACAAAAAACCTCTATAAAATTAAAATGTTAACTAAAACAATTTCAGATGTCTATTATAGATTTTATTACAATTATAGACATTTTACAAACATTTTGGTTATTAGCCTGAAAATTTCATACCTTTATGTTCTCTATGTAGCTATTAGCAGAAGGTAGCAGGTTTTTAAAAGGAAATAAAGGTATTTAAATGGTCAAATCCCCTGAAATTCCATGAGAATTAGTCACCTCAAAAATGGTTGTGGAATGGAAACCCATGCAGAGGACTAACTTTATTATCACTTGGAATGCAAAAATGTTTTTGAAAGAAGATAAGTCATGCTTCAACAAATATTTGCAGAGGCATTTGGAAAGTTTAGCGGTATCATGATTGAAAGAAACTCCCTTGGCGTCAAAGATATTCCAGCCCTTTTTCTTTTGTCTTCAACTGTTGGCAGATTCAGTATTTTTCCTGTCCCTTATGTTTATGTAGAGAGTACTTAACCTTTGACTCCTCCCTAAATTTCCATGCCAACACAATATCCAGAACCTCATTTCAGAGATATCTTTTTCTGCTCTCCCATCATATCTTTCATCTTGATGCCTAGCTTGTTCCAGTTTCTCATCACATATTTCATGCCATCTTTAGAATTCATCTTGCCCTACTTATCATTAAGAAAAACTCCTAACACTTCTCAGACACTTTCACTGATTTGTTCTCATCCTTGATATCAAACTAAAGTTCTGACCATTGTCTGCTGGACTCTGCATGGTTTATCCCCTTCCTTCCTCTATGAACTTGTTTCCTTCTCTGTATCCATTTCCATGTAACTCTACCTTCATTCAATTAAAAAAAAAAAAAAATGGATATTGCTGTACATCTGTGTTTCCTTCCTTCCTTCTCATCACCCCTGATCATCCTCTCTGTGGGTACCTGCATTTCCTAGAGTTCTTGTCCACAGGAACATGCCAGACATAAAAGTTTAGACAGAAGCCATCAGATCATGTCTGATCTTCTCTACATTGCAGTTCTTAACATTTTGTCTGCTTACTCCTGACAGCTGATGTCAACACTAGGATAAGACTAATGTAATGATCAAAATTTAATGGCATATGTAGGGAAGGAAACTCTTCAGGATGTATTGTCAAACCTTGCTAACATCAAACACAGTATGAGGGAAACTCTGATGTACCATGGCATGCAGTTTTGATTTTCTTATCCATAACTCTAATGAGACTCAGCAATAGAATTACTGTATGTATGAAAATCTGTTTGTTAACAGCCTTTTGATTGTTGCGGGTCTCTCATCTCATCTCCTGCTGCCTCTACGGTGTTACTCTACAGCCCTCCAAACATTGTGTGGCTTTATTTGTAAAGTGGAATCCATATATAGGGTTTCTTCAAAACAACCTTCAAAACAGCCTTCACAGGGCTCAATGAAAAGACAAGAACACAAATTCAAGGTACTTCAGTACATTTCCTACCTACCCATTTTTAATAACAAAATATTGGAGCACATTCATCATTATCAAAAGCTTTTATCAACAGGGGATTTGGTTCATTTTCAATGAGAGCAGCAGATTTGGTAACCTGATGTTTCCCTGGTATTCATCACTGTTAAAACACCACTTTTTAATTGCATCATTTTTTCAAATTTTTAGCTGTTGATTAAATTCTGTTAAATTACACACATGCCATGTGAATTTAGTATGGCTTGATACAGTCAAGGTCTTTATCCAGGAAAGCACTAATTGCAACAAGAGTCCTTACTGAAATTTGCTTTTTGTTTATCTGATACCTTATAGCAGCGTAGTAGTCAGCCAAAGAAGCATCCCTTTCCAGCTGCTGATTGTATTTTCATGTCCAGAATATATGTCCAGAACAGTGAGTCATTTACATGTCCAGAATATATGTCCAGAACAGTGAGTCCTGGCCAAACTTAGAGAGAAGCGTGTCAATTTAGGGGGTAAGTTCCAGATGTTCCTCTGAATTTTTCTTTGCTTCTTTTGAAGTCTTAACATGGAACTGAAATTTTGTTTCACCAGCATCTATGGGATTTCTAACAAACAAAAGGGAAGACAAAACTATTTTTCTAGGAAGTGTCCCTATCTTCTTACACTTTCCTAGACACAGGAAAGTTATTCAAGGAATGTTTACAGAAACCATTCAAGAAATAGTTCCAAGCACTTTCCCATTCCACTTAACATCCCAAATAATTTGAGAACAGTGTCCTTCACTGTACTTATTCCTTCTACTTCTGATCTCAACAGGAAGAACTGTATAGATACACATTTTGTTTTGGTTTGAGTTTAGCAATAGTGTAGATCCCAGCAGTCCTGCTTTTACTGGAGCCATTTCACACAGGCCTGCCAACAGTTCTGCAGCTGGAGTAAATACCAAAGTTATGGATCAATGTACACCAGAAAGCAGGCTAAAGCTGTACTGATGCAATAGTAACAAGAGTTTGATCCCTGCACTCCAGGTCAAAGAAAGTACGTGTTTCTGGAACAGCTCCATAGGCCATTTCGACCCATGTGTTATTAAAATGAAGACAGACAATGAAAGGAAGGAGGAAGTAAGTTTTATAGGGATGAGTGCCTCTTGGATGGAGCCAGTTGCTTCTCCCTTGGCTAACTTAAACATCTCAACTGGTGTCTCAATCAGCTTCCTGATTGTACAAGGAAGAATTTGTCATTTAAGACAATCTGAATAAAAATGGCTAATATATAAAAAATGCTATTTTGACTGTTCCTGCACAACACACCACAACTTGCTGATCTTTTTTTTTTCTTTTCAGTCTAGAAGTTGTTCTGCATAACAATAAGCAGTACACACAGAAACACACATATCACCACATACCCTCTGATACCCTAATTTAAGACAAAAGGGTAAAGCAAAAACAACCAAAGAAGCAAAAAGGAAATCCCTGCCATTCAAAGTCTAGAAATTAAGTCACCAGTGGTGACAGGGATTCCTTGTTCTTTCTTTTTTCATCATTTTCCTGACAGCATTGGGGAATATCAGCAAGAGTTTCAAGCACATTTAGAGGTTAAGTGATATTAAGCAAAAAATATCTCTTGAAGCAAATGTATCAGCTAGGAAACCTCCTGTCCCCACTCAAGGAAGTGGTCAGGAAATCCATCAATCACCACATCATCTATTATTGCACTCTATTTTTCAAAATCTGTCTTTGTGATTGTCCTCAGTTCACATGTCTAAGAGGGCAGCTGGTTCTGTCTTTCACTATCACGCTTGTTGCTTGTGAAGTGACCAAAATAATTTTGTCCATTTCTGCATGACAGCTCCCTCTTGCCATTTACTCAGAGCAGCCCAGATGTCTGCTCTTACAAGAATCTTCTGCAACCACTTTATCTTCTCCTCTTCCATTATTCCACATATGGTCACAGAACCAGCTACAAGAAAAAAGGCCAACCTACCACTTCATGTGCACAACCAGAAGAGAAAAGGGCTCCAAGAACACAGGAAGGCAGGGAAGCGGGGTCCAATCCATGCCTGCAACTTTACCAGTGATCATCCTCTCTTTCTGCCAAGGATAGGCCTGGAGCTCATGACACACACTTCTAAGCCCAGCACAGTGAGTGTATTTCTGGGCCCAGAAGGTCCTAAGCAGGAGTTCCAGAAGCATGAAGTGTATTGATGCACATCCTCTCAATGTGTGTCCTTTCTTACCTTCCATAAAACTGCTACACTCAGCAATTTCCTTCTTTTTTTTTTTGTCGTGTTAACATCTACTCTAACTTCCCAGTTTGGGTATCCTATCCCCTATTGTGGAAAGCAATTGCCTCAGGATAATTGTTACTTATATTACACATACTGATATGACGAGACAGTGTGACTTGAATTACCACCCTGACTGGATTATAGCTTTTACAATCTCTGAAATTCTGATTTTTAATAAGTTTATTGAAGTTAAAAAGCTGTTTGGGTCTCGTGGAAATTTATTATTTTACATGGATTAATACTGAAGTGGTTCTTTTCACATTATTTAAACACTAAGATATTTGTATTAAACATTTGCAAAGTACATATAGCAATTGTCTCAGCAACATTAGCACAAACATCATCTGCTGCAATCCAGCACAAAATATGTGGACATAACTATTAGGAACCATCTGGTGACCTGGCACTTGCTGGTACAGGAATGAAATTTTAATTAAGTTTTATTATCAGAAAGTGTAAGTGACAGCTCCCACTTGAAACCTCAGAGCCAGTAAACTGTCCACATAAAGAGAAGGATGTCACCCATTTAATGGGTTGGATCACACTGCTTGATGACATACTCTGTAAGTAATGTGCTCCTTCCCTATGTTCTTGGGCATAAATTGCTTGTGCAGTCAGAATTTTAAGAGGAACTGACCATATGGCAGGTAAATTGGGAATCACACTGCAATTTACTGAGAACAAGGCAATACAATAGATGAGTCACTCATTCCCCAGGTTTGGCATGCCAGGATTGCATCTTGTGCAAGATAAAAGCCCAAAGGAAAGACTGTATTGTAACAATAAGACTATTCCAGCTACCACTGCAGCTGCTATACCTGGGACTGTGAAACAAAGCTCAGAAGTGTAAGAAAACTTCTCTCCTGCCCCAGCACTCACTGTCAGACAGTGATTCATTCAGGTGTTGGTCTTCAGGGTCCCAGAATAGCAGCCCATCAGCACCAGATGAAAAAGCCCTAAATTTCCTGTCTTCTCTCAGCCTTTGGTAACTATTACTGCTATCTTTAACATTTAGTATATAACACTAAGGGTCTATAAAAAAATGTCACCTCATCCAAAAATGGTTCATTTTTTCTATATTACAGTTGAGTTATAATTCTAGTTCCACTAAAGGCATTGCCTCTGCAGGTACTGACCCATGAAAGTTATTAAAGATCTCAATTTTGTAGTCAATAAACCAATTTGTGATTCAATCACAAGCACCTGGAGAAGGTCTGATCTGCTTCTACCGTCTCCAGTTGTATAAACCATAATCAGAATTTGCAAATAAGAAAATTAAATCCACATTGTGACCCTTTGCACTTTGGGCTAATCCAAGAAAATTCTAGAGATCCAGACTGCTGAAGAGTTAAAGTTTCAATCTTCGGAGAATTTCTCCAGTGCACTTCAACAAATATGCAGATACACTTGACTTTGCAACTTTAACCTTGAAGTGTCCATCAGTTCAACAACTAGAGGATTTCTCTACATTCATTTTTAAAGCTTCAGCAATTCTCTTTTAGCAAAAGTGACTGCACAGACAGAAATCACTTCCATCCTCTGCACAACCAAACAATCACAGCCTTTAGATTAGGCTTCATTGCACAAATATAATGTTGGTTCGTGTTTATATTTATGCTTTTGGGGAATTTTATGTTAAATAATCTATTTTTCACTCATAAAATTATTTTTTTAGGCCCTATGTTTAGTAAGGCAGCAAGCTTTGTACAAACAGAAACTACTGTCAATGTTGAAAAACCCTAACATAAATTGACTCTACTCCTAAATTCAAGCAAACATCAGTAGCATAATCCTTTTCTCAGAGTAAGCTCTGCTTGGAAACTAACTAGCCAAAGTGCTCCCAAGGGCAGCAATTAGTATTTTAGCCAGTGGATTCATTTGAGGAGACTTGTAAATTTAATGAATTCCCCAGTAGTCAATCCATCATAGTCACTAATATACTGGCAATCTTGCTACTGATAATGTTGCCAATACATTATAAGCCCTCATTTATTGCCTTAAATTTTAATTCAATGAATTCTGCATGTGAACTCTTCTCAGACAGTGATACTTTGTGCTAATGCAATCATAGATGGGCCATTTGGGAGCATAACAACACTGAACTCAGTACACTTGGCAGGACATTGCTGGAAAGGCAAGGCATTTCTCACCCGAGATTCTTTATCTCTTGCCTCCCTAATACTTGTGCCTCTAAACTAAAACATAATTAGATCTACCCCTTCTGGGCTTCATTTTATGGATTAGAGGAAAGCACAGGGGAGGGGTCTGAGCGAAAACTCAGGCTCCCTATATACTCAGCCAGCTTTTAGACATGAATATGGAAGTGCTGAATTCAGCAGTGACATAGAACTATAGGCAATAGTGCTTGAAGAAATCAAGAATTCATCTAACCAATCCCCTTGCCCTAAGGCAAAAATCAGCTTGCAACTATATCAGTCCTGACAGATTTTTCTCTAGCTCCTTTTTAGAAAAAAAAAAAAAAAAAAAAAGAAAAGAAAAATCAGTAAGGGAGATTATGCATCTTCCCCAGGCAGCATGTTCCTGTGCTTAATTATCTTGAATGTTAAAAGGTTTTCCCAGGGTCAAACCTCAGTGTCCTCTGATAAAATTTAAGTCCACAAATAAAATTATTTTCTCTCTTATGTGCCACTGACAAAGAGAGCAATTTTTTCCCTTCCTCTTTAAGAGAGCTTTCTGCATACTTGGGACTTGTCTCTCCTTTTATTTTTTCTCTGGACCCAGCAACCACAGCTCTTTCAGCGTTCCCTCACAGGCCACTGGTCGTTCTTGTTGCTTTCCAATAAGCACCATACACACATTCCTTGGGATACAGTATCCCAAGCTATACACTGACTCTCCAGTGGAAGTTTCTCTAGGACCTCATAGGACCTCGCACACCTTTCAGTCTCCCTGTTTAGTATTACCTGCAAGTGTAATACCCATACTCCCTCTTTTATCAATTAATTTCTAATTAAAAGATCGAGTATGCCCAGAGTCATAGCAGACCCTTGCAATGCCTCAGTACTGCTTACCACCATTTGATCAGTGACCCATGGAGAACTGTGCACTAAGAACACAAAACCAGCCATGTGAGAAATTTCATATCCACAGCATGTTTCCCCAGCTTAGCTGCAGGAATGTGAGAGCATTCTAATGTTAGGGCTTGTGACATCTATTGATTCTCCCCAACAAAACAGCCTGTCAATATGGTCATAGAAAAAAATAGATATAGAAAAAAATCGGATATAATTTCTTCTTGACAAATCCATGCTGACTATTATTCCTTTCCTTGTCAACTTCCAAGCATTACTACGACGTTTATGTGATTATTTGTTAAGGCATTTTCCCTCGTAGATTTCGAAAGGGAAACAGGCAACATGCAGGTAATTGGTAGTAAGGACATACTGTCCAGAAAAACAAATGATCAGTAAGGGAACAAAACATACATCAGAGGCTTACGTCTATAAGAAGCCAAAACTCTACTAGAAGTAAGTGCAGTTGAATGGAAAAAAAAGCCCAAAACCTTTAAGTGAGACTAAAGAAATAATTTATGCTTTTTACTCATCTTTAGTCATTGTCAAAGTAGACCCACCAGAACACACAAAAACTTAATAATGATAACATTAAACCATAGCAGTATGATCAGACCCCTTCAAATCCCTGAATAACTTTGCCTTGACAGGATAACTTAGCTGCTATCAAACTACACACTAAAAAGACACACAGTTCAAGAGGCTCTAAAGAGAAGTAAATGAAGTTGCATTTCCAGTAAATAGAAAATGCATTTCTATGTAGGCTGGAAATGATTTACAGTACAGATTTCTTACCATCAATGTTTGGAAAGAAATTTCCTTCCAGGTGTAATCAGGAAGAGCATCAAGCACCAGCTCTTGCTGGGAACAGAGGAACTCAAACCAGAAAGGAATTCAAATGCTTATGGTGACACAGCACCTGAGATATGTCAAAAATAAGAAACTAATCAGGCCCAGAGCATAGACCTGTGCAGCTGTGCTGTTTAACAGCTTGCAGCTCACCAGCTGGGCTTTAATTGCACCCAGCAGCTCTATCCCACATCTGCAGGCTTGGGCTGGGGGACAGCATGGGCTGGGGCCAGCTCCCAGGAAACAGACCACATAAGACTGTCCCTGTCTAGAAGAACAAGAATGTGAAGATATTGAAATTATTGTGACTCTTTCACTTGACGATGGGCTGGAAGGTAAACACAGCCTGCTGTATTTACTATTAGATATGTAGCCTTGGAGACCAGACTGGAAACAGAAAAGGTTTCCCAAAGTGGTGTAAAGCACCCTACTGAGAATTTGGGACAAGCTCAGAGCATGTATCTCCCCTCAGTGCAATCTCAATGCTGCATTTTTGGTTCAGGCTGGAAGTAGCTTGCTCTCTGCTCACCACACCAAAAGGCCAGGCTAGGCACCCAATGGCTCATATAGAAAGGGCAGGGAAAAGGACTCAAATCCCTACAGGCCTTGCCCACAGATCAAGTGCATGCCTGTGTACAGCAGTATACCTCCCTTTTTTTCCCCATTCAAGAACTGCATTTTCCTGTTATGGCAGGTTCCAAGCCACAATCTAGGAGAGACTGGTATAAGCCTGTTTTCCCTACGGAAGGGCATAATCTCAAATTTACTTTTCTCCTCAAATGGCTGGGCCCCTCCAAATCCCAGCTTTCATGGTAGTCTTGAATGTAGCTGGAAGGGCAGACATTGCAGCTCTTCACATGAACTTCAAAAATAAAGCAGAAATTTTCATACTTATGGATCCCACTGTCTCCACTCTTTACCTCTTTTTGGATCTGAGATCTCCAGAATTCCTCTTCATTCAATCCAATAGAACCAATTCACTTAATCATTGATTGAACCTCCCTCAACTATTTATTTTCACTTGTGTATTCCTTGATTATCTTTTACCCTCTTACCAACATTTAAGCATTCTCTTTTCAAAACTGTACAAGTTCTTTCACAGCTGGACTCAGATTATATTTTCCTCCAAATAGAAAAGCTCCAACATCCTTCTTTAATTTTTAAAACTGTTTTGATTCGAGACACCACTGTGTCCCACACTTCATGCAAAAGACAGATAGCTTTGCAGAACTTTTGAGTTTTCTATTTATTCATTTTGACCATTCAGTTGGCACTTTCATGCCTAGAAAATAATTCTTAAGGAGGACATTTTCAATTTATTGTTACCTGAAAACCAACTGTGTATTAAGCACCAGTATGAATAAAGCTGAATGACAGCTTGATCAAAGTCAAAAGCTAGGTTTTATGTCTCTGCAAACACTGGTGTAATCTATAAAACTAAAATAAGATTCTTTAGAGGGCAAGAAAAGAGTATTTCAAGATTTTTTTAAAATAAATGAACATTTAAATAATAATAATATTGTTAAGAAAAGCATATGGCAAACAACAGATGGACTGACATCTGCATTTCAGTAAAGAAAGAGAGCTTTAAAAGTTAGGAACTTTAAAGCCAGCAGCAGAATTTGCAAAGCTAAAACAAAGCTACAGCATGCCTTCCTTCATTGCTTATGCATGACTCCAGCTTTAGTGGGCTTAATAAATCATTCTGAGCCTTGTATTCATAGTGAATTTTTAAAAATATCTGTCAAATAGATACTTAACTTCTGTGTTTAGAATTAATTTTGCTTTAAGCATCCAAAATATATTCTTTAAACACACACGTAAACATGTAATGATTGGAATAGGAACTGCAATTTTTAACTTTAAATTTGCCCCACAACAATTGCAGCCCATTCCTACTTCACAGGGGAAAAAGACAGCACCACCTGTAAATGTATTTTGCATTTTGTGATTCAGTTTGAGTTCACTGTTCATGGATAATCCTTAGATGTGATACAACAGCTTCTTATGTTTTTCTTAATACTTTCCCTATAGATAGCTATTCCATAGTGACTGGGTTAGCATAGAATACATTTGTGTAATATGCTCTTTTTTCTATGGCACATCATAAGAAATTAACTTTTGACTCTAAACTTTGTTTCTGTTCTCAAAAGAAGTACAATGAGCCAAATCTGAAGCAGATTTGCTCAGATGGTTTGGGATTTCAGTAACTATTGCTTTAAGCATGGATATAGAGCTTATAATACAGCTCCTATTGCATTATTCAGGCTTGAATCTACTATAGAAAAAATGAATTTTTAACTTGTAAACAAAAGATAAAAAAATTCTTTACTAAGTCAGATTTCTCCAGCTCTTGGACTGGAGGCTTATTGGCAACAACAAGAGCTTTGCCTTCTGTGTTACTCTCCCTTAGGCAAAAAGAGATGGGTTGCCTGCTTTTACAGAATGGAGATACATTCATTTGATGTCAACTCTTAGCTGGAACCTATCAGATTTAACAACAGAAGCAACTTGGAATTCCAGGAGCAAGTCCTTATTTAGTACAAGCAAGGAGGTGGGGAGATACACATTGGCAACAAGATGGAGAATCCGTCAACTCACTAATGCATTTAATAGGCATATTTTTTGAGTCAGCTATTCTTAGATTAATTTCCTTTGGGTTCACCACATTTAAAGGTGTTAGCTGTCAGAGCATACAAGTTCAAGAGTAAGAAGCTGTAAATTATGGAACAGATTTCCCTTCAACAGAGGACAAACTGGAGAAGTTATCACAGAGCCAGAGCACAATTAAGCCTGTCTTTCAAAGATAAGCTGAAAAGACCTTTCCACTGGGAACTAACTAACTTGGTTAAATAATGATAAGCCAAGTGTTAGAAGCTGTTTCAGCTAGGACTTCATAAAGTAGGCTGTACTGGGTATAACTACAGGTCCAGTAAAAACTCTAAGAAAAGGTCACATGTCCAACAGCCCTTCCTCAGTGTACTTGCAGCCCTTGCTGCATGCATTGGCCCAGTGACACAACCTTGACAGCATGCGGATGATCCCTGCAGTGCTAAAGGAATCATTTCAGCCAGCTGCACCCCAGACACCCTTGCTCCATCCTTTTATCCTGTGGGAAAGCACTCATGGGATTCTCTCAGATCCTTCTGACTTACTTTAAGGGCCTGTGGTGGAAACACAGCCCTTCTTGCAAGAGAGATGGCAAAAGCAAAGGATGATTAACAACACACACTTTAATTTTACTTTCGGAAAATAGATTAGATCAGGCTAACTACATTTGAAGCACTGGAGATATTTTCAGGCTGACCTGATGGTTGAGATATCCCAGATCAACTATGAAGGATTTTAAGTTTAAATTAGGTTCCTCTAAATTACAGTAATTGTTCCCAGCAATTGACACAAACCATTAGTCAGTCTTTATTTCCAGCACTACTGTGGTGAACTTTGGGTCTTGAGATAAATGCTGGATTAACACAAAGATAGGTTGGGAGCTTGTGAGTAGCATCCTTTTCTGCTTTCTGGGCTGATCAAGAATGGTGCTCTGTCCATCTCTTGGGTGCCAAAAGCACTGGGCACTCAATGTTATTCTTCTGAATGACTGATTCTTTTTCTAAGTTCCTACACTGGCAATGGCAATGATCTGTAAGCCAAAGGAAAAGCTGCTCCTCCACAAGCTCAGTTGAAAATGCTCTCTTTAAAGCAAGAGGGGCTCATTTATATGGATGAGCCGAGCAAATGAAGAGATGGGGTTAGTGAGTGCAGAGTGCTGGAAGAGCTCTGGTTTTGGAATAGCTGCTGCAACATGAAGGCTCCGTGATCAGGCACCTCCATCCCGACCTTCCCACAATGCCCTAACCTACTATTAAGTTGTGAAAGGCTATGAAACACTGCAAAACTACCTGAAAGGAAAAAGAGATCACTAGCCCTTTAAAAGCTTCTGTAGGTTAGCACTGGTTCTACAAATAGGCAGAACATATAGTTTCTGCCAGTTTTTTTTAGTCCCCTGAGAGCCCCTTTCTATAAAAAGACATTTATTTTCTCTTAGATATCTCTGAGTTCAGAAACAATACAAGTTTTTCATCATTGTCAAGTTTTGAACTTCTTCCTCTTCACAATAGATTTTTGAATAATAAATATTCATTTTTTGACCTAGAAAATCTGACTTTTTGCAGGCTTTTTTACTCATGGCAACATACTCAAATACTGCATTTTCATCTGCATATTCTCCACCCTCAAATACCCATCCTCCTCTAAAAATACTATAGGTAACAACAGTAATAACACAAAAGTAGTCTCAAAAATAATTCAAACCCTTGAGTAACCACAACAAATCAAGGCTGAAGGGGTTTTGTAAGAAAGGCATTAGACCATGAGGGACCAAAACCAGGGTGATAAGATAAACCTCTTGGTCAACCCACATGGTTACTGTGTCACAAGGGTTTAATTCTTAATTCTTAACTTATATCTGGGGAAAAAAAGTTACCTAGATATGGAGAGAGTCCCTGTTAAGATCTATGTATTGTAAGATCTATGTGGGTCCTAGTTACTCCAAACGAGCTACAGCTGCGAAGTCCTTAGTATCTTACAATACATAGATCTTAACAGGGACTCTCTCCATACCTAGAGAATTTAGTCTTCAGGTAAGCAGAGCAGCAGAAACCAGAAACTAATAACTTTTTTCCAAACCCAAACCAGCCAAGTAGCTGTGAGAAATCAGCTCCAGTCTAATTCCCTTAATTCTCCCGTAGTTCTCTCCTGTAGTTCTGTAGACGTACAGAAAGATCCACTGAAACTCCACTCCATCATTCTAAGTTCACCCAAAGCAGTGACTCCTTCCCTGGACACTGTCACCAAGGGACAAGCTGAGTCATGGGCCTACCTCAACAGGGTCATGGAGGCCAGCACTGCTGCAACATGACTAGAGCAGGGACTGACAACCCCAGGGATTGAAAAGGGGCTCTGCATCATGGGCAGGGTGGTCCCAGGTAAGATAGACCAGGGCCATGAAGACCTGTGGGTGCCTCCGGGGCTATGCCACTCTTCTTCCACCTTCCTTTATCCAGTACAACATAAATCTTCCCACTGAAGCAATAGCTGGTATAAAATTCAGAGCTACACTTTGGTGTACATTTCCTACTGCCTTTCAAAATGAGATTGTTTAAGTCTCAGGTGTTTAGCCCAATCCACACAACTCTTCCCAGTAAGAGATGCCCTCAGTCATGCAATGGGAGCAGCTGTAGATACTTCTTCCCCATCCAAACCTACCTGTGGCTGCATTGACTCCTGGTCTTCCCTTGCCAGGAGACAAATCCCCCTTAATTCCTCCCCCACTGCCCAGAATAGAGGATGATGTGGCACATCAGCTACAGGTAAATGTAAATGTACAACAGGTCTGACCCTTGTAATAACCTCTCTGCAGATTAACACTCTGCTTCATCCCCACAGCATTTGGCATACTTTATCAGCTTTTCTTTTTTCCCATAGCTTTTCACAAACCCAAGCAAGGGAACAATAGTGACAGTAGCCATTTGCCATCTCATGGCACAGGGGGGTTTCCTGCAAATACAGTTTACCTAAATGCCATCTGCTCTCCCACACAGTCAGGAATGTTTTTCTTGGGTAAGGAGTTATCCTGGATCTAGTTTATGTAACCCTCTGAGTCATGTTAAGCCCAATGCCTAATTGTTTTCAAGATGAAGATATATTGTTTAGACAATCAGGGTCTAAAATGATGTGTCCTAAAGTCTAGTTGTGGTTAATTATAAAAAGGAGTAAGAAAACAAAAAATCTCTTGTTTTCTTCTTTGCCTTCTGACTGAACTCCCCCAATTTGTTTGTGCTAGCTGTCTTGTTTATAGCAGCATGGATCTCACACTGAGATGTCCTGAGATGCATTAATGCTTTCAAAGCACTCTTCCTCTGTGCATTCCTCACCCTTGCTACAAGAGTATTATTAATCACCTACAAGTCCCATATGTCCAAACTGAAGAGCCCATCAGTTCCTCCAGAAGCATGTTCCTAAAGTCTCACAGCCTGCCCATCCTCCCTGTGCCTTCCTCTGCTGACCCCTGAGCATGTACAAATTGTGCTGAGTTTTCAAAAGAAATGACTGCAGGTGCCTCATTCTTTGTTTATTCTGGCAAGGCTGAAAATAGCAACTGCTAACAAATATTTTGCCCTTCACGAGGCTTCTCACAGAGATGCAGCTGTTATCTCATCTACTAAAAGTGCCAACCCTAAGGGTAAAACAGGCACTTAATTAGGTTAGGATAAGCATCAAAAAGGTGACTATCTAAAATTATACCCATAATGCTGTGTGGGCTCAGATTCTTACACCAAATTCTCACTTGTGTGGTAGGGAAAAATTATTTTAATAATTTTGTTTCCCATACTTGTGTCTCATGGATTGATGGCTCTGTTTAATCATCAAAAGCAGCAAGTAAGGTGAAAAAGCATGGCTTTTTCCAGAGGTGGACAGATACCGGGCACAAAACATTAAGCTTTCAGAGAATACATCACCAAATATTTCTGAATTTGAAATTCTGCCAAGGCAAGATGCATTCAGGAGGAGTCCACTGCAGATTTTACAGTGAGACCATTGTGTTATGCAGAGTTCTGGGACTTTTGTCTGCATCCTGTGAAAATCCACACAACAAATGGTGGGACCTGGGACACCTTTTCTCCAGTAAACGTTAGCACCCTAAAACAAGGAACTTCCTGTAATTAGGGACACAGTGCCAAATTTGCAAGGAACTGTTTCATCTCTGATTCAATTATTAATATACATTTCAAAATATATGGGCTTTGGACAAATAGTCCCCAAAGTGAGAAAAGCAGCTTTATTTTCTGAGCCTCTACCATCCATACTAAAAGGAAAAGTTGTTCAAGCACATTGCCATTTTTATGAAATAATAATTAAAATAATTCTAATAGAGAACACAATTTGTTTTGCAAATTGAGTCCTATATGAGAGCCTTGCCAAGGAACTTCTGTCTCAGAGTTCTTCTGTAACAGAGTCTACGGGAAAAGTTCCAAGAGAGACTAAGCAAAAGGTCAAATCAGAACATTTATAATGGCTTCGTTTGAAGCATCACAAAGCTTTGGGTACAAACCTTAAATCCATTTTTGCAACATCCCATCGTCCTTTTTTATATATACTCAAGAAGAAAGTCATGTGCCTTCTGACTTCTTTTTTCCATTATGCCTGCTCTAAAGGTTTGAAAGCCTGCCTCAAAAGTTTAGGACAACCACAGCAGCCTGTCAAGATTGTTTCCCTGCTCAGGTATATGAAACTGTTTTTTAAATGATGGGGTACTATGGTCTGGTTAAGAGGCAAAAGGGATTAAGCCTAATTTAAAACACTTGAGGTTAAACTGTGTTTAATATTTAAACAGAAAATGCCTTTCTGGGATTTCATACAGGCTATGTCAGTTACATCTGTAGTTTCATGCAAACACATGACACATACACAAAATAACTTACTGCAATTAAAAATAAATACACTGAATCCTTGCATCAGTCCTTAGAAAAGCAGATGTAAAGAGGATTTCAACCTGGACTTCTGAGTTGCTAAGATTTTTTTTTTAATGGTTTTGACTATTATTGCATAGATAGAGAAAAGATTAGAAAAACAAGCACTTGTATCAAATCAGAAAAGACACCTCAATGCTCATCTCTGACTTTTGACTGTCATCCTGCTTTTCTTCAAGTTTGCAGACTTTTGTGCCCCTCTGTTGCTCAGGAAAATGCTTATTGTAATAAGGATGGAAATATTCCCCTGCAACTGCCCCATGCAGAGTAAGGAAATAAAAGAAATCGCCTTCTTTTCTCTGGATAGATTCCAGCCTCTGTATGTTTTTATAGTTAAAACAACAATAAATATTCAGGTCTCTCAATAAAATGAATCATTAAAATCCCACAGTTTCTTCTCTCTCACCAGGGGAAGAAAATCAGTCTGAAAATAGGCATTATTACGGAAGATCGCTGGGTAAGTATAGTAGCTTCTCACCCAGATCATTTTTTGTCAATGGCCAGGGCCATGGTTCTGCATTTTCCACAAAAAGCATGCAGTAGAAAATGTTTGGACAAGCAGCCAGGATCTAGGGCTGTGTATTACAGAAGAAAAATGTGCATCCCAACTATCCTTTTTGTATCAGTCATCATCAGGGAGGGCTGGAAGAAGCTGTGGCTCAGAGTTCCCTCAGACCAAAAGCAACACCCATGGGTTGCTCTGGACTTAGCCTATACTGGATGATAGCTCATGGACAGGAGCTGTCTAACCCAGTTTCCACGCTGTTACAGATAGCAACCCACACGCGTTCCAGTTGCTCCAGCTTATTCTCTCTACTTTGTTTCACAAATCATGCTGTGATTCATGACTGGATGGTATCCAGAGTTCCCTCTTGTAAGGGAGCCCAAAATAATGAGCAAGAGCTGTTTCAGGGGCTCCTGACTGAATTGGCTGGGCTCACTCAAACAGTTCTGTTTCAGGGCTCCAAGCAGGTCTGTGAGCTGAGCACACAAGGAAAGATAACTCAATTGCTTCACGAAACTCCCACAGCTGCAAAGGCTTCTGCACCCCAGGACAGAAAAGACCTGATGTAACCTTTCAGAGTGCTGGCAGTACACATCTGTTTCACTTTACAAGGACATACCCTGAAGAAATCACTATGTCATAGAATTTGAGAATTTCAATATCAAATAACTCAAAACCACCTATATTTACTTCTGTCAAAGTTTGGGGAGCTAGAAAATAAGTAAAGAGAGCCTTTAAATGTTATTCATTACAGTAATCACTGCTAAATCTTGTCTGTAAAATATACATTGCTGAGGTCAACTGACAGCTTTGGTCACAAACCTTACTGAGACTTTTCCCAAAATCATATCAAATTTCAGACTTCTCAGTGAGAATGAGTGAATTTTGCCTGATACTTAGCTTTTGGCACATCTATTTAAGACCTATTTAGAAGAGCTCTTTATTTAGATGCAAACAATCATTCTTTCAATACAAAAGGTAACAAGTATAATCATTCCTATTGCTAAAGTACAGAAGGGGCTGGAGTTACACTGGGGAGCAGTCTGACCTGCCATCTTCCAGCTTTAAATTAATTACATGAGGAAATTTACCATTTTCATATTTTATTTTTACAGGCCATTAAATACCAGTGTAATTGTTGCTCTGTTTCCTTTCTAGAACATGAATTCTAATTAATAGTATTGTAGTAAGTTAATGTAATATGGTAATGACTTGAGAATAGCTTAACTGCTGTCATTATAGAGTACCTGCAGATGTTCAGCCAATTGGCTCATTCATTATCTGGCCATTCTCATGCATCCATACATTGAGAAAACTTTGCCTGCAGGAAGGGTAATGAAGTTATTTCCAGCATTACTACTGGAAAAAGCTTGGATTTTTCTAAAGGTAGAATGTTTAAGGGAAAAGGAGGAGGTTGTGGCTACATAGTAGAATTTCTTTTTTTTTTTTTTTTTACATCACTGACATTTCAGGAAGTTGAGCTATGTCTCAATGTCTGTAACCAGAACATCCTGTCCTGTGGTACCTTTCACCTATGGCTATTGTAATTGTTTAAATTCAGCCTGACATTGCAAATGCCCACAAGCTCTGTATAAGTTAAGACTGGACCAATTCTACATCATTTCAAGCAAGTTGCATGTGGACATGTTTGAGAAAAACCAGATGCACTATTTTTGCTCCACTTAATGGTGCTTATCGAGATCTAAACAGAATTGTTTCTGGAGACCTAAAAGGGGGAAAATTGACAAATATACTTTAAAATTTCAATCCTTATCATCAAGAAGCCTCTCTTTTTTTAAGGTGTTACAGCAGTGGCAGGGTATTTGAACTATCGGCCAGCCATTTTTTTCAGTATTTGCCTTCCTAGAGATTAGCATTTTTTTCATGGTTTGTATATCTTCAAGCAGAGCCTAGAGCAAAAAAGTCAATAAAAATGAAAGACACAAGCTTCAGGTAAGTAAAATACTATTTCCAATATGGAGGTAAGGAAGCAGAGGGAAGCGTGAAGTGACTTTCCACAGTCACTTCAGTTAGAAATAACATAAATAGCAACCTAGAATCAAATAAAAAATTGAGGCACGGAGCTTGTCTCATGAAGCATTTCCCTCCCTGCAGGGAGACCTTCAAAGGGATAGCATGTTGCTCAGATGCTTGTCCAGCCAAGCAAGATTAACTAGTCTCCAAGGATGGAGACCCCTCACCTTCTCTGGACAATGCATCCCCATGCTGCATCCCCCCAGCTGTGATACTTTTGTCCCTGTATCAAGACAGCGTTTCTCTTTGGAGTGTGTGAGTGATGCCACTGCATGCCTGCCACTGTGCACCTCTGGGAAGAGCCTGGCTCCATCTCCTCACCCCTTCTAGCTGCAAGCAGATGTCCCTGAGTTTCCCCCAGGCTTAATGAAGTCCCTTCATCTCACCATGCACTGAAAATGTTTCCATTCAGAAGCGAGTGTGCTTTTATTCTTGGCTAGAGATTTACAGATTTGCCTGTCCTTGTTTCCACATCAGGGTTGGTAGCTTTTCAGGACTGGCATGCTTTCTTGTACTCTTGTACTCTGCTTTCCTAAATTAGAGACTCTGCGTGCTGGTTGGAAGCCAGCAGGAGATGCTTCCTTTTTGGCAGGTGACAGTGCCAATCAACCTACAAGGAGTACCAGGCATCTGTGTGAATGTGTGGCTCCTGGCAAGTGTAGGTCCTGGGGCTCCTTCATTCCCAAATGCTGTCTTTCCCAAAATGCTACAGGCCCCAACTCTTTTCTCTGCTTGGAAACCTGCCTGTAGTTAGTGCTGCCTGAGCTGCCTCGGTCACAAGGACTGAAATAGATGTAACCTTGTTTCCAAAGCATGCTGCAGTTACGTAAAGCATAAAAGGACTGTTCATCTCTTTGTGAAAGGCAATGGGAGTTCTTTACAATTTATTCAGGTTCTCGCTCTGCAAGTTAAAACTTACAATGTTAATAGAGGCTCTACCCTGACAGCCTTTAAATGAGAAGGAGGACAGACGACCTTTGTGGCATCTGCTCTGGGTTTCTGTAGCACAAGAAACATTACAGTACCATTTTTGGGAGAGAAGAGACGAATTTCTGGCAAAGGAGCACAACTGAGTGAAACAAGCTGCTGGCTTGCAACATCCTCTCCTCAGTAGCAGAGATCTGATTTTGCTCTTAGATTTATTAAAACACAGTAAAGTTACAGCTGAATTTCACAAAGAATGGACCCTTAATTCACAGTAAGATAAATGTGCCCTTTATTCTGCTTCAATATAGATCATTCTTATCTATATATTTGACATCCAGGTTCACTTAGTCCAGGGACCATTGTGCAGCAGAACTATAAAAGAACATTCGTTCTGATTTAGTTTTGTAATCAATCTGAGGCTGTTGGATCTAATTCAAGGCCATCTCAGTGTCTTAGTTTTTAGAAGAGTTGTTCTTATTTTATATCAGCATGTGTTAAAGAAAATATTGGCCTCTTTTCCTGGAGCTGGACTTGTGCAATGCTTACATGTAAAAATAATCCCACTGAGACCCCCCTAGCTGCTTTGATTGCAAAAAGCCAAATGTTCCTATCTACTCTACAGCAAGAAAAGGAGCAGAGGGCTCTACAAACTGGAAGAAAGAACAAGACAAAAGCACAGATGAGATAGGAAAGAGCTTTGCCCCATATTCCTGGTAAGTTTGCAGAATTTCTTCCATATTTATACTGCAATTTGAAATCTCTTCAGAGAAGCCAGCCAGCAGCCAGCCAGCCCTGGAAAAAGAATTACCTTTAACAACCAGCATGTTTTTTAGTCAAAGTTAGAGCTTCTTGCAGCAATGCCAGCAGCATGTAGTTGTAGCTGCAATTGCCCACTGCAGCCCAGAGCAGTAGCAAAGCAGCTCTGGCAGGCAGGACTTTTAAGAGCTGGGCTACCACTCCGTGGAACAGCGAGCAAGAGCAAAGCAGTGCCCCTGCCATGATGGACTGCCACAGCCTGCTGGCTGGAACAGGCCCTGGAGCCCTTGTGTGAGGCTCCAGGGCTGTGGGGAGGGGAAGGTGAAGTCAGCTGAGCAGCTGCAATACACTCTGCATGCCCTGGCCTTTCCTTTTTTGCTCCTGGGAAGTCTCAGGTTCGCAGCATGCACAGGCTCCATAACACTCATGCTATCACAAACCTCTTCTCACTCCAGGAAAGTGCTTTGGGTTTATGTCAGTATGCAGAGCTTTTGAGAACGCTTCTCCTTTTTACAAAAGTAGAAAGGTAGGAGGAATTTCACCAAGATGAGCAGGAACTAGCACAGAAGCAGAGAAATGACTCCTCACAGTTTCATGGGTGCTAAAGTCTGACTAGCTTTTGGCTGACAGCTAGAGAAAAAATGAGAGAGGTTTGCTTTCTTTGCCCCCTTTTGCTCTCAGGAAAGATCTTGAAAGAGATAGTTCCAGTAAGAGTAGAAAATGGAAGAAAAGAGACAAGGGAGGTAGAATAGAGATGACCCCAAACTGACTGTTCACTCTCCTCTGTGATTCACTCCAACTCACCCACTTGACCTGCAGACAACTCCTTCCAGCAAGGAGTGTGGGGGGGGAATCTCCTTTAGGGATGTCAGCATGGTGCTAATAATGCCAAGATTGTGGGTTCGATTCCTGTATGGGCTGTCCACTTAAGAGGGGGACTCAATGATCCTTGTGGGTCTCTCCCAGCTACAAATATCCTGTGCTACTGTGATTTTTCTCTGAATAGAGAATGCTCAGTCATCTACAGTTTCCTCCCTCACTGTGAGAGAGATTACAGTCCAGAATGGAAACAGGAGACCTGTCATAGCAGTGATGGTGAATAGGGGAAGTTATTTCAGGCTACTGAAACAAATGTTGAAAAAAAAAAAAACCACAAAACCACACCAAAATATATATTAAAAAAAAAAAAGAACAACAAAAAAGAGAGAATCTGCCAGATCAGACAAACATGAGAGTCATTACTTCTCTGAGAAAAATTACCTGTGCTCTATCTGCTAGCTCAGTATCTCAGTGATGTGTGAACTTTCTCAAAAGCAAAGGAGTGATAGAATGCAAACAAGAAAAGAAGTAAGAACAAAACAATGAAATTTTGTGTGACAGAAATTGGGGACTTTTGTGCTAACACAAAGTACTGATAGTCCTTTGCAATTTCCCTGCTTGGCATCAGCCCCTTGGTGTGGTCTCTCCTGTGTCACCAGCTGGCCATGAAGGGTTTCAGGCTGACAGCCAGCCAGAAGACCTCCACTGTAGTGGCCTTTGCAGAACTGGCTGGAGCTGGAATGCATGAAAGTGGAACTACTTTTCCTTTTTCATTTAAAAAATAGCCCTTTCGCTTTTCTGAATCTGGGAAGAGACAAAGGTAAAATAAAATCTGGATCGCAAGGATTACAAATTGTCAGCTCCAGTGAATTATCATTATCATGAATGTCATTATTTTTACTTAATGATGCATCTTAAAGAAACTACTAAATGTACCCATTACTTTCTGTTAGAGCACATTACTGCATGGTAGAAGGTAGGATAATCTAACCAGTCTTCCTTAAATTTAGAATTCTTATATTTGGAAAACATTGCAATACTCTGAACTTCTATATGCAAGTTGTAACATTTATTGTACCTTACTATATTTTGCTCCATCTTAATACAGTTCTGCAGCAGTCAGCAAAGAGTCTATTCTGAGTTCCTCCCAGTTACAAGTTTTCCAAAGGAAATTCATTTTCCAGGGTCATTTTAAAAATATATTCCAAGCTGTTAGCGGATACTTTTCTTTGAACTGGTTTCAATCTTTGTTCTACAGCAGCCAACCCACTTGCAAAGAGTATTTCCAAGGCTTGTTATTCACATGCAAGATCCCAGCAACAGTACAGAACTCACTGAAGATGTGTGATATGGAATCACTTCCCCAGCAGACTGATCCTGCCCCCAGAAACTTGCCCTTAAAGGTAATTACCTACATCCCGCATCTAGAAGTCTGCACGTAGAGGGAACACTAACTTTGAAGGCTCTCCATTTTATTCTCTGGGAATATTTGAGCAATTCCTATTTGCAGCAGCACTAAAGTGGCTATAGAAAGATGCATACACAGTTTAAGTAATTGATCAAGAGCTAAGACTACTTTTTTCATTCTCCAGTCAGTTCTCAGACATCTCTAGGTGATGAAAATACAGTTAACCCATGGGATTTACAATTGGACCACATGCCTCAGATTCAGTTAAAAATGTTTTAGCTGCTGGACCACAATGTCATATTAAGCACATGCCAATTCCCTGAGCCACTGCCAACCCTCAGATAGGCCATTTCTCTTTCTAACCATGATAACTGACTGTGGATAGTGAGTGATTCAAGAGGGGAGCAGCAAGCACTGCATCCTGGCAGTGAGAAAAGCTAAACCTGTTCATTCCATGGCTAAATTTGTCCCTTTCTGCTATCAGCCAAGGGTGACAGATGAAACATGGTGTTAACCTGATGTAATTAAAAGATAGACCTAGCAGGAGACAGTACAAGTGACAGCTGTCAAAACATAGCTCAGGCACAACATTTAAGCGTCTCTTATCAGTGTTTATTCATTCATAGGTTGGACTAATAGAGAAGAGCTTGTGTTACAGCTGCAAGTGCATGTCTGTACTGGGGAAGACAAGTGGTCTTTGCAGGTTTCTCATGGAGCTGTGCAACACTGGTGCTGATTGTTAACACACCAGCTCAGTACTTTGTATCTAAGACTGGCTCTAGATAGTGTTTTATATTTAGAGTGTTATGCATGACAGAAGTGGATCCCTATGATTCTTTGCTCGGCAGTCCTGTTTCTCCATCTCAATGATAACCAGTGGACTTCACTCAGCACAAACTGACCCTTTGGATATCTTTGGCTTAGACCATTTCTAGCTGGATAGAGCTGCCTTTGTAGTTAAATACAAGTACTACAAATGAGGAGTGTTTGGCTAGATTTTACTCTTTGTAGCAGGGATGGTCAGGAAAACCACTCTCCTGTCTTACAGTAGTAGCTTGAGTGACTACTTGGCTGTCTTCAACTGGCAGCAGCATTCATCCCAGTTCTTCAAGCTCAGTTCCTTAAGGAGAACTGTAGGATTCATTCCAAATTGAAAATGAGTCTCCCACACTTCAGTCTGAGGAACAAATTCTAGTGTCTAAGCCATTTCTCTGGCTCCAGTCACAGGGAATGCTTCCAAGTACCCTACACAGCCCAATACATGCTCCCCTTGCAGACCACACGTGACTCAGCAACACAGGCTTGCCATTCCTGTTACAGTTCCACTCTGACACAAAGAAGGCAAAGGTTACCCTTAGATGGATGAAGCTAAATGTCATACTAAACTATATAAATATATTCAATGAAATTTCTAAAACTTCTACTTCCTGAAATGCTATTAAGGCAAGGTCTGAATTTCTGCATCCATTTTTGGTAGCCCTCTTCAAGGAAGAGATCTAGAGAATAGCAGGTTATGATCAAAGGAATGGGGGAGATTTAATCTGGAAAAGAGAAGGCAGAGGGAAAACTATAAGCTTTATGCACATAAAATGCTACTGTAAAGCAGGGAACTCTTCCCAATGCCTGTTGCAATAGAACAGAATTAATGGCTTTGATTGCACAAGGGAGATGCAAATTTAACATAATGAAAGCTTTCTAGTGGGAAAGTTTAGCACTCAAAGACTGTGTGTGGGAAATGTGGACCCTCCATTAGAGCAGGTTTTTAAGAAGAGATTAGACAATTATTTGGTCAGAACAGTTAAGGGAAGTGGATTCAAGAAGCTCTCACAGTATCTATTGATCCTATATTTACAGTCCTAGAAAAGATTTTTTTGTGTTGTTTCAGTGGCAACTGTCTGGTTCAGACACGTGCTGACAGGGATAACATTCAAGAAAAGTGATGGGTAAAACACCTTAAAATGGATGTTTCTACATTTGCTTGCATACTACTGGGACGACTGAAACTCTGCAAACTTCAGTGTGTGAACCCACCAAAACAGGGCCTTTTTGTTTCAAAATGTGTGAGGCTGTAAGTGGAAGAAGGTATGGATGTTAGGCATCATGAAACCTCAATCCTGGAAGCTTCTGAATGGTTTCCCTTTTGATTTTATGATCACAATAAGGTTTAGATACACACACACACAAATATGAAATAGAAAGAAAAAATTATATGCTTTTAAAATACAAAAACTTAATTTGAGCACACAGGATGCACTTATAATGATCTCAGATATCCACAAGCCTCACTCATGCAGGTAATCCCCTGAAACCTGAAGGTACAGAACCCACAAAGAAACAGCACAGCTCATCAACACAGGAGCCAGGACTGTGAGATTTGCAAGGCCAAGGCACCAGTGCATAACAGTAAGCTACTATTCTTGCATTACATCCTGGTAACTACTGGCTGCTGGAAAAAGGAAGATGCTATCTGGAATGAAAATCAGAGATTAGGCAAAATTTATTTTGCTGCTGCCAATGAAATCAGCAACACAGGAGGCCAGATGTTAAAAAAAGAACATGTGTCAATATGGGGATATGCAGGTGTTATCTTTTAGCTCTGGGTGTTCCCCACTGCTCAATGTAATTTAAAGATCTGCTGCCATCAATAACTTATCCATCCAGTCTTGTGCTATTGTTACATTTTACTGTTCTTATTTTCAAGGACAGTTTCACATTTTGAGATGTATTTTTGTAAGGGAAATCCCTGCCATACTTTTCCTTTAGTGCTTTATTTTCTTTATTTCTTTATTTCCTGTAGTGCTTTATTTTCTTCTGAACTTTTGACCTCACTATAAATGGATTTTTGGTTACAGTATTCAATGCATGTATCAAGACAAGGTCTCATCTGAAACTTCCTCATCATTCCTTTCCCACACCTCCTCCCCTAGGCTTCAAATTAGATTTCAGGATTTAATTTTTTTTTACCTGACAGTACCAAGTGAGTCACTCTTTGGAAACTCTTCTTGCAGAGGAAAAGGAGTTTTAGTGGTAGTCTGACATGCCTTCACAAAGCACAGACCAAAAGCATCCCTGTTTTATGACTCCCATTTGCCCATGCAGCACACATCACATGCTCAGCAAGGGATCTTCTGGTGTCAAAGTATAATTCCCACTGTGGGCATTAAATGAGATTAGCAGGTGGCAAGAAGTTCAAAGCAAATGAGAGACTGTTGATTATACAATATGTGGTTAAGCTGCAAAACATATCAGCAGAAATAAGTGTAAAAGTGTGTATATGGTCAAAATTGGAAAATTCACAATGAAAATCTATCAAGGATTCCTGAACACAAAGTTACCACCATTGCATTTAGGGAATACCTGAACCATAAATCCCTGGATTTTGGGGGAATATTCTGTGGAGGGATCACTACAGGCTTGCTGTGCTCTTATATTCCTCTCCAGGCTTCCCCAGCTGGCTATCACCAGTAACAGGATGGTGATTAGGTGAACCTTTCTTTTGTCTTTGGGTGGCTCTTTGCATTTCTTACACAGAACTCCTTACAGGTGACAGAAGGTGGACTCTGCCCCATTTGTTCCTGTTTCCTGCAAGCAGATTAGTCTCAGCTACAAAGTGGACAATACAATGCAGGCCCCAGCCAATCTCAGGTATGGAGCACAGGGCCTGCTCCTTGCTGTGAGTGCAGCCTCTCATGTGCTTGCAGCAGAGACACACCTGGCTCAGAGTGCCCCACGGCGCATCCAGCCAGCCTCGAGGGCAATGGCTGTGCTGAGTGCCTCCATCTGGCACAGAATCATAGAACCTTCGCTTTGGGGTTGGGTTGGAATGGACCTTAAAGTTTAGCTGGTTCCAACCCTCCTGTCCTCACTTTGGGGTTGGAACTGTGCAATACTGGGCATGGGGACACCCTGGAGCATTGCAGTGTGGGAAGTATCTTGGCACGGGACACTGCTCAGGAAAGGCATACAGCAGCCAAAGGCACGCTCCCAGCTGCAGCCTAGCATGTGTCCCCACCTCTTCAGATCAGCAGTGTGACTGTTCAGAAACCCCTTAGGTCCAGAACCTGTGCCTCAGTTTCTCCTGAAAGTAATGTAGGCACAAATAATTCATGATATCACATCTTGAGCTTGACATACTTTCAAAACTACTCAAAACCAAATAAAAACCCCCTTGCCATAGCAACTATCCTATTGTTAACCCAAAGCGGAGGCTTTTAAAATCTGTGGTCCTGGGTATTTAGATGCACTGTCATTCCTACTGATACTAGCCACATCCCTTAATTCAAAGCCATGCACAGCCCATACATGGTGGGTAGAAAGAACCAAGAGAAGAAGGTCTCCACGAAGGAAACCACCAAACCATTCCTTCATGAGCTGCAATGGGCCTGCCTCACACAGCATAACTGTAGACAGAGAGACAGCTCTCTCCAGACCTGTTTAAAACACAGTGCAGAGATTAAACAACTGCCTACCCTTTTTTTTTTCTTTTTTTGGCTCTCCTGCCTTCTCTTCTCTCTTATACAATGAACACCATGGAACAAAGAGTGCAGCCAAAACAAACATCACTTAGACCAAGAACTTGATGTCAGAGAGTTGAAAGTGAAGCTCCCAAATTCAGAAGAAAACACTTACTAGAGTTCTCTTCAAGAGCACTATTGGGATGATGACTTTTGCTTCAGCCTACAACAAAGGAACAACCACACACCATCAGTTACAAGCCCAGTCTTGAGATGAGGAACCTGGTCCCTGTCAGGAGGTCTATGCTGCATCACTTCCTCAGGAGATCAGGAGTGAGAGCAGCACCCACCCCACAAGCATCTGATGGCTCTTGTTAGAGAATACATGAGCCCCAAATTACTGACTTGAGAGATGGAAATCAGTGGAAACAGTTTATGCAAGCCTCTGTGATCTAAGCTGCCATTATTGCATTAGGAGAATTCATTAGTCATATCATTCTGGGGATGCTGTGCCAGGTTGTGTTCAGCCTCAGAGCTCTGAGCCCTCATCAAAATATGCTGTTTGGAAAAGCCAATTTCAAACCATTTCCTAAAGAACAAACCCTTATTTGTGCATATTTACCCAAACAGACTTAAAATGAATTCCCAAGTCTTTGCAGACTTCACACAATTCATCAATTTCTCATGATCAGTCTGGGGAGGTGCAGAGGAGGCTCATGGTACTTTCATGTTTTCTCATTAAAAAACACCCATTGGTACATTAATAAGACAAGAGCATCTCAGCAGGACATGCAGCTATGTGACATTTCAAGCCTTTTGAAGAAAATGCACAGAAAGGAAATGAACCCCAGCAGTTACAGCCAGCAAGACAACAAGTAAATGAGCTTTTCGTGTGGAGAACAAAGAGAGAGGGTGTCAGGAATGGATGAAGGGAAGATATGACAGAAGAGGGGAGATCATTCTGCCTGAGAGCCTCATTAGTATCAACAGACTGGAAAGAATGAAAGACTTCAGAGGTCAAGCTGTCCTGATGTGTCCATCTCGCTTAGGCTAGGATAAAAGCCACCAAAAAACCACTGTTTCATTCTTTCCTGTGTATCACACCCACTACTGAGCCCCATTCCGAAAGAGCTAAACAAACTGTTTACATTTTTTGAGTGTATGTATTACACTGTGTTTATTTTAAAAGTTTTAGTTTCAGAGTATCCCTGCAGGGTAGGAAAAAGGTGGAGTAAACCCTGCCTCATGGAGTAAGGGTTTAAACAAGTATTCCTTAAATTTGTGGTGGAGTAAACCCTGCCTCATGGAGTAAACTCTAAAACAAGTATTCCTTAAATTTGTTACATATCTCAATTTTTTTTTTTGCAGAGATGCCTCTTTATTTGGGTGTACCATCTATGTGTGATTATCTTTCCCTTCTTTCAAACAAACTTCATCTGAAACCACACAAGCTATGCCTACACAGCTACCAGCACTTAATACCCCCTTTGATGCCACTGCCATATTGACCAGCACTTCTCTACTGGGAGCAACTATTAAGCTCCACCAGACTGTGAGAGTGAAAAGCATCTGCAAATATTGGCTACAAGTCTAAATCCTGACCCACCTGCTCTAGAGCATGAGCAGCTGCTGGCAGTAAAAGCAAATAAATGCATGCTTTCCAGAAATATGTCCTAATAGTGAAAAATTGTCTTTAAAACATGGATTCAGCTCTTCAAGGCTGCCTTTCTATATAAGCCCCTGAGTTTGAGAAATACAGCTTTAGTGTGTACCTGGGTGAGTGCATTCTCCACCTTGCTGAACCTCCTTCACCTTTATTCAAAAGGGTTTCTCCCTCTGGCAAAAGGAGGGCAGAAGTCTTTCATGTATTCACTTCAATAGTTCCCATTTATTCCCGTGTGCTTGGCAGCCATCCTTCCAAGTAGCCTCCATAGTTTGTTAACATACTGGATTTATTCATCCCATTTTACAGTTTGTTGAACTTTCCCTTAAACTCTTCTCTTCAACCAAGAAATTCAACTTCTACAGTCAAAGGTAGAGAAACATCTTAATGCCATATATTTTCCACCACCTGCCCCCAGGCCTTTTAGATATATTTGCATATTTTTGGCATAAAACTTTTTTGGGTAGTGCCCATAAAACACATCATATCCTTGTGGGTTTTTTTAAACTTTGGGTTCTTTCCATGTAGGAATAAAATACTCACAGAATGCCACATAGCATAACCAAACCTTCCAATTTATTGTGCTGTTTGGGAAATTTCCACTCAACAAACTGGGCAGTACCTTTTTTAGGAGTCATAGAAATGCTGAAGTACAACAGTACAACACACATTTTCAAAGTATTTTTATCACAATCTTAAAACATCCACATTTCATTTCTATCAAGGGAAAGGGTATTTTACTTGCATGACTTGTCAAATTGCCTTCAGATTTTTTTAAAAAGTTTAAAAATGCTTCAGTTAATGTTAAAAAGGATCAGTACTATAATCTTTTAAAACATATCTCCAAAAACAAATTTCAATCTATATGGATACATTTTTTTTCAAACAAAGGAAACCAGAAACTGGAACTTGCTATAAAAACAAAATCAACCCTAAAACAAGCAAACAGAAACCAACCACCCAACAGAAACCAACAATAACAAAAAAACCAAACAAACAAACAAAACAACCCACAAAAAAACCCAAAAAACTCCCCCCAAAACCAACCTGCATTGTAAAAGGTAAAAATTCAGAAATTTTCATTAAAAGATCTGGTTTTCATCCCAAAAAAGTTTCCTACATAGTTTTGGGACTTGTGACTTTTTATGGTTGTTTGCTTTCCATAGAAATCAAGCATTTCCATGGGGAAAAAGCAGTTCCCTGACCAGTTCTTTGGAGCACCTTGTATTATCTGTCCATATTTGTCACACATAAGACAAGAATAAAGATATCCCATAGGTGGCCTCTTACATACTGACTATAATATTAGGAAGCAGGGGCAAATAACTAATTTATGAGCTGATATTTATTATCTTTTCAAAGTGATTAGGAATGTGTTTGTGAAGTAATGGAACTCACTAGCGTTAAGGAACCTTTTAGCACACCCAGCCCAAAGCACAGAATTCACATCCAGAAAACCCAAAGACAACTAACAGAAAAAAGTATGAGGATGGGAGACATTTGGAAACAGTATTCCTGTATCAAAGCTAAGTTGGAACAAAATAAATACTTGGCTTTTATTTTGGTCTGACATTAAGAAACAAATGGGATTTTTAACAAAGTACTTCAAGTTGACCCTTTGGTATTAAACTGCAAGTAAACTTTCAGTAAGAACTCCCACAAATCCAATATTATATCTGCACTAGTGCTGACAGTCACCAGAACAGCAGTTTATAGTACGTTGGGCTGGCATACAAGAGCTACAGATAATAAAGGAAATGTATTTCCAAAAGCCTATAACCTGCAAAAAGAATTGTTTAAGTCATATCTAAGCTTGTTTTCCTTAGATGCAGAATCAGAAAATACTATTTCCTGTGTCAACTCCTAGAGAAGAAGTATTCACATTTTTCTTCCTCCATTATATTAATGAGGTAATAAGTATGTTAATAATAATGTACTTCTTACAAAATTCTGATTTGCTGCATTGTCACCAAAAATTCTCTATAGATACCAAATATGCCGTTGGTTTTGATGCGTAATCAAACTAAAAAGTCCACTGAATTATTTAACTTCCATTAAAAAATAAACTACTTTTGGGGTAGTTTAAGGAAGGTGACAGTTCATTACTACTCTAAGGTGCAATTTGAGCAGCCTCCACACCTCTGGTTAAGGGCAACAAGTGCTTCTACTCCTAAGCAGAGAGACTGAATGAAGAAATTGCCTACTAGGGTGCCAGGCTGTGGAGGAACTTCTGGTATATCTGACATTTAAACTAACACTTCCAAATTGTTTCCCATCTAGAACTGAATGGCACTATTTGGATACTAAATTGGAATCCAAACCACACCTATTGTTCTTCCAGTAGTCTGAACTGTTTATAATAACCCCCTTCAGATCCTGAAAGCAGACATCACTTCCTATGAAGGCACAAACACACATTTTTCAAATACCCGCGAATTATCCTGGTAGCAATTGGAAATGGCTGCAGGAACAAGTCCAGAGAAGAGATATAATGAAGCTGGTTAAAAACAAGGAAGACAAACACTGCACAGCAGCACACAACCTGCTCTAGAGAGCAGCACCTCTGGGAGGAGCTCTATCGTGCTGAACCTACAAGCTGAAATTGTAGTATGGTGCTGTCCCAGAGAGTTAACACATCAAACAGCAAGAAGAAAAACATGGCACCAAATTATACTGGTCTCATCTGCTGTATGCTGAGAGTACTACCTCCCTCTAAACCACACTCTTCTGAAGAAATGTTTTATGACTATTTTCCTACTTTTCACTCTTTATTCTTTAATTGTTGATATATGCAAAGTTTGAACTATCCACTGCCAGTTTCAAGAGGCATCTAGTTTACATTTGAGTCAGGCTATGTGTATCCTACATATGTCCTCTACATACCTTTTCGAAATCTTGGACAATTTAAATAAATTTAAATTTTTAAATAATGATGCCAGATGCCACTGGGTAAGTGAAGAAGACCTTCAAGATATGGCATTATACAGTTTTTCTCCTAAGTGTACTCCTGTTGTCTAAAATGGCACAAGTCTGTCCCACAGTTTTATTTTTCTTGTGGAGACACTAATAAGGGGTGTCTCTCCATCCTCCTTGGCTTCTTCCCGAAGCCTGTATGATTATTATGCCCCTGAGATCAGTGCCCTCCTGCCAATCTGCCTAAATGTATTGGTCCACTTCAAAAGTTGTTTACAGAGCAAGCAGACATGATCCCAAAAACCTGCTTGACTTAGGAAACAATGCTGTAAGAAGACAAGAGAGCTGTGTAGAGGTAAAAGATACTCTAGTACCCCTTCACACTGCACTGAGAGAGATGTTAAAAAAATCCAGTGCCAGAAACACTTTCAAAATCCAGTCTGAGAAAGCAGCATGACACAGCACTTTCATCCCCAGATAAAGAACCTCCTGTAGATTTTTCTACAGCCACATCCTCCCCAGGATTTGTGGCTGCTGTGATATCTGGCAAGGAGCCAGAACCAGCAAACCCCCTCACAGAGTCACCTCCAACCTAAACCAAATAGACTTCTACAGCAGGACTGAATTGTTATTTCTCAATTAGGAACAGGACTTGCAATTTCTATAATTTGTCTGCCTTTCCCTTGCTATGTACAGGCATTCATCTTTGCTTTTATTTAAATAGTATCTTCCCTGAATGAAGAGGCAGGAAATATTTCTTAACAATCTACATAACACTGTTCTTCAAAGCTTGCAATAAAATGGCAATAAAACTGGACCCTAAATGGTCAGTATTAAATGATTCACAGGAGGTCTCTAAAGCTCAATACAATAAATCCGTATGTACTGTGTGACAGAGACCCCACAATTGTGGAAAGCTCAGAAAGTATTGCTGGAACTTTCTGACAGCTGCTTGCATATGCAAGAACTTTTTGTCTACAGAGCCAGAAAAGCAAGATAAAATTTCACTTCCTTCACAGACTTAAGACAGTGAGAACTAAACGTAAATCCTCTGTACCAGAATAGAGAAGAAAAGTTGTTGGGTTTTTTTCATATCCTCACACCACAAGAAAAAGCATGGACTATTTTAACTAGATTTGTAGGCCTCTGTGGATAACACATACTGGTTTGAGGACAGTCAGTCTCTGTTAATGGGAGTGAACTCACAGCCAAGCAGAGCTGGCTGTGTGTAGTGCTCTGTAGTGTTGGCCTTTGAGGAACACTGGTGAAAGGCTGGGGACAAACCATTTAGCCATGGATGCTTAAAAGAACAGGGGAGGGAGAGTTCTGAAGAGCTGCTGTTTTCCTTTACAAGCCCTGACAGGTCATAAGCAATACTGTTGCTTTAACTTGTGGTTTCTGTAACAAAATCAGACTGCTCAAGGTAGTCAGACCATTTGTCCACAACACACACTGGGAGCCAAGGACAAGCCCCACATACAGTGCAAGTAAGGTCAGCACTGCAAGATACCTTTCTGTAACTTGGAGCCTTGTTGCAATACAAAGACTGTGCTGTTTCTCTCTTCTGGAACTGCAATTTGCACATTAAACACAAACCTAGAGTAGATAATACCAAGTCAGGTAATTTATAGCTTTGGCATCTCTTTTGCAACTCTAGAGATGCATTCCCTGTGAACTGCTCAGCTCTCAGACAGGATCAGCCCAGGACTGAACAGTGGGGAGAGAAGAGCAGCACTATCAAGCACAGAAGACACCATCCTTCGACTGCAGCTAGGACCATGGGAAACACAAGTAACTTAGAAACTACAACATAAGCCACTACATCCATGAAGCTGAATGGATGATTTTCTCCTCTTCTGCATCACAGAATACTCTGAGTTGGAAGGGACCCAAAAGGAACATCAACCCCTGCAAACCTGGCATTATTAGCACCATGCTCTAATCATCTGAGCTGATCTCAGGGTCTGCATGATCACCTTAGCCTTGAAACATGACTAACATGTGAACTGAACACAACACTGAACAGGACGGTATTAAAAAGAAGGACAAGAGTCTCTTGGAGACTTTCTCAGAGCCCACTCATTCAAAATGTTCAAAGGGAAAATGGCTTTTACTGCACCACTCTCTTGTATGATTCTGGGCAGCCTGGGGAAGCTACTCACACAGCTTTGAGAATTAATACATTTTCCCACATTGAGGACTTTACTACAGAAACCATTTTATCCAAACCAAACTGATTGAAAAAACACTGGTTTTACAACCCAAACAAACAAAAACCTTGCTGTGATGAGCCATCAGCAAGTTAGTCCAGAAAAAATATTAAAAGATTTATGCTACAATAGTGACTCATAAAAGTAGGAGAGATTACTCTGACAGGGAGTAAAGTGTTTAGCTAAAATTACAGATAATAAAATAATTCCCTTCAGAGTTATTTTTCTATGAGCTAGAACAGATGCAACTAAAGCTGCTACAATAATGGATGATTTGGTATCTTTAGATTATTGTTTCAGCTAGGTCAGGCTCAAGCTGCTTCTGGATCCTACCAGAACTTTTTCTGTGCCCAGTGCATTGATGAGAGGTTTTCTTGTGGATGGCATCTCTTCAGCACAGCAGGCAGAAACAAAGCAGAGAGTATAAGTCAGAACAAAGCAGTGGGGAGAGAAGGGAGAAGACAAGAAAGGAGAAGTGGGGAAGAAAGCAGTAGCCCCATCTTGCAAAATTAAACATGATTTTTATTCTCCTGGAGCTCCCTCTTGCATTGTTGAGAACTCAGTATAACAGAATATTCTGAGTTAGAAGGGACCCACAAGAATCACTGAGTCCAACTCCTGGTCCTGCACAGGACAGCCCCAAGAGCAACACTATGTGACCATGTGTACTGTCCAAACACTTCCTGAACTTTGTCAGGCTTGGGGCTGTGACCCCTTCCTTGGGGAGCCTGTTCCAGTGCCCAAGCACCCTCTCAGTAAAGAACCTTTTTCTAATATCCAAAACTTGGATGGCTTCAGGCCATTCCCTTGTGTCCTGTCACTGGTCACCACAGAGAAGAGATCAGTGCTTGCCTTTCCACTTCCCCTTACAAGGAAGTTGTAGACTGCAGTGAGGTCTCCCCTCCAGGCTGAACAGACCAAGTGACCTCAGCTGCTCCTCAAATGCCTTCCCCTCAAGGCCCTTCCCCATCTTCATTGCCCTCCTTTGGGCACTCCCTAACAGTTCAGTTTCTTTCTCATATTATGGCAGCCAGATCTGCCCCCAGCACTCGAGGTGAGGGTGCCCCAGTGCAGAGCAGAGCAGGACAATCCCTCCCTTGCCTGGCTGGTGATGCTGAGCCTGATGCCCCCCAGGTCAGGGTTGGCCCTCTTGGCTGCCAGGGCACTGCTGGCTCTTGTTCAACTTGTCATCAACCAGGGTCCCCATGGCCTTTCTGTGGTGCTGCTTTCCAGCATCTCTCATTCCCCAGTCTGTTCATACTTCCCAGGCTGCCCCGTTCCAGGTGCAGAGTCCAGCACTGTCCCTGGTTGAACTTCATATGGCTGATGATTGCCTGGCCCTCTGCAGGGCCTCCCAGCCTTCAAGGGAGTCAGCAGCTCCTCCCAGCTTCGCATTGTTTGCGAACTTGCTCGGTATCCCTTCCAGTCCAGCATCCAGGTCATTTATGAAGATGTTGAAGAGCATACGGCTGAGGATGGAGCCCTGTGGACTCCCACCAGTGACAGGTCACCAGTCTGATGTCACCTCATTCACTGTAACCCTTTGTGCTTGACCCTTTGCACCAGCTCACCCATCTCATTATGTGTTTCTCCAGCTGTGTGCTGGACATTTTGTCCAGAAGGATCCTGTGAGAGAATCAAAATCTTTACTGAAATCAAAAAAGATTACATCTATTGGCTTCCCTTGATCAATTTGGTGGGTTACCCTGTCATACAAGGAAATTAGGTTTGACAAGCAGGACTTCCCTCTCTCAGGAAACCATAGTGGCTGTGAGACATGTCACTCTTATCAAATACAAGCCTATCTGTGGGAAGAACACCAGAGAATATATTGTCTCCTCACACCAGTAGAAACCCATGTAAGTAACAAAGTCATCATAGAGCAGAATGTGTCCCACAGACATCCATCTCTTTGGGGAGAAGAGGGGTTACTTCCCCTTACCACCGCAAGTTACATTGCTGAAGCAACTGCAGCCCTTGCTTTCAGTTTGTTATTGCCAGATTTGAAAGTAATATACTCTTACACTGAACAAAATCAGCTTGAAAACTACAGTTACAGAAGATCTGAAGAATGAGAAGAATCATAACAACCTCTGAGTAGTCCAGAAATGCTGAACAACCTTCCCCAAATTAGCAGTATCAAATTCTTTCACAGACTTTGTACACACAGTTTAAGAGGTTTGGATTTCATCCCCAATCTGTTACATTACAAGTAACATGTCAGCATTCACTGGAATTTGCAGGACTCTCCACAAGGGCTAAGAAACAGTCCAGGGAATCACTCAAGTGCTGCTGAAAAACAGTAGCAAGAACTTGGTGATCTGCCAGGTCTCACTGGAGATCCAGTGAGGACACAGGTGATCAGGATGAGCAGAGACCAATCTAAAAAAAGTAAAACTGCTTTGAGAGACGAACCACAGTGAGGGAGAGTGTTTCTATTCCTTCCAACACAGTGGAAGTATTCCAGGGATCTGCACTTTTAAAAGTAGTTTTTTACTTTCAGTAAAACTGAACCTTGGAATTTTCTGTAGAGTAGGAATGCACATCAACTACAAGTAAGTTTAAAACAGAAAACACTCTTCTAGTCCAAGCAGACACTCTCACACAACAATTCCCAAGTCACTTTAATAAGCTGCAGTCAAAACTAATTGTATGGAGAAGTGCACAATCAGATTTAAGGTCTTGGAAGTGATGGAAAATCCATCATGACTGCTACGACCCAGGAGCTAATTACCATCCCATTAGAAAATCTAGCACTCTATTTCTAGTATGAGTTGGTCCAATTCCCCTATTACAGCTCATTAAAACTGCCAGACTACAAATCTTCCTGTGTGTATTAAGATTGATATGTCACCTCAAGTCACCTCAATGGGTAAATTTGAGAGCTTACCTTTTATTTTGGGGGACGTAATGAGTTTTCTATACCACTTTTCTCTCGTCTCTTCCTTCCTAAGCATATTAACGCCAGCACAGAAAACCCAGTAACAGGCAGAATAATAATGGCAGAATAAGAATGTGCTTTTCTATCCCTGCTCTGGATTCCTTATGCTACACAGCCTACAAGGACTGTGATAGCTACTCAGTCTCTAGGAGTATGTGTTCAACAAACTACCCCTCAACCTCTGGCCCTTCCCTGCTATTTCTGAAGCTTTCTTTCTCAAGATGCAGCCCCCACTGTGCAAGTGGGATCAACATCTTTGTGTTTCTGAAACACACAGGCTTTTATTTTTCATGTGCAAATGCTCTTAGTTTATAATGCAATACCTTTTTCATTTGTTTTATCCTACCAATTTTATTGTCTCCAAACTTCCATGCAATGCCTTATATTTTCTTCATGCTACAGGACTGGTAGATTTTCTGTACAAAAGATGGCCAGCAGCATAAAGAACACCAGTGCTATTGACGAACGTGCCTCAGTTCCACCAAGATATCAGACACAGGCAAAAGGCTATTCCTCCATTCACTCCTCATAGCTCATTTTGATTTATTTTGTTTTAAAAAACAACTCAAGCCTCACAAGCCTTCTTCTTTAACTGAAAATCTACCAATAGTGATATTTGGTGGCTACAATGTGTGATAAGCATATAAAATACATAGCTAATGCTAATTATAAAGAGCTTAATTCGGGAGCTATGTATGCTCTGGACCATAGGATATCTAGGAAAGAAGTAAGGAGAAAAATTACTATCACCTTTATTATGAACTATGCCCCCAAACAGCTTTTGTTATAAATACAGACTTTTCAAAATCACATGAGCTTTTACAAAAAGAGGAAAGTTACTATTTCTGATGAGCTTTTGTTGTGGTTGGGTTTTGCTTGTTTCCTTTAATGCCATTTAGCAAATCCTTTTGACAGAAAGTTCCTCCGGAAAGTCAGAATTGGTCTTCTACCACATCTGTATTTTTATGATAGGAAAATACAAAGAAATGTATAAAATTTATTGTCTGTCTGCCACTATTTTAAGTGTATCTTGCCACCAGTTCTTTCTTTCAAATTATGTTCTGCAACACATGAAGAATACTGGAGGAGTAGAATGAAAGAAATGGATTACCCTGAACAAAAAGTTTCACTGATTTGCATTTCCCTCAATTTGAATGTTTCAAGCTGATTATTTTTCTAAAGTCTGCTTTTCTCCAGATAATTATTTTCCTCATATGCCTCTTAAATAATTCTTTTCCATACTCAAGGACAACACTCTTTAGACATTTTATTAGCAACTCATCCAGTCTATCATCAGGATCCCCCAAAACTGGACCAATACTGTAGTTCCTGGTGACTCACTGCTTTCCTGGGCACTCCAGTGTATGTTCATGTTCAACACACTCCTACACTGGTGCAGCTTCAGTGCAGAGCAAGAGAGAGCACAACAGCTGGGATGATCCCTACTGTATGAGCCTAAGTGCCCAATGTGTCAGACTGGCAAAGGCAAAGAGAGACAGAAGTTGGGATACAATCTTGGAGGTCCTCTGTTAGCCTAAATCTGCCCCTCCATCACACAGGACACAATATTCAGAAGAGATGTTCTTACAATCCTACATGAATTAAAGGCAGGGAATAGAAGATGATTTTCTGTCATCACACAGCCAAACTTCCTGCTCAGAGGCCACATTCTGTCTCTTATTTTGGTTTTAGTGATGCTGTAAAATGCATAGTCTATTACCAGGCAAAGGAGAAGGAAGCAATTTTAAAACTGATTCTGTGTGAAAAGAAGAACAAAGAGAAAGCAAAGAAACCAACTTTTCACACAGTATAATTATTCCAGAATTCCACATACATCTAGTGCGCCATAAACTGTAATTGTGGGATAAACTATAATTCATGGTTTTTTAAATTTCTAAGCACAGGAAATTCTCTCTCCTTGTACCCTATTCTCTCCTTGCCTTGCTTCTGCTCTTGGCAGGGAGAAGCAATTCAACATAAGAAGCATCAAAGGAATAAGAAGTCAGAGTTCAGTGGTTTCTACAAGATAATCAGTGCCTCACACTTGCTAGAAACTAAGATGAGAGGATTAAAAAAACCCCAAATCCATAGTTTTGAAGCAGTAAGTAGTTCATAAAAAGTTGCTTTGTGGAGACAGAAAATCATTTGGAAAAACTTCTTCCCATGGGTTTTATTGCATCTTAATGAGAAGCCTTTATGACAAGCAAGTCAATACCTACAACAAAGAGGAAGATACATCTAAAACTTCAGGTACAAAACTAGATTGCACTTTTCAGTAAGAATAATATAGCAATCCAGCAAGTTTTAACAGTGCAAGTGGGGAAAGACTGCTTACATTAAGTGGCATTGCGCTTGTGCACTACTTATAAACTCTGTAACTGTTTAAGTATGTGCAATACTTTGGGATTATTCTGGCAAAACAGAAAAAGCCTCAGTAACACCTACAGACTCCTTTTTAATTCCTCTTGGTGTCCACAAAAGTAAATTGAATAACAAGCAGTGTTTGCCACACTATGATCTCTGCTGGATTTAGTCCTATTTATATGCCATTGTGAATTACTGACACACTGTAGCAGTATTTTTCTGTGTATGATAAAGATAAAACACAACATGTAATTTGTTGACTCATCCTCCAAAATCAATTAATCTTCCTTAAATGCTGTTTGCTTTGGAGAAAAAGTAACAAGGAAAAAGAATAACATCATGATGAAGTTATTCAAGTATTAAGGTCACCATTATGGAAAAAAATGATCCAAATATATTGCGTAATGCTCACATCTCCATGAAAGTGTACTTAGAGCTATGAAACTTGACAGGCTAGAGACACTGTTACAAGGTTAAAAACTTCTATACATTCAAGGAAATAATTTAGAATCTGCACTCATGGCTCCATCCTGACCTGCAAACCTCTGACTCTGTACACTGAATATCTCAGCTGAAAAAATAAAACTCCTCATTAGAAGATGAACTTTCCTAATACTGACCTGACTAGCCAAGAAAGGTTTAAAATAACTTGTCATCCCAGGGAAAAGAAAGAACTGACTTTAATATGACTTGAGTGAGGAGAGACAAATGGAAGAGTGGCCTATGGATGTTGTGTGCAGTTTGTTCATTGTTTTGAGTGTTGGTGTTACATTGCTTACGTTGGGATGATAGGAAGCGAGGTAGATCCAAGATGACCCAAGGTACACATGATGAGAACTGCTAGGAATATGACATATGGAGTGGAGAGCACTGAAGTTGTTTCCATTTTATTTCACTTGATTATACGATACAGCTATCTGTATTTCCCTCAAATGTTCCTTTTCCACTCCAAGGAATACCCTCCAGAATTTTGAACTGTAGTACTCCTATGCAGATAAATATATTCAGCATATTAGGAAAGTCTTCTTCTACTGACAAGATAATCCTCATCAAATCAAACTGTTTTTATGAATTCCACAAGCCAAATCTGATGTCACCCTGAAGTCAGACTTCTTAAGGGGAACAAAAAACATTTCAATCAACCTTTATTTTCATCATGCCTCACCACAGAAAAGCAACTTGAGCCACATGCTGCAAACAAGAGTTAAATTAATCTGGGGATTTATTTAGACTGGTAAAGAATATTTTTTAAACTGCCAACAGACATCTGTTTTGATACTGACAACCATTCATTAGCCTTGGTGTTTGCCAGCATAGTGCAGCAGCTGTTATTTTCTTGTTATATATTTTCATAAAATGCGGTCATTGTTTAAGCCACATTCTAACAAGGACTCAGAATTAAACGGAACTAGGTAAATTAAATTTGAATGTTATTCTCCAATGTGAATTAATTACAATGACACATTGAAGTGAGAAGAAATAATTAATGTTCTGCAAATAGTTGCAAAATGGTTGCAATGTTAACCTTTGGCTGATGGTTATGCACAAGTGGAAATAAGAATATACTGAAAATGCTTGTTATTGTGTCTCTGAGCATTCTCTTATAGATGGGTGGATAAATAATGTATATATGACAGAAGCACACATCTCTACACATATAAACACAGTCAGGTATTCAAATTTTGGGTTTTTATCCAAGCCAACATATTTAGTGGGAAAGAACAAAAAAATTCAAATAAACGGGAAATCTCTGTCTTTTCTCTGTCTCTCTAAACTGACATGCAGTCAAGATTCAGACAGCTTCCTATTTCTCTTCTGATACAACAAATGGTGAGATGTAACTAAGAAATTTATCCTTATGTTATTTCATTGTAACAGCACAGAATGGTAAACCTATCTAAGAACTCTCTAGATTTGACTGGTTCATCTGATAACAATCTGAAGTGCTAGATGCTCATTTAGACTGAATTTTAAATCCCTAAATGTTCACCTATCACCAGCTTACAGACTGCAGAGAGAAGAAGACTATTTACTTTTAATTTTGTTTTTCTTATATTTCTTTTTTCCCCTTGAATTTTCTACTTGTGAAAGGTCCAAAGTTACTGTAACTTAGCTTACTATTGATCATGATAACTTGAGACATCAGTGACTAGTGTTCTTAGAGAACATTTAGTATCACTGCTCACCAGGCATGATGCTTAAATGTCCTTCCATCCCTTGAGGAATTATATGCCAAACTTAAGATGTAAATTACTTTAAATAGTGATATATTCTTTGTATGCTGCTTTGATTGATACAGTTATTATAACAACTCATAGCACCTCCTGTAAAAGGTGCTGGGACCAGTTTGTGCTGACGAATGGTTAGTTGTGGGAGCCAGGATTCTCAGGTTATTCACTTTAAATAAAACTCCAGAACATTAGGATTAAAGAGCAGGAAAAGCACAGAATAATGAGAACTACCAGCAAGGAAAGAGTGTCAGAAGTATATTTAAGACTCTCCAAGCAGCATTCAGGTTTTTATAGCAGTCGTGATAATGATCTTACACTTAGGGAGAATCTTTCATCCAGAAGGATTCATTTATGGGCTTTGTGCCTACCATGAGAATAAGTGTCCTTTCTTCTGCCAACTTACACTGGGAAAAGCTGTTTACACTTCTGGAGGAAAATGTTGTGCTATGAGAATTGCTCCATCCCAAACAAAATGGATTAGGACAGGCAATGCCAAGTGCTACCACAGTTAAGTATAAAACATAGTGGGGAACTTGAAGAAACAGAACATAAATAATCGAAACCATGTTCTAGTCAGGATGCTCAGACTAACAGAGTATCTTCCAACATGTATCATGGTATCAGTCATCCAATTTGTTTTTAAATCCCCATTTGAGCTTTTGGCTCTCCCTTAGTTTTTCTCAATGTATACTCATACAGGCTGCTCTCTAAAACATCAGCAACCATTAAGCTGAACTTGACAGCGGTATTTCCAGGTAAGTTACATTAAAAAGTTGGTAACTGCTAGATTTTTAATGCCACCCAATGTAAAACAAGAAGGATTTAAAAATCAAATAACATGAACAATAAGCATTTTTAGAATAACATTTGTATTTTAAATGCATTTGGATAATTCTCACTAGGTTCAGCTACCCTCTTTAATTCAGTTTGTGTCTTGTCCCATCATCTTTACTTATATAAGCTGGTTTTTCCCATAAAGGTGGAAAAGAACAGGACTGTCTATAGAGATAACAGGAGCAAAGGCAGGACTTCTACTGAGTCCTGAAAATGAGGAAGAAAAAAAGAAAGGTAATATGAAAATTATGCACCACAACACCAACCAACCAACCTATAAAGGTGATGCCCTTCAGTTCAGGTTGGAAACTCAGGAAAAGAGCACAGAAAAAATAGTTCTTGCTATTCATTCAGCACAACACTAGTCTGATGTTTTCATTTGTTGATAAAGAGACTTATGACTGAGGGAAAAAAGAGTATCTTAATGAGCCTTAACTGTTTCCCTCACTTCCATGTTTTCTTCCTCTCATGGTCTCCCTAATTAAGAAAGGTACTTTTGTCACATAATCTCCCATTAACTCAAGTCAGAGCAGCCAGCTCTCCTTTCCTAAAGATTGCTGAGGCAATCTTTAGATGCTACTTTCCAAAATTTAATTTCCAGCAATTAGACTTAATTCAAGGTTAACACTGATTTCCCCCACAATGGAATAGGAAAAATAGTAAATGGGGAGAAGTTTCCTAGCACAAAAGTAGGTATTTTCAAATTAAATAAAAGGAAGGAGGCTTCCACCACCCCTAGGAACAAACCATGACATCACTGGTTCATGAACATGTAACACTGGCAAGGCTGAATACAAACCTAAGTGCTTGCAGGATAATGGCCAACCTCTGACACAAGGTCATGAGGCAGAGATCCACTCTTTATTACATTTTAAATGCTAAATGCATTGCCTTGCTAAACCTACCAACCTGGTGTTGATCCACTTGCTTCACTCATGGAAGATTTTTACTTGAAAAACACCTAAGCTACAAATGGACTCCAAATATCATGCAGGCAGACAAAGTACATATTATGAACAAGTAAATAACAAGCTTTTCTTCTGGGAAGAAAACAAATAATCAGTTCCTGGCAAGGAGGAAAATCACTGCTTCCAGCAACCAAGACTTCAGAACAACAATCTAAACTGATGAATCAGAATTTGTAATGACACAAACAGAATTATACACAGCCCTCTACAAGGGTTTATAGAAGAAATTAAACTTAACTTCATTACCAGTAACATGACAAATGCAGCTACCCTAAAAAAACACATGATAAAAAAAGGTAGCTAAAAAATGCTAACCATGAAGATGGTTTTATCATTTAAAAAATGAATTTCATCCATCTGATCGCTCAAATTACATTTTTTCCCAGCAATATTGAGCTGAATTGGCTATTCAGCAATGTCAATAGCATTAACTGCTCATGCTGAAATAGGGTTTTGTTTTTTACATCAAGCAATACATGACTGACTGCCATGCCAGAGATGGTATAGATTTTAGCACAGGAGAGACTGTTTGTTTACTCTCTGTGACTTTCCTCTTTGTGGCAGGGCAAAAACATAGGTGGCACTAGGAGGAATTTATTCAGCAGGCAAATTTCTTTCCCTTGTTTTTTTCTTGGTAGAAAGAGAAGAAATAGAAAAATAACTACTTGAGACCTAATTTTCTTGGGAAAATGTTATAACAAGTGCAGAGGTACAGGATGTCCCTTTAACATCACAGGTGAGGAAGAGGATGCAACAAAAGAAATGTACAAGCATTTTTTTGATAGTGACACAAATGTACATACACATAGTACCAGATTAGTAGAACAGTGTCCAGTTTCTACAACAAAGACGTAACAAGATTCACTGGCTGAAATCCAAAGCTAGAAAAATCTGACAAGAAAGAGAAATGCAAATTTTAAATGAAGGTAATGAACTACTGTGCTATTTTATTGAAATGTGTTGGTAGATTCCTCAGCATCCCCCTGGATCCTGAAATGACCACAATGCCTTAGACTTCACACAGAATAAATGGGCACTATCTCCTGGCATCTGATATAACACAGATATGAGTACATATGCATAATGGTCTCTGTCGCCCCTGAATGATCAAAAGCTTTAATCCAAACTGAATATACAAAAGAACAAGAGAACTATTTATGGCAGGTTTTTTTAATGTAGCTTTCTGACAGCTTCATTTATGCTGATTAGTATTTTACTGCATAATAAAATCTAAGTTGAAGCAATTTCAAGGTATCACTAGTGTGAATAAGGCTGGAAAAATTGGAACCTTCCTGTTTTAGGGAAATTAGATTTTGTAGCTATGCTGTCTCTCCATTCCCTCAGACTTAATAACTTTTGAAAGTAATAACTAATTTAAAAAACAAATGGGATACTAAGTGTCTAAGAAATTACATTCTTGAAGCTGATATAACCAGGCATATAACTTACTTTTCCTCAGTGTCTGCAAGAATTAATCTATTGACATATCCATGTCTGGAGACTCACTGCAAGAATGTGGTGTCTGATCCTGGCAAGAAACCAGTCATGTTCCACAGATCTCCTAGATTTTATTAGAGCATATGGAAATAGATAATCTGAATGAAAAAGTTCATTTGGGTTTCCACCAGGCCTTTGAAAGGCCACTCACCTAAGGCCTTTGAAGAACCAGACTGCCATGGAATAATCTTACTATGGATAAATAACTACATAAAATACAAGAAAGAAAATGTAGGGGCAAATGGACATTTTTCATAATGATGAAGTTCATACCCAGATGTCCATCTGCATCCACACTAAGGGCTATTTTATTCAACTTCATCACAAATTACATAAAGAGTAGACAGCAAAGTGACAAAGATTGCAACTGCTGCTAAATTATTCAGAATAGTAGAAAAGCTGAATAACAAATTTCAAATTCATAGAATTGTTAAGGTTGCAACAGGCCTTTAAGATCAAGTCCAATCACCAACCAAGCAGTTCGAACTTTAATGTTCACCATTAAAACATGTCCTCAAATGCCATAACCACAGTTTTTGAACGTGATGACTCCACCACTTCCCTGGGTAGTCTGTTCCAATGCCTGACAACTCTTTCTGTGAAGAAATTTTTCCTAATATCCAACCTAAACTTCCCTTAGTGCAACTTGAGGCCATTTCCTCCTGTTCTATCACTTGTTGCCTGGGAGAAGAGACCAACTCCCACCTGGCCATCCAGCCAGTCTTCTACCCAAAGAGCTAAGAGTACACTCAGTGGGAAGCCAGTTTCTCCATGAGAATGCTGTGGAAGACAGTATCAAAGGCTTTACTAAAGTCTAGGTGGACAACATACACAGCCTTTCCCTCATCCAATAAGTGGGTCATCTGGTCACAGGAATAGATCAGGTTGGTCAAGTAGGACCTGCCTTTCATAACCCATGCTGGCTGGGCCTTATCCTCTGGCTGTCATGTTCATGTTGCATGAAACCGATTTAAATGAATCCATATTGCATGTATATATGTGTATGTATAAATATATATATATTTTGCTAGGTTTGGGTAGCACATGGTTAAATTTTGCAGTAGCCAGGAGGTATGTGGCTGAGGGGGCATGGCCAGGACCCTGATGTTTTTCTGTACCACCTCATCTCATTGCCAGCCACAGAAAATGAACTCTCTTGCCCTTCTGGGGAGAGGGGGATCCTTCCTGTTGAAAAAATGTGGCAGGGAAGCTCTCCCATATTGTTCATTGTCCCAGGGCCTCTGGTAAACATTCCTGAATGGGAATCATTCTCTCTTTGTATATTTTTGCTATTGTTGCTGTTTTCTTATCTCACTGCTGTTTCCAGTCAAGTATTCTTACCTCAAGCCATGACCTTTCTCTTTTGTGCCTCCAATTCTCACCTTCATCCTGCTGCAGCAAGAAGGTGGGGGGAACATGGGAAGTGAGAAAGAGCAGCAGTATGGTTTGGAGAGGCTCAGTGGGTGCACTAAAGTGGGGACAACCATTCCTAAGCCATGACAATACACATACAGGTATGCACATTTTCTGTTAAAAGGCTTTCACGCTGATCAGCCAGGGAGGGAACGGGGTGAATCCATTGCTATTGTTTATGCTGTGTTTTCTGTTGTGCTGATCTGCACAGCCAATCACTCATGTATGTAACAGGTACACTGGGAACATGTGCTCAGTCTCACTACTGGCTGGATGAGGAAGCAAGGAGCTAGAGCAGACTTCCCTCTCACAAGCCACCAGACTCAGCAACTACTAACAGCCTATATGATCACTCCATATCTACCCTCTTCCATGTAGGTGCTAAAGACATGAAGGCCTTCCTGAAACATCCTTACACTTGTCTGTCAATGTGCTGCATGGCTCACCACTGCATCCTTTAGTTATAAAAGCTGCTACCCAAAAAAGGAACATCTCTAAGGAGAGGAAATCTGCAAATTATAGTCTTCTAAATACATTTATATCTTGTCAAACTGGCTTAGCTTTCCCTTGTATTCTCTCAGCTCCAATAGATTATTTGCTTTACTTTCTTGTGATATTTGAATTCACTTCATCCTGTGGTTTCTCTGAACTGTCTTAAAGGAACTACTGCCTAATGCACTACTTAGTAAAGCAGTTTGTACTCTGCCAACTGTCACTCAAAGTAGTATAGAAATTCACTTATGTTCCTGCCTATTTAAATCAACAACCACAAGAATGACATTTGCTTGACAAAACTGTTACACCTTAAAAAGCAGCAATGAAAAATTTAGCAATACAATTAAATTTATTATCTTTTGCAATGTTCCTCCTCAACTACAGAGTATTCCATTGACATCTGACAAAATTCAGCTGAAATCTGAAATTTTCAGGTCACTGTTCCCATCAAAATAACAGATTATCACAGTAAATCTGGTTTTATCATTCCATAACAAACTAAGCTGCATTTTTTTTTTCCAAGTAAATGCATCTTGCTATTTCTAGTAAAACTGTAAGGACACCGTACAAAATGTCATGCAGTTTCAGGGAGACTTTATCTTTTTCAAGAAGAAGGAGGTGGTAGTCTAGAAGAACAAACCAGCAAGGTATTTCATTGAGAATGGAAACAATGAAACTGGCTTCCTATGGATCTGTGCTATGGACTAAGCTCTATTGGCATTACATTGCAAAGGTTCCATATTGCTAGAGTTTTGTACCTCCTTGATGTTTCTCATAGACATCTCCTCTAGGCACTGCCTCTTTCATCTTCTCACAGCAGCCAACTGACTCCAACTCCCCTCAGCCAACCAATCCACTCTTTTATAACACTCTTCCATTTGCTACAGCTGTGGCCTGTTAAAATCAGGCCTGCTCCTAATCTTTAATAATTAACGCAGCTGCAACTCTTTAGGGGATAAGATTACTTTCTATACTGCCTTTATTTACTTATATTCTATCCCCCTACAGAGCTCTATGTGATTTCTCTCCTGCCTAATAAGGATTCTGTTTACACTCCATAACTCATTAAAAGGGTCTTCCTCTTACATTCAGACATGTACATTTTAAAAAGTACAGCAGCTTATTGGATTTTTCTTTTACTTTTTCCCCTCTGTCTGCAATTGCCCAGAAGGTTCAACTGCTGTACTGGGAGAGACAGAGGACTACATTCTTTGAATGTTGGTTGCTCTCTGTTGCTTACAATAGTAAATTCAATTTCACAAATACTCACCAACTATGATATATTTATTTATAACATTTGATATATTTATTTCTGTTATTATCTCTATTTTCAGGAAATACTTTCAGGATTTTTTTTTGTTTGGGGAACACAACCACTGATGGAACAAACATAAAGGATTTCTACTCCATGACCCACACAAAAAGCTCTATAGGTAAATCTCTGATAGAAAGAGAACCATAGTTTTCATCTAGAGGAAGCTCTGCATGTAGCTAACGGCTTACCTCTCTGGGAAGTTTAACATTAAAGATGGTCAGGCTGCAGATGCTCGATGCTTTCTCTCAGACACCTGCTGATGCCATGATTGCTCCACAGGCCAAAAGGAAGTCAACTCTGAAATATAATCACTAATATGATTAGATGGCCAGTGGTATACAGCCAGACCCGCTATCTGCGAGCAGGAGAACTCTCTGCAGGGGAGAACAAGGACAAAATATGGAACTCTCTAATACAAAGTGTTATTTTTTTTAAAAGCATACCTCCCTATCCTGATGCAAGCAAAATGCTGTACAGACTTGAGGCACTGTGAATTAAGAAGCAAGTTCTACTGGAGACAAAGAAAAGAGTTCCAACTTGACCATTCTGTCTTCCATTGGGGGAAGAACTCCAAAACCTAACACCAGATAAACCAAGGGCTGAAACTGTAACGAGGTACTGTGCCTACCTCAAGGCAGAGTGCTGAAATGTAAACTCCTGCCTACTGAGGCAGGTCAGAGATGGTAGATTACACTCTCATTCCTTCCAGCTTCTACCCTAGGGAATACCATAAATATCATAAATGGCCTCTTTTCTTAGTCACTGGTCTGGAAATTTGCAGTTAATTAATTTTACCCCATTCAACATAAAGGTCTAGGACTCTATCCAAATTTTTTTAGTCAACATCCAGCAATAAATGCAGGCTTCCCCAGGCTTAGCTAACAGTTCATAAAAATGATTGACAGCTCCTTCCAAGGTCTCCACAGATCACCCAGAATCATAGCCTGCCCCTGGAGTGGCCGAGGGGGTCTTTTTGTAAATACTTCTTTCATGGCCTTGACCAATCACACAATTCAATTCATCATGAATTGAATTTTACTCACCCTCACCTAGCAAAAAGAAAGTATAGGTACTTGGTCAGGAAAATATTCTGAACTGGAAACTTTTTAGGAATAAATTACTACTAATTAAGCGACCCATACTGGAAGAGGAAAAGCTGTGTTCTTCACTCCTCATCCTGGAAGGAATAAAACCCATTTACCTATTTTCTTTTAGAGTTATTTACACTGATAGGGTATGTGCTCTTTCTACTTATTTTAGCTAAACATCTCCATCCAAGAATGCAAATATCCCAGGATCAGGAAAGCACACAGGCTGACTCCAAACACTACTGGTTCCAGCATACAGCTACAGAGAAGACAACTTTGCCCTGCAACTCGTACTTCTTGAACAACCTGCATCTTCTATGCAGTCACTGATTATAGAATAAATATATCAAAGGGAACAAACTTAAATAGTAAATATTTGACAAAATATGCATAACTATTCCAGTTAATATAGCAAACATAAGGTCCTCTTAACATCAAAATTCCACAAAAGCACAACTGATGTAACTACTTCTTGGCTTTCATGCTTTTAAATTACTTCAACCTAGACAGAGTTGAAGTTGAGAAACAGAAAGACATTTTATTGTAGAAATTACAATGGAAACCAAATTGAAATGCTAACTAATTTAAGCCCTGGTGCTGCAACTACTTTGCTTACACATCTGTTTGCAAGAGAAAGGTCTTAACCACACAGTGAAATAACTCTGAGATTCCTGTTTTGGAAAATGGGATGAAAGAGTTCTTAGAATACCAGAAAACAAGGGCTCTGTCAAACAGTAGTGATAGCCTTAAAATTCTCCACATGCACTTCTGAAAAAGAAAGGGTTGATTTGTAAAACCTAGTAAAACTCAACATCGAACAAAACAACATTGTCTGGGTCTCTTTATGTGGCCTGCCTGGGAGAGCAGCCAACAGACTGATTTAGTTTAATATTATACAGAAAACCTACCTGTAAAATCAATCATGGTAAGCTCTGTGCAGGAAGTTCAGGGCAAGGGTGAAGTAGCCAGTTGTCAAGTGTTGTTCTTGTGTTAATAGTCCTTTCAAATATGCAGTTCTTCTCGGTAGTTCTCTCTTTAGATTGAAGATGCCTGACAAACAAGAAGCTGTAAGTTAACATCATAATTTCACTGATCCTAAAAAGCCACCAGAACAAAGCACTGGAATGTAAACTATGAAAATGCTGTTTTCATTGAAGATGACAAGGGAAGCTCTCTTTGTTACTTTTCGACCCTCCGACCTCCCAAGAGTCATGCCAGAGTTGTCACATTTTTCTAATTAAGTATTTAAGCATGAAACATGTTCCACATGCAGTCATTCCTTCTAAGAATATGAAAGAATACAAGGAAGAGTGGCCAAAAATATTTTGTGCAATTTATGGAAGTACCCATCTACTGTGAGGTGCACTCTACCTGCTGATGTGCACATTTCATCTGGCTGACAAGGATACTCATTATCTTTGTGAAAATGATGAATAACCTTTAACTCCTTGAGAAATTACTGCAAATGAAAGCCTGACAATGATGGGCTGAACCTGAAGTGATCCATTCTAGTGAGGTGAACAGAAATTGGAATGTATCCCTTCCATAGCACAGTATTTTTGGGTAACCACTTTGGTGCTTATGGCCAGGCAGGAATCTGTATTTCTTGGTGTCCAGGCATTACCTCACCCAGACAGAAGCCTGTGCACCACAGTCCTCCACACAAAAATCCTTTTCCCTGCTCCCTTTAGGCTTCCCATCAGGAAAGCCTAAACAAATATGGAGGCCACATACATATGGCATTTGGGGAAGCAGATGTCTATCAGCATCTTTGTTAAACCTGCCAGACCTTCTTAATTTGCTTAGCTTTGTAACAATCCCCTGGTTGTATATCAACCCCCCCATTTACATTTGCTGTCTGCATTGAGGTATCAGACAAAACTGTACATCTTTTAATTTGCAGGTTTGCTACACACTGGAGCAATGTGTTTACTTGAAACAGGTAAAAAGCTCTAAGGGGTGTTTATTATTATAATATCTCTGCATTTGGGAGACCCTATCTGGAGGGGTCTCCACTGGTGCAGTTCTGGTGTCCCACCATAAGAAGAACATAGAAGTAGTGGAGCAAGTCCAGAAGAGGCCATAAAGTTGGTAAAATGACTGGAGCACCTTCCCTACCAAGGCCGGCTGAAAAAGTTGTGTCTGTTCAGCTTGGAAAAGGTTGTGTGGAGACCTACAGCAACCTTCCAGTGTCTGAAGGGGCAAACAGTGATGCCAGAGATAGACTCTTTGGCAGGAACGTAGTGATAGGACAAGGAGTAATGGGTAAAAACTGAAGGAGGGAAAATTTAGGTTAGATATTAAAAAGGTTTTTTTCACTGTGAGGGTGGTGAGGCACTAGAACTGTTTGCCCAGGGTGGCTGTGGATGCCCCAACCCTGGCAGTGTCCAAGGCTGGCCTGGATGAGGCCTTGAGCAACCTAGTGTAGAGGGAGGTGTCCCTGCCCATGGCAGGGAGAACTGCGACCGATCTTTAAGGTCTATTCCCACACCTTAACATTCTGTTATTGTACTAAAATACTCAGATATGTGACAGCTTAAGCTAACTGGAAAAAGAAAACCCTGGCCCTCAACTAGGAAACTAATTGCCTTTTTACTGCTCTTCCCCAACCTTAAGTCGCAACCATCCTGTGGTAAACACCACAGCGGCAGCCTCTGCCTGGCCCCGCCTCCGAGCCGGCCTCAGGCCGGGCAGGGCCCGTCGTGCCCGAGGCCTCGGGAGGCACCGCCCGCCCGGGGCGGAGCGGACAGGGGGCGAGCGGGGCCGGGGGCGGAGCGGGGCTGGGCTGAGGTGGGCTGGGGGCGGAGCGGAGCACCGGGCGGGGGTGAGGGCGGAGTGGGGACCGAGTTATGTCCAAGCACGTGTTTCTCACGGGACCCCCAGGTAATGGGGGCGGGAGGAGCCCGGGGAGCCGGGCAGGGGCGGTGGCGCGGCTGAGGGGATGGCCTGGGATACGGCCTGGCCCGGCCTTGACTGGCTTGGCTCGGCCCGGCCCGGCCCTCCGCGGCACCGGCGGGGCTGTGAGGCGCTTAGAGCCAGGGGAAGGCAGCTGCTGCCGGGCCCCGGGCTCCGAGGATGCCCCGGGAGCGCCTCCAGCTGCAGCTGGGCCCGGCACCGCCCGAGGTTCCGCGGCTGCGGGCCCGGAACTCCTCTCCCTGCTCTCCCCCCCTTCCATGTGTTGATGTCAGAGCTGTTGCACTAGTTAGTTTGTTCGTAATAAAATGCCACTTTACCTCCATCCAGTCCTCCAAGGCATGCACTTTTCCAGGTGCTGCTGCTGCTTTGTCCCTGGCTTCTGCCCTGGATTTAAGTGTTGGGGGAAAAAAAGAAACACCTCCTGGACAAGTAATCCTGCTTCAGTATAAACTGCAGCGATTAATAATTTTGGAGAGCTCATCTTTCCTGTAATTTAACTGTAGTGATTTAGCACTTCCAGCCTCAGTGAAGTGCAGGTGTTGGTAATAACTGGTGTCCCGGATGGGCAGGCCTTGATTGAAGCAGTGAAGTAGTTTGTCACGGTAAGGGAATCTGATTATTGTGGAGACTGAGTGGGACATTGTATGAGGGTCAAACTTTATGGTTGATAAAGAAATTAGCCAGTTGTTATGATTGCAGAACTTTGCTTTGTGCTGTGAGAGTAAAGCAGTGGGCCTAATTCTCCTTTTTGTGAACATCTTGGAGATGCCTGTCTATTTTAAATGCTGCTGTTGGGCTGATATAGGAATACATTCCACCCACTTCACATGGGCTTTCCAACCACTTGAATAAAGACAGTCTTTCAGGAGATGCAGAGGTTAGGGCTGCTTAGGTCTTGTCTCTTTTCATTTACCTGAAATAGGATGTAGTGTTTTGATTAGCCAAATGCCTAACTTCAAGCTTCCTTAAACTTAGTTTGAATGACTCTAGCTTGTTTGGCAGTTTACTGAATGAATGTTAAAAAATTTGAGCTAGCAAATTCACTTAGCAAATTTAGTATAAATTCACTTACAAGAGGCAAGGCCTTGAAAAGATGTAAGATAACTGAGGATGCCGCATTTGTCATTATTTTGTTGTTCAACTGCCAGGAAGCCCTTTTCAAATTTGAAAAGTTTGCTTAGGCATTTGACTACGTGGCTTTGAAGCCACAGAATATTTTGTCATTGGTGTTGACTGTTAGGAAAGCAGTTCCTAAATCTGCTTAAAGTCTAAATTAGAAATTTGGTGTGTGCACGTTGAAATGATTTCTGTTGTCATCTTTAGGCATCTCATGTTTGGTCTGTGTTCCTTATCTCCAGGAATTTGAAGGTTTATTCTGCAGGATTATTTTCTATCATCTGAACTTTTTAAAGCAGTGGTTAAAAATGAAGTGATAGCACTAAATTTTGTGAGAGGCAATAAAGATGAGTTTAAAAGGAGATCACTGAGGGATGTACTTGTACTATGGCAGAGGAGAAAAACTGAAAGGATGTCTGGAACGTGGCCAGTGTTCACATTGTAAAAGGTGCATCAGACTGTGCAAGGAGATATCAGGTGGCAAGAGTTTTAAGGACCTGTCTTAGGGTAAGAAAATTAAATTATAGGGTCAGAAGATAATGTCAAAAGAGACTTGAGGAAGTTTAAAGGAGTATCAGCTATCAGGCCTGGCCAGGTTGCTTTAGGTTTTATCCAGTCATGTCTTGAAAACATTAAAGTACGTGAAGATTGCACCGCCTCTCTGGGCAGCCTCATTCATGGCTTTATTGGCCTCACTATAAACAAGCTTTTCTCTCTATCCAGTCAAAATGTCTCTTGATTCTGTTGCCAGAAGGAAAAGTTTTCTGTTGTTGGGACTTTGTAAGGATTTGGCATCTCAGGGACATTGAGTGCTTCTGATTTCTAGGACATCAGTGGAAGAAGTGTGTCCTTTGTGCCAGTTAGGCATCTGGTAATAGCAGTCAGCTTTGACCTTCTGATCTAAAAAAGGGGTGAACTTAGCTCTGATCTTAAAAGTAGTGAATATCAGTGGTAGAAAGGGAGATTCATCAGTCAGTCTTCCAGCAAGCTTGGCTATCAGTTTTGTGCCACCTGCCTCGTGGTAAGTTTGTGGCCTGCTCATGCATCATCTAAGCTAACAAATTCGTTGTTAGCCTGGGATATTTGTACCATTCTGTGGTGAGACTTTACAGCGTCAGTACAGCGTGAATGTTAAAAGATACTTCTGTTTTTTCCTACCATGTAGAAAAAGTAATTTGCAACCTTCAAAAGTAATCAATGTTCCTGCTGAACTGAATCATTACTGTGGCACTTAAAAAAATGGGCTTTTAGTGTAGAAGAAGATTAATGCTGTGTGCTTTTTTCCATTCATTATTTTTAGGGGTTGGAAAGACTACTTTGATCCAGAAAGTCACTCAAGCTCTAAAATCCTCAGGCGTTCCTATTGATGGATTTTACACACAGGAAGTTAGAGAAGGTGGCAGGAGAACAGGATTTGATGTTGTCACTCTGTCTGGAAACCGAGGACCTTTATCAAGAGTCAGGTATTGAAGTTTTAATAACTGTAAGCAGCTTATTGTTTTATGTGTCTGCTCCAGTCCAAAAGACTGGAACACGTTAAATGCTCCTCCAGAAGGTGATTTCCAGCACACACATGGCTTTCAGGGTCAAGTTCTTTGCTTGGTTTTTGTGTCCTGGCTGATGCCTATATTGTATATATAGGCAGTGTCTGTTGCACAGTGAAATATTGAAAATGTGCTGGGCAGGGGTGTTCTTCCTTACTGGCTATTTTGCATCAGATAGAGGAAACACTGCTGAGGCCAGGTCCCTTTGGGATGCAGTGAAGTAGCTTATTGTGGGCAGGGAGAAAGATTTTTGTGTTTCCACTAGCTGATTTATGGAAACAGAAGTGGAAAATGAAAAGGGAAATTGCATATAGCATTGTTTTAAAGAACATTTGACTGGTCCACGAAAGTCGTCTGAATTTTAAGAATTTTAAGAAAAAAAGGATTTCAGAGCCCCAGGGGGGGGCCTCTGAAGTGCAGAGTGCCTCCAACTCTCTCCTGATTCACTAGACTTAGATTTTCATACTTAGTGCAAAACTTGGTCTATGTCCAGTGTGACCTTAGCATCTCATTCACACAGAGTTGATGTGAAAATAATTTGCACTCTGCTAATAATGGAGGTGCACCTAGCACAGTGTGGTACAGCACATGCAAAGTGAGTATTTTTCCAAGATTAAGGGTTTTTCAGCCCATACTGAGATGATGCTGCTGTGATGCTGTCTGTAATGTCACATAACAAAATTCAAAGATCTGAACTGCAGACATGAGTTTTGATTTCAGTGTAAATGTACCTGCTGACTTCTAAATGCCATTGTCCTTCTATACACTGTTGAAATTTGAGCTCGCATAGTTGTGAAGGATGCATGTGGTGTATTTATTTTCTGACAGCAAGCTATCTGCAGTGACTTACTGCATGGCTTAGAATTTCTTTCCCTTTCTTCTTAGGAAGAATTAAGGGGATTTGATTTATTTGGATAACTTCCTATAAATTCACTTGAAGTGAGTTTAGTGAATTCTGGCTAAACTCAGTACTTTGAAGGAATTGTATATCTCTTTTTCAGTCCCAGTTCTGATTCTTCTGCTTCAAGACGCGAGTACCGGGTTGGACAATATGTTGTAGACCTTGTTTCATTTGAGCAGCTGGTTCTACCTATGCTGAGAAATGTGAGTATTCTATGAAAGCTGCTGATAAATGTATGCTTTATGATAGTCACTGTTACTGGAAGGCCCTTTTACACAGCTAATTTTTGATAGTAATTAATGGCCTGTTTCTTGGGTACATCTAGTTCTGATGTAAGTCAGGGTCAGGAAGCTGGAGGGACAAATCTGGCTGGTTCTCTTGTCATTGTTGTGGTGTTGGAGAGATTGCAGTCCTGTGAACAGGACCTCCTTGAACTGAAGAGGCAGCAGGTAGGAAATTTCTTCCTATGTCACTGTCCCATACTGGAGAGCAAACAAAATGCACAAGTGGCTTACCACAGAGAACTGGATGGAATCAGTGGGTCTAAGAAAAAGGCTTTTACTGCTGCTCTTCTTGACAGACTTTTTTTCCCCCTCTTCCTGATTCCTGTCTTCCAAGAGTAGAAGCATTTGTTTCTTGAATCCAGTGAGTATTTTTGATTACCATTGTATCAATACCTGCAGACTGATAATACCAGCTAGATTATTTGGGATTTAGCCTGCTGCACAAGGAGTGCTCTGGGTGTGACAAGACTTCCCACACAATCTTTTTGCTATCCTTTTGCTAATATTGTGTTACTTCTTTTTTCTTCTCCTTTCTCTCTCTCAGTCCAACCTTTCCCCTCTCCAAAATTAAACAAGAACAGATTTGATTTCGGCAATAACATACCACAAACAGTGTGCAGCAGCTGCTGAACTGTACTCCTAAAAAAATCCTGTTGTGATTTTTCTACACTGCCAAAGCTCAAGGGGACAAGGAAGAAGGGATTTTTTGGTGGACTTAAAACAAAAAGCCCAAAATGGTGCAAGGAGCAAAAATGAGATTGAGGATCTGATTCTTGTTTTCGTCAAAGAACAGTGAAGTCTGAAAGTAGGAATACAAGGATGTTGGGGTAAGGGAGAAGGGAGGTAATAAAAAAATGGGACAACTTTTATATGTTAAATGTCACTGTAACCATATTTATTATGTGAGTAAAGAGAAGGATAGTTTATTTAAAAATACTTCATTAGGCCAGTGCTGTACTTGGAATCCTTTTACCACTGAAATCCAGGAGAGACCTTCCTAGAAAAGTGTTAGCAGTGTTGAATTTTTGCATTACTTATATGGCTTTCTGTAAGTACAAGAAAGTGAAGAGAAGAACTGGGGCCAGCACAGTCACAGAGTGCATGTGCCCATCCTCATAGAAAGTGCTGCTCATCAGTTTTGTGGGAATGTGGTCACACATGAAGATGGCCCAAAATGAAAGAGGAGAGTGAGGAAGGTGATAGAACTGAAACAAGGAGAGACAAATGAGGAATGAGGGTAGCAGCATCATAGGTATGTTCTGGTTTGATGAGAGAGTAGCACAGAATGGACACATGCCCATTTAGGCTTGAGGATAAATTCAACTCTGAAGGCTTTTTTCATTTCTGTGAGAATAGGCTAGATCCTACAATGGAAGATCTCTCTAGTTCTGCAAACTTTATCAGGCAGGACAGATAGTTTTTTCAGGGTTTTTTTTCAAAGCAAAATACTCTCTTCCTCAATGTGTGACCTAGTGACTAGTATTGGCTTTTTGGCTCACTGATCTATGAAAGGATTTTTAGATAAAACAGCTACTCAGGAGGGACTTGGCTTGAAATGATTTTGGGATGCATGTTATACAGTTCTTTCACTTTCCCAGAAGCAAATACTTTGCCTTCACAAGGGGATATGTTTCGACCTTTTTTTCTTTTTTTTTTTTTTTTAGTTTCTGTACTATATGGCTTATATTGGTACATATTCATGGATCTATAATGGTTTGAATTGAGTTGATTTTCTCCTCACTTCTACAAATAATGGAGTGCAGTTCTCAGTCACTTTTACCAAAATAGGGTAGGCAGTGCAGTTGAAGAGTTCCTCTGCTTTGTGAGCTGCCTTTTCCTCAGTAGCAATCACCCTTGTTTTCTCCTGGGCTTCCCTGCTGCTCCAGCTGCCTGCAGCACGGCACTGCTTGGCACAGCATTCACTTCATGGCAAAAACAAGCCTCTGATTTGGTTAAAACTGTGTCTCTCCTGCTATCCAGTGGCTAGGACTACAGAATAAGGTGTATCTCAATATGTGTCTGCTCTAGTGTGAGAGAGGCTTGCAAATGACTTGGTTATTATCCAGACAGCTTTGAAGACAGCCAGGAGCTCAGAGTCAAATGCTCCATCATCCCAACTACAAGAGGAGAAACTTCCAAATCTAGATTTAATGGAAGTCTTCTTTTTAGATACCTGTTTTGTGTGACTACTGATCACATAATTAAATGTAATCACTACATGCATAATTTAGTGGGAAGAGTAAAGTTTTTAAAAATTGCTGACCCTTCGAATGATTGAGAGCTGCTGTAGGCAAAGTGCAGTTCTTAATTGTCAAGTAGCTCATATGTGATCATTGTGAGATTCTGCTTTACAGAAAATCTGATGTTAAGGATATTTCCTATTGTAGTTGGTATTTATACTGTATGGTTGTTTCCATCCTTCCAAAGATCTGTCCTAAAGAAGAAATTACTGATTTATAAGTCTGTCATTTACCAGCAGTAGCTTTGACTTCCTGCTTTCCCCTGTATTACAGTTGAATTTGTTTCTTTTGGAGGTATTTGTTTTTTCAGCATAGAGAGTATGTCTGTTGCTTGTTCTAAGTTTTGCTGTTTACAGTCTCTTGGTGCACTTTTCCACAGGTAAACCATGGTGGTGACACAGAGAAAAGAATTTGTGTCATAGATGAGATTGGTAAAATGGAGCTCTTCAGCCAGGCTTTTATTCAAGCTGTTCGTCAAACGCTGGCTGGCTCGGGGACTGTGGTGCTTGGAACTATTCCAATACCTAAGGGAAAGCCACTGGATCTTGTTGAAGAAATAAGAAGTAGGAAAGATGTTAAAGTGTTCAATGTGAGTAATATTTAATATCCTTAAAGAGCTTTCTGCTCTAGGTTACTGGTTTATATTTGGCTCTGTTTAAAAACTGTTACTGCCAGTTGATAGCTGTGGGTAGCTTGCATGAAATAAGTTTTTTAGTTTCCATCGTATTCTTAATGGGCAGGTGTTCACCTTATTAAAAAAAAATCCCATTTGGCACTCACTGTAGCTGTCTCACACAGCTGGCTTTGCTTGTGTGGGGCTGCAGAAGTAATGCTACAGTTGTTTTAAAAGGTTTCTTTGCTGTAGTATTATTGCTGTATAGGTATTCATTATTCCTAAGAGTTAAATCTTCTAAAGTACAGTCAGATTTTTAAGCTTTTTTTGTTTTTTTCCATTCTGGCTTGCAGAAATATTACCAGTAGTCATATTCAAGGAAAAAAATAAAAGGAAAAAAGCAGCAGTGGAGTTTCCAGGAATGATTTATAGAAGAAAGACAGTTGTAAATGGAGTGTATTTTCTCTGGAGTCAGTGAACCAATTTTGGAATTCATTATGTTACTTTTACAGGCATAATTTTCAGAATATTACGGCCTCAGAGTACATTTCTGATCAATTACAGGGCAGTTCTCAAAAACTTACCACAGCAAAACTTAGCCTGTTCTTAGGAGTGCATGTGTGAGGTTTCCTTAACATCAGTAAGTGTCCTTGATGCTTCACAAAAACAGAGGTACCTCTCACTCCTTTGATTTATGTTGTTTCCTATTGAAAGCTGGCTTAAAAACCTGCAGTGCTCAAAGTTCCTTGGCTTTACTTTAATTGAGGGTCCCATCATCATCTTCAGTTTCTGTTTGTATATTAAATGCTGATGTAATTAAATGCTAAAGCTACAGTAGGAGCAAAGATGAGAGATTATTCCTTTCCTTGCATAAGCATTCAACTCCCTTCATTCCTTTCAGAGATAAACTCTCCAGTTTTGTTTTTTTTTTCCATTACTGAGCTGATGTGTGTTTGTAGTCAGACTGTTGAACAGAAATAGACATAAATGTGAATTTTGTATGAGTGGCTTTGCAGGGGTGGGACTGGGGAAGAGGGGATGGAGAAGCCTTGCTGAAAGTACCAGTCATTCTGTGCTGGGGCTGCAGTCATGGCAGGACATGGTGCATGCATTTGGTCCTCTTGTGAGAGGAAACGGGGCTGGAAGACAGCATTTGGCTTTTCAAAGAAGCTTTTGAGGCTTCTACTGTCTTGTTTTATCAGGTGATATTCAGAGGGCAGGGGCTACTCAGCCCTTGGTTTTCAGCTGTTATCAGTCTGCTGATAAATCTTTCTCTCAAGTACTGACTCCAGCCAGCAAAAGTCTTTGTGTAAATTTCAATGGAGTGGTCTTTTCTCTAGCTAAAAGATCCTCACTAAAACAATGACCCATCCTGTTCATGCTGCTGAGATTAGGACATGCATGTTTCTTTAGTGAAACAGACATCTCTGGTGAATCCATTAACCAAAAGCATGGCTGTGAAATGTGTGACAGACTGCAGCCATTCCCAGGTGTCACAGACCTGCTGAGCTGAAGTCTCGTGCAGGAGAGCATCTGTCTCTCTTGCTCCAGTGACACACTGCATGCTCTTTCCCAGCTGGTTCCAGTGTGTGCATGAGCGGGAGCAGAGCCTGCCTGGGGGGAGTCAGAGGTGTCAGCAGCTGAAGGGGATACTGGGTCACCAGCTGCTTTCTTCAACATGGCATGGGGAAACCTGGAGTGCCCAAATTGCTCACAATCAGTAATTTCCTACTAACTTGGATGGTGCCTGCAAGTGTACAGAAGTAGGTGGCTAACTTCCAAAAACATTCTGCCTGCTTTGTCACTCAATATGGAGTTAAGCTGCATTCAAATAGCTCATCTCAGTTTTTCATCCTGCTCCTAATGTCACCAGGACAGTTCTGAGGAGAGAACAGCTGTTTGGTGTTTTACAGTCCCTTCTGTCTTGAAAGCATATTTTGTTGGTGTAAGTGGGCCCAGATGCCCTAAAAGCAATTCAGCATTTGGTCCCAAATGTTTAATTTATTATGTTTAGGGCACTTAATGATAGGAGCTCTGATATTTAACACATTTGTTTCTATTCTTACCCATTTTGCTGAGAACTAAACTTTGCAGTGAAACTACAGAGGCTCTTTTTGCACTGCCTGTGTCTGTGTAGATTTGCAGACATGGTGGCATGAATAGGATCAGGTTATCCTTAGCAGCTGGCAGACACTAATTTTCTCCCATTTTCTCATCTATTAATTTTGCTTGCTTGAAACCCATTAGTGAAGTATGGTTGCATATGCCTATTAAGAAAGAAAATAGTTAAATGGATAGGGAGAAGAAAAGGTTCCATTTGAACAGATTGTACATGAGTGGTTTCCTTGACTGTATTTTTAACAGTTAGAGGAAGAAAGCTTTTGTCCTCTATAGTTGCCTGCTTGGAGTCTAGGTGGCAATTTCCTCCAAATTACATAAATGCTTAATATAAGCAGCATCTACAGTTATTTTCAACTCCTTTCTAAAAACATACCCATCTGTTTGTACATTCAGTACAGATACTGGGAGGTTTGTTCTCTCTGGGAAAGCTGCCTGCACAGAATGTCTCCAGATCTTAAGAGGGGACTTATATCTATCAAACAGCCTTTGTAAAACAGTTGTGAAAATTTCCTAGCACTTGGTGCTTTCTCTCTGCTGCTCTCACTGGACTTCTGGCATATAGGTATGGAAAAAGGACAGATAAAGTGTAGTATTGTTTCTGTTGGCTGTGAGGGAGTGGGAAAAGCTATTAAATTGTACAGAAGGTCCTTTGAAAGTCAGGATATCAGTAAACTCGCTGTGAGATTTAGTTTGGCTCATCAGTGCTGTGTATTGTTTACCTCAGGGTCCCAATAGCCTTACTGAAGAGCATTCTTTGTTGTCTTGCTCTCTTTGTTTTTGTGGGGTTTTTTGTTTATCTTATAAAGCTTGGACTGATTCTCAGTAAAAACAGTGACATTTTCAGACAGATCTTCCTTTTCATTACTCTTCTCTCCTGCCCTTTTTTTTTCAGTGTCACTTTTTCATTAGTCCCATGCTGATCTGCTGTCTTGAATTCAGTGGTAGGTGAGACCACTGTCTGTAGATTTTACAGTGTTGGTTTACAGCACTTGGCTAGGATGTGGGTGACTGTGAATAGTGGTAGCTCCTTGGGCCATTTTACTCAGCTAGAACTGTCACCTATTTAACAACAACAGTAATAATAGTAAAACTTTGTCTTGTCATTATTGACTGTAGTACTGGAAGGGATACAAATTCTTGTGCTCACATCCTAAATGCAGATACAGGGAGTGCAGTGGAGCCTTGCTGGTAGAGAGTTTTATGCTGTGCATGGTGTTTTGTCTCTTTCCTCATCAAACAGCTTTTTTACAACTTTGTATGAGGCCTTACTTATTTTTTCTGCTCATGTGTCTTTGTCTGATTTCTTCCTGCCCTCTCTGCAGGGATCTGAACAATGGGGAAAAATTCTTAGACTTTTTAAAATGAAGCTTTTGCTGATGCTTGTTACCCCTTTGCAACTGCAATCACCTCCCCAGTTTTATTTGAGTGAGTAATGCATGGCACAGTGGGTCACAGGGCTCTGGATCAGGACCCAGTCTGTCAGGAAGGGATAATTTACACACACACAGCCCCCAGCTCTGTGTCCCTGGGAGCTGAGCTGACTAGCAAGCACCAGCACAGTTGGCAGTTTACACTCATCTGTATTCACATCTGCTGGACTTGAAGCCCAGCATTCCCATGGATGGTCAGCCAAAGGCATATCTCAGTGTGCTGCAGAACACTCCAGCTTGCTCAAATAGTTTCATTTATTTTCCAAGGTGTTTCTTTCCTGTAGCAATAAGGTTCCTCAGAGTACAGAGTTATGCTGCTAAGACTGTTTTAATTTTTTTCTTTACAGATGTTTTTTACTTGATCTGTCATCTTAATAAATACAACCCTTTGAAGTAATGAAGGGATAAGAGCTCCACTTTCTATTAGGAAAGTTAAATTTGGTAGTTGAAAAGGATTTCTAGTAATGACAAAAGTACATGCTGGTTCTTTGAGTGATTCTTGTTAGTTACTCAAGTCCTGAATAATACTGCAAAATACCACAGGCAATTAAATCAAAAGATCACTAAATATTCAATTGCAGCTTTGGTGGGTTTAGCATGCTGTGTTCACAGTAGCAGAAGAAGGCAGGTGTTTGACACTCAACATTCCTGCACTGAAAAAGAAATCCATTGGAATTTCTGCTTTGATTTGTTTTTGAAGTAAACATTTGTATAGAAGCTATTCATGAAATGACATCAGTTTTAATTTCTCTTTCCCTAGGTTAGTAAGGAAAACAGAAACAGCATTTTGCAAGACATCTTGGCAGCTGTGGAATCCTGCAGAAAATGAAGACCTTTTCTGTCCTGTAAACACTAAAGCTTTCATTTCAACAAAACATTACAACATTTAGTGGATGGTTGAGAGTCTGTCCTTCCTGGTTTTGCCCCCTTGAGGCTTCACTGGAGCCTTCAGGGTAAGCAGAGTAAAGCTGGTAATACTCTAAAATGGGATGGCAGGATTGTAATGTATTCAGTTCACTGAATTGAAGAAAAATTGAACAGATGTGTAGCTAACATCCAGTTTTAATCTGGGTGTTTGGAAGTTAGATGGTCAGCTCTGATCCAAGTTACATGTGAGAAGAACTAACTGTAAAATCTGTTTAAGATCTGAGTGTGTTCAGATCGCTTCAATATCTGCAACATAGCCCTGGTGCAACAGAACAGAACCCTTTCCAAATGTAGATGAGTCCTGCCTGGTTTATGTAGGAGTGTAGCTCTTGGTGACCCAGCTTGGGTGTATTCAGGTGTGTTTTAGCATGGGTGCTGACAAATCAGCGGGTAGAGGGAATAAGCAGATGTGCTCTCTCCTCCTACCCCTAGGCACCCCTGTCTGCAGTTGCAGTATAAGGAGGGTTATCCAGAGTTTCAAGGAAACGTCCTGTAGTCATGAGTGACATTTACAGAATTCCATTTTGGGAGGAAAACCAGCCAAGTCTACCCTCTCTTACATGGCCCAGACACTTAACTGATACGAGGTCTGCATTTTGAATTAATTTGCAGTTTTCTGGTGGCAGTCCTGTCCTACACCCCCTTACAAATAATGTATATAAAAATCTTCAAGTCCATGAAGTTAATGAAATCTTGTGTTTTTCAAGCTGAGTTTAAGTCATGATTGACTTAATACTGTATTTGTCTATATTAATTTTACAATCTGTTATGTTTATTGATACTTATGTTTGTTTGGGCTTTTTTGCCTCATTCAATTCTGTACATGCTTAATGGTGAAATAAGAAGTGTTTGAGAGTATTAGACAATGTGTTTCCCTGTGAGGACTGCAAATGTGTTCAGCAAAAGTGCTGCCAGTTAATCAGTTTTGCATGTTTGAAAACAGAATTCCCTCCTAGGTTAACACTATTCATTGTAAAATTTATGGTCATCTCTGGCTGAAGAAAGTTGTTAAAAATTTAGTTGTTTCTTAACTCTTTCTGTTCAGTTCAGTGACTGTTAATTTGAGCAAACTATTTAAAGGCATCTTCAAGTACCATTTAATTGATTTATTTCTGTAAAACTGACACACAGAGTTGTATAGGGCTGGATGGGGACAGGTATTTTTACAGATGCCCTGCAGACACTTCCTAGGAGCATAGAGGGAATGTGATTTTTCTTTCCTGTATGCAGAACAAGGGTCTGGTACCAGCATTGCACCTCCACAGGTGGTAGGAAGTGCATGCCATGTTAAATGATGCCATGGACTCACTGCCTCACTGCCTTGTTAGGACTGCCTGTCTGCCCAAATCCATTTAGATGGTAGTACTTACTGTCTTCATCATGCCTGGGGAAAAAGAAAACTCCTGTTAGGGTCTCCACTTGGCAATGTACAGCTTGTGGCTGCTGTTTGCAAAATAAGGTTGTGCTCTAAAGGCACACTAATCCCTTAATTACTTCAGGCATTCTACTCAGCCAAAACACCTTTTTAGATGTGGAGGACTTGGGACCAAAGTAAACTCTGTCAGGGCTGTGTGCCATAGGTTTTTGAACAGAAACCTCTCTGCACCTAAGTGTTGGATGCCCTCCTGTTTCAATGTTAAGTCTCTTAAGCTGTAAGATATGCTGCAAAAGAATAGTTCTTTCAATGATTAAAGAGTTATCCAAAATCTAGCACAGTTTTAGTGGGACTGCTGTTGAGTCTTAAATGAGGAGTGACCTTTAAAGCTAATTAAAAAATGGAGAGATTTGACATTGCTCTGGTAGAGGCCGAAGAGGGGAGTTCTGTTAGGAGTCAGTTTTCTGAATTCTGGTTCAGCCTGTATTGCTGAGAAATCACTTAAAGGGGTTTTTATTCCCCATAAAAGTAGATATATTGCCCTGCATGTAGTGCCATGATGCCTGCTGTAGTCCCATCCTTTAGTACAGTGGGAAGAAAAAAAACACCAAACAATTACAACAAGAAGTTTGGGGAACTTTTGCTCAGTGCCTATAGTACTTTTAATCCATTGTCTCATGGTTGAGACATGAGGCTAGACAGTCACTAGAAAATGCAGGTGGATTTTTCCTTCTCTGGAACTCTGAGTGAAATATCAGCCCTTTTAAACTAATGCATATTTTTGCTACTGACATCAGTGTATCTTGTTTTCTGCTACCTATCTCAAAATTGGTGAGTGTCATTACTTTGTTGTCCTTTTTTAAGCCTGTTTTCTCTCTGAGTTAGAGTGCTTTTCAAGAGAAATAAAGAGAGGTTCTGTGATCTGTGTTCAGCAGAAGGATGCAGATGACCTTAACAGTCATGTCTGGCCTTTAAATCTCAGATGGTCCTGAAGATACTATTTGCCTGTTTCAAATAAACATAGAGTGAGTGAAAAAGTTGTATTTCCAACTGCATGTAAGTTTTTATGACAACCTGTGCTTACTTTAAAGGTAAAATTTTATTGTCTGGTCTTGGCACTAGTAAAATACTTTGAAGGCCTTGAGAGCACTGTAACAGCAAATGGAGCATTCACAATTCCCCTGATGGGCTGATTTTATTAATAGCACACATTTGGTGAAAAGCACCTCTGATGTACCAGCTAGATTCCAGATGACAACATTAGTGCACCTGCAGGTTTTAATTGGTGCAAAAAAGGGGTGAATGTGAGGTACCAATTACTGTCTCAGAGCCTGAGAATCAAGGACGTTTTTGGCACAAGTCTTGTAATTCCAGCATAAAATTGCACACAGCATGGGATAAACAGGGCCTGCATTATTTATCATGCATTAGGCAATTTTTGACTTGTAAAACTGAGAGAGAGAGGTGAATCTTTGATACTGGACCTACTGCAAAGTTAATTATAAGTAATATGTCTGTGTTGCAGATTTAAGGATGTACAAGCACTAGTGAAACATGGTAATTAAGTACCAGCTCCTAATCCAGGGAGTAATCTAAATATGGCAATAATTGGGTATTTTAAAAAATGCATTGAAGAGAAGATGATTATCACATGCTGGAGAATCTCACTGGTATTTCTAATCTTCTATAATGTGCTGCACAAAATTCAGCTAATCTTTAACTTAAATTTTCTAGTAAGAGAAGAGCCATCAGTTGGTGGGCTGGAGGCAAATACTGGTGACATTTCTTGCCTTATTCTAATAAGCAGTTTCTTAAAAAAGCTGTGAATGACATCACAGTGTCCTAAGAACTTAATAGTGTCAGAAAGTCATTCATAGATATTATCTAGTCATCATGTCAAGGGGAAAAGATTCACACTGGTAAGTATTTTTCATTGAGATTTGTTTTCAGTGAAGTGAGTACCAGGATTTGGGAGTGGGGTGAGACTTTGCAGCAAGAACTTCAGTTCCTCACGGAGAAGTAGCATGACACTTCAAAATGGAGGGAACAGCCAGCACCTCTGGTTTTCATTTTTGGATGAACAGAGAAGTACTTTGCAGATTATATCCATCACAGGTTCCTGTTTGCTTGCTGTGGTGGGAAACAGCTGAAGGTCAGGCTGGGGCTTGCTAGTGTTCCTGGTGGATGTGAGCAGTTCAGCACCCTGTGCTTGGCTTTAGTGAATAGTTACTGAAAGTCTTTTTGCCAGATCTTCAGGCCATCTTTCACCATTAGAAGTGTAGCAACTGGCTCTTCCTATATGATGTAAACAAAAGTCTATTTGGGAAAGGAAATTTTAGGAAAACAAAATGTGACGAAGGTGAGTATCCGTGCTTAGTGGGAAGGCTGAAGTACAGTGTTTATGTTTGTTTTACCATATACTCATTATCCTCCCTCCTGCAACCTATTGTGTTGTTCATGTTCCTCTCTGGTTGCTGAGGCAGTGTGAATAAAATCACGCTTAGTGTTTCTTTCCAGCAGTGATGTTATCTGAGGGTAAGCTGGGGGGAGGCAGAAAAAGCCTCCATTTCTTCATCCCTTCTGACTTGTCTATGAAAAAAACTGCATGTACAGATGGTCTTGTGGATTGAGCACTAGATTTCCTCAAAGGATGCATTCAGCTTGCTAACAAGATAGGAACATCACTATTTTCATGTTGTAGAAACAAAAACATTCTGGACTAGCTGAGTGAGGTAAGGGGCCTCCACAGCTCTGGAAAAATCAAGCATAGCACCTGATGCAAAAAAACCCTGATGGAACTCTTGGTAAATGGTCCTTACATGGTGGTAGCAGCATCCTTCCTGCATCACAGCTGTAGCAAGAGATCAGACATGTAGACAAACTGTTAAGCCTGAGCAACTTTAGGGCCAAGTTTTAACAATATTCAGATCACAGATGACATAAAAGCAATGAAAATTGTATTTGCTTTTCATTTAAAGGCCAAAACCTGCTCCAAAAATGGTGTATTTCCATCTTGCAACTCTGAGGCACCTTGTGTGTGAGGTTAAGTATTGAGCTGTTTTTCAGGAGTAAAGGTGTCACTCAAAGCCTTCATGTGTATATGCCTTTTGGTGTTATGCAGAGCTGTTTGTAGCAGCTTATTAGGCTTTGTGTAAAGGCTAGGTTGCTGTTTATTAGCTTGGTGTCCATCAGAGCCCTTAAATGCACTTTCTGTCCCAAGCAGGGTTCACTGGGTGTATCTCTACCTTAAACCCTAGTTTAGGATGTGTTTAATCAATACAACCTCATGCCTAGTTGCAGGTTTCATTTCTAGCCATTATGTCAGTTTATTCTGTAGGACTGTCTCATATTTAAAACTGATGCATATAGCAGTAGTCTTATTACTATAAAAGCAGACTGTCTCCAAAAATGTGGAGAAAAGTAACATGGGAGAGTTTGTGTTCATTTTGATTCTTTTTTCCTATGTTACGCTTGCTTGTTAGTGGTCACTCTTGGGTTTTCTCAACCTGCTAGCTACAATAGCAACTTTAAGGCAAAATAAAAACTGTGTAAGACATGGCTACAAAAAAGGAACTGATTTTTGAATCTTACCTTGACTCCTGTTTTGCCATGCTTGCTTGCTGACTCCATAAAGGTGTTAGAACCTGCCCTTTCTGGCAGCCACCCTGTGCAGGAGGAGTCTGCACTTCATGGCATAACTGCTGTTCCCAGGGAGTTGTGCTCCAGGGGACAGTGGGAAGTCAGGAACTGTGAGGCAGCTGCATTAGTTTAGGATGCAGTACCAGAGGCTGTGGGGATGGTGGAGCCTTGCAGAAGATGTGGTGCTGGGGGAAGGTGCTGTCACTGGGCCTCGATCCATGCTAAGCAAGTACAGTGGTTGCTGCTGAAGGAATTTGTGCAGTCATTCCCCAGTCTGGTTTATTACACTTGAGTTGGATACACAGAATAATTTAGGTTGATTTGGACTACTAGAATTACTTATTTTTGATGGAAATTGATTCAAACTTAAAGATGTGAAAATTGGAGGCCTAAGTGATGCTCGGTGAATATGGGAAAGTTCTTGGTGCTTTCCAGAGCCACCTGTTTGCCCTGCTTCCATGCAGGAAGACAAAGCAGTGATGTTTTATCCTGTGGACTGCCATGCAAAAGCTCCCAAAGGAGAACTGGGGCTGGTGGCTGTTAGTAGGAGTCTACCTCTAAAACCTCCATCCTTCATTTGTAATGAAGCACTTAATGAACGGTGTGGTGGGACAAGAGTCATCATCAACCATAATTGGTCAGAAGGGAGCAGCTGAATTCAATTTCCTCTTCCAAATCTCACCTGGATGTTAGTGGAGACATTAGTAGGGCCTAACTGCACTGATGACCATGTGTCTAGAGGGCTGTATATGAATACTCTGCTTTAGTGTTTGTGAACATGAGCAGAATTTTCCTAGATTGTGCTAAGCTTTATTAATCAACTCATCAAGATCTGAAGTAAAAAAGAATGGGTTTCTTAATCTTGTAAGGCAGAAAGCAAGTGAGAACAATTGCAAACAGAAGACCCAGAAACAGCTGCCGCACAAAACATACTTGGATCATTTTATTTTCACTCAGTCTTACTTAGTTCTACTGCTCAGATCTGAAGTGTGGCACAGTAGGAAGCTCAGAATGCAACTGAGTATTGCCTAACAGTAATGAGACTTAGCTACAGCATCTCTTGTTAAATCTTGTTAATTGGGACAAGACAGCCTGGCTGCACATCATTGTGTTGAGATTTAGAAACACTCTATGGTAGTTACAGTAAAGAGGAACAGCAAGACACTGATAGCTGCAATTTTTTTTAATTGAAAAAAACACACGCGTGTTTGTTTAGACTCTGTAGTAGAGGAAGGATTTGTTGTAGCCTTTTGGGTTTCAAAGTAGTCATGCATTCCTGTAAATTGGTGTTTCTCAAACCATGTGAAGGCATGACCTCCCTTTTTGTATCATCTGTCTTTATTGGCAGCAGCTCAGTTTTCTCTGGGGGAGGGAAATCAGAAGGCTTTGTAATTACTGGCTACAAGTGTTTATGGACAGTGAGCTGTGTCCAGCAATTAAGAGTATTTAGCTGTTCCCTTCCCAACACAAACACTTCCAGACAGTAATTACAGCCTGCTTTGCACTTTTCCGTCCTTGAGGAGGATTCCCCATGGCCCTTTTGCGACTCCTAAGGGTACTGTTGCTTAGAATTTGAGAAACACTGCTGTAAACCAAACAGGAGCACGAGATAATACCTAATTTATGCAAAGCTGCTTTGCAAATAAGGTGCACCATATGCTCTGAAGACTTTCCATGCACTGGATACTTTCTCTTCTTACACTTTTGTTAATTGGTGTAGCGTGGCTCGTTCACACAGTATTTCAGTATGGCTGCATGCAGTATATCAGTCTGAGATGCTGTGTTGCTATTCAGCATTAGCACCTGCATAACACATCAAAGAAAAATGAGACTTGCTGTTCGAAAAAAAAATCAGATTTAGCTCTAATGTTACAGGACACTGTACTGTCCTTTTATGTATTCATTGCTTCTGCTCTTAGTTGCCTCTTGCTATATGTTATATACCAAATTTCAATTAGTTTGCATGCAATCAGCTGTTTAGTTATGGCAGGAAAGAGATGTCTTTTGTGTGCTTTTCACTGAGTTGTATTATTTCCTACTGTATTCGTTTGTGATTCTAACCATTCCAGGGGAAGGAACGTTAAACAGGTTGTATTCATTGTTCTAGGATTTACAAGAACCTGAGATGAAGTGGCACTGTGTGTTTTTTAGGATATTTTCCAACCCTACCCATGCCAAGGCCATTAGCTGAAGAACATCTGCCCTGTAATATTCTTGTGTGGAAGTTAGAAAAATAAACATTTGAAGGTTGCTATTACATCGGAAAGAACCTAAGCCCATGTGCAGTTCCTGACCTAACTGTATTTAATGCTAAGAAGCGCGTGGCCCCTGTGCCAGGAAGGCTCCTCACTGCTCCTCAGACAGGCTCTGCTGGGAAGCCGTGTCTTCCAGGGCCATATCTTCTTGGCTGGCCCTCCTGCACTCCACGTTCCGACTCAGGAACAGCGCATGGGCCGGACCCGCCTCCCGCTGGGCTCTGGGCTCTGTGGTATCTGCTGCTTCACAGGTCTCAGTGGCTTGCTGGAAAATAAGAAGGAAAAAGTCAACTAGTTTAGGAAATTTCTAAGTAACACTTCAGCTATTTTTTGAAGTGATGGGTGAAAAAAGTTTAAAAATTGACGTAGGGATGTCATTCTGTGAAACTCCATGGGATTCTTAACATGCATTATTCACAAGGGAGTTCTGAAGAGGTACTTGTCACACTTTGTGTAACGCATAAATTTGGAAGGAAAAGCAGACCAGGAGCTGGAGGTTTAGTACCACAGATGTACATGTATAGAGAACTGTAAAAGAATTTGGATTGAAAAGGACTTCTGGAGGTCATCCAGTCCAAACTGCTGCTTCAAGCAGGGCTGACTTCTAAGTTGTTAAATCGGGTTGCTCTGGAGCTCGCTTTATACACCGAATTTTAAATCCAACTTACAAAGAAACCTTTTCATCAAAACTGGAATGCAGTTATCAGTCTGCAAACGTTAAGCACAGTGCTGCCCCACTGTAAGGAGTCCATTAGGATAAAAGCATTCCAGAACTTTGCTGTGTGAACGTTGAAATGAAACGCTTCCTCTTTACTGCTTTCAAACGGGCACCTGGACTCCGAGCACTTTGGCCAGGATTCACCTCATCTAAATTTCACCATGTGGTCTTGCTGTGTCATTTAGGCTACCAGTGGTTGGCAGAGAGATACAAGCCTCCCAGGGGAGATTTTCCTCCTAATAGCTCCAAGGATGAAGGGGATGGAGGCCTCTTCACTGAAAACAACAACAACCTACTGAGACATCATGCCCAAATTTTAGATAGCCAAAAGCTTGACAAGGTGAATCCTACCATTACTACTCACTATCACAGACTGGCTGAGTTCTTGCAAATTAGGCCATAAACTCCTAAGAGCTGGAATTGTGCCTTCTCATTGGATATATTCAGCTGTATGTGTAGAAATATTAATACTTATTACTGTAATGAAGCAGGATTGGACCCAGGTGAGTAACATTCAGCTGACTCCTGCTGAAGTTCATGCGAAACTCTAGGGAACCATACCACACATGGTATTTTTGGGTTGAGAGCAAAATACACTCAGGCCAAGGGGCTTTTCACACTTGAGGTTTGGAGAACTCTTTGGAAATTAGGCAAGTTATACATGGTTCAGGAGCATGGTAACAGAAAAGTGCTTGGGACTAATATCTGCAGACACCTCCTGTCAACAGTCTGGTTTCCATTTCGATAGGCCAAATGCAAAACTCTGCCTAATTATGTTGTCTAATTGCAGTCACCCTTTATTTCTAGTCCATCCTCTCATGTTTTTGCTTTCTGGTGCTGAGGTCAATCTTCAAAATTCAGGGCAGCAATGGATAGCAACCGAAGTTAAATAAATACACTTAAATAAACAATAAAGCAGTAACTACTATGTGAATTGAATTTTTCATGGAAGATAGGAATAAAGCTGTGAGTATATTGGGAAGAAGGCTGGAAGTTTTTTGTGTGTAGTGTTTTGCTCTTTGAAAATGCTTAATCACAGGGCATACCAGTTTCCTTTGGTAAATATTTCATACAGGATTCCTTTGACTAACTTTCAGCAACAAGGTTTCAGGTCTTAGATTGAATTTCTGGTCAGATGGAGGGACAGAACAAGTGCACTATTCAGGGGAAACCATTCCTTTTCCGACAGATAAAATAATTTTAAGTCCTGCTGATGCCTCAAGTTTTAGCTTTCCTGTTTTTGAGATTCTGTGCTGCCTACAAGTGTAGCTCTGAGCTTTATATTAAGTGCTAGTAAGTTCTCTTCGCAGAGTAGGCAGAAAAAACAATCCTTTTCCAGCTTGAGACCAAGGACAACTCTTACAAGCCTCAGGCCCAAAAAGTGGGGAACTGAAGAGAGCAGACAGGAGGATGGGGCTTCATAACCCGAGGCTGTAACTGGACAATTATCCTAATACTCAAATGGACCAAAAACTTATAAAAGTGTGAAACTTGTGACCAGTCATCCATTTTGGGTCCATCTTGGTGTAGCCCTGGCCAGGCTCTTGTACTGGCCAAGGTGTATCCTTTAAGGCCTTTTAATAAATACCTACTTTATTGTTTTAGCTCTGTCTAGTCTCTCTTCTAGGTCAGCCTCTCAAGGCATCACTGTATAACACTTAAAGCAGGCAAGGAAGGAGCTATTTAGTCTGCTGGGATGGTACTCATCACCTTGGCTGCAGAAACTGGAGATGTAAGTCCCTGTTTTGAGTGAAAGGAAAAGCAACTTTGCCCCAGTTTGCAATTTCAGGCGTATGTGTAACAGCCCCCCCCCCCATCAGTTACTCACAAACAATCTCACAGACACACTAATACTATACAGTCTCATTGTGATGCAGCAAAATCCCAGCACTGGTTTGAAAAAACCTGTTCTCTGACCACTGAGAAGGAAGAAAGAGGACAGTTAAGAAGCAGACAGGTGAGCAGAGCAGGACTCCCACTCAGTAGTGCTGTTTCAGCTTCAGCCTTACCCGAGCTGCCTGGCTCGCTGCTCTGGCAGACGGCCCCATGGCAATGTTCATGCTGCTGGAGGACTGCGTGTCGCTCGTGTTGCCTCCGTCCGCAGCCGAGAGCCCAGAAATCACCAAAGCACTCGAAAAACTTCTCTTGCCAAACAGCAGGCTCAGAGTTGAGCTGGTGGAGGAGGCCAGGCTGGACCTGAGCATTGCTGCAGCTCGGTCCTGCACAGTCAGCTGGCCAGCAACAGGAACAGCAGGGGACTGAGAAAACACAGATGTTGCAGAGTTGTGGAATGATAGCTGACTACTAGAAAGCCTTTGGGCAATTTCGTGGGCAGATGTAGACGTCTGGATGAAAGGCTGCCGGCTTTCTGCAATTGGTCCAGAGTGACTTGAAGCAGGGGGCCTTTGGTTTAAAGCAGTGTGTGCCTGGACAGACTGACTCCTGGGTTTTCTCCTGCCTTCAAAAGAAAGATTAATATATTTAAGTAAGTGGCATTCTGATGAACTCCATGGCATTGACAGTGTCCCATGTGTACATATTACTGTTGGCATATTACCACTGGTTTTATTAGCATAAGAGCTCCAAGAACAGCAAAAGTAACAAATGCCTATACCTATGAATCTTTCTGTGTTTTCCACTACAGGTGTTCTGAGTTTTGGTCAAAATAGCTCTAGAGGTTGTGTACTGAGTCAAAAGACAGGGAAATGAGAAGAGACCCCAAGCAAAGCACTCTAATCACAGGCTCACAGCTGTTCTGCTACGTACAGTTTAATCAGCCTAGTGAATGACTGAGCATAGTGTTGCTGTAACTCTGCTCCCCTTTGACAACCACACTAATGGAATGTTGAATATCCACCTTATATTGGCTTGGTGTAATTAAATGCAACAATAAAACAAAAATCCTCTATGTTAAAACAATGGCACATTTAAAAGAATTATTCCTGCATATGGGGAGAGAGAATGTGAAAATTCAGCCAAGTGGAAGAATACAGCATTCAAGTCACAAGACAGTTTTTAAGACTTACAGTAAACTCTGAGTTTCAAGAGAGACATTTACAATACACCACAGACCTGAAAAGATGTGAATGCTTTTAGGTAGGATACACTATTAGAGGTCTGAATGTGACCCACATAAGACTCTTGTCCCTTTCTGGGAAGCATCTCTATGCAGCCACCACTGGATACAGGAAGTAGATTAGATAAGCTATTCTGACATGCCTAGACAAATCCTTCTGTACAAATACATCCCCATATTTAACATTTATACCAACACCTTCTGTCATTCAAGCAAACAATTTCTGTATTTCTTATGCTTGTCTATTTGAATAGCCATAGAATGAAAAATCAAATGTAAAATCTGGTGGCCAGTGAACCCACCAGAGGCCAGCTTGTACTCCTCAGGCATTCTGCCATGGGTTGGTGTGTGCCACAGGCCCCAGCAGAGTTCAGTTTTTGTAGACAGGCTCTAACCCAGGCACACACAGCAAACACCCAGTCACAAAAGTACCTGCTTGTTTTTTTTTGCTCTCCAGGAAACTCCAAACATTAACACAAGCTGGCATTTTGGTTTCCTAGCTGTAGCTGTAGGGTGAGGAGTTGATGCCAGGAAATCTGTTGAGAACCATCAACACAGAAACAAGTTTTTCTGGCAGGCATTCCCAGGCTGTTGGTAATTTTTTTTTCTTTTTGCTTTGGTTTTCCCCAATACCTGAACTCCTCCAAATACTGAAATTTTTCTGGCATTAAGGAATATAAATCTCACACTATCGTCTAAAAACATGACTGCTGAATTCATGCAGCTTCCAGCAATGCAGAATTTCATATCCAAGCCATTTACATCATATGGCTGAAACATGATGTTTTACATCCACAGACATGCTTTTCAGAGGCTGGCATCATTATCCCCATTTTTCAAATGCTGAAGCAAAGAGAATTTAGGTAACTTGGCACAGAGTCAGTTGAGCAGAGCTGGGCTACAACCTAACTGGAGCTCACTAAAAACCCAGTTGGTTTGGCAAGTGTTGGACACTTTCACACCTCATTTACAATGTATCTTTAGCTGTACTTTTATATTCCAAACAACAAAAAAAAATTTTCCTAAGTAATAAGAGCCCCAATATCTCTGCTGGAGAATGATGGGACAGAAATGGCTCTTGGAAGCTCCTGGACAACACTCTCAGGCACAGGATGTGATTCTTAGGGTGGTCCTTGCAGAGCTAGGAGTCAGACTTCGATGGTCCTTGTAGAATATCCACAGAATATCCCCTCCACCTCAGGATATTCTGTGATTCCATGGCCCCTGCACTGCTCTGCCAGTGCCCTCTGTCCTTCACGTGCAGTGAGGGGCACCAGCCTGGCCGCCGTGTCCGCGGCTGCGCGCGTGTTTGGCCTCCGCAGGGATTCAGGCTCTTCAAACCCTGGGGTTTGCTCAAGTGCTTTGGTTTATACACCTGATGGTTATTTCAAGAGGTTGCCTTTCTTAAATAAAAAGAAAGGACTGGATTTAAGAACAGAGGGGCTGCTGTGTTCCTGTGCAGCGTGGCTAACGTGGCCAAACATCTGTGATATAAATTGGGAAGCTGACCCCTGGCCAAAAGTATTCCATATTCATCCCAAATGCAGTGCTTGGAGCATTGGGCAGGGGACCACCCACATCTACACCTAAAAATCTCTGTCCCTGAAAATACTCAGAAAAACAAAGGCTGGTCTATAAACTGCATCATGAAATAAGGAAACTTTGGGGGAGAACCCCACATGTTTCCAGTGCTCCTGATTTTGGCTGAACTTTTTTATAGGGCTTTGCATTTTGCAATTTTGCAGACTCAATGATACCAGGCTGCAAAACACAGTATGAAATATAAAGAAGTTAAATGCACTTGATGCACAGATTCTGAATTTAGAAGGCATTGCTATGATTATCTAATCTGCTGTCCTATATAGCATGGGCCATAGGATTTCCCAGAATTATTCCTGTGTGGTTTTATTAATTGTTACTGTCATTTTTAAAAATGCATCCTGCATCTCCAGTTACGGAGAATCCACATTAACCCTTAGTCTCTTGTTTCACTATTTATTCACTCCCTTAATATTAAAAATTTGTTCTTGATTTTAAATCTGAATTTGTTTAGTTTTGTTACATCCAAGTCTGCTGAGACCAATGGTCTTTGGTCACCTTTTGTTGCCCAGGTAAACACTTACAGACTACAATCAAGGCATATCCTACAATACCAATTGCTGGAAAGCATTTTATCATTCAATACAGGACGTATTTCCCAGAACTTTGGTCATGTTTTGGCTCTTCTTTGAAGTGCTTCCAAACTAAAAATGTCCTTAAATTAGGGCACTGGGACTGTGCATGGCAGGACAACAATATTATGATTTTTAACAGGCATGGATAAGTTCTTTTCCAGTGCTGTGGTATTGCCTTGATGTCCCGATACTTACTGAAGATCGAACAGAGCTTGTTTTTTAACCAGGTCTCTTAAAACCTTTCTTGAATGAGTCGTTTGACTTTGCTCAATTAAGCATATACCTTTGATAGCCACTCCTTCATGTTCTTTGTAGCTGTTAGGAGGGAAGGAACTGTTTCATGATCAGATCATAGAAATATATTATCTGTGTTTTTTCCCCAGATAAATCAGACATTTATTTTCTCATTTCTACATACTGCTTATTGGCAACTCTGCCTTTCTATACAGTGACAGATCAAGACCACTGCTAGGATTTCTGTTGCTTCTAAATACTCCTTAAAAATAAACAGCCACAAGCTCACTTTCCTCTTTTTGTCCCTAATGGTCCTAGGCAAATAATTCTTCTTGTTTCATTCTCTACAGTATCTGAGGAGTGAATATGGATTTCCATTTGCTACCATTTCCTTGGATTTGTTGTTCATGTCTTAACAAAAGCCAGGTTGCTTTTCTTATCTAAGAGTGACTTTGTCTCTTGATTATGTTTTTCTGGGCATCCAATCAATATGTTCTTTTAAACAACTCACAATTAACTTACTTTATTGTATGGTATGCTCAGGATCATTATATCACAATTAAGCTCGCTACTCTGATTACTGTTGTGTCAAGTTATGAGTATGCACATGGGGATTCCTCTAACACAAGACACAATTAAAAGCTGCAGTTATTTTATTCTTGCAATGTGATTTATATTCAGGGCAAAATTTATTCCAGTCCTGCCCATTATCTTTAATGATAGGTCAAAAGATCTAACAGGAAACAAACAAGTGTCAAACCCCTCAAGTTCTCTGCTTTAATTTATACAATAATGCTACAAACTTATTGAATTGTAGAGATGATTTGATTTATATTACAAGTCCTGATCCCACAGTGATAGATCTCACAGTCACCCACTGGCAAACTTAGAATTCTAGAATGGTTTGGGTTGGGAGGGACCTTAGAGCTTGTCTCGTTCCAGCCTCCCTGCTGTGGACAAGGACACCTGTTACTAATTAGGTTGCTCAAAGCCCCATCTAACCCAGCCTTGCATACTTGCAGGAATGGGGCATCCACAATTTCTCTGGGCAACATGATCCAGTGCCTCACTGCCCTCACAGTACAGATTTTTTTCCTAATATCCAATTAAACACCTAAACCTCTTTCAGTTTGAAGCCATTCCCCCTTGTTCACTCCATGTTGTTGTAAAAAGTCACTTCCCATCTTGTGAACTCCCTGCAGGTACTGGAAAGTCATAATTAGGTCACCCCAAGGTGGGGTGTACAAACCCAATTCTCTTTGCCTTTCCTCACACATAATCATCCTAGTGTTCCTTCCCTGGACCTGCTCCAATGAGTTTATGTCCTTCCTGTGCTGGGCACCCCAGAGCTGGATGCAGGGTTCCAGGTGGGCTCTCACCAGAGCAGAGGGGCAGAATCCCCTCCCTGGCCCTGCTGCCCACGTTGCTTTGGATGCAGCCCAGGACACGTTTGGTTTCATGGCTGGGTCATGTCCAGCATCTCACCCACCACCACCCCCAGGTCCTTCTCACAGGGTTGCTCTCCATCTTTTCATCCCCAGCCTGTGTTGATACCAGGGATTCCCCTGACCCAAGTGCAGCACCTTGCACTGTTAAACTGCATGAGATTCCCCTGGGCCCACTTCTTGAGCTTGTGCAGGTCCCTCTGGATGGCATCCCATCCTTCAGCTGTGTCAACTGCACCACTCAGCTCAATGTCATCTGCAAATTTGATGAGGGTGCACTGGATCTCTTTGTCTATGTCATTAATGAAGATATTAAATAACAGTGGTCCCAGCATGGACCCCCGAGGGACACCACTTGTCACTGATGTCCATCAGGACTCTAGACCATTGACCACTACCTTCTGTGACTGTCCAAAAAACTGCTTATCCTTATTACTTAACATACATTTCCAATGTAAAGGCTACTACTTCCACCTTGCGAATATATCTGAAGCACTTTTGAATCCATAATTTGAGAAGGGCTCAGCTGTTAGTTGACAGAATGATTGGCAACATTTAATTTTCTCTTGGTAACTGCTATATAGACATAAGAAGCTATTTTCCATTTGTTTGTTCTCCACATAGGCTGATGAGCAGCCAAACCAATTCCTCAAATAAATTGCCATGGTCCTTCCAAGCTAATTAAGATTTTTGCATGCTTTCTTTCTGCTGTTCCCAGACAACAATAAGCAGAGGTTCACTGTGGTACAGGCTCCCTGCATGGTGTGTGTACACTTCCTCCCATCTGCATTTCTCATTCTGGCATTCTTAGTGGCACCTGCTAGGCCAAAAATTACCCATAATGGACTTTGACAGTGGAACCTTTGGTGAATCACTTTTGTGTTACACTCTCCCAGTAAATACCTGGAACAATATCAGGAAGCCATCTCCTACATGTTCTTGGTCATTAGAAGAGACAAAATGCACTCTCCTTACAAAATTACTTTTCCACTGGATTTGAGGACTCCCCAAAGGCACCTGCCCATGTGACCCCCCCCAGGAGAAGACTCCAGAGAAAGGCAAGTAAATTGTGCACGTACCTGCCCGCTGGTGGACCTCTTGAGATGAAGTTTGCAGCTGAGGGGTTCCATCCCTGGTGGGCTGTGAGCTACTGCTCTGGCTTGAATTCCCTGTGGAATTGTTGCTAGATGAAGACCCCCCTGCACTATCCACCTCTTCAACATTGCCTCTCTCGTGGTGAGCTGCTGCATGGCAGTCCTTCCGCATTCTGTTTGCAGGAACACACACAGGGTCAGCCTCTTGTTGCACATGAAAATTTGTGTCACCACTGTTAGGTGCCCTCAAAGACTGTTCTCTCTCACACCACTGCAGGTCTTCTGACATTTTATGAGATGGCAAAGACAAGCCTTCTTGGAACAAAATTGTATATGACACAAGCCAATTGTCTGTGTTTATTGGCTTTGGAATACTGAAATACTGTAGGGATCTTTATCTAATGTTACAGTGGTCTTCCAAGATTAACTTCTGCATGAGGTAACCAAGTAGCAAAGAGGAATGTGCTGAAGAGAGCTCAGAGGGATGGGCTGCGTGGTGGGAAACTAGCATGTTAAGCCTTTAGATAAAATATTGACATTTTAACACAGGTCTTGCTATGCAAGCTGGCTCCCATCATGTCTCCATGGTGCCCTGCCTTTCCTCATCTACAGCAGCTACAGTGGCAACAGGGCAGGGAATGAGGCAAGGGAGCTGTTGTTGTGTGAAGAGTGCAAGTAGGAATGGGAGATGCAGTGTCAGGTACTGATCATGCACAGCCAGGGGAAGTCAGGCAGTTTTGGTGAATAGCAAGTACATTTTTAGGTGTGCTTTGGTCAAGAACAATAACTTAGGGGTGGATATCTAACTGCCAAAGCTTCGGAGCATAGCTCACCAAAATCCACCAGCAAATTTACTTATGGCCAGAGTTACAGAAAAGATACCCTTATTTAGATGGCATAAACAGTAAAATTCCATGGAATGAGGGAAGTGTCTGTAGTGCAGTGTGATTTGAATTACTCTTGTTGAACATGTAGAAAGCTTTGTCATGAATGAGTTAATGGATTTTCTTTCTGTTCTGTTTGCAGCACTGTTTTGTTATATTCTGAGTTACTTTCAATTAATTTTTTTACTCATAGATAACAATACAGAATTACTCTCCTTTAACAGAAAATACAATGAAACCAAGACGGCAGGGTCTCTTATCAGCATAGCCAAAATTTAACACCTACCTTAACCACTTGGATTTGAACCACTTTTTAATGTTGTCCAAACTGACAGGTCCCCCCCAAATGTTCCTCAGTTGGCTGTGTGTCCCAAGGTACGAGGTGGTTAAGGGGGAGACGTACATTGGATATCCCAGTGGCTGATCACATGAAGAATTAATTAAGTTCCGCAACACCTGTTTATTGTTCTGGATGCTTCCTCTCTCCGGGTTACGATTGCGTAAGAAAATCAGTTCCTGCTGCTGGCCAGCCCAAAGCCCTCTGACACACTCCTTGTTGACCTGCAGGTGGGTTAAAACATGCAGATCATGCAAAAGCATTTGCTGCTCAAATGCAGAACTACAGGATCTAAGTAGAACAGCAGTGGCTGAGTGTGCAAACACATCATGATGTCTTTGCACCAACAGCTTTTTATTAACTTCTGCAGCTACTCCCTGGTGAAGCCTGGAATGTTATTTCAGAGATGCAAACATGGGTGGCAAAATGGAAGTCAACTGAAGAGAACTCTTTTGGCCTCCAGTCCCTACTTTAAAAAACACTATTAACTTCTCCTTTCAACCACATTACCCAGAAATAGTGCTAGTTACCACAGCCCTAAATTACTGCAATATTAGAAAGATGGCACATGTACCTTGATCACCTTGAAGCTCAGGTAGCTTTTGTGGAGCATGATAACTTTATACTCATCTGCTCCTTCATCTACCACGTGTCTGAGAGTCAGCAGCTCCTCCCGGTTGGACAGGACTGCGCTGCGCCAGGCCGGGTCCCCTTCGTGACAAATCACAACCTTTTCTTCAAAGGATTGGATGGCTTCGTACAAAACTGCTGGGTCCTCATACTCATCTGGGCACGTGAACTGGTCCTGCTCGTACAGGAAAAAGTATTGAACAGGTCAGGTACATTCGTGAAAACACAGAAACTATTGACAGCAAACAAAATACTGGCTTCCAAACAGTTGCCAGCTGGCCCCCTCCAAGTGACTTGACACTGGCTAAAGAGTGTCTTTTGGGAGCTTCATTTAACAGTGACAGAGAAAGGTACAATTTCAGTTTTATTGTAACCTGTTCTGATCCCATGACTACACTGGACAAAGGCACTTGGAGAATACCAGCTTATCCTTTTTTTTTTTTTTTAATGGAGTGTGAAACTGGGAGGCTGAGCTTTTGGCTAAGCTGGAGAGAGATATCACCTAGGACAGTCCACAGTTCTTGTGGAAAATCTTATTTTTATTCACAAAACAACACCAACAATAGCACAGTCTGGAATCCATCAGCAAATACCACAATACTGAAATTTCATCCAGCAGCACCATGGCCAGCGATAACATCATAAAGATCTTATTGTGTCAAAGAAGCAGATACAAATTCACAGCAGTTCAGTAAGTAACATCCAGAACAATTATAAATATCACTAATGATAAAAGCATATGATACTAAATCATAATGTGCCAGAACAGGAACAAAATCAACTCCAAGCTATACAGAGCCTGACCTGAAATTAGCAGTGAAATCAGCATAATCAATGGATTTCCCTTCAATCTAGAAACCATCTTTGTAGTATCCACACAAGTAAAATATGATATTTTCTGCTTTCTTTTGATGAAAAATGCAGGGTCAAGCTCTGCAAAGTGGTTTCAAATGGGCAGCTAGGGGGGCTCAGAAAAGAACATCGAGTGAATGCAAAATAAATAAATGCCAAACTCTTCCATCTTGGTGAAAGACATTTCTTAAAATAAGGTGGCAAGTACTCCATTTCGCTTTTTTTTTTTTCTCCTTTTAGACAGTTGCTAAGGCATCCCACATTTTCCTTAGAAAACAGACACAATAGTAAATGTTAAAAATGAATACATAAATAAATACCCTACCTGGTGCAGCTTCAGAGACATTCGGATTGCTGGGGCAACAACCTTATGCAGCAGATCCATGTCAGCAAAGACCCACTCATCTTTGGCTGCTATCCGGAAGTCTCCTTTAAACAGTGCATGGAGCCCATAAAGAAAAGAGTCCAGGCTGGAAGAGAAAGGCAGCAGTCACTCCCAGAAGCCATTCCCATCTCTCCAAGGCAGATCCTACAGTCACCAGGCTGGTGACCCTGTGGCCCAGGGTGAGTGCCTGCCCTGGATGTAAAGCAGGGTCACATCACATTTCTCTGACACAAAAGCATTCCTTGGGGGAGGCAGTTTCTCTCTGTGTGCTCTGTAAATGACTGGCCATGAGATGAATGGAATGAAGGATGTCCTCAGGATGGGTGACAGAGTCACAGAGTGCCTCAGGGCGCTGCTCCTCTGCAGCTGTGCCAAAGGGACCAGGTCAGAGTGCCAGCTGCACTCCCTGTGCAGCCAGCAGAAGCTGCTTCCTTATTTGAAAGTTTATTGATCAGTCCTGTTAGCACTACTCCTTGTAAGTGAAAAATAATAATAGAAAAAATACTTTCAGGAAATTTAAGACCTTTCTCACGACATTCAAACCTAAATGTGAACATTAAAGCAGATGTACTGAGAATACTAAATTTCAGAACTGTTTAGCAAACCAGGTGAGAGCAGGAATCAACCAACAGGTGCTTCCTACTCAAACAATGAGCCCTAAAGCAAACACACAATGGGTTTCTTTTTTGTAACGTAGGAAACCAGATGTAGGCAGTTCTGCCTGGCCTTGCATGATGGCTTACCAGGAACTGAGATACAAGCACAAGGTAAAAGCTACAAAAACAAGGTAGTTGTTAGATGATGGTTGTGCAAGGGCTTTGTGAAGGGAAACCATCAGCCTTCAGCTCTGATCTGCACCCTGAATTACAGGACTCCCATGCCACTGTCACTTGTATAATGCTTGTAGGTTACTGCTGTGCCAATGTTGCTCTGAAGAAGTGATCTAAAAATTGAGGAAAACAGAACCATCAATTAAAAACAGGCATATCTTGCAAACCCACAGGACATGGTTTCATCTACCTGCTAAGATTTCACTCACTTTTACAACAGTTGATCTTTTAGATTGTAAAGACTCTGGGGAGAAGCCATATTAAGATGTTAGTAGTTTTCATTACTGCTCAGCCTTTCTCTAGAGGACATATAATCTTTCCACATAATTGAGCTTTCTTAATTATTTTATAAAAAAGAAAAAAAATCTTTTCAATATATTCTCTTCTCAGAGAGAGGAAGAAGAGACTGGGAGAAGGCCTGGCCAGCTTCATCTGAAAGGCATTCTAATTTTGCTCTTGGTGGGTAGCATGTCTTAGAAATTAAAGTGAAAATACATATGTTGTTATCAGAGAAACAACTGGATACTGATTTTCTCCATGAAAGCATCATGTAATACAAATCAACTAAGCAGTGGGACCAAAACTAGCCAGAAAGGCAGGGCTGCTGTCACTGCTGGGAACATAAGGAGTACAGAGAAACTTTTATGAATTCTTAACTGATTTCCATTTATTAGCACTAAGTTATGTATTAAAACATGTCTGTGTGAGACAGGCATACTCAGATCTTCAAAACATTCAAGCATTGATTTCAGTGGGAGTTATTATGTGTCCTCAAGGACTGTGTCCTGGTCCCCACTGACCTTCAATCCATCATCCCCACAGTTCAGAGAATATACTCAAACCCTGCTTAATAGTTGGGAAAGCCCTATGATGAGCCAGCTGGGAGGGTGGGGGGAGAATGGTGAGTGCAGCCACCATGGTGAAATGTGACTTTTGCCCCCTTTGAAAAGGCTACACATCAGGAAGGCTCCTTTCACTTGCCCACCCACCAGAAAACACCAGCATGCACAGCTGAATCCTTGCCTGGAAAAAAAAAAAAAACTCTTCTGTAGCTAAATATTCTTCCTAGGATGAAATTTTAAAAGTTACCTTGAACTCTGCATCTAATGATGATCTGTAGTGGAGTTTCTCCCCACATTACACCCCCTGTATTTGCTCTGAAAAGTTGGCTGGGATGAAGGGAGGAGTAGGCAGGAGAGAGAACTGGGTTTTACATCTTGGGAGGCTCTCGGAGTCAAATCTGAACACCAGAGCAGACACAGAGCTTGCATCCACATTGATGTGCCTTAGAGGCATCAGCAGCAGCCAAACAGGCTGGTGTGCAGAGCAGGATGTGCTGAAGGCATGGCCAGGACTGGGACAGCCATGCAAACTGCAGCCCAGCATCAGCAGAGGGAGCAGGGGGAAGCTCGCACAGCTCTCCCTGGGCTGAGGGGAGGCTCATCCATTTGTCATCCCTCTGCATAATAAGTTCTCTAACTCAGGGGATTTTTAAGAACAAACATGACTGCTACAAGGAGCAAATCAGTGGTGGCAGTAGTTGTGAGAGGCTGAGAGTCAATTATTTTATGAATTGTATTTTCCACCAGAGCGGTCTGGAGGAGATTGCTGTATTCACAAAACTACGGGCATCTTTTATTCTCCTGACAATTGTAATGAGGCTTTTGGGTACATTCTGCCTATAATGTGACACCATCTCAAGCCATTACTTCTGTAACATGCAGCCTCCTTAATCCATATAAGATACAGCTCTCGTTATTCTTCCCATTGTTATGCTCTCTCCTGAAGACACTAATGAGATTATTAGGAAGCTGTAAAAGTCAACCACTTTGATCTCAGGCCTGACTCTCAACCACTTTGATCTCAGGCCTCACTCAAGGTTGTTGCTGTTTTCTTGGCCCACTTTTAACATACCTCAATTAGTAATCTGCTGTAGTTACAGGCTGGTTCAAAATATTTTGAAAACAAGTTAAAGTAAAATTACACGTCAAAGAAACAACGTTAATCTGTAAGAGACATAACTACAGTATCAGGCAACATTTCCAACCCTCTGAGCTAACAACCTGAAAAGCTGCTGTCACAACTGCAAGGTGTCTTAGGACAAGGCTGGTAGGTGCATGGGAACTGTCAGCTCCTTGGAGGTGCAGAAAAGAGAGGATTAAGTAGCACCACAAACACCAGAGGGAGGGCAACAGTGCCAAAGCAAATACTCCCTCCTACTGCACTCCTCCTGCTGCTCCAACAGCTGAAACTAAAAGCATTTAGTGCCAGCCTGAAAGCAGTATGGATACAGACTAATGAGCTGGTGAGTATCTCTGTGTGGATTTTGCATCTGCAGACCTTCTCCAGTGTTAACTGTAGGTTTATTTAAGGAATAAAGGGACAGGCATGTCTGTGAGCTAGTAATGACCTGAATGTCATAGTTCACCTGAAATATCTTCAGTGGTAGCCCTTCTAATTGGATATTTTAGATGGCAGTGGTTGTGAGCTAAGAGTCAAACTTTCCTGCCCTGCTCAGCTCTGGCAGACCAAGCTGCAGTGTCTGCTTGAGCTCCCAGCAGCAGAGCAGCACCAGAGCAGCTGTGGTGCCATGGCTCTGTGTCTTCCCCTTCCCCCAGATGTAATGGGGTGGCCAGGTGGGAAGGGGCAAGTGGGGCCAACTGCTTCCCTGGGTTTCCAAGTGAGCAGCAGCTCCTCCAGGCAGAGGCATTCCTTGGAATGACCCTTTGTCCAAACTGAGCTTGGGGAACCTGAGCAGCCAATCTTGGTAGTGTTGGAAGTATCTGATGAGACATGCTTTATCCAAACACTTCTGTATTTTTCCAAATTTGAAATTTTTACTAAATATTTCTTTACTGGTAGCTTTAGTGGCTGAATAGAATTATTCTATAATTTTTAAACAAATACACAACTAAACATATCACCCATATTTGAATAAATTAATGATAATGTCATGTCATTCTTCAAATTGCATTTTGTGCAGGATGCCTCCTAATGACAGTTTAAAAGAGCAAGTGATTTGCATTGCAATGTTCTGCCTCCTTAATGAATGCACTTATTATGTAATCTAGTGTTAATGTTAGGTTTCTACTGACATTTACATGAACAGGTACAGTGAATAATTATTTACATACATTATATAAGAGCATTTAAAATCTTGGTTTACACAGTGACATTTGCTGATTAATAGATTAGACAAAATCATGTGTAAATGAGTGCAAATTGATAGTTTGCATACACAATGTAAACCTGACTCAACTCTTTAGCCTGCAGTTACATTACCTTTGCTCCACTGCACAGCAGTTGGATGACTGTCACTTCTCCAAGACACAGCAAGGACTAGATTTAGTCCAGAGAAAGTTTCCAACTACCTGCATAGTCACCTCTGAGAACGAAACATGAACTGCAGAGCACCCCAGATTCTTGGCTGGTTTGCTTTTCCTGAACATCTGAAATGCTTCATACAGTGAGAGGAGTGTGATGCCTACCTGGCCCTCACACCTCAAACTCATCCCCAAAGCTCTAGCAATGCTGTACACAAGATGCTCCACAGAGAGAATTAATAGAAAGTCCTGAGATGATGCCCAAGGTAAATTCTTAGGGCTTACCACAGTAACCTAAATCTGTATTTTTGTATCCAGCATTTGAGCACGACAAAATGTGTTAGGAGCCCAGACCTCTGACAAAATGAGCCACACCCCAACACCCAGAGTCATGGAATGGCCTGGGTTAGAAGGGACCTTAAAGATCATCTAGTTCCAATCTCATACATGTGGTACCTCTCCCTCTCATTCACACATCTAGCTGTGGGACCGCCTGCTCTGACCACTCCTAAGAAAACTAAAACCCTCTTCAGCACCAGTAGGCTCTGAAAGGTCCCCAAAATATCATGGCATCTTTTCAAAGAAAAGGATTGTGAAGCATCACTCAAGGAAATGTTCCTCTGGCTCCTGAGGACCTAAAGTGCCTCTGGCCCGTGTTACTGACTGCAGACCTGCAGCAGTGTGAGAGCTGGGGGCAAGGACCAGCAGAACACTCAAGATCTCTCCTTGGTGAGAGCTGCTGTGCTCTGCCAAACACAGAGGGAGGAGTGCCTGAGGACAATTATCAGGAGCATGTCCTTCTGGCCTCATCACCATTCACACTTTGGACAAAGTCTCCTTCCCCTGGCATTCTTGCTGTATAACTGTATTCCTATTGGAGTCTCACTGACTGACTGACTGCTAATTTGTGTTTAAACAAGTTGTGCAGACCTGTCTGAAGCAATAAACACCTTAAGTAGGGTGTCCTTCATGCTCAAGTGAATGTATTTGGGGGATTTCTGTTGATAAAGGTCTTGATGTCAGGGGGGTAGGGTATCCACCTCCCTACTCAGTTAATAATTTCTACTAAATTGGTTTAGTCACATAAGATACATACGTTCTGAAAGACAAGAAGAAATGTATTTTACCCCAAGCTAAAGTCGTGTTTTGTAGCTGCAGCAATTTATAACTTCAACTGTGCTACTCAGATTCCTTTTCTGTTTCTCCAGATCCTTCTGACAGTGGAAATGCATTAAAGGTAATTTAACCAGGTGGGGAAGTGACACAGTTTTTCCACAGTGAAACTTTTCCAGGGAAAGCTTTTGTGAAGTAGCATTGGAAAAGATACCGACAGAAGCTTCCACTTAGTCCCTTTCATGTCACAAAATACATTTTAAAAATACAATGATTTGATACTGCCCTGGAGCACTTGCTTAATAAAAAGAAAACCAGGGCTTAATTGAAGATTATATAGAACAGATTAAAAAAAGGGACAGAGCTGTGCACCTCAGATGACTACCCCAGTTTTTGCCTTTCTGCAGACCTTCTCTCTCTAAGAAAAGTATTTTTAAATATGGAGAGTCCGCTTATCAAAAGAGAGGAAGTAATCCAGTTCATTGGTATTTGTCAGATTTTGAAAAGACATGTTTTAGCTGACTCCTGAAAGTATTACTAAAATCTTTACAGAACACTATACAAATAATTATCCTCAATATTCATACTTTCCATGTTAAGCTTTGGAAAGTCTCTGATAATATTATTGCTCTGTATTAGCTACTAACCATGTAAGCCAGTACAAATAGGGGACATTGTTATTGTATCTGTACTAGAGCCAAAGCATTGTGATGAAGATTTTAAGATCCAGTGGAAAGTATGTGGAATGTCATGACAGTTTTAGGAACCTTTTGTGTTATTTTCAGATGAATTCCTAATATCGCTGTGACCTATCTGTTGCAGGCACAGATCAAAAATCACTTTAATCTTCTATCAAACAAATATCATAAATGCACATAAACTTTCCCATCATGTCCCCAGACTCTAAAATTTGGATCATCAAAAACCCAGGACAATTTAAAAAATACCAATGACTTACCTAACATCACACTAATTTGAGTGAATAGAAATGAAGGGAGAAGAAATGCAGCCCAGAGGAAAACTACTACAGGAAGCGAATGTACAAAGACTAGTAGAAAAGAGATGACAAAAGCCACTTTAGAAAGCAGAAATCAGCAGCACAACAAAAAAATAAGCCACATGAGCCACAAACATTTTGCATGGAAGACATAAAGCAAAATGTTATAAATGTCTCAACAGATAACAAAGCTAGAATGAATATTTAAATAGACTGTTTTAACAAAATTCATTCAAAATCACACACGCTGTCTCTGTTTGCTTGTTAGTAAGAAAAATCCTCTCTAAGGAGCATGTTGATAGAGGTCTAGGTAGCTTTGCTCACCATTCTGTGCCAACACAGCAAGGTCACTTAGAAGCTGTATTTATTCAGCTTCTCCATTGTTACTAAACTCCTGTGCACACAGAGGGTTCAAATAAACCTAATAAACCCCTAAAATTATGTGGGAAGTTAAACTCCATTAAAATAATCATAATTTCATTAATAAAATGCCTCATGTATAGCACATTGTAAATTATACTGTATAAAACTCAAACAACTCATAAGTCCCAGTGAAAATGGAAGAATCCCTAATGAAAATATAAGATGAAGAGCATATTTAGAAACAATCTCAATTTAAGCATATTTTAATTAACCAGATTTCCTATGAAGAAGTGCTTAGAATGAATGAACAAATGAGCTAGGTAGACTGAGAACAGACAAAGCTGCAGCCTCAGGAGATGAGAGGTTCTCCCTTCCTTAGTTGCCAGAATGAAGTGGCACAATGAACAGGAATACAACCCTGAGGAATATAGAGGAGAACTCTTATACATTAATTATTATTTAGCTAACTACAACTCAGATGACAGCAGTTTCTTTCCTTTCTGTAGATTTCTTCCTTCTACTGGGATGCCAGAGGAAGGACAGCATTCCAGCAGCCAGGCATGAGTGAAAACAAGCCATAACCATTGGTACCCATTCTTTCAATTGAAAATTCTGCTCTGCCCTCCAAAGTAAAGACTGGTATTAGTTATTTAGCCAACCACAAAGAAAAAGATGATCAGGAATGACAGAAAACATTTTATGGAGGAATGAGATTTTTCCTTGATCTAATCTTCTCTTGAGACCCCACATCATGTGAAAAAAGACAACAGGTCTTTGTTTTAACATGAGGAAAAAGGGATTCCTAGGATTACCTGATGGCCATGTTGTGAGATGCAGTTCCCAAAGCTCTCCGACCCAGTATACACAAGGCAAAGGAAAGTGTCACCAGAGGAGAATCCTCATCGCTGTCCAGGTGCTACAAAGTTTGAAATTAGCATGTTACTCTAAGTGCAAACATCACATTTAAAAGCACCACAAATAGTGACATTTGTAACATTTGCATGTAGCCAGACCTGCACACCAAAACATTCTTTGCAATTAAACAGACCAAGAAGGAAGACCACCCCCATCAGAGTATTTTTGCAAAATGCAAGCTTGTTTTGCCCGCTGGCTGGAAACAGAACTTTCCATTCTCAGGTAGTGAGATCCCAAGAGCTTTGGTGGTGGTGATGTTTTTAATTTCATTAAAGTCTTTTAATGAAATTTTCACAAAGAAAACTTTGCTACCAAGCAGGAGGAAAAAACTGGAACAACCCTTTATGCATGTAAATCTTCAGGAGGATACATATTATTATTTCAGTCCATGTAATCAGTGATTTCTTAGAGCTTTCTTTGACTCTAAAACTGAAGCCAATTATAATGGAGAATGTAGCTCCTTCTATAAAATATATTGATTTTCTGGATTATGTGTACAGTGAACTTGGGTTTTTTTATACCACCTCCTACATGAAGTCTGCTTCTCTACAGTCAGTGAATTAAAAAACAAAGGTAAAACATGTAACAAAAAGATAAACGTGTGTGTGTGTGTGTGTGTGTGTGTGTGTGTGTATGTGGCACCAGTGCAGGCATTAATTTGCCTTTTGAAGTCTAACTTACTTGTTTCAAGTCTATTGACATCTCTAAATCTATAACTGAATTTGAAAATCTAGGGCAGAGCACAAGTGGAAAGGCATCAATTAACAGTGGATTTCCCCACACCGTGCAATTCTTTGTGTGTCAGATCTTGGGAGCTGAGACATGGAGACGAGAAAGAAAAGAAGTGAAGTATTCCTAGTAGGAGGAGATGGTGTTTTGGAAATGTCTCAGAAGACAATTCAGTGAAAACATTATCAATATAATGATATACAGGGGAACTGGTGGAATGGTACTCAGCATCAGAGACATGAGAAGGAACCAAAGTGGAGCAGAAATATTTGGTGATATTTCAAGAAAGATTCAGTGATGTCACACCAGCCAAGGTCAGCAATGGGATGTGCATTCTGTGACCCTGAGTTGAAAAATGCACAAATACAGCACATTGTGGCCAGGAAAGAGACACTTCTCCACTTTTGCCACTATCAGCAATAATCAGAAAATTAGATGGAGACAATATGCTTGTTTGAAACTGTACTCTCCCTCTGGGCTATTCTGAGTATTCCATGGAAATACAGTAGTGCATTTCTGACAAACAACTGCTGACCATCAGTAATCTCAGTGGCTCAGAGCATGCAGATGCACAGCTGCACAGCTGCACATCTGCCCTTGACCTTCTAGAGCTGCAGCGGCGGCACACATTTCTGTGGTGTGGCTCATGTTTGAGTCACGAGCTGTCAGAGGTGCCCTGTGCCAGCAGGGAGTGTGCCATGCACTCCCCTGCCATCCTGCAACTGTACACAAATATAGGCAAACTTCTGAAAGGGATACACAGATATCATAGACATTTGGCAGATGTACCAATCACTGGCAACACTGAAGGAACTGCAATGCTCTGATGACATTCTATGAATGGAGCCTGCTCTAGCAGTACTTCTGTGAGCACTTGATACATCTGTTCTTTCTAGAGCTGACAAAATTAACATTATTGGAAATTTGCACAATAAAGAACTGGTTCTGTATTCAAAGACTGATGCTTCTTAAGACTCCTTAAGGTAGTTTCCAAAATACATTTTTTTCCATTCCACAAAACCTGTTTTCCTTTTACATTAAAGCTAAAAGCTTATATGAAATAAATTTTATTCTACTAATCCTGAGCAAGTAGAAGAGTAGCCATGCAGCATTTCACTCATATCCCAAGAACTAAAACTAATACTATAAAAAAAATAAATGAAATTGACACATACCTCCACCCTTTTCCTGGCACAGAACTGAATCCAGTCCAGGTAAACACTGCAGAAGCTAGCTCTTGTTATTCCCTGGAGACACGGAACATAATCTTCATCTATGTTAACGTTAAACATTGCAAGGTCACGCTCAATATAATGCCACTTTGCATAAGGCTGCAGTATCTTCTGGATGGATTCATCTTTTATCCACTCCTGGATTTTGGGAGAACTTGCTGTAAAGTATATTATACTCTGTTGGCAAAATGTGCAAATGTTAGTCACTCGGAACTCTGATTAAAGCAGACATATTTTACACAGAAGAGAATAAGCCAACTAGAATTGTAATAGTATATCGATTTCTTACATTTTACTGCTTAGCATCATTATTGCTTCACAAAGTGTTCAAGTTAAAAATATGACAATAATCGATATTGATAGCAGACAACAGAAAAAAACCCAGTATTTTTAATATCCTTGTGCCTTCCATAAAAATCCATACAATGACAGGAATAGAGAGTTCCAGCAGTCAAATATGTCAGTATTAGTGGGATTCTAGAGTCTATCACTGAGCAGGTGATATCAATAATAGCTTAGGCATGTTTTGAAAAAACAGTAGTAAACAGTCCCATCCTCAAAATAGGGCACGTGTCTTCCCTCAGCAGACTTATTGTTTTCTGGGGATGATGCTTTCCTAATTCTTGATTAGCCACAAGGTGAGACATGACCACAGTGAATGACACAAGTCTTTTATTTGTCAATGCAGCAGGTAAAGAATAATAGAATTTTTTTTGTTGGGTTAAAAAGCTGATAAATGTAACTGAGTTTGCTTTTAAAGGACTGAAGGGGGAGGAGCATTCAGCAGGGACTCTTTAACCAAATACATAAATGTTAGAAAGCAGCAACACCTATATCTCATTTTTGTGCCTGAGTTTCTAAGTTTTTCTAACCACTCTGTCTGGACACATTAAAATAATAATAAATAAAAAGCAATACAAAATTCCATATAAACACAACTTAGAGCATATTTTCAAAAGAATATGAAACTTAAGAAGTTCCAGTGTGTTCTATCAGCAGGAAAGTCCCATTATAATGTTCTATAATACTAATTTAGAGTTGGATACCAAAGCAAATGAGGAGCAAGTATACATGGCTGAAGATGATGTAGTCCTAGTTTACCCAGTCAATGGAAATAGTACTAAGCAAATAAATGTATAAAATTAATATATGATGGATTACAGAGGACAGAAGCACTACCAGCCCTTTGAAAAACCCCAGATGCTCTCCATAGTATATTTTTCAAATTGCACAAAAGTAAGAGGAGAATCAAGCTTCAGAGGAAAAAGACAAGTCAGACAGATATGGACAGGATGGACCCTTAATTTCTTGGCATGTGGAGAACAATACACTCCTTAAAAAAGATTCATGCAGAAACAATAGGAGCTGAAAACACAGCACTCAGCAAATACACAGACTTCTTGAATACTAAAAGATGTTTAAATAAGAATATATTGAGAAGAGATGGAAGAGGCACAAGGGAAAAATATCACAGTAGTTGGGCAGGAAATTATTTCAAAATATATGCAGAAGGGCTACAGAAGCTGACCCACTTTGTTTGTGGGGAATAAAAATCCTTCCATAATAAGAAATGTATGCATATCCAGGCTGTCAATGAAACTGCAAATGAAATAAATATGATTTAGGAATAAGATTCTCAGTGCAACTCATTGTTTAAAAGACCAATACAGTAATTATTCTTGAAGGATAGAAGAACTAAAACAAAGCACACATTCTCTTTGTTGATTTTCGAGATAGAGTTTGCTTTTTTTATTATCTTCATCTGTGTTTACAAATAAGCTGATTCAGCTGGGAAAAAAATTAGACTTGCAATCAGACACAAAAACAACAAAATCTTCCGTCACCTAATTAAATTCTGCTCTTGGTAACTCTTACAAGGTATGTTTTATGCACAAGTACATCCTCAGCTATATGGCATTTCTGAAACAATATGGTAAATATTTACAACATTATAAGCTACAGAGAATAAACCAGAAACACTCCAAATGCTCAATGCAATGGAAGTGCAGTTCCTGCAGAAACTCCAGCCTAAGTGATTTTTTGAGTTTGTGTTTTATGTGACCTGAATACTGCCTTATCTATAGTTCTTCTTACAATTACTTTCACACTGTTAAAAAGAGAATGTGAAGGACTTTTAGAATGTTCACAGTGAAACTGCACAGGGTCTTGATCTGCATTCCCCCAGAAGAAACAGCTGGGGAAGGAATGAATTCTCACCTCTGTGTCTGATACTGTTTATTTGGAGGCAAGCATTAAATAAACAGGAAAAAAGCTGATCTAATACATATTATAATCTTCTCACTTTCCAAGGCTGTATTAAAGATTTTACCAAATCTTTTTAAAGCCCCTGTTTAAAAATACAAGGAGAAAATATCCAGGTAACTTTCTTTTGAAGTGACATTCTAGAGAAGGGATTTCCTGAGTGCACCCTCCCTTCACTAAAGGGAGCCCCAGCCCAGGCTAATACCGAAGGTGCCAACAGGTTATTATTATCTTCTGTTTGTCCTTCTCTAAAAAGAGAAGTAGATTAAAAAGACAGACAGCCTGAGAATGAAGACTGACCTTTCTGAGAATGAAGCTCTGTCAGTGCAATATAATAATACTGACTCAAATAAACCCAACAAGAAGAGATTTGATTTTCATGCTTTCAGAGCCATCCGGAGTGCACATGAACTCTGCCCAGAGCAGAGACGGAGCCACAGCACACCTCAAGTGATGTGGAGAGCATTTAACCCACTCCCTTCTACTCAAAACAGGATCAACTAACCACACCTCTATCCCATGGGATGGAAGTTTGTCTAACCACACCTCTATCCCATGGGATGGAAGTTTGTCTGAGCCATCTTACCTATGTCAGCTGCTTCTCAGGTGTGTCCAGAACCAGAAGCTCTAAATTACCTTCCAGTTAAGTTTTTACATCCCATGTGGGGAACTTCACACTTCCCACAAATCCTCCATATATTGGAGGATTTTAAGGCACAAAACCAGTTCCAGTATATAAAGCAAAATTATTCAATGGTTTAAACTAATAAGATGCTGATTTGATTGCAGCTTAGACTAGGATTTTTTCAATCTCATTCCCCATCAAAAGCTGAGTCATTTGCCAGCTTGCACCAGTTTATGTTTCAGTTATTCAGGTTACCTTTTAAAGTAAAGCAAACCAATTGTAGTAAAATACTCATTAAAGAAGAGTTGGTTTTTTGTTTTGTTTTTTTTTTTTTTTTTTTTTCCACTTAGTCACATTGCTTTAAAACAATTTATAGCCACAAACACCACTTCTAAAATGAAAAAATCATGCTCACATGCAGTTTTATTTCTAACTAGTTTATTAAACAAAGCAGGTTGGTTACCAGGCCGTACTGCCTACGAAATTATTTATGAAATCCCAGAAGTAATCAACTGCATGATCAAAGCAGCTTTGTAAGGCAATGAGCTTGTTTTTACTACATTGCTTCATTTGCAAAAAATGGTGATTAACTTATTTACAACAGGTCTCTCTCTGAAGCTGACAGAGTTTTACAGTTGTGGAGATGTAAGTAAAAAGGAGTTGTCAGGGGTGGTTTGGAGCTTTAGCAATTGGCTTCATGGCAGTTCCAGTGGCACAGCAAGCAGCACTTGGCTGCTGCTGTTTCAGTAGAAGACTATAAAGCACAACAAATTATTCATTTTCTGGATTGGGAATTGTTTTGGCAGAGGATGAAGATGTCTTGGTAGAATATAAGGTTCAATTATTTTGACAAATTAGCATCTGTGTGGTAATTGTGATCTTAATAACAATGCAATAATAGAAGTGGTGTAAATGAACTGATGTGTCAGCAATGTAATAAACCAATGTCAAATGTGTTGTGATATATGTGTAAAACAGAAGGTAAGTAGGGAGTTTGTACTACTGAAAAAGTACATTTGGGAAACAGCTCTTCAGAAGTTTCCCAAGAACTTTATGCTTGTTAACACCTTTCTTTTCTTTTCTGGAAAAAAAAAAAAAAAAGAAACAGTGGAAAGGCCAAGGCAAGAAGAAATAACAAACTGTTACTGAAGTGTTGTAAAAACTTAAGAACATAAGTAAGAACACTTTGTCTGATTTTATCTCTACAGGATGGTAACTCACCTTCTTGATCTCCACTGAAGCATGCCTGCCATTTTCTGTACTAACTGTAAGTATAAGTGATCAGAATTGAATTTAGCAAAGGGACACATGAATTAATTATCCCTATTCCAGTGGAAGGTGTCCCTGCCATAGGAGGAGGGCTGGAACCAGATGATCCTAAGATCAAACCAAATGATTCTATGGTTCTATGATCTAACATCAAGCCTGCAGAGCAGATGGATAAACATAAAACAAAAAACTTCAAATGCTCTTTCTTCCATAGACAAACAGCATTCTGTTTGACCAGCCTGCCCAGGAACAAAGTGCACTTGAGCAGAGAGTTTACCTTGATGTAGTATCTGATAAGGATCCTGCGCAGGTCGAACACCTGCAGCATGGTGGCGGCGTTGTTGTCGATGATGCTGTATCCCTCCAGGATGTACTGGCTCCGCGTGATCTCCCACGTCAGCCAGCGCAGGTTGAAGGCTGCATTGCACGACAGCAGGTGCGGCAAGTGCCCGGGCTTGCAACAGCAGCAGCCCTCGTTGTCTTCATCTCCTTCTGTTATAGCTTCCACCTCTCTCTGCTGGCAGTATGTCCCTTGGCACAGAGAAAGAGAGAGGGTGCTGCTAGTTATTGGGGGAGGAGGGAACAAAGGAGGCCTTGCAAGCTCACATCCAAAGTATGTCTGAAGGTTGTATGCACTTACAAAGATCTGAGAGAATGAGCTATGGCAACAAACTCAATGTGAGCCATGTGCAGCAGCAAATAAAGTGCTGTACTCACTCACTTTAATCACCTATAAGGCCAAAAGGGCCTGATCTAATGTTCTGGTTCTAATGGGTTCTGAGCTGAGCTAAACTACAGACCACAGTTTCTGCCTCCATAAAAACTCACCAAGAAGCAATTCTAAAGAGTCTTGCTCCATAAGGCACATTAAGCAAGTTGATCCAAGTCTCAGTCTGTAGCAGGCTCCAGGCCTGCTACGGCCCCATGGAGGGAAGAGGCTTAAAGGCAGGAAATGCCATGTCATGGTGAAATAGCAAGAAGCCTCTCTCTTCCTGCTTTTGGACCCCAGCTTATCTCTCTGTAACCCCATAGGTCACTTTCCCTTAACCCCAGCTATTAGACAATTTTGGATCCCCCTATACCCCTATATAAAGGGCTGTTTTAGCCCATTCTGGCAAGAAGAGCCATCGCTGGACCCTTCACAGACCCTCAATAAAGCCATTGCTGTGGAACTCCAGAGCAGCCTTCTCCTCTCTGTGTCTGCTGGCCGGCCTGCAGCACCTTAGCAAGCAAAAGAGCTGAACCCAAAAGAGCTGATAATCACTAAAGAGCTGATATCCCTTAAGCTTGCTAAGGTAGCCAGTGGCTGGGAGCTGCTTGGGTTTTGGGCAGTCTGTCCCTGCAAGAAGACTGAGCTATCCGGCCCGCGCAGCCTGCTCAGGGGCAAACCTGCTCTCAGCAGGAGCCTGGGACATCAGTCTGATTATTCAACTTACATAGTGGACCCAAAGAAAGATTTTAGTGTGTCAGAGCACTTATAAAATCTGGGGTTTAGCAAACTATCTTGGAAAGCATGTTCCAAAAATAACATCTACTGGGTTGTTCTCTCTCCCACTGGAGTAAAAGCTACTCTGGATCAAACATCTCTAATGAACAGCACTAGTGGCAGTACATCACAAGAACAGAACAGCTTTCTAATTAGTCTATTACACAGGCTTTAGATCAAAGTAGAGCAAATTTTTACTAAAAAGGATATGTTACCTCAAAAAGAAGTCATGAGCCAGATGTAGAAGCAATAATGCAGACTCTGCATTTCAGCCTGTGCTGTGCTCACTAGATGGTCAAGCTGAGCCCTTGTGGATTTGAACTCTATCAATGCAGTTTCCATACTATGTAGGGCACTACTAATAAAAACCAAGGCAGATGCCCATGTGCTCACCCCAGTACTCTCAAAATAGATGTTTTATGTTCTTGATGTATGCTTCTTTTTGAAATTTACTCTCCACAGGCTGCTGCAGAACTTAGTCCCCACTGAGTTTGTACATAAACCATCTTTCAAGGGCATCTCCTGTGATGCAAGTTACACATCTTGCACAGGCCTTCTGCCAGAGGTTCAGTATCACCCCACAGATTGCTGACTCCATCAACTGCTAAACAGACTCAACAGGAGAGGAAGATGTGAGACTGCAGTGCAGTTCAACAGCTCCCTCCCCACCAGGACCAACAGACCTGGTGTGTCACTCTAAATAGGAGAAGAAGTTGGCTGTGTTCATACCTGAACATTCAGCCAGGAAAGAACACAGTGCCAGCTTCAATTCCCTGCAGTCTGCCAGCAGCCCAAAAGAGAGCCTGGAGCAGGGCAGCATCCCAAACGCCTTTCTGTGGAGCATGATGACAACTGCCCCCAAGTGTCTGCTCCAGTCCCATCACAACCCTCTGGTCAACAACCTGTGACCTTCAGTTTGTATCAACAGAAGTAGCATCTAGAATATTCCTTTCTCCTCACTAACAAAAACCTTTCAAAACACAACAAAATATGACGTATGGGTTATCACTTCTTTTTTTGCCTGTGCATCTGCTAAAATGTGTACAGCAAGCAAAACATACAAGTAAAAAAGAACAGAAAAATCCAAAGGAAAAAAAAACCAGAATCGTAGCCCTCAGAGATGGAGGGAAAAGATTCAGGATATTCCAGTGTTTTCTGTTCAGTTTGCCATGAATGAAAATTTGCACTGTGAACCCAGTGTTGCTCACACACTGATATGCATTCCTCCTTAGACTTCAGGGACAGAAAATATGAACAATTATTAAAAGTTTTCAGGTCATCCAGATATAAACATCTTGCCTTTCAATACTGCCAAGTACAAAACATGACCTATTAGATTGACATTTCCAGTTGGACTGGACATGAACTGGACTGCTTCTGCTTCATATTTCACAGATTTCTACATGAATTAACACTTACTGCTCAACAGCAAAAAACCAAGAACTGCCCTGGGTTAGCAGATGCTTCTGTGAAATCAAGTCAGAAGACATAGTACTCAAACTGAAGGAGGGAAAGCATTCCTTTGTACATTGCTTGAAAAGAGTAAAACAAATGCTCCATGCTGTTATGTTTATTTTTGAAAGTTTAAAGGTCTTTCAGTATTACATTGATTTTAGGAGAAGATCCATCTTCATCCCAGGTGCAAAATTAAGTGTTGCCAAATGTTTGCAAGTGATGGAGAATGAAAAACACAATAAACAATTGTCCCTGATCCCTCTACAACAATGGGGTTTAAAGATGCCTTTTCCCAGTCTATGTAACTATTTGTATTTTTTTTTTTTCTTTTGGTATGGAAATATCAAATTTTATTTCTATGGAAGGCTTTACTCTCTCTACTACCTCTTTCAACAAATGCTGAATATTATTACTGCAGTTTCTGTAATTCCTAGTTTTATTAGGAGACATTGTGTAAAATACAGGGCCAAGGAGGCTGGCAAGGCAAAGAAAAGGTGAATTCAAGAGACCCTCAATGTTTAAAGGAAACTGTCATCACATGCATAGAAAATAGAAGATGATGCCAGAACATTATTTGCATTCTTAGCTAATTCTACAGGTTAAAATGCCTACAAGTTGTCTTTGCTAGGTAATTTTAATCAGCCAGAGTTAAAATTATACTACAGGGGGTGCAATCAATGTTGATCTTGAGGAGCAAGAGTCATTCAAAGAGGAACTGTGTCATTACAAAAGCTATGGGAAACAACCAAAGGAGCTCATGTGGTGGTTTTATGGATTTATTCCAAAGAATGAAATCAGGGGTGTGCTCTTCAACATCTGGCAAACAAGCCCTTGATTAACAAAACCTGTTTGATGGACTTGGGCATTACCACCTTGGGGATTTGGTGTCCCTCTTCACTTTAAAGGTGTAACCTGAGCCACGGCCAGTGCTCTGACAAAACACCAAATCCTCATTCCTGCTGATTAGTATTTCCAAACAACATCTAGAAAAAGAACTCAAGCCCACAAAGACAACATTCAGGCTTGATGCTCAAATACATGTTGGTTCCCTCCTAATTCCTGCAGTCAGTTCTGGAACAGCTGCCAGTAATTTCCTCTCATCTTTAATGGAGCCTTGCTTTAGTCCTCAATGCACTGGCTGGACTTCAATGCCAGATTGGCATTTTACTGTAAAATTTCATTTACCAGTGCATACATCAATCCTTTTTGGTTCATTGCTCCAGACACTGGTACCACAGAGACTGAGAACATGTGCTCAGCTTTACAGCAGTTGAGCCAGAAGGGACAGGACATGGTCAATGAAGTCGAGCATTTGTGTCTGTCTTTTACAGAAGCCTAGCCCTGGACTTTTTTCTATGTGCTATAAGCTGATGATTTAAATGACAATTTTTATATTGCTTCTCAAAAAATTAGCAAGTTCAAGCAACTCTGAGAGAATTATTCATAAAACCAAAGAGCAGGGAACAGAACATGCACTTCACTTCTGCAATATAATTAAGTGTAGTACCATTAAATATTAAAATACAGGAAAATGTTTTCAGTAGTAATTAGTAATTTCAAAATCTGAAGGAAAACATTTTTTTACACTTCTTTCTGCAGTAGAAGGAAAATAATCTCATGCACTTCACTCAAGTTTAGTTATTCACTCTGTCCCTTGCTAGTATATATGTGACCAATTCATTTGTAAGATATCTAATGTTGGAGGGTTGCCACAAGTCCATCAATGTAAAAAAAATGTGCCAGCTGAACAAAGCAAGGTCAGCCTGTGTGAGCTCAGGAGAAAGCCAGGGTGAGAACTTGGAGGTCTTTGTATTTTCCTGACACATCAGGATTTGAGGACAGACTTGTGCTCTGCCAGAACGATTTGACCTAAATGGAAATGAGAAAACTGAAACTGAAGACTAATCTTGCTTCAAAAGGATAAAATACACCTAACTGAATGATCACCCAGCCTTCTAGAATTAAAGGCTGAAACCACAGTGTGCTTTTGAATTCAATTTTGAAAACTCAGGGAATGAAAAGCATTTTCCAAGATCTGCGAGGCCAGAAAGAAAAATCCATTACACAGCCACATATTAGAAGTATCCAAGGATCAGTTTTAATTTCCATAAAACACTTCAGTTTTACAACATATCCAAAACAGGGACTAATTATTGTGGCTGAAGGTAGCAACAGCTTGAGCACTGAAGATTGCTGACAAATAAGCAAGCAAAGTGCAGATCTACACAGAAAGGGCTCACGCCCCAGGTAACTCCTTTCCTAAGCCATGCAGAGGTCTCCTCACAGATGACTCCAGAAAAACACCTGGTTGCCCACCATTTGTTTGGCAAAACCAAGCACAAGAATGTCTTACCAATAAATGCATTACAGTGGAATTATCTGGCCCTGCTTCAACAAGCTTATGCTGCAAATCTGAATATTCCCAAATTCTGATGGATAAGGCTCCTTCTCAACCAGCATTTCTTTTCTGCTCAGGATAGCAGTATAACAAGCAGTAAGTTATCACACAATAAAAGCAGAGTGAGCATAATTATGGCCATTGGAAGGTCATCCTCTACTGAAACACACATCAGATATGGCTCTAGAAACACAAAAAACCAAACACATCAAAGAGGAGTGAACTGAGCTCACAAATGGAAAATTATGAACCTCTGACTTAGACACATTCTGGAAACCTGCAACTTTTTGGCGCCTTCCTGCTCTTTTGCTTTTGGAAATGGGAAAAAGAACAGTAATTTCTAGGTTCTGATAGTCTCAGCTTGTTTCAAAGAAAAATTTCAGGAAAAAAAAACCAGCATCAATTCCTCAAACATCAAAGCTGTTAGGTATAAAACTGTGGTTTGGCTTTCAGCTGCATCAGGTGCTTGTATGTCTGAAAAACAATCTGGTTTTCAAACCAGGTCAGTTGCTACAATAACAGGCATCCCCTCTCCTCAGAAACCTTTCCTTTTCTTGGCCCACAGAGGCACACTAAGGAAGGCCACATGGAGGTAGAATTCTCCAAAGATGTTTGTTGTTAAACTTGCAGCTATAAAATACCACAAAAACCTCTCGTGTCACATCTTCTGCAGTGCAATGCAAGAGGCAATATTTTGGTTTTGGCAAAGACATTTTCTCAGTAAAAAGGCTGCACTGCATTTAACATTTTCCTTCTTTCCAGAAGTCTTCTCCCGTGCACCCATAAATACACATAAAATTGTGAAAGGAAGAAAAAGGAAAAAAGACATCAAATATTTATTCCAGTACATGCTACAGAAACTGTTCCAAGCCTATTTGAAATGTATAGACAGCTTCCATTGTTAGAGCATGACTGCACACCTAGAAAGGCTTATGTATCACAGATTTTGTGCATTTAACATAAAGTATCCTCTTCCCTGTTTCATGCTATTCTTCCCAATTAAATCACCAAGATTAAAGAAACCCCTTTGCATTCTTTCTGTCTAGGTTTCTAGTATTTCCAAGAATTGTGTCTCTCAGTTTTTGTTCTTTCCCCACAAACACTGCACTTTTGGTTTTTAACCTTTTCTCCCAAGTGATGTGTCAAAAATGCTGTTTTTCTCTGAACTCTTTGTAATTTATCAATACCTTTAATGTTCTGGTACGTACATTGAACATGTCCTCAAGTGTGGTCTCAGGAAAAACATGAACATGAGCACTTTTATTTCCCAACAGTAGGAAGTGATTTGTAAAAAAATAAAAGTTGCAACCACTCTTTAAATAAAGAATGATTCTTCCCAGTGCTACAGAGCCCTCAGAAACAAAAATCAAACACAAATAAATATTCCTTACACTGGTAATGCACTTGCTACTGTAATGAAACTATGCACACATGCTGCAGAAATGAGGACCTGTCCTTATTAGACATCAGTACCATGCCCAGAGCACACAGCCTGCACTGGCTGCTCTCCTACACCATTTTGTGTGGGAAATAAGCACAGAGGGCCCCATGGGCAATCCCATCCTGCTGCCACAGCTGCCTGCCACTGTGTACAACTACATCTGTGTCTGCTCTGTGCTTCTTGCCTTGATCCATCTAATGAAGCTCCAAGTGAAGCATGAATATTGCACGTGCAACATGCAGTAACAAAAAAATATCACAGCAGAGATTTAGAAGTTCATTAAATGACTGAAGAATACTGTGCAGGAGTTAGAAAACAGCTCTTGAAGACTTCAGCAACACCATCAGTAAGTGGTTTCTACACATGAAATGCTAGATGAATATTCCCCAAAAGACACTCTGTAGACACACAGACTAAACAGGAAAATATTTTAAACCTCCCTTGTTCTACAGGGAACTCGTGAGAGGGAGATATTCTGACATTGTTTCTGCTTGTTCCCTGACTGTGGGTTTTCCCATCTCTTCCTTTCAAATGAAATGATATGTTATGTATTTCTTCTGGCAGGCTGCTTTTAGCATTCTGCTGTGGTCTAACACACCCAGGAGAGTTAAGTTACTGAAGGGCTCAATTCCCCCACAGCACTGTGCAGCTCCTTGGAAGTGTTCCCCTAGCTTCAGCTCATTTCTACCTTCCCCTTGCTGTCCACAAGGGAGGAGCTGGGCATTTCCCATCAATGCCTGGAAGTCTCCAGCCTCCCCTCTCTGCTTCATGCTCAGGATGAATGACACCAAGGAGGCACACTCCCTCTCTGTCCACAGAATGGGAGAGTGAAAAGCTAATCCATCCAAGGTGTTTAATACAAACAGGACTAACAACAGATGAAAGGAATCCCAGATTTGCCGACTCTCCTCTTTCAGTCTGCTCAGTCTGTACCTTCTTGGGCTGCCTGCAGGCGTTTGGTTGGGTTTGTTTTCTCATTTAAAAGCTGAGACAAATGCTTCTATTACTAACAGTTAGAAAGGCATCTGGATCAGTCACTTACAATGCCAAGCCTCAATTAGGATGGACTGCAAACTGGGGGGGCAGCAAGTACCTCCTCCTACATTTAAATTCAGAAGGTTCTGTGACCCCTTCTTAGGGCACTACCATACTGCCAGCACAGCCTTTCAGCTACCTCAACGAGAAACACACATAGGAAAATCCAGAGCTCCACAATGCAAATATTGCTTTTAGTTTAATCATAAACATAAAACAGGCACAGTGAACACTGTTGTGATTCACTCATTTCCAAAGCAAACACAGATTTCCTATTTAAGGAACAGCAGGTTTCTGGGGCCCTCAATTAAAATTACTTGTTTGAAATTGAAACGAAGCAGCCAAAGCTCAGAAATTACAGATTACATATTCCTCCTCTAGCCCTTTTCTCCCCCTTGTGGGAAACCATTCAGTACAATGAAAGGAATTAGGGTCCCCTGTAAAAAACAGTGCATGACCAGACAACTAAAAATAGGAATGCAGGGTGCCCAAAGCAGAGTCTGGTGCTAAATAGCTGCCACTTGACTTTGTAAACCATCAGCTTCTTCCAGGGCAGTTCCATACACTTTGTCACTTCTGCAGAAAAAAATCCTACTGTATTCAGTATTCAGGCTGTATTCATCAGCCCTTTGCAAGATTTGAAATGGGGAAGAACATGCCCAGTCCACACAGATGTCTCTTGGTGCTGCTTGATGGAAGCCTGCTCTACCTTCCTGCCCCTGCTGGCAGCAATCTGTTCAAGGGAAGGAGCAAAGAATGCCTTCCAAGGCAGAATTTCAGTCTCAGCTTTCACACAACTTCCTTTCAGCAGCTTTGGTTCATCCCCTTATGAACTTCTGCATTCAGGTCAGCCTCTCTGGCTCCTTTTACTCAGACTAGTGCCTGAGTGTCCAGGCATCACTGTGGCCTGCAGCCCCACCAAAGCAGCCCAGCTCCTTGCTGGCAGAAGGACCAAACCATGGACAGGAAGGGCACAGTTCTGCAGCACAGTTTATCTGAAGCACACGAGACCTCATGGGTTACCTGGAGACACAAACAACCCCTCTGGTGGCAGCACATCACCCCAGGAAGTCTCCACTGGGCACACAGCAGATTACCTGCTCATACTTTGGTGTCCATGAGGCTTTTGTTACAGTTTCCATCAGATCCAGGCATCCTTATCTGGCTTGTGCTTGGTTCCCCTCTGGGCTCCTTTGCTTCTCCCACTCCATTCTTAAGCAGGCTTGTAATTTGTGTGATTTCTCTGGCACTCATTCCCCACAGTCCAGTGGGGTTCAGCTCTCACAGGCACAACACAAGCTACATGTTTGAGCAGGTTTTATCTCAGGTAAGTTCCTTTATTCAACCCTACACAGCTTCTCTGTTCCAGGCCAAACAACAGAATAGCAACACACACTCCTAGTTTCTGTTCCCATAATAACTCCTCTAACCACACACTCTGAAGACCAGAGAAAACTTCCTTACATACCATGTCTGTGAGGACACAAAATAACCACACATTTTGTCTTATTCTTGAAATAGGATTATCCAGTGGGTTCAGAGAAGAAGGAGAGTCCATTTTTCTCCTATTTCCTACTACTTCCTCTTGTAGTATTGACCAGTCTCTTCCCCTAGTGATACTTTGAGGGTAAGGAGGCACAGATTTGTAATGAGGATGAGATAATCTAGGTGAAACCATCATTTCCCCACCCCTCTCCACCCCCAGTAACTGGCATTACTTTCCAGCTCAGTTTGCTGGTGCTTTCTTTGTCCAGACCCATCCAAGACTCAGGTAAGTAAGAGGTGCTGCTTTGCAGGATGCCAGCCTCCCCCTGAGGAGTGCAAGGAAGACTGGGAAAAAGGATTTTCCTCTTGAGAACACAGCTGGCTCTCAACAGCAGTCTGTGAAAGACATGAGAGGTTGTGGGGCTCAGCCCCAGCTGAATTTAAAGACCTGTTGCAGCTGGCAGACATGCTGGATCTATTCACAAAGTAAAACAGTATTAACTACAGTTAATTAATACTGAACAGCATTAGGCAATCTGCATGGAAAGGTCAATTTTCAGACACATTTAATTACTTAAACTGTGATTTTAGGGAATACAGAGATACCTCGACAGGTGGCACACTGCAATTTTTGAGTTCTGCTCTCAGAACCAAGTGCCAAATGGCACTTGCTGGCTGTGAATGATCCTGGCTCAACGTCAAAGAAAGTCTTCCCAAAACACTTTGCAACTATCCAGTTGTTCCCCACTCAACTTCCAGTTCATTATGCCTGTCTGCTAGGCCCTGATCTTTTTATCCAGCTAGCACATGGCTTGAGCATCCTCTCGTATGCTTTCATCTGTTTCCAACATTGCCGTTACTTCTATTGCCTGGTGACGGTGATGATAGACAGGGACCCCCAGTAAGGGACAACTGCACAAGGAAAAAGAAAAAACACCTCTCAAAACTCCTGCAATTTAACTGGGAAGGAGATTTCTTTCTTCTGTTTGTTTCAAGTCTCACACTGAACTATTTTAACACAAAAGGATGATCAGCAAAGATAAATTCTGGAAGTTAGACTGCAAGTACTTATCCCTGACACAGCAGCACCACTGCTCACCTGGGGGACACCGAAGGAGAAGATGAATACAAGAATACTTGCACAGATTTCTTGGAAGTTGAAGTAAGCCTAAGAACCACATGTGCATGACCATGTATTCCTCAACAATGATCATAAACAACAAGAAATTATAAGGTGATAAACAAATGATCTTTCTTCCTTTGCAGTTGTTTTTCCTCACAATTTGCACTTGTTCTGAATAGGCATCTCATGAGGTACTACAATACCAAGCTGTTTCAGACATTTACTGGTTTTTTTCCACATAACTTTGCTGAGGACACAAGAGTGTTACCTTCATTCCCACTACACAGGAAGGAAAGTGAACGTAAAGCATTCACCACAACCTGTTCAACATCCTACATGGAGTCTGTCACAGAGTCAAGACTTGAGCCCACACATGTTATTTCCTAGTCTAATCCTCCCACACTTAAGTGCATTCAAAGAGCCAGTCTGTCGCTTATTTTCTCACACTTAACCTTGTTGAAAAGTCACCTTGATTATACTCTGCTGTTCTAGTGTGACAGAGACCATCCAAGCACTGGCTTCTTGCATAGTTTGACACAGGATATTTTCCATGGAAGGAGTCTTATTTTGGTTTTGGCTCTTTTGTTTGTTTCCCAAAGGCAAGGTGTTTCAGGTTGAAAAATTTTAAGAACAACTCCAATTTTCATAGTTATGGAGGAAAATAAATAATCTGAGAAAGTAACTAAGCATTACTCAAAAGATCTGTGAACCAAGCAAACCACTCAACAAGCCTTCCTTCTGGAAGTCTTATGATGCTGCAGAACATGGCTCCAAATTTCTTAACATCTACATTTCAAAACAATATTCATATAATGACACAAAGAAGTACCAAGCTTTCAGCTAGACAAGCATCTGTAGAAAGAGAAAGGTCCTCAAACTCTAGGTCCTACTGTAGAATTGTGATAGATTAAAAAGACAGACAGGATTTATTGCTGGTTTTGTTGCTATTTAAATCATCACAGATCCTTACCTCGAAATTCGAGCCCTCTGAGCTGAAAGGTGACAAGGCCATTTCCAATTTCAATCAAATGCACAAAGGCATTTAAATAATCTGATGCCAGAATAAAACAGTCTCCTGTGTTGTAGTTTCCCCAGCGGCCCAGGATCAAATCTCCACAAAGAGACTCCTGCAGAGATCTTGTCAGATGCTCGTAAAAAATGGAGTTGAGATTATTGTCATCATTTCCTACAACCAGAGCAGCACACATTTGTAAAAAAAAAAAAATTATACAAAGCCATTCTGCATTACATTTTATGTTCTTTTTCATTCCTACTTAAATCTGCTTCCTCTAGCTAGGTGATATCTTCCTGATATTTTACACAATCTACATTTCTTAGGTAGTCCTTCAAAAAATCAGGTTGAAATGAACAATATTGTAGATAGAAGATCAAATTAGTGATAACACATATTTCAGACTCAATCAAATAACCTCCATGATTTACAACAGTAAGAATTTTTTCGCTCCACTAAAAATCTCTGCAATGCTAAGTTAATATCTATATACTATTCTTAATGTAAAGAAACAAAAAAATCCTTATTACTTTACATCATTATAACTACTTTACATGTAGTTAAATTTGAATGTTTTTTCAGAGATTTTCAAATACTTTGGTCATACAGACACCAATAATTTTGTTGGCATTTTTTTCCTTCTAGTCCTCTGGGAATTTTTCAAGGCTTTGTCCAGGAATAATCTATTAGTACTCAAGATGAGGATACTCATTTTAAAAGATTTTACTGAGTATACTGAGTAAGCATCAAACATGCATCACCAGAATTGCTACCAATTTAAAAATAGTAGCTGTTCACTTACATATGGCTTGGACCAAATGCCCAGGTGAACAACACCCCGTCATCATCTAGAAGTGTAATCTCTTAAAGGTCTATGGCCTTTAACTGGATGAAAAGGAGCACTTTATGATGGTGATTTGTGAAAAGGACTGAACCCTTCACAAATGCTACCATGGTGCCACACAATCCAACATGGTATTGCCCTGTGCTTGTACTCTTTAATACAATATATGCTTGACAATAGAACTGCTTTTCTCTTCTGTAGTGCATCAGTGTCCCACCTTCAATACTCTTAAAATGCTGGTGCACAAATACATGTACAAACCAACATTTTGTAAGTGTATTTGTATGCATGGGAGTGTATGTGGATACTGACATACAGGCAGTCATACTTTTTTTTGTTTGCACAAATTTAGGAGGAGATCTTACATGGAGAAGAAAAAACCCATAAAATGAGGCTTGCAGAGGCTATGGCTTCCCCTACAAATTGCTCCTTGACACCAGAGAAGGGGAGGGCCTGCAACTACACTGCTTTTTGAGCCCATAGCCATTACACACCCAGCCCTGGTATGGCTGTGTGTGCCCATGTCCATGCAGACACACTCGCCTGTGCACCTTCAGGAGTGTACTTGGTCAAAATTTAAGCAAGTCATAAAATGAGTCTTTTAAGCACATACACAAAAGAAATGTGTTTCTTGTGCTACAGGGTTTAAAACATAATTCACTTATTAGCATATATAATAATGCTAAAGGTCAGGGCTATCAGATGACAAAATGGCCTTAGGAAAAATCTTAGCTCCCTGCATTAAATGAGAAATAATTAAAAACCACCATTTGTGCTTCAAACTATTAATACCCCTCTTGCCTTCTTGGACACCCTGGATTACATAAATTTCTGCTTGAAGACATGTATTTCTTCATGTTACTGATGTAATGGATAAAGACAAAATGGATGGGGGGTAAACCAGCAATAATTAATTAAAATGCAAATGTCCAACTTCACAATACAACCCCTGCCATCTCAGTGGCAAGATAAAATTGGCCACAGAACACATATATGGAACCTTGGAAGAACACAGATATGAAACCTTGGTCTGTCTCATTGGGATGGGATTTCAGCACAAGACACTGGGATCCGTTCCCCCCAAAAAGAGCTCTGTCCCACCAGGCACTGAAGAGCGCCAGCTGAGGTACCACACATTCTCTGTGTCCACTGATGTGCCAAAAACTGCTCTCACTTCCCAGTCTCACTGGCCTGGGAAGTTGCTTTGCATGGCCATGGATTGGTGCTCTTTTACTACACTGATACCCAGCAGAGCAGCCCATCATCTTTCCTACTTCTTCCTCTTGCAAGTTTTCCAACTTCTCTTCTCCCCCCTCTCAGAAAGGTTTCTCTCCAGGCAAGAGGAGATACCTGTTGGCCCAAACTGCTCAGTGGTAGGGCCACCACTAACTTGCTGCTTTTTTCCCAAAAAACAGCTACCTGCCCACAGCTGACCTCTGAGTCTAGCTAGGGTGCCTGATGCATATTCCAGACAAACATCAATATTATAATTAACCAGGCAATTGGCAGCCCAGCAGCTCTCTCTCTGATCAGCTACACAAAACTGAGCAGTAAATTTACTCATCACATGACTCAAACTGGTGTTCTGCTACATTTAAAGTGCTCTGGTTTGTACACACAACATTCAAACCCTTGGCATCTCTTCAGCTTTCCCAGCAAAGCCTCACCAGTGTAAATACATCACATTTTGCAAATCAATCAAGACACACAAACTCCCAAGCCATACCTGCATCCTTTTCGATCTGAATTGCCAGTCTGGTGTTGGAATGGTCTGATCTTTTGGTGCTGGAAATAAAGACATGTTTACAGCTAGTTCTTTTTTTTTAAATAAACAAGTCTCACAATAAACACTTTTTTCCTTTAAAACATCTCTTCATTTTGTGTTGATATAATTAGGCAATTAACAGTAATCCATTCATCAGGCATATACAGTTAGGTCTGTTACAATACAATACATATACAGTTAGTACTGCTATTGATATTGTAGCTTATCAGCACATTTTTCTGCCCATTTTCCTTCTTGTGGGGCATAGTCCATTCAGAATTTGGCATCTGACACAACACTATGTACTTCAATAATTGAACTGGCTCCAGAAATAGATCAGCCAGGTGCCACCAAAACAGTGACTAGAGAGAATATTTAATCAGACTTTCTTTCCTTCTAAGCCTTAAGGTAAACAGCTGGACTCAAGAAGTTTTCTTTGGGTGAAAACATTTCTGTGGGTGTTCACCATCTATAGAAAAATAACAATACCAAAATACTTTACTTAGTTTCATATTTAGCTCAGCAGCAACAGGAGAGTCCCTGGTCATTCTTATTGCTTGAAAAAGGGTAAATTCGAGTGCCTTAGTTCATACAGGCACTAACCCTGTCACCCTTATGAATGGCACATTCCCTATTCAGTATTTTCACTGCAACAGTGGAATATAAACAACAGAGGCAAAATGATTACAAAAGAGAAAGCAACGAAAAAGGCAGATTGGATTGAGCTTTTACTACTAACTATAACAAAAGACACCATTAAAGTCAGAAAATAAGGAATGAGTAAATCAATGTGGGCAGGCATGTGTTAAACAGAAGAGAATGATTGTTGTGGTGAGTAGGGATATTCAACACCAAGTGCAAAGCATCTCCCAAGTACCCAGGGGTACTTGGGATAAAAGTGGAACTCTGGCTAATAAAAATGTTATAGTAAACATCAATTTCCCTGAAATACTGCTTTGACATGGGTATATAAGGATTTCAGGACACTTCATTGAAAATATTGCCTCAGAAGTTTTGCCCTCAATCACTAGCCTTAACAGAAGACCTATCTATCAAATATGATAAATGATCAAATATGTAAATATGATCTCTGATTCCTTGGAAAATGAGATTAGAGCAAAACCAGGAAAAGGCCCAAACAGCAGTCATCATTTGGTCACGTGTGACAGTGGCAAGGGCCTCGTGTGCCAAAGCCTGCAAGCACAGGGGAGGAGAGCCACAGCACCACTTTCCCTGGCATGGGATCCAAGGGAGACACCCAGGGGTGTCCCTCATGGTGTCCTTGGTGGAGCTGCAGTGAGATTGGCATGGCTGGGTGGCACTGGCTGGGGTCTGGCTCAGGTGTGGGGAGCACAGGGCCCAGAGGAGATTTTGAACAGGCAGGAGATTGGCCAGTCAGCCTCCACAGCCTGAATTTAACTACTCACTGTGGAAACTGCAAATGTGCACCAAGGAAGATGGCACCAAAGAGGGATCACTTCTAAGGGAGGTTTTCAAACAACTTAAATAACACTGGAAAAGGATGGTGTAAAGATAACAGTGTCTTTGAAACACAGCAGAGACTCAGTAGTGGTTTCCAGGATTTTGTGTGTAAGTTCATGTTGAATCCAGCTGGGAGAAGGATGCCACTGTCATGTTACAAACACTTTTCATCCTCTCCCCACAGCCTCCCCAAAACGTTGTGGAAAACTGACCAACAGAAAAATTACACACAAGTTTCCATGCAGGAGTCAGAAGAGGAGCAGATTTGCTTTATTTCTACTTCCTACCAAAAGCAAGTGTTTTTTTTTCTTAAAAAGGCACGTTCTCTACTTTGCAAAAAGTATGATTGAGAAAATAAAGTGTTAATTAAAATTATTTGTAATTAATATTAGTATATTATCTACATAGATTAACATTTTATTTGAGGTATTATTTTTCTTCCTGTTTCTGGTGGGCCCAGCTCATTGCAACTGCAATTATCATTTCCTATTCAACAGAAAATGACACTGGGGGGAAGTGCCTTCTAAGCAGTTCAGAATATAAAGAATCATTTTGCTTTAAAAAGGTTGTCAAAATTCTTTCACCCTGATATATATCCACCTGCATATGCAAGAGTAAGCATAAACATTAGGTTGTGGAATTCAATCAATTTTCTATTCTCAGCAGAGAAGCACTGCTGATTTCCAAATGCATATGTTTTAAGATTATGAGATACTTTATTAACTTTCAGTGCCTCTGAAATCAGTGTGGTAGTGTAAGGTAAAAGTTAATACTCTTCTTTACCCCAGTTTCTTACCATTTCTGGTGTGGGGGCTTTTTGAGACCCATAAAATCAACCAATACTTCAGAAAATTCTAATCTATAATAAACAGGAATCCTTTTCCCCAACATGCAGCTCTGCATCTACTTCTTTCCCCTCCCCCTCTTATTTTTTCTTTTGACATAAAGATGCATGAAACAATCAGGGAAAATCACAAGTGCTTTGGGACACAACAATTCAAATGATGCAGCCTGACTGGGAAAAAGGGAACGAAATAGAACAGCTCTCACAAACAAAAAACCCAAACAAAACAAAATAAAACCAGGCCCCATTAAGGCTTTGTTTGAGCAGCTAAAATATGAGCCCTGGGACATGAGACAAGAATTTACCTTTTCAGACACAACTAGAACCCAAATCTTTATACAGCTATTATGAGGCATAATTTTATTTCATTTTTTTAAGACCAAAAGTAATATAGACAGTTTATAAAGCAAACTTCAGTGCTGAAATTCAGCTTAGTTGAATAAATGCTGTCCAGTAATCAATTCTGGGTTTTAAAAGTCTTCTACAATTATTAGTAACCAAAGCTGTGTTGGTATCTTCATGAAAGCAATGGGAATTCGCACTGGATTAAACTATAATCCACTACACCTAACAATCAAATCAGCAACACCTTTACTTCTCAACCAGGACCTCTCCCTGTGAACTTTTGGGATTAGTAGGTGATTTGGGCTTTCCTCCAGTGGCCTCTTACTTTATATTTGGTTGTTACCACTCATCCAATGTGATAATTATCTCAGTAATTGAATTTCTTCCTGAATTGCATTATTCTATGCAAACCAAGCAGAGTTCCTCCAGCAATTACCCTAGAGAAAAAGGGATTGTGTTGGACTGTCTTCAGCTGAGTCTTCAGCAATTTCAAAGTCAACATCCTTCTTAGTTCCTGAAATATCTATCTCATGCTCTTTTAATTCCACATTTACATGGACACTGAGATAACCCACTGGTTTGTGCAGCACTGCTCATGTCATTAAAACTATTGCTTCCTTTTGCAAAAAAATTAGGTCACTTCCTATACTCCCAAACATATTGCCCGGAAAGAATTTCTTCTCCCACTTAGTTTCCCTATTTCCTTAGAAAGATAGAAAAAAGGCTGAGGGGGCTCAAGGAAGTCTGCATATGCAGAGTATATTGAGAATCAGGTAAATTGAGGAAAATAAATAAATCATTGCTGATTTGATGATGCTAAATAAATCATGATTTCTAGAAGATCAAAATGAAATTCCAGCTGTTCTATCTGCCCTGCTGCTGCTGAGTTTTCCCCCAAAACACAAATTCAAGATTTCCAGGATTCCTGCTGTGTAGAAGATCTCTACTTTGAAAGAGAATAAAACAAAGAAAAGCAGTTTCCCTCTGGGAGATGCAGAGATGCCTTTCTAGGGTTGATCCAAAGTTTTTCTTTGTTTGTGTCCAATGAATTTTAATCCACACTTCGATGACATCTAACAGGCAAATTTAAAAGAGAGAAACTACAAGCTGCAGCCCTATGATTATTCATGGGAATCTGGGAAAAAAACCTTCGGTATTTTCATGTGCATGCCTAATGCTGCTGGCTCTATAAACAAAGGCTTAGCATTAAAAACACAGTAGCAGTTGTCTACAATGTGAGGTAGGAGGAGAGTGGCATGGCAGAATAAGCAGGCACCCATCAGTATTTGAAGGACACCAGAGGTAAAAAACAATGGTATTAATTGGAAGGGAAAGGATACTGAAGTAGTTTTAAATCAATTTCATCTAAAGGACAGAATTATTTCAGTGTGGTTTTAACAGCAAGGGCTGACAGCCCCTTTGTGCGTGACCCTGCCCAAATTTTTTGGGCAGCTGCATGGAACATACACTTGGGTTTAACTCACATTAAGAAAGAGGGATCTCTTAAAAATGAAAGCAATTTTTCCTTCCTGATCACTCACTCTGATTTTTATTTTTATGCTTTCTTCCTTCTCTCCTTCCCTGACTGGGTCATTGTTTCATCTAACAACAATAAAAATAACAACAATAAAATGTGGCTTTGATTGCACGCAAGGAAACCGGGGGAGGGCTAAGGTATGAAAAGTCCCAGTTGTTAAAGGGAGCTCTGTTGAAGCATCCTTCTAAGACACAGAAAGGTCTTATTATCAATAACACTTCCTGTTCTTAGTTTCTTTACTTTCTTAAAAAGGTTTGTATAACTGATTTTGAGGCTTCTTGGGTTTGTTCGGGTTTTTTGTTTGTTTGTTTTAATTTTTTTCTGATGTTTTGGTTTGGTTTTGTTGTTGTTGTTTGTTTAAGAGGGTGTTAAAACCAGAGTCATCTGCTGAGATGACTCAGTTTATTTGGCATATTCCAACACCTGTCTGGAAGATTCTGTACTTCTACAGAAAGGGGGATGAAAAAGTGAGGTGTAAACTCGAGATCAAAAGCTGAGTGTCCAAACATAGGTTAAACAGCCCACCTTAGTGCTCTGACATTCAAAGGCTTAGCTGGGGAATTCACCTCTTATTTGTAAGCCAGGTGATTTAAGCATCTGTGTACTTTAAAATACTCACTAATGCTTTACTAAAATGTCATCAATATTCCTGCTTTTGTCTTATTTAATTTCATTCCCCTTGTCTAAGTGTGCTTTTTATTTTAAAAAACATTCAATTACTGTCTTCAGATTATTTTTTACTATGCAATAGAAGAAGCTTTATAAGTGAAATGATAATGCAACTGTGCAGAGGTTTTTTGTGTGCACTCCTGAGGATGTAAAAAAGGTCAGGATCCTAACATTCCTCTAAGGATGGGGTTTAACCCAGGACTCTGCTTCACAGCCGGACCTGGCTATCTGCAGCTGAAAGAAGTGCTTTTCATTCAAAAGCAAATGTGTTAATGACATTACACAAACACAGGTATCTGAAATTGTACATATGGGTGTCATTCTGTTGTTCCCATCGTGTGCCAGCACAAACTTTATAGGAAAGGCACTACACTGAGCCCAGCCCTGGGCAAAGAGCTCCACAGCACTGATCCACTTGGGCTCTGCACTGATGGGCCCATGAGTGAAGCAGCAAAACCCTGAGAAACTGCCAGGAGCTGGAGAGCAGAAAGGAGGTGATGAGAAATATCCTGGTGAAGTTTTCAACAGAGAGAGTGAGAACAGACAAGGGAAAAATAAAAAAACAAAACCAAAACAAATGTTGGGAGCTGCTTGAGCAAATGAGGCCGAGATGTTTTTCTCCTTTCCTCCACACAAAGAGAGGAACATTGTTTAAATATCATAAAAGGAAGAAAGGATAACAAGGTATTTCAGAATTCATTCTTGATATTTTTTTATTGCTGATAACCGTGTTTTCATGCTCTTTCAGTGTGCAATATTAAAATAGCATATATTTCAGATATTTTTCTCACTTTCAGACTCAATGTGAATGATTAATAATAAAATTAGAAAGAAGAGATGGCAAGAAAGTATGAGGAAATACAAGACTTAGACAAAGATTGGTCTTCCAAAGAAAGCCTGTATCAGAAATACTAGTTTAGTTCACTACAGGGTTTTCCATATCTGTATTTCTCACGAAAAGATGCAAGAAGGCAAAATAGAAGCTAACCAAGCCATTCCAATGCTGCAAACATGCAAATGCAGCACCAGTGACACTATGCTGAAGAACAACAAAAGTCTTACTGCTACTGTGCAGTTGTACAATATCCAATCTAATAGAGGGATAACTTTCAATACCTATGGGTTTTTTTACTGCAAGAACTGTTGAGAATGTTAATAATTTACAGCATTCATCTTGGTATCCTTATCCTCTACATTACTCTTCAGGCTGAAAACATCTCTGATATTTTGAGAGCAAACACTGTTAGTCAAAGGACTTAAAAAGAAAAAAAAATCCCACTAGCTTTCATCCAGTATTTACCTAGTCCCAACTAGCACAAAGTTTCAGAGGCAACTCTCAGTGGCAATGGTGACACAATTCTGCATTTTGCACTATCTCAGAAAGAAGATATGGTTTACATTTTGCTCTTACAAGCCCTAAGGCAATCTAGGTCCAGTGCATACCTTTGTGTATCAGGAGACAGCCAAGACCCAAGCATGCTGCAGCATGAACTGCTCCCTGCCACTGCCTGTGCACAACATTTCACCTCGGTTAGAATGGTTACACTTGCTGAACATCTCCTCCTGCATCTAAGCTTTACCAGCTTTCACATTTTGACAAAAGTGGCTTGAAAAAGTATTTCCTTGAACGTACAGCTTAGGTTTAGTACTCTGCACCTCAGCTTGCCCCTAAATGTTTGATTCAGTTAAATCCAACACAGGACATGATCTACATTATCCAAGTGAATGGATGAACACTTGCTGAGAACACTTATTCTTCTAGAAATTCAGACAACCCATTTCAAGGGGTTTCCAATATTTGACATGACAGAAAATTCATGAGTGAACTTGATTTCATTAGATTTACATAATTTGGAAGCTAATGATTAGATGAACAGCATTATAAATCTTTAGTGCTACACACGCCTTTAAAACATTACATGGACCCTATTTCTGATGGGAGTCCATTATTGTCTATTACATCCTGTTGTTGCCTTCCTTTCTATATATATATTTAAAAATCCTTCTCTATCATGCTCATGATTTCTTCTCCTTTGTAGGTCTGAGTTCCTGCTTACCCATGTCTGTTGGATTACCCCCTCAGATTTTTCATTGCATGCCTTTTCCTTTCTGCCCACCCACCCTTTTCCCTTTTCATTTATGCCACTTACAGTTTTGATGTCTACTTGTGTTCCTCCTGATCTCAGCATGCATTCCCTTTCTGATGTCTCCCTTCTGTCTTTACTCTGTCCTCTTAGAAAGATTCAGTGAACTGGAGTTGTGGCTGCATCTTTAACTCGGCAGGGAACTACAGAGCACTGAATCAGAATACATTCCCAATTAATTATCACACATATGGCTCCTATTCAATTAGCCTCAATTTGTTTTATTGACTGCCAGGGGCAAAAATTTGAGAAAAAGAGATGTTACCAGTTAAAGAGAGACTGCCAAACACTTAAACTACATCTCTGAATTTCGTATAGCCTCCCTTGAGTGTGAAACTCCAGGCAACTCAGAAAACACTTATTTTAATATCAAACCTACTTGATTAAAGGTGCCTAGCTTCTCTTGCCCATCCTTTCTCACATTTTCCCAGCTTGGTGTGACTCCACAGCTGGAGTCAAGTGATGAGGTGAGGGCTGGGCTGGAGAGGAGGTGTGCACAGCTCTGTGCCACAGCAGGCAGCCAAAGGGCACTCATGGCCACTTGCTCTAGGGGAGATCACAGCTCAAGACACTGAAGGGAAGGGAGTTTCTAGCAGGGCTTCTTTAAGCTTGAGGCTGTACCTGAAGCAACACCCTCCAAACCTGAATGCTGTGGTGACAAAGCTGTGGGCTTTGTCACTCTGCAAAGCTCTACACTGAAAGAAATGAAAGACTCCCAAACCTGCCAAGTGTTGCAGGAACAGGCCCATGGGCAATACTGGTGGCGTGCAAGACAGAGTGGTTACACACGACAGCAGGGAGCAGACAGGGAAGGGTCTTGAGAAGACAGTCAGATGAATAAGCCTAATGAGTAACATGTAATTTCAGAGAGCTCATGAAGAACTAAGGCTGAAGTACCCACAAAGATGTTCTTTGTTCTTCAAACGTTTTGGTTTTCTTTATTCTCTCCTCCAGTGCCAGAACCATGGCCAAAAATGCCCCTGGAGAACAGGGCATAACTTCCCAAAGATCAGTTTATACTCATTGTTTAAAGAGAGGAGCATGTTTTTCCAAAAAAAAAAAAAAAAAAAAAAAAATCACCTCTATTGGGAACTCTGCCAACCTTAAGAGAAGAGAAACAAAGGAAGAATGGCAGCAGCTTGCTAATATTTCAGCTTTTTTTACCACTGCCAGCCAGGGACTGACATTTACAACTGCATCAATGCTATACTCAAGGATACCAAGGGAGGCCTAAGCAAACCTCAGTATAGGCTGTAGTATACCAGTACAGGCTGGGCTCTCACAGAACTAAGCACCTTTGAAATTTCCAGAAAGACTGGGAAGTTTACAAATTCACCAAATTCTATATGCTTTGTTAATAGGATTGATAAGCTCTTCTGATTTGGAGGCAACACCCAAAACTTAAGGCCAAACACAGCTCATTTATTGGTCCTATTTGTTTGGACTTGTAAGTCCCATGCACTAATAAGCACCCATTTCAGGTTTATCTGCATGCTGGTATTTATTTATACTATTTTGAAGAGTTCTAAATTAACTCAACTCCCAATAAAAGCCTGGAGGAGCCCTGAGGCCAACTCAGTGAAGACCTCTCGTAGAAGAACCACAGTCACCAAATGGACCAGCATTCATCAGTGAGTAATAGCTGTGAACAAAGGCACTGGAACATCAGTTCATTTTAGAGCAAACAGAAATACAGTGCTTCTTTCTGGTCAGTTCATAAAAACAGGATAGAAATAGAGGCAGTCAGAGAGAAACACAAAAAATTTGCAGAGAAAGCAGTTTGGAGGAAACTAAAATAACTGCAATGAACAGTAACACTCAAGGCAACAACGTGCCTTTCAGACCAGGTAGCTGGAAATATTCAAGGAAGTTTGAACCCTAAGTAAGTTTGAACTCTAAGTAGGGCAGTGACAGTAGTTAGAACATAACACATGAGATGATATTTATGAAATAAGGCAAATATTATCTCCTGTCATTTAGGGGGGGGAAAAGCTGAAGTTATCCTATTCACTATAAATTAAAATCCAAACCATTACTGAGTTACAAACATCTGCTGCAGTTGTTCCTCTGTAAACATCACTACTATGGAGGTCTAAAAACATGTGAAAATCAAACAAGACAGAAGGAAAAAGAATAAGAAAAAAAGAAATCCAGTCTTAAAAAGAACAGCTTGAAAGGTCTGAGTGTGCAGATCCCAAACAAGGCCCATGGACAGTTACGGGTGAATGACATTTTGTGTTTGGAGCAGGGGTTTTAACAGCTGTAACACATGAGCAGACTCACAGGGAAAGCAGAGGCACCAGCATGTGTTAAAAATAAGCACTTGAAAGTGGAAGGCCTGTTATTTTACGGGGAAAAAGGGGGGGAGCAGACAGGTACTTTTCACAGCTCCTTTTCCCACACATGTGCATAATGTGGGGTCAACCAGAATTATGTGTACACTGGGAAAACTCTTCCCATTCCACCTGCAGGCTGTCTGTGATGGGCAGGTTAAGTGAGCTGGCAGGAAAAAAAGAAGAAAAAGCCATCTGCACTATATCTGAAGCAGGGCAGGTTTTCCTTGCCCTCCATTCCCAGCTGCGTTAACCCTACAGGTGGTTATTTTCCAGACCACAATGACTGGAACAATAACACAGTGATACACTTTTTAAAGAGATGGAGGAAAGCAATGCTTGCTCACATAGTCCCAAACACAGAGAGGCATCCTGTAATGCCAGTCTGAGATAACTGGCAATTTAATCACAGCCTCTTTAGAGACACCTAATTAATTCAGTTACACCGCACTGTAATTCATTCAAGGCGCTTCAAAGCAAATGCAAGCTGTGCCTTACCCAAAAATAGGCACTGAACCAGAAGAATAGGAACAGGAAGGTACAGGAGAGACAAGCAGCTTGTAAACAGCAAAATCTCCACATTCCTGGTGGCAGTTTGCTGTTTGTGGGGACAAGTCACAGCTGCAGCAGAGAACAAACAGGCTGCTCCATGTGATCCAGCTGTTAGACCCACTGGGGAATAAAAGTAAACTTCCTCCTCTGTTCTGTCATTGTCATATCCAAGATACAAAGGAAGATAAGAGGAAGGGAGGAGAAGGACAGAGTCAGGCCACAGTGTGACAAAGTATTGGAGAAAAAAAGCAAAAGCAGAGGAATTGAACAATAGTGTTTGGACAAACGCTTCATGCTTTAGTGTCTATACATTAAACAAGATTTACTGCTATTTCCTTTTCTCTCTCTGACATCTACAGCCTAATCATTCCAACAGCTGTGAAAATAGGGACTAAAAGAGCAGTCTTCAAACTGGGAAGCGGGACCAAGGCCAATGGCTGGACAAAACCAGTGTCACAGCAAACCTTCCTTTGTCAAAACACAAACCCAAAAATAACAGAGAGAGAGAAGGAAAAATTCTCATAGTTGAACTCCCACAAGGTAACGAGCTCATGAGCAGCAGCCCAGCTTCTCATTTTACACCCCTCTCTTTTCAACAACAAAGGCAGCAAAAGCTGCAAAACTATGATTGCAAGAGTTCTTCTTTCTCATTAACTTTCCTTATTTTTTCTTCTTCTTTCTCATCCTTCCCTTCCCCTCTGAAGGATCCCTGACCTCAGTGATGTATTGGTGTGGTAGACTCTGCCTGCAGTGAGTACCAAAGGTCACACTCAAAACAAACAGCATCTGCTGACTGCAGGGAAGAACACCCATGCTCTGTGCACACACCACAAGAGCCCAAACAGGCACAGCATGAGCCCTGAATTTTGAAGAGCCTGTTAGGAATTTCACAGTTTGCTTACTATCAAAATGAATCTCTTTTTCTTTTTTTACCCACTTGAGTCCTTCAGCTCCTTGAAAAAACAAAAAACACCATTTTAATTCTCCAAGACTTCCAGCTCCAGCTTGAATCATCTAAAATAGAAGAAGCTCAGTCAGAGAAACCTGAGGATTCAAGCTCCTCTTTAGCCAGCAGCAAAAGTGGAGCTAAAAGACACCTAGAAACACAAGATACATTTATGTGCACTCAGAAAACACCAGGTAAGGACAAACAAACCAGCATTTTAAGGAACAGATGGATCAGTTGCTCAGCACTCACACTGCTGGCCTAGTAGCCCTGTTCTATTAATAAACATGGTACTCTGTACTTGCTAAAGTTCAAAATTTCAACTTTGGGTTCACTCTACCAAAAATGAACTGGATCTTTTTTCCCTCATCTAATTTCAGGCTGTTGGCCCAAAAGAGTTGCAAAAAAATTTCCTCCTGAAGAGAAACAGCAGTGAAGTTTGCTTGACAACAGAAAAGTGTGCAAATACTGATTATAATCAGTACAGAAATGACAACCTAAGAAAGCAATCTAATTTATGACTTGAAAAAAAAACAATTTTGATACTTAGACTGCTTGTCAAAGTTGCTTTCAGTTATTTCAATTATTATGCCATTTTTTATTATATATTAAAAAAACAACCTTGGAACTGACAATACCTGACTGCATGTAAGTGTAAATGAATTATTTGTAGCTAATATGTGATAATTTAACATGGCCATCAATACAGCAAAAAATTGTTTGAAAACGAGTATGTGAAGCAAGCTGTAAAAAAAAGCTATATAAAGTACATTGAAGGCAGCTTTCCCCTGGGCAAGGCTCCTGTCAACAAGCAGTGAGTATAGAAACAGCCAAAAAAATCTCCAAGAGCTCCTGCTTTGTATGCACACAGAGAACACTGCAGAGAACCTGTGACTTTCCACAAATACCCTGAGCTGAACTTGGAGAAAGCATCAATGCACTCCAAAAAAGAAATCTGTACAGCAACATCTGTTTGTTCTGTTTTGTCTTATACAACCTTAAAATTTAGTGCACATCTGGCTGTAAGAACTGCAGCCCAAAGACAGGCAGATGTGCAGGAGCCAGAACAACTTTCCATTCTAGCTCAAGCTCCTGATCCTTTCTAACTCCACAGCTCAAAAAGAAAGCAATTATGCTACCCCTTGAAATTTTTACATATTGAAAGGGCAAAATTTTAAGCAATAAGGCAAGGCCCAATCAGTTCATTCAACTATTTGAAGTATTTAATAGAAAATTTCCTTATTCCTAATATAAAATTGCTCCCCTTTGTTGCCTTTTTCTGTCTTTTCACAGGGTATTTTTAATAAACCAGGAGTTTTTCAGTCCAACTCTCACTCATTCTGATTAGTTCCTCATGTGAAATGGAAGTAAGGAAAAGGAGAATTAGAAGTACTAGAGACAAAATGAATACAATTTTAGGAGGAGTCATTCCATGTACATATTCTGAGATGCCACGGGTTCAGGCAAAGACTTACTTTACTTCGATGACAAACCTGAACCTTCTACAAGGCTGTTTTCTACTTCTGAAAGGCTTCCAAGAGGCAAGGTTGTGTTATTTGTTTTAAGTGAGGTCACAGAAGGTACATCAGAATTTCTAACAAGCACCAAAACACAAGTTTTTACAAAGAATAATGTAAGCCTTCTGGTTGAAGACAAAGTTGTAGTTGCTGCTTATTTTGAAAGGACAAGCAGTGGTGAATTAAAGTATTAAAAGGGTTTAGTTTTCTGCACTTGAGGTTTTACAGTTTATGGATAAAATAATTACCTTGCTTTGCAAAACTATTAGCATCAAGTTCTTTGCTTCCCTTAGTGGGAATCACAGATGGTCACTACTGATGAAAACAAGTCACACACACCTCCTTTTTAAAGTATTGAGTCTCAACCATTTTTAGTTACTTCCTGTGAATATCTCCTGTTCATTTTGTATGAAAAGATTAGGCAAACCAAAAGCAAATATAAATGACCCCCCCTTTTTCCCTTGACAATAACCTAAAGACTTGACACACCCTAACTACATGGCAGTGATGTGCCTTCAAGAGGGGTTGGTTCTCTTAAAGAGTTGAAAGAAAGGGAAAAGTTGGTTCTCTAGAGTTGCAAGAAGAGCTGAAAGAGTCCCTAGAAAGGGAACTGCATGCCTTCAAAATGCTCTGGTTGAAGTAAAATGCAGCAGATGGTAAAATCCCAACTTCCTACTTAGTATTGTTCAAAGTTTCTGTCCAGAAATGTATAGCTGTCTGTGGGATTAGTGGTAGCTTCCTGCCTTTCCATAACTGCCCTCCACTTCACTCTCTTGAAAGAATTAAACTGCTGACCCAGTAAAAAAGATGTGAGAGAGAATTCTGTTAAGATCTAGTCCCAGTGTACAAAACTCAGTTCCCCTCAAAAGGTTTCCACAAATCTCATCACATTCAGAAACGAATACAAAGCCTCCTTATATAACTTGGCTTTGTCTGACTAATTTCTTTATAGATGAGTACATATTCATGCACTGACACAAGTCAAAATGCAACAAAAGAAAACCCTTCAAACTAAGATACACCAAGACAAGAGGTGTGGTTAGTGTGTGGCCCTTCTCACTGGCGAGGCCAAGCCCAGACTCAGCCAATGCAATTTTCCCTTTCTATCACAGTTGTGCAGCTGCAGAGTTACCTGCTGCATCCCAGAGGGTAGCATTTAATCAGCCTAGTTAGTACAAAATGTATTTATGCAGTCTGACTGCTAGTGCCAAAGGCTTCACAGATTTATTTGCTAGCACTAGATAGCAAGACAAAAAAGGCTGACAACTGGGAGTTTTACTGCTTTTTTCTTTTTCACAGCTTCGTTACTGTGTGTCTGTACAACAAATGCAACATGACGCCTCATCTGTAACACACTGATAATTGCTTAAATACATTTTCAGAAATAGCCAAATAACCATGGGAAAGTAAAACACCAGAAACAAGATTCAAAGATTAACCTCTCATGCTCTAATTTAAGGATTATCTTTGGAAACAAAAAATACCACCAGAAATGAAACTAATGAGAGCAAAACCTTTACAAATAACAAAGGTAGACATTTGTGAATAATCTTACTTGTAGTTTTTTTCCCAGAACTTGACTGGTCGTGCGTACGATGCGATGAAGATGACACTGCCCAGAAATGGACTGAGTGGTGTAGAAAAGACTGAAGCGGCCAGAGTTTGAAAAAAAAGCATAGCAGAGTCTGAAAACTGCAAGTTAAGGTAACATGGAAAGGGAGGAAGGCAGGCAGTGCCAAATCAGCCATTACCAGCATGTAGTAAGTGGCTCTTCAATGCTACAGTTTCATTATGGGGGTGACCCTGCCTAATCCCTGCCCGAGGACAGATGCTAGGCATAGGCAGTGCAGCAAACACCCTTTTCCAGCTACCTAAGCTACCTTCTGTAACATAGAAGTGCCTTTCCAGAGTCTGACACAGAGTTCAAAACACACACACACGAGGAAAAAACCAATCTCTTGAAAATTATTTGTTCTCCACACCGGAGTCTTGCTTTCACTGTGTCCAGTGTTCCATTCTGTGGGCTTCTGCTTGTTTTGGAACGACCCTGTATGTGGAGAAACTATGCCTCTTTGATCCAACCTGCTGGTTCAAAGTCATGTTTTCACATTGATTCTTACTAAGAATTTACTATTCCAAAGCTAAAAAATGTTCAGCATTTCAGACTTTTTGAAATATATAAGAAATGAGAAGGTGAGGACAGGGGAGTAGTAAGTATCACACATAAACATCATAATGAATGCCTGAATCCATAGTTTACTTCAAATGTAAAGTCATATTTCAGGTTGCTGGAAAGCAAGTTAGGAGATGGATAAGGATACTGAAAAAGATGCAACTTAAAAGGAACATAAATAAATGCAACCAAATAAAATGTTAGGCTTAAATTCTTCATTAATTCATACCACATCCATGAAATTTTAGGAAAAATACTTTCAAACTGGTATAAGAGACCAGCTGTCATTCCTTACATCACTCTTGGGAGGGAGGTGCAAAGTAAAGAAGCCATGAACTAAAGGAATCACTATCAATGGACAGTGATCAAGCACATCTCAATCTAAATTTCAGGTAAAATCACCCAATAACCAGAATTTTTTTAGCTTACTCTCTTATAGCAAAATACTGTACATGCGTCCCACAATCCCTGAGACTTCACAAAAAGCCCACTTAAACAAAAGTAGCATCATTCTTGGTACAGCATTTCCATAAAACTGCTAGTTAGCCAGGCTTTAAAAGCCATTTGCAAAATCTAGAAACAAATATTTGCCAAAAAATACCTTTCAAATCTCTCAAACTTACTAAAAGACAGTGATCTGGAACAGTGTGTTTGTGCTTTCAGAGAGACTGAAAAATGAGCTGCCCTGAGAGTATAAAGTTTTAAAAAGTGACACAGAGCACAGAGCAAAAAGCAAGTGCATCAGAAAAGTTGAACTGTCACATTACAGTGCAGTCATAACCAAGCACTGGCTGTGAAAGATGAACAAGTATTTACCAGTGTCAGATAAGGGAAGGAGGCATGGGAGCTGAAGAGAGGAAGAGAGAACAAAGAGGACAGATAAGGGCAGCAAACCAAGTTTTTTAAAGTTGGTACTAATGTAATGATTGATTTAAAAATTGCCACCATCATGAGCTGAGACATTTCACACACCACTGTGAACTGTTTGTGTCTTAGACATAATCAGAAGCAACGGGGGGTTTTTTATCAGGAGACATAATGCTCTACTAAATGGACAGTAGAAGACACTACCCATTGGATTTGTGAAAAGTGATTTTAACTGTTTCACATCTCTAAGCATGTCATGAGAGGAAGCGACAGCATCTGACTCTTACATATATGTAACGAGTGCAGTGGGCAATTATCTGTCACAGGGGTATTTTTATTTGAGGACAGCCAATTTGTCTGTATTATGTCATTATTTATTTACTTTAAATACCAATGCTTTATTTATGTCTAAATAAAAAAGAAGTGTCAAAAACTTACAGGCATACTCTCTTACACTGACCTTTAACCTGACCCAAGCTAGGTTTCCTGTGTACCATCTTTGTTAGGTTACACTGTCTAGAAGCAGAACTTGTTTCTTTGTGAATAATGGATTTTCTTTCTAACATGGCCAAAATCAAATTTTGAGATCAAAAACCCCAAAGCTAAAAACTCTTCAGCATTAAATAAAACATTGCCTTTGAGGATTAATTCTTGCAATTTAAAACTCTGTTTAAATTCAAACCAGCTTCAAAACAAGTAAGTGAAAGACTGACATTTTGAAAATCTTCCATCCTCTTCTTTTAACACAAAACTATGTAGTAAGGCCAGCTCAAGTCCTCTGTTTCTCAAAATCCACATTTTTACCTGCAAGTCCCTTCCAGGCACACAACCACTTAGAGGATGGGAAAACTGACTGTCACAGGGCTCTGCTTTCTGATGTTAGAGCGTTAACCCTGAAACAACCAAAGCAGAAACTCTCCCAAACAGGATAATCTCAACTACAAACTCTTTTTCTTCCCCTCAAATTTCACTATTCCCTTTTTAGGTTAAATCTGCCTTTGAACCACAAACTACACTGACTTTCTCAGCATGCTGATATTTATAGATGCATAACCTCATCTTACCCACTTAAATGCTAGGAAGTTGCAGATCTATCCTCAAGTCTGAAGCCCATTCCTGTTCCTGGTATTTTAGAATTAAGAGGGACTTTGAAGGGTCACCTATTCCATCTAGCAGCCACAAGCAGGATCAGCTAAACCTATATGACTCCTGATAGACATTCACTAAAAATCCTGAAGATTTCTAATGGTGGAGACTCTACAACCTCCACCAGGCAAAGCTCCACACATGTTCCCTTCATGCTGCACTCCAAGGCATTAAAGTGTGCTGAACTACTCATGTCACTGAGCTCTGCAGCAAAAGTTCACCCAGGCACTTCCAAATTTAAAAATTTACATCCTGTTTGCAGAACTGATTGAAGCAATTAAGAGTCACAAATAATTAACTCTGTAAAGAAATGGCAGGTTTAGTACCTCTGTAAACTGCAACATGCATTCATCATTACTGTTTGCAGGGTTATGATAACAACAAATAAAATTACCATGTAAAGAGGCAGAGTTATTGCTGTTGTGGGAATATTAACTTCAGCATTTAACCAGTATCTTAATTGCAGCACTGCCTTAGAAGACAGATTTGCATTTACAAAGCATACTATAAATACAAATAATAAAAAGCTAGCCTAGATCACTTTAGCAATAACTCTGTAAATAAACAAAACTCTGGTTTAACTACTTTCCAGTTTGCAAAATTTAATTGGTAATTTTATGAAGAGCAAAGTTACCACTGCAGAAAATATTTGTGACCAAAGGGAAACTTGTTATAATGCAATCTTAGTTCTTAAATGTTTTGCTAAATAAATTCATATACATTTCCCCAACAGAAATGAAAATATTTTTTTTATTGTGAAATTCTGGAAGGATTTGCTATGAATAAACTAAACCTCTTAGGACAGATCACTCTTTTATAATGCTTTCCTTCTATAAGACGACAATCTAAAACTTTCCCTCTGGGAGTTATTCTCTGTGCACTTCCCTCTCTCTGGGGCTTCCATTTATTCCTCCCATCTAGAAACATAAGCATTGTAACTCAACATCGCTTATGCTTCACAGCAAAGAGCAGACTGAAGAAATCGCTCAAGGGAAAAATCCCCAGCCCTGTGGGATGAAAGGGACAAAGACTTAAATGCATATATGTAACAAACAGTACAAAGGGAACTCATCAGTAGGTCTGAATTAGAACCACTTCTTCCACAACTTTGGTTAGCAGGGAAGTTAGAAATTAAAAGTTAGTATCTGGTAACGACTTAGATGCCAATATAGTTACATTTGTTCAGTTAAAATGTTTTTCAGGGTTTTTTTTTTTCTGTATCCAATCAAGTTTCTAACTGAATTTGAATATAAATTGAGTAATTTTGGACTAAAAATTCAATATACAGTTTTTAACCGTACAGACAGGTCATTGAACTCTGTGTTTTACTCCCCATATCCATGAACCTGGAGATCACCCTGGAAGAGGCACTAAAACAGACTGCTTCTGAAGAACTGCCTTGATGCTGACAAACATATATAGTTATTCATAAAACAGAGTTGAAAGGTTAAAAAGGAGAATATTCCTCAGCACCCCAATGAAAAAAAATTTACATTAAAATGTAAAAATCCAGCTGCATCTGAAATTGAAAAAAAAATCAGGACAGTTGTAGCAGAAATTGGCTCACTGAAATGAATTTATATCTGACATACCAACTGGAAACAAGTGAGAAAGAAACTAATATTTGAGATCTCAGTCAGCCATAAGCCCTGCAATATGTCTGTCACAACATTTCTTTCTGGATGCATCAAAACTCAGTGCTGAGGACTGGGGAAGTAAGTAATCTGCAGAATGTGGCTGGGTAGGAATAAACACACCAGGTTGAGTCAGAGTTCCAGTTTCCCAGTTTCAGATCCCATGCAGCCAAAAAAAAAAAAAAAAAAGAAACTGTATTTCTCAGATGTTCTACGATTTTCAAATTTTCAACTAAATTACCTAAGAATTTCAAATCTCATTCAAACACTGTATATAAATTGCATACATGAAGAGAAACTTAAAATAAAGCAAAACAAATTTATAAAGGATATGAGGTATTGCAAAGAGCTGAGCGAAAACATGGAACGATGACCCCCAGGCAATCTGCCAGGGAGCAATGTATGTCATGATGAACTGCAACTTCTGCAGTAGGTCCCACAGCTGAAAAATAAAGGAAAAAAAGAAAAACATTGTCACTTTTTAGGCACTGAGATAATTTCAAAACTAGTATCTGAAAGAGACACTTAAAAACTGTGCCCTGGAATAAACATGAAATAAGTTATATTGTATTATTAGCTTTCATAGATATTAAGGTCGAAATTCAGTAAGGCATTAGAGTATATTCTTCATTCAAAATTTAAACTTGCAATGAGGTACATTTTTGACCACCATACTGAGGCAGCTCCCAGATTACCTTTCAGAAGTATGTCTGCTCTAATTAGAAAGTGGGAGAACAGGTTCTGATATTCACTGACTATATATGACCACAAGTCAGACGGATACAGGAGAGGAGACTCCGGGAGAAACTGGATACAGTGAACAGAGAAAGTTCAATGTGTGACACGTGGCTGTGCTCATGGAAATCAGGCTTACTTCTCAAGAGCACAACATTCCCAGTTTTTGACTCAGTGGGAGAAGTTATCATGATGTAAGCATATGCACGGCATTAATCATGAATTGTAGCTGCAGTTTCAAGACCACTGTATAATAAAAAAAGTTGCATAAATATGAGCTTGTATTGTTGTGCAGTGCAAACTGCAAACCATAACGAATTTACTTTTGCTTCCGGTAAATTATGCTTGGTGCTTCAACAGTTCCTGATTCAAGAATGATGTGTACTTTTTCCCTGGAATACATTTCTCCCCCTCTGTCATTTCTCTTGGCATCAGGCCAAAGCAGATCTTGTGTCTCATCTATTGCAGAGTGGGTTCCTGACAAACTGTCAGGAAAGATTTGGCCATCAATAGACATTAGTGCTCAACACACAGGGAAGTTGACAGTAAAACAGGAGTATATGCAATATTGCATGCTCATATAGCAAATATATGCTGAATTTCTTAGAGTATTTTTTTTTTTTGAGTTAGTGAAAAACTAGACTTTGCCAACATCCTGAAAGACACTGAACTGTATCAACACTTGTACATTAAAATGCTTCCAGGGAATGTTCTCAAGCACTGATATTGTGCATATTTTTAAACTGCTAGAAAGGCATCTGGGAAGGTTCTGGTCTGACTCTTCCAAGCAATCTCCAGGAATTCTTTTGAATGAAAACCCTCCATGGTTCATTTCTAGGTGACAATTCCATACCTGCACCTTGCATACAGATTGAGAGAGTTCATCAGCACAGATATAAGCTCCTTAAGTCACCAGCCCCAAAGTCCCACTTGACCATCTGTATCCACAGTGGCAATGCACTTACAGGATGTTTCACTGAGCTTCCCACAGACTGCAGTAAATAATTACATATCAAATGTGAGGGAAGCAAGAATCACTTGTAGCATTGACCTGCTTTGGTCTTCGTGCTACAAAACCATCAGAGAGCAGCTGCTGACTTGGTATAACCAGCGTCACCCTAGCTCCAGCTACAACTAATAAACATTCCAGGTGAGATGCAAGCAGTGATTCACCCACTTTCTTTGTTTTGGCATGACTCAAATTAGGAGCAATACACAAAGTATAGATTACACTTACTTTGCACAGATATACTATTTAAAACCACCAAAGCCCTGATAAAAACAAGTTGTTCCAACCCTTCAGTGCACAGCCTGATTACCCCTACTTAGAGAAACTCATATCTTGCTAACTTTGTTTTCTGTCAAAAATACTGCATGGGACTTGCAGACTGCAGCATTAAAGTAAGCAAGTAAAACTGAACTGAAACTCAAATGGACATTTATGTATTTGAATGTTATTTAGCAGGTTGTGGGGTTGCTTTGTTTCACTTCAGTTTTATTTATCTGAAACATCACAATGAACAGCTGGGAGAAAATTTTTATCTGCAAAAAGATTTAAGTGAAGGGCTGGAAAAAGCTGATGACTTGCATTTGAAACTTCAAAAATTTAAAACTGCAGCACAGCCCAGCAAAGTTCTGCCAGTTACAGATTGACATCACAGAGTCATAAATCACCCTAGCTGTGCTCAAAGCACAGAATTCATCAAAAGGTTCTCAAATCTCAAATAAAACTCAGGTTTTCCATTTGCTAGGAAACCAAATCCAGGAGGACACTCTTCTGGCTCTTTGTTCCAATATATAATTTTCAGTTGTTCTTTAATATTTACACCCTGCAAAAGTTGGCCAATGGAGCCCAGGTTCCCTATTGTATCTAACAAGTCCTACTGCTTCTGCACTCCCCACTGCTTGAACTTGCTGCTGTTTCTTCCAACACTTTCCTCTCAGCTAACACTTCCACAAGACAGGCAAAGGAGCTCATTTCCATTCGAGAACATGAAGCAAGAATGCTTTAGTGAACCTCTCTTGGTTTTTGAAAGCCTTACAACACTGCACTTAAAAGCCTGGAAATGTGTGATTTTCAAGCTACTGCTTTCATTAAGAGTTGTCAAGTGCCTCTATTACCTCTTAAATCCCTGCTTCCAGGGCATGTTCTGCAAAATGCCTTCAGGGTAATATGCCATTAGCATTTTACATCTCTAACTATAATTGCTAAAGGTGATGTCATCCACCAACTACAACCCTGAGATTTAAAAAGGAGGACTTGGCTTTACATTTTCTCTTTTTTATTTTACTAGAACGATCTAAGAAACTGTTTCTCCTTATCAGTTTCATCCAATTTGCAATATGCTTCCTCCTATATCTGATAGGGGAACTCACAGAGCTTTTCTCACAGAAAGAAACTGAAGCTGCTAAAAATCGCCTTTATAAATAGGGGAGACTGAGCTATTCTCTTATTTAAACTGCAACTAGCTGCATTTCAACCTTCAGTAATTTGAAGACATGAGCTAAAGAGAAAAACCTTCATCTCTTTTACATTGTCAGAAACAATACAGAATGAATTTGAAAGAGAGAGAAAAGGCAAAGCCCATCTGGGGCTGAATCTGTTGAGGAAAGTAAAAGGCCACAGAAAGAACTTTTACAGGTGTATTGACAGCAACACACAGACTGGAAAAAATCACATGGACCTGCTGAGGGATTGGGCACGGCACTTGGTGACAAAGAGCACAGGGAAGGGAGAAGTGCTCAATGCCTTCCTTGGCTTGGCTTTACTAGTGACCCTTCAAGCCAGAGGCCCCTGAGAGCTGCGAGGAAGCATGGAGAAATTGAGACACACTACATAGCAAAGGATTAGTTAAAGGCACATCAAACCACACTAGAAAAAAACCACTTCCATGGAACCTGATGGGACACCTCAGCCCTTCCGTGGTTCTGTGAAACACACAAATTATCCCCAGTAGAGAGAACAGTAGAGTTCTGTTTGAATAAGGGTGAGGTGAACAGTGCTAGATACAAAGAGGGAACCTTCTAAAGACAAGGTGAAAAAAAAATAGTCTCTGGTGAATTTAACCCTCTTTTATAACCACTTCCTTAAACATATATAAAAGATTAATTTTTATTTGAGACCTCTACATCCCAGTTTAGAATGATTTATAAAAGAATATTTTTATTAAGCCTTATTAGATCTTCAGTGTTTTCTACAGTTCAATAAGCAGAAACTATTATATGTTTATATACTATTTATAATATATAATTATATATTATGTAGGGGGCATAAAAGTTCTAATATTCCTAGATATATTTATGCATGTGACAGTTTTACACAGTAAACAGTTTTTCAAAGTCTTTGATAAAGACCTTAAATTATCAGCATGTCTGGTGAATTTAAACCAGCACTACCGTCAAGTAAAAGTGCAGAACATGCATCCATCTTTCATGTTTATTTTAGGTGGACACACATTTTACCTTAATCATCTTTAAGCCTTCTATGAGTTCTGAAGCCTCTACATATTTCTGGTGCACCAGTGAGTAATAAACAAAGCAAAGGCAAAGACTCATCTTCCCAGGATTTTCTTTAAATCTGGTTATTCTTACTTAAACAAATTTTATGGAAATTAGATAACATACATAAAAAACTAAAGATTTGTGGAGTCTGAAACATCACTAAAATTGTGCATTCTTTTCTCAGTTTGGTAGATTTTAATAAACTAGGCAGAGGTTAACACCTGAATTTAAATGACTCAGTGTGAGATGGAGACTATGCAATGCTCTCAGCTTCTGGCGGCCCTTCTATGTGTTTGGCATCTGCTGGGATTTTGTGTGGGCAGGCTTCTTGGCAACTCTGGGACTAAATAATGCATAAACATTAACATTTCCTGCTAAGTTTAAATTTTTCTAGGTTTTAAAAAACTGTGTATATATATACACATAGGTTTTAAACCAAAATAATGGTCATATATATAAATATATATAGCTACATGCTCTACATGCAACACAAATTGAGATTAAAAAAGTTAAGTGCAGAAAGAAATTATTTCATTTGAACAGGTATTCTTTATATTCCTCTTTAGATTCTGTGACCTTGAGATGATTTGAATTAAGACTCTGAGAGGAGTATTTACTTCTTCATGTTAAGCTAATTCTGATCAAGTGGAAACTCCAGCTTTCAGAATTAAATTCTAATAACTACTGGTATATTTTTATTTTCTTTTTGGTATGTCAATAAAAATGAATATACATCAAGAGTGAAAAGCTGTAAGTACGCATGTGTTTAAGGACAGAAAATTAAACTTGGTAGAATAATTTTACTCTTGTTCATTGCTTTGCTTTGCAAATCATTGACTTTTGGGTTTTTATTTAACACCATTCAAAACAAACTTCACCTTTGAAATCCTGCAAAACAAGATTTACTGGAAATACTAAAGGTTTTTACTGCTTATGTCTTAAGTCATTGTGATATTCTATGGTATATTTGTACAGCTGTGTTTGAGCCTACAACAAATACTTTCCAGGATGTCTTTACCTGCACATGCTTACAGACACTTGATGCCTTTACATTGTGGGCTTCAAAATTGTTGTCTAATGCAATACATACAAGAAAGAGAATCAAAATATAATAATCAGTCCAAGTCTCTGATATCAAACCTTGGAGGAAAGAATATATTCCTCAAGCACAACATTCAGCACTTAAGTGTGACACTGCACAAAACAGGCATGTGTTAAGCAGTTTGAGCAGCAAGCCTTGAAAGCCTTAAAATTAATGTTAAAGGTTAGCCAGATGTAATTATGGTAAGGATTATGACAATAAGATGATGATAAAGCCTAACAGAGCCCTGGATCTGCTCATGGCAGATCCTGCTTCTTCCTTCATTGTCAGCTGATAGCAAGAGCCCAGGGAAGGAACCTGTGGCATTGTAAAGAAACAGACTCACATATTTGCCCAAGGTGGGCACAAGGTGATCAGGGCATGCCAGCTCAATATGAAGAGGGCCAGACAGGCAAAATAAATCAATGCAGCTGGGAGTGCACTCATCAGCTGCACTGATTCAGGCATTTTCAGCAAAGCCTTCACAGGCATGGATTCTGCCAACACTGTATCTTCCCAGAAATTTCCTTTTTGAAAGGACTGGGCACAGGCAAACCTCATGTAGTTGAACAAAGGCAAGTGAAAGGTCCTGCATCTCGGCTGGGCAAACCCAGGCACAAACACAGGCTGCTCAGAATGGATAAAATGGCAGCCCTGTGAGAAGGACTTGGGGATGGGGGTGGATGAGAGGCTAGACATGACCCAGCCATGAAACCAAACGTGTCCTGGGCTGCATCCAAAGCAACGTGGGCAGCAGGGCCAGGGAGGGGATTCTGCCCCTCTGCTCTGCTCTGATGAGACCCCACCTGGAACCCTGCATCCAGCTCTGGGGTGCCCAGCCCAAGAAAGACCTGAACCCATTAGAGTAGGTCCAGAGGATGGTCAGAGGAATGGAGTGCCTCTCCTATGAAGAAAAGGCTGAGAGAGCTGGGGCTGTTCTGCCTGGTGAAGAGAAGGATCCAGGGAGATTTTAAAGCAGCCTCCAGTACCAAAAGGAGACCTACAAGAGAGCTGGAAAGAGGGGCTTTTTATAGGGGCCTGGAGTGATAGGAGAAGGGGGAATGGTTTTTAACTAAAGGAGATTTAGATAAAGTATTAGGAAGAAATTCTTCACTAGGAGGGTGGTGAGGCACTGGAACAATGCCCAGAGAAGCTGTGGATGGAAGCTGATCCATGGAAGTGTTCAAGGCCAGGCTGGATGGGGCTTTGAGCAACCTGATCCGGTAGAATGTGTCCCTGCCCATAGCAGGGGAGTTGGAACTTGATGATATTTGAAGTCCCTTCCAACCCAAGCCATTCTAACATTCTGCGGTAAAGGTGGACATAAGAAAAAATACCAAGTTTGCACTGAAGTACTCCAGATTTCTCTTTCAGTGCCTGCATCAGAACAGGCCTCTATCAGCATGAATGCACATGGACATAGACCTCAGTGCACACTGAGCCATACTGACCCAGGGAGCCCCAAATGCACTTGCCCCATTCTAGAGAAAATTTAAAAAAAAAAAAAAAAAAAAAAAAAAGAGAAAGAAAATGTAAATTGTAATGTGTAATGAATGAAGTCTGACAAAGAGGTCAGTGACAGAAGGCTGAATGAAAAATCAATTAAACCATTCTTCCAATATTAAGAGGAAACCTGAACTGTACAGTGCCCAAGAGAGTTAAGGAGTCTATGGAAAATACCACTGGGATTATCCTGTCAAATATCAGATGTAGCCTTCGGTATTTTACTCAGCAGAAAGTGTCTTAAAAGGTTTTATATGCCAGATATCAAAAATTGAGGGAGCAGCTGTGAGCCAAGAGGCTAGAGATGATTAAGACATTGGATTTCAGTATGCACAAATGGCAAGGAATGGATTAAAATATGAATTAACGACTTAGACCCAGAAGCTTTGAAGTGAAACATCAGATTTAGAAAAGGGTGAAAAATCAGAAAAGGAAAGGAAAAAGAGTGAGGCTTTTGAATTATAAGTCTCACCTAAATCAATGAGACATGCCAACTAACCAAGAGTTTTATTGCCTTTGTGGCAATAAAAAGATCCAATAGGTTAATTACTTGACTTCAACAAAGCACCAAGAAGGTCAATGCACTTGGCAGCACTTTCTCATAAAATGAAGGAAAACAAGATGACACACAATTTCTTTCCTGTCCAAAGGATTGTGTTGCAGATGTTGAAAGTTAAGCCTGATCAGCAAAGGTCTGCAAGGTTGCCACATTAGCTGGATGGTGGCTGCATTTTTGCAAGGTGCTGCATTAGCTGGATCTACTTTGACAAAGATCATCTTTCATAAACATGTGGTCTTGGATACTATATGAGAAAGAAGTATTCAGAAAGAGAAAAGATTCTTATAAAAATGTGGATTCCTTTTTAGCTGGAAAATGTATTCTGGGAAAGAGGAAAAAATATCAAACAGGGAAATTGTATATTTAAGTGAGCTCAGCAGGAATAAGAGTACTTAGGCAAATAAATTCAGTGTTAATGAAGGCAAATTTAACAAGCTCTGCTTCTTTGATTATTTTTCCTTATGCATGAAGACAAATTCAGAACCCTCAGAAGACTTGATGATAAGAAAATATAAGGTGATTTCATATTTTTGTGTTGCTAATTAGTTCACACACACACACAAATTAGGAGGCCATTAAAGTACCTGACAGTAACATATAAGACAGTGAAAGAGCTAAGTTATACTCCTATACATTTGAAGGTTAATGGCACTTGGGCTTATAATTCCCATTCAAATCTGTGTGGTAGATGAGTGTGTAGGCTAGGGGTGGCTCACTCTTTAAGGCTTAAAGGAAGCTGCACAGATTTGTGAAAAATCCATATTCCAAAGTACAAGTATAATTTCCTAGTTGTGCTGTAGAGATGAAAAAGTTGCTGGTAAGAGCCAGTTTAGCAGCATGCTCCCAGGAGTGAAGGGACTGGCAAGAACCTCCTGCTAGGCTTTTGTAGTAGCCAAGAGCACACTACAGCCAGGAGCATCCACAGCACAGGACAGAGGTTTTTGCTGTCTTTGCTCCTTCAGCTCAACATCAGTTCTGCTTGAGGTTCCAAAAACAGTTCAGGGAGATACTATGACTCCTTTCGACCAGCAAAATTTAGAGGATGCCTGTGGCACTGGATGAAATGGAAAACCATATTTTTAACAGAGCACAGCAAAATAGCTGGGGACAAGTCCTGCCCTGAGCATCCTTGTTAACATTCAGCCAGTTCCAAACTGATATCCCTGCTGTTTGACTGATTTGCATTCACTTCTACTTCATGCCTAAATACTGGTTTATTCTTGAGCAGCTAGTCCAGACACCCCTCAAAGCATCTCACACATCTGCCACAGAAGGCAGTGCTGGGTACATTACTGTTTTACTTTTTGTTTGCTTGTTTTTATCACACTGAAAAAAAATGGACTGGATGAGCTATAATATCACTTAACCATCCATATGCTCCTCCTCTGATAGCTTTTGCATATGTTAGAGCTTTTCTTCAGGTAAATATTATGTCAATAGACAGCAAAAGAATTGAAGAAATGTCCATCTTTTCATCAGTTCCAAATAAACTATTCAAACCATTTAATATTTCCACTTTTTTGGGGTATTTTTTCTTTTTTTTTTTTTTTTACTCTATTACAGGAAAGAGTCTCAGAATTTTTCCTAGTGTTAAAAGTCTAGGAAGAAATCTCCTAAATCCTACTATATATTCTATCTTTGCTATGCCTACGAAGAATATATTCTCCATTTTTTGTGAGTTTCCATTTTCATTTAATATGAACATTCTTATTAATCTTTGCACTGACATTATCTCCTAAAACAGCCAGGGAGAACAACTGGCTCATTTGAAAAGTTTACATGGAGTCATGTAGACCAAGACTGTCTTGATATTCTGGTTTGACTTCCTGCAGAATATACATCAGAGCATTACACCCACACATGCTGAATGAGCAACCACAAACTTTTAAAAGGCCATTCAGCTCTGATTTAAAGATTATAGACAAGAGGAGTTTTGGACAGAAGATCCCCTGGTTGTAGTCAAGGACACAACCTGATCTTGCTACATGGAAAGTCTCAGTTTAAGAAAGATGGAGAAGTCCTGTTTCGCTTGAATTAAAAGCTGCAATCATTCTCAAAAACAAGTAAGAAAATATTTCCTAAATGTTTATCTTGCTGCCTTCCCGAGGCAATTTGAAATACAAAATAGCACACTCTGCATATGCCTAAATCAACATTTAGTGTTTTCACATTCTGTGAATTGTCAAAATGTAAACAGCTAATCATTTTTTTAAAATAATTGAATTAACTGTGTCACATTAGTAAGTCTTATAAAGTTAAAAAGACAAAAAAAAAATCACAGGAATAGAAGTGAGTAGACTCTCTTGTTCTCTGTGTTACCTCAGTGTGGGTGTTTTGGCTAAGAGAGATAAAAATCTGTGAGCAGCAATTCGGACTTCCGTGTCCCAGCTTGCTCAGGGAGCAGTATGCTCATTTGGAGTTTCTGATTTGACTAAATTATATTAAATTAACAGCATAATTGGGAAAACAAGGGAAGCACAATCAGTGATCTATTTAGAAATACTCTACCAAACATTATTAGTAAAGTTTTATTCCATATAACCTGCATCAAGAATGACTAGTGCAGTTGTGAATGTCTGTTGAATTTAGATTCTTTCTTCCCCAGTGCCTAGTAGAAAAAAAAAATATTATCACCATGTTTTGAAAGCATGCAAAGCTTTTTGTGGGGTAAACTTGCTTAAAAACTGCCATCACTATGACTAAGACAGTGCTTCTAGTGTTCCCTAATTAAGAGAGTGGCAAACTGACATTTTCAACGTGCAAACAGAAATCAGTGATGGCTGTGTAATAAACACTGCATAGCTAAAGGTGACAGTAATAGACAGTATTTCAGATTTTGTCTGTATTTTAAAAAATAAGTGCAAACATAAAAATGACTGAAATACAGACAGAATCTATGAAGACCCATAAAGCTTTTAAGAACAAAGGTGGATGCAGCTTGCTTAGAGGCTATAGTATGAAATAAACACACATCATCTTTATCCTCAAGTGATCATATCCTTTACTGAAGTTCCACAATGCTCAGCTAATTAAAGCTCAAATCTTAATTAGGGTAAAGAAAAGTTATGCCCTTTATGATTTGAAATTAAAAGGAATTTAATTGCTATCATCTGCAATGCTATTTTTCATATTGGATCTAATGATCATTGTGAAACTGTGCATGTGCTTTTATAATATAAATAATTCAACCATTTGACTTAGAACTTCTAAATGGAACAAGGACAATTCCACTTGCTGAACTAATGACCTGCAAAATTTCAAATATTGTTAGATATGAAGATGGAAGATTAATGCTAAAACCATATTTTCAAAACATGCCTGCAGTACAGCCTTCAGTCTAGTAGAGCAGTAGTTATTCTAGCAAACATCTCTACTTAATTTAATAAGCATCCTTTGTTATCTCATTCTCACTGCTAACACTAGTCTTTCTACTATAAACAGTAGGTTCAATCTACCCAAGTAATTCTGCAAAAATTGTACTGAAAAGACTTTATATCTCTTTCTCTCAAAAGCATGTAATAATTCACAGCAGTATTTTGTGATATGCTCATGAGGTCATTTTCAAAAGACTTAATAGTGGAACTTTCAATTCTGGGATGATAATTTTTTGATCCTGTAAAGAGGTTTTTAGAGAATGAGCTTTAGGACTAAGAAAGTCATCATTCAGACATGGGACTTAGCAGTGATAAACTTCTCTGGAGACAAAAATTAACCCCTTTCTCTAGGGAACATGGTAAATGGCATAATGGGAGCAATCTCTGCATCGCCTTCGCTGGTTATCTTTCACTCTAAGCTTAGAAGCTTAAAAAATTACTCTAGTCTTGTTTTAGGATCAGAGTGTGGTGGAGGGGGATCTTGTTAAAGCAGAGTTTTGTCTGATCTCTTCTACTCCTCTTCTGCCCTTTCTCCCCAGCCCTTGCTCTCACCCTAGCAGAGAGAAAGCAGAACAGCAGTTCTGAGGGTGAAGGCTTGGAGCAGGTGAAGCTTCTGCTGGAGTGTGAGCCAAGAATTCAGCAAGAAATGTGAGCTCAAGTTAACTCACCAAGCTGTGACACCTTCTTTCTCATCCTCCCTTACAGCAGCACAAACATAAACCAGGAAAAGCATGTAATTTCTCCTTCACTCTTTCCCTAAATGACTAGGAACTCCCAACATAACACCAATTAACTGGAGGTTTTCATAAGAAGCCTGAAATTTCCAGGTGGGCACAGACAGCAGTATGAGCTGGTGCTACTAGCGAAGAAGGGCTAAATATCTCCACAGCACATGCAGCAATCAATATGGAACCATGTCTCTCTTCTGTCACCAACTAAGGGATGATAGCTGGGTCATACTCACACATATAAGTAGGAATATTTTAGAAAAAGAAACCAAGCAAAGAAGTCTGAGAAAAAAACCCAATAAAACAAAGAACAACAAAACCAAACACCTCACTAGAATTACCCCTGGATGAATACTTTCAAATCTTCAGTACTTTGTCATGTTTTCTCAAGGTATCAGTTAAGCCTAATTCTTTCAGTGAAACAGCTTAGATTCCAAATAAAGACAGGGTATGACTGATGCAGAAAGGGTTTGGTAGTTTTTAAACGAACTCAACTGGAGCACACTTCAAGAGTTAACAATGTAATAGAGAGGAAGGGGCACTGAGGTTAAGGTTAAGGGCAGCATCACAAGGATAAGAGACTGAAAATAGGAAAAGAAAAATGTTAAGGCTGACATTAGGAAAACATTTATTATCATGAGGGTGATTAGATAATGGAATAATTTCCCAAAGGAAGTTGTTGACTCAACCACTAGAGGCATTCAAAGGAAACCGAGATAAAAACACCAGGCGATTGATCTGGAGGGCAGTCCTGCACTAATGACCCAAGAGGCTCTTTCAAACTCATTGAGGATTCTCCTCTTGAAAACAACAATTCTGAACTTTATACAGCAACACGTGAACAAAAAGTAGATGAAAAACATTGCACAAAGCCAGAAAAAACACTTGATCAAAGCCTTTTTTTCAATTTAACAGATTTTTTCCTCTGTAATACCAATAATTTGAGTCTATGTATGCATTCATTATTTCTAAAAAGTCCTAACGCGTATTGATCAGCGAGGTGAAATTGAAAATATTTTTTTTTCCAACAAAATTATAGGAGCTCTAAAACTTGCCTTATGAAACACGATGGACATCATGAAGAAATCCAGCAAGAAATTTTCCGAAATGTCTCTGTAGTCAAATCGGAAGAAGATCACAGTAAAGCTCAAAGTAACAAACTGATTAATAGGATTACAGAATGAGGAGCGGAGCAGTTTCATCCCAGCAACTGTTATCAGGATAATGTCACAGCTGTAAGAAAAGCAGAGAGAAAAACCTAATCAAGTCATAAGGCATTAAATTAAGAAGCTCCTAAATACAAATATCTGTACCAGATGTATTTTAGATTGCTAAATCTACAAATCTTCTTTACTAAAAGTATACAGAAGTAATATCAGAAATCATCACATTTTTTTTACTTATGTGAATTTTGTATTTTTCCCTTATCATTATGACACATTTTTAAGTTGTAAAAAAGAACAAACTCTGTACTAAAACGAGTAGTAATGACCACTAAAATCCAAAAATCTAGACCAGACATTTTTATATCCCTCATAAAGTAAAACTTTAGTCCAGGAAATGCCTTGGCACTTTCATTAATACATTACTGTAATTTGAAAAAAAAACCAAAACCCTTGAACTATTTTTTTTTTTATTACAAGAAATTTCATGTGATTACAGAATTTATAATTTTACTTGTAATTTCATTATGTGCTGCCAAAATTCTGGATAGAATTACACATAGATGTGAAGTGTTTGAAATTCCTACCACAGTTCTTGATCAGAAAGTTGACTATTCTACATAGTAGTTCATTAGATCAAAAGAACTTGTGTTGCACCTATGTCTTCCAAAATGTGGGGATTTCAATGGATAATGAGTGAGAAAGTAGGCCAGGTATTTGCAAAATGCATGGAAGGTTCTCCTTCATCCTGCTGCTAACCAGGAGAATACCTGCTGCCATGACTGACATTTGGCAGGCTAGAAAGCTCTCAACAGTTTTCACCATCCTAGCAAGATTACTATTTTCCAGGTTGATTTTATTTCATGTGGCATTTATTCATTTTTGTGTATCTCCCATAATGCAGATGCAACTTTATTTTGAGTGCTGGTCCTTCTAAAGGATCAGCTGGGCATTACTGTTGGAATGAAACACCAAGCTGACCTTATTTTCCACCTTGTCAAGGCTGTTCTTTTCAATTTGCCTCACTCTTCTGAATTTTCTGAATGGAAAACCTAATGACTAAGCTAAATAGATTCTGAAGCCAACAGAAGCCGTCCCATTGTATACTATTTGAACCAGGTGTGTATTTCGTTTATCAGAAAGAAGAAAATTCTTGCATCATGGAGAAATTTTCACATGGAAACTTATAGATTATAGAGCAAAAGGAAGACTTTTTAGTCAATGTGCCTGGTACCATGATGAAACTTCCACCAAAAAATGACACTTTACAAAATAACGCATTCAGAGGTAACAGAAAATAATTTGCTCATTATTCCTTCTTATTTAAAAATACTGCCACACCAGGTGCTTTTCCTGGGGCCTTAACTCCTGGGAAAAGATGTAAGGGAACGTGAGCAGGGGGGTGATTTCCAGTGCCTCTTTGGCAGGAACAGAGGCAGGCACTGTCAGCATGGGTCCTATTAATAACCAGCACACCAGGGTCTGGAAAGCTCAAGCAAACTCCTGACTATAAAGGAGCTGCTCTGCCTCCTCAAGAAGCAAACTGCCGCAGTCCTTTAAATCACAAAGCAAGGTAAAGCTTCTTTAAAAGACAAATTCAATTTCAGGAAAACTTTGACATCAAACCACACAAAATGTACCACCTCAGACACTTTCAGACACAGAGTGGGAGGGTGTCTTCTCTTCCCTACAGCATCATGCAGTCTGATCCTTAGGTGGTCAATAACTAAGGAATGTTCCAGCAACAGAAAACAGGTATTTATGCATTAAAACCCTCATTAACACTGTATCTGGAAGTAGCAAAGAGAATCCAGGATGCCTCATGGGTTTACAGAGTTCAGAAAGAGGTGGGATCTGAAGCTGAATGCTTTATGTGTGGCATTTGGATGGCAGCTGTAGGGAGAATGTATTAAAGAGGATAGCCAGAGGAAAAGGCATACTGGGAGTTTCATGGATAGAGCAGAGTTACAAGGAAAAGGAGAGAGCAGGTTTCACACAGGTGATCACACAGACACAAGGGGGATGGGGAAGGAAAGGACTGCTGTGGTATTCCCCCACAGGCCAAACAATCAGAGGCAGACAAATGTAATTACTTTCTTTAATCTCAAGACTTCTGGGGGTCTGACTCATTTCTTCTGAACACTTGAGGGAGGTGATACTTTAAAGTGCAATCTAGCTTGGAGGAATGACTATGTAAAAATAGCACCTTCCTAACCCTACGTATTTGCTCCGTGCATGTATTCAGTCACGTCTGCTAGCTAGTAACAAATAGCATTCTGACTGCTTTTAATTCTCCCAGCCTTGCAGAACTAAACAGAGGGATAACTGTGGATTCAGTGTCACCTTAGACAATACACCTGAACTCCTGAAGCACCTTGGCTGTAGCACCTTCCAAGTGCCTGGGGGAAAAAAGGTCAGTGGGAACCACAGGGGTTATCAATGAGTGACTGGTGAGAGTCTCTCTGCAAAGGAAGTTGTCTGGGAGAAATATGCAGAAAATTTGACTAATGCCCTAGTCCAAATTTCAAACTAAAGGGGCTGCCTAAAAGCAGGGGCTGCCTTTTCCTTATAATTGTGTAGTTCCTAATGCTGTGTTGCTCCTCAAGAGAGAGAAATAATTAAATCAACATGCAATTTTTACATCAAAGTTCTTTTATCTAATATTTGAAATTAAGAATCTGCTTTATTATGGATATTGAGGAACTCTCCCCCACCTCCCAGCAGTTTTTCTTGCTACTGGAACATTCCAAGGCTGTGTCTTTGTTTTATCATCTGCATCACTGTCATTCTGATAAAAAGACTGCAGAAACTCTGCTCACTGGGGATACTGCAGTCACCAAGCCTGCTGAATAACTGCAGTAGGCAAGTCACTGACTAAAATACTTACCATAAAAGGCTGTCTGCAAGGATCATACTGTGAGACCATGGATCAGCACCACCAGTTCTGCTTAATACCTAAGACATCAGACTTTGTCAAAACCTGTACCCCCACCTTTTTCAAACCACTCTTAATGCAGGACTACCCACCTTTCTACACTGTTTAATATTTCATTCAGCCTTAAAAGACTTGTGTGGTGAAGCTTCTGATAACTCCTTTGGGAGACCACGGCATAGTGTTAAAAATCCTCAGTTAGGAAATGTTTCCTGATATCCAGCCTAGATTTCTCATTTTCATCTGATTAATTCTAGTTACCCCACTGAGTTTATGCCCATCAAACACCTGCAGCCTGATATGGTGTGTCTTGCTTTTAATTGACATTTAGACCTTCCATATATATCTATATATAGCTCTTTAATCTTTTAATTTCACTCTCTCTCACTGGAGACACATTTTAGTGTGCTTAGGTAGTTTTGCATTTTTCTTGCAGCAAAGCCAATGATTATTGTATTTTGAACTAAAATGCGTAAAGCAAACTGTGACAGGATTACAGGATTATTTAAAAACAAATTCCATTTCTCAGTCTTCAGTCTAAAACCAAATATTCTACTAATCACGTGTCTTGAGTTATAATCTACTTACTGTGTACCAAGCTTCTTGTATTTACTAATTGAGAAAGCATCAATGGTGAGTGCATTCAGTATTATGGCTGGATATAAAATGTATTTCTCAAAGCACTGTAGCCACACATAAAGCCTTTCAAACCACATCAAATGAGCAGCATCTGAAATGGAAATTCAGATAACAGATTGTGTCATCAAATCATCAGCATTTTTTGCACTGGAGTACCATAGAAGACACGAGTTAGCTCACATTAATAAATATAGTCAATCAATTAATTTGTGAAACAATAGAATTCATAATTCTTTGGCAACAGAGAAATAATTTTGTTCTCTGAGTTTAGAAAGTATCTGTTTTGCTGCTTATAATTGCACTCCTGAGACACATTCAGAAACAATAAAAGATAGTACATGCTAGATGGTAGTTTTTACATCATCCAATTATTTAGTCAGTATATTAAATAGTACTCTCAGTGGATGTAATGATCCCAGAGAGGTCCTCTCCAGCTCTGGCACTGACCTGCTGAATCACCTAGGAAACCTCATTTGAACTCTGTGCCTCTACTTCCCCATCTTACAGTAGAAAAACACTGTTCCTTAAAATGTAAATCATCGTTGACCTCACTGATATAAATGAAACACCCCTTGAGATCTAAATACTGAAGAAATATCAGGAGGTAGAAATTGTCATAGATGTTTCCCAAAACACTTAAACAGACACTCTAAGAAGTATCTGCCAGGATCACATCTCACATCATTCCTCTCTAAGGAATAGCTTTTTTCTTTTTGCAGTAGACTTTTCTAACAATACCACAGTGCTTAATATAGAACTGAATGCTCCATGCAATTCAGCTGCTATGAGAGCTTAGGTGAACTGAGTGCAGAATCCTTGTGCACAGACAAAAACAATGCCTTTCTCCTCAAAGCTCAGCTAGACAAGGTTATTGGAAAAACAGTGAACACAAAAAGGCAGAACTTGTTATTAACTCAGAAATAAAAATGCCAGCTACTGAATCTCCAATAATCATCCCTGCAAAATTAAAACAATTCTATGTAGAGACACCCCTCCTCCATACACACCTTTTCAATGACAGACACAAAAGTCATGCTAAATCAATGGATTTCTACATTCTACAGGCACAGTTGTATATTGCATAGACTAAGAGAAAGATCTAAACCCAATTCTTCTAATTTAGGTTGAAGTCATGCTTTGCCAGTACCTTAAGCTAAGACAATGTTCTTGCAAAAAAAATCCCCCTTCAGAAAATATAATCAACTTCTGTTGCTTGCTATAACAAAAAAATATTTTCTCTTCACTACCTCAGGGCCACCTCCTAGAAGTTCATACACACAGCAAAATGTCCATTTTGGAACCGAGCTGATCTTCCCTATTCCCCTCTCCTCCTCCTGAGCTCAAGCACTTCAGCCATGTTCAAAGCTGAGCTCTGTATAAGAACTCAGGCTTCACTAGAGATAAGCATATCACACAAACCAAACAGAAGGTGGGTGCAGGAGCACAGAGAGGTCTGTTCAGACAATGGAGACAGAAAAAAGAGCTCACATTCAGAAGGGGCCCCAGGGAAAGACATGGATTTGAAAATGGCTTCCATAAACCTGTGGGGTATAAAAGCAGTAGTGGGGAGGAAGTAGAAGACAAAATAGCCTAGTATATCAGGGCTTCTTTCTCATTTATTCCTGCATATCACTAATTTCTACACATCTATATACCATAAGCTCATACATCTTGACCTAATCTTTTCATCCTGCAGCCAGCCAAGACAATGACAAGCAATAACTGAGTTATCTCACAGGGGCAGCACAAGAATTGGTCTGATAATTGCTATTCCATGGAACACCTTAAAGGCTGAGAAGCTCATCCAAAGTCTGTGCAACAAAGCACACAATAAACTTGTGGAATTTCACTGCCAGTTGTTTGTCTAATTGCAAGCAGTCATTTGTCTTTCAATAGCACTCCTCTTGTAAAAAAAAAAAAAGAAAAGAAAATTAGAATTAAAATCTATGTAGTAAAAACTCCTCACAGACATCTTATTTTCTGTACTTGTCTTTTCATTGTCTGCATCTGACAACTATGGGGTACTACTGTCCTTCTGTCCTTTTTACAAGTTTCTCTTTCTATACAAAGAGGGAACATTTTAAAGTTTAGTTCCTACATTTTATTACAGGTCAAAAGAAAGAAGACAGCCCATCAGACATATCTATCAAAGGGATTACCTTTTCTGTCTCATCTCAGACATGATAAAAAACCTCTGCAGCAGCCTAAGGGACTAAAATAATTTTTTTTTCTAACTCTTGTTTTCTAACACACAACACCAGCTACATTGCAATAATACTTAGACCCCAAAGTACAGGAATGTGCCATATATAAATGAGGACTGCAAAAGAAGCAAAAAAAAGCCTGTTTCCCACAGTAGGCAGCATGAGAAATGCAGCTGGATCTCAAAACAGAAGGAAACCCATCTGCAGAAATCAATGCAGCAGGTCTCTACCTTCAACCTTTTCAAATGCTGAGTCACTGCATTTAGGAAAACAATGGTTTTTGACAAATGAAGACAGACTTAATCAAAACAAGGCAAAGAAATCCTACAGTGGTCTTTCATGATTAAGTGGTGAAACAAAGAGTGCAAGTTGGGTATTTATGAGAATTACTGGTTATCAGGGACAGGAAGTCTTGGACAGTCTTTTCAGCTGGGCATGGCTGTTAATAATATTTATATTTCTATTATACCTTCCTTGGCATATTGCAGAAAAAGTTAAAAGGCAACCTTCAATCAAGTCTCTTGGGTACTTTTTTCATACCCAACCCTTGTTTGGAAAGTAATTATTTTGAAACACATCACTTTTTTTTTTTTTTTAATAAAAAAGATTTAAATCCTTAATGAATGGTTTTCCAGAGAGTGATCTGAACTTTTTTGCAGTCTAGTTGAAGACAGACTGAAGTCCCTCAACAGACTGTTCTGCAAATGCTGTCTTCAAACACTTCAGAAACATATACTGAGAATTATTAAGGCGTGGGATCCATCAAGAAATGACAAGCAAGCTTTTGGCTGGTAGCAAAGGCAAAAAGAGAGCTGGGGTGGAGGGAGGAAGTTTTACCTCTCAAAGCACACTGCCTGCTTCAGAAATAACTCTATCAGAGCAGGAAATCAGATCTGCACATACTAAAATATTGACTGATAGTCACATGCATCAAGGCACCACTGCTGAAGCCAGCAGACATCAGCAAGAAGAGATCTTACAGAAAATTTAAGTTCTTTTCAATTGTAATGTTTCTCTAAAAGTGTCACAATTGAAATTACAACACTTAAACTGCACTGTATTTGCTGATATGTCAGAAAGTGGAAAAAATTCTGCCTCAATTTCATCAATCTTTTAAGTTTTTAAATTATGTAGAATGCCAATGTATTAGGCATGAAATATACCACATCAAGCAACACAAAAGTAACAGTGCTGTAATGTAAAACAAAAGGCAGATCAGACAGTGGCTCATGAAAGATCACACAGAGGCTGTGAAATTATTAAGGAATGGGAACATTCAACATATGAGGAGAAACAGAGAGCTGGGATTGCTTAACTTTGAGAAGAAAAAGCCTTGGGGGGCATCTTATGAATGCCAGATTGGCAGCATTTTTGGGGTATTAATACGTGATGGGGGAGAGTAGAGTTGATGGAGCCACTCTGTTCTCAGTAGTGGCCAGAGACAGGACAAAAGAAATGGGCACAAACTGAAAATCTATTTTCAGAAAAAAGTAGTACCAAAACAAATAAACCACCAAAAACCACAAAACCAAAAAAAAAGCAGAAAAAAGGGGAAAAAAACCCCACTAAAATCCACCCAAATACCACAGTTTGAAGCAATCTTTCTTACTGTAAGGATGACTGAATGCTATATCCAGAATGTTTTAAGAGTCTCGATGCTTGAAAATATTAAAAACTGGACACAGCCCTGAGTAACCTCTTCTAGCTGACCCTGCTCTGAGCAGGGCCATCAGACTAGACAATCTCCAGACTGGCCTCAGCCCATCTGGGCAGTGGCCTGAGAAGACAATTCCTACAGGTTCACAGATTTGCTGGTGGTACAATGGAAAAACTAAAATGATCAGATATGTCTGCTACTCAAAAGTAAAAGGATAATTTATTCTCCCATCTCTGTTACTTCTGGATTTTTTTATTTTTTTGTTCTTCAAACCAAGGCAAGCTGGAAGTCATTGCATCCACTGTTTAGAAAAGACTCTTACAAACCTCTCACTTCCCGCTGCTGGTGCTCTTTGCTTTTGAGTATGGGGTGGGAGATCCACAGCCAGGGGTGATGCTTGCGGAGCTGAGGAAGGATGTAATGTGTCACAAATCCCACTGTCCACGCTAAAGCAAACAGCACAATGCTGAGAAATGGCTGGGCCAAAGTAGAAAAAAGGAAACATAGTTATAATTTACATACAACACTGTTTTAGACATATATATATTTATATATTTAAACATTTTTTAACAATTTCTGCTATTGCATCTTTCTGCAACTGATTTTTATTCCTATGTTCAAATTCTTGATGCTAGGTGAATATGGACTTTGACATATGTGTTTTGCACACACAATCAGCCAATTTTTTCCTCCATGATTGGAGGAAAAAAAGCAAAATGTCAGACTTATTCATTCTGTCCTCTGGGTTCCACATCATAAGAGCTGTTTAAGAAAAAAGATATCAAATAAGTAATACTGAAATTAGTACAAATATCCAGAAACTAAGTGCTTTGCAGATAGAACAGTGTTATCATGACCAGTAAATGCATTTTCACTGACTTCTCTTCCCACAGCATCTATTCTTTCCAGTTAAAGCTCCCTGTGGTTTTGCATAAGAGACATAATACCTTAGGGGGAGGAAAAAAAAGATAGATACACACCCTTAGTGACAGAAACACAGTACTGGCACTGACAGCAAATGACAGAACAGCAGCTGCTGTGCAGACAATGAGATCCGATTTCAAGATTTCTTTCTGTGAAAATAATTATTTTATACACAATTAGTAAGGCAGCACTATTTTAACCAAAGTAATTACCCTGTTCTCAATTACTTACACTCTGCATTGCAATAAGAATAATTGGCATTCCCTAATACAAAAGTATTTTCTCCACTCTGCTTTGGGAAATTATTTCTCCACTCTCCAGGTCTGTTGAAGTAATCACATTTAAATTCTTCATGCCTAATTTTGAATTATATTTTTAAATAACAAAGTTATAATATTGGAGAAATGAAAGCAATACATTTTAATACTGAATCTGATTCTGCTTGAGTAATAGAACTCTTTTCCATTATGACCTTCTTATTTTTGGGAATCAAAATTCTGGTTCTATTTCCTATTTTCAAGAACTAATATTTCTTATTTGCTTTCTCTTGCATTAATGAAAAAAGACATGCTTTTCCATAATGTCTTCTAAGACACAACATTAATACAATTATTATGTTCTAAAGTGACACGTCCCATTCCCTGATTTTCTTTATTGGAAGTCAAATTGCAGCAAGATTTTGTGGATTTTAGACAAGGCTTTTTTCCAGTATCATTGAATGATAATGAAATGACATGTCTGCCTTTATGTAAAGATCTGTAACCATGGTAGGAGTAACTTTGTTTCTAAAGATTGGAAATATCACTGTCTTTACAGCACATTTTTCTTGCGATTAAAATGTCATTCTCAGTAAACAAATAAACAAGATAGTTTGTGATCTGTGAGGTCTTCTGAATTGTACTTCAGAGGTCACCCAAATGCTTTTGTGAGTAAATGAAAATCTTGTCTTAGATTTATGAGAAGGGCATTTAGGTTCAGCACTCAATTCTGCTGCTAAGTTACCAAATGAGAAACTATTTGTAGTTCTTGGTTTAGAAGCTGACTTATGCTTTAATTCAAAGATACCTAGAAACAACACATGAAAAGCAACACTTTTGATAGAACCAGAGATTCATCTGACTTTCTGGTGATGGTATCTAGGTAATCGTAATGAATCTCATCAGAGAAAAAAGAAAGAAAACTAAAATGATGATGGTAGGGCAAACCTAGGAATAAAGGAGATAAAAAAGAAAGCAAGCAGAACAAGCGAAGAACAGAAGGGTTGCGAATTACCAGGGAAGCTGGTAGCAACCTCTATATTTAGGCTGCCTATCACTCCCTGTTATGAAAGATGCTTCTCAGGAAAAGGTCACCTGCATCAGCACTTCCACTTACTGCAGCAGCCCTTTGAAATGCAGCAGGACTAAAAAGCCTTCAGGCTCTGAAAGTACTTTTGCTTTGTCCCAGGAAACTCCAAGACAGCTTAGCTGAAATCTCAATAACCAGCACGGTCTTTGCCCTTCCTGGCGTGCTCAGGAGTATGTGCACATCTCCAGAAGAGTGGTGCTCCCTCCTCTCTGGGAGCCATCCTTCTCTGGAGAGCCCTGCACTCTGCATGGGCTACATGTACTGGGAAGGTGGGAGCAGAGTCAGGTCTTTGGAACTCCTCCTGACCATCTTTCCAAAGCACAGCCCTGCTGGCCTTGCTCCTTGGCTGTCACATTCAGCAAGAGAACCACAACATGAGGGAGCTCACAGGAAAAGCCTTCTCTTCCCTGACTAAACCTTGGCTCCCTGCCTTTCCCACAGCTCTTCCCTGTTCAGTTCTCTCACAGCTTCCTCTCACTAGCAAGCAGCAGTACTGAAAAAACACAGTCTAATAAAAATGAATAACTGAGTTATTACCAATCTATGCAATGGAAATGATTTTTTAAGCTTTCCAGATATTTTTAAAGATGCTGCATACAAAATCTATGTAAAACAGCAGTATTTGAGAAAATTAAGCAGTGTCAAATTTATATAGCACTATTTCAGTCCCTTTGTGAATGCACAGCATGAAAAGTCTTGATCAAGTATCATTTTCTGCACAGCTGAATTCAACTACTCAGTAATCTAAAACAAGCTTCTAAGAACAACAAACACACTCCAATCACACTCACAAGCTCTTCTGTACAACCCAAAAAGCTTACTATTAAAATGGCTGATTTCTCTCACAATCAGATGGCTGAAAGAGCTGACACTTTAAAAACCATGTGAAATATTAAAAATTTAGCCGCAAAATCAGCAGAAGTTATAAGAATGCATATTTTTGGGGAAAGGTGGCATCCTAACTTTCCATTCCAGGCCAGATCACCAAAGAGAATCTTTTCAAACATTACATTCAGAAGAGAACATATTACACAAATTATATTGCACAGGACTTCTATTTCCCCTCTTTCCTTTTGCAACTGTCCTTTTAACAGTGCTCTAATAACTTTTGACAGTCCTATACAAAAAAGGCCTATTTTTTAAGGAAATTATTATTATTCAGATATTTAACCCCAAATTTGACAATTGCTTTCCATTTCTGGCAATACTGAGCGTGTTTAAAGTATCATATATGCCCAGGCTTGTCCTTCTATCCTTGCACTGAACTGTTTCAAAATGAAAAAATACTGCACAGCTGTGTGGCACAATGGTCCACACAGCAGCTCCCTCTTGATGTGGCCAATGCTTTCAAGCTTCTCACAAAATTCAGGCTTTTTTCTGTCTAAAACAAAGATGAGCAGTGCTTGGGACCCCCAGGAAATGGCAGTGATCTCTCTGGCTGAGAGGGAGTCACAGCTGCCCTCCAGGAGAAAACCTTAGGCATCTACCTGCTGGGGGTGGATCTGTGGCTCCTGGCCTTCCTGTGGAAGGCAGCTAGCTCCTGGAAACCATGTGCCCACTTTAGACCCAACTAAAGCAAGATTTTGGATATCATTCCTAAGACAAGGAACTTCTGAGCTGAGTACTGAATAACTCTATGGCATAATGCTTGAGCCCTTCACTGCAATTGGTCCAAAAATGTAAAAGTTAAGCTCTCTTCACAGCTCAAATCTCTCCAGTGAGAGACCCTCACTATAGTGGGTTTGGGCTGAAAGCCATTCTACACTCTCCATTTTACACTCAAGGGGGAAAAAAAAAGTAACCCCAAACCAACATTGCCACGTTTGATGCCTTGGGGACTTCACAAGCAGAATACATTAGAGGGGCACTTTTTTGTTTTAATTACTATCACAGAATCATAGAATTGTTTATGTGGAAAAGATCTTTAAAATTATCAAGTCCAACCATTATTTTCAATTAAAGTTTTGGAGCTTTGTACAAATCCTTTTATTAGCTATCTAAATGTTTGTACTAAAGACCAGGAAGGAACCTTGAGTTTGAATGTAACACATTATCACCCTCAGGCCACTGCTTAATCTAGTAATCAGCCATGTGGATGCCCACAGAAATTAATTATAATGGTAGGAAGCTCCATTCTCAAAGTTGAATGGTCAATTATCAATCACAGCTGCTTCATAATTCAGGCTTCCATAGCTGGCAATTCTTACACAGCTATTCAAGGAAAGGAAAAGGGTAGAAAATCATGTAATCAAACATTAGAGATGCTGTATTTATTACCCCTAACATCAATGCAAAGCCATCCAGAAAACAACACATTAATTTTCAATATTAACCTTGTTTGCTTTCAGCTGCTTTGAGAAGGTGATTTGGTTCTGTATGCCTCTGGCTTTCTGATTAAAATGGGTCTTATTTAAATGGTGTTTTGTAGACCACATGTAACCAAGGCAAGGCTGGCTTGGGCTGCATCCTGCCATCTCTTGCCACTGACAGGGGTTAGGAATACTCTCCTCACAGGGAAGCACTTCAAGAAAAAATGAGCCGCCATCATGAAACCTCTTCTGAATACTGATATATTGTTTCACCCGGCTACTGAACAGTTTGAAGATCCCCTTACAAAACTTCTGAAAATTATTTTAAATTGGCTTTGAAGAGTCAGCCGAGTCCTACATCCTGAACATGACTGCTATTGCTGAAGCAAGTCAGCAGGGACTATGGCTTGATTGTGCTCCTTGGATTCGATGCACGTGCATTTTCTCCTGCCTCAGTTCTTCCCTACCTGCCCTATTAGCACTACACTGGTGAGATAGCAGTGGGAGTCTCCTTGGTGTTTAACTGAGACAGAGGTACCAGGTAACACAGGGGTTAGACAAAGAGCCCACATTCATCAGAAATTGCTCTCTCTCTCTCTTCAGCTAATTTCTTCCAAATTAGCACTGCTAATCATAAGCAAACACTTTGGCTTACAATTTTTATACAGATTGAAGGAAGCCCAGATAGAGGGAAAAAATGAAGGCAAAGAACTAGCAAGCTCCAGCAACACTGAAGGAAAGCAGCCTCTGCCTCGCAGCAGCAGCAGCATGGAGTATCAAATGTACAGAGCAGAAAAGTGCCAATTCTCAAATCCAGGTATTTCCTGGAGAGCAAAGGTGCCAGGAAGCCCACTTAATTAATCCTCAAAGTGTCACAAAATGAAAAAGTGCAACAGGAATGAAACATTGTGAAGAGAAGAACTGAAGTCCCGCGTCTGGCAAATCCCAGTGCAGTTATCCCCATATTTCTGCACCTTCCACCCCATTGGCTCAAGGGCCCAAGTGCAGCTGTGCAGTGTTAGTGTAAGACAGCAGATCCCTGTCCATGTCACTGATATAAAAATTGTCAGAGTCTGCAGAATTACTTCATTTTGAAAATACAGCCAGGATCTTAGATGCAGATTTTTTCCACTATTTTTGGGGTTTATTTTCAATATTTTAAAGCCTTGCTCAAGGTTTCCCTCTGCAATGTGAAATAAAACCAGTTAAGTGGACAGCTGCAGTAACTGCTTCAGTCCCTGGGCTGGGCTCCATCTGCAGAACAGATTACATCAGACTCTGTATTCCTCCAAGAAAGGCACTATCAGCAAAAGACAGAACTACAGGAGCATGAGAAGCTTTCCATTACATCTGCCATACAGTCCCTGTGTACAAGAACAGAATGTCAATGAACCACAGCAATAACCTACACACCACAAATACCACAGAATACAGCAAAATTCTAACAAAAATACTTCATGTTTTTTTACTCTGTTTCTAGATGCACACTCATAGTCCAGTATCAATTGTTGCAAACAGTTTAGTTTGCAAGAAACTGTAGCTCAATACAAGCAACAAGAAATCTCTAATAGGGCCTACATAAGAAATTAATCTTATGTAGGCTCTATTAGAGGAAGCAGTTTAAAATAAGATTATACATGGCAAAAATGACAATCTAAGCAGCAGCTTAGAAAAGTGGAAAAGATTGGTAGTGTAGGATCAATACATATGCTGAATGTAGGCTGTGCAACACCTTATAAAATGCCTAAGAAATGATTCAAGACGCACGAGAGATGCATCCCTTTGAAGGGACATCTGGAGGCCAGTAGGAACTACGGACTCCCAGGTCATGCCTAAGGGTCAAAAAACTCACTCTATCTTCCAGAGACTCTTTGATTGCTGCTGGATTTCAGAGAGCACTCAGAAGTTTAGGAATAGCTGCCTAGGTTGCAAATGCTCAGATGTGCAGGCACTGGGGATGTGGTCAGGAGGAAGAGCTGTCTGACAGCCAGGAAGCAGGACAGCTCACATGACTAATAAATGTCAAACACCCCTTAGCATTTCTGGAAACCTGATGATCTTCCCACATGAATGCCTTAGCAGATCAACCTCCCCTGGGTAACAGCAAACATTTTTTAATATAAAAAGACACAAAAAGGAAGATGGGTCACTTCACGATGTTTATGCTGAAGTGAGAAATAAGCTGACACAAACTTACAGCTTCCTGCCAGACAGTAGTAAATAAACAGCCTGCCAAGCAAAGAAGAGATGATGAGATGGCAATGCTTGGCACCAGGCATGTACCTCCCTCTCCCATACTATCCCAGTTTCATGTGCTTCTTCCACCTCTAGGTGCCAAGTCTGACAGTGCGCTCCACTTGGCTCAGCTGGGGTGGACGGCACACAGTCAAGAGTATATCCTGGCACAGAAAAGGCATTCCTGAAAAACTGGTAGCCCTACCCATAGAAAAATAAAGAATAAGGGCTGTTTTAAACACATGTAATTTTGCGGACCAAATCCTGCTCCTCTGCAGCACACACAGAGAGTCTGGCAGGACTGCTCACCTTTCTGAGTTGAACCATCCGGCCTACCTTGGACACACCAGATTGCCAGACTTCAACTCAGTGCACAGAATCTGCAGTAGTTCTCTGTGTACTAGGATGAGAGATGCACCAGTTCCCAAGCTCTAGGAGCGCACTTCCCATGGACTATATTAAAGAATCAATGTGGCAGAGACCTTCAAAGGAGCCCTTCAGAAAATAAAATGGCATGTACCCCCTTCTCACTGCTGGCCACACTGTAAAGATGATCTATGTGTGCTTTTAGTTATTTAAATTACTAGATTACAATATTTACAAGGTTCCCCAGTGGGCAAAATGAATGAGAGAGCTTTAAACAGAAATTAATGAAAGAAAAAGCCTTACCACTGATTCTCTCATTTTTTCTGGGAGTGGATCTTCTGATGAATCTTCAAATCGCTGGCGTAGATAGTGAGGGATGTATTTACACTGAATAAGGGACCTGTTTTAAAAAAAAATCCTAGTTAGGATACTTTGGAACATGTGAGGCAGATGTAAATATTCCTGAAGGATAGAAGAAGAACAACAGCCTCAGATTTCCTTTTTCATATACACATTGGCATTCTTATCTCTGTTCAGCTGGAGATTGACACAAACCAGCTCTACCTGTGATCAGGGCAGAAATTCCTCATCAGAATCCTGAGGAGTCTCAGCAGCCCAATCAACGCTGACATTTAGAGGAATGAGCAGAGGGTACTGTTGAATTTATGACTCTTAGTTCTGTTTCAGCTAAGCTGAAACCAATACGAGAGCTCTTTAGACCCATGTTAAAATGGCTAAGGAGGCCAGTTTTGTAGAAACTGTATATTAATTCTCTCTTTGAGATTTATGTGCTACCTCCTCATCCATCTTGAATTTTATGCCATAGGCCATATCTTAAATACTTTTTCCAATCTCCTTAACTTATTTAAAAGATGTTCAGAGCTGTTTAGAGAAAAAAAATCTTAAATCTCTTTTTTTAAGGATGATGCATTTTTACAATTGCACAATAAACATTTGAAGTTGTTGAACATGTATTCTTAATTTTAGATTTTTAGGAACCATTTCAGTTCCTGAAGATTTCATTGCAAATGTTATGAAATTGCTAGCTAGATGTAAAAGCTAAAATGCATTTAATAGTTTAAGATTACTTCCTTAAAACAAAAGTTTGAAAGAAGAAAAGTTTCTGTTTTATTAAAGAGGTTCATGAACTGGTGTGTCCTTTGTGGAAAGTGGGAGAAAAGGATACATTGAAATTACTTCAAAATTGACAGAACTCACAATTTCATGCTGATTTGCAATTTACCTGGGTACATTTTACTCCAAGGCTAAGAACTGTCCCTAATACATAGCTTTACTTCCTTCCATACATAATTTCCATACTGTAATGACCTAAAAACTACACACCATCCACACAAAGCTTGATCCAGGTCTGCCTGACACCCATGTCTCACTCAGTAGGCTGTGGGTAAAGTTCATGGCAAGTCATGCAAGCAGTTCTTGCTGCTCTGCCACATCAGCACCTAGTAACGTATAAATGTCAGATTCCCTGAATTTTTTGGATGGTAAAGTATTTCTTGACTCTTCAGTAAGATTTACTGGGATGACAATTTCCTACTAGTGCTTTATATCTTTTCCTTCCTCATCAAGGTTGTTCTGCTTTTTCCAAGTTTCTCTGCTAAACCAGAATCCTGAGTGGCCTAAAAAGCTCTCCACTTCCCCCTTCTCTCTTCTGCATTGCGGAATTGTGCATAATGAGCCTTGAGCCTCACCTCATGAATCAAAGGAGAGAACTCTCTGTGAGAGAACTTCCCACAGGTCCTCTGCACTCTCCTAGGACAAAACTGAGCTGCCTGTGAAGAAGAATTCCAAATGGCATGGTGATACTGGTGGCACAAAACCCACTTGCTTGCTTAGCCCCACAGCCATAGATGCAATAGCCCAGCTGCCTGCTGACCCCCACAGCCCCTATAACACCCATATATCACAGTTTCCTCACTGGGAAATTCACATTTGCTGCCCCTGAGCTAAGGATCTATTGGGTCTCTCTCTCACACACCACCTCAACATGCAGATCACAATGTTGGGACTTCTCCTCTTAATCTCCCTTGTTTGCAGTGTCAGCTCTTAGCATACGCTTCCTCTCCTCAGTTACCTCTAGCAGACTGTGTCAGGGAACAAAAGGAAGGATGGAACCTCAAACTGAGAGGCACAGCCTACTGAAGTAATCCTCAGCAAGAGCTGGAATTCAGCCATCTTTCCAGCACATTAAATGTTCCTTCTACTGGTCCCAGTGCTAACCAATGCACATTCTGCAACTCCAGTTGCCTGAACCTCCCTCAACTAAATCACTGTCCTCCAACCTGGCAAGCATACAACCTCCTAGAGGGGAAAAATCTGCTTCAGAGATTTTGGATAGCGCTGCTTAAAGAACACCAGCGCTGCTGGTGATCTGACTGCAGCACTTCATTCATATACAGGACTGATACCAACCATGCAGACATGGTGAGGAATTTCACCTCACCACAGTACTTTCAGGAAGCAAGCCCTGTGGTTCTGAAACCCAGGCATCACTCTGGCTGTGTGCTGTAAGGAGTAATCAGCAAAAAAACATTTACAGGCAACTTACATCAGCACAGATGGGTCGCTGCTTTGTCTGCTGAGGTGATAAGAAAGTGCAACTAGCAGACCACAGAAAGCAGAGAACAGTGCTGGAATGTGCTGTGCATCCCAGGGTTCCTGAGAGGATGACAGAAAGCAAAGTTAGGAATGCAGAACTTAAAAAGCCAAAATAAGTAGGTTAAGCCATACATCATACACACAATGTTACAGGCACAACATCTACATTTGTACACCATCTACCACAGACTGAAAACCTTTTTCATATCAAAGATTATTACTGTGAAAAACACCTTGCAATTAAAGGCATGTCTTATGGTCCTATTGTGCAACTCTCCTATAATCAGCAATTAGCTAGGAAACCACATGAAAGGCAGGTTTTCTTTCCTCTTCAATGAAACATTAGAGGAAAATTCTCATTAAAATGAGATCCGAGTGAAATCAACTGCAGTGCATTTATCTATACACTAAATTGATACACTGATACTTGACCTGTAGCCAGACTGCACCTAACAAATGACAATATCATGTCGATCAGGCAGTGGGGTTTCTTTCAGACATCTTTCTGCTGCCTTGTGCATTTCAGCCAGGCCCTGCCTGGATGCTAACACAGCAGAGAGGGAGAGCACTGGCCCCCATGTGTGACATCCCCAGGAGACAATTGGCACACCCGCCAGCACACCCTGGATATGACCGAGATGAGAAAATCTCTCCAGGTGACTCTAACAGCTAAAACTGGCTAGAAGAGAAAGAATATGAAGCTTAAGGAACACTTATAAAGATTATCTGTGACATCCTCAGGTACAAATGAGGGATCCTAAGACATACTTTTTGTGAAGAAAAGAAATTTCATCTGTGAAGGACAAAGAAACGTGGAACAAATCCATTTCGCTTACTAATCGCATTCCTTGCCTCCACAGAAATTCTGCCTGATCAACCAAATGTGAACTCACGAGATCCTGCACCAGAGCACTTTCACAACAGGTTTTGAGAAGAAATGCTTTCAGGATCTGTGAAATTTCAGGCTAGTGTGAACAAGACTTCTGCACGGTTATCTCTTGCTTTGGAAACTTTAAAGTCAGTACAGCACCAATATTTTGAGAGGATGAAGTAGGTTTATTAGTCTTATTTTGCCCAGTCTTATGCATGCTTTCTCAGCATGTTAGGAAGCACTCTATTTCTTTCAGGTGCAATGAATATCTAAGAAAAACTAATTTTAAATGTCACACATCTAACTCATTGCAGGATGGAATTCTGCAATTTAACTCTGAAATTCCTTGTTACCCTAAGAGTAGTACCAAAAAAATTGAAATTTTAATTCCAAGAGTCATCTTCCCCTCATCATACTACTGAAAATCACAAAGATAAAAGACAGAAGAGCCTGATTCTATCAAACAATCCTACCCAAAATAGTAATTACAAACAAAAGAGAGATTCACATGCTATTACTGAAAGAATCCAGCACCATTTATTCAACAATTTAAACTTTACCATACAATCCTACTCTTCATTTCACTGTTTCCAGTTTTGGTGCCAAATACATTTTCAGTTAGCTTTTCCCATGCTTAGTCTCCTGTCACGATCAATTCATATTCTTTAAAACACTGAAGAAAATGGCTGAATCACAGCCTATCCAAACATCCTCTGCATTTTTAGGGCAACACAACTTTGTACAGATCACCCAGCAGCTTCTAGTATATGACTGGCCCTTTGCTCTGCAACATCTTTTGAAAGCAAAATACTGTCAAGAATTGAGCAATATTCCTGATACTGAAATTTATCAGAAGCCAGTTTGAAAAATTATTCCACCCTTTTTCTCCTATAAAGCTGTACACAGCTGAATCCCCACATTAATGTCTCAGGAATTCTATTTCCATATTTTCTGCATATTACACATAGCTTCTGCATTTGTCTGGTCTGTGCTCCATTTCCAAACTGTCATTGTCCCCTCAAAACTCAGACATCAGGGAGCCAGGAAAGCAGGTAGGACAGGCATCAATATTCACTATGTGCCTAAAGAACAGGATTTTCTAGAAAGATGCTACACAATGTTGTGGAAAAGATGAGAATGAACAAAGGTGCCATTTCTCCAGTATCAGTGTGACGTACCCTCTTCCATTTTGTCATTTTCCTCCCCCACAAATGATGCCTGATAGCTTTAAATTTAAAAAATGAAAACCAAATAATATAGCTGATAATTGAACAATGATTCTTCTCAGTGGGAAAACAGGGCTGACAGGTTTTACTCTTGGAAGCTGGTATTATCTGTCATATGAGACAGGGACTTTCACTTCCTAGGCTACCTCATTGGGTTGAGGTGACACATAGTCCTTTCATACAGGGTTTTGGCTCCAATGCAGACACTCACACAGTCATTTTTAAAACAAGTGAAACAGACTTACAGGGTTAAGGATGAAAGCCATGAGTTACAACAGACCAGTGGTGGGAGTGGGGTGTTCCATTCCAACCACAGAATTGCCTAATCCCAAAACAATCCCCTAGAAGGGGAGATAAAGGTGTCTTTGAACTTATGAGCCTTTTGGCACTGCTAGAGGTGGGTAGGCAAATGTATTTTTAAAAAGTAGTGCTAGTAGTTTTCTGTCCTACATTATTTATCCTTTCTACTTCTTTCTTCTCCTAAAAAACCCGCATGAAACACACTTACCTTTCAAAGATATACTCAAATAAATCATATGTTCTACTCCAGAGACAAAAAGTGCTCTGAGCAGAGAACCAAGTAGAAATTCTTGTTACTTTTTCAGTTGTTTTTTCTTTTTTTAATTTCAGAGTATTCCTCTCAGCTCAACAGTGACTTTGCAGATTGCTGGAGTGACAGCATCACTGAAGGTGAAGGCATTGGCATAGTGGCTGGGGTTTTAAACATGGAGACAAACTCCAGTTGGTCTTCACACACCTGGTTTTCCACTCTCATGATTTCATCACTATTTACAGAGTCAGAGAATAGCTTCGGTTGGAATGGACCTTTAAAAGTCACGTAGCCCCTTGTGCAATTCAATCAAACTTTCTTGGCTCTTTCTCCTTACCCCCACACTGCTGCCTCATCACAGATCTGTGCCATTGCTCACACATCAAGGAATAAGCAGGAAGGGATGATGGCCAACCATTCCAGACGTGTGATGGTAGAGATGGAAATAAATACTATCACCCTATTTCTGAAGATCTAAACCACTGATTTTCTGAAAGAGATCGTTAAAGGGAGCCTCCTTCACCCCCCAAAATATGGGAAAATAGTTAGGACTTTTTCTCTACAAGCCTAACTGTAGGCTTAACACCATATTACCATGGATACTCCTTTTCAGTAAACATAAATATAACAACCAAAATATGTGAATTACTGAGCTTCATGTTATACAGAACTAAGGCAAGTTCTAGGAAGAGATGCCCACCAACCTTATCTTCCCATCATCCATGGAAAACAAAGCATTACTTTCCCATATGATATCCAAAAACACAACATGTGATAAGTTATCAGAATACAGGCATCCCTGCCCACTCCAAGTAACATTGGCCCTCTTCCTCTAAAATTGCTGCTATCTTGGACTGTATTTTCATTGCTGAAGTTTAAAATCCATAAAGACTGGACTGATGCAGGGGTGTCCATGTGTGTCCACACACAGCACCTGACACAACAGATCCCAGTCTGTGACTGGAATGCCTTGGCTAAAAAGCAAGATGAGCAGCAGCTTCAGGCACGAAGCACAGATACTCATGTTTCACATAATGTTGAGTTTATCCTAAAGAAACAGTGCAGATTTCTACATTCCTGTACAGTGACTGACAGTGAGAGCTACCCTGGGCCATGTTAGATTCTACAGGCATAATTCCTTTTTTCTAGAAAATAAGTTATTATACACAGAAACCTAAGACCATAACTATTGAAGTTATGTCTACAGTGCAAGACTTGACTATGGCTGCAAACTTCACTTACTGAAAGGCATGGTATCTAGGAATGCTCTCCAAAATTAACACCCCTAACAGCTCTTGCTTGAACCTAAGGAGTTTCTAAATCAGAAAAAAAAAAAAAAAAACCTCCAAAAGGACTGAGAGTATTCTTTGCAGCTGAAATAAAGCTGTCCAATAATATACTTCTATTTTTGGTCACTTACCTATACAGGAATTCTGTCTATACACATAAGCCCATTCACTGCTATCTAGAAATTTATTTGGGCAATCTTAGCAGATTGAAGGAGATGTATTCTTGCAACTCTTTCCCACCATAAACCCCTAAGACAAATATTTCAAAATTATTAGTACACAGATGAAGACTACGTCACTGAAGATGGGAAGCAAGGAGCACTGTTATTCTGATTAATGAGTTTCAAACTCATTTAACAAATCAAACTACATCAATGTGAGCTGAGAACAGTTTAAAATCCACCCAGGATTTTTAGTAACTGTCCATTGAAGCAATAAACAAGCCACCAGAAAGTTTCTTCAGGTAAGAGGTAATGGAAACTATCTAACTTTTATTTCAAAAATATACATTTACACAGAGCTGGAAAAAGCTGGTTTGCCACATATGAATACATTCACATCAGTTCAATTTTTCTGATCCAAGTCCAAAAATCTGCTTTTTTTTCAGACTGATTAAGACAAATTGCAAGTTCCATACAAAAGAAAGAAAAAAAAGAAAAAAAAAGAAATTATCCGGATGACAAGTACTTAACTGGTTCTGGATACATTTCAAATCCAAACTAACTGATATGAACAGAAGGCAGAAGACAAGGACTGACTGATTCCAGAAACATTCAGGGATGTGCTCTTCTGCCCCATGGCAAAACCCTGGAACACTGGAATGCTAAAGACTGATATCAGGATGGCTGAATTCCAGACCAAATATTTGTAAAAAAAGTCAAGGGCATACCTGACTTTTTTTTAAAACATCTCTTAAATATTTGGGCACAGACCACCAAACAGATGGAGCAGGAGACAAAAATCAGTACATCACGAAATTCTAGTCAAGTGAAAAAGATGGCACAGAAATTCCCATGTCTCCAATCTGATGGATGCAATATCTGAAAAGTAAAAACACCTCCTCCTAGAAAAAGAGAAAACCCTTTCGTATATCAAAGCTAAGGTAGCTATTAGAGCTGCCAATTTCTGTTCAAGATTACAGGATTGAAGATGAGATCAAAAATAAAGCCTGGCTGAAGTGAACTCAGGTTATGTTAAACTAAGCTCAGTTACCCAAGAGCTTGAAAAAATAGTGAGCTGAAAAATTGCTGCTACTGGATGCAAGAATCCAAGGAATGAACAAAAGAGCTGATAAAACCATGCTTAGGATTTAGAGCTTTGTATTACACAAAAGTAAATGAAAGTTCATAGAGGACCTGGAAAGAACTGGATAAGAAGTGATGATATCATTAAACAGACGTCTAGGAGATAAAGAAATTTCTAAGCAAGCAGGAGAAACTCAGGTTTTTGCACGTCGGAATCTAAGGCATTTACCTACATCCTTGCCTGAAACCAGGTTTACAGTATTGTTATATGCAAGGCTGGATAAGCAGCTGCTGTTCTATCGCTCATGATACAAATGTGTCGTGGCTAAGGTTTATGAAGAGATGCTCTGCAGCACCTCAAAGCTGTAACCAAATCACCTTGGCATCACTGGGATAGCACTACAGAAATCTATCCATGTGACTTCACCACCATCATCACCACCACAGGGAACAACTTCTGCACCAGCCAGGGCAGACAGACTTGTAAACCTGCTCCACTCACAACACGCTGCTTTCACTGACAGCAGTGACAAATAGTGCCCTGCCCATCAGTCCTCAAGGCCTCAAATACACAGACAGAGACCTGCTATTTTGTGCTCATGGCTTTTATGGAGAAATTATCTGTTCTAATTTCAGATGCATTACTCTGTACTTCCTACTGTGAACAATTTTGGGTTTCTTTTTTATGTGACAGCTTTACAGAAAATGAAAACTGATCATCCCAGCAGTAGCAGCATGAGAGGAGGTCCTGACAAGCTGCAGACCCACAGCTCCTCCACACCAATATCAAGCAAGGGCAAAGCTGCTCAGGAGCACTATGAGGAAGGGAGCCATTGCCTGGCCACAGCAGCTGGGACCCATTTGCTTCCCAGTCACCTCTGAAGAACACATTCCTTTTTCTTCTCCAAGTGTCCAAGTCACACAGCACACACAGGTATCATCGTCTTGCAAAGAGTTTGTGCCTGCCCTGGTGACAGTCTGTCATTTATTTTAGTTGTGTGAAAGTGCATATTTGGCCACGTAAAAAACATCCCAGGTTGCCAGGTGAGCAGTGTGCAGCCACTCCCCAGAACATGTCATGTGCTTCTGAGCAAGGTCTGTGACGGGACATGACAGCAGCCTGACACTTGACCCAACCCACACCCTCACTGTTCACACAGGACTACAGATGTGTCCATCCTCTTTTTGGTGCTATGTGCATTTTAGCCAGGAGAGAGAAATATTTCTGGTCATGTGATGGCAAAGGCACTGCAAGGTCACTCAGCAAGAGTGACAGGGCCAGATGAACCTGTTGGACATGCCAGACATTGTCTGCAGGTCACAGGATGAACTCTCAACTGAGAATACTGTATAATAATTTTCCTCTGGCAACTTACCTGAATGAAAACTCATGAGAATTATTAAGTTAAACTGGAAAGTTAAACTTACGTTAAATAATGCATTTATACCACAGCTGCTTTTCCATACAGGGTCTCAGTTGGTCTTGTACAACATAATTCAACAAAATCAGCAAAAATCAGTCTGGACAAGGCATAGGCTTCAGCACAGGCCTGTTAGTCTCAGTTTTCAGAGCTTATATTCACAGGCTGAAAGGTACCTTGAGTACTTACACTGTTCTGTGGACATACCCCAAAACAATTCCTACTTCCTATTTTTCTAAAACTGAAGTCCTAGAGCAAACAATTAATCACTATGAATTTGCTATTCAAAATGAATTTCAAAATCTGAGCACAACTAAATCAAACTATTGTATGTATATATAGCTTATGGTCTAAAAAAGAACAAGAAAAACTCACTTGAGAACACAGGTTAATTATAAAATAAAAATTGGTTTTATTTTAATAAAAAAGGACACTAATAGGGTAAATTAATTATTCTTCCAATTAACTTCTTCAGGAGTAATATATTTCCTTTCAGAATAATTAATGTACAGAGAGAAAGTGGGTTAGACTATTTCACCCTGCAAGAATATAACTGGAACACAAGAACCACTTAGGGAAGGAGAGAATCAACCCTGATACCACTGGAATGTTCTTCAGGCTGGGCATTTGATGTGAGCAATTGTTCACCAGTAAATAGCACAAAATCACTCAGAGATCCATTCTCCTCTGCAATATATTTCAGGAAATAGAACTCTTGGTAGTTACACCTGCTGAGCTATAAGATGTTCTGCCAATAAATAGAGTTGACATTTGAGGATGCTACATTTCAGCCAAAACAACATGCTTTGCAACCCAGAAGTCCTCTGCCAAATAGAATCTATCATGTTTCCCTGCCCTGAAAAATTTTGATTATGGTGATTTTTATTTTTTTTTGACCTCCATAAATATTGAAAATTTTTCACTGTTGGTTTTGGCAAACTGATCAAAATGAATAGAGTAAAATAAGAATTAAAAAAAAGAGCTATGAAGTGCAAGTATGGAAGAGATATTCCTTCTAGCTTAAAGAAAAACATGTTACCAACTGTTGTGCAAACACCTCAGTGAAACATACTACAACATTTGCTCAGTTTTGAGTTAAACTTTACAATTTCTAGCACACCAAAAGTTAAAATCTTCACATTGATTAAGACCATAAATTGCTGCTCACTACTTATCAAAAACAGCTTGAGTTATTTACAGGGGTATTAGACCACCTTTCACAGTGTGCCCTATTCAGGATCAGATTAAGCCCATTCCTACTCTTCCTCCATCAACCAAATAATCATTCTCTTGCAACATTAAAGAAATCAGCTCAAAATAGAAATCTCTGGACCTGACTGAAGAACAAGGAGGTTCAACACAAGTGTTTATTTCGTAACTTCTAGAAAAAAAAATGTATGAAATTTCAAGCACCCCAGTAGACTGAGATTATGAGCTGAAGCAAGAGGAATCATCTTTACATGCTTTAAATTAACCTTCTCAGAAGTGCCTTTACTGGAACAGTGCCATTAAAATTCAAATTAACTCTAACTTCTGTGTGAACAGAAAGTCTGAACTTAATATTAGTAATTTACAACAGATATCTTGTAAATCTTTCACAGCACTCAACTTCAGGGTAGCATTAAAAGCATATTTCTAAGCAGTTTGAAGCCTAATCCACAAGGAGATTGCTTATCTACAAAGCCACCTGCATGCTGTAATTTAAAGAATTATGCTGAGAAAAGAGTATGTAGACTATTTTAAGTGGCTTTTTTCCCCTACTGTTTACAAAAACCATTTTTGAAGTATCCATAACACAACTTCCCTACCCTCAACTAGTGAATTGCCATCTGCTAATCTTAGGAAGAAAAAAGAAAAAAAAAAAGAAAAAAGAAAAAAAAAATAATTCCCCAGGTATTAGCCTATATAACAGTAATTTAACTCCTGCCTTCCATGCAGCTCTTTTCATTTTTATCATCATTTCTCATCCCCATTATCCATTTTCTCCTTCTGTCCATCCTTAAGAAAAGTCTCCTTCTCCAGCTGCCAGTTTCTGAATTGTTAATACAGCCAGAAAATAGCAGTATGGGGACTGGCTACTTTTGCAGGAAACTGCACAAGCAGCAGTTAAACTTCTAGCACCAATCACACAGCTGGGTCAGCTCTGACCAACACAACTGATAAAGTGGGTGAGCCAGGTGACAGGAGATTCCCTGGGAGAACACCACAGGTTCAAAGACATTTAATTTCAAGTGTCTTAACACAGCAGCTGAGTTGCTGTAATTTATTTTGTTAGGACTCAAGCTGCCAAATGTGTTTAACACATTTTACCTTACTGTTGGGAGTGGTCAAGAACACACAGCCAGCTCTGATCATCTGCAGGAAATCATTAAGGCATTATAATTGTCCTTTGATTTAAGGCTTCTATTGAAAATTTCAAGTAAAAATTATTGAAAGCCAGTATAGAAATGGTGATGTTCCTAAAAGAATTCTCTTAAAGGAACACCTGACTGCCCCTCTCATCTCTGCAAATTGCCAGCCTGGGTGCTGGCATGATACAGCCTTGGCAGCTGCAGAAGCTCATATTGGGTTCTCTGTGTGTGCTGTGCATGTGCCACCACAAAGCTTCCTCTGACACGTGCACACAAGATGTCAAGGGCAGCCTGTCAGCCACAGCACATCCTGCTGCACCCCTGCATGGACACTGACAGCATCCCACTCTCCATGAAACACTGCCAAAAGGCTGCCCCCTTACAGGATAAATTTTCTTACAAGTCTAACATGAAATACTGGTCTTGCTGCATTCACTGGGAATTTTACAGCTGACTTGAAGGCAGAAAAAATTTCATTGCCATTTTTAAATGTCCCATGCAGAGGACATAGGCACTACACATTAAAATAAAAAATAACAATAATTCTAAAAATGCTTTAGATTGAATATTGCCCAAAACTGGGCACCACTGGCAAGGGACCCAGTTCTATGCCAGCACAGAAAGCTGTGGCACACCTGCATCCTGAGCACCATACACAACTGACTCTCCACATGTGAAGTTAACAGCAGAGCAAGGCAAGGCACAGAGCAGGGTGAGTAACTTGGCTGCCTCTGAGAAAGCAGCTGCTTTACAGGGAGACACAAGAAAGGCTGGGACTCTTCAGTTTAAAGACATGGCTGAGGGGCATATATCTGATGCCTGCAAAACTATAATGGCAGCAGATGAAAAGAATGCAGACCAGGTTTTCCACAAATCCTACAATACAAGGCATCAGGAAGACCTGGTGAAATTAGCATATCAGCTTAAAACCAATGAAGGACAGCATTGCTTGGCACAGAGTCTAGAATTTCACAGTGAACATCTAGAATTTGCAGGCACAAAGCTGTGGACTCAGAGAGGACCAACACATTCAGGAAGGGACTTGACAAATTCACAGACACCAAATTATTAGCACACTCTCCAGCATCCCTAGTGTAACAATTGTGGGATATTAGGGAAAAAAGTGGCAAAATCAGTGATCTGGCTAGAATTAAATTCCTAAATTGCATTTCCCTGTAGATGCAGACACATTACTTACTTAGATGGTCCACTGGTTGCTCAACATTTAAATTCTTAGGCATATTGTTATGAAGCAACAGCAAAAACCTTACCGGGAATTATGAGCAAATTTGGTCTGGCTATGCAGGTCAACAGAGACTGCAGCTTTTTAAGTCAAGGCTGCTGTTTATGTTTGCAGAGAAAATTCAGTGGATCATTTCACACTGATACATATAAGAGGCAAATAATCACAGGTACTAGATACAAATTTACTTAAGAATTTCTGCTACAGTTTTGGTCCATTTCAGTGTAACTAACATGCAGAAATTGAAGCATGGCTTGCAAAGCTTCTTTTGGTAAGTAACGACAATGTAGGACCAAACAATACTAGTCTCCCTAGATTACATCAATTTCCAGCTTGAAATTTGAATTGTTCCAGTGCTGTTTTTCTGGCTTACCTTCACTGCACTGAAGCAGAAGGCATAGAGGACAATCAGAACAACAAAGCTCCGGGAAATGCTGTACAATGCAGACACAAACCCAGCAGCAGCTGAAATAGAGACATGTGGTAAGTGGGAAGAAAGAGGAACTTTATTTCTGACCCAAACTAAGATGACAGTGTAGATGCATCTCAGTCTTCCCAGCTACTTAAGCTATAATGAAAAACAAACAAAAAAAAAAAAAAAACACTACCACCAAAAAATCTCGATGCTTCATCTCTCAATGGCCTTCTTTAATCTGACTGAAATAACACAAAAAATGTATCACACATCAAGATTCTTGTCAATATGCCTTTCTGTGGAAAATGCAAACTTTTTTTCTAGATGTTAACAGAAAAAAAAAGTTAAATATTTTCTTTTTTAATAAATATAGTAAAGATTCACATCACATATGGCAGGGAAGAGCTCTTTGATATCAACCATAATGTGCAACTTATAGTTTTAAAAACTTGTATACAACTTTTCAAAAGCAAAAAGAAATCTAATCGAGTGGGCCTTATAAGTGTTTGCCTCACTGTGAGATGAATTGTATTAGCTGTTTGAACTTCAAAATGCACTGTGCTATGTAACATGCAATAATATATTCTAGTTTTAGGTTGTAAGTCCAGAAAGATGGCAGATGGCTACTTACCAGAACCACCAAAAAGCAACATATCTATTTGTTCCAAAAGATATATGCAGAAGGTATTGATTTGAGGGAAAAGTCCAAGAAGAGAAATTGCAGGAAAGCAATATAAAAACACTAAGGAAAAAAAAAAAAAAGAAGTATTTTAGAAAACAGCCATACATCCAATGTATGGAAAATAAAGAAATATGCATGACAGCAGAATAAGAAATTGTTGCAATAAATTCTGAGGATTATTCAAGTGAGCATACCTTAACCTTACCAGCAATGATTACACTTTCCTCCTCATGTATTCAAAATAAATAATGCCATTTTACACGTAAGAAACTAAAACTCAAGAGTTAGCCTTAAGATTGATTTTGGATAAAAATAGTGGCAGAAAAAAGAGCCTTGCATAGCCTCCTTACTGTTTCTCAAATACTTTCAAGCTTAATATTTGTTCCTTTCAAAGTAGAGAAATTTTAATTTGCAGACTTTGGAACTTCTTCCTTGAATCTGAGATAGCTCAAGAACAGCTACAACAATTAAATAAAAACAAACAAAAAAATAAATTAATGGCTAAGATCTGAAATGTCTTGGCTATCACAGTATTCTTCCTCTCCCAGCAATCAAGAGCAGACACTTATAGCAGCCCCTAAAAATGGGAGAAACCTATAGTGAAGCTTCCCCCAGTATTCCACCTGCTTTCAGCAGAATGGACTTTAACTTCACAGTAGTGAAAGAACATTAAATACAGGAAAGAAACTCAGGGGTAAGATCCAGTCTTATAGCTTTATATACTCTCTTTCTGAACAGAAATGCTAATTTTAATGGTACTTTTAATGGCAAGGAAAAGCAAGAGTCATAATTCAGGTAATCATGCTGCTAGTCTTAAGTCCTGCTTACTTCCAGCAGTCCTCCTCCCCATTAATTCACTCTCAGCTCCACCACAGAAAATGCTAAGCAAGGCTGCCTAGCAATGCATCTAAACAGATACGTGACCCCAGTGTAAATGTTCAAGAATACACACACATAATCACATTAATCAACGTTTCTCATATTGTTAATCATATTCTTACTGCTTCATTGTACTAGTACCACAATGCTCTGCATGGCAGAGGGTGTGTCAGCCACTCTTCCTTGTAAACAAGTCTGTCTTTGTTACTTTAGATCCTAGGAAGACTGCAGTTTCCTCCTATGCATTCTCATAAAAAGCAAATTAAACAAAGCACTAGTATTATTAGATTTATTCCCCATTCCTCCAGTCAGATTTTTGAGAAGGGAACAAAAGGATTTGTGTTCTTTGCTGAATGCTAGTTTCACATCTGCCAGCTCATCTTACTAAGGCATCTTGCACTAAAAGGAAACAACACATCAAGTTTGATCTGACAGCTTTTATCTTCACCATATTATACACTGCTGCTACCTAATACTGTAAATCTTGCTGAGAAAGCCCAACACAGGAGAGAAAAAGACATGTTCAAGTGCTAAACACAGACAGCACTCACTTAAGTATACTTGGATTCACAATGCACCTTCAGCACTACTTCCCACTACTGGCACACATCATCCATCAGTAAGAAAATGAGGAAATGCTGTTTTCTCAGTGTTTTACGTAAAAACGCCAATATTAAATTATTCTTCTTCTATTACTCTGCACATTTTTAGATATTCTACCAAGTCATGCAAAGCCAAGGAAGGACCACTCTTGAAGACAGGCAATGGCACAAAAGAAAACTGTTCAGCAGGCCATGTGGACCCAAAACCACACTGCTGAAAATGTTTTAACTATCCCCAAAAGACACTGCTGAAACTCGCACGAGATATTGTTTCTTGGGCAAAGGACCTGCAAAACTGCCAGAACTCATCTTATACTACAGACTTACAGCCCAAATGACTGCCTCTGCTGTAGCAACCTCAGAAAAAGTGGAATAAGAGCAATGGAAGGAAGGATGAGATTAAAGAGTTGACAGTACACCAAGATATACAGAGACAAATGTAAACAAGGAGGGAAAAGCTAGTTGACTATAAAACTGTCCTCACCTCACCCACTCTCTATTAATACCTTGAACAACTCTAGCAACTTCTTTAGCTAAGGCAGCTTAGTTTATCTCATCTTGCACCAAGGAGCACACAGGACAGGAAAATAAACAGTTGTCACCTACAAAAAGATTGCACTTAGAAGCAGCAGATTCCCTTCTGGGAAGCAGACAATAAAAGTAACTGATTAATCCTTTGGAATTGCATTATGAATTCCAGAAAGAATTTCTTTAAGCATCACACATTTTCATAGAGACTCACAACCCCTTTAAAAGCTGGACCACTAAGAGATCATTGTGCAAGCTGCTGCTTTTAACACTGCAAGTTTTCCTCTAAACAAGCTCATATCACATAATGAGAATGAGGGAAATAATGAGTGAGAGGGAAACACAAATTATGACTTTGGAAAAATTGTGTCTTTGGAGCAATGCAGAACAGCAACATCACATTGCAAACATTTTAACATTTAGAAAAAAAATTATTTAAAAAGAAGTATATATCTGAGTAGTAAAACATGGGTTTTTTCACAAGGAAAAATAAAAGGCATTATTTCAGTGAGAAATAGTCTTTCTTTTCTCCCCCTCTTGAACATGGGAGAGCATAACATCCACAGGCTTTCTTCCCTTGACAGAAGCTCAGTCACTGTTAAAAGGAGCAGGCAGAGGACTCACTATCAAAAAATTACACCACCTTCTGATTCTTAAGTCTTCTGAGATGTCTGTGAAATAGTTTCATTTACCTGTGGAATGTTTAAATCATTTCATCACAAGAACTATCATATATAAAATGCATAACTACTTTTGTCACTAACCACACCTGTAGGTCCCAGTGACTGAGGTTGATTGTCTGTGCCTTTACTTGCACTTCATATGTTAAGCTAGCAAAAATGTTAACTGAAATAAGGAATTCAAGATGAAAACCACAGTCAGAATTAAAGTAATGAGCCTCCAACTAATAGAAATTTAAATCAATAGCAGAATCATCACCAATTTAAAATAAAACAGAAGCAGATCATAAGCAGACTGAAAATAAATGAACGTGTTAAAAACCATGTTTCATAAGTAATTAGGTTACACATCTAACAAATCTGCAATTATTTCTTTTATGACCTTGCTTCAAGACTTTTATCAGAATATGATATGCAGCATCACACTAGCTCTTTGGTACATTCTATGATTTACATGGCTTTTGCTTTCTACCATTATAAGCACCTGAAAGGCTTTTCCTTTCCTTGGTACTTAAAACACAGAGTCAAAAGTTCTTTGATTTCCAAACATATCAAATCCAAATACCATAATAAATTCTGATTAAAATTTAAACTAAAGAGTCACCTTATGATGATAGAACAATAAAAAGATATAAAAAATACCTAGCAAATAGGCAGAACTACAAGAGAGCAGTAAGACTTTATTGGTATTTGGAGTCACCAACTTCCCTCATTATTTTATAGCCCAAACAAAATACTTCTATACCTTCATTACCTACAAGAATCTACACTAAAAGTGCAGCAAGATGCCATAGGATGCCAGACTGCCATGGCTTACAGAGGTCACTGCACTGTGAACAAGAGCAAGGATTCACAGCAGCCAGAAGTTAAGGCTCCCATAGAGAAAAAGCAAGGAATAGCCAAAGCACATCACCAAGACACCATGGCAAAACAAGAACAGGGACAAGCAAAGGGAAAGGGTTTCTTCTCTCTTTCTCATTTAACACATGCCAGCTGGGGAGATGAGCCTGTATTTCCTCTCTCCCCCACCCCCTCCTGCTTCAAGAACATGCTCTGCCATCTCTTTTGAGACCAGCCAAAATTAACACATTTATAACCACACTTTGTTTTCTTATGCTGGTTGCTATAGTTTTTCATTTATCTCTATCCCAAGTGTCATCTAGAATTCTTGTTGAATTATTTATCAGCATTTTTACTGCTCACCTTTGACAGACAGAGAAAATAAGATGTAAGGAGAAACTTAAATGAGACCAAAGGAAAGTAATGAAAGAAGCTAATTAAAATAAGTGAGATGCATGCAGCTCTTCACATTCCCCTGTTTCTGGTGAGAAGAATTGGGAGCCATAGTACCCTTGTTAAGGACCAGGAAGCTTTCCTAAAAATAGTATACCTTTCAGGCAGTAAGTCTGACCTGAGTATGGCAAAAAGCAAGTACAACAAGCAAGTCACAGGTGAACAAAGACCTCGAAGGTTACACACTATATCACAAAAATGGTTTTCTTCTGCTACACTATGGTCTCCTGGTTCTAAATTCACAAACCACCAGACCATCTTTGGTACACTACAACACAGCTTTCTGGGACATTTTCACAACTTTTATAGTAAACCTCACATTCCCTATTTTGTCCCTTAACAGTGTTGCACTATACATGGGAGTGCAGTCCAGCACTTGTATCTGTGGCTCAGCTGGTGGAATATCACACTTATAGACTCTAAGTGTGGTGTGCAACAGGAAGAAGTGTCCTGACAGAATAGGGTAATGTCAGCTGTGGCCACTCCAAATCAGTGCCAAGGGATCACCACACCTGTCTTGGGGCAATATCTGAATGCCCTCAGCAACCTCAGAACATGATTCTAGAAGGAAACAGGTTGAAAGAGCTACTGCAGAGTGGCTGCTCCACACTAACTGGTCATACGGACAGTATGATTAAACTAAACCAAGATAAAGCACTTCCTTGGTGATCAGAAGATTAATGTCCATCTGAGGAATTGGCATGGATTAGCTTCCAGGCATTAAATTTAAATCTCAAGTTATTCTGCAGTAACTGCTCCACACAGACAAGCCATTACACAGATGAACAGCATTTCACAGATGATTTTTGCTAATAACATCAGTGACTTTTAGTTTTCTATGGAGACATTTCTATGGGCCTCATTTCATTAAGAACTCCTTTTACATGAGGGAAGGTTGCCAGCTGCCCCTGCCTCATCTTAAGTCATTCCAAATGTTTCTATCAATTTGATTTCAGGTTGTGCCTCAAAACTTGCATTTGATTGTCAGCATGGGAAAACAAAGACTCACACTTAATTCCTTTTTGCAGTCCTAGGAAAAACATTGACTCACCTATTACATGGTCTCTGGCTGACTGGAGAGACCTGGGTGAGAAGAGCTTCAGGCCATACATTGTATAAACAGGAGGATTTGTGTCTTTAGATCCAGCATCTAGCAGCAAAATAAGGCCACACAATATACAAAAATATACAGGTCTGCTGTAGATTATGATTTTATTGTGTCCCTGGAAGAAAAACCAAAAAGTTAGACTTTTATATTCATTCTTCTACTGCATGCACTGCATTAACTTGGAGAGAGGGTCAGGAGTCAGACAAAATATTTTAATTACTTATACATAATAATTAGTAATAAAAATGTGACAAAGTATTTAATCTTCTTCCAGAGGAGACTTTCAAAAGACACAATGAGCAGTTAAGATTGACTCCAGCAACCATTTATGCTTTTGAAAAACTTACCCTTCTGGACCTTTTAAAACTTACTAATTCCAGGAGTTGCCATTTTTTGTGGAGAAAGAAACCTCAATCTGTCTGCATCTTTCTTCTCAGTAGAAAAATAATTTTTCTCTGTATTTCTTTTACTTCAATGAACATCTGCTTCAGGTGGTTTGACTTTTTTTTTTTACTTTATGAAATTTAAAATTAATTTAATTTTTAATTGACTCCTGGGAATAAAAACTATAATAGAGCATATGCCTGGTACAGTGTGAGGCATGGGGATGGATTTTTCTTCATGAATTTAATTTTTTTGTTTCTTTGAACCACTTAACAGCAAATCAGCATGCCTTCTGAAAGAGGTGACACTCATCAGCAGCTTCTGGTCTGCTTCTTATGAAGCACTTTGAAATTATGATCCAAAGGAAATAGGATGTGGAAGGAACCTCGTCTGATGCCTTTCATACAAATCTCTCACACAATTGATTCCCACTAATCCTACAAAACACTTTTGTGGGGCTGCAGGCCAGGGAACCCAACAGACACTTAAGAAGAACCTTAATAGCTCTCCTGGTAGCAAGCTTAAGGGTAACTAAGACATTTTAAACACTCATGAGTCAAAAGTTTCCTAGAGTGTGAAAAGCCAGAATCAAAGTGACAAGAATCCAAGTTTGACTCGCTTAAAGCTGCCATGCAACTGTTCTTATTTGAAAAATGTAATTTAAGAGAATATAATAAAAGATCATGTCTTTTTTTGAGTCTACTTACTGACTTGAAACTGTGGCTGAGTTTGTTTGGCTGCCAGCCAAGCTTGCATGTTAGATTGCTATTAACTGATCTGTACTCTCTTTTGGGATCAATCAGTTAACAAGGTGGCAGATTACAGGGAACTGGTGGGCTTACATCGTGTCTCACATCCATGGAATATGAATCAAGTCAGGGACATAAATCCTTGCTCTTTAATCAATTTCAATTTTACTACTTCTTTTTTTTATTTTTTAATTGGACACATGTCCACAAAAGAATCCGCAGAGAATTACAAAGATAATGATACGACTTTAAAAAATAAAAATAATTTAAGCTATTATTTTCTGGCCTTTTTTAAACTTCAGTTCATTTATGTAAAATAAGAGCTGTGCCTTAGGAAAAGAGACCAATAAATATGCACCTAAACAATTGCTTTATGCTTTATATGCTGACATTCACTCTAGGCTGTTTTATGGTGATTACACTCTGTTACATTCTTGTCTTACCTCTTGACCTATTGAAGCCAGTTTTATCTTTGCACAGTGATTATTTGAAGGCAGCTGGGTAAGACAGAGTTGATGACTATAAGCCCAGAGGTTTAACTCCACACACCTTGCAGTCACATGCAGAACACTGACATACTCAATTAGGATTACAGTGCATATTTAACTCTTACTTCTAAAGAAGTCTATGGTGTGCTGGGTGAAGAGCTGGCTGAAGGGTGGGCACAGCTCAAAGAGCTGCACTGAAAGAGGCCACATCTGGCAGGACCCATCAGCAGTGAAGTTCTTCAGGACTGAGTTCTTGCACCATTTAGGAAGTTTGCAAAGATACCAACCCCAGAGGTGCTGCTGACTCTGTTGAGGGTCAGGCAGCTTTGTAGAGGAAGCCAGAGAGACTGGAATGCTGGGCAGTGATTAAGGAGATGCAATGCTAGGTCCTGCTCCTAGGATGAAGGAATGCTGGGCACGAGTGTAAATTGTGAGATGATTGGCTGGAAAGCAGCCCTGCAGAAAGGGGCCAAGGGGTGCTGCTCACCAGCAGGTTCAATGTGACTCTGCTGTGAGTGCCACCAGCCAGGAGGGAAAAGTGCATCTGGAGTGCATCAAACACAGCCACATGAGCTGGTCAAGAGATGATTGTCCTGCTGTACTCAGCACTGGTACAGCCCCGCCTTGAGTGCTGTGTGTTTTGGGCCTCACCATTTAAAAAGGATGTGAAGGTCCCTGAAGGCATCCACAGGAGAGCAACAAAGCTGGTGAAATCGTTGGAAGGAATGTCCTATAAGGAGCAGTTAAGGATTTTGGACTTGTGCAGTTTGGAGAGGACAAGGCTGAGGAGCAACTTCATTGCTCCCTACAGGTTCCTGAGGAGAGGAAGTGGAGAAGGTGCTGCTGGCTCCTGTCCCATCCAGTGACAGGATATGTGGGAATGGCTCTAAGCTGCATCAGGCAGGAGTATTCCTTTTGAAAAGGTGTCAAACACAGGAACAGGCTTCCTAGAGAGGTGGTTGATGCCCCAAGCCTGTCAGTGTTTAGAGGAAGCATTTGGACCATGCTTTTAACAACTTGTTCTGACTTTTGGTCAGCCCTGAAGTGGTCAGGCAGTGGCACTGGATGATCACTGTAGGTCACTTCTATCTTAGTTAGAATAGAACAGACTAATACAATCACTCTTACCATGCTAACTATAGTAATGCCACTTATGATTAAGGAAGCAGATTCCAGAGGCTTTCTGAAAGCTGCAAAATGTGAACAAATACTACCTTCCCTGTTTTTCAGGTGGTGCTGGTGGGTAATGAGACAGAACTTGAAATCTTTCTAGAACCTTATCAACAGAAGCAAAGCAATGAAGCAGCAATGCACTCAGAAGGGCAGGGCCTGCACAGCTCCTGCACTACTTGGGCTGTGCTCAAGCTGAATGAGCTTCCTTGAGCACAGCAAATACTCCAGTCCCCACATCTGGGGAACATGCAACACAACACAAGAAAGAGGAACTGCTGCAAGTATTAATGTGGTATTTCACTGTCATTTACATGCTCCATGTGAGGGGCATTATTTGGGACAGGACTGGTTTGAGGGGCAACAGTTGACACCTTCTGGGAAAGAGAAGATCACTTCCCAAAAGTCACTGCCAGGGAATAGACATGAAACTTAATTTTTTAAGGTTTTAGAAAGAAACAAACAGAAAAATAGGAGCAAAGCTCTCCTGTACCTGCCACTGACAGACAAAGCTAAGCAGCCCTTCACCAAAATGGGCAGCACAACTTGTTTAACAACCTCTTTTAGATATTAAGGGTTCATTTTGTTTTACTAAGCAAGCTCACCAGATTTTGACACGCAAAACTGATTTAGTCTTGGTGAAATGACTCCACTCTGCATTCTTGTTTAGAAAAATTTAAATAATGAAGCAGAATTCATTTTATATTTTACATCTCATTTGTTAAACAATCTTGTTTTTTCTTCACTGATAAAAATGTCAGTGAAAGCTTTTCCCTTCCCACAGTCTGCTAAAAAAGTCACTTTTTTCATGTCCATGTTTCTCATTAATATGTTTCAGATACACATTCACATCTTACCAACTTAGCAGTGATGCATTTCATATTTCTAAAACAATGTTAAGACTTTCAACAAGGAGTATTTTCACAAACACTTCAATTTACTACAACAGTAGTTTTGACTGCAAAGCAGTTTGATAGAAAAGTTTTAGAAATATCGAATGGATTTTTTTTGTTTGTGGGTGCACATATGTAAAAGGAGAAAGACAGAAGGCTTTTTTATATAAAGAAGTGTGCATGTGCTCAGTTCTACAGAAAAGCTTACAGGGACAAATTACAAATACTTTATAAGTGCCTTATGGGATTTAGGAAACTGCCTGTGGTAGCTACACAACTGAGTTAGCTATCTGCTTTGGGACATAACAGGACTGAGACAATGAATATATGTAAGAGATTCCCTAAATCTTGTTAAGAGCATGACTGCAATCTTTCAAGCTCAAATACCTTTGTAAGCCTGAGCTAGATGCTGAGCTTTGCAGGTGTCTTATGAGGTGCTTAGAGACAAGCTCTCCTGATCCTTCTATAGAGCCATTTACTAAATGTAAAACCTTGCTTAAGGTTTTTCTAAAATCTTTGAGTGCACATGACAAGGATCTCTTGGATCTCTGAATTTTAATACCCTGCAGTCACCAGCAGGTTGCTTGTATCAGGTCACTAACAGCAAAATATAACACACTTTGGAATGGACTTGATTTTCTTCTCTCCACCACTCCAGTGAGGAGGCTGCTCCCAAATTTCACCATCCCAGAACCACATACCCCTGTGTAAACAGCACTTAAAGGCCACCAGCTCCCAGTGGACCAGAATTGGAAAGGCTAAAACTCCAGCTGATAGGAAAATTGGACTCCCATCTTATAGCAGACACCAGTACTAAACCTGCAGCAACAATAAAAGCTCTTTCCTCAACAGCAGCAAGTGAATACATTGACACTCAGAGGGAGTTTGGAACAAAAGCTTATGGCATCTCTAGGCACTGTGTTTTCTGAACTCACTGGATGCTATTTTAAAGCAGTCTTTCAAAATGCTACAGGCTAGAGATGACAAAGTCACATTAAACAGAAACAAACTCTGCACATGATAGAGGGAAGAAGTTTGGAACCTCCTTGGCAGCCGTGGATAACATAAGGCATAGTGGCTACTCAAGGATCCATGAACAGAACTTAATGCACTGTGCAGATCTGAGGCTCATAATGGTTTGTTTCAAACTCAAAAAAATCTCATCTGCATTTTCATTCATGGGTGTGATACTGATCATTCTTCAATCACTCTGCTGTTCTGCATCCTTACATTAACATCAAGAGACATTATTGTCTTCAAATTTAATGTAGTCACATGAATTATGAAACAGTACATGGTATTTCTTCTTGCCTACTCGTTCTCCTGTTTCTGAGGTGCTTAGTAGCTCAAGCAAGCCTTTACAAATACCTGTTGTGTTAAAAAGTTATAATGTAGAAATTGCTAATCTTCTATTTTAGCATGACAACATCTCTACCTTTAAAACCCTTACTGGAAAAGCTTTCTAAATTTTATTTCTATTGTAGTTTGTGTGGTGCACAAAAAATTTGCAAGAGGGTATCCCTAATAAAGTTTTAGGAAAGAAAAGGAATATGGGAATACACCTATTGTTACTTTGTTCTATTGCTGCATGACTTACAGAATACAATATAGCAAATAACACTTGTAATAGTACTGTGAGAACCTGAAATTCAGACCTGGATTCTGCACCAAAAAAAAAGTTCTGTTTAAACCCTACCTTATGTTTAACATTACAAAACATATGGGCTGGATAGGTTCATAATGAAGTTTTGACTAAACTGTTTGCCGCCCACTTTAAACAAACGTACACACACAATGTCTGATTAAGTGCAAACTACTTGATTACAGTTCACATTATTATATCTAGAAAGATGCCAGTTGGGCTGACAAATTATATTATTTTACTCACAACATCTCCCAGCTTTTCACTATGATTGGACTATTTCTCTAATGTATTGAAAATATTACCCTACATTGGGTAAGTTGCTGTTTATTACCTTTCTCTACTTTTTATGCAGACAGGTATTTCCTATGAATGCATTATAACCAAAACCACCATAACTTCACCCCTAAATAGTTGCCATGAAAGAGAAACTGAGAATCTTCTGAAATCCAGTTAGTGAAGTGTACAGTATACATATATAAAAAACATCAATTTCAAGTTCAGCCTGTACTTCTAGCCTCTAAACTGACAAAAATAATTGCACCCTGCCAAAGGGAGCTGATCGAACAGACCTGAAGTTTTCAACATGTCATTTTTGAAATTTGAGGGAAGAGAGGGCAACCTCAAAAATATTCAAAGAGCTAAATAAGAAACATAAGCAACTAGCACCCAGTGTAAAAGAAAGGAAAAGGCATTATGGCCACTAAAATGTCTTCCAAGATCCACAAATCAAAAATGCTGAGACACCATGATAGGTTGAGTGATAAGATTGAAGTTGTAGGATTATGCCTCTAGAGGAGTCCTATAATAAGGACAGACTTGTGTAAAGAACTGGTTCTCTGCACGGTGGTTGGCACCATCAGAGTTCAATTTCTTAGACATATCCAATAAGAAAATCCATAGCAATCAGCAAGGATCCTTACATCCTGCATTCACCCAAACATTCACCAATTTCTTCAGGACCCAAGCACAGAAACTCTGACCATATTGTAACAAAGGGAAAACACCTGTGCCATTCAATGAGCTAATAATACTTTTAATAAATAATTTTTCAGTAGCAGATTTAAAAAATAAAAAGATCAATCCCCAGTCTCAAAGAAAAAAAATACAAAAAAATCCCAACTGAGCAACGACTGAGCTGCTAGTCTGGAAGTTCTGCTCTTTTCTGCCTGTTTCTAAAGGAAAGCAAAGAAAAGGTTTGTGTGATGTCACAGGATCAAACATCAGTAAGATAGTCCAGATTAATATTCACTACACATATTAACTTAAAGAAAAAGCACTTTTTTAATAGCAGTGATGAATTCAAATAGCTTAAAAATAATTAAACCTAGTACAAAGTCTTGAAATCACAGATGTATTTTTCTTTTTCATAAATCAGCTAGAACAGCAAACAGCTAATACCTGTGTTTCACTGAACAGCCAGCTGTTTCACAGTACACAAGAGATAACAGAGGAGAAAGACTTGTTTTACTGACTGAGACTTACATGTATGGGTGAAGCAGGATCAGGCTGAACACTCTAAAAACAAAACAGAAAAAAACATGTTTGCTTACAGGATGTTTTCTTTGTAGAAGTTAGAAGAGAATTCAGCAATTGGCTATGAACTTGAGTCCTACCTTGAGGAGAGAATACTGGCAGCTGGCCATTACAAGACAGAACAACAGAACCCAAATGTCTTTACAGAAGCCTTGGTTCAGAGTCAGGAATCCAAGAAGTGAAACAAGAACTACTAGAAGGACAGCAAACACATTTTCCTTTATATCTTCTGTCCTATGTGAATAAAAGTGTTGGAGAAGTACAAATATTTGTAGATTCATTAGAGCAAGGCAGGTGCATTTGTAGCTGGTATGAGCAGTGAGTGCTACAACCATCAGAGTTCACTGGATCCCATAACTACATTTCCACGTTCAACAGTATTTGATCCCCATGCCAAAAACCTTTCCCAAAATGATAGCTAAAACGTTACAGGAAAAAAAAGCCATATGCACTGAAGTCTAACATCCCTTCCCATCTCACTTTCCAATTAGAATCCCACAATGGAGATGATTTTAGTGTAGAAAAGTGTATGCTTATAAAAGCAAAAACAAACAAAACAAAAAAACCCCAACACACGAACAACTACAAATAACATCAAATACCCAAACACTTTTAAATGAGGAAATAAGGCATTCCATTAATGAAAAATATACATCTGACAGCGAAGAACTGGATGAAAGACCAAATTTGTCATCTGATGCTTTATTTGTTTTATCTATTCTGTTAGAACACGGAAGCTGAGATAAAAAACAGTGTCAATATTCAGGCTGCAACAAAAGAGCTTATCAGCAGAAAAGATTTCCATGCAATTGAAACATAGAGATAAAACACTACAGATAAATAAATATCTGCTCTGGACTTGAAACTCCCTGACATGTAGCCTGATTTCTGCATCAGGTAAAACTGCCATCTGAAATTCCTGCTATGGAGTCCATGCTAACCCATATGGCACAGCACCACCAACAGAAGCAGAGACAAATAAACTAGAACTGGAACAGATGCAGCAGCTCAAAAAAAAAAAAGTCTTCACCTGAATACCATTCTATAAATCATTTTCTTTTTTTAAACATTGGAGTACTTGGTTTACAATACCCTGGGACCCTTCTACTACTGATTTTCTCATCAAAAATCATTGGATCTGTGAGTCAAATTACAGACTAGTCTACAAGCCTGGCACTCACATGAATCAAAGTCTCTACCTGAAGACAAAGGGTAGCAAGAATCACTGAAACCAATCCTGAACTTCAACTTAAAGCAAAAACACATCTATCTACTCAACATCTATCTGTTCAACCTGAATTTTCTTTCTCTAGTGATCAGCACTGCTCTCTGGACAGTAGGATTAACACTACCTAGATCAGTTTAAAAAAAAAAAGCTTACCTGTCCAACAGTGCCAACAAGGTGAGACGGTCATACCAGACTTTAATCCACCTGCCAGGGAATATAACAAATCTGTAAAACTGCCTGTTCAGCTTCCTTTGTGCTGAAGAGCATGAAGAATCCTCAGGGTCCTGGCTGGGCTGCTATAAAAACAAACAAGAAATACACAAAACTCACACAGCTGCCAGCAAAACAGGAGTCCAAAAGGCCAAATTTACATGAAGTATCAGATTTTTTTTTATTTTTTTTTACTAAAAGCAGTAGTGGATGCATATTGGCATATTTATTTTCTTAATTTTAAATTGGAAACAAAAATATCACATCAGCTTAATTGTTGCAGATGAAACAGAAGATAGATTAATTATGGAGCTCAATAGTGACAATATGCTTTAAAAAGTAATACTAAATATTAATTTAAAAAGTAATCATTTTCTAGTCCAGATCCAGTATATGTCTAAAGTTTCTTTTAGAAGATTTTCCCATGTATCAGGCTAATTACAGCACAACACAAAAACATTACAGGACAAATCCTTCTTTTTAAATTAAAAAAAAAAAAAAATTAAGCCCTGAAGTCTAGAGGTGTGACTTATCAAGTTTTCTTCCAGACCACAGCTTTGTTTATCTTTCCAGAGATGCTTTGAATACCACATCAGGTGTGCCTCCTCAAGAACAGCAAGAGGAGGAAAAAAAATTGCAAACAAGCACAAATAGCATAAACAGCACTAATTTAAGTGTCTCTAATCATACCATCATAATCATAAATCCACCCTTTTGAATATTGCTTTTGCCAGATTCTAAGGCTTTTTCCAACTCTTCTCTAAAACTCCCCTCCAAATATCTGCAGACCATCAGCCAAGCCTGCAAAGCTAGACAACAGATGAAAAAAATCTCTGCAAAGCAGTGATTGTTTTTTACAAAGTATATTATTACTGATATTATGGAGGGGGAATAATCAATCATTTTTCTTCCAAGAAGAAGAAATTGAGGTTTCAAATTACTGTGAATTCCAGTGGTTTTCTATCTCCTCCTGGGCAACCTTTTACCCACCCCTCCTTAAAGATAATTAATCAACAAATATACTTATTATGGAACTCTAGGCAATGTCTACATTAGCGTTATCTATGTTAGATTAACATTCCTAGTCAGGGAAGGGGATTTCTGTGTGAAGGAATTCATTTTAGAATCATAACTGTTAGCAAAGCAAAGTTTTTTAAACAACCTGTCCACCTGCAAAAAGGAATTCTTACGTTTTTTTTCTCAGAATATTGGAAAAATTTCTAATCTTCCCTTTCCAGGAAAAGGAATTTTACATAGAGTTTACACATGACAATGTATTACTGTGCATCAGCTGGGAAACAGCTCAGATACCCTCAATCTGCTGGCAAACATGAGGTGAAACAGGCTAGCATAAGCCTTGAGAAAGAAATTCAAGTTGAGGCATTTTATCTCATGTCTCCAATTGACTAAAAGTGTACAGCCATGCAGAGCCAGGGAGTTCAATTGCTAGTAGTGCAGGACAATCCATTATGCTTCTGAGCATTGAGATGTGCAAGGGGTTCCTGGGCTTTTTGGCATTCTTTCCTTTATTAACAATTCTGAGTGAATAAAAAGCCATGAGACCAACTGCAATCCTTTCACTATGCTGACTTTAAAATCCAAAAGTTTATGTAGTCCAAATTTTAATATTTTTATTACTACTTTAAAAAGTAACTTAAACATGGGGTCAGGCTATTTTTAAAGAAAAAAACCACGTTTTAAAATATTACAGTTGCTAATACTGGCACAGTTTTGTTTCTCTTGGGTCCTGTTACCCAACAGAAAGTAAAGCAAAACTCACACTGCTGCAGTCATTAACATCACACATCTAATGTAGATTGCTCACCATAACTAGATAAAAAAAAATCAAAACAGTGGCAGAGAGTTCATTAAAAACACTCGAGGATTTGATCATTGAGTCCCCAGTACAGCCTAATGTGCCTTTAGCTGAGTGCATAACTGAATATTTTGGCTCCTGAGGAACTGCAACCTTTGGATGAAATCCTCTGTGTGAGCATTGCACTGCTTAGGTGGGAGTCAGATTTTTGAGCTGGATTTAGGAAACTGACTAGCCCTGAGCAAGTCACTCAAGTCTAACTGTTACTCCTCTCAAAAAGGGCTTATAAAAATTCACTTCATAAATTTATATGGTGTCAGCGACAGCCTGAAGCCCTAGCATCACTGAAATCAATGACAATGCTTTTCCTGACTTATTTAGGCTCAGAATTTCATGTTTAAGAAAAAAAATTCAGAAACCAGGACATTCTGAAATTACTGCCTGGCCTGGCTACAAATTTGCTAATGCGACCTTGAGGAGCAGTCTCCCTAAAAGAGAAAGAAGAAATGACAATTGTTCTCTAATTTACAAGACTATAAATATCTGGAAAACATCAGAGCCTTTAGATGGAAGACACTGTCAATGTATGAAATACACTATTTGGGACCACTTACTGATTTTTAGTTTAAAATAGTTCCTTTATACAAGTTGCTACTGGCTTAACATTCCACTGTGAACTCTGAGATGAAAGGCAATTAACTGTCATTTTACTGTTATTCATAAATGCCAAAGTACAATTTGCCATGGCAGAGAGAAAGTCAAAGGTATTATAAAAGGAATTGTAAAAACAGATTATATAAGTCACAGACCCAAACACTGTTAAGTTCATGTCCACATAAGACCATGCAAACTGAAGTCTGAGGGCCTTTTTCTTTTACTAGCTGCACTGAGGAGGTGGCTTCAACATTCCACAAGCCAGCAGTCAGAGGTCTGGTTGCCCAATTCAGAAAAGTGAAACCAGACATGAGGTTTTATGGCAGCAATGAATCTGGAATAAACACTTCATACTATTAAAATCTGGTGGTGTGCCTAAAATCCTAACAGCTGTGCCCTTTTCCAAATGAAATATGGTTGAAGATAGAAGATGAACTTTTTCAGTGACTGAGTCTTTAAACAGTCCCCTAGGACACTACTCAGTGTCAGCAGAAAACAGCTGAGTTGCATCCATCAACATAAAACACATCTTCTCCCACATGAGCAATACCAGGAAAAGCAGTATAGCAAAAACAACACAATTGTCTCAGGAACAAGCCTGCAGCATTTGTTTATTGAGCAGTTGATCAAGACGCTAGAAACTCAGATATCACAGTGTACCCGTGGGTTTTCTGAAAGGGTCCTTCTGGCCACCATCAGCAGGAGCTGCTGCTGAAGCGCGCTGGCTGCTTGGTCCCCAGAAGATGGCTCTTGGCTCTCTGAAGTGGTAGTACTGGAGGAGCTGAACTGTATTTCACTGTGCACAGAGGACAGGAAAGAAAGACATTGTTTTAAGCAGCAATATTTTCTTAACAATTCTGAGATATCACAGGACAAAGTCTGTAATTACACTACTGGTTGTCTCAAAGGATTTGGGAATCTTCCACTTTCATATCTGAAATCTAGTACAGATCCACAAAGCAGTCAACACCCAAATTCAGATACACTTGATTTACTACATCCACCACAGAGAACAGATACTTCTGTATCACAGCTTTTCTCATTTTGAGATGAACACCCTCAAGGAATCACACTTCACAAGTGCCTTTTTCTGTCCATTGACAATTTAAGTTTAGAGATGCACATCTACAGAGCAAAACTGCAAAGTAAATACTGCAAAGATCCCACAATATCTTCCAATGAGCTCACTTAGGTACCAAGCTGGTCTGGTTTCACCTGCACTGAATTCACTGAGTACTGATTTACCTTGCTGAGAATTCAGGCTATGAGAACTTCCCTCTGCCCTACCAGGATAATAATACATGAGCTAATTCACATAAGGCTAATTCAGGATATCCCTCATGTACTGAGTGTAAACTCACCCGGGAGGGCCCTGAGCAAGATACTATTTATTGTTTTTCCTCACATTTCCTGTTTTGTGTTGTAGTACAGCACCTAAACACTTGTGAAAATCTGCACTTAGAGCAGCAGTGCCTGTTGGGTTGCAGAAATCGTGTTACCATGACATGACTGACTGGGTTACAGAGACAACTTTATTGAAATGAAATAATTGTTACTTGGGAAAGAGATCTATTTTGAATACATCTTTCTAATTCTCTTCCAAATGGGATTTGCACATCAAGCACTCTGGTCCAAGCTCATTGTCCCACTGCCCCTGGATACCTGCCTTGGGCTCTTACTTATGTATGTATCTTATGTAGATACTTTTGTATCTACATGAGGTGAAAGCACCTAAGTGCTCCTGTAAGGTAGTCAATATCTGTTGTTCTCATTTTGCATAAAGACAAGCAGGAAGAAACTAGAGCAATCTGCCTACAGTCAGCCAGGAAGCCTTTGGCAGTCCAAAGATTAAAACCCTCCTCTTGCATACCCTACATTTGCCCCAAAGGCACCTTATTAATTTTAGTTAACTTAACTTACCTTGCCTTTGGTTGCCAGTTCCCAAAGGCTCCTACATAACCCTTGTTAAAGCATTAAAATTGTAATTGTCCTGCACATGACTGGCTGTTAACTTCAGCTGCAGTGGTTAGCCTTGTTCTGGAACACAGCTCAGTGTCTGGATTACTTAAAAGAAGGGCTGAAGTGTCACACCAACAGGTTGAAATGCACACACTCTTTCCTCCCTTCCAGGATTTGATAGCTCTGCCTGGACCAACAGGAACACGATCAGCCTTGGGATGTCAGCAGAGGAGACATCCTGCCTTGGGTTTCTCAGCCAGGTAGTTTATGTTTTCAAAGCCTTGATTGCTATCAGGCTTGAATTCCAGATCTGATATTCACCATGTGCCACTCCAGCAGAACTCTCAGCTGAGCAGAACTGAGAGCACCCATGCTCCTGACCCTCATGGCCTCCTCTGCACACCAGACTCCTCCTGCTACAGAGAGCAGCACGATCCACTCCCCAGAGTCAGGAAGGCTGTCATGTTCCCTTTGGACAGCACTAGCAATGAGAACATGTCCACCACAACCCCCTTGATATCCCAGCCACAAGGCATCCCTCTGTAAGAATCATCTCCTTTGTCAGCAGTTATTAACAAAACAGTACAGAAGGGATGGCACTCATCCAAGATCCTGGATCACAACCAGAAGATTTAAGCAGGAGGAAAATGGAGGAAGCCTTGAGGAATGTCTCCCAGGAGTAAGATTCCCACAGATAGGGACTACAGAGCAACCTTGCCCAGTCAGAAGGAAGGCAAGGGATTGTTTGTTTGTTTCCTCAGGATGAGCTGTCCCATTCCTTATCATCATGGGTGCAACCCTGAGTCTCCCTGTTCACAGCAGGAAGAAGGCAAATTTAGCCCAGTCGATGCAGGAACATTAGCCTGGGAATTCCTGCCCAAAAGGTGACTCAACAAAAGAGCAGGGGAATAAAACAATGGTTGCTCACTCCTTCCTAAATGAAGAGTCAATCTTCACTAAATTGTTGCATCTTTAGCTGTCATTCTACAAAAGCCAAAAGTATGTTGAGATTGGACCACATCTTTAATCCCACATTCACCAAAAATGGAAATGGCAAAAGGACAGATGGATGGAACAGAATACCAGAAGAGTCTATCAGCTCTCAGAAATCAAAAATCATTTATTAATAAGCTTTCTTCCAAGAATAAACCTAGAAGATCAAATCATCTTCCACCAGACTTGAAGCTACCCAAAAAGCCAAGAGTGCCCATAGTCTGTTTTGGATTCGCATCAAAAATCCATAGCTCCGACTCACAGCAAGTGGCAGAGGAGACCACAAGCAGCCAGGACACTGACTGTGGGGAACAGTCAGAAACTTTATAAGCCTGAAAAAGCAATTAGGACAGAGAAGTTGGGAAGGCAGAGCTAGTAAAGCAATAGTTCCAAAATCAAAATCTGTCATCTGGCAGTCATCAGCCTCATTTCTCTGTATCTTCTTATTCTCTCCTCATCTTCCATTTCCTTCAGCTCCTGTCTGCTGCTTTTGTCTTCCTTATCCCTATTTTCCACACAACCTCCTTCTGACATTCACTTGCTACCCCCAAAGATGAATTGCTTGCACAGTTACTTAGAAACTGTACATCTCATCTGATGATATTGCTATCACACTGACAGCAAACACCAGTAAGAAATGCAATGATGGTGTTTGTGTTTTTGTAAGCCTATAAACTAGATTCTATAAATTTATTACCATATATAAATAGGAGCAAACACTCTCTAATCATAAAATCATTATAACGGAGCTGATCGCAGTATAACACGGAATCTTGCTAAATAGAAAATCTGTTCATTTGCAGAATTAAATTAATATTATCAAGATCTATCACAGTAAACTGCACTGCTAATGTAAGCAAAGGTATAATTGAACTAAATTTTGAGTAATAAATTATTAACTAAAAATATCTTTGATAAACATATAACCTACGCAGATCAAATTCAAAAGCAACATAGCACCCTCTACTGATAATTGGGTATAAAACCAGGATTTTTTTCTGGCTCATAATCCCATTTTGTAAGAACACTCAGTAAGCACAAGATAGTGGAGCAATCATATTAACACATAGAATGTTTCAGTATAACCACTCAGTGCTGGAAAAATAAAAATCTTCCTTCTCCCCCACTGTTTAGCCTGTTGCCTTATACCATTGACAACTTGGCCTGAGCCATTCACACATAATCCATCCTAAGTCATTCCCTTTGTTAGGATTAGCTTGCCTTGGGTCTGACCCCTCCATGAGTTCATTATACAGGCAGACCACAAAGAATTCCTTGTTAACAAAGCTGTTTTGCAGGTCTTGGTTAAATTTCATTTTAACCTGCATATTGGAAAAAAGACAGGTCTGCACATGCTAAAAAACAGAAAGATCTCACTGGACTGCCTAAGACAGCTGTCTGGGTCACTACAGAGTTACAGTGTATAATAAATATCATAGTGATAATAAATAATACAGCTGAAAGCTGTGTGTAATACTCCCTAAAATACTGCCCTTAGGTGATGGCAAGCAACTATGGGTGGGAAGAGCCAGAAGGACGCTCAGAGTTGGAAATGTCTCCTCCTGCACATCTAACAAGCAACTGCTTCTGGAGTACTGGTCTGAGGGGCACCCAAAAGCACTGAACTGAGACCTGAGGGACATGGTTGTACAAAACCCAGCCAGTGCTGACAACACCGCAAGAACTCAGCACACCCATACCCTTGTGCACTTTCAAAACAGTCTGTGGCTCAAATGCAGCTGTCTGAACTGATGCTGCTCATTAGGCCTCCACTAGAGAGCTGCCAGCACCAATCTGACCAGAGTACTGCACACTTCAAGACTGACACTAAAAGCCACTAAAGTTGTGGATGTTGCTTCTTTTAAGAAAATGATGGCTTACAATTCTCAACTAACAAGACTCACACTAAAAAGCAACTCAGCATGTAAGAAGACTGAAATATGCCAGTGATAGCTGCATTAGCAGTGGATAATTATGTGACAAATCCAATCACAGGAAAAAGAAAAAACAGAGGAAGCACACTTCACTTTTTTTTTAAGACTTAGCAGCTTCATAAAGTATAAAATTAATTCAGAATGTGCATATTAACTTTCTTCAGTGCTTACATCTAATGACAGCTCAAGCTAAAGATTAAATTTCTCTTAAATGTTATTCATATTTTGCTAGTTGTACAAATGTGTATTTAAACACATTTTACTACAGGATTTGGGGATAATTTTTGGCATTTGTTTTACCTAGAAAAAATAACACCTTTAATAAAATAAGGCAGAGTATCTGAGTTTACAGAATGTGAAAGCTAGATGTAGTGATATATTGAAACAATAGGCAGAAAATATATCAGATCACTGTTGCAGTGTTGCAATAGACTGCAAAACAAGCAGTGGTACATATTAAGTCAACTATTGCAGATGGACAGAAAGGCCTTGTAAAGCACATTCCCAAAGACACTGTTGACAGTATGAAGGCAGGAAGTGATGAATGCCTTCTTATTCAAATGTTAAGAATGGGGTCCATTCAGTATACTCTTATTTTCCAGTATTCAGATACTTTTATGTTGTTAATAAGCATTTAAAATTATAATTTGCAAGCCTATTACATTTCAAAGCAAAGACAAATGTACTAAAAACTTTAAAAACAAACAGTATGTGTCAGCTAATAAATTAGAGGATGCATTTTGAGAAGATGCAGCCTTATTGGCATTAGTGTATTAATAGCTTCCACAGTTGTGTTATCTCCAATACTTTAAAACATTCCTTTTTGCTCTCGTTATGGGAGGGCAGGGTATGGGAGAGAAACCAGCCCCAACACATGAAGCACTCCATAAACTCCTAGTACTGAGCAGGATTTTGCTGCCATCATGTGGCAGCACGGTCCCCTCTCACCTCTGAGTCTCATTCTGTTGAAAACACTCGTGTCCCTGCCCAGTGTTCAATGAAAGCAGGTCTAAAATCCCTACACAAATAAAGGAAAGGATTTTAACTGGCCAAGCTTAACAAAAGGGTTTCCTCCTGCCCCTTGCAAGCCATCAGGAAAGTGCTACTGAGTTTGTAAAGAGTACCTTTCAGAAAAATCCATGGCTTCTTTACAACACAAACATTACCATTTTCAGTGCACACCCCTGCTCATTTCTGTGTTCAAGCAGCTCTATGCCCAGGGGAGCAGCTCATGTGAAACCACTGAATCCCAAAGAGGACTCTGTAATATTTGTCACATCCATTTCAAAACATGCTCAGCTGCAGAACTGCACAACCTGACAAGCAGCAGTAAGAATATTTAAGATTCAGCAGCTTATTACAAGAGCAGTGGGGGATTGTTTTATTTGGGTCACCTTGCTGAGAAATACAAAGATGCTTTAATGACACACTTTTTGGTCACATTCTAAAACATTTTGAAACACCAAAAAACCCCAAAAAACTACTCTCTCCTATGAGAAATAATCTCAAAGGTTTAGGGAATTTTCCAGCAGTGAACATACTAATATTAGTAGATTTATGAAGGAGATGTACAGTACCATTAAGGCATTCAGACAGACTTTCATATAGTATAAAACACTCAAACAGCTTATTCTGGGGTGAGAACATAAATCAAATAAGTTAGCTCACTGATCTGACATTCTCTTTTGCCCAGGGCCAGAAACACCAGCACTCTGCAGCTGTACTGACAGGTACCTTAAATTATTTTTTTAGTACTTGTTAACCACTAGTTTGCTGCAAATACTTTTTTAAACTTTTGGCCCCAATGATACCAAAAATACAATTATTCTCAAAACAAGCAAAAAAAAATCTAAGCAATTGTTTTAAATGGAGGTGTCTATCTGTATTGCAAAACATTTTAGCTATAATACAGCTTTTTAGAAGCCTGGTTTCAGTGTCACAGCCTCATCTGAAAAAGGTGAGGAGTTCAGAGAATCAACTGCTCAGAAAATGTCTGGAAAGTGCAATGTGAATACATGATTGTACTGGTGGGGTTAAGCCATGTGTAGTAATGAAACACACATGAATATAATTTTATCTGACAAAAAGTGGTATTTTAATACTCTTCCAGGTAAATTAAAAGATACATGACCAAGAAAGTAGGATAAAGCTCAAACTGGAATAGTTTTTTTGAAGGTATAGATCAAGTTGAATTTTATATATCATCTATTCCTAATGAAAGCTGAAGTGTCACACAGCAAGGACAATTTCCACCTAAGATAAAGGTGCTTTTTGCTAAGAGCTGGGTAATCCTTCTTTCTGTCTGTACTGGTTTTGGTTGGAGTAGAGTTACTTTTCCATAGTAGCTGGTATGGAGCTATGTTTTGGATTTGTGTTGGAAATGGTGTTGATAACACAGGTGTGTTTTAGCTATCACCCATCAGTGGGGAGGCTGGGGGTGCAGAAGCAGCTGAGAGGAGACAAAGCCAGGACAGCTGACTCCAACTGACCAGAGGGACATTCCCTACAATATGGCACTCAGCATATAAATCTAGGTGAAGGAGGAGGAAGGGAGAATGTTTGGAGTGATGGCTTTGTCTCCCCATGTCACCAAGACTCAGGGCAAGCAGGTGTCCTGTTCAGCCACGAGCCAGGAAAGCCAGGCTCCACCACATGTTTTGGTGACTCACTTCAGAATAGATTCAAATGGTCTTTTGTTTTAATTTCTAGCATAATCTATGAGCTGGGAATAGAGTTTATACTTTTGTCAAAGCCTGTCACAAAGGAATTTATGGCTAGAGGTGAATTTGGCAGAGCAATGGGAGCATCAAATCTAGATGTAATTAGCTCAGCAGGGAACCCATTCCATTGGGACTGCTGGCAAGAGGTGTTGCTGGCAAGCCAACAAACAAAAGTGGGGTCAGGGTAATTACACTGACAGTAACTGGGGACTTGATTAGTCCTGCCAATGTTTAAATAATTTACCAAACTCAGTGACAAGAATCACCCACCAAAGTGGGGATTATGATGGAAAAGGAATTACCTATTTTTGGTGATAATTACAACATAAAAACCTCCTCAAGATTTAACTTGGCTACATCTTCAAATATTTTAAAAGCTGCACTGTTAGACAAGTGAGAGACAATTTGGCAAGAGCCAAGCACAAAAAAAATCTGAAAAAACTCTAATTTTCAGTAACCTTTAACAGAATTAAGGGATAATTTTGGGAATTATTAATAAGAAAGTATTTATACTACATTTAAGTGTGGAAGGATAGAATGTAAGAAAATAAAGATAGTGCAGAAGGTAGTCTCACACCTGAGGAGTTGCAGCTGTACTAATCACCAAAGATTAGGGGCAGGCCTGCCCTTAATAGGGCACAGCTGTGTCCAATAAGAAGAGGAGTGCTACAAAAGAGTGGGTTAGCTGGGTGAGGAGAGAGTTGGAGTTTGTTGGGTGTGCTGTGAAGAGGGATGGAATTTGTTCACTGCACAATGAAGGAGTCAGAGCTGTGAGGAGCTGCACATGAGAAATCACCAAGAAGGTATGGGAGCTTTGCAATAAGATGACAACATTTAAGAAGCTCAGTAAATTTCCCGGGACAAGGACTGCAGGTACAGGTAGTATCAGGAACAACTACTACAGTTGAAAAAGCCAACAATTAAGCTAAAGAACCAAAAACACACAAAGACAAAAAGTAGAAACTGATGGAATATATAGTAATATGATAAACTGCAGAATACTTCAAAGATCATCTCACAGCATTGCAGAACCAGAAAGACGTAACAAGACCAAGTCTATTCCCTTTAACAGCGTTGCCTGAAATGTCAAGGAGTGTCTGAAGGAAGAAATCACAGACTCCTTCAGATTTGGACATCTGCTTTCTCTGGCACATTGCAATCCATTGTTGTCTATCCACCCCTTCCTAAGCAAATGAAAAGCAGGAAGCACACAAAAACAAAGAAGAAAAATAAAACCATAACACATCCTCATGTCTGTGACAGTGAATTTTTGTGAGAAAAATAATTTCAGGTGTTATGACAAGAAGATAAAATGGGCCATAGTGATACTACTTTAATTTCAGTTCCTAATAATCTGATGTGAAATGCTTAAGCCTACAAATGGAGAAGACAATATTAAGACTCGATAGACAGAAATAGAGAGGTAGAATTTGAATTGAAGATCATAAAACATTAATTCCTTTGCCTCAAGGCTTTCTTTAAGAACTCTTCTTGAGTAATATTTAAGCATCTTTGTCAGTTTTGCATAACATTGTTAAAAAATAGTTACCTGTGGCCAATTCATAAGGCAATTACTTTACTCTCGACAAACCAGCCACTGTTTACACCTTCTCCAGTCAAAATTCCTTCCCCTTTCACAGCTGCAGCATCCCAGAAGCATCATAGCTCCTGGACACCAGCAACAAGTCTGCTGCCTCTCCCAACAACACCCACAGGGCAAGAGGCCTCTTGTCATCCTCTGTCCTGAGTCAATTTTCCTCATAAAGAAGCACATCAGGACACAGTCCATTCAAATCCACGTGGTTATTCCACTTGCTCAACTCAGATTGACATTTTCCCCTTAAGAGCTGCTTAGTCTTAACAGTATAAAGCAAGCATGATTGGTGATAAGTGTTTTAAGAGCTCATACACATGTACTGCAAACCTTTGTATTGCTCTCCCTGCTTATTCTAAATTCTGAAATCTGGGCTCCATGAGGTCAAAAACCCACCCTCTCCCATGAAAGGAGGATGACACCTCTTTTGGCTCAGCATTAATTTTCTCCTACATCTCTTGACTCATGAAATCTAATTTGGATGTCTTTTTACTGAATTCAGACAACAGGCCTAAAGCTATTGGTTGTTTATGCACCATTTCAATTGCTCATGAAGCTGTACTGTCAATATAATTGTCTTCTCCTTAGTTAACTTTTTCATGGGCTGGTAGATAAGTCACGTTCATCTCAGAGGTACTTTTCATGTCTCTTTTCTAATATCCTTCCATAACAGCAGCATGTCCTGTTGGTATGGACTACTCTTATGATGAACATCTCCACCAGAGAGGGCACACCCTCAAGGGAAGAGTTTTTGTCAAGGACCCTCTCCAGACAGACACACAGAAGAGATTAAGTGAAGCGCTCATTGATTACACCTCGTGCTTCATTTTATCCTATTTGCCTTTTTCTTCACTAATAACCCTTCCTTCACTGATCATTTGGTTTATCTTTAGCAAAAGAAAGTAACCTGACACAACTGATGAGCAAGCCTGCAGGTGGGGACAAGGGAAGATGCATCATTCCTGCATTGTCCCTCAAAGCAGGTTTGCTCTTTCATTTTCTATATGCTGCAAGTGCTCCATATTGTCTAAATACGAAACTACTTGATGCTGAACACCTGAAGAAAAAACAAAAACCCCTTCCTTCCTGTGCATCCCTTCAAGCTACTCACAGATGGTAGAAACTTCCCACTGAACAAACAGCTCTCACTAATCCCTCTGGCCTAGACATTACAAACTGCCCCTGCAAAAACCAGCTCAAGCATACTGCAAGCTTCCTTGTCCCCTTTGCTCATTTTTCATATTAACTACTGCTTTGAACTTTCCTTCATGCTGCTCTCTTCTTGGAAAAGCTCATGTTCTGGCTTCCCACTGACTCCCACAAAGTCCTGGGAAGTCACTCCTCTTTTCTGATCTGTTCCATTCCCTGAACTATCACTTTACTCCAAAACTTCCAGCAAAGGTGCTCATCTTAAGAAATTACATGCATGTAAATGCCTGTAAAGAATATCTGAACTTGCTTTTGTTAACATGGTTGAGTGGACTCCTTAAAAACAAACCTCATCCCTTAAAGCCTGCAAACCAAGACAGAGGTGTCACATAAGCATCTGGCAAAGGCAGATTCAGCATGACTGACTTCTTACATGAGAAGGAAGATGGTCCTTCCTTTGATTAAAAAAAAGTCAAGGGACAGAAAACTATTTCTGAATTTAGGACAGATTCAAATTCACAGTTAGAGGAAGGGGAGCAGAAGAGTGCTCTCTGCAAAGTGAAACAAACAGAGTTGCAAGAAATAAAGAGAACCCAAGTAAAATGTTTGATTTTTAAGGTCAAAACTGAACTCCACCAGGATGGGGGAAAGGGGTTATTTTGCTAAAGACAGACAGAACATTTCTACTAGTCAATTTTTTCTTATTTTTTTACTCTTTGCCCACTGACAAATGAAAGCATTATTCTCATCTCATACTAGCATTCTATCTAAAATGCTAATGCTGTTTTTAACATGGTCCCAAGTTTTTCAAAAGGTACCACTAAAACCAAACACTTGAAGAACAATATTTGCTATTTAAAAAAAGACCATTCTCACTCCCTCACTCAACTTCTCTAAATGCTGTAAAACAGTATGGAAACCAAAATTATTTCATTAAAATACTTATGAATAGCTACAACAATTCTTTTTACAGATATGCAAACAACAGATCACATGGAAGAGTGTGGAAGCCACAGTAATAAATACAGGATTTATATGGATCACTCCAAAAAGAACTACCAAAAAAAGAAAATTGTTTGGAACAGCAAATTATCATTAGAGATTTAATGCAAGGAGAAAGGCCCTACTGCCAGAATCCACAGGTCAATTACCGATACAGACACAGCACTAAAAATCTGTAAAGAATGCAACAGGTAAATGAAGCAAACAAGACAAGGTTGATAGAATGGTCCCACTTACTTTGCTTACAATTTCATTTATAATAGCTACATTTGACTTTGGCTAGTCCCAGAAAATAAATAAAGCCAAGTGCATAGTTCCAATTTTCACTTTCACTTTTTCTTTTCTATATTCTTATAAAGCTGTCAGTGTTTTAGCAGAAAGCAAAAAAAATTTCCTGCTTTGACTTCTCTAGAAAAGGTTAGCACATTTATTCACTACTACTCCCCTTCATATGCATCTTTCACAGGTGCAGTTTCATAGTTTCCAGCAATGAAAACTTTCAATGTTTCTAAAAATAAGGGCTTACTTACTGAGCATTTGACATACAATCACAATTTGATAGCTGATGTCTAAAATTTCCTTCCTTCTGACAGCCAGCTTTTAAATAGCAGGATCTGATTTCTCCTTTAGAAAATACAGAGGGAAAAAAGTCAGTTCAGTGATACAATTATTTGTGTACACAAAAATTTATAAAATACACATTCTGTGTCAAGGACATTTATAAATATATATTTTTCAGTCTATGCATTAGGCTCATTTTAGATTTCAGAAAGCAAATTAACATTTGAACAACTGAAAACCTTGGAAAATTGAACCACAGAAGTCACAGTGAATATTTAAAGGGCATGTAAATTAAACACAAAGCACATCGATTAATGTAAGTTCATCACAAAATGTGAAATCAGATTTCCCTCTTTCCATTCACAAAGGTGAGGTCAGGAGATACAAAGCAGCAAAAAGTTCTGCTAGAAGTGCAGCCACAGCTCCTCCCTGTTTGCAGAGGAGCACAAAGCCAAGGGTGGCTGCTGGCTGACCCAGAGGCTGCATCACCTGCCCCACTGGCAGCTGCTGCCCTTCTGGCCACAGCAGAGCCAGGAGGAACAGGAGAAAACCAAAGTATCCCCAGGGTCACAGACCCAGTACCACGAGCACTCACTCCATGCTGGTTTTGAAGGTAACTTTAAAGGAAACAGGGCTTTTGGGACAGCTGTCTTTCAGAGGTATGAGCCAGTACCTCAAAGGGCACTAAACAGGGCTCAAACCCATCCTGCAGCTTCAGACTCCAAGAACAGCTTCAGAGCAGTGGCATCCCCACTATATGCATGGGGCAAGACTAGGTCACTCATTAATTTTCTTTAAAGGAGTAGCAGATCACAACTCCAAATACAAGAAGCACCACCACTCCAAGAGGTCAGTCTGAGCCAGCTGAAGAACAAAACTGTAAAAAGGAGACATATTTTGCCCAGCCAGGTCAGTGCAAAACTTCTAGTCAGGCAGACAATGCCAGGGGTTCTTCCAACGAGACAGAAGTTGTCTTCTGGCCTAGCCAGCATCTTTTGAGGATGATGTTTGGAAGATAAACTTCAAGCACTGTGTAAGGCTCAGGTCTGTGATGGTCACTGGTGGATTTGGAAAACTCTATTTATTGCTCATCTGACTTTAAAATACCAAGCCGGTTTTTTTTCCACACACACAGAAAAACATGCAACTGGTAACAGACAAGAGAAATATCCTTCCAGGATATCTGAAGTGTTCAGAAATTTCCTCATGCATTGCAATTATCCCAACTAGATAAACTCACCATTTTCATCTATGAACACGTGCATGGCATCCACGGAGAGCTCATCTTGCACAGACGCCTCAGGTCCACTTATTACTTGCAAGACAGAACTGTCTTGCTGAGAAGTTACCCGGTAGATTATCTGCCTTTGCCTGCTGCCCTGGTAACTTGACACAAAAATGTTTCAAAACTACTATGAGGAACTTTTTTCTTGTTCTCAATAAAAGAAAAAGAAAGGTTAATTAAAAGTTTATGTCATTTCTACTCAGTGAAACAAAACAGCTTACATCATATCTTTGAAGTACAAAATTGTAAAGTAAACTGGCCTTACAGTGCTGCAAATTTGGCAGACTCTGGTAGCACCGGACTAGTACTAGCACGATCTTGGCTTTGTACATCTGATCTTTCCTGTTTAGGAAGTTGCTCACAGTGCTTTTCTGTTCCCACCATTTCTTCTTTTCTCTCCGTCATCTGGCTATCTGGAAAACAGGGCAGTGAAGTGGAGCCACTCTCCACAGATGACTTTCAAGAGTTTCGTTCATTAACTACTGAACAAGAGCATCTAAAAATGGAAATCTAAAACACTGCAGTATTTGCTAGTTTTATGGAAAGCACTACCATTACTTAAAACAATACAACCACAAATCTGGATGAGAAGGTACTCTGACCCTTATGCTTGGGCTGTTTCAAGAAGACACTGTGTGAAGTAGAGGACAAACAAGAGAGAATTTCTGCTTTGCTTCTCCTGTTGTTTCAGAGGGAAGCAATCTGTTCCTAATCTAGAATGGTAAGAGGCTGCTTCCCTGGGGGCTGTAATTGTTTCCCAAACTGTGTATGCTGGCAGTGGAAAAGCAGAAGCACTGGCCCATTCCCCTTTCACAGAAGGGAAAGCAGCACCTTCAAAGGAAACAGAGCTCTTGGACAGGAAAGCAGATAGCTGCCTAATCTCTCTTCCTCACTGGCCACACACCTGGTGCAGGACAAAAGGCAAACTGGCAAAACAATTTCAGAACAGATTATCCTATGCTTGGAAAATACAGAACTATAGGTTTAAAAATACACATGAAGTATTTGTCCAATTTCTACTACTTTGAGTACCAATTATATTTATATTGCCTCTCTACACATGCATGTCATTTTTTCATATATGTATATGTGTACAACATATTCATGGTGAATAGTGAAACATTTTTCAACTGTGCTTTGTTTATAAAACAAAACAATTACCTGTTAGGGTTCTGAAGTGCAACTAAGACAGTGATTTCATCACCACCCTGTGCAGTTGTGCAATTAAATGCTTTAAATGGAAAAAAGGGGTGATTGTTGGAGATGCTTCAGTAAATCCTGTAGCCTCCTGCCCCAAGCAAAGTGTACTGAAACTTACTTACCCAGACTTATTGCAATACCTGCTGTTTAAACACCTCAGATCAAGGAAAAAAACAAGGAAAAAAAATTTCAGCCCACTGAAAATTCTGTATCTTAAGCCATATTTCTCATATGTATAATTAGCCCTAATTTCTCATATGTATAATAAACCATATTTCTCTCAGTATAATTACCATCCTAACCTGTAAGAATCACCAGTCAAGAAACAGTGGTGTCATATCTAAGTTGGTCTAAGGATTAAAAAGAAAGAAGGCTTATAAAAAGATGTTTTATCTTTCATAAGGTCAGCTGATAAAACTGAAAAAAGTAAACAAGCTTTTGCATATGCAGACCTTTCAGATCATCTGTCTTGTTTTCCTCACGCTGTATCTGCTGATCTACCAATACATTATGTCTATAAACAAACCTACCTTCATGAGCTAAAACATCTCTACAGCTGTTTCAATTCATAGGACAAAGGCCCCTCACACCCTAAAGCCTGTGCTATAAAAACTATAAATACAATGAAAGAAGCACAAGTTTGGTATAGAAAATACTTTGTTGTGCATGGAGGCAAAATTCAATAAGTCTTCCAGGTCTACTTTATTCTATCTTGGGAAAAAAAAAAAGAAAAAAAGCAGTTAGGGGAAGAGATAACAATTTTTTCCTTTCCTAGTTAAAGATTTAAACTCCAGTTTCTGCTTAAACTGTGTCATTACTGAAGCACCCCCTTAATGATGTAACCATACCTGTGGGCGGTGATGGAGCCACAGATACCTAATCAAAATGACCTTCCTAAAGGCTTGGGCTGTTCAAACTGTAAGAATAATTGATAGAGATCAGAAACTGTGGTTTAAATAACCTAATTGGTCCCAGAGTGCCCCAAACCAGCTTTAGGGCTGGAACAATTAAAAAGATTTTTTAAAATCTGATTATCTAGTGGTTTCGGAATATGCTTCTCTCTTTTCCATTCCAAACCACAAACCTTGCAGACTTCTTTTTCCTGCTGTGGTAAAGAGTCATAATAACAAAAACCTAAACATACTGCTTCTTACAGGCTTTATATGCCAATCAGACAATCCCATGGTGATGAGGACTTCCAGCACTGGAAGAGTGGGCCATGATGGCTTTGTGACTGTTGTCAAGATTATTACTCTTCCTCTTCCAGGTGACTTACACCTTCAGTATTTAAATGAAGATGGAGGTGTCTAGACTAGGAGTGCCCTGTCAGAGTACGCAATCAGCTCTACGTCACCAAACGCTCCCTGCACAGAAATTGTGCTGGCAAAGCTCAAGCACCAGGAAAAACCTTTCCCAAGTGCAAGAGCAGACTAAAGAGGACAACATGGCAGTGTACTTGCACTTTTCCCTGTGCCATTTACCCTTATCCACTGCTCCACACGTCTCCAGCTCATGAACAGCTGGGCTCACAGTAGTATCAAGATCAGACCTAGGCTCTGCAATAAGCACATAATTTATCTGGAAATTATATGCCACATGACTCAGACATGTGAGGTGTAGCTATCAGGACTTGTGGCCAAATCAGTCTTCTGGCAAGGTGATTCAGAAGAGTCCTGCATAAACAGCCAAGTTTTGGTCTGTACACCATTTTCATATTTTGACAGAACACAAGACACAAGCTTAAGTTACTGTGGTAAAGTACTTATGAAAAGGAACAATTCTTACAGGTCTCATACATAAGATACTTTCAGTAAACATTTTTTCTGCACTAACAACTTTTATCAGCCTACCAACATTACTTACAAGTATGCCATCCCAGTGCTGACAAATGAACTCCTAATCTAAAAGAGGTTACAGCACCATACTTTCTTTTGCTATGTAAGTTTTTCACTGGTGGAACAGATTTTAAATATCCTAGAGACAAACCCTTGTTCTACTCAAGAAGGAGGCTGTGAACAATTTTACAGCTGAAACGAAACAGCCTTTGTACATATGTTAATACAGTGAGTCCAGAGGAGGGCCATCAAGATGATCAGAGGGATGGAATCTCTCTCCTGCAAGGAAAGGGTGGGAGAATTGGCTGAGATTTCAGCCTAGAGAAAGCTACAGGCAGACCTAATTGCAGCCTTTCAGTACCTGAAGAGAGACTACAAGAAATCTGAAGAGGAACTTTTTACAAGAATGGGTAATGATAGAACAAGGAGGAATGTCTTTCAACTGGAAGAGGGCTGGTTTAGACTGGATATTTGAAAGGAATTCTTCACTGTGAGGGTGGTGAGGAACTGGTACAGCTTGCCCTGAGAAGCTACAGACGCCTCATTCCTGGAAGTGTTCAAGGCCAGGTTGGATGGGGCTCTGAGCAACCTGGTTTAGTGAAAGGCATCCCTGCCCAAGGAGAAGGGTGGGGGGTGCTGGAACTAGATGATATTTATTAAGGCCCCTTCCAACCTAAAACATTCTTTAATTCTGTGATACAGTAATCACAACAACCAACTATCAGTGTATCTCAACCTTAAAGTTGCCTTAGTATTAGGTAATTAGAATTAAATTTTTTTACTCTGTAACTTTACTCCAAAACATTTTTACTATTTGTAGCCCCTTACTGGAGTCTTCCAAACCTTCTTCCTCATTTTTTACTTACATATCCCTATCCCAACCTTCATAGCTCACTCCTGTAAAACAAAATGCACTGCTGTCATAATTTCAAACACCATCTGGTTTGAAACTTGGGCAAGCAGAATTAAGCTAATTAAGCCTGTCTCTCTTCTGTTCATTAATTGCTTTGCTACAGAATCCACTTCTTTCAACAACATTATGCTCTGAAAGAAAAATTTTCACTTTCAAATACATTTGCTGCCTGTTCAGCCACAAATAAATAATTTCAAATCGCTCTATGCTTTTGTTAGTACCAGCATGAAACCAAAGTTCTACAAGCTGTGAACTTTGCCATTCATATATGTGGATTATAAATCCTAAGAACATCCTTAATCCTTTCTTCACCAACTAGCAGTTTCTTCTCAACTCAAATTTGCCTATTATGCCACAAATACATGAAAAGGAAAAACTGCCATTTAAGCTGGTCACCCACCAAACAATGGGAGCGCCCAGGGAATACCACACCGTCCAATAATTGCTACAAGAGTCCAGCATGGACACTGAAGCAGCACATGGCATTAGCCATTAATGAGGATTGCCACATTAATCCTGAAGCAGCAGGAAAAACTAGCAATAGGCATTGTACCTGCTACAGGAAGTGACTTGTTTGAAACAATCTCCTGTGTCAGCAGCAGAGCTAGGAATTAGTAGCCTAATCACAACACCTACCAATTACATCAGAACACAGACCTCTGAAATAATATTTTTTTAAATTTTTTTCAGATGTCAGACTGGCATCATACATACTACTACTTCTTCAACTTAAAGACTGAAATTTTAAAATTTTAACCTGCCAAGCCTTACACATTGAGCATCAGATTCAGAGCTCTGCATACCAGTTCTTCCACATCCAAAGATGTGCATCAGAAGCCATGTGGCCCCTCTCTGGAACAAGAGTCAGGGGTGATACACAACTACCCCAATAGATGAGCTAGCACCAGGCAGGGCTTTTTTTCCTAGGTGCCACCCACCTGCCAGCAAAATCACCTGCTGTCACTTCCCACCTCAACTGTCAACTGCACCAGTGACTCAATGCACAAGATCCCTATTTCTCCTAACTACATGGCATGTGACAGTCCTCATTCCCACATGCAAAGAGAAAAAAAAAAAAAAAAAAAAAGTCTAAAAATACCCAGGAGTATGGTTTAGTTTTTTATAGGAGAATGGTAATTGCTTGGGATCCAGAACAACTCACTCGAGGTTGTGGTTTGTGCACTGCCCAGAATGAGTACCTTTTCTAAAAAGAGCCTGCAAAACATCTAAATTCGGGCCATGCAGCCCTGGTTTAGTTTCTCCTGTGCCAGTCCCCACCACTCCCACAGCAGGCTTTGCTCCCTGGGTGATAATACTGCCTGTCCTAGATTACAAGCCAGCTGTGCCAAAGGGGACCTACAGGAGGTTTTGCCCTAAGTTTGATGCACAACTGCTCTTACTTGGTTCAGAACACATCAGAGGGACCCAAAGCAGCCAATAAACCCAAGTTTTCTTACACCTCTCAAAGACTGAAAAAATTCTGCAGTTGCCCTACAACAAACTTTCATCATGTGGGTGGTATAAGTGTGATTCAAAACTGAAAGGACTCTGGTCTGAAAGTCAGTTTTAGCAACAGTGTCAGTGGTATTTTCTCACAATCTAGAAGAGGTGGAGTGGCTATAGAACAGCTCTGAGAGCTTTTATATCCTGTATTTTAACAGGTTAAATCTGGCACCCTTAGAAGTGTAAAGAAAGGCTTTCATTTTCTCATACTGCACTTTACCAAGCTGTCTGCTGGCAAAGGCTTATGTGGTTGGGATGGTAGCTCTTCTATTTCCACAGAACACCCAAGTTCTGTGAGGGACCACCCATAACAAAGACCCATCCATGACATTCAATCACTTGCCAGACAGTTCTGATGAGCACATTTCCCCATCTTCCACAAATTATGCAAAATATCAGCTTTCTTTCGCACAGCTCTGAATATCCAGCTTTCCAGGTATTTGCCAAGTTTTTCACACTGCCTATTAAAAATCTTTCTGGGGGGCATTTCATGCTCATTTGGACAAGACATCTATTGCTAACTTTTGCCAATTAAACAGTATGCAAGGTTAAAAGAACAAAAACCAAACAGAACCAACCTCCTCCCTCAAAACAACTGGTGCATAGCTTGACTGTGTATTCCTACACACACACACTTCTCTTAATAACCCCTCTAATGTGGGAATAATGTTTATTCAGATCTGTTCCAAGATACTATATTATTAAAGCATATTTGCAATTGCAAGGCAGTAAACAAATTAAAGGCTTTCTCGTTCCTAAAATTCAGTCTTGCAAAGGGGAAGCTCCCAGTAATGACAGTAATTTATTTTAACAAACAGCACGTTCTGACTAGGCTGGAAAACAAAGCCTACTTGCTCTTAAATATAACTGCCTTTGAACTACCTCTCCCAAGCTCATGGAGTTCAGATTGAATCTCCTTTTTCCCACAGCACCAGTTCAAGGTGCAGAATCCACAGCTGCCATCCCTGCTCATGCAGGGCACCCCCTTTCCAGTCCCTCTTCTGTTTCTGGATGACACTTGCTGAGCCCACACTGCAAACAGACAATTACACAGGTATGCAGCTCAACTTCACTATCTTACAGAAGTACAGACTTCAGAAAATAGAAATAGGAAGATTTAGAATAGATTTTAGGAAGAAATTTTTTACTGTGAGGGTGGTGAGGCACCAAAAGAGGTTGCCCAGACCAGCTGTGGACGTCCCTAGAAGTGTTCAAGGCCAGACTGCACGGGGCTTAGAGCATCTTGGCCTAGTGGAAGGTGTCCTTGTCCATGGCAAGGGTTTGGAACTAGAAGATGTTTAAGGTTTCTTCCAAACAAAACCATTCTGTGATTCTTTGAGATTCAGTTCAAGTTGCTAAATGAGAGCTTGGTATGAGGGAAGAACAGAATTCTTCTGTTCCCTCATTATCTTGTATAGGAATCTTGTTCACCAGATCTAAAGCACAACAACTACACACAGATGCATAAGTTTTGGGGTTGGGGTTTGGGTTTTGTTTTTACTGTGGAATCTGAGTCTGACATCCTGATCATCCATTACTTTCTTTCATGCAGCAACCTTACCTGTTCATATTTTCTGAGGGTACTTGTCTGAAAGGCCTTTTTAGGCAGTTTCTCTTTTTGAATTTTCATTTAAATTCACCTCTAAAATTCTCTTTACAAGTCACATCAGTCAGAAGTACAATCATTGGGTAAACACTCCTTGTTATGGCTGAGGATCAGAGAAAAAAAAAATCCCAATCTGCTTGCTGCACCCCTCATGTTGCTGTGTGCATTGTGCAGGCAGGTGACTCTGCACCCCAGGAATCCAGCAGGGCTCAGCAGGCTCAGGTGACAAGCAGGGCTTGCTCAGCACTTGTCTTGGGCAACCAGAGCACAGACTGGAGCCAGCAGGGCAGGCTGATAAACTTGATAGAGAAGGACAGAAACTGCAGTGAAGAATAAACAGCCTGAGAAGGCGGGAGAGATGGGTAAGATACAGCAGAAGAGAGGCAGCAAGTCTAAGAAAAGCAAAATTCCTTTCTCCTGCACTTACCCTTCTCTCAATTCCTCAGAATTCATCAGAAGGAATTGAGAGGAGGGTAAGTGCAGGAGAAGTGAATGCAAGCTGTGGGGAGGCAACAGCTTTAGGTGGGCTCAACAGAATGGAAAAGCCTAAACCAGCAACAGGGTCATTGCTAGGAAGAATAGAAAGAAAAGAAAAGGAAGAGAAATAAGGAGGTGGCACAGAAGAGTAGTGCCTAAAATGAGAAGGGATGATTGAGGGAGGAAAGGCACAGAACTAGAGAAAGTGGAAGAAAAGATGGACCCAGGTGAAAGATGGAATGAGATGAGGGTGTAATACATTGGATATGGCAGACTTAGAGAAAGAGTGAAAGGTAAATGGAATCTAAAAGAAAATGACACATTGAGAAGATAAATCTATGTATTTTTTTAACAAGATAAAAGCAGACATTTCACAATAGTTTTAAAGACCTTTTAACTCAGTTGGGCATTTTTCATGCAATGGAAGGTTCTTCCAGGAGCCAGCTGGTAGAATACGAGGGAGCAGACAAACAGCAGGGCCAAGCTGTTCTTGTAGGGTACCATGAAGTTTCTTACCTTCCATGCAAACTAAGTATTGGGACTGAATCCTCTTAGGCTTTCTTAAAACAGCTTGTTATAGGATCTAAGGTAAACCAAACATTTTGGAGAAGGGAAAGATACAGGTTGCCTTATTACATTTTGACTCAGATCTTCTAAACTGATCATGCTGATCACTTGGGGAAGTACCCCGAGATTGCATCTGCCTGCACTGCACTGTATCTATCTCACATCCTCATTACATGGCCCTACTAATTTTGCTGGAGGGTGGCTAGAGACACTACCAACAACAGTCCTTCCCAACAGAAAAGGGTCACAGAGTCCAGTGACAGCAATGACAATGCTGATTAAAACCAGACATTTCTATACAAGATCTATAAATTATACTGCATATAGGTTTTTAAATTAGCTGATTGATTTTGTTATAAACAAATGTGCTCTTGATTAAATGGAAATTTGCATGGCAATATACTATTTTTAATTAAAACACTGAGGGCTTTCACTGAAAACAGCCACCAAACTTTCATCCTTAAAATGCAAATATTTTAACTTTAAGCAACTGAAAATCAAAACTCTTCCCCAATGAGAACTCTTACCTTTTTTTTTTTTTTAATTATAATCCAACCCACAACCATTCAGGAAATTTAGAAATATAGGTATGTGTGCACACATGTGTTAGCTAAAAGTTGAACCACCTCCAGTGACAATTCCAGCTTTCATACTTAGAGGCACACAGACAACTCCTCAACATGCACCTGGTAAGATGTGCAAGGGCAGGTGTAATGCTATAGTTATACACATTTTTGCATACTTCTGGTATTCCAACAATCCAGGCACACTATTTTAGTAAAGAATACTAAATAAATAACGGATACCTACTAAGCTTATCACTAGTTTCCTAGAGGAAGAAAAACAGTTTTCTTCAAGAAAATAAAAATATTTTAAAACCGCAGTGGACACCATCACACACTTTCACTAAACCACTTTGTCCCACCAAGTCCAGCCCTACCCTGGCCCTATTAGCAAAACCAGTCTCCCTCTGGGAATTTGCCTTACTACAGATATCCAGCTAAGCTGCTCTAAGTAATCAAACTCTTCACAACATCTTCATTCCAAAAGAATTGTAATCCGTGCATAATACCTCCAACAAGCCCATTTTCCTTTGTTGTCTCCGTTTTGACAGTGGATTGATTAGACGTCTTCATCTTTGAGGTGTTAATGGATTCCAAGAGGGAGACAAACTCTAGAAAGTTAGATTCGTTGGGCATCTGACCTTCTTTAGCTTCTAGATCTGATTTAGAGGTTGGTAAGGTCTTTTCTTTGTCAGATACCTCCACAAAATTCTTACTTAAAAGCACATCTGTCCCACTGTCTACACTCAACACCCGCATGTGCCTCTTTTCATGAGCAGTTCTGCAGGACTGCGGGTCTAGGTTATGCAAGTCTTCCTTAGAACTTAAATCCACAGTCTGGACATTTTCCAAAGCATTCTCCTGATTTGGATCTGAACAAGTGTTAGTTTCTAGAGGTGTATTTGCTGGGTTGCTGAGCTCCTTTACTGCATCACCCGATTCATAGCCAGAGCATTGGTTGGATGACAGCTCTGCCCTCAACATTTCTGGAGTTCTGTCACTTTCACTAACTTCTGAGCAAGGCTTAGCTTTACTGTCATCAGACAGGTCAAACGTGATAACAGGGATTTTGAGCTGTTCATTAGTTTGCTGACTTGACCAGCCTGCTCTAACTACACCAGAGTCAAGGGCTGAGCTTGTTCTCTCACTTTCCAGGGCCTGCAAGTGGACAGAGCCTGGTAGGTCACTAAGGGTGGTGTTTGGTGTAGTACTCATTGTGATGACAATTTTAATGGGTTCACACAGCTGGTCTCCAGGAAGAGAATTGTCCACAAGTGCAATGGCAGTCTCACTGTCTGAGCAATCAAGGTCCTCATGGCTATTACCAGCATTGCAAGAGCTTTCCATCTGCTCGTGCTCTTTGGTTGCAATAGCACTGCACTGTGGGCAGTTATTGGTAAAACCTGTCTGTGGTGATCCATCTGGCAATTTCTCTCTTTTGTAGCTTTTAGGATTACTTAAATGGTCTGAAATAACTGAATTTTCACTGTCCCATGGCTCTGAAGAAACTCCAGTCCTTAAAATATCACCTTGTGATGAAGAAATATTGGAAAAGTTTTTAGCTACGTCTCTGTCCACAGGAATATCTTGGGATCCATGGTGGCCACAAGGCTGTCCATTCAATCCTTTTTCATTTATTCCATCACCAGGAAATGTTTCCATGGCAGCTGGTTTTGTTGCTATTGCTGATGTGGTGGCACCTGAACCGGAGGTTGTAGAAACAGGTAATACATCTGCTTTGATACAGGGTGAGGTAGATGAAACTGGTGGTGTAGCCTGATCTTCTAGTACCATAACGCCTAAGAAAAAACATTTGGGCATTAGGTCTCACATGAACACTAAGCATTATTAAAGTATGATCTTTTACCAATAAAACCCGATCCAGAGCAGAGCAAAGGAAGCACAGATGATGCAGCTGATTAAAACAGCTCTAAAGCAACAAGGGCTTTTTTTTGGTAGCTACATATGAAATACTACAAAAGCAAGATAGACTCCATCCAAGTCAGGAGAAACATAGCAGCATAGTCAAAAAGCTGAAGAAACAGCTAGTTTCAAAATCAAAATGTTTTACAGAACTAACCCCACTTAGGGAGAGGTGAAAGAAAGAATAAGCCAATGCTGCAGGTTTGCTACATCACTTTCTGCAATTCCTAAATGGTCACACAGGATATGGTGATCAGCCTTAACAAAAACAAAACAAGATTTAAAATATTAAGACATCTCAAGTGAGATGGAAGTGTAGGCAAAGTAAGGTGTGCTGGAATATACAACACAGCTAAAGGCTGACAATCACAACAGAAGTTTACAGCACATGTTCAAGGATGCAATACAAGTGTTAACTTCTAGTTTGATGCTTTACAGAGCTCAGAGCTTCCTAAGAATGTGCGGCAAGGCTCTTTCATCTCCCTGTATCAAAATGGGGAGGGATATTTGCACACCCCTTGAAGGGTTGCATCCCAAACAGCTTGGCTGACGTTTGAGAAAGCTTAGTCTGTTAGAATATCCTTGAAATTTAGTTCTAGCTCCTCAACTCAATCCTAACAGGAGGCACAACAGAACCTGCCATGGAGTCCTCTGTGCCATTACTTCTTGTGCCAAGCAATGATTAAACAACAGCTTAAGGACTTATAAAGCCTTTAAAATACCTCTAAGATCTTCAATCGTTTCTCGTGTTGGCAGGTCCTAAAAAATGAAAATAAACACACAAGATTAACATGGTCATTTATTAAATTCTGTTGGGCGAAAAAAATCTATCAATGTAGCTATAAATAGCTATCTAATCAAAGGTTAATTACAGCATTGGTAAGGTGCTTAAAATCACTGAAATTTGAACATGTACCTTGCACAAAATGCAAGGGGTGGGTGAGGGAGATGGTTATAGAACAGTCATGCTCCAAATTGCATCACTGAAATTGTGTGTGATGTTTGGGGAGGGGAAAGAAAAGCAAAATGTTCTTTAAAAAAATTTTTGCACTGCCTAATCCAGATACACTTTTCTAAATCATTAAGGAATAGACTGTGTTAATCTGTTCCATTTATCCACCTGTGTGTTTCCAAAGAACTAGAATGAAAAGTTTGGCCTCTAGCATTGGTAAGTATTTCTCAATGGAAAACTAGAGGACAGAGACATTAAATTAATATAGAATCATTTAGATTCCAAGAAAGCTTTGAAGGTCATTTAGCCCAAATCCCCTCTGCCATACACACACATTTGAAGAAGATACAGTTTGAGCAGGTTGCTCAGGGTCATCTCCAACAGAGCTTTGAAAATCTCCAAAGCAGGAGATTTCACAACTTCTCTGGAAAATCTCTTCCAGTATTTGACCACTCACTTGGTAGGGGAAAAAGAAACAACACACAAATTACCAAAAACCAAAACAACTCCACAAAAAAGACATTAAATGTAATTATTTGATCTAACTAACTGTAGCTTTCCATGGCTGCAACTGTTTCTTATCCTGCCACTGGGCACCTCTCTCAACCTGCTGTTTAACTTACTATTGGAAAACTGAAGTCAGCAGTAAGCTCTACTTGTATGGTTACAAAAGAGTTTAGCCTTACAAAGGCTGAAACATCCCATCTGCCTGTCCTCACACATCATGTTCCTCAATCACCTTGTTTGTCTCTGCTGGATTCTCATCAGTAGGTTAATGTGCATGGGAACTAACGGGGGAGCTCAAAACTAAACACAACACTCCATAAGGAATACTTCAGGAGTTTAAAGTCAACAGACTAAGTGCATAATTAGAAACAAGACATTGAAAAAAATGACTGTGGCTCTCTTCTGAGTGACAGGCACCAAAACTAAGAGGAAATTATTATTATTTTCTAAAATTTCATGGTGGTAGCCTGGCAGCAAGAACAGGAGACTTGATTTGACAAGATCCAACCTACATGTTTGGAAGTGGGAGATTAGGATGAGATCCCAGGAAGGCATAGGTTTGCAGAATGGACAAATACCAGAATACTGGAGAGTAAGACAGAAACAAGGTGAAAAATATTTTACCTCATAAAAAAAAAAAAAACTCAACAAAAAGAACTATTAATGTCTCTGAATCACATAGATGCTACAAAAAGGTAAAAACACTCCAGGAAATGAAGAAATAGTTCTGATTCAGATCAGGATTTAAATAATTTGTAGTAAATAGGGATAAAGGGTGGGTGTGGAGGAATATGAAGACAGAATGAAGTATCAAATAGCCACTTATTCAGAAATCACTAACCATCCTCTGCACTGACTGAGGCAGGAGTCCTGTAGAAAAAAATAGCACGGTATCACATAATTAAAGATGTTATCACAGTATGCAAGGGGAGTAGCTCAAGATTACACAGTGTTATTCTGTTTCTTAATTTTTTGAAAATTTCTTCAACTTATCATGAGTGTTTCCTATTTTTTTCTTCAATAATATTTACACACATCATTTTCATCACTTCATATGTTTGATTTATTAAGCACAGCCATTGGTGTTGAGTGCACATATAGGTACTTTTAACCTCCTCTAGATATCTCCTAGATTTAAAGGAATTTAAATACTGAAGAGATGATTTTGGTTCATTTTATAAGCATAAGTCTAGTTACACAAAACCAAATTATTAATGGTCGAGGAGCAGATCCTTTCAGAGGCAACAAAATAATGCTGACTGCATTAGCCTCTCCCTCCTCTCAAAGCAGCCCCAAAAAGCTAGTTGCTCTTGGCAAGATTTACAAAGGCCACTTGCTATCTGTAGAGCAGAGAGAGCCCTCCTAAGAAGCGCAGCATTATGTATGACAGCTTCAGCTCTGCAAAGGCAAACCTTTAGGACAAGGCTGACTGGCATACCCAGTAGATGCACCCCAAGGGAATGACCCTTCCTGCTTGGAGCAGGCCTGTGTTACAAGCAATGAGCACCTGGCAACACAAAAGCGTGTGTGGTGAGCTGTGGGCTGCTGGAGGAGTGCACATACTGACCGTGGCTCCAGGGGAGTCCTGCGAGGGCGGGGCCTGCACTCTGGAACTGTCAGGAATTGTCTGGGTGGAGCCGTTTGGGCTGCTCTCACCGGCGGCGCCATCCCCCGAGTTATTGCTGAAGGGGAAGCACACAAAAGATAAAGCAACACTTATCACCACAGGGCATCACCGCGAGCTCTGGGAAGCAGCTCACGAATCAGAACACAATGGGAAGAAGCAGCACAGCACAATGAAGTAAGGGCACTTCTCTCCCCTCCAATGATAAAAGTACAGGGCTGTAAAAAAACGTAACACCTTTCTGCACTTCCTCCCTCACCAAGACAACTTGATAAAACTTAAAGAATAAAATCTCCTCAATGTAAAATGATTATGGTGTCTTCAGAAGTGGAGCTATGAGAAATAAAATAACATCTCTTCAACCTCCCTATGCCGATATAATGCCATTCAGCCTGCCTGACACACAAACAGATTTATTGGCACAAAAAGCAATCTGGGGCTTTTCCTTACACATATGACAATCAAGAGCTACTCCTTTCACAATTTTTGCTTTTTAAGTCCTGGAGTATATAAGCCTTATCTAACTGCCTGTTTTCTGCAAACCTCACATAGGCTACTCGAAATGCAACACAGAGAGCACTAATATAATCATTAGACCAGAATATAAAGTTTTTGCTGTGGTCTAGGCAAAGTGAATTTACATTACTAATTTCATTACTAATTTCACGTATTCTAAGACAATTTATAGATCAGTTCCTTTGTGGATATACTAAACTATGCACTAACTCCTTTTACACAAATGTTCTACTAGCTTTTCCATGGATATAAGCAGGCATTTTCAGACAAGGTTTACTATTAATAACCTAAAAATATTCTCTTTCTCAGGTATAACAAACAGAAATTCAGTTTAACAAAAAAACACCAAAAAAAACCAAAAAAACCCCCAGAAAAACACCACAGTGAAATGTTGAAAAGCATGAGGTTGAGCTTTTCTGTTTGTACATGGGGCTGTTTTTTTCACCAAAAATTTATTTTTAAAATTCTTAAGTTGTATATAAGCAATAACATTATTTATCTGGGTGGTCTCTTTCCGCCATATTTTTTAGTTAACTGGCTTCAAAAACTGCTCAACCAACCTTGCCAACTATGAAGGTCTGTTTAAAAAATTCTGTCATCCATCCAGTCAAAATAATATTAAGATCTTTACTTTCTGACCAAGTACTAATTAATGGATTGTTGTGCATACACAAATCAACCTGGGAGAAACAGTCACATGATTTAGCAAGCAACTTTTAAGTTATTCTACCTTTACTTCTCAGCCAAAACAGCCTGAAAGGCATAACTCCATCTAAAATAAAAATGTTGTATGGGTAGTGACACACAGAGGCATTTCTCAGAAGAGTCTCAATGCAGGCAGACCTTGACTGTCCCAGAAACATCACTGCCAGGAGTGTAGCACAGATGTGCATGTGTAAAGACACAGAAGAGCAGAAGCACAGAGGAACACAAACTATCTTGATACTACTTAGCTGGCACAAAGCTAGCAGTACCAACTGCAAATGCATCCAAAAAATACCCTAAGTTCTTTTATACACTGCTCTCTGTTGAAGCCTGACTGGTAGTTTTAACAAAGCTACTCAATTTAAGCTTGCTTTGGACATTTCTATGCTTCTGTCTCTTTTAAATATACCTTATTTCAGCATTTTTCACATCTGTCATAACACTTGCTATCACTGAAAGCCCCTTGCCAGCTTCATTTGTTTGTATGACTCAAGCTTGAAAAACCAGCAGGAAGGGTTTATTTATTTATTCTGAAGAGTGTATAGCAGAACATTCTACCAATACACAAATCTGGAAAATGTCAGTACCAGTCTTCATCCCACTACTGTTTTTACCTTCAATACCAGCACAGCCTAGAAGCAGCCCTATTAATTCCATGGAAAGACTAATAGTCTTTGGATTGTTGTGCATTGCTGTGCATGTTGTGCCAAGTAATAGTACTTGGCTTCTCAGTAGAGAAGCTACAACTGAACTGCCTACCCAATGCCCCTGAGAAATAAAAGCCGTACTAGCTTTCCTCATGAACAGGACCACAGAAGCATCATAATTATCGCAATAAAACATAAGGGGAAAAAGCAACTTATGTACCTTGGTGTGATCTGAGAGGGAACTTACTAAAAGCACACAAAGGCAATATGAGGTCGCCTTGTCTTCCAAAGTCATGATATTAAAGCATTTTCTTTACCAACAGGTGCCTGCCACTTTCTTGCCACTTCCCAGTAGGTAGGAGCAAGCATTTTAAGGCTTCCCCAGAAAACTTCTTGCAGGTTTTCTTCAGGATCTCTTAGCACATCCAGTACATATCTCCTCTACCACTTTCATGGTGCCCAGCTACTGCCCAATCTGTGAATCAGGTGCAGCTCTGCCTGCTGCACCACAAGAACATTTCAGCTACCAAGCTGAAAAGCACTAAGCAAGTTTTTGAAAGTGTCATTCTTTATACACTTGTAAGGAGCTTTCTTGCTTTCAACAGACATTTCTGCTGTGCAGGACCATGGTGCAAACTCACCCATTTTACATAATGTGCCAATGATGCAAAGAAAACCTTACCTACAATTTGAGGACTCAACCGCTTCTCCTTTTTGAACCTCTGTATCTTTACATTGCCTTCCATTTTTTCTTGAGAGCTTCTGTTGAATAACTTCGCCTTTATCAAACATAAGGTGTAAACGGTAGCTGATCACCTTTATTACCGTGAAGAAAACTGTCACCGAGCTGCAGTACACAAAAACTGTCACTGCATTTGCTGGAAAAGCCTACAGAAAGAAATAATGAGGACACAGTGATAACAGTTTCCTTTGAGAAAATGCTGTTAAAACTTTTAAATACAATATATGTATTGAGCTCTGCTCCCAGAAAAGGTTTAAGGGTTTCTTCAAGTTTCAAACCATTTCACAAGATCTATTCTTTTTGTTAGCTGTGGATATTATTTATTATCAAAATCAGCAGAATCTCACAATTGACAAGCACTATAAAGCTTTTAAAAATACTGCAATCTCATGTTAATGCAGCTGCAGCCTTTCCTAAACTATGAATTCATAAAAATACAGACACAAAATGAAACATTAGTTATCTACAAACACAAAACCTTTAGAAAATTCTGTCATCTTACTCTATATATCAGTTATGACTCAATAGCAGAACACTGTCATTTGATGTCTGTTTTCTAATGCCTCACAACATGTTCCCAAATACCTTAACCACTGAGGAATTTTAAATAATTAGTCAGGACTAGTCAAAACAAATGAATACAAACACAGTTAGAGAAGCATCCTGTCCCCACTGACATTCAAGGAGTGAATGATTGGCTTAGTTGCCAGCTGGGGTTAAACTATGACACAACTTCTTTGAATTCTTTTTCTAAAGTACATAATTGTTAATTTGCAGCTGTCTGTGATCTGTTTGATGATCTGTGATGAGCACCACAGCTCTTCGTCATTAAAATTAATTACAGTTCAACTATAATCTGTAAAGTTCTTTCACAGACATGACAGACTAACAACTTTTTTATATACAAATACTTCCTTACAGTAAAGGGCAAATCATAGCAATGGACAGTTGCAGTTATAATTGAAGTACCAAAGTCTTTACCATTATAGTCATGGAACATGTTTATGTATTGTTACTACAAAGCTGCAGTCTCACAGTGAATTTAATCTCTCAAAGTTTCAGGGGTTTTATTTAAACAGAGATTTACTACATTCTCACACAAGAACAACAACAAAAAACCCTAAGCAACACACAAAAACAAAAAGGGTTATCAATACTCAGGACTTGCTAAAAGTCTGCTGAAGGTAATTTTTAAGAATGGTCTTTACTTTGGTACTAAACCAATCACTTTTTCAAATTCATAAATAAATTACACCAACCACACAGATAAAGGGAAGTGAACAAGGCATGCTTATTTCATCTTTAGAACAAGTCACCACATTTATCTTGATGTTGAAATTAATATGTTGAATCATTTCTGTGTTGTGACAAGCAAGTGGGATGCAATTCTGATGCTGCTTTTGGCTCATTGGGACTTCATACCATCAAGATGCACACATGAAAATTTTCAGGCGAATCCTTTTTAATGACTATTCTGATTCAGATACAAAGAATCTGTTGCACAATAGTGGAGGAGCTATTTAGGACATACGTACTACCAATGATCCCTAATAGACAGACATGACTTTCTACAAGTTGAGGCTTAAGTCTGGTAAGAGTACATCATGGTACTGTGTAAATACCAACTCCCAGCACACCCTTCAGTTATTTAGAACTCAGGCCAGGAGAGGATCCATTTGCAAGGTCATGTTCTCAGGGTATAAGGCTTAGTAGATGAGGTGGAAGAACTTGAGGTTAAAGAATTTGTGGTTTATGACTAATGTTTTTACAAAACGAGTAAGAAATTGTTTGGTTTCACAAAGAGCGGCAGCCAATTATCTCTAATGACTGCTTAAGAGAGATTTGTTCACCTTCCAAGGAATCTCTTCAACTATACACTAAAAGGCACAGATCAACCACTCATTATTAAATAACTACTCAGAATGGCCCACTAAGAAAAGAAGTGCTTTATAGGTGACATTCATAAAGCTTAATAAATATTATATGAATAATGTCAAGAGGACACAACAAAAATAGATTTCCAGTAGCGCAGCCTGTGCGTGCAGAGAGCACGCCACAAGAGAGACTCAAAGGAAGCTCCTAGATTTTTGAGTGGAAAACAGGGCCAGTTATAGCAAATGCTGAGTGCAGCATGTGCTCATCCCTGCCTTGTGACCAGACCTACCGGAGCTGTGCCCCGAGCCAGCCCGTGCTCCCTGTGCCCATCTGTCTGGGACACGCTGTGTTTCAGAGCGCTCACCACACCAGACACCAATGGCATCTTGTGCACCTTTAGAACTCTCAGTCTTGGGGCAGGCTGAGTATACAAGCCAGCAGATTGCTCTCTGTGCACGTGAGGAATGAGGAGACAGATGATAATGGAAAGCCCTCCATTCTCTGAATCAGGCCTCTTGCATAAGGTACCAGTGTCATATGACTGCAGCTGGTGTTCCCAGGGACAGACAGGTGAAAGCTATCAAATCCATGCTAAGGAGGAACTAAGTTACAGACCACTGAGGAATTAGATGATAGAGTCACTTTTGATGCACTATAGTTATAATTAGCCTGGTTTTCTATGAAAATGAGGTTTTATAATCACACCATGTGTCTGTGTATTCATCATCTCCCTCCATCCCCTCAGATGAAAGGTAGCCAAAGAATTAAAAAGTTATTCAGCAAACTTTAAGAGAATACACCCCACTGGGCAAGGTCACAGCAGCACACCTCCTCCATTAATGAGAGGAGCCCACACAGTTCTCTGACCTTTTGATGCCACCCCAGTGACAGGAAAAGCTTCAATTGAGTTGACATCTTATTAGAAGCTATGAAAAAAAAAATCCACAAATACAAATTCATTAGAAAGCGGGCTTCATGACTTCCCACAGGTTTCTATGGAAGCTGTAGCCCTAGTTTTCTTCATTCTTTCATGCCATTAAAAACTCTACCATAATGTACTTTTTGTCCTCCAGTAGCTTTTGTTGTTGTACCCTGCACCAGAATAGCGTGGGGTCACAGCCAGAAATGCAGGCTGGTGTGCCCCAAATGTGGCCCAACTTACTGCTGCAAAGGCAACAGGGTTGACATCACCACCTAAGGAGCACCTTTGCTTGGGGCTTCTGCCTGCCCAGAGATTGCTCTCAGAAGAACAGCCACACGCTCCTTCACGTGTCTACTGGCATTATTTGAGTAGCACAAAGGTGGAGATGACTGAGATAGGCACATAAAGGTATGTAACCTTTGAACAAAATACCACACCTTGCCAATTGGGCTGAATGATAAAGGGTGCTTAGACCCTGATGCATCCCAGCCACTGCTTGAGCCCCTGAGGCATCTAGAGCAAGGCAGTGCTGCACCTGGGCCTTGCTGAATGGGTGTGCTACAGAACACACATGAGGGAACAACCAAACAAATGTTCAGTCAGCCACTACCATCAGAGATATGCTTGGCAGATACGACACTGGGGCCAAAGATCCATGTTTATCTGTAAATTAAGGCAAATCAATACTAAGAGATGTCCATCACACAATATAAAATATGGGAAAGCAGTAGCAAATAAAATTCCAGGGGTGTACATTGAGTTCTCAGTGTGTCCTCCCACACAGTAAATACAGTACGTAACAGGGTAGCCTATCTCTCTGCTGCAGAGATATTCGTATCCCTAACTTTTACAGAGATAGAGTGGGGTAAAAGGCAGCCAAGTGGGACTGGAAGCAGCTGACACACTGCTAGTTTTATCACAGTTTACCTCTGAGTAATTTATGTGCCCACACCCTTATACTGCCATGTTGTACTTCTCCTACCACAGCATGATCTGAAGATCTAGTGCACGAGAAGTAGCAACCCTGCCAGTTCAAGGGTTCCCTGTCCAACAAAAGGCAGGAGAAACATTGAGCAGGTTGTTCTGGGGAGTCACCCCAACACAATGCACCTTCTCTTGTTGCTTGTAAAATAAGCTATAGTACAGTATTTCCCAAAGTTGCATCTCTAGGTCACTGGTGTTTTACTGGGGCTGAATACTAAAGAGTTATCACTATTTTCATGTGCAAAACACCTAGGGATCCTCAACTGTTTGGTGGAAAAAGATAACTTTAATTCCTAATATATTATGAAAGCTGATGTGGCACAGAAGAGATCTCATAATTTTGAAAGTTGATTTGAACAGCAATGATACTTGAAATATCCAATGTACATTTTTAATGTTTAAATGATAAAGAAAATAAAGTAATGGAAACACAGAGCTGCATTTTCAGGGGCAGAGAAAGCTAATAAAGGAATCCTTAGTACCAAAGTAAGCTATGCTGAATAAGCTAGAGAAAGAAATTCTCCATCCACACAACAGAAACAACTTGATACTTTAAGCTTCTCAATGCTACCGTCAGCACGCCTCTGCTGAGCCACTGTGAAAAAACCAAAAACAGATGGATGAGTTCTGCCATTTGATTCAAATCACACTGCTTCAGAGAGACTTCCTGACTTCAACAAAAGACTATCCCAAGCAAAGGAAAAACTTAAAAAGCAGTACTCTGATCTGTTTTCATTTTGCCATTTCAAGAAACATCACTGACTGCTTTAGCTGAATCCAAAATATTGGTGTCAAGTGTGTAACATATCACCCCAAACATTACTGAATATTATAACAAAATTTCTTATAAACCAGAAAAAAACCTTTCCCTAAAAAGCAAGTTCAAGTTTCTAAGTGGCAAGAATAGATGTCTTGAATAAAGTTTACAAAGCCTTAGAAACAAGCCACTTGAAAACAAGAAAATGTGTAAGAACATAATTACTGTCAGGCAGCTATCATAATAAACCCTTTATTCTTATCAAGGACAAAGGATTCCCACAGCAATGTGTTAGCTCAAGAACACAAGTCCTGCATTTAACCAGATGATTCATCAGAAAGTCGGTCTGCAGAAAAAGCAAGTCCATCTAGGTAAGCAAAGATGATGCCCAAGAGATTTCACTAGATAAGTTACATTTCTCCCCTTTAAAAAATGACTTCTAGCTTAGGTCTGACCTAGAGTCCAGTGTTCTTTTGTGCAACCCCCACACTTTCTTCAGTTCAGAAGTTTCCCACAAGGAATCCTTCCAGATACATACTTTTTTCAACTAAAAAAAGTTAGCCTTCAATTCTTTTTCCTTTTTAATCACACTTATGACTTGGACAGCAAATCCTACGATGCAAGACAATCCTACAACTTGCTAGTTTGCATAGGAAATATGCAATCAATCAGAAGAAAGCACATTGTTATTCTGGTTCATTAACTCCATGAGCCATTCTTACAGGAATTCACTGCAATCCATGCCACAAAATCCAATACCAATTCACGTTTAAAAAATACAAGATTTGCTTTCCACTGGGATTGCAGGGGAATTCATAAATGCTCTTTGCTTTTGATAATCAGGCCCATATCTGACCATGTAGGGTGAAGAAATCCATTTAGAAGTTGAGAATTTAGTTGAGTCACTCCAGGAACGAAATGGATGGAAAGGGCTTCTAACGGAAGCAATATTACCCTATAATCACTGAAGGACACACCAAAATAGATACGATGATCCAGCACACTTTAAGCTTTTCTCACACAGTAGGAAAGCACACAAAAACAAGAGCAAAAGTTTCAAGCTTTTCAGGAAAATAAATCTTAAAGTCCAGCAAACAAACTCTAGTCATTATTCACTTGCAAAGTTTAAATTTCAGCACAAAGGGAGCTGCATGTCACAAAAAGCCATGTGATTCACCAGTGACATTCAGCAAAGCGTATTAATTACATGGTATCTGGATTTTTCCATTTATTTAACCTTCTCAGCATGTAAGACTGGATCAAACTTTAAAAAAACAAAACCAAAACACCTGTCTCCAAAAGAGAATTTTGAACAAACGTCCCCACGGTCATTCAGCCCTCGCAGAGACCAGCACTGCACCCCTGCCCAACTCCTTCGGCAGGGCAAAGTAAGGGCCGGCCCCTGCCTAGCGCAGCCGGCCGCCTCACCCCGTTAACCTTTAGACACAAACCCCCAGGTAAAGCCCAGAACCCCAATATTTAAGCCCCCAAGGGTAGTTTACAGCCGGCTGAGCGCACACGCCCTGGCCGCTGCCGCCTGTGGGCCGGGGCCCGCGGCTCCCGTCCCGGCCCGGTGCCTCCCTCCCTCCCGCCCGCCCGCCCTCAGGCAGCCCCTCTCACCAGGTGCAGGGCCATGGGCAGCGTCAGCAGGAACAGCCACAGATAGAGGTGGCAGCTGTTGGTGAAGGCGCCCTGCTCCGGGTCGTGGTACCAGCCCCCGGTCAGCGCCGCCCACACGCCCTGCCCCACCAGCCGCGCCGCCGGCGACACCATGGCCGCCCCCCGCCGCCGCCACCGCCGCCCCTCAGCCGCCCGCCGCCGCCGCCGCCATGCCGGGCGCCCGCGGATTCTCCCATGGTGCCCTGCGACGCCGAGCATCCCGCCCGCCCCACCCCGGCCGCCGCCGCCGCCGGGAGGGCGCCGTCACGGGCCGCCCCCCGCCGGGCACCGCGCCCGCTCTGCCCCGCCGCGGGGCCGCGGCCGCCGCCACTCCGGGGTCCGCGCCCGGCTGCCGGGAGCGGCGGCAGCGCTCGGAGGCCGCGGGGCGGAGCGGGGCCGGGCCGAGCCGCGGCGGAGGGGGGGCGGTTCTGGCGCGGGGGTGTCCGTCACGGCCGCGTCCCGCCCCGGGCACCGCGAGGTGCGCTCGCAGGTGCAGGAAAAGCGCGGCTCGGGGGCAGCCCCGGCGGCCGCCAGCTGGGCTGCGCGCCTCGGCGGCCACTCCCCCACCGCCGGGTTCTCAGTGATCCTGCCCGATACATCACGAGTTTCCGATCTGAGAGCTCTGCCCAACTTCGGTGTCACCCGTTCTGCGTAGACTTGAGATGTGTTTTGGGCGGGATGGGGGGAAATTCCTCAAAAAAAAAAAAATTCGGATTTTTTCAATAATGGGTTTAGGGAAAAACTCAATCTGCCTTCGTAAAGCGTTTCATGCAGCTGACCTCAAACCAGCGGAGTGAGGAGGTAGGGGCGGGCTGGAGGAAGCTCAGGCGAAGTGCGGGACATGGGGGCTGAAAAGGCGATAGAGCTGAGTGGAAGCCTTAGGCAGGAGAGACTAAAGTCGGTGAAGAATGAGACATAAGGATATCAGGTATATTCTTATGGGACGCCCCCAAAGGAAGGGGGTGTGGAAAATGCATGTATTTTATGATTGGCTTTTCGCAAATATTAAAATTAATATTATATGTGTTGTTTTAGAAAGTAATGCTGTATTAATTCTCTTAAGTACTGTGTTAAATATAGTTTTAGGTTATAAAAATTGTTAAAATAGAAAAGATGCTATGTAAGATGCTTTGTTTAAAAGAAAGGACTCGCAGCGAGAGAGCAGCCACAGGACACCTAAATCTTTCCGAGAAAAAGAATTTATTGCGCTGTTATCAGAAGAAACCAACTTCTTCCCGCCTCAAAGGCGCTGTTAGGATTCGGAGGAAGAAGTTGACGATGACCAGACAGAATCCTGTGTTTGAATGGAATTTATGCATCATGTATGAAGTGTATGACTATGCAACAGGCTTTTGTTATTAATCCTTTGTTAACAGGTGTCCTTTTTCGGGCTCGTGCTGCCCAGAAAAAGGTACCCAGATGTCCGTAACTCTTTGTACTTGTTGTCTCATATTTGTCCTAATTCAAATTGTCCAAAATAATTTTACTCTAATTGTATTACTGTTTTTATATAACAATTTTATTACTAATAAACTTTTAAATTTTTAAAAACAAGTGATTGGCGTTTTTCACAGGGGTGTAAGGTGGGTTGTGAACACCAGGGCTGAACTCACACGATGCTCACTACCTCCCACCCCCGACCATCAGAATATAGCGGTGAAATTCAATTTTAAGGGTCTCACCAGCCCCTTCTAGGGACTGTTCCACATGTATAGACCTTTATTACAGTCAATTTTGTGAAGGATGCATGTATGAAATGGATACATCATCTTGCACATCACAAAATTTACTCTACTTCAATTTTTCCTGACTGTGGCTACAGTTTCACCGACCAAATGCCATTTTGCCGTGCTTTGTGTGGATTTTTTTTTTTTTTTTTACAAAGGTAAGAGACTGCAGGTGCTATTATAGCTCATGACACATACCTGAGCTTTCTTCCTGATGTCTCAGGTGATGTGGCCATGCTAGTTTTGGCCTGATGGGAGGGATGATACAGCACTGTGAACAAGCGGTTGGGAGCAGGGGAGGAATGGCATCGTTTCCCTCAGCAGCACTGCCACCATTAGATGCCTAAGGATCTACAGCCTTGGGTCTTGAGTACTTCTTCAGTGTGACCTTGGGATGTTTCCTGAGCTGTATGAAGGAGGCACAGTCCTGGCCGTGCCTCATGTGCTATTCCTGTAAACACAACTCGCCCAAACTTCCAATTGTAATGATTGAATCAAGTGCAATATGCAGCTATGAATGTTTTTGGTGTATGATAACTAAAAGTGTTAAGTTTCAGAAAATGCTGAAGTCATTTTCCCACAGGCAGGCCAGCAAATTATTTTGTTTACATGCACAGCTCCAATACAGAAAGGTGGGTAAACTAGGGTGCAAAGAGAAAGCTTCTTCAAAACCTCCTCTCTTCTGTTTTTTGAGACCTCCAACTCATGTAGGTTAAAAAGTGGAAGGCCTAGATAATGCAGACTGCAATAGATATTATTTTGACTTCTTGTCCTGGTTTTGACCGGGATAGAGTCGATTTCATTCTCAGTAGGGGGTACAGTGCCGTGTTTTGGATTCCATATGAAAATACTGTTAGTAACACAATGGTTGCTGCTATGTCACATTTGTCTTAAATCTTTTTGTGTCTCATGTCCTGCCAGTGAGGTGGCACAAAAAAGAAGAACTGGGAGGAAGCATAGACAGGACAGGTGACTGAAACTGCCCAAAGGGATATTCTAGACCATCATGCTCAGTATATAAAGTGGCGGGAGAAAAGGAGGAAGAGGGGGACATTTGGAGTATCTTAGTTACTTTTCTTCCCAAGTAACTATTACATGTGATGGGACCCTGATCTCCTGGAGGTGGCTGAACACCTGCCTGCCCATGGAAAGTGGTGAATTAATTCCTTGTTGCTTTGCTTGTGAGTGTGGCTTCCCTTTCCCTATTAAACTGTCTTATCTCAACCCACAAGTTTTCTCATTTTTACTCTTCCGATTCTCTCCTCGATCCTGCTGGTGGGGGAGTGAGTGAGTGCCTGCGTGAGGCATGGCTGCTAACTGGGGTTAAACCATGTCCACACATCACTCAAATCTTTCAACTCTTCCTCATCTTTGGATAATGCTTTCACCAAGTTGTTTTTTTTGGTGGGGGGGTAAGGATACTTGCAGTTATGATAGGTTCCTGTAATTTCCAGGTCAGGATATGTGTCCTGGACACAAGGCAGATGCACAGTATTGTAGCTACACAGTTGCAGGAGTGCCAAAGATGAAAAAAGGGACCTCTTTTCTCAACAAAGAGGCCAGTGAGGGTCTGAGCCATCTGTACGCCGCTCTTTTAGCCGCTAACTCCACTAGGTGGTGCCGTCAGGAAAGTTAAGGGCACTTCACGCTGTTTTGGGTCACAATATTTCCATTATTTGAACTAGGAACAGCAACTATACAGCAAGATCCTGGTGCACTGGGTGCTGAAGAAACACTGAACAAAGTCTAACCTGAGTGCCGCGATTGCTAGTGGATAGTGGCACCTCACAAAGCAAATTTTGGAATAATAGCTCTAGATAAATATTTAAACATTTCACTGTACTGCAACCAATACCTTGTCTGACCCAAAACATTCCACACTTAATTAGTTCCTGCAGATTCTTTTAGATAACAAAGTACAAGGTGGAATTTGTGTGGCAGAACGCTTGTATTACAACATACTTTATGGCTTTTATAATAAGGCAAATATGCAGATAAGGGAAAGGCTTGTAATTACCTCTCTGAATAGCTGCAAGGCAATGTTATATTAAAGGAAATGGGAGAAGACTTGATAGACATGCTAGTTCTGCATTCTTTCTTTTTGGTTAATGTGGTTCAGTAAGTCACTTTAGCATAATTGTATTTTTGCATTGTGTATAACTATAAATACAGTGAGGTAAACAAGAATTTATGATTTTTGAGTACTGTAATTTTAATTTTTTTTTTACTGTAACACAATTTTTTATGTTCAAACCTTAGTTCTGTGGTATCCAGCTGCAAATTTTGCATTTATGTAGAGATGTACAGTGTTCTGAATGTAAGTTTTTGTGCAAAACACTGAGTGTTCATCACACCAGGTTATTCAACCCAGCACTGCTTTTGTTTTGCACCTTTCCCAAGCCTTTACTGTCCTCCTCAGGGCCTCTGCTGGCAGCAGCCACATCCATAACCACAGGACCCACAGCACAGTGATTGGCTCCTGGCATGAAAACTCATTTCCTTCCACTTTGAACCACTGCTTCCCACCACGCTGGCGAGACAAGAGGGCGTCCCCAGCCCACACACTTCCCTCCAACTTCCAAGGAAACGACAACTCTAGTTTAGAAAGTGATACGATTTTTCCACTTAAAACCAGGAGAATCTTTACCCAGAAATAGCACATACACAGCATTTGCTATTTTCAGGCAGCCTCTTAATTGAAAGGATTGTGTGATCACACCACACAGGGCTGAGACTCTCTCAGCCCCTGCATGGACAGGGTGGTGAGCAGGGGAGAGTTGGAGTGGGTCCAGAGGAGGGCAACAAAGGTAATTACAGGCCTGGAACATCTCACAAGGACAGGCTGAGGGAGCTGGGTCTGTTCAGCCTCGAGCAGAGATGACTGAGAAGGGACCTCATCCATGCCTATCAGTATCTAAAGGGAGAGTGCCAAGAGCCAGGCTCTTCTCAGTGGGGCTGAGCAATAGGACAAGGGCAGAAACTGATGCACAGGAAATTCCAACTGAATATGAGGAAGAAATGTGAGGCTGACTGGACACTGGAACAGATTGTCCAGAGTTCTCCCTCAATGGAGATGTTCAAGAACTACTTGGCCTCAATCCTGTGCAATATGCTCTAGGATGACACTGCTTGAGCTTGGAACAGATGTACCACTGCGGTCCCTTCCAACCCGACCCACGGGTTCTGTGAGAGCCCACGAGCGGCGGAGGCAAGTGGCGGAGCAAGCACGAACCGAGGAAGCTCGGTTTCTTCAGAACCCGCTTGGGGTTCGCTCCAAAGGAGGCCCAAAGCCGCACAAGGAAGGAGAGGGCAAGCTGCGGCGGAGGCACAAGCCCCCGGCCCGGTCTGCAGCCCCCGAGGGACAAAAGGGGGCTCACGGCCCCCTCAACCCCAGCCCCGTCCCTGTCCCCCGGACGGCACCGGCCCCTCCGCGCCCCGCCCCACGTGACTGCGGGCGGCCAATGGGCGGGCGCGGGCGGGCGGGCGCGGGGCACCGGCGCTGCCCTCCCCGCCTTTCCCGCGCGCGCCTGCGCTCTCCCCGCTGGAGCCCCGCGGCGGCGGCGGCGGCGACCGGGCCGGGCGGCCCCGCCCCTGCCCACGCCCCGCCCTCCCCTCCCGCGGCTCCCGCTCGGCGGCGGCGGCGGCAGGTGAGGATGTGGCCGGGCGGGCGCTCCCGCGTCGGCGGCGCTGCTGCTGGTGGCCGCCGGCGCTGAGGTCGCTGCCATGGCTCTGCCGGGCGCCGGGGCGGCGGCGTCCGCCGGTGGCAGCGGCGCTCCGTGCCCGCTGTGGACGGCGCTGTACGACTACGAGGCGAGCGGCGAGGACGAGCTGAGCCTGCGGCGAGGGGACGTGGTGGAGGTGCTGTCGCAGGACGCGGCGGTGTCCGGCGACGACGGCTGGTGGGCGGGGAAGATCCGCCACCGCCTCGGCATCTTCCCGGCCAACTACGTGACCCGCCAGCCCCGCGGTGGAGCGGCGACGGGGGGCGGCGGGCTGGGGGACCCCGCGGGGAGCCTAACGGAGATCGACTTCCAGCACCTGGAGCTGCAGGAGATCATCGGCGTGGGGGGCTTCGGGAAGGTGTACCGGGCCACCTGGCGGGGCCGCGAGGTGGCCGTGAAGGCGGCACGGCAGGACCCCGACGAGGACATCACGGCCACGGCGGAGAGCGTGCGGCAGGAGGCCAAGCTCTTCTCCATGCTACGGCACCCCAACATCATCGCCCTGCACGGGGTCTGCCTGCGGGAGCCCAACCTCTGCCTCGTCATGGAGTTCGCCCGCGGCGGATCTCTCAACAGGGCCCTGGCCGCCGCCCCCGGGGCCGCGGCCGCCCGCGGGGGCCGCCGCATCCCCCCGCACATCTTGGTGAACTGGGCGGTGCAGATCGCCCGCGGCATGCTCTACCTGCACGACGAGGCCATCGTCCCCATCCTGCACCGGGACCTCAAGTCGAGCAACAGTGAGTCCCGGGCGGGGCGGGGGGGAGGTGACGAGGGACCTTCGGACGGCGGCGGGATGTCCCCGCCTTAGGCCGCGGGGCCCGGGGGTCCCGGACTGGCGGCGCTGGCCGCGGTGCGGGGGCGGTGGCCGGGCCTGGACAGGCTCCGTCCGAGAGCCCTGTTCCACCGGGGGATGGGTGTCGCAACTCGGGCACCCGCTGCCAGAAGCTTGGGCAAGCGGCAGGTTGGTTTGCCGGGCTGAGAGCTGGCTGCGAACTCGTGGAAAGGTCGGGAGGAACCGGGGGTACCTGCAGCGCACGCAAAGTCCGGCCTCCTCGGAGGGAAACTCACTGAGAGCGGGATAAAATTCTGTGCGCAGCCACCACAATGGCAAATCTACAAGGCTGTATTTACTCTGATGTTGTGTGGTCCTGGCTTTTAAAACTAACCCAAGGAACCAAGCGCCTTGTAAAGACAAGATTTAATAAGTGTATCACTTCTATTTCACTGCCGTACAATCGTATGTGTTTCTGGTTTTCGCTGCATGCATTTAACATTGATAAAATTTGTCCACTTAGCCAACATTGAGATGGAAAAGACAAGTATCTTAAAACCAGTAGAAGCATTGTTGTTCAGATGCCAGATTCGCTTTCATCCCTTGGCATGGGCAAATGCACCTGCAGGAATGGGGGAGTTGCTCAATTCGTGCTTAATGGCTCCTTGGTCCATCTGACAATGCAGAAGCATCTAAGATTTTTGCCACTGTGTGTTTGGAAAGCTGGATTACTAGAATAGAGTGTTTATGGCTTGCGGTTGTAGTTGTGTTTAGAAATGATGACCTGAAAGTGGAAATCTGTGCGTTTCCACAAATATCTGAAACTATCTCAACTCTTTACTTTTTGTTCTGAATGTTCCAAAAGTGCAGCAATGTGTTAGTCTTTTTTTTCCAGTTAGGAGACCTTAAGTAGTCCAGCAGAAACAAAAAAGCTTCATTCAAGTTTGAAGCACTTTGTTTAAGAGGCTGTGTGTCTTGAAGGTCACCATGCATGGCCTGTTAAGACAAGGCTCAGTCATGGGACTGACTGTTCTGAGAATACTTTCACTATTTGTTTGATAAAGAAAGAACCTAGCTCAGCTGTGTTTGTGGCTCTGTTTGTAGCACGGGTGGTGAACTCTTGGATGTTTAGCGTCATGGCCAACACCTTTATTTCTAGCAAGTGGTCTGTAGCCAGCTTGTCCCGTTTTAGTTTGCTGCTGTGTAAGGAACAAGCTGCTTCACCTGGAGTGCTTAGTGGCTCTCTTTAGAGTGGACTGCTGCGTGCTAGCAGCATGTTAAATGACAGTGACAAAGTTCGTGTCTGAAATAAATTCGTAGCCCTGTGGTTTACCATAACACTGGGAGCTGAGTACTGCTGAGAACTGATTACCATTGTCATCTTATAGGGGAAATGGCAGAGCATTTAAAAAATATCATTCTGATTATAACCTCAGCTTAGGTGCCTATTCACTGCTTCCATTACTAACTCCTGTTGCAGATGAACTTAACTTGAGCTAGTTAGATCTCTCACCTGTATTTCTTAATCTTAGTAAGATACTTCAAACAAACTTCTTAGTTTGAAGAAGTATTGAATATGCTAAATAGAATTATGTCTCTTGATCATCCACCTAAATTATAGTGTAGGAAGACAGTGGTGCACTGCTGGTACCATATACTGTTCAGCAACATGAATTTAAAATGACTGCAAGTCATGGCAGTATCCCATTCTGGTAACTCATCCATTCATCAAAGATTTCCCTTCATCCTATTTCTGTAGTCTTTTGCAGTCTTGCACAGTGGGAGTGGAATGCTGCCAGGGTTGAGTGAGCTTGACGTGGACAGGAGCAGTTCTGCAGTGGCTGCAGCCCCAGACGGGTCTGGCAGCGCCCACTCCTCTCCAGCTCCTCGCTGCTTTCCAGGCACAGCTGCTGATGGTGCTTCAGTGCTTGCCCTTAAGCAGCTCTAGGTAGCGTATGAGTGAATCAGTTTTGTGCTAACCTTGTTATTTTTGTTAAGAAGGATGGTTTTTCTTCCTCAGACAATAAATTGGAAAAATTACTGTCCTTGTTATGGTGTGGTAAGGAATGCTTCCCAAACTATTTCCCCAGCAAGTAGGCGGGAACTAATTTTTCCAGCTGGGAAAGGGAGCCCCTTCTACCAGTGTATTTGATCCAGAAAAGGTATGTGTCTGGGCTTGTGGTTGGCAGGCAATAGCAAGCATCTCAAAGGCAAGCATGTTACTTCTCTCTGTGCAGTTTTATGGAGCTGGGATCTCTGTAGCATATCTGTTGTGGCTTTGCTGATGCCAGATTGACAGGACTGGAGAAGAAGTGCCACAAACAGAAGAGCCGTGAGAGCAGCCAGCTTTTATTAACAGCAGTGACTGTCTGGGTTTGAATGCTCTTGTTTCATGGGCTCTTTCTGGGAGGTGGGAAAAGGTTTGTGTTTCTGCCAGAGTAAGGGAAATTAATAAGTAAACAAAGGTTTTTCATATCAGAAAGGAAAACTAACAAACTTGGTTTTGAGGGCTGAACAGGGAAGTGAAGTGTAACTCATGAGTTTTATTAACAGCAGAGAGGGTTTCTTCAGTTCTGGAGTCCACGTAAAATAAATTTTCAAAAGCAGACAAAACAAAAGTGTTAAGAACACTTAGCTTTAGATATGTGTGCTTAAATGAAACATAGTAACCATGATGTCTAATGTTGCCCTACCAGTCCTGGGTGCTTTATAAAACTTTGTATGACTGAAGTGGTGAGAGGTTTCACTGACAAGTATCATGGCCTGTTTTGAGGATAACTTCTCATAAGCAGTTCTTACATTCCTCAATATACTTTATAGATTAAAGACATAATCTAAAATAAAAGATTAACAGGTGAACTTTACCTAATCTAAAATATGAATAAAAATCATGGAAGAAAATTCTATTTTGTTGAAGCCATCATTGTTACTAAAGGAATTCTGAATTAATTGATGCTTTAACTGAAAAGGAGATCTCTTAAAACCTGTGAAAATACTTGAATATTCCTAACTCTGTCTTCTGGGTAGGAAGTTATTCTTGATTTAGCATGCCTGCTGATTATGAAAAAAAATTAGGTTTTACTGGAAATAGAAGACAGGAATTCATCTACAAGACCAGACACTATAAGTTATATGTGTCTTTTTACCACATCTCAGCTTTTTTTCTGACTCTTTGGAAGGGCAGCTTTTTTCTCTGAGGGGATGAAATTTCTTGCTTCTGAGCAAGGACACTTTATTAGTTATAAGACCTGTGGTTGTGTAAGGGCTCAGCACAGCCTTCCCTGATTATTCTGTCCTGAAAAAAGCTAGTGGTATGTTCAGCTAGAGTATGCCACATTTTCACTTTCTGAAGTCTAGGCTAGAGAAAACAGAGATTTGTGATTCTGGGGTTGATTTCAGACTGTGCACTGCTTCTGCCTTTAAGAAATGCACTTTATCTCTAGTGCAGCAGCCTTATGTACTTGTAGGAGCCATTGCAGTAAGTTCCAAATATCTTGCTTATGGTGTAGACATATCCATGATTACAGAGCTGGTTATGTGTAGATTAAGTGTACTAACACAGTACTGATAAAGGGCTCTGTACTCACTTGTCATAGATGGATATGCCAGAAGGGTTTGGTTTGCTGTGGCTTTCACCAGCTCCTCCAGCAGTCCAGGGTCCTTTGCAGCCCTCAGCTCTGTGAAGGGCATTGAGTTTATATTGCTGTTTGAAATTGTTGAGGTCAGCTTGAATTTCAAGGATTGTTGAATAAGGCCATGGAAGTGACAGTGCTAATGAGAACTACTGGAATCTGAAGGAATCAAACATAGGAGAGGGCAACTCACTGTAATGTCATGTTCTTCAATCTAGTATAATGAGTAGCAGTTAGAGAATAGAAACCATTTGATTTTAAAACCTTAAAAGGAAGTGTGATGTGTTTTGACAGAACTGTTGAATCAGTTGCTTTTGATGAGGCAGGGTGTCCTGGAGTTTGAGAAAAGCAAGAACAAATTCTCATAATTTGCAGCAGAATTGCTGAAGTTATGCACCTTTTATTATTTTTTATTAAACACCTTTTAAAATAAGATGGAGATGTTTTCCAGAATTTGTAAAAGCTGCTTTCTCTCAAATGTGTCTGTATAGCAGCTTTAGGCTAGCTGTTCAGGGAGAATGGTGGGCCAGAATAGAATATCAGTCAGGTAGAATAGTGGGCCAGAAGTTACTTAGCATTTTAAAATCTGTATGCTGTATTTTTCCATGCTGTCTTCGTATAGGAAGTCATGGTACTTAAATGTTCTACATTGTTCTAAATTATTTAAAAATCACATAAAGTTAGAAATTATGCCAGGTGTACCCGATTTCTATCCCATGTCTGAGAGACAGTAGCCCTGCCTTGTGCTTTTCTGTAAAAGTAATGCTGCTGCATTGCAGCATTAAGAACATACATCCTGAAGCATCTGGAAGTGGATATGCAGGAAGGAGCACTGATTTTTATAACCTTATTAGTTAAGTATTCTTTAAAAAAAACACAGAAAACCAAAATAAAACCAGCTTCATGCAAATATCAGTAGGATTGCAAAATTTCATTTATTTGGGAAACACTACCTGTTTTGAAGGTTGTGATCTACTTAAACTTAGCGTGCCATTGACTTCCAGTAAGTTTTTCTTTTGAATATCCTTATGTCACATGAAAGAGTTCTAAGTCTCATGAAACATTGCTCCCAGTATTTTTTTTTCATTATTTCATGTGTGCTCAGACTATGTAAATAGGAATTCTATTTTTTGAAAGGCCCTGAAGGTTAGCTGGATTCTGTGGGAGTATCAAATGCTTAGCAGCCTTGAGCTAGTAGTATCTTTTTCCAGTTCATCAAAGGCAATGCTATGTTTTGCACCTGTTTTAATATTCACTTGATATATATGCTTGTTGCATATAAATATGTTGTGTAGTTTGTGTCCAGGAAGATACTAGAATTCAAGAAAGAACAGTTTTGAGTAGCTGGTTGCTGTGATTGTCTCATTCCACCATAGAAATAACTATAGTGTTAAAATGTTGTAGAGGCCTAATTTCCAGTTGAAGGATGTGTTTCAGCATTTAAAAATAATATTCAGAAACATTATGATTTTAACACAATATCCATGAAATGAAATTTTGTGAACTGCTCCTCTGTAACACTATATTTGTCCTGTGTAAGCTTTCAGAGGAGGAATAATATCCAGCAGTTATTTTATTTGGAGATGAAGATTTAACTGCAGTAGCCATTTATTTCACCTCAGTTACCATCTTCTAAATTTGCCTCTGTTTGATGTTTTTCTATGTCTCAAGTCTGGACATTAACAGGTGGAAAAAATGCCTCATTAATTCAGAACAAAGTCCCTCAAACTTAACATGGCTGAAGTAAATTTACATGTCGTGCTTAATGCTGAAAACAAGACTCTAGGCTGAAACACTAGCTATATGTAATTTGATTAATTAAAAGCTCATGAACTTTAATACCCCTATTTATAATTCATTTTTAATTCAGACTTTCGTTTTAATGTTTTCCCAACTATGTCCATCTGACAGCTGTAGAGAGTTGTTTCTTATTTGGTGTTGAGACTGCATCTCTAACAGGTCAGATTATTTAGTCCAGAATAATATTGCTTTGATCTTTTTCTGGATCTAACTTGGTTTTTCATGTCTTTCTTCTCTGTCTTTGTTCTGTCATTGTCTAACACCAAGTGATCTGGTTTACAACTTTTGGAAGATCATTTTTTGTCTTCTTTTTTTTTCCTGCTTTGTGTTATGCTCATGCCTAGCAGGTTTCTTCAGAACTTTCATTTGCACCAGGGTTTCTGGTGACCTCTTCATGGAGAATGTGGGAGTCACATTCTAGTCTGTATGTTGTGTTTGCTCACTGTTTTTGATGGTAAAGAGTTCTGTTTTGGGGCAGCATTATAAATTGAAGTGTAGGGCTTTGGATTATAGCGTTTTTCGTATTTGTGTATTAAAGAAGACTTCAAGCATTATTTGGCTCATTTTTTTTTTAAAGCTGGTACCCTAAAATAGGCTCATATACTTTTTTGCGTCTGAAATTTGTACTGAGCAAGCAACCTATTTCCACCCAGGTTAATAGAAAAACAGACAGCTAAACACCTCTCATTAGTTGTTAAAATACTTATACAATTTTGTTCATTCCTCTAAACAGCGAAAAATAATTTTAACTGCTGACCATAACACTTCGTAAATGAGGTATTGTACTTAAATAAGCAAACTGCAAAGTGTGGTTGAAATTTAGACATTGTTGGTGTTATCCAAGCATGAGAAGAAATTGAGCTATAACTGAGTTTTCAGTTACAGATTATTCTCCCATCCCCATGAGAGCTACAGGGACAGGGCATGTCTTTGGACCCTCTTAGCAAATATTAAAAGTTCCACAAAAATGTTCTGCAACCTAAAAGAATAGAGAAGTAACACATCACTGAACCGTATTTGGATGTTGAATGCTGTTTTGTGTTTTTTTTTGACCTTAGAAGAGAATGGCTTTTTGTTTGCAATCTGTAAGTTTTCTTACCACTGAGTATGAGCTTTCTTCTAAAGTTGCTTCAGTGTTGCAAGTTCTGAAACAGAATGACCTTGTATGATAAACATTTGCAAGGAGTGGGTGCAGCATAGGGTAATTTCTGACCTTGAAATTTATTTCTGATTATTTGTTAAAATTTAAGGCATTAAAATTTGTTTCAATAACTTTCAGTAACAATGCTTCTAAAAATGCAGATATTTTTCTTTTTTTTTTTTTTTTTTTTTGAGCTTTGGGGTTGTTTTGTTTATTAGAAGCAAAATTAGGACATTGAAGTAAACATAAATACACATGATACATAGATAAAAACAGATAAATACCAAATTACTTGGCTGTCTATATTCATGAGCCGTACAAAAATAACAACTGATGTAACTTACATTCCTGAATTGACAGCTTTAAACTACATTTCATCACTTTTACCTTGCTTGACCATGTTACTAAGAGCCTACCTCAATCCAGTCACTGAAAATAAATGCATGTTTAAATTTTAACCCTCTTACTGCATGTTAAATTCATGGATTAAATATGGTAAATTAGGAAAATTCCATATATATATAATGTCACCACAGAAGTATTCTTCCTCCTTGGAGCTTCCTGCCAGCTTTAACCTTTTTTGTGTGGGGTGGGGGTCATAGCTCCAGTTAAATCAGTCCTAGACATGCCAGTGTTGGCTACATAATCATTCTTTGTTCTCTTCACAGTGACTAAAATCTGTGTTTTGGCAGGTGTACTATTAACTCGGAGCTGATAAGTCAGCCCTCCCTCTCAAAAATGTAGGAGTAAATGCTTCATTGCTGTGGTTCATTATGGGACAAGTTAACCCTTGGAACTGGTTATATTTTAGTTCTCAATGTTCAGGCACTTTTGTGATTTTCTCACCTATTAGGATTAGATGCCACTGTTCTTCCTGAAGTTAATTGCTTTTATTTCCTCCTGTATTATGTAGAAAGGAAAAATATTGTACTTTTAAGCTCATTGCTTAATGTTACACTATTGAGACAAACAATCAGCTTACCCTTTCATTTTCTCTTCTGAAGAGAAGGACAGCACTGTCAAATTTGCAGAGTTCTCATTTCAAAATAAGGTTTTTTTACTTTGCTGTTCTTGAAAATGCATTTAAATGTATTTTTTAAAAAGTGGATTTAAAAATTGTCTAATTTTTTCTGCTTTGTTTGCTAGGTAACAAGTTGTTTGGCTTTTTTATTTTTTGTTAAAACAGCAAGACTCTTTCAAATATTCTTTAAAAAATAAACAGCCTAAAAATTCTTTATCAAGTGTAACCTATTAAGATTCCTCATACAAATTGTTGTACAGGGTTTCATGTTAACTGATGAGATTATAACTCAATGACTAAACCTAACCAAGTATCTATGACCAGAATGTGGATTCATAGCAGTTGGCATCTTCAAAGAGGATCCAGGAGTTTTTTCTGATTTTGGTTTATTCAATGGGCTCTTTCCAATAGTAGATTTCGTCAAAGGTGATTTTATAATGGAAAAAACATAGCAAAGCTGGATTCTATCTTTAAATCTCTGACTAAAACTGGATGTAAAAGGGTTGACCTGTTTGTGTTGCTTGACTTCGCACTTGTTGCAACAGGTGCCACAGGGATTCCTGTGAAGCATGAGGAGGCTTCCCCACCCACCTCCCACCCGTCAGCCAAATCTACACATCTCAGTCTCTGCCTGTGTGGTCAGTAGGTCAGGTTAAAATGTTGTAGAGATACAGCAGGAAACTACTCTAAGCTGGTTTATTTGCAGGCTTTATTTCCTGCTGGGCTATCTGGCTGGTTGAGTCTCCCAAGACTACCCAGCTGCTAGACTCAGCCTTGGGGGGAAAAGCTGTAGATGGTGAGGGGCTGTCAATGAAGAGGAGGTTACGGTATTTCAGTGGCAGCAGGTTCCTTCTGTCTTTGTTGTGACATCAGACTACACCTCTTTACTTCAGCTTTGCTAGTAAGTCACCTTTAAAAGTAGAATGTCTTTTTAATTTTTAAGGTATGTATTTATCTATTTCTATTAAACTTTATTTTATTTTTATGTGACTCTTTTTTTTGTATTAAATATTCTAATTTCAACACATCAAATGCGCCTTGAGATAAGTCACAAGAAATAAAGCAACAAGGAAGTTCATAATTGCGGAGTGTAATGTGTTATGATCAGGAAAAGTATGCCAACTATGTAAATACTTCCGTGTACTCAGAAGCTGTGTATTCTTCTGATTAGCTTGAAATATCAAACTGCATCCAGTCATGCTCTATTGACTTCAAAAAAATAACTATAAATCCAAATTTGAATGAAATATTCATAGCTTCAAAACACAATATTGAAAAGATGATTTGACTGATGATAGATAACTTATATTGTTAGTTCTGAAGGAAGGTAACATGTGTCAGCTCTTGCCCCTGGATGTCATTTGTGAGATTAAAAACCTCATCTTGCCTTGCCTGGTAAATTCTGTATGTTGTGTGACATATATTGATTTAGGGAATGGCCAGGTCTTAAATTTGGGTTAGGCAGGAAATTAATGTTTTCTCCGAGTTTCTCTTGGAGGAAACTGTACCTGATATATTATATGTTGACAAAGACTTTTTATGCAGTTTGAACGTAATAGCTTTAGTTTGCCTTATATTTTGTGGTTTTTTTAAGACTAGGATGAAGTTCCTTAAAAAAATAAATCACTTCCATAAAAAAGATTGTGTACTTTTAGGAATGGATTCAGAGCCACTTTATTCTGCTGAGTTTGAAACTAGAACATTATCTAACTCAGGAATTCACAGCCTAGCTGTTGTCCTTCTCATCTGCCTCCATTTTGGTCACTTCTTTTTGTTTCTATTTTTGGGGTTTTTTTGCTTCAGAGTTGCCTTTTAAAAACAGCAAGCAAAGAAAGTAATTGCTGTTTCAAATAACTGAGGAAGTTCCTGGTAGATAGAACACAACTGAGTGTTTTGAGTTTTAAAGCTAAGTTTCAGTAGTGACTGATTTCCATGCAATTGTAAAATTATGGAGGAATTGCTTTAATGAGGTTGTTTTTTCTTAAATTTAGTTTTTAAATAGAATTAAGTGTAACATTTTATTAAAGGCAACTTGAGAATGTTTGGTGTCCAGTCTGCTTTTGAGTTTTTGCTGATGTAGTATCCAAATCCTACATTTTTCAGAATTTACTGCTGATCTAGTGTTTAAATTATGATTATTTGAATGTCTAATTATAAATGCTTGTTACCTCTAGTACTTCCTCTTACAGCACAATAGAAAATTCTGTTTTGCATTACAGACATATCTGAAGAGCAAGTGAAGCACAAATGGCATGCAGTAAACTAACTTGCAGCATCTGTAGTCTGTGCCAATAACTTGTTAAAACGGCTTCTTTCTCTCAAGTTTCCATTTGCCTAAAGTTGCTTTAATAATAGTTATTAAAGAAGTAAAGGGGAAGCAAAAAATGGTGATGCAAGGTGTGTTGGAGCTGTTGAAATCTCTTGTCCGTTTTCCTCTCTTTCCTTTTATTTCCCTCCATTTTCTTCAGAAAGGCAGGTGAGGAAGGTGACTCCTAGTCATTCTCAACCTTTGGTGCTTTTCTTTTGCCATATATCCTACTGTGGGTTGGGCTTTTCTTATGAGGTTCATGTGTATTTGTCAGTTCATGATGTCAAGGACTTTTTCTGTCATGTTGTGTCTTGTTTTGGCTTTCCAATGGGGAACACTTTGTTCAGGATAATTTTTTTTATTTTTTTTTTTTTTAGTATCTGTTGGCTCCTTTGAGGTACATTTTTTGGGTTGTTGGTTTTGGTTTTTTTTAAGCTGGGTATTTTTAGAGAAATGCATTTAAGAACAAACTGCTCCTTTCAGTTGTGTGAAAATTAGGAACTGGTTATATGCCTGCTGTAAAGGGACATAGATAATAGAGGAGCACAGTATCCATAGAATAAAAAAGTCTCCTGCATATGTAATCACTGTTCAAAGGATAAAATTCCCTTGCTGATGGTGACCTCTGAACTTAATCCAGTGAGACAGTCACAATCTGACAGATATTAGCTGCAGAGATAGCAGAACCCATCCTGAGAGCCCACGGGAGAAAAGGAAGGTATTTAAGGAGTAGTGTTTCATGGGCAAAAGTATCAACTTTTTTATGGACAGAAGAGTTTCTGATCAGTTAATGTTTTCACTGACATATTTAAGTTGTGGTTTGCACACCTAATTTTTTTACTATGGTGATTAATCTGCAGTTTAAAACCTAGATATGGCTTCTACAAGCAATGTTGAAATTTTAATATCCAGTTACGTTTGGAGCCAAATAACAATTCCAAATCATGGAGGTGGGTCTCTTAATATGGACAAGGTATTGTGTTTCATTAATTGAATATGCAACATTTAATAAGGTTTTTTTCTGCCTGTCAGTCCCCAGATAAAGATGCGAGGTCACCCTGCTGGTTTTGTTGCATGTTGATTTAGTGAACCAACAGGAACCAGATTTGCTTGCAAACAGCTGGAGAGGGAACTGACTGGGTGCAGGGGGAACAGAGACAGTAGCAGCATTGTCTGGACAATCTCTATTTGCAAGTAGAGTTGTACAGCATAACAACTTTCTTTCCTTTATGGTATTCTCTAAGAATGACTTTATCATGGGTGGTAAACGTAGTGGATATGTAGGCATTTGTACCTATAATCATAGTAACTTAAATTGCTGTAGTATTAAATAGCTTAGATTTGCAAAGCCCATGATAGTCACCTGTTTAGCAAACTGCACATAAAGTAGCAAGAAATGGTTGGTAGCAATTGAATAACTTGGGAAAATAAGGTTGCTTAATGTTTTATTTTTAGTACTAACAAAATAGGTAATATAAAGGGGGTGTAATAGAAAGTACAAAGATGATAGGAGGGATAGAATGGACTTCAGGATGTTTCTTTTTTAAGTTCAAGTATTAGAAGGTAGTTTGAATTCAGTACATTTAAACTACTGAAAAGGTGTTCCATCCTTTGCCTTGGCTTCTCTCAGAATACCTTTTTCACTTATTTCATATGTATGGTAACTGAGAAAAGTCACCTGAAAACACTGGAATGCATTGTTCATGCAATGAAACTGACTTTAACTGTATGAAGTCTTAGGATTTAAAAAAAAAATTCAACTGAAGTGTTGTCTTAAATGGGAACTTTGGCTAGATTAGTTGGAGAAATACAATCTATATGTACTTAGAAACAAAAAGAAAACACCACAGGAAATAACCTGCATTAAAAGAGTAGCATTGAAGAGCTTAGTTCTTGGTATAAGTTTCCTAGATGTCTTGCCTTAAATGTCTGTCCAGGCCTCCCTCATGCTTACTGTAAATTCTGCTTCTTAAACTATATTAACAAATAAAAAAAGAGAGAAGCTGAGGCAGGAATGTAAGCCTTTTATTCAGAATTATGCTTTAAACAAAGTTGGTGCAATTTCAGTTAGTACTTCTGGTTCTTCTCTAGGCTTTCAGCTTAGTCTTGAAAGTAGCACTGCAGATGTCATTCTGTACCTGAGTTTGGCAGATGTGCACCCCCACGAATCTGGTTTGTCTAAATGTGCTCTGTTCTGCTGGCTTATCGGTCTATATGTAGGCTCTTGCTTATTTTTTCCTTTTCCCCAATAAAATTTCAACCCAAGCTCAAACAAACAGAGAATGCAGTTGCTGTTCAACTCTGGCTAGACATGGTTTGCTACTTTATGTATATCTCACCTTTTGCTCACCTCAAAAAGGGCTTTACTGCCTGTGTGGAGAGTTTGGAGATGGGACTGATGGAATGGGAATGGTACAGGAAAAGGAGTGGCAAATGGGAGCATTTGAGGGGCATTTTCCTGGGACCTGTGTGTCCTTTTCAAGCTTAAATTCTGTGCCTTTCTTGACTAAGATCACCTTGTATGGAAGCAGTAGTGGTGTGGCAAAGAATTGTTGCTGGGTCTGTTTTAATTAGAGGAGCACTGACTTGGGAAGTAGTGGCGGGCTCCATGGCAAAGTGTTAGATTTTGGTTTCTAAGAGTGTGCAAAACATCTTACCTGCATACTGTTACACCATGAAATATTTGCATTGTGCCATAAGATTGGTAAAAAAATATTCCAGCTATAACAATGATAGTGCAGAAAGCAAGAAAGATTAATGGCAGTACTGCTTCAGGGACCATTAGGTTTAACAGGAATGTGTGTTTGATCTTGCTTCTTTTTTGAGGAGTGAACTCTGCTTTACACTGTAGAGGTCCGAAATGGGGATAGGAGAAAATAGGCAATAAAATTCCTTACGCTGATAGCTCCAGATCTAGAACTGAGTTTAATCAGAAGTGTACCTGTAAGATGGACCAGCCAGAGCACCTAGGAAAATATTTTGTTGTTAAGAGCACCAGTGCTGTAGGTCTGCATTCTGTTGTTAGGTACAGGTAACTTCTGTTCTCATAATTTCTCTAAACCTTTGTTTAGCGTAGCAAAAAGGACAAGCTCTTCTGATTTTATCTATATAAAAGACATTTACTAGATCCTAACTATTCTGTTTTCTATGTCTGCTTCAGTTCCTGGTATTGGACATGCATGTGCAGGTTTAGTCATTCAATATTTCGTATGAGGTGTTACACTTTGTAAAATTCTATTGATTGCTCCCTGTTTCTACTGAACTAAGCCTTCTTCAGTGATTTTTAGAATTGAACTACTTGCACAGCTTCATATAGCTTGCTAGTTTTCCATTAGCCAGAACAGCCAGGCATTTCTTCTTCCTTCATCTCTTTCTTGTAGCTATAGATTTTATGATCTTAGGCAAACTTGCAAATATTTTAGTATGATGGTCAGTTCTTTCTTAGAGTGGGCACTACCTTCTGACTGTGCTGCCCAGGGAGGTGGTGGAGTCACCATCTCTGCAGATGTTCTAGAAATGAGTGGATGTACTTAGTGCTGTGGTTTAGTTGACATGGTGCTGTTTGGTCAAAGGTTGGACTTGATGATCTTGAAGTTTTTTTCCAACCTTTATGATTCTAAGTATCTTATCTACCACTTTTTATCTACCACAGTTTACTGCACAGCACTTCATTTCTCTCTCTGACTTGCCTGGCTTTTATCTTTAACTCATTAATTTATATTTCAGGAATTATTGAAAATAACATCTCTTTGTTGCCCTGCTGTAAATATTTCTGGGCATGCAGTGTCTCATATATTCAAGGAGTGCCTGTTATATGTCACCCAAGACTTTGCTCTATGGTGTTAATAAATTTGCTTTCCCTTTGATCTCATTGCTGAAAGGTAGAGTCACAAAGAGAGATGTAGTAACTCAGAATTTAGTTGAAAATGGTGTTGCTGGCAGAAATCATATGCAGCCTTAGATTACTTGGTCATTTTTTAATTTCTGGCTGAAATGTTTGGGATTAGGATCTGCGTAGAGGATTTGGCCCAAACTTTATCTCCTTCGATTTTGAAGCATTCAGAAACATAGTATCTGGTTTTGCTTATGTAAAAATGAACAGGGTGTTAGATAAATATCCTTATCCTATGTCCTACTTACATGTAAATAAGTGAGCACATAAGATTTTCCTGCATTTCTGCATACCTGATCTAATCTGTGGGTGTTGGTGGGTTTTGTTTTCAAATAGTCTTTGCACATCTAAATATTTTGGGCTGTGCTTGCCAGGAGCAAAGCTAGAATGTAAGTGTGAACTTCATTCTTCGTGGAAAATAAAAAGTCTGAAAAACATTGAAGTAAACCCAAAAGTGTTAAACTGGCTCTTGCCCAACTTAACATTGGAGCAAGAAAAGACAATTTAAAGGTTTGGAAAAGGAAGCAAGGAAGATGCTGAGTTAACAGGGCAAACTGGTGATCACAAAATAGTTTCTCCCAGTTTAGCAACCAGCAAGGGCCAGGAAGCTCTGGAAGAGGCAGAAGGATGCTATAGTGAAGGTTGCTAGGCTACTCCAAGGTAAGCTCTTACAGAGTGCTACTCAGCTATGCTGAGCATTTTTACTGCCCAGCTGCTAAGCAATGTGTGTGTGGTATTGTTTGCCTGGCTACCAGCCGGAAAGGGAAGTTTGAACTGCTAAGAAATGTTGTCCCTTTGTAGGATGAAACTTGGTCACGTGCCAGTTATTACCTTTTGCAAGACTGACTGTTTTTGGTTTCGGTCACATTGACTGACAAGGAATGTCAGGAATTCTGCTGAACATGTTTGAAATTGAACAGCAAACAATAGGTCTTTGATTCAAGTATAAAAGTATAAAAACTTGCATGAATTTAACCTATTCTGGTGGTTCTCATTGGTGAGTTCTTGGTTTGTCTGTACCATTTTGGCCTTCATTTTTCTTGCTCTGTTAAGAAGCTTATTGAAAAAGGAATGTGGGTTCTTTTCCTTTTATCTGGATTTGATGTAATTTTTGAAATATTTGTAAGAGTTAATCTCTACCAGTAAGAATTATTTCTTTCAATTGCAAGTGCGAGGTCATCAGTTTTTCTTCTGTAAGGGAGGGTAAGTCTTTATCTGCTTTTTTGTTAATGGGTTTCCTGTACTGTGTTTTGCTCTACATACAGGTAGAAACCACACATTTATGCTTCTTAGATATGGTTTAATTTTTGGTCTTTGTCCCAGGAGATCATTTTAACAGAAAGTTAAAACTGACAGTTGCTCTCTCTCTCAAACAGTGACAGAGGAACTGAATATGGAATTTAAATTACGGTGTGTTAAAATTTTGATTCCTTTCCATCAGTTATCTCTCTGCTTGTGAGCTCCAACACAATTACCTACTTCTGTTCTTGTAACACTGTTTCCTGAAGAGGTGCTACAACTCTGCCAATAATGTTGCCTCATGAACAAGTCAGGCACTGTAGGATGCAACAGCAAAAACAGGATAACTTACTCCTTAACATTCATGAAGGTGCAGTGTGTATAATGTAAAAGGGACTGGATCCAAGTCCAGTGGCCTGTTGCCAGCAGGGAACTCCTAAGGCAAACTAATTTCCCTGGCATAGTTTCCCAACTTTGTTCTGATTTGTGGCCCAGGGATTTCATGAAACTAAACTAACTTTTTTTTATATAAATTCCCTATATCAAGTTGACTTGTGTGAATTTGTGGAGATGCTTTTTAAATCTATGATAAATAATAATATTCACATACCATGCCAAGAATTCCAAAGTTCAAAATCTTGTTGCAAAGTTCACCTGTGTGTTGTGTGAATGACTGACACGTGTTTGATTCTCATCTGCCAGTTTTACCCAGTGGTGTCCATTTCATGTAGTGAGAAACTTTGAACAATTATTATGTCTAGTTTTCTTCATTAACAAGGCATTGTTATATAGATTTTTGTTTGTAAATGTTTCTTTTCCTAGGGGATGGCTAGGAAAAGGCTTCTTGTCTGTTAACCATTCCTTGTACTGTGGTTCTGTTGTTTTGAGTATCCTGCTCGTGTCCATCCCCTCGCCTCTTTCAGTTGTTACAGGCTTTCAGAGATGAATAGGGGTCAGGATGGAGTGCACTATTAAGGATGGATTTTATACTGTGACATAATACTGCTTTGTTTTATCATTCTTTTATAAGAATTCTTAACATTTGGTTTTTGTTTAGTACTGCTTCTGATTTTATTATTCCAGAATTTTGTTACAAAGTGGATAATTTTCTGACAGTCTGTCATCATCTGGGATTATTAGGATTCTGGGTTTACTTAAATTATCTGATTTACTTTCCATCTCCAGTGTATTGTTGTGCTAATTTATTATATGCTCGTACATAAAAATAATGATTTATTTTAATATATATTTTTAGCATAATAATATATGCTCCTGCATAAAAAGCTCATGACACTGTAGATGTTTCTTGCTTCTGTAGCTTGGAATAGCTTAAAATTATCAAAAAACATTTTCATGCTAATAAAAATTGCAATAATATTTTCTCAACACTAAAAGTAGACAATTATCTGTGCAATGCAAGTTGTATGTGAAATTAATAACAGAAATGTATTTTTTATTGCCATTGCATTAATTTGCAAACTCAATCTTTTTGCAGTTTTATTGCTGGAGAAGATGGAGCATGATGACATTTGTAATAAAACTCTGAAGATTACAGACTTTGGTCTGGCTAGAGAGTGGCACAGAACAACCAAAATGAGTGCAGCAGGAACTTATGCATGGATGGCTCCAGAAGTTATCAAGTCCTCCATGTTTTCTAAAGGAAGTGATATTTGGAGGTAAGAAGTTTTTCTGCTGAAGACTATGTTCAATGGAACTGTGTTGAGGGTTTTGACAGAATTTTTTTTTTGGTGGTTAGTGCCTCAACATATGGCTAGTATAGCTCTTCTAATAAACAAACACATTTTAAAGTATCTATTTCAGTTGTTATACCTTTTATTATCCATTATTTACAAACAGGGGGCAGAAGAGGGAAAACAAAGAATACTTTTTTTTAAAGCAAGTTCTTAAAATATTTGTTAGTTAATATACCCAAGTGTTTCTCTGGAGTCTTAATATAAATAACTGTATGCTCTTGATACATTATTGTATGATTGATCTCATTTTGTAGGTTTATTTTAGATTAGATGTCTGAAAACTCTCAATCTGCTTAAAAATGGGACCAACCAATTATTGCCTTATATGACTGATTAATAAGGTTCAAACCAGAACTTTGCCAAGTGTTAATTTGAATTAATGCTGGTTTTAGGAATCTGGAATGTGGTTGTGTGTAAACGTTAATACTAGGTTGAAGCTTCTATGTTTACAGAGATTTTGCTTCCAGTAGCTGGATTAAGGAAAGTATATTCAGCACAAATTTGTTTTAACTTGCTCTCTAATTTTAAAGGTGGGAAATGCCCTGTGTTAAATTTGTGAATTTCTCATTTAAGATGTTATTGTGGATAATATAAATAATATGGCTCTCACTAGTGATTCTGTTTTTGAGTGGTGTAGTGTGGGGTACATGTAGTGTAGAAAGGTAATTTAAGCTTTAATTTAGTTCTGGTTTGTGAGTGCAGAAAAGCAGTGATTGCACAATAGGCTCTAAAAGCTGCTGTGCCCCACCTTGAAAAATCTGCATTTCCTTTCTTTTTGCTATCTTTGCTCTGAAGGGTCCAAGATAGCTGTTTGGGGAAGGAAAGGAGGACTTTAATCTGTTTGCTCCTGCTGCTTTATGCATGTTCTGGATTGTATAATTCTTAAATAGGGTCCTGTTTTGCTTAAATGCATGATATTATACAGCATGAAGTAATACTTTTGGTATTCTTGTGATGATTCTGTATCTGCACTGCTGTTTTGTGACACTCATTTGTCTTGTCTCTAAACCAATTCTGTTTGCATTAGTCTCAGCTGATGCCCAGTTGGGAAACATCTTTGGCCTCATTCTTTTTTTTGGTTTTTTCCATTCTTTCTTACTTTTTTCTTTTTTTTTTTTCTTTTGCGGGATGGAGGTTGGGTGTAGGCGTTTCCCTAATCAGCTGTATTCCATGCTTAATTACAGGTCCTGTCCAGTCTTGTTGCTGTGATTTTAGGTATCTGAGGGGGTATGCTTTGGTGCAATTATTTTATATTCTGCTGCAACATTAGTTTACATTTTTGGAACCTACAGTATTTCTCTTCTTCGCCTTCTCTTCTGCACGCCTCTCTTGTAAAAATGTAAGTATTTAGTTCAATGATGGAAGTCTAACAGGAGAGGTTTTTAAGTAGAAAGGCTGTGTTTTGCAGTATAGTTTAGACCTTCTTAGCTTCTAAACATTTTCTGCTCACTGCACCTTGATCTGTTCTGTTGCTTATCTTTACTCTTTCTTTAAAAGAAAAGCAAATAAAGAATATCGTGGTTACAGGAGTGGTTTTTGTTTTAAAAAGCCTTCAGGTTACCAATTTAAGTATATGGGTCTCTTTAAGACAGGAACACAAAATGTTTTAGCAAATTTCTAAATCTCAGTTACAGATACTGAGTGCTGAGGCTCTGAATGAAATCTGCAGACCTCCTATTAGGAAAAAAGAGAGCAATTGAGGCTGTTCAAGTTGAGGCAACTTACACTTCCAGTTAGTCTTCCAGAATCTGCCAGTGCTTGGAAATGTTGTGGGAGTATTTTCATGCAGAGCCTTCCAGGCTGTATGTTCTCAGGTGTCATCCTAGATAGCAGAACTAGTACTTTCCAGGCCCTGCACGTGTACCCTTTTGCTTTCCAGACCAGAGCTTCAGCTACTCTGTTTATTTTACTCTGGCACATGCTTCCAAATTCCCAAACAAGAATTCTACTCTTCCAACCCTACCCAATTCTACTCTTCCAACCCTACCCTTCCATGAATCATCACACATTTCTGAGTGGTGTGTCAGTATTGGTTTTGTGTGGAGCCTGAAAGTGCAAATATGCCCACGGATTTCCAAGTGCTGATGGTGTGCTTCAGCAATGGTCTTTAGAGTAATGTGTGTCCTGGTAGTACAAGCCCTTGGCAAAGCCAGGAGGCATCTACTGTAAAGCACTATTAGCAGTTGCTTTTGCCTGGAAGATTTGTATAAATGTGAAGTGATTAATGTAGCAGTGCTTAGTGCTTAGTGACCTCTGCTCTAGAGGATGGATTGTAGAGTAAAATAAACTTTGAGAACCTTACCTTTAGATTTTCAGCTCCTAAAGTGTGTAAAATTTGTAAGTTTTCACTGAAGTGAGATATAGTAAGGCTTAAATAACATTTGATTGAAGGAAAAATTATTTTAATAATGAAAATACTTAACATAGTTTTGGAGGTGTATTCATTTCTGTGGTTTGAAAATATGTATTTCAATTACACGGTTGTGGCTTTGCCTTTTGCTGATTATGGAAAGGGACATGGCTTTTGCTCTTTAAAAAACAGCTGTTTCTTAGAAGCTCAGGCTATATGTGTAAGACAATTGTATGTGAGCTGGTGAAATTTAATACACTAAGTAGCTACTTGTGTAACTGAGAGACTTAAAAAGTAGTTGTTTTCCTAGATAATGGCAGATTAGTATCTCCCTAGTAGTAGTTAAAAGCTACTATGCTGAAGTAGTTAAAAACTCCAGTGTATCAAGACCATAATGTCTTTAGGCTTCCTCCTTGCAATTTTTCCCCCATAATCCTGGCTCTTGGTACTTGACTGCTTTCATTAAAAGGCTGTTAATGTGTTGGTCTGTTTAAAACTTTGCAACCACCTTCTTGGCACTGTTGAGTGCTCTTTAAAGTTAAAGGCTTGAATTGTAAATACAACTAAAGCTAATAGTGTGACAACTTTTTTATAACTTCTTTTAGTTAATGTTTTGCTTATCTTCAGAGTTCATGCTAAAATATCTATGGAATAGTCTGAACAAGGAAATTAATTTAGAACAGTCTGTACTTGCTGAGAGATTTTTTTAATGCTTTCTCCAAAGACACAGATGAGCTGTAGTTCAAGAAAATTACTCCATCAGGCATAAAATGCGTATGTACCACAGGAAGTGTTGTATTCATTATGGTCAGAATACTACTGTTTTAAAGCAAATTGGAATTCATTATTCTAGCCTTTTTTGAGTATACAAGCAAATGCAGAAATTAGACTAGAAAAATCAAGAACAAATTGTTCAGAGGCCTACGACTTTAACTCCTTTTCTTCTGGCTGCAGGTGCAGACTGTTTTCTTCAACTTTTGATGAAGTGTTAGCCCTATAAATTTGTTAGTTTTTAAGATTTTACGAGATGCAAAAATTCTCAGACAAACAGACCATAGATAACAAAGGACTGCTGATATCTGTGCTGCTATTGTGTAGTTTGCTGTGTTATTATTTATTAAAGTGATGTTGTAAGGTGTTGTATAATAGACTGACTAACTTCTCATTAAGCAGACAGTGATAGAAAACCTTGACTGGTGTGTGTTCTTCTCTCTGTTTCATCTGACACCTCCCCTTGAGGTGTCATTTCTGAGTGCATAGCCGTCACTGCCTTAGTGCAGAATGCTTTTCTTCTCATGTTGGAGAGTTCAGTCTAGTCCTGCAAAACTTGCAGGTGGTTTCTTTGCACACTTGGAGAGAAAGGCAAGAGCAATAGTTTGTATTCTGTTTTTTCCTTTGCCTGCTCACTTTACTATTCAAAAGCAGCAATAGGTTGTCCTTTGTATCCTTGTTCTACTGGTAGTGGTTCCCTGGCAAGAAGAGAAGTGGAGGGGGCATGGGGGGTGAAGAAAGGAACAAAAACCAAATCCAGTCATAAAGTCCACTTTGGGCTAACATGCTGAAAGGAGTAATTCCCACTTCCACAAAAATGACTGAAAGCTGTCATTTCAGTGGTGGTAGAATAGGAGCTCTAGAGCCACAGCAACCAGGGTGCTGTCCCTGCCCTTTGTAGGGCCTTGAATAATTTGAATAAGCCAAGCACTGGGCATACAAACCCAAAGAAGGTAAAAGCAACACCCAGCTCTTCTAGGGGCTTGAATAATTTGAATAAGCCAAGCACTGGGCATACAAACCCAAAGAAGGTAAAAGCAACACCCAGCTCTTCTTTGAATGGAAAGCATTGCAGAAGTTCTAATGGTTGTTGTCACTGTAATAGGAATTCCCGTGATTCTTGATTTCTGTACCTGACACTGAGAAAAGATCTCTTCATGCCACCACCTTTTGCTGAAAACAATGTTGTTTTGCTTGGATTTTGTGGGTGGAATTTTTTCTAATATGGAGAAATTCCATGTGTGTGCATGAAATAATTTCTCAGTCTTGTTGTATCTTCAGTGGGACATGACAAGTTCACTGGCCTTCATATATACATAATGGGATTAGAAATTCAAACTTCCAGATAAAGATGGGAGTTTTCTATAATTTTTACTACCACTTTTTAAAAAAGAAAAAAATATGTCCCTCTAGGTAAATTACTGTGAAATATTTGGAAGGGGGAATGGCCTGAATGCTCTGCTGAGGATTTCTTTTTATTGTTTTTTGGGGTTTTTTTGTGGGGAGAAGTTTGCTTGTGTTCCTGTCATTCAGACTTCCTATTGTAAGTCAGATTTATGTGAAACTAGCATTTCTGTAGAAGTGGCTTCAGGCTTCTATTTTGAATAAGAGTGTGAGCCAGTCTTAAAGTTGCACCCAATTTGCTTAATCACTATAACTGGAAAGGTGCACAATGACAAAAGTAGAGCTGACTTAAAGGCATTCACCTTTGACTGGGAAATCCTCATGAATTTGAGTACCTGGTTGGACAGATACTTGTTTGTGTTTTCATGTGTTCTTGCTGTTTCTTTCTCAGAAAATAACTGTTTAAAAAATTACCTTTTGTAGCTACGGAGTGTTGCTGTGGGAACTGCTTACAGGAGAGGTTCCTTACCGTGGCATTGATGGCCTCGCTGTGGCTTATGGAGTAGCTGTCAATAAGCTCACTTTGCCCATCCCATCCACCTGCCCTGAACCATTTGCAAAACTAATGAAAGGTATCCACGTTGTTTCTTCTTATGTTTTTAAATAGTTATGTTTTGGGGGTATAAAATAATCATGGATTGCCAAATATGTACCTCCTTTGATAGTGTGCTGTGTACCAGGTATTTTGTTTTTCTTTACACAGCAATCTGGTGTCACAGAGAGTTGGTGTGTTTCTCAGGGAGGCATACAGTGTTAATGTTGCATATAAGTTTTTCAGTAGCAACAGTATGGTTTGTGCTCTGATTTCACAGATTTTTCTCTACTCTGAAATTGCATTAAATTTCATAAATTATGGGATACTACTATGGATTAATACAAGATAGATTAAAATCCCAAGAGGAACAATTGCAAATACCTTTTTTTTTTTTCATTGTTTCTTCATGAGCGTCTAAAATGTTTTGGAAAAATTTTAGAGAGAAATAAACATTGCTTGCTAATGGCTGTTTCCTTGTGTTTAGTGAATTTTTCTACCTTTTTATTTATTTCTTCCATTCAATATTGCTAGTTTTGCTAATTCATTTAATTATTGGCATTCATTAGCAATTAAGCTGTTGAATCATTGTTCATTCATTAGCAAATTAGCAAATTGCTAAAAATAGACCAAAAAATTACTATTAATACAAAACCAATCCTCTGAATACAGGTAGGCGGATGTCACCTCTGTAAATTGAGACAGAACTGGGGATGTCTTGCAGGTAAAGAGAACACATTAGAATTTGAAATGCAGTTGCAAGTAACTTGAAATTCACGTAGCTCTTCAAAAAGTTCTATGTGCTCTTACAAACTGACGGGATTTTGATAAATTCTAGAATGCTGGGAGCAGGACCCTCATATCCGACCATCGTTTGCCTTAATTCTTGAACAGCTTACTGCCATTGAAGGGGCAGTTATGACTGAAATGCCTCAAGAGTCCTTCCACTCTATGCAAGATGACTGGAAATTGGAAATTCAGCAGATATTTAATGAACTGAGGACCAAGGAAAAAGTAAGTTGGTTTTTCCAATTGCATGGAAGTAAAGAAGGGTGGAAGGGTGCATGGAAGGAAAGAAGGGTATGTTTGTATTTATGTTTATGTGATACAGCAGTTTTGAACTTTTGAATTGTTGCTTACCAATGTACTCATGCAAATATACACACAATTGAAAAAAAAAAAGATACCCACACCTTTCTCCCCAACGAAAAGAGGTTGTAGATCTGTAAATGTCACATTCTAGGCTCTTTTTTAAAATGTGTTCTTTTTTTCTTGTATCACTTAAATTGGATTTATCCCTTAAGCTAATCTTTATGACTGCAAATGTTCGGCTGCTGTTGAACATTCTCCTCAGCTGTGAGAATGGAAAGCTTTTCATCCTGTTATGTGACTGTACCCCATGGCTTCTTTTCCAAAAATGGAATTGTGCTTTTATCTCTCTTCTTGCTGAACAGACTGATTATATGGATGCCTTTCAATGTTGCAGTTTGGGACATATTCTTGCCCAAGATATTAGGAAGGTCAAACTCACACGTATGAATCAGCAAATCTAGTTTCTTTTGTTTATTACTCAGCTTTCTGTCACTGATCTTCTTTCCATACTCTCACATCACAATATGTTTGTACTAAATGAGTACTCATTGCCAATTCTCTGTTTTCTCTTCTACTCACTTCAACTTTGTTTTGACCACCCTGAGTTTTATGTTTTCCTTTAGACAACTTGATGAAGGTAACGGGTGGAATAGGCCAGATGTGCTCAAACCCCTGTTAGAAATGCTTCTGGAAGAATCAAATCCCTTCTTTGCAGGTGTTTCTTGCAGTATAATCCCAGTATATATTTGCTGTTATTTTTCATGAAGTGATTGTAGACAAGGAAGATAGTAAATTGAGGTGCAGTGACTCGTGATGAAACTTTATAGAAGATATAGTTGCCAAGTTTGACAAAAGCAAAAACTAAACTCTTGTCTTTCAAGTCACTGTTTGTAGCCTTTGTCCTTCACTTGTTCTCATCAAATGTCACAAATGGCAGTGTGTAGACTTCTGGCTAGTGTTGGGTGTGGCATTATGTTCTGTACTATCAGCATAGTGGTATTAGGATTTACTGATCACCCATAAGATTGCAGTATCATTATTTATTTCCTATGTACTGTTTCTTCTACCCTCCGCATTTCCCTCTTCTTTTTGGTTCACAGAAGTAGGTAAGTACGTGGTGTGCTCTGCTCTGCCTGTAGTAGGCATAGAGAGTGCCAGAGCTGAGTTGTGTGCCTCAGGAGCTGTCAGGCCTCTTCCTTTGCAGTTGAGTTATAGTCCTTCTACAGAGAGTAGAGGCTTCCTTTTTTTACTTGCCATGGGGTCACCAGCTACTGTGTTCGCTTGCCTCAACCTGCCATAGAACATAACTCTGTTTTTGGCCCCTCCAGCAACTGCTTAACCAACTATTTTCCTCCTTTTACTCTGAGAGCAATTGTAACAGGCCTTCCTGTTCAGGTTTTTGTTTATTCTTTGTTTTTCTGGAGGCATAAGTCTAGAATGAGATTTCCTATCCAAGAAAAATCTGACTAAATTAAGTCTAGAATTAAATAAGCAGGTGAAAAGCTTTCAAGAAGAGTCAAATTTTGAGTGTAAAAGTAAGTTAAGCTCGGTTAGGTAGGGAAAATAATAAAATTAAATTTACTTTTAACATGCTAAAGTAAGTGCATCTCCAGAGGCATCTACTCTAATGAGGTGCACTTCTCTAAGGTTGAAAACATGTAACTTTGACTTAGACAAGATTTTCATATATATGCAGGGTTTTTAAATTTGTCATAGTATCAATTTTGCTATGAGCTACTAGAGTGAAAGTCATGTCTATAAAGTATTTATATAATAATAATAATAATAATACAAAAATCCTCTGCATGGTCCTATTCCTCCTGTAAAAGAGGAACTTCTGTAGCTAGAGGAATTTCCTCAAGGGCTTTCTGCAAATGAGTGATGGTGACGCCTACTCGAAAAGAAGATCACAATCTTATTTTGACAAATGTTCTTGAGCAACTGAAATACAGAATTCTTTCCAAGCTTCCTTACAATGGGTGTTTTAATTGTAGAGTGATGTGGAAACATTGCCTAACTAATTGCAGTAAGTCTGGTTTTAATTAGTTTATTTGGAAAAGAGTAAATACTTAATCTCTCATTGAGGAAGCACTTTTACTTCCTCTAGACTGTGTACTGAAATGTACTCTGTACATTTCAGTACAAGCCCTCAGTTTCTGCCTGGGTGCTGAGCTTTATTATGGAATGTGGATTTAAGGGCTGTGAAAAGTGGAAAATGAACAGTGTCTCCTAATGTACCTTTATTACTGTACTAATGCAGTAATAAAGATCTTCTCTCTTTAAACTTTTAAGTATCTCTTTTCTAAATCTGAATTAATGTAGTTTCTGTTTCAACCCTTGTTTTAGGTTATCCTGTTTTGAGTGGACAGGGGAGGAGGAAAGTGAGGATTTTCAGGAGTCACTAAATTACTTAATATCTTTTTTAAAAAATTGGTTTCTAGTATTGGGTTGAAACAAGCTCACTCAAAATTAGTATACCATATGAAATTTTTCAGTCATATCACTTAAATTTTAAACCCATGAAAAGCAGAGTGTGTGTGCTATAGCTGTAAAAAACCCCAGAAAGTGTCTCAAGAACAGGCACTTCTCATTGAACCAGTTTGCTTCAGTGCCAGCCTGTCTTTTGACATCTATAGTCTTTTTGGAAAGAATATTTGAACATTTTCATTTGAAAACACTGAAATAATACAGTTAATGGAGTAATTTTTTGCTTTAATGATATGAAATAAGGAATTCTTCTGGCATACAACTTTGCTGGATACCAATGAGCAGAATTAGACAGTTCTGAAATAAAAACTAAACGAGACAAAACTAAGCAACACCCCAATTGTAAAATCATTTAGTGTAAAAATTAATTAATTTTAAATAGAAATAAATTTCTTAGATATCCTGAACTTTTAGCATAGCTTTGTTTCAAAGGATAGTTTTCTGAGTTGAATTAAGTGGAATTTACACAATCATGTAAAAAAAAGTCATGAGAAACATATAGAGTATGAGTCACATCTAGTTCTACTTTTCCTATACTTTCAGTACAGTGTTATTAGCAATATAGACTGTAAGTGTTCTAAGGCTGTTTCCTGTGTAATATGCCCCATGCTATGAAGGAAAGTCTGAAATTAGGGAGGTCTTAAGTTTAAGATGTATTTTAACAGACTTTGGAAACTGAAGATCAAGATAATTTTAAGATGCTAGGTTTACAGCTATTTAGCCTTGGCTATTCATTTACCCTGAAAAATTACCTAGCCTCCTTATGAAGGCTTTTCCTTTTGCAAAATTAAAAAATAATAAATGTAGAGCTACTCTTCTTAGAATGGTGGCTTGGGAGTCTGTGTGCTGTAATTCAGTGGTTAGTAGCTGTTTGATGTTACAGATACTTGCTGGATTTAATTAAGAAACAGCTGTCGTATGACTTAGTTTATCCTATTGCACTAATCCCCATTCAGTGTAATACTGATTGCTTTTCTAGATAGAAAAATGCTACTTAATACGTGGCTGAAAAACAGGAAAGGTTAGAGAATTTAAGATAAAGGCAATAATTTGTGTATTCGTCAGGTCATTGGCCCTGTGTTAAAGTGTAGGAGCTGTCCAATAGCAGCGCTCATGCCGTGCAAGAGCTTCTCATCATGTGAAATACTTGAAGTGCATTTTCTGCTGGGCTGTTAGCTGATAATCTTTGATTGCATGTGTTGTCCCCATTGCTACTGCTTACCTGCTTTAAGTGGAGTGACTCAAGTTAATTGGTTTAAAGGAAATCTGTGTAATGCTTGATTCTGAATACAGAATTTTTTGTTTGTTCAGAATGGAGGACTTGCTGAAGATTGGGCATGTTGCATGTATATAGTGTATCATAAAAATAAATCAGGAAATACAACCTATTGTGCACTTCATATGTCCTTTAATACTGCCTTCACATTATTACTAAGTTTTATTTTTGTGAATCTTGTCTTCAGGAGCTTCGATCCCGAGAAGAGGAGTTGACAAGAGCAGCTCTTCAGCAAAAGTCTCAAGAGGAATTACTGAAGCGCCGCGAGCAGCAGTTAGCGGAACGCGAGATCGATGTCCTGGAGCGCGAGCTAAACATCATGATATTCCAGTTAAACCAAGAGAAACCCAATGTCAAGAAGAGGAAGGGCAAGTTTAAAAGAAGCCGGTTAAAACTCAAAGATGGACACAGAATTAGTTTGCCTTCAGGTTTGCAATTTTTTTTTTAAGTTCACTGTATAGGTAATGATTAAATATGCAAGCTTCTTTAGTTCCATGGTTCATGTTTTCAGTAGTAGCTCCTCTTTTATTTCGTTGTCAGGTTCTTCTACTGTAATGCACAGAAGGGTTTGGTAAGAATTGTATAGCTCCTTTCCCTCAAGGAAAATCTTTCACATACCATGTTCTCATGACGTTGTCCTGATTTCATCTGGAAGAATGATTCAGCTAGAAGTCCATCCCATTTGGAGGGAAAGGTCACTAGCATGAGAGCCACATGATTTAATACTGGTTCAAAGTTCAGATTTTTGTTATCATTGTTTCTGTACAGACAGGAAGGTGCTTTTTTACTACATGCCAGAACTTTCTAACATGATCAAATATTAATGCTGTTTGCCCTAAAATTGCAAATACCGAGCAGAAAAACAGTGCTGAGAGAGGGCTGAGGATGTACAGGTGCAGTAGGTCCAAACTGCACACTTACTGCAGTTGCAAGTACAACACAGCAGTTACAATCTTCAGTGCCTTATTTCTTGCAAGAAAACACATTAACAGCAGCAGCAGATGATTTCAGAATACAAATATGGTATAATTTGAATGTTAGAGCATTTCATTCCACGTATGAATGCATTAAAATGTCCCAATTACAAAGGAGGCATGTTTGTAGACAGTGAGGGTCTTTAGTTCTGAGGGGCTGGTTTAGAGGTGCCTTTTTAATGTTACCACCAGATAGCACTTCACAAACTCATGGTCTCACCAATGGTTGGAAAGCCTTCATCCTGGGGTTGCTGGGCTTCCTTTCAGTAGCTTCCAGGTCAAGACTGACAATTTATTACAAATGCATTAAGAACTTGATGTTGTGTTAACACAAGTCTGACCAAATTGTAGCTATCTGGCAGCTGGAAAGACACCAAGAGGGCAGTAATATTTAGAGTACTATTTCAGCACTAGTGAAATATTTTTCCTTACTTTAAAAATAAGAGCAAATAAGATAAAAGCCACCCTACAGCCTCCCAGACAAACATGGTACATATATGGGTTTTAGTGATATTTTTGCTGGATTGCAAGCTTCAATTGAATATTTGATCCTTTGTTTCCAGTTCTGCTTGTATTTAAATTGAAGCAGTGATGAAATAAATATTTTCATTCAGAATAGCAGTTAGGTCCTTGTTACCAAGAGCATCCAGATGAACTTGTCCTTGAGACAATTGTATTCTATGAATAGTGTACAATATAATTGCATTGATGATGGATATTAGAGTGGCATGTTAAGGTTAATTTCATAAATTTTTTCCTTCTCAATATTTGTTGTTCTTTTTTTACTGCTTTGCTATAAATATTTGTAATTCTGTAATTTACTGTCATGATTTTCTGTGACTTTTTGTTACTGCTTTTTTATGATGTATATGAATTACATGCTGAAAAAATAAGGCAAATCTCATTGGAATGAGTATTGATTAATTTGTGATTAAATACTGATGGGCATTTTTTGCCCCTCTTGTGAGAACCTAAAAGATTGAATAACTTGGACCTACTTGGTGTGGTTCATGTTCTTGCAAGACTCTCACATGAAGGTGTGAAGTGTTGCCTGTTTGACTCAAAATCTAAATTGTTACATTTAGAGTTTTTCAATGTTTTTAATATGCATATCTCTTACCTGTATAAATAAATTACATATAATGAAGTCTAAATCATTATATAACTTTGCTTTAAGAAGTATAGCAGCATGGTCTTCTGAGAAGTGTTTTATTCAGAACATTAAAACTGATTTGTTTTGCTCTCTTACAGATTTCCAGCACAAAATAACAGTGCAGGCATCCCCCAATCTGGATAAGAGGAGGAGTTTAAACAGTAACAGCTCTAGTCCATCAAGTAGCCCCACAATAATTCCTCGTCTTCGAGCTATACAATGTAAGTCTTCACTAATTTGATCAACAGAGAGTGTTCCATATACATACTGAAATGCTGGAGTAGTATCAGATTCCTGGCAGCTTTCTGTCTGATTTCCACATCCCTTGATTGGTTCTAACAGTTGCAACTTCTTTGAAAGGAGGGATAATCTTGCTAAAACGCTAAATAATTTTCAGTAATTCAAAATGATTGTGAATGCTTTAAATTGTATCTTTACTTAATTACTTTGGCAATCAATTTGTAAAGTGAGATAAAACAATGACAAATCAAAAATTTTGACAAAAGGCAAAGCATTACATTTAGAACCCAAGTAAGATGGAAAACAAAAGATTCAGAGAGTAAGGGAGTCTTGTAAGATGGAAAGATCAAAGAATGAGCCAATAACCCAACTTTCTTATGTCAAAAAGAGAATCAAGCTTTAAACAGGTACAATCCAGAAGAAATCTTGCTTTAGGTTTTCTGAAGATAGGAAAAAGACACAAAAAAAAATTGTGGGTACATTTGTAGGTCTACATTATTGTGTATACTGATAACAGAAAGTAAGGTATGTTCATGCTCACATAGTGGAGGTACCAGAAATGTCATCATGTTTTTACAGGGAAGCATATTTGGGAATGACATATACACAGATAAAACAGTTCCTACAGGATTCACTGATTGGATTTGTACTGTCTGATCTATTGTGCAAAGTAGATTGTCTAAATATCCATATTCAGAGAGGAATGCCTTAAGCTTCTCTCTCTATGAAATCAGTGGAACCTGTTCCAGCTGATTGCTTATGGATGTTGGCTATCTTCTTTGGCAAGCATGGTCACCTGTGAGGGAGATTACTTCAGAATCTGCTTTGAGGAGAAGGGGAAATCAGAATGCATGAGGATTTTTTCCATATGTTCTGTAGCTACTCTGTAAAGATTGATTGAATTTTAGACCAGCTTGACACTTTGTTTTAAGTTTGGATAGAAATCAGATCTCTCATCTGCTTTGCAACACCTCTGCCTTACGACATCCCTTAATGTCTAAAGGGGAGCAGTGATGTCTTCTCTGGCACTTCAGTATTTGTTTGAGCTGCAGTGGATACAGTTGGCAACACTGTAGATAAAGGAGAGAGATGGACAAACCCTGTCTTGCTTTTTATAATGAAAATCTGAGATGGAGGGAAAATCAACTGGAGTCTTTTTCTGATATTAGCTGACAGAGTGTTGTCAATAGTTTCCTGTGCTCAAAATGTGGAGAGTTTTTCTGGTTGTTGGTTGGCTGGCTTTGGTTTTTGCCAAAAGGTAAAGAAAGTTTATATAAAATTATGACATTTTACTAAGAAAAGCCTATCTCATTTTATCTTTGATTCTTCTTGCTCTGTGAGGACATGCTTGGAAATGAAGCAAATGTCAGGTATTGGCATGGTTCTGAAAACCTGAGTTTTCTGTGTTTGTTTTCTTAATTGCATAGCCTTGTGTAAGCTATTGCAGTGCCACTCCTTGCATGTGTGCTAAGTACCACTGAGGGGTTTTTTTTCTTTTTTATTTGAGCAGGCATTTGTATTCATAGGGCTTGAACACGCAGGACAACATAAAGGCTCTCATTCAAAAGAAGTACCTGTATGCTTCTGGGTTTGGATCCTTAGGTTTTTATCTAAAAGCTTATCAGATATCTCAGGAGGATCTAGCTGAAAAAATTTAGCTTCCACACCCATCTGCACCTGTGCAAAATAAATTCCCTTTCCCACAATCATGTTTTATCTTGATTTAACTTCAAAGTGTCTTTGTTTCAAGATGACTTGCTCAAATACAGGTGATTCGAACAGGCATATGTAAGAACTGGTTACTTGACTGCTGTGCTTTGTCTTGAGCAAGTCTAGCTTTCAAATCTAAACATTGGGTTAAAAGAAGAATCCAGTTAATTTCTTATTAAAACAAATTCTGCTGATTTTGAAAGGAATTTTGGAGGGAGAAGGAAAACCACTAAGGTACATATTCCATAGGAACGTGGTTGAAAATGAGAATGTAAGGTAGGCAAGTGTAGTGCCACTCTACAGTGTGAGCTGTGCTGGCAAGGTGCATGGTGAGGAAGGAGCAGAATCTGTACAGTGAAGTAACAGCAGAACCATGGGCATGTAAATGCCCCCTCATTTATCATGCTGTTGTAACTGGCCATGTTGTTTTTCTCCTAGGTCTCTTCATCATATCTGTTAGCATGCCATCATGATTCCAAGCTAATGCTTCAGTTAGTCAGGGGCATGTGAAAATCTACCCTCCCAGGTGGGGACCTAGAAAGAGGATCCTTTAAACCCTACCATGAAAACCCATCATTGGAAGATGCTTAATGCCTTTATAGATCCAGGCTTTATGACCCAAAGATAAAAATATGAGGGAAACAGTTCTGTTGCTGAAATCAATTTGACTAAGATCTCTACTACATTCTCTTAATTTTTCCTCAGTGATTCCAAAAACAGATACACACACAGCTAATGGCCGAAGAAACAGTGTATATGTGTACCAGCAAGATGTAGATATCACAAGTGAATATGAACTTCCCTGTGGGGTTATGAAAAAAGGCAAGATTTTGTTATTTTCCAAGGTGCTGGTTACGTTTAATTTATCAGCTGAGACAGTGACAGACTAAGCATTTAATGGAGGTTAGACACTTTAAAGTATAATTTGTTTTGGTGTAGGGAGAAAGAAAATGTTAATCATAGTCACAACTGGAATATTTGTTTCTTTTGATACCAGTTGTCCACAGAATATATTTTATTCATTGAACTTAAGTGCTCAGTCTAATTCACTTGTCTGAATTACCTAAATATAAGGTTCTCAGTTAAGGGAAGCATGGAAAATGTGATTGCTTTGCTGCTTTATCTTTGATCTGGGTCTCTCATAAGCTCATATATTACTTTTCTTTCTTGCTCCTCTTTTTGGATCAGTGAAGTTTGTGTGGTGCTTTTAGTAACAAAAAAAAAATCACTTTTTTTTTCTACTTCTGTGTTACTGTGTCAAAATGGTTTTGCAGTGCAGAAGATACTTTGTTCTGTCAAAATATTTTGGGTTTAGAGATAGTATTTATATGTGTGGGTTTTGTGTTTTTAAATCCAATCTCCAGTAACTTCAGATGAAAGCAACAGAACTTGGGGAAGGAGCACAACATATCACCAAGAAGAGTTTGAAGATGTGAAGAGAAATTTTAAAAAGAAAGGTTGTACATGGGGACCAAGTTCAGTTCAAACAAAGGATCGTGCAGATTGTAAGGACAAGTATGTCTACTACATTTTGGTATTTTGATAATACTAAAGCCTTCTTGGTGGCATAGGTAGTGAGTGGAAAAAAGTTCTGCTGTGTCTAGTTACAGCAAGAATTCTTGCCTTTTATATAATTCAGAAATTACATTACTGTTGAGTAGCTCCCCCACATAACCTTGAGAATAAAGCACCTACTTATGTTAAAGTTTTATTGATTCTTGTCTATTACCCTTTATTTCTGTTTTTTTGAGATGTTGAACATACTGGGATGCTGAGCTACCAGTGCATACCAGACATTCATGGCCCGTCTTTTTTGCCCTTCCTCACATTATTTTGAGGAATTGCAAGCATGGCCCCCACTGGGTACTTCCAGCATGATTAAGTAAGACTGACTGATTTGGCATATGTGAGGCACAGTTCACACCAGCAACATCCTTTGTGCTGACAAGCAGAGGGTGAAAAGGTTATGAAAATCAGCTGGACAGCTTTACTAACAGATTATGTTTTACAATGGCTCAAAACCAGAGATAATAAGAATACTTTTCTTTATTTCTCTAGTATAGTGCCATTATTTATAGTGCCATTCTTTATTTTTCTTGGTAGGGATATCCAGTCAGTTCCAGTCAGTGTCAGGAGTTGGTTCCAGATGGTCAGTTGGAACTGGCTTTATATTATTTTTGTTTGTTTAAAAGTTACTATAGTTTATTAAACTTCCAATATTCACATCATTTCTTTGAGACAATGCAACTATTGTTTCACACAGGTTTTCACAAACCCCTGTTGTTCAATAGGTAACAAAGTCCCATTTTTCATTTGCTTTCTTTTTAGAAATGAATTTTTTATCATTGAAAGAATGCCTGACATTAGGACGTGTTTACATTTATAATCATATGATTCAGTGCTACTCCATCTTCTTTTTACCATTGGAAAGGTTTTCCAGTTATGTACTGCAGGTTTATAATTTGAATAGAAAGTAATTTTCTCACAAAGTTTATGTGAGCATGGTATCTGTAATCTCAAAGTGACTATTGTTATTGCAGAGTAAGACCCCTTTCAGATGGCAGCAACCCTTGGTCAACTGTTTTAATGAAAAATCAGAAGGGTGTGCCCTTAGCTTCACTATTTGTGGACCAAGGTAAGAGCCGTTTTTGAAAAAGTGAAAGTAGCCATATAATACTATTAAGATCACATTCAATGTTATAAATTGTATTGTTTGAATTCCTTAAAGGATTATGCAGAATATTACAGGAAAAATCATGCTGCCAACCATTTTCCTCTGCAAAGAAACCCTGTATTTACATCAATAGCAACTAAGAAATACACATAGTCTGTGAACAGAACCATACAGAGATTTTTTTCCATGTTTTTGAGTTGCAGGCTACTCTGTATATGAGGTCTGCAGTCACCACGTTTTTGTTTCTTTTAAAAAGAACGTAAATCAGTAATTGTCTTGACATTTAAATAATCGTTGATGATATTGTTGTTGCAAAAATGCATCATTTTTTAAAAACCTATAAGCCCTGATATATTCCCACATATTAGGTCCCTGTTTTTTTAAATGAGACCTGTTACCTAAATTTTCAAGACAGAAATGTAGATTTTAAATCTTAAAGTGTTTTAAACAACATGATGCTACTTACAGGTAAAATCACAAGGAAAAATATACTTGATCCCTTTAGGATCAGGAGCATAATAGCTGCATGTTGCTTTTTATGACCATTGCTATAATGGGCCATGATGAAAAATATTCATAATAATTTTAACGTTTGCACACCCTTTTTCTATACTATGGATTCTCTTATCTGAGAAAATTAAGTTACCAGTATCAGCAAAAAAGCCTGTGATATAACTTGGAGTCCATACCAGTAGCTGGATTCATGCCATCTGCAAGAGGAAATAGTAAGCTGCTTGGACACCGCTGGAAAAAGGCACTTTAGTCTTCATGTATCGTGGTAGGGGTATAAATCAAGGCTTCACAAATAGTAATTTTATAGATTTATTAGCTTACCACTGTAACCCTGCACACAAAGTTACCATACTTGAATTTCAAATACTTCTGTGTTTATTCTCTAGCATTCAGTTGTTTATAGTAGAATAACACATGCGAGTCAAATGACACCTCCTTTTTATATGTCATTAGGTGTAAGATGTCAAATTTACTTTTTACTCCAGACCGCCATGACCTAATGAATTAATTGGAAAAATTTCTAATAACTGACTGGATTTTGGAACTCAGCTGAGTTGAAAGAATTGTAAAGAATATGTTCCAGATCTTATCTGCCAGTTTGTGTATAGTAAATTACTTCTCTGTAATCCATACACCCAAATATTTTCTGTGTTGTTTAAAAAGCATTATCAAAGTGTTGCAAACACCAAGCGGTATAGGCGTAGGATGTGTTTCTGAAACTCAAAAGGTGAGTCTGAGCTTCTGACAACATCTAAATGGATTGTAGAGTATCCTTCAAAGTTAAAATTGTGCATTTTAAAGGAAATAATGATGTACATATGCAGGCAATAGCATACAGTTGAATTGCAGCTTAACAGTTGAATTGCAGTCTTAAAGAATACTGTGGTGTTTTCCAGGTTCCTGTACTGATAAGAAACTTACCCCTGAAGGTTTGGACAGTAAAAGACCAAAGCCAATTAAGTTGCCCAATCAGGCCTATATTAATCTACCTCTTTGGAAAGATGATCAGGGAGAGAACACAGTAGAACACGAGAGCTTTGAAGAAGGAACCTCAGCTAGTTCTACCAACAGTACTCCTCAAATGACACCTACCAACAGTCTGAGCAGGACACTGCACAAAAAGAAGACTGATTCAGTGCTGTATGGGTGCGCTGTCCTCCTTGCATCCGTTGCTCTGGGCTTAGATATCAGAGAGCTGAACAAATCACAAGGTCCAGATGAACTCTTGCCTAAAGATGAGAGGAAGAAGCGTGATGGAATATTTCAGCGTGCTTCAAAATTCCGCAGGAGTGCCAGCCCTACGCGACTGCAGTACAAGAAAGAGGAAACAAGTGTTCCATCCCTAAATCCAGCCTCAGATACTGTGAATCTTCTCTCTATGCCCTCCATTTCTACAAAATGCCTGCTTCAACCTGATAGTGAAGATGCTTTTGTAAGCACTGTGCTTGGTGATTGTGGTCAATGTAGTTCCATGGACAACTTTTCATCCCAAACTTCTGAAAGTAAGAGAGAACAAAGGATACAGCTGGCTCCTAACACAGTTTCAACACAATTGAAAAATCAGCCTTTTAGTCTTGGTCTGAAACAAGAGTCTCAAATTGCACCAAAAGATTCCTCCACAAAGTTAAGTATGTTTGGTCACAGACGAACCTTATCAGATGGGAGCCATTTTCAGACCACAGGTAGGTAATTAAGAACTTTCAAGAATCTTTAAGTTGAGCTGATGATCAAAATTTAAGCATAAAATAATATCTTTAAATCTGGTTTACATTGAAATGGATCAGCTCATGATCAATGAGTTTTTGAAAGGAAGTTTTACATTTCAATACTGATATTCTCGAGTAGCTTAAATGTTATTCTTCATGATAATATATCAATAAATGAAGAATATCAATACTGAAGAATATCAATAAATGAATAAAAGAATATCGATAAATGATATTCTTCATGATATTCTGTGCATGTGTATTTTTTTTCAGAATAACTGGAGAAGTTCATGAGACTTTATTCCAGTATGAATATTCATCCAGTTATTGGGGATTTAGTGCTTTTTGTCTACATCTCTTTTGTAGCAATAAAAAATAAATTTGATTGCCGGTTGCAGTGAGTCTAGATGCAAACACATTACTTGAGCACCACTGGTCTTGTCTTAGGAGATTCTCTACAAAGTAGAAACCTCACTAGCGGAAGAAAAGCCACTAGTGTTTATGGCAACCCAGTTTTACAAATGGCAAGGAATTCAAGAAGTCACGTTGTTTAAATGTGCATTTCTTTGTTTGGGCTTTCTTTCCCCTAGCTAATGGAGTTGCTTCAACCAATGATGTCTCCAGACTCCCTGTCCTGTCAGTTCCTGGAACTCTGCCCTCCCCATCTTTTCAACAAAGAAGCAATCACTGTGGTGTTTCAAATGAAAAGCAAAGTGCTGTCAATACTATCTCAAGGCCTAGACCTTCTTCTCTAAGAAGTAAAATCGATGCATGGCAGATTATTCCACGTATTATTAAACCAAACTCTAAAGACTCTGAATGTTCAGAGGGCAATGTACATCCAGATGTTAACTTCTTGCCAAATACTGAGGAAAGAACTAACTGCCACATGCCCTCATTACTTGATATTGATGTGGAAGGTCAAAACAGAGACTGCACTGTGCCTTTATGCAGAATGAAGAGCAAAACTTGTCGACCATCTATATATGAACTGGAGAGAGAGTTTCTGTCCTGAGTGCCTTTCATTTTAAAAATGTTTTCTTCATAAAGGGGAACAAATGAAATGAAAAATTAAGTTCTTGTCTGTCTAACACTTTGTGCTGCTGTTTTCTGATGTACTGTGACAAATAGTACCAAAATTATTAAAATGGGCAGCTAATTAAGTGTAGTAGGTGCCTTTTTCAAATGTTGTTAGGAATCCAAGCTAGTAACTCTAAAAGCACAATGCTGCAAAATCATGTTTTAGGTGAACTTCATAAGTATATTTTCAATGATTAAAATAAAATGCCCATCTCCCTCTGCCGTGTCACGGAAGTTTTCTTTAGGTTTGAGAGGTTTTGCTAGAAATTTAACTTTCACACATTAAAAGAACGAATGACACACAGAGCAAGGTTGTGTTCTGTCAAGAAGAGTTTCACCTAAGAAGTGGTGGTCTGCAGCTTGCCTCTGTGGCTTGTAAGTACAGGGAGAGGGAGAAGGGGTTTGAGGTGCAGGTATAGGAGGTTCTGTTCACTCCTCATTAAGGAAGTGGTTGCTTGCAGGCATTTGATACTGAAATTGGTTTAGAACCAGGAGCTGAATTTGCAGTTTTTACTCTTGGTTTTTGTGAGAACTTTCTTAGTTTCTCCAGAAAGTTACACTGCTTGTATAAACATTTCAGTTTCAGCCACCATATCGATTTGAGAGGGTAAACTTCACTATTGCTATTGGAGTAAAGATATTTGACATACTTTGTAATGTGAAACAACATTCCTTGTAGGTAAGGATACACTGGAACGTAAATATTTGTACTTTTAACCTTTTGAAGACTACAGTGTTTGCACTGAAAGCAATATTCTTGAGTTTGAATTTTTTGTTTGTGGTGAAGGGGTTTGTCCCCCTTGTTGTTTTTTAAACTGCTGCACCTTGTATTGAAGAAAGTTGGTGGGTTTTAAGGATAATTGGTTTTAAGTGAGCCAATGGTGCATTTTATTGCACTTAATTTTAAAACTGCTATATTTTAATATGAAATTTTTCAGTATAATCTCTGTAGCTTTTCTTCCTAAGGTACTACTGAGTGCCTGCTTACTGGAATCAAAGGACAGAAACAGATGTGCTTGACTGGTTTTCAATGATAGAAAGTGTCCAGAAAATTGCCAGTAGTTAATTGTGGGGGGAGGAACATTTAGCTTTGATAACACTGGTAGTTTAATTTTTTACAGTATCACTAAGTGAATGATTAAATAAAACCAAATATACGGTATACTTTCTCTGAGGAAAGCATTTTTTAGAATTAAAGGAACATCCCTCATTTTCCAGTATTTGAAGTCTTAATTTTGCAGCTCATTTGACATTTAAGTAGTTTTCATAAATAAAATTAGATAATGTTAGACTAAGTATATTGTGTTCCCATCTGAATGCTGTTTGTTAAGATTTGTGTTTAAATCTTTTCTTCTCCTTTACTCTGGGTTCTGGGAGTTTAGATAGAAGACACAGTTGCTTAAAGTTTCAAATCCAAGGGATTAAAAAAGAAAGTTTCTGTTCTAAGACTGTATGCACTGCAGTGTCCACCTTGACGATGACATACAAACAAAATCATGAAGGCATTATCACATGGAGCAGAACCCAGAAAATGTAATTTCCCACCTCTCAAAATGAAAACAGAAAATAATTTCCTTAAAGTGTTAGTTTACCAGAAGTAATAAAGACAGAACCACTAGTTGTCTGTAAATCTAAATGTTTGCAAAGCAGATTGTTACTGCATTTTCTTCAAACCTGTTTCTGTCACTGTATTCCTAGTTTTCTGTCAACATGATTCAAGTCACATACTGTTCTGTCTTCTGTTTCAACTTTAATTTCATCAGAACACCTTAATAGATTGTCTGTTCCAGTTTTAATACAAAATGTTTTTGTAAAATAAATTCAATAATCAAATAGTAACTATAGATTAACAGCACGTTTACCTTCAAGGCTTAATTAGAATTTTTGAGCATTATGTATATTTCAAGTCTTTCTTGATCAATTATTCCTGTGTGTAATACTGAGAGAAAAGGAGCTGATTGTATTACATGTTTCTGAAGAAAGTATCTCTATTTGGCTTTCTACAGGAAAATCTCAGGTGCTGAAGTATTTTGACTTGTAAACTTCTGTTAAGTTCTGTATTTTTAAGGTTTATATAATTTCAAGTGTTGAATTTTGCACCCTGTGTTTTTTAATCAATAGTATCAACATAAAGAGCTCTTTGACCTATATTGTTTTCATTTATTATTGACTCATCTCTCTTGTAATTAAACAGATTTCTATTCCGGTTCAATGAACAATTTCCCGTAAGATTGGGACATATGATATGGCCAGCCCAGTGCATTCTAAGTAATTTAGGAGTTTGTATTCCATCTCTTATTCTTAGACAGTTTAGGCAAGCCATCTCAAATATTTCTCTGATGCAATGCAGTTTTTTTAAGCTATAGTCTGTAGTGCTTTATAATTGTCTTTATAGTTTAAAATTATAGGCCAGTCTTCAGTGTAATTAAAAAGAAAAAACAATTCTTTCAATCATGGTTTCAGTCTGTAATTCACGTGTCACTAGAGAAATTTTCTGTAAAGGTACAGAAATCTGGTATGCATTAAGTGATCTGTCTTGGTTGAAAGGATATTTCAATGTAGGTTGATAGCCTGACCAAATAATAATTTATGTTGATTGTTTTAGCATAAAACTGAAGGTGCTTACACTACAAAGATTGAGATAAACACTTGATATACTGTTTTACAAAACCTGATGATTTAAATGTTTTTATTTAAAAAATAAATGTTTTGTAGCTACTGTATTGCAAAGTGACCTGAATTTTGTTGAAAAATACATTTTAATGTTTTCTTAAAATGTACAGACTTCTCTGGTGAGTAACCAGGAGCTATAGACTATGGCCAGCCCGTTCTTGGAAGATTGTAAGGTAATTGTTACTCTTAAGATTAAGAATCCAGTACAGTAACATGAGCATTCCTGTAATATCTTGCACTTGATGTGGGCAGAAACATTTAGCATAAGTTTGTATTTTCCTTTGATGTGACCATAATATTCTTTTGATACTTTTTACAATGTTGGCTGAGTGTCTTAGAGGAGATAAAGTAGTGGATATAAATAAACTCAGCATCAAGCATACAGGTAAGTAATAACATCCTTCTGTTGTGGGGTTTTTGTTGGGAGGGGCCATTAGTTCTTTGGGGGGTTTGGTACTTTGAGGTTTTTTGTTAGGTTTCTGGGGAAGGGGGGGTTTCAGGCAAATGAAGCCAGTATTTTCCTTATAGTATTTTAACACCTTTTCTGAACTTCACTCTTCCTTGATCATGTCATGGATGCTTTAGGCCATTTTTCAGTCAGGAAAAGGAAGTATCTATTTGCACAGTGACAACAGACAAGATACAGTGAAATTCAAATAGAGATATGTTGAATTGTATATTGAATTTGTTAGGTTGCAAGCCAAATCTTATAAAGACATGCCTGCACTCAGCTTGTAGTGAGACTGGCTGCCTAACAAATATTTATGTGGCCTGTGAGTGTCAGTATGGAGCTCAAATTGTAAGCCAAGCTGCAGAGGCAGTTTATTTTATACACAGAGTTACAATGGTAATACAAAGATTTGTATACAAGTGTGAGGTAATGGAAAAGTGTAACCAGCCACTTTCTTTTTTAATGTAACTATTCACATCACTATGGTGTATGCACTATGAGGAGCTAAAGAGAGACTAATACATTTTTTATGCAGTTGGTGGTGCTTAAGATTGCAGTGTTAGGTATTCTAAATAAGGTCCTGAGTCCTTGCCAGGATGTAGTGGCATTCTTCCTGAACAAACCAAATATGAGTCATTTATCCCAATGCTAACATTGGGATAAATCCAACATGCTTGATATAGATAGTCTGATAACATAGTTTCTTTAATCAAAATAAGTGCTTTTTCATCTAGTAAGTTGGAGAATGGAATACAGAGCTATGCAGGTAGGATATTTTTACTTTTTATTTCACAGAATCACAGGGTCATTTAGGTTGGAAAAGAGCTCTGGAGATGAAAGAGTCTAAGTCCCTCTGATAGAGCAGGCTGTCCAAGACCATGTCCATTGAAGGTCTGGGTATCTCCATGGATGGAGACTCCACAGCTTCTCTGGGCAATCTCTTCCAGTGTTTGACCATCCTTACAGTAAAAACATTTGCTCATATTCAGATTGAATTTCTTGTTAATTGAGATTTTTGGGTTGTTTTTTTTTTTTTCTTGTTCATTGATTGCTTTTGGTTTTGCTTGTTTGCTTTTTGTTTTGTTTTTTTTTTGTTTGTGCCCATTGCCTCTCATCCTGTTGCTGGACACTGCTGAGAAGGGCCATCATCTCTCTTTGCCCCACTATCAGATATTTATAAACAGTGATAATAGCATCCTCCTGGACTCTTCTCCAGACCCAGCTCTCTCAGCCTTTCCACAGATGCAAATCCTTTGCCAGTCTTTGTGGTGCTGCACTGGATTTGTTTTACTAAGTCTGTATCTTTCTTGTCCTGGGGAGCCCAGAACTGGACCCAGCATTCCAGGTGTGGCCTCACCAGTGCTGGGTAGGATGACCTCCATCAGTCTGCTGGCACCAGAACTAATGCAGAGAGCTGTTGGCTGCCTGCTGTGAGGACACACTGCTGGCTTCTGCTCAGCTTCTTGTCCATCAGGATTCTCAGGTCATTTTCTGCAAAGCCAGTTCGCGATGGTCCCCAGTGTGTACTGCTGTGTGGGCTTGTTCCTCCCCAAATGCATTTCGGCTTCATGAGATTTCTCTGAGCACAGTTTTCCAGCCTGTCCAGGTCTCTCTGAATGGCAGCACAACTATCTGGTGCATCAGCCACTCCTGCTGTTTTAAATTGTCTGTGTATTGCTAAGAAAACACTCTGTCCCAACAACAGGGTTGGTAATGGAGGTGTTAAACCTTATCAGCTCTTGTATCAACCCCTGGGGTACTCCACCACTGACATTTAAGCAAGTTATAATTAAAACCATCTTATATTTTATTCGTACAATCTAAAATATTTTTCATAAGTGATTTTGGTAATTGCAATTATTCAAATACTTTTTTTTTCTTTCCTTTTCAAAAGTAAAGACGTAATGGCCATTCTCAACTCTAGGCCTTATTGAATTGCTTCAGTAGTTGAGATTTGGCATCAGGATGGCTCGAGTTCAATGCTGCTTGATGTAACAGCTCAAATCTGTTCAAAATATTTGCAATTTGCTTTAGAAGCAAAGTTACCAATTCACCCCAGGTGACCAAACTAGTCAAATTTCAGTCAGGTGTCACATTTGGTGTTACTTCTTTGAGCAGTCATTAATATGAAGTCTCATTCTCTGTACCACTGTTAAGTGGACTTTGAAAAAACATTTGTGTTACATTTGAGAACGTCAGTCTTCCCTCCCACCACACAAAGTGTGCAGTTACAGGATCTGACAACTTCAATCTCTTATAGCTGCTGAAGACATTGATGAGTACTCTGGTCTCTGAAGGGGAGGCAGAGAGGCCACAGATGAGAACTCCTTGGAAGCAGAACACTGCTAGTGCTTCTCCGAAGAAAGGTGCCCAGGGCAGCCATTCCTACTGTAGGTGCTGAGTTCTTCCCATTCCAGAAAATTTGCACACGTGCTGTTGGGTTCCTGCCAGCTTCAGATACACCTAGATAAGATCTTTGGTGTAACACTAGTCACCATGAACGGACTAGTCATCTGAGGGCTTGCCAGTCCTTATGAAAGCAGGTGGAAGTCTGCAAATTTGGGCTAAAGGAGAAGATAAACAATAGGACTGTTCATTCTGCTCACTGTTTTGCAAATCACTTGCATAATTCAAAAGTTTCTAAACTCGCTTTTACGGCAGAGGGAATTAGGCAATAATATTTTACAAAGCCTTTATACTCTCTGCTGCCTTCCATACCAAATGTAACATTTGTGCCTTGTGCTAGATGCCATTTATTCTGCCTGGTAAATGCTGTCAGTGATTGGGAGGATTTTATTTCCAAGCCCAATAGAGGTAGTTGTGCTAAGAAGCAAGCAAATCAAACATCAGGTGTATCTGCCAGCAGTCTAGGTAATGGAAAGACACATACTAGACACATATTGTCCAGTCACTTAAGTTGTATTGAGCTCCTGGGAGTGCTGGAGAGCTTGCAGGCTATTTCCAGGGACAGGGTATTCACCCAGAGGGAATCCACTGCTGTTCCAGAAGTGGCCTTCACATGGTTGTATGCCTTTTTGACTCTGTCATTAGGGATATGAGTGTGTCTGCTTCAGTGCATGTGCCACATGAAATAGTTAAGACAGAAGTAACAGTGATTCTATCATTCCTTTATCACACTTTGATCAAAATATTATTTTTTCTCACTGTAGAACCCCAGAAATTATTGACATTGATGGCTCCACTCTTGATAGTCAAAATTCTCACCACCAAGGCCCTGATTCCTTCTTATTTGTGATGCAGCTGCTTGATGGCTGGCTTCTGGGCTAAGATACCAGCATCTGAGCTTACCCACCAGAAATACTTGTTGGACAGATACTTGTGAGCAAGGGAGTACCCTTGTCTCACTTATTGTACCTCAAATTTAACCCACCAAAAGCATATCTTCTAGGTGCCTTTTCAGGTTTGGGTGGTTTTTACTGTGCTGGTTCTCTGGTTAAGGAAATTCTATTGGTGTATTATGAAGAAAACCTGTACTGTCACCATCTACAGCTAGAAGGTGCAAAGAACAGATACTATTTAAAGCATATTAAGAGTGTCATAGTATGGAGTCATCAAGCTTGATCACTTTACCAAGTTAGGGAAACTCTACAGAATGAATATGTAAATTCTTCAGGCCTGCAGAGCTACCATGAGGTTCTCTTTCCACAGCTGTGCAGTATATTTAGAAGAAAAGTGTGCCTATCACCAATTTGTATTTTTTAAACAGAGTTCTGAATCCCTTAGAGAAGGTCAGGGGCACTCATAGTGTTTGCATATTGTGTGCTTGTAGATACTGAAAGCAAAGAGAGATACTCTTAGAGCTGCAAATATGCTCCTAGAGCAGTTTTTCTCCCTTTACTTTAAAACCTTTTAACACTTTGAGGGTTTGCAAGGAAGAAGAATGGCAATGCTGTGTTTCAGGCAAGTCGAGGGGGTCTGGCTTATGTGTGCTCCAACAGATATACTGGAGGTAATTCTATGGTAAAAGTTTAGTATAAATATACATACAGCAAGTACTTTTCAAAAATAGAAAATTACCCCAGCTTTTGTGTACAATGATTGTAGTACTTTTTTTGAAAAATGTTAATTTTTGTGGTACCTAATGAATTTTTTGAATACCTGTGGAAGTCAGGAAAGAATGAGGCTGGGTTACAGTTGAAAAGAAGCTCAAGTATAGAAGTCTCATCTTTATTTCATCCTTTTCCATATAGTCCTATTTATCTTGCTGTTAACATTGAAAAAAATCCCAGAGATCCTGTAGTCTACAAAAGCCTTCATGTGAAATAAAGTACTTAAAAATAGCAGTTCAGGCCTGACCATGTGAAGCAGTGAGATGCAGGTACTACAAGCATCCAATTCTTGTAATTCAAGCCAGTTAGCTTTTTCTCCCTGGAAAGGAAGTCAGAGGATTAAAAGTGAAGAGTGTTGGTTCAGCATGGTGTAAGAGATGGCAACAAGTTGGGTGTTAGTGTTGATGATGGGAGGGAAGGAAGACTGTGGAGGGATCTGGACAAGGCCAAGGACAATTGTATGAAGTTCCTCAACACAAGGTGCTGCGTCCTGCCCTTGAAGCACATTTCTCTCACACTGGATTTGTTTGAAGTCATACTTTGGGTCCAAAGTTTCTAATTTATTTTTCCCATTTATTTCTCAGCCTATATTCAAGTCCTTCAGGCACTGAAATCTAGTTTTCTCAGTTTGGGGAAGGGAGATTGAGGAGTGTCCCCATTTCAGATAAGTTCACAGATTTTGTTCAAAACCTGTAGTTCTTGTATTTTGGACTACTGAGCAAGCACATGAATCTCTGATAAGAAAAGCAACAATTCCATCAGTTTCCCATATTTAATAAGCCTTGGCCTTTATGATTTGTATCCTGATCATGATACTTCTCATATAATATAATTTACTTACAGTCTTGCTCAGTGTATTAAGACTTTTTGTTCTTCCTCATCTTTATTGTGGTTTAATACAAACACGTAAAACTAGTCTAATTCACTCCTCACTCATTGCTTTGTTGTTACCATATTTATAAATACATCTGTCCTCATTTTAGGCCAATGTCCAGATTGCCTTATTATTTTCCTGTGTGCCTTTCTCAACTGCCCCATTCAATCCTTATATAAAACCATCCTCATTAGGGTAAGAAATCCATTTGCTACATTGAGTCTTTGTCCAATAGCTTGTCTAGGTTGGTTTGTCCTCAGAGGTGTCCAATATCAAAGAGTTAAAACCACTATATCTAAGTGTTATCAGTTCAGTGACCTTTCCCATGCCACTTTCAACAATAATTAACAGTGGTTTTTCAAGGAAGATTTTTAAAAGTTTGCCCATGTAATTGCATTGAATCGATGCAGCCAGTTTAGCTCATGTTTGAGGTTGTAAAAGTCAAGTACTTTAGGAGTTCTACAAATTGTTTAAAGTCCAGTTAGATCTAAGCTTCTGAAAACTTTTGCTTACCTTTGAATGAAGTAAATACTATCTTATTACTTTGGGATGTTTTAGTATTTCATCTTGAAAATGCAACACTGAACAGCATCTTCTAAAATGGCTTTACTTTTCTGCAGTTTTCAGTGCAATGAGTTCAGCAGGAAAATTTTAGCTGCAGGCAGTACAAACTGGAGATCACACCCTGGTTCCAGGGCAAGTTTGGCTTTTGATCTTGGACAAGTCACTGAATTTCTCTTTGCTTACACTGTGGCACTGGTCTGTAAGATGAGCACAAGGACTTCATCCTTTTTTGTAAAGCACTTTCAGAGCTGTGATCAAAGGCACCACGTTTCAGCAGTAAACAACAGCTGCAGCGGTAAATGCCTTGACTTCACACACAAAGGGGAGCTCTAACTCAGCTTGGGAACTGAATACACCACAGCTGTACATACTTTTCTTTCACAGCACAGGTTTCTCACAAGTTAAAGTTTAACTTTGGCAAGGAAAAATTCCAGTCACAACTGGTTGCGATGATTTAGCCAGTAACTGCCACATTAGGGAAATAATTACACAAAGTTTAGTGTTTGTTTTTGGTTGGGTTGGTTGGGGTTTTTTTTTAAGATTCTCATGATTGGTCAAAGCTATTACAGCTTAGGATTGATTTCCTGGTTCATGCAACAAATTTTGTCTCATTGTTCTCTCCCACCCTGAATTCATTAGGATACTAGGTATTTTCCTTTGTCTGGATGAAAGGATCCTATTTCAACCACTTTTGATTAATACTACTCTTACAAAACTGCATTAATTGGTTGCTCCCCATTTATGGGAGTGGGCAGCAAATGTGCAAATGATGTTACAGTTTATTGCCTCAAATGTCAGGATAAGTTCACCTTTTTCACTGAAGCATTATCTCTTGGAACAGCTCCATCTTTACCCTGGAGAAGGGATTTAATAAATTAATGTGAAGCATAAGGATGAGGGAGGAGAAGTGTTACTTCATCATCTAGATTTAGGTTATGCAGAAATAAGTACCTGCTGTGAACTGGAAGAGCAAGGTCTGAATGGATCTCTGGAGGCTCAGGCAATGGTACAGAAAGCCTTGGCTCACAACTGAGCTGCGGAAGTCGAGTGCCTGGAGCTGCACCGTAAATCTCATCTCCCAAAAGCACAGATCCTGCAGCAGCACACTGCAGAGGGAGAGAGTCTGTTACTGCCAGCATTCACCACCACAGTATCTTTGTGCTTTAAGGGTATAAATATGAGATAAGTCAATAAGCTTGAAAGAATGTATGGTTTGAAGCCTCCAGCTTCAAATTCCAGAGGTAAGCAGTTGATGGAAGAACAGCGCGGTAGCACCGTGCCGTGCCAAGTTTCGGCTCGTTAAACAAGCAGAAATGCAATTCTCTGCCCTTAAAGCTAACCACCTATAGGAGCTGACTTTTCTACAAAGTCTCTACTGATTAATAGTCAGCCTTTTGTTTACCTTTACATTTTTGATCATGCAGCCTATTGTGTTGCTGTGGCTGTAACCTGCTGCTGTGTTTGTACACAAATGGTGGGGCAGTCACAGCCAGTCCCTTTTGTGTCACTGATACATTGTTTGCATTTAGAAGGGACTAAATTGCTGGTCCACAATACTTTTTTGACAAAAGAAAAGCAAAACTGCCAAAGCCCAAATTGTTGTCAAAGTATGTGTTTGATAGCCAGTTTATCCTTGGTTCATCTCTGACATCCCAACAATTTCCTATCACTGAGAAATTATAAGCCTATTTATACAGGAAGGGGAGTCTTAAAGGTACACCTTGTGTTTACCTGAGTTTCATGTATCTCCTTGGAGTTTTTACATTTAAAGTGATTTTCCTGTTTTTGGAGTATTTTGAAGTTATAGATGGCAAAAACTCTGAGTCTTTTTACCGGGGACGGTGTAATTCCAAAGAGGAATCCACTTCAAGAGAACATATTTAGGGTAGAATGCTGAAAAACAATTTCTTAACCTCACCCTTTTCTTAAGGCTAGAAGCAAGCACTCAAATCATGGCCAGATTTCAACATATTTTTAGCTCTGTAGTGGTTACAGAAAAAGACACTTCTTGTTTCTCTGAATTACTTCAGAGAGTTGATAGCTGAGCCATTGTACACATTGCAGTGTACAACCAATTACATTTCAGCAATAACTGCTGTTGTTCCTCGGTGCCCTTTCCCTTGTGTTTGTCGTAGGATTTTAAACGTTGTCATAAATGCCTTTGGAGGGAGTTCTGGAAGCCTAAGATTTTCTGTATTTAATGATGTTTCAGTTGATTATTCCTTGGTATGCTAGATATGCTCATTTTGGTGGATGAGGATGCTGGTTTTCTTAGGACCTACTGTAAGGAACTTTCATATGTAATTTGAATCATGTGGTTGAGAAATAATAAGTGAAAAGTGATATCTTACAAAGCCATGAACTTAAAATTGCCCACTGGGACTTCGTGCAATAGATTAACTTGCTGGGAGATTAAAAGGGAAATCAAGATGAATCTGCTCTACTTGGTGAACCTTGGAGACTGTCCAAATTATGACAACTGCATAATTGGAAGTGCTAGGGGTTTGCTGTGGGGAAGAAAGGCAGCAGTCATCTTTTGGTACCCAAGGCAACAAATAGAAGCAATTTCTGCCTCCTCCCCCCGCCCCATACCAATAGTGAGTATAGCAACAGAATTTGCTTTTTATTCAAATATAAATATTCAAGACCTGTTTGCCCCTGCTGATTAGAGGCAAAATTGAACTTTAACCCATTCAATTCTCAGAGCCAGTTAAACTCCTTATTCCTTCAGTAATCCTGGCATGTGCCCAATGCCAAATTCCTCTGCTGCTTACAGTGATGAAATTGGGAACAGCAACATCAGCTGAGGAAAAAAGTTGTCTTTGCACCTGGAAAAGTAAGGATTGTAGAAAGCTGAACCTTATGCTCCAGTTAATTACTGGAGCATTGGACTGTCAGGTAGAAATCCTGACAGGAAAGTAATCTATTTAGAATTGTGTGCAATGATGTAGCAAAACCAAAAGCAGATAAAGAAAATCAGTGTTCCTTCACCGAGCATGATTAATAGGCACGATGATGTGTATGCAGCAATCCAGCAGAATTATTAATTAACTCACATTTGCAAGTGGCATAATTAAGGAGGATAAAATTCCATTACAAACATAGGAGAACTCATTGGAGTTCTCCTTTGAGAAAAAAATGGTTTTTTTTCATTTGTCATTTAAAACACATAATGGTATCTACCTGCTTCTTCAGTATGGTATGATATGATTACCTGGGGGGCTCTATATTTGAGTGTCCTTCACTGCAATCACAGCTGACTGAACTAGTAAGCTTGTGGTTTGGGGGGGAGTTGAAGGATGACCAAAGCCCTGGAATTATACAGGGTGTGGAGGTTGCAAACAAATTGGCTGGGCAAGAATTGCCAAGAATTGAATGGATGGAGATCCCACATGAGGAGGTGAGACCCTACCAATCCAGAGCAGAAGCTGGAAGGCCCCATGCTCACCGTACAGAAGGGGATGGCTCATGGGGTGGTGCTGCCCCAAGGGACCTGGGAGTCTGTCTCTGGAGCAGAGGGAAAAAGGGGTCACATGTGAGCCTGGGTCCAGCTTCTTTCCCTGGATCATGACTAAGGGAACTGTGCTGTGTCAGCATGGTGGATGTATATTACTACTAACCTTGTTTTTCAGCTATATGTCTAAGGCTCCGGGAAGAAGGAAAGGCCAAATTTTCCTGTTGTGCTGCTTTAATTCCCTTTTTAAGCTTTGTCAAAGTATAAATAATTTTCTTGAGAAGTTCACTAAAGTGTAAGATACCAGACCCTAAATGCATGTTGCATAAATGTTTCTGGGGATGAATTGGTGTGGAAGCTCTTATTTAGAATATCTTTAAACTCCATCTTAAGGAAGAGATGTAGTCTCTATTTTAGATTTTTTTCTAAAATAAAAAAAAATTAATTAAAAAAATAGAATTGCTACAAATGTAGCCTTGCAGCTCTAAAAAAGGGGCCTTTTAGTGGCTTTTGTAGCTGCATAAAAATCTCTAGTTTCCTTGAAGCTCCAGTGCTGTGCTTGAGCTTTTGAGGGGAAATGAGACAAACAATTAAGGTGAAAAGCTTGGCAGTTTTGCTGGAGCTGTGTAGATATAAAAAAAGTTGGGACTTGAATCCTGAGAAATTATTATAAACCATTTACCAAATCTCCATGTCTCTTGTCAAAGCTAATGAGACACTTTTCCTTGCAGCATCTGGCTGTTTTGTTTTAGTCTGCCAGTTTGGTGGGGGGGGTCGGAGGTCTCTCTTCTCTGAAAGAAAGCAAGTGGGGAAAGACTGGAAGATAAAGGATTTCAGAGCAAGTAAACTGTGTAGATTCCTTCCTCAGATGTTAAGTCGAAATATATGAAAGAAAAAGAAAAAAACAAAAAACAAACCAAAACAAAACACCCCTGGGACCCATTCAAATTATGAGGTAAGTAGCTTGCACTTACTATTTCTCATCAGAAGAGGCTTGGCTCACTTAAGTCTGTTCCTATAGGCAAAAGCTGGAAGTACATGCAAGTAGCATGGTTTCATGCCGAAAAAAAAAATGCTTTTTGACAATGTTGCAGACTATTTTCCCTATTTTAAGAATACATGTGATACAGTCAATTGCTTGTACTTTTCTAAGATTGTCAGCAGCAAGTCCTGGTACGGAAAAAGAGAGAAAGCAAGGAATTGCAGTGTGTTGCTGGACAAGCTTAACACTGCGAGATGTGAGGTTTGGGCTCGAATTTGCGGTGTTTGCGGCAGAAGTTGCGCTCAATAGAATGACGGCAAATTCTTTTCGAACGGGAGGTCAGACGGCGCCCTCAGGAGCCCCGCGGCCCGCATGTGCCACCAAATGTGCCACCAGATGTCACCAGCGCCCGCCGGCCCGGCGACACCGGGGCACTCGGCCTGGCTGGGAAACGTGGAGGGAAGACGTGTGGGCCGGGGACGGGGCTTGGTGTTTATCTACATGTTATAAATAAAGTTGGCTTTCGTAGGCGGAGTTTTGAATTGTTAACGATGTAATTTTATTCTGAATTGTTAATAATGTTATTTTATTCTGAATTGTTAATTAATGTACTAGATTGTTATGCCTAATTTATGTAATAAATTATGGCGTTCAATGCACTGTGAGTGTGTGCCCACTAGGGGGGGAGGGCGGTGAAGTCTGAGTGAGGGAATTTTCTAGAAAGTTACCTCATGAGATGATAACATTAATATGGACTGGGATTGAAAGACTTGCCAGCCAATGGGGCCTCAGAATTCCAGAATGATTGGCCAGGAATTGTCACAGACATGTTTTATGAAAAATTCTTTCCTTAGGATTTTTTCTCCTGAGAAGCTGAGAGGCCTCAGGAACAAAATGTAAACAATGGTTATCTGCTGCTGTGGAATGCAACAGGTGGATCTGTGATTGGTCTCATGTGGTTGTTTCCAATTAATGGCCAATCACAGCCCAGCTGGCTTGGACTGTCTTGGTCAGTCACAAGCTTTTGTTATCATTCTTTTTCTATTCTTAGCTAACCTTCTGATGAAATCCTTTCTTCTATTCTTTTAGTATAGTTTAATATCATATATATCATAAAATAATAAATCAAGCCTTCTGAAACGTGGAGTCAACATTCTCGTCTCTTCCCTCATCCTGGGATCCCTGTGAACACCACAACAAGGAATCCCCCATCTTATGGACCAGCCAGCAACCAGAAAAGGGACCAGTCAACAAGTGGATTGAAAATGCCTCAATCCTGCACCTTTAAGAGACTTTAAAACCCCCGGTGCCAAGTACCTGACATCTTTCTATGGTACTTTGTGTCTGGAGAAGCATCTTGTTGCACAGAACTGTCAGTGTTACCTCTGGCTTGGTGCATAGGCCTTAAGCTTTGCTTGGGGCCTTGTCCTCTGTTGTTCTTGGTTTTAATAAACAGGCACTTTTTCAAAATCGTCAGCCTCCTTTAATTTGTTTTTGCCTGTTTACTACACACAAGTAGGCAGGTAATGGATAAAAACCATGGCATTGCATGGAGTGAAAGCAACACACTTGTTTTGAGCATTGCTCTGCGGTCAGACTCTGCCACGTGCTTTGTCAGCTCTTATGTTTCTTCGTTAAATCTTCCTCAGGACATTCACCAATTAAAAGTGGGATTGCCTGCATGCTTCTTGTGGGGATCCCAGTCGTCGGTTTTTCTGGGTCTGAATTGAAGGCTCTTGAGATGGTATTTCATGTTCAGACTCAAGTGTTTATAATTTCATATCAGTAAAACAGTCTCACTACTGTGAGTTCAGCAGCTTTTCATTAGAGAGCATAAAATGGCTAAAAATCTCTTGTTATAGGGTCTTTTAAGACTAAACTATCCAATTAAGAACTGACACCTAGATTATTTTCCCTTTTAACCCAATAACTGATTCCAAAGAGCCTGCAATGGAGACTCTTCTGCCCAATTACAAAATGCCACCCAAACCCAAGAAGAAGAAGGAAGAAAAAGCATGAAGAAGAAACCCAGGACAACACCCTGTGCCCTCCATCTTGCTTCCATCCACAACATACTAAAAATCCCAAAACCTAAATTTCTCACGAAGTGATACACCTACACTACTGTCTATAATCTATTTCACACTTTTGTCGATTCTAGTCTATCTTGAAGTCTAGGAAACTTTCTCCATGAATGAGGGTCAAAGTCACTGCTCACCTGGGGGCCAGGACACCCCAGAGCAGACAGAGAAATATTCCCAATGCTCTGGATTTCCACAGTTCCCATCATCCTTAATTGCACAGGTTCAAAAAACATTCACCCACTTTGCTGCTGCTGATTTTTACTGCTGCTGTACTGCTGGCACTGATGGTGACACAGCAAGGGCAGGGAGCAAGAGTCAAAGCTCAGCAGAGAAGGGGAGGTCTCCTAAACAAGTTCCTTTAGCCTTAGGTCCACATATTAACAGTGACTTGAGGAGATGCCATGAGATGTAATGATCTCGGTTTTTCAATTAGCTTCCCTTTGATTTAAAGAGAAGCAGTCTTAGGCTTAAGGGTAGTAAAGGGAGTTTAAATATGGACAGGAATATTAAATAAAAAATTTTTTTTGGAGTACCAAAAAGAGAGATGAAAATGGCAGGATTATTCTCTTTCAAAAATTTCATCATTTTCCTAAATTTCTTTTGTGAAAGTTTTTCTCTTCAGTCAAGGAGAAAGGTGTCATTTTGCTGAAGCCCCCTTTTGGAACACAAGAGATATGCATTTATTTCAACTTCTTTTATGTGACTTTGTGAGCAAGGATCAAGAAGGAGACTTAAATAGAGTATACAAGAGAGAAGAAACTTAACAAGGGTCTGTTGGAAGACAGTGCTGAGACCCCTTTCCCCCTTTTTTTAATGCCTTCATCTCCCAGCATAACTGGTTTGGATCACTGGTTTGTCTTCTAATATTTAGCTTCTCTTGAAGCAACAGGTGCTATTCTTTACTTCTTTTCCACTCTACCCACAGAAAATTATCCAAAATTATCCAATGTTACTATTGTGTTGCAAAACCCAGCTATGAGAGCTGCTTATCAGCACTTGTTACACCTTGCAGGTACCCTGTATGCCCTGGCTGTTCTCAAAGGGACATTCTTTCCTCTCTTTTGACTGTTGCTGATTTTCAGTCCTTTTCTAAGACTTCCACATTTGTTTCATTTTGTGGAGGTATTAGAAAAAAATATTCTTCTTCTTCTGCATCCTAATTTCTAGAAGGAAGACAACACAGGTACTTCATGTAGATCATGACCCTAGGCTTGCTTTTTTTTTTCCAGTGCTGAAGTTTCCCATGGGTTGACAGAGAAAACAGAGTACTGGCCAGTGCAGTAGATGACATGATTTTTCCTTTGTTTTTGCCTACCACTGTGACCTTCTTGTGTTTTTAGAAGCAGGTCAGCCTGTAGTGCCTCTGGCAGCACTTTTCTCTCACCCTTAAATTCACGCCAGCAATTACAGAAAGCCATGGTGATATATTTGATAATATAGCCAAAATTCCACAGCCACCCAATAAAATAAGTTTTAATTACTTTCTGCAACCATCTCATCTTTTATTATTGCTTCTGTAAATACATTCTATGTCATTTCTCATGAGTTAATTCTCATACACAGACATTGCATGCCTTATGTTGTTTTTCCTGTGGTTCTTGAGGGCTTGAGATTGATCAGGTGCTCTTAGGAGCACGTCTGCCATCAGCAGCTAATGTTGCAGTTTGCACAGAGCTGACAAACCACACAGCTAAAGCTGAAAAAGACCAGTTTTATCAAGGTGTAATCCTTCTCTATGCTGCAGAATTGTCACTGTCAGTTTTTGCCAGAGCTGGTCTCCACTGAATGTGCCTGTGTGCAGTAACACTCGATTTCAGCAAGAATTCTGAGGGCATATGTTGCTCACACCCAAAGTTCATCATTTTCTTGCACACATACTGTGCCTTATGTTGCCTTCTGAGGTGTTTGTAGAAAACTTGCTCTGTCTTTTGGTGTAAATGTATGATGCAAGGATGAAGGCTTCATTTTTAGGCTTTTAAAGCAGGAAAATCCCTTCTTTGGATGACATTCCAGCTCCTTCTCTCTGTATAAGGACATGGAGATGAGCAGAGGATGACAATTCCAGAGTGGATGTTCCTCCAGAGTTCACTGTGCCTGGATGCCTCTGTGTTTGTTGTATTGTTTTCAGTCTTTCTCCTAGCAATTTAATTTAGGTGACCTTCAAGTTATCTCTTTAATTTCAGCCCTGTTTGTTGAGCTCCTTTGTGGAATCCTTTTGTAGCCTTTCATTCTGATCTGCTCTTGTGCTCCCAGGATGCTGTCAAAAGATACTTTGCCCTGTATTCCTTTAGCAAGCTGTTTTAGGAAGCTGTGGTACCATGTTCTAGGGGGGAAAAAATGTACCAGGAAGAAATTTTAAGTCACAGAGTATATTCTGTAGCAGTATTTGTTCCCACGAGGCATATTGGAAGTGCATACTGAACTCTCCCTATTTAAGGAAATAGGCCAGAACCATTAAAAATTATTTTAAAATATTGAGCTTAACCATAATGATAAGACTGTCCTGCTAGTGGGATGCAATTGTATTACCAAATATTTAAATATTTACATCAATTGCTTGCTACACTTCTCCCTGCTACAGCTGGTAAATTCAGTTTGTTTTTTAATTCAGTCAGTAGACTACTTCATTAAAACATTTGTACAGTTATTAACAATGGGTATTTGTGGTAGCTGGGCAGTGGAACATTAAAAATCTGCCTGTCCCATTAAAGATATTTGAGAATTAATTTTATGTATAGATTTTTTATTCCTTTATTGTATGCATTCTCTAAATGAAATCCAGAACGAAGCACCCTTAAAAAATTAGATAAGATCTAATCTTATCTAATTTCTTAATTTCCAGATTTTACAGACTCTTAGCTGTGTTTTGTTTTCTCAGTTCAAAATCAAATCCTTCCCGTAAAAGAAAATGGGATCCGTCATATCCAGTCTCATTTTTTTCTGATTTTGCCTCTAAATTCTATTTTTCTTAGAACAGCGTCATGTTTGGATGTAATTTGCTTCTTGTGAAATAAATAGTTTGGATGTTTCAGCTCTTGCAGACAGGGTCCTCTCATAGAAGTCTGCCCTGCCACCTGTGCTGCCTCCTGCTGTACAGACTTACAGCATTTGCTGGATGGTCCTCACTGCAGGTGGTTCCAAAATGTAAAAAGTTTTTAATTTCTTTCCATTATTTTCCAAATGCTGGAGACAGGCACTCTCCCATGTCTTCCATGCATTTTTATGTCCCAATTCGAAGCAATTTGCTTTGTGAGGTATCTTCTGAAGTTCTTTGCTGTGTCGTGGCTCTGTTTTTCAGTTTCCTTTATCACAGGTGCTCCTCATTGAGTGTTTTCATTCTCTGCTGAAGGAGCCAACAGCCTGACAACCTTTCCCAAAAGAAAGCTTATCCCTTCAGCCACCTGCTCCCACTGTGAATCTGTGATACCCAGCTAAGGACTCTGTCACATCTGACTGAACGTAGACACAAACACACTGCAGTGAAACATCCAGAGAGCTTTTCCATCACTGCACTTGCAGCAATTCCTTTTCTTTTGGAAGGGAGGATTTCCGAGCTTGTTTCTGCAGGAGCCATGGTGCTGCTGGCACCGGCCCGCTGGGTGGGCAGGGATGTGCCTGTTACAGGGATGCTCCTGTTGCAGAGATGTGCCCGTTGCAGGGATGCTCCTGTTGCAGGGATGGGTTGCTCCATGCTCCTTGAGCCCTGCTCCTCCCGCAGCTCTCCTGGCCCAGGTGTCCCCTCCCTGCCGCCCCCTGCCCACAGCCCCACCTTTCAGGTCACTTCGGGCTATCCCTACCGCTATGGGAAGAGAAGTGAGAAATCAGACGTGGCCTTTTCATGATCTCAGTGTGCAGAAGCTGTTTACCTTCCCAATTCTGATGAGTGTAAAAATAATTATTGTACCGTTTAGTTAAAAGCTGGTGGTGTGCAGAATAGTTGTATGAGTGCAGTGTGTGTGCAGCAGAGGAAAATGCTTTAATAGATTACAGAGCTGTACAATGAGCACAATGAGTTCAGCAGCATTTAATTAACTGCATAAGTTGCAGCCTATAAAAAGAAATACAGCTGGTCTACAAAGCTTCTTTGTAAGTTACAGCACTTTATGTGTTGTAATAGGGAAGTCTTTTAGAAAGCTAATTAAAAATTAATCTTCAACAGCATTTTTTGGAAGGGCTTGGAAATGTTTGAGCGCAATGATTATTGAAGATGTACTGGAAGAAGAAAATAATTTTAAGGAAGTGATTTCTTTCGGACACTCCTCGGGGACTGCTCTGTTGAAATGTTGAAGCCCTGTAGTGTGGTTTTCCTGAGCTCAGTGTAATAGATTTACATGGAATCACAGCACAGTCTTAATCTGAGAAATAAATATGCACAATTTAAAAAGTGAAAAATATTTATTGTGTAAGTCTTACATGGTTTTGTTGATGAAACACTTTGTATTTTTTTCTCTGAGGACTTTTTTCTTCCTACTTCCGCCACTACTGATATTCTCTGTGAATACAGTGAGATACACATAGCTGGAGCTGTCGGAGGCACACAGAGGAAGAGCAGCATGTTATTTTCCCTGTTTGCAGAGAAATGCACAGTCTCTGATAAGAACTCTCTGCTGGAGTAAGATAATTAGCTGCAGCAAAGGTGAAGGTTTGATGGAGCACTTGCTGGGGATTTGCAGAATAGTCTGTCTCTCCTTGTCCCTGATAAAAGACAAAACATTTCTCAAGGAGAGCAAACTGAGGGAAAAGGTTAGTGGATTTTTTTTTCAGTCAAAAACTTGCCAGTCTCTTCTCTGAGCCCAGCTGTTCTTTTGGTCTCCACAATATTCTGGAAATTTTAGGTTATATAAACACGTATCCCTATCTAATAAGTGAAGACCTGAAGTCTGATACCATGTTTTGCCAGTGAGGAGGGTCAGAGACACAGACCCACACACCAGCCTAAGGAATGCATAATTTACTATAATGTAAAATTGCAAAGAATCACAAAAGGATAAGCTAAGCAATGCACCTAATCATTGCTACAAAAGAATGCCTATAATGATTAACAAAGGTGCATCACCAGTTGCCCTGATACTTTAGCATCATCCAAATCTGCACATCAGCTGTGGGGGGGAAGCTGTCACAGCAAAGGACTGAAGAACCACACCCAGGAACTGGGAAATCCACTTGGCAGAACACAGGTCTCCCCCATTTGCTGTGACAGTAGCTCAGCTTTTATACTGTAAAACAAGCTGACGTAATTTCTAATTTCCTTCTTCTGTTGGCATTCTTGCAAACCCTGGCCAGGGCTCAAGGAGGAGCCAAGGAACTTGTCTTTGATTCTATACTCTCCTAAAACCAGCCTTATCTGGTTTCTAGATATGGAGGGTAAATACATGTTTTGCCAATAAATGAATGCATATAACAATACTTTGTTAATGAGTGAATGTAGGTATACAACATGTGGTTGGAAGGCTCACCTAGAGATCAGCTTTTCCTCAGGGCCTGTTGTTCAGACCTTAGTACTTCATACCATCACTAGGTTTTCCATAATTTGGTACTCTGATTATAACAAAGCAGTCCTTCCTTGCTTTTATGACCATCAGGAAGTTCAGGCCACTCTACAGTCCACCTCCACCGTGCATTTTCAAAATGAAGAGCTGCAATGCTGCAGAGGCTGAAAGATAATGCAGAGTCAAATGCAGCTAGATAAGAGCAACAGCACAACTTTTTTTATATTTGTTAAGCTATGTGGCCATAAAACCAGCCAGAAAAATGAACTAGCCACCTCTGCCTTCCAGCACTGGGCTGTAGGAGCCACAGTGGGGACGGCCCATGCCATGCAGCAGCTGCACAGCTGTCTTGTCCTGCATCTATGTCAGGTACAGAGGGATGGAGACCTGGAAATACCATGAAACTCCAGCTATGGCCATTCAGTGGGCAGTGCAGGGCTGGAGTCCTTAATGTGGGCCTTTGGAGGGCAGCAGGCAGCTAACATGGGAAGATGTGGAAGGATGGGCTGTCACCTCAGGTATGACAGGAGGAAAAAACTGACATGAAGGAGGAATGCTCATTACCTGAGAAATGCTGTGGGCTTGTCAAATGAGCAAAATCAATACTGTAGGGGTTTCATTAAGTTTGTTTTTGACAACAATCTTTGTTCAGATGAAACTTGTATTCCTACTGGCTGCTTCACAATAATATTCATGACTGCTTCAAAGGCCTGTGTCTGGAGATGCATGGAATCGAAATATTAGTGGTGCATTTTCAGACTGGCGAATCATTAGATTTTAATGGAATTAATTTGTTTATGGACTACTAGGGCTGGCAGCTGTCACTGTGATCAGCATTTGATTGTCATCTCTGGGGAGAACACAGTTTATTCATCTCAGAGCAAGGGAGAAAATTATAGAATTGAATTTTCTTCAGGTGCAAATAAATAAAGAGATCAAATTAAACTCCATGGCTGACAGGAACATTAAAGAGTCTTGCAGCACCTTCTTCTGCCTCCCTTTATCTCTGTGGCTGTCAACATGATGGGAAACGTTATTTAAATGAACATGGGATTTGGATTATCATTGCAGTGAGCCTACAGTATGTTTATTGCTAGCTTCTAAAATGTTTCCTATAGAATGATTTCAGACATGGTGCTTTTTTACTGACTACTTAACAGCTTTAAAGAATCACCAATTTTTACAAAGAGGCTTAAAGGTGAAGATTTCCAAAACAAGTTAGTCTAGATGTCCTCACCAGACATCTCTTCTGTTCCCTTGATAAAAGACCTGGCACTAAACAAACCAAGAACAGTTCTTGCCAAGCCTCCTCTGCCAGAGGCCAGCTGAAGCTCCACAGGGACAGAGTGAGTGTTGCTAAATGGAACAGGCTGACCAGCTAATGCAAATGTGGTGACTCATATATTGATGGTTTTATTTTGTTAAAATGGGTATGTCATGTCTAATGATACAAAGTGTGCCTTCTTCCACCCAAAGCTAATTTAAATGAGGCCAAGAAGCAAAATCAAGATTTTCCCTGCTCAAAGTAAAACTCTACCTTTAAAAAGGGTTCGAAGAAGTGGCAGATATTTCATTGATTTCTGTGGTGCATGATGAAAGTTGTGGGTGTTCTTCTATTGGAAAAAACCCAACTAAATCTGGGTACATTTTATTTTCTAAATTATTTTGTTGTCTACACAACTTGCTAGTAATATTTTAACACAAAGAATCAGAAGAGTGTTAAAGGCACCCCTTTATTTTAAGGAAAGTGATTTTAAGGACTCAGGCAGAGGTGAGAGGTGTTGTTAGAAATGCTGCAGTCAAGCTGGAGGGGGAGAGATTGACTTCATTATTTTTTCAAGTCTCTGGATGAAACAAACTTCTGGACTCATGGGTTTATGCCACATCAAGCCTGCAGGAGCCTGTGCTGCTCTGGCTGCCAGCACTGACCACTGTGCTGAGCTTGCAATTGATAGAGCAATGGGTGGGGAAATTGGAAATGGGGCTGACAACGGGGTTGTCATTCCAGGTACCAAGTGGGGAGCTGAGAGCAGCCCAGCTCCTCCTGACTTGTCTGTGGCAATTTGCAGAGAAGGGAGAAGAGATTTTGGGGCTCAGATGTCTGGATGCCTACCCCCTTCACCCCTTGCAAACCCACCCAAACTCTTAGATCACCAAACCTGCTGCAGAGCCAGGGTGGGCTCAGGTCTGTGCCGATGGAGAACAATTTTGCCTTTTTGACACCAGAGACAGCCCATGGCTTGCAAAACCACTGCTGCCACTGCTCACAGCCCGTCTCAGTTAATTGAGTTTTCCAAGGCTCAGATTCCATCACTAGCTGAAGCTTGAAAGGTCTTGCTGAATATGGCAGGAACTAATACAAATGTTAAATGCAGAGGAAGGTTGTGGTCCCTGAAACAGGCTGGTGTTTTTATCCTGTGATTCTAGCTGGGCCAAATGGTACAAGAGCACACCTATATAATGCTGTGCAGCTCTTCAGCTGCCAGAAGGGTGATTTTTCATTTGTTGTACTGTTGCTATTCTGTGTAAATGCTTTCTATCTGGTTTCTTCACAGCACAAAATTTCCTTCTAGCGTGTATGAATTAATATGGCAACATTGGGGTCTGGCTAAGAGGAAAGTGCTGCAAAGTAGTAGGTAATTAGTCCAATTGAAACAAGGTGGGGCTTAATGGCTTGCAGATCTGCTAATGGTGTGCAGAGTTGACACAGCTGATGATTGACTTGAGAGTCAAGGTGTGCCAGACTTGCTGGCCTCTGAATTGGGGTGCTTGTCTCTGCTACCCTGCAAGTCCTTGGGAGTGAATATTGAGATGTCTCTGGGTTTCCTGTGCTTTACTGAAGCTGGTGGGATTTACTGAGAGGTAGCACTTTTGGTCCATCCAGGACCATCCCATGCATCCCAGGAGAAGGTATGAGGGTATTTAGGCAACTCCTCCATTGTTCCCTGTCTGAGAATTTTTGTGACTGGTCTCTTCTCTTTGTTTTATGCTGTCAAAACTTAAACGTGATTCTTTGAGTATAAGGAGGGTATCAAGGGGATATTTGTGTGCACACAGAGGTATCTATTTATGCATGCACACAAAGCTGTGTGTCAGTATGTGTAAATACACAGAATTTCCACAGATTTTTGATCACCTGAAGTTCTGAAAGGTCTTCTGGCCCAACAGCGCAATGAATGAAAAATCCTGGTTTGCCTGTGAGCTACCTAACTCACTTACAAGCACAGGGGTAGGTGGTGTGCTTGGCCAAAAGGATTGTGCTTGTATTCTCTTGAGAGGGCTTTGGGAATGTGCCTGGATCAATGTGTGCTCCATAATGAACTATATTCACTTCAGCTGCAGAATTTGCATTGTGAGTGAGCACAATAGAAAAACATGATAAAGTGCTTGCTCCTGCTCATTTCACCTTTTCCTAGCTCAGGAGCTTGTGCTAGCAGCAAATGTACAAGTCTTGTCAAAATCATTGTAAACTCAGCCTTTAAATCCTGCATGTGCCTGCAAGGTGGGACTGGCAGCCATCCAGCCCTTTTGGGGGTCATGTCAACATGTTTGTACATTGCATAGGAGAATGAATCTCAGTGGGATTGCTTAAGCATTATTGTAATGAAAATATTGAATTATAATTACAGTAACAAGCATAAAAATGCACAGATATTCTTTCACATGAAATTAGAGCTCCTGTCTTCAGTAAGCACATCATGCAACTGCTACAGCAGTACCAGTCGTTCTGTGGAGATGGGAGGGAAAATGAATATTCAACAATTGTTTTAATTAAGCTGACATTACTGTGGAATCTCTGCTTTCTCTTTGAAATGCAAATTTTTAGAAAGCAGAGAAATCAAGTGATGACAGTCAATTTTTTCTCTAGGACGGGAGAACTTTTTAAAAAATAATTTTTTAAATCCCTGTTCCCTTTATATTTTTTCTTGTCTGTGGAAATATTAATAATATTTTTGGGGGAATGGTGTGCAGAAGGGTGCACGTGTCTGAAAGTAAAGCTATTGAAGCAGGATTAGAGTATTGCCAACTATAGGAAGACATCTAATCTTTCTTGTCTCACCTTGCTGAATGCTTAAAGTTACTTTTCCTCTCAGGATCTCCTGAGGCTTCACCTTGTTTTCAGCCTCAGTAAATGCACTTGCAGTGCTGTGTTTAGTCCCTCTGCTATTTTCTCCCTCTGTGTTGCTGGTGCTACGAGGGGGACAAATCCCTAGTGACACCTGGGGCATCCTGCTCAGGGCCACCTTTCCCTGTGGCCTGTAAGGAGGAGCAGGGAAGCCCAGATAAAAAGGAAACCAGCAGATATCTGAAAAGGAAAGTTTGCTGGACTCTGACTTGTCCTTCATACTGAGAAGAAATGGATATAAAATCTTGGATCTTTGTCTCCTCCTGTCTGATTAGTTTCCTGTTACCAGTGAATGTTGTTTAAATCTGAATTATACTTGATCTTACCTAATAAGCTTATACTAAAGAAGATTAAATCGATATTTTGTTGTCCCAGAGATTTCAGGAGATGTCCATCCACAATATAAACATAGTAATTGAAGTTATTAATACTAAGCTAATCAGTATTTGAACAAATCAATCAATTTCAGTAATGTATTATACAAAGGGACTCCAATTTGCCACAATCTGTCTTCCTGAAAGACAGGAAAATGTATGGGACTTTTTTTTTTCATAATATACACAGAAAATATGGTCCAAAATGGTGGTTAAAAGGGTCTTTTATGTCATTATACTATCATTGCCTGGAGTATTGTGATACAGAATATAGATTCATATGGCACTAGTAATGCCTTGAGAAGGCACTCTCTGATCATGAGAAAAAAATGGCCATTTTGGATGGTCCATGTGCAGAGGTTGCATTTGTAAGAGTTATTACTGAGTTTAGGTGTTGGAGAACAAATTATCTTTTAATTTAAGCCCGTTGTAAATCAAGATGTTCCTTAAAAAGAAGGATGTCACAGTACCTTCTCAGTGTGATAGCACTGGTACTGGAAAACAAATATATGGGTGTTGCATGGCCTGTTGTCTGAGTTAAGGAGAGAGCAGGAGTGTGAGGAGGGACGTGCATTTTCAGGTGGTCTTGTGGTTTAGGCCCTGGAGATCCAAGGGAATATCATGAGCGGTGTTAGCATCTTGGATTTTAAGCTTCTTAAGACAGCCACACTTCATTGCAGGAGAATACAAACCCCCTGGGCTCTGAATCTTTTCACAAAAAATATGTTAGTGAGGGAGAAGAAAGGAAAGTAGGGAATTAGATGGCTATTTTATGGTGTGCGTACAAATCCACAAGTTTTGTTTATCCTATGCGAACTGAACTATACTGTTCTGCTAGGACATAAAGCTTTGTGACCTTGATCAGGTTATATACTACTTACTGTTCCTTCAAGGAACAGCTTTATAGAAAGGAAAGAATTTGGAAAAGCAGATAGAGACTTTGCTCTTGTGAAGAAGATTCAGTTTCCAGAATGTTCCTTTCCACAACATCCAGAACAAATCCTGTAGCAGACAGCTGGAGTGCCCATCCTTCTGTGGAGTGTGCAGACATTTTGAGCTGGGGCAAAGTACTGAGGGGATTTGATGTTGGCTCTAGCTGCAGTCATCCATCCACTCTGCCACCAAAAGGACATTTTTGCTTCTGGATTTGACAGAGCCTGTATCTGTCTCTTGCTCCTCAAAAGTGGGGGACTGAAGGGTTTTTCCTGCCTGTCATTTCCCCCGCTCCACTTTCCCTGGACAGGGGAATTTTCTGGAACATCACAAAAAGAACATGGAGTTTCTTTCTTCTCTCTGTGTTTTTGTTGTGATTATGGTTTCTTCACCTTTCCTAGGGCAGGGTCTGTTTAGGCATGGGCATGGCCTAGGTATTGCACCACAGAACTCAAACCAAGAGCTATCTCCAAACCTGGTAGGCAAAAGCCAGCACAGAACTGGTGACCTGATACATGATCTCCTCGAGGCAGGTTTTATAAGCTCTTGGAGATTTATATGACACCCAACATAGCTCAGCTACCTTAGAAGGCATAAAATCAGCAGGATGGCTTCTGCGCTAGTTGGAAACAGAAAAATTTTAATAAAAGGCAAAATAAAAAAACTGTTTACAGAGAAAACCCAAGCCTGATGCAAGAGGTTCTTGCTCCTGGTAAAACACCTCACAGATTAAGTGATTAGAGATTAAGTGAAAAGTGATTAGTTTTTTTGTTCTCTTCTTTTTTCTAGTAAATTGCTTAGGCAGGACTTTTTGGCTTCTGTCCAGTTGGCTATCCTTAAGTTTGAGGTGAAGTCCCTCAGGTCCTATGAGGTGTCTTCTTTGCTAATTGAGGAAAGAAACTTCTGGGCTTTTTACCTTTTTAAGGAGACAAAGGATAGTTTGGTAATTCTGTCAACAGGGGGCACATTCCTACAGTGACCCAATAATGACAGAAGAAGGAATTCTTGTTTTGCCCCTAAAACAGCAGTTAAAGATTTCAGTCCAAATCTGTTTAGGCAATTACCCAGAAATTTCCTTCATTCAGTCAATCACCCAGGACCTCCAGGCACACACCAGCAGCCAATTTGTACTTTGTGACAATTAGCAAGCTGAAGTTTATCCTGTTAGAGACGCTGCCTGACACCAGAGGTACACTGTGCCTCTCCAAATCTGTTTAACAGTGACACAAATATTGGGTTCATCTGCTATCCATCATTTGTCTTAAATTGCTTGACAGATCAATATGTTTCATTACCCATGCTGTGGGGGAACTATAGTGATTTCAGCCTGTTATAGGTTTATTTAAAAAAAAAACAAAAAGGGAATAATACCAGGAGTCACAGAATCAGGCTGAAAAGAGCTCTGAAATTGAGTCCAACCTATGACCTAAGACCACCATGTCAACCAGAGCACGGCACCAAATGCTGTCAGGAAGTAAGCAGGAAGACAACTCTCTGCATGAAAGCAAAAAGGTGTAGGACTGAATATTAAGCTGGGAGTGTGTGATCTCAGTTAGTCTCCTATGGATTACAGGTTCTCTCAGCTACAGGTCCTGCATGGGGCTCCTGGAAAGGCTGATGGGGCTTGAGCAGAGGGGGCCATTTCTGGGCCTCCAGAACCAATTCCTGTAAGCATCAATTTTGTGTCTGGGCACTGGGAAATTTAAGAAATGGCTGAACTTTAATGAAACCTACTCCTCTAAGTTTTTGGAACTTTGAGATGAGGCCTTTGTTTTGCATGTTGCTTTGTTAGACTGGGACGGTGCCTTGCATTACAGCCAGCATATTTCTGTCAATGTTGGAAGGGTGGGAGCTCCCTTGTTTAAGAAAACTCTGTTGTTCTTTGTATCGTAACAACCTAGAAGAAAGGGACTTTTCCCAAAAATTCATTTCTGCCTTGACATACACAGAACAAGTGGGAACATTTTTTCCCAAGGAACCAAAGTGAGTTCAGTCTCGAGCACAATGAGGCTCTGAAAGTTGTTGTGGTACTGTACCACTATGATTGTACTAATGCAGCTGCTACAGAGCTGTGTATTCAATGCCAAATCATGTAAGGTGTAACTGAACATTTCAAACCCCTATGAAGTTCCTACAGCACTTCTAAACTTCCAAAACCTTACAATTGCTCTTAAAATTTTCGAGAACTAGTATGCTGGAATTTGCAGTGTGTTGGTGTTTTGGCTGGTGGGTTTTGCTGTGGCTTTTTAAAATGAGCTATAAAATGGCTGAAGCTAGTTTAATGGGAGATGGCATCCTGTGAATTTCTACTCCTATAACAGGAGAGAAGGAATCCCAAGTTTCTCATTAGTACTTTGAAATGCCATTAGTTTCCCTTTCAGACTTTAGGAAGGCACTTAAAGCCTGCAGGCATTCTAGCATCTGTTGTACAAAGCTGGTGGCAGAAGTCACCCAAGACTAGAGCACACAGTAAGCAGCATCTAGAAGGTGTTATTCTATTTGTGTTGGTAAGCCTGAAAATGTGCCCTGAATTATTTTGCTCTTGTTGCCTATCATTCATTTGCCATGGTTTTTTGTGAGGCAAGACAGCAAAGCTTCTCCTGAGCCTTTCAAATTCAGCTGTGCAGACAATAAAGACTTGCCCAGGGTTTGACCCAGAATTGAGGTTCAGCTTAGTGCTCACCCATTCTTTCAAGGTCTGTCTGGTGCTATGGCTGCAAAACAAGGAATCAAGGGAAAAACCAGCACTATGTGGCTTCTTATGTAAATCATCTAATTTCTCCAGATGTTTGAACAATGTTTGATTTCTAAAATTTTGTATCAGAACCTAAATTGCTCTTTTGTATCAGAACCTAATTGCTAAAGTGCTCAAAAAACCTTTTTAATGACATTGGAGCAAAATTATTTCTTCTTGTGGAAATTTCCAAGATATTTTCTTCTTAGTCTCTTTTTAGAATGAAAACACACTTTGAAGTCCATGGGTTTGCTCAGGGAGAAGGAAGCTCCTTTTCCATCAGTTCTACAGAGAATGATCCTCTTGGAGAATTCCAGTTCCTTCTTGTGATAGATTCAGACATAAAAGCAAAATCCCTAGAGATAAATTCATTACTTTGGGCTCCTCTAATGCTTAAAGAGAATCTCCTCTGTCCCTTCCATCCACTTCCCTAACCTTACTGAAATTAAAGCTCTTTGTAAGTAAAGTCTTCAGCTTGCTGACCTTTTTCCTCTGTGCTGGAGGACAGGTTGAAGCATCTTTAGGCTGCAGTTCTGAACTCTGCTCACTTGTTTCTGTCTGGAAAGCTCTTTGCAGGTTTGTAAATGACTAGTCATGAGCCAAAAGCACAAATACACTTGACCAAGATAGAGAGGGTCTTGAAAGTAATGTTCTGGAAAAAATGATTTGCTGCAATCCTAACACCCATCAAATCCCAAGTATGCCATCATGATTCCCCCTTCTTAACACCTTTCCAAGAGAATCCCCAAGCTAATCCTTCAGAGATAATGAGCAGAATGATGGTAGTCATAGAAACTGTGCTTAAATATCTGTTTTGCACAAACTCCTGGGTATGGCTAATTACTCAAGTGATGGAAATCTGTTTCAGCCCCGTATGAAGCACTGCTATTTCATTATCTTTAAGCAACTCTGTTCTTTAGCTGGGCTTTTTGGTAATGAAGCTAAGGGGAAATTCTGAACGTAGTGCTTACTGTCCATTGGCAAAGGGCCCCTTGAATAAAGCAAGGTTAGTTTCAGTAACACCAGGCTGTGCAGGCCCTGGTGTATTTGAGTTTTGAGGCTTCCCAGCAAGAATTCCTGAGAGCCCTCTGAGCACTCATTCCTGTGCTCAAGAAGTTCATCACAACGCAAGTGGCTACCTTGAGGTTTCCCCTTCTGCAATTTGTGACAATTGCTTCTTGTCCTTTCGTTCTGCACCTTGACCAATTGAAACTAGTCTTGCTTTGAATAAGAGGTTGAACTGCAAGGTATCCAAAGGACTACCATGTATTTTTCTGTGATTCTGTAAAAATGAGGCAAGGAACGACTTACTTCAGATCATGCAACAAGCCCGTGTTCAAGTCATGCATCCTCTAAATTCAATTTATTGTTGCACCGGGTAGCCCATATAGCTCTTCTGGCAGAACAGAATTTCCCTGATGAGCCTTGTTTAAGAATAGCCATGATCTAATAATAAAAATCTTTTTGTTCTCACTTGCAAAACACCATAAGGGGATAGGGAATAATATTTAAACCTTAATACTTCCAGAGTATCCTAAAGAAGTGATGCTTTTATGCCCTGTGATTTGCCATATGGTTTTTGTTGTAGAATTGTGTCTGTGAAGAGTAGGAGCCTCTAAGAGGGGCTTTATTTTTTCCAAAGATATTTTTCTTCAGAAAGAGTAATGGTTAAGGTGTATCTGTATTTCTGGAAGCTTTTTTTCAAAAGAGAAATAGTAAGTATATTCAAATGCTAATATTTTCTGTCATGATCCATATCTTGGTTACCTCTAATGGAAGTTTTTATTAGCAGGAAGGATTCATTTTTATTTCCTGTGGTTCATGATGTAGCTGTTATCTCAATTGCTTTTGCTAAATTTTAGTCTGAATGGATTCTTCTTGCTGTCAATGCAAATGCTACAAAGTGTTAGAGGGGATGTTGAGTTATTTTTTGCTGTATTAAGATATTTCAGGAAATATAGCTCCATGAATCTGGCTTGGTAATTAAGGATATTATTGAAATTTATTAAGATGTCTGGTAATAAAACTGCAGCAACTCCAAGATTTGGAGTAATGGAGAGGAACCCAACAAAACCTCACCTGTATTGACTTAATTAACAAATTCCTATTATCACATTCCTGCAGATGTTTCTCATAAACTACATTTGCTGATTTCCCCTTCCCTTACAGTACAAAATGTGTGTGTTTACACTGCCCAACCCTTTTTAACTGGTATAATAATTCTCACACCACCACCTGTGTTGTGCTGATCAGGCCCAAGAAATATAAAACAGGTTTTCTTTTTCCATCTTGGCAGAGCCCTTGGCTGCACTACCATGTACCCTAAAATAAAACAAAAGTAAATCAGCAGTTCTGCAGATTAAAAGAAACTAAAAGAAGAAATAAATCACTTATTGGCTACAGCTCTGTGATCAGGCTGCAATCCTTGGAGCATTTTCTTGCCTCTAGGAAAGGTCTTAGTCCTGGAAAGAGAGGGATGCCATGCACAGGAGTAAGGCTGTTGGCAAGGGAGGGGGTGGCAAATCTGGCTCTATCTTTTGTGTGCAGATGCCAGCACATTTGTTTTACTGCAGGGCTTTGAGCTTGCTGTTGTGTTTATAAATCTAACTGGCTCAGGCTCTCTGAAGGCATCTGCTGCATCTTCAGCCACAACCTCCTGCAAGCACTTTTGACCTGATTAGCTCTTTAGTTAGGAATATCCACGCCTTAAAAATCTTTGAACACTTGTAGCTTGCAAGAATGCTAAATTTCTCCCCTGGGTCACCATACGAGCAGCTGGAAGGCACTGAAACACCTGCAGGCAGGAGGGCTATGTTCTGCAGAGAGCATAAAATTTGGGCTGAGACACAGACAGCTAATCTGGATCAAATCATGGAGTATGAACAGTTAAAAGTTATTCAAGACCTTTTTTTTTTGCTTCATCTTGACAGAAATTGTTTAGGTTAAAGCCTTCTGTGGATCCAAGTGCTATGAGGTGACCTGGACCTTTCAGCCCTCATGCTTTCACTGTAGGGTAAATGCTAAAGAAATGTCAGATATAAGCTGTGAAGCTGAAAATGCTAGATACAGCTGCACAGTTGCTAAAGTAAGCTTTATTCTTGGTGTCAAGGCCTGTGGTTTTGGTGTTTTTCTTTTCCTTTTTCTTTCTTTTTTAAATCCCTGACAGTTTGCTTCAATAGAATTGAATCCAGGGGGCAGAGAAAGGAAGTAGGGTGTTGCTGTTGGTTGGGGCAATGGTGGTCTTTGTGGGTTTTTAATTTTTTTTTATTGCTTGAAAGGTGATCTGTGTGTGTTTTCAGTTATCTCAACTTACTGGGAGGTGCTGAACTATGGCAGCCATGTTCTATGAAATGGCATGGCATCTATGAAATTCTAATGCTGAGTTATTTTAATGCTGGTTCTAAGCATCAAAATGATTATGCAAATATGAGTTAGGGGGAACAGGTTTAAGTCTGCTTTTCAAGGGGAATAACCCTTCATTATGGAATAAGCTCCTTCAGGATCAACTTAATAAAACTGAGATAGGATGTACAGGGACAGCCATAATAGAAAAATAACCTTCTAATAGACCTTATCCACAGATGAGCTTTCATTGAGAGAGAGCCTGCTTCTCCTGAGGGGGCAGGGAATGGGGGAGAAAACCCAGTGTTCCTCTGCTGATTGTGGGGGCTCAGCTCAGTGTGGACACTGACTCTTATCTCTTCCACAGAGCTGTTTAGGTTTGGCCAAACCTGTCTGTAAAATAAACTTGTCTTCTCAGTTGATGACATCAGCCCCATTCACCACCCCCAGCTCTGCTGGTGACAATGGTCCTTCTGCAATCTCTTCAGTTTCAGACAGTCAAAGAGTGAGCAGCTCTGAGGCTGTGGAGGGGCATCCTCTGGAGCTACCTGTATATGTGCCTTGCTCCAGATGTTGACCACACTGCATCTCTGTCTGTCCTCTGCTGCTAGAGGTTACTGACTGCTTTGCTCTCCTGCACTGGCTGATAATGTGAAATTACACCTGGCAAAATCACCTGGGTTAATCTCAGCTCCCCTGGTGTGCTTAAATGCCTTGGATACACAACTGTCTCATTTGGTATTTGCTATCCATCAATAAGCTCCCTGGCTTCCGCCCAGTCTGCTGCTGCTGAGCACCCCTAGAGCCACCCTTGACGTGGTTGTCAGCAGTTTTGGCAAGGGCACAATCTCTGAAGACCTCAGATGGGGTTTTTAAACCATCCCACTCCACCCATCAGATTATCCCACTGGTGTCTCCAGAGGAAATGAAAACACAAGGTGGTCAGCTAAACCCCTAGCTTCTCTTGGGAGGTTCACAGGAAGGGTAATGTCCAAACCACCATGATGACTAGGGTGGGATTCTTCTGCTGGATCCCCCCGTGCACATGGGTGCCCTAATCCCATGTCTACCAGTGACCTGCACAAAACAACTTCTGACCAGCACTCAGAACCCTTTCTCTGCTCATTAGAGGAATCAAAGCTAGGTTTAGGCTCTTTGCTGTACACAAAGATGGCCTTAAGAAGGAAAAGATCAAAACAATGTTGCTGCCTTATCTGCTGAACAGCACAGTGTGCAGTTCACATCCATTGAAAAACAATATGTATTAGGGATCCGGTTCCATTGATGAAGGTCATGAGAGGAGTTCAGGTACAAAACTTGATTCTTTGAATCCTCATCATCTCTTCTTAAGTGTTTTGATAAGAAATATAAAGTTGGAAAAAGGAACAAAAGAAAGACAGACTTTTTGAGATCTCTTTGGCAACTTGTCTATTATTTGATGCACAACTGACAAGTGAGGTGACTTTTGATCTGCACTTCATTAGTTATGTGACAGGAAACCTATTCATTTATATCTTGCCTCTTCAAGGAAACATTTCCCAGTGTTGGAAGGAAGGGCACATTTCCCCCTCAGCCTTTCATCATCCTATGTGTGACCACCTAGCACTGGAATAATCCTCAATTACAATTCACAGAAAGTTTTTGTAATTAAACTCACTGGTTGGAAGGGAGGATTTGGTTGGGATTTTGTTTATTTTTAGTCAGTTTGAGACAACACCAAGTCCTGGTTTACTACTTTTCCTTTTAAAAAATCCCAAACCAAACAGGATATTGGACTGGAAGAATTCATTTTAATGGTGGTCTTTTTAATAATTCATAGTATCTATAATATAATATAATATAATATAATATAATATAATATAATATAATATAATATAATATAATATAATATAATATAATATAATATAATATAATATAATATAATATAATATAATATAATATAATATAATATAATATAATATAATATAATATAATATAATATAATATATAATAGAATATATAATAGAATATATATAATATAATATAATAATCATCTGCTGTTAATACCGACATGTCTGATGATGTAGCAGTAGTCTCAGGATTTCCTAGACACTCATAAAGTGCCCATTGTGCCAGACATTCTTACTGGGGATTAATCTAAACAATAGGCACAGATTAGAGGAAATTCAGGAAACCAAATCATGGGCCTTGAACTGACTTCTGCTGATGGTTGCATCCCTGGGCAGCCAGGGAATATTTATGATTGCAGGATGCTTGTAAAGAAAATCAGCTAGCTGTAAGTTGCACTGTCTATACCATTAAAAAGAAAAAACCCCTCTTTTTCTCACAGTTTGACAAGCAGGGCAGACCTCTGCATTCGGAAATGGGATGTACCCAAAGTCTGAGGTGGAACACCAGGATCTTTGAACTGTTTGCAGCTTGGCTTGTTTGCAAGGTTTACACAGGACTGTTGGTCTTTGGTATATTTAATAAGCTTTGGAAAACCAGACTGTGTAAGAGCAGCCTGGAAAGGTTAGGCAGCTGACATTTTGGGAGGCAGCAAATAACACAAATTGATAATGCCAAGGAGCTGGTGCAAACAGTCTTTTGAGAGCTACAGGTGGGTCCCAGGTAATGCTGCAGCAACTGGCACCTTCAATTTAAGAATCATGTTTTGGGTAGCAGTATTATTTCCTGTTTGCCTGTGAGACTCACCTGAAATGTCAGACAGAGATGGTGATATTTCACATGACATTTTTCTTCCTAGATATTCCCCAAGGACAGCCTGCATTCCCTCCCTTCCCGTGTTTGTGAGCAGGAGATACTTGCAGAATACAGATTGGGTCTTTGGGCTCCTAACCTACCCTCCAACACTTGTGCTGATCCCACCTTGTTCCTTGCTCACACTGTGAAATGAAAAAGGAGCCATGGCATCCAAAATATCCCATCTCACTGAACATTTGTGCTGCCCTGCAGAGCAGACAGCTCATACAATTAAACATGGTCAAGCTGGCTCGAAAAGATAGCTTTGATAAGGATCCAGTGCTATCAAAGTCAGACAGACAGCCCTTCCTTATGCTATGCTGTACAGTTCTGTAATGTAATTTTGGTCTTGGAAAGTGGTAGCTGAAAACTTGCAGTCTTTGACACAACTGAATTCAAAGACTTGGGGATAATTCTGTCAGTGAGACGTGAATTCCTGTCTGTCCATTCAAATATATTTCCTAGAAGCTGCTAGAGACAGGATGGGGCAGGAGACTAAGTCAAGTAATGTTAAATGATGGATGGAAGTTGTGTTTAAAAAAAAGTGATCTCACTGAAGTGAGCCAGATTCATGCCCCTTGGAGCCAGACAAAAGTATTTCTGAATGCCTTTAGCACAGAGGCAGTTCTGCTGCACATCATGGGGCACCCACTGAGGGCTGGCACCTCCAAAGACCTGCAGGCATTGGGTCCTTGTGGCAAACGTCACGTGAGCTTTCATCAGAAAAGGCCCTCATGCTTTCAGATTCCAGGGTTGCTGATTGTTCTCAAAGCTGCAGTTGATATGGCCTGTCTGACCAGTACCTTACTTTGGTTCTGGGGTTAAGGTTGCTGTTGAGTTTTAAAGGTTATGGCTCAGTAAGTGAAGCCACCAGTTTCTGTAATTGACTTAAGGTGCAGCAGATGATAGAGATTATTATGTGTGTCAGTGGTTGTAATTGCAAATTTTGCTGGTTATTGTATTCAAATGGCTATGGCCAAATGTACCTCCACAGCAGAGCCAAGTTGCTGGGCTTGCACTTTTAATCCACCTTGCCAGTTAAGCTCAGTGGATCATATGGACTGCCTGCATATGTGAATGTCAGAAATAGGGACACATCCCCTTTTTGTATTAAAGAAAAAATATAAATTTTATCTTTATGTCTTTATAAACAACTTTCTCTCTGATAGCTGCATACCCGTGTAACTACCATGTAAATGCTGTTATGTGCTGCTGGGATGTCAATAAATTAGATTTTCCCCTGGCTTTCTATGGTAGAGCATTCTGGATTTGTGAAAAAAACTGAGCTTTGATTATGAACTTAAAAAACGAGTTAAATTGCTTCTTGTGGCATTGCAAAAAAATTAGTTTTGATTTAGATGGCTGCAAGAATTTTGTTTACAAGCCATTACAAACTTGTGACTATTTGAATATCAGTTAAAAATACAATGGAAAGACTTAAAGCTCTCCAATAGGTGTTTAAATCAGATTCATTACTTCCCTTCTCTGATAGAGAACAGCAATCTCTTGTGCATCTGATATTTGTTTGCCACAGCATTTGTTTATAGCTGGTGCACGGGAGGAAAGATAAGCAGCAGAACCCCAGTTGAAGATCCATGTATTAGTGTAGGATGTTTACAAATTTTGTGTCTGTTAGCACCTTTGGAAAGTATTTCCTTGATTCTACCAGTGATGTGTGAAACCCAAACGAGATATCGTCACAGCAAGCAGGCAGGCTAAGCAGGGAGCTCCACATCAGGAGGAGTTCCTTGGCTTGTGCTAATGGCCCCACAAGTAATTAAATAACATGATAGAGTGTGACCTTTTCCCTTTCTGGATCTGTAGTCAGTCCCCTCCATCTGAGCCATACTGATAAGTCACCCTACTCATGATTTTGAAATCTCCTTTTGCCCTGGCACTATAAGGTTTTAGAAACACACACAAGGTACACCAATATGTGGCATTCACATTCTCTGAACAGAGAGATGCAATTCTCTCTCTCAGGGCTTTTTCCTGGAGAAACACAGAGAGAAGAAGAGAAAAACAATTCCTATCTTTACTTGCTGCTTCTGTTGTTTTTTGCACATGTGGAATGCATTAGGGAGATTGTTTACCTGAAGTGATTTGTCAATTGGATTCTGTTGAGGATTGCTTTGTTTCCTTGGCCAATCACTCAAAGCTGTGTCCTGCCTGTCTCAAGACAGTCATGGGTTTTCTTTAGTATTCTTTGTGGCATAGTATTCTCTTTAATATAATGTAGTATTAATGTAATATAATATAGTTTTAATAAAGCAGTTGTTCAGCTTTCTGAATCAATGGAGTCATTGCCAATCACTCCCTGCATGAGGGGCACCCTGCTTTTTGATATCAAGGTACATATTATATGAGTTACTTTCCATTTCCTGAAGTTCAAAAACTTTTTCCCAGTGAAAGGATGGACTGTCATGTAAGAACTATATTACTGCTTTTAAAAGGAAAAAGTTCCTTGCTCCTGGCTCATACAAGGAGACTCTTTGATACTCTTGTAAACAACTTCTTTTTCCTTATTATAGGCAAGACATGGTGGTGACTCACCTAGTACCTAGGCTGAAATATGATATAGTAATGAATTAAATAGATTGTCAAACAAAATAATACAACTTTTGTGACAAGACAAAGGGGTCTTTTGTTTGCTTGTTTATTTTTGCTATCTTAAGCGCTGGGAATACTCAGAAATTGTATCATCTCTGCAGCATCTTTATCTACTCTGGGATTGAAGTTGGGGTACTGGATAACACTCTGTGATGCTCTGCAATTCCCTAGCAAAGGCAAATGCACCAGCTTCTCCTGAAGGTCAGCTTGTTACTTGTGTCCTGGTTTCAGCCAAGACAGAGTTAATATCTTACAGTAGCTGGGAAGGGGATGTGGCTAGACCCAAAAGTTATTCGATCTCACATCACTTGCAAGGGGCAGGAGTCAGGAACTCACACTCCTGTTTTCCTGCATGGGAAATCATCGTGTGGTGGCGAAGAGCTAATCAGTATCTTGTTGTGATCTTCTGCCTTCTGGTCGGCTTTGGTGAAAACAAGTTCTCCTCTATCTTGTTATGTTTTGAGTCAGGATGATGGAATACCAGATGTGCTCAAACACCTTTTAAAATAAAGTGTAATGATAGGACTCCTTTAATGTGAGAAAATGAAAAATCACCCTCTTTTACAGTCACCCTTTATATAAAGTACATGCACACCTCATGAAAGATGTTTTTGACTCTTTTGTGACAAAAAAAAATTGCAAGTTGTAAAGAAAACAAAAGGTTGTAAATGTAGGAGCACTTTGAAACAGTCTATTGCTGACTTGACAAGTGTAAGATGGGACATTTGACATCTGAGGTTTCAGTGCAGCTCTTTACATTTCCCAGATTCCATTTACCTGCTTCCAGAAGAGGCACATGACACAAACATGAAATGCAGCACTTTGGTCCAAACAGTCTCAATGCCTATTTCAGCATCAAGCTGAAAAAAACCACTTTGGTCCCACAATCCTGGTACTTGGTAACCTGTCACATTCACACTATGCAATTCAAGCCACTGCTCTGCATTGTAACCATTTAGGAGAGCCCTTTTAGAGTGCTCTTGTCAGTGCTCAGAGAAGCCACAGCTGCCTCCAGAGTCAAGGGTGCTGAAGTGCTCCTGGTAGGGGATCAGTGTCAGCAGCCAGTGCAGAGCTGGGCTGGGAGCGCTTCAAAGGGAAGCACCACAAGACACTTGATTTCTGACCACTGCTAGATGCCTCTGTATCCTGACCTTCAGGTCAAATATGACTGTGTCTCCTGGTTTATATCATCTAGGTCAGATTTGGGATGGCAGTAAGAGGGGGTTAAAAGCCATTTCTCTATGGCATCATTGACAGCATGAAATTGGAATCCTGACTATGCAGGCTTCATACCAAATCCACTGTAACTTATTCTTAATGTGAGATGCCTGGTGAGGGGCAAAGACAGCTCTCTTTCCCACCCTGACCTCCTCACTCCATCAAGGGAAACAGGATGTATTGTAAATGCAGGTCCACTGACGAGGGGAGAGAACGATGCATCTGACTCCATGTTGTCAGAAGGCTAATTTATTACTTTATTATACTATATTATATTAAAGAATACTGTACTATACTAAAGAATACAGAAAGGATACTTACTGAATGCTAAAAAGATAATAATGAAAACTCATGACTCTTTCCAGAGTCCCAACACAGCTTGGCCCTAATTGGCCATTCAGTCAAAACAACTCACACTGGAGTCCAATGAAATCACCTTTGGGTAAACAATCTCCAAACACATTCCACATGAGCACAACACAGCAGAAGCAAATGAGATAAGAAATGTTTTCCTTTTCTCTGAGGCCTCTCTCGCTGTCTTTCAGCTTCCCAGGAGAAAAACCCTGGGCAAAGGGAGTTTTTTTTAGAGAATGTGAATGCCACAAGGGTGTTTTTAGGGGGGGTAAATGGAGACAGTCTGCTACCCATCAATAATCTCTCACTGCTTGGTGCCACAATACATGGCAGAGTGGGGCTCAGTCCTGCTGACCTACCTTGCTCTCATCTGGTTGACCATCCTCATAGTAGCTCCCTTCCTCCTTCCAGCCTATCATCCTCTCCTTAGAGCTCCTTAACAGAATCATTTCAAAACCTTGTCCAAAGCACTCTCAACAACATGCCTTTTCATCAATAGTAGAGCATCATTAAGCCTGTTTTTTCACAGCTCAGAACAGCCTAGGTTTGGTGTTTCCCTACTTTGTTCCCAAGAACATGAGGTTTCCTCTATCCAAGGGCAAAAATTTTTGGAGGGGAATAAATTTCATTTAGAGGGTATCTGTTGGTGAGCAAGGGCAGAGGAAGCACAAAAATTGTGCAAGATTCTCTGAGCTGCAAGAATTGGTCAAGGATTGTTCTGTGTTATACTCACTGTAACTTCATTAGGTTAAAATAGTTTTGACATAGATTCATGGAAGAATCAAGAAAATATGAATATGTATTTCATATGAAGAAGCTAAAATAGCTAATAGCTAAATTCATGATAGACAGTATCCTGAATTTCAGAGAAACAAATATCTCTTGGTGAGCTACTGAATTTCTCTGGAGTGGTTGTCACTCTGGGTTGCTAAGGAACTTTGGTTTTCTACATTTCTTTCTTTAACATTTGCTTTTATCCTCACACTTCATGTGGAGCATTTTCCTTCTTTATTGATCCTGACCTTTTTCTTCTCCCTCATTAGCAGAATCAACAGTTATGCTGCATTTATCCTCTCCAAGTCTGTTGCTTCAGTGCTTGGAAACAAAAATACAGAAAACCTTTAGTCCTGCTGACACTTAATGATATGGTCATTATGCACAATAATACAGTGGAGCAAAGTGGTTTCAAAGGGAAGGGAGCTCTGCTTTTGTTATTAGCAGTTGTAATGTGGGCACTTAAAAGAAATGACTGAGGACAGATAAAGTAATGTAATCAAAAGAAATCAATCTCCAAAGGAGATGTCAAGGGGCCTGCTGCCCTGCTTTGACATGCCATTAGCTTCACCTGTATAATCCCTGACAGATGTCCACCCTTTTTAAACTGAAATAGCAGTGTTTTATAATGAGAAATTCAACTAAATTCCTTTCTTTCCCATGTGGACAGAGAGTATAATCTGTTGATTGCTGTCTCTCTTGATAAAATCCCTTTTTATGTTGTTCTGCTCCCCTCTTCTTTTCCTCTGGACATCAAACAAGTTCATCTTCTCTTTCATCTTTTCCTTACAAATCATATTTCTGAACCTTTGAACACTAATGTTACTCCAATTTGGACTGTGACTTTCCCCCACATTTTTTAAGTGCAATTTCTCCAAGAGTATATATTTTATTTATTGTGATCCCCTAGTGCTGAGCAGAGGAATAATTACCTCCCTCATTTTGTGAATTACTTTTTCTTCTCATGTACCTGAATCAAATATAACCCTGCAGACCTGAGGAGCCCTCCCCTTCCATCTGAGCACAGCTCATCCCCTTTCTCTCCCACTCTGTGGTGTTGTTATTCTGCACTTCCCAAAATCAGTTCCAGTTTGTTGCCCTGAGACTGAGCTTGATAAATGGGAGAAACACTCTGAATTTTAACCCTGCCGCAAAACAGGATAAAATTTTGGGTTGGACCCTTTGGAAGGGGATTTCCTAGTCCATCACTCAAGTCAGTAGCATATAGTAGTTTCAATAGATCCAAACTTGGCCTTTCTCCTGTCACAATTAAGATGGCTGAAATATAATTTTACAGGAGCTTCTATTTTTCTATTTATTTATTGCATCTTGGTGGGAAGAGCAAGCAGCATAGCCATTGCTGTAGGACCTTTCCCATCCTCCAAAGTTCTTCAAGACTGTTCAGAGTGTTAGGTGCCTTTACTCCTGGATGAATGCCATTACCATTAGATAATTAGAGGAGGAAATACAGGCCAGCTGGAGAAGAGATGTTAAACAGTGCATAGGTGTCTAGCTAGTGCTCCCCTTCCTTGCAAAGAATGGAGCAAAGAGCCTGTGATAAATTCAGCCTTTTCTGGACCTAATTCCACTTCTTCCACCTACTAGTCATGGCAGCAGCCCTTTACAGAAAACTTCTCCGTATAAAGAGATAACCAAATCTTTCCTACTCCAGCAAAAAGCAGAGATTTTACACTCCCTAAATTTTCTTTTCTGATGGAGTATAAACAAAATATGTTGTCATCATATTACAAGGGTTCCATATTGCTAGAGTGTCATACCTCCTTGATGTTTGTCATAGGCAGCTCCTCCAGGCACTGACTCTTCCTCACAGCAGACAACTGACTCCAGTTCCCCTCAACCAACCAATCCACTCTTTTATAACACTCTGCTGATTGGCTACAGCTGTGGCCTGTTAACATCAGGCCTGCTCCTAATCTTAAGTAATTAACCCAGCTGCAACTCTTTAGAGGATAAGATTACATTCTATACCACCTTCATTTACCCACACCGTATCCCCCTACAAAAATATAGTGGTAACACTGGAAAAACTGAACATTCAGGGCTAAAACTGGCTGAAGAACAGAAATTGTTCTGATACATCCCAAGTTAAAAAAAAAAAAGAAAAAATCATGCCAGGTGCTTCTTCCTCGAACCCTTGTGGAAAATGGCCCTTTGGGATGGACAAATACAGCAGCCCAAGAAACTACCAGGGTCATTTAGATGCAAGGTGTGCATCTTCTGTTTCTCATCAAGCACACAGGAGTGCTTGGAAGTCCTCATGTGAGATTTCACATCAACCTGGACACAATGCTTGCAAGCACTGCACAGACCTGGGAACTGAAGGTGTTGCTGATCTTGTGACTTTCTTGGTCCCAACTCTGCCTTAAGGGGCTTTGACACAGCTTTGTGCTCCTGGATCATTCACAAATCTGACGTTCCCTTGTGAGGATTCAAGCACCTTAAATCCTAGTCCTGAGCCCTGGGAGCCTGAAGGATCTGTAGCCTTTGGGGAGCAGTGAAGTACAAGCTGTAAGAGCAAAGATTAAAGTCACTTTTTAAAGCTGTTGTTTTGCCATGAAAAATAGATCAAGCTACTGGAGCTGTCAAAAATGCATTTTGGAAATATGTTATCAGTCCTAACTTGCTCCTTCAGGAATTATTGCTGCTCACTGTGGAGGATTTTTCAGACGCATGTTCCTGTGGCTTGTAATGTTTGATATTTTTTAAATGGCTCCTGGGAAACCTCTTTCAGTGGAGATGCAAGGAGAACCTGAAAGAGTATATCAAATTGGGGCAGTAGCACTGTTTTAAGAGTATGACTGGAACACAGATCAGCTGTACATAATGTTATGTCTTTTAAACTGATATGTCTTTCTTGCTCAGTAGAAATTATAATTTATCATATGTGTTTAAACTCAAACCATGCTTTCTAATTTATCATATGTCTAGTTTATCATATCGTATCTAGTTTATAATATCATTAGATATATGATATGGTAAACTAGGTATGTCTATCGTATGTCTTCAAGCTCAAATCATGCTTTCCAATTTGAATGGGGGAGAGATGGATTTACAGACTGAAATCCAAGTCCCATTGAAATCTGTGGCAATTTTTGTTGACTTCAAAAGGGGTGAGGTTTGGTATGTAGCTGAAAGCAAAGGTCCTCCTAAACATTTGCAAGCCATGTGCTCTGAATCTGCCTGTGCCCATCTGAGATGCAAAGCAGCATCCAGATGCCCACTGAGAACTGATGGAGCACAAGGCAGTCTCCAGGGTGGAGGGGAAGAGCGATGGTTCTGCTGCAGGCTCCCTCTGATCCTGGGCACAACATTGGTTTTGCTGTAGCACTGGGCTTTGAGGAGAAAAGGAGCCTCCCTTTTGCAAGATTTCTTGTTCCAGGTCAGTCCTAAGGAGAGCTTGTCTCTGTTACTCTGGTGTCCATCTGCACACCCTCATTCCCACCACTGAGTTACTGTCACAGAGCTGGTCAGGGCTGCAGCTGCTGCGCATCTCTGCTGCCCCTGGCACTCACATTGCAGCTGTGCCATTGCCCTTTGCTAACTCCTGGACTCAGCTTCTGCCTCCTGGCAGGAAGACCCTGTTTGTAACTGGCTATGCCACGGTTTGGCTGAATTTTCAAAAAAAAGGAGCATTTTCCACGATGTCTTTCATTGAAGTTGTCTTCACAGTAGGTGAGAACATTTCATTCAATGACATAAAAGCTGTTTTCTAAACAAGACAAGTAGTTTCTGAAGATTTTAACAATACTGCGTACTTTGTCCTCTGCCTAGTCTCCTTGTACGTTACCCTTAAAATAAGCTTCTCCAAATGTATCTTCAATAAATAAATAAATACCCAGACTTGCTTTCTACTTTCTTCTCTCAGAAAGTGGAAGTTTCTGGGAAGTTGGAGTGAGAAACTGAAATAACAGCAGGATGGAAACAGATTTAGTTTAAACTCCAGGAGCTGCTGTATCTGATGAAAGCTGAATGCTAAGTGAATCATCGTGACTCAGTAAATAGGATAATGGTCTCCCCCTCTGGGATTTCTATTCCTGCCTGAAGAAACAGAAGCTTTGCTAAGCCTGCAGACAAGTGAACTCCAGCCTGCTCAATCCTGCCTTGCAGGAGGGCAGAACATGCCCCTTTTCACCTGCTGCCATGTACAGTAAATCTATCCTGATCTAACACCCTCCCAGTTTAATCTGGATGGGTCAAGCAGATACTGCACAAGCCCCCCTCCTACAGCACTCTTTGTTTTAATGTGTGAGGAGTCTGAAATCCCTGCCCCTGAAGCAGCCAGAGCACCATGTGTCACATAAAGGATTATAGGGATCCTGTGGTCTTGGGGTTTCCTTAGAGCAAACAATTATAGTCTGAAGCATATCTTCTGCTCCCCTACTGTCCCATTTTCTAGACACCAAATCTCCCTGGTGAAAACTGCAGAAAACAGCAGCCTGCTTCTGTACATATTTGTGTTGCACTTTTTTAAAGCGTGTCAAATCACAGATTCGGAAGAGAGGCAGAAAGTGGAGTGGATGAGACGTGGGCTGGAATAAGGGACTGAGGGACAGAGAGAGCACTCACGCAGTGGGGAGAAACAAAAAATCCATTTTGGTCAGCCAGAGCTGCAAAAAGACAGCTGACAGCATGCCCTGTGGGGCAGAGAAAAGAGCAGGGGATGTTCACCTGGAGCAGTGGTGACAAGCCTGCCTGGACCAGTAACAGTGCTTGAGTCACCTCAGAAGGCTGGGACTACTCCAGAATGGACCAGTTGGTGTGGTGCTGCACCTCATCTGCACTTCTGCTCCATTTGCTGTAGGAAGATCCATCTTCATTTGCCCTACAAAAGCAGGTAAATGTCAGTCATTTATGTGTAAGAAATATTCCTTATCCCTTGATTTCCCTGGGTGATCAGGTACACAAATAAAGCAGCATCTGTGGGAGGTGAGAAGCCTACCATCAAGAGAGCTTGAAACTCACTTCAGTAGTGGTGTTGGTGTTTATTTTCTTATTTATATTAGGTAAAATCTTGCTTGCCCTCTGGATGTCACTGTTGTGCTCACTTAGATTTCTCTTCTTCATAGGCCTGGCTTATCTTTCCCTCAGTATCTGACTAAGCTTGCAAGAAGTTAGTTTCCCTTCTTTGTTGGTCTATCAGGATATCTAATCTGGAAAATGGGAAAAAGTATTTGTCCAGATCATGTTGTGCAAATCATTTGAAAGGGTGATTGCCCTTGCAGGATTGCCTTAAAGGCACCAAAGGCAAGCACAGCACCGTCTGCTCCAGTCAGAACTTCCTTGGGTTTTCAGAGTCAGTCCTCTTGCAAGTGTTTCCCCAAGGTTCCCTGCTCTGGGTCTTCTCTGAACAGCTCCTTGCTCCTTCCAGACAAAGAGATGATATAATGAGAGAGAACAGTGCTTGCAATATCTCTCTGTGGCTTCAATTTTACTTTGTTTTTGGCCCCTCCTCAGAAGTGTCCAAGCTGTGCATCTACAGAATTGTGTGCAGTGCCAAAACCCTGGACTGCAGTATTTTCTACAGTGGGCAGTAGAAATCTCACCTTGATGCAAGTCTCTAAGAACAGATAGGGAAAAAGGTCAAAATCCTGCTCCTCCAAGCAACTAAAGCTTACTGCAGCAGAGCACATTTTGTTTTTGTGCTGAATAAACCAAGCCCCAAGGATAGGTTTGATGTTGCAGCTGGGGACTCAAAGACCAGGCAAAGTGGGAGACAGTGATGGTTGACACTTTGATGGGACAGTGACCAACACAAAGGGAGATTTAGTGTCTAGAAAGCTAGACAGCAGTGGAGCAGAAAATACATTTCAAATCTGTGATTAAAAGTCAAGACCTGTCAGGGCAGAGGGTTCATTCAATTTCTTTTTTCTTTCTCTCTCTTTATAAAAGCACTTCATAACCCAAATCTTTCCCTGGCCAGACTTTCTGCACTGTTGGAGGAGGCTGTGTTTGTAGGAGCCTTTAGTTTGATTGCTGCTTCTCTGTTTGTGATTTACCATTTTATCCACAGAAAATTGTGGTTTCTTTGAGGTTTTTCTTATTGATCCACATCTTCTCTTTCTCACTCTTCCTGCTAAACCTTCCAGGACTTATGTTCACAGGAATTGGCATCCTCATATGTGCAAATTCTGGGATGATGAAGCAGGACAGTGAAAACTTTAAGGAAAGTAGAAGGTCCTCACGGAATGTGCACATTCTCACCGCTTCTTTTTGTTGTTACTTTTAAGTATGTGAAGTGCAGTGATGTGAAAGGAACTTATGATCAAGTGCTCTAAAGTCTACTTTGTAGGAGGGCTGGCTCTTTCCCTAGGCAGCTGCTTTGCATGGCAGCCTGCAAGGGATGTGCCTGCATCCTAAGGGAAAACATGCCAAAGGATGATCCTCCTGCCAGGGCAGGTTTGGTGCCTCCATGGGAGCTGTAAGGGAAAGTTCTCATGATGCCATTAACTGGAAGCAGTAGCTGTTTTTTCCATGTTTTCCTCCTGGCCTTGTCCTAGCTTTGGGTCTCCTTTCACAGTAGAATCCAGTCATGTTTTTATTCTGGTGGGAGCAGCCTCACTCAGAGACAGATGGGGGCAGCTGCTAATGGCAGCTCGATAAATGTTGCCCTGCAAGGAGAAAAAAACAGAGAAGTTCATCCATACACTGTCTCAAAGGTTATTGTTTCACTGAAACATTTGCTAGCAGGCTCTGTGTGATATGATGTTATTTTTTACTTTTGAGTTCCTGGAAGAAGAACTCTGTGAAAAGTGTTGCTTAACTTGCCAGTGTAGAGGTGCTGCCTGTCCATGGACACAGCCTCAGCAGTGGCAGTGTGGAAGAAAAGTCACGTCCCAGACAGACCCTGCTGGTCCCTCCTGGTGTAGTCTTTCCATCTGACCCTTAAAATGCACTGCTGGAATTTCAGGTACCATACTAATATGAAAGAAATCATATTGGCAAAGTATGACTGATAATCAAACACAGCCTTATAAAGGCTATTATAATTTAGAATAGACACCTATGAATAAATCCATTGTGTTCTAATGTTGTTCCATAAGCAGAGATGTTTACCATTGTAAGTAGTCCATGTTAGGTGGGGTTTGTTTGTTCTTTCTTAATTATTTAACATGCTGGCAATCATCTCAGATTTACACAATTTCTGTTGCTTGTACAAAGTAACATTTAATTGCTCTCTAGTGTATTGCTGTGTTGTCATTTTGTTTTACTGAGCTTTAAACTTCTGCATTCCTCAGAGCTTATATCTCCAGTTTCTTCTTCTTTGTCACACTGTCCTTGACCTGCTCCTTTCACTCAGTATATCTGAAATATTTCAATTTTGCATTCTCCAAATCCTCACTGTTAGGCTCAAAGGAAATATCAGGCAATTAGCCCTTCCCACCAGCTGATCAATAAATGTGTGAGATTGTCTTGGAGCTGTGTTTGTTCCACTCAAGTCCTTTTATGTTGAGACCAAGACATTTCAGGTTTTTGTGTGTTGTTTTGCATCCTTCTCTTCTCCTGCTTTTGTTTTCTTGCTTGACTCAATGTCAGCCTGACATGCACTTTTTTCTTTTTGTCTGCTCAGGAGCATATTTAAGGGTTATTTAAAGACTCAAAATAAGAAAGGTTCGAATGAGGCAACAGAAAAAGAACATATTGCAAATAAAGGCCATAGATGTGCTTCTCCTCCTCTGCAAATACATATTCATTTTATGCAGGGGGCAGGATCTTGCCGTTTCACTAACTGTGACTGCACTCAAAAATAATGATAAATTACATATAATGGTTCTGTGACCATTTTTTACTTTGTATCCAAGTGGATTCTAATTAAATGTTTTCTGAGCCCTAAAACTTGACTTTTCTTTGCCCAGCCTCTCTCACAGCTATTGTTATAGGATTAGAAACCCTATAAAGGTCAAAAATTCTCTTTTTCAAATGACTAGCTGGTGCTGATACAATTATTAATTACACTGTGTGATATTCTGGTCATTAGCTGCAATGATCAATGATTTCCTCAGAGACAGTTGCTCTATTAAAAATACATCAGTGATAAATTATCTTCTCCAAGGTTCCTGCTGTAGGAGGTACCTAGCAGCTCTGAGAAGAACCATTTAATTAGCAAATGTGAGCTGTTCTATTTGCAGTTTGAGAAGACTTTATCTTCACATGAATACCAGGGCTAGTGATGAGCTGCAGCCACTGAATTTGAGAGTGCACGTTGAGCCCTGTGCTCTGCTCCAGGAACACCTCCAGTTCACAAGGCCACCCTTCAGGACAATGGCCATTTGCCATTCTCCATCTCTGGGGATGTTCTCTCTGGAGTCCAAGGATGATTCAAGCAGTAAAAGCACATTCCTATAGTCAGGTGGTCAGGTGCAAGACGTGTGAAGATGACCATCCATCCTGCACACAAAAAGGCTGCAGTCTTCATCTCACTCTCCAAAAATAATGATGTGATACTGGGGTTTTGAGTGGCATGAAACCTGCAGCACCATTCAGCTCTTCCCTTCCCTCCCCTCTGACCAATTAATTATTCTTGACAGACTCTGCCCACTAAGGGAAAAAAGGAAGCTCTGTGACTGGATGATACATGGATTATAAACTGTTGACAGCTTTGGCATTCTTTGCTCTGAGAGGTAGATAATTGTACAAAAATTTCCAAAGTTGTATTTTATTAAAACAAAAAAGTAAGGACCTTTTTTTTGTGGGAAAATGTTTAGATAATTGGTGATTTCATGAAAGACCCCAAAAGGGAAAACAGTGAAAAAGTTGGGATAAATAGACTTCCAGTGCTGATATTTTCAAAATACCTCTATCCTCCACTGAGCAGTGTAAGATTGCCTTCTCACTCCCAGAACTTCAGTACAATGGAAAATTATCATCTTTTAAAGTATTTCTTGCATTAGAGAAATCACAATTAAAAAGTGATACATATTTTTATCTGTTGGTACATATACGGAGAGAAGTACAGAGAGGATGTTAATTGTACTTTGAGATATTTAATGGTTTCTTCATGCTAATTCAGCAGTGAGAGATGTGGTTCTCCATCATGAATCACCTCTTAGAACAAGAGATCAGTGAATAGCACACAGAAAACAGAAAGCTTGTGGTCAAAGATGGTGCTTTGCTGAGCATACATCTAGCAGAGCAGAGAGAGATTCTTCATGGCTGTCCTGTGATTGAAATGATTTATTCATCAGGACAGTGCTGCCATGATGAGGTTACTGCCTTAAGACTGCAGGGGAGAGTTTGTAGAGCACAATATCGCAACCATTACATTTCATTGTTTACCCTGGCTGCAGGAAATACTTTGTGACCAGTCCATTCTTACAATAAACACCTTAGACCTGTATTTTTTCCTGGCAATCTGCAGTGAGACTGAACCTTGCACTTCAGGAACGTGACTTTTCCAGAGGCATGACTGGCTTCTGATCTAATTTTCTTACTCATAGCTGATTGGTCCCAACTGGACAAGGCATGCAGATTTTTTGGCAGAACACTCACCTCTGTTGCATTGCAGTGCCCATGAGGGTAGGAAAAGAGTGGATTGTGCATTAAAATCCTTTGTGATATTGTTTACTGGAAGGGAAGACTTTGAACTACAATAATTATGTTTAAGGAGAAAGATACAAGAGCTCCTAGATGGATAATAAGTTTCTTATTTATATGCTCACCCACTAAAATGCAATCAGCAATAAAAAGCTGTTCCTTTAAAAGACACTCAAGTACACTTGCTGCAACATAAAAATTTGTTCACTTATTTCAACACTTACTAAAGAAGCAATTAGTTATGGTTAAATCTGATAAAGCAAATCTTCACAGGTGAGAGTTTATTTATTTATTGTTAACTCCTTCATAATTAATGGAGTTTCATTTAGTTGAACCAGTGACTCAGTCACCCAGGAGAGCAAGAGCCATCATTCCTGCTGTGTTCTTAGCCTCTGGAAAGCACAAAGCTGAGAGGGGAAAACTCATGCTGGCTAATGCTGATGCCAGTAGATGAGAATGCTTAAATATGTGAATATTTGTGAGCAGAGCAGCCCCTGTGAGGAGGAAGGAATTTTTTTTTTTTTTAATGTGAAATGCAAAAGCCCAGTGGCAATCAATCAGAATAGGTAATCAAAAGCAGAGACTTTGTGACCAGGTTCAAATGAGGAAAAAGGAGGTGTAATTCCCTCCCCAGTTAAACCTCAGGACATACTTATTCAGCAAAGAACTGCCACTGCATTAGGTTTTTTAGAGTCACACCTTTCCCTCACAATGAGATAATGATTCATCCATCATGGGTAGAAGAGAAGGATGTTACACGAAATCTGTTGCTTGACAATTAATGTGGAGCAGATGATACTTTTGGAAAGGCTAATTTTGACATTCTTCCTAAATGTTCCAACCTACAAATATTAATCGTGGAATAATTTAGTCTGAAAGTGACATCTGAAGGTCATCTGGTCAAACTCTCTGCTCAAAGGAGGCTTTTTTCACTAGAACAAATTGCTCAGTGTCTTGCTCGGTCAAATTATTATTATTTCCATGGATGGAGTTCCCATTTTCCCTATTTTCCCTACAATGATTCAGTTTAGTGAACACAAAGCTCAGGAGAGTGAGGGAAGAAATGAACAACCAAAAGGGAGTAAATTATTTGCATATACCAAGATAAGGATGGGATCAATTTATGATTGGTGTGCTAAAGAGAGCGAGGAGATAGAAAGCTCTTTTTCTTTCCCATAACCTCACAGCAGTCAGAATATGTCTTGGACCAGTGACTGGAACTTGAGATGCATGGAAATGGCTGTCAAACGCTTAGCTGGAATAAAGGAGCAGACTTTTCTGTGGGTACACTACGGATGTAACCAATGAGCACGTGAGGAGCATGCTGACTTTTGTGGAAAATCTTTCTGATGGTACAGACATTAAAACTGGAGTTGTCCTAGTGTAGCTTCTCCATCATGGGTGTTTTCAAATGCCAATCTGTCAGGAGGTCTTATGCACAGCTAATTTGGCCTTGCACTTGGAGGACAGATACAGTGATTTGCCATTTCAGCTCCATTTTCCCCAGTCTGTGATGGAAGAAGAATTTTGAACCTCTTCTAGGGTCTTCAGGTCTTCTTGTGAGCTGTGAGTCAAGGATTGAAAAGCAGTACATTAGTTCAGCCCTGCAGATGTAAATGCATAAGATGAATGCTTGTAAACCAAGCCCTGGGGAAATTATATACCTTAGTTAAATTGACAGTTTTAAGAGTAGAGAAAGCTCCATTTATATATTTAGCAATGGCTGAGAAACCAAAAAAGGAGTTTTCAAATCATGTTCCCTTAAAAAAGGTGCACTCAACAATACAAGATTATTTTTGAGGGCTAGAAAGCTCTGATCATTACCTGACCCTTGATTTCAAAAATTTTGTGTCTTGGATCTTATTTATAAAGCCAATATTCTTCAGCAGAGAAACATCCTGGGACTTCACAGCAGTGTCTGAGTGAAAGAACTGGTAAAACAATATGGAACATTGTTGTTCAAATCACTGCACCAAATCCTACCTTTATAATGAGTTATAGCGATTTTTTTGTCTCTGTCTGAGTGAAAGAACTGGTAAAACAATATGGAACATTGTTGTTCAAATCACTGCACCAAATCCTACCTTTATAATGAGTTATAGCGATTTTTTTGTCTCTGTTGAGCACAGTAATGATGTTATTTGCAGTTCTAGTGAAGAAGCACCCAGATAACACAACAGCCCACTAATCAGTGCCTTTGGCAGTCCCCAGAGAGAGACTGAGGACTGAATGGCCATGTAGACTGAATATGTGCAGCAACTTCCATATGGATGCATCTGGTGTAGCAGCAGTCTCTTTTTAGCAGAGGATCCAACACACAGTATTCTGCAGAAATGGGATTATGAGAGTTCATGCTTCCACTGTCTGTTCCCTGGAGATCTATCCAAATGCTTCAGTTGTTAACAACCATTTTTTCTTAAACTGCTGTGATTAAACCAGACCTACTGCAATCATAATATTATGCAAGTGTCAGCAACGAGTGGAGAAGTGCAAATTAAATCCAGTCTTATCCCTGTAGTCAGTGAAGCAGGTTCTTGAAAACTGTGACATTCACTGCAGGTGGAAAAGATTCTTTGAATACCTTCACTGTCCAACTAAGGATTAAAAAGCACTTTCATAGGAAAGTGAAAATGTGTGAAAGCCAAATTTGTATCCTGTGCTCAATAAAAATGTATCAGCACCAAAACCTCTGTATTGTTCAGCAATGTTTCAGTCCTGCACCTTCACTTAGAAACCAAATGTCCATAGGTACAAGTATTCACATAACAGCATAAATCAGATTTACTCAAATTGCCATGTTTCTAGGAAATAGCATATGACTTTGGGGGATCTCTATGTTGAACTGCACAAAGACGACCAAGGATTTGCTTTGCAATTAGACAGCAATGTAATTTGTACTTTCTGTTTCACCAGAGTTCAAATGTGTATAAGTGAAGTTTGTAAGGATGGGAATGGGGTCCATGAGTGTATGAATGAATGAAATATGTTACTCTTGACATAAAGTGTAGGTATTCAGAGGTAGGATTGAATTCCAAAAATTTTGTATTGGTAAGTTTTGCACTAAATTTCATGTAATGGTTATATATAGAATAGTGAGAAGGCATTGTGAAGGTAGGTCAGAACTGTATGAACTGTTTGCATTATTTGTTTATTTTTTAAAATTTAAATGCTTAGAGTGTTGATATACAAGAATATCTCTAATTGTTAAGAAATTCATTGCAACTAGCCAGGCTGGATACTGCAGGACCCCACTTCTATTTTTAGCACAATTTTGATCACAGTAATATAATCTTTGACAAATGCCACAAATATACAGAATATATGGAATTTCCTATTTCTGAAAAAGAAGAGGCAGGCAACTGCTCATTGTAATAATGTTTATAATATTTATTGCAACAAGAGAGGGAGTTTTTTTACAGAAGTAGACTTGGCAGTGGTACCCTGCAAGAGAGAATGCACTAAACATGTTTCTGTTGGCTTTCCTGGTCTTTGCCACCTCACTTTACCAGTCAGCATAAAAACATTCCTAGGAATAGAAGGCTCCTTTTTTTAGGTCTAATAAATTTCACTTGTTTATGGAAAGAGATTGATAGAGATGAAAAAAGGGTATGTAGGTATCTTTTGGGAGAAACTTGAACCAGAACATTCTTTTTAATAAAATGTGCATTGAAACTCAAATCACACACTCACATTGTTGTCCCATAAGCAAATAAAGCACATGGGGGAATTGTGTTCCTGCTGAGTCTCCCATCCCAAAGGAAAAGGATGGATGGAAGTTTTCCCCATCTTACATTTTTGCCTATTCTTGGCCCCTGAAAATGCTTTACTGTTGTTACTGTACTATGGCATGGTGGCAGCTCAGCCAGAGTTGCAGGACACTTTGTAAACAGAAAGACAAAAAAAAAAAAAAAAAAAGATTCCTCTCCCAAAGAGCAGAAAAATAAAGGCAGAAGACAGAAGACAGCAGACAGATGTGGTCAGATGAGAGGCTAAAATGAAACAGTAAGAAAATGTGACATGCTGTGACAACCAGCAATTCCCAGCAGACCTGCATCATAATTGCTGTTAAATTTCTCAGTTGTTGCTGTTAAAGTAGAAAAACAGCAAAAGAAGGCTTTAAAGGTGACAATCAGTTGGCTTTGCTGTGTTTTGACCTTTTGTTCCTTCTAAGGGGAACACAAAGGTCCTAAGAATGTGACTCCTTCAGAATGTTACAAGGGAGTGAAGGTGTGGGTTGACCTGGGGTGGAAATCAGTATTTATTTTACACTGTTCATCAATAAGTCTGCATGTAAGTGAGGTAGAAATGGTGCTTTCTTTAAGGTTTATCTTGCAGTAACCTGGTTTGTGCTGCCCAGAACCTCTCCTCCTGTACCTGGGACGAGTTTTGGATCCAGCTGGAGGGTACTCAGTCAGCTCTAAGCAGAATATTATACCAGCTGCTCTGTAGAAAGTGTTACGTACATTTGGGAAACTGCTATATTTTTCTTCTGAGAGTTAAAGTTTAAAGCAGTTAACCTCAAAGTCTTCCTTTTAAAATTCATATGATCTGCAAATTCTTTTCCACTGGCACTTCTAGCAAATGTGGAATGTTTCTACCACACAATTCTTCAACCATTTCCGCAATTTTGCTGTTATCAGTTCCCTAAGGGGACTTGATTTGTTTGTTTATTTCAAAAGAATCCTATTTTTCTAGCATCCCTTACACCTCCAGCAACCTTTAGAATTTCTTATCTACCATTGCAGTTTTCCCTCTGCTGGTGACAGTAATCTTATTATAATCTATTCCAGCCTGCAGAGAATTCTAATGAAATCTCTTCAGTGTGCCTCAGCACACTTGTAATAAAGGCAGGGTGACTCACACACTGAAGTTTCCAAGCAGTGGTTGAGGAGGGAGAGAACTGGATAATTCAGAGAACTGGGAAGGTTATCATGACAACTATTTCAGTTTCAAACCTGTTGAGAAGGAATCAGACTGCTGTGGGTTGCTCACTATTTGTTGGATAACGTGAGACTCTATCCCTGCATTTGCAGAGTATTTTCATCCAAGAATTTTAAAACTTAATATGGGTGTTCAGCCACAGGGAACAGAAAGAAACACACCAGAACTGAGAGGAAAATATACTGAGAAGATCTTTGTAACAGGCTGAAATCAAGGACTGTGATGTGGTGTTGTGTCAAGCCAGCAACAAATTTGTATTTCTTGATCTTACACTGCTGACTAATTAGGCTTAATATGTCCAGTGTGCTTTGAATGAGGTATTAAGTGCACTGCAGAATATATTTCAGCTCTAATAACCAGTAGGAATAATCCTGTTAAGGTGATTGGGCCAATTCCCTGGGTGGCATGCATAATGCTGGCAGTAATTCCAGTATGCTGAATTACATTTCCTTCATACACAGGCATGGCCTTATTTTTGTAAACCTAATGTGGAACAAAATGAGCAAGGCATCACCTAGAAGAAGATCCTGCTTGTTTCATATTACTATATTTTCATAATTGAAATAATATCTACTAAACTATATTAATAAATTAAATCAAGCTTAGTAATGTTCCTAAGGGGAATAACATTTAGCTAATATTCACCAGACACTTATTTAGCCAATTTGTTGGCTTATGTCCCTGTGTCTTCTAACATTCAGAGTATTAGTAATTTCTTTTGCTGTTTAAATTTGATTACCTTATTCTATTTTAAATTTCTGTAATAAAATAAAATACCCGTAGCTCAAAACTATCAAGTTGCAGAAAATACTTTTTACTTTCTCAAGTCTTATCAATGCTGAATGAGGAGCATTTGTCCTAACTAATTAGGTGCTTAAGAATATAAAAACAGGGATTATATTTTCTTAGAGAGAAATACAGCCACATCTATCTAGCTGTCTAATCTATCTTATTTTATATAAAGCTATATTTACAGATCTATAGAGATCTTCTGTAGCAGAACAAGCTGTTGTCCCCATGCCCCAAACCAGTGAAGACAGTACAGAAATCTACAATAGATGTGACACCAAGCAGGTTCTTGCTAAGTTAAAAAAATTTCTTCATTAAATGTTGGCAAGGAATGAGCTGATTTAACTTCAATAATACAGCTAACTTAACCTTCTTTTCCCATCTCCTGGTCCCACTACTGCATTGATGATACTGGTTCCATGCCAAAACCTTCCCAGTCATCTACTGGTCTCAATCACTGTCCTTTCACTGACCTACAGGTAACTTTAAAACCTCCCATTGACCCAGGATTGTCTCCAAATCATTTTACATTACTTCTGAAACAACAGGTTTGCATAAATTTAGATATGGGCAATAGAAAATTTTTTTTGCCGTGGTTGTGTAAATGAGAGGCAGCTTTTCATTTTTCTGGAGGGAAAAGTCAGCTTGGATGACCCTGAGAGCAAGTACATTCTCAGCATCCCAGCATGCTTGTAATGGTTAATCCCCGCTCATAGGACTTATAAAAATATAAATAAAGTGTAGGTATTTCCTCCTCCAGCACTTCTGTGGCAGTGTGTGTGGCATGAGCTTATAATTTCAAAAGCCTCTTAAGCCTATTGCCCATTGGGAATCTCTTAGTAACTTTAGGAGTAACCAGGGCACATTCTTGTCCCAAGTTACCATCAAATATTATTAAACTTGGGAGTTTTTCCAGCCAGCCCTTTTCTCCTCACACCACATCTGACTTCATCCCAGGTCAATCGAGTTATCAGATCAATGTCTTTGGTAGAGACTTCTAGCACCTTTCTTGTTTTCTCTTAGTTTACTCTTGTTTCTTTCTGTGGAGGTAATTTCTAATTTTTGTCATTACCCATCTATAAAAATGTCTCACGTTTTACATGTTTTAGGATTGCACACTTGTAAAATGAAGACTGCATAATCACCATAAAAGACTAGAACCAACTTAACTGGAGATATTAATGTCAGTCTTAGGGGCCTGATTACAAGCTTGCTTGGATCTAAAGCTATTTAATTGCTTCACTTCTGCAAAACATCTTTATGTTCTAAATACGTTTTGTGCTGCTGTAGCTTATGGTTGCAGAACATCCCTCACTCTTTTGACAGTGACATGTGGGCAAAATTGGATCCATTTCCAGATCCAAATCTTGCTAATTTCTAAACTGAACTTCCTAATAGTTTTGCATTTAGATACGGAGTTTGAAGTTTCATCCTTAAACTACAAACTATTCAGAGTATGGGACAGCTACTCCCAGTTTAACAAAATACTAAGAGCTGCCATTTACAAATAATTCAGGCTTAACCAGATGTTTGGCATGAAGGACATTACCAGGAGTCTGGATAGCAGGAACAAAGCAATTGTTCCTGATGGCACCACTTGCCTTTGTAGTAACTGGCAAACTTATGATAGTTTTAAAATAGAGAGATAACATTAGAATCACATTTTCAGCACAGAGAAGGGCCTCCAAAATATTCTTGGTAGCTCAGTGAGAGACCATGTCTTGCAGTTTTGCTCTACACTCAACTATCCTCACAGATGACTGTATTTTGCCTTTTAAGTCTTGATTATGATGTGGTTAAGTCCAATACAAAGCAGGGACTTTACTGAACAAAAGTATTTTTGTATTTTTCATTCCAGTCAGAGGACCCTATGTTCTCTCAAGAAAGGCTCTCACTGCTGGTGACCAGCATTTGAAATGCAGCAACTAATTTTGGTACATTTCTTCAGTGTTTCTTTTTTTTTTTTTTTTTTTTTTTTTTTTTTTTTAACTCAGTGGAAAAAATTCCCATGTCACCATAAAGCTCCAGTCCCTGCAGTTCAGATCACAGAAACAGTTAATGTTCCCTGTTTTTGCAAATGGAAGGGATTGAATTTTGATTGTCATCACAGCCTTGTCTCTTCTGCTCATGCCATCATAAATCTTCTCTTTAGAAGTATTTCATTATGTATTGTGACAGTTGTGCTTCTAGAAATGTTTTAAGTCATCTTTACAACCATTCTTCAAAGCAGACTGGAGATAAGTTTTTCCCCTTACCTTTTGTTGCACCTTTTCTTCTACCTACAAGAAATTGGAAATGTTTTACTGCTATTGTTCATTTAGAAATCTCCTTGGGTACTGCCTTCTTTATTTAATAGACCCTTTCTTGTTCTCTGCTCTATTTTTAGTTTAGTTAGTCCTATTTTTAGCTGTCCTTTATAAAACCAAGATCAGCCTCTTCATTTTTAATATTGAGGCTTAAATAGTCTGATTATAGTTAAAAATTACAATAGCTGGTTTTTGACTATATAGATTTTACTTCTGGTCCTGTCAGTATCTGTCATTTTCATAAGATTCTTTTAGACTATGGGAGGCTTCCTTGCAAATCTGAATCTGGGTCTGACTTTTCCCTTCACAGTGATGCACTCTTTGAAGCTAAAGGCACCACACAGGACTGCCTGAGGTTTAGTGCAGCACAGCTGGGTTTCCCTCCTTTCCTTGCTTGTTACTGTTTCAAATTAGGTAAGTTTAGTTGAACTTTATGCCAAGTGTCTGGTGGGTGAATGAGAAGAAGAGAAGTACTTTCTACACTGATCTGTTCCTTGAAATTTTTAAAATGCAACCTAAGTCTTGAACAGCAGAAGTGACATTATTGTGGATCAGAGTTTAAGCAATTGATCATACAAAAATTCCTTCGTGAAAAAAAGGGAAACACTTATACATCATATTTTCACTTTGGGTGGTATCTCCGGCAGTGTCTGTATCACAAACCATATGGATGGCATGTTTTTCCGCCTGTTGTAATAGATGTAACACTATAGCCTTACAAACATACCAGGTGCTTAGTGGGATTTTCTTCTCCATTTTGTTCAGATCATCTACTCTTTTGGTTTGTTTTTTTTTTAATGATTTTCTTTTAGGAGATAGTAATTGCAGCAATTTCGGAGCCTTTCATTCTATAGTTCATTACAAAGCTAGGTGTGGAATTATACATTATTTTACATTGACTGGTAAGTGTTCTAAAATCCTCTATCAAAAAAAGAAGCAAAAGCAGTTGTTGACATGTTAGATGCTGTAGGCTCTGCTGTACAGAACATGTCAGATCTACGAGGAAAAATAGAATGGAAAATATAAAGTGCTACAATTGGTAGAAGAAGTTAAATTATAATACATAACATCAATTGAGATGTCTTTGAATATCACTGGTAATCATCCACCATTAACTGTTGTTTCTCAAACTCTACAGTGTATTTTATGAGGTATTTTACCAATTCAAGCACACATGAATAACCTTTTGTGTTATTTCTTCCTCCAGACTTGTGCTGTTTAATCATTCACCCAACAGACAAGCACTATAAATCATTTCAGTCATTCAGCCCTGCTACCCTTTCTGCAGTAGCTTTCAAAGAATGAAGAAGTCACAGCAGGAGACTTCCTCAAGTGCACTTTAAATCATGTGTGGCAGGCACCAGTAAAGATACCCTCCTAAATGTAAGCATGGTGTGCCTAGGCCAGCAAACAGATCATTATTTTAGACTGTGTAAGCATCACTGGGCCTCATGGTTTGCCCTTGAGTGCCACAAGTTTCTATGTGTTTATCAAAGGTTATAAAGTATTGAAGAAATAGCATATGTTCACACAAAGTTTCTCCTAAAACATAAAATGCCCTCATGGTCCCAGTAAAAATTTTTGCTTACAGAAAGACTTTTCATTTGATCCTTATGTCTCCTTGCTTATCAAGGTCTTGATATCCTTAATTTTTAGCAATAAAATCTGGTGTTGGCCAAAGTGACTCTTTCAGAGTTCTTGGGCACCAAGCACTGGATTGTGCTGCCCCTGACTGTTTGGTCCCTTGAGTTGCACCAACGCTTCCAGGGCTGAATCAGGGCATTGTTCAAGGTTTAAAGGATGAGAAGAATAGGCATTCTCCCAAATATCAAACCATTATTGCATTCAATAATGGTTGAATTCATTCAATAATATTTTGTGCCTTTTAAGTAAGATGGTGCTGTTCAAGACAGTTGTCTTACAGTGCATGTCTTTAAAACTATTCCATCAGCTTGTCCAACTACAACAACAATTCTGACTGAAAGATGAGGATCTAATTAAAGCAAGTTAAGTTTTTCCTGGCTTGTAAAGATTTAATCTTAAAGGCACTGAACCATCGGGTACCAGATGGCACCATTTCCTTCACTGTCCAACTCAGTAGGTGCAGGAAGGCATGAACCAGCCTCTGAGTGACTCTGGTCTGTGGCAACACCAGTTTGCTTTCTTCAAGCTGATCTTTCCAATACCTGAAGCTTTTGGGAGGAAAGGGGATTCAGACACTCCCTTAGAATCAGGCAAGTCCCATTTCTTCCACAGGCCCCAAACCTGACCCTTGACTGTCAGTGAAGGGACCAAGACAGACTCCTGCTGAGATTTCACCTTCAGCACTAGGGACCATAGAGGCTGGTGATAGCAGTCTGTTTGGAGGGAGACAGTGGAGGGAGGGACCATTTCATGACGGTTCCTGCCCCTGGGTTTGCTGTCTGGCACACTCCTGAGCAGGAGGCAGTGGTGCTTTCACTACTCTGAGCTCCTCCAGTACCTGCTCACAAGAGTCGAGATGTGGTGGCCTCACCCATCCCTCCTGACATCAGCACCAACGAAAAGCCAGGGCTTCTCCTCATCACAGGCAAAGGTTTGATGAAACATTCTGTGTTTCATGACTCCTGCTACATTTGCCTCAGCAGGAACCCCATCACCTCCAAAAAAAGGGGCTTTTTCCTGGGTGAGGCAGAGCTTTGAGCCTCCAGTTCCTGCTGAGCTTGCTTTTCAAGTGAGTCTCCAGTGCTGCTTCTCCTGCATTCAAAATCCTACTGAGAATTGCATAAGAAAATGCCTTTTCGTGAGAAAAAACCTTTTTGTTCTTTTTTCAAGATCCAATCTCCATTGAAAGCATTCAATTATGTTTTTTTCTTAGGCAATTTATTTAACTACAACAAAAAAGATTTAATACTTGATGACTCATTACAGGATTTAGGGATATATCCAGAGCTCATTCAGCTTCCACTCTTGAATGTCTTCAGTGCAACGTGCATCAATCTTTTAGTCCTGGAGCTGCCTGTGCTCCTCAGAATTTATATTTTTTTGTTCATCTCTGCTCTTCAAAATTATTTAGATGGGAATAAAGATGAAAACTGAGTAGATAGCCAGAGTCACATCCTATGGTCCAGGGATTCTCTTTGATGCAAGAAGCTTTCTCTCTGCAAGATCTTTTCTAGCAAAAGATGTGTGGATTGTGACCATGATATCTGATCTCTACTAGAGGAATGAACTTCTTTTCTTATCCTATTTTTTGCAATATCTTTTGGCACTAGTTTTGTATATTATGTTCCATTCACCTTAGATTTTCTCTTGGAAGGGAGACATTTTGAGATCTCCAGAAGTTTCATTTCATTTTGAAAATGCACAAAATTTGTTTTTTAGAATGAAAACATGAAGTATTAATAGAACTCCAAATGAAGTCTCAGGAGATCACTCTCCTTTTGATACTGAGATTCAAAGTCACCACCACATGCTCCCACAAGCACATCAGTTCATAAAAGCTGATTTCTTATTTCTATGGGGCCTGAGCTCCCAAGTGTGTGCATGAGTATTCTGAAAACAAGATTTCAGACTAGCAGATACAAAGGGGCAAGGAGGGATTATTAAAATTTCAAGACAAGAGAAACAGGATGCAAGGGGAAAGAAGAATAGGGATGCTTTCAGTTTAAGCGAATGTAACTGATACATGCAGATTTTCTAGTGGGAGATGAACACATTGGGCCAGGTGCTGCCAGGAGCCCAGGAGGAAATGAGAAGGAATCCCATTCCTGCTCTCCTTAGCACTGTGTACCTGTTCCACACCTGCATCCAGACAGGAGAGGGTAGTGAGGGGTGCTGCCATGGGTTAGGGCTTTGCGAGGGACATGTATCCAACAGGAATTGTAATATTGCTAAGTTAGTCCTCTGAGCCTCCCCAGGGTCCTTCCACAGGAACATCTCAGTGACTCAGACTCTGCTTTGTGTGCTGAGAAATCTGATCAAAGGCTTCATAAATCTTGTCACCAGGGAGAGGACATAAGACACAGTGTTCCTGCTCTCCCATTCTGGAGCAAGAAAGACAAGAAATTAATTTCAAAAGTAGAGCTGAAGTTAGTAATTCTCCAGTGAGAGTTTACTCTTCTGTCCCTATTTACCCTGGATCTCCATGTATGTATTCCTAACATACATGGAAATAAGAGAGAAAATATGTCAAAAATGTGACCAATATTTTTTAATTAAATTACAGTTTCATTAAAAACATATTGGTTCACTGAGCTTTCCAGCCTTCATTCAAAACCTCTCAGACTCTTAATGACTCATGAGCAAGGATGTTTACATCTGCACTTCAAAGAGATGTCAGAGGAGCAGATCCAGTGTACAGAGCAGACTTCAACCCACACTGTGGCGCTCAGACATCACTTTGCCGCCCTGCAACACTTCACATACACAAGTGGAAAATGATAGGTAACTCAAATTTATTTTTTTCTAGTAGGCTAATGGTTAGAAAGGGACATAGATGAAAAGGAAAGAGAAAGACAGAGAATAGATAATGGAATCATAGAATCCTTACAGTTGGAAAAGACCTCCAATATCATGGGGTCCAACCTTTGACAGAACAGCACCATGTCAACAAAACCATAGTACCAAGTACCTCATCCAGTCATTTCTGGAACTCCTCCAGGGACAGTGACTCCCCACCTCCCTGGCCAGCCCTTACCGATGGCTGACCACACTTTCAGTGAAAAATTCCTTTCTGATGTTCAACCTAAACCTCTTCTGGTGGTGCAGCTTGAGATTATGTCCTCTTGTTCTGTTACTTGTTGCCTGGGAGAAGGGACTGACTCCCACTTGGCTACACCCTCCTTTCAGACAGCTGTAGAGAATGTTAAGGGCTGTCCTTCTGCAGGCTAAACAACTCCAGTTCCCTCAGCTGTTCCTCATGGCTTATCCTCTAGAACCTTTGTTGGCCTCCAATGTCTTTCTTGAAGTGAGGGGCCAACAACTGGACACAGCATTTGAGGTGTGTCCTCACCAGTGAGAGTACAGAGGGACAGTCATGATGACTGATTATCATGACAGACACTGAAAGGGTAGGGTAAACAAGGGCTGATTTCTCCTTCCCCGCATTTGCTTTCCCACTGCCTGTGTGTTCCACAGGTGGCTTAGTGGAGGTGGACCTGTGTTTGCATCCTGATGATGCAGGACCAATGACACACACACAGTTCTTTGACTGGAAATGTATCACCAAAAAAACCATCTTGGCCAAGTACAAATGTTAGCTGAAAATGGCAGCGTCCTGCTGCCTGCTTCTGAAGTACTGGAGGTGTAAACAGCTCTGCTGTCTCACCCTGTGCTCTTTGCAGATGCCCTCTCACATGAAAACTCTTTGATTTCAGCTCAAGGCTCATTTCCACACTTGTACAGCAGAGAGGCTCCAAAGGTCACCATCTGCCCTTAAAAAATGAACACATCTAATAAACTCCCAAAGCTACACAAGAGATGTCTCTTGACTTTATATTATTTGGTTGTATGTAATATTCTACTAATTAGCCAGATGCTTTCTCCAGGGTTTTGACAGTGCTTCTGCTGCAGTAAAAATCAGCACTGCTTCTTGGATCTGATTGCCTAATTCGGCACTGTCCTATGGAAAACTATCTCACACCATTAAACAGTTTAATTTACTGAAAGCCTTCCAAACAAATTCATTTACCAAGCAGTCAAGGTCATGGAATATACATATATTTTAAGGTTTTCAAATAAAAATACCCAAAAAAGGCCAGACAAACTGATGTACTAAGACCTAGGAGTGAATAAGGGATGATATATAGCATTTGAAATTTGTAAAGATGGGTGAGGCTAGTAGAGAAAGAGATGGGAAGCTGTCACTGTCTTTCCCTGGGTCCTGGGCTGCTGTCATTTAGGTCCCAGATGAGTTATGTAGCTCCAGACTACATTATTTGATTTTGTTCTTACCTGCTCAGGACCTTAGCCAAGGGCTGGTTTCCCCAACGTGTAATTCATTATGCCTACAGTACAACCTGCAGTCTTTTAATCTTCCTTGAGTTTTCCATATCTGTTGGTCATGATGTTTTGACTTCATCTACTCTTGTACAATTGAAATTTTACTGAAAGAGGAGCTCTTTGGACTACTATGAAAATCCACCAAATCCATGAAAAATATCTTATTCAAACATAAAAAGACCCAATTTAGGCTCAGTGACATCTGACATCGGACTTCTGTAATAGCATTTGCAGCTTCAACTTCTGTCCTTGACTTCCTCTTCCTACTTTGTAATTTTTACTGTCCTTTGCCCATTCCTCAAGTACATTTTCTCTTTGATCAATTTCTTAGTTTATTTCTGATCCTCCCTATTCCATGTGTGAAAACCTGTCTTTTTTTTTTTTTTGTTCTTTCTCTTAGGCCTTACACTTTCCCTTCCTCTACTTTTCATAATTTTCCTGGCATCTTCTTCTTTCCTCCTCTCCCTCCTTCCGCTCCTGGGGCTCCGCTTTGGCCATTGGTGACTCTACACAATTTCCACAAGGGCCTCACAGTCATTCAGGGAAGGGAGGTGACCCTGTGCTCCCCCCAGCTCACCTGAGGGCACAAAACACTCATGTTCCCATCTCTCCATATCCCTTCTCCTTGGGGAAAGCTGAGCAGAGGCTGGACTAGATAGCCCTGGAGCCCCCTTCCAGCCTGAACAACTCCTGTTGAAGAAACCCTCATGGCTTTTTCCCTGGATTTAGAGCACAGCAGTAACTTGCTGAGTGTGGGGCTGCAATTATTGCACGTGAGCAACCAGAGCCCAAGCTGGTACTCAGACCTCTAGTGACTTGATTTCAGTGTTGCTCATTGGGACTGTTGAGTCTCTGGGGAGAGTATCTGTACTGGGAGGGCTGATTTAAAACTTTTCTTCCCTTGCAGTCAAGATCAAATACAACAGGGAACATTTATTTCCTGCCTAAGGGGCTTGGCATTGTCCTGCTAATAACAATATTACCTGAATAGATTTTAACTTCTTTTCTTGTTAATTTGAAATTTGTATTTGAAAGTTTCCCTTAAATGCATTTAGACATCTCCCTGGATGATCAATTATCTCAATTCATATAAAGCTCTCATGCGTGAGCATTTCCTATGATAGCAATAAATGAAATTTAGTAATAAACTCTCATAAATTTATTAAGGTCCCACAGCCACAGATCACCATTGTCAGTTCACATAATGCTTCCCTAGTTACTTAAAAGCTGTATTATATGCCATTACACTTATAATACCACTTAATATTAGTCCACTTAACAACCTCTCAAACATTTGGAACTGAATTTACAGTCTCTCATCAGTGCCTCTCTGAGGTTTATTGCAACATTTCCTCTCTAAATGTTTTTGTGGTCTGAGAAAGGATTATTCTCATTGAAATGTCATAAACTCAACAACTCACTTATTACTCCCCTCTCTATTCTTTATGCCTTATAGTTTTTTCCTACTGGCTCATTTATTCTGTATTCCACTCAAGCTAACCCCTCTCAATGCAGATGACAGCTTTAGGTCCTGGTTGTAAATCTTCAGTGCAAATAGCCCTAGATCCTGCACGTTACCTGCAGCAATGGCAAACAATAACTTCTGGGGATGTCATTGCCTTTGTAGCCTTCACTGCTGTTATCTTGTAGAATAAGCTTTACATCTCTGCCTCCCCCTGATTATTCACAAAAACACACAGCAGTCTGAGTCTGTGTCATGCCAACATCTCTCCCTGACTAATGACCCCACATTCAGGTGGGTCAGGTAGGTGACAGACCCAGGCATGAGTTTCCAGCCTGAAATATACAACCAGTTCTCATCTAGTGCTGCTGGCTACGTAAAGTTCAAATAGGTTTTGCTATTAGAAAAGCCTCTGGAGCATGCAAACCACAGTGAACTGGAACTACTGGTTTATGTTGTCACCCTCAGACTTGGATCAGAGGGCTTTTGAATTTGCCAGGTGAGGCATGACATGGGTTTTACCTTTTTGTCACACTTTCTGCAGGCAGCTTCTACAGGAAATGTCTGATGAAGTTCCCCCTGTCTGAAGAGTTTCCTGGGCAAGTACAGAACTCCTCACATTTAGAGTGACTTTTCTCTCTGTGATGAAGTATGTCAGGATCACGTGTCAAAGCAGCCATCCATAAACACTACAGCATCCTGCTTTTGCAAGGACTTTTGTGGAAAACTGTCATGAACTATGAGTTTGCCAAGAAACTGAATGCAGATCCAGGATGTACTTGCCAGAGCCGAGAAAGGTGGACCAGGCTGGCTGCTGATCTTGTCTCTATTCTTCTGCTTTTCCTGCCAGCAGCTTTTTTCCCAGTTACACTGCACTGCCCTGGCTTCCTGTCCTTCAGAGCCCTTGCTGCTGCATCAGCCCCATGGATGGATATGGCTCAGCCTCTCCCACGCTGCTACCAAGATCTTTTCTTGTTGTACAGCTGACTTTGTCATGGAATAAGGCTTTTCTGACAAAATTGCTCCAGCTTTTGTGGAAATACAGGAGCACACTGTACATGATGTATGGATTGGAAAACAGCTCGTGCCCGGCAGGCTGGCAGACAACACGAGCACTGCTGTGTGATCCATACTGTCCTGAGCTTTTTGCAGCTCTGCTCAGCAAGGGGCAGCCAGAAAGCTTCCAAAAGAACCAGGCTAAAGCTTTTCCCAGATAACACTGATAAGATCAAAACATGTCTCTATTCCTGTCTCTGTGTAGAGGTTTAATTAGGACTTTTTGGCAGGGGGTGGTTTTCCTCCCTCACTTGATGCTGTGGGCACCAAGACAGTATTTCATATTCCTTCGTGATAGGAAATGAAATTAAATAATGAAATGAAATTAAATGAAATGGTGCCTCAACAAGAGAAAACAAAAGGGAAAGGACACCTTTTTCAGCAGAAGGAAAGCAGCCTGGTGATTAATCTCTGCCACCAGCAGACAGGAGGCACAGACACAGACACGGTGTGGGTGCTGGTTCATGGCCACCCAGCAGCTCCTGCCAGGCTTCTCATCTGGGATTGGCCCTCCAGCCCCGAGGGGACTGCCTGCTACTGCAGGACAGCAATGGGGAATTGAAGGCATTTGCCTCTCAGTTGCTTCCATAAAACATCTGGATCTTTAGCTAAACAATTATAATAAAGGAAAGTTTGTTTAGGACTTCTGGGAGGTTTGGGATATGCCTTGCTCTCCCAGCTCCTCTGGCAAAGAGGCCAAACATTGCACTGAAGGTGGAATCTCAGCCAGCCCTCTGCAGCCTGCTCCAGAGAGTGCTCCTGCAGCCTCACCTGCTCCTGAGGAGATGCCTCCATTCCCACCTGGCTTGGGCCATTTCCACAAGCAGCAAGCTGGGCTGGAGCTTCTCCAGGGAAGCAAATGGCAGAAGGTGGGCAGAGACAGCACAATCTGGATCTCTAAACTGTGCTTTTTTTGTTTTTTTTTGGTGGGCAATCCGGATTGTCACACAGAAGGCTGTATCACCTGCAACCTATATATTGATAGAATTACACTGGAACAAAAGATAAACCTTTTCTGTATATTTAAGCTCTAGCATTAGTGATTTTGAAATTTCCTGAAATCCCCTTGCATGCTTTCTTCACATCAGTTTAAATTAGGTGGATAATGATATAATTGTTATCTCTTTGTTTTGTCTTTATGGATGCTACAGAAGGCATTATTTTCTCTTTTGCAAGTTTTTTTTTTTCTTTTGTTTTGTTCTTGCTATTATTATGCTGGGGCTTCAAATAGCTGAGCTGTCTGCAAATTCATATCTCCTCAGAAGAAGCATTTGGCTCACCTGCTGATGGCAGAGAGCACAAGTTGGAACGCTTTCAAAAGAAAGATCTTATTTTACCAGCAGCAACTGTGCCTTTCATTCAACCTGGACCAGCAGATAGGAAGCCAAGGGACTGTTCAAGAAGCAATTCCAGGCAGATTACAATCTAAAATCAGCTTTGAAAGAACTATGATGAAAGGGAACTATATTATTTCTTTGAGTTTTTTGTCTTATTTTCCCCCCTTGTGTATTTTTTTTTCAAGAGAAAACAAGAGTGAAAGCAATTTTCATTCAGGAGGAAAGAAAAAGTATAATGCCCAATATTTGAAATTTGTATATAATGATTCCTCAGTGATTTCCTTGGCTTAGGAATTTTTTGGGTTATTACTGTATGATATCTGAAATAGGTTTTTGTTTTATCTAGAGAGACTCTTTCATCCCTTTAATGAAATATATTTTATTTTCAAGAGAGATCATAATCTTGATTCTCTCACAACTTTAATTCTACTGAATGGAGGACTGTGCCCTGTGGCTGCACTTCTCAGAAGGGGAAAAGATCACAAACAGCAAAAGGCACAAAGCAGTAACACTGGGTAAAGAGTTCCTGTTTCCTCCCACCTGGTGCTCTTGGAGAAGAAAGCAGATGTGCTGCATGTGCTGCATTCTGTGCCTTTGTGTGTGTATAGGTGCCCTTCCCAGTTTACAGCATGCCACAACTTGGAGCAGCAGCAAACTGTACAAGGGTTTGAAAATCAAGGACTGAGGCAGTAACTGCCCTACACCTAAGGTTTAGGTCATATTATTGTCCACCAAGAGATCAACTCTCTAATTTGCTTTTGTGGTCTCTTACTGTAGCACAAGTCCTGAAGAGGACTGTTATTACAATAAGAGATGGATTCTACAGAAGGGATTATTTCCATGTGCATGTGGTTCTCCACATTATGGTGCTGCCTGAGGCCCCAGAACCCGTCCTGCTCGTGGCCTGCAGGAGGTTATGGTGACTCCTGCACCATGGTGACCATCCTAGCATGGTGGACACTGGAATCCATGCTCTAGTGCAGTGACTTTGCTGTGCAGAAGTAGTGCAGGACTCAGATGTACTGTCCTAGGGCCACAGACTGGGCACCCTGGTACCCACCTCAGGCTAGTTGCACTGCTGAAGGCGTGATGGACTTGTCCTCTTTCTCCTCATCATCCCATGGAGCTCAGCATCTCTCACAGCTCTCCTGTTGCTGTATTTCCCATGATATGGATGCCTGAAATAATGCTATGGCAGCCCAGTGACGACTGTAATGGGAATACAGAACATCTATACTGTGTAAGTTGAAAGGCCCAGCCAGCATCTGGCCTCCAGCTGTGGCAAGAAACAGATTCTTATGAGGGAGCATAAAGCAGGACAAATGCAAAGTAGTACCTTCCCAGCTACTGGTTTCTTTCAAGGGGCTTCCTGAGCCAAAGGTTGCATCCAGACTGTCACATTCCCTCACCACTGGTGGACATTCATGCTTAGGTGAATTTGTCCGATCCCTTTTTAAATTCACTTATAAGTTTAGCCTCTGCAACCTCCATGAGCACTTAGTTTCACAGTTTAATTGGATGTTAGGGGAAAAGGCATTTCTTTCTCATTGTTTTAATCCTGCTGCTGATAATTGGGGTGCCTTCTAATTCTCATAGTGGGTGGAAGATTGAGTAATTGTTCTGTGTTTACTTCAGTTATCATTATAAACCTCTATTATCTCCCTTCTCAGCTGTCTCTTCTTTTCAGCTAAAGAGTCCAAGTCTAATTAGTCTGTCCTCATTTCTGCAAGGCTGAAACCAGCTCAAAATAATTGCCAAGCACGATCTCAGCACACTATCCAAATCATACCTACAATACTCTGGAGGTTATTGGGCTGCTTATAAAACCAATGCACATCTTTCCAAGGCCTGCTGTGAATGCAAAGGGCATGTCCAGGGTACTTGGAGCAGAAGGCTAACACAATAAATAGGTGACATTTTTGTTCATAGTGTCACTTTTGATCAGCTATAAGGTGTAATTGAATATACTGGTAAAGACCATGTGCTTTTATGTACACAGAAAACTTGCACCTGGCAACAGAAATACCTGAGAAGATGCCAAATAAACTGTGCTTCAATTCTGATTTCTACAGAAGGGGAAAAATTAGGACAGACCTTTGACTGGCAAGGTTCAACAGTGTGAGTTCTGTAGTGGTCTGTTGTTTTCTGGCATGGTTAAATCCAGCTGCCAGGAAATGGATTGGGTCATCAGGCACCAAGAGCTAAGATGTTTTGAAAGTACATAAATACAACTTAAAGGTGTCAAGATTATATAAAATCATATTAGTAAATGAACCACAGGTACAAGAATTAACACCTTAAGTACGCTTCATTTGAACTAGATGAATATCAGAATCAAAAACTTATCTTTAGCCAAACCACAAGGAGGGGTGTTCTGTCCTTTGATTATATTCTTCTCCATGTTACAGAATGTACTCTTTGCAAACTAATCTTTAAGTGCACATCCATTACAGGATGTAAAAATGAGACAGACATAACTTCATCTGTAAGCACTTTGAAATCAATCTGATTTCACAAACCAAATTAAGAATGAGATTGTACAGAGTATAAAAGGACTCTGCAACCATGAAATTCCAAATCTGCTGAAATAATCTGTATGAATTTCAAGTGAAGGGAATTTCTTTTAGATGTCACATGGCACGGCAATGCCATATATATGCCATATATGTTCAAAATAATCCCAGCAGTCATAGCAGCTCTTTGGTTAGTATCATGTACAAATTTCTGCGCACAACCTGACAAGAGTCTGAATTTCTGTTTAGAAGCCACTATTCCCTCTGGCAGTAATTGTCTCCCCCCTGCCATACACACAAATTGTATTTCCTCTTCCCATGTGGCTGTCAGAGATCCAGGGGTTTGGGTTCCTCCAGGCACTGGCAGGACAGGAGGCACTTTTGCCTCCTGGGCTCCTGGTCCCCCTCAGTGTAGATTGTTCCCTTCCAGTTTACACAAATTTTTGAAATACAAAATTTTGAAATCTAGAATACTATTCTAGAAATTTGTGAGTTTCTAGAACACTAGAAATACTGAAACTAGAGGACAAACAGATTTTAAAACATCTAAATCCTCTGTGAGATAAAACTGACCATCTCTTTCTCACTCAGCTCTAATTCTGAGGCATCAACCAAGCATCCTATCATGTGGAGAAATTCAGTAACCTGTATAAACCAGAGATTTAAGTTCTGTGATGAGGCTCAGATTTTCAGATGACATTTAGACTTAGAGTGTGGCTGTTGTCTGGGCTGCTTAAAGGGAAATAGAGGGAAGCTCCTGAATAGATGTGAGGTCATTCTGCCTTGACTTGTTTGTCCTTCATCACTCTGCACAAATCAAGTGCAGCTCCATCCACCTGAGTGTGACTTATCTCCCTGGTAGTCAGCAGCACTTGCAAAAATCTTGCTAGGGCCAGCATCTTTTAAACTGCTTGGTATTTTACACATTTTGAAGGTTATTTGTCCAGTGACTGCCACCTGCCTTCTCCTTATCCTTCTTACAGGCTAATAAAAAAACATAGCTATTAATACATTCAAGAAACCTGGAATAGTGATTCCTAGATCTTTGAGATATCATGCTACCTGGTTATGGAAAATCAATTTTCAGACTCTTGAAATGGAAAGAAAACTCCCTGGTGCAGCAAAATCAAGTATCAAAATGTTCCTGCAGCAACTAACTAAATATTAATTCAGACTTTGGGACAGAGTGACACATCACTGTTTTCTGCTTTGCTTTTCTAAAAGTGATGTAATATCCTCATTTATGTTCAAGGAACTGTAGTAACCTTCTTGGTCTGGAATTAGAATATATTTTAAGGCATACATTTAAGGAAATGTAAATCCTGATATCTCATGGATGGTGGGCTCTTTCAGTTTCCTTTAGGATTCAGAAGGCAGGCTCAGGGAGCACTGGTCCTTTTGAGTAACCCATAGCTGAACATAAAGGCTGCATCTTGCTGGTAGCTGAAAAGAAAAATCCTGAGTTTTCTGAAGCGTGGGGCTACTCAAGGATGACACAGGGAAGCAGGTAGAAATGCATTGGTCCAGAGCTTTCATCTGGTCTCTCCTTATGAGTGCAAAATGAATTTGGAGGGCAATCTGGGGAGAGTTGCACAAACACTGGACATGGGTGTAAATGATTACCTAGGCTGGGTGTCAGCAGATACTGACAAGGCAGAAACTGCTTAACTCCTTCTTTCCTTTTTGCTTACCTGGGTATCAAGGAATGAATTGGGACACATCAGTGGCTCACCCCAAGCCCTGTGGAAGTGTCCTCTCTCATACACGTGCTGCTGTCTTAGAAAGGTGGTGACATCCCCCCTTGATCTTTATTTTGTTTTGGGCTTCATGTTCGGAGCATTGCAGATGTGTTGCACAGTATAACTGCATGGTGTGGTTCATGCTTTGACTACTGAGTAAAGCAATAAGGAAGGAAAGAACCAGAGCCCAGACAGAAGCAGGAAAAGCATCTGCCAGAGAGTACAGCCCCAATCTCCAGTGACTTGTGCTTGCATTGACGTCAGTCAGCACAAAGTGTATGTTCTTTTATGCACCCTTGTGATTCCTGGTTGTTTTTATTTTATGTGTGTACTGCATTGTTTTCCCAGCAGCAGTGTGCCCTGGGTAGGTCTGATCCTCTGTCAAGGAGCAGAACTAGAGACAGTGGGGCTGTGTCAGCACAGCAGAAGCCATGCTGGGGTGGTGGGATTGTCATCAGCAGCTGCTCTCAGTGCAGCAGGGCAGCTCTCAGGAATGCAAAACAAGGTGTATTTTGGTCAGTCTGTAGCTCTTTGAATTACAGATGATTCTGTAATCTTGGGAATCATCTCTCCTCTTTATTAAAAACCTAAAACTCAACTGTTCACCAAGTATACACAATGATGGAGAAATGGTGATGTGGAACACAGAGTGCTGGAACATATAGCTTTGATATCTGTTTTGTGTGTTAAAATCATGAACATCCATGGGCTGACAGGCAGGTTTTTCTTGCTGTGCTTAGTGCAGATCTAGTACAAGGAGAAGCATCTACTGATTGACTGATCTGGTAAGTAGTAGATTTTTCAAGCAATATCCCCAAAGAGTAAAAGAATAAAAGAATGTCAGTTTCATGTCTCATGCTAGAGACACAGTGCAGGGACAGTAGGTCCAGCAGACATTCTGTGCTCTGCTCCTTATTTCTAAGAGCTACACACCTAGTAGTGTAACTTAGTAGTTTTAAATTCAAGCATAGAATTCACTTTCTATTTACATTATTTCAAACAAATGTCACAGGATAACTCAGCCACTGAACAGAATCAGATGTGTCTTACTAAGAAATGCCAAAAACCTGCCGTGTGCCACGCCACAGGTGTGACAGGGGAAACTGGGAAATCAGCCTCATATCCATTTTAAAGGCTCTGCTTAAAGGCTCCCAGTCCTGCTCCATGCCACCAGCACTGCACAGCAGTGCTCCTACCTGGAGCCTGTGACCCAGCTCTCCCAGCCACGGCTTTTCTGGCTCATGCAGATCACATTAATGTGCTTAAGGGAACTGAGGCATCCTTGCCTTGCAGCTGAACTGATGCTCCCATTCCTCACGGGATGCTGAAGGTCCTTCATGTGTGGCTGGGGCTCCTCTGCAGGCAGAGCACGCCCTCACACAGCCCTGAACCCAGCAGGGCAGAATCTCTGAGGACTTCAGCCTTTCAGCAGCTGTGACCACTGCTCAGCACTGAGAGGGCACTGTGCAATGCCCAGCAGCCTCTCCTCCCCTGCCTTCCCACCTCAGCTCACCCTCCCTGTGACCAGCTCAGCAAAGACCCACCTTAGGAAGAAAACAGAATTGAATCACCAGTTTTACAAAGGATTTCCCTATGAAAATGGCTTTGTTTAGATAGAACTGTTCCTTATGCTCAAAATGTGTAAGCTGAAGAGCAGCAAGCTCTTCTCTGCAGCAAGCTCTGGCTGAGTATTTGCTTTTTCTTTTGCAGATCCCCCTGGATCTCCTCCATTCCATCCTGCTCATTGTGCAATTAAGAACTGAAATGGGAATGTGATCGTTCAGCCCAGTACTGAGGCCCCCGTGGACAGGCACTTCATTTCTCTCCTATCTGCTCTAATGGCAGTCCCTACATTTATTCCCCCGGTGCTTTGCTGTGCTGCTCTGGTGAGAAAGTCATTACCCTTTCCAGGGAAAAACTCCATGGCATACCAAAGGCCTGGGAAGTCAAAAAGCTGTTACTTTTGAAACAAGGAAAAAAAAAAAAAGAAAAAAGGAAGAAAAAAAAAGAGGAAGAAATGGAAAACCAGGTTTTGGAAGCTGCAGCAGTTTTCTCAAGGACAGCTGTAAATGGCATTTACTGCATACAAATAAGAGCCAGCAACGATGAAAAGAAAGCAACAAATAAACAAATCAATGACAATGCCAACAAAAAAGTGTTCAGCTGCCAAGAACATACTTTATCTCTCATTAGCATAATTATTGCTTAGAGTTTCAACTCCAAATGCCACAAACCATTAAAAAGTTATGTTATGCTTAAATATTTTGTCATTTTTTGGCAAGAAGGCAGGCTTAGGGAGAGGAGGGTGTGAATGGCATCACTGCCTTGTTCCATGAAGTTATCTCACTCTTTTGAGGAATTGCCCTCTTGCACTGATAAGCCAATGGCAGCCAAACCTGACAGAAGCCAACGTGGCCCCAGTGCAGCAGAGAGAGTGGAGGGAGCTGCTGCCAAACTGCAGCAGCCTGTAGATTTTTAAGATGCTGAAAACAAAACCAAGGATTTTCACCAAAGAAAATTTCACACTAAACCTTTTACTCCTAGGGAAAGGTTGGGAGAGGCAAAAAGCTAAAGTCTGGTCAAGGAAAGTTGTTTAGATTAATTTTTCTGGATTTTGCTTCAGCTGCCTCTTTCCCCAAACCTTGTAGCATACATAGTCAGAGCCTAGGGACCCAGAGAGCAGAAGTTGGTGTCAGCTGGGCAGGAAGCAAAAGAGCAAGCAGTTGGGACTCCCTCAAGCCAGAGAAAGGAGAGAGGATGGCATTTCCTAATCCTCCTCAAAGCAGTATTTAAACTGTGTATAAAATTATCACATATCCCTCCAAATGTGGCCTTATGTTTAGGCAGTGAAAAATCTGCACGAAGACAATTTTTACCCAGACTGATCCATCCCATTTAACTTGGAAAACAGTTGCTGGCTTTTTAGGAAGCAATGACATTATTGAGTCTTTTATAAATGGATAAATTTGAACTGCATATTTCTGCCTGCACTTTCTCATCTCAAGGATGGTCCATATCATTTCCAAAAAAAAATTAAGGGAGCTTTGTTAGTAACCTCTCTGGGATTAAAGTCCTGAAGCTGACTGAGTCATGCATAATGGATCCAGCTCTGAGCAGTCCCATCAATTAAAACCAGGTGTGCTGCAGGAAAGTGCTCTGGCAGCAAATCACCATCAGAAGGACCTTTCAGAGTCAAGTCCACCCTCATTTTATTGCAGGGGCCTGCTGGGTCATTACCTTTGGAAATCAATTCTAAAGTCTGACAGATGCTTTCAGCTGGCAGAGCTGTGCACTGTGGCAGGCACCAAATAGCTGCAGTGGCTTTTGTGGGGTCTGTTGATAGCTGGTGGCTATAATTAGCAGAGCCCTTTATGCAACTGTTGTGTCCCTGAGAGAAATCAATGCTGCAGCATTGCTTTACCTTCCTGGCCTTACCTAGACTGCTCTAAATTGAAATTTAAAAAAAAAAATGCTGCAAATGCAGCCACGAACTGCAGGCTTTGAACCATATTTTACAGAACTTCTCTAATGTATTACAAAGTTTCAGCTGTAGCATTAGGCAATGCAGAATAAAGCTGTTTGCTCATACAGTTGCCTGGGGAGACCTCAGGGCTGGGAATCTTCAACAGGTTAGACAGATGTTTAGCAGGTATGAGACAGTATCATTTATGCAGTTGGTTAGTTTGGAAGCCTCCCAGAGGTCCCTGTTTTCCTTGTTTTGCAATGGTTCTGTACATGTGGGATGATCGGGTTACTTACAAATTGTTTTGCAGACTGGAGGACTAATAAAGCTTAATTGGGCTTCTGAGTGGATTCCCTTACATCAAATAACGTGGATGGTATTTACATTTCTTTCAGGAAAAGCAGAAAATTCTCCCTCCATGGAATTTTCTGTTGTTGTAAATCTTACAAGACCAGAATACCTCTGAGACCCCCAAAGCTTTGACTGAAATTGGCTGGTTAGTGCAGTAGTGATTAGACAAGTGCTGACACACCTACCTGCAAACAAGCAAGCACAGAGAGTGATTGTGAGAGCCCCATTACACCATGAAATCAGGCTGAAATGTGAAGCTGATGCAGGAGCCTTATGAGGCAATTTAACAAATGACCACTCTGTGGGGGAAACAGGAGGAGGTACATAAGGTTTTAATTACACTGATTATAGAGTGGGTTTTTAGTGCATTGCAGCCATAATTTTGTGCTAATCAGGCAATTCAAAGCCATCAGAAGCTCTTCTTAAAATTTTCTCATTTATTTTGTGTCACTGGTAAAGGAACCTGAGTGTACCAGTACTAGTAGCTGTCACTAGTAAAACACCACGGACTACAATATGCACTAAGAGTTTATTAAGTGGGGCTAAAGCAAAACAGAGATTAATGGTATGAATTTAATGTGGAATTTTATTTTTGTATGCTTCAATGGCACCTGCTCCTGAAGGCAGAATGAGAGCTGCAGGTGATGAACTCATGCATGAGTTTAGTGCTGATGATTTTTACTTACAGAAAGTAGAAGTCTTGCGGATATATTTGATCCCCTGTGTAAGAGTGCAGGAGTATATCCACTCTAACATCTCTCAGAAAACCAAAGGGGGACATGCCAAGTAATGTTAGTCAGCTGTGTTTTTTCATAAAACTCTCAATAGTGACAAACAAGTGGGGAAAGTTGAATGGGGAATTCATTTGAACCTCAGAGGTTGGTGCAGATGATCACTAAAAGACCAGATCTGAACAGAAAAGATGTGGAAGGAAGAGCACATCAAGAAAGAGCATCACCATTAGGGCAGAGAGTGATGCATTCCACACCCAGTGGAGGTAGGCCTTTTTTCCCCATATCTTCTGCTGACAGAAGAGGGAATAAGTAAAGTCAAAGGAATAACACTGAGACCAGGTCAGAGGGGCTGATGAAACATGGTGTGGATCTATCTAAAGAAGTACAAGGTATTAAAACAAATCTGACCAAGAGATTCAAGTTTATCTTTCTGCTGTGGTCCTTGCTTTTCCCAATTTGTGCACTGCTTGTTTTCTCAGTGTGCATTTTTACAGTTCCATTCAAATTTATTATCAGGGTTTCTGAACAAGAAATGCGTAGGTGAACAGCCAGTGCTCATGGCAGAATTGTGTGGGAATATTTTGCTCACCTTTCATTTGCCTGCAGTAGGTCTTCCCTTTGGACTAAATATCAAAATGCTGCCTGAAAAATACCAAATAGGATGCGCTGCTGTTCAAGACTGCAAACAGGCTCAGGAAAAAATCTGTCATAAAATTCCACATAAAATTCATGCTGTTAATCTCTGCTTTCCTTTGCCCCCTCTTAACAAGCCCTTAGTGCATACTACAGAGAGTTTTACCAGTGATGGCTGCTATGAAGGAATTAGATACACTGGCACACTCAGGTTCCTTTACCAGTGACACATTTATGGCTGCTGCAGGCTAGAGCTGTTAAAAATGTCATTTAAGCTTCTCCTGCCTTCCTCTGCACACATGCATTAAGAGGAATCATCCAGGGGAAGCCACTGGAATTTGATGAACCTAGCCTTATTCCAGATGATTAGATGGGCAGGGTGGAGGCCATTGGGAATGAACCCTGGAAGCACAAGTTAAAATAGATTATTTGTTCATTTAGAGGCTTCGGGTCTTCTGCTGTCATGTCTTACCCACTGAGGGCTTTTGCTTTTGCTGGTCTCTGAGATAGAGTGTGATGAGGTTCTATGCTCATTTCCAGACTGAATTGGGAATTTCAGACCTCTACCCTTATTCCAGCTCAAAATGATGAGTGAAACATGCTGCCAGTGAGCTGTCATCCCTCTGTCCTCTTTGGGATGTTTAGGTGGAGCTGGAATGGTGGACACAATGTCTTGCTGGGAATGGCAGCATTCAGACAGCCCTGTCCCTGTCAGACTGCTCAGGAAGGGCAGGGCAGCAAAGAAAATACTTTGTTTTGTGGGGCTGGGTTTTTGTTTATTGTTTTTTTTTGTTGGTTTTTTTTTTTTTTTTTTTTTTTAATATGTCTGTTTTTAATTAGCAGCTTACAGGAAAAAAAACCCCCAATATGCAAAATAGTTTTTCCCTTGCTTTCCTAAACTCCCCGGTGCCACCTGTTTGTAGCACACGGTGTACTAATGCTGGATACAGGACTCCAGCAGCCAGGGTAGGTAGCATTTTAATAATTCAGACATGGTCTGCTTGTCAGAGCTGTTTTCTCTCTTTTCACACCAGCACAGCAGCGCTTTCCGTATGTGACAACTGGAATGTTCCCTCCAGACTACCCCATGCACAGTCACTCCACACTGCTTTCAGAGCCCAGGCAGCAGATCAAATGATCAAGGATGCATAAATCTTCAGCAGAAGGCAAGGCTGGTACGCAAAGGAAAGATGAACCACTGATCTCTGGATATCTTCCTGTCTTGTCCTGCTGTTGGCTATTCTCACAATTTCAGCAGCTTTTTGAGGTATACCACCTCTACAGTTCGCTGCAGGTTCTTATTAACAAAGATTCTTGCCAGGGATCATTTCTGATTAAAGGATTAAAGCACAAGGATGAAATTGAGAGGGAATCAATTTTGATTTCCAAGTCTTTAGATGCATGAAAGATGTTTTCTTAGCTCTGGATTCAGAAAAAAACTCTGTCTGTGTTTATATGTGTCATATTTGCTTCATCCAGCTGCTGGAGAAAAGAGGCTTCACTCCCTTTGAAGTTTACCCTTCTGAGCTTAGTGCTGGTACAGTAACTGAAGTAGCAACTTTGCCCTTTGAAGATGCCTCATTTCTGTCTCAGTGTTTCCTTCATTTTTTCATTTGGAAGCTGATGGAGTTAAGGGAATACAGAGCCAGTGTGAACTCAATATCAGTAAGGCTCTAAAGTTCTGGTAACAAGAATGCTGTAATAACCTGACTGAAGCAGTAGTGTTAACATCATTAGTTTTCATCATATCTGTTCCTGACGAAAAACACTTGTTCTGGTCTCTCCGTGGACTCTTGAGGTGTTGGAAATTACTCCCTCACCCTGACTACACAGGGGTGAGTCTTGTAAGTCAGCACTGCCTTTAGGCACATAAACCCAGATGAAGCAAACACCCTACAGCACCCCATCAAATTCATTCACACACCACAATTCCTCTAGCTCCTTCGAGATATGCATAACTGGAGCCATTTCATCATAAATTTTACATTTTTCATTTACTTTGTGTTGTTAATTAGCAATTAATTTTACAGCATCATTCTGACTTCTTGATTATTCAAACTTCTTTATTTAATATACTATAGACAGATTAAAAAAAAAAGTTAAAAAGTTCAGCCTCTCCCAGCCATTTTCATCATTAATTTCCTCCATTTCTCATTTTTAATTGCTGTGTTATCTCTCTAGCTCCATTCCCACTCCAGTACATTAGAGGGGAAAAAACCCATCCAGACCAACCTTCTGGTTTCTCCTAGCCTCTTTGGCTAACAGTAACTCATTCCAGGGTTTTAATTGCATTTTTAAGTAAGGCTGCTACAGCTATTGGCTTTGAGCCTTTCCTCATGCACAGTATTTTGTTAGCATGCAAAGCAGTGCGCACTGTTCAACAGGGACAGCCCCTCACAGAGGCAGAGATAAAAAGTAGAGCACGTAATGCTGTCTGCTCTAAGAACCTGGGCAGGGAATATGGAGATATTTGTTAGTTAATTTCTTGGCTGTCTCCCATGTTTGGGTTTGATTTAGTCACCTCATCACTGTCTTGGTTCTCTGCCTGTAAAATATCCTCTCTCTTACCAGCTAGTGGCACAACTATTCAAAAATACTTAGACTTCTGCCTCAATCATCCTGCCATTAGCCAGCAGGCTCTTTGGCACACACCCTCACCCAGGTACCAAACAGACCCTGCCTCAGCACCAACACTTCTGGCATTGCAGGGTGCCAGGATGGCTGCCTTCTCTCACGTGTGACAAACCCCTGCATCAGCTATTTTCCCATATCCAAAACCCATATTGACTGCACAGAGCCCAACAATGAGCAGAGTGATGTGACTGCCTGTCCCTACCTAAACCTTGCCCTTCCTCTGCGTGTTTGCCCATCCTTTGTGTGACCCAGGATGGGAGTGCATGCTCTCTGCTGTGGACAGAGAGAAAATCCATGCTGTCCCTGCTGAGTGCTGCAGTTGTGCCACCTTAAGCAGAGCAGTCACACACCATTAATGCCCAGCTAGTGTGGAGGACACTCACCCAGGCGTGGGTTCAGTGATCTGCTATAACTGTACTGTGCATGACTCATCTCTTTGACCTTGTGTTAACATAAAATCCAGACTGGTGCTAATAGGAGTTGTGTTTAAACAGTTGTAAGGGCACACCCTTGACACCACAGTCATTAAAAACAGCATTATTTCATTTCCAAGAGTACGCAGATTTTAGCTTCCATATCCTAGGCCAAATTCTGTGTATTTACTTTTTGTATCTCTGTGTGGTTTCTGTCCTTTTCTCTAGCAACCATAGTTTTGCTTCCTACCCTAAACCCTATTAGATTGATCATAAACTCTATACAGTGCCACAGAGAATGAAGCTGTTAGTGTACTTGTATATTGGAAAACATTCTGAGAAGAAAAGACAGCATATAATGTTCAAACATAAGAATGTATCTTATTAATAATTGATATATTCTTCCAACTGTTCTGAGTGTTCATAAAATGCTTTGAGTTTCTCTGATGCAATGTGAGCTGTGAGAACAGTCACTGCTTACACAGTGACAAACTGTAATCAGAAATGAACCTGAGGTGTCATAATTGCTCTGCCTCCAGATTCAGCAGATTTCACAAAGCATTAGAAAAGCATAACCAGCAATAAGATTGCAGGGCAATTAGCTCATTGAAAGCAGGGTGGACTTCTTGTAAAACAAGCTAACATACCTCATTTATTTCAGCTTCTTCAGGAAAATCTCTTCAGGCTTCCGATAACCACTGAGCCAGGAGCTGACTCAAGCACAGCATTTAGGGAACTGGTATCAGATCAGCCCTTCCCATGATGAATGCCCTGGCCAGGTTCTGAGGAACAACTGATCAAGTTCGAGCTCACAGGTTCCCCTGGCCCAGTGAGGACAGCCTCAAAAGAAATGCGAAATGGGGCAGCTGCACAGAATAATTATAGGAATAATTAATAAATAACTTTTTAAAAATTACTAGCATTTTAAAGTTAGTTTCTAGAGAGAAACTGCTGACTCTAAAATGGCACCCAGAAAGGTTTATTCCTATGGATCCGGATGTCAAGAGATGTTTGTCCAACTAAAGTGTCACTTTAAGAACCTTTTAATGTAAAATTATTTATAGATCCCTGCTAGTGCTTCATTAATGTCATTAATTTCTTTATGAATCCTTGAGTTTCATTATATTCACATATACTAATTTTTTTCCAGCTGTCTCCACTTTTTCTTGATAGCCAAAACCTTGATTTCTAAGTGCTTTTTATTTGTTTGCTTTTCATTACTTTTTCTTTTGAAAGAGAGTCTTAAAAGAAATGTTTGATACAATGATATTTACTAGAAAATTATAACACTTGCAGACTTTTGAAGTACCCTGTGGAGTTTAAAGGAAAACTGCATCTTCTCTAGAATGTTAGAAGAAGCCTCAAGAGTATCACCAGAAGATGCTTGTAACAGTTCAGAGGTTTGATAGCAATATTCAGTAGAACCTTTTGAATGTGTTCATAGTTCTCCTGCAAATTTAATAAGCCCTCTTGAGACAATCTCAGCTCACTGTTTGTTGATGGATTTGCTGTTTGCCATATCCTTGAAAGTTCATGGCCTGAAGGCTGAATTGCTACATGTCCAAGACCCTTCCCTTTGCTTTATTTGGGCTTATCAATGGGCCATATATGGGCCATTATGGGAGCATATAAGTAAAAAAGGAAATTAGCTACTATCTCTTTGTGTTTGGGAAGACACAAATGATGTGTCTGAGAAGATTTTCAAAGTCATGGGAACAAGGCACTTTTCAGATTTCATATGGTGTTGAGCTAGGCTGTTTCTGGAAGGGGAGTTTGCTTGCAATTTTTTAGCCTTTGAGTAATCTCTGTAAACCCTTCTTGGCTGCTTCATGTGCTTTGCATTTTCTTTGTTCATCTATTTTTAAATACCCAGACAGACACACTATTATAGTTCAATTTATTCACCAATATTGATTTTTTAGGCTGGCATGTGATTTGCTCCCATGACTGTTTGCAGTGACAGATCTTTGGAGCCAGGAGTTTTTGATAAAAGAAATTTCATTGTTTCACCAGCCACATGGTTGGTAAGCAAGGAGAGCCAGGCAGGCTGGGTCACCTGAGCTGGAAATCCTGGTTCTACTTACTCATATCACAACTTTGTGGAAGTCCATGCATATGTCCTAATTAGATTTGAAATGTCTAAACTCAACGTTGTGTAGTACAAAGGCCACCAAAATGGGATATGTTACACACATAATGTAAGAATTGTTCCTGTTTTTCTTTTTATGCTAGAGTTTAAAGTTAATGGTTCAATTAGGTTAAAGTTTCAAGTACAGTCAGAATTCATGTGGGCTGAGGTGTGATTTTTTTACAGTTCATTTCTGGCTAACATGGGGAACTATATATTCTGAAAACCAGAGGTCCCAAAGGGAAAATATTTCCACTGCATTATACTTCAATTGATTTAAACACAAATCCAGCAGTGGTTGAACACCTGAGAACAAGGTGTACTTGGTAGAAGAGAGGATCAGTTCTGCTATTTCCAAAGAGGAAGGCATCCACATCAGAACTGCAGGTGTGACAAACCATCTACACTGGTCTTGTTTACTCTGCTCAATGCTGGCTGATGATCTGGCCTTGTGCACCTTCATTCCCCATTCCCTCCCCTCCCTGTCACTGCTCAGAGACTGATTTGGGGACCCTATCTGAGCTGGTCAAAGGTTAGAAGTGGACTGCAATACAAGGAGGAAAGGGTAGTGGAGGCAGCAGCTACTCACACACCACCAGGACACATGGCAGAGCTGCGAGGTGGCAGGGGACACCACAAGGTCCTGGTGTGTCCCCATCCTCTCTCCGTCTCTCCACCCTATACTATCCTACAGTATCCTATATACTGCAGGTGTACCCAGAAGACACTAAAGCATAGCAATGTCTTGATAACTTGAACTAGCAATATGGTGTCAACAGTTTCTTTAGGAGTCACTTTTTACTCTTCAGTATAGTTTTCAGAAACAAGTCTCAATTTGGAAACAGCCACCACGGGTGGATGAATAAAAAACCTAACCTCATAAGGGATGGCATTATTGCAGGCAATAAAAAACTCAACAAGAGCTGGTCAGTTGGCATTTTTTCTGCAAAAGGACAGCTATATAAATATCTTTCATACTAATAACTGTTTATTTATACAGTAAGATTGCAGAATGAGAAACAATACTACAATTGTTGAAATACCAGTGCTCTTTATGTAGAGTAAATAGCACTTCATATACACAAGCATCATTTGTAAAATACAAAAGAGAGACATTTACAGTAAAATTCTGTATTATCCTTAGATACAGATTAATAATTTTCCTCACAATCTTACAACACACAATACATAGAGAAAAGCAAATGAAAACAAATTATGCCACAGGAGTGAGACTGCATCAACTATTAGATTATCTTTTAGAGATGATATAAAGACATCATCTCCTGAAAGCATGCCACAGGGTCACGATTTTCAAAAGAGGAAGGCTATACTCTGGAACTATATACTTCATAAGGACTACGGTCTGCAGAAATGCTAAAATGCACTGAGAGGAGCAACATTTATATCTTATTATAGACAGATTTTCTAACTCAGTGGACAATATAATTTCCTCTATAGTTTAGTGAAGTTATTTTAAAAACAGCTTTCTTGATTATTCCATTTTCATAACCAGAACCATTACAATATAAAATGATGAGATGGAAATGCAGTTTTCTGCTTTAACATGAAGCAAAAGAAATATATCTTAGGGAGTTCATTTGGGGGGCTGGAGGAGATATCTTTTCTTGCTGCAAAGCATCACACCATTTTTCATCAATTTAATATCTAAAAGAAGTGCCTTGGGAGCAAAGTCATGAAAGTATATTGCACAATTGTATGTAAGATGCTGTGATATATATTTTTCATAAATGTTTAATGTTTCAGGATAGTTACATCCAGATTGTCTTTCAGTCTGAACTTCCCAGAAGACAGGGAGAATTTATATGATCCTGTGGTAATAGCTAATTTTGTTCTCCCAAAATAATGTCTATCTATCACAGAATATGAATGGAAATGTCTAAGCAGAAAGAAGCCTGTGGCTAAAAATTTTGGAGTATCTATCTTCAAGTTTCAGAATTGGCATTTGGGGAATTAGCCACAAGACTCTTGGCTTTCCTGAGCTGTTACAGGTTCTTTTGTGCAATGGTTCTTCAGGTCTGTTGTGCCCTTTGCCTGTGGAAAACCATACATGAGCAACATGAGGAGAAGGCAGCAAGCCAGCAGCCAGCTGGAAATGTCCAGCATTTCCACCACAGCCTGGACACCATGGGAAGTCACTCAGGCCAGCTCTGCCTGAGGTGCTCTGCTGGAAGGTAAGGACTGCACACCAACGGGATTCTTCATCCATTTAAACTGGAAACAACTGTGGTTCTTTAGTGGGGGTTATGTTTGTTGAATCATGAGCAGGGGAGGGTGTCAAGTAGAAAGGGTTGATGGTGAGTGGCATCAGAGCACAACTGCTTGCTCTGATGCCAGTCACCATCAGCCCTTTCTTCTTGGATGAGTTTTGGACACGGCTGCATGCATACAAGCACTCAGAAAATCCTGCAGGAATTACTGACGGATAAAGAGTGTGGCCCAGAGAAGGAGCCAGGAAAGACCCTGCCAGGGAATGAAACTTTCTGGCAGAGGCCACGTGGGAAATCAGACATCCTTTCCACATGCTGTAGAAAAATCCGCCCTCCCTGTGCTTCGCACATAGATTTCATTTCCAGGCAGCAGGCAACTGATTCCATCATTGCTTTCTTCTCCATGCAGGGACTTCAGTCACTGGGGATTAGAGGTTTAGGAGGCAGGCAAGTCCTTCATGGGATTGCAAAAAATATACTGCTATCAACTGCACATGTCAACTCCTAATGATGTCAGTAGGGGTTTGCTGGCACTCCCTGAATATGTTATTAAATGCCTCTCCCAATCTCATGGGGACTGGCTTTCAGAAAGTGATCTTCTCTTTCTATTACTCCATTTTTCAGATAGAAAATCAGAAAACCAGAATTTCCTCACTTGCAAGCTGTCAGGAGATTTAAAACACTGAAATTTGCACTATTTTCAGTGCTCAAAATTATTAAGTTGTTCAGTAATTATAGCACAGTAATATAATATGTTAGATAAATTTTGTGGCTAAAGAGATTTGATAATATCATGAAGATATCAATATTCAATAATATTGAGGTTCTTTGTAACCCTGGACCAAATTGCTATCGTTTTGGATAGCAGGAATAACCATCATCATTTTCTTCATCAATATAATCCCATACAACCTCACCCATTGTGTGATTCTTGTAACTATTTTTGCTTGACATAGTATTTCACTTCTAGTTTCCCTAAGCATTGGAGGCAACTCCACAAGATCCTTTCACTGATCTTGGCTAGGGGAGATTTGTCCTTACTGAAATTCTGACAGGAGATCCTTTAGCCTCTAGCTGCTTGCTGCATATTCTCCTTGAGTTCTCATGCTTGTTTCCCCTGTGGAACAGGACTGAGAATCCTTTGAGGACTAAAGGGTCTACTCAGCTTAGTATCCCTACTAAATGCTTAGTATCAGTGAGGCTTAATGTTAAATATGTATCACCATGCACTATTCTCACAAAAATCTTACTCAAACATTCTTTTATTCCAGTCTGATTCTTCTGGTTTTGCTTCCTGGAATGTACTATGTTTTATACTCCATTATTGTAATCAAAGCTCAGATTAACTGAAGAAGAGTATACAGCCCAGAAGCTGCTTCTCTATAGACAATACTTTCCTTTTCAATTCAGTAATAGGTTTTAGATGTACTGAATTTCATCAGCAGATTTATCTTTGTTTACCAACAGTGTTTTGTGCTGGTGCAGGTAAATTGCACTCTATAAATAATGCTTTTCCAAAAAGAAACATTTAACGTGGTATGGTAGGCACACAGCATATGAAAGCCTTTGTATTTTATAGTCAAACTCCCCATGGTAAGAATTTAACTGCAGTGAAACAGAAGACATCAGTACAATGTGAAAACTATTCATTTGTCCCTTTGATTGGTGATATTAAAATTAACTCCAACAACCAATAATATTAGGGTTTCTCTTTCATCTTTCACTCTTTGCACACTGCCTAGAAAAAACTTCAATTTACTTAATGAACACAAAATAAAAGTAATTGTCATTGTGGCAATACATCTGATTACTATTAGTTATAACTTCATATAAATCATTAATATTTTGATTGGTTTCATGTTGATGATGAGGTGGCTGACTTGGAAACAGAGGATCATCCAAAGCATAAAACCTGGTAGATTGTTCCTAATTCTAATCTGTGTATCCACTGTCCCAAAATTAATTTAACACCAATTCAGTTTCATTGGAAAACCTATACTGAGGGTCAATTCTGCAGCCTGGTTTAGGATTTGATCATTGGTTGTTTGCACAGAGGTAATGCTTAGGACAATTTATGAAAGGATAGCTTGAAAAATATACATAGTGTTAATTTTTTTTCATTTTTCTGTTTGTGAAAATATAGTCCTAAATTTACTTTGTGGGATGTGTAGGAGAAGAGAACTTTAACTAGGAGCAAGAAGAGGCACAGGTAAGACTAATTTAAACAAAGAAGCGGGGGAGGTAGAGACAATCACAATGCAGCAGGAAAAGAAAACCCACAGTTGGCAATGTTCGAAAGGGCTGCGAATTTTGGGTCCCAACCTAACATATTTTCAACTTTTTTGTAGATCTGTCTTAAAATCAGGTGTGAGACATCAGAAGTCAAATGGCACAGTGAGAAATGTGGGTTGTTTACCTTGGAAACTGGGATATTTCAGTCTTTTACTTTTTATTCCTGGCCAGGCTGAAGACATTTTGAAGGATCGCAGGCTGGATTCTGGGAAAGAGTTTTTAAGAGGAAGGAAGGAATGATCTTCTAGCATGTGTTTTAATTGTTTCCTATATATGTCTCATGAGTCAGACAGAATAGGATCAGGTCACTGACACTTTTTTTGCCATAACAACAAGAAAAACATATTTTGGTGGTAGGGGTGATGGTGATGTGTTATTTTTAAACTGCTTCATGCATTTTCTAAAGTACAGGGGGAAAACCTGTCACATTTTTAACAGAGGTTCTTCTGGATAGACCTACATTTTCAGCCATTTCTTTAACAGCCTGCAGGCCAAATATCTTTTCTATTTCTGTATCTGGTAAATGTTATAAGAGTGTACAGTGGACTCTGATGGAAGTGGATAAAACAATACTACTATTGTATTATATTTAAAATGAAGCAACTCAATAGTACAGAAGCTGACCTGTGATGTTCTTTCTATCTAATCATACCTTTCCAAGGTAAACTTACCTACACCTCCAAGAGTGTAGGATTTGGCCTTGTTGAAATTGTATTTTCTGTAAACTTTATAATATCTCACATGACTCAAGATTTGCAAAGGTATAGGGCTGAGTGACAAAACATTTCCTTTGTACTTCTGATCAATTTGTTAGGCTGATTGAAAGTCAGTGGGTGATAAGAAGATTCAGCCTCAATTTTGATTGATGAGTCAGATGACACAGTTGAGGAAAAGTAGGACACTAGCTTGTGCTCCCTCTAAGTGGATAAAAATAAAGGACTAAATTTTCAAAAGATTCAGGTCACTGAAATAGGCTTTGGTGTTCATTATAGCAGGTGCATGTGGCAATAGTACCCATGGGCTGTTCCAGGCATTGCTTCAGTGAGGCAATGAACAGCACGTGTTAAAACTTAACACTGCTGAGGCAGAAGGGATGCCTGGAAAATGGACCTGACTAAATAGCATGGCTAGGTGGGAGTATCCCAAATTAGATGGTTTGCCCGTGTTTCCTCATTGGTGAGTAGTAATTCCTGCTGACTTCATTGTGGCAATGTGGGCCTTCAGCTACCAGGAATAAATGCCATGGCTGAGGGCATCTGGTACAGTGTGTTGGTTTGGGCGGCACTTGCAGAGAATTATTAGGCCTCTGAGCTGTCAGGACCAACCATGGAAACACACAGATTTGCCCTGCAGGAAGAGAAGGATACCTGAAGATACAGAAGATGTAGAAGAGAGAAGAAGATACAGAAGAGAGAAGGATACCTGCTTCAGTGCTCCCCTTCACCATGTGCTGGCTGTAAAGCCTGTGCCCAGGGAAGAGGTTGCCTGGGTCCTCCATCCTGCTGGGACATTTTCAGGGAAGCATTGGAACTTATGCCATCCTACAGTTAAACATTAAGCTCCTTTAAACAGTAGGATCCAAACAGCACAGGAAATACACAAGGTCACACACAAGTGCTGTTTTCAGGTATGCCTGAGTATCTGGGTTAGAACATATTTTACATATTAGACACTGCAAAGATGGACCTCTCACTAGCATTGCTCTCTAGGAGCCTAGAGCCCTGAAAAGCCAAGCTGCAGTAGATCCTAGCTATCAGCTATGGATGCAGCAGGAAAGACATCCTTTCCCAGATTTTCAACCCTACTTCTTCCACAGCTGATTACTTATTAGGCAACATCTAGGCAGCATCTGAAACTCATCCTAAGAACCTGCCCTGTATGATCCACATGCAGGCAGCTACACCCAGCACCAGACCTCCCTACTTTAGCAAAGAATCTTGGCCTGGAGATGATGTGCACTATCCACTGGGTCTCCTACGGGCTGGAACCATTGCGCTGCAGGCATGAAGACATTCACTGCTACAAAGGATAACAGCCTCAGAAACATCTCCAGTTGCTGGAGCCCAGCTGCCCAAGGCAGAGCCAAAGAGCAGCCGGTGTCCAGACCAGGCTCCAGCACACTGGCCCCAGTACATCCAGTCCAAGCATGCACATATTGTTCCATCCAAGCTCATAGCCCAGGGCAAGGAGGCCTCAGAGAGCAGTGCTGTGCTGTGTACACATGCTGTGGCCCAGGAGCACAGAGTCAAATGGAGCTGAAGCTGAAAGCTGTTTTGACAAGTTAATGTGACCTTTCTGTGAATGGGTAAGAGGGTGTGTGAGCTGTGACAGAGAATGTCACCACTGCTGGGTCCAAGTTTTTGTCTGCCACTGTAACCCAAGTTCAACAGCCTGTTGCATAAAACTGATTATACAACAAGTACACAAAATCTACAGCGATGCAAACTGAATTAAAAGAGGTAAAAGGATGTACAATATAGCCCAACAGGACCACTTAACTGAGACTGGGACTGCACTCTAGTTAACCAGAATCAGAAACCATGGAAATAGAGCCCAACTACTCTAAAAAGTAATTACAGACAGACCATTTAGTGTGTAGTCCATTCTAAGTCTGTATGTTTTGAAACTGGCCCAGAGAAAGCTGGTAGGCTTTGCTGACCCCATCATTTCCTGGGTGCCCAAGAACTGGCACAACATGTTCAACAAAACCAAAACTGGTCTCAGAACTGATAAGGTCAGGATGGAGGCTTGGACACCCACAGTTGTGTGAGCCCACTTTAGCTACAGCATTCTTTTATTTCCTACCATGACCACCTTTAAGAGCAGACTGCCAATCTGGGGAAGAAGGACAAAAAATTCTACAGAGTAGCTGGAAGAGATATAAAATATTTTGTGACTTGAACCCTTATTTTTCAGTACAAAGTATTAAGTATATCGACCATTTGTCTTTTCAACATATTAAACAAGATATTAAAAAGACCAGTTCTGGTGGGTGACTGTTACAGGACTGAGGAGGGCAAGGTCACTTTATTGAAAACGTTGAATTTTATTTAAGGTAATTCACTAATAAGGTCATGTTGACATCCTGAATTCTCTGAGCTAGTACATTTCTTTAGTATTAACACAATTCTACAAATAACAGGTAATTGCCTTCCTACAAAGATATGGCACAACTTGGAATATAAAAGGAATGAGGAGTTTGAAGAAGCATGCTATATATGTAATTATATTTATATAAGACCATATATGTGTATACATGGGTGTGTGTATTTATGTACATATATGCAGCCCTCATCCCCATTGGACCTATACCTCTTAGAGAAAGCAAGCTGCTTTCTGGATAATGTCACTGGTAAACCTGATGTAAATATATGTGACATTACTTTTTCCATTACATAAAGTGCTTATCTTGATAAAACAATTATCAATCAGTTATTCTACCTGGACACCAAGATCCTTGGTTAGATATGAATACTTATTGCAAGTCTAAGGAAAATTATATTTACACTGAACAAGGATGACTCACTCAAGAAAGAAATTGTGCCTGATCAAGCATATAAACTTCCTTGATTCTAAACACTACTACTTCATGATGCAAAACTTCCCCTAAACATAGGTCTAAACTAGGCACATTAATTCCTTTGCTATCACACAGCAGTGGTCTTAACCTTTGTGAACAGTGTTGCAACATTAAGTAAACAGCATAAAATGTGGGGTTTTTGAGGAAATCACTAAATCTCAAGCCTTCTCCCTTCCCTCTCAAGTAGAATTTAGCCAGGCAGGTTTTGTTGGAACTGCATGAACATGGACACAGAATTTGCTGACTCTTTTTCTTCCATAGCAATGTATCTACTGTCACCAGTATGCTGCTGATAAATTTTAAAGACCTACATACATCTGTACACTCTTATTCCATCTCCATCCTCCTGCCAAATTAAGAGAGGAATGCATCCCCTCTGCACAGATTACTTTTTTCCCCTGAAAAGTCAGGCTCTGTTGCTTCAACTTTTTTAAGTTTTACTTTATTTGACTCAAATCTATAAGATTCCATTTAGCCAAAACAGAACACCTTACCCATTGGAAACAGAACACATGGCAACCCATCTGACTACTTCTCAACTTAACTACATTTGTGTTAGTGCCTGTGAGGATGTGATTCTTATAAATTCACATCCTGTCTGCCCACAGGGCCATGGCATTCAATCACAGTCACTAGCCAACCTTGTACTAACTTCTGTAAAAGCTGGCAAATGGAGTATTTAGAGACAATTGATCAGGAAAATTTTCTTCTACAAAAGGAAATGTATTATGTTCCAGCCTTCACTTAACAGACAGACCAAATCATGAAGGATTCTACTTCTTATCAGTGTCATCAAAAAATATTCTAGGGGCAGAATCATTAATAGAAGTGAATTCAGAGAATCTCACATTTATGGCAATCTTTCTTCATGTATACATAATTTAGGACTGATCAGACTTCAAACTTGTCATATCCACTGAATTTATATCCATGCCAAATTTGAAGAAAGGTTCTGAAGGACAAATCAGTTCCCTGCTGCTATTCAATATTCAGCTGTCAGGGTAACACAGCTTTGATACTGCCTCATATTTTCCCCACTTAAGTTTCTATTGCCTCCCACACTGTCCTGGTTCATCCCACTGTTCCTCACCACCACCTCCTCTGTTCCCTGTACTGTGAGTTCCTGCTGTACCTATGCCAGAGCAGAACAGGTTTGGCAGGATAAGTATTGCCTGGTAACTAATTTTATTTACCCAGCTTCTGGGACTTAAGGTTCTACAACATAATGAGAGGAAGGGCTTTTTCTTCCAAGACTGATGGGAAAAGTTTTATGATCTGGCTAAGAGACTACTCTTTTGGAGAAAAAAAAAAGGAAAATAAATAATCCTTTCAGTCAACTTGAAGTTTCTGTGCATTTGAGTAATTTTCACTTTTCTTTCTGGTGCTGAAAATATTTTATAGTCTTGATAGAAGTAGTAGCGCCAAACATGGGTGTTTCCCTTTCCCCAGACTCATTCCTGCTCACTGACTAGAGCTCAGTGATTACAGCAGCAGAGTCTCCATGTCAAATCTCCTCTTTGGCCTATGCCACCCGGCACAGACCAGGCTCTGTGTTGGGTGAGCCCTGCTGTGAGCTATTCTTGCTTTTCACTGAAGCTACTATTGTTATCCATTGTCATTTTCAGTCACTGGACAAAAGTCCAGTGATCCCCCTCTCTGGTCGCTGTCTGCCACCAGGCTGTCCTCTTCCTCTAGCCACCATCTCCTTATCTTCTGATGTCTCAATCCTTCAGCATTTCATTGGAAATATTTCTGTAATTAAAGATTATTCCAGTTAACCAAAAACCTCAGAGAAGAACAGACTGCCATTAACACAAAGCTTCTTTACTGCAATTCACTTCTCCCAACAGAAAATGTCAGTGATTCATACAGCTCTGAAAGAGACTTACATACAAGAGAGGGTTTTCTCAGCCTCTGGACTATGCCACAGAAGCTGCTAGCCCAGTGATGTGATACGGGAGTTGTCCTACCTCCCCAGGCAGCAGAGTTGGAGACTACTAATTTTCTCTGTGGTTTTCTAGCACCCCAGGACACAGCTGTGGTTTCTCTCTCAGTTCTGTGGAGGATTAGAATGTCTGCCTTCTTTTCTGTCCCTGTAGACAGGCAGCTGGTATTTGCATTTTCTGTAGCTCAGAGGGAGTTATGTGCAATGGAGAGCACCAGTACCTACCAAGAGTGGGTTCTTCACTCTGCTTGCAGCTGGACTTCTCCAACAGTAAGGAGCCCAGTCACCACAGAGCATTGCTGGTGGACAAGCAATGCAATGATGTTTATTAACTGGATAATCCACTTATTACCTGCATAATCCACTTTATTAACTGGATTCATGTTTTACTAAGAGGGATGATCACCATAGAATGAAACTTCTGCTGGGGAAAGGCTGATCTGTAACATCCTGCTCCCCAATTCCAGTGACTCCCTGCTGAAGCATGTTGTGACATCCTGTTATACAGGACATAACACGGAGTTCAGTACACTGAATCCTTGACTAGCCTAATCTTTGACTAGCAGAACAGTTAGGAACGAGTTAGGAGAGTATTGCAGGCTCTGTTCAGCAGAGAGTCCTCCTTTTCTCTTCAGCCCAACAAACCTCCAAGTGTGAGAGGCTTCTAAAAATGGAGAGTGACTGATTCATAAAAATGGAAAACTGAAGGAGGCTGGCTCAGCTTACCCAGCCACAGTTTCCTATAACTGAAGAGAGGCGTGTTCTTAGGCAAACATTTTCTAACCTTTAAACAAATATTTGGCTTGAAGGTTGGGGAAATTCTGTTTCAGAGCAAAGACATGACCACTGCCTGTCATGAATACCACACGTGTTCTCCCACCACATCACAGAGAGTCTGCAGTCTGCCTGCTCAGCCTGTCCCTGTGTACCTCCCACATCCCCCCAGTGCTCTACTGACCAACCATTCAAGCAGCCGCTGTTTGCATGCAAGAGCACGTTTACATTTCAATAAAACACGAGGGTGGGGGATGTGTTCAAGGCCCTGGAATGACCCAGCTGTGGCGGGCAGTGGGGAATAGACCAGGAACTGGATGAGCTGTTCTGTCAGGCCAGATTTATCCCATAGCTTCATGTAGCTGTTGTATAAAAGAAAATGTTGACATATAATTTTAAGTTTTTAGCCTGAATTTTTTTTGCCTTTCATTTTTCTATTCTTTTCCCACAGTAGTCCTTAAAGCTTAGACGGGAATAGGTTGCTGGATTTTATTTACTCTGTCCAAACTCCCTGGCTCAACCCTAGTAAATTTCTAATCTGCAAATTACTCCTTTGTGTCTGTAAAAAATTGCCATTAGCTGAGAGGTGGAAGGGGCGTGGCAGAACTTTGTGACCAGGGAACCCTTTCTCCCTCCTTTACTAGAAGCTGTCTTTATTCACCCTAAGGGATAGTTTGGGAAGCTGTAATTTTTACTGCACCTTTTCATCTGGTGGGGAGCCTCATCTGGCAAGTTTACTGTGCTGGTTGGACTTTGAGATGGATGAAGAAAGAAGCATTCACAGTGAAACTTGTGAAGATCTCTGGCTGGGGCTACACAGAGGGCTGGCTGCACGGCACATTTGTATTCACTGTGGATGCTGCTCTGAGCACTAGCCAGGCGCTCCACACTATTAAAAAGAGTCTCACAAGAGCAAAGACTCCTTCAGCTTGTTTGGGCAGCTGCTGGAGGTCACCTGGTTCAAACTGCACCCCCAAACAGGCCCCATTTCGAAGTTAGAGACCTAAGGGAGGACTTCAACACCTGACATCTGGGTTTCTCCTTGAACTCATCACATCCTGCGCTGAATGAAAGTCAGCCTCCCGCTTCACACTGCGTCACCTTATGCTGCGCTGAGATGTGAATGAATGAATAAATAAGTAAATAAAATAACAACAAATAGTGGAAGGAATTGCTGTTTTGGGGGTTTCTCACCGCAGGGGGCGGGCAGCAGCGGGGCCAGGAAATCTCCAGAGACTTTTGCGCGGAAAGGGGAATAAAGCTCCGCCGCAGCGCGGGGCGGGGGGGGAGGCTCTCGGGTGGCTTCTGGGAGCGCCAGGGGGGGATTCCACGCGTTACTCGGAGACTGGGAACGGCAGCGAGAGAAAGCGCCGGCGTCCCAGCACGAGGCGGCGGGAGCAGCACCGGCGGCAGCAGGAGGAGGAGGAGGGGGGAGGCCCTTCCTCCCTCCCTGCCTGCGTCCCTCCCTCCGCCGCGGTACCTGCGCCGCGCGTCCACGTGAGCGCCACATCAGCGCCGCTCCGCGCCCTGCCAGCCAGCCCGCCGCTCGGGGGGCAGCCGCCGGCCGCACTGCCCCTTCCCTTCCCTGCTCCTTCAGCCCCCGCTCCCCTCAGCGGCGCGGCCCAGCCCGGGGCTCAGCCGGCCCCGGCTCGGGAAGATGCTGCAGTCGCTGGCGGGCAGCTCCTGCGTGCGGCTGGTGGAGCAGCACCGCTCCGCCTGGTGCTTCGCGCTGCTGGTGCTGGGCTACCTGCTCTACCTGGTGTTCGGCGCCGTGGTCTTCTCCTCGGTGGAGCTGCCCTACGAAGACCTGCTGCGCCAGGAGCTGGGCAAGCTGAAGCAGCGCTTCCTGGAGGAGCACGCCTGCCTCTCGGAGCAGCAGCTGGAGCAGTTCCTGGTGCGGGTGCTGGAGGCCAGCAACTACGGCGTCTCGGTGCTCAGCAACGCCTCGGGAAACTGGAACTGGGACTTCACGTCCTCCCTCTTCTTCGCCAGCACCGTCCTCTCCACCACGGGTAAGGCAAAGGCGCTTCGCCCGCTGCCGGAGGCCTTCCGGGGAGGCCCGGACCCCCGAGGGCCCCGCGGCGGCGGCGGGGCCGGTGTGGGGCAGCCGGGACCGGGGGCACGGAGCGACCGCCGGCCCCGCGGCCCTGGGCGTGAGGGGGGCTCTGGAGGGAGCCCACTTCCCAAACTCTCCCCTGCCACGGGCGTGTTTTGTCAGGGTGCATCACCCATCCCTGACCCCCGTGAATTCGGCGCCAGGAGCCGGGCTGCCCATTCCGCCACCCTGAAATCGTTGGCGCTCTCGAAAATCCGGCGAGATGCCCGGCTCTTTCTTTGAACTTTTAAATGCTTCTGGAGGTGACTCCTTTGCGTTCTCCTTTGGTATTTTTTTTTTCCGGGCTGATTCTTTCCTGGGGGGGATACACACACAGGGATGGACGGCGATGGACTGCTAACCCGGTTATAATGAATTAAATTTCATTTTCCTGTTTTACTGTCAATTTCCACTTAATATTTGCATATAAGTGACTGAAAGATAATGCTTCCTTTCTTCCAGATAGCAGTTTGCATTGATGTTTTGAAAAACTCGAGGAAACGTTCCTCTGACCATAGTTTCTACAAATACTTATTTTTGCAGTAGTTACATTTCACATACCATTACAGTGGACAGCCTTCTAAAGGATGAGTGCAGGGGATTTGTGCGGGGAAGCTGGGTTTTGGTGATTTGAATGCAGGTCACTGACGCAAATAATAAGGGCTTGTCAAATAAGAAAAGCTTTAAAAAAATCACCCCAAAATTTGTCCAACCAGAGAGGGCTTTGTGTCCTGGCAGTACATTGATATTGCTATAAAAGATGCACTGTTTCTTTATTTTTTTTTCCTCCTTGCCCCCAAGTTAGCCCTCCTTCTGTTATGGGAAATTTAATCAGCTGATACTAATAATGACATTTAATAATTTGCTTACCTGTTCATAAGTTAGTGCTTCCTGACTGATCTCAAACAGGCAGCGCTTGTCCTATAAATAGTTGCCATTGAGCATACAGACTAGGGTTATAAGGAAGTTTGTGTTTTTAAAAAGTAAAACAGGGTTATGGGTGTCCCTCCAACACCTCCCCTCCCCACTTCTTAATTACTAGAGTTTGTAAGAAGAGAGAAAGTTACACACTTGAAGCAGTTAAATGCTTTCAGTGAATAAATTTCCAAGAATTAATCAACATATAGGAATACTGCTGATGAAAAAAGCATAGAACTGTGATAGTACTTCAGCACCTAAATTTTTTCTTTCAGTAAAGCTATAAAGCACTTAAAACTTAAGGAGCTGAATTGACCTGCTTTTTTCATTTCTAATCAGTTGTACTGTTAGGTACTATAAAATGTAAATTATTTTGTCCAAGAGCTATTTTTATATTCAAATTAGTTTTTCTGTAGTGTACTAACTCACATTAAAATAATAATAAAAAAAAGGAATTAAAAAAGGTCCTACTTTTTTTTTTTTTTTTTAATGACTCAGTCAAAAAATGTTCGCAGTTGGGACAGTGGGGCTGGGTCTGAGTTGGTGACACCTTAACACTTGGTGCTGATGCACAGCTAAGGGTGGTTGGCTGAGTGGTACAGCTCAGGCAGGGATGTCTCTTTCCCACTGCCTGTCTGCTGAAGGGCAAGGCATAAGCTGGCCCTGCATGTCTAGCTGGCTTGATCACAGAGGCCTTGCCAGGGAAGAAGACTCAAGGTACCATTGTCCAAATGGAAAACCTTTTAGAAAAGGCCACTTACATGGCATGTGTGCAGAAAACTCTGACATGCATGAGTTGACTTTTGTTATTTCTGTGTGCCTCATAAACTGAGGTCATCCAGTCATCACTGATGTAATAGACCAGGCATGAAGTGGTGGTACTTCCTTCTGTGTCTGATAGTCCTTTGCCTTGGGCCCTTTGTAACCAATTCCATCTGTTTCTTGTTTTATGCAGTGGCCTTCAGCTGCACTTAATCCCTATTTAATATAAATTAGAGTTGGTACAAGTAGATAAGTACAAATCCAGACCACTACAGTACCTCCAATGCTTGTTCAAACTCTCCCCAGAGCTACAGGTATTTCTGGTGAGGTGCATTTTTTCCCCCTCAATTGACTCTGCACCTGTGCAAGAAATCTTTCAAGTCTCTTGAAATGGTCATTCAAAGGGATGACAAGCAGAAGAACCCGCCCGGCCACCTCAAACACTTGTTCAGAAGTGCTTGAACATTCAAAATATGCTGTATTGTTATAAAGTGTACACCTGAAATGCCCTCCCTTTGCCAAGTATAGTGAGGGCAAAAGCAGAAAAGAGAACCCTGCTACTGATGGCTCCAGCTGAGGGTTGTTTCTGTGTGTAATTGAAATTACAGGGAGCAGCTGGGTGTTCCTTATGTTCAGCTGACTGAATTTGTCTCTCATATGTAAATAAATGCACACCTACCCCTTGTACAGAGGACAAGGCTTCTTTCATAGCCTTTCAGCTTTCTATATAAAGCATGTGGGGAAGTGTTTAAATTTGGCAACCCTCACTTTTTTTCTTGTTCCCTCCTGTCCTGATTATAGTCTTTGGCTTCTTACTCACTAGATAAAATCCACTAAGAAAATGATAAAGCCAGTTATGAATTAAAAAAAAAAATCTTAAAGGTGATTGCAGAATAAGGCAAATTGCTACTTGAAAGCAATTAATATTGCTGTGCACATGGGCTGTCACAGGACTGTCACAAGCTGCCTGAAGGACGGGCAAGCAAAGGGCAGTGAAATGGACTGTGGTGAGGCTTCAGCAGATTGTAGCAGTGTGACAGGTAGCAAGTTTCTCTTCTGACTTTATTCCTCCCTATGCAACTTAAGCAGTTGTGCAGAATGCCATATGAGCAATGTGTAAGGTGAAGCACTTTGGTCATTAATAATTGACAGCTAAACACTAAGAATATACAGTTATGTGCATTTAAGTAGTGTCTGCCTTGGAAATGCCTTGGTAATTAATACCTGACACACATCTATGGTCTGCTTGTCTCAGTGCTAGATGCCATCAAATCATTATGCTGAAACAGTTCTTTCTGGTTGGCTTTGTTGTGGTGCCATCTGTACTAAAGTCTTTTATTTCTAACAATAAAAATGAAGTAATTTTTTTGCACTCACCCTTGCAGGTGGTTTTTTCACTCATCTTGGTGTGCTGTCAGTGTCTAACATCTTATCCCATATTGGTAGAATATGGGAATACTGCATTACATGAGTTGTAAGCAGAGTGAAGCAGCCAAAAAAATTGATACTGGTTGTGTTGACAGATATGAAAAGTAAGTACACTGACTTCTGCTTGTTGAAGGAAAATAGGTAGGGAAGGAAAGGAGCAGCCAATTTAGGAACTTGGGGCCTTTAGTTTTATGTTTGTTTCTGGTATGAGTCTTCTCAGTGCAAAAATATTCCATGGCATTTTATACACACAGGCTGTAAGAGTTATTCTGACTGTCCAGCTTTGAGTATTTTTACCTTCATTCACAAGCCTTGCCACCTACAGGCATGGCTGGAGGTTTCATATAACATCTAGACACCAAAGGGATGCTGAGGAACAGCTGCCTTGTATCCTTCTCTGCTGTGATAGAGTTGGCAAGATACCCTTGAGGAGGAGGTGAGGATAGCCTTGTCTTGATTTAGGGATTTGCAGAGGAAAGGTGAGAAGTTGCCTCTTCTATGATGGCAACACGTTTTAAATTTTTTGATTGAGGTCAGCTGGCCTGTCATTTGAACCACAGGTGAAGCCTGTAACATGGTTGTCTGCAAAGTGCTTTGTGAAAGCAGCATTTTGTCCAGAATTCAGCCTGTACCAATCTCATTGTTGGTGCTGAGCATGGGTGTATTGTGCTGCATTCAGAGACTGTCACCCAAGATCCACAATGGGCTGAATTTGGGTTTTTTTTGTATTTTGTATGGAGTAAGGAGCAGTAGTAATTCAGTAGTTGCAGATAAATGCTTATAGAGGCTGCTACTTTGAAAGTGCTTGGTGGAAGGGCAAGTAAAGATACAATATGGCTTTCAGGAAAAGTTTTGCATTCAGGTTATTTAACTGCCAAGCTGTATGAGGAGTTAATGCATCTACAATTTGATTTATAAGGGTGTTCTCTGTTAGATCTGACTCTCATAAGCATTGCTACTTGCTTTGAGAAACTAAACTATGCCTTTATTTATGACAAGTAGCAGGCTGTGAGGTTGTGATGTTCTGCAAAAGAAAGTGCATTCTGTATGAAGAGGCCAGGGAAAGAGGAGCCTGGCAGTCTGCATCATTTTCTCCATGTTCTTTTCACAAGTGCTTGATTTTCTTGCCTTTCTTCTCCCTCAGGGGAACAGGCCCCACATCCAGTGCATATTTAGTGTGCATTACAGATCTGAACAAATCCGTAGAAGATGAGTGAGGGCCATGAAAGTATGACAGTGGAGCATTACAAAGACATCATAAGATTTGTAGGCTCTTACAGTAGAGCCCTCAGGTGGAAGAAACTATTGAGATCTCTCAATCCTGTATAGAAAGATGTGAATATAACTTAAGGTAATAAATAATAAATAAGAGGACAGTTTACAGAGACTTTAGGGAAAACAAGGTTTTCTGTCCCATGCTTGAATTCAATGTAAAATGCATATGTTATTTTTGCTGCTGTCAGAATATGTGGGCTGTGTCCCTGGTGATGCCAGTATTATCTCATTAATTCACACCAAATAAATATGTTTCATAATTCATACCAAATGTCTGTCTAGAGACCTGACATAAGGTTCTCTGTTGCATCTTATCTGAAAATATACAAACTTGGTGATGGATTAAACTCAGATCTGTCTCACTGGCAGTCACCCCTGACTCCAGCAGAACGCTGAAGCTTCATTGTGCTGTTGCCCTGACTGCAGCACTCATAGATTATTTAAATTGTTGTGATGAATTGCAGCTATTCACCAGGGTGAGGATGCCAAACTTTGGGAACTTTGTTTTTCTTTTAAGAGTTGTTTGTTACTTGGAAATAACATCTACAGGAAAAGGTAATTTGCTGGGGATGATCTCGGAAGCAAAGGGAGGTTGTGCTGTACTCTGCAACAGAGTGGTTTTTATCCAGCAGACATTCTAAGAGCAAAGGTAGGTTGAGAAAGATGCCAGAGGAAAAGGATTACATTCTACAAGCTAACTGTTTGGATCTGAAGCCAAGGGGTTGAAGCCTACAGGGTTTTCTGGGACAGGGTGGTCACAGCTGCTGGCCCCAAGGCTGTTGGCCTCCAGATCGATAGACTGTCCTGGAACCAGGCATCCTACTTCTTGGATTAAGTGGTACAAGCACAAAGTCAAAGAGTCGTTCTGTCTGCGTCTGTGTCTGCTTTCTTCCTTCATTCTATACCCATGTAGCAGTTCCAGATTTGCTGCTGTCATATTTTAGTCTGGCCCCAGGGTCAAGATGCTGTTTCCTGGGATGTGGGAGATTTCAGTTGAGTTCAGCTGAATGTTATTCTCAGTACAAGGATTTGAACTAGGGTTTTCTAGAACTCCTTAGGAAGAGGAGACAAAAAGACCACCATCTAGGGAAGTTGTGAAAGTTGAGTATGTATGGAGTCATACTGAGAAAATAGCTTGGATGCTTCTGGTATCTGCCTTACAACACAAAATAATGGGAAAGTTCATTGAAATAGTGAAAAAGAAAAAAATCACATTTACAATCAGAAAAGAGGGGACTTGACCAGTTAAAAAGCCCAAGCAAACTGAAAAAAACCCCTGAAAACACAAAACCAAGCAAACCTACCAAAATACACATACCAAAAATGTGTGGTGTGAATATCTCCAAAACCTCTGTATTTTGTCAAAATCCATGTTAATGAACATTTTTTTGAGAAAGGTATTAGGTTCTGGACTTCAGGACAGAAGGCACTCAGTTACCAGAGATAAGTAACAGAGATGAGCTACAGCCAGATTGGTCACGTTATCTCTTGTGTGCCCAGGACAAAGGTCTTGTTTTCATCTACTGCAGAAAGCAGCGGCAGAGAGGAAATCTAGGTCTGTCCCTGTCCCGTGTTCCAGGCAGGATGGTAGTTCCTGGTTTCTCATGGGGCTAGAGCAATCAGCTAAGCCAAAAATCCTGCTTATGCTTGCTGAAACAAAGGCTGTCGAGTCACTGTAAACCAATATTTGGCCTTCTTTACAGGCCAGTGAGTAGGAAAAACGTCTCCTGGCAGCATCTGGGGAAGCCATGGATTACCAAGACTGTATTATTGTATTACCAACACTGCTGGCTGCTGATGGGTGGAATGTCTTCCTTACAAACTGTCCTCACTTCTGTATCCTCCAATTCCTCTTGCCTTGCTAAATTGCCAGTGATAAGGAGCCCCACCAGCAGCTCTCAGCAGGTGAAGGACTGCAGCTGCTGCCTCTGTAGTCCTTCTGTGTTTGGCCTAGGGTCATTCCTCCTGTGCTGAAACACAAACAGTTGAAAGCAAGAGAGTCATCTCCTGCAAAATTGCCTTCCATTAAACATTTTCTATGTTTCAGCCTTTTTGTAAAGCTGGAATTCATATTATTATTCTAACGACATCTCCAAATCAAGTCCTAAGTTAAGTAATGTATACTTTCAGAGCAGGATTTCTAAAACTTAACAACCAAATCCTGCAATTCCTGGCCATTACTTGGTAGGATTTTCACTTTTTTCTGAATATAATTTTTTAAAGGTCTTTTAAACCTATCGTTACTCCTGTTTTCATTACTACTTGTTTGTTTTGGTTCTTCCCTTGTTTCACTTTGGCCTGCTGCATCATCATTTTAATAAACATTTTAATAAATGTGGAGTTTTTTAAATAGAGTAACATCATATGTATGGACTAAGGTCTATTTTGGTCACTGCTCCAGGTTAATTATAAAGTAGGTTACAAGCTACTAAACCATATGAAGACCAGAGTATTTCTTGGCCTGTGAAGAAGTAGAAGTTTAGCATTTTAAGGAAAAGTTAGGATTCCTATGAGAGTTTTGATGCCTTCAGGATTCAAGAAAAGTAATAAAAAATTTTCTTGGGAATTGGCTACCTAAATACCTACTGCCTCACTGGGTCTGACCTCAGCCGCTTGAGAGTTAGGATATTTGTACAAAATGCAGCTGATGACGTACAGAAGTTACTGATGGTGACCCAGAAGGTCTAGGAGAAAGGTACCAGCCATCTTTTTCATGGAAGAACCCTGCATATACCTTAAACAGATTGTTTCTTATGAGGTCAGAACAGCAGTGTGGTTCTGGTTAAGAGCAGCACTGAAAGGAATCAGTGGAGCAGAGCTTTTCAAGTGGCTGTGCTTCACAAAAGTATCCAAGTGCCTCTTGGAAGAGCATATGGATTGGAAAGGAAAGATACACATTCATCTCTGAAAACAGAATGTACCAGCATCCTTGTAGGAAAAGCAGATATGAATCCAAGTGGTACACCAGCTGTCACCAGACTCCAAACATTTACTAACTGAGAATTACCATGGTCTGTACTACAGACTGATTCTGTGCCAGTCACTGCAGCAGCTTTGGAAGTTATCACATCATCTTTGAGGAACCAGGGAAATCCCAGCTGCAGATTGGGCTGGGAAGCAGGTTTTACCAGCGCAACAAGCTGGCCCAGTAGTCTTCCAAGTAGCCTTTGCTTGTGTGTGAGAAATTGAGTCTGTGCCCTCTGACAAAGTTGCGTACTATCTAGTGCTAGGAACTTTACAGCAGAATTCCGTCTTTCTCCTGCAAATTGTGAGTCCAGACTGTTTTGATAAAAGCAAGTGGAGGCTTTCTGCCTCTAACCACAAATTGAAAACTTCTGGCCTGACCAGAATCTCTGTATAGAATGTTTTCAAGCATAATTTAATATCTTTGCAAATGCAGCTTTTGAGAGCATTGGTGCTATGAGAATGGGGTTTTGTCATATATTTTGTTCCTCATGCATTTCATGTCTGACACACCGAGTATGTTTTCTGAATATGCTTAAAATAGCTCAAAATTAAATGAAAAGGCTAAAATGAATTTCATTTTGCTTGCAGTATGAGTACCTCCTTCTGTGTCTTTCAATTATTTAAACACTGTTTAAATTGACTCAGCTGAATAACCTTAAATAATTTAACAGTAGCTTCTTCACAGGTTTCTTAAGACTAGACATGTAAGTGGGTTTAAGGTAAAAGAGAGACCAACCAGAATTAGATACTGAAATGATAATGTTAAGACACATCATTGTTGATGTTTGGTTTTTTTTTTTTCCAATTAGCAGAATGAGAGATAAATCTAGTTATAGAGGCCCCATCTCTGCAAATGTTCAAGGCCAGGTTTGGATCGGGCCCTGAGCAACCTGCTCTAGTGAAAGGTGTCCTGCCCATGGCAGGGAGGGTTGGAGCAAGAGGATCTTTAAGGTCCCTTCCAACCCAAACCGTTCTATTATTCTATGAAATGCATACTAAAACTATAATTATTTCCAAGTATGAGAAGATTTCTCAGCATTAAGAGGCAAAAGTAATCCTTCCGAAATTCTCAAATGATGCAACACTGACTGGAATGGGACTTAGGTATGATTTTATTTTATAGTCTGTATTGAATTTTCTCTTATGTGACACTTGGTCTTCTAGTTTCTTTGATATTTTAAAACTATGGGGCACACTGTGAGCACCTATTTTGCTCAGTTGAGTGATTGGCAGCCTCAGACATAGCAACATGCAGTACTAGTGCCAAAGTCCAGAAGCAAGTTAGAGTAGGTATCCTCTTTTGTTTACAATATAGTTTGAAAAGGAGATGTTACTTCAGAGTCACCAAATGCAAACACAAGGCAAAAATCTTATTTGACCTCTTCCCTGACAGACTGAGACTCTACTATACGTGGCTTTAAAGTTGAAAAAACCTCATGTTCAGAAAGCAGCAACATATCCAGAGATCCAGAGATCTGCTAAAAATTAAATAGTTTGTATGTTTAACTCTTGGGAACTTTATTATAGAAGTCCATACATCTCTCTCCACAGGAAGGGGAAAAGAGCCTTAAAAATTGATCCTTTTATTTAATATGGGAAGACCTTGGAATCTCTGCTTTGTATGTTATTCAAAGTAACTATTTTCCCAGCTGTACAAGAATTGCATAGACATTTTCCTTTGAAGCCTACAGCCTAAAGGAAATGAGAAAACTCTAAAGCAAACCAAAGAACTTCCATCTCTTGTAGAGTTTCAGAAGCTCTAGGCTGTATGATTTACTAATGGACAATTAAATTTTAAACACTTCACAACAGGTCTTGTTACTTATTTATATATGTTATATAGGTTGATGGTTGGACTTGGTGATCTTGGAGAGTTTTTCCAACTTTAACAGTTCTATGATGAGTGATTTCCATGGCTCTGTTTCGGTTAGTGTTGGGATGCTGACTGAGCAGTATAGCAAATGGACAGGGCTTAAGTATAATTGTGTTATTATTTGAAAATGCCAGCTACTGTAAACTCTAAGTGGTGCACAGAAATTAACGCAAAATTCTGTAAATCATTTGAGTGATTAATATTTAGGAATGAATTTCTTTAATGTGAGGATTGTTTAATTTACCTCTGTGCATTTACACATCTCTTGAGAAGTCCAGGACTTCAGTCTGGCTCCTGGTCCACTGCTGCAACTCTGGTTGGGTATTCAAGGAACTGTGGACACTACAGGATGCAGCACTGTGTGAATCAACAATTCATGTTGATAAGGGAAAAAACTAAATCCAAAACTAATCTCAGGCCTTAGATTTAGGCCTCAGTGTTATGTATTTACATTCTGCCTACCTATAGTGGAAAGATACATCTTTAATTTTCAGTTGTATCCTTTAGTGCAGCTCTGTGTAGTCAGTGGAGCCACCTGAATGTTCAGGTCAGGTTTCCTAGCTGCCACCTGAGATTATTTTGTATTGTGCTTTGAGGAAAATGTTATTTATCTTAGGAGTTATTGTTAGCCTTGAATCTCAGTCAAAGCAAAAGATGGAAGCTCACTCAACATCTTAAACAGAAGTTTGAGCTCCTGGTTTTAGCCTTGCATTACTCCATGTCCTTAGATGTCATGAGGAAGATGGTGATCATCTTTCACATTTCTGCATAATGTTTTATCAGTGGATCTTGAAGCATGTGCATACCAGAAACTGCTTTTTGCTGATTAGTGCACTGCTGTTATGTTCTGTATCTTGAGAGATCACAGTGACATTGCTGTATGTATTTTGTTAAAGGATAAGCTAAGACAAAGGAAAAAACAATCATGGAAGATCACATATGAGCCATTAGTATGGTTGAGAATAGGAACCTGTGTGTTTTGTCTTGCAGTTCTCCATTTCTGCTGCTAGGCTGTGTTCCCATACAGTAAGCTGATTTCCCATCCTGTGGGTGCACTTCAGCAGGCTTTTATTTTCTAGCATTTGATGTTCTTTCTTATTTTCCTTTAGTAATAGTTTTTCTGCTCAGTAATATTAGAGGAAATCACAGCTACTTGAACAGACTTTTACAGAATCCACATCTAAGTGTGCAATGCACATTTCTGTATCTTTACTTCAGTGGAGAGTCCAGAAATGTTGCCTCTCCCTTCTAGGGAATTGTTCAGGTGTGTACTATGTGTAGAAAACACACTACACACCAGATAATGCTGCCCACATAACTGATCAAATGCCTGAGCAGCCTTTGTGAGAAGGTGGCAGTATTTTCTCTGCTTTAGCGTGCTGGATGCCTCTTTTTACCTAGCAAAGGGTTTGCTCAGGGTGTTGTAAAACAAAATGGGCTGAGCCTACCTAACAGCTTTACCAGTAGTAGGAAGATGCGTTGGATCCCTGATTCTCATCCTAGGGTCCAGCCCTGTGCTAGGTCTGTGGCCAACAGGACCACAACAGTAGGCCAAGTCACTTTATCAGACTGGAAGGAGCATATTCCCTTCCTGCTGGATTAGTTTGCTCTGAGTTACTATATTTGAGCAAACTGCAACCAATACAAGAGGGGGCAGAACCGACAGCAACCTTTTTCCTAGCAGTTACTCTGGGATTTGTTAGGCATTTCATGTAGCTATGTCATAGAAGCACAGAAAGAATCTAAAAAGCACAGCCAAATCAACAACAGGTATAAGAAAGGAGCTGGTAACCTAAGAAAGTGTTTCCTGTACTGATAATGTATCTGACAATTGCTGGCTGTCCCTTGTAAAGGAGCATTGTTTCACACATGGAAATTAAAGGATTAAAATGTCAGCTAGCAAAGCTGAAAGAATTTTAACTGGACTCTTTTTAGTTAGCTCAGATGCCATCATTAAAATATTTCTCTCCAGTGTATTTCAGGTCTGCATATCTTCAGGGGAGCTTCATTTTTTCCTGCTGGGTAACTACTGTCATGTGGTAAATTGCATTGTCTTTGGAGTTAGTAAGGAAGTAATGCAGTCGTACCATTGTACCCAGTTTACAAATTCTTATCATTGACAAGTACAGAAAACTGGATGCTATGTTCATGGGACCAGACACTCAAAGAAATCTGTCCCTTGTAAAGATGTGTTAACTATCAGTTTACTCATTGCTGCTCAGACTCTTCTGTGCTAGGCCTTTCTTTTGGAATTACCAATAATTTTACATTCCCCTCCCCTTTATGCTGAGGTCTAAGGGATGCCATGTACAGCACCCTGGTTTCCTCACAGAGTCACAGGTTGTGTCAGTCCAGCCTTTTCCATGCTGGTCACTGTTTGCAAATGCAAGTGCTGGCAGGAGGCTGCTGAACATGAAACCTTCAGCACAGAGGAATGGCTAAGCATTTCTGATATGTGTGCTACCTTACTGGAAAAGGATTTAAGGAAATAGTTCTCAAAATCTTTGGTCGGTGTTGATGGTCTTTGACTGACTTGTGAATCCAGAGTTGTGACTGGGCAACTGGAGTATTTTTTGATGAATTGTCATACTGGATTTAATGTTGCCTGCTTTCATTATATGCACACCATCTTATTCTGGCCCTGAGAGTTTAGAATGTATTCCCACTAGGAAAGTCACCTTATAGTTGTAAGAATTTTTGGAATCATCAACTATCCCACCAAGAGGAATTTTTGTAGCAAAGTGAAGTGCGTCATTTTAAAACAAATTGCCATTAGTCTAAACAGACAACACTGGTTTTGAAAACCACAGAGTATTTAAGTTGCTCTGTCTTTATCTTTACATTGCTGGCTAAATGTCTTATGTATGTAGTTTACCTTTATAAATGCCACATTCCTGTTTATTTCTAAATAACTTCTAGATAAGCAAAAACCTCTACATTTCATCTGCTTGTGAACATAAATTGTATGTGCAAACACAGTTCTTTTCCTTTCCCTTTATTTAGTGGTAGGACGTACAGAGCTGTGATTATCCCATTTGTCCTTATTCCAGTGTAACTAATCACATTTGTGTTTCCCACAATTATTGTTTGCTATGTGGGATGTCTTAAACGTGTGAGTAATTGAATAGGACTAATGTATCTATAAAATCTGTTTATGGTTCAGTTAACTAGTTCTCACAACAGTTGAGGAATTTCCCCATTGAGTTTTGCAAATTTGTGTTCTATTTTGAGCTTGAAATGGTGAATATATTCAACTTGACTGTATTCAGATGTGAGAGTATCATCAAGCATCATATTTAGGACTGTAATTTAGAGTTTTGAATAAGTCATGTAATCTGTAAAAGTATCTCACTTTGGTCCTTATGTAAGTATTGTCTCATAATTTATTATTCCAGATGGAACATGCTTACATGAAAGTGGAGTGTGATGCACTTCAGTTCTGTGTGGTTTTAGCTGCTTTAGTGATTTTTTCCTATATGTGTTAAATTGTTCTGCTTCTATTTGGCATTATGTGTTGTTAAAATCTTTATGTTTCTGAGAAATAGCTATTGAAACAGACGATACCCACATTCAAGTACATTATGGTGACTGACTTATATATGAAATATTAAAATACCTTACAAAAACAGGCAAGAACTATGTGTCTTTCTCTGCCAAACAAGGGAGTTGATGCTTGCAAATTCCCTGACTTCCAGATGTCAAATCAATAACAAGATTAGAAGTAAATATTCCTATTCCCCTGCTGCATCTAGTAGATAACAGTTTCTTCTACGTGAGGTTGCATTTTAATGCAAAGATGCTGCTTACAGATTTGAATTTAACTCCACAGCATGAAACGGCCTAGTTTTTTAATTTTGTGTGATAATTCCTTACTGCCCACAATACAAGTTTCCTTCACTGTTTTCATGCTCTGTAATTTCTGATGGTGCAATAAAGCAATCTTTGTTTCAGAGTGGAGGTGGAGAGCCTACTAATTTGCAGCTGGTTGTTTCTTTTTATTTCCAGATGGTAGGAAGAAAAATTGTGGCTCATTTCAATGCGAGAAATTAAGTTTGCAAGACTAGGTATTCTTCAGTAACTGGAAATGTGATTAAAACGCTGCAGTAAGTGCCACTGCAACACATTCAAAGCTTTTGACACATCCCAGGGTGCATTTGGGATGGTAACAGGTGTGAATTATAAATTTTTAGAAATCTCTTTTCCAGTGAACTGTACCAGGTTTCAAGCAGAGCACTACAGTGCACAGGTGCTGGGTTCAGCAGTAGCACCTGGCACATCCCTGTGGTGCACCATGCATACACAAGGTCTTTCAAGTGGTAGAAAGCTGAAGTAATTGATAGAACTTGAAAACCTGTTACATTAAAATTAGAGGGGCTGTGGAAAGACAAAATTGCAGCATGGAATGAATCTGTGCTTCCAGACCTTTTCTGTAAAAAGAAAGATCCATCTTTTCTCAGTCTGTTCAGAAAGTGTGTGTGTCCTCTGAGACTCACTGCCATTTAGATGCTAAATGTGTCTTAGCTACTAAAAGGAATTTCTCCATAGGTGCAGACTTCTGGAATTACAGACAAAATCTAGATGTGTAAGATCTGTTGTGTGAGATATACCACTTCTATGCTGCAGTCAAGGTGAAATCCTCATTGTGTTGTTTTTCTGAATCAACATGAGAAATGAGAAGATCAATATTGTGGACAAGCTGCTGGCTAAATCTGATCATTAATGACATTTTATCTCTGCCAAAACATTGTCCATGTTAAGTTCTTTTTGTCCTACTTTGAATATTTCAGGATGTGAACCTCAGGAAGAGCTGTAAAAAGGCTTGTACTTTGCCCTGGTTTCAGCTGGGATCGAGTTCATTTTCTCCTTAGTAGCTGGTACAGTGCTCTGTTCTGTATTGACTATGAGAGGAAGGTTGATAACACACTGAAATTCCAGTTGTTGCTCAGTAGTGCTTGCCCCAGGTCAAGGACTTTTCAGTTTCCTGTGATCTGCCAGGGAGCAGGTGCACAAGGAGCTGTGAGGGCTCATGGCCAGGGCACCTGACCTAAACTGTCCAAAGGGATATTCCATACCATAGAACATCATTCCCAGTGTATGAACTGGGGGAAGTTGGCTGGTAGAGACCAATTGCTGCATGGGCATGGCATGGACATCAGCCAGCAGTTGATGAGCAATTGAGTGGGCTTCTTTTGTCTGTCTTGGCTTTTATTCCTTTCATTCTCCTTTTCATTATAATTATTGTCGTTATTGTATTTCCACTGTGTTTCAATTGCTAAAATTTATTATCTCAACCCCTAAGTTTTAATTTTTGTTCCTAATTCTCTGCCCCACCATGAGGGAGGAGTGAGCAAACAGCTGTATGGTACTTAGCTGCCTGCCACCTCAGGTTAAACGACAACAACCCCTTTCAATACCTTGAAGTTGGTATTGAAGGTGTTAGGAAGGTTTTTAAAGAACTTGTTTCTTTGACTGCTTGTTAATCTTGATGATCAGTGGCTTTGAAAATGCATTAATAAGGGAATGCTGCTGCACACACATATCTGAACATTCCAGTGCAAAAATCTCATCTCGTTTTCTAATGTTTCAGAGGACTACAAGTTAAAGTTTCCTAATAAAACTCACTCACATTTCTCTTTTAGCAAATTTAAGTTTCTGAGACTTAGGTAGTTTGTTCTATTAGGATACCTCACTAATAAAGTGGTCTGTTGGAGCCCCTACTTTGATACAGATTTTTGACCATCTGTTGCCTAGCGGGCAAGTAAACCAATAAAAGAATAATTGGAATTTTCCTGGCTGGATTCTCAGAGTAGCCCTCAGGAAGTCTCACCTTGCTTTTGACCTGTTGGTTGAGTTTTATTCAACAGACTTTTGTAATTTTTACTTCTTTCTCCATTGGGAAATGAATCTGAGGTAACAGAAAAGAATTGTTGAAACAAGATAAGAGTTTGTTAATTTATGCTAAATCTTTGCTAGAGGCAGATCTAAAGATGTGATGTTTGTGTTTTGGATAGGTATTTCTAGAAATGTGCCGTTATTAAGAGTTCTCTGAGGGAAAAATAGCCCAACACCAGATGGATCCTGGTTGGATTGCAACTAAACCCTTATAGGATCTTAAATCCAGGATGACACTAAGAGGAACCAATTTCCAGTATAAAGATTTTGAGCTTTGAAAAAAGGAAAAGTGCTCTTAGCTTAAAAAAAAAAAAAAAAAAGAAAAGAAAAGAAGAAACACAAACCCAAATGGCAAACCTGGAAATTCATGCATACCTCTTGACTATCATCTGTGATAGAAATAAAGCCTGAATGCTTTGGCACAGAGGTTTAGCAGACCTCTGCCTGCTGAAGCCACTCACATTTAGTCTTTGCTCCTGCCCTGCAGCTCACTGTGAAGCACACAGAGGACAGGAAATCTTTAATGACACATCCAAAAAACATGACTGAAGTTGTCAGGGCTCTGTGGGAGCATGGGTCCAGCCCACACAGACTGCATGACAGGCTAGAAGTTTAGCATATCCCAACAAAAAGGAGTTTCTCAACAGGCAGTCTGATGGAAGCCATGTAGGTGACAGGCAGGGTTTGAAAATATCTTCTCTTGCAGGGAAAGCTTTGCCTGCTGTTGGAGTGCCTGGAGAGCACAAGTCTTCCTGCAGGGAACATGTTTTTTATACAGGCATATTTACTAGCCCTGGAATGGCAAATGTGCCTCACCTGGAGCCCTGTCTCACACATGGTAGACATCTTTCTGGTGGCAAGGAATGTGTGTTCTCATGTAGGCTCTGCTGGAAGGGTGTAACAGTTCCCTTGGGTTGGTAATACCCGTTTTGGTTATACATAATCTACCCAGGCAAGATGAGCAAAACCCAGTGTTGGGTGGTGCAGGAAAGAGTGCTATCATTTTCCAGTTAAAGTTACTGTCTGTTGAGCTGTGTTTCCCTCTGATACTTTTGTTGAGAAGAGATAATACTGTACCAAACACTCATAATAATCATCTCAGATGTGGGGGGGAGATACTGATTTCTGTCCTTAATCTTATGTCTCCATTTGGTTCCTGTGCAGTGGAACTATCTGCTGTTATGCTGCTCTAGTAACAAGTCCTTCCTTGCACACACCCCCCCACATCTTAACTGCTGATATGGGAATTGCTTCATCAGTAGCATCGCTGCTGTAGGGTTGTGATGTTTTTCACTTACTTGCTGTGGGCAAATACTGTCTAAAACAGCAGTGAGTGTAAATGGACAAAATAGTACAGCTTGGTGCCATTTGCAATTCCCATCAGACTGTAGGTGTGCCTTTCCTTGCGTGGTGGTGTGAGAGAAACAAGGATGGTCTTTCTGATGACAGAAAATGAGAGTTGGGAAGTACTAGCAATTTGTTTGGTTTGGCTCAGAGTTATGTTTAGTGTCCCTTTAATTAACAGAGTGTTCTTGTGCTTTATCAGGTGACCTGGGGTTCAGGTAGCCTCACAGATGTGTAATACTGTTGTTGTTCATCTTACTGAGCTATGATGGAAATTCAGAAACAATAACTGAAAGTCTTTCCTCCAGAAATCTGGAGCCCATCAGGGAAGTATGGGGAGCTGTGAAATTAAGCCAGTCTGGCATACCTCTGCTGTGGGTTACCATTGGAGGAGCTGATGTTAGGGAAGCACTGAATTCAGCTTCAAATTCTGAAGAGAGCTGAAGTCTGCCTATTTCTTGGCCCTCTGCTTGGGTTCAGATCAAGAGTGCACTACAGATGATTTTGACTTCCTGCTTTGGTTCAGGCTTGTGGAACAGTTTTGGAGCGTGTAGACTGGACTTCTTTCTAATTAAACAACATGAAGCAGTAAAGACTACCTCAGCTATTATTGGGCTTACAGTATTTGTGAAATGAGTAGAGCAAATCTGAAATAAACCCTGGCTTCCCTAAATATAATCTTGAATTTAGGTGCATGCTACCAAGTGTTCTGCGCTATGGATCAATACTTATTGTGCTACAATACTAATGTTAACAAGATGACTGTGCAAATTTTTTTGTTCCTTTTTTCTTTTTTCCTATGTCTATACTTTGCATTCCAGTGGTCAAAATAATTGATTTTGTGCAGGAATTGGCAGATATCTGACCTCTTAAGTAATATGATGAAATACTACTTTTTTTCATGACATTCAGAGATAATATCTAAGCTCCTGTTGCAACCAAACTATTTTCATGTTCTAAAGTTTTGCTCACAAGCCCAATACAAAAACATTTTCTTTATCATGACATCTTACAGTTTCTCCTGCTGCCTTGCTGGTATGTGAAGAGTATCAAGATGATAATGTTTTGAATAGTAAATTACCATCTATAAATATGTAGTGTCCAGGAATCCTCCTGCACTGACTGCAGATTTTCTCTTGCTGATTGAAATGACAGCATGTATCTCTCTAGAAAAATGTAAATGATCTTACAGTAGCAAAAAAGATACAGGACTTATTGTTGTAAATAAATGGTTCAGTAATTTTTCTCTAGTTAAGAAAATTATTGATACATAATGTATGGCCTTATTCTGATCCTACTTGTTTGACTCATTTGAAAAGACTTAAAGCACTTTCAGTTTTCATTGCATAATTAATGGGGGCAGGTGAGCCAGCAGCATGCCCAGATGCTGATGTTGTCCTGGGCTGCACCTGGAGTGCTGCCAGCAGGGAGGGAGATGATCCTCCCCCTCTGCTCAGCACTGGTGAGGCCACTCCTGAAGGGCTGGCTCCCGTTCTGCACCCCCCAGTGCAAAAAAACCCAGGGAGCTGCTGGAGAGTCCATCCAAGAGCCACTAAGGGATGAAGGGACTGGAGCATCTCTCCTGTGAGGGTTGGGAGTGACTGGGAGTGCTGGGCCTGGAGAAGAAAGGTTTTGTGGGGAGCTCACCAGTGTATATGAGTGTATATGAATACCTGAGAGAGTAAGTTAGGGACTAATATTGCAGGTGGCATATGGATGCTGCTGTGTTGCACACTGCCCCTGTCAGATCATTGTTTTCCACCTTTCCATTCATGTTCACTGGCTGGCTAGTATTTTTTTACTTAAGTTCAACATTTTGAGGACAAGGAGGTATTTTCATTCTGCTTTGGGAGCACAATAAGTATTAAATAACTGAATTATTACAGGATACAAAAATACTTTCACATTTGTTTTAGTTCAGTTTTAAATACTTACATGTTAAATTCTATGGGCTAACTACATCTATCTAAAAATCATATATACACAAATTATTTGCTAAATTTTTAATGGATTTTTATATGGGTAATTATTTTCCACCAGAAGTGCCACTCTGTTCATAGGTCCAAGTCAACGAGAGCCTTTGTTGTCTCTTCATGCAGGACTCCCCAGGAAGTCAGAGGTGGGATGGGCTTATTGCAGGAAGGCTTTTCAGACGACTGAGAACATACTCAGTAGGAAATTGGAAGTATTACTAGTCTTGCTTCCAGAGTAGTAGTATTTTGGATTTTTTGTATTATTATTAATTAATCCAAAGTAGTAATATTTTGGATTTTTTTATTATTATTACTGATCACCATGATTTCTGAATGAGGATATGTGGCATGTCCATACACAGTAAATCCATTTTCACACCACTTATTTAGGCCAACACAGAATGTATAAGAACAGGAAGTGAACATCAGTGGTTTGCTAGCACTGGTACAAATCCACAGGCAGTTTAAACAATACTAAACATAAGACTGTAGAGTAACCTGTTCTTCTTCATATTAATATGAATAAAGTGTGAAAGTATCCCTTGTCCTCATACAAACATTCTCCCCAGTTTGATTCATTAGCATCCCCCTTTCCCAGCATCTGTGGATGTCGTTTCTTTGGGTAATATTGCTTCTTGTGCAGGAACAGACAAGGCAGATTTTGGATGCTTTGCAAGATAAAAATGTTCTGACATACAGCTGTTCTGGTAGACACTGTTTTTGAAACTGGCTTGGACCATAGAAGCAAATATATTCATGCCTTGTTTCTTTGGTTCAGATATTTCTGACAATCAGCCAAATTGCTCATATGAGTATTTATTTAGTATTTAGTATTTATTACTAAACTTACTGTGTTAAAAGCCATTTCAGCTTTTCTTGGTGCAGCAGGTGACATTTGTGAGTTGATTATATGAACACAGTCCTTTCCACAGTCCAAACCTAGCTGCAGGACATTGATTCTGAAGAATTAGCAGTCTTTGGCTCTGATGACTAGTGGCAGCAGAGAGCAGAAGGAATCAAAACCACATAGGAGATGCATGTAAATCAGTTGGAATCTCTTTAGAGTTTGGTTGCTTGGTTTGTACTTTTGGAAGAAGCCCCTTCATTCTAGAAATTGGCAAACCAAAACAATTCTATTCTGACAAGTGGTTGGGGTGAGATACTGCTGTGAAGATGTAATCTTCATGATTACGTTAATTTAAATACTGTTTTACTACTTTTATTCTAGTGAAGTTGAGGGGTATATTATTATTCAAGAGGGCTGGATCAGCACCATACTAAATCACCTCAGCTTGAAGTCTAAATCACTTTTAAAATCACACGTACTGGTGTGGTGTGAGAATGAACCTAATGACTGTTTTCTTTAGTGGCAAAACTGGTTTAAGAGGTTTTTGCCACACCCTTCATCACGTCTCTAATTGTGCCAGTGCAAGTCTTCGAGAGCTGCATGGTAAGCTTTTATTAGTGAAATTGACTAGGTTTCAAAATCTCCTCCTTCTCCTTCTCCTTCTCCTTCTCCTTCTCCTTCTCCTTCTCCTTCTCCTTCTCCTTCTCCTTCTCCTTCTCCTTCTCCTTCTCCTTCTCCTTCTCCTTCTCCTTCTCCGTCCTGTCCTATTCTTCCCCTCCCTGATTATTTCATCAGTTTTGGTTTACAGAACTTCCTCCTCTTCCCTCCTCTAATGCACACAAAGTCAGTTTCATTAACTCAACCGAGGAGATAGCAAAATGTAATTTCCAAATGGATTTCCTCTGCTTAGAAATGCCTGTCACAGTGGAATTTTTCCTCCTCATTTCTGCAATGTAGGGTGGCATATTTCAGCCTGGCTAGAAATCCAGGTTCCCTGGTTTGTTTAGTAAAACGGTGTTAGGGAACTTTTCCAGAGTGTTTTCAGTTTGGTGGCCCAATAAGTTTAACAATGAAATACATCTTTCTTCATAAAACTAGGTCTCAAACTATTATTTTCTATAGCAAGGAAGAGCATAGCAGCAACCAGGGTGATCTCTCTTACCGCACAGATCTACTGTCACCTGACATTTCCTTTTCATCTTGGAAGATAATTGACCAGTTATAAAGAAGGATGTATTTCACTGTTAAACACAATGGAAAATGTCAAAGGCTTATAAAATGAAAGTCTAGAAATTATGTAAATATTATCAATGACCATCTTCATCATACTCCAGTGAGTCATGTTATGCTTGGGATGAATTAAAGATTTTTGCATAACTTAAAAATACATAGTACGTGATGCACTTAATTTATTGGGGCATTTTGAGATTATGAGGTGATTTAAAGGTCTGACTTCTCTTCAAGGACACTGACTCAGACCAGCAAAGGGATGAGCACACTTGCTGTGTTACGCTGCGTGGTGTGATTCTGCCATCTGAATGGGTGTGTTGGGGAGGACACTGGATGTGCTGAACATAACCCTCTCCATGCCCTGACAATCTCAGGTGCTGCGCAGGGCTGGTAGTGTTGCAGCAGGTCACCTGGGGCCAGAGGGAGCTGTGGCTTGACAAAACCTGTCATAGAATGAATAGTACCTCTAAACTATGAATAGGCCGTGGAAGAGAGAGGCGGTGCTGCAACCTGGTACACACCTGCCAGGCTTCATCCCCACAGCCTGGGAGAGGCTGGCTGAGGGAAGATTTCTGTGGGCTGTAGCAGTTCTGTTTGTCTGTTACTTGCCTCACTTGATGTAAGATCCATCTCCACCATTCAAATATTGACCCTTTGGGGCAGCATCTGGGCATTTGTGTGGAAGTCTAGGCTGGGTTATTACAACACAGAACCATGGCACCTCTGCAGTCTGGCACTAAATGCTCGGGTCAGGTCCTGAAAAACCTGTAAGGCAGCCACTGCCTCTGAACACACAGAAGAGCTCGTTAATGAGCTACAGGAGAGACTGAACTATAAAGAGACAAAGCAGTGATGATACACAACTGCTTAGATTGGTCAAAGCAGTGCCTGAGAAGGATGGAAGGGAAAAACACCCCCTGCCAACAAGTGCCAAGCTAACAGAGGACAGAAGAGTGTGAAATGCTCAAAGCCAGTGCTGGGTTTGATACCGGCTGTAATGCATTGGAGACGTTGGAAGCTACCTAGAGACTCTGGAGAACAAAGTCCAATGGTGTGTATAAAAATGAAAGGAGAAAATATATCTTACCTGGAATATAATGGCCAATTCTGTGTATTTACCTACAGAGTGATCTAACAGGAGCAATTAGTCACAGCTAAGACAGAAGACAAAATAACTGAAAGAGGAGCTTGCACAAGAGGGATACAACATACTGAGAAGTGTAGAAAAGTCATGACTGAGCCTTTTTAGAATGATGTAAGAGCAGAATTCTAACTTGAAGTACAGCAAGAGGAAAATTTTTTTATTGAATACATCATTGACATGTATAACTCAGCACCAAAGTAAATGTAAAAAAATATAAGTATTTTAAATTATTTCTAAAAAGAAACACTTTTGTATGTATGTTTTCACTTTTGTGACAACCTTCAGAATTACATCAGAACTGCTAAAGACATTTTCTATATTTATATAAGTGTATAATAGTAGAAATCCTCCAAGCCATAAGAGATTTTTAAGGAAAAAAATCCCCACATGTGAACAGAAGTGAAACTCAACTGTCAGCATCTTGTGGAGTTTTGCTCTTTGTGTAATCAATCCAGTATGGTCCATCTCAACACATTGAGCTAGATAGATCATTGCTACTTATTTGGCACATTTTGTTGGTCTTGGATGAATTCTTTAATTCTTTACCTTTTTTTTTTTTTTTTTTTTTTTTTTTTGAGTGATATCCTTTATCTCTAGTGTCACTGTGAGTAGCAGTGCTTGGCCAAGTTTTCTGAGGGTTTGATTTTTCAAGGGTCAGTGCTTTTAAATGGGTGATTGTTATCTGATATTTTCATTATACGGTATGAAAATATAGCATTCAATAAATCTTGTTTTTTTCATAATCAGTAATACAGTTATCAGACAGGCTGCATTGATGATTTAATTCTGGTCAACCATAGCAAGTGCCCTGGATAGAATAAAAAAACTACTTAATTTGTAAGTAGTGCCCTTTTCTCATAGCAAAAATAATACCTTAGGATTGCAACTGTAATACTCCTGATCATGGTGGTTTCCACTGAAAAAGGAGAATGGGCACACACCTCCCTGAAGGGGACACAGTCTGAAGTACAAACAGGTACAGGAGCAGAGATGGGAAGCAATGGAGCACAAGTGTCTGAAACCAGACAATGGAGTATCTTGGGCCTTGGATCTGTAATTTCCTCTCTTTTAAAGTGTAGCTGTGTTGGTTTGGGGTGTTTTAATGACTTTTGTACAGTGATAACTAAGATTATAGGCAACTTTCTTGACACTCAAGATTGTCAAGAAAAGTTACATAAAAGCATTTGCAGACTGGGGAAAAAATAGAAATCCTTTTCTTCTCCACTTGTCATAGCCTGAGATATGTAAAGGTAGCAAACAGAGTAGGAGAAGTGGTTAGTTCTTGAAGGACTGGTTTGTTCATTCCCCTAGGGAGTGTCACAGGTGGTGTTCCTTGTACAAGCGTGTTGGGCTTGTGCTGTTTGACTTATTTCTAAATGCCTGGAAGAGGGAAACAACTAAGTTTACTAAATACACAACATTAATTAAGGCAGTAAGGATGGTGGAAGAGCCCAATGGTAACTGGGCAGTAATGTGTCACATGAAAATGAGTGTGGATAAAATCATGCTCAGTCATAGTTTCAAACATTAAGTGATGGGATATGCCCTGATGGATGTAAGATCCAAGACTTCTGATAGTCAGAGCCAAGAAAAAGCCTCAGCTTGGCAGTAGTCAGAAATGCCAGTCAAACCTCCAGCATTATTAGGCACAGAGTAGAATACTTGTCTACAATTTCATAAATCTGATTGAACTGCTCTGTGCAGTTCTGATCCTCTTATCTCAAAGCAGATAAACAGAAGGTGAGCAGGAAAAAAGCCATTAATTAATACAATTTACCAGGGCTCAAAAGACTGAACTTGGGTAAATTATTCATAATATCATTAAAATTCAAGTACAACTGAAATTTCCTGTTGGGTTAGCTAACACAGAGAAATTACACCTCATGTGTTTCTTCTACAAGACTTTGAACATGGTAGTGATAAGACATTTTGCCTGTCTCTCATTGTCTGGAGGTGTCTTTGTACATTTTAAGAAAAGGAGATGTTATTTTTAATTTACTCCTCTGGAAAAATTAAAAAGTAATGATTCTATTATTAAATCCATCAAAGTAGAGAAGAAATCTCTTTTGTTTGTATAAAACTTGAAGGGACTTGCATTGCAGCCAGTTTCACAGGAGAGCAGGTAGAGAGTTCCCAGGAGGCCTCATGGAATGTCTGCCTGGTCTAGTGCTGCACTGGGCAGACTGGGGTGGTGCAGAGTGCACTTCAGAAATCAGAAGTAGCATAACCCTGAATTCACTGTGTGTTCTGCCTGGGCTGCTCAAGATAGCTAGTTGCAGTAGCTCTGGAAAATGCCTTGCTGTACAGCAGTAATATTACAAGCCAAATGAGCTGGCTGATCTGGGGCTGCAGAATTGGGAGGGCCTGTCTGCACTTGCTTGGTTTGATATCAGTGTGAAGGATGCCCAGACTAAATTCCAAGAGATTTCCTTTTCCTAGCTGCAATGAAAACAAAATACTTATTTTTCTTTTTTCTTTTCTTGGTTGGCAAACAGAAGAAAGCATTCCTGGTTTATGTTGGATTTGCTGTTCCCTTCTGTGATGATGACTCACATTTAGAACCAAATTCTGTCTGTCAGAGTGTACTTTGGCAGCATGGCCACTTGCACTGGGTACAATTGCACAGGTTTGTGACATTGGGATTGCTTGCACTAGCAGGGGATCTATTCTTGTACTCTGAATGCAACACTATTCATCCTCCTCGTGTCTAAATGGTGAGGCAGAAATCTAGCCACAGTGGCTAAATCCTTGGAGTTTTGCTGTGAAAAATGTTTGTTCTGCTTTTAGATACCTTTTAATAGATTATAATCTGTGGAGGCATGGAATTAGATAGCTCTGAATGTCAATTATAGTACTTCTATGTAATTTTGATTTTCACAAAAGGTGTTGGAATGTGTTACTACTGTAGATGTAGGAGGATTTTTCTGAAGTGTGTGTTGTTCCAGTTTACAAGGTGGGTAGAAAAGTTACATCACTTTGTAAAACTAAATAAAAAGTTGAGCAGGAAAACCCAGAATCAAATACAAATTTGCTGGCATAAGCTTCCACTCCTGACTAGGCCTTACTTCCTTCTCTGAAATAAGCATGTATACAATGATGATCACAATTTTGAAATACAAAAATATTTGCGTTTACTTGCTCGTGGCTACTACTGAGTTTTGTTTGCCTGCTTAAAACAGACCATTTAACAGCATTTGTCAAGAGTAGCAGAATCCAGAATTATTGCATTAGTGCATCTTATTCTTCTCACTCAATACAGCCCGTATCAGGCTGGCAGCTGAGCTCCTATCTTTCACTCAGCTCATGCCTGCTGTGCTTTGTTGCAGGTTATGGACACACAGTGCCTTTATCTGATGGGGGAAAGGCCTTCTGCATCATCTACTCGGTCATCGGGATCCCGTTCACGCTGCTGTTCCTGACGGCCGTGGTGCAGCGCATCATCGTGTACGTCACCCGGCGCCCCGTGCTCTACTTCCACATCCGCTGGGGCTTCTCCAAGCAGGTCGTTGCAATCATCCATGCTATGGTCCTCGGCTTCATCACTGTCTCCTGCTTCTTCTTAATCCCAGCAGCAATATTTTCTGTCCTGGAAGATGACTGGAATTTTTTGGAGTCATTTTATTTTTGTTTCATTTCCCTGAGCACCATTGGTCTCGGTGACTATGTGCCAGGAGAAGGCTACAATCAAAAATTCCGGGAGCTGTATAAAATTGGAATTACATGTAAGTGTCAAACTAACCAGCTAAGTAAAAAGCATTTTATATTAAAAATAAAAAAAATCAACATCAAACTGACAATCAGACTTCTCCTCTCCATTCTGTGAATAGTCATGCTTTGTCAGCTAGCAAACTGAGCAATAATTTAGGTAGCTCTGTAAAGAGGAAACTGTTAAGTAAGGTCAGTTTTTATAGTTAAGGAAGAAAAAGCTAAAACAGGAATTCCATTTTTCTAATCATAGATATTTACTCTCTTACTAATAGTAGAAAAAAAAACCCCTCATGTAATTGTTACTAAAATAGTTAAGAGCATCTTGGGCTAACATTTCAGTGCATCACAGAGCCAAGACGATCCAATAACCTAAGGCCATCCCATAAGGTTAGATGACAGGTGGACAGAAATTAGTCAAGAAGCCATGGAAAATGGGGAGGAATTTCAAAGCTTCTGACTCCAGTTGTAACAGAAGGTAGCTGAAGCTGGCACTGGTACATACCAGCTGGCAAAATGCACAAGTAGACTGAGATGGTAGAAAAGAATGTGAATGCTAAATTTAAATTGTTTCATTATATTTGACACAGAAGAAATCATAATGATCAGTGATTTTAAGAAAGTGAAGATTTTAAGAAGAAAATTACCTTTATTTTGGTATTCTGAGTAAATGTATGCTGAGGGCAATATTTTCCAGCGACAGTGTTTTGAAACATGGCAGTTTCTCATACAGCTTCAACCTGAGCAGTCTTTGGGTCATCAGAGACATCAGTTAAAAGATCTAAACACCCAAAGCAGGCCTTTCCTGTCAGGTTCTTTTCTTAGGCTGGTCTGCATTAAACTATGCTTCTGTGCATGATCCAGCAATCATGATGTAGGCAAAGAATCTGTTAACTTGGTTTTGTGTTTTACCTGAAGAGAGGTTTTTTCATTCTTTGAAGCAGGGCCTTGAACAGAACATTTTGTTTTATTATCCTGCCAGCCCTGTTGCTGTTGCAGATTTCCTCCTCTCCTTGTTATGTTTATCTTATGAATGGTATTTTTAAATTATTAACCTGCTGATCTGCAGAGTTGATTTGGGGATGCTAAGTGGTGAAGTGAATGGAAAGTCACACATGGCAAAGGCCTTGTTACAGGCTTGCTGTTCTGAAAACTCAAAATCTGAAGAAAACATTATGGCACAGATTAAAGCTTTTTCAAGCTGTACAACAATTAGGAAGTAAATTGCAGGAAATATTAAAGAAAATACTAAAAGGAAAAGGAAAAAGTAGCTTTTAGGCAAAGTTATGACCTTAGAATATCTAATTTCAATAGATTTTAAGTTTGTAACTTTAAATTATTATATTTCCTTTCATGTGAGCAATTCAAGGAACCAATGTTTTCTCCTGAACCTAAATTTTGTATAAGATATTTTGGACTTCTTCATCAGAAAATGCTTAATGAGTACTACAGGATTTTCAAGAATTTTTAGAAGAGCACAAGTCCTGTTCTAAATCAAGTGACAATCAGCTGGACTGAGTCTCAGAGATAATTACAGATTCTTAGTGCAGATTTATAGATGCTTTTCAATTGATATAGCTTTGTCATTCTTCCTTGTGTTAATGCATAGCTCCCATTTGATGTTATGACTTAAAGTTTAAAATCAATTAATAAATTTTAGCTGTAGTGCTGATTTAGATGAGTATTCAGTATTAAAAAATTGATTAATGGTTCTTCTGAAAGGAAAAGGAGAGTGTTCCTGCCAGTGAATAATCTGTAACTACAGGTGAGATATTTATGCCTTTAGGCAACAGAACAGTGACCATATGGAAATTATAATCATTAATCTGTGTTGATTTTTCAGCACACTTGTGTTGAAAAATGTCCAGTGTGCAGCCCTTGGACGAGTGCATTCTGCTAATAGTTCTACACTTAGCTTCTGCTTCATTTACTTTATTGAAATGATAAAATAAATAAGTAGTCATGCTCCTCATTGAACTGTAATGATCAGAAGTAGGGATCTAATGAATTACTGAGGTTAATAAATATCATTTTAATACCTTCCTTTAAACTATACACATTTATGGAGAATAAAAAAAAAAAAGAGCTCAGTGTACTTCTGGTCATAGAAATCTCCATTTCCAAAAGTCTCTGTCTATGAGAGCTGACTATTACCTCTAAAACTCAGTCAATCAGTACATGGCTAAAGTCATCTGTAATACATTTTAGATAAGACTTCCAGGTTTTGGGTAATCTGTGTACCTCAGTAAAACATTGCAAATGCACCCAAAAGATGGAGTAGCTGTGTCAGGTTTTTCAAATTCCAGGAGTAATTTTACAATAATTTTTCATTTTGGTTTTATTGGGTTTGTACACATTCCTAGTTGCTTTGTTTTTCCAGGTATTTCAGGGTGTTGTATGTCTAATAATTTTAGAGGAAAATAATTACAAAGTTTTCATGAGGTAGTAAGTGATTTTTCCTGCTAAACTGATATGAATAACCAATAACCATAATTAGCTCCCATATTTTTACTTCTGCTTGTAATATATAGGAATATTGTGGTAAAAGTTTATTTCCCATCTTCGGATCAAAATCTTTTGAAGGCCACCTAATCATTAAAGTCCTAAGTAAGTAAGGGAGTGTGCATGTTGTAAATTTTTATTATTACAGTTTTTTTAATGCCTTTACATACACTTTTTTCGCACACAGTTGTAAGGGATTTGAAGCCACTAGTATTACTCTTTCTGTTTATGTCGGGTCTTCTAGTTGTAGAATTAGTAAAGGAAAAAAAACAAGGATATCACAGTTCAAAGCTCTTAAATTATGCCATAAAGAAAATTAACATAATGGTCAGAGATGACAGGGGTGAGAAAAGTCACAAGTTCGAAACTGGTCCAGCCCTACCTGGTTTGCTAATATAATTAATTTTTAAAATTTTTTTTTTTTTTTTTGCACTCAGGTTATCTGTTGATGGGCCTTATCGCAATGTTGGTGGTTCTTGAGACTTTCTGTGAACTCCATGAACTCAAAAAGTTTAGAAAGTTGTTTTATGTGAAGAAGGACAAGGAAGAGGACCAAGTGCATATAATGGAACATGACCAGCTCTCCTTCTCTTCCATCTCAGACCAAGCAGCCTCCATGAAGGACGATCAGAAGGCAAATGAGCCTTTTGTGAATTCCCAGTCCCCAACTTCCAATGACAGCTCTCTAAACAATTAATACACGGGTATCCATACCAGTGTTTTGGTGCATTTATGCTACTTACCATAAGAAATAGAAAGCCTCATATTTTTTTCTCAAATTATAAAAGCTGGAAGACTGTGCTACTTTAACAAGGATTTATCACTTCTGACATAGAAAAGACTTCTGGGGAAAAATGTGGGAGCCACCCTGGGAAGAGGGAATAAATGTAAGATGTGGCTGGGAACATAAGGCCATTTTGGTTGAGGGATAAGGATTTAGGTGTACCACATTCAGAGATGCCAGAGAGAAAGGCTTGCACAAGCAACTTTGTTGAACATCTTTAGGAGACTAGGCCTTCACTGACATCCAGCTTATTGAGTTAAATGCCCCATCTTGCAACTGGTTGACAGCAGATTTTGGGATGTGCACTTACAATAGTCACAGTTTTAATCCAATAGCTAGGACCTTAATCTGGAAAACATTTTCAGAGCAATATCTCTAGATCTGATGGAGGGGGGAATATCTAGGTCATCCCTCTAATACCCAGTCACTTGTAGGTGTAAACAATTATTCCAGGAAGGAAAAAATAATACTGCAATCCCTCATTTGCCCATGCCATTTACATCTTAATTTCCTACTTCTTTAAAAGGGCCTCCAATCACCAGAAAAATGTTGTCCTGAAGAAAGTGTGCCTTGGGTCTTCCACGCTGCTTGTTTTTTGTATGAAATACTTTTCTGAGAGATACCAAAAGCAACTCAAAGCTCTGGATGAGGTGACATGGTAGGGAAGGAAGACAGATGCATTTCAGTCTTCTGAAGTGGGCAGGAGTGGGTATTTAGCTGCATGGAATGGAATGAAAACAAGTCAACAGTTGCCACGCGTGACTGGCACAGTCATGTGCTTGTGGCATTCTGCTAAGAGATGGCTGAAACCTGCTCGGCAGAAGGACTCGGTGCTGTTCCTCCCACAGTCCAGCCCAGTGTGTGCTCTGCTGAGCTGGTGGGTGCACGGAGGAACAGAAACAGCATCACCTTGAACAGAGCTCCTGTTTCTTCTTTTGCTTTTCTTACTGGTACTCGCAACACTTTGGAGGAGAAGGGAATGTTTCAGGGCAAAACAATTTTTCAGTTTTTCGTATGGCAAGAAAAAAGGAAAAATGTCACATTTGGTTCGGATGGAACCGAATTTTTTTCCCCTTGGGAAAAGTCACTAAAAAGTCAAGATCTTGCTCAACTTCTGAAGCTGGAACCTCTTTGACTGTAACAGCAGAGGTGTTTTAGTCCAGCTACCAGTCACTGTGCTGAATGCAGGGATCTCAGAGTGAATTTCAGTGAGCATGAGACAAGATTTAAGTGGTTGTAGTACTTTCTCTTCTGGCCTTAAGAATCTTATGATAGGGGAATCCTGATAATGCTTTGCAGTGAACAAAAGATCTGGAGCACAAATAGCCATAATAGGACAGCCTCCCACATAGGAACAGTGTAGAGGAGAGCCTTTTACCTGCAGTGCAAGCATGCCAGATTGCCTGTAATTTGGCTTTTAGTGTTTAGAGCTGAATAATAATTTACTGTAAAGAAAACAAATGCAGCGTGTCTAGATTTAGCGCACGTGGGAAAAATACTTGAAAGTAAATAACCCAAAATATACTGTGTTTGAGCTTAATTATAGCTAGCATCAAACAATTTTTTATATCTTTACTGGAAAAAGTACTTTGTGGTTAAATCAGCTGAAAGTCTTCAATTGAAATTTATATTTGTAGAAAATCAGAGCTAAAGGTTATGGTTGTTTTGAGTTTTATAGATTAGGTGAGAGCATATTGTGTTTGCATGTTCCCAGGAAAGTGGCTATTTTTATACTGCTTAGGTTAACAGAGTTCTATTTATAATGAATGTTAACCAATATATATGTACATATATACATAAATATATTTATATACTGTACATATATCATAAATCACCAGAGTCTAACAGACTTAGGAAAAGCATTTTAGATAATTTTTTCCCCTAGTCTCCTCTTTATACAGTCAATATTTGAAAACTATGGCATTAAAATGACACTGACATAAAATTATGAGTACTGTACTATAAGAAACATTTATACTATTGTTTTTTCCGTGGGACTTTATTGATTGATTTCAGTTCCTTAAAATTCAAAATTTCTTTTAATTTCCGTGTAATATTAAGCTCTAAAGGATATGCACAGATGTTAAATGATATACAAAGTTACTTTTGCAGCGTGTACACAAATGCAAAATGTAGACACGTGAAATGAAAGCACAGAATTCAAAGCAGAAGCGATAAACTAAGCAGTATACTGTGATTGTAGGTTAATATTTGTTATTTTAAAATTAAATAAAAAGTCTGGCTTTTGCCTGCCTGCACTATGAAGTGGGAGTATTTTCTTTAGTGGCATGTGTGCCTTGAAGAAATCCTGTCTGCGTTTGTGCATCCTTTAGTTAGCCTTCTTCAGCTCAGGGAGGCTCTGTAAAGTGTTGTACCTAACCTTGATATTAATTGTGGCTTAGGATTGTTATTCCTTGAAAAAAAGAAAAAAAAAAAAAAAGAAGAGCAATCCGAGGTATGTTTGGTTTTGTTTCAGAGGCTGACTGATTATAGCAAATAAAAAAAGTGACATAGCATTTATCCTGTCCTTATGAACCAACTGCTCCAATTTGAGAAATCTGAAAAACTGGTGAAAATAATGGCCCTCGTTTCATACAGCTTTTACATCTTCACATAAAGCCAGCATGTAAGATGAATTGAAACTGGAATCCAGATCAGAAGGAGAAATATTATCATGCAAGAACTTCAGTATAAAGTGCATCCCTTACCTGGAGGCAAACTGTGAAGCAGGTGCATGTAAACACAGATGGAGAGCATGGCACAGAAAGCAATGGTGCTGAAAAAAGTCACAAGAGAGAGATAGAAATGCAAGCAAATTACTTGTACACATAAAAGAATTGCCTGGATTCTGTCCTCACTCTCCTGTCTTCAATTGTTCCAGGCATATATCCCATTAATAGCTTTATTCCTGTGCTACAGCTGACATTTGCCATCTTCTCGTTGTCTGTCAGTCATTAAATACAAACTTGTTTTATTGTTATTTCAAGGGAAAGGACTGGCAGGATATTCATTGTGTTGGAGGAAAGAAAATGGAAAAACCCGCCGGAGTTTTGATTTTGGAGCTGAGTGACAGCCATGTTGTCCCTTAATGAACATGTTCTCTTTCTAAAGTTTCTTCCTGATGTCCACCAGTGGCACCTTGTGTGGGTGCTGAAGACTTGCCGGAGGTTGAAATGAGTTAGTTTCTAAGTAGATAATTCCAGAGACTGGGGTGGTTTGCAGTTTTAATGTCAGCACTGCAAAACTTCCCTAGCTGGGTGCTTATGTCAGAGGACTTGCATAAGAGCAGCAGCTCTGGAGTGCATTAAATATTTGTCCAGCCCAGTGTTTGGTCTCTGGCAATGGCCAGGAGCAGGATGTGAACTTGTGTAAGGAAGAAGCAAGTGTGTATCAACCATTGCCCAGGATGTTCCAGCTCCCAGCAGTGTGCAGCTCTGGATCCATGACATGTCTAGGAGGAATGGGATGTCAGTGTAGGTGTGGTGTGTGGAAGAGATTCTACACTGATGTGCCTGCTCTCTGCTTTGGTCAGTGAGAGATTGCCCTGCACAGGATCACATGAAGATTTCCCACAAAGCTGTTTCAAGTTAGGTGCTTTGCAGTTAGCAGGTAACTTGTGTGGAATGGGCTCCTGAAAAATGGAAGGAAGGGAAAAAGGGGAATGGGGAAAGCCTTTTATGTGCTGTTACTTGGACAGAGCTGTTCTCTAGGTAGATAGGAACTTGCACAAAACCTGTTTGCTAATATCAAATTTTGAATTTACATGTTACAATTTGTCTTGGAAACAGTTGCCACAAATGTAGTGAGATAAGTTGTTAAAAATACCACTGCCCTAACGTTATTCCATTATTCATTCTTCTAGATTCTGCTTTCTAAGCAAAATAAAGCAAAAAAAATACTGTAATGGGAAGCAGTATTATTCCAAGTGTGCACCATTACAAGAAAATGGGGTTTCTCTTCTCTGCACTATCAGTATTGCAGCATATGTCAAAAAGCTTCTAGATAGCAAAAAAAATTTCTTGTTGCTTGTTTCAAACAGAAACCATATTTTTGAGATTCTGGAGACTGCTTCTGCAAAGCATTAAGTCTTGCTTAATGCAGATTAGGTGTCTGTAATTTTGATGCCTACTGTGTCAGTCTCATTGCTTCCTAAGTTACCATTCTACTTACTTTTTATCACATAGTTCTTGCCACAATTATCTTCAAAGGTCATCATGTTACCACGGAGTGTGAGGACTGCAATCCAGTTACTTTGCTGGTGATGGTGCAGGTTTGCCAGGGTCATTGCCTGAGCTGATAACAAGACGATCTCACTCGTGGCAGTGAGATCATTTGGGGCCAAATGACAGCTTTGGGTAATGAGGAGGGACAGTGTGGCTGGGAGCAGGTGCACGGGCTGACAGCCAATGTCAGGGAGAAATCATCCTGCCAAACTGCTAAGTGACCACACAGTTTTCACTGGGCTTCATTGCCTGTCACTAGGAGTTACAGGAAGGAAGAGCAAGGACATTGCCAAAAGTAATCTGAAATGAAGTTCAGTGGACATTTTTCACCATTTATCTACAGTTATCTGCAGCTCTCTGTTACTTCAGTTGCACCATATATTCTATGAATCAGGATAATGGTTTGGCATTTCCCCAGTGTAGATGGCTCCTGTGGCCCCTGAGGCAAGTTATGCTTGTTATCCTAACAAGCTTTTTCTGTCTTAAGTTTACTTGGTGTTCAGCCCCATGGGCAGAGCATAGGTCAGTGTCACTGCTGAAACTTTCCAAGGGCAAATGTGGCTCAAGGCACTGCCTGGCCTTGGGTCAGCCTTTTGTTTTAGTGCCTAGCCTGTGTGGAAAGATGGTAATGAACTCTCTACCTTGAAAAGAGAGAAACCTATTCTTCTGGGAGGCTCAAAACTCCCCAAATCCATTTGGTGCTGATCCCAGGGGTTTCATAGCCTTGTGTGTATAGTGCATAGGTGCAAGTATCTGGAGGAGCACACAGAACTGTCACTTCTCTATACCTGATTTTTTTTTTTTTTTTGAGACTGATTTACCCCCTTAACCTTCTGAATTTCTCTTCTCCATTCAGGAAGATGGCTCACAGTATTCTCTGACTGTCCTTAAGCTCTCACTAGTACCTAGCTGGGCCATCTCAGGAGGTGGCAAGGTGAGATTCAGAGAGTAGAAAGGGACTTCATCACCTGCCCTAGTGATGGGGACTAGGTGAGGGGACAGGAAAGTCCCACCCCACCCATTAGCTGTAGCTGCAGCCACCACTTTATTTCTAAAACCATTTCCAATGTCTGGCACAAAAGTACTGTATTATTCACTCATCTGTACTGCATGTCAGCCAGTGCTTGTGCTAATGGTAACATAATGACATAAAAACTAATAGCTCATCTAGAAGAAATAAATTGGTTTATTTTTCTTTTTGAGTGTATTACTGCTTTGCTTATGAGCATTAGACTGATTGAATCCTGGCCTGCAATATTATATCTGGACATATTATCCTACAACTGTAAAGCTTCCATCTCAACCCTACGTGGGCAAAAGTTAATCAGCATGTTTGCATAAACAGAAGACAGCAAACTGTAGTGTCAGTTTAACTAGGAATTAGCAAATCCTGCATTTCTGGGCTGGTTTCCTGATTATGGGCAAAGATGTGTTAAATTTGTTTAGCAATTGCCAGCTGTGATTTGAGGCATGCTTTCTGAAGAGAGATGCAAAAAATATCATTGCCCAGCAATGAAGTACAACATCACCTTTGGGATAAAGTCCCTCAAATGTTTAGTAGGCTACTTTTGCAGATTAATGCTATTTGCATGGGATAATGAAACTCTGTTGGAAATTTATTGTGCAAAAATGAAAATCCACACTCCGTTTAACTCAAATTCCTGCTTCATGTTCAGTGGAGAGAGGAATCAATATGAAAGAAGAAAATGACCCTCATTTTGTACCCCCTCTTCTGGGCAGCTTGACCTGCTATTGCTGACCCTGCTGAGAGCTGAGAAAATGCCCTGGTTTTCCTGATCCATGCAGAGTGTGGAGTCAGGCAGTCTGCCCTGGGAAGGTTTGCAAGCAACATCAGCCTCAAGAAGGCGGGGTGGTGCAGGGAGAGCAGCTTCCATGGGGCACAAGAGCAGAGACCACAGCTGCTCTGAGGCCAAAGGTAATAACAAAGGTGGCCAGTGCAGGGGGGCCATGGTGGGATGTGCAGGGTCAGGGGCAGTCAGCCTGCTCCAGCCCAGTGCCCAAGGCAGTGTCAAGGGAGGAGGGAATAATTTGACAGCAGGATTATCAAAGAGGTGGTGTCACTAGGACAAAACTAGTCAATCTGTAACAAGTAGGAAGTGTGGAGGGAGAAGATGAATTTCTGTCTTTTAAAGGCAGAAAGGACCCTTTTGATGCTCTTCTGTGGCCTCTTACAGCAGCCAAGACACATCTGCAGTGTTAGAGCAGATAGGATTTCCAGGTCTGACAGAAACAGTCCCAGCTCTCATCCTCTGTCCCTGATGCTAATTACCTTCCCTGTTAAAAAATTCCTGTCTTCTTTGGCTAACTGCACAATTTCTATTTAATTGTTCCAAAACCAGCCTTGCAATAGGACTTTGTTACGTGCTTGTCTGCTAAGTGACAGACCCCATTATATTAGCTACCAGCTTGCCCTGAAAAGATGAGCATCCTTCAATGTCCTCTTTAGTAGGTGAAGCAGGCCATGCTCCTCTGAGTGCTGAACATCTTGTCAAAAGCTCAGCTCATTCCCAGTCCAGTTTTTCAACATGCATTTTTCAGCACACCAGTGAAACCACAGTGCCACACACCTGCCAGTACCCAGGGTGGTAGCTCTGCAGAGGGGCTGTGCTGTGGCCAGGGAGTAGAAAAGGGAGATGGCATTAACCACCATGCCCCATCCTCCATGCTTTCCCTCTTTTTGGGGACCCCCAAGTTTCCCTTCATCCCTCTCCCCACCCATGGAGCACACCTGATACTTGTCCCCACCCCTACTAACCTGGGGGAGATGCATGGAGAATCTGTGGCAGCATCTCTGCCCTAAATGCTCCTAAGTGTCTGACACAGAGACATTGATTTTAAACACAGTCTACTGCACCCTACAAGAGCCAGGAGCTTTGTAATTGCCTCCTAGTCCGTCTGCCCAGCCTGCTGTGCAGAAGCTGTTTGCCTCTTGTGCAGACCCTTGGGATGCAAGAGCTTGTCAGAGCTCAGAAGAAACGTGTGCAGACCTGCCAGAAGGGTCAACTGCACATTTACTTCAGGCAATCTCAGAGCACTTCATTTTGGGCAATGGGACTATCTCATCAATCCTCCTGCCCTCCTGGCTGTGCCTCAGGCATCAACAAGGTGCTGAGAACAAATATAAGTGTATAAATGACCTTTGGCCAGGAGTGAAGCCCCTTGCAGGGAGGGCATTGCACAGAGTGGGAAGATGTATTTTTATTAACTTCAGGGTACAGGTCAAAAAAAAAATCTTACATGCACTGGAGCTGCTCCAGGGCTGTAGCATCCCCCGGTGATAGACAGTGCCCCTGTGATGTTCTTGGGGACGCTCGTACTGTGACTCCCTTGGTGAGCTCTAGTTGTTGTTAAAATGCAACTGAGGCTGCAATTTCCTATTCAAGATGAGGCAAGAGACTTAACTCCTTGGTGCTGAGGTAAGGCTATGTCCTGAGTCAGGCAGTGAGGTCCCTAAACAATCCAAGCAATCCAATCCCCTCTAAATAATCCAAAACCTTGTATCTGCCAAGCTACTGATAATTTTGATGATGCAAGTATTGCTACCTCATCTTCTCACAAAGGAGGCTAATAAGAGTTGCAGGTTTTGATTTGCAAGTCATATATAGAAACATAAATAAATCTCAACATGAAAATAGCTTTTTTGAGAAGTTGTAGTCCTGAATGCCCTTAGATGTGAGCTTGGTGACTAAACAGAATAACGTAATGATTGGTACAAGGACAGCAGACTGACCCTGAAAGCTTGGACAAAAATAGATCCCCTGGGCAAATGGTTACCCAGGACTTTCTTTCCCAGCTGCAAAATGTAAGCCTGGATGGAACTTCCAGAGCTGGTAGTTGGAGCAGAGAAGCAGGGATGAATGAAAAGCATACAACCCTGGTTCAGCAAGACCCCCAATAAGATAATTTCATTGAATTCCAAGAAACAAGATGATGTGTTTGCACCAAACTGATCTAGCAGACAGCTAAGAGAACAATTTGCTTCTGCTGTATTTCTTCCTTTATGCCACTGTCACTCTTTGCACCATCCTGTAATGTAGAAAGTGTCACCCTTCTTGAATGCAATACAGGCTTGGTTAAAAATGTTTTCAGAGCTGTTACATCAGCAGCACCACAGTGTGCTAATGCTGTTGTGTTGGCAGCTCCATGAGGCATTCCCTGAGGTCATGTGGTCAGTCTGGCAATTTTAATTGCATCTCATCGTTTAACCTCACCTCTTGTTAGACGTGAGATATAAAATCAGTAGAAAACCTATGTGTCAAGTATTGCAAGGAGTTAGCACTTCAATTTCAGCCTGTATTTGTGCACTTCTCTCCCCAGTTTATCTTGTTTAATGATTTTATAAATCCTTCTGCTTGGTAGACCCTGGCTCTATTACACTTCAAAAATGCAACCAGATTTGGCAATGCAACAAATACAACCTTTGTATTTGTGCTGCTATTTTACCAGAGATTAAAGCATTGACACAAACAGTTTATCCCAGAATCAGAAGCATGTATGAGGCATGGAGCTTCTCCCTCAATCTCAAGAGTCCAAATTCATCTCTGTAATGACGAAGTGGTCTCTAAAGGACTATGAGGAAGCAAGAACAGGCAGTGAGATCAGAGGTGATTTTCAGTTCCTGTCTTGCTTGGATTCAATTCATATTCTTGCCCTGATGCAGCAGCCACAGTGCACATTCCCATGGAATTTAGCAAACTTTACATAAATTTGTCCTATTTTGCATTGCAACTTCAAGGCTGTGCACAAATCAGAACATTAACTTATATTCTTCTGTGTGGTATTGTTTAGCCTCAAACCCAGCTAAGTGGATTACAGGAAGTTAATTGTGGCAATTCAATTTGAGGAACAAATTCAAAACAAACAGAGGCTTGGGCTTCATACCAGCTGCAGGTATGCATTTAAAATACAGCAGAAAATATGTTTTTAACAGGTTTAAGTCTTACTCAGTTATCAGTCCTCTGAGAGATGCTGCTGTGAAATGGTTTAGGCTAAGCACATCCAGCATGTTTAATGGCTGCCAAGACTGGTTCTGAAGGAGATTTTCACTAAATAGCGCTCCTGCTGAGGGAAGAAGACTTCATGCTCATTTAGATTATAGACTAGCAGCTGGGAAATATTCCTGGGTTAAAAATATGCACTTTAAATAACAGCTCTGTTGGTTATGTGTAAATGGTTTGTACCTTTTCAGGTATTTATATGCAACGTTTTCAATTTATTGTCACTTAATAGGATTTAGTTCTCTTGTTCTAATAAAACAAGAAAACCTGGATGAGTGTTCAGCTTGGGAAGGGCACAGACTGAAAGCTGTACTTTAAAAATAGTCATGGTTTCTGTTGGCAAATTTTCCCCAAAATGAGAGGATCTCTCCCAACCCAGATCTACTGATGTGCAAAAATCTTTGCAGGACTGGACTCGGTTCAGATCAGAGGAAAAAGCCCCTCAGTTGCAAGGACATCTCAATTGCAAATGGCAGTGCCTTTTTTTATCATATTCTTTTTCAGTTTCATGCTCTGCCAGCTGCCAGACATGAAAGTCTTCCCCCATTTTATCTAATGCCACTTAAAATTTCATGGAAAAGAGCAGGGAAAATTGCTTGTTGCATCACTCTGAGACCGGTGGGGGATGCAAATTGGTGCACTGCTAAAAAGTTGTCCCTGTGCCACTGAGGCATCCACACACCTGGACCAACATCCTGGTGCTGGCTGAAAGAGCTGTAGTACCCTAAAGAAAGTTCAAACAAACCTAAAATGAACAGCATCAAGCACAGAAGAGAAAATCTGTCCTGGCACCAGGGGATAACCAGGAACCTGGCCTAGCATGAGATTCAGCAGCCAAATCTTGTGTCACAAACAAATGGAACTAAGTCTCCTTTCGACTGGAATTCTGAATATCACTAAAGCAATTGAAACCCCATCTATTACACCATTATTTCCAGAACTATCCCGGTGTTCACACAATCTCTTCTCCAAATTAATCCAAGGTTATCTTGTAACAGTCAAATACCTTCTCCCAGCATCCCTGTTCAAAGGCTGGTCTGGCACTTTATTTCTGAAAGTTAAATATATTCTTCTTTCCAAGCCAAACTCTTTCAGGGTCAGTGTACAGCTGCTTAATCTTGTAGCAGCTTTTATCTAAATGGAAATAATTCCTCTCTCTTCCTGTATTTATTGCTCAAATGTAATCCAACCTTCTCTCAGTCTTCTGTTAACACAGCTACACAAGACAGGCTATTTGATCTACCCTTCAAAAACAGAGGGATTCAACTCATGAACAGCCCTTTTCCCGTTTGTCTGTTTAAAATCCTCTTTTTGAAAGGCAGCTGATGAGAAGTGCACACTGACAGCTCAATGAGGCTGTTGTGGTGACTTAGCCAGTGCCAGGACCTTCCATGACACCGTGGAAAACTTCTCATGTGACCCTTCCTGGATCCACTATCACATCTTTCCTGGCTGTGGCACTTAGCCTAAGCAGCAGTGTAGGGTTTTGCAGTGTAACCAGATCCTCCTCCTCCTCACCATTGCCTGAAAATATCTCAGCACAAGGCAACACACCTTCTTCTTTGTTACCAGGTGAATTATGCCACACTTTTTTCTCATCACATTCCATAGCTCCAGGAGTAGTAATTCATCCTAATTCATCCTAATAGATGACAGAATCCAATCATCTGTTATAAATACAGCCATTGTTTTGCACCATAGGCATGAAGGGAGATGGGCTAATTTGTGATTTGAGATACCTATGTGGGCTGATAACACCCCTACCAATTGATCTTTTTATACAGTCCTGTTTGCCCAAGTCCTCAAGTTGTTAGTAATTCTTGAAGTACATCCCAACTTTGCAGACAAACTCTTGTGAGTAATGGTACGAAACTCTTCTGTAGAGACAAGGCCAACCTATCTGTTTTCTTCACAGCACTTCCCACCTGTATGTATTTGTATGTAACAGCCAGATATTTCCATGATCACGTATTCTTTTCAGTGAGCATGGTTTTGTTATCTTCCAGCTTTACCCCTGCTCATTGATAAAATGTCACAAAGGAGATGAAAATTACTTGCCATGTGTGCTTGAAAGAAAAAAGGAAGTGTCTTGCGTCTTATGGATGCCAAAACAGTGTCTGGACATGTGAAATACAAGACCTAAAATGGTTTAATCTCTTGGGTTTTTCTGCTGGCTATTCTTCCCTTCCTCCCAGTAAGGGGTGGTCACAGAGAGCCCAGATCTGCCGCTGCTTAAGTGAGCACTGCCTTTTGTTTGCGCAATTTCCAGCAGGCCCCCAAGTGCTCAAGAGTTAAATGAGATTCTCTGCACGTGAGAAGTGGGGAGAAGCCTGTCTCACCTTCCCTGGCCTGTGAGGAGGAATGCTGGCCAGGGCCAGGGCCTGGGCTGGCCAGTGCCTCCCCTTGCTTGGCCGGCGGGATCGCAGATGGTCCGGAAATCAAACCTCCTTCCAGGCCTCTCTTCTCCCTGCCATGGTCATTAGTGAAGGTGCTTATGCCACTTTTCTCAGAAAGGTCAAACATATGCTGGCTAGCAGCTCTCACCAATCCGTTTTTCCCCAGTAATGCAGAGTTGCCATTTGTGGCCTTTCCTAGTCTGCGGGCTCACTGCAGAATTTGCTTCCCACAGAAGACGGCTGCAGCTCCACATTCATGCTGCTTTAATAATTTCCTCCTTGGGGTGAGGGCTTGTTTGTTTGTTTGTTTGTTTGTTTGTTTAATCATCTCCTGCTCTGTTGTGCTGAGCTCTTTCTCAGTGCCTCACACTCCCCCACTCCGTTGCAGTGCCTGCTGTTATTCTTGGCACAGGAATCAATGCTAACTGGTACATAATCAGCCTGTGTTTCACCAACCAACATTTGTTCCACTGTCAGCTTTCATTTCAGCTTCTGCTCTCATGCCAGTTACTGCTCTGCTCTTTGGTGTGGAGCTCTGATTGCTCTGTGGGGTGCTCTACACCACTCTTTGGGCCTCTTCTCATCAAGTTCTTGTCTGTACCATGGAAGCCCAGTGTCCCAGAACTCTCACTTCTTTCTAGTCTGTATATTTGGCCCACTTCTACTCTACCTGCATGGGCCGTCCTCTTGTATTTGCAGGTTCATGTGATCCTGTGCAATTCTGCACAGAATGTTTCTTAATTTTAAGCCTAATACGGTAAAATACTAAATAAATGGCTCTTGAGAGGCACACGTGGATTATAAGATGAGTCTTTGGGTGTTTTGGTATAGATCTACTTTATTACATTTTCTCTGTGATAATGAAAATGCTAAAAACCTATTTTACTTCACCCCCACTTTTCTAATTTTGTGTTTTGTTGATCACTGGATGCATGTGTTGTGCTGAACCAATAGAAATGTAGCTACCTAGGCATTTATCTATATATATGTGTATATATATATATATTTATCTATATATTGCCCAAGCTGTGTGGGACTAGATTGTGCAAATCAGACTTTGATTTTTCTAAGTAAGAGGCTGCAATAAAAATAAAGGAAATTGGTGTACACAGGAGAGGGCCATGGTGTTTGGGCTGGTAAGGAAGGGCACAGGGACCAGGACATTAGATCTGTGGTTGATGAAGCAGGAGAAATGGAATAATGCAGACAGAACAGCTGGGCTTGTGCATCACCTGTTCTAGACTCCAGGAGTCTTTCTTCTCCAGCATCACTGAGCTGGTAAGTTCCTGGCAAACTGGAAGGAGGACACAGCATTTGATCACCCAGAGTGCGAGAAAGATCTGCTGGGAAGAGCTGAGCAGCCAGGAAGGGCACTCACACTAAAGAGCCAGAATATAAAGGGAAGCTGAATATATATTTTTTTTAAAGTTTCCTCAATTTAAGAAGCAATGAAGCAAAACACCAATAATCAAGTAAAATGAATCACAATTCTTTGCTTTTATGAATAAGGAAGAGATAGAAGAGTGACCAGGGGATAAAATATCCTGATAAAGATGCGGCAGTTCATTTTAAAATAATTAAAGATGACAGCCTGGATCCCAAGATAAGGAAAATGATGATACAAAAAGGAATCATCAGCTCAGTTAGAGCCTGGCAGCTCTTTTGTGTGGCCTGATGTGTTTTCAAAACTAGACAATACTGTCTGTTGGGCAAATACCAACAGAGAGTAAACAAAGCTGTATTTTTTTTTCAACAGATAAAGCAGATATTACCTCAAAGGGTGAGTTAATATTCCTCAGTAGACCAGATCCTGCCCCCAAATCATATTCAATGCTATCTTTAAGATGTTATAATTTTCTTTTAGCTGAACATATTTGATAACTTTGCTGCATTAACATGAATGTACAGGCACAGAGTGATCTGTGGAGCTCCTTAAAGGAACAAAGTGTGTCCTCTGGGATTCAGGCAGCTCCACCTCTAAGTGGCCTCATTGAAGCCAGGCAGCTGATGTAGGTGATGGCAATCAGTGGCTGGGTGGGGAGAGGCTGGTTTGAAGGGCAAGAGTTTCTCCTCTGTGGAGAGATTAAAAGGAATATCATGAAAATGTAAGGGAAACAATCCAGTGAAACAATTCCTGACAGCCTTAGCTGTGGAGTGGGGGCTTGCAGCAGGGAGTGATGGGGGCTCTTGTCAGTGCTGGCAGGGGCAGGGGGTGTGAGCAGCCTTGCAGGCAGACTATCCAGGTCACTGCATCCATGAATGTTCAATGGCTCTGGCCTCACTCCTGGAAAAAGGTAAGACCCAAATGTGCATCTCTTGCTCACTTGTACCTTCCTCCAGTTCAGGGTCAGAGCTGTGGAGCATCCTGGCCTGATCCAGGGGGGCCAGGGCTGGTTGCAGCTGGTGCCTGGGGTGGGTGCAGCTGTGAAGGACTGAGGGTGATGCTGGGGAGGGAGGAGCTGAGACTAGAAAGGAATCAGAGGACTGTGCTGGAAGCAAGTGTAAGGTAGAAGATCAATTTTCTTTTTAGATTCTCACAAGTGCTGTTTGGAGACCTAGACAAAAAGGCTGAACTGCCCTGGGACTAAAGCATGAGTTTCCTATCTGAGGGAAATAGCAAGGCAAGGATAAAGCCCTTGTTTTGAGAATAGCCAAATATATTCCTTTGATCTGGCTGGGTTTAAACCTCATTCATATGTTTATTAGCTCCCTCTTATCTGAGCCATATGTCTTCTTGCAGCTGCATTTCCCTTATCACACAGCAGTGGAAAAGACTCAAAATGCCTAAAAAGCGTCTCTCTTTCAAATGCTTCATAAAATCCCAGCTGTCACCCATATCACTGTCATAAGTGATCCCTCATCAGTGTCTCTGACTGCCTTAATTCCTCCTTGCTTTCCCCTTGACTGCCCATTCCTTTCTTCTCCCAGTCTTCCCTTCACCCCTGTCACCATTCTCCTCTGACCACCTCCTGCTGAATCACTCCCTTCCGGGGAGTCCTTGGGCTCTTCTTTCCTCTGTCCCTGCCCAATTCACAAAAAAAAAAAAAAAAAAAAAAAAAAAAAAAAAAAAAAAAAAAAAAAAAAAAAAAAATCCCAAAAAATTCCCATCCAAAAAACCAAAAACCAACAAAACCCCCCCACTATTTAAAAAAAACCTGTTTAAAACCTATTGGGATGCAAAAGTACCTCCATGGTAAGTCTCTGGTACTGTTACCAACCCAGCTGCTCCAGACACTTCCCAGGAGAAGAAATCTTCCCATTGTGATGCCAAGTGAATACCAAAGAGCTGACTGCCATGGGGTGTCAGGCATTAGGGTTAATTGCTCATGAAGTTCCAAAAAGTGAAGCAACCTTCAGCAAAATGTGGGGTGTCAGAGGCTGGAAGTCTGATACGTGTCTGCTATGCTTATTTGTGAGAGATTTTTGCATGGGACATCCCCCTGTGGGAAGGTGGAAGTATATATTGCCCTAAAGCACACCTGTAATGATATGACCTCTGTCCAATCTCCTCCTAAGGCCAGCACTTGGCTGTGTTTAGGCTGAGTGAAATTTCACACAGAAAATGTCTTTCCCACATGCAACGTTTCAGGTGCATTTCCTGCTTGGTGCTAACCTGTAGGACATGGGAGAGCAGGATGCTTGTGCTGAGCCTGTGGGAAGAAGATGATCCCCTAGGGCTGAGGCACTGCAGTGTACACAGGAGCTGGACAGCCAGGTTCAGTCTGGGCTGGTATGAAAACCTCACCCACACAGTGGCTTATGGAGCACATGGACATGTCCTGAGGCTCTGCTTGACCCCCCAGAAGAGAGGGAGGACCTATAGCTGTGGAGGGGACACAGCACCTGAGCACCCCAGGAAGCAGGAGCTGAGGACAGGACCCCTCTCTTCTTTCCTGCATACATTGCATGTCTCTTGGCCCAAGGTGCTTGTCACAAACACCCTTCTGACTGAGGGTGTCCTCTCAAGGCAAAGCACCAAGCCCAGGTCCTAGACCTGCTCCTGGAGGACAACACAGGGCACAATGCAAAAGCCAACATGGAATAGGGGCTTGAGCCTTTTTGAAGGTACCCTGCAGGGAAGTAGTTTGGGCACCTGCATTTGCAATCACAGACCTCCACGTGCCTGTAGACCTTCTTGGTGTGTTTTCCTTTAGGGAGGTTCATGCTGTGCCCGCATCTCACACAGCCCCAGCTGAGGGAGCTGTGGCCTGCAGGAAGCCGTCATGTTGGCAGGGCTCTTCTCTGCCCACAAGGCGAGGATATCCCACTGGCATCCCACACCAAGCAATGTGGCAGAGGAGTCAGAGGGCTTTAGTTTTGTGTTGTTTGGGTTTTTTTATTGTTGTGCCAAGCTTTAGTGATGGAATTGCCTGAGACATGCAAAATTACAGCTTTTGTATGACTAGATTGGGAAAAACCACCCTGCATGGCTGCAGCCAGCCAGAGCTCTTGCTTCTGAGTTTATCCTTAGCTGACCGTCAGCTACAAACACATCTATTTTATCGGGGTTTTCTCCCACTAGAGGATTCTTTTCTCTCCCTAACTTTCTTTGTGAGGTGATTAGCAAAGTCATGGACTGGCTTGAAAGAGACTGCACCCCCAGGATTTTTCTGTGCTGCTAAAGTTTCATTTCTGCTCTGCTGACCAGGGAAGATACTTGACAGGGCATGAAGGAGGAAGAAGACAAGGGCACACATACAAGACAGACTGACACAAGCTCCCATGTACTCCTTTACTGAAGCAGCTCCAGAAACTGCCCAGCTTTGCCAAGTCCCTCTACCTTCCCTGAGCAGTGTATTAAAGAAGGAAACAAGTGGGACAGGGCAAAGGCAGACCACCAAGGTGTGGCTGGAGCACAGACATCATTCTCATGGCCATGCCAAGCCAAGGGCTGCTACAAAGGACAGCATGGCAGGAGACTGTATACAGGCTTGGAGCAGTGTTCTGCATCAACAGAGCTACTTCTAAACACTTTTTCTTGTGCTGACTCTTCATTAAAACAAAAATAAATAACAAAGTTGAGTTGGTTAGGAAGAATGCTTAGGACCTTGACGTTAAGGTGGTGTTTGTTCCATCCTCCAAACCCGTCCAGGCTGACATTTGAGTTCACCCTCTTGCCCCCTCTGACAAGGGAAGGAATCCAGATGCACAGAGCATGGCTACAACAGCAGGTTTATTGTCCTGCTCCAGGCTGTGTTGAGATGTTTCTGCGTGGATGTTTGACAAGTAATCCACAGAGCCCAAATCACATGGGTTGTTTCACCTAGCAATCCCTTTTAACACCTTCCCTTTCCCAAATAACCAACCTGCCTCTGTTTAATTTTCACCTACAGGGCTCAGTTTTGTTGATTTGACCTCAGTGACTGCCAATAAATCAGCACCTCCCTAGCTCTTGGGGTTTCACCTAAAGGGAGTTTCCAATGCTCCTGTTTCACTTGCTGAAATGCCTGGTAGTTTTTTCCAGTTCTTGTTGGGTTACTGAATCCCAGTTGTGGCTGGCTAGTTGTTTTCTCTCTTCTGTGCAATATTTGGTGCTTGTCTACACTGTTCTCCTGTTACTTCAGCCTAAGTTCTGGTCACTTGTGCAAAAACTTTAACAGCTGATACTTCCTTCTAAAGACTGAAGAGTATAAAGCCTTTATGACTGTATTTAAGTTTTTATCTTTCAAAAAATGGTGGTTCCAATTCTCTATTCTACCAAAACACTAAGGCTGAGTGAAAGGGAAAAAGGAAAAATACTGAATCCTCTGAACTCTGTGTGTAGAATGCCAGTGTCTCCCAAGCTGTTCAGCTGGCTTTAACAGTACACCCAGATTCAAGGTTTCACGCATTTGCAAATTTTTTTAGTTAAAAGATAGTGCCTTCAAACCCAGACCAGACTTCATAATAAATATCTGGTGTTCACTGGAAGAAGTAATGCTTTTTCAGACACTGTCAGCTCTAAGCTTTCATCAACTCAGTAGCTGGGCAATTTGCTTTTTATACTCTCTGTGGCCTCCCTTGCTCTCTGTGCTCTGTGTTTGCTGTGGGACCCATTGAACATCACTTGACAGAGAGATGGCCAGGGCTCTTGGGCAGAAGAATCCATGGCTTTGATTGTTGGTCTAGAAGACAGCAAAAGAGAAACCACTCTCTCTGGACTTTCTGCTCATGTCTGCAGCAGCCTGGGATGCTGATTTACTTTCTGATGTGTTTGGGAACAAGCGCTGCACAAAGATTTGTTTGGCAGAGTGGGTGAGGTCCTGTGGGAGCAGATGGTGGAGCAGGAGTTTTGAAAGCTGAGTTTACAAGCTGAGGGAAGCAGGAGAGGAGAAGAGCAACACAGGATGGGACACCAAGGGAGGAAAGACCAGAAATAGGGACCATGCCAAAAGGGACCACAAGGATGTAAGACACAGAGAGAAGGGGCAATAATTTGAACTTTTATAGATCACATGGACAGAAAGATTTAATGCTCTACAATTTACTGCTGCCAGTGACAGCTTCTGGAAGAAAAGTGCATTGTTGGTTTTCTGCATAGGAAGATGCAGTTTTGAGGGTCAAACCTTGCAAAACCCATGTTCTAAGCCTCTGTGAGAGGGAGCTGTCTGGCAATTAAATGCTGACATCAGGCAAAACTGCCTTCAGGCATTGAGCTCCCACCTGAATCTCTGCTTGGACACTGTGACAGCTCTTGGGAACTGACAAAGAGTGGCCTCATTTCAGAATTACCGTGTATAATCACCTAGCAAGTGTGGTGTAGTTGCTTCTAAAAGCCACAAACAGAACCAGAAATCAAAAGTTTTGCCTGAGTACATGAACCATGAGCAGTGAACATGCACCACCACCTGGGTCCTTCCCTGTGTGACACAGCCTGCTTGAGTCTCCTTCTCCCACAGCATGAGCTGCACTCAGCTGGTTGTGCAGAAACCAAAACCCCTCATTTTGCTGTGCGGACAAATCCTGGAATTTATTCCCCCTATTTTCTGATTTAAGGCTTACAAAGGCACCCAACACCCCAACACACCACTACTAAATAGCCAGGAACTGGGCTTCAGAGCCAGAGGTGTTGCCTAGGTGAGGTGGCACTGAGGTGTGAGCGGGCTGGTGCTCCCTAGCACAGCGCAAATACTGCAATCCTTTGTGGCTCTCACTGCTGGTTCACCTACAATACCTGAGCTAGTCCAAGTGTCTCCATGCCCACAGCACATCTGCTGTCACAGAACTCTCTCATTATCATGTGTTACAAGTTTGTGTAATGTTAGTGTTCTGTAAGGAGAAATCTCACCCAGCTGATGCTGACCATGCCATGAATGGATGCTCTGACATTTCAATTTTTCTTTATTTTCCACCTAGAAAGGAGGAGAAAGCAAAAGTCCCTTGACACCAGATTTCTGCAGCAGTAAATGTACACCCAGCCATTATTGTCAGTGTGCAGAAAAACACAAAAGAAGCAACAGATTTCCTTTCATGAAAAAAAAAATCAGAAATAGTGTGGTCGGACAAAACAATGAAGGTGAGATTAAACACTGAATAGCTGTATCAAGCAAGATCCTACTTTGTTCAGTGTACAAATGGGTCCCACGGGAAAAGCAAAACAAAAGCAAGTGGAAACCTGTAATTCAATACACCGTTTGAAAAAAATTACCTCAGCTGTAGTGTTTCCTAGCATCCAGATAGTTCAACCAATATTACAAACCATTAATGTCATAGGCTATGTTTTATTTTGCTCATAATCCAAGAAAAGGAAAGGAGAAAAGATATTTGTTGCAGGTGTGCTCAGTAGAAATTCTCTACGAGGGTAAATGGCTGATATGCCAGGAGATGTCAGACTTTAATTTATAACACTCCCCTAGAGCTGTAGGGCTGGATAATGCCTGCACTGCCAATGCCATGCAGTGTGCTGCACATTTGGCACAATGGGTGAAAGAAAGATTGTATGGAAAAGTGATGCAGCTGAAGCAACAGCTAAACAGCATTTTGAAACTCCTGTCAGTGTGGGAGATCACAGGGTTTGAGGGACAGGACTGGGTCAGCAGAAGGGCATGGGGAAGAGGCATGGAGAGGTTCCATGTGGGTCTGGTTTGTCTGTTCATCCTTTGCCTGCTCTGCACAATCAGCATCACACAAGGCACTCTCTCACACAACAGATTATTCTCTGCTACCTTCAATCTGGGTGGGACTGCTAATGGAATGGAGTTCTTTCTCCTGGCTTGGTGACTGAGCAGAAAAGGAAAAGAAAGAAATACTTGAATCTGAAAGGAAAAGTTCAGCTTTGTGAGTTCTTGACAAGACAGTTTGGTATGAAAACTAATCCTGTTGAGAGGAGAAACTTTTAATCACCTCTTTCTTTATTAAATATTAACAACAGATTAGTACAATTATAAATTTGATATTTTAAAATTAATTAAAGGAATTTGAAAGCATACACAATTCAAAGAAACCGTTTCTGATTAAACCGTTTCTGATTTTAAAAATGATCTTTCAGTGTGTTCAAAACTAACCACCTAATTTGACCAAAACTCATTGATGAAGCTCTCCTGAGGCATCTTTGAACACAGGAAGGGCTATGTGAGGTATCCAATAGCAGTGGCCAGCTTCATTCCTGGCCCACCTGACTAAAAAAATGAGTATGAGTGCCTCTTCTCTGGATACAACACTTCTTTTTCGTCCTTTGCAGAAAGACCAAGCAAGGACATTAACTGAGCATGGCCACACTCTTGAGGGAGGGTGTTGTCACCAGTCTCATGTCTTCTCCCAGCTCTCCATGGCACCAGTGTTAGCAGGTATCACCCAAGTCTTACCTGATCTCTTTCAACACTTTGCTGATCCCTGCTCTTGTCCTCAAAAGGTGACACCTGCAGAGGATAGAGGTTTGGTTCTGCATCTTCCCTGAGTGCTTTCATCCTCCAGCAGGTCCTCAGTACCAGTCTGGGACCAGTGCCTTCGTACCCTGACTTCTCTCAATTACTTGAGCATAAATGATGCCACAACTTGCTTTCCAGGTACCTGGTTTTACTTACTTATGAATAAAATAGTTGTGCTGTCCTCATCACTGTGGAGGGAAGGTGTGTATTCGCCTTCACTTGGCCCAAGTGTTGTACACATTTTCTTACATAAGGGATTTTTTTTCTTCAAGTAATTGATAGGCTGAAGTTTTCAGGTGCTCTTATCCTATTGACCTTCACCAGACACATAAGTTACCTTTTAGTTTGAACATTGGAAGGATGATTCTTGTCAAAATGTTGCTGGACTGCTCACTGACTGCCCAGGCCACTGTCCTGGTTTCACTTTCAGAGGCCCTCTGTCTCTCCAGTGCTTGGGCCATGTACCTCAGTGCTCTTCTTCAGTTTTAGCATGGATTTTGCATTCTGTTTGACCTGCCAGCAGGTGTTTCCATCCTCTAGTAGCAGCTAAGACACTCTTCTTCTCAGGCTCACACACAAGCCCCACCTCCCACATCTGTTTCTCACAGGCAGACTGAGCAACCACCTTAATTTTCTTTTTCCAGAAGAGCATGGCTCAAAGTCTATGGGATATGGAAGTAACTTGGAGATCAGTGGAAGTCATATATTATCTCTACTTGTTTTCTGTGCTACTTAATATTCATAGATGATTTGCATCTACCTAATAAGCATGAAAAAGTTCTACTGGGGAAAAAAAGGAGATCAAAACATGCAGCTGATGTAAAAGTCTGGAAATAAATAGTCAGAAACTGGGCTCATGTGTTTATGGTGTATAAAAGTGGCATGTGAAAATAGGATTTATAAATCCCATTAGCTCTTGAGAAGTAGGCCTTCTGGGATTGCACTTTCCATTGCAAATTTCATTTTTTTATGTCTACATATCACAAAAAGATATTTTCAGTTGCCTCAAGTGAGAAAGCAGCCTTGGGTTCAGAAGCTGCAGACCACTTGCGGTTTTTCAGAAGTCTACATTATCTGTTGCGTGTCTAATGAAGATTTGGAATAAAAAACTCTGACAATTTGATCTATGTAATATGTGGAAACTCTTTCACAAACCCCCGTTGCACTGATATTTGAAAAAAAAAAAAAGCCATAACACTCTGGGATATCATTTTTAGTTTGCCATAAATCTGGATCAATTAATCTGTTGGGATTTTTTTTTCCTTTAATTTGACACTGTCAAAATTAAAAGGAAAAAGGGGGGCCTTGGCTGAGCCACCAGCTGGTGAGAGGCAGAAGAGATCAGCACTTTGCCCAGGTGTGATGCTATCTGCTGTAATCACAGACAGACAGGAGGAGGAGGATGGTGTGTGCCTGGTTCAGTGATGGGACTTCCTGCAGGGTGCCTGCAACCCTGCCCAAATCAAGGGAAGGATGGAGATAAGCAGCTCCTTTGTGTGCAGAAAGGATCTGCATTGTCCCAGGGAATTTCAGGTCACATACCATCGGGCTGCTCCTGCCTACGGCAATACACCTGTCTAATCTCTAAATGTTGCTTTTCCAAACAAGGTGTTGCCACTGGCTCAGGATTATTCTGTGTCTGCTAGACAGAATTATCTCTAAAAACATGTTTCTACTTTAAAAATTAATTTCTACAGATGCCTACGAGCAAAGCATGATCACACTATGGTTTCGTGGAAGAGGACAATGCCATTCTGGAAGAGAACAAGAAGAGCACAGGGGTAACACTCAAAAGGCAAATGTGCTACAGGAAACTGAGTGAGGGGGGATTATGTCACAAAACCCCCCATATTAATAAGTATTTTTTAAATAATTCCTTTGATACTTAAATATTGTGGTTTAGAATGGTTATGCCTACAAGCACTTATTTACCATATTGATATCCCTATTAACACACATATATTACATATCTGTATAAATATATATGGCATTGTTATTTTTTTACTTTCTATTTTTACTATAGTTTACCTATTTAGAATCTAAAGACATTTGCATAATAGAAGCATGAACAGAGTATTTAGTCAAGATACTATACTGGTTGTTACAGTTATGGACCTGTTTAATATTCTGTAAATAATATTTAATTTTTAAAAAATGATAACAACAGTCCATGATCAATGAATATTAAAGACAAAGAGAGGGACTGAAATCTGATTAATTAATGAATTTGTATTTTTTCTCCTGAGGGAAGGGGAATAACACAGTACTCTGCTCTGATGTGCATTATAGCACTCTTCAAATACCAATTTGTGACAGTAAAGAAACTACCTGGTCCTGGACCAGAGGATCTATAAGCAGAGAAATATCACATGAGCAGAAATCTCTTTCTGTACAGGTGAATAATACCACCACTGCAGGAATAAAACAACCTGCTCTAGAGCTAATACTCTTTTGTACTATGCTTTGCTCAAAAGAGTTTAAGAAAAATTTTAAATGGTGGGAAAAAGATATAAAATTTAATCTATTTGCTTATTGCAGTTGAAGGTTAAGAAGTAACTTGATCATGGTCCATAGGTATGTGAAAAAGAAAGGGATTTGAATACTTATGGAGAAAAGCTCACACAAAAAAAAGAAATCTTCAGTGGTTTAGTATTAAACTGTCACATCTCTATTTCCTGACAAATGGAAGTCAGAGAATTTTTGCAACTTAGCCTGTAATCTACTAATATAGATGTGAAGCAATTCTGAAATCCTCTTCTTGTCTCATGGTTGTTCAAAGAAATATTAAGTTGTTAAACTAATGACATCAGGTATAATGTAAACAGGAGCATCCAAGTATAAAGATCATTTATCTCTCCACCTTAAAGGAGAATGTCCAAAGATTGTCCTTTAATTCTTGGTCTTGTTCAACCATAAATTAGGTTTATTTCTGGACTAAGCTAAGCTGTCATTCTTCTGGCTGAGGTGCTTCCCTATACTTCCAAAACCTGCATTTCAGGGATTCATGAGAAGCATTGGAGGCCAGGAGAAATCTTGGTATAGAAAGGCACAAGGAAATTTGTAAGCTTCATCAAGTAGCATTTTCAGAAATCTGTTTGGGTCATGAAGAGCTCTTGTTTACAGTCTCTTTTGGAGCTGTGTACTCAAACAACATACAGATGAAAATCTGGGTTTATTTATTCTCCTGCAGGCTGATGGCTGAGGAGAAGTCCCCAGATGCCAGTAGATTCCATCCATGCTAGTAGATTCTGTAACCACTGGATAAAGAAGAAATGTGTGTTCCCTAACTGGTGTCTCATTTGCATGGAAATTAAATATACTTATATACATTTAACTCTCCCTGGCACCAGCATCTTTCCCATGATTAACCCATCACTGTCTTTTCTCTCTTCTTGGCACAAGAAGTCAAGAAGCTTTAAAACCTATAGCTGTTAATATAGCTCCACAAAATTGTCCCCCAAATGTACTAGTATAGATCCTAAACATGACATGTCTTCATCTTAGTCAGATGGATGGGAAATAAATCCAAGCAACACAAAAACTTACTGTAGGTTGTTTTCATCAAATGTAAATTGCGCATGGGCAAAGTCTGTTAGAAAGATTTTTTCTATCATATACAAACTACAGCCTCGCTGAATGTGTAGTTTAAGATGTTTTATGCCCAAAGTTATCATCTGTGCAGGTCTGCAGCCGTCAGTTTGTGATTATTTGTGGCCAGGATGATTTCTCTACGTATTTCTGAAAGTACAGATTATCAGCCTAGTCTCCTGTAGAAGTGCTACCTATGCATGACACATTTTCAGTCAGATAATATGATCTGAGGCTAATTAAACACCTGCTATCTGTACTTCTGTTAAAAGTGACTCCCTGATGTTTCTTGCTGCCTTTCACTTGCAATCATGTGAACTCAAAAGGAATTGGCATTTTCTCTCTCTCTCATATCATACAATTTATATTCGAATCTTGCAGAATGATTATCTGCAGAATTACTCTGAAAATTGCACCTAACTCATGAAAGCTGCAATTGATTTTAAAATGGTGACTATTCTCACTCACTGTGATCTCTGATCAGGCTTGAATACACTGAATTTTGTCTAAATTTGCTGGGCATCTCTGTAAAAATGTTTCACCAATGGGAAGCTACAGTTACCATTTGCAAATTTTAATGGGCCCATGACCTCCCATGATATCACTCTGGATCTCCTCTGGAAACTAATGGGAATTGCTTTGAGAGAATAAGATGCTTCCTCAGAGTCTCTGCAAAGACTTTGATGCAGCTTGTGAAGATGGCTCTGGGTTGTATTAACACCCACAGTGCACAAATAAGTGCTGTTCAGAGAGTGTGATTCTGCACAAATTGGCTCTAATCTCCACCAGAGGCACTCATTGCCTGCTGTATTTCAGATCTTCAGCCTCCTTTGTCCTGCTCCTGCCTCTAGCATCAGCAGCTACATACACCTGTGAGAGAGCAAAACGTACTAATCTAAGCCCACCTGAACCTTGAGTCTTGAACAATCTTGAAGAGTTTTTCAGAAGAGCTGAAGCCAACAGAAACCAGTTCAACATAACTGTGTGATGTCTTGCAGAGAAACCGAACCAGCAGAGTGAAGTCTGCCTGCCAGGAAGCCCTGTGAAATCTTCTTATTTTGTTATCTTGTGCTTCAGGATCCTGAACTGGGGGTGAGGGAGCAATTAAAAAGCGCCTTACTGCTTACTGGCCTTACTACTCAGCACAGACTTGACCAAAACCTCCTGGCAAGCCTTGCCACACCTATCAGTGTGTGGCAAATGACTCCTCAGTGCTTCAGCTTTGCCTCAGGCCTAGGGTTTCTCTGGTGAGTGTTACGCTGCAGTTGTTGCCTGAGCTCAAAATGCAGTGAGTGCTCTGTGTGGCTGGCACCTCTACTCCAGTGAGCTGCAGTGATATTTCACAGTGCAGACATGCTGTGTTATGTTGGTTGTTGCCTTCTTGCTGGTCATATGTTTTCTGGGGTGTTCTGGGTTGGTTTTTTTTGGCCAGCACCTCCACATAAGACAAAATAGCTTTTCTCACACTTCTTTCAGAGCTTGCCATGGCTTTGTGGCAGTAGCAATCCATGTGAATACTCTCTTTGCAGTGACTGTGATCCTGTTGCCAGCCCTAAACAGCTACAAACTGTTGGCTATGGGCATTCTGTGTTTGGTATAATCAAATCCCAGGTGTGCTTGTAACCGAATGGATGCATCTGGAAAATTCTCTCTCCTGTAGTGATAATTAGAGTTGCAGTGTCCAGTCTTGTGCATAAATTTGCTGCAGTACGGCCCAAACATTAAAATGTTACCTTCTCTTGCAATGTAGGTAACATGGGAGGCCACCCTCCAGAAATGTGGGGTAATCCAGAGAGGCTGGTGATACCTGGACATTCAAAGAAGTAAAACTATTGCTGCAGTGAGAACTTTGGTTATCCTGCAGATCTTTTCTCTTAAGGTTGTCAAACATGCAGTGAATGGACAACCAAGGTACTGCATGGACTTGAAATAAAAAAGAACAAACCCCAACTTATATAATACATTAATTACCAGGAACACTAATTGTTAGCAACACAAAGGAACTGTTTGCCTGGTGAATTTGCACCTTCCAAAACAAAAAAATATTGACAGCCAAAGTCTGTAAAGATTTCTGTTAATATTATACATAAAATATTCTTCAAGAATCATGTAGCTATAGGAGAAACAATATTTTGTAACGTGTTTCTTGAATTACTGTGTTTGAATTTAAAACTTACTTTAAAATTGTAAAATAATTCCTAGCGTTTGTGAACAGACTGAAGTGAAACCAATGCTGTATCTCAGATTTCTGCTCTTCGCATGAATGAATATTACTGATAAGCATTTCACAAGACTGCAATGTATGTGGGTTTTAGAGCTCTGTCCCTTTGCTAGAGCATTCTTCAGCCGCATAGACTTTGGACAGTTAACTTAGTTTCATCAGCAGTAAACTAATTAAGTGAGTCTTGCCTGAAACTGGTCAATGGTTTGAAACAGAGGACAAAAATGTTCCATAAATCTATTGTGATTACTACAAAAATAATGTAGTCAGTATCATAATCTTGGACTCAATATTTTTGTATTTATAGTGGGAGTTTTTTTTGTTTAAATGAACATTGTTTTCTGTATTTCATTAGATACTTAGGTCCAAAGAGATAAGTAAGGAACTGTGGACTCCATTTGCTTAACCAGGTTTTTAGACAGTTTTCATATCTTCCTCTCTTTGCTTGTCTTTAAATAAGATAATTGCCTCCCATTGTCTTGAAAGACCTGTTGGTCTTGGAAATGTGAAGGATTGCATTCCGGATAGCTGGAGAATGTGCAGTCTCAAAAAGACTTAGGAGAGAGCAGTACTAGAAATAGAGGCATAATCTTTCTTTGGTATTCAGGTTAAAGCTGGCCAAAAAGCTTCAAATGCAGTTTATTTTTACCCAGATGCCAGTTTGGCTTACAGTTTATACAAACACACCTTACCCACTGAAGGCAGTGGAGATTGGCACGGAGCTTTGTGTGGATCAGGGGATCATGGAATAAAAGTTCTTATCTGACATGAATTTGCCAGGTGAGCACTAAAGATCTTCTAGCCTGAAAAATCTGTATGCAATTTGTCGTTGCACAGTCTATTTCCAGCCAAAGTACCATTTAAATGAAGGCTATTTTAAGGCATCCATAAGCAACACAATATTGCAATTTCATGGTCTGTCACAGTGTCAAAGCTTCCTATATGATGTTGTTTGGTTTGCAAAAGTAATACTGTCTGAATGCATTTTTGTTAGCAGCACAGAGGCTACTGATGCTGCAAAATCATCTTCAGGGTGGTTTTCATTCTATTGCTGGTTCCAGGCTAGATTAGGGTTTGGAGTGTTTTGGGGTAAAGCAAAATAGTTAGCAACTATACTGCACACACCAGTGCCTCCAAAGTGGAAATTCATATTTCTGTGGCTTTAGAGAGCTCTAAACCATTACGTTTTTCATGTTCACAGTATTAGCCTGATGAACCATGTGGGAGGGCAATCCTGAATACACAGGACCTGTGCTCACTGTTACCTGCTGTGCACTGTTCCAGGGGAAGGAGCAGCTGGGTCACAAGGACTAGCCTGGGTTTTTGGGAGCAGTCATTGCTGTGTGTGCAAACACCCAGTTCTTGGGCAAATCTAACCCTGGATTTCATCAAATGCAGCTTATTAGTGCATTACAGTAGGTGACTTGTAGCACTTGACAGTCATCTGAGGCTGAGGCAGTGACAGGAAAACTGTATCCTCTGCAGCATTAATCTGCTGGAGCCATGAGCTCATCCTTTCTGACTCATCTGTTGAGTACTTTCCAGTTCCTACAACAGGCACAGGAGTTGGTTTAGCAACTTGCACAGCCTTGGCTCCCTCTGCAAGCAGGTTCATCCCATGACCTGAAGGAGGAAGGTCCTGTGCAGAGCAACCACAAGAGAGTGTGCAGTAAGCACAGCATGGTAAAGCTGCAAGAGGAATAATAGCTCTCTCCCTTCTTGATTTCCAAACATTTTTCATTCCAACTCCATATTGTACTCTGGTGTATAATAATTTTAAGTGCAACATCTCTGCTCACCATACTGAACAGCCAGTGCTACACAAGTAACCCAAAAGGTAATTAAATTGTGCTTAATCAAAAATTAAAACCTCACTGTCCAAGATATACCAATCATCTGCTCCATCTATTCCATTTCTTGCTTGGAAGACTGCAGAGTCTCCAAACTCCTGCTCCAGAGTACCATGAAGAAAGGCAATAAAATTCATCCAGGTATCACATTCTGTGCTATAGGCAGATGATTACCATTATACTTTTAATTTTCTTTCTGTCTTTATACAGAACACATTAAACTCAAAATTAAGCATTATTTTTATATGATGAAAATCAATGAAAACATGGTGAAAGTATGGGCTTATACTGGCATGAAATAACTGAATGAGTCACACAAGACTCCTTTTGATAATACAAGTTTTTAAATTCTTTACTTCACTCCATCACAGCTCTTTAACTTCATCCTCCCTCAGATAATGCTATTTGAGTAAAGGGCTGTTTTCATGAAAGATCTTGTGACAAGGAAGAGTTGTATTAAAATGACACCACTGACAGAAAGGCATGGGATGTTTGCAGTTAAAAACTTTGAGCTGGTTATATACTTTGGAACTGGTTTCTTTCATGGCTTAAAAATCTCAGTGTTTTGCTTTCTAATACCTTAAAATAGACAGAATATTAGACAGAAAAATAGAATATTTATCTTAATGATCCCTCAGAAGCTGATGAGAATTCAGTTAGACTCAAAGCTATATCCCAACAAATTTCAGGAGAAAGTGGTCTGGCATGTTCACTATTCAGAGAGAAGCTGGGATACCCTTCCAAGGAATTTGCATGATCCAACACTCATTTGGGATAGTCTTGAGGGGAAAAAAAAACCCTATAACTTTTCATGAAGTTGCAAAAGGGACCTGTAGAAGAGAAGTGCTGAAAAGCAGGACTCTCCTGACAAAAGTAACCAGGATTCAGTCTCAGCAGAAGAGGGGACACTGCATAAAAAGGTGCTTACTGCACACATCAATTCTGCTTCATCCCACAGAAATGTGGAGAGACATTCCAACAGGTGTTATGAGGATTTGTCTTGGTTTGCAGACCTAACCACAGTCCATCCACTAGGAGTGCACTGGTTTTATTTCAGGCAGTAAGAACTTGACAGGTAAGATGGAGATCATGTATATTGAAAAATATTTTCATGAATCCTAGTATGAGCAAGTAAGAGTCATCAAATGAAAACAAACAATTTTCTCAGGAATAAATCTTATCTCTGTCTATTTCCCAGGATTTCTATGCATATCAATGTGAACATCATATTATGAATGGTCATTGAGAACCTATCCATCCCTTTTATTACTGTGAGTTATAAGTATAGTGATGTTTCTTACATACAGAAAACATACACACCTTCTGCAGTGCCTTGTTTTAAGGAGATGAAAAATTTTCACCAGTTAAAAAAACTCCAAGATAAAATATAATTCTTTAGCTTATTTTATGGAGACCAACACAAAAGATGCTGAAGCTGTAAAATCTAAAGTCTTAGGATGTAGCAAACTGTGTGAAAAAACAAATGGCTGTTTTCCACTGGTTTAGGTTTTCATGGGTTTTTAGATGTTATGTGCCTGGGTTCAAATACCAAAAAGGTGCATTGAAATAGACTAAAACTTTGCACATTGCCAGCTTAGAAGCAAGTAGCGTGTGGGGGATTTGGCATATTTGGAAGTAATAAGCAAAATCATGACAGAAATTATAGTTTCTGTGAGGTGATGTAAATGTGATTGTCACTTTCTGAGCATTATCTTGAAAACTCTGAGGAGAAAAATACCTAAAGCAAGAACAAATAATTACAAATTATCTTAAAGTTATTCCCAATACTTTAAGGCTGCAAAGTCACCTCTCTCTGCAGAGCTATTTGGCTCCATGTGTTGGAGCTATGACATAGACATCTGTCATATCCACAGGTGTTCCTCCCATAAATAGAACTACTTTTTTTGCTTTGCTTCCCAGTTTGATAGTCTCTAAACACTAATTATGACAAGTTTTGCTTGCCCAGATGAATAGTTCTGTCAGAGCACAAGTGAAAGTATTTACAGAATACAAACCACAAAAAATCATGGAGTACATTGTACTTGTAGCTGCTTCTTTGCCACAGTTCAGATTCTCTCTGTGTTCAAGGATTATAAGTTTTAAACAAGTGATTAGCTATAGTGAAAAGGTTAATATTCCATTACTAATGCTTATTCACAGGTTTTATGCAACGTTTTTCAAACTGGTAAAAATCTGTAAGTTTATCTATGCTTGTATCTGTTCAGATAAGTCAACCAACAATTATGGATACTGAAAACTGGAGCCTAAGAGCAGCTTAACAGTGTTTGAGGAGGATATAGGATATCAGAGGATTCTGTATCCTACTGGCAGATCTCCTAAACCCTCCTGATGAGCCACATCAGCTTTTCCTCTCTCTGTTCCAGGTCCCTGTTGGAGCAGAAAGAGGCACAACAGCCCTGGGGCCACTGGAGCGCAGCCGTGAGGTCCCAGAGCAGCACAGAGCACATCTGCCAGAGCTCCGCTGCTCACCCTGCAGCCTGCTGAGTGTTTGCTACCTCCTCCCAGGTAATGAGGAGAGTTGTGTTTTCCCTAGGGACTTCTGCATGTCCTGTGTAATCTCCGTGTGTCTCTCATTGCCTCCCACTGTCTGACAAGCTTCTGTCCCCGTGGCCAGCACTGCATAAAATGAGCGTGTCTAAAAAGAACCCTTGGCCTGCTCTTACAGCTTTGAGATGCATGGGAATACTGCTGCAGAAAGCTGCAGGCAAGGCAAAGCATAACCCCCTCCAGTCACAGAATGGCTGAGGTTGGAAAGTGTGGATGGACCAGCCTGGTCAGGGAGTGAGAAAAAGGGCTTCATTTTCTCCCAGTGAAAATTGTGAGACTTTTTAGGGAGTTGTAGAGAAATGATGATAACTTGTTAGCATAGGCAACCTGCAGGTGGTGTTTTCCTACTCTGTTTTTCTGTTTTTCTCAAGAAATGTCTGTGAGAAAGATGTTTTTGTTAATCAGCCATTCAAGTAGACTGTGTCGAATCTGTCTATAAAAGAGAGGATTTTCGTATTAAAATCTCCTTCTTCTGCAAACTAGCCTTTGAGTGAATTTGTGTCATTTCTGGCTCAATGGTGACAGGAAGGCACCTCTGGGGATGATTAGTCTAGTTGAGAGTCTGGCTCAACAAGGCTTTCACTAGAGCAGGTTGCCCAGAACCGTGTCCAGATTTAGAACAGTTTTTAAAATAAACAAATAAAGGCCAGAATAGTAGTCTCCAACACCTTTTAGAATGGAAGGGACAGTCTACAGAACCCCAGGAGTGTACCAGAACATGCTCTGCAAGGACACAGAATGTCACATAAATAAAACTCCTATATTCTGTGTAGTTAACCTGTACAACAGGTTTGACCTATAAACTCACTTGAAAATAAGATGGTCCAGTATGGATTCTGCCCTAAAGATCTTTTTAGATGGGAAGAAAAAGCATAGAGCTCATATTTAGAAAAAATAATGGGAAGAATTAAGGACTCTGTTCTCAACAAACTAATTTCAGCACAATGCAAAGATCGACTGAAATACACTGATCCTTCTGAAAGTGTAGAGGACCCCTTGCAAAGAGGCAGCATGACGGAATTGCATTGTATCATTTTTCTGTTGTCAGGGAAATAAAAAAAAATTCCAAGTGTTTCTGGAAATTCAAACAGTTTTTCTATCATATTGTCACAAAAATACATGCTCCTGAGTGTTGTACAAAGACACCTGCAAAAAAGACAAGTGTGTCTCAAAACCTGCATCCTCAAAAGATACTGCATGGTATTCTGGAGTGTATAGAATGGTTTAATTTTGAAATGAAATTATTGTGTTCTAGAAAAAACACCATCCTTGTCAGCATATTTCACAGATGTTCCTCCCATGCTTAGTTATTTTGGGGGTGGGGAAGGGCTGGTTTGGGGTGTTTGTTTGCATTATAAAATTGTAAAAATATCCTATTTTAGTAATATTAAATGTCAGTCAGTATGTTCTTTAATTTTGGTTGTTCTTTATAAATGAAGAAGAAATCTGCTTTCTGTGGAGAAGGTGTTTTAAATTCCAAACATTGTAAGGCTCCAAAGAATTATTACCAGGAGATAAACCAACAAATTCTTCTGAGGACATTATTGTTACTATAGAAACATGCCTACATCCAGAACTTCACTGTGAGGTAAGAAGGGAGAATTTCCTTCATTAATCAGTTTTACTCTCCTGTCACAGCTTGGTTGATGGGGACGATGGTAAGCACAGGGCAGAGAAGCATTGAGGTAAAAGCAATTCCTGCCCTGTTCAGTAAAACAGTCTGAGCAAGATGCAAGTTTTTGTTCAGAGCTGGCACTGAGGGGTCTTTTCCTTCAGCCACCAGGCTGTGTGTTACAGAACACAATGCCAAAATGGTCTCAGTCATCTCCAGCTAAAACACATCTACAGTTATGTAGTTACAGCTTCAAGACCAAAAATGTCATCCTGTAGCCCTTGTGAACCTGCAGTGTGGTCATGTCCCTGCCTTCTGGCATCCTCATTTCAAAAATATTTTTTTTAAATTTGATGTTTCTTTTAGCAGACTTTCATTAGCTGGTGGGTTGTGCTGCTGCAGGAAGCCACTCGGACAACTACTGCTGCACAAATTTTTGAAGTGAATGGACAACATTATTACTGAAGTTTTATCTAATATAGGAACACAAAGATGTAACAAAATCCCAGGCTTCAGAGAGTATGGATGCTTTCCTCTGCCATTCCACCACTGCTCTCTTTTAGGTTTTACTAACATTGCACATATGCTTCCACCTTCCCTGTTGTCACTTTCTCAAGAGCCATTGAAGCCCATCCTCTACATAGGCAAAAAGCCCCCAGGAGCCAGAGCTGGGCTGTTATTTCCCTTAGCCACCAATTCAGTGATTTAGTTCCAAAACAACAGGTTATAAGCCAGGTTGTTGGCCAAACAGAACACAGAAATGCAGGACGTGCCTGGGGTGGCACAGAGACTTCCAGTGGTTTCACTTCTGTCTCTCTGTGGCAGTTCCCAGAAGCACACCATGCCAAGATGAACATCGATGGAGTTGGTACCCATGGCATTCCTTGCTGGGAGCAAAAGCTGTCTTGCTGAGATGACAGCCATGCTCTCTGGCCACAACATCCACAGATTGCTGGATTTAGAAGTCAGGGAGAAGCTAAGATACCCAAAAACCTGCTAGTTGAACTTTCCATTAAGTTTCTTATGCTCCCAGCAAAGTACCACAGAAAATCTCACGGGAAGGTAGGGAAGGACCTTTATGTACAGATCCTTCAGGCTAAGTAAGAAAGGAGAGGGCACTTGCAGTAGCCATTTCTGACCCAGGGCTCTCCCAGAAGTAGCCAGGCCACATCCATACACTCATGCCTTCATTCCAAGGACAGACACAGAGCAGCAGTGCTGTGGAAGAGATGTGCACTGCGCTCCATCCAGCGTGTCCCCAGCCTGGCCAGCAGGAGGCCAGCGTGGTAATGTTCCTCATTCAGGGCTCAGCAAATGTGATGGTGCTCACAGGGGTCCCAGAATGAGGGAAGAGATGAGAATCTTGAGTCCATGTTTCAGAAGGCTGATTTATTACTTTATGATATATTATATTAAAAGAAAATGATATATTAAAACTATACTAAAGGAATAGAAAAAAGGATTTCATCAGAAGGCTAGCAAGGAGCAGAAAGGAATGAAATAATAAAATCTTGTGACTGACCAGAGTCCAAGAGAGCTGGACTGTGATTGGCCATTAATTAAAAACAACCAACATGAGACCAATCACAGGTGCACCTGTTGCATTCCACAGCAGCAGATAATCATTGTTTATATTTAGTTTCTGAGGCCTCTCAGCTTCTCAGGAGAAAAAATCCTACCAAAAGGATTTTTCATAAAACATGTCTGTGACAGGCCAGGGCTCCCCTTGGCCCTGCTCAGCTGAGGCACATCTCCACCTCAGTGTCACCTGTACCACCAAGGGCAGCACAATGCTCCAGAGGGAGGCAAGCTGAGCTGCTGGCTCCTCTCCACACATCATGAAGAAGGTAAAATTATGCAAAATTATGCAAAAGCTAGCACAATTTCAACCACAGTTAAACTTTCTTGGAAGGCTCTTTACAGGGTTTAATAAGATTAAAGCCGAAGATTGCTTGAAAAACTATTGTCAAAACTACAGAAGTTAATCAGAATACGTTCTCTACTGAGATATTTCAAGAACATCAATTTAAAATGCAATTGGAAGGATGATTTAAGTTATCTATGGATATTCAGGAAACTTTCTAAAGAGATCTGCCATGGAGAAAACCCATTAACTTTTATATCAGACTCTCCAGGAATCTCCCATAAGTTATTATCCAAACCAGAAAGTACATGACTTTGCCTCTATTTCGTCTGAGGAGTTTATTTCTAGCCCTCCCCTGCCTCTCAGTCCTAAAATGCCTTCAGAAACTCATGATCCTTTCTAAAAAAAGATACTGAAAGTTGGGTTTCTGCCAAAGTCATAATTAATAGTCAGGCAACCAGACTCACATACTTGCCTCATTTTGTCTGTGTTAAATAAATATATATTCTAATCTGGATAACAATTTTTATTGATGACACAGAGGTATAATGGTTTTTAAATTATGAAGAAAAAAAAGTAATACCAAATTATAACCTCTGAAAAAAATGAAGATAAAAAACAAAAAGAGGAATACATTCATTTGCTCCATGGGTGGTTTCCTGAAAGTTAAATTGCATGCAAAGCTAAAACATGGGCTTTCTCATTTGAAATTTTTTATAGTTTTGGATTACATAGATAATTACTACAGGGGTTTGTTCTCTTTTTTCTATGCAGGCAGCTGTGTACTATAGGCAATACTCTTAGACTCACTGTTGAAAAAATAAATGAACTACATTTTAAAATCTTTCCCTGTGAGGAATTTGCTTCAGCCCTTTAATCACTTCACAACAATTCTTTGCACTCATTTGATTTTGTAACAGCCTTAAAAAAATGGAGTAGGTAAGCACAATGCTCTACTGCAATATCAGCCTCACCAGCCCACAAAGGGTTCCCCTGCCTTCTGCACCTTTACCCCTAGACATCAGATCAGCCCACTTGCCCATACAATTAGTTTAACACTTCATAACCCATGTGGAGGTACAAGCACTCATTTCTTTCCACTGTTCTTTCCAGCAGCCTGGAAAGAGTTAAAAGAAGCCTGCTTGCTCCTCTTGCCCAAGTTTCCTATTAGGCAGGATTACTCTAGAAGGAAGCTCCTCAAGACAGTCCTGGAAAGTGTGAAAAATGAGAAAGGTTCATAGGAGATGTACATGTAGGAAATGAATAAGAGAACCCTTTGCAGGCTCTCATGGGAAGGGTGAGGAATCATGTTTTAAACAAAACTCCCCATGTCCCTTATACCAACAAAAATGAGGTCCAGAGTCCATCTGCTGGTATGAAATTCCCCCCCACTATTACTGTAGTATCAATGGTGCTAATTTGTGGTCTCTTATTTGGGGCTAGGTGGGGTAGGTGTCTCTGCCCCAGGCACCCCTAAAAAGCCCTTACCTGGGGCTCCTGCAGGTGGCTGTGGGAAGAGGGAGATGCCTGTGCTTGTAGCACAGCAGGTGAAGGCTTTTGGAGGAGGTGCAGTGTGACCTCAGCTGGGAGATGTCAGCTCAAAATCCCTCTTTCAGAAGTGGTGTCATTGGCACAACTGTGCTTCAGGAAGCTGTCAGCTGCTGACAACTGGTGAGCATGGAATGAATAATTACTGGTGCGGGTCCTTCAGCCTGCCCCTGTATGCTATCTCTTCCTCTGGTTTGTAAATTCCTTCCTTCCTTCCTTCCTTCCTTCCTTCCTTCCTTCCTTCCTTCCTTCCTTCCTTCCTTCCTTCCTTCCTTCCTTCCTTCCTTCCTTCCTTCCTTCCTTCCTTCCTTCCTTCCTTCCTTCCTTCCTTCCTTCCTTCCGACACTTCCTTCCTTCCTTCCGACACTTCCTTCCGACACTTCCTTCCGACACTTCCTTCCTTCCTTCCTTCCTTCCTTCCTTCCTTCCTTCCTTCCTTCCTTCCTTCCTTCCTTCCTTCCTTCCTTCCTTCCTTCCTTCCTTCCTTCCTTCCTTCCTTCCTTCCTTCCTTCCTTCCTTCCTTCCTTCCTTCCTTCCTTCCTTCCTTCCTTCCTTCCTTCCTTCCGACACTTCCTTCCGACACTTCCTTCCTTCCTTCCTTCCTTCCTTCCTTCCTTCCTTCCTTCCTTCCTTCCTTCCTTCCTTCCTTCCTTCCTTCCTTCCTTCCTTCCTTCCTTCCTTCCTTCCTTCCTTCCTTCCTTCCTTCCTTCCGACACTTCCTTCCGACACTTCCTTCCGACACTTCCTTCCGACACTTCCTTCCTTCCTTCCTTCCTTCCTTCCTTCCTTCCTTCCTTCCTTCCTTCCTTCCTTCCTTCCTTCCTTCCTTCCTTCCTTCCGACACTTCCTTCCGACACTTCCTTCCTTCCTTCCGACACTTCCTTCCTTCCTTCCTTCCTTCCTTCCTTCCTTCCTTCCTTCCTTCCTTCCTTCCTTCCTTCCTTCCTTCCTTCCTTCCTTCCTTCCTTCCTTCCTTCCTTCCTTCCTTCCTTCCTTCCTTCCTTCCGACACTTCCTTCCGACACTTCCTTCCGACACTTCCTTCCGACACTTCCTTCCTTCCTTCCTTCCGACACTTCCTTCCTTCCTTCCTTCCTTCCTTCCTTCCTTCCTTCCTTCCTTCCTTCCTTCCTTCCTTCCTTCCTTCCTTCCTTCCTTCCTTCCTTCCTTCCTTCCTTCCTTCCTTCCTTCCTTCCTTCCTTCCTTCCTTCCTTCCTTCCTTCCTTCCTTCCTTCCTTCCGACACTTCCTTCCGACACTTCCTTCCGACACTTCCTTCCGACACTTCCTTCCTTCCGACACTTCCTTCCTTCCGACACTTCCTTCCACTTCCTTCCTTCCTTCCGACACTTCCTTCCGACACTTCCTTCCGACACTTCCTTCCTTCCGACACTTCCTTCCTTCCTTCCGACACTTCCTTCCAACACTTCCTTCCTTCCTTCCTGTTCAGCGTGGGGGACTGTGGTTCACTTTCCCTGTTTTGCCTGTTACAATGTACAATATTAACTTTGCTTAGTGGGGTTTTGGATATCAGGAACACACTGGTGGAAGGTTGGATGGGAAAAGAAATGACTCACAGCAATTGTCAGTTGAAACTAATACTTCATTATGAATCCCTGTTTTCTACACAATCTTATTATTGCAAGGTTCCTACACTAATTGGAATCACAACTTGAAAGCATCAAATTTTAAAATAATCAGAATAAACAATTTCTCAAGCCTTTTAAATAAATATTACATTACTTGTTTAATAGATTTTTTTTTCAATAATGAGGTTTAGGTTTTTTTAAAATATCATTAAGTGCAATCTTGCTTTCACCAGGGAGACTGTGTTTTGTCAGAAAGACAATTGTCCTTCTGAAAGTGTTATGCTGTGAAATTTGTAGAAAGTGTTTGCATGGATCTCTGAGATCTAAGCTCATCACACAGAGCTTATGCTACATAAAGATTAGGGTTTGCTTTTTTGTTTTGTCCTTTAAAATAGTCCAGGTTACAAATAATGGCATGGATCTAGGAAAAAAGACATAATTGATTTTCATGATGAAGAAGAAAATTGTATTAAGATAACTGATATCTTTCTTACTTTCCTACACTTTCCACCTAATAGTTTATGGGCATTGTGTGAACAGATTTATGCAAAGTATGTTCCCATGGGCTTGCTTGAAAAGTGCCAACCACTCATGCTAAGTTTGTTTGGACTCTATCATTTTATGTCAGTCATAGCAGAAATAAAAAGGAGATGTGTTTGCCACTGAAGAACACACCTATAAATTCACAAAGAACAAGAGAAAAAACTGTGAGGGAACTGGAAAGGGAAGAAATAAATTGTACCTGACTGGGCTGTGTAAGACAGAGGTTCAGGCCCCTCTCGTAGTTATGCCTCCATTACACAGCAGGAAGCAACAAAGTGGGATTTTGAAATAGTGTGAATAAAAGAATTGGTCTCACAAGGTTTGAGGGAGGCAACTGCATATACTTGGGCATCAAGGAATAAATAGCCTTACCTGAGTATATGTTTTGCTTCTGTTGAACTGTTTTGCTAATTTATTTTTTTTTTAACAGCCTGACAGACCACAGGCAGCACATTTGTCTTTTGAAATTTAGTCTAGAGGTGGCTAGACTTTCTTGGCCTTATGTTGCACAGTCCATAGACCCAGAATGCCTGCAGATGAAGGTTTGGGGGCACAGAGTACGTTGGTCAGTGTTTGCTCTTCTGGGCAAAATGAAGACAAAGCCATCCTTGGAACTACACCCAAGTGACACCATGGAGAAAGGGCTTTTTTCTGCCTCCCCAGCCACCCACTCCACCTGCCACACATTTAATGAGGGGCATGCAAATCATTATTTATCAGGTGCACAACTCTGTTAGAAGCTGTTGTTAGTATGGGTAAATTGGTTTGTACTCCCTCTCCTACCCAAAGGGGCAATATGGAGCTGCAGAATAGGGTACATGGTAGATATTTGTATTATGATTTGCCTTTGATGTTTGTGTCAAATATTTCAGCATTGCTTTTAAGCTTGGTTTAATTCCCTAAATGTGTTAACAGCTAACAACCATCAAGTTTTTTTCTAATGCAACTTTGTAAATGCAGAGGATTGAATTACACGGGTATGCGATTATGCTCACAAAAATGTGTTGCAATGAGCTTTTCCATTTATAGGCAGGAAATGAAGCTCTGTAATTATATGACAACATCAGAGCAGTGAAATTGGAATCTGGTTCTTTCTTTTTCTTGGTCTACTGTCAGAAGACATGAGCTTGACCCATTCTCCCTTCCATGTAGCTCAAAAGAGATTCCTGGTGAGAATCCAGTGCAAAACTGGTAATTTAGAGACTTGAGAAGTGAGACATTGCCCAAACCATGCAGGGATATCTGGCTCCAGTGCTAGTGAGCAACAGGGCAATGCCCCACAGTTCCTCAGCTCCCTCACTCAAACATAAGGTCTTTTAGAATTTAACACATCTTTTAATCAGAGTAAAGCACCCCTCAACACAGAAAAATTAAACTGGTTTTGGAATATGCTCTGTTCTGAGGTTCGGTGGTGCCATAAGATATACTTGTTTGAGGGAAAAGGACAAGATCCACAACCCTCCCTGAACCACACAAGACTTCAAATTTAAGTCATAGAGGATGAACATATTGGACCTCTGATGCTGCTTAACTGTGAAAATATTATTTTAAAAATACAGTACTGATACCAAGATGACATGATAATGGCAATTCATACAATACTTTTTATAAAATATTTGACAGAAAGGCTACAAGAAAACCAAATTGATACTTTCTGAGTAAGGGATTCATTCTTATTTTGGAAAAAAAATATTGAATAAGTATTGCACCCACAGTATAATGAGCTCTTCATAACAGCGATACTTTCTGAAGTAAACTTTAAATTAAACAATTACAAATAGCTCTATGTTTCCACAAATACAGTGTGGACCTACTGCTTCTGTATGAATGCTTGCTACCGAAGTGTATGTCCCTCAAAATAGGAAGAGCTGCGTCTGAATAATCTCATTAGGAATTCTGCCTCAGCTGAAGTAATCTGTGGCTACTTTTGTGATCATGTAACTGCAGAGACTGGAAGACAGAAGGAAAGAAATGGAATAAGGTCTTTGCTGGTAAGGGTTGAGACAGGCTGGAGCTTCAGCCTGAAAAGGGCTGCTGAAGGACAGGCTGAGCTGCCAGAGGAGCTATTCATTGAGAAACTTGCTTCTGAGCAATGGCTGGGGATTTTACACCAAAGATCAGTTAGGCATGTGCTGAGAAATAGGGATAACGAATCTAGGACTGGGATTTCTCAAGGTAAGAACAGAAACACTTGTTAATTGCTAGGAAATCCACAATACTCAGGTCCTCATTTTAAAGTAGCTCTCCTTAAAGTACTTCTAGTGACCTCCCCCCTCAGAAGCTGATGCACTTCGGGCATACTTCCAACTCTACTGATGATGTTTTATGTGATCACTGAATATTAATTGCCTTTTGTACAGAACTGCAGAATTTAAACATAATGTAGATCAATGCTGATTCCTACTTTCAGTTACATGGTTCTTACATAAAATTTCTTTGTACTTGTGTAATTGTTTTCAGTACCGTGAGAATAGAGAGTATTTGTGATCCAAGCAGTTAATCTTGATTAAGCTGGAAGGGGAAGCCCCTTATTCCATACATAATGCATTAACTGTGTTAGAAAAGCTTTTTAATCAGTGATCTCTAGTAGGTACATTCTGCTGTTATGGTATGCTGCTGTGTTATAGTTTACTTGACTTAATTGGAGGAATATGTTATAACAATTTTTTAACCATCTTGACAAGAAATATAAATACTCTGCCTGCTCTTTCTCTTCATGATCATAGGACCTATCACAAGTTGCTAGTGGAATACAAATATTCATTGTGTTAACAAGAAGTAGGATATATATCTTTGTAATACAGAATACTGAACATTGAAGTATAGATTTCTAGTGTGGGAAAATAGATATTGCATAATCTGCGTTAGTAAAGACAAACCTCCCAGGTGTTTCCCACTGTATTGCATAGGAGAGTAGAGTACAGGTCTCTTGCTTACTCTGAAGTCCCTGTTTCCTCTTTACTTGAGAGGATTGATATTCATGGAGGAAAAGTGGGACTGAGGAAATGATGTATATCTCACTAACACCATCAGGTGATTGTTTGAGTTTTTGCTCCTATCCAGAGTGAAAAGGAGGACTAACATAAAGCTGTCATTAATGCCTGCTCTGGCATGTGATCTATGTGCTCAGCAGGTTTCTATTATTAGTGTTGAGGGATTCATCTAAACCCATCCTCACTCTGTTCCAAAGTGTCTGTTTGGGTAAGCTGGGTTTGATCTTCAGTTGGTTGGAAAATAATCACTATTGCTGCATCTTACAGACTGAAGTATAAAGTCAACAAGATCTCTGCAATAGCTAATGCTGATCTGATGGAACTGCAAAATTAAGATATTTGTCTTGTGGAGCTATGAAAACCATAATTAAAGCTCAGTAAAGGGAACCTCTATAAACATCTTCATGTATTTTGCTGTGCACACTGGTTTTTCAGATTGCCCTCTCTTGCCATGCTTCAAGAAAAGCAGGAGGTGAAATTTCCCATCTCCTTGATATTGATTTAATAGTTCTTTTTTTTCTTGTTCCTGAAGACAGATAATCTATAGGAAAATATTCTGAAAACCCTGTGAATCCTGATGAATGAGATGGAGATGAATTATCTTAATCATCTCAGAGAGGATACCTGACTTCAAACCACAGGAATGCTATCTGTTTCTGTCTGGCACTGGGAATGCTTACCAGGGGTGGTAACACCCTCCACCAGCTTGGGACTCCAGATAGCATTAAAAACATGATGATGAAGTACTGAGCTCTTCCCTACATTCCCTTTCTGAATGAAAGTAAGTGGCTACTTCTGAATTCAATAGTTCATTTTTTAAAGTAGTCCTAAATAGGTAGTAGTAGACATACACACAAAAAGGAGCTCACTTTATACTTTCTGAATACCTTGTCTTGGGAAAAGGTGCATTTAGTTATCTAAAAATACATAATTTCTAAAAGATTTGGTGAACATCCCATGTTCTAACAGATCAAACTTTTCCAAAAACTAAAGACCCAAACAAACACAACTATTAACATTTGCATAACCACAGCACCTGCCCAAATTCTTCTCCAGATTTTTAGATCTCCTATTTCATATGAAGAGTAGACAAGCACTTTAATACTAGAATACAGTTTGATTCTACTGTACTCTAACAGGGCTTTTTGATTAAACTTAACAACTGAGCTGCTAAGAATAGGTAGAACAAGGGTTTGTTGGTTTGGGGCTTTTTAATGAAAAGAAAAACCAAATTAGTTTGGAAAAGACCTCTAAGACTCTAAGATCATTGACTCCAACCTATGACCAAACACCACTTGCAAACTAGACCATGACACTTTCATATCCAGTCTTTCCTTAAACAACTTCAGGGATGGTGGCTCCACCACTGCCCAGGGCAGCCCATTCCAATATTTAATCATCCTTTCTCTAAGGATTTTTTTTTTCATGTCCAACCTAAACCTCCCTTGGCACAGCTTAAGACTAAGTCCTCTCATCCTGTTGCTGGCTGCCTGGGAGAGCAGCCCCCACCTGGGTACAACCTTCTTTCAAGCAGTTGTGCCCCTGAGCTCCTTTTCTCCATGCTAAACAATTCTCCCTCAGCTGCTCCTCATAGGACTTGTGCTCCAGACCCTTTACAAGATCCATTGCCCTTCTCTGGACACACTCCAGAACCTCAATGTCCTTCCTGAACAGAGGAGGTCAGAACAGGACACAGTTAACTTGTTAGGGTAATGTGCTTTAAAAATCAAAACCTGGATGCAATGTTTCTTCCTGCAGATTAATGATATTTAAGTTTCCAGTTCAGGCCAGGACAGTGAAAAGTTATGCCGTCCTGTTAGGAAAAAGAATTCTCTAGAGGTTGAGTTTTGAAAATTTGAACAATTTTTCTACTTAATATCTCTGACATTTACTGATATTACTAAAATGCCAACTATAAAAAAGTTTACATGGAGAAAGATGATGTTCTGGACTGCTTGAATGGTCAAGCAAATGTTTTCAGAGGTGTTAATTGCAACATTCATCTCAATAGGATTCTGGTGCTAAGGCCAAATAGTGACAGCCTTTTTAATTTCCTCACAACTGATCAAAGCAGGCAAGAGTAGAAAAATGCTGTTAAATTTTTTTTATAAGATCTTGATAAAAGCTTATCTAGTTGAGGCAAATGGATGGTATTTTGGAAAGTATTGCAAAGTCTGATCTGCTTTCCCTTCTGTTCAAATGCATTTTCTCCCTGTAAATGAAGGATATGCATGTGTCAGTGTCAGCCTTGACATTCTAGCAAGAAAAACAGTTCTTAAAATTCAGTAGCTCAATATTTTTCAGTAACAAAATTCTTTTGTGTTGATGGCTAAGTAGAGAAATGTGGTGGGTTGGTACTGGCAGGATACCAGGTGCTCACCACCACAGCTGCTCTGTCACTCCCCTCCTCAGCTGGGAAGGGGGAGAAAAAAGCATGAAAGGCTCCTGAGTTGCAATCAGGACAGGGAGGAATCACTCAACAATTACTGCAAGGGGCAAAGCAGACTTGATGTGGGGAAGTCAGTTTTAATTTACTACAGATCACATCACAGTAGGATCCTGAGGAAAAAGCCTGCAATCTTAAGACAACTTCCCCTCACCCCTCCCTTCTTCATGGGCTTAATTTTACTCCTAATTTTCTCTACCTCCTTCCTCATGAGCAGCATCTTCCTCATGAGGGACAGGGAATGGGGGCTGTGGAAGACTTCATCATGTTTTCTCTGCTGCACCTTCCTCAGGGGAAGGAGTCCTCACACTCTTCCCTTGATGCAGCATGGGTTCTCTCCCATGCAGGAAAGTTCTCTGTGAATTTCTTCAGTAGGAGTCTTTCCAATGGGCTGCATTTTTTTACACACTTCTCCAGCATGAGCCCCTCCTGGGGACTGCCAACAAACCTGCTCTATGAGAAGCACCTCCTTCCCGTCCTTCTCTGACCTTGGTGTCCGCAGGGCTGTTACTCCCACATATTTTCACTCCTCTCTCCAGCTGTAATTGCTCCTGCACAGCAACTTCCCCTTTTAAACTAATTATGTTATCCCAGAGGTGTTATCATGACAGTGTTTTCATATGTCTGCCCACAGCAATCCTCAAGGGAAACGGGTGCATCTTCACTGGCCACAGAAAATAGATTATCTCTGACTTCGACTTTAGTTCTTTAATCTGATCAAGGGTCAGTTCTGAAGCCCTTATTGAATTTCTGTGATGGATAAAGATGATGATTAAAGTCTTGAATATGCACAGAAAAGAGACACTGAACTGCAGTATTCTAGAAGCTGCCATTATTAAGCTGGTAAGTGTTCCTTTGGTCAGAAATCTCAACTGTATGACTCTGACTTAGAACCTTCTTGGAATCCAGAAGAAATATTTATCTTCTAGTAAGGCCAGCAGTTACATTTTAAGAACCTTGCCAGCAGACTCTAGTCCCTCTAGAAAATGCAAATCTGGCCACTGACTTAAAAATGACAGGATGGAGATGATGACAGTATAAAAACAGTGCAAGTTGGGGACTTACTGCCACATCAAATGAGTGCTGGAGGATTTTCAGTCTCACTTTTTTCCCTAGGTCAGTGCTATAGCCACATCTCAGATATTTAGGAAGACCAAAGGTCATTCAATCAAGAGGTCATTATTAGGTGTTTTATTCAGGCATGGTCTGTGAGCCATTAAGGGAGAGAAGTGAAAGGAGAACACGTAATCCTGAAGTTCTACACTGTCTCATTAGTGACTAGGCTAATCACTAATAAATTATTAGGATTTCTTCAGGAAACAGGACAGGTGGACACACACCTGTGTCCTGTTCTTGTTAAGTGAAAAATGTTGAAAGAGTCCTGGAGAAAGCTGCAGACAGGGTCATCAGGAAAGTGGCTGGATATAACTGATTGAAATAATAAATAACTTTGAAGTGTTGATGAAAGGCATATTTATTAATGTTTTAAAAGTGTTGTCTTCATGTCAGAATGAAGGCAAGAGATGTTCTGCTGTTTTATGGTGTTTTCGTTGTTCCTGGTGCGGAGTGTTAACATAAAACTTCAGTGCTTCCACAAACGCTCAATAACTCAAGAAGCCAATCTAATTTTTAACACCATCATGTCAGTAAAAAAGCTCTTGTGGGCTTTTATCTAGCAGTGCTGGAGGTACTAGATGAACAACACCACCAGCATGGAAAAAGACATGTGACAGTTCCAGTCAGCCTGGGAGTCCTAGGATTTAATTCATCTACCACAATCTTTGTCTTCCTTTCTTAGAGCTTTTATCCATAATTTTTGTTTTGGTTTTTCAGTTTTCTGTTTAGAATTTACCTTTGCCTGTCCTCTTTGAATTGTTTTGCTCCAAGATAGTGCAGCCTATAATGAACTCTGCAATTAATAATCAATATGCACTGCATTCAACTTTCATGTTCACCAAATCAAAGGCCAGCATGCACTATTATTTTCTCTCCAAAATTTCCAAAAAGTGTGGCAGAATGTTATTTTTAAAAAGCTCCAATGAAAGCAGATGATGTCCATGTGATTAAAGTTCCAAACAGCTGTCATATTTAGGGGCAGTACTGCTTATGCTACTGCACTTTGTAGGCCACTGGGCCAAAGGATTGGCTGTTTCAGGAGATTACTCTGATAAAATGTTGGGTCCTGAGATGCACAAGTACACTGGTTTTTGGTTCTGCTCCAAAGTTCTGGGTCTTTGATTCCTGCAAGTTTTCATAGTATATCATAGTACTAGAGGTAAAAATTGCTCAATTAGTAAGCTCAGAGTTTGCTTTGGGATAATCATGGAATGCTGGCTTTTAGAATTGCTGGAGTTATTTGATCCGTATCTTTGTAGACTCAGTCATGTTTCTAATTTACTCAAGAAAGAGGGCTCAGTTTCTTTTAGCTTGAAGTAGAGATCAGTGCCCACAAGCAGCTCCCTCGGCACACCAGCTAGGATATTAGTATGCAGGGCTTTTCCACGGCAGAGCTATATTGTAGTTTTCTATGTGTAGACATGAGAAAATCAATACACTCATTGTAATCTTCAAGGCAGTGGAAAACTAAAAATGCATGAACAATGGAAAACAAAGCTACTGTTATTCTAACAAGCATGCACCTGGTGGAATGAAGAGGTTTGTGTCAGTGCGGTATTGTTGATTTTCATTCTAATGCTGAACCTTGTAGATATGTTTTATTAAGCTAATGTTATCACATCTTAAACAAATTAATACATTACATTGCATGGACAAGAAGTGCTAGTAATAGAGTGTGGCAAAATGTGGCAGCAGCAGAACCTTCTGCATGGAGCTTTGCGCTGAATTCACCCATTCAAAGCCTTGCTTTTGCACCACCTGGAGGCTGTAGGCTTCTCTGAAATCAACCACTCCAAACTCATAAGAAATGCCATTTTTCACTTATGTCTACTGAGACAGCCTAGTGCCTTGATGCTATGTAGCACCAAAACTCATTCCACTGGGAATTCCCTTATGGTCCTTGTGCCTGTGGTCACCACAAACAATGCTTTATAGTAACTCAGCATACATTTGCCAATACCATGATGGTAAGCAAGTCCTAAAATAAGGTCCTTGTCTATTTTCCCCCACCCCACTCTTCCTGACAGCAAACTCTTGCGCTGTTGTTTGAATGTCAAAGTATTCTTATCTCCAAGGTGAGGTCATCTGAGTTGACTGATACTTATGGATTTTTGGGTGAGTTTTTTTTTGATTGGGAAAAGTCATGCCAGGTGACCCTATAGTGAAGTGTGTTACAGGGTTTCTGTCAGCTCCTGTAAAAAGTGCATGCTTGAAGCTTCACTATCATTTACTGGGTGTTGTGGGTTAGATGTCAGAACTAGGAACTGGGCATTCATTTCCACATCAACCATAAGGTTTTGATGATACTAACCAAAACTCTGTCTTAAGCTCTATTGTCATAATCTAAAAGAAAGCTGAAGCTGCCTACAGCACTGAGAAATGCTGGTTTGATAGAAGTGATTCTTGGCTAGACACTGCTGTAGAAGAGCTAGTGACATGCAGGTTGAGGTCAATTCCACCACCCTGTGCCAGGAAGCATCCAGTGTTTCACCTCAGGGATCTCTTACTCTTTATCTCCAAGTGGGATAGAAATTTAGGAAGCACTTCAGTTCAACTTAAAATACATATTGCTAACAATTGTTTTGCAGCTTTAATCATGCCCTTGATTACCCATTTATATTGCCTGACAGTCTAGAACTAAGCAATCAATACGAAGGATTATTGCACATCACAGTCATGGAGCTGTCACTGGAAAGGATTTATGACTCTGAGTGCCACAAGTTGTTATCTTGTTGCAGATAAGCTGAGGCTCTTAATTCATGTTGATAATGTTTATGATTGCCTAGAAATTATTAAACACACTTTAAACATCTAGTTTCTGGAGAAATAGGAAACTTTTCTTATATGACTCCTCAACTACCACTTTCCACCAATAGTATGTTTAGAAAAGGAAGATCTAACACAAGTGCTTATGCATAAATGACTCTCAAATTTTGAACCAAGCTCATTACAGTTGCAACTAATCATGGTCCATAGAGTTGGAGTGGCAGAGGGAAGAGAAGTAAGAGAGGAAAGAAGACAATCATTTATAGAAGCTTTACTAGTTTGACAATTAGAGCAGAAGATGCAGACTATCCAGAACTAGAAGCTGCACAATTAATTACCAAGGCCTGCAAACTTCATCTCTTCCCAGGAGACAAGCAGAGCTGAAAGTTTCCAGTTGTTCTGTCAAGCACAGAGTGCCCTTGCTTCTTGTTTGGTCCTTTTCCATGTTCCTGGCTCACTGCTGGAGAGAACAGCCTCCAAACAAAGGCTGTGTCACCTGCCCACCACTCTGCAGCACTTGTCAGTCTCATTTTAAGTGATGGTACAGCTCAGCATCCCTACTTAATGTTGTTATGGTGACTGTGGGAACCTAACGCTGAGCGCTGCATCTGTCTGCTTCTCTACTGCTAATGATCCTGCTGTGTACAACTTCAAAAGGAACAGAACCAATGGGTTGTTTTTTAAAGCCTGGATGATCAAAGAGACCAGCGACTACAAAACTGCTCTTCTATTAAAAAATTTATGCTTGAGTTGAATCCCAGGTAGAGGAAGGGAGGGTAGGTAAATCTCTTGGTACACCTCTACAGCTAGATCCTTTGTTCATTTAGGGCCTGACCATGGTCCTGCAGAAGATGGCAAAAATTCCCCATGTGAGCTGCATCCAGGGGGGCCCACAACTGGTACAGCAGCTTGGAGAATGAGCTGATCAATGCCATGGTCTGGACCTAAGAGAGAGAGAGAGAGAGAGAGAGTGTGTGTGTGTGTGTGTGTGTGTGTGCAGACACACATACTTTTTTGGGAAGGCACTAACAGAGGGTAAGAACATGTATTTGCTGGCACACACCTGGACAGTTTCATATTACAGAATTGCACAGTCCTCAGGAGATATTTTTCTATCATCCCTTCAGCTCTTCGTGCCTTTTGCTTAACACTGGCAATTGAATCCATGTAGGTATGTAACTTAAAACCAAATAAAATCAACAGAAGCTTCAGAAAGGTATAGAAATGAAGTGTGGGTTTTAAAAAGATTTTAAACTCAAATAAAAATATAATTGATCAGTGAACAGCATAATGATTATCTTTCTATCCTCAGCCACAGCCATATGAGAGGTCTTACTTACTAACCTCCTTTATATCCCAGGAACTTTCTGTAAATCAGATTAGTTGGCCTCTCCCTGACCTTCCCACTATATATTTGCTTGTCTTGTTGGTCTTTGTCAAGAAATACCACAACACAGACAGCACAAGGGGCAAACCCCTCCAGTAAGATGGACCTTAGGTGATAAGCAGGTGCTCCACAGCCTTCATGCCTATTCTAGAATAAGGTAAGAAAAGGTATTCTGAACTTCAGAAGAAAATGGCATGCTGATAATTGTTATCACTGGGGGATAACTATGGGCCCTTTTTTATGATGCTCAGCTATTTAAATTCCATATTAATGAGTTCTTAAGGGTGTTCACAATTTTTTCATCCCAAAATTTCCTTTTTCTGCTTCTGAGTAGTGGAAGGAGGTTCTGTTTTGTTTTTTTTTTTCTTGGTGCTGTCAACTTTTCCCTTGGGATTTGGCTGCTTCTGTTTTGTTATTTTGGTGACTGCCCCACTCATGTGCCTGCCTGAGTTTAAGAAGCATTGGGACAACACTTTAAGGCACATGGTGGGATTCCTGAGGATGGCGCTGTGTTGGGCCAGGAGTGGAACTTTGATGATCCTTGTGGGTCCCTTGCAACTCCATATATTCCATGATTCCATGTGGTGAAATTGGAGTCATGGAAGCAGGCCAGCAGTGCTCCTCCTAACAACCCTCTGCATGGCAGGCTGCATGGAAATCTCTTTTTTGCTTCATTTTTATCTTTACAAAATGTCACCAAAGAACCTTCTGAAAGTTAGTGCTACAAACTGCATTTCTGAAAGGTATGACACAGACAACACTCTGCAGCTCTGAGCTGGCTCATAGGCCAGAGAGCTGATGAGCATTCATGAGTAAAGCATGACAATCAAGAATAATTAAATTTCATCAGATAAAATGATAACTCTGGAGGGGGGTGAAAAAAGTCTTCATACTTAACCAGAGAAAGGGCGTTCAGAAATAGGAAAACAAGTCATTACACAAGCCCCAAGATTTATTTCCTTTCAATCTTGTTTGACAACTAAAACTTAATAAAATGGAAAAAGCAAGGAGGCTGCAAATAAAGAGGTAGCTATTGCCTAATGCAATACAAAACATTAAATGGTATAATAGCAGCAACAGCAGCAACACTTCCCTCAAAATCTAATATTGAGTCTGTGTTTTTACTGGTGTGATTTTTGCCTGGCACATGAAATAGCTGCTGCCAGTGAGCAATGGAGATTGATGTCTCTGCTGTGGAGATGGACAAGACTGAATCCATGCTCTGACGTGTGTGTCCTGCTCCTTCCATAATGCTCATGGAGGCTGCAGCTAACACGCCTAAGCAAAGCACTTTATTGTTTTAGGATGGAAAAGTGCTGTTGCTAAACTGCATGTGTATCCATGCATGTATATCTCTTCAAAGTCATGAGCAGAGCAGCACATTACTGCTGAGTTTTTGTAAAATTTGGCTGTTAAAATTAGGCTTTAAAAATGGCTTCTGTATACTGCAGTATCTCTGTTTGTGTATGATATTGAAGAATATTACACCGGGTTGAGCAAAGAGCATCCCCAACTACTGGAGGAGGGAGGGAAGGGAGCATGACTTGGCTTTGCAAGGACCAGGTTGTTTTTCATGGGCTAATGCAGCCAAAGTGAATTAGAGGCATAGAACAGCCACCTCTGTAACTGCATTGTGTGGGTGGGCTTTTGTCTTGAATGGTATCATAGTAACTCACAATTCAGCAGGTGGGAGGAGAAGCCACAAAAAAAAGGCTCTTTTATTTATGACAACAAAAGGAATAAATGAAATTTTTCTCCCTAAGAGATGTCAAAAGCCAGGCTACAATATGTTGTGATGAGGATTTGTTTTGGTTTGGTAGAGAAATACATTTGAGGTTACAAGACAATAATTTTAGTAGCAGCTGAGGGTTAAACCCTTGTCACAAATGTGTATGAGTACTGAAGGATTGCAAAACACTATCTGTAGCTCAGTGTTCAGGAAGTAGCAGTGGTTGTGTTTTATTAGGACTACTTTATTTCTTTTTTAATGTTTATGAAAGTGCATCCAAGGCAATATAAAAATCCCATGTGAGATACAGAAGGTGCAAATTGCATCTTCATTGCACTGTAAAGCATAAAAAGTTGCTGGTTTTCAACTTTTTAATGTGTGAAATCTCAACTGCAGGAGAACAATAAAAGAAAACTTATTTATTCTATTTATTTTTCTTTTTAGCTATTTGATACACCTAACATTTTTATTTCTGTCAGGCAATAAAAAATCCAGTTACGGAGGTTTGCAATGTCCTTGTTTTCTCTATTTATTACAGATTTTAAATGTCAAGGCTAACATTTTTACTTCTTTCTAAAGCCAAATGCTCAATTTAAAAACAAAACAAAACAAAACAAAAACAAACCTCAAAGTGACCTGAAGAAGACCAGGGGGAGATACATTCTTACAGATCCTCTGTTTCACACAGCACTGTCATTTCCTGAAGTGCCATGGAGTTCTCTGTCCTAGGAATTGTAATTTATGTCTTTGGATTACTCTTTCAAGGGCAATATTTATATTGCAAGACAGATAAGGGGAGTGTCTCTTTTCTAATGAAGATAAGTAAGCATAATGTGATCTCTTCCTTACCTACGTGTGTGGTGTTAGTTTGCCTTCCTCGTATTTATCGTGTTGTTAATAGGGCTCAATTTTTCTTTTAATTCTCTCACATTCCCCATTTTTACTTTAATAGGAATTTTGCAAGGGCCAGAAAAGGAAAACCTTTATACAAGGAAAACCTTTAGCTCAAAACCAATAAAGGTAGCCTAGAAAAAGTAATATAAAAATGCATTTTAGAAGAAATATTACCAAGAGAGCAACAAAAGGTTCCATGAACTTTTAAGACACTCTTATGTGTTTCGCTTAAGCAAAAATAGAAGTTATTTGCAATAAAATTTTCTTGTAGTCACATTTCTTTTGAAAATACATTGAAGTGATTGATCACAAAAATCATGTTACCCTTCACAATGAGAGCCTACCTGTTAGTTCAGGGACTAGACATTGAAAGCAACTCTACTAAACTGGTGAAGTTTCACTGGTATGAAGCAGCTTAATTGAGCTTAGAGGATAACTTTGTCATAAATTTTAATGTCTTGAAACTAGTGTGCTACTGTTGAGAAATGCAGCTGCTTCTGCATTTATAGAAATAAAAATGTGTCTATATAGAAAAAAACTATTTCCACCTAGGTGACCAGATATAAAGAATGTTTTAACTACCTAGGACATTCACTTTACATATTTAAGTAAATAATCTAAGCACTGTTTTTAAAACAGAAGGTTGAGATCTGTTTTATAGGCTGTTGTGTATTAGGATTATAATGCAATTTACTTGACAATAAATCTTTCTATAGTTATTGTGCCACAGATGAATGATTTTAAACAACAATGATGTCATTAATCTTGATCTTTGTGATGTTTTGATAGGCATGATAATGTACACATGCTTTTCATCCACTTTGTCTATGTCTTTCTGAGCTGTATTTGCTTATACAGATTGTAAGGCAATAGTTAAAGTGGTGTAGTACATCTCTATCAATTCTTCTAAAATAAAATGTACCTTTAGACCATCAAGTGATGCTAGCATACTTCCAGCTACCAGAAAAGAGAAAAAAAACAACTAAAACACAAAAACCCTGCTAGAGGACATTGGCATATTTGGCTTTTTTTAAAACTAAGCTTTTGTACATAGTTTTCCAATCAGCATGCACAGCAAAATAAATCCTGATGCATTAAATTGCATATGGAGAAACCATACTATTTAACATATTGTTCTGTGCAGTTAGCAGCTCTAGCATGAATGGGCAGAAGGGAAGTCTGCACAGTTAGGACCACAGCTTTTGCAAGGTCATCTTCTCCTGACTCAACCTTTAAGAATATGATTTAAAAGCTTTTTGACTTTCTTCAGCAAATGGCCTTTGGCAGGATTAAGCTGTGCTGCTGCCAATCCAGCTCAATACCAAGCATGTTAATGAGGTGTCTTGGCCTTTTTATTAATTCTACAAGCAGGGTAGTCCATTCAGCAGTGACTGAGAAAGTTTAATCAAATAATCTCATTGTTCCAAATTTATCACCACAATAAAAGAATCTACTAAGGAAATACAAGATGAAAGAACTCATTTTTAATGCTATATCATTTTCCACTAAGAAGCAGTGCAGCCTTGAGGCTCACAGCAGTGCTAATGTCTGCCTCTCTGTGGGTATGCACTGTGTAGGGGTGCTGCAACCTGCAGGAACGATCTGCATAGCAAACTGTCTGCCCCTGGCTCTTACTGTTGCTCTCACTGAAAATTTATACTCTTAAGAGATTTACTTTTTCTAATGAAGTCTTTTGATTTCAAAGAACATCCGGGAAAAAAAGTGTAGTGAGACACAGTCTTTATTCATGACAGGATGAAATCTGTCCATTGTAGGAGACAAAAGGTGAAGAAAGGACACTTTTTTGTATATTGAGGGGAGAAGTGAGGTCTGAGTTGGTGCAACAGAATAGTTGCAGTAGCTTCCAAAATGAATTCCAAGTCTGGAAAAATAAGTATGGTTAACTTACAAATAGGACTTAAAATGCTTGCATAGAAGTAAGCAGCTTTGCCCCACGCTTTGGAAGCATTTGGCAAAAGTGTAATGCTTTTTTGATCCTCTGTGCTTCCAGATCAAAAATTCAGCTGTGGGTTATTTAATGTTTCAGACACATGTGCAGCTTCAAACAGCTACCATTAATTTTATACAGTAAAAATTGCCTGTCAAATCAGTTTCCAAGTGTTTCTTTCTCTTCAGAAATCTCTCCTGCTGAGAAATCTGTGCAGTCCAAGGCTAGTGACACATTTTTTTGCATTAAAAAAATCGAACTTTAAAAACACCTTCAAAACTAGAAAACAGCCCATAAGTTTATCTGAAGGGTGAGAATTATTAGGTTTTTCTTGGGGCTAGCACAACTTCCAGATAAGCAACTTTAAACATAACACGAATATTGTGCTCTAGTTTGCTAAAGCAACTTCCTTCCCTGAGCACAAATCCAATAAAAATTTTCTTTCATGTTCTTTCTGGAGTCCTTAATTCTCTGTCCTATATCTTTCCCCCTCATTCCTTGGTTGTTTGGCTCGCCTCTCAGCAAACTTGTGGGACAAGGGGGAACTAAGAGCCATGCACAGCTAAATACAGAAAACTTGCAGTACCAGTATCCAGCCTTTCCTTCACCTGGGTTTTGTAGCCTGCTATTTCAAATAACATGAAATGGCAGAACATGAAGGGATATCAAGGCTACATAGCATACCAATGGACTTTGACAATTCTGGCATTTCTTAAGATATGGGATATTGAAGAGGTCTGTTCTGCATTCTCTCATTAACACTTCCTTTTGGGGCTCTTGCTGGAGGAAGGAAATGTTACTATTTTTCTGCTCTTTTCATTTCAGTTTTTGATTGGAACTTGGAAGAGAGGCACTGGCAGGGCTCGTACGCCACTAAGACATGACGAGTTGTCCTAATTTTTTTTTATGCACTTCTCATCTAACAATGGATATCAACACAAAAAATAGGTCTATTTTCCATTCCAAATATAAAGGACTTCTATTTTCCACTGTGTCTGTCAAAGAAAGAAAGTGAACAGTTTATATTCAACCACTTCAAAGTAGCAGATTAAAATCAGCTTTCTTTCTCTAAAGCAGCATACCTCCCAGGAACTGGGACACTAACTGTGTATGGCCCTTCCTAACTATAACGGGCAGCTACATTGTCATTTCCAGAGCTTTCCAGTTGCTTTCAGCAAGGTGTCATGACAAACATTCTGATGCTTATTTGGTTTTTCCATGCATTGCAGGGGATTCAGAGCAATGTGAGAGCTCATGTGAAAAATTTGCTCTCACTTGTCTTAAATTCATCTGACTGCTCTCTCAAGCACAGTGTTGGTTTCTCTACTTGAGAGAGCAAGGGTGACTCTGTCAGAGGTGGTCAGGCTGACTTTTGCTTCTCATTCAGTCTTCATGTGGCCATTCTCCGACTGCTGTATCAGTTTTTCTTGGTTCTCTGGGTTTATTTCAACCACTTCAAGATGGTATTAAATATTTTTAGAACATTAATGCAAGCAAATATCTAGGATGCACTAGACAGTTTCTGCTTTTTTTATTGTTGTTGTTGCTGATTCAAAATATATTGTATGTGAAATGCATTATGCTCCAAGTTGCACTCCTGTCCAATCTGAACATGCTACAATTAGTCCCATGGATAGAGCTGGAGTCATTTGGGTTATGCAGCAACATTATATTCATGTGGATGTCAAATTTGACCCCAGCTGGAGAAAATTAATAGCTTTGCCATATAGCATTTCCATATATTATATAGGACTTTTATCATGTATATTGTATTTCTGTCCAACACCCAAATACCCTGGGACGGGAAAAAGTTATTAATAGCTTGGGCTTATACCTTCAGTGCTAAATATAAAAATACTAAGAAGCAGGACTAAGCATCAAATGCAGAATAATTGGTGAGAAGGGCACTTAAGTCTTTCCTTGCTTAAGGAGGGAGCTAATTTGCCTTCTAAAGACTCAGGTTCTAAGGCTGACTTTTATGAACTGGGAAAGAAGGACCACATCAACTTCATGCTGGTGTTTATACAGTAGTGATTGTTTTGTTGCCTGATGAAACATGGTTGCTATCTTAGTCTAGAATGTCAGAGAATCTTTTAAATGTAAAATTCTTATCTTGGGGTCGGGGTTGGGAGAAATAAAAAAAATGCACTTTCCTTTCTCATGAAAAGAGTAGTATTTTGATAAATGTAAACTTCCATCCCAGAGAATCTTCTGGCAAGCTAGTATTGATGGGAGGTGAAAATAAATACAGTTTAAGTTATATTTTCCTTTGATATGCCATCACACTGTAGACAACAATGCTAATATATCTTAATGGCTGTGCCTTTTAAGAGCTGGATATCAGTCAAGCATATAATTTCATGTTGTCTGGAAAAACATAAAAAGGAGTATCTAAAAGGACAGAATAAGGCACCACACTCTAGAATAATTAGATATTGTTCCCTTGCTATAGAGTTCTTCCTTTTAGAAAAATACAGTTTCCTAACCCTTCTGTGTTTGAATGATTGCAGGTGTTTTACTAAAGTAATAAACTCTCACTAGTAAGAGGTTCAGAAAGCTCTTCTTAGTGGCTCCAGCTTGGTGTTGCATACCATTTTGCCCACTATTCCTAGAGTAGATAAATTCTGCTTAGCTAATTTTTTTCCTTACACTTTGTGGATTTGCTAGAATACCACAAGATTTTCTTCTCCTTTTATTAAAAATCTTGAACAGCTCCATAAATCTACAAATTCCAAGTCATGTGGAATCCAATACTTTATGCTTTATTGTCCAATGCCATACAGCTACAGTTTTAGCTACAATGCTTGAACATAATTAAAATAATATACGTAAGAATTTTTACTTGCATGTCTCCAACAGCTGCTATTTTTAAAAAAGAAACATCCCTTACAGCAAGGTTTGGTAAGATCCTAAGAGGTAACTGTTTGTAGATATTGCTGTTGCATCTTATAAAATTTTGAAATGTCATCTTTATTAAATGTTTCAGTGAACTTTAAGATGTTCACTCCCATGCATTTTTTTCCTCTCTTGCAAGAGGCATGCTCACTTCAAGTTTGCCAGTGCTGCCACCCAAGCTGTTCAAAGTCACTTGTGTGTGTGAGAGGAGAAACACCCATCCGTCATTTCATTTGCACCTTGGAATGACAGCAGCTGGGGAGCAATAAAACAGCTGAAAAAATTTTACTGGATAGAAGAACAAGATGGTTCTGGCATATCAAAGTGGATATGTGTGTAATAGGGTCTCTGACTTCCACAGCTACAGTCTGGTGCTATGGAAGATGAGCAGCTAAACACATCAGTGATGAAGGCACAATTTCTAGCCGGGCTGAAGCAGCCTGTGCTAGTTTGCAGCAGCCTATGCCAAGAGGCAGGTGAGTGCTCAGCAGGTGTCAGTCACTATTGGCTGGTAAACAATGTTTGGCTTCCTTCATTATGGGAGCCTTCACTGGCTCTGAGACTATGTTTTATTTCTGGACCTATAATCATGAAGGAATTTTACACTAGATGCATGCAGTATTACGGGAAATTCTCAGAATAAATCCTATCCTTGTCCACCACGTAAAGCAAGAGAGAGCATGGACTGTGCATACCAAACGATGCTGGTCCAGTGATGGCCTTGGGAACCCTGACTGAAATGATTAATCCTATTTGTGCCTTTCATAGCCATTCCTGCCCCAAATGCCCTAAAGAGACTTAAATCATGACAGTGATCGGTATCCTTAGATTTAGTGAGCATGGTGCTTTTATCCCCTCATCTTAACCAAAATCATCCTTCTGCATTGATTTGTGCACCCTGCAAGGGTTTCTGTCATTACTCGCGGGCAGCATCAAGCACGTGCACAATTACCCTCTGTTTGCACTGTTGGACCACTGCTGTTCATCTGTAGTGGATTTTGGAACCTTAACAGCAAACATTTTCCCCCTTCACAGGCTCAAAATAAGGGTTGTAGAAGAAATAAAATAAAGTTAGTGCTTTGTTCAATGCATGTGTATTTAGGATGATAATTAGTTTGATTTTCATTTGCTGGCTATGTTTTATACTTTCCCTTTCTGACAATGGCACAGTGATGCTGTAATGTTCCCTTCAGTGACAGTGAAAGGTTGCATTTCACTGATCCAGCTCACTTCCACATTTGATATCTTGGTGGTTTAATGTTCCAAGTAAACTGAGCTAGTGAAGTGGTGAAAGGTAACAACCTTTTCTCCTTGGACTTGATTTTTACCCCCTTCCAAATATATATGGATACGTATATACAAAACACTCTTTGACTTCAACTGTCTATACTTCTAGGCGACCAAGTTTTGCCCAAGAATCTATTATCCGATTTTAATCTTGATTTGTCTGTGAATTAATTCTTTGTATAAGGTAATATCAATGCCCACACGTTCATTTAAGCTTAACTGCACGTTTGCCACTTAAACTTGGTGATGGATTTAAAAAAATAATAAAAGTAAAGGTGAGTTGGTAGAAGGCTGCGTGATCCCGGAGCTGGTTCGGCGGCCTTAGGGGGTATCCAGGTGGGTCAGACGGGCTCCACGAACACTTCAGAGCCGGCCCTGCTGGGCTGACCGCCCCCCCCCCCGCACCGTTCCGAACTTGTTGCCATCGAACAGAGCTGAGAACGGCTTGGCTGCCCGACCAGGCGGGCACACCCAGGGAGGTGAGGCGGCCCCGGCAGGGTGTGAGGCGGCCCCGGCAGGGTGTGAGGCGGCCCCGCCCCGCCCCGCCCGAGGGCCGCTTGTGGCGGCAGCGGCGGGCCCGGGGGCTCCCCCTGCCGGCGGCCGGCGGGAGCGCGCGGGGTGGGGGGCGCGGAGCGCGCCCTGCCCTGCCCGGCCCCCGCCGCCGGCGCTCGGCGCTCCGCAGGCGGCAGCGGCTCGCAGGCGGCAGCGCTGGCCCGCCCGTCTCCGTCCCTCCATCCCTGCCCGCCTCTCTCCCTGCCTGCCTCTCCCGCCGGGGCCAGCGCCAGCCCGGGGACCCTCTGCCACGGGGGCGCCGCCTTCCCCCGCTCGCTCCTTTCCTTCCTTTCCGCCTGTTACCCGGCCGGTGAGAGCCGCCGGCTCGCCCCGCCGGGAAGCCTGGGCGCCCCCCAGCCATCGCTGCTGCTCCCCATGGGGATCCGGGAGTTCCCCAACGGCTCCGCGCGGGGCAAAGCGGCCACGCTGTGAGTACCCGCGGGGCCGGACGGGCGGGCCGGGGGGACGGGGACACCCCACACCTCACCTCACCTTACCTTATCTCAGCCCGGCCGGCGGCGCCGCCCGCTCCCGGGGGTCGCTCCGGTGGAGGAGGGCGGCGAGGAAAGTTGCGGGTGCCGCGGGCCCGGGCCGGCTCCCCTGCCGGCGGGGGTCCCGCCGCCCGCCGCCAACTTCGCCCGGGGCCGGCGGAGGGCGGCGGCGCTGGCGGCGCGGCCCCGGGCTGACGCCCCTCTCCCGACCCGCAGCGGCATGCGGCGCTCCCCCGATGTCAGCCCCCGGCGGCTGTCCGACATCAGCCCGCAGCTGCGGCAGCTCAAGTACCTGGTGGTGGACGAGGCCATTAAGGAGGACTTGAAGTGGTCCCGCTCCGTGGAGGACCTCACCAGCGCGTCCGTGGGGCTCACCTCCATCGAGGAGCGCATCCTCCGCATCACCGGCTACTACGGCTACCAGCCCTGGGCCGCCAGCTACAAACGTGAGTCTCCGGCACGGACGGGCGTGGGGGGCTTGCCAGGAGCGGGGCGCAGCCCGGAGCCGGCAGAGGGATGGGGGTTCGAGGGGCCGAGCGCTTTAGCGCTGGAACAAACCTCGCTCCGTGGAAGGAAGCGCTCTCACTCCTGGCGCTTCGATGATGCCCGTGTTGTCTTAGTCCTTGGCAGTGCCTGGTTCACGAGAGCGTGGTGCTACGAATGATGACAGCTAAATTCTGCTAAGAAAATAGGTCAAATATTTGTCTTCACGTTGCAGGCACACTTAGCGACAGTGATTACCGTGGGTTGACAGCTGTGTAAAAGCCCCTGCACGCTCATGCACATACCATTTCCACAAGTAACGCGTTATCAGTGTGTGTTTCTGTTGTTTTATGAGAAAATTTCTGTCAAATTTTCGCAGCACTTGAGCTGAATGATGTGTCTTTTTCTATGTCGAGTGGAGCTGTTTCTTCCATACGCATACACTTGAGAAAGAAACTTCAAATGGTAACGATATGAAGAGAGGTGTAGCTGTATTCCATCACATACATGATTTACAAAGGAAGCATTACCTCGAGTCGTTGTAATATATCAACTAGTACTTTTTGTGTATTTTTTGTCCATCTTTCATCATGTTTATGTCAGTTGTATGCATTAAAAAGTTACAGAATAGTATACCAATTAATTGAAGTCATAACATTATTTTGGTTATCTTAAGGTCGTTTGAAATATCACAGGGGTTTTTGTTGATAAAAGGATTCTTCTGTAACCAAAATCATTGCTTTGCTGGAAACACTGGCTCTGATAAAGTGGTTGTTTTCATACTGTACTTACATATTAAGTGCAAATGTTCTGAAATATTTTCTACTAGATTATCTGTTTGGCAGTGTGCTTAATAATGAAATAGAATGATACAAGAATGCATGGCACACAGTACTAGTTTAGTTTTTCTCTGAGGGAGAGCTGGTCTTGATTGCCTGAAAATAGGACTTTACTAATAAATATTCTCATACTCTTCTGTGAGAGCCTTTTTTTATTTTTTCCTTTGATTGCAATTATGATAGAAATATCAGATATTTGCTACTTTACTCACTAGGAATGTGGTGTTTCTATAAGAGCAATTCCAGTGCCTGGATTGGGGCTGTTCTTGAGAGTAAAGCTTATTCAGGCCAGTTTTAAGGATCAGATCATATGTGGATGCCAGACTGAGTTGGATGTTAATGGTTCTATCTGACAGAGTGACTAATAGTCTAGCTGAAGTCACACTGAGCTGCTGTGGCTGAACCTTCTGAAAGAATAAAGGTCATGCTGGCTCCTCAATTATAACCTATTTGTTGAAATTTATAACTCTGTCTGAAAAAGTTAATAGCAAGCCTAAGCCTGCTATTCTAGTTACATTTTCTCTCCTAATTCGATCTGAATAGCAAAATTACATACTTGAGTTATAATGGTGGGCAATAAATATACTAAGTGTCTGAGTTTCATAAATGAGTGTCTAAAAATAATAGGTTATGTGAATGTGTTGCCAATTTAAAATCTGAGTTACTAGGAACATGGAAGGACACGGAGAAGGAAAGATACATCTCTACAGCGTGGTTTAAGGAGAGCCATGTCGATCTGCATCAGCTCAATAGCTGACTGAATAGGGTATATCATCTAAAGTGGGAAGACAACTTTGTCACAGCTGCTTTGAAACATCTTTGAATGCTCCTTCAAGTTGGGCTGATGTCTAGTTTTGGGATATGGACTTTTTTTGAGACTTTGCAGTTAGAAAATTTATTTGGCTGAAGTACTGCGAACAAATGATTTTCATTAAGTTTAAATTGCAACCTGGGTACTCTTTGTCATCTTATTTTGCATCCTTGTAGACAATTGGATGCACTACTATGATTATAATTATGGACTGCATTAATAATGGACCTGCTTTGCAGAAAATAAGTCCATATTATGGTATGATCTAGATTTATTTAGTCTATCTCTCTTGGTGACATTCTTTTTATTATAACTAAATTGCCTATAGGGTCAGATCTACCTCTTTTGCACTGCAGTGCATTCCTTTTGTGCTTCATTTAGACCGTTTATATATACATAGCTGTATGGATGGATGTGTAAAACTGAGAGGTTCAGAAAGCTTTTGCTTATTTCGTTGTTTTTGTTTTAGCAAAACTCCATTAGGGAAACTACCACTGATAAACTGAGGTAGTGTTACCATGACCCCAAAACTTGCTTGGAGAGCAATTTGAAACATACTGGGATGCCTCGAGGTTATGCAGCAACTCCAGTATTTAATATTCTTATAAATTCATTGGAAAAAGAGGAGGAAGAAGTGAAAATGTGCGTAAGACACAAACTGGATTGGACACAATGAGAAAGGACTTGTAACATTACCCTAGGGAGACCTGTCCTAGCCAGGTAACTCACTGAAATGTCAATAAATGTCATTCAGTTATCACAAACAGAAACCTCACATTTCCTGAAAATGCTAAAATTACCTGCCAACTTGCACATTACATTGGCTGATTTTGGGACTGTACACAGCTCAGGGAAGACCTCTGCTGTTGGACTGCACTTGCAAACTAGATTTTAGGAGCTGGAACAATGTAATGTAGTTCCTGTGTGTTAGGATGCCTTCAGCAAATTTAGGGTAATTATAGTTATCTGCTCTCAAAAAAATATTACTGGAGACTCTGTGATGAGCAAGGAGAAAGAGTACAGGCAATCTGTAAAGATCATCAAGAGTTTTTGCTGTTTACCTTAAAGAGGTTGAAACAAAGTGTTGGAAAGTACTGGCACATGCTGCTTAGGCAGGTAGAGAGGTTTTCTTCTGGTCATAAGAGAAAAAAGACAGGAAAAGAAGCTGAAATGACATCAATTAAAGACTGATAGAAAAGAAATCATATTGAAGAAAACATGTAATTTATTCTTGAGACGAAGATTTCAAGGAATTATAATAGCAGTGATAAGATCTAGAATTGTGATAAAATGGGAAACATGCTGGAGATTAATATTAAACTTCTTTATCCAGAATTTGAATTAGCCCCTCCTTAGGCTGTGAGGAGACTTTTTTTGAGGGTTTCTTGTGCTTCTCTCCATAGCATCTGCCAACCTTCAGAAAGATGAATGTTCTAATCTGGTAGTTCTTATTTTTCTGAATTCTTTGATTTCCAGGGTAACTAATTATGTGGTTAACTGTTCTCCAGTCTTAATCAAATATTCATATGTGTCCCATGGGGAATATTTTGCAGAATGTGATTTGATTTTTCAAATATAAAGGCAGAGGGGAAGAAACAGATAAGATGCAATCAGATTGCAGAATCATACCCTTATGCAGCTTCAGATGTAACAGAGCTCAATATTTGTGAAATTCTCATTATCAGTAAGAGGTAAGTTGTCTTTCATTTTTTTTCTTTTAGTTAGAACATAGGGATCAAAGGCTTTAATAAAAATGCCCCCAAAACAATGCCATGAGATTTGCAGATCCCACTGACAGTCTTCTTGTTGTAGGGAGATGAAGCTGTTAGAGCTGTGTTAGCACTGCCATTCTCATCCATGAAGGTTATGTGAATTCTCATGATTACTGCCTCTGGAAGCCTAGGACTTCAGTTGAAGTTTGGAGGTGAACAGCTATGTTTTAAGTTTCCATTTCACAGCATTGTCAGTTGGAATTAGTTTTCTAAATATTTTTCAATAGTTCTCTAGGAGCTTTTCTGTACTTGAGAAATACAGGTGTCACAAAACTCTTGGACTGCCCTTCTGGTCAGTATGGAAGACTCATCTATTTTAATGATTGTAGCAATTGGCAGTGTGCTTGTTTCCACAGGAAATGTTCACAACTATCACCTTTGCCAAACATTCATTTTTCTCTAACTAGGTCTATTTTCTGGTGATTCAATATCACAGTGTGTCATTATGTGATTAGTATTTTAAATACATTCACGTGGGCTTGAGCCAGCTATCCCTATTTTGCAGTCTTCTTCCTACAGATCACCTGCTTCCACTCCTTGTTTAAGATTAGGGTCTTGCTTTTAAAGCAGGGACTTTCATGTATCCTTAGCCTGTGTTCATAAATACAGACTTATTATGGACAAATCAGGATTGCGTGGGCCTTGGCCTTCCTCATTTATTCACTTACATTTTTTGTGTGCTTACAGACATTTCCATACCTGCAGAAAGAAGAGAATGGTATGTAGTTTTAACTCCTCTTAGTTGTGTTTATTAGGAATTGACCATTGTCTGTGGATCATGGCTTGTTAAAGTACATTTCTCTGAGACTTCTGCCTTGTGAATAATTCCAGGTTGTCCCAGAGATAACTTTTAAGAGATATGATGTTCAGGTGAAAGGAAAAATTGTGTCCACTAAATGAAGTTCTCTGGCTTTGTTTTTCCCTGCTACTTTAAATATCAATTTTCATATTTTTCATGTTTGGTCATAGTTATTTCAGCAGCAACAAAATAAACCATATAATTTTAATGCACAGCATTTCAATATAGTACTCATCCAGTGTAGCACATTAGGTTTTGACCTGAATGTGGAATTAAAATGCTGTCACCAATATCAGTAACATACTAGAACACATTGGCTGAATAGCCTGAAGATTGCTCAGAAAGCATAATTGTCTGAGTATGCCAATGACTGAATTATACCATAGAATGATTTGGGTAAGAAGGGACCTTAAAAGTCATCTAGTTTCAACCACCCCTGCCATAGGCAGGGATACATTCACTGGACCAGCTGGCTCAAATCCTAATCCAGGTTTGCCTTGGAAACTTCCAGAAATGGGGTACTCCTAACTCCTCTGGGCAGACTGTTCCCAGTTATAGATTTTTACAGCCTTTCAAGGTAAGAGTTTGGTGTTGGTTTTAGCTAATTAAATGTATGAGCACTTGTAAATAGTAGAGTATCAGTAATACAGCTAAAGACCAGTGTTTCCAGCTGATCCCCAGCGTTCCTCCTTGTGATTTTCTTTTCATGCTCCATTGAATGCTGAAATTTCACAGTTGCTAAAAGCAAATCCAGTGAGGATATGAATCAAGAGGAATTTGTGCAAATACCATTTTCATGTATTTGCATCTGAGGGAGAATTTAACTTACTTTTTGAGGTGATATACTCCAGAAGTTCAAAGACATAAGATGAAGATTATAATTTTCTCTGGGGAAAGCCATTTTTAGGCCAACTGTAAGCAATTAATTTAAACTGCTTGCTTGCTTTCCAGTGTATAAATACTGAATGTAATAAGCTTATAACTAATGCAAGACTTGGTGGTATCATTCATGTTGTTGTTTCTGAGGTCAAATGATTATGAGAGAATCTTCCTTTTCAGGTGAAAACCTGGAGTAACCTCTAGGTGCTGGAAACCTCTTGCTTGTTGCCTCTATCCAAGTTTCTCTTGACAGGTTCAATCTGTAGGTCAGCAGCCCTTCTACAACACCCAGTCTGTAGGTCAGCACTGAAGATTAGAAGATGAATAAAATATGTGCTTTATATATTTTTTTTCAATATAGGTTTATGGTGTCTGAGGCCTAATTTACTTTTTAATCAATGCTCTTCAACTCTTCATTGTCAGTACTAACATCAGTAATTTTTTTTGTTACCAACAAAACCAAAGAAAACACGGGAGCACCTACAGGTGAAAGAAAGCAATGGTGCTGAATTGCATTGCAGATTTAAAGGCACTGTAGCATTGCTGTTTCTAATGTCAGTGGCAGTTCTCTGCTGCAAGCTAAACCTCCATGGTGATACATGAACCAGGGATATTTCTGACTTGTGTCCACATGACAGCTCATACAAAAACTTTTTAGGCAATTCCCTCATTATGTAGCAGTCAGTGTGACTGCTGTCCCCAGAAATAGTCTCTTTAAGTGTTTCAGAGACCTAATCACAAGTCTGTTTGTATCCCAAATACTACAGGATCTATTTCTCTTTTGAAAGACAACTTGCTGGGTCTCCTGGGTTTTGGCTCTCTGGGTGTTCTTGCAACTGAGAATGAGTACAATCTGGCTACCTGAGGCAGGCCAGAGCAGTACAGGTGCTGAATACTGAGCAGCTGCAAAGATACCAGGTGAATATTTTTTTAAAAAGCCTTTCAAAATCTTCTTTTTCAGGACAATTCCCATAAAGAAGAAACATGGGGGATTCTTAGGCTTTTGAAAATTGGTAAAACTTTTTTGGCTAGTAATTAATAGAAAACTGGTTCCTGTTACAGTATAGAGCTTAATTAATCGCAAAGTTTAAGTCTTAAATTTCTTGCTGGTAATTTTCAAGCAAATTCTCATTTAAACTGATTTGCTAAACATTTTTGATTGTTTAATAAATATTTAGTAAATGATAAATGTTTAGTGAATATTTAGTAACTTTTTTACTTAACAGTTTTCATTGTGTAGTGTTAAGTAACCACCACTTTTAACTAGACAAATGAATAAACATTTTGTGTTTTGTATCTCGTTTTCATAGTGAAAAAACTAAAAAATTACCGCCTGAAAAATGGGCCATCTTTTTTTTTGTTTGCTGTTTAAACAAATTAATTCATTGCTTTCAGCTTTTTTTCAGTGCAGCTTTAATTACATGTCATCTTCAGCCATTTATGCAAAACAGTTCATGGGACAGCAATTAAGAGTCTGTTGATTTCCAGCATTCATTTTAAACCCTTGATGAATGTTATCATTGAATGCTGCTGTGTTAGAAAATACCACTGAAGTCTCCGCCATGAAAACCTAGCTGTACATCTTTGCAGTGTCAGGGCCCATGTTAACAGTTTTGAAGAGTGTTACCTGGCATTTGAGAATCCTTCCACTGGAAAACTGCATTTATTTCTTTTATTTTTTTAATAGAGGTGTGAACATGTTCACTAATCAATAATAATGGATTGTTGCTAAAAACACATACTACTCTGAATTGATATGGAATAATGAGGAAGCAAGTTAATTTTGAAAAACTAATTTGGAAACCATCAAGAATTATGAATGAATGCTTATTTTTGGAACTATTTTTATTGCAGACCCTTCTGGTTAAATTTCTGTAATAGTTCTGGAGTGCACTGTATGATGGATCTTTGCAACTTTAAATAATTATTTTTTTAATAGAGACAATTAATTGCACAAGATAATAGTATTGAAATCAGACTACAAAGCCTTTGTTGTTGATATCCTACTGTGATATCAGATACTGTTGTGTTACTGAAACACAAAGCCACAAAAGGACAACGACCAGCAATGCTCATTAGCTTAATAACTAATTTTACTAGATTCTAGCTCATGTCAGAGCTTTCTTCAAGGTGAAGTTTTGTGCCACAATCTCTCTTTTGTATAATGAGGTGTTTGTGTTTCATATTCCCTGTGTAAATTGCTGATAATTTCTGCCACTTACTTCAGATAAAATAAGCCTCAAGAGAAAGAGAGAGATGACAATGAGATATAGTTGAATCAGGTGATCCTTAAGGTCCTTTCCAACCCACATTGTTCTACAATTCTACAGAAAAGTTATGTAAAAGTCACTTTGGCCCTTTGGCAGGCACCATCCTTTGGAACACAAAGGTGTAGTTCTGTCCCTCTTGCTGTTTTGGAAGCTGAAGCCATAGACTTTCCACTGTTGCTTGTGAATGATGACTACTCTGAGAACAGAGATAAAATGGGCACTTATGTTCATAGAAATTTATCTGCAGATCATGGTTCCTACCTAGGCAATGGATTGCCTTCATGTGGTACATCTTACTGCAGAAACAACTTCCCTGAGTATTTATGATTCCCTGTTTCTCTTCACTAGGCACATATTCTTTCATCCCTCAGTGTATCCTTGGAAGAAAAAAAGATGCTGTGATTGTGTGGAAGACCATAGAGAAATATTTTCTTTATGAACCACTACTTTAAGAAGTCCTTAGACAGAAGGGATGCAGCAGACATATCCCAGATTTCATTTTCTTCAGAATGTGAGAAGCTTATTCTCCACTCAGTCATCTCCCCTTATAAAAAACTTCATCTGAATGGTTTCAGACGCTTCTGTTTTTCTCTGGAACTTGAGGATCTAATAAGGTTATTTTTTTTCCCAAATGTTTCCTATCATTTTGTTTCCATGAGTTTATCTGGCCAATATAGGAGTTGGGTTGTTTTTCTGAGAAAAGCTCTTCCGGCAGTGTTGGAATTTACGTATCATCACATTTAGGAAAACAAGAACACATTTAGGGAAATTTGAATATTTGAGCCCCTCCAGGATAAGGGAATGTAACTGGCTTCTAGTGAAATTATAAGGTCTTAATCTTGCAATTAAAGTTTCTTTTTGCTTTGCTGTAACTGGCCTCTGTTAGATAATTCATGAAAATTATTTATGCTTCAAACGTCTAAAGGAAGCAAACAGATCTTCATTTCTGAACACTAGTGCAGAGTCCTATTGATCCCATTGCAATATAAATATTGTGCCAGAGCTGATCCAATAGTGACAACCCAAAGTTTGGTTTTTTTTTCCTTGACTCTTTCATCAGAAATCCCACAAATTTGGTGCTTTTCTTCACTGTCTCTTCACACCAGCTAAGGTACCAAAGTAGCGTGGAAATTGACCTGCTTGTCCACTCTCCAAGTAGAGCAGGCCCAGTCATTCCGCCCTTAAGCTCACTGTTGTGCTGTTTGTAGCCCTGTGGCAGCCTGGGGGCTCTGCCTTCTCCAGGACATCTTGCTTTGGCTTTGCCAGATCCGAGCAGTTGTGTGAACAGAGCGCAGGTTTGTGCTCAGGTGGGAAGTGGAGCAAGGACCTGCTCCTTCAGAGTTGATGAGCTTATGTGAGGATGCTGATGATATATTCATGGTCCTGTCCCGAAAACCTGGAGTTGTCTTTCCATTTTCAAACAGTAACTGCTTTCCAGACAATCTGGTTCCTTGGGTGTTCAGTAGAGATTTTCTGCTTGCAAAATTTTGCCCTAGTTGAAATATGTAGTGCCAGGATTAATACCAAAGATGCAGTGTTTGCAATGTGAAACAGGAAACAGAACTTCATGGCTTTATGATTCTGTTGTCTCTCCTGCTCACTTTATGCAATGTTTTTTGGAAACTTTAAGACTGATTTAATTAACATGCAGCCATTTATTTTGAACAAGTGAAGATGGTAATCATGTTTACTTTTTAAGCTTAAATCCTAGCTACTGCTTATGGTTTTGGTTAGCACTTTCCATGGAACAGAAATTACTGACAGAAACCATTCTTCCTTGTATTTCTGCTGAAATAATTTTTTGCTGCATAGCATTTAATGTCGTACTGGCCCTATAACTTCTCAGTTGTGGGTCTTTCTTCGCTTCAGAAACAAGACATTTATAATGAAAAGAAATGTGTTTAGATTTGATTAATAGAGGCTAGTTAAAGAGAAGAAATTGCAAAATAATGTAAAGGTAGAAAAAGGCAGTCAAGAAACAAACCCCTTAAAGTCAGTGGAGGCATGGAAAATGTCTTTAATTAAATCAGGAGATTTGATTACTTTCAAGTTGAGCAAGAGAAGTGAGAAAAGAGCAGAAAGGCTATTTTTTCCACAGATTTGGCTTCCTGACACTTCTACATCATATGTAGTGACTAGAGGCCTCTGTTTTTCAGGATTTATATTTCAGCTATTTCTTACATACATTGCAAGTGTATTCCATGGGCCTGAATTTGGGATCTTGGGTTTCATGCAAACCAGAGATTGTGCCCAGATGAGGTGAATTCTGGTGCATTCAGGAGTTCAAAAATTATTTAAGTTTTTTCGATAGACATGAGAATGACAGATGGGTCTTGACTTGGAAATGAGCATAAGCCCACATTCAGTTATTATTGTAGTTATAATGTGGGACTCCTACATACAGCCACGTGAACTCGTGAACTTTCTTCCAGTATATGGGAAGTAAAGTCCTCTTTATCAGTCTGGGAAATTACAGGAGTTGGAATGAAAACTAGGTTAACATGAAGGAATAGAGTACTGCGTGCATGGCTTCGGGGATTTCAGGAGGGTATATGGCTCCTGCCTGGTTTCTCCAGCTTGCCAGGTTATCTTGAGATAATATATGAAGAAAGCACAGACACCTTAAATGACTGCCTTATCATGATTGTTGGCTTGTAAGACTTATGAACATCCTCTTGGAGGGTGCAGCATGGAATTGGATCTCTGGTTCCGTTCATAAAATTACTTCACAGTCTTTGGGAAGTATTATTTGATAAACAACTTATTTAATAAACAACTTCTGTATTTGATTTTCTTGTTTCAAAGAAAACCTGCTTTCAAACTTTACAGCTTAGTAATGATAATGTGTAGTTTAGTATCTGTAGGAAAATCCTTGTCTTTTGCAAATACTGATTTCAAGAGGTAGAGGGCTGTATATGTGTTCTGACTTCACCCAGGGTGAGAAGTGGTTTTGTATCTTATATTTCTCCAAATGGAAACAGAAATGAGAGTAAGGCATAGAAGCACAGATGAGTAATTTCTTTGTAGAAAAATGCATGGACAAGAAACACATCTTGTACTGGGAACAATACTTTGTGCCTTCTGTGGCTGCTATGTGCATAGTAAAAACTGCATCTCACTAGAAATCATTCTGGCAAACAGTATAAGGCATTCTGTATTTATTTCTACAAAATGAAAAGATTTTTGCATAGCATCTCCATAGGAATCTTTGTGATTAATATTGCTTTAAAATGATACTCATATACCAGGCAGTGTTTTATCTCTGCATGTCAAATTCTTTTGCACCCTACAACATTTCTCTAAAGGCACAATATCTCATGTCTATATAATGAAAATACACTGGAAATGGTATTGAAACTAGAGTCTTAAGAGTATAAGCCTAAACTCTCTTATCACTCTCTAGGTAGTTTTTTCTTCGTGATAAGCTTACTGAACAAGGAAGACAGGGAATTGCATCTCCCGTACAGCACTTTTTAATGTATTGTTTAGTTCTGCACTGATAATAATGAGAGAATTAAAAAAGCTTTTGGGATGAATCCCTGACTCCAGCCAAGTACCAAAAGTACCAGACGTGGTACTTTTCTCAGTAACTTCAATCAAGCCAGGTTTCAACTACCAGGCTTAAGTCTTTGAGTTTGCCTTTTAAGCAGGCTTCCTGCTCTGTGTGCTGAACATTTGTTCCTAAGGCAACTGCATCCAATTACACCTACCCATACATGGTCTTTATTATATGTTCCTGAGCACTACTGAGGAGCTCAATTTAAATTATAGAATAATTATTTCTTTTAATAGATGTGCAATTTTAAATTTCTTTAAACTTGGTGTTTAGTTAGTACTTAATAGCTTGTCCCAACATAAGTAGAAAGCATCTACAGGAATTAAGAAGAGGCTACTCTTTCTTCCCATTGTCTAGAAAACTGACTACCAGAGCCCAGGTACTGAAAGGAAAATGAATTCATATGCAATTATTTACAGCTTTAGGTTAGGAGTAGAGGATTGAGCTCCTAACAGGGTGTGCTATAGAAGCAGCCTATAGGAAAAAAAGTCCTCAAACAGGTGTCTGTTACCAGTTGAAAATTTTGTATTGCCCTAAGCTCAAACTTACATTTTTACTAAATAATAAAACATAGCTCATGTCTTTCCACTTCAGATGTGGACAATCTGCCTGTACTAGAGTAGGTGTCACTGAATGAGTCTGAGGCCGAAGCCTTTTAAAACAGTAAAAGAAAGGCATTCTAGTTCATCATTTGTATAAGCAGCAGTTTGGAAGCCAGTTAGTTTTTGACAGCCCTGGCTCAGTCAGGTAAGGAATAAGAACATATACACCCTGAACTCTTTGCAAATGTAAACAAAGGACAGTCTGAGTTGGGATGGAATTACAGGGTTCTTGGAAAAGTTTGAAATGCTAGAGATAACAATGTTGTACATCCATCTTAGGTCTTTGGTTTTTGGTTTTGTTGCTGTTTTTTTTGTTAAATTATCCCACCACAAAGCCATACATGTGATGGGCAGCACGTGGCTTGGAGAAACTCCCTGGTAAAGTTTAAAATCTATCTAATGAAGCTGTTTGAGTTAGTGCATTAACCTCTTATGTCTTTATTTTCAAAGGCCAGAATTGTTCCATCTTCACATTGATAAAACTGATAGAAGCTAAGAGGAATTTTGCCTAACTGACACCAGTAACTAATGTCACAAAGGAATACTGCAGTCCTGAAGGGAATTTAGGGTTCTGGTCTGACCCTGTAATAGCTTAGTGAAAGGTGTGCTGTTTGGCAAGCTTGAATACTCTTAAATCTCCAGAGAGTCCCAGAGCATGCTCACCAAAGTATTGTTACAAATAAAATCTGCTATATCACAAGGCTAGAGTTTCCTCTGCTATTAGAACTTGTTCTGCACTTTTCAAATGGAAGTGCAGAGTGACTGGATCTGGTCCCATCTACCAGCTGAGAGCATTTGTGTTGCAGCTATCTATTGATGTAAACCTGTATACGAAATTCCCTTCCAGCCAAGAGCATTCCTCTAGTGAACATCTAGTAAATTTTTGTTTCCTTCACTTTTTTGCCATGCAGAAGGCAATTAGACAGTTATTTTTGATCTTCCAATTATCTATAACAAAGTGATCCTTCTTATTTATGTAGGTGAGAACAGCATGGGAACAAGTCAATGAAACTGCCTTTCTCTCTGAAGCAGTTAAAAGCAGGAAGAGGTAAAACAATCTCAAATGTTGAGATAATGAGATAATTAGAATCTTGAAACACTTTTTTGGAGGGAGGTTTGTAGAACCTATGCAAAGTTGCGTGCCCATTTGTAGGAATTGTACCAGAGAAATAAGAGATCAAGAGGCATAAAATACCCTGGATATTAACTGCTCGAGCTGAATTACTTGCATTGTAGAATAATTGGGCAGTACAACAAAATCAGCACCTTGCAAAAAGGCTTCTTCTACTGGAGATATATAGCTCTCAGTTCAAGGTTAAAATAGTTGCACTGTAATCTGCTTTGTGTAACGGCAGCTGATTTTACTAAAAGGTAGATGGTTGCATAAATCTCAGCTTGGTATTGAAACTGATTAATTTCACTGACAGATTTCAATAACCAACTTTGCAAGTCTGATCTTTCTTGGGTGTTTTGTTACTGTTGATTTATTTCCCAATAGGCTGAATTATTGTCATCTCATAAAGATGATTTCATTAGATTTTTTTTTTTTGTTAAAATTAGAGCAATTCACAACCATTACATAATGCAAATAATATAGCTCAAATAATTTTGCATTTATAAGCTTTTGGAACTAACTAATGAATGAAATTTAAACATTAAAGTAGTTATAAGTTAACATTTCAGGCACGTCAGTGTTGAAGAAGCATTTGGACAAAGCCAATAATAATATGCATCAACTTTTGGTCAGCTCTGAAGCTGGCAGTTGGATGAGATGATCATGGTAGGTCTGTCCAGCTGAATTTGTTCCATTTTTTCCTACTCTTCATCTCATAATTTTTTAATGCTAATGTTACACCATTAAAATATTAAGGGCCTTATCCAGTAACCAAAATAATAGCTGAAAACACCCATGGGTGTAATTACAGAATCATGCATCTGCTTTGCAATTGGAAAATAGGTCTTTAGTGGTTTTATTCAGTAAAATAATGAGGAAGCTGTATTTCATTGGAGTTACTGAGTTGTGAGGAAATGTCACTGCAACTATTTGATACTTAAGTTTCAAGCCTGCAAAATTACTTATGAGTAACTTAAACTGTGCAGAAGCTGTGTGGCTAAAAATATTTGTTTGTATATATTAGCTTTTAGAGTGTTAATTATTTATATTGCCCTAGGCAGTTGGTTTTAGCCAACAGTGAATGCAAAATTGTTTTGAAAATACTAATTTAATATTCTTCACATCATAAAATATAATTTTTATTTCTCTATGCTAAGTATATCTATCTAGAAGATTGCATCTTTGCTCTCATATATAAATTCTAAGTCAATTTGTGTGTGAATAGACCAAATTTTTTTTTTTTTTTGGTGCAAACATAAATAATTCCATGCACTGTCAGAATACTTGAGTTCTCTTGGTCATTTTGTCCTTTTCAACATTATCACTGATCTATGCTTTAATTTTTTTCAGCAGTCTGATCCTGTCATTTTTTCAGAATGTAATATAATCCGAAGTAATTTGCATGTACTGAGCAATTTAGCTTGACACAAAGGTCTGTCTGTATGGAAAAATCCTTGTGACGGGGTATCTTTGTGGTTATTTAATGCAAATTAAAACCTTATAAATTAGTGTTTTGATGGTTGTTTGACTTATTTCAGAAAAATTTATTTCTTCAGGTAATAAATCTGAGTGAGCAATTAGGCATTCTTGCAACATGTTGAGAACTTAAGTCTTTGATACCTTGTTTGCAAGAAGCACCATTTCCAGAAGCATAAAATCCTCTTCAAACCAAATACATCATTCATTTTATTTAAATTGGTTCTCTGTTGATTTTAATGAAATAAAGCACTAATTAAGCAGTGCAAGCCTGTAGAATACAGCTTAAAATAAGCTTGGAAAAGACAAGTAAGGGCAATTATCAGTTGTAGGGTTTGAGGGAAACAACATTCAATTTTCAGATTTCTCTCTGAAATGACACTACAATTCAAATGCCTTGGATCCCAAATGCAGCCTGTGAGAAGAAACTGTAGATACCTCTTTCTGGTGTTTTTGTACTGTTTGGTTGCTTTTTTTGTTTGTTTTCTTTTGAGCTTTTTTGTTTGTTTGGGGTTTTCCTAAGTGTTCAGATTTAACTCTGGGTCAGGTTTTTGGAAAGAGATTTTGTTACACAAAAGTCTTATAGACCTGTAGACTGTACAAGAGTTTAGTCTCTTATGTAGAGCAGAATTCTTCTTGTTCCAGGTAGACATCACTTAAGGGACAGCCATCTTTAAGTAGCCACACTTCTTTTGCAAGTGATTAGCTGCAATTTGAACAAAGAGAGTGTGGGGAGAGGAAGAGAAATTAATCTCATCTGCTGGGAGATGGCCTGTGAGAAGCTGTACTGTGGTTTTCAGTTCTCTCATTCTCTTACTCAGAGCCCTCAGCTTCTTCCTTTCTGCACTCTTTACCCCATTTACCTCTGTAATTGTCTTTCCTCTCAACTACTGATGATTTTTTTCCCCTCTCCTGTTTAGGTTTCTTATCTGTCACAGTAAGATCTCTCCTTCATTTTCTAACAGCCATCTGCACTTCCAGCTGGAGTACTGGTCATTTATAGATAAACACCAGACCTAAAAGAAAAGGAAATTCAGTAACCCTAACAACATTCTAGACACTGATGTGGAAAAAAAAACCCCCTGCTAATATGTTCTGAATTTTCTGTGAAAAACCCAAAGAGATAAGGTGTCCAGTGCTAGAAAGGCAACTCTCAAAGCAGTTGGGGAAAAATGACAAAGGGGGAGGCTGGTAAATAACAAGTTGTACCAGTTAATTTTAACATTTAAAATGAGTGAACTTAGGTTTCTAAATAGACATGGTGTTTCTAGTTGCTTTGTGATAGGATCTGTACAACTCCTGGGCACCAGTGCAAATATTATGAATGCAAAGTAGTATCTGTCCTGCAGAGGAATATATTTCCCAATCTGTTTGTGTGTAGCCAGTCATCTCTAAGAATGAAATGTTAGTGAATTGTATTGAAGCTCTCTGCCTCCTTTAAACCAGTGTTTTCTGAAGAGCTGGACAAACTGTCTGACCTTCCCTCACAGCTCCTGGAGGCAAAGTGAGAAATGTCAGTTCAGCAAATGTCACATAACTCACCTGAGTTCTGGTTTTGATAGTCATGATGGACTATTCATATTCATATATATGGCAGTTAGCAGAAATGATTTTGGCAGTAACAGAGCAACAGGGATAAAATATGGAAATCTGAGGAAAACACTCTGAATCAATTCACTAAGGAAAATATTAAAAGCAAAATAAAACACAAAGTGAAAGAGATTTTTATGGAAGTGTAAAAGTACGTGGGTGAGATGCCATATGGAACATTGGGTTGTGGGCAACCAAATTTGCATCTTATGTGAGCTCGATGAAGACTTGTAAGGAAATAAATAGGATAAGAAAAAACATTAAAGAATAGCAAAGGCATAGGAGAGGTCATGAAAGTTTCAAACAGGTCTGAAGAGCTAGAACGGGGAAGAAAACTAGGCTTCTCTTCTGTTGAAAATCTCAGAAGTGCCAAGGTTTCTGGTGTCTTAATAAATTTGTTATACTCTTATTTAAATACATAATGAGCTCAAACATTAACACATGAACTGATTGCCCTCGAACAAGTTTTGTTAAAAGGTAGCAGGGCTATTTTGCAATTGTAGTCTTTTGTTTTCTATGTAGGCCAAAAGAAAAGAGCAACTTTATCTGAAATAATCAAATGAAAAAACCCACACAGTCTAGTATCAGTCCAAAATTACCTTTGCATACAGCTGGATAAATACTTAAAGAGAATGTTAAGAAGATTCCTTCAGTTTAAACATTTCTTTCTCTCTATACTAGATCCTAAGCATCCATAATAAACAAAAATAGTGGCCAGATCTTGGTTATGCTTTTTCTTAGTATTAGTAAACAACCTAGTATTGTTTCCTGACTTAGAAATTTGTTGGCCAGCAAAGTCAACTGTTCCTGATAAGGGACAGAGAAGAGAGACATCTTCCATGGAATGCAGATTTTGGGGGCAATGAGGTACAATTGGGTGATCTCAGAACAAGCCGGGTCTATCTGATATTTTCTACAGACATTGTTTAGACATGTATCAGTCCAGGATAACAGGGATGCAGGGAATGGAGTAACATATTGAGGTGGTCTGTGCTCTAGAAGTGGTTTGTACTGGGAAGTTGTCTGAGAAAGGGACCCTTCCTCCCCAGATAAATTGTTCTCGGCAAAGTAACACTGGAATCCACAGTTCTCTCTCCCTCCTTTGCTTGGTGGCTGAGTCTGTCCATATGCAATATTCCAGACATTCAAATGAGGATTTTAATCCTGATGTTACATTGCCCAGTGCTTTCTACTGATTTAAATATTAATATGATTTTCACACATGCAAACCAAATGCACGTATGTGCAGTGTTAGCAGCCAGTGCTGTTGGGTTTTTAGTGTTACCTTGGTGAAATGTGTCCCTGAAGAGAAACAGCTAAGTTTTAGCAGAACAAGTGCCACAAGAGAACATCATGTAATGATCCCCACTGACATGTTTGGACGGTTTCTTTTTGTTGGCTGATTGTTCTTGCAATTCATATCCCCCCTCCGTTTCTAATAGTTTAATTTGTTCACTTGGATAAAGCCCATTAGTTTTGCACTGAATTTATTGTCTCTATCCCAGCTATGGATTTATTCATCTAAGGCATTTTGCAAAAGTCTTAATTTAGCCTTTTCTACTGTTGCAGCAATGAATATTGTAGTTTGACAACCAGTTATTTCAACCTGCATAGAGCACTCCTTGAGTGGTGTTCATTTAGAAATGGAAAAATTAGTGAGGGAGTTTGGAAAAAACTATGTACTATGCTTTTTTCCTGGCCAGGAGAAACAATCAAACCTCTTTAAGGAAAAACAGAGGGAAGACATTAGGAAAGAAATTTGTGCCATTTTCCTATGACTAAGCTGTTCTGCTAAGTCTGTAAGTACCCACAGTGTACTAAGATCCTTGTTTTGGGTGCTCAGTGGAATTCAGAGGCAGAATTACATTTTTTAATTTTTTATTTTACTTAGAAATTGGAATGAGCATTGGAAATTTATTTCAGAATACTGGAAGTTTCTGTGTTGTCCATGATACATAATGTTGAGCAGGTGATGGATAAAAGTATAATTTGAAATAATATGACAATACAGTTATAATGAGAAAGTTTGAATTTTTTTAATGGCTTCTTATTCAGTAAGGTTTAGGATCCACAGACAGGGTACTGTAACCAGAAAACACCACAATTACATTGCCTAGCCCCAAATCAGATGTGCTTATTCGGGACTGGTACAGTCCTTTTAATTTAGACTTGTTAACACCTAGATATAGCCCATTAGCTCTTTCAACACTTCTTTCCAGTAACTCCTGTTACTTGAGGATAGAAATACAGGAATTGCCATGGTTGCTCTGAGTTAAGTTCCATCTAGTTGTTATTTAGCTTTCAAGAGAAAGCAAGGCTAGGTAGGTCTGAGAAGGTATTAAGAGAGAACCTGTCCAGAAAGTTGCTGTTAGTTTGTTTGGTGTGGTTTTTTTGGGTTTTCTTGGTTTTTTTCCCCCAATCTCTTTGAGTTTGCTGGTAAAAATAGGAGTTCACGTATTTAAATTCAGGTTTTGAATGTTTTGGCAGGTGGTGTCTTACAGGTTCAGATAGCATCTTAAAATAATCTAACAGCTTCCCTATGTATATTTAAACTGCAAAATAGAATATATTGTGCCAGTTATGATAAATGATATGGAATAATTATCTTTGGCCATGCAAATAGTGGTGGCTTTATTGATTTGATTGTCACTGATTTACTGCATAATTCTCAAATACCTGACAAGGTGGAACAGGATTGAAAGATAACAGCAAGCTGATAATGAAATCATGCTTTGCTAAGCAGTATAAAAAGCCTAGCTACCAAAATAACAGTGAAAAAATATCAGAACATTATGTCATCCCCCCCTTATGCCATGTGTCTTAGGCAACAAACTTGTCTGAAATTGGAACACAAGCAGGTGAACCAGATAAAGGAGTATAACTTAAAATATTTCTGTGTCTTAAAAGTGTAAAAAGTAGCTGCACTGATGTCTAGACATTCCACACAGTTTTAGTAAAGAGGAGGAAGATGAAAAAAGTAAATTTTAATTGCTGAAAGTATCATCAGAAGATAGACTTATTTTCTTCTTGGTCCGTTTCTCAAATTAAATTATGTGCATTTTTTTCTGAAACCAGGAGGCCTTTACAGAAGTGTAAGTACAGTTCAATTACAGGAGCATTCATCCCCATTAAGTAAAAAGCAAGCTAGTCACATACTTAAACTGCTGAAAAATGCAAAAGATCTTCAAATGTAAAGTGTAAGTAAAAATTCACTTTTTTTGTTTCACAATATTGCTCTTGTGAAAATTTAACTTTGTCTTTAATGGAGTTCAGATTTTCAGTTATTGCTACGTTTTCCAATGTATTTAGTATGTTATACATAAACCCTATCTGTCATGCTAGGTTTTTTCACATACTGGAACTACCTCTTGAAAGTTTCTCCCAGATGGTATCCAAAAAGACCTGTCCCTGGTAACTGGTATTATTTTTGCATATTGCTCCCAGCTTGTCCAGGCATGAAGTATATTTTGTGATTTTTGCCACTGTGTTTCCTCCCCAGACCAGTTCTGTTTGTCCTCTTTTATACTCTCATTTGATCCTGTTTATTTTGTAGTATTGGGAGGAAAGTGCTCTATATAATAATTCTGTTACTGATACTGATGGTCCCAGTTTAGCTGGATTCTGAATGTTACCATAATATAAATATTATTAAGCTATGCCCACTGGTTGTACTGCCAAGGTCTGGTGAGTTTCTTGTCTGACATGGGGAGGCTGCAGCCCTGCAAGCCTGTCAAATGGCATATGTTGTGACACGGCTGGGAAGGAGGGATTGTGTGTGGTTTATTATTTAATGGGAACTGGCTCATGGACTCAGACAAAGCGTTTGGGTTCTCCCCGGTTTTGCTGGAAAAAAGACATCTGTATTAGTTGCATAAATGTTTTTCTTTTCTTTAATAGAAAAAGGTAATTGAGAGAACTTTCCTGTTTATAACATCTATAAATATGAGATGGGGTGTTTGGATTTGCTGTAGAAGTTTGTTAGAAAACGACTCAAAGAGGCATGCTATTCTCTTTTCACATGTGTCCTGCAGGATAGGTTTGGACCTTTATATGTCTTCTTAGGTGACCTGTAATAATCACTCTGGGAGGTGAGTGACCTCAGACTGAGGGCAGCCTGAATCCTTCAGGTGCATACTGCTCCGCAACTTGGATCTTCTACAGATTTTAAAAAATGTCTTTTTCACCAATTCCAAGGTGACTAATCTTTCACCTTTCTGCATTCAGAAAGATTACATCATGTTCATTACCAAGAAGTATTTGACAAGTTATGTTCTTTCCCAGGGTGGAAGTGTGAAGTGCAGGAACATAAATCAAGCCTTGTGCAGAACAGGCTGACTAGGAAGTGACTAGAGATGGGATAGACAATAGTCTTATTTTGTTATAAGCAAACTGAAGTCATCTCTGCATGTAAGTTCAGGAGGAACAGAATGACATTCAGCACTATTCTTGGCAGTGACTTTCCTCAACACCTGGTGAGTTGACCTGTCAACAGTTATGTGAAGGAAACAGTGACAACTCGGTGAAGGAAGTGAACAGCTTGAGTGATGGCCTCTTCCCTCTCTGGTTACTGTGGCTGATAGCTCCCTCCTGGATGATTTTCCCCATTATTTAATTCTTTTATGCATTGCACAGAAAAAAGAGCATAAAATTCTTTTATGCGCTGCACCAGGAATGAACCTCTGAGAAAATTGCTGGTTTTGATGTTGATGCTTCTGCAATGTGATGGCATCTGCAAGGAAGGTATTCTCTTTTGTTCTGTCAGGCTTAACTATCCTCTCTGTGATACAGTTGAAAAAGATATTTTTCACTGTATGGAGGTCTTTTTTTGAGAGGGATATGTCTGGTGAAGCAATTTACAAAGTGATGAAATTATGTTTCAATTGAGAAGTACTTTGATGTAGCAACAGAAGGTAGGAGAGTCCACTGGTCAGGACAGAGTGAGCAGACTTGTTTGATTAGTAGCATTGCATGTTTTTTTTTTTTTTTTTTTTTTTTGGAGGCTGTGTATTATGCATCTCACTTGTGCCTTTGGAAGTTTACTGAATTGCCTCACATTCTTAAATGAAATTAAACCATTCCTCGATTCCAGCAGAGAGGACTTTTGTTTCAGTTTTAGATTTGTTAGTGATGGACATGGTAAACTGCAGTATATTTTCTTTACTTTATATAGATAAATAAATATGTAACATTATTTGAAAGGCTACAAAAAAATCTCATAAGTAAAGCCTAATTTTGAAAATTTAGGGGACCTTATGCCCAAGTAAATGCATTATAATCTATTCTGATAATTTGAAGTAAGTGTCTAAAAGTGATCAGTGTAACAGCTTTGTTTGCCGCTGAAGTGTTAAGAAATGTCAGAAGTGAAAGAGGTAGCAGTCCCTGGTTGTTTAACCAGGACTGCATTTTTTGAATGGCTGAGCCCACTTTTGGAATTTGTAATCTGTTCTGGAGGAGTGGAAAGAATTTTCATTTGATTGAATAAATCAAATGAGTAAGCTTGAAAGCTCAAGTACATATTACAATAAGAAGCTTCTTTTCTGCTCTGTGAATGAGGATGCAGTACATTATTTTGCCTTTTTTTTTTTTTTTTTTATATTTAAAGGATATACTAGCTCTCTAGATTCCTCTTGAGCCTCCTTTTCTTCAGTCGAAAGAATCCCAGTTCCCTCATCCTCTTCTTATAAGGCTTGTTTGCTAGATCCTTCGCCAGCTGAGAATCCTCTGAAGTACTACAAGAATTTGTTCACAGTGTGAGCTTATTTCATCCATTCTCATGAGTTTAGATTAAACAAGTTTAAGCAGAAATGAGAAATAAATAAAGAATTTAAAATAACCTGACTTGGCATCCTTTCTCTTTACTGAGAACACCCCAAGTCAGAAACCACTGTACTTTATTCTGTCATGATTCCACATGTTCATTATTTTTCAGTTATCCATCAATACCAGAGGAATCTACATTTACCTAACATAAGGAGAAACAATCTTCATATCTTTTATTTAACATCTCCTTCTAAGCATCCTTCATTCTTTGTACAGAGAGAATAAAATATACCAGCTATTTTTTTTATTTGTTTGGTTTTTGCTGTGTTAGTCATCTTTTTAGGTTCTTGTCAGTATCTGAAAATGTTTTCATTCCAACTCGTGCAGGTGATTTCTTTTTTATTGGTAATATTATTATTTTTCCTTCCTTTGGTAAGAGTAGTTCTGTAGGTACATGTGGATAGAATTCAATGCTGTTTTTCAGGTTGAATATCTTATTTCATTCTGACTTTGTCTGGAATTTTGAGACCCTATGATTTTCTTTGTTGGCTAAAGCAGCAAACTCAGAGATTGCCCTTATTTGGACACATCACTGCAATGCTTTGCGGACAGTGAGAAAAGTTTGGATTCTGTTGAAAGGAATGTTAGTTTGGATGAAGTTATCAATATTTCTGGTGATTGCTTAAGTGTATTTAACCATGTGGCTTGTCTTCAGTTTTTCTCTACTGCTTAGGTATAAATTATTACGTTATTGTATTTATTGGAAAAGAAAGAATGTCACAGAACAGTTGTATCTAGTTAACTTGTAGACTTTCTCATTAAATTATTTGTTGTTTCTTGCCTTGCTTTTATGATAAATTAACTGTAAGTTAATGTGAGGTATATCTGAAGTAGGTTTTTTTCTTTTTTCCTTTTTTAATATTTCTGCTCTGTTAATATATTTGGTATTTTTCCTAGCACCTCGTCTTTGCCTGTGCATGTTTCCATCTTACGTAAAGTATCTGTAATTTCATTTTCATTAGACTAGGATACAAGGTCTCTTTTTAATTAACAGGGGAAGACATAATCATCTCTAATTCTGCCAGAATTTTTAGGTGACCTTTTTAATCACTGAAACAAAAATAGACTTTCATTTAGACTTTCACATAGAAGTTCCTATAAATTGCTTTTTCTTACTTTTCTCTTAGAATAACCTCAGTTAGTTGTTCCTTATGTTTTTCCTTTAATGCTTCAAACTGGCTAGATAGTTGTGTTGATGTTGTTGATTTGGGGGGGTTTTATTCCATAGCCAATGTTATTTGCATAAAGCAATTTTCTTGTGGAAGCCTTTAGGTATGTGCCTAAATTAGTGCTTTTGATCTAGTGGATCTTGTGCATCATGTCCACTCTTCTTTTGCAGTCTTCTTGCTTGTCTTTCCTTCAGAGCCTGCATCTGGCTTGGGAGTGTTGTAACCTCTAGTCTCAGTACATCTCTGCCGTTAATGCAACCAGAAAGTCTGACCAGCAAGTCAAGTGCTGGATTCTAAATGACATTGGCTGCATGGCAGTGCTGATGCTGCTGTGCTTTCCCAGCACTGCTACTCCTCACAAGTGATTTCGGGTTTTAATAACATTGCTTAATTGAATATTTATCAGACGCCCACGCAAACTATTGTGTAGAACTTCTGTAATTAAGTTTTAGAACTGATGAAATCATCTGCTTCAAATAGTGTAAAGAAATTGTTTATTTTTTCATAACTTAACATGCTTTTAATATAAATATGCCAAGGGAATGTGGAGGATATAGTTCTGTGTTACACAGCCAGGTTACATTATTGACAGGTTGGCTTTTGCTGGATTTTTTATGGTGTTCCGTTTATTTTGTTGTTTGTTTGTGGTTTGTTATTAGTTTTCCTTTTTAATGTTATTACACAGTCATTGGTACCTGTGAAGACAATATTCTAATTAGCTAGCAAAATAAAATTAATGCTGTAACAGCCATGATTTTAAAAGAGCAAAAGTATTAGTTGTTCTCTGGTTGACATGTTACTAAAAGATAGGAAAATCTGTCTTAAAAATGAATGGTATCTTTTCATTAATCTGAAAATTACCTCAGAATCTCTGCTTAAAAGGGGAGAAGAAGTAATATACTACTAATGCATCTAGACGTTTAACACTAAGTCTACAGAATATTGGTAGGAACAGTAAGTAATACAAAAATACCAAAACATTTCAGAAATCTGGACAGGTGCAAAAGCTGTATTTTAAAAATTGCTAAGTCACATCCACACTTGGGAGAGTTTTACTTTATGCAGTTTCAAAAAAATATTTTCAACCTAAATATTTGCTAGAAAGAGAAAATGCCTGCAACGCAGCAGTACTGAGGGCTGTCTGACAGATGGAAAAATACCACAGACATGAATTTATAATGGGATATATATGGAGGAAAAGTGTGGCTTTTCATGTATCATCATCCCATCCTGGCAAAAAGGCAATGGAAGCAATGAGGGAATTGAACTGCATATATACTTGGTTTGCTTCTGTGCACCACCTCCGTGGTATATTGTCAAACTTGAGTGAACCCAAAGGAAATAATGTGTTTTGTATTAGGTGGCTGGAGGGGGCCATGTTGTAAGAGAGGAATTGTAGAAATTAATAAAGTATTTAGCTTGCTTAAGAAATAAAAGGGGCAGAAACACAGCACATGCTGAATTTAGCATTTAAGTCTCTGGAAATAGTAAAGGGACAATGATTCTGCTGTTTTCTGCATAGATTATCAGAATTAGCATTGCCTGAGACAAACACACTCAGGAGTGGATTTGAAGTGCTTTTCTGTCTGTGAAGCATCAGACCTTCTGGCTGAAAATGCTTGAGGAGGTCCTGCTGGGGTTGTACATCATTGGTTTGTTAGTGGTTACCACATTACTTGTAATGCATCTACTGAACCTTCATTGTGTGGGAAACTACCTTAAGGAGTTCGTGGCTACCACCAATGGTACGTTTGAAAAATGGGTCCTGCTCTGTTTGCAGGCACATAAATAAGTTGTACCTTTCTGCAAGATCTTGTAATTTATTAAAAGGCACTGTAAAGAGTAGAAGCTAGAAGAGATTTATATCCAGGTGTCATGGGCTGAGACAAAGCAAATGGATCAAGGACATTGAAAGCCTGAGCAACTCAAGAAATAAGTGAATCTCCCTACACACTTGTTGCAAATACCTAAACTTACTTTGTTTTCCAGGTAATTTAGGTTAATTAATAATGAATTTTTACCTATAATCATGACTAATGGCATATCTCTTTGTCCTGAGGTTGACACCAGATATTATTCCCACTGCAACACTGCAGAGACTCCCAATCACTTTAGTCACTTCCTAATAGAATAATATTGCTGTTTTTTAACTGGCCTAGGCAGTCCAGTTACTCTTAAGATATTCAAGTATTCTGTCAAAGATATCATAATCTCTAATCTTGTCAGTAGCACCAGAAATAATTGCTTAGAAAAATTAAGAGCATAGTCAAAAACATTCATGGGTTTGTTTGAGGTAATCTCTGTGTCTAGCAGACTTACTCCTGTATTAAGAAGAATTTTAAAAATAAAATGCTTAGTTTTTAGCTAAAACATATTTCTTAACAATGCCTTTAGCTTTTAATGTAATATCAAAGCTGAACTTTTAGTTATGTTTTAAAATGTCATCTTTGCTTTAAAAGAGAATCTGTTGTGCCTGATCGTACTTAGAATGAAATACAATAGTTGAGAATTCTAAGGTCAATCAAATGAGATCACGTAGAACTCACTTTTTCATGCAGTCATTTCATATGCCTGTTTTTTATCTTGCTATTCAATTAGATTTTTTACTTTTAAAATTATTTAGAAATAATTTGAAGAAATATTTTGAGTGAATCTTACTCCATTTGTTTCTGTTTCTCTTTAGGTCAATGTATCTTCCTTTGGTAAGGTTTTGGTGTACTGATGTTTCATGTAGGTCAATGAGGTCACATCGTTTTTTTTTCTCTCACTCCCTATATGAGATGTTTTTTAAACATTTGCTTTGTCATTATCTTTTGTGGATTGTCTGAGTATGACTTATTGTGCACTACAGTGGGCTTGTAGGAAGAAAACCTGTCATATACTACACAGCATGACAGTGAAAATGTCAGGAAGCTTTTGTGTCCTGCATCATCTTGAAAAACTTAACAGGGAAGATGATGGTTCTTACAGTTTCTTACTTTGATCTACTTTTGTTCCCCTACGTGTCAGTGGTAGAATTCTCCTGATTTCAGAGCAGCCAACACCAAGAACTATGAATATGCAGAAAGGGGCTTTCAAAAGCACCAAATAAACACAATTTGATTAGCTAAGTGCCCAGCAGTCCTGAGGGAAGCAAACAAAAAAGCCTGTACTTCCTTACCTTCCACTCACTTCTTCAGACCAAAGACTGTTGTAACATTGCTGAGAAGTTGTGAGAGGCATATTATATGCACAAGATTATATGGGTGCTGTCACCCAAGAGTTGCTAGTATGAAAGCCCCTCAGCACAGTCCCATTTTCAGTGCGCATTCTTTGCTCAAACCCAGTGTCACCTCAGCTTTCAGCTGTTTCAGCTCAGATACTTAAAACCAAAGCTTTGTATGGGCCATAGGTACCAATTCTCTTCTGCTGCTGTGTAGCAGGTAGGGCAGGCAGCACAGTGGAAAAAAGAGCTGGAAATAGTGAATTCATGCACTCCCACAGCAAGATTGCCACAAAACTTCTGTTAGTACTTTGACATGTTGTGGAGGAGCTGGATCATTTACTGTATTTTTGGTGAGGTTATTGGTAGTGTGTAACACTGCAACTGATAATGGATGCCATGTAGTGGTAGAAGTATCCATCCACATGGTTATTAATTGGGCTTGTCTGTTGTTTTTTTCAGGAGAGGCTGGGAGATACTAAACATGATGGAAATTATGCATGCCCTACAGTGCCAATAATTTTAATAATAACTGTTACATCAGTAAGATACCCTTTATGTTTATTAATCTCTTGTACACGTTTTCCCAATAGAAACAGAATAACTTAAGCATGCAGAAGAATTCTATGTGTTTGTCTAAGAATTCCCATTCTGGGAAGTGCCATCGTGATACAGGCTTGATCCACATGAGGATGAAGAATGAACAGCTTGTCAGTTCCCTTTCAAAGGATGCCCAGGCTGTGGTTTTTTTTCCCTACTGTTGTTTCATCTACTGTAATTTCAACCTACTACCAACTCCAGAGACGTACACTACAGTTCAAAGCTTAATTATAGCCATCTGAAGAAAAGTGACGATGAATCAGCTCTTCACCGGGCTGAATATTAAAATGACTCAAAATAAGATATTTGCAGCATTTACAGATGTAAAAGATTCTGTGGTTGCTGAGCAACCAGGGAAGAAAAAGCAAACAGAGAACACTTTTCTTCAGTAGTGATGGGGAGCACTGACACTTCCTTGTCACTGGCAGTAGTCTGAAATGGAAGACCACCTCCTACTAATGTAGGTTTCTGCTCAGATGAACACCTCCACCTCCTTCTGGACTTCTTGACCTTCACAGAAGGTCATTAACTAGAAGATCAATCAGCTGTGGAAGCACTTGCACAAATTGTTGGTTGTGTAGCCAGCCTTTGCAAAGTGTGCAAAGGGGAGTGACCTCTGTAGGAACTTAATTTGAGTCAATGCCTCTAAACATTTAACTCAGCTATGCCTGTGCTTGCTATTGTGTCATTAGACACCTGTCAGGGTGATGAATAGTTCATCACAAACATCAAGCCTGGATTCATCTGGCTGTGACTGAATCTCACTTCTTCCCTCCAGGGATTGCAGACCATTATTCCCTTCCCCCTTGCAGCACCTTTTCATGTTTTGTTACAGTGTTAATATCCTTGTCTCCTCTGTGTATTTTGCATGCCTTTGACTTCTGTTTGTAGGTCACTGTTGCCTGACTTGTGATGGTCTGATTCTGTCCAGGTGCCTGCACTGTGGTTGGCAGCTCCTCCAGCTGTGGCCTTACCTGTGCTCAATGTTTGGAGCTCCTTTCCCAGGTGCTGCTCAGGCTGCAGGACTGCATGCCCATGTGGCACTCCAGGCAGCAGTGCAGTGCCTGCTGGTTGCTGTGCTTAGCTCACACCTCGTGTGGGGATCCAGTTGCTGGGGGAGGCTGCAGGGGGTCCCTCCCTGTGCCTGGGGCGCCCTTCTGGCCACAGCCTCACCGTAAGGGAAAGCACTTGGAGTGCATCGTACTAGACGTACCCAGTGAGTGTCCAGGCTTCTCCTCCTCGGGCATCCCAGACAGCAGTAGTGTCTCAGGAACTTCTGTTCAGCTGATGATCCACAGCAGCCTGCATTTCTACAGAAATACTACGTATTCCATAATAGTGTTACTGGCTTTTCCCACCAGCACTCGGGACCTTGCAGTTCTGCTTGTTGAACAGCGTCCAGCCTTCCCATCAAGGGGTTGGCGAGACAGCACAAACTCAGGGGATGTTTGGGCAGCTGTTTCTGCTTTCCCTAGTGTAGCAAATCATGTATTGGATGCCAAGTGAACCAGGAAAGAAAAGTACATAATCACAAAGGGAAATTATGGCAATGCATAGGGATGGATTGAGAGTGAACTTTAGCAGATATCCAGTGATTCACAGGAGTAATGCCAGATTCCTCTGCTTTGGATTTAATCCCAAGGAGAAATCTGAGTGATGAAATGGTGAAAAAATAATGGAAATTCATGAAATTATTCTCTTACAAAGGAAATGGAAATTACAGTTTCATCATCATAGGAAGATTCAATATTGAAAATACATTTTGCTGTAGTTCTTTAGTGTGTGGACAAAAGCTTTGGTGCAGTTGCTATTTGATGCTACCATCAACCACTCCTTCTTCCCTTTTGAAAATATATTAAGATTGGTTTTACTTTTCTTTGTGGCAGAGTACGATAAAAATCATACCACTGTTTTTTTCCTTTGTGAGAGTTCTGCTGGTAAGAAGACAGGGCAGTGTAATTTACCTCCTATTCTGGCTGGCGCTTAACAACCATCTTCTCAAATGGGTACTCATCCCTGGCCCCGCAAAATAGTCATTTCCATAATGTGCTTCATAACTGGCCTTTGTATTTTCCCAGTGAATTCCTTCCACACACTTTTACAGCCTGGATAAAACTGTGATTAAAAAATGAGAATCTTGCAGGTTCATTATTTTCTGTATTTTGTAAGCTGAAATGTGTAATGTCTATGGATTAACTTTTTTAATTGTGAAAGCCTCGGATTGTATAGGCTTATCTAAAGTTTCAGATTGTCAGAATATTTTTTCTTACTAATGTTAGGTTTTAAATGCTTGTCTGAGCCACAAAATGCAGTTCCAGGGCTTCACAAGTATCAGTGCACATTATAGGCAAAGCTGGGAAGTAAATGTTGTAGGTGATATTTTTAACCACTATTGCTATGTAGTATCCTACACTTCTGCATGTCTGGGTGAGGGTTCTGGGGCTTGTGCTTCCATGTCACTTGTGCTTCTGTGTCACTTAAATGCTTTTGGAAATTTTCCTTGATGTGTTTGAGCATGAATTCAGAAGTCACTCAAAGGTTCTTAAATCTGCCTGTATATCAGAAGTTCACCATAACTGTGCTGAAAGTCTGAAAATCAAAATTACTTTCCTTTCTTAAGGCTGTGCTGTTTTGTTGTGATAGAACTAAATCTTGTGAGATTAAAAAATAAAAAGCTTAGCTCTTGATTCTGCAGTAATTATGCACATGCCTAATTTCAAGTACAAAAACATTTTCTGAAAGATTTTAGGAATAACAATGTGCCGTGTGTGTTTTGCCCACAGAGATTGGGGGGTTTTTTTGTAAATTGGAAAACCATTTTCACTTTCCTTTATTTCAATTGGAGGAGCCTTTTCAATTTCCTTTATTGTAGAAGTTTATCTAGAATTGGAGCAGTACAATTGTTCATATAATTTAAGGCTATGAAAAAAAAATGATAAATTATTTTTTAAAACCAAAGTAATTTCAAAAGGCAGGTGCAATCATTGCTCTTTGGGGGTTTTCTCAGCCATTTCCCTCCTCTCCTTTGTTTTCTTTGCTGTTCAGCTACCTCCAGGGCATCTTTTTCTTCATCCACCCATTCCCTGTTGCTGTATTCTTTCTTATCTTTGTTTTACTGTTCTGTTGCTGTGTGATGCAGCATTTCCAGCTTCTTTGCTTTTCTTAAACTGCACTGCAAAAACAGTACCTATGTGCTGCAGATTTGATTTGAAGTCTGAGACCTCTCTGAGACCCCATCGTCCTTCAGCATCGAGAACAGCAAATATTTTAAGGACATGCTGCTCAGCAGCTGTAGCATTTTCTCTCTTATGACTGGTCAGCAGGATTTTCCCTCTAGACTTGAATCTGTAGGCTCATAAACTCTTTTATAAAGTGTTTGGCATCTGCTCACAGGAAGGTGATTCAGGGATAAGCAAAACTGGCATTGGTAAATGAGATTATTCATAGGTGGGTTTAATAAATGACCTTGTATGTTGAACAGCAGATGTAATTAATTGTGCTTTTCCTAACTGTGGAAATGTTTCAGTAGCAGAAATAATCTGTTCACATCCACACGAGTGCAGACATACTTGGGGTGCTGCTGCTAATTTTCAATCAGAGCAGTTTCCCTGGTAATTGTAATAACATTGCCATGGGGCTCATGGGGAATTCAAGGTGAACAAGCAGATCTGCACATGGCAGAAGCTGCAGCGTATCCCAGCACATCCCCTTTGCCTTGGCTCTGGAAACCAGCAGGTGACACAAGCCAGAGTAATCTATTAGCTGTCAGAGACCAGATGTTGCCCAGGACCTGCTGCTGCCAGCCGGGCCAGAGTGGGTTTGTGCGTGTGTGAGGAAGAGGAAGGCTGAGCAAAGCAGTGGAGCTGGGGACCTCAGGTCCAAGAGCCCCAGGATTTGTGTGAAGTGCTCTTCTGTGGGGTGAGACGAGGCGTGGTGCTTACTGTGTTTTTGCCAAAAGGTTGAAGGGCCTCTCCCCAGGAGATGATCCATCAGGAGGGACTGTGGGATGAACTGAAAGCATTTTTCTAGCACCCTGTAGATACTTATTCTGGTTACTCTTGCTGTGCCTCTGCTTTCAGATTTAGTATTAACAACGGCACTAATATTGGAGTTGGCTGGCAGTGAGGGATGCACGCAGTCCCAGTGTCTTAAAGCAATTTGATTCGACAGACTTGGGCAAGCAGTGCCGTTGGCAAGCTGACTCGAGTGGGATTGGCATCCAGCTTGTCTGCAGCCAGTGTGGCTTGAGGGTTCCTGCAGACCTGACCTTTGCTGCAGGAAATCCTGAGCAATGGCCATTTGTCCAGAGGGGATCCACCTGGCAAAACCTAATACAAGGAAGTTTTAGCAATTCTTTGGATGACACAGGGAAGCAGTACTGGTTTATATATTTGCATATGAAGATAACTTTGGACTAATCTGTGTATAAAAGCAGCAGTCATGCAAAATGTAGAATGCAGCTTGAATTAGACTTAAAAGCCACCAAATCCAGCAAGCAAGAAGAAAAAAAAAAAGGTGGGGATTTTATGGTCAAAAAGCCAATTAAAGCTTTACAGAGCTTATAGAAGAGATTTAAGCTTAAAGCCTCCATGAAAGTTTGCAGAACATATGCCAAAGCAGAAAATTAGCAACAGCTTGCAATAAGTAATTCTTTAATCCAGAGTGAACTCTGTCATCTTAAATTGTTAGTGTTTATAATCTGAATTGACCATACTTGTTTGAAAGGAAAAGCCAAGGTGGGGTAGATAATGGGGAAATACAAAAATACCTGCACGTGACCAAGTAGCCATAATGAGTAATCCAGTTTTATTCCTCTTTATGCACAGCAAAAGCATGTTTAATATTAATAGCAATTACAGTATGTGGCAAATAGAAGCATTTAGTAACCAAGTCTATTGGAAAAGAAAGTGTCTCAGGAACCTTGCACTGTATCTATGATACACTGTAAATTTTTCTAATATTTGAATTCTGAATATTCTTATTTATGCAACTGGAACAACACAAGGACAACAGTTCATGTGGATTCTGACAAATACAGGTTTATATATATCTAGGTCAAATTGATCTCCTGCTGGATTTGTTAGGATGAATCAGTAATACAGACTCTGTATTGAAACTGGCATTGATCTACATGAGTTTAGGGAAAGTTTTTCTGAAATGCTTTCCATTTGCTCTTAATACTTTTTATTATCATCATTACAAAACCTCAGATGATAATGCCAGAATTATTGTCTCAGTACTGTCTTGTTCCATTTTACCTGATTCTGCCATTCACTTTTATCTTTTTATTACTAAAATACTTGACTATTCTCAGGAGCTAAATTGGATGTACTTTTAAATGTTTGTTTCTATTTGCCAGCTGAATTTAACTTTTAAGTAATCCATTAAAAAAATCTCTTTATTCATACTAGTTCTATTGATTTTGGTGGGAGGTAGACTTACAAGCTTACTTTCTAATTATTTCAGTTATTGCTTTTAGAAGGAAAAGGAAAGACTAAGATTCAGAAAATGATTTAACAGAACTGTGACTGAGATGGTACAGCCTAGCATGAATCTGGTATATAGAGACAGTTATGAATGACCCAGACTATGGAAGGTCAGATATCAAGGCTCTTCTTGGGGAGAAAACAAAACAAACAACCCAGCAGAAAAGTCTGATTCTGCTAAATATTCTCCCTTTTAGAGCTGAAAATGTGGTCCAGGATTCCTGAATCTCGATATTCCTTAACAAATAACTATGAAAACCTGTGTTTCATGCTTATTAGCCTATGCTAACCACATCTGGTATTGATTATTCCCCTAGTTCAAGTAACAGAAAGACAGTGCACCTAGAAATATTTCACCTGGTGTGAGTAAAGTTTCAGTAGGATGCTGTGAGATTATTTTTTTCTCCTTGTTTTCACTTTACAAGTAGCAAAATCTGGAGAAATTCTCATTTAAAATAAAATTACAAAGACAGAAAAGTGGAGTAATTTGCAAATGCTAGAATTTAACTTGCCGGTAGAACCTGAATGTGACCCAGTTTGTAGGTGGAGGCACCAGAGTTTCTGAATCCAGGCCACTGCAGCCTCTGTAGCCAGTCAGTAGCTGGTTAGGTCAATCTTCTCCATCTGCTTTTACTCACCACTGGCCATAAAAAACCCTCTGATCCTGTATTGACCCTCCAAAAAATTGAAAAGGATGCTGCTCATGTTTTAGATTCTGCAGTTGCTAAAAACTTGTTAGCTACATCCTCCCTAAACTCTCGGGTTCTCTAGCTGGTCAGAGTGACCCCAAGAAATGTTAGAAAGTCTCTTTTCCCAGCCCAGCAGTCGAAGAAGGTGTCAGAGCCCTTCATTTTCTCGATCTCAAGGTTGTTTATTGTATCTTATCTATAAAATTCTTTCTCCTGTCCTGCCAAGGTCCGCTCAGCAAGACAGTCCAATGCAGTTTGCCCGCCCTTGGGGTGGCGTTATCTTTTTATACTAAAAACTACATATACAATATTTACAATTACTTTCCAATACCTATCACCTATGTTAGACCATGAGCTTCTACTCTAAACCAGTCTAAAAGTGCCAACATCACAGCAGAAGATGGAGGCCAAGAAGAAGAAGGAGAAAGGCTGGACATGCCCAGATTCCTCCATCTTGCCCCCTGCACCTCCATTCTAAAAACCCCAAAAATCTATTTTTCCACCCTGTGATAAATTCACTATCGTTCTACTTAAACTTCATATAAAGGTTATTAATTGTTTTTTCCAAGGGCTAAATCAAAGGCACAGGGGTCTTGGGCTCTGCACCAAGGTCTCCGAGCCCCCTGACAGGGTCTCGAGCCCTCCAGGGCAGCCAGAGGAATTTCCTGGGTTCCCACACTAAACCATACCGCAAAGGAGGGAAAACTGTGTTGTTATTCTGGACACAGAGTGTGGCATGTCAGAGGACACATCACTCAGCCAAGTGAGAGATTCAAGGTTTGCTGGGAATGCCCATGCTCCTCCCAGCTGTATAGAAGGTTTGGTCCATAACCATTCTCAAAGGAAACAGGGGAGAACCCTGTTAGACTTGCCAGGAGGAGAACAATCAGCTAAACTGGGAGAGACTTGGAGCAGAGCTCTGCCAGCACCCACCACACAGCTCTCTGTTACCTCTGCCTGTTGCTCCAGGACAGGAATAAACTGCAGCCACCATTGCAAATGCTCCAGGAGGGAGGTTTAACAGTGTCATTATACCCACTGAAGAGGGGCCTGACTTTCTCACCACCCACTTGGCCGCCTGCAGGATGGAAAGCTGAGCAGCTCTGTGGGGCCTGCAGGCCTGCATTCAGAAGAAGGTGACTCATGGCATTTATACAGGAATGGATATAAATTTGTATCTCCATCCCAAGGTGCCGCTACAGCTGTGAGCTCTGGGAGGAGCTGACACTGCAGCAGGCTTCCAGCAACATTCTTGTACTTTCTGCTTTATATTTCTCTGTGCTTATCTGGTACTGATAGAGCTGTTGCTGCAGGGTCACTGTAACAAAATGGAGTTTCTCTTATGTGGCCCTGCTTGGAGCTTGCTTACATCTCTGTACTGATTGCTGCATTTTTTTGTTATTTTTATCCATGATTACATGATTTTTTTTACAAATAGACATAAGAACATGCTTTCCTATTTATGTAACTTGGTGTGTAGAGCCAGTTTTCAGCCTTAGAATTCATCTTCAGCCTAATGTGTTCATAGTAATACTGTTACCTTGCATGTGAACCAAATGTTGATCATTCGGATTTTTGCTTTCCCTTTGGCAGGCAATTTAAGAACTTTCCATGTCACTTTGTTGTCTTTTCCAAAGTCAAACTGGAGGTTTTCTAAGTCTAACTAGGTTTAATACATGTTGTAGGGAGTGATTTTGTGGCTAGAGATGATTTTAAATGCAACTTGTTTGTTTAAGACCACAACTGGAATTAAAAAATCTTTCGGATACTCCATGTGACCCTGTTAGGAAAAGGAATGTATTGTGAAGAAGTCAAGCAATATAAGTGAACTGTCATAAACTCAGACTTGAAGGTGCAGTTCCTCAGTAGATTATTTAAACTGAGGCTTCTTCCTGCCTTATGGTTGTCAGAGTAGTATACCAACTATAAGTGTAATAGTTGAGTAATGCTTGGAACAATTTTACATTTCTGAAGTTTGAGATTTTCACTAAAGAAGTAACTGAATACACAATGGTGTGGTTTTGTATTTAAAGAAGAGAATCGATGAATTTCTTACCTTATGCTGAATAATTACTTTTTCATGTGTACATATGGGTAGAAAGGAGAACAAAAAAAACCTCTGAAAAACATCTCACTCTCTTGAAACTTATTAATTTCACTTTGCAGACAAATTTCTTAGGTTTTCTTGTCACAGAAGAAATTTCAAACAAAGATAATACAGAAATTGAAGGTTTTTTAAAGAGGTAAAACTTTATTGCCTTGCTGAATAAGAGGAGGATGAGTACTGTGTCTGTGAAACTTATAGATGGTGTAGAGTTATGAGTTATTATGAGGAGAGAGAAATGGATAGGAATGAAAAAACAAAATCCTCTTTGAAAAATGCAGGGTAATACAATGAGGAGTTTAAAGATGAATGAGGTAGAAGCTGTAATTTATCAGACGAGATTAAGGTGTTTACTCATGAGCACATCTGTGAATATGTTCCATTAGTCAGAACATGCCTGAAGCTTTTATGGCCTCTTAAGACAAGGAAAGTATTATGAATATTTTTCTAGATTGCAGGTATTTTGATGTTTTATGAGGAAATTATTACCACCATGTTTTCTTAAATGCGTGTGAATGATAATATGAGTGCAGACACACTGGTAAATAGCAGAGTTTGTGCTCCCGATTATCTCAGTTTTCCTTGCCTGGGATTCAGTCTGGAATAAATCACAACTGCAGAGAGTATGGGGCTCTCATATTACCATTCCCTAAACCACTGCATGTGTTGCAGAAGCAATATAGACTGCATTATGTTTATGCTATGTTTGCAGCCATCATCTGGAAAGCTCCAAGAACAAAACCAGACTTTACATCCACTGTTTGCCCATTCCAGACAGTGTTGTGAAGAAGCTGGGGGTAATGGCTCCAGTATGAAACCTCTGTTTATGCAGCACCCCACCCACACTGGGTCTGACTCTTCTCTTGTACTAGTGTTCATAAACATCCCTGCTTACAAGATTCTCCAGCAAAATATTTTAAAGAGTAGCAGACTTATATTGTGCATCTCATCTCAACCTCCAGTGAAACTTCCATTTAGTGTAAACATCAGCCAAATATGACAGCCTTCTTCCTGTGAAGATGATGATAAATTCTGACTTCAGGGGCAAATACAGCTCAGTTACAGTCAATGGCAAAACTCCAACTGACTTGAGCGGAACTACTATTTGGCCCTTGGTGTTCATCACATTTCTAGCTAGCTAAGGACAGCTAGGAAATCCATGTGTTTATACTTTGTTCTTCAGATGATTTTCTGTCAGCTCCTTAAAGCTCTCTGTGTTTTTTTCAGCTCAGGAACTTGAATTGCTGCCACATTCATGCTTGGAAAATCTCAAGACTTTCAGTGTAGTCCTACCTACATTGAAAAATGAGTATGTGGCTCAGATTGGTACAGCCATGGGTGTTTATTTTAGAAGTTAAAGCATGTTCTTAATTTCTCTTGCTCCTACTTGCCTTGCAGAGTGTATTCACAATAGAGCAGGTATGCATCCTTCCCCCTGTTACTGTCATAAATCTCTTTCCTTTTCCTCTTCTGTAAAACCTCACACAGAACTTCAGTTGATGGATCACAAGCACCTTTAAACTGCATGAGGTAATGACAAGGACATTGTACTATGTCAGTGTGGCCCAGGCTTTGCCAGCAGAACCTTGGATGGGAGACAGACACATGGGATGCTCCCCCCACCGCTGTCTTCACTTCAGGACTGCAAAAGCAGGTCTGTCTGAGCTAGGACTCGAGGAGGTTTTGTATGAACTTTGGAACTCCTGTTCTCGCACTCTGCGTCTGCACGTGGCTCAGAGTAAACCCCAATCAGGGGCCTGGAAACAGACTTTGCAAGAGAACTGGAGGCTTCAGTTTTATCACAGGAGTTCAGAAACTAGGGCACTAAGCTTACCATGTGAAGTGAGAGACACAATTCCTTTGTTCCAGGTTGAGTTTTGGATGCTAGCAGCTGGAAATTGTTTTTCATTAGCAAGCCAGGTAGCCTTCATTCCATCTGTACAGAATGCAGCTTGTTACCTTTCACTTTTAAAAATTACCTTAAAAATGTTTGCTAAATGATTTTCATAAAAAGATTTTAATAGCAACCTATACAGGAATGTGACTGACAAGACTGTAATCTTTAAATGCCATAAGAGATGCTTGCAAAGAACCCATTTTATTCTGACTACTTGAATATAGGTAGGAAGAAATTAAGATTTTTTTTTTTTTCCTTCAGAGAGTGTATTTTTTTGAACATCGCAAATAAATTAAGAAATTCTCATTTAGTCCTGGTTGGTTTAATGATGTAGGTCTCTTGACTTGCAACCTGAGACAGCCATGGATTATGTTTTGTTTATCAATGTTTTTCTCAAATTACCATCCCCAGTTTAGAAGCACAACTTGATAAAAAAACTAACAAAACTCCTCAATGCAACAAGCAAACCCTAAACATAAACAAAACCCACACAAAACAAGCAAAGAGAATCCCAAATCTTTGTCCCATCTTGGTGTGGTCCATTTGCCTCTGACTCGCATTTATAACTTGATTTTTCCAACAATAGGAGCATATAAGGAAAGACCAATTAAATACTGGATATCATTGTGACCTCTGCTAGAAGGTCTGAAGAGACCAAATATCAATTAAGGGAGGAATAATGTGGCAGCAAACAATTGCTTAGGATGTTAGAATATTGCAAGTAGCAGAAAGAATCCTGTTTGTCTAAACTGACTCTGGGGTAAAAAAGGTGCTTTAGAGAAGCTTGAGAGAAAGAGGCCTAAAGACACCTTTTTACATAACTTTATCCTTACTTGAAACACTTTCTGCCTTTGGTATTTATTTCCAAATCTCCCCATCTTCTCCTCTTTCAAACCAGTCCATTGGACTACCAGCCATTCTGAGTCTTACTGTCAAATTTCTGAAAAGTGTACACAGTGGATTTCCATATATGTTTGCTGTGCTTGTTACAGGATGAATTTGTGGGATGATAAAAAGAATTGAGTGAAAGCATAAGCAGGGAGAGGGTTTCAATAGGTGAAAGTATGTATGAATGGAAATTTTTGGTTGGAAGTGAACACTAAAGGGAAGAGAGAGGATAAGAACTAGATAGATGCATAGCAGTACAACAGGAAAACTGTTGAGGCAAAAATGCAGTAAAGGGGTCTTGATTACTGTAATTCTTGTTGGATAGCAGTGAAATGAAAAAAATTCTTCCAATTTATGGAAGAAAATATTCTGGTTTCTACCCCCATGTTGTCTCCTTTTGCTCTCAGTCTCTGTGACCACTAGTGTCTGTATGACACTGCAAAAGCATGGCAAGAGCTGGGCCCAGAAAATATATTGGAAATGCAGCTCCCACCCTGACCATTTAGGTATAATTTCTAGAGAGCTTTGAGATTAAGAAAACTGAAAGTGTTCAGTTCAGTGGAAGCTGAGGAATCAGTGGAGGAATTAATTGGAAATTAAGAGAGAAGTAGATGGGAAAAGTTATTTGTAGGCAAGTCATGCATTAATCTAGCCGTGCTTCAGTTTTGCATGATAGTTTGAAATCTGTGAGGAAACAGCAGGAAGAGGATCTTCAAAGTAAGAGTTTGACTTAGCACCAGAAATTAAGAGGCTTTGTAAATTGTTTGCCCAAAGAAGGGGCACTTACAGATTAAGGGCTGAATTACAGATTTCAGGGAAGCTCACAGGGAAGATAGACACATCAAAGTTTATTAATGATTAGATCAGTGATTTTAAGCATTATAGTTCAATCAGCTGTCATTGGCAGACATCAGGTTGGTTTATTACTCTTCCTTTTGATGGGCACTGCAGTGGTAAGCATCGCTAGGAGAGGTTTATTATCTGTCTTTATCCACATGTTCTCATACAGAGGAGCTATATAAGCATCATTTTTTGCATGATAATTAATTTTAAAATTTTGCTAAAATCTCAAGGTGCTAGAATGAAAAATACTATTTGTTTGAATAACTGAAGATTTCTAACACGGAATTATGGATTACTTCAGTCTTTTTGCATAATACTGTTTACATTTGTTCCATTTCTGGATAAGTCTTACAAATGAGTTTCTTTCAAGAGCTGACAGTGATAGATATATTATATATGTGAACATAGACAAATGATAAATGTATTAAGAACAAACTATTTTTCAATAGGGATCTGTCTTCCCGAGAGTATTTCTCATGTACTTGTCTATCCAAGATTTTCAGTTCTCCTTAACCTTTTTTAAGTCATCTTGTGTATATGGTGTCCTTTGAGTGCTTTATTTCTTCTTCTTCTTTTTCTTCTTCTTCTCTTTTTTTTTTTTTTTTTTTTTTTTAACTGATGTCTTTGAATGCTTTGGCAATCTTTGCAATCTTTGTTCATCCGTTTGCCATAACTCTGAAATTGTACTGCTGTAGCACTACAGAGGGAGAGAGATATTTAGGCTGCGCAAACCTGTCAACTTTTTTCTGATTCACTGTAAGACCATTGTAGAAAATCATAGGTCAATCTAATTCTAACACATGTTATTTCTTGGAGTGGCTATTATCAGATATTTTGAGAACAAGGTAAGAAGGACACACATAAAATTCCTTTCCTAGTAAGGAATTACTTCCCTGTTCTTGGAATTCATTTGCTTTGGGTCTTAGGATTTCACAGTGAAGAAAAGTACCAGTATCCCACTTACATGATATAGACTGTATTTGTTATTATCTAACTCATTGTGGGATTTTTGTTAATTTTGTCAGGCTTTTTTTCTCTCTACTTGAAATACAGAGACTCCTTAGAGACTTCCAAGTAGCATTCTTCTCCCTGTCACATTTCTCTTGCCGTTGATTTGTTCTCTTGCTTCCAGTAGAGGCAAAATTTCAAACAATTTTGTAGTTCTTTCCTTCCATATAATAACTGATCCAGCAAACAATGTCCACACAGCTCTGAGAGTACGGTTTAAGTTGCATGACTGCAAAGATTTTCAGAAATGGAAGTTCACATATTGTAGCTATAACTTAAACACTGTTTTCTTCAGATTTTATTTTTCTGTTTCCTGGCAACAGACTGGATTTTTTGCCTTCATCTCTCTTTAGTAGGTACTAAGTTTTGGGAATGCATTTCCAATCATTAAACAGGAGAAAGTTAGTGCAAAAGATGCCTATACAGTCTTTTTAGAACATTATATTCTTAAATTAATTTGTTCTCTTTCTTGTGTAAGTTTGCATCTATCATAGGTCTTCTGTGATGTAGCTTCCATATCTTTAGCCAAAGGCAAAAGCCCAACTGATGTCTTGAAAACAAATAATTGCTCATCTCTGGATTAACTACATCTCATCAGGAAATAGTCTCTCAAATTCTGGCAGATATTAAATGTAAATGCTTCTGGATAGTAAATGTATATAAAGAAATTAACCAAAGTAACTCAGAGTTTAGCTTCTGGGAAAAACATAACGACATTCATTTAATTGTATAGGATATGTCTGAATGTGTTTGATGTCTTGCTTCTTTAAATGTTTACTTGTGATTTCTCTTTTTAAGTTTTTTTATGTTCAGTAGTTCTGTGTTAGCCCAGATTTTAGGGAGTGAAACATGTGCATGCAATGCAGAGTATAATGATCCTTGAGGAAGTGTGTTGAGTACAAGAAGAGCTATACAAGGTGATATCAAAGGCCCAGGTGCTTCAGCACCTTCACTCCATCACTGACTGTGAACTGTTTTCTAAGGAGGACTAAGATCAGGACAAGCCCACCCTGACATCTGTTTCTAATACAGCATCCAATATCTGCAGCTCAGTGACTTCCTGGGCAAGATGTTGCTCCACTCAGCATAATGAAGGCCTAAGATAAACATAGATGTAATTTGAATCCCATTTTTTTACTGTTATTGTTTAAAATGCTTTTAATATATGGGATAATCAGCATCCTTATTTTGAACATAAATATTTTTATTTTGTCTGTGGCTGAAAAACAAAAAGTGTAAACTATAATTGTATTATTAAGCACAATCTGAGGCCATTTCAAAATGAAGACTGCATTACCATAAAATAAGTATTGCTATTCCTTTGTCTAGAGTATACTCTTTTGTTGGATGTGTCATTGGAAGTTGGACAAACTGAACATAAAAATCTTTTTCCCCTTAGAATATATTTCAACACAGACTGTTTCACATTCTCACTCTTTGTTTTGCTGTATCTATACAAATGTCCATTACTGTGAAGTACCTGACCACATCTGTGAGTAGTTTCCAAGCTTTTGAACTCTCCCAGACCCCTTCATGTATTAGTTGCATTCAGATTTGCCATGCTGATTTTATTTTTGTATGCTGGTGCATGACATCTTTGAAAAACCCCAAACAAATCCTTAATGTTCTTTGATGAACTGCTGGGTTGTTGTTTTGTTATGAAGTTTGCCTTGAAAGGAAAGGATGAAAAACATGTGTTAACCTTTCCTGATGAAAAGCAATGGAGACCATACAGTATTTCCCTTCTCATGCCCAAGTAGCTAGGTACATCAAAATGCCCTTGCATCCTCCTTGCTTTCATAGGTCTAAACATCAAAGTAAAGCTACTCACCTCTGCTTCCAGGACTGCTTGTTTTTTACTATTAAACACCCCAGTGTAGGTTGGAACATTTTGTATGTTTGGAAAGAAGAAGAAATAAGTGAATTTCAATAATCTCTGGAATCCTGGTATCTGTCCTCCTGTATGAGTGCACTGGCTTCTCCAGCCATCTTTCTTCTGTGTTTCAAGGATACACAGCTCTGTTTCCCACAAGGTGTTACCTTTTTACAAGTAGGAATGGCAAATCCACACCTCGACTCCAGATCTGTCTGTAAGTCAAGGTCAGGGCGCTCCACTGGGCTGTGTCCTGGGGAGCCATCTCACCCTGGCAGTGCTAAGTGCAGTAACAGGAGCCACAGGGAGCCAGTGCCAGCTCCTGATGTGTCCTCTATTCCCTTGCAGTTGCTGAGCTGCCTGATTTCAGGGCCTGTGCTAACCTCTGTGCCCCATTCTGTTACTCCTCTCCCTGTCTATGGATGGGGGCTGGATTCTGCTCTGAAAGCCCAGCATCATCTAATCTAGCATCTTTTTGTGAAGCAAGCCCTAACTTTATCAACTCTATTTCAACTCTTAAAGCAGAGAAATGCAAGTTAAAGACATTTTAAAGCCTCTTTGCAATGTCAAACGTGTTGCTGTGATTAAGCGAAGTATTTGTGCCAACGTATGGTATCTCATGAATCATTCAAATTGCTGATAATGGACAATCTGTATTCTGTAGTTTGATCACAGATTTATTTTTTTGCAATTCTTAGGGATGAAATGTGAACTCTGCTGGTACAGACTGTGTCTGATCCTTGTCGATAATAAAGGAGCTAAAAAAACTTCAGACGTCTCATTAATTTAAATTTCCAGGAATCAAAAATAAGACGAAGCCTTTTCATTATGCATGAAGAAAACTTAGTAAGCATCCATCTCTCAGCCAGTTGACTTGTCTTTTTCTGCTGAACTGATTTTGTGGTGGGTTGACTTTGGCTGCACACCAGGAATCCACCAAAACCACTTGATTATTACCCCTCCTGAGCTGGACAAGGGAGATTGTTACTAAGTTGTTGTACACATCCTAGGCAGCCAAAATAAAAAAAAAAAAAAAAAGGCAAATAACATCTGGACAGTATTTTTTATTGTTGGTTGGAGAGTTTAGTCAAAACAGGAGGCAGGAAGAACTGTGCTGTGTGCAGTTACAGACTCCTTTCTAGTGGCCGCCCCATCCACAAAATTCCCTCCCAAGAAGTGAAGGCCCTGGGAGATGCTGCTTTGGTTTCTATACAAAATCATTTTTACTGTCATTTCCACATAAAATGCACAATTATGTCAGAATAAAACAGCAAGAAGCTGTTCCCTGTATAACTTTATATATCAAGTAACTGTGCTCTTTCCCAGCTGAAAGAGTCGAGTTACTGTTAAGCCCAGCTTTGTTGCTTCCTCCCTTTATGTCCATGGAGCAGTCTGGCTTGCACCTCCCTGGGCAGTCGTGCTCAGGGAGAGAGGGCAGAGAATCATGAGAATCATGATTCACTTTGACAATGCCATAAAACTGAAACAATTGTTCTGTACACACAGAGGATACCTGATTTACTTCATGCTTTTAGGTTCATAACTCAGGAATCTCTAAAATTTGCTTCTGAATGTTATACATAGACCAATTTACTTTGTCGATCAATTTGTATTTTGTGAAAGTACAGCCAAGACTGTAAAATACCTGCATAATCCTCTTAAGTTGGAATGTCACTATGAATTCAGAGGTTTAATATTCAATAGCATCATTTAACTACACTCAAAGCTATGTAATCATATATTACTCTAAGTTTCATTTTACTATGGAAAGCTGTTTCTACAGACAGCTGAATTTTAATAACTAAAAACAGTAATAAAAAAATATATATCTTTAGTTAGACTTGTCTGAATAATTATGATTTATACCAAAGAGGTATAAATCACCATTATGGGGTATCTCATTAAGTGCAGAAGTTAAATCATGGTGTACATTTTACTCCAGTGGGCTCATTCCCATTTATAAAGCGAGTCACTCATGGCAGTATAATTCAGAAGATCCTACTGTGCTGTTTATAAGACTATTCCTAAGCGTGTTCCTAATAGTTAATTCCTAATTGTTCAGATCATTTTCACAGAGAAACTTCTGAACTGGATTTTCATCTGTGTTTTCCTTGCAATGCTGTAGAGAAGCACAAAAATAATCTCATGGGTTTCCTCTTGAGTATGATCTTTCAAATTGCAGCAGTTGCAACAAATATGTAAAATCTGGTGTAGGCTCTGTATATTCTCTCAATATTGACCTTCATGCAATTGCTGGAATTTTTAGTAAATTTTAAAAATAATACGGAGATAAAAATCATGACAAACCCCAAGCTGGAAGTTGCTGGAGTCCACCTCTTAGTGACATCCATCTTGAGTTATCGTACTTCCTTACCAGGGATCAGGAATGTGTCTTTGTGTTTCTGCTCCTGTTCCAGTTGCCAGTGATAGCACAGTCCATTGACCTTCCGTTTTGTCTCAGCCCTTTGGATCAGAGTGAAACATGACTGGAGATCATAAAAGTTAAAAAATGCCTTGATTTTCCTTTTCTCTCCACGTTTCTATTGTATAAGATATTGTCTAAGATAATTTCCTTTCCTGCTCTCTGAACTTCCTTTGTGTCTCTGAGGATACATTAATATTAATACTCACCTGTTTCTTAGCAGAGCAATAAGGCCCAAGTTTGTAATTCTTTGCTAATCTAAGTGCCAGTTCTTAGTCTTATTTTATATCCTATTAATATTGTAAATGCATTAAGGTAATTTTTTTGGTCTTTGTCCGGTTTTGGCATTTCAAATTTTGATGTAAAGATATTGAGAGGGGAAACATCTGGCACTTGGTGAACTGACTCTTCACAGCAAGATTTTTAACAAAAAAAAAAATCTGCACACTCCTTTCTTACCCTTGGAAGAAATCAGCAGTTTTTATTTGTGCAGAAGTGGCCAAGTGTCCTCAGCACAAGAGTTAAGCACCCTTTAATCTACTCAGGAGTGCATTCTTGAGGTCAAGAGAAGTTTGCTTCAGCTATTCCTGACTAAATTTCATCTTTAGGTCATAGAAAAGAGAGGTCTTTACTGGAGTGGTTGGGATCATGACATTTATCCTGTATCAATTGTGTACCTGAAAAATTATGTGGGAAGTTTCTTGCTAAAGTTAATTTGGTCCAAGAATTTAGTTTTCAGCCAGATGGCCAGAGTTATTCCACCCGTTAGTGTGATAACCATGAAGTAACACTTCTCTATGCATTCTGCATGATGGCTCTTTTATCACCAATCTCCTGAAACTTGTATTGCTTATTCTTTAAATCTGTGATTGTATGTATAAGCTTGCTTAATATATTGATAGTTTATCTGTGAGTCCCACCCATGTTAGGAGAATCCTTATGAGCTGCACTGGGATACCCCAACAGCGTTAACACCTGAAGATCATAGTGCAGAAATGAAGCCAGAAGTGGAAGAAATAATGACCCTGTCCCCTCCCCTTCACTCTTTTCCACTGTATACATCTGTAACAATTAAGGGTCTATTTAATTAACTTCTATGTCAAACAGCCTCCAAAACCCTTATTTCATAACACACTGAAGTAGCATAGAGCTGTCTCTTGATTTATGTTTTTCAACTCATATTCACTTCCAGATTACATTAAAATGAATTTATTAGTGAAATTAGTGTTCTGAAATGTGAATCCAGGTGGTACAACCTTCAAATGAGTTGGCTTGATATCAAGCAGAGTAATTTCTTTAAGCTGTATAAGTAGTTAAGCTGTCAGCATCCAAACCAATGTACACAATTATCCACTTTGAGCTGTGGGAAAGGTGTGGGTACAGAAATCATCTCTCTTAGAAGAAGCAGCTGTGTAACTGGATTTTTAATTTTTACTGGAAAATTAAAACAGCCTTACTTGTAGGAAATGCCCTTCATTTTGATAATTTGGGTTTTTCTTGGGCCATCAGAAAAGTTATTCTGTGTCACAATGTAGTATCAGAACCTTCAGCTGCTCAAAGCTATACAGAAATGCTTAATACTTCACAGTATTATAAACCTTTTCTTAAAATATTTTCTTTTTGCATACACACTTTATTGCCTCAATACAAAATATTTGAAAAGCAGCTTAAAAATATTTTAAAAACTAAATTGTTTTAATGGAGATTGTTGAATTGTTGGTAATAGTTGCTAATATCAGGATTGGTAATTTTACTTGAAGGGTAATGTCATTATTCCAATTTACTTAACGAGACAACTTTGTAATGGTGAAAGTTAATGTTTGATCCTAGTTTATCTTACACTACTGCCTGATATTTAGAAAATAACCCATTGAAATGTCTGAAGGTTTTCTACTTAGCTGTATAATATATGCTTATTTCTTTCAAGTGACTGAATTACAAAAAAAAAAGTAATTTAAGTGAATTTTTTGAATATCTATGTACTTTTTAAGCTCTTCTATGAATTTGGCTTGTTCTAGATGAAATTTTAAAAAAAACAGAAGTAAAAAAAACCTACTTCTCTTGATAATTTTACTTTCATCAGTCTCTACTTTGGAGAAATTATATTAACTTACAAACTGGATTTCTTTGCAAAAATATTTTTCTACAAGTAGGGATTTGCTAAATATTTTTAATCTTAGAAGTAGATGATATGCAACTTTGCTGCAGTCTTCATGTTTTTCTCAATTTGCTAATGTCACAAGTTCAACTAACAATGAAGGTCACTTGTAATCAAAGGTAATGAAGGAGAAAACTTACTTCTCTTTTATTCAGAATATGCATCTTTGTATATATGGTTTATAAGAAGATTACTGTGTACATTCAATCTTTTCCATTCTTATTTATGGTGTATTTTTACAAAATAAATGGGGAAGAGGGAGAAAAAGATAAAATAAATAGTATAACTATAGATACTACTCAGAGGAATTAGACTTATATTGTAGCTAGAGGGGTTTTTTTGTGTTTCTCTTTCTTTCTAGAAATATCAGTAAGATTTCAAAATCCCTTTTCCTTTAAAACTAGTCTATATTTCAACATTTTTACCTGTTCTTCCAAAAGAGTTTTCTTCTTGTACATTTTTTATTTCAAAAGCTTGCCAGAATGTGTTCATGTATTTTGTAATGGTTGTACATTCTGCAGTATGAAGAAGTTGAAAGTGTGATGAACCTAGATACATGTTCCTATGGATGTCCAAGCCTTTATCCAGTTTTTAATAATGGATCAGAGGAAGATATCTTTCCAATGCATAGCACAAGTACATGTTGCTTAACTATGCAGGTTTGGGTAGTTTTTCAACCAGAGTTTTGTTGAGGAGGAGCTGGCTACATCCTAACCTGAAAGATACTGAGGAGCTACTTCTAGGCCATACAAAAAGCAGTAGAAATTGTGCTGTACCTTTTGAATGAAAAACTGAAGTAATATTTTTTCTCAGGCTGATGATTTAGGCAGTTTCTAATCTCTGTGAGCTCATAGATATGATTTCTCTAGGTGCCATGTGGCACAGGAGCATCTGGTCTTTGCAGTGTTCGTGGCGTACGAGTCTGTGGGTCTTGTTTAAATTTCAGCTGTATCCTTTGCCTTGGAGGTGGGGTTGTGTGTGTGTGTGTGAAGGTGCTGTTTTGAAGTTAGGACAGGGAAGAGGAGAGCTCAGTTAATCTTTTTGACTCTTCTGCTATGGATGGCATGTTACTGACACCTTGATGGTTCAGCTTACCTAGGCAGTAGCCTTATAAACTCCTAGGGAACTTTCTGAAAAATTTGGGGTTTAGGACTAAACTTCCAAAACCCTGTTTCTGCTTTTTTTCTACCTGTGTTTGGTTTTTAACTGGCCATCCACTGCATGAAACAGGTTCATCGGTCAGCAGATGGAAATAAAATTTTAAACTGTGCTACCTTTTCCGACATTTGCAGTGCTAAAGCCAAACAGAGCTGAAGAGGAATATTTTTCTGCCTTTAATGTATTTTGAAAAATGCCCGCTTTGAAGTTTGAAGTGTAAGAACAAGTCCTTGTCACAATGGATTAGTGAACATGGAATATATCAAGCTGTCACCAGGGCGTTAGGACTCAGGAATGGCTGTGACAGTCCAGCCCAGAGATCTGTCCAGCATGGTTTCTTATCTCAAACAGTGCCAGCAGCAGGCTTTGAGGGCAGAGTCACAGACAGGGCAGGAATGCAGCTGTAGCTCCCCAGAGTATTCTCCCCAGCTCCTATGGTTTGTGGCTCAGGGATTTTTTGAGTATCATTGTCATTGGTTGCCTTTGGTAGGCACTGTGAATATGTCACTAAGTGCTGCCTGGGCATCTGCCCTACAAGGAGGTTTGCAAGTGCATCAGGACACAGCTGGTTACTCAGCCTGGTGTGCCCTGCAGGGAAACATGCATATGTACATAGGTTAGGAGGCAGCATGTCACTGAGTCTAGCCAACCACCATGGGGTCTGCATGCCCTGGCACTGCTGGGTTTGGTGGCACTGGTGTGATGATTCATACTCATTGATGAATTTTTAAGATCTTTAAGAAAAAATAGAGGTTAAAAAAAAAAAAAGAAAAAAGAAAATTGCATGTATCTATGTCACAGCTTTGTTTCCAGGACTTGAATCCTGGACCTTACATACTTTATTAGATTCTGCTTGCTTGGACTTTGAGTGCCTCCAGAATGGCTCACTGTCCTCAGTTCACAGTATTGGACCCAGCAGTGGGACACAGCACTGTGGGACGCTTGGCCCCATAACTTGCTGCAAACCTAGTGAAAAGGAAAGCCCTGTGGAAGCTGAGCCATAGCAGGGCGAGAGGCAGCTGGCTGACTGGAAATGCCTGTGGGATATTGCTGAATTCACATGAGCTGCTGCGTGTGCACTGCTTGCAAGGACAGCCCACGTAGACAAGTTCGCAGCTGGCTGTCTCCTTCCCTAGCAGGGAGGCTGTGCAAGGGGGAGAATTTGCTTTAGGCTTTTCAATGTAAACAACAACAACTACAACAACAACAATATTTTATTGATATTTATTATTTTTATCTCTGAGATACTTGGGAACCACTGATCTTGCTTTCCTTTTTGTCAACTGCATGTCTGAATTCCATTTTGTGTTCTCTGAATTGGTGGGAAACATATTTTGATATGTTATATCAAATAGGCAATGTGAATAGGAAGATTCTGCCCTGGTATTCTTCTAGTTGTACCTTATCTCTTAAACATAAAGGATTTTACCATCTTTATATGCTATGTGCATACAGAAAGAAATTTGACTTTAGATACTTTACATATCTGTGCAAAAAGTGCGCTCAGAATATGACATAAATGTTACATTCAGTTTTCAGGATGGGTGTAAACTGTTTTCAGTGGTAAAACACAAAGGTATCAAAAATCAGAACTTAAAAATATGAAAACTAAACCAGAAACAATTAACCAAGTCTACATGTAGGCACAGGTGCTTCCATGTTGAAAGTCTCCCTCTCAGAAGTAATGATGGAGCCAGAAACATCTTTAAAAACCAGAAAGTCTTCTCTAAATGTAATCATGCTGCATTCACTTAATGTATGTGACATTTCTTTCTTTTCAGGGCTCACTTGAATCCTAACCCTTACACTGTACATTCATTTCTTGCTAATCAGGGTCTGACAAGTCACTGTTTTTTACCATTTCACATTATTTTGATCAAAAGGTCATGCATGCTGTGACTTATCGCTCAACCAAATCATGCTCACGATCTCTCACCTATGCAGTACATTATCTTATTGATTTCCACCTCCCCTAACATTTTTGATGCTTGTCTCTGCAGTATCTAAAGCATAACAGCTTAATAGATTGACAGGAAACCTTCAAGGCAGGGTTTCTTACAGGGTCATTCCAGCAGTAATTTAAAAAGAAAATAAAGCAGCTTTTCTGTCATGATAAAGAGCATTCAGGAGGAGGAACTGAAAGAGGAGGGAACGAAACAGGAAAGCAGTTGTTGCTTACATGAGGAAACAAAAGGATCGGTTGATAGGAGAGCTAACACAAGTAGTAATTGCTCACAGAGCTATGGGATTTTTCATACAGACTTCAATGATTAAGATGTGAAATGGGAGTGGGGAGTAAATTTTGAAGAACAGTGTCCAAAGTAGCACGTTTGAAAATACTAGGTTTGGGTGGTTGTTTGGTTTGGTTTTTAAAGAAAAGGCATAGTGATAGCTTGCTTCCTTCCTGACATTACCCTGATTTGTGGGGTTTTTTTCTCTTGTTTTATAGCTATATGTCATTTATTTATTTCTTTTCTACTGTTTTTAGATGACTGTCCAAAAGAATGAGGATAAATGTTGCATAATTGCAATATATTTTATCACAAACACACACAGACACATATATAAAATTCTGGGTGCGAGCAAGAAGTCAACTCTTTGGCATTACAAAGCCCTTTGAGGTTTTGAGCAGTTGCACGGCTAAAGCAGAATTGAAGGTTGCATATCAACAGGAGATCAGGCAACAGAGATGTGACCGCAAACCCTAGGACGTGGTCAGTGACACCTCCACGAAAGTGTTTCATATGAGCTCTGCTGGGTTGCTGGGTTTTTAAAGCATGTAGCTTACTAAAGCTGTTTGCCAGATAAAGGGATCCTGACCATTTCTATTGCATAATGCCCAAACCATTTTTCAGCTAACCACGTATATTTTCAACTGTATATGGTATAATTTCAACATTTTGTGCAGGTTTGTCTGTATGTTCAGCACCTGAAAAGGTGCTGAAACACATTTAAGGGCCCAGAGGCACCACTGGGATTGGAAAACAGTTAAGGAAAGAAAGCACCACCTCTGTTTAAAGTCAAGTCCTTTTGTAAATTTCCCTGCATTTATCTTTGCTATTTTTCATGTGCCAGCTCCTTCTGCAGATCTCATCTCACACTGCCTCAAAAGACCATGAATCAGTAAATCACAGTCCTTTAAAAGGCCCGTGCTCTCTGAGAGTTTGAGTCTACTATGGGAGTAGTAAAAACAGCAGGTTGCCTCGCTTGCAGGCCCCTGTTTGAAAAATGGCATTGTTACACAGTGGGCAGAACAATCAATCTTCATCTGGAGCTTTCAATGTGAGTAACTTATAAAACAGAAAAATTGGTTTTGCTATTTGAGCCACAGGGTGCTCAAGCAGTCAAAAATTATTATGTAAAATCAGGCAATATACTACTAATGTGATCTGCATCTAATGAATATCCTGATGTATGTAATTCATGCATACTTAGCTGAAGAACCTGAGTGTGCTTTTGCACTTGGGCACACATACCTTTTGCATATTCCATCACAGGTACAAATTTTCCCAGAAAAAAGGGACCAAAAAATACAGAAGGAGTGTGGTCCATTAAAGCTAAAAAATTTCACACACTTCAGATTGGTGAAACCACTGTATGTTAGACAGAATCATAGAACAGCCCAGGCTGGAAAGGACCTCAAAAGATCATCTGGGATTACCTAGCACCCTGTTCCACTGCATGTTGAACACCTCCAGTGATGGGGACTCCTCTCACCATGTCCCTGGGGAGGTTTTTTGGATACCTGAATGACATCTTAGTACCAGGATATGAATAGCCTGGAGAGGAAGCACTAAGAAGAAATGCTAAAAATTGCCTTAAGGAGGAATTAAGACTGATTTTTCCCTGTTCACTTTATGTGTTAGAAGCACCTAAGTGGACCAGATATGAGTTGTCTGGTAACCTTTTAAGTACAGAAAGAATATTTTATAATCATATGCTAGACTTCACATCAGGCAGTCAGTGGGGTAACAAAAGCTGATAAAGTGCCATCACATCACAGCAGAGCAGGAGTCAAATGGCTGCAGGTAACTTCAAGGAGGTTATGAACTTCAAGGCTGCATTATACATATTTATTTTTTAATGCAATAACTTAAAGTGAAAAGAGGAAACTAATTGTACATGGTCTTGGTTTTAGCAGGATTCCACTGAGAAAACATGCTGCTGTAGACATCAAATTAGGCTGGTTTGACTTGCTAGAATCTGTCTTTTCAGATTACATGGAGATGCTTCTGAGACACAAGAAGTGTTGCTAAGGCAAAATGCATTAAGAATTACATTCAGTGCTTCAGAGCACTGAATAGACATTTTTTACCCTTAGAATTTACTTGCTTGTCTGCACTTTTCACGAATTGCACTCAGCTCCCAGGTAGAGCTGGTGGTGGAGAAAATAGCCAGGTTCATGTAAATTCTCCAAGTAAAAAGTTGATCCTTCTGAGACATGGAGATTAGTTTATCATCATTAGAAAGGAAACTCTGTGCTGAATCTGATATGAAAAGTATAATTTGAAAATAAATTTGTATCTTCTATTCATAATCTTAGTTTGGTCATAATAGCTACAAGTTTATCAGCTAGATTTCAGAACAGCTCCTCTGGAGATGAAGTCATGGACAGTTTTTTTCTAGAAATCACATTTCAGATTATGTCAGTTAGTGAAGAAAAACCTGCAGCAGGGCTTAGGAACCTCCTTGATGACTCTGTGGTGCTGAAGCTCACCCAAGAGGAGAAGGCTTAAAAAGATTTATTTTCTCTCAAGCTTAGCAGATTTCAAGGGTCTCAAGGAGGTGAAGAGCCTCTCTAGACAGAGAACTTCTCTGTCTGGAATATATCTCTCCTTATGCCTTGAAGGGCTCAATTGTGACATTTGAGATCTAATTTTGCACTGAAACTCAGCTGCTTCTTGTGTTGGATTGGGCTTCTTTTAAGAAAATGAATTGCCTTAGGCTGTCTTCCTTAAAATATGACTCTTCCAGATGCCAGTTTTTCTTAAAGGAAAAAAAGCCTGGTATTGGCTATGTTTAGCAAATGCCTCTCCCAAGAATTTCTGCAAAAGCACTTACTGCAGATCTGACCAGTTTCAGCCCGAAGCTTATGGGAGATTTGCTCAGCACTTGTCTGGAGATCTGAGCTATTTATTAGCTCAGCATTGCTTTTTATTGTGAAAATATAAAGCCCACAATGTTAATGAATGCAAGTAAAAATAGAGATGTATTTAGTGTAATATCCAGAGTCAAAATGTGGATAGCATGGCTCTCTTGATAATGAGGCATCTCTATAAGGTTTTGTATTAGGTGAGAACAGTACTATTGATGAAACAGAATCCCAAGTGCTTCTTGGTATTTAGTGGCTGTTTCTACCCCAAGTCAGCTGCAGATGCCAGCCATCCACTCACTGCTTACATTGTTTAGACAAGCACATTTTTCTTCCCATGCTCTAGAGATGTAGATCCACTTGCTGAACAAGTGGAGGTTCTGCTCAACTTTTGGATTTTGTGAACTCTTTTTGGGCTGACTTCAGGAGAGATTCCCAGTAATGTTTGTGGCTGTTCTCATGAGGAGCAGAGGGTACATTCACCTTCCTAGTATGATTCATCAATTTTCTGTGTTCCTTTAAACAGTTCTAACAAAAAATGTCTCTCTGCTTATGTTGCAGAGGGATTATGTATGAATAGGCCTTGTAGCCATTATCAGCCTTGAGACAAATAGGTTGTGTCCAATGCATGGATCAGCAAGCTTTGAAAAAAATAAATGCCTACCATGAAACCTCCTGCAATTCTTCTTCCCTTGAGCATTTCAGCTACTTTGGCTTCTCTTATGAAAATCTTGAGTCTCCATCCTTTGAGAAAATTGCTCCGCTGAGAGCAGTATTCATGTGGTTTGAATGTTTCCTGGTCTTCAAGCCCTATCTGCAGATTAAGGGGAGTAGAGCTGTGTTCTGTAGCAGTGACAGCTCACAAGCTGAACCGCCAGCTTCTACAAGAAAAGCAGTAACACCATTAGAAAAAATGTAAATTTTTGCAAGTGACATCTTCTTCCTGTGATGGTGATACATACTGTGAGTATACTGTTATCAAGAAGATATTCTTCACTGCTTAGAAATCAGACTTAGAAATCAGATTTTTCCTATCTCTGCTTTACTGAAAAACCAGTGGAAGTTCCCTAAGCTCCTTTAGGTGATTTCTTAGGGACTTTAACTTTCATAACACATACAGGTAAAAAGACATTTCTCTGTCTTTAGAAATCTCAACATACATTCAGTGGATAAAAATGATTCTGCTGGGACCTTTTAACATTTAGTCAGAAAGAAGAGCAGGAAAACCTCTTCCTAACAGAGCAAAGACTTAGGGATTTCCATTGCTGCCTTGCTTTGGGTGGCAAGAAGCTCTTTGTAGTGGTGTATACTCTGAGTTCTCTGGTTTTGCACAATCCATTAGGGGCCCTCTCAAATACTTTCTTAAGAATCATCCCATAACACACTGAAAAAAACCCTGATTTTAGACTTGTGACTTTAGACAAACGTGTTGACCATCAAGGTCTTCCATATCCAACTTCTTAACATTTCTAAAGAATACCTGGCATGGAGGAAATTCAGAGTTCTCTGCTATATAAACATTCAACCATGGAAAGATTTTTATACAAGACTCTGCTTGTTTCAGAGGATCCCTTGAGAGCCCAACTCAGAGAAGCCCATCAAGGAGTTCTGGATGGTTTCAAATTGCCTCAGATGTCATCATTGTTAGAGGCTTCTTCTGGCAAGCCTGAGCTATTGCCTCTATCAATTGCAAGTAAAAGGGGATTTTTCATCTTATCAACCAATTTTGCTAACAAGTGTGGCTTGACAGCTCCATTCAGGGTGCTGATAACTTTTATTCCAGGCTTCAGAATGCAGTGCCCAAGGGAACGCTCAGTGAGCTACAGCAATTACAACTTTTAGCTGTGCTTTCTTCACTGCTTATTTTCAAGCAGAAGGATTATCTGATGTAAGGTTAACCCTGTCATCAGCTTGTTTCCCAGGATCTCAGGCAACTGCTGTTGGCACACTGATGCACACATCAGATTTCCTGGTATATGTGAGTCAGATTATATCTTTGTGGCTTAAACCAAATTCTGTATAAGCACTACAGTTTAGTGCAGGCTCTCACAGACCTACAGTGATGTTTATGAGTGCTCCATCTAGGCTAGTTTACCCTGCCTCTCAGACAGGCTGCTAGGCTTAGATGCCATAAGAAATGCCATTAAAGAAATGCCATAAGAAATGCCATCAAAGCCAATGCCATGTCCAGGACCCAGTTTAGGTGATTAAGAATTAGTTTGTATGCCTTCACTAAACTGCATCATGCAAGGTAGAAATCAACTTGACTCATATATGGGTTTTGTGAGACAGAATTGCTTATTTTGTATTTCTTACTAAAATGATGATAGGAATTTTCTTGTCTGGAATGCTTGATGTGGGCATGCGTCTGCAAGCCAATAGGAACTTCTTAAGGGAAAGTTTTCTCTCATCATGAATTGTCACAAGTTGCTAAGTAATATGTTTTGTTCATATTTTTCCTTTCACTCAAGAGTATTGGATAATTTTGACTTTTCTGTTCTTTCCTGACAGTGAATGTATTTATTAATGGCACTTGTATGAGAATGAAGTTGTTCAGATTTGTTAGAAATTGCTGCTTTTTGAGGCCAGTGAGTTTTGTATTAAGTTTAGCTACCACTGTCCCTGCCTGGCTGGAGATTTCAATTACAGATACACAGCAGGGTCAGTGATCATGAAGTATTTCCCCACTGTGGAGTCCTGCATTCACGTTTCAAGCAGAAGTTCATAGCCATAACATATAGGAGGTAATACACATGGGTTGGATCTGAAAGGAAATAATGTTCTCTCACAGGGAGGCACTTTTGTTTGGAGATGAATATTCTGTACTTCCAGATTACTCCTGAGAAACATTGTCACTATCCAAATTAATAGTAGGAAAGTAGACTTTCCTACTAAATGCAAGTGTTTTGCAGGTGAAAAGCATTACTTTCTCTCTTAGCAGTTCTATTAATGACATTGCTCTGGGGTTTTCACTCTGTATTAAATCTCTCAAACTTTCCTTTTGATGTCAGCTAAATAGTAACCATTTTTCAACTATAACCCAATTCTGAATTTCTTTCCCTGGTGCCTTCACAGAAATCTCTACACTGGGAGTTTTCCTAGAAGTCTGGTTTTAATTATAGTCCCTTTTTCTCTTGCCGTTCGACGCTTACCAAGGTGACTTGGCCTGGTCGTAAATTTGGGAATGCTACACTCAATCTGCAAATAAACCAACTTGAATATATCTTGATCTTGATAACATACAGCAAGGGAGAAAATGGTCAAAAGTTTGTGAAGGTGTGCTCCATACCTTGGAGCACCCAGGGAAGATCATACAGGGCAATCCAGTTCTATGTGGAAGAACACACAGTTGCCCTGAATAAGCCTGCTCTACAGTCAGGAGCTCTGAAATTACAGCAGTGCTAGGCTCAGCCTGTGTGATACCACCAGGGAATGGATCTGAAAATCAGCCTAATGACACAGCACTCTTTGGTGTCACCAGACACCAATCTGTGCAGAAGTCCCTGTCATTTGTGTAGTTAGCAGCCCATGTGGACATTCCCAAAGCAATGCTCACCAAGCTGTTGAGATAAATCCACAGAGTCCCTCCTTTGGCTTTCCATGCAGTGTTTGCAGGGAAGTAGCACACACAGTCTACTTGCAGATGACTCGTGAAGTGAGTACAGGGCTGCAATACTTTAAAGACTGTGCTGATTTGTCTCATATCCCTTTGATCTTTAATTTCCTTTTGCTGTGTAATTTCACAGTAGTGTGCTCAAAATGAGTGGTGATAGGGGCATGAAAAATCAGAATGAAGAACTGAAGCATATTGTGTCCTACCAAAAGGCACATATAACTTATTTTAGGCAGCCTGAGTGTTGTTCTCATTTGTGTTGAAACCTCTTTCTACAATTCTAATGATGTGAAGAAACATTAGAAGATATATTTACACGTAGTTTATACCCAGAGAAATATAAAGGGGTGAAGGCAGCTGTCATGAATATAATTAAGACTTTTAGTGGAGGAATGATTTAAGCTCTAATGAGCAGAAGTCTTCATAGACCAATGTAGAGCACTGGTACCAACTTACTAAATTCTCCCACCATAAAGACAAGTTGGGAGCTCAAGCTGTCTCCTCCAGAGGGGTGATAGCAGCAGTGTTAAGAAAAATCTTCCTTCTGTTTTCAAGCCTTCTATTTTCATGTTTCCTGTCAGGATTTTGAAAGCAATAAGGCAGCTGCCAGGGCTGGAAGAAGGCCACTGCTGCAGGCCAGTGTGTCAGACTGCTTGGGCAAAGCTGTGAGAGGTGATGGCAGGAAGGATGGAGAAGGAGCAGCAGTAAGGAGGTGTCCCAGTTTAAGGCAAATTTGGGAGAAAAAATGTCACCCTAGGACAGGAGGGGATAAGTAGGAGAAGCCAACAAGAAGAGGCTTGAAGGCTCTGGTTAAGAGGAATCAACAATACATTTTTAGCATATTGCTGTTGCTCAAAATTGAGCTTGTTGCTTTAATATTGAAAGGTGGATAAACACAAGATTCAGCAGTCCCAGGAAAAGTAGTTTGATATAGCCCATTGAGATTTATACTGAGATGACTTCATAGCATCCTTCTAGTTTCAGAAGCTCCTTAAAATTGATGGAAACATCACTCTTGTTAATCATTATACTTTTTTACCCTACCAGAGCACTGGGAGAAGAACTCAGTGTGACTCAGGAGCAAGTATATTTCTCCATATCCAGAGCTGGCAGCCAAATGGGTCATGTGTAAGCTGGCACTGACTGTGCAGGTTCCTGTTTCTATTCCTGGGCACCAGCTGGGCAAGAAGCAGACTTTTCTCACTTCTGAGGACAGCAGCACTGAATATTGGCAAACGTTACTGTGCAAATCAAGATCAAAATATTATCAAAACTTTCAAAGCTCGAATCCTTTCTTTCATTCTGAAAAAACCTGGCTTTGAGTGCTGTTTCATGACAAGATGCTCACTATGTCCCCAACAATCCTTGCAATGGGATTGTTGCATGGTTTCTGTTAATAATCACCTTCCCAGTCAAAGTAAGTGAAGAAAGGGGCTAGTGCATGTATTATAAGACTTATACACCTGGTGATGCATAGTTTGCTATTATTTTCCAACCAGCTCTTAGCTGTACAACTGAGTGAGCCAAGAGATGAAATATTAATGGAGGACTGAGAAGAAGTGGGATTTGTTAGTGTTGCTGAGAAGCCTGAGACCTAGTGAGAACCTTGCTCTTATCCTGCTGTTGGCGTTTCTTGGAACTTACTAGCTTGGATGCTGGGAATGCCACTAATGAGGGAGTCTGTGCACTGCCTGGAGGGTCCATGTTTCATTTCATTTTCTGACTAACTAGTTCTCTGAGGAACTTGAAGCTCTCACATCTTTTGATTTGTGATGAAACAGGACATGTAAATTTTTGTTTTCTTTACTCATTCTCTCTGTTGGAGGGCAGAAGCCCTTCTAGTCACTTGTTGGTTGAATCCCAGATTTTTGTGATTGTATACCCAGGCCCTCTTTTTGCTTTATACTGCACTAGTAAATTCAGTAGCTGTATCTGCTGGGTTTTGGGATGTTCAGTATTTTAATCACTAAGCTTTCCAGAACTGCCAGTCAGAAATCCACAATGGAAGGTTTGAAAAGCAGCGATGTTGTACTAGTAGTACTAGTAGTAGTAGTAATAACAATAATAACAACAGTAATAATAATAATTCTAATAATAATGTAGTACATTTTATTGCTATTAATATTATTTTATACCTATTCATTTTGTCACCTTGTGACTGAATCCCAGAGTGCATGAGCATCATGTTTTTCACCATATTTCCCTAGCCAACAAGAACTAGGAATGTTTTTAAAGGTATTTCAGATTCTCACAGGGACAGATCCACAGTTATCATAGACGCAGAATAGCAAATGTCTTGAGAATCTTCATGAAATTGGGAGAACTGACAATGCTAAAAGTCTGACCTTAATGAAACTGATATGATTCTTTGCACAAAGATTTCATTGTGTATATTGCTGCACTGGGACTTTTTGCAGCCAAAAGCATATGCTTCTTTTTGGTAGTGTCACAATACCCATAGATACAGTGATACTTTTCTCTCCTGTGTAAACTAGCTGGTGGGTAGTTTTTTTCTTTTTGTCTTAAAAATCTGCAATTTCCAAAGGTACACCTCACAGACCCCCACACACTGTAAGCAAGAGCATTCCCATAGGATGCTCTTCTTGCTCTGCTATACCCTGCATATTTCCTTTCTTACCAGACGTGACAATTGAACGCCTTCTCATTGCTCACACAATGTGTTTTTGAGGTTATGACAACAGAGTGGGAGTCGAGCCTCCCAGATTGCAGCAGCTCAGAGAAATTCAAGCAGCTGTGTAGTTGATCTGCCTGGGGTCAGAAGGCAGCAAGTGGGAGATGGCTCAGTCTGTAAATTCTGACCACGTTCAGCGGAGGCACAGGGGTCTGCACCCAGCCCTGAGCTTAAAGCCCCAAGTTTGTCCTGCCAGCCCTGTCACTGATGCAGTCTGGCCAAGATCCCTGCAGTGTCTTTGTTGTTTTATTGTCCCCACCTGCTAAAGAGAGATTTCCTTCCTTCTTTGTAAAGGGATAGAAATGTTCACTCTCATTTTAGATGTGGTGAAACACACATATGCATGCATGCATACATATAGATCAAATACATGTATATACATGTATATGTACATATACGTATACATAAACACTCTAGTGAACCAGGACTTGTTTTGATCAAGGATTGAAAGTCATAACTTCAGGTCTGGGGAATTTTTTTTTTTGTATTTCTGAAGTAACCATAAATCGTGCCTGATTTTGAACTCTTATTTCTCAGGCCCTAAATCACCATCCATTTATCTTCAGATTTCATGCATTGTGTGATGAGGAGTGTTCTGAATTTCCAAACAGCTTCCATAAATTATTTAGAACTGAAAATGCCATGTTAAAAAAAAAAGTAGAAGTAAATAAAGTGAGCATCTTTGCTGGTGATGGAGCCCTGAGAATAAAAGCAGAGGGACTTGTGCTCCCTCTTTTGACCATGGCCTGGTCAGAACATCCTGAAGCTTGGGACAGCAAGGTCTTTAGAATGACAGAATGTGTAGAGGACACATGTCAGGAAACTTTTCCTACTTCAGGAATGAAGCTGTCTGAAGTTAGGCAGAAAGAAGGAGGCAGCCAGCTTGCAAAGAGTTTGGGAGCCTTTGGATGGCTTTGTCTAAGGAGCAGTCACTGTGTACAAATGTTCAATTCAAATCCAGATAAGCACATATTAATGGAATTCTGCCAGTTGCAATGGGAGTCTGCAAAACACAGGCTCAAATTAGCTGAAATGTCAAAGTCTTTTGTCTTGCATCTGCTCTCTTTCTCATCTTGCTTTTTGAACTGTGTTTTATTGAATCTCACAGTTCTTTAAAGCTGTGGTATTTGGTGAAGGAAAGGTTCACACATTCACATTTCAAATATTTAAAGTCCTCTCAAAACTCAAAAGGTAAGTTGCTCTCTAGAGAGGAGGGGAGCTGGGACTGTCAAGTATTGTCTCAGCTGCTTGGTCTGGCAATGCTCCCTCCACTGTGGCAGAGGTGGGAAAGGTCTTGAAGAATCACACTGGGGCTTTATGGTGGACACTGATACAAGTTGCCCAGAGAGGTTGTGGAGCCTCCAACCCTTGAGATATTCAAGATACATGGATATGGTCCTAGGAAACTGGCTCTGGCTGACCCTGCTTGAGCATGGCTTGGACTAGATGATTTCTAGAGCTCCCATCCTACCTCAGCCCTTCTGTCAGTCTTTATTGAAAGTGGCTTTTCATATCTTGGAATTTGTGACTTAAGTCGTCCTGGCTTGAAATGGCACTGGGCAGACTTGTCACTGAAGTGAGGACAGTGTGTGGGCCCAGAAGTGCTGACACACAGCAGCAGGTCAGCACTCAGCAGTGTCCAGCAACACTGTTCGTGTGCCTGATTACAGCTCCAGTGTGGCTGGTGCTGGTGCTGCTCACGATCCTGCGTCGTGCTGCCATCTCCTGGGACAGCCCCTCCATAGCTCCTCCTGCCTCAAGCTACCTGGAGCCTCCTGGTCTCCCTCCTGTCCTTCCTCATTCTCACTAAACCACAGCAGGCCTCGGTGAGATCAGCAGTGTCACAGAGGATGCTGCCAGGCTTTGGGAGATGTTTCAGGGTTTGCTGTTTCGGAAGGTCAGTGATAGGGAAGGTGCTTGTGAGTTGGGTAAAATAGGAGGTTTAGAAATCTCATCTGCATCATGTTCCATGATTCATTCCCCAGGACAGTGCCTGTATGGCTTCAGCACCCTGGAAGGGATTGCTCTTGCTGGGTCCCTTCTCTGAGCAGCCTCCCAAAGCTGTGCAGGAGCGAGCTCTGCCTCCCGGCGCTCTGTAGGAAGCGTGCAGCAGGGCAGGGAACTGAACCAGTTCAGCTTTTCTGATCCTAGGCTAGCACCAAGTGGTGCTGCATGCTTGACATTCACACCACAAGGGATGAAACAGAGCTCCATGTCCAGCTAAACTCCTGTGTGCACCCTAAATTCCTCAAATCTGCACAGTAGGTGCAGATGTATCTCCTATACATAAATTCTGGTTTACATGGCCCCATTGGTGTCTCTGCTGCATCTGGAAACCTTATATAACCAGGAAATCCTTGAACTGTGGTCATTAAACTTCTTTAAAAGTATGTCTAGATGTGAAAAACATACATTTATAAACAAATAAACCTGCTGCTTTGGGAGTTTGAGTACAGCATCTAGTTTCTTGTTGAAATGACCATAACATGCTGAACTTCAGCAGAATTCCTTCACCTGTGCTACTTTGTAGTTTTGGGAGAAATTTCAGGGGGTTTTGATAATTATTACATTCACTTTCCTCACTGTGCAACTCTGGAATTCTGCAATTTTTTCTCTTACAGAATAGAAGTGACCTACTTTAGTGATATACTGCATGTAGAATGACTGCTTGAGTTTTTTCACCAGTTTTTTGCTGTTAGAAGTGAGTTGCTGGTAAATGAAAAAAAAAACTCCTCTGTGTGGAGAGCAATTAAATCTGGACCTATACTTGTATATAGATCTTTGTGGCCCATTGTGGTCAGGGTAATGTCATTTGCTTGAATGTTTTTTTGCAAAAACTTTTGCTTGAAAGTTCCAAAATGCAGCAATTTCATTCATTCTCCAGGGAGTTTTCCTGTTTCCCTGTTTATCAGGGAAAGCCCTAACTGCCAGGTACTGCAGGGGCTTCAGGAATATCCCAGCTCTAGAAGAATCTGGGTTTTGAACTGGGGTCTCTGGAAGGAGTTTAATGATAAAACATGTGAAAAGCAGCTTCTCCAGTGTCCAGGGAGATGTTAAACTAGTCTTGGGGTGAATCAGTTCCCAGGGCTGGAAGGCTTCATTGGCACAAATAAATGGTTGAGGGCTTGAAAAGATTAGAAAATGTATTTGAACACAAGGTGGCACTGTAGGAATTAATTTTACAATGTTTAATTCATATTCTGAGTTAATGGGTTTTTTTGTGGTGCTCTTAATAGGCCCACAGAGAGTATTCTTGTTTCCACATCCATGTTTTCAGGAATTTGTAAGGGCATATTTACTGTAAAATTAATAGGAATCAACCTCAGCGGTGCGGCTTAGCTGATCACAGGCTCTGCAATTTTTGCTCTGAAAAACCTGAACAAACACAATGCAAATATTAAGCCCTTCCCCACCCTGTTCACAAAAATGTGAAAATATGGAGCCTGAGGAGCATCTGTGGTGTTGACTAACTTGCTGAGATGGGCTTGATCTGTATCATCCATCTCCTGTTCCTCTCTTGGTTGCTTTGCCCTATGTGTAAAATGTATGATCATTGGGCCCATGGCATTACTTTCATTCTCCTTTGCCTGCTGCCTCACAGGGCTATCCAGTATGTGATCAAATTTCTAGTATCTATTAAAATATATATCAGTTTCAAGTTAAAAGCCATGCTTTTAGCTATTGCCAGTCTCAAGAAGTTTATCTCAAGGACTCTTTATCTCAATATCTTCAAGTTGTGATAGGCACTTAAAAAATCTGTAAGTTGAAGTCAAACTTACTTTATTGCTGACTTGGGTCTGGTGATTTCACATCTCATTGGTTACAAATGTAATGGAACAAGATGTTCTATTGAATTTACAGAAGATTTTCTGAAGTGTTTCTCATTCTTTCATTGCTCTTTCATTTTAATAGGCATGAAAACGTTTATAAAAGCACAACTGGTCACTATTTGCCTTGGATGTCATAAAATACACCATGCACATACAGCATTTGGGCTGAGTATTTTTTTTCAATGTGTTCACAAATGCTTCTCCAGTTATTAGAACTTGGAATCCTATCATCAGCCACAAACACTCAAAAGATGTGAATTGCTCTTCACAGCCAAGGCATTATTTCACAAAATACAATATGCTTGTTTCTTCTTATGGTCCCAAACATAAAAATGTCACTGTGTTTTTCAAGCCTGGTTTCTAAGGACACAAAATTGTACTTAGATGGTTGGTTCAGATCTTCTTTTGACAGTGTCATGATCTATAAGTATTTTTATTGAAAAACCTTAAAATGTGATCCAGTATCCAAGGCTGGAACTTTAGCAGAAGAAAATATGTAATAAAACAATAACTGCTGCAAACATTTTCAAAATTTTTTCACACAAGTGCCATGGCACTTAAGTGTAGAGCTGTGAGTTTCTCTGTATCTTTTTAAAAAGATTATTTAGCTATGAATGATTGCCTTCATAAGATTAGAAGGTACTTTATTTGTCTGTAATTTTTTAGTCCCAGAACTTCCTGCACTGCCTGCTGTGGTATCACACAATGCTGATATCACAATGGTTAAAAGCAACACCACTTGTCATGTGATGCCAATGCCTGCCAGGGAATAACACCTCCAACTTACTGCTGGGAAAGATCAGGGTCCAGCTACTAACCTAAACTAAAAATTTTGGTCTTACTTTTAGTTTGTGGTTCCTTCATATGTCAATGAGTCCATATCAGATAATTGTATCAGTCAAGTTTTATATGAGTTTCAAATAAAATCTTGCATATAAATGCTGTATGGCACCCCCCAAGGAAGTGTGAAGGCTGAACACTGATGCAGAAGGCTTGCAGTCATCTGGTATTCACTGTTCTTCCTTTAAAACATCTCTAGTTGGCACAATACTTCATAATCTGGAAAGAGAGAAATTATATCTGAAAGAGAGAAATTATATAAGGAGCTGCTGAAACCTCCCAGCTCAGGGCTAGTGCATCGCTTAACCAATTTTCTGTCAGAGCCACCACACAGGCAATCTCCAAGGTACTCAAAACCATTTCCATTTTGTGGTATTCCTTAAGTCAAAACTTGTGGGTGTCTCCATGTCTTTCCATCTCCATCCATAAATCCACCAGCACTCTGAGAATGTCTCACAGCTGGAAAGAAGTGGAGAGACTTGTGTCAAGAAATAATCTTGGGTCCTGGGAAGCTGTAAAGTTTAGCCCACGTTGGATCTCTGAGCAGCTAATTTGCTCTCAGGTGACACCGGTCCTGGGATGCCTTGTGCTCAGCTCAGGGTCCTGGGACAGCAGTTTTGGGAAGCAGCAGTTTTGGAGGTGGTAGTGGTACCAGTCTGGTGTATAAGCACCTTCTGTGTCCTTTCAGTTTTATGATCCAGGCCTCAGTTCCTAGGAGAACATTTGTCCTGCAGATGTCAGCTGAGCGACACATGCTGGAAAGTTTGGCTTAGCTCTACTTTATGAGGAGGATATGGGTTTGGCAGTGATTCATAACTGAATAGTTGCAAGCCTTTATTTTCAAACTACTTTGAAATGTGACACTATTTCTGCTTTTCAGTTTTTCAAAAAAATTCATTTTACTGTTTCTAAATATGTGAAAATGAAGCCTGGATGAATATATGTCTATTTATTAAAACACTTCACTAGGAAATTCCTGGTGAAATGAACCATCTTGTCTCTGAGCAGGGGGGATTGTATAACTAGGTAATCTTGAAGGTCCCTTTCAAGTGAAACCATTCTATGATTCTATAGTATCAATAGTTGAAAGTGTCTTTGACAGTATAGAACAAAAATGCATATTCACAAGTTGTTTTTCTTATTTACCTATCAAATGAAGGAAGTATTCCAATTATTTACACTTTATCCTATTGATAACTGTCTAATTTGACTGTTGGTTGTAGTAATCACCCAGTTAAATTAATTTGTTGTGTATGGTAATCACAGCAATGATCAGTGTAAGATAGTCTTGGTGATATTGTGTTTACTCTTTGATACTACCTAGAGCAGGTACAAATTTCAGGTGGCATTCATTTTAATCTGCAGCCTCTGCTCTGCAAGAAGACTCCTGGTTATTAAATCATAAAACTCAAAAAGTAGTAATGGTAGGCTTAATTTTCATATTTTTTTTAATCCTAAATAAAACGTCAGCAATCAGAACTCAAAAAGTGAGAGTACCAGAACAGAAAACAACAGAAAAGATTGTCAGTACAAAAGGCTGAATTCCCATTTTTCCCTGGTTTGGGCCAGCAGGTGTGGTAGGGGATGGTCAACAAGAGAAGCCTATTATTGTGGCTTAACAAATCAGCACCAGTGAGCCAAGCTGCACTGAGCACCACGGGCACACCTGCTCAGTAAAGCAGCTGGACATTGGTCCAAGCATTTGGCATTTTGTCACCCTTTTGGAGTGGGTGGTGAGCACCCAGAAGGCTCAGTGCTGAGACTGTGTGCTGGGGAGCTCACAGCTGGTGAGCCCTGGGAGCAAATATCCCTCACACTCAGGTGTGCCCCGGCCTTGTTCCTGTGATTGCATTGGAGGCACTCTGGCCTGGAGCATTCCTAGTTACCAGTATCAGGAAAAGGTAATGAAAATGAGACGTTTGCTGATGATAATGCGGTGCATCTCAGCTTTTTCGAAATACAAGTAAAGACCAGAAGTGTAAATGCCATGGATTCATTTCACAGGAACAAAGGCTTTTAAAAATAAATATTTCCAGTTACTTCTTGAAAGCTTGTATTACGTAGCTGAAGGAGAAGAATCAGCCTGATTTTTTTTTTGTAGACAGAATAAAGTCTACCAATGCCTCTGTTGACATACACAAGTAGATACTGTCAGCTCTAATCTGAAATGCTCAGTGATATAAAGATTTCTTTGTGTTAGTCTACAATATTAAAGGAAAATGATCAAATGTAAGCCCAAGCCTCATTCCTCGATGATAGATTTCCTCTCCTTTGTTCATACCAAATTAAAAAGACATTTGAAAGCAGGAAGGTTTGAGATTTGATTTGGAAGAAGTAGAACTCTAGCCTATAAATAATAATTTCAATTGATCTATAGTAGTTATCTGTTTATGGTACATTGCTTCAAAAGAAGAAAACTGAAGTGTAGGCTAGAAAAATCTCTATGTTGCAATAAATAAGCCACTCTTTGTCACTTTTTGATGAGACAAAATTTCTCTTTTAGTCAGGAACTTCTGCAGATGTCCTAAATGACCTTGGTGAGATATCCCTCTGTAACCTGTTGCACTCGCCACTATACAGAACCTGGGCTCATTTCTGGGGGGCAGGTTCTGGCTCAAATGTCAGCCACTGTGGAGTGCTCCTCACCAAAGGACTTGGAGTTGGACCCAAGGGGTGCTAACTTCCCCCAAGTCCTCCCTTAAGCCTGAACATATATGTCTGTACTGTATTTAAGTAAAGCAGGTGATGCTTTTCAGGATCTTGAGATCAGTATTTAAATTGAAGTGTAGCAGTTCCATCCCTGGTGCTTCAAGGAGACTTCAAGGAGACTTTTTGCTGCTCACTTTCTTTTAGGCATTTCTGCCTTGGCTTCTCTGCCAGAGGTTTCTGTATCCTAGGAGGATGAAGCAAGGTTTGCTTCTCATTTGGGCACACTGCAGCTTAAAAAAAGACAAAAAAAAAAAAAAAAAATCCAAAAGTAAACCAAAGGGAAATCAGGGAAAATAATGGTGAAATTTAGAGATTTCTTAAAACAATAGGAAACTTTGTCCAGAAAGACTGAGAGGTTCACATTCAATGTAACATGGTCATGGTTGACACCAAACATTTCCCTTAGAAAGTGCTTATTTTAGCGAGTATAGGAGTCAAAATACTATCTTGTATCACATACTTACATCATTTCAAAAAAGCTCTATCATCTGACAATGCTATTGTTCACATATTTTTAGTTTTAAGTAGTCCTGCAAGGAGCAGGGAGTTGGAATTGATGGTCCTTATGGGTCACTTCACACTTGAGATATTCCATGATTCTATATATAACAGGAAAGCTAATGAATTTACAGCTGGAAAGGAACTGCCAAGCAAAGAGAGGAAGGTGGTTTCTCTTTCACAAAGCTCTCTGGCTGCAAGCTGCTGGAAGGCAGAAGGATACAATCAGAGATACCACTGTACATTCCCTCTCTCCTTTACTCCTCCAAGCTCCTGCACAGTGTGCCCCCAAACACACCTATAGGTGGGGACACTCATAGACACTGTACACTCTGAACAGCTTCATTAGGGTTCTTGTTTCTGTTTTTCACATGTGTAACACAGCCACAGACACCCATTTCCTTACAAGCTCCTCTGCCTGACAGCAATGTCAATGTTTTAATTGTACAAATAGTAATATGTGTAAGGCTTTGCAAAGTGGCTTCCTAAACTCATGGCACATTCATATTCTAAATTTGAAGTGGAAAGCCAGGGAATGGTATCTAAAATGAAAATTAGTGAGATCCCTACTTTAAATAGTTAAATTATTGCAAAATTTTCTGAAGAGATTTTATTTCAGTTATGATCAAAAAACCCCAATTGTTTCTCAGTAATTGCACTTGTGATTTCTCATTAGCACTGTGCCTGTGATGAGTGATGCAGGGTGATGCTGTTTCTGTCTTCTAAGGTGAGACACAAGGTCTTAATACTTTGTATTTCTCAGTAAAGAAAATACTATGGGTTGGTTTTCCTTTTGAAAGAATTTGTATTCACTGGAATGACACAAAGGATCACAACCTGTTAATGTATTCCCACCATTTATTGAACATCTCATTAGTGAAAGTCTCTGGGCATTTGCAATCTTACTTTACCGTAAGAAAAGAGATGGAGCAATCAAGATATTTCAAAAAAGTCTCATAGGAGATAATCTTCCAGGAAGCTAATACAGGGCCATTTTGTGAGCAATTTGCCATTGGAAGAACTTGCAACCCTGAAAAACTGATTCACAGTAGTAGAAGCTGGTTTTGATTATCTTCACTAGCACTATCGGCTTTTATCATCCCTTGCAAACCAGAAAAAGCAAATAGGAATTTACAAAGGTGAGAGTCTGGACGCTCCAAACCTTTCACCACATCAGCCTCATCTGGACATCATGTGCATGCATTGGGACACAGGAGATAGAGGAGAAGATCATTCTAAGGACCTGAGCTTACCCTTTTTCAGGTAAATTGCTGCCAGAGACTTTAAAAGTTTTAGATTATAATAAAGTCTACAAGTACTTTTTAACAGCACAAGTTTCAAGCAATGATGCCAGCTCCAAGGCAATACCATTTGCAGCCACTATACCCCCCTTTCCTTGTATTGAAAGAAAATATTTCAAACTTGACTGTAGCTGGCATCTTAGAGCTATATTATAGAATCACAGAATCACAGAACACCTAGGAGACAGGATACAAATGGTAACTGAGTTATGAAGCAGGGTTTGGTAGCAGCTCGCATTATTCATATCTGATGATCAAAACCAAAACTGTGATTTTAAACATTTCTTTTTGCAAACAGAAAATGCTTGCCTTATTATTAAAATAGCAGCTAAAATGTGTGTGTCCTACAGGTACCTATTATCTATCTATCAAAACCTACAAATGGCAACATCTAATCGTAGGATCACAAATGGGTGTGGTGGATGAGCAAGGGTGAACCAGAGCAAGGCAAAGTTCTATTATAAACAACTATTTTTGTTTAATAACGATGGTAATGGTTCCTTTGTAAAGGTCTGACAGCTATTTGCTGTTGGTGGCAATGTCTTCTTTTTTCTAGTTGAAAGAAAGTTCTGTGGATACAGTCAGAAAACTTTTTGATTTCTTGATATTGGTGGTCCCAATGTAGTAGTTTAACATGCAAAATCTTTCATTATTAAGGAGTTAGATTTCGCAAATTTAGAACATTCTAGCATGCCTGTGTTGTAAAATTATATTGTAATCATCAAACTCTCTTTTGTTCCCAAGACATTGACATCCTACTTTATTTTCAGTTTAAAGTGTAAATGTTTTTCCACCACTCACACTGGCACAAGCACACAGATTGATGTATTTGTATTTGTATACTAGATGTCTGGGCCCAATGGAATTGTAGTGAAAGAAGAGAAGTACATGGGTCTGAATATTCCATCTCAGTTGGTGGGGAAGAGGAGTAGTTCTTAAAATCTGATTGTCATGTAAGTCCATTCAGATTTTCCAAAGTACATCGAGAGCAGTATCTTTTCTGTTATTGGAGATAAATATTTGACTTGAGAAATTGGCCCATAGGAGGCAACTGAGAAGGGAAAATAGCAAAGAAGAGTGAGAAAAGAAAAAATTAGAGAGTGGCCCAAAACTCTACAGCTTCAGGAGCCAGTGTGCAATATTTACTTTTGGTTGATCATTTTAAAGGGCAAGTTGGCACTTGTTCCAGTATATTTGCTTTAATCTTCAAAGTACTGAGTTGAGAAGGAGGTGTGGCAAGATTAAAGAATTTGAATTAGAAACTCTTAAGAAGCCTGTTAGAGAGGTTTACAAGATATATTTGAATTTCTCTGCTCTAGAACTCTCTCTTTGAATGTCTTGCTTTCTTTTCTCTCACAGTTGGCCTTAGAAGCTATTAATTAGGTAAAATGTTAACCTTTTTAATGCTGTTCTGCTCTTGTTCTTATGGGTCATTACTCTTTCCATACCACTTAATTTACACTATTTAAATTTCTTTTTAATATTGATTCTTGCAAATATGTAATAGTCCTTTCCCCACATAATATCAATTCTAGAAGGCTTGTCTTAGGTCAAACTGTTCTCATTGTTCTTTTACATCTGACTCCAGTGGAGTTGTCTCGCACTTTTAAGGAGCTCATTATTCTTCAGGGTTCCTGGTTTCTGAGGGAAAAGCCCCCTGGATGTATTCACAAAACAAACTCAGTAGGTAAACATCAGTAGCCAAACATTTCCCCCCTGAGATCTGGCATCTTGTGCACCTCCGCTGTTCCGCCCACAGCTGGGTGTGTTTGTGTGTTTGCAGGGTTTGTGTCCTGTTGCAGCCTTTGTGATGAGTTTGTGATGTTGGCAGCCAATAAGTCAAAAGGAGATACAGGAGTGGAGGGCCTCTGAAGCATCTCCAAAAACAAAGCAACATCTGTGTTCTTTTCTGCACTCTCCAGGCAGGTGAAGGGCTGGCAGATGTGCAGGAATTGTTAGGCAGCTGTGGAAGCTTCCAGATCAAGTGCTGTCCTTGAAAAGCACAGTTGGGGTGGAGGGTTTCACTCAAACTACAGGATGTCTGATTATAAATAAAATTACATACAAATGTCGAGTAACTCTTTGAAATTCAGATTGTGATTACTTACTTCCATAAATCTAATTGCTTTATAGAAAGCCTTTCCTTGTAGTTTAAGTTTTAAAAATTTACCAACAATAGGAGATCATTTCAGTGACGCAATTTCTGCAGTATTTAAATGTTTCATCTGTTTTTATGAGAGATAATAAGCAAATACTTTGTGTTTGAATACTGTACCTTGGAAAAGTCACTGACAAAATTAGTAAGTTTATTAATATGTATTTCAGAAAGGACAGCAGGAATTAATTTATTTTCCAGAATGCACATTAATTTCTGATGAGTAATGCTTCATACAGAGTGATTAGTCCTATTTTTATATCCCCCACAATTTATCATTATTAAAATCACCACCACGTGCCAGATGTATTCATATTACAGCAGCTTTTGTTTGACAGAGCTGTCCACAAAGCACTGTACCTCTGATTGACTCTAATCTATTAATGAGATTTTCAGATAATTCTTTCCATTGCTTTGGAAGACGTTTCAGCATTCCATTGCTTCACTTTAATCCAAATCCTAAGGACTTTTTAACAATATAAGACACAGATAACAATGCTACCATTTAGTAGTTCTTCTAAAGATGTACAGACCTTCTTTGTGTGACCCCATAAGAATGAATTCAGAGCAAGTGTTTAGCATAACACCTACAAGAAATGGGAATGCGTGGGAAGTGCAGCCTCCTGTGATTTGTGGGGTGTGCTAGAACAGTGCTGTGAGGAGCCTTTGCAGAACAAGCATTGGCTGGGGTGCAGCAGGGTTCTGGACAGCACTCTGGACATCTGCTACCATCCTAATGGCAGCTGGTCAGCTGAGAACATCTGATAAAATCACTTCTTGTCACAAAACCAAAACATTTTATGGGATGTATGTAGAACTGAATGTATGTACTTCCAGAATATATGTACTTCTATCTAGAATAAAAATATTGTTTTATTAATAGGGAAGTGTTTCCTTTGATTTTGATTTTGCTCTTAAATTTAGTGTCTTTTTTACTATAGTTATTGTCTTGGGTGATGAGACTATTTAATCCAAATTTGTATCATTTAATTACTTCCCAATGTGAGTTCAATATTGTTGGTTTGGAATTGTTTCATTCTCTTTCTCTGAGCTTCAGAGTGTATGATCCTTCATTCATTTGGGCATTCATACTTCTTGACCTCCTTTCACTGTCTGTAGTTGCAGGATGAAGTTGCTTCATTACTTGTCTTGTGCTGACCCAAATACAGTCTGGGTTACAGACTCCAAAACTTTTCATATCAGGCTGTTTATCAGGTTGACAGCAATACACAGTAATTTTCCTTACCTACTTAAATTTTTAATATTTAATAAATCATATTGAAATGCTAAAAATAGTTCAGAATCTTAATGGCCATTTGGAGACAGAAAGAACACTGGGAGAGACATTTCACTTAAGGCCATCTGACTTTCATAAAATGTTAATCATATGGGGTAGGACCCAGCTTGCATCTACATACTGCAACTCTGCATCTGACTGTCTAGCTTGGATCTGAATTTTAGATGTCTGGTGGAGAAAGCCTCCTAAAATAAGCACCTGCCTTCCATGTCAAATGAATGGAAATCTCTAAAGTGCTCCAGAGACCTGTCTGCTTGAATTCAAGCATCTAAGTAGGTATTTATCTCTCAGCTCAGTGGTGAAATTGAAAAGGTAAATTTTGCTTCAGTAACTCAATAGGTAATCTCTCACCAGGTGCAAAAATGAAATGAGCAAGTAAAGATCTGCTTATGCAACAGTCTCACAACTGGCATGTGTAGAAGAGAAGGTATGATTTAATCTGCTCATAATTCTACCTAGAAACACTACTAAGGGCATTTAACTGTGCTTTTTTGTCATAGTTCAGAAATGGTTATTTGTGAAAACTTGCTTTAGCTGGAAACTAGATAAACCAGGGTAATTTCTTCTTAGAAAACATATTTGCCTCACTTCAAAGGTACCTTTAAAGGATATCTTTATTAAGTATTATTTATAACAATTAAACTATGGGCTAGTTCAGCAGCAATACCTATGCATGTGACTTTCACCTTAAAGATGTGGAGGTTTTTTGTAATGGTCCAAATGCAACACTGTCAGCAGTTTCTTAGTTTTGTTATAACCTTGTAATCTAAAAGTAACCTTTCAGCAATATTTTCCAATAAGAGATATGAGAGTCCATCATTAACAAGTAACAAGGAAAAACATAGGTAAACTTTAAAAATAAAAACATGAATTTTAGTAGAATTTCACACTGTGGTGGCATGAGGCAAATCTGTTTTTCCAAAGTGAATGGGCAGCATGGCTTCCTAAGACAGTTATTTTGAATAGGCTTCAGTTTGACATGGGCTAGCATTACTGACTTCAATCTGAAGTGATGTGGAAAAGGTTGAGTCCAAAGAACAAATTTGAGTTTTAAAATAAATAATAGGAGAAATAGCCATGATCAGAATTTGGCTGATGTGTTCCTGTTGCTTTGAACAGGTTTTGATATACAATTTTGCTAGAGTAGTTCTCAATTTTAAGGAAGGCTGCCATTATATAGAAGTCCTGAGCAAAGCAGAGGATGAAAGGCAGTGCTGTGACCAGTGCTGCAGCAGCAAAGCCCTGTGGGAAGGACAGACACCCTCCCTGGCCATGGCCAGCTGGCTGCTTGTCACTGTGGGCTGCGTGAGCTACTTTGGTTGTTTCCTGGGGAGAGGGCAAGGGTTGATTGGTTCGCCACTGGAGCTTGCCTCTGTCTCTTCCTTAATGCCTTGGGACTGAAAGAAGGTGCTTGACTGAGTTGCATGTATCAACAGGGGCTGGTATGGGCCAGAAATGTGCTGCTGTCTGTCCAGGAGCCTCACAGTTCAGAGAGGAGGGGGCAGAAACATCCCCTCCCTGCCCAGTGCATCCCTTTCCCTGCTTGCCTCTTCCCCACACTGGCAGGGGTATCTGTGCTGGTCAGCAGCATCAAGGCTGGAAAGTGCATGGGCATATGGACCACAGTATTATAAAAATAATCTAAAGAATTTATGTTGTTTTTTACTATTCCCACTGTGCTCAAGAATATTGTCCATACTGCAATTTAATGTTGCTTTCACATAAAAAGTAACAAATTTTTAATCTATTTACAGGAGGAAATCAGTAATTCTATATTTCTTTTAAAATGTCTGTGTTTAGAACCTTTTTCATGAGTAAAATACAATTTTGCAATAAGCATATTAGGTCTACGGAAATGTGCATCAGATCTATAGTCAGTTAAGATGATACATGTGAAGCTTAAAAGTAAAACTATTGATGTTTATTTAAATGTTTATTGGGAAAGAAGCTATGTGGATGTTTATGAATTATGGATGTTTTCCATAGCTAAATATTGCCCGCAAGCTTTATGTTTCCTCTTTACATTTATTTCAGTTTTTATATCTGTTATAACACATCCTAGGTTTTAAATAACCCGAGTAATTTCTAAAAAGGGTGTCACTGGTGTACTCAGTTCTGAGCTAAATGTCAATTCAAGTGCAGAAAACAGCAGCTGTTAAAGGGGATTACAAAAGTCAATATTTAGACTATTACCAGGGTCTAATAAAGCTGATTATTGAACACATTCACTGGGTCTATGAAGTGTATAGAAGGAAGGGCCTATTTGTCTTCAAAACACTGGAAAAAATAATATTGCTGGCAAACATTGTTAGAATAAATAGCCCTATGGCAGTACCTTCTGCTTGAGGAGTGTGTGTGTTTATATGAAATTAATCAAATCATGTTGATCTTTCCCATTTTAATAGTTTTAAAACCAATTCTAATAATTCTTCAATAAGCACCTGCCTATCCTTATGTACCCTTGAAAATCTTGCCCTTCAGTTATTGTAGCTATAAAAGAATCGTTGGCTCCTGAATTAGTCAAGGAATATTTCACAATGTGTTTCTTTGTAATTTTTGATTTATTTTTGTAAGATTTTTTGTAAAAGCTTTTGTATGCCTCTTACACATGGTACTCACAGCTATAAGATGGAGTTTTGGCCTGGCATTTAAAGTTTGTGAAGCTGCAGAGAGACACCTATTGTTACAGATGGCATTTTAGGGATCTAAACATATTCAATTTCCATTAATTTTAGTGGAAATTTGGCATATTATCAGCTTTTGAACTTCCTCATCTGTACATACCCGTACCTTCATGCTTCTGACCTTTAAATATGTGACCCTCAAGGTACATTGTCTTCAGTAAACTCACCCTTGTAATTTTCTCCTTGAACTTCAGCACCCTGAGTTCTTTTTGGGAAGATCAGCATTACGATTGCAATCACTTGATCTTACATTTCCCACTGTGAAGATAAAATACTAAGTAAGACAACAATACCTGGATTTTCTCCTGCATGTCCTTCTTGGTCCCCTGTGGTACCGTGCTGACTTTTGTCCCACAAGGATGCTGTGCCCTGAACAATGTGCTCTGGGGTGTGAAGGGTTTGCAGGAGCAGAGCTTCAGCAAGCACTGTGAGCAGCTCCTGCCTTTGGGAAGCAGCTTGCACTTCCAGGGGAGGGATTTGGGATCACAGGCTACAGCCCCAGAAGTGAGAGGAAAAGATGACAGCCCCAGTGGTGTAGAAATTAATAAAAAAGGGTGAAATACACTTTCTGCCTAAAAGGCATTTGCATTCTACACAGAGCACATAGTGGTATGCCTCAGCCCAGTGCTACCACCAGTGGCAATTTCAACAGCCTTCCATCTCTTCTCCACTGCAGCTGCAGAGCATACCTGCTCATATTGTGGTACACTCATGTGCTGAGAAGTAAAATGTATTTTTTATGTTTTCTACTGTAAAACACAATTTCATTCAGTCACTTGTTTCTGTTGAATTGTCCCCCAAAATTGCCCTGCTTTCACTTTGGAAGCCAAATTTAGAGATTGGCCTTGGTTTGACCTTCCATCTGTAGGCTGGGGATTTGGCCTTTTCTTATTACTAACTAAACAGCAAGCCACTTTCAGTAGTTCATGGAGCAGAACCCAAGTCATATGTGGTCTCCTCCAGCTCCAAAAAATAACTGAAAAGAGAAGAAAAGAGAAGAAAAGAAAAAAGGTATTTGATTTATTACTTTCACACAAATCTGTGAAATCAGAAAAAGTAACTTGTCGGAAGAACAATTTTAAATAATAGATTTCCAGGCTCAAAATAGTCTTCTCATAACATCTTGGAAGTGCTGCTGCAGCTCAGTTCTTGAGTGTCTGTAAAATTCCAGTGAATTTAAAATCAGTAAGGGGAGGGAGAAATGTTCCTTCAGCAAACTGGGTTAAAGAGAGGATCTCATTAAAAAAATCAGGATACTTTGGCAGTTGCCTTTTAAGATTAAAACCAAAACTAGTTAAGTGAATAGGATTCTGCCAACTCAGAAGTTGTAATAAATAGTAATAGCTAAACTATTTGTGGCAATAAAATGATCCTAAACCAACATATTTTAAGTCTCATGGAGAGCACTGAGATTCACTGTATAGACTTTAAGATCTCTGCAGATGCATTGCACCTCGGCTGTTAATCATGGAGCAGATTTTTGTCTAAAAGAGACTTGGTACAACATCAGACACAAAGAGTGTGTGTGTCACCACCAGAAGATCACAGTGGTAGTGCTGAGTTTGAAGTATCTGGTTATGGATTGCTGTCAGGAACTTCAGAAAAAAATATAACCAGTAGGTTCAGGTTGTGCAACTTCTCAGCACATTTGTGGAGAGGAAGGAGCACACTGTTGTGGTTTAAGCACAGGTCTGGGAGCCAGGAGGTCTGGATCTATTCGTGGCCATGTTCTGTGTCCTTGGATAAGTCAGGTTATCCTTTCTGGGCTCCTGCACATCCGGTATTATATATCTGTGCTTAGATAAACACATTGCAAAGTGTTTCTATTGTGGTCACTACACTTCTCTTCTGAGGGCATCTTTGCCTTCAAGGCCATGGGGATGGTAGGGGAGGAGCAGGAGAAAGTTTGGGGTTTTTTCCAGGTAGAGTCAGTAACTTCTCCAAGTTCACATCTGACAGAGTGTTACGTGTGTCTTTCCTCCAAGAGCTAAGTGTCACCCTGCATGCCCCAGTCAGCCTTGGCACTTGGCTGTTCTCCCCATGCAGTGAAACAGATGGGAATAAGTAGTGCATGTCTCATGTTTAATAATCTGAACTCCTTGCATGCTTTTCAGCAGCATGTAAGGCTGTAAACTTCCCTGCCAAAAGGAATGCCAAGACAAAGCAGTAGCAAGAATCCCTCTGATTTGTGGACACTAGAGGGCATTAGAGGAATATTTTACTAATACATATATGTTTAAAAAAAAATAGAGGGCAAAATAGTTCCCTAAATCTCAATAGTATCACTAGTAACACTAGTGATATGAAGCTGTAGGGTTGTACCATTTTTAGGTGCTTACCTGAATTGTTAGCAATCCATCCATTACTATTCATACAACATTGCTAATCAAACATAACATATCTCAGGTGTTAGCTTCAAAGGACACTCTAGGTTCTAAGATGTGATTAAGTAACATAAATGAAAAAGAGGATCACGAATTTGGTTGTTCATATTGTGGCTGATCAGATCCCCAACCACTTCTGCACTGTGCTTCCACATCAGGTGGTGGAAGAGAATTTGCAGAGGTGACTGCATCTTTCCCTTCTGGACACAAAGCAGGTGGAAGTTGATATTTTGCTTTGCCTTAGCCATGCACTGGATACTAATAGTGATGTGGAAAACAAACAAATGACCAAAAACCCAAAACAAACCAAAAAATCAAACAAAAGAAGTCAGGAAAGCTGGATCACTAAAGCCACTGGAAGATGACAGTGTTCTGTGTGCAGTTCTGGGGGGTGGCTTTTGTGCAGAAGGTGGTGGGTGGTTCTGATTTTGTGCTACCCTGTGACAATGGGAAAATAATAGTTGGGATGTGAAAAATAAGAGCTGTTTTCTTTACTGTCTGAGACAGGGAGCTGTGAAACTGTGTCAGTATTAATATCTCAAAAGGTAGAGCAATATTTTCATTAGTCTGTTCTGCTACAGTTTTTCTTTCCTGCAGCAGTTCTGACAGATAGAGCAGCAGCAGGAGAGAGTAAAATAAAAGGAATTAGTCTGAATTTTTACTGCAGGCTTTTCATCACAGAACACGAGTGGGAGGCAAAAATAATAGGAGCGTACTGCCATCAGGTAGAAAATTAATAATGTAGAAAACTGCATAAAAACACACAGGTTTGTTGTCAGATGCTGTGTAATGGGGTTTGGCTCTCACTGGTGCTCATGGTTTTCAAAGAACAGCTGAGAAGAGTCCCTAATGCCCAAGCTTGTTGCAAACACTGATTACTGAACCTGAAGCAAGTTCTGGAATTGCTATATGAGTCACAAATTTTGAGTACATTTAGCTTATGAATGCATGAAACACCTGTGCTGAGACACAGAAAGCACTTCACCTCAGAAAGCTTTTGTCTGGTTGTCTTGACATCGCCATCAATATATTTGTCTCCACGTCACTGTCATGACAGACTGATCTTAGCTGGAGTTCTCAGCTGTTGCTGTAATCCAAAGACTAAATCCTGCCTCCCAGCAACCATGCCTGCTACTGTCTCTGTTTTAGGAGATTTAAAACTTTGGCAGTTCACAAGTCTGTGACCAGTGGGCTGGGTGGACTTATTTTACTTGGAATTTAAAAGCAGGTCTCAATCATTCTTTGTTGTGACAGCGTTGACAAACTCATCCTTTGCCTCTGCTAAAGAAGGTTTGACAGATATAGCTGCACAGCAGAATACAACCCTCCTAAATTTACTCCTTTCCAGGAGTGATTTTTTGCCTGTGCAAGTTAATCCAGAACGAGATTGGGTAGGTCAGCAGAAGTGTTTCCTGCCAGTATGGCGGCCACACTGGGCCATTTTCTGGGAAAGTTGCATCCTTTATGGACTAGATATTGTTTGGCTGTCTGGACTGGTGCAATCATTCTGGTGAAGCCTCTGGTGTGTAGGTGAGGTCTCACTGATGCCACGGGCTGTACGGAGTGGAAGCAGATTTCCTCACTTGTCTGGGGCCTCAAAAGGAGAGAGAGCTGGTTCCTGGCATTCCTTTTGGAAATCAGGGGAAGGAACAAGTTGCACATTTTTCTGATACTAGAGCCCATGCTTAATAAACAGGGGGACATGTCCATGCATGAAACAAAAGTGTGATACTAGCTCCTTTTCACCAGCTGGCTCCAGCTAGCTCTGAGGACACAGATTTTAGCAAACAGCCTGCCTACCTAATCCCCAGAGGCTCCTGCTCCCATCTTTAGCTCGTGTGGAGGCACTCACTGCTGCCATCCTCCCCTGTCATGGTTCCCCCAGTTGGCATGTCTGACCAGGCCCTGGCACTGACCAGGCCTGCCCTTGCTCTGAGGTGCCAGCAAGCCCTCAGAGTCCTGCACAGAGGGAAAACAGCCTTTGGCTCCGCCTCTGCAGTGCTGTGACTTTTAACTTCTGGGTCTGTGTGTTTGAAAGATTTGAGAACTCACACTGTGCCCCTGGGTAGCTTTTCCTTACATTACCTTGCATTTCATTGTAGCCAGGCAGCCTTTCTTTCTCATACAGAAGGCCAAATGGTGATAAGCTCCCTCTCCCCTGCCTTGCTATCAAAGTCTGCTAGATATTTACCTACCCCTCAAATGGGGTTCAAGTGGGTGGTTTTCATCCTTAGGTTGTTAATAAGTTCCAAGCTGAAGCCGTTTCTCAGATGGCATTGCAAATGTTATTTCAATTACACACTATTGCATTTGTGGCACTTCCAGTAGGATGAGATTGTCTGCCCCAGAAATAAAGTGTGATTTACAGTAAAGACACTTAATGGATGCTGGCATATGTGTCTTTGTAATGTCATATCTGCATGAGTGACAGAATGCCAAGGAGAGCAGCAAAGGTTTCTTTCCTACCTTTGACTCTCCCACTGTTTGGCAGAGGACAGCAGACAGCCTAGCTCTCAGAAATACTATTTTTGTATTGCACAGAAACAAGGGAATGAGACTTTCAGCTGGCATGTGCACTGGATGCCCATTTTTTATCTATTTGAACATGTGCAGGAAGAAAAACCATGGTAACAGAAACTAGCTATGGATGAAATGTCCTGGTGAGTATTTTTTGAAAACAGTATTCTGAACTGAGTAATTTCAGTTCCTCCTCTCTGTGGTGCTTTCATCAGGTCATGTTCTGCAGTGTGGTTTTGCCACTGTGCATTATGCTTTACTGATTTAATTCCTATCACAAAAGAGGTGCAAATTCATTTCCAAAGATGCACAGAGACTGGCAGGAATTTAGACAGGAAGACTGAGGTAACAAACTCAAACTAAGAAATGCAGTCACCAATAGATTAAAAAATCAACTGTGACATGGCACATCTTGTCCAGACATGAATATTTTGAGAGCTTCAATTGCACAAAGTTTATTCTGGTCACTATTTCAAATTAATTTTCCTCTAAACAATTAGACTGGGAATAGGATATACCTACACTAATACTGAGTGTTTCACTCAATGGATCGTTGTTAAAGACCAAAAGTTGGAATTCATATTGAAAGCAATTGGAAGTATAACAGTAGAGTAGTGGGCCATATGGAAGCAGTTGTGAGTGTTATGAACAACTGATAGGATACAAATGTCTAATTTTGTCTCTTCCTCCAGTAAACACTTACAGAAGGAATCCAGCTTCAAATTGTACACTTGCTTTGTGTTAGCAATAAACAGCCATTTGTTAACAATGATCTGTTTTGATAACTCTGTTCTTTGACATTTCAGCGTTTCTATCTTTGAAAATGTTCGTCTGTCCTACCCAAACTGCAGTTAACTCTTCTCAAGTCACTTACAGAAGAGCTAGAAACTCATCTCCTCAGATTCACTCATGCTGCTTCATAACCAGCATATTTAATAATCTAAGTTTTAAAATCTGCTATGCCAGGGTGGTTTCCAGCACAGTCAGCAGTGCCTCTGTATGGCTCAGGTATAAGGAAATGGGGCTTCTCAGCCCTTTACAACCTCAGAAGGATTGGAGGAAGAGAGGGTCAAGCTGCAAAAGCATTGATGTGAAATTAAGGGACAGAAATATGGTAGAAGTGTAGGACAGGAATGAAGGGGAGTCCTGTTTGTCTATTTGGCTGAGGCAGAAGGGGGTCACCCAGCAAACACATAACATAGACCATGATTTGCCAGGGGACAAAAGAAACTTTCCAAGGAAAAGCAGGAGCCTGCTTGACTTGTTGTCTGGGTCAAAAATCAGGGATAAAGGCCAGAAAGGGCAGGCAAAAGACAGGATATAGGGAACTGCAATGCATAAATCCACCAGTGTGACACAGTTATGTGTTATGGGCAGTGAGGCAGATGCTTCCTTGTCTCTCTCATGGCTCATTGTGGTTACTGGAAGGTAAAGCCTGCTGCTGACTGTAACTGAAGGCAGCACCTAATGCTAGAAGATGGTTCAGGATTTACAGCCTCCCGTGTTTAGTACTTGTGTAGCAATATTCAAGAGAAAATACAGAAATGCATTAGAGATTTTTTTGGCACCTCCCTCATACCTGCAAGGTGACCAGAGATAGCAGAGCCACCCCAAGCATTCTGTGTTTTCATACTGGAAGTTACCCCACTGTTGTAACTTAACAATACTTTGCACTTTCATGAACACTCACCTGATTCAAAGTTCCACAAAATAGTTAAGGAATAAGGGATTTATATTTATTTCTGGTTGAAGGGTGAAATCATGAACAGAACAACAGTTACTTCCTCTGTTTAAATTTCAGTTGCTTTGTTTGAAACTGAAGCTCAAGGCAGAAGGCTCTGAAGCTTACCTTTGGCTAGTTATTTTAAGCAACTTGTGGGCTGCAGCAGAGTAGGAGGGTATCACTGGCAAATAAGCTTTGTATTTTTGACAGGGAGACTTCTGGCGTTTCAGAAAGTTGGATCCTTTTGCAGAAGACTGATATGTGTGGCAGCATTTCTGATGTGTGAGGTTTTTCATCTGGAAAAGAAACCCCTTCCCTTTGTAGTAAGGCATTTTTTGCATCATTCTTGCAGGATGAGAGAGGGAGACTTAATGGTTCAGCTCCTGTGCAGGCTGACATCAGATAGCATGTGTAAAACATTCCATAGGTTCTGCCTAATGATTTGTTGGCAATGTTTAAAAATATAGGTTGGTGTAAGTTAATTGTTGAAGAAGACTTCAAAATAGAAACAGGCTTGACACTGCTGGGCAAAGCTTTGACATAACATAACTGGGTTTTAGGGTTTCCATGAACTTCAACATGTCAGGACAAATTATTCATTTGCACAATTGAAGTGTCTTCTTCCCCCTCCTCTCCAAAATACAGAAAGCCTAAAAGGGACCCAGCTTCCATTAGTCTGTCCATATGTCTTCCCCACAAGGTCTGCAGAGGTTTCAGCTCAAAACACACATGGAGAGTGTATGAATACTCAGTAAATTTACAGGAAAAACATGTTGTTGTTTACTTCCTGAAATATAAAGTCACTTGGGACCTCAGGCAGGAAAGATTTTAACACAATTATGTGTAATACAATTATTCATACTAAAGATTCTAAAGTGGAAATTACCTGGAAAAGTTTGTTGATGATGTGCAAGGCAGAAGACTCAAGCTCAAATGTCTGCCCTTAAAACTGTGCCAGCTCTGTAGAGCTAAGACAAATAAAACTTTAGATTGTGGTTTTCACCTGAAACAGATGAATAATAGGGCACAAATATGTATTTTAATAATCACTTTGCTATGACTCAGTAGCACTGGATAAGGAAAGTTAGAGATGCACTTGAATTCCAGACTTGGCAGTGTACCGTGGCCTGGAGATGTGGAGCAAGATGAAGGACACTTAGAAAACACTGAGGGTTTGACATAGTTGCACTCAAGTGCCACAGAAATTAAGAGTCAAGGGCACTCACTTCTAAAAACAGAACTTGGTTTAGGAACACATGCATTTTGGGGGATGGAGGATTAAGAAAATGATGACAGAAAAGGATACCATAGTGTATTTAAAATATCACAAATGTAATCCAGGGCAGTATTTGGTAGCTTTTATCCTACAGACTTCATAGCCCAGTTGAAACATTTTCTTCTTTAAATCCTTCTTATTTGCTTAGGCATCGAATGATATGAGGCAAAATATATTATTAGCTGGTCATTAGGCAGTTTGGGGGATTTACTCCTATCTCACACAGATATTTTTTCATGTTAAATATTCTTGCTACCTTATCAAAGCTGACAAACTTATGAATGAGGCTACTAAAATTACTTTTACTTCATGCTTCTACAAATGCTTTATTTTTAAATATACGAAGATGGGCGAGTAGTCCTTATTTTAAGGAGTGGAAGGAGAGGCTGCACATTTCAGACTGTTTTCTCACTGACTTAGTGTACCCATACTGCAGGTGTGCACATCCTGTCACTCCTAAGAAAAGTCCTTATTTACAAGATGTTCAGGAGAAGCTCCTGATGATGTCTGAGAGAAAACAAAGAGGAATGCATGGGGAACAGAAAGGAGATGTGTTACTCTTGTCTGAAGTGCTCACTGGGTGTAACCCTTTCATTGGATGAAATCCTCCCCCCACAACTAAAGCATTTCATCTTCACTTCAGTGCAGACACAAATTTTACCCAGGAGCTTTTTCCACTGATGCTAATTACCTTTGGATCATTCTCTCTGCATGAAAAGATTGTCTGGGGAGTCAGTAGCAAGGTAATTTCCACTGCTAACGGCTCTTCAGAACAACTGAAACTCAAATCCCAATTTACAGTGTTTGTCTTTTGATGTTTTTAATATTGTCAGCAATGGAAGTGCTTCTACACTTTGCTGCCACATACCCTACTTTCAAACTAATTGATGCACCCTGTACAGTTCAGAATAACTAAACTCTGCTTCTCTTTCCTCTTCTAGGGAGAGGTTACTCATTTATCTTCCAGCCTTACAAGTTTCTCCCCTTTTTCACGTTTCTGGAATACATATATCTTTCCATACTTTTGTTAACCTGAGGGTCACCCAAGGTGCTAAATGAACAATTCCTTACATACCTTTGACTGTGGGGAGAAATCAGGGCTGATTTCTCCCTAACACTTGGTCATAAGCACCTCCAGGGCTTTTGGGTCTCTTCATAGATACCAAGCTGCAGACACAGTGGGTTTCTGCACTCTGCTTTTGGTGTGGATTCTTGCCTACCCAGGAAGTAAGAAAACCCAGCGGCATTAGGTTGTGTCAAATCTTTTTCAATTTTAACCTAAAATATAAACCCCCCAAGTTTATTCTGGTGAAGAGTGGTGCTCTGATAATGTAAAACAAAACTAAAGTGAGAAGTGGAAAACAGCAGCCTGCACTGTCAGATTACCCATCTGCATGGCAGCCAGGGCTCTGAGTGTGGACTTGGCAGTGATAACCAAGTGTCCTTTTGGCAGCAATCCCCTGCCCATGGAGTGAGTCTCCAAATCTACCTAGCACAACAGGCAACTTAGTTTGCCACTTTGATTTGCCTTGGGAGCTCTCCTACTTTTTTTGAATCTACCCTGTTCCTCTTTTCCGGATGGATTCCCATCTTCTGTCATCTCAGTCTGGCCACCCACCATGAGGTAGATTTTGTGCTTTTAAGCAGCCTTTTACCTTCTTATCTGGCACCAAGCTCTGAAATAAAATGATGCTAATATAGCAAGTGGGGCCTTTCTCTCCACTGTGTTGCTTAATTAGCACATTCTTTCAAGTTTGAATGGTCGCTGCATCTTGTGAAATAATAACTGTGCTAGTTACTCATGGTAACTACATTTACAGGACTGTATCATATTTATAAATCATGTATCTAAAATATTCCCTTTGCTTGTACTAACAGACTCTCAGCTTTGTGTTTGCTTTGAGTTATGCAAAGAGAGCACACCCAGTGTGCAGCAGCACAGATGATGCTCTTACCAGTACTCTCTCCATGCACCATCCTCCCCTCACTTTCCATCGGGGCTTGTTCCCATCACAGCGCTGTCGCTCCACACTAACAACAGCCACACACAACTGCAGCAAATGCCAAATATACCTGGTAGTGCTGCAAGCAGACTGTCTTGTCTCAGCTCTAAAACACATAACAAAGCCAAATCAGAACAATCTCAAGGTGATTGTAATAACCAGCCAAAATGGCTGAGTGAGGAGGAAAAGCCCTATCACTCTGTGTGTGAAAATCTAAAGCATTTTGGTGACTTAGAGGCCAATTGTAGTGCTTTGACAAAGATGTTTTATAAAAAGCAGCCTTTATAGGGAGGCTCAAACTGAAGAGAAGTATTTGACATAGGCCATATTTTAATTGCAAAATAAGTCACTATACAGTATACTGTGGGTTCTAATAATAATCTCTTTCTTGTTTATTATCATGCACCATTTACATATGAAAACAAGGACATTTTGAGGAAGCAAATAAAATTAGATGTTCTATCACTAGAATTACTTATATAAAATTTTCAGGATTTTTTCTCTCTTGCCTTCTAGTTCAAGTGAGTCTTCTATAAATAGTGTGTCTACATGAAGATTATTTTACAATGCACTTTAAGATGTCATATGTACAGGTTATAAATATGATGTTCTGAATACCTACACAATTTTTCTGTACTTCTCATAATGTTCTTTCATCTGGGAACCTGATGTCTGATAGCCGTTCACAGATGAGGTGTGCCTGGTTTAAATCCTTTGCTGTGCTTCTTTCAATCTACACTGAAAACTTTTTACACTTTCCAGCACCCCCAATGGTCCAGTTCACTGCTGAAAAGATAGTGATTCACTGAATGCTTCCTTCTGTGGGACTTCTTTTCTTCTTCAGTTCCATGGACTTCAGCAGAACAGGCCAACTGTGCACTTGGTGAGTTACCAGAGTTGCCAAGGAGTAAGTTTTCCAGAGATAGCAGCAGTAGCTTTTCCATTGACTCGTGTGGAATTTGGATCTTATCTTCAAGACCAGGCTGCACATACCTTTATCCTGGAGGGTCAATAGACATAGTTCACACAGTCAGCTTGTACAGATATGCTCAGGAAAGTCAGGACATCTCCTCATACAAATAGCAAGCTGAGCTCCTGAAAGGGAAAACGGAGCCTTTCTGCTTTACTAAAGCTCTTTGAACACATCTTTATCCATATATGATCTGAAGAGAAGCCAGAGTATACATCCACAGAAGTAGCAGAGAGGGAAATACTGTCACAAATTTTGCCTAAAAGCACTGTCCAATGCTGCAGGAGCTTTGAGGTCTTCACCCAGGATGGCTGAGCAAGACCTTGTAGTTGCAGAGCTCTGGGTCTCTGGGTGCCCTCATCTCCTCTCCCCAAATGCCTTGCAAGAGGCTGTGCCTGTGCAGAACACTTGTGCTTGGCCTGGGGGGCTGGGGGCACCTGGCTCTGTCACAAATGGGTTTCCACATGCAGCACTGCACCCACAGCAATGCACACTGCCCTCAGCTGCTGCTGCTGCTGCTTGGAAGTCCAAGGTGTGACTTAGTCTGCTGGCATCCACAGCCTGGCTGCAGTACTGCTTCATTTCATCCTTTTGCTTTAACTGTCTCAGGAGATTTAAATGATGGGCAGGCATAAAGTGAATGAAAACAAGTATTTTCTAGCAAAGCAATAGACTCCATTCTTGATCATAAATATGAAAACATAGTTATAAATAAGAATGTTGAAAAAGGAAGATGAGATAAAATCATATATATATATGTGAAATATTCTGTCTTCAAACTTATAAAAAGTTTAGACATGACTTAGCTGTTATAGCTAAGGGCTAATCAAGAGATCAGCATGCTGCATTGTAGAGTGTAGTAAATTGTGGGCTTTCCTTGCACAGTCTCTGCTTGGATTTTCTCTAATACTTAGTTGTCAGGATTACAATGTGTATAAAGCATATGTCAGAGCAATTCTAGGACCTCTGCTTTCCTATTAATCCACTTAGGGAAATGTATTGTATTTGCAGCCTGGGTTGGCTGCAAATGTGCTTGAGACATTATAATGGATATAATGAATGTTCTTGTACTATTGTTCAAGCCTGTCTAGGTTGGACTGTGCAAAGCCTCTCTTCATGGGAGAGGTGACCTTTTACAACAGACATATCTTCCTGCTAATTACATTGCAGTGTCTTTCTGTCCCAGACAGAATGACTGTAATGTAAACATTCCTCCTTTCTGTAGGTAAATGTGATTTACACGTTATGGAAGGCAATACCTGTACAGCATTTTGGTCTCATAAATTCACTTACAGGAAAGACAGACATGTAGCCAGTTCTCTTTCTCCCTTAACATTCAAAACATTAAAATGTGACTTTGTATTTTCAGTTTCTTCTTTTCTTCCTCTGACTTCTGTCAAAGTTGTTGGCAGGATTAATCACATTAAATCAGACCACTACCCTACCAGTCTTTCTGGGTTGCACACCTAAGTAACATAATTCCCCATAAGTATAAATTCCTTATTTATTACATTAAATTTATATGTTGTCCTCAGTTTTGACCAACTCTTCATGGACCAACTTCAGCAGGAATAAGAGAAAACATGAGGAGGGAAAAGACCAGAATCACAAAGAAGGTCCAGAATGAAGAGACAATGGAAAGACAGAGTTAATTCATTTAGAGATGGGTTAAATAGGAGAGAGCAAAGTGAGTGCAGAAAAAATAAAAAGATGGTCGAGGGATCATGTTTCAGTCCTCTCCTGTTTGAATTTTCTCATAAAACAAAAAAAAAGAGAGAATTGTTTTGGATTACTTAGCCAGTAAAACAGATAGGCAGCAGCTGTGAAACTGAGCAATGTTTTTCACATGGGGCAAAACTGACCTGCAGGACTCCTGCAGTGAAAAATATCCTGAGACTGTGAGTTCAGCAGGTCTCAGGAGAGGATGGGGCTTTTTGGGTGGAGTTTAATGTAGTCCCAGCAACATCAAATGAAAGTGTTGAGGGTTAAATATATGACATGGAGGGAAGGAGGTGAATCAGCATCAGTAAAGCACTGATGCACATTTTTAGCTTTAGATATCTACTTAACGCCACTCAGCAAATCACTTTGTAAGCAGCTACAGAGCTCTGAAGATCTGCTCAAGTTGGTTAAGTTGAAGCTTCATTATTTGGTGTTTTGATTATATGCCTGGGCACTTTTCCATAGTATGAAGCTTGAAATTGAAATGTGCTGAGGGGTAATGTCAACAGCAAGCATAATAAGCATGAAATTATGAACCATGCAGTACAGCAGAAAAACACAAACTGCAAATGTATCAGAAGGTGTAATATTTGAAAGCAGTCCTCCTATTGCCATTGCTCTGGCTTCAGCTGATGAGATGTAGGACCTGTTTAATATACATGACTTTTGTCAGGAATCATGGCATGTTACTGACGTGACAGATAAAAGTGTATGACTTACAATATGCTATTTTATATGACTATAATAGAAATTATTTTGTTCTGTGCTCACTTTCCTTTGTTCTTGTGAATCTGAGACTCAGTTCAAGTCATTCTTGGGATCCATGGCAAATTCCTAAGGCTCCTTCACATTAAAATATGTACTGAGGAAGGAAGGTCTGAAAAGAAAAATGAGAACAAATTAAAATAAGCTCTTGGTTGAGATTTATATTAAACCATTCTGACACACTCTTTTCTCTTATGTATTATCCACAGTTGCTTTGCCTTTCTCCTCCAGACATATTAGCCTACTCCTTCTTATTCAGATTCTCCCTTTTCCTTACTTAGGCTTTGGATTCTCATAATCATCCTCAGTGCTGAACAGCAAAAAATTTCCTGCGAGCCTGGAGGACCTTCTCTGTTCCCTTTCATCCATCTGTATTATCTGCAACAGAAGTAGCAGTGATTCTAATTATGGAATTTCTGTAATCATTAACATTTTATAAATAATCTGTTTTTTCTTTGAGATGGTCTTATTCCAGCAGCAGATATTCTGCTCATATTCTCCTCTGTTACTGGCAAATTGTTCAGGATTTGGCATTCTTCAGCCTGCATATAAGCTCCCTTCCCCCATTTGCTACATTCATGGGTACCATTTTCTGTTAATCTCTTTTTAAAATGAAGTTTGTTAATACTCATGTGCAGCATATAAGCAGGCAGGAGAATATCAGAATGATAGTAGATAAGTGAAAAGGGAAGCATTAATGATTTCTGTTTGCTCTTCAATAACTTTCACCTCAAAGTCATGCAACTATTAAAAAAACCCCAACCAAACAAAACCAAAGCAAAAAACAAAACAAAACAACACTCCTCCCCCCCCCCCAAAAAAAGACCCCAACCCAACAAACAAACAAACAAAAAAACCCAAACAATGCCAGAACACCTGAAGACCATCACTCTCAGCACTGATCAGGCAATCATTGGGAGTCCCTTTGGGTAGCAATTTCATCACACCGAATACATTGTACTTGTTTCGAGCTGGAAATAAAAAAGAAAACATAATTTCTCTAGGTGAAACGCAGCAAAAAATAGAGCAGATTAAAGAATTTTCCCAAAGCTCCTGCTGATAGGGTTAAGGGAATAAAAGGTACGTATGACAGGTGGAACGTAATGGCCCTGGTAGTTGCCAGTATATAATGCCATCACACTACCATTTATAGCAAGGTTTTCACTGAGTTTCAGTGACTACCATTGAAGCAGATAAAGCAATTTTGAAACTACAAGATCTCTGGAAGTGAGACCTATCTGGCTGAACTTGTTATACATCTCTGCACACTGAAATGTAGTCATTTCACTGGAAAAGCAATAGGATGTGGTGTCTCTTCAGTTAAAGTCTTTTTCTTTTTAAAAAAAATCAGCAAACCAAAAAAAAAATCCAATTAATAGTAGGAGGAGTAGAAATCACTGTGAAACAAAATGTACAAGGGTTTTTTGCTTGGTTTTTTTTTTTCCACTGCAGTGACCCAGGAAATAAATGATAGGAAGAAAGAGGATATCCACACCAGAGATAAAAGACTTTTTCCAATGAATGTAAGATGCTCTTCCCTATTTCTGGTGGTATTCAATGATTACAGCACATGATAAACAGATGATTCTACCATTAAGGGTGAATTGTTTAGGATTAGCAATTACATATGACAAAGTTATGTTTGATAAGGTAGTGGGGAGATAGGGATGTAGCAAGATAAAAACAAATAGCTTGGCTCAATACTAAAGTACTTAAAATTATCAGATAGAGTGCCAATATCTAGGTGTTGGCTGCATTGAAAAATAACCTTTGTTGAAGCAGCTGTGTGGTTATATACAAGATAAAGAAGTCCTTTAAGTAAAAGGACTTAAACCAATCCTGCTCCTTAGAGATTTAGACAGTTTGCAGTCAGGCATGAACTAGCAGTTAAATTGGGTGAAGCTTGATGTGGGTAGTATGGATTGACTAAAACATAAATACCTTATTTTCTTATCTTTGTCTACATTATACACTGACAGAGGAGGAAGAGCAGGGTCAAAACTCTTCAAGTATATAGCATTAACCTAGATTAAGCATCATCATCACCATCATCATCATCATCATCATCATCATCATCATCATTATTATTATTATTATTATTATTATTACTATTATTACTATTATTATTATTACTACTGTATTACACAGACTGAAGCATAGAAGTTAAGGGTCAGTTTTCATCTAAATATATTTCCCTTATTTTAAAAAGCTCGCCCTTATTTTACTCAGTGATTATAAAAGTAGCTCTTAAATATAAGAATGAAAAAACTGTTCTGAGATCCTGGTTAACAAGCCCAAGAGTCTTCTCTCCTGTTTGACGGGCAAGAAGTTATCTCAAGCTTAGTCATGCAATGGTTTTAACTCCTTGTAGATTTAAAGCTGTGGTTTTATTCTTTCATCTATCTCACACAAGCCTTCCAGGCAGAGTTCTGCAATCTCTCTTGTTCATCCAAACAATCAGGAACAGAGCACAATATAAGCTTTTCTGATGGGCAAAAAGAAGCCAAGAAAAAGCTTGTCAATTCCCATATAATAGTCATATGTCAAGGCAGTACATATGCTTTTTCTATTAGGGTTTCTAAGTTCCTTTAAAGGCACTAGCTATGTCCTATACAGTGATTAAGGGCTTCAGCAAATAGAGCCTGAGAAGCCTTATAACCATCCATATATATGCATTTGCTCCCTTCCTATAAATGCATTTACTTACTGATTTTCTCTTATTTTCTCTCTGTGTCTGTTGTTGTTGTCATTTTAATCCGCTCTAGAAAGTCAGTGCTAGAGAAATACCATTAGTGGGGGAAGGACTGAGCTAACAGCAAGTTTTATGCTTATTTCTAGTGAAGTGCTGGCTTGTTCCTAGTGGTGTCTGAAAGAGCCAGAGAGCCTGGGCTGAGTCTAAAGCTTTATTTTTTTGGATCTCAGTGAGCAATACTCAGTTTGTAATTACGTTTTGCATTAGAAATGCCAATATCCAGCCAGGTGTAAATTGACACTGAAGAGCTATTTCTTTCCAGTGAGTTACTACATGAAACAAGCATAAGTTATTTGCAAGGTGTTTTGTACTTAGTTAATCAGGAATAAATTGCTTGGCTTTTGTGCTATTTATTTCCATTAGGTGGTATGGGATCCAGATTTATGTTTTGAAGCATTGAGGGACTGTGTATTGCATTGGTGAAGGCTGTAGACTGTTATGTGAAAGAAAAGCAGTTGAAAAAATACATGCTGCTGCCTGAATTATTACACATATCTACATAATAAAGCCCCAGCCGCTTTTGCCTCCTGCCTGTGACTGCAACAAAAAGTACTTGTGATTTTAATTACTTAGAGCAAAATTCAAGTGGTGTATTAATATCAACATAACCCTAGGACAGAATTACAGTAATGTTTTATATACACTTGGGGGGATGCTGTTGGAAATAACATGCAAGGTATAAATCTGATCTCCTGCTGCTTCTCAGTGGAAATTTAACCTAAGATCCAGACCTTCATCTGCTGGGAGTGGGAGAGGGAACAAGAGCATGAACAGTCAACTCAGGGGGAGTTTCCTTGTTCCAGATCTCAGGAGAAAGTTTCTGCCAGGGGTGCAGAGGCTGGAGCCTGTCTGATGGAGGTTCAGTGCAGTTGAGAGGGAGATGGATGGGCTGTCTCTGGCCCTCAGGTTCCTTGTGCTGTGATCATTCAGGCACCTGCCCAGCTCCTAGCAAAGATCAGGGCATGCCTCATCCTACTGCAAGTGTCACCAGAAGCTGATGCTGCCCCAGGGTTATGCTAAGACCTTTGGGTGCCAGCCAAGGGAGCCTGATGGAGGGCAGCTCTCTCCCCATTACTCCTACTTCATATCTATGTGCCATGCAGTGGATGCTCCTGTGGAAATATCTGATGAGTCTGCTTTGTGTAACAGGAGGGACACAAGTCAGCTGGATTCTCCAAAGGATTTGTCCTGGTGACCACAGTGAAGAGGTCAAACTGCAGCTAAAGAATTTGTCTGAAGTCTCTTTGCACAAGGACACATTAACCCCTAACAACACATTATAGGACAAGAAGCCTCCTTTAAATAGAAAACTGCATTTTTAGTAGTGTGTTTTTTACTCTACTTGAAAGGAACAGGATCTGATGAGTTCCACTGCTCTATCCAGCACAAATGGACTTTTCTCACAAGAGGCAGTTCCTTCTGTTTTTCTGGATAAACCTAACAGTCTTATTATTTCTTATTCCAATTATGTTTTGTGTTTGTGTTCTGATGTTTGTCTTTGGCTTATCCTACCTGGCAGTCCTCACTGTCCTTCTTTATCTTGGATTTTTCTATCTAATGTTTTGCCCTCTTTTACTTTTCCTGTGGATTCCTAGCTTAACATGACCCTCCCTCCAACTCCTCAAGGAGCTAATATTTTTTTGTTTGTCTGCATTCTAAATCTGTTTTCCTTTTAGCTGTTTTATTATTACAGTTTTATCAGCATTGACAGTTCCAACACAGAGTGCATTGAATGCAATAACAAAGTTCCCATTAGTTCAAAAGAAAATCAACTGAGTCATGGGAACGTAAAACCATGTGCGTAATCTTATTATAGATATCCCTGGTACTGTTAATTAATCACCCAGATTCATTCCCCAAAAGCATTAACCAAATCCAGTCTAGAAGTTGGGGGATTAAGGATAAGCAGTAAGAAGGCTTTATAGAGAGTTGTCCTGTTATTGTGTGAAAGTCAGGGCTTATAGCTTAGACTTATAGCTTAGAATGACACATCTTTGGTTCTCACTGCCATTGTCACATAAGCATGGAACTTGAAGTTTCTACTCCAGCATTTTTAAAAATTGCCGTGACTATTTTAACAAGATCTGTAAAGATTTTGCAGTTTCTGCTTGCAAGAGACAGCATGAACCCACTATAACTTCTTTCATATCTTACTGCAAGAAAAAAAAGACAAGATCCACCGATGGATAATCATATCCCAAGGAAGGCTGTAGAAACTGTTGCTTTTTTGAAACACTATGTAAATTGCAAACTCCTAAACGTTGGCAGGGATCAAGCTGACAAAAGATAAAAGTATATTTTTAAAAGCATACAGAACCTCCACAAACAGCACATATATGTATTGTGCCCAGGTGGGTGGGGAAAAAATAAGGTAGTAAATGTATTTAATTAGTGTAGTAAATTTATGTGCCATAGTACAGTACCAGCTGAAAATAGGGAGGAGTATGAGAGTGAGTAAGAGAAACCATAATTTTCTTCCTGTTTCTTTCCTGACCTCCTTCACAGATCCTAAGGCTGTGGTTCCTCTATATCTGCTGAAACCTGAGGCAATGTGTAAAATCTTCTCACCAATATCCGACCAGTATGTACAAAATATTTTAGAGCTAAGCTGAATTTCCTATCTGAAGAATTAAACATGCAAAGTTTTTGCTAATTTTAGGTTAAATTCATCAAATAGAAAATATAATGTTACAATCCTGCCTTGTTTATCCAAAGTAAACTGCTGGAAAAAAGCCTCCTGTTTTCCTCAGCCTTAGCCCTCTCTTGAAGGCTTCAACAAACACAATGTTACAGTCTAAGTAAAAGATTGAATTTGAATTTAATCCAAAATATTTGGGGTAGATGATACTCTTTGCTGCCCATGCATTCATCTGATATGGCTACACTTAAATCTGTGGGATTATTGTAGTTTTGCATTGTTATGAATCTCCTGACTATATCCATGATCCTTCATATAAAGTACCTTCTTTCTGAAGGGACAGAGCAGCCCTCCTTATTTTTCCAGCCACAACCTCAGGCTAGTTTCCTGTCTTTAAGCCTGCTCTTTTAATCAAAACTCCCATGGCCTTGAACCAGCACAAAGGACTTATTCTTATCTGTGGTGTTGCCCATGAATATCAGTCACTATACCTTTGCTGTAGGCATTCATCTGACATTGCATTGTTCAGCAATGCACTTGTGAGGTTAAAATAACTCACTTTGTAAAGATGTATAAGACTGTGAATCAATCTATGAACATCTAGAGTATTAAGAGAGATACTTCTTAGTCTACAAAGTACTGTTTCACTGTCATTTCAAAAATTCATGTTTTACATGTGACCCAAAGATTTTAATTATTCTTGCACTAGTGATAAACAGCAGCAATAATATACTCACCCTCTGCACTAATAATAAAAGGCATCCTCTTCATTAAGAAAGGGTAATAGATTACAAGTATTAAGCCTGTTAGATATACTCTGAGTGTTGAATAACAGTAATGCTTGGATGTTCTCAGGGCTTTTCAGCATAGGATCTCAAAAGCACATGGAGAAAATAGCTAAGTTTTATCCCAAGGTATTTGTGAGTAACTGGTGGCAGCAGCTTCACTCAGGCCTGGTGCCACAATGATGGCAGAGCCTGAAATGGAGTGGGAGGGTTGCACTGACACTGCTCATTGCACACACTAGTGTGCTTTTACATTTTACGTTAGGCATTTCCACCCCAGCATGTTCTCCCTTTTCCATTTCCCAGTGTCTGAAGGCAGATACTCATCTGGAAAACAGGCTTATATTGCTGTCACATAATAAGATAGCTGGGTCCCAACTATATTAATGTGTGCCCTAATGGCAGCTGGAAGAAGTAAAAGGAAAAGCTCCTCCCAAAACAGAGAAATAGCCAGTGGGCTCAAGAAAAACAATTGGCCTCAGTGAGAGTGGGAGACTGGAGTGATTAGGATAGCAGGATAGAGAGGATATAATTACAAAGCACATGGTGCCAAAAGGCTCATCCTATATAATTTCTTTTAAATAATATCTGTGCTTGAATGGGGAACTCATTGTGCCAAACTGATTGGTCTCTTTGAGGGCAATCAGCACAGCTACTGGCTTTAAGCATTTCAGCAAGAGTTCCCAGGAAAATTAACCTGTTTGCTTCCAGAGATCTGACTTGCTACTTCCTGAGAATTAACCCAGAAGCCCAGTCTGCTGAACCTCACTTGGCAGGGCAAACTTGGAAAATCTGGGGAGGCATTGTGCCTAGGACATTATTTTTAATCCTCATCTTGAATTCTTCTGGACATAGCACCATTATTGTGCAGTCAGAAATTAAATCATAGAGCAAAGGGTCTGAGGGCTTGAGAGGTGCACAGCTTCTGGACAGCTACAGCAAATTTACTTTGAAGCCACAAATCATGAGGTCTAAGACGCTTCCAAAAGTCCCAGTGCTAACTGTTAAGGGTTGTGATGGACAGGAACAGTTAAAAAAGAAGGCACAATTGAATGGATTTTTCTGTTTGTCTGTGTAACTTTGTAAGTGGACGTGGCATCCAGTTCATTCTGCAAGCTTTTTAGTATTGGCACTGGGAGGAATTTGACAAAGGAAAGACATGAAGGAGAAAAGACAATGCAAAGGAAAAAAAGAACCAAGGAAATACTGACAATAGAAAATAAGAAAGACAAAGTGCAGAGTATACACAGGGAACAGGAAAGAATGTAGTTATTTAAAGTGTTTAAAATCAGTCTTCCTGGTAAAAGGAGAACACAGGAATCAGTCTGGATCTTCTTGCTCTTACACATCCTTGTATTTTAAATAGGCAGCAATTTTCTTTCTGGCAAATATCTGGTGAGTTTATGTAGGTTGAAATCCTCTCCATTTCACAGGCCATTGGGAGTGCTTAAATCCTACCTAATCTTTGGTTCAAGCAGCTGGCAACAAAACTTAAATTAGACAGATTTTGTGATTTTCATCCTAGAACACTGTCTGTAAAACCAGTGACTTGAAATACGGAATATGTGTTCTCAGAAGTATCTCTACTGTTACTTTCTGAAAGATCTTTGGATGCCCCTTTTTCATCTCATCTCTTGTTCCTGTCCTGCCTAATACAAACTGGGAGGGCAGTGCATAGTTCTGTAAATATTCAGGTGAGAAGATGAAAAGAAATGTGATTCTGTCTTCAGTTCCTGTGGTCTGCTTTTGGATGTTTGAGGCCAGGAGCATGTGCTTATTTGCTCAGACAGTTCTGAAAGAATTTTTTTTTTGAGGACAAAAAGATCCCCTCACAGACTGAATTTATTTCTTTTCTTTCTGAGTCACAGTCTGAACAGCAGATTTTTTTTTTTTAATAGTGTTTTTAGGGTCTAGATGTTTTCATTCTGTATTCATATATTCCAGCTTTAGATGTTTTTCACCTACTTTTCCTTCAGTACTCAAAGAGTGAGCTACTGTCAAACATGGTCTCCTGGCCTTTGTGTCTTTGTTAGAAGTCCTCCTGAGCTGGAGTGTTTCAGGAGTAGAGGTTTAACTCAGATTATACAATGTTTGTGGTGGCAGAAAATGTGCACAACTACCTTGAAATGCATTTCACATCCAGTGCTTTACAAAACTGACCAGGAGCGGGCTGGTGGTGAAGAATGTAGAGGTGATGCTCAGGTTTTTTTAATATTGTACGGGTTAAGAAGTTATTGTTGCTGCATTGTTGATGTTGATGGTGTAACACTGTAATTTTTTGTGATTTGAGGAGATTTAGGTCTTGTAGTCAGATAGCGTCCCATATGCAAATCCGCAAGGAAAAGCAATTGCCAGATAAACCCAGGAGGGTGTTAAAACTCTGAGATTAAATCTAGGTTTTTTCTTAAATTTTGCAGAATCCACCAGTATTATTTGAAATGCAGCTGTTCTTTATGCACAAAACCAGGAGAGCTTCTCATAAAATATTGGAAATAGTTAATATTTTATGAGACTTGGAAGTAAAATCCAGCAGTGCCGTCTCCTCCAGTAATGCTTACAGCAGCTATAAACAGAAGGTTAAAAAAAAAATGAGAGGAAGATATTCTCACCAGGACTTTGCATCCATGTCTAGGAACTGTTGGATATATATTGTCATGTAGACAGTGTGCAGCCCTTATGGGCACCTCACATGTCACTGTTGTCTGCAGATTGGAAGAGAAGGCATTCAGGTATAGACAGCAGTGACTCTGCAGCAGAGTCACTGCTATCTATCTACTGAGCACCTTTGGCCAGGGAGGTCTGAATCCCTCCTCTTCCTTTCTCCTTCCTCTTACAGCCTTGTTCTGTGAACTCAAGACATGATGCTAAAAGTAACTGAATGTTTTGGGAAGAGGACAAATTGGAAAGACATTGTCCTTACAGCTAGGTTAATATTGCAGAGATAAACTGTACGTAAATTTGATGAAAATTTGAATTTGTTCTGAGTGGAGGTTGTGAATGTAGGAGGCTGCAAACAGAATAGTGGTGGATGGTCACCACAGAGAGCATCTCAATGCAGATTTCAGAGTGATTGCAGGACAGAAACCATCACTTCCAAAGTAGCTAATATTTGTGTTGGAAATGTGCTTTTGACATCTGTGGTTTTGGAGCTTCAAAAGAGAAACAGATTATAAAGTTATTAGCTATTGTAGCCAACCAAAAGTAACACAGCAGTCAAGTAAAACAAGCTCCTCATAAAGAGACTGATAATTATTTGTGGACAATATTCACAAATTACTTCAAATATACTAGAGGAAAGGATAATTTTTTTCCTGGAGGGTTGTGGCCAGTGTTGGTATTGTGGATGTGTTTGACTCCTAGCACATGAATTCATTCTGGTATGAGACGGAGCCTATTAGGAAATTGGCTACATGAGTAAAAATCCACACTCCATTTCCTTTAAGGTTGCTAAGCACAACAATTATTGCCCTCAGTGGTAAGGCAAGCACATAAATTAATAAATGTCCTATTAATGAGTACACTAAACATGAAAATATCTGAACTGGGAAAATACCAACTGTGCCTGTTAGGAACAGGGCATTGTGTTTCATGTTGGTTAAACAAACTAGCGAACAGGATAAAAATCAAAGGCTGTAGCACACATAACTGAGAATTTAGTTTTGTCTTGAATCTGCCTTCCTGTGCAAATAAAGAATCTTTCAGGAAGGGGGTTATAATCCATAGCTTTAAAAGCAGTGTGAAGCTGAGTATTAACACACTTTTATAAAGGTTTATATGTACAAAACCAACCCAATTACTATAATTTTTAATCTAAAATGAAGAAGGGTAGCTAATTCTAAGAAAACTAGTTTCACCAAACTACAAAGTTTACAAATTCTTCAACCTGGGCAAATTCTGACTGTCTTATCCTGAATTTTTAATCTGACATTCCATTTTTCACTTCCTTGCTCTTGATTTGTAATGAAAATCTGCCTTCTCCAGTTTCCAAGGTTTGAGAGTTTCTCTCCACATTTGTAAGCTGTCCACAGCCCAGACATCAACCAGCTTTTTGCCTCCTGAATACAGGAGTGGTGTTCTAAAGGTAAAAAGCCATAAATTTGACTTGAAAATTTACCCCATGTGAATCAATTTTGCATTGCTTATACTGTAAGATGCTCACAGTAAATGAAATTAAGCGTAATCCAGCAGTAAATGTGTTAAAGCTTGGGGAGGTGGGGATGCTGCAGCTACAGAAAGTAACAAGCCTGCTGCCAAATGCAGCTTTCACAGAAGAGTCCCTGGAACACAGTCCTCAGGCACCCTAGTCTTCATTAAATAAACACAACGTTTTTTTTATTGTGATATGTGGCTGGTATTTTTATGCACAGTGTAAGACAGGGGCCTAGTGTGGATCTCTGGTGTGAGTGTGTGTGCCTGTAAGGGCAGCAAGAGAAGCCAGAGGCTGTAAAAATGCTTAGGGGTTGGAGTTGAGCAGAGCTGTATATGAATCAGCTGTACTTCACACATACATTGGGCAAAAGGTTTCCAAGAGCCCACAAGCAGTTGGATGTCCTCTCCCATGGCTGAAACCAGCCTTAGTTGGATACTGAATGTCCTCAATGGCTTTGAAACCTTCTCAGGGTGACTAAACTGAACACTGAGGAGCAGAAGCTTGAGTGCTGTGGCCGTGCAAGGCATCATCAGAGGAGGAAGGAGGACAAGATGCCTCTTAGCTCTCCTCAGCACCAGCTGCAGAGGGGCCAGCCAGCCACAGGAGAGACTTACTGCCACTCACGTTTGGAGTTCTGGGCTTAAATAAAACATTGGGAGCCTGAAATGTGTTAACAACTCTGCAAACCCTGAAATATTACACGTGGTTAAAGTAACGTCTTCCAAACTCCATTTTTACTCTGTGACATTCTGTGTGAGCAGCACCACCCTCCAAGTAAAAGAATGTATTTACTGTGTCTTTAACAAAGAGAGCATAAGCCTTTTAGAAGGAAAGAATATAAGTGCTCAGCAACAAAGACTTTTTAATGAATATACTTTTAATTCTTATGACCATCCCATTGATTACAAGTATAACCAGAAGAGAAGTCTGATTATCCTTAGGCAGCCATTTACTTATGGGAAAAACTGATGGCATTTGGATGTAAAGTGCTGATTTAGTGTTTTCCTCCATATACAGCAGAGGCTGAGATGATCCTGGAAGATCTGCTCAGAGCAGAAGCCAGACAGAGTTTGCCAGGTTCTGGTGTTACTTGTCACCTTAATCTAAGGGAGTCTCTTAAATTATGTGGCTGTATTTTAACTACCAGTGAGCCTGAAGTTTCTTCCCAAAGGCAGTGTAAAAGAAGTTAATATTTTATGATGTGCTTTGAAATCCTCAGATAACAGGCACTGCAACATTGAAAAATATTTCATGGACAGAATCATCTGAGGTGAAATCTGCCTCTCTTTATGTAGCTTCTTTCAATAACCAGAAACCAATTGGACTCTGAGACTAAATAGTGCAATGAAACAAGATGGACCCATGGTTCTCAAATGCTTATGATCTGTAACATCCCTGGAAGCTGAATTGGTCAGACAATTGTACTAAAAAGTCTTGTAAATAACCATGAAAACCAGTAACCATAATTTGACCAAGCTGATATTTTATAGTCTTAACAGTAAGCACATGATTTTTTTTTCAGAAGAATCACTTTGAAAGCAGCCTAATGATTTTTGTATAAGGTTCATCCCAAAGGTTGCAGAGAAGATGCATAGGAAGCACAAAACACCCTGGAGCTTCATCAGACTGCAGATCCACTGATGAGACCCGTGCAAACGAATAGTGTGGCTCTGACCCCTTGAGAAAGCTCACCTCTTAAATATAAAGAACTTTCTAGCCAGAAGAAGTAGGGTGGTGTTTTCCCACGGTTTCCTGAAAAGTCTGTCAGGACTGATTTTCAATAGCTACTATTTATATAATCAAAGAATACTTTGGAATGTTTGCGGAGTATTGATGGCTGCCCAGTCTTGTTTGCAAAGTACACTCATTTTAATTTCACCAGATCTTAAGAAATGTTGAGTATTTGCGCCCTGTCTGCTGACGCATCTCAGTTTGGAACCTGGTAAATCTGCAGAGTATTTTCATATCCACAGAAAAAATCACAAGGAGCCAAAGGGTGCTAAGGTCACTGTGCTCAGCATCTTGTGAATTCTGGTGCTCTGCTTACAGTGATATAAATCTATTTTACATCTTTCATACTCATTCATTATGGTGAGTTCTCTCCTGAATCCGCTTGCATTAAGTCTCATTAACTAATGCCAGTTAGATTTTTGTGCTCTGACAGAGGGGTAGCTCTAATCATATGTTGTTGGTATGTCACTATTGGGGATCTTAAAATTATTGCTGAAAAAACTAAAAACACCATAAAAGGTTGCTACATACCAGCAGCATCCAGTTGTGACATATGACATTTTACTTAACATGTGTGAGTATGGACATACTTCATTTTGTGCCTTTTTGTGTCAAAAAGAAGTTGTTGGATTATGTTAAGAAAGCTGTAGAGTATGTGACTGCAGGTGTTGGAGTATTGGTAAAGCCATGGAGTATTTCATCTTGGCTGCTGGGTCCAGTTTTGGTCTCCCTCCAAAAGGATACAGCAGGAACAGAAAGGCTGTGGCGAGGATGGCAGAAAGTACTGAAGGCACGGATGAAAATTGACCCAGAACAGTGGCTGGACTTGAAGGAAAACAAAGGAGGGATAATACTGAGTAAATAATGAATTGGTTCGCAGAGTGTAAATTCTCCTTTTCCCTAGACAGCGCGAAGAGAGCTGGGCAGAGCGCGATGAGCCAGGAGCCCTTTCCGTGCAGTGCGGGAGCCCATTGCCAGCAGCCGCGGCCGGGATCGCGGCCGGCTCGGGGATCCCTGGCGCACCGGCGGGAGCGGGAACGGGAGCGGTGTCCGCAGCCGCATTACGGTCCCGGCTCCCTGCGACCTCCGCCGGGCCGGACCGCGGTGCCGGCGCCGTCCGGGGGCTCGGCAGCGCCTGTGGCCGCGGCGTGCGGCGCCTCCCCCGCCCCGACCCGGGGGGCGGCCCCGGGAGCCCTGGGGGCGGGCGGGGGGGGGCCGTGCCGGTGACGTCGGGTTTGCAGCAGCCCCGAGCGGCAGCGGGCGGGCGGGCGAGCCCCAGCCCCCGCCGCCCGGTGCTGCGGCAGAGGGCGGCGGGCCGGGAGCCGGAGCGGGGAGCGCCGCCGAGGAGGGCTCCGGCGGCGCCAGGATGTAGGCGCGGGGCGGCGGGGAGCTGCCGCCGGCGACGGGCTCGCCATGAAGAAGCATTCGGCCAGGGTGGCCCCGCTCAGCGCCTGCAACAGCCCCGTCCTCACCCTCACCAAAGTGGAAGGTAAACGACGTCGCGGCGAGCGGGACGAGGGCATCCCGGGGAGACCGGGTACCGCGACCGGGGATGCTCCGGGGAGACCGAGCGCGGTGCTGGGGCGATGCCGGCGGCGGGGACTGCGCGCCTCCCGAGCGGGCGGTGCGAACCCACGGGGCGCGCTGCTCCCCCGCCGCCCGGCATCGCCGGCGCTTACCCCTGCCCGCCGCCCTGCTCAGCCCCGGGGCTTCCCTCGCCCTCGCTCCAGAGGCAGAGCATCTCTCCGCACCTCCCCTCGGGACGCGGGAGCAGCCCCCAAACCCGTGGGCAAGTATCTGCCATGCAGGACCCTTGGCAGGAGGGAAGGAAGATGCTCGGCAGATTTGTTCTCCCGATGTGAGGAACGCAGCCCCGTGTTCCAGCCATCTGTCCTCACCTCTGTTTGCCAGTCCGGCTGCATGGTAGCCGTGGAGTTGGAGTCTTATGGCCGTGAGGGATGTAAGAGCCAAAGAGCAGTGGGGGCTGGCAGACCTTTAGGGACCACTGGGACCTTTGAAGACTTTCAGGGATCACGGCCGGGGACCTTGAAAAGGACACTGATGTGCTCAGAAGGGTTCCCTGGAGAAATCTGAGGGTGAGGAGCTGTTTTCTTGGGTAGAGACCTGTAAGCCTTGTCCTAGAGATGGAGGGGTGATGCGAAGGCAGGGTGCAGGTCAGGGAGAGGAGCCTGTCTGAAGCATGGATACAGAGCTCTGTTCCTGAAGGAAGAGCAAAGGGAAAGCTGCTGGTTTGGGGGATACCACTGGGGTATGTTGTTGGTTGAGAAAATGGTGTTGGTGAAAGGAGAAGGTTGGCCGGGGGGAATGGAAGGAGGAGAGGCAGAAAAAGGATGAGAAGAGTGAGGCAAAGAGGAAGAAAAGCTAAAAAAAGGGAAAGATTGAATGGCAAGACATAAAATGTGAATGTGAGACTCCAGAGAAAGCTCATGAAAAAGAAAAAACTAATACTGAAAAGCTGAGAAATTAATAAAGGAAAAGAAAAAAATGGTAGCAAAAGCTCTGTGGAGCAGAAAGTGAGAAAATGCAGAAATGTGCAAGAGGAGGAAAGGAACTAAAAGCAGCAAGAGTGGAAAGTAAGGGGTACCTGAAGGTTCTTATTTCAGTTCACAGAATATTCAGCTGTTGCATTCCCATAACATAAAAACCACCTACTGCAGAGATAGGAAAAGACATCCCATTTTTCTGATGGAAAGAGCAGGCCTGATCTTCATTACACTGTAATTAGAATTTTTAAAAGCCCTTGGAGTTGACCCCATGCACAGTAGAGTGTTTCTCTCGAGGTTTGCACTGGAGGCTCCTCTGGGCTAGGAGCTCGCCTCCCTTTCTTTTGGTGCACTGCACAAGCTTTATGAATCATAAATAATAATAACCTACCAGGTTCCAGCTTTGAAATGTGGGTCATCTCATTCCTCTTTTACCAGTTCAAATACAGTTTATTACCTACCTTATATAGAAACAGAAGGAGAGACAATCTTTCACTGTGCCATAAAATTGAATCCTTTCAAGCATTTCCATGTCTGCTCTGCATACCAGCTCTCAGATACCCTATTGCTGCCCACCAGGGACTTTGTTGACCTAGTTGGACTTTCCCTTCTTTACTTCAGACTCCTTTTTCCTTTACCATCAGTGGCAAAAATCTAAATTGCCTTGGTGGTGCCTGGAGTTTCTTTCCTTCTCTTTAACAAAACAGACTGGCTCCGTTTGAGAGCTTCCTTTCCCAAACCAATTGACAGCATTTCCTTTCAGGCTAACATTGACTAATTTTGCCAGCTGGTGTTAAAGCCATATAAAAAAAATATGTAGTTATAGGCAAAAATAAAGTGAGACAGCTGGCACACTGTGGACTGCTGACTTCTCTTGGCCTGGCTGCCGTACCTCTGGCAAAGATTTGCCTTCCTCTGGTAGTCCAAGTCCATTGCAAAGGCATAGACAATGCTAAGAGCAAGACAACAAAAACTTTAATCTGCTTCACAGTTAGGATTATTTTCTCCCCTATCAACCACCATCAAAGGGTTTCAAGGATCTTTGGCAGAACCACTAGGAATATGTTTCATTCTGGGATGGTTAGCCAAGAGGAGCCTTTCATTGATATGCATTGCTGTAAAGCCCTCCAGCATTCCTTGTATTTTCCTGCCGGTGCAGTGACTTCTTTGCTTTAAAAGGAAGATAAGGACTTTGTGCCTTCAGAAGCGTGACTGCCATTTCGAATTATTTCGGAGATTGAATCATCAGTATGCTTGGAGCCTGCTGTACCAGCACTTTTAAAGACAACTGTGTCTACATGCATTGCTCAGGCAGGCAGTAACAACCATACCATGTGTTTTCTGTGCCTGGTACCATTGTACACCCTTCATATTTTGAGAAATGTATGCTTGGTGTCTGATTTGTGCTTGTTCTTCCTTCCGTTGTTGTTTTTCTCACCAATTTCTGTCCACACTGCAGTGGCCATTCCTCTCAGACCAGCCAATTGACTGGTTCACCCTATTTGTACATGAAAGCACAGTGTGCTTTGAGGACTGACTTCTCTTCCCCAGGAAGGTATATATCTCCATTCTTGCTCTGCATCTTAAGATCTTCCAGAGACAGGTAGCATCAGCTTTGACAAAGAGCTGCAGAACAATCATCACACCAGAGGAAACACATCCTCCACTTAATTAGCCCCTACTAGGAGCTGCTTATTCTCAGGCTTTCAGCACCAAGGAAATGCTATTGCAGCCTCCTGTGTAGCACATTTCCTCTGCACTGTTCTGTCAGGAATGAGTGACTGGTGATATTCCAAACTGAGTTGCCGTAGAACCAGATGAAGCACATGTTCAGCTGGAGTAACCCTGCCTGCATTGCTGGAGCTGCAGGGAACTTGTATAAGTATGAATGAGAAATAAATTTGGCCTTTAGTACCTTTGCATGCCTGCAGGGAATTCATCACAAGTGTATCAACACTGTAATTGCTTTAATAATAAATCTTTTTCACTTCTTTAGCAAGCACAAACCAAAGATCCCAAGCATAGCAAAAACTTCCATGAGAAGCAGTCGGCTTCTTTAAGAGAGGAGATTCTTATTATCCTCATTTTGCAGATGGAGCAGCTGAGAAACTGCAGAATGAAGCAACTTGCCTAAAAACAAGCAGCACATCTTTTGACAGAGCAGGCAAGAAAAGACCTGCAGCAGATAGGAATGGACCCCCAAACTTTCCACACATATCTTTGTGGCCATGAGAGGGCTATGGATGGATGCAACAGGGGTCAGAGAAGCCTTACTTTATTGAAATCAGTGACCAAAGCTTTCTTTTTGGGAAATAAGCTCAAATGCTGCATAAATACATCTCTGAATAAACACTGTGTAACTATTAGCAGCATTCTGCTGGTGGCATCCAAAGGTTTTGGTAGTCAGGCAATGCTTGTACAACTGAGCACTAGGGCAGGCTGTGTAAACATCTCACCCAGGACTTGACAACTGTAGAAGCAAGATTTGGTGGCCTTTGGTCTTCTTCCCATGAAAGCCATACATGACAAACTATGCAGTGCTTAGGCATCCTAGAAAACAGAAGCAGCTGGTGAGCAAGAGAGGCTGGTGTGGCTCAGCCAGGGCTGTGGGTTTGGTGGCTCAGCCAGGGCTGTGGGTTTGGGTGTGCTTCCCCACTGAAGCAGCCTTGGCAAGGAATTTGTGTTGGCTTCTCCATGGAGGACTTAACTTTGAAAGTGTTCACTTATGTTCAGTGTGAGCAGTCAGGGCACCTCAACCCACCCAGTTCTTGCTCCTTAGCTATGGTAGCAGTTTCCTCCTTCTCCTGACCAGAACTGGTGACCGTGATGGTGACAAATTTACATGGATGGGAATTTTAGATTTGCTGTGTGTCTGCTTCTCCCTTGGATCTACCAGCGCGCACCCCATTACCGCAGGATAATGTCACTTACTCAGCTGACAGAAAAGCAGTGCCTTCTTCCGTGGGTACTGAGTGTTAAGTACACATGGACAGTAATTACACTCTGGCTTTGGCCCAAGGCAGCTTTTGCCCAATTTTTGTATTCCTTGCAGTATTTTCAGTTAGTACAACAGCATATTTGAGCAGATAGCCAAGATCTTGTTCCAAAGGCGTGAGGAGTTTCTTGTTGCATAACACCTGGCTCACTTCCCAAATGGCACCATGCTTTCCTAGGCTTTAAGCAGCCTCAAAATGAGCTGCTCTTAGCTGTGCTAGCTTACTCACTGGGGAGTCCCTCTAGCTGATCATGTCCCCCTGGTTATTTTGTCTACTATCTCACCTGTGAAAACTCATGAGTTATAGGTTTGGAGGTGACTCATTACTTTTGCAATGTGTCCCCTCCTCAAATGATACAAAAATAAAATAAGACCATTTTGATGTTACTAAACTAATGCCAGAGCAGGAGTTTAAATGTATCACAAAGCAGAAAGAGAAGTTATTAAAGATTTATCTAAGCTTCCTTACTTAGTGGCTGAAATGAGACAGTATGTACACACAATGGACGAACTGTAGTTTCACTTACAATGATGGAACTTAAGAATGACAGCATCCATTGGATCATCTTCTCAGTCCTTCCATAGATCACAGACCATTACATTTCACTCACTTATCCCTAAATGAAGTAAGGTGCCTTTTGTAGTCATCTTGAATCAATTTAGGCATTTGCTTTCAAAAAATAAGCAGATTACTAATCTACCTATTTAATTATAGGCTTCTCCCATGAGAAGTTGGAACAAGAACCAGTAAAAAATAAATATGAAGTCACCAGAATGCATTATTCACTGTATCCTGTATTTTAATTTTATAAATCTTGTAAAAGGAATTTTGTCCTTCGTTCCTGATGGCTGACAATCGTAAACAGCAGGATTTGTAGCTCAGTATAAGGGCCAGGGTTCCAAAAAGACTCCTAGTTCAACATAAAAGTCTAAGTTAGCTCAACATGTATTCCCCAGCAATTTCCCAGCAACAAGGCTCATATATAGGATTATTTATGTTGTTGCTTTCCTAGCACATCATACTCAGTACAGCACATTCACTTATGTAGTAAGCAGCTCTCTCCGCTTGGCTGGAGCGCCACTGCCAACCTTTAGTCCACAGCCTAGTTAATCTTTGTTAATTATAAACTGTGAGATGCCACTGCAGACCTGGATAGCATCCTGCAGAAGCAGGAATTTGGCCAATGAAAGAGTAGGTTCACTTTGTAGTCCTCACTGAGCTTTGCTGACAGCCACTGCGGCACAAGATCAAAGGCAACAGGAAACAAGGTGTTTTGAGCAGTGCAGAGCTGGCTTGCCTCTAGGCAGAGTTGCCCACCATCTATTGGGGAAATCAGGTACCTGATGTCCCATGTTAGCTGCCTGGTTCCAAACACATGGATCTCCTCTATCTGGACATAATGCAGGGGTACCCAGCCTGGAAATTTTGTGAGCTCTACTCAAGGCATGAATTTTGACACAAGATCAAGCACCCTTTGGTTATACAAAAGTTGTATGTTGGCTCTTCTGGAAGTGTTAGGTATACATTTAGTTCAGTTTCACTACTTCTGACCCTAAACCTCCTCAAACCCAAACAAGTGTGAACCCTGTAAGTCTTGTCATTCAGTCATGAAAAGTACAGAAGTGAGGAGGTAAGAGCTCGAAATGCCTTTTCCACAATCACCTCAAATTGCCTAGCACAGCTCTCAGTAACAGTAATATTTAATTTGTGACTGAAAAAGGCATGAGTCTGTCTTCTGTAGCTGACTGAAACAAGTGAGGAATGGTGGGTTGCAAAAGCCTTTCTCACTGCAAAGAGGATGAGGCAAGTATCAGAGAGAAAATAGAAACTAGAATTTTTGCGTGCAATGTATTTTCACATGGAGTTACACTGAGTACCTCAGTGCCCACATGGGCCTAGCCCAAACCTGTCTTTTTTTAAAGGAGACTCAGCTTTTGATGAGTGTGCTGCTGAGGGGTGAGGAGGCATCTCTTCTTCCTTCCAGGGGATCATTGAGTAAATCATGTGGGGACTTCTGTGGGTATATATGCATTACTCCAACCACTGTGAGCACGCTCGAGTCCATGTCAAGTCCCCACTAGTATCTAGTTATTGTTTGACAGAGAACAGGCTATCTCTGACTGCTCTAACTACCTTGATCTGAACTTAGGACCTAAGAAATGCATTGTGTTTGCCGTTCAATAGCAGGTTAAACCATTAGCTTCTAGGAGAAAAATCAGTTGAAGTTGGAATTTACTATGGAGGAAACCAATGGGCTACAGGAGAGTCTTCTGTCTAAAACTGTGCTTACTTGAAAGCCAGGCAGCTCTGAGTTTTTGAAAGCTCCTCAAGAGTGAAAGAACGTTGGCTTGTTTTTGATAAAGTGCAGTCAGCAGTGCCTCCACAGTTAGCATGAATTCACTTATCTCCTGTATATATGCACTGATATAAATGTGCTCTTTATATTAGTATGTAAGTAATTGAATTCCCTTGGAGATAAAACTATTACTCAAGAAAGATATGTAGCACTCAAATGCCTGGATAATTATTGCAGTAGCTTCCTGCAGAGAATCCAGACTGGTTTTTTTACCATCTCTCAACCCTTTGTTCAGTCTGAAATTTGAACAGACTGATCAAAATTTGCCCAGAATACAGTTTTGCTCATATCTGATTTTTGTTCTAATAGCAGTTCTGCTTCCATAACCCCTCAGAGTAAGTGGTGAAACTCCCAGTGACCTCGCCAGGTGACTCACTCTAAGATTCAATCCAATTCAATTTTTATTCAAGAATGGAATGCAGAATAATATCAAGAACACGTAACTTATAATCAGGGTTACTCCTTGCACATGGTTACTTTCCAGTCCCATGATGCTGCTACTGTAAAAAGCACCCAGTATCTTCCATTTTCACTCTGGATTCTGGTCATGAATTCTGATTAATAATAAGAAGGACAGTATTTAGGGGAACACCTCACCTCATAAAATTCAGTGTAGAATATCATAATCAGGCCCATTTGAATGCAGCACTTCTAATGGATTTTCAAGGCAGTTGCCTCTGAAGATGAATTAAATGGATTAAAGTCCAAATTGCTGCAGTATGAAGTTGATAACTTTTTGGTCCTCTTTATATATCACTAACAGGAATTAGAATATTTTGCAGAAAGCCTTGCTGGCACATTTGACAGAGGCAGAAGGGCATATGTATGCTAGGGAGGAGAATTTGGCATGTCTTCAAAAATATGTGGAGATTATTTAATTGCAGCTCTTAGTAGGTTTAGATATAATATTTAGCACAGGATAAAACAGGAATTAATATATATTAACCATCAGTGATAAAACCCACTCTATCTGTGAATTATACTTCAGGATATGAGAATACCTGCTACAAGAAATTTAGGCTTATTTGATACAAATCAAGCTATATGGATGATCTGATGATTTCAGTAATATGGGACAGATTTCCACAGATGAGAATCACCTTGATTGTCAATGAACCAAAAGTCTTATTTTCTACCCTGCTGGAATTGAAGAAAGAGATCAGATAAGGTCGAGTAGCCTGCATAGATTATTGCAACACTTTAATAATTAGTTAATTTATACTAAGAATTTCAATAGTAGAAGAGGTCTGAACTAAGAATGCTTTTTCCTTGGTTTGAGTTTTTGTTCATGCAATTTTCCCTACTTTCATATACCTATATCCCTTATTCTGCAGCCTCAAGCAAATTCAAACCTTCTGACCTAATAAGTTATTACCCTAGGTTTGTTCTTTAAAATAATTATATTGTGGACTTTAAAACTATTTTCTCTATTAATTTATTCTAAATTTAGTGATTCTATTTCATGATCAAATTAAGTAAAATTATTTTTATCCCATACTGTAAGAGCAAAGTATTTAAAGAAAGCACTTTAAACTTTTCTCAAATAGCATCTGAAAGTCCATTTGTGCAATGCTGTTTTGACCAAATATTCTAATTTAAAACCTGATTTAATAAGGTTTTATGGGGTTTTGTCGTTTCTCCATTGTGATACATTAATTGCTATTCAATAAAAAACAGAGTACTGATCTTCTAGACCTTCAGCCCCAACCATGGTTGGAAAACTGGGGAACTGTGAGCAAACCCAAAGTCGTTCTAGTGCTGTGTTACAGTCCCACACACCAGCCACCCACAGGGACTCACAGCTTTCCTGTAGGAATCCAGGAGCAGCTTCCTCAAAACTCCCACGCAGCTGCCATATGGGCCTGACCAAAAGTCCATCGGGTCCTGCCTCCAGCTTGGTGGAATTGAACAGGAACATGTATTTTCTAGCCATTCATCTCTCACAGTGTGGGTGTGCTGAGAGCTGCAGCTTGCCCAGATGTAGAGAAAGATTTTTTTCTGCTTTGTTGCTAGCAATTTTTGGCAGTTGTTTTGTTTTTTTCACTTCTCTTGAACACTGAGTTGCCCTTTTCTACGGAGCATCCTGTGAAGAGCTCACAATCCCTGGTGGCCAGAGCCCATCACCGAGGTGCAGCATGTGGGTTTGTTTACTCCCACCTGCACCTCTTTATCAGCACTCTCCTCCATCTGCCCATATGTTACCCAGTCACATTGTCCCTCATCCCTGCAGCTGGCCACTGCCCTTGCTGACCTGCCTGGCTTCACATCATTAGGAAACTCTGTCACCTTTGTCACCTTGTAGCTCACTCCCGTGGTGAGGTAGCCGTGGTTAATGGTGAAGATGCAGCTCCCACCACAAACCTCTGCAGAGCTTTGGCTGCTTCCCCCACTGCTGTGTATACTCCTCATTAGTTTCCTCTCCTGTACTGAGCCTTTTATGCATTCCAGCACTTTCCCTGTCTATTTTCTGTAAGGCTCTTTGGAGTAGGATTTTTTCAGTACCCTCTTCACAACCTGGAAAGGATAGCTGCCTCTCCTTTACCCATGTGCTTGTTGACCACTGTCAGTGAGCACTGGTGAGGCTGCAGGATGAATCATCCAATCTGCCCAGCACATAATGCTGTCCTTTATGCTGTCTAAGATGTCCATCCTAACTATTGCTCACTCTCTTTAGCACTTACCACTCTGTTCCAAAGCTGAGTTGGCAGGTAAGTGGCTGAAACCTTTCCTTCAACAACTGGAGGTGGAGTGTGTGCCCCTCTTCAGTAGTTCAGTGCATAGAGCAGCCTTCCACCCCTCTGCTAGGAGAAGGAAATCCATCTGCCAGAGTGTCCACAGGCCCTCCAAGGCTGGGGGAACCCAGCTAGCAGCAAAAAACTGGTTGGCTCAGAATAGAAAACATCCTTACTTATTAGGAAAGCATAAATTCAGGAAGTCATTTTCCCAGAGGAGAAAAAGTGAGGCCCTAGCCTTGTTCCAGTGACTGCTTCAAGTACAGAATGGAGATATTTCCTGGAGATGACTCCTAAGATGAGAGATAGGACCTCTCAAATGTGTCTTTGAATCCTGACAGAGTCTGGGTTTAGGAGAGGCACATGGGTGTTAGGAGTCACGGTCCTTTGGCATGCCCACGAACAAATTCTTTGGCATCTGGTGGGCTCTAGTGGGATCGTGAGGAGGTTACAGCTGCTACAAGCAGCTTTGGCAAAGCTAGAGCTAATTTGGAAAATGAGGGAATGTCCCTTGATGCAGAAGTTGGTCTGTGCGTGCCCTCATTACAACGGTGCAGGAAGGTTGCATACATGGAGACTACTGGCTTCAGAAATAAAATATTAACAGTTTCTCAAAACCAGACACCAGGATGACCTGTGAAAGGAGATGCCATCACTGACAATGGCACAAGAAAAGCTGCACTAGGTCCCTGAGACCTCACTCTTTCACCTGACTGACTGTGAAGAAAATGCCTGGGAAACAGATCTGAACAAATATCAACATTTCAGATTTAGACAGCTACAGTGGTAATTAGAGATGTAAATCACTTAATGAATTTGGTATTTCATCTTCTCTTCACAGGATGATGCCTCAGCTGTTTTTTAACAACTTAGTTCAAAAATCTTGAACACCTTAATAATGCATGGTTAGTGTGGTAGGAACAGGGTAAAAACTGGTAGACAGGAAGGGGATAAAAACAAAATTTGAGGAGTTTGTGAGTTTGCTGTTGAGGCAAATAATATTGGGTATCCAGGAGACCACCATCAGGAGCCATCGTGTGTGTTCTCAGGTATGTTGGCACTAATTGTCTCCCACTGATCCCTCCATGTAGTAAATACTGGGTGAAGAAGTTGCAGAGCATCAAGGCTGTGAGAATATGCCTTGGGAGTATCTGGCCCTGATTCCTCTGCATGTCACAGATTTCTAGAGCTCTAACCATGCTGAGGATCAGGCACTGTCTCACAGGACTTCCCTCAGCTCCTTCTCCCCTCTTTATGATGAGCGTATATTTTTACAAGCTTTACAGACTTGTTCTGCGCAATGCTCAAGCAGTTACAAAACATTTGACAGGCTGGCAAAATGGAAATACCTTCAGAATGTCTCATTTATAATTGCCAGCAAGACCTGTGAGGGTTGTTCTTTTTTATCAGAACTTCTTTCCAGAAGCCTGATTTAAAGAACTGTTTAAGAATATGCTTACTTTACATTCCTGGCCTGGGGAAGCTGGAAGAGTTGAGCATTATCATTAGGTACATGTTTTGGTCCCTAGTAGGCAGGACCTTAGTCTGTAAGGGTCACTTTCTCACTCTGAAGGGTTGGAAAGGGCACCCAGCACTTGTGTAATGCTTCCTTGCCTGATTTGCTGAGTAGCTGACAGCTGCTAAAGCAGGTCATTGATGACAGCTAAATATGTTCCTGTGCGCTGCACAGCTCCGGGTCCAGCAGCGCTGTCTGTGGTGGCTTTACCCTCTGTTCCTGACAGCAGTGCTGGAGAGGTGGGACTCATCTCACCCAGCTTCAGACACCCACACCAGAGACACCTACTTCCAGCTTGTCTCCCCAGACTGTTTGGAGCTGGTGGAGAGAAACAAGCACTCAGAGAGAGTGATTCATCTGGCTCGTTTTAATCATCCACTTTAGGAGGAGATAAATCGTGCTATGGAAATGTCTTTTTTCTGTCTACTAACTATGCAGAAAGTGTAAATCACTGTCTCAGATACACAAGTCGGCATGGCAGATGTCTCAAACTAAGAAGATGAATGCCACCCTTGGTTTTTATCAGTATTGTATTTTTAATACACACATTTAGGTACAGTGTGGTCCTACAGTAAGTCCATAGCAAGTCTACCTGTGCACAGGAGTCTTAAGACTCTTGTACAGACTTTAGAAGAGGCCTGGACAGCCTATTTAACGGTGTTTCCTTTAAATGCAGTGCTTTTCCATGCCTCCTTTGCTTCATGGCCTTTGGCCTTTACTGTGGAGTGAATAGCTTGGGTGTAGATGGCCCTTGCTGCAGGTGTCCAAAGGCACTTGAGGGGGGTCTTAGCCATAACAGAAGAAACAGAAGGACATCTGTTTTCTGAGGCTAATGGCATTGGCAGTAGCTTTGGAGATTATTTCCTTCCTTTGTTTCTGAATGCCATGGGACAGAGGTTGGACTGAAAGGGAGGGAGGAGGAATAGTTCCATTTGAGATTTATAAGAAAGGAAAATGCATAAGCAAGAGGAACAACGAAAAACCAAAATGAGTGAAAGGAAGACAGGCATTTTTGTTCTACCTCAGTATCTTAATTTGTTCTTTTCAGGGATACAGTAGCATACAGAGCAGTTTGCTGCAGGAAGCAATGGAAAAAACCCATTAAAAGTCTGCAGAACTAAAATTCTTCAATGTCTTGCCTCATTGATTCTAAAACAACATTTTACCTTCTTTAAATTCGTGTGCATTCTGTTGCCAGCTGACTCTTGTGCAGTGTTAGAGAGAGAGAGAAGCTTTTCAGCAACGTGTGGATTTAGTGTCACCCCATCTGTGCACCTGTGGTTTGGGTGAGGAAAATGTCCCCAGGAGAGACACAGGGACTAGACAAGGCAAACTACAGCTCTGGATTTTGTGTTTGCCAGCTGGCAGGCAAGAGCCCTCCACAGTAAATAAGAGGATGAGACCACATGATTGTGTATCATCTGTAGGGTCCGCCGTCTCCAAAGAAAATCTGGTTTTAGGGGGCAGATTATGTCACAGGTATCCTGCAGGTCAGTGTTGCATCCATTGGAAAAGTCTGTGCCCATTTGGCATCTAACTCTCCAGCAGCACAAGCAATCATGAGGGCACAATAAAGTTTCACTGACAGATACTACAGATACTGACAGATATTACAAATCTCAGCTTGTAGCTGTTAATCATCAGACAGTGATTTTTACCCCTATCATCATGAAATCCATTGTGCCTTGGATAAGTTTTTAGTCCCTCCAGTCTGTAGATGCATCCAAAGAATGAACATCCCTAGAAAGTTAACCTTTCAGGTGCAAGTTCATTTTAGAAGTTACACATGCAGAACTGTCTATTGGTGAAAGCAAAATGTTTCTTTTGGTGTGTTTAACACAAAATTAAGGATACCCAGACAAGTCATTTGCCTGTGTAGCAGAGAAAACATCTGTAACTTCAGCTTTAGGGAGCAATTGTCATGGAAGAGAGTGGAAGGCAGTGATATTCCTGCAAGCTGTCCAGATGAACTGCTGACTCTTGTGTATGTGCACAGCACAGTGGGGACCTGGGCAGGTGGCTTCAGCCCTTCATGGGGGAAAGATCTTCACCCCAGTGTCTGTACTGGTCTGTCTGTCAGCACTGTGTTACCAGATGTTGGGTGTCTGGTGCATCAGACAGTTGTGATTGATTCTCATTTTAGGAAAGAACAACACAGCTCCAGTGTTGTGATTCAGAGCACCCACTCATCTTAAAATCTCATATATCCTGGTGGCTTTAGGCACATTCCCTAATGTTGAATATCTTCAGCAGGAGTGGTTTAAATCCTGGTTTCCTGTTTCCCTGGGGAGTAACTGCAGAAAGATGTGAATTGCAGATACCCTACTGGCTGTCTCAAGAAGGAGGACCATTTTTTTCTACCTCTTCAAGCAGTTTAAAGAACATAAACTCTGAGAGAAGTTGCGTTGATATAGAGGCACAAACTCCTCTTAACCTCTCGTTTGGCATGCTGGCTTCCTGAATTTGTTTTTTCTGTGTGCAGAAACCCAGTGGTCAAAGGGAAGAAGGATGATGGAGTTTGTTAGGGTGTGTGAAGTGTTTGGTGTTGCAGTGACAATGCCCAGAAGAAAATCTTGAGTGGAAAGGAAAAATTTGGTGATCATTCTAGGACTTGTGTGGTGGACAGCAGAGAGGGCACTGGCAAATGCCCATTACGTGGTGAAGGTAAAAGAAATGAGTGTACCCTTGTTTGGTATAATCTGAACCCTGGCACTGGTCTGTGCAGCAAGTGAGGCAAGAAGCATTAGTTACAAGCAACGTATTACGAAAAAAATGTTTTAGAATTATTTTGAATGAGCTGAGCATTCACAGGCAGTCTGTTTTTCAATTCAAACTTTTGGCAGGTGGTTTGTAACCTTTCCATTATGTGTTTAACACAAGGTCATATTAACTTTGGACAATTCATTGGCTTGATGGTGCATCTCTTGTTATGTAGGAGGGTGCCCACACAATCTTCTGTTGAAAAGCGAAATAAGTGATCAGATCTCTGGAAGCCACACAAAAAGGCTAGATGTTTATATCTTTGCTGCTGTACATTCTTGTTAGATATCAGGTCATCAAACAGAAGCCACAATCCTCCTTCTTATAAAATACAGCTTTACCAGGCAACCTAATGGAACTTTTAGCTCAGATCATGCATTTCTTATCTGTAGGAAAATAACTAAATAGTTGTTTCCATAGAAAGAAACGTTTTCTTTCATAATGTATTAGGTGATATAAATACAAATTCAGGTTAGCTCGAAATAAGATTTTCCATTCCACATATGAATTCACACCAGGATAAGGAAGGATTTTTTTTTTTTATGTGGACCTCTCAGTCTGTCTTGAATATTTATAAATGTTTGGAAATTATATGGTCTCTCATTTTCCTGGCTTTACTTACACGTTTCCACTTTTCAATGCATGCAGTAAGTTCTGGACAGTTTTGAAATTTTAGATTCCTAGATTTCAATATGAACTACTGTTAATTCCTGCTTTAGGTGAATAGACCAACTAAACTGCAGTCAGCAGTCTTAGAGAAATCCCTGCTGTGTGTTGTGTGTGGGTGACTGACAACTCCAGCAGATGTTGACTGGGGTGAATTTGGGAAAGGCAGGTAGAAGGCCAGGAAGGCAGTGGCCTGCTGCTGAGGTCTGCCAGCATGTTTTGATCTCTCCCGAACTCAACCAGCTAACCCTTCCTTATTCCTTCACAAGCTGGATACATTATCGACTGACAGCTGTAGGATAGCAGGGCTATAACAATTCATGTTTGAGAGTTGAAGGGGCAAGGTTTTTAGGTGAAATTTTTCCAGCAGCATGCTAAGCTTAGTTATAATGGGGCAAAACTCCAGTCCAGTCTTTGTGCATGATTCAAACTAAAAAAAGTTAGGCTTGCCTGGTCAGAGATGGACTTCAGGGCAGCATGTGGTTTGGTCTAGTTTTTGCTATCTGGCTACAGCCACAGGAAACCTACTTTTCCAGGGATCACTGAAGTGCCTGGTGATCCAACTCAGTATTAATCATGCTATTTATGTTGCAATGATTTTGCTTAACTTCAAGATAAAGTACGTTGTCCTCCTTCTCTTTTAAGAAACACCATATTCCATAAACTGGCCATTTCTGCATTTTCCGAGACAAAAACAATTTCAAGTGTTGTTTTTCCCTTTGCTGCTTTATCAAACTCAATACCACATTTTTTATTCATTTACACATCCTATCAGCACGAGTTAAGGTGGTGTGTTAAGCCTTTCTATGTACATCAAAGCAACATGTAATTTTCACTTCCATTTTACCCAAGGCTTCTAAATCTAGAGGCGATAATTGTTATTTGCCTTCTAATTATGCCTCGGTTCAACCAGAGGCTTTGCAATGATCTAAAAACAAAGGACATGTCGTGGCAAGATCCGGTGGGTTCCTTTGCACCTGGCTTCAGATGGGCCTAAGATTTGAAAACCAAAATGCAGGATGGATTTCCTTAGTAAGGCATGTGTTTTCTTCTCCTCAGGGGATGAGCGCTCCCGGGAGTCTCCGGCCCCAGCCGAAGCGCAGATGCAAGCCGGGGCGGAAGGCGGTGGAAGGGTGAGCCGCTGCTGCTGGAAATGTTCCGTGACGCAACTCAAGAAGATTTTCTGGGGTGTGGCCGTGGTCCTGGGTGTCTGCTCCTCTTGGTCGGGCTCAACCCAGCTAGCAAAACTGACCTTTAAGAAATTCGATGCACCCTTCACTCTAACGTGGTTTGCAACAAACTGGAACTTTTTATTCTTTCCTTTGTATTATCTGGGACATGTTTTTAAGTCAGCTGAAAAGCAGTCTCCAAAGCAAAGATACAGGTATGGGAGCTTTTGTTTTTAATCCCGTGGCTCTTGCATGCTGCTCTGCATTTCACAGACATTTTGTTCAAATCAGTCAGTTACATCAAACTCGTGTTTGCTTTCCTCTCCAGGTTTGTTAAAGGATGGTCTAAGTTCATTGTGTGTCCAGTGTTAGGTGCTGTTATTATTCCTAATATAATATCCAATATATGCAAGTCATGTAATGAAAGTCTTCATTTTCTGCAATTACTTATCAAGAGATTTCTGCAAACACTTTTTTTTTTAATTAATATCTCTCTCCCCTACCCATGGCTGACTTCTGTGTCAGTCTCTGAGTAAGCTAAGTAAGCTTTTCTTTTCTAAACTGAGGACCAGAGCAGAGCCTTGAATAGCCGAGTAAAAAGTCCTGCAGTATTTTCCTGGCACTACGCCCTTGACATCAAAGGCCAAGCTCTGATCCCAGTTAAACTTGAGCTGTTATGTTTATTTCCGGGAGGAAGCGCAGTCATAACCAAAGGCAGCACTTTGTCTTCAGCACACCTTGTCTTCACAGCGAGCCAAACCCGCAGAGCCTGAGCCCTGAGTGCCCTGAGTGCCTCCAGGAGAGGCTGAGGATGCTCGGGCTGCTTGAAGGACTGCATCTCCCTGAGCACTCCCTCAGCTCTGCTCTGCTCTGCTCATTTTGGCCTGAGAGGTGCCTGGGACAGATGGGATGACTCAGCCATCAAGATGTCCCATGTCAGAGAGCTTCCCTGATACGTGGAAGGATGTGAACAACCTTTTCCCCTTCTGTTACACAGTGGGGCTCATAGACTTTTAATGAAGTAGCTCAGAAAAGTAAACAGTAAGAAGTACACATTTCTCAGCTCCCAGCTGCGCGGCAGCAAGGTGGAAACTTACTACAAGAAAAATGTAAGAAACCAGGTTACTCAGGAAATGCTCTACCTCAGATGACTGGGGTTAAGATATTTTACTGCGTAGCCATCATTACAGCGTCTTCATCTTTTAAATAATGTGGGGGCCGCAGATAATGGATATGACCATTCACTGCAGGTTCTAGGGCAGGATCCAGAAGTTCTAAAGGCATTTTCCTAAGTGTCATGTTTCCCGAGCTTTAGTCTTCAGGTTGTATTCGTTCGCAGCAAATACAGAGATAAGAGGAATATGGAGGTTACAGAAAGCTACAGCTCAATCTAAAACCAGCAACAAATGCTAGCCTAAAAGCAAACACCTTTTCATTTCATTGGTTTTAAGTATTTTTCTTCCCAGCTGCTCTCAGATAATGTTTTAAATACCGCTGAATTCTGGGGTGAGCTGTTGTGGTTTGCCAAATCCCTGGGGTTAAAAACCCAGAGCACTGTACTCATTGCTGCAGTAAATTGATACAGTTGGTAGTTTCATGTCTTTTATTAATTAAATGAGGGCTGAATTGAAGAGCAGGTGCCAGCCCTGCAGCCTGTTTGGGATGCAGGGGGACATCATTAGCAGTAGGCTTGCCCAAGCTTCATGAAGTGTGTGTGTTTGTGTGTCTGACAAGCAGACCGAACAGGGTTAACTTAGAGAGGTTTTTCTGGGTGTCAGGAAAGATGTGTGCTTTTGGAGATGCAGCTGTGGCTCCCAGCTTTGCTGCAGATTTGTTCTGTGGTTTGGAGCAAGTCACTGCAGCCCTCTGATTTCCTTGTGCTCCCTGCTGTTTTGGAGGAGCCAGTCCTTCAGGGAGGGGGCAGGATTCCTCCTTGCCATGTTTACAGTGTCTGCCTCAGCATGTCCCCTGTCTCCACTGAGCCCTTTTGGTGGTGCTGCACCAAGAGTTACTGTGAAATTATTTACTGTTCACCTGCTTGCTCCATTACAGCTGAGGTGTCACATGTGTATATGTCAGTAAACCTGAGCATTACAGTCCAGCCTCCCCTCCTCATTATTCCTTTTTTTCCATGTTATATATGTGTGCAGATATATAAAGAGATGCACAGGGACTCTGCAGCTCCAAATGAGGCATCATCATCCTCAGGAAAGCTTGCAGTCCAGGCATGTTTGGACACATTAGGGAGATATTTCAAAGACTTCTGGGTAGTTAAAAGAAGACAATTCTGACCTAGAACTGTAAAGAAACTGGCATAATCACTTTCTACTTCTTTTATCCTTTACTTTCATCTATATTTTACATCTTATCTGAGCTCTCTGGCAAGAATTTGGAACAAGATAAATTAAAAGGCAGTAGTGGGAAAAGGTGGAAATATGATATCTAAGTCACCTTAGCAGTGAAGTAGAAAAGGAAGGTGTTCTCAGATCTTGCCTACACAGGCTGCTAAAATCCACAGGTACCTAATGTTTTTGGCAGCAAACCTCCCCCAAGACACCTGCCCATCCACCTAAGCAGCACTGGGCTGCTCAGCCTCCCCTACCCCTGGCACAGGCACTGCTTTCACACTGCCCCTTCCTGAGGGCACCAGAGGCAGCATGTGTGCTTTGGGTACATCCCTGCACAGTCAGAGGGCATGAAAAAACAGCAACCACCAGGAAAAATACAAAAAAGGGGGATCATAAAATGTAGTAACAGTGAATAGATGTATAGTCCCTTCTGCACAGACTATATGGTTTATTACAGTTTTTAAGTTCATGTTGAATTATACCAGTATGTATGCTATGCTGTAAATACATGAATTTTTATGTTTTGTAGTCTCACAGAACATACCTGTCATGGACATAAACCAGTTTTTAGTTGGTTTATGAGAGAAAACCAGACTGTTTTCCCCTTTTTATAGCATGTGTATAATAGTATTAAATTTGCCACCAAAATTTTGTAGCGACACATTGAATGTTAGAACAGGTTTATTCAGTTTTTTATCAGATTTTGAGTATTAAGCCACAATGTGACGTGTTAAGGACTCATGATTGAACCATATTGCATGATAAGGAACTTGCTGGTTTAGCTGAAGTAGACTATCAGCGTGTCCACACCGTGGGGAGAGAGTCACTCTTCACAGCAAACCAGAACTCATGCATTCACTTCCAACTGCTCTACACTCCCTGATCAGCTCCATTAAATGCTGCCAGGGTTGTGCCCAGGTGTAGACTGCTCAGGGAGAACTTCTCCCATGGTTGCCACCAAGGATATTGTGGCACAGGACTGCATGCATGGAAGTGATGCAGAGAGCTCTGGAAGGCCATGGAAGAGCATGCCAGCATCACTCTCCTACTTCTTGTGCAAGTGCTCAGTAGCTTAAAATAAAATTACTGTAACTAAATTATTATTCATTTCAACCATTGTCCAGTCCAGAAATAACACATGTAATGATTTGTGCGCCTAATGCATCATTTAAGAGTACTTCATACTTTTTGCTTCCAAACTGCTTTATAAAATGACACATTTAATCTGATGAGCTATCCTCCATCATGCCTACATTATTAATTTATGACGTAACATAAATTAAAAGCACTAGGGATTAAAACTCCCTGGCTACATGAAAGATTAAATTAAAATCTCTGCAAGATATTGCTTAGCTTTCTGTATGTCTAGGCAGAAAACATGCCTTTTATAAAGATTCACCCTCTGTGTTCCAGCTGGGAGGAATAACAGAGGGGTTTGTTCACATTTTAGAAAAATACCTCCGAAAGATTGTTTATTTTGATGGTATAGTCCTATCTAATGACTTTTTTGAGAAGGAAAGGACTTTCAAGAATGCTTTGCTGGATTATTTATTTATTTATAATTTAGATCTTGACATTTTATTTCATAAAGATTTAGGATTAAAGAAAACACCAGAAGTTAGAACCTAAATCTCTTCTGAAACCTTGAATGCACCTGATGTGTGGGTGAATGAAAGAATCATCACAGTGCAGCCCCTGCACTGATCTGCAACCACATTTGAACATGTTTTAGAATGTTCTTTATAAAAACATTCTAAAACATGTTCAAATATTCAGAGTTTTGTCTCTGTATTGCCCCCAAATTATCTGCCACTAATCCTTCAGAATTCAAAGATTTTTCTTTGAAAATACAGAAAAGGTTACAGGTAACACTGAAGTATTGCTGTGTCTTTGAATCAAAATACTGATGCAACAATGGTTGAGGATGAGCGTAGTAGATCTCACTTACTCTTATATACCAACATATTGAGTTCATAAAAGTCACTTTTGATCTATATGCCCATGGGCTCAGAATTGAGATGTGGTTCTTCAGGGGCCACAGAGTTTCAGTGCCATAGCTTCACTTGAGGTCCAGGAGAATGTGGGCCAGTTTCTAAATGTGTTTCCCAGGTATTTCTGCTGTGATGGAAAAGATGAGACTCTAGCCATCACCCGCAGCAGTACAAGGAGCTGAGTCCCTTAGTTTGATCCTGACTCACATGAAGTGCAATTCCCTGCTCCATGGGTACTGCCTCCTTTTCTGCAGCAGGCACAGAACCCACTGCTAACCAAACCCCTGGCCATGAGCAAGCTCAAAGGGGAAAGAAGGTCAGAGCCATTTGGCATGACTGGATGCTGTTTTACTATCGATTTTTCAGTGGTTTGTGTTCGTGAGTCTCTCTTTCCCAGCAACATTAAAATGTTGCAGTGTGGTTAACTTTTGGCATCCTGCTGATTTATATTACTACTTAGATGGAAGCTTCGCCACCAGAGCAGACAGCATTAAGAGAATCATAAATAAGCTGTGGAGGCATCAAGACATGACAAATGCAAGTGTTTTTAGCAAATGTCACCCAATGAAGCATGTTTTCTTTCAAAAAACTTCAGCTTATAAACGCTAGTTGTCTAATTCAGAACATCCTTAAAATAATACCTATTTACTTTGTGCTTCTCAAAATAAAATCACTTTACATTTCAAGTTCACATTAGCTTCTTGGAGAAAATAAAAATAATAATAAAAACCAACCAAGAAACAAAATAAACAATTGAAATTAAAAGATAAAGTATCTGATTCTTACCCGAGTTTGACAGAGACCAGTTAGGAGTAACTCCAGATTAAATCAGTTTGATGTCTACAGCAAGAGCTCAGTTTGATGTCTACAGTCATGTCACCTTTGTGCTTGGTATCAAAACAATTAATTAAAAGAAGATGTGGATATTGTACAAGAGGTTTATGATACTTGTAGTCATCTTTATCTCTCCTACAGATATCTGAGAGGTGCTGGAGGTGTTGTGTTATTGATGGAGCACTGTATCACTTCTCTGACTGTTTCCAGTGAATATGCACTTCTCAGTGAATATGCCCTATGCTAGAGGTCCTGGCTGAAGACAAGGGCAAATTGTACAAAGAGAAAGCAGCGGTAGCAGTGAAGCCTTCTGCTGGAGCAGCATGGCGTTTGTGGTAGTGGTGGTGCTGGTGGATGTGTGTCCAGTGTCCAGCCTTCTGTCCATAGGGTATCTAGCTTGGTCGTGGAGCATCCATTTGGGCTTAGCTCAGCTGAAGCCCAAGCCACAGAGCTCAGGGTGATGCTGTTGTTAACTTCTGTTGCCACTTCCCGATGAAACCTGCAGTAGCTGCTTTTCTTGCCTTTTGAAGAGGAAAGTGTGTCCCCATGGGAGGTGGGATTGGTGTGCTGTCACCCCACAGGGGTTCTGGAGGTGGCTTCTTGCTGCTGCCTTGACATAATACACCTGTGCTGTACCATGGCCAGGTGATTGCATGAGTCGTGGTTTCAGCTGCTTCTTTGGGCAGACTTGTGTTCTTAGGTCATGGTCTCTTGGTCTTTATGCCCCCTGAAAAATTTTCTCAGCCAGCTCTCAAAAATATGCTCTGCAGGCTGCCTGTTCCTGAGAAAATAACAGCTCCTGAGTTTTTCTAGAGGAGCCTCATGTTCACACAAGACTCTTCTGAAGACAGTACCAAGGGTTGGATTAGGGAGGAAATGTGACACAGCTGGCTTCTCAGTGTCACACTGCATATTCCAGCACTGCCAGCTTGGAGCTGAATGTCTGCTTTACCCACAGAACTCAGAGGAGAAAAAAACCTACAGAAGCACAAATGTGAGGTGTGTAAGGTAAACAGCAGGAAAGGGTGAGGAGAAAGAAAAAGGCTGTGGTCAAACTGGCAGCTAGTGGGAGCCCTCCACCAGCCCAGATTTAGGTACCTAACTAGAATTCAGATGCTGCTCCTCTTGATGTCTTCCATTGAAAAGCTTGAAGAACTGCTCCTGGACCATGGGGAAGGTGATAGTTTTTCTCTCCTTCAAGTGCATGGTATGGAGCTTGGTACCTGCATCAGGCTCTTGATGTGAGTGGCTGCCAGAAAGCCACAAAATTAATGGCCCAGTCCTATCTTCTCTGGAGGTAGCTCTCACAATGGTAAGCCTGCATGGTGAGGAACATAAAGTGGCATTTATATGCTTACCTCCCTTTCTAAACTTCCTGGAAATACCTTTGAGAGATTTCTTTTAAAGTTCTGTTTGACTAATTTGCTAATTCCTTCTATTCAGGTAGCTAACACTGTCTCTGAAAACTCATGTTTTAGCTTTTGTGAGAAAATGATCATGGCTCCTTCTTTAGGACACCAATCCTTTCTAATTTAACCTCACAGATTCTACTTGGAGTTTTCATTTGTTTTTCAGACCATGATGTTCTGAAAAGAGCTAAACATTTGTGTCCTGTGAAAAGCTTTCCCTTAATCTGAAGAGCCTTAATCTCTTCAGAATCACCTCTTCTGGGCTTTTGGACTTCAGTGAAGTACTTATTGGGAATAAAAATTGGCTACTGCCTGATCAGGACAGACCCACATTCTTTAATCTTGAGCCTGGTTTGCAAAATCATTCCAAGGATGATTGAATTAAGTAATGTCCTGTAATTTTGTCTTGTTGTTCCATTACTTTTGTCTCCTCTGCTGTGGCTTGAACAGATGCTTCAAAATAATTCTATTATCTGCCTCCTATGAGGTAACAGTGCTCGAGGCAAGGACTAGAAGGAGAAATAATTGTTCTTGTTACCTGCAGACAGGGCATGTGCTATGAAACGATGTATTTATGTAATGGCTTTTGCTTGGGAAAAAATGCTGTGTCTTGCAGCACCAAATGCTCTCTCTGGTCAGTAGTTAAACTGCATTTCATTATCACTGCCTGTGGTAAGTTAAGCAAGCTGCTAAGCTCCCACACTGCTAGGGCTTTTCTCAGGAGAGCTCAAGAGCAAATCTGCCTCTGCTGGTCCCACCCAAGATGATCTGACCTCTCTGCACTCTCTGAGACCTTGGGACAAAAGCAAGCCAGGATGAAGGGACCTCAGGTCACCTCCTCCCTCTCCTGCCTCCAGGCATGACCTGCACGCACAGACAGAAAAGCAGAAAAATATATTTTATGGCTGGCAAAGGAAAAAAAAAGGACTGGAAAAAGAGCATAAGATCGTGTTTACTGCATAGAGGAAGAAGTAGAAAGCTGAGGTGAGCATGGATTTGCTGTTTTTCCAATCATCATACATGGGAGATGGTTTCACAGGTGGCCTTTTTGCAGAATGTTGTTTACCTTAGTCACCACACCAAGTACCCTGACCCCCAGTGCACAAACTCATTAAACGGGGACTGTCCTAGATAGATTCTCCACAATGTTTACAGCAGCAACAAAAATAACTACAAAACCCAAGAAGGAGTGATAAGGAATTCTGCTTTTGTTTTTTCCAGCCCTGATCTGTGTCAAAATACCTTGAAGGCATCTACCTTTAAAGCTGCTTTAAATAAGGAAAGTGCATGTATGGCAACAGACTTTGTAGCTATAATTAACAGCTCTCAATAAAGACAGATGATACAGTGAGAAGTGTTGGAGGCTGACAATACTACAGAAGTGGAAAAAACCTATTTGTCCAGCTGCCTAGTGGTTATGGACTGTGTCCAGATTTCCCAGGATTGTTTGTGTTAGCATGAAAAGGCAGCCTCATATAAATGCACATGTACCTGGCTGAGGATCCTGTTCAGCCCAGGTCTCCAGGAGCTGGCCACCCTTGCTTGCTAGACAAAGCTGTAAGTGGTAAAAAGGGACAAATAGCAAAAGGTGGAGGCTGGCAGCAACGGAGATATATGAACAGGGCATCATAAACTGAAAAACTCTACACCTACATAATGTTTTTTGTGAACATCATAAGGGCTTTTGGAGGGAAATAATGTTAAGGTATGAGCTGAAGGGCAGACAGGTATGTGTTCACACACTCATGTATGAGCATTTTTTGTTTTACAATGCTAAAATAGCTTTCCGAATAGTAGCTTTTTGCCAGAGAATCTGATTCAAACATGGGGAAGGCAAAAAACATACGGTTTTATTACCTTGTTCACCTGCTTTGGGTGACAGTGAAGACTGCTTCTCTTCGTCCTGGCTGTAGAAAAGGAAAAAACCTTCCTGTTGGTTTGTTTGCCAGTCCTTGGGGTCAGGGCTACAACTCAGCGAGTTTAAAGAAAAGAGCCTCATTTACTTTATGGCTTCATGATCCCTGCCATATCATTTGGGTCTCTTGGCTAAGCAAGCCTACACAAAGTCTCCTGTGGCTGCCTCATCTGTTCCCTGTTCTTCATATCTCTGACTGAGATATGAGCTGACTGAGCTCTTCCCCACCTAGGGCTGGTATTGGCTGCTTTTGGTTTGTTAATTTATAAATTGTGTCCCTTCTCCTTGGAGCTGGGAGCTGTTTGTTCATTTACTGAAGCTGTTCATTTCACAAGCAGTTAGAGACTGCTGCAATGTTCCCTTCATATCTTCAAAACCCTTCCCATGCCTGAGTCAAACATTCAGATTCCCACTGGGGGAGTGGGCCTCTGGAAGCCTGATGTGAAGGATGGCATCCCCCATCTCTTCCAGCATCCTCAGCTGCTAAGCCTCAGGGATCTCAAGTCCCTTCAAGCACCTGAGTGCCCCTTCAGTGACAGAGTATTATTAACCTTCATCTAGTACATTGCTAAGCTGAGGCACCTTGGATGGTATGAATCCAGGTCCATTTGCTAGAGAAGGACTCTATGTCTTTTCCCTCTGCATCATCTGGCATTTGGCCTTGCATTGCATCTGAAAAAATGTTCTGCTTCACCAAAATACTGCATTTTTTTAACATTATTCTCTTCACTCCATCTATTATAGAGGCTAGCCAGGCCAAGTGAAAATTTTATTTTGCCTTTTCTGCCCTGGAACTGCATCTTTCTTCACTAGTCTGGGTTATTATACCTTCAGCTGGAGTACATATAGATTTCCAAGTACAGAAAGATAATTCTTCCAATATGAAAACCTCCTATTCAATAGGACACTAGAAAATAGCAGGAATCTCACCTCTGCTTTCAGTACCTCTGAAGAGTGACTGGAAGAAAAATGAAACCATAGCTCTGTAATGTTGTCTGTAATGGTATTTTTTCCATCTAACAAGTGGTGGTCTTGTTAGACCATCTCACCATGATCCCTGAACATCAGTTCATAAAATCATGGTGTAATTCCAGCTGCTGGGGACCTGGGGAGGCAGCTCTAGTCCAACCTGCTCACTGCAGAGCCACATCAGATCTGTCTTTTAATTTTGTCAGTGGTTAGTAGTCTGTTGACATTGAATGAGGCATAACTGTTATTAAATTTAGGTGTGCTTTATTGCATCTTTTATTTTGCTGTCCCTAGGATATCCCAAAATTACACATACCAGAACATACTGCAGTGAATGTTCCCATTCTGCTTCTGCTTGCCCATTTTTGCCAGAGGCTTCTTAAATGTTTTTCTGTCCTCAGGCAAAGAGATGTTGATTCAAACAAGGAGCATTTGATTTATTTTTTATTAACCTTGAAATTTAAAAAGAAGTTGTATTAAGCCACTAAAATGAGAATTTAGCTTATTTTTAATAATCAAATAAATGTTCATCTAGCATTTTCAGTTTTAATGAAGTTCTCTATATTAAATGTGATGGGTGCAGGCAGCACTTGACCCTATCTAGAATAATTCCACTGAGTCCCATAACAGAATGCTAATTTTGTCACAGAATGGCAGAGATCTTAAAGATCATCCAGTTCCAACTCCCCCACCATGGGCAGGGACACCTCCTACTAGACCAGATTGCTCAAATCCCCATCCAGCCTGACCTTAAACACTTCCAGGGATGCGGCATCACAGCTTCTCTGGACACCCTGTTCTAGTGCCTCACCACCCTCACAGCAACTAATTTCTTCCAAATTTCTATCAGAAAGTGTCTGGCTGGGTGAATATTAAAAAATATCAAGTTAATAACTATTTAGATGTATTTCATCTCACAGAGGGGAACTCAGGTTTTTACCAGCCTGAAATTCACCTCCACATTACTTTTTTTTTAAGTGTCTTTTGATTCTGGAGAAGTGAAATAGAAAAACTTAGTGTTGAAAAATAGTGTGCCAGAAGAGGATATAGTGACATACAGACACATGATCAGCCCCTGTCTGATAATATGTATGCAGTCCTGCCCTTGCTCATGACATTTTTAACAATTAAGGCCAACCATCTGAAAGTCTTACAGCATTTAACAAAGAGCTCTATTGATTTCACAGGTTTTCCAGAGAATTTACAAAACCATGGTCTTCCGTAGTTCCAGACAGATTCTGCCATAATTTTCTGCTTTATCAAGTTCCATGTGTATTTTTTTAGCAGAGTTGTTGTATCTGTAAGACAGATAACTGTATGGGGGTATGATGAAGATCAGCTAAACCATGGATTGAGGAAGGTGAGGAAAGAGCTAAGTGGCATTAAGCAGAATAAGGAGGATAATTGAAACAAGGAATGTGGTTTCAGTGTGCAAGCGAGCTGTCAGCAGTCTGAAAAACAAGAAGAACCTTAAAGAGTGGTTAGTGCATGCTTGGGAATCAGAGATGGTGGGCCAGATGTTGTGTGTTGTGGAAGCAGAATGCATGAGCTCTGCTGAAATGTAACATTTGCATGAGTGATAGTACTTACAGCTGCTCTATGAGCTAAGAGGGCTCAATAAATCCTGTGGGATTTCAGTTTGCTTCTCATTGCATTGCTCATGTATAGGGTGCTGTGGCTGGCTGCTGGCTCTTAGTATGGGATATACCAGGTTTGGCTTGGTTTGGCTCAGCAGCCATCCAAGTTATAGAGGTCCAAATAAGTCACTCAGAACCACCTAGGGGAAGATATAATCATACCACCAAGAATTATTTCATGTGTTAATGGGTTTGTTTATTAAAAAGAATGAATGTGCAACTAAAATTTGCCAAACTGCTAAAGATATCTTCTTGCAGTCTTTTCAAAAGTAAGCAGTGAATTGGCTTTATTTTCAGGTGAACAAGAGTGATAATGAGGAAATTTCTCTTGAAAATTGTGCCAGTTATACGTATAGTTAATAGTGAACTTTACTTTTGGCTGGCAAGTTGCAAACTAACTTGTCTGCTGCTTTATATTTCTTGAGCTTTGCTTTGTTTTAAGGATTAAAACAAAACAAAACAAAAAACAGCTGGCTTCCCGGATGTGTTTGCTGCAAGAAACCAGACACAAGTGCTTTCGAGAAACTGGAGACAAGTGTGTTTCCTCCATAGCAATTGTGCTAAAAACAAACTGTTCTCTTTGTCAGTGTGGCCTCAGACACTTTCCACTATTATGCTGCTGGTATCTGGAGTCTCAAAAAGCTTTTTTCTAGCTCAGAACAGTAAATAACCACAGGTTTTGGGGACATGTAGAAACATCTCATTAGGGATATCTGAGAGATGACAAAGTCTTGTTATCAATCTCATGTCGTGATCTGAGTGTGCAACAACAAATTATCCTTCCTTAAGCAACTCAGTACCAAAAGCTACAGATAGGTTTGGCTTCAAGAAAAGCTCAGCTGTTACAAGCCTTTGGGCTAACAGCCATGACCATGCAGTTCTTCCACATGAAGCATGCTGATGGCATCTACTAGATGTTGTGCAGCTGACAGGAAAAAGATGCAATAGTTCATTAGTTTTTTCATTCCCTTTAATTCAGACATTTTCAAAAGGAATGGCACTGAAAGCTTTGTAGTACTGAAGGTGCATAATAATTGCATCAAAATTGCCCATCTGCGGCTAAAGCAAGATAATTGCCTAGGCGTGTTCACATTTGCAGAAGAGATTTTGAATAATAAATGTTTATAAAGCCCTTCTGTCATCATGTTATCGAATCCTCACCCGTGAGCCAAACTCTCAGTTCATTTATACTCTTTTCAAACCAAAAATATCTCATGTTGGCACAGCTCTGGTGAAGACGAGAATCTGGACTAGTGTAAGTTACCTGAAACTGTCTTCCAGCTCCCCAGCAACATTTAGGAACCAAATGAAAAGAGAATAATCAGCAAACCCTGGTGATTCCCTGCTAGTGTTATTTTCTGTATCTTTAATAATTAATTGGACTAATTACTAAAATTTGGGAGTGCCAGTTCTGATGTCCAGTGATGCTGAATGGCATTCCTTCCTGAGGAGCAAAGCTTGTCAAAGGATCAGAGGCACAAAAAGGCTCAGACATGTGTCCCATCCTGCAAACAGCCCTAAACATCTGTGTGTGGCTTCCAGCAGACATTTCCTCCTCCTCAGGAGCCTCTCTTCTCTGCCAGAGGTAGGGTGTAAGCAGATCCATCCCCACAAGCACAGACAGGCTGAAGATGCAGCGGCACTGGCAGCAGCAGGTGAGATGCAAGCCATCTTAATTTGGCTTCTCATGGCTGATCTAACCTGCTCCAGCAGATAAGCTCCTTAGCACACACTCAGCTCACCCAAGCCTTTGAACACAGTCCCTCCATGCTCAACAAAGTGCAGACAGCTGAAAGACATGTCCTGGTTTAAGTGCATGCTTACCTGGTCAATCCCTCCTCCACTGGGACTCTGTTTATAGCTGCCTCCTTGTTCTGATGTTCTCCCCTTTTCTGGCAATTAGAGATGTAAATAGCACGGACCAGAGAAGATTTTTTAATGCAGCTTGTTTCTTCTTCAAGAATGAATTAATTGATTTTTCCATTAGACTTGGTACAAATCACACTGGTGTGCCCCTAGTCCTCGGTGTGCCTGAGTGATTCCCGATAGCTGTGTCACAGTCTTCACAACACATCTCATGCCTCTCCCTGCTCACACTGAGCTGTTCATTCCAGACCCCCACTGCACAACAAACAAGAGCAGGTGATTTGCAGTGAGAGGGAAAATGTGTCCAGCTGAATGCCATGTTCACCTGCTTTCTGCCACTGCATGCCACTGGTCTTTCTGCTTGAACAGGAACTGTCTTTCCTGCTGTGGGATCCCTTCAACAAAATAGCCACCTGCCTCCCCCATGACCAGCCAGCTGTGCAGCTCTTCAGCTCATCCTTGGTATTGTAGTGAGATTTCAGCAGGCTGTACCTCCTGGGTAACCCCGGCATGGCCATGGCAAAGCTGACCAGCTCTCCAGCACTGGGAAGGTAGCCAGGTACCCTAGGAGATAACCAAGCTGGTGGCCCCAGCTACTTGGAGCCCTGTTCATCTCACAGTGCTTTGCCCACCTGCCATAGTGAGATGCTTTAGATCCCTTCCCTGCAATAGCAGGGGCCTGCCAGAGGAGCAGCACCTCGCTTCTAGGGATCCAGCAGAGATTAAGGTAGCAAAACAGGCATTGCCTCTGCCAGGTTTCTGAACAGATAGCTGAAACCACATTGCTACTTTTGTCACTCTTCCCGGGAAACAATCTGTAAAGAAAGTCAGACTAAAATTAGTAACAACATGAACTAGTGTTCAGTACATTTTTCTGTCTCTTGAGGGCTTAAGCTTATTGAGTAACCTCCCTTTCTCTCAGTTTCATCACAGCGCATTAAGTTTTGAGAAGGGCTGAGTTCAAACGCTGAAGCTCTTTATTCAAGTTGTGTAGGTGCAGTATTGATAGAGCCAAATTTAGCAGATTCCCTTGTGCACATTTACAGTAAAATGAGCCAGATTTTGTGTTAGGTACCTTGGGGGGAGAGGGGGAAGGGAATGACAGATAAGGATATCGCAGGGCACTGTGACTCTGAATGACTCTGTTACTGAGATTTAGTGAGGCGTCAGGATATTTTGGGTAGCATTTTTGAGGTTCTGCTGCTGGGTTTTCCATTCTTGCTGAAGGCTGTGGTGGAACTGTAAAGATTCAGTTGGAAGGAGTGGTAAGCCAATTGAAGAAGCTGTTGGAAATGTCTCCTTGTGGTGCTGTACATATGTGTGTGTTATAGAAGTGTGTATATAGGCACCATTTGATATCAGATACACACTGAGCCCCTTTGTCCTGCAAGAACAGGGATTTCCTAGGGGGGTATCAAGCTTGTTTATTTTTGAAAGTCTTCATAGAACATCCTGCAGATCAGGAGCTCTCCTGTAAACTTCAAACTGTTGAAAGGAAAGTGAAGCCACAGATTTTGGGCTTTCTAGCTCTAGGATCGATGTTGGGTCATGCTCTCAAATGGGTGGAAAAACTCCCTTGGGCAACAAGTATCTTGCCCTGGGGGTCTGGATAGAAAAGCACAGTTTTCCTCCAGGATCAGGCCCGAATTTGTTTGCTGAGGGAGCTGGCACCTCCCTTCCTGCAGCAGGAAGAATGTTGCTCCTTCTCAAGCATCTGTCTGCAAAGCACTGCCTGGTGCTGCACTCAAAGCCCCTTCCTCCCTGCCTGCAGGCAGGGCTGAAGCCCCAGGAAGAGGACAAGGCACCCCCAGCACCCACCTGCCTACAAACCTTCCCAAAGAGAAAACTGTCCTTCAGCAAAGTTTTTTGACTCTCTCCTGGACTGAAATCCCACCGTGGCTGATGCCCTGTGTGAGAGACACTGTACTTAACCTTCCTACATCTATTTTAAGATCCAAATTGATCGCCCATAATTCCTTTTGAAGTTTATGGGTAGTGACAATCTTCAGCCCACTGGAAAAGTCAGTGCATTAGTACCTGAATATGAATTGATGTTTTTAATTTGGTGTGATCCTCCCAGGATTTCAGTGTGAAGGTGGCGTAATCAAGTAATTTCTTGCAGTTTGCTCATTTGTGCGATCTGTGGGTTATTTGTCAAATTATTTTTGTATTATCTTGATGAGAAATTTAATCAATCTCACCAACACCAAATTGTTTGTGTGTTGGTGTACTTTTTAGGATGATTTATGCATACATTAAGTGTGATTGCGAGCCATTTCCTAACACACGTAAACCTCAATTGTCAAAGATCTCCAGGGATGCTCGAAGTTTCAATATCAGCCTCACATAAAATGCAATTATGCCATTCTGGCAGTGAACATGAGTAAAAATGGACATGGGAAGTTACTAAAATAATAGCTTATTTGTTATTTCACAAATCACAATCCCTCCTAAGAATTCATTGACCACATATCCTCAACTTGGTACATTCGTCCTTGTTACATATGCTATTGATAATGAAAAGACTAAATATATTTTTACTGAACAAGCATAGCAGTAAAATAAAATTCATATCAAAGAGCAAGCATTATAGATAGATTAGTCTTTTACTATGTAATTTGAAGATATTATTCCATGGTTTTTTTTCGGACAGTTGACATTGTTTGCTTCCATCTCCTGTATAATCTTGAAGCTGCCTGCTCATCCTCTCTCACATGCTGGGATTATTTTAGTTTATGGCTCAGCCCACCTACCAACTATTTCAGCTCCTGGGATGCAGTGAGCTAATTAATGCATCCGTCATCTTACATGTTCTTCAGATGCCACGAGCAATAAGGAGACTCAGCCTTAAGCTTTGATCTCTCACTTTTCTCCCAGGCTCAGGGCTCTGTGGCTTAACTCAAGGCATACACATTTTCATTGCTGAACACTTCATTCATGTATTTTTGTTCTCTATTTATTGACTTCTAATTCCCTTCCTCTCCTAGCCACATGCTATATTAAATCTCCATTATCTAAGCCCATGTCTGCTTTTCCTAGCTCACACAGTCATGCAAGTGTCACTGTTGCTTAATATTTGTATGAAATTAGCAACCAGGAAATCCTGATCTGGACCAGCTTGTGCTAGGGTGCTTTTTCAGCAGGGAAAAAACCACAGCACCTGTGCCACAGAGTTTGCCATCAAGGCTGAGGCAAACTGCTGAAACCTGCCATTTTCCATTGAACTGGTGAGGTGAGGGCTGACTTCCTGGGACCTGACTTTGGTCCCACAGTACCTGCCAAGGAAAGGCCATGTCCAGGGAAGGGCAGCAAAGCTGGGGAAGAGTCTGGAGCACGAGTCTCATAAGGAGCAGCTGAGGGAGCTGGGGTCATTTAGCCTGGAGAAAAGGAGGTTTGGGGCGGACCTTATCACTCTCTACAAGTACCTGAAAGGTTGTAGTGAGGTGACATCAGTCTCTTCTCCCAGCCAACAAGTGACAGAAGGAAATGAAATGGCCTCAAGTTGTGCCAGAGGAGGTTTAGATTGGGTATTAGGAAAAATTTCTTCATGGAAAGGGTTCCAATGTCAAACATTAGAACAGGCTGCCCAGAGAAGTGGTGGAGTCACCATTCCTGGAAGTATTAAAAAATACGTGGCTGTGACCCTTGAGGATGTGGTTTATTTGTGAACATGGCAATGGTGCTAAGTTGATGGTTGGACTTGGTAACCTTAGAGGCCTTTTTTGACCTTAGTGATTCTATGATTCTTTGCCTCTAAGGCTGGACAGAAGGACAGGGACATCAAGGAGGTGCTTTTCTCATCTCTTCATGGACCTCACCATGAACATAAGGAATACAACATGTGACGCAGTAGCACAACCTGGCAGGTGAACAGGAAGGGAAATAGTTACAAACATCCTTGTAGATGCAAATAACCCCAGGATTTTCAAAAGGCCCAGTTCCTCTTCTGCCTGAGATCTGCTTTCTGCCAACATAGTGCCTCAATCTCCCCCAGTTCATGTCAGAATGTGACAAAGGGTGTCCAGATCTCACTAATGACAGTGACAGCGGAAGCCCTATGTGAGAAGCAGGCAAATGACAAATCTCACTGCAAAGCTCCCCCAAAAAGCTTGCAACACTGAGCTCAGTCTGGCTGGGCTGGCTTAACCAGAAGTAGTTTTTGAAATAAAAGGTTGAAAGAAATCTCAGAGTTTTAGAAAGATGTAAACATGTTTTTCCAGATAAAGCCAACAAGTTATTTGATTAAATTAATCTATGTCTGAACTTAAACTGAGGTAAGTGCTTACAGGGTATGTAGGCTGTGATAAATCCCCAGCAGTAATTCTGTTAAATTTTTCAACACCCCCTGCTATGCATGTGTAAGGATTCACAGGCACACTGAAACAGGCTTGTGCTTGTCTCCTCTGCTTTTAACCACTCTCAGAACAGCCCTGTGCCTCCTCCTCTCATGCTTTCTGCTATAAACCCAACCATTTTCATTTCCCAGGCAATCCAGTGTACGTGGCTGCAATTGCACTAACCATAACTGCAACCAAAGGGTATCTGATCCAAATTATGTAGCACGTTCTGATGTTGGCCTCTGGAGCCACAGATCTGGGAGAGGGCCAGAAAAGCCATTTTACAATTACAGTCTGTCACAGACCTTAAAAATTTGTTATTAAAATGAACACAGAGCAGGCACACCCACAGGGCAGGCATTAATCATGGCTAGATAAGGTCCAATTCTCTCTTAGGTGGCAAGCTGCAAGGTTTCAGCAGGAGCTGGCTCCTGCTGCAAGGACACCCTGTGCTTCCTTCCCTCATAGTGCTTTTACCCTGTAATAGCAGGGAGAAGATTTTTCACTGCTCTCTGTGCAGCTGCTCTGGAAATAGTGTGATGCTGGAAGCAAGGATCACAAGGTCATTTTCTAAAATGAAGGAAGGAATAAGCATGTCACAGGAGTAGAAGGTAGAAGACAAATGAGCCCGGTAATTTCGTATCTGGCAAATGCTTGGCTCTCCTCACTGCAGCTCAGCTCTCAGAACCAACAAGCAGGAGAGAGGCCCTTCCAGTCTCGCTCAGAAAATCACAGACCCTGTTCTCCTTCTACCTATGAAATCCAAGAAGATGCCATGAACTGCAGCTGTGTGTCCCAAAGCTATTTCATTTTAGCCAAAAGTGAGTGCTATAAGAATGGATATGCTGCATGCTTCACTGATGTGGATTAGAAGGAGCTTTACTCCTCTAGTTATAAATAGTCAAAAAACAGAAATTACTTTTGTGACTTCAAATCAGTTTGTAGTACATGAGGGTCTTCTCTAATATTCTTACATTTTATTTTAGAAATCTTCTGTCCTAAAATGAAGATGTTCATCCATGCTACAGTCAATCCCATGGTATCTGAGCATCTAAATCTAAGAAAACTCTTTAACAGGCTCTATTCCAGACATTTTATTAAAGCCATTACCAGGGGCACATCAAAATGTAATAGCACAGAAGCAGATAACAGCCAGAACATTTCCAGCATGAAACGCATGATCTATTCCGATTAAGGGAAATCCATGTTAAAAGTTGTCATTTCCATTTGACACTTTCAAATGTCACAGTCATATTTCTGAGACAAATCCAGATACCATGTTTCTGAGTCACCTCAAGTTTACTGTCATCAGTCAGTCTCTGCCACTTGAAAGCAAAGGCTGTCTTTGCAAATCTTCCAGGAGCTCTTGCTAGACAGTGTACCTACTGCACCCTGAATAATCTGTATTCTTCCTCTATCTGCTCTGCTAATTCCCAACAGGTAATGATACTGTTTTCTCTCCAGAAATGTAGTCTTAGTGAATCCCAATCGCCCTGCACCATCACAACATGCAGTGTATTCTTAGAGGGTGGCAAAGTCCTGGCTGATCTGTGCAGATAATCAGGAGCTCACAACAGTGACTCATAAAGGCAATAGAGAAGTACTTTGGCTCTATACTTACACCTGAGTGGCTCAGACTGCTTTAACTAATGCAACTTTAATTCATTTTCAGCTCCTGAACTGCTGGGAGCTACACTTGTGTTACAAGCTGAGTGAAGGTACATGGCTAATGCATCCAAGGTGGGTTAAGCAGGAGAGCAGGAAGAGAAAGACAAGAAAGTGGCAGCTTGTCCTGGGGGACAGGTTTCTTCATGTGTGCCATGTCCCTGGTGCCTCTGCCATCAGCAGCTGGACACAGGCTGGTAATTCTTGTGGGGTCCAGGTCCAGGACAGGGTTTGGCTGACACAGGCTGGTAATTCTTGTGGGGTCCAGGTCCATCTCTTCAGAGGCACCTCTGAGTGAATGCCTCACTGACACAGATTGACCAGAGAAGGGAGGGACAGTTGATGCTGTATTAGTCTTTCAGTAATTTTGTTCCCAAAAAGACAAGTATGGCATTTGGACCAGCAGATGGATTTTCCAGTTTATTACCTCAGGAGTTCTGCATCGTGTGCCAAAAAGTTCCTATGTTATTACCATTACAAATAAGGGCTCCTTTCTGGTTTTCAGCCTTTCACAAAGTAAATGGGTATGTTCAGCAATGACAGGGCTGAGATCCTCGTTTGTGGGTTCCCAGCCAAGATCAGGATGGTGCTAGCCATCATATGCTAGCAAGGCACGAGCTCACTCCTCCTCAGGGCAGTTTGCAAAGTGCTTCTCTGAACAGAACTGTTTTCTTTGCACTGAGGTTCACACAAAGCAGAGCCAAAAGAAACCATTTAGAGGGCAATAAAAAATATAAAACAAAAAGAGCAAGTACATAAAAAATGTCACTAGGAAGGAGAGCAGTGTGTGCTGTAGCAGCCTTATCCAAACCACACTGACATTCCCCCCACACATGCAGGGCAATGACAAGATGCAACTGCTTTGTATTTCCTTACTTCTGTGGAACCAGACTCTGGCCAAAGACTTTTGGTGCTTTACAACCTCTGATCATGTAAGAGGAAAACCTTAAATATATAAAATATTTCATATAAATAATATAACATTTTAAAACACACAGATACGCACTCTGAAGCATTGTATCTGTGGAAGGCTTCAGACTCTAAACAAATTTCTGCATAGCTTCTGAAGAACAGCTGTGTATTCCATCCAAACACATAAATAATAATGGTTAGCATCCTATTCAGAGAGACTTTCCTGGCTTCCAGCAATTTTTTAGTCACAAGCCCCATTTAACTCCATCATCTCTAATTCAAGTCTTTTGTTTTTAAATATGGCAAATCTAAAACTACCTTAAGTATCCCCCACCATGGTTCTCATTTCTGTTTTTTTCAGGGACTTCAAATAGATCTCATTTTCTTATAACCTCTAAGCAGTGTAATCACCTCAGTGCCATAATCCTTTTGCTTACTTGTAGAATGAATTAATTTTTATCTGATCTCTCTCTTTTATTTCTTCTCTGTTCTTTTTAATATCACCCTTGCTTTACTCCATTCTGAATGAAGCAATTGAAGGCTAATAGCCCCATTAGGTATTTATGTTACTATTTTCAGTCTAAGGAGGATGTTGGCTGTAAAGTCCAGAGTGGGACATTGACAGCAGCTGGAAGAAAAGTCAGCACCAAAGGTGGCTGCTCTAATAGCCAGCAGTGGAGGCACAAGGTGACCCACACATGTGCCACTCCACACTTCTAGTAGAAACCAGGGAGGTAGATAAAGCTACACCACTCAGGCTGCTGGCTTGAGTAGAGGAGGAAGGGCAAGGGTTACCCACTTCCACAACTCTGAAAAGTCAAGAGCTTTTCACCTGGGGTGTCTGGGGAGTTTCAAGGAGCTGATGGAAGGAGCTGGAAATTTTCTGAGCTGCAAAAGTAGGCACAAATCATGTTCCTAGAATTGTGCTGCAGTAGCTCAGCTTCCTCTCTGGAGAGAGAATCTATCACAAAACTCAGTACTCTGCTCACTTCTTTGGAGTGTACAAAGGAGAAAAGTTCACAGCCTGCAGATTTATGGATCAGGAAGCTGATTCAGCTTCTGAACCATGTGGCCCATCAATCCATAAGCATAAAAAGAGCTTGAGAGAATTATGAAGATGCCGACATCTCAGAGTGCAAGAAGATTGAAAGACAACTGTATCTTGTATTTATCCTGTAGACCTTCCTCTCATGCTCAGAAAGAAAATGAAGGTGATGCTCTGTACACTTGTGTCTTGAGAAGAGCCTTCAGAGAATATTTTGTTTTTATATAGGATCCGCATATAATACTGCATGTAATTTTACAGATTCTTTTACAACTCTGAAAAGTAGGGAGGAGAAAATTCCTTGGAGACAAGGCTTCTGAACTGGCATGTGCATGATCAGGTTTATTGTTTCTTTTTAATATTTCCTCTGCAGGTCTTATTATGAAGATAACTATAAGGCTATGGAGTGTAAAATTGCCCTCCCTCTCTTGAAGAAAGTCCCTTCTTGTCTGTGAAGCTTGGGTCAGCAGTGCGTTTTATGCAGTCACAGAGAAGTGTTGTTAAGGGATAATATAAAGGGTCACTATTAGGCTTTGCTTTCTAGGATGCATTCTGAAATTTTAAAAGAAATCTTGTCCTAAATGGATGACAGGTAAAATCCAGGAGCATACAGAGGTGAAAAATGAGAATAAAACCTCCTTTCAAGGACAATACAATCTGGGCTATTTTTTGTTATCATTTTCTGCTGATTTTTTTCACTTCCATTATTTTCCACTATAGACCTAATTGATATTTATTAGGAATTAAAAAAAAAACAAATTACACTTAAATTGTTCAAATCAAAAAATTTCAAAACTTATTTTAGAATTTTTGTAAGTTTTTTTGTTAACCTGTACCCTTCTTCAGAAGCTTCTGATTCAGTGAATGGGCATTTTATTTCACTGCAAATGGAATAAAAATAAACATGTACAACTTTTCAACCAACATTTGTAGAACAATATTGTAGAGGAGATGTTACCCTCAAAAATCCAAACCACACAACTTCCTGCAGCTCTTCACTGGAGTTATTGCTGCCTCATCCTTCATGAGTACATTCTCTTGGCATTTCAGCTACTGTGGCTCCATTTCTGTGCTATCTGGTCCTTTAAAAACACAGTCACTTTCAGTATTTTTTAATTTGCATGTTTACTTCCAAGCAACAAAGTGCTTGTATGGGGAGTGGAAAATTTCATGTTTCCCTTGGACAGCAGGAAATTGATTTCAAGCCGTTCTCAGTTATTGTATGCCACTTGAGAGACCTTAATGTTCCAGCAGCAGAGATGAAAGCCATTCAATTTCTGTTACATATTGCTCTGGTTTTGCTGCTTATACTAAGGTGTTACACGAATTTAATGCAACTAGCAACATCAATGGTTTTTAAGGATCAGCCTATTGGGAGAAAGGTCAAAACAAGTAAAGCTGCTTAGAAAACTCAATCTCAGAAGCAATGGACATCATATTTTCTGACACCCCTCCCTTTTGGCTCCAAACTCATTAGCTGTACTCGTTCACCTCATGTGACTTGTGACTGAAATTCTCAATTCTTTCAGAGGCCGCTTGTCAAAGATTGCTGTGCTCTGAAAGGTGCTGTTCAATCAGGCTCTGGAGTGAGGGTAGATGCCATCACAGAGTCTTGAGATCTTCTCACTCTCTTCCATGGTCCCCTCCTTGCTCTGCTGCTGTGTGCAAGATTGAGATGACTTGCTGAAGAACAGAAAGTAAGAGAGTGCAAGGCAGAGAGTGCTCTGGTTGTGTGTTAAATGGACCTCAGCAGTGCAACTAAAAAGGCAAACAAACTTCAAACAGAAAAGAGTCACCTGTTCTTGAGAGAAGGTACTCTAAAAATGACCACAAATACAAGTATTTAGGAAAGATTATTTCCTTTCTATGTCCCGTTTACTTAATGCATCTAGGGGCAAGTTGTGCATTGTGTCAGCTTCTCTGTTATGTCAGCAAACTCTCAGCTTTCTTCTTTGTATAACTTTCTTTCTTTTCACAGACTAGCTGCCAAGTTAGTGGTGTGTCTTTTGGTATCTCCTGTGTCCTGTCTCCTCAGTATCCTGTCATGGTGCTGAGCAATTACTGCTTAGGCTGTGAAGTTGATTAGTTTATGCCCTTGGCCCAAGGCTGGCAGTGCCAGCAGCAAGGGCTGACAGGGCTTTGCCCAGCTGGGGCCAAATCTCCACACTAAGTCTGTCTGACAACCCACAGGCATAAAGGTGAAAATTAAATATGTGTGTTTCAGTAACAGCTGTCTCAGGGTGTTTGCACAGCCAATTTTGTCACTTAGATATTTTCTCCTCTTTGTTTTGCCTCTTGTCTTGTTCCTTCTCCCAAGGCACAGCAGCACTGCTCCCTCTCCTATCGGCACCATACTCCTACATCAGCAGAGCACAGAAGCCAAGACAGCAACTACTAGAAAAGCATTTTATTCTTGCATACTTTTTTGGTCTGTCTATGCCAACCAGTACAAAAATCTAATTTGCAGAAGGCCAGCTGGCCAGTTTCTCCTAAAAGTTTCATTCTGACCCTTCCAAAAAGTACTAAGTGGTTCAGGTCACAGCTGAAGAGGACAAGCTGGATTTAAATCACATCAGGCCATGCTTAAGATATCCAGAAGCAATTGCTGCACAGTTTCAGAGTGTGCAGGCCTTTCACACCCAGAACATCACTGACGTCAATGGAAACTTTGGATGGTGATGGAGAGCAGTGATGCTGTTGACTCCGGCAGTCAAAGCCTTGAGAGTCGAATGTTTGGGTTTTCTCTGCCTCAGTTTGTATTTGCTGTCCCTCAGCACACGCTGAATGCAGCACAAATGCTTGGCTGCATTTACCTCAGCACAGCCCTGGGAAATAACAGCGGGCCTGTACCCTCACACCCCATGCCAAGGGAGGACAGGCTGCCTGTGGGACTTGTCCAAGCTCTCGCTGAAAATTTGTGATAAACCATCACTATGGACCTCAAATCCAGCCTCCTGGTGCCCTTTTCAAGTGCTTTCCATGGAAAGCTTTCCATGCTTTTAATCTTTGCAGTAAATGAAGTACTGAAGCATTGCATAAAGGGCCTCTCCATACTGCTGGGACCTGCAGGGAATTGCCTGATCCAGTTGGGTTACATTAAAAATAAGGTGGGTTTGTGGTTCAGGTTTCCTTCCAAAAACCAGTTTGATTAACTAACCTTTTAAAGGCCAACATTAGCAAACCCATTCATACTGGGCCATGCAGGACACAGTTTAGTTGTGACTTTAGTGCCAGTGCATCTCCCAAGCCACCCAAAACACAGCCCCTGCTCTTTAGTGCAACACCCATCTGCAGTGGGCAAGGAAACAAAGGCTCTGAGGCAGATCTGACAGCTGGGAAGCCTTCCCCAGAGCTGGGGTGTGCTCCCCAAGCTGGGCCCAGGAGGCTGAGGAGGCCGGGGATGCTGAGGAGCTGTGGTGATGCTGAGGAAGCTGGGGATGCTGAGGAGCTATGGTGCTGTGCTGTCCAGGAGAAGCTGCACCTGCAGGGGTGAGAGTTCTTCCCTTCAGGCACGCAGAGCCCCAGGGGTTTTTCTAGTTGCTTTTCTAGTTGCAGCTGCAGAGGATAAAAGTGAGGAGCAAGGGCCTTTAGGGGAATGGTCTCTCTGGAGACCCAGCAGCCCCAGGGCACTTCCATGTGACTGGTGCAGCGGGAGATCCTCAGGAAGGTCTGAATTCATCAGCACTAAGTTGGTGCCAGCAGTCAGCATCCTGGTTTGGAGGATGGCAGCAGCCATGAGGTGCATGGTACAAGCAGGAGCATTCCTGCTGGGCCTAGGCATTAAGGACATCTGCTCACCAGCCAGTCTCCTGGGATGAAAATACCTGCAAGTGCCTGCAACACCTGGCTGTGCCAGCATGCTCCTTGGACTGGGCACTCCCTGTCCTTGTTGCTCCTTGATGAAGCCAGGAGGAGGAAGAGGTGCACAGTTTAACTAGCAATCAATGGTCATCTTCAAATTTTATGGCCAGCCATAGTCACTGCACAAATTGGATTTAAAGAATCAATGTGGCATTTGCTTTGGGCAAGAAAGCTGTTTTAAGGGAATTACAGAGCCCTGATATGAATTCCCTATTTCATTCTTGGGCTTTTTTGAACTCTTGAGTAAATGCTGTCTGATGATGTGGCGCTGCTCATTTTCTCAGCTTGCTCTGCAGCTCCCTAAGGATTGTCATTGCTTCCATACAGATCATTAACTGCTCCTCACACCCTTCCCTGCCTGCCTGTGCCTGTGCCTGGCTCTCCGTGGTGCTGCTGGAGCTGGCAGCCCAGCCTGTTCTCCATTTGGGCCTGGTTCTGGGTCCTGACATACTCTTCATCACAGCCCACTGTGCAAATGGGTCAGTTCCCTCCAGCTCATCCTCCAGCCCTGGCTCAAACAGCAGCAGGAGCTGTCCCTCTGCTTGCACTGTGGGCATGCCAGTAACCCCCAGGAGCCTTTGAGGCTTTCATTCCCCTCCTGGCCTCTGCTCTGCTGGGCTCTAACAAAGATTTGAGGCCAGCCATGGGTGCTTCACCAGATCGAGTCAAGGGCTGCATTTCTCACGGGCTCAGAACATGAAGGTGCTTCACAAAGCAATCTTTGAGTGTAACTAAAAAGCTCATTTCTGTGTTCAAGTGTGATGCCTGCCTGGTCTGTGGGTGTTTGGAGCTTGCACATAGCAACAGTCTTACATTTTATTTGTATAATGCTGGTTGTCTAGACGAGCATAAAGTACTTCAGCTCTGGGTACCTCTGGGGTCTAAAGGCAGAAAATGTTGGATAATTCATGATAATTTCAGCTGCCTGACTGCTGAAGGAATCTTGTCACATTAAAAGCTTCTTCTTGCCAGGAATGCTTTCTGCATTTTCTGAAATGTGGTTTGGTCTTGTTCTTTTAAAGCTTTTTTATTTAAATGTTAGTTTAAACAGTCTTTCATTAAGGTTTCTGAGTCTGTTCTAAGACTTGTCTTGAAAATATGTATTCAGGTGGTTTGTAAGATTTGTATTATTTGCTTCTTTTGGAGCCATTCTGGTCTATTATGTAAATCCATAGCTAAGCATTTCCTGGGACCATTTATTGTGCAAATGTTTAGTATGGCACGTGTGCAGTGCTGAGCAAAACCAATTGCTTCTGTCTCTCTAGTTCAGAGAAGGTCAGTCTGTGGATTTTTTATTTCATTTAATTTTTTCTTTCATTTAAGAGAAGACAATTTTCTCATTCCATTGCCTATCAGAATGTATTTTCTGCAAATGAGCTGGAAACTCCCAGAACAGAAAAAAGTTTAAAGGCAGAACACCAGCCCCAAACCAAGTGTAGAAACAAGTAATCAAGTCAGTCTCAGGCACAGACATTTAAAAGGGGCAGCTGGATGCTTGATTGACTTCTGTGGTAATTCCTTGCATTTAATAATGTGCTTACAGAAAAATGTGCATGTGATGATGGGCATTAAAAAGCCATTAGAGTATTTCAGATAAGCCACCCTTTGTATCCATCTCCAGAATCCAGGGCTGTCACTGGCGCTGATGTTCCCTCCGGGGCTGCAGTGCTGCCATTCCCATTAGGAAGGGTATAAGGAGGCTGAAAGGCCAGGGTTTGCAGCCCTAGTTCAGTGTGCAGCCCCAGCACAGACAGACTGGGTAGGTACAGACAGACTGGATGAGTACAGACACCTCTGAGGAGCCATAGGTCCTTGGCCATGGGCTGCAGCATTCCTCAGTGGGCACTGCAGGCAGCACAGCAGGCAGGGCACAGCAGCACACCCAGGACAGCTCTCAGACCTGTGCCACAAGAGAAACTTGTGCCCTCCCAGCACCTGGAGGCAGTTTTCCTGAGGAAAAACACAGGTACCCAGGTTTTGTTGTAGGAGCCTCAGAGCAGCAATAAAAGGGCAATAAAAGCCATGGCAGGAGTCCTGGGCATCTCTGTGCAAAGTGCTGAGGCCAGCAGGTTTATTCACAGCATTCATGATCTGGGACACACCACAGGAGCCTCCGTGCAACTGTTCTGCTGGCATGTGAACCTGTGGTGACTCAGGAAAAAGGCGCTCAGGGACTGTCTTGATAAGAAACAGGAGCTGGCTCTAAAATAAACATGCAGGAAAAGCAAATCCCCATCTCTCTGGAGGTGCAATCAACAGGCAGCCCTCATCCTGCCACTTCAAAGCACACAGGGACTTTGCTTCTCTGTGCCCCAGCTTGCACATCTGTAAAATGGGCTTCATGAGCTCACCCTTTTCTTGCACTGGTTTGAAGTCCACCCATCTGAGAGGCTTATTTTGTCATGGCTACTCTTTGGGTCAGTGCTGGCTCAAAGGGGAAAGAAGCAAAGCTGGAGACATGATCCTTTTTTCTGCAAAACACATCTTTGCTTTCCTGGAGAGCATTCTTGAAGAATATATTGAGTTAGCTTGCATTTTATCTGTACAGCAGTCATACTTGCCTCCACGTGTGAGCTTAATGCATGAGAGATGCTGTGATCCTAACAGGATGAATTACAAAAAACCATCCTTGTGGGGTTTTTTCACTGGGAGAAATTAAACTTGAGTCTAGTTTCCTTCTCTCCTATTACTGTCAACACATCTTGTCTGTCTGCTTTTCTTTTGCTCCTACAACTGGTTGCAAGTCCTCCCAGAAGACATGGCATGACATTTTAGTCCACGTCTTTTTTTTTTTTTTTGTACATTGAACAGAAAATGTAAGACTGTTGCACATCTGCAGATTATTTATCCATGCAGGCCTAATTGGTGCCGGGATTAGCAAAACACGTTTTGCCTGCCAATCTCTAATCAAGAAGAAGGATTCACTGGCACAGTGGTGGCTTTGCTGTGCTCCAGGGAGGTGATGCTCACTGCTGAAAATCAGAAGCAATTTAGCCAAATTCAATTTGCAGGTACAGACCTTGCAAGGTCAAAGCAAGAAGCACAGTCTACAAAGAAATAATATTACCCTCTAAGAACAACAGCAGATCCAAATCTGTTTGGGAGGAAGAGGCTGCAGTGTGAGCACTGAGACAATGAAAAAATTCTAGCAAAAGTTAACAGTCTGGAAAGGAGAAATAACTGGCTTGTGCAAAGTACTCCCTGAGGATGTGTATTACTCCCAGAAATTTTCTACTTTAGTGCAGATTTTCCAAAGATGTAATGGCAGTTTCAGTGGCTTACAACCCTTTTTAGCATAGGTTTGTCCTGCAGGGAGTATCAAGAGAACAAACCCCTGGCCTGGGGCAGCACACTCTGTGTACTTTTTCTCATTCTTGTCTACCTTTTCTCTTCATAGGTGGGATTTTCTTTTTCAGAATAGGGGGGAAAGCATTCATTCCAATGTTGGCAAGATTTTATAAATCCATTTGCACGAGGTTCAGAGAAGTGGGGAAGCATCACGACTGCCTAGCAATGGTTAAAAGACAAAAGAGGCAGTGGAAGGTGAATAGTGTTAAATATATAATTGTTAACTCAGTGGGGGAAAAGTGGAGCTTTACTGTCATATTTCATTTGCAAGTTTTATTTGAATGCAGCACCTGCTTTCCATATAATTAACTCTTACTTAGCACAGAATTTTGGCACTGATGACTTCTGATTTACTTCACTGGGGATGCTTGATTCCAGTGATGGAGTTATTCTGCAAGTATTGTGCTGGAGACTTGCCTAATGGAGTAGAGCTAATTTGCCATTTGCTGGGTTAATGAAGACACACGCTAAAAAGAGTGTGAAGAACACGACCTAGTACATGAAAGCTAAAGAAACCAGCAAACAATTTAGAGTTAAGACACTAACAAAAGATTGCTGTGCCTCAGGCTTTTCTGTAGCATCTTTTATGCTACAGAATTCCAATATCCTGGATACAGAATATCCAATATCCAGAATATCCAATTCCTGTAGTACCGTAGCAGCCTTGAGGTTGTCTGAACATGGATGTGGCACTTGTAGGTGGAAGCAAACTTTTCTGTATTGCTGCTGTGGCAATTAAACCAGCACAATTCCCTTCCAGTCTCCTTCTCTGACATTCCATTCCAGTCTAACACAGACCATAACAAAGGCTGTTGCCTTTGTTAATGCCTTCCATTTATATTTTAAACCAATTGCTGTGAATACAATGGAGTGCCAGTTCATGATGGCAGAATTGAGGAAAATAGTGCAGGAAGATGGTTTATCTCCAAAAAATGCAGCATTAGACCCTGCAATGTCACAGCTCCCTGCTGTGTGCTGCCACCTTACCTGCACACATCTCCACACTTGCAGGAATTTACCCCTCACATAGAGGATTACAGAGAATACAGGGGAGATGATCTCAGCAGAGGGGCTCTGCAGGGCAGCTTCTCTGCCAAAGAGAAGCCATGCTCAGCATGAACTGGGGATCCACAGGGTCAGGGCACACCTGAGCTTTGCATCTGCTTTCCCCTGTAGCCCTTCTGGCTGTTGTCCACACCCAAAGTCCCCCTGCTTCATGAGCAGAGCAGGGTGTTCCCAGCAAGCAAAACTGTATCATTGAGAGAGTACCAAAGCAGCCTCTGGTTTGAGGAGGAAGGTGAGAGCAGCAGGTGCAGGATTTCTGGTGATGTGACCAGGAATAGGTTTGGTCAGTCTAAGATGACAATTTCTCTTTTAACCCAATGTGGGGGTTAACATGGTGGGTGTGCCTGTGTCTGTGCTGGTCCAGAGATTATTGGACAGCAGGAACAGCTGTGTTCAAATGCTCTGTCCAAATATTTAAGCTGAAGGTTGCTTTTTCTGGAGTCATCCCTGACTGTTTTGAGCTTACAGTGTAGGTTCTACCACAGTCCTGCCTCACTTCCCATAACTATTTATCTACCATTACTCACTGAAAACTCTCTTCATCAAACTCTTCATGGTATGGCTTCACAAGCTGTGCTACAGCACCAAGGAAAAATCAGTAAGCAGTGGCAAACCTGGGGAGACAATTACTTGTGAGAGATTTATTGTATGGCACATGGTCATTCTGGTGCACAAAACATGCCACATTCTCCCAGATGCTCCTCTTGCTTTGCTGAAGGTGCCAGGTCCAAGGCAGCATCTAACCCATCTGCTGGAGTGCCCCTATTTGGAACAACAGGGTGCATGGCTGGCAGCACCCTCCACGTCCCTAGGAGTCCTCTGTGCTGGGTAAGGAAATCTGCCATGAGGAGGTCTCCTCTGAAAGCTGGAGCCAGCCTTTGAAATGTAATTCATGCTTGGTGAAGCCAGCCAGAACAGCTAAAAGGAGCTGTACATTGGTATTGTATAGGGCAAAGAGAGATTCCCAAAGTGGGCACTGCAGCTCAGGGTCATGATCCGTGTCAGGGCAAGGCTGTCCTTTGGGGCACTGTGCTGGATGCTTTAGGGATCCAGGCTGTGATTCCATAGGAATCCAGTGGTATTTACTAGACAAGAATCAGGCCCACAAAACAGTAAAAGCACATCTTTCTGCTATATATGAAATAGTGATAGCCAATTCTATATGTGGGGAACAGATTTTTGGCAGGAGGAACTTTTTTCCCCCAGGATGAATCCCAACATAAATTCCATTTTTGTCCTTTCATTTGAGTACAGCCTTCCTGTTCCTCTCATACTACTCTTGTTTCATGTCATTTAATTGTGCCTCTGCCTGTGGTTTTTTGTTTTGAGAGCATGAGGCTGGCTGCCTATGACACCTGGCTGTGAAACCCTCCATGGTGTCTTAGGAAGCAGGTTAAATGAAGTTTGGGACTGGCTTTTTCAGTGTGCCTCTGCTTCCCTTTGCACTCCCTGTGTCCCCTGTGGCAGGTGGCTGGGACAGCCAGCGCTGTGCAGGACTGGAGGCCAGACCTGCAGTGGGTGTAGTGTTTGTGGAAGGGGAGAATGGATCCTGCTGAGCACAGGCAGCATCTGTCAGGGTCATGAGCATCCCTGAGCAGCCCAGCACAGCTCCAGCAGGTGGGAGGTCAGGCTGGGGTTTGCAGTGCAGATGGGCAGCTCTTCTGCTGATTCAGAGAGGCAGTTAACAGGTTTGGCAGGGAATAGGCTGCTGCCAGCAGGCAGTCTTGCAGAGGACAAGGGACACTGAGGGACACAATGCAGAACCAGCAGCTCCAATGAAAGAGTCCATGTACAGCAGCCAAAGTACAGGGGCATCACACCCAGAGATGGGCAAGTTCTGCATAGCTATGATTTGATACAAAGGCCTGGCAGGCAACAAAACCCAATAAACACAAAAAATGTGTTTCCTCTGCCTTGCAGTCTTGCTGTAGCAGATGTAGAGTTGTGGATGCAGAGATCTGAAGAGGCTCAAAGAATGGATGGGGTTTTTTAGGTATTCATCTGGTACAGACCTGTCTTCTGGGAAAGTGGATCAAAATAATGCTTTCATCAGTGTCCAAATAATGATCTTTACATGCCCAGTCTCAGGAAACAAACAGCTTGAAATTCATGACAGCAGTGAAAAACTATTTGTCCATCATTGTCAGCAGGAAATTTAATTCTGGCCAGGTTTTGTCAGAGCACCCCAATAAAGAACTTCAGGGCCCGGGGGAGGTTGCAAGTTTGAAAGGAGCAATGGCAGTGCAGGCCAGGGCACTGTGCTGGCTGCCCCACAAACACCTCGCAGGCTGCTGGCACAGCCCCAGCCCCCAGGCTGATTCATCCCTTCTGTGTGTTCCTGAATTTCCATGCAGCATGGGTTCCCCCCAGCCCTGCAGCCCCATGCCAGCCCTGCCAGCAGGGCCCAGCTGCACCCCATCACCTCCTGTGTCCTGTGCTACATTTGGGACACAGACAGACTGCTGGTGCTTCTGCTCTTTGGGCCCAGGCTGAACCTGCCCAGGCTGCCTCCTGCTCAGGGATTCACAGCATCCCCAGCCTGGAGTGCACACATGAGCCCCTGACTCCCCACTGCTGCTCCAGCTGCTCCAGCGTGTCCCCAGCTGCTGCCATGCCATGTTCTCACCTCCCACAGAATCACACAGAATAATGAGGATGGAAGAGACCTCTAAGACTGAGTCCAACCTATGCCCTAACACCTCAACTAGACTATAGCATCAAGTGCCATGTCCAGTCTTTTTTTAAACACCCAGAGATGGTGATTCTACCACCTCCCTGGGAAGAGCATTCCAGTACTTTATTACTCTTAGAGTGAAAAATTTCTTCCTAATATCCAACCTGTACCTTCCCTGACGTAGCTTGAGACTGTGTCCTCAGGCAGCTGCCTGCCACCCCCTCCTGCTCCTGCCCTGATGCTGCTGGAGATTTGAGCCAGGTCCCTCCCCCTGGATGGAAAAACCCCAGACCAGGCTCCTGCAAGGCTTCTTCCAAGCCCCACACAGCAGATCAGCTTCCCATGGCTTCAGCAGGAGCAGGGAGCTAGGGGCTTTGGGCCTTCAGCATCCAGGTGCCCACAGGGGTGAAGGGGGGAGGATGGCCCCACACTGCTTCAAGATGTTCACACAAGAGAAAGGACTGACGGGAGGAGTGAGATTTCACCTCCTGTCATCACCTCTCCTTTGCTCTTTCTTTGCAGCCCCCTCCCTTGTTTGCAGCCCCTGCCTGTTTGTACCCTGTGCAGGTGCTGGCTGTTGCAGCAGAAGCTGAAACTTGTTTTTTTCCCTCTCTTTAAGGTGTGTGCCTCTCTTTCCCCAAAGGAAAAGAAGAGGAGCAAAAAAAGCCATATATTTGCTGCAGACTGTGACTGGCTTATGTAATAACACTGCCTTTCTCTCCTTGTTTTAGGGAGTGCTGCCGATTTTTTGGAGACAATGGCTTGACTTTGAAGGTGTTTTTTACCAAGGCAGCACCCTTTGGTGTTCTTTGGACACTCACAAACTACCTTTACTTACATGCAATAAAGAAAATAAACACTACGGATGTCTCCGTGTTGTTCTGCTGCAACAAAGCTTTTGTGTTCTTGCTTTCATGGATCGTTCTGAGGGACAGGTTCATGGGAGTGAGGGTAAGTGACTCCTTATCTCTGTCTCCCCTCTTCCCCCTCACCCCTGTGTCTTTCCTTTACCCCTTGCCTCCTGCCAGCTGGTTCAAGCAGCACCCATGCAGACAGCTGTGTGGGCACAGAAGTCCCTGTGGAGCAGGGCTGCATCATTCCCTGCATCCTTCCCTGCAGCCTTCTCAGGTGCCTGTGAGCTCCTGGAGCCCCTGGCTCCCCCAGCCCAGTGCCTTTGGGCACATTCCTTCAGGAAAGAGGTGACTTGCTCCGGTGTGTGTCACAAAGGATATGTGCTGTGGATGTGTGTCAGCCCCTGCCAGTGCCCTCCAAGTGACCATTCCCAGGCTGCCACCAGACCTGGGTGTTTCTAACTGTGCGTTCTCGCAAGCCCTGCCTGCACACAATGCCCTTCTGGTCCCATCCTGGGAATTTACCAGGGCCCTCACCTTCCCACGTGTGACAGCAGGCTTGCAGGGTGGGACAGTTGTCTTCTGCATCCCCTGTGTCAGGTGCAGCAGCTGCAGGCAGCAGAGGAGAGCTGGGCTGCCCTCGCCTTGCCATGGCCCAGACGTGTCTGCACGTGTCACTGATGGAAGGTTGGTGTCCACAGTGAGTTGCATCTGTCCAGCAGCACAAGGCTGCTCTTCTGGTGGTGGTGGCACCCCAAATGTTTGCTTGCACCTTTAGTTCTGCACCCCATGTGAATGCCTCTGCAGCAGCAGCAGCAGAGCCATGTGCAGAAGGTTCATCAGAAACCCCCCAGGTCCCTGCTGACCCTTTTGCCATTCCAGCAGCCCTCAGCACATCACATTCTTGGGCAGCAAAGTGGGTGGATGGGTAACCCATCACCCCAGGGCCAAGGAGCTCCTGCCAGGGCCAGGAGCAACTGCAAGGAAAAGGCACCAGTGAGTCCCTCTTTCCTTGCTTCACCAATTGATCTTAATTAATAATCAAGATCAACAGCAATAACTGTAATTATTCCTGTCTCCTGCCCACTACTTGAGGAGCTCCCTGCTCACCCACCTTGGCTGGTGGTGCTAAGAAGAGGTTGTTGCCTGGAATAGCTGAGAGTTAACTTCTCAGGAAGTATTCCTCTCTGGCAGGAGAATTTGGCAGGAGACCTTGGCCAGCCTTTCAGTGGTGGCAGCCAAGAGGCTGCTCAGGGGATGATTGCAAAATGTACCTGCCAAAAGCTCAGCGTGGCCAGCTGGTGTCTGCCCACCCCTCTGCCCAAGTAGCCCTACCCTCAAAACAAATTAACTGTGATTTTTGAGTGCAGAAGTAAGACTATCCTGAAATGATCCTGGAGCTAGGGTAGTCTTATTGTTATCAAAGCTGGATGTGCTGATCATACTGATAAGTGAAAATAAAAAAAGGTATTTTTGTGTCTTCATCTCTCTTGTGGCACTCTCAGCTGTAGCACTGGTGGGACACCAGGAGAGGTGGTGTGTGGAGGAGTGACCACTGCAGTCTGCCCCTGCAGCCTGTTCCTCAGTCTGGATGTGCCACCTCCCACCATGGATGTGGCTGTGGTGTGGAGGGAAAGAAGCCAACCCGTGTGTGCAGGGACACCCACATGGGCACATACATGCTGGAGCACAGGTGCTTCTTGGGCTCTCCTGAGTTGATGGAAAAGCCAGGATGGTCAGGGACTTTGCAGTCCCTTGGGAAGGTTGTCTTGTGCCATGGCAGGGAACATGCACTGGGGGATGAATCCTGTTCTGTTTGCCTCCCTTCTCAAAGGGGCAGAAGGAGGGGAAGGAGCAGAGAAGCAGACCCAAGTGCTGGTCCTGGCCATGTCCAGCTGTCTTTTGTTCCCTATCTGCACTACTTTGGGAAAGCAGCAGTGAAGCAGAGCAGCAGAACAGGGGCCAGAGCAGTGGTGGCTGTGTGATACCCCTGCCATGTGTTCCAGCCCCTCCCCGTGGAACCTGGCACTGGTGAGAGTGTGGCAGGAGGGCTTCCTGAGAGGGAACCCAGCTGTCTCCTGAATGCAAGAAGGAACAAGCTGTCTCCTTCCCAGGTGGCAGGCCAGCAAGGGACCTGGGTGCAGGGAGAAGGGGTTTGCAGACAGACGGGGCTATTTGCTCTGAAGCATTTGTGGCACCCTGACCTGTGGCAATGTGAGAGTGAGGAGGCACTTGTCCTTGGACATTGGAAGGGCACATGGCAGCACAGCAGATCTGCCACCCAGCTTTGTGTGGCACGGTGGGAGTGCCAGGGCACTCCTCTCTACATGGAATCTTTGGAGAGAATAATTTTCTTCCCTTCTGTACAGCCCATGTGAAAAGCAACAGGCAGAGTGTCAGTGCTGGGGGACAGCCTCAGGATGACCCCAGTACACTGCCCTCTTCCTGGGACTGGCAACCAGCAGGAAAGACAGCTGCTAGGGCTTCCCTGGGAGTGACCTGGGGCTGCACCACACAGCCCCACATGGTGACTCGGGGCCACACTGTGTCAGTCAGAGCTGCTGACCCTCCTAAAGCACCCTTTGAGAGGGTATCAGACAAGGCTGCAAGGGGGACAGTGCCCTCCCACACTCCAGCTCCATCCCACACCAGTGCAGCAGGATGGACATGCCACAGCCAAGCTCTGACTGCACGTTTGGGTGTCCCTGTTCATGCCCACTGACAGAGGCAGGGTGAGAAAGGCAGCTGCTCAGTGGGGTTAAAGCAAGTACAGTTATCCTACTTGGCCTTCAGAAGGGCAACTGCTTGCTCTCTAAGCACATAAATCACAATTTAGCTGGAATTTAAAGTAAGAACAATTACAAGTTCCCATCCTTGCCATTCAGGTACTTTTAAGTGTCTTCATCTCCCCTAATGAAGTTGAGCTTTTCCCCCTTGCCCTTCATTGTGCCCAGAGAACAACTGGCTGGGCTGGGAGCTGTCAAAGGCACAGAAATGATGAAGCTGTGAGTGCCTGCAGCACTGCCTCTGCAAACCCTGCAGTGCTGAGACATCTGTGGCACTGTGCTGTGAGCAGCCTGTCACCACCACTAACAATGTGCTGGATAGAAAGGCTGACAGGCTTTCAGAGAAGGTGTCTGTGGCACCCCTGGCAGGTCAACAGGACACTGCAAAGGGAGGCCAAGACTCATCTGACACTTGTGACACACTTCATGGAAGAGGCAAGGACCTCTGCCCCAGCAGAACTGTTTGCAGACTGCATTTATTTGCTTTGATCTTTGACTTTGTTTCCCTCCATGGTACAATGAATAAAACAGCTCAGGATCCAAGAGAGCCATCACCTGTAAGTGCCTCCTGTGTACATAACATACAGACAAGCACATCTGCCTGTGGCACTTGGAAATACATCTCCTAGCAAATCTCAAACACAGGCTCTTGGAAGGTGCTCTGAAGCTGATCAGCTCCTCATGTTAAAAGCAAAGCTGGAGACTTTTCATTCTGCAGTTCATGCATGCACCCCCAGGTTTCCAGTGCAGAGGCATCACAGCTGCCTTAGGGGGATGAGCCAGGCTTCCTCCTCCCTCACACCTGGAGCTGCCAGCTGGGTGCCACAGCTGGAATGTGGTTGTGGTTCTCCTCAGCCCTCCAGTGAAGGCTGGACAAGCCCCACACAGCTCACAGGAGGACAGCCACACCTGCAGCAGATGCTACAGGAAATGCTGCATCTTCCACTCTTTGTCAACTCATGTGTAGCACAGGTGATGTTGAAGGAAGGCACAGAGTTGCCATCTTTCAGCTAAGCCTGAGCCATGCACCTTGTGGCTCTCCCAAGAGCCACAGCAAAGGGAGTCAGAGCAAAGGTGCCTCTGCCCCAGAAGCCTGCCTGCACCAGCTGCCTGTAGTAGAAAAATCTGTCTAAATAGGAAAAGCCTGTCATGATATTTCCTCGTGAGACTTTCCAGCCTCCAACAATTTGAGGCCCAAGGACTTCCTGAGATGGAAGCAGTGTTTCTATAGCTCATAGTCGTTGATGGAATTTTTTTCTTCCATGAGTTTATCCTTGTAAACTTTTCACATCCACAGGGTGCAATGGCAAAGCTTTCCTTCACCTAATTATGTGTTGGGTGAAGGCAAATCTCTTTTTCCTTGTTCTGCACTTGCCTCATGCTAGTCTCATGCAATGAACTTTTTTCTTGTGCTTCTGAAGCCACACAGAATGTCTGAATTTTTAATTGACAAGCACCAGCACACTGGTGAGAGAACTGCCCCGCACTGCTGCAGAGCCATGCAGGAAGGGGTTCTCTCTTTGCCTTAAAAAGAAGCCTGTCCTGGACCATAGGGCTCAGTTACACCATCACAAAACTTCACTTTACGAATTATGCACCACAGCTGTGCATGGAGAGACCAGATGCCAACAGGGCTGCAAGCCAAGATGCTGTATCTGAACCTCTCCAAATCTGCAGTGTGGATATCCAACCTTTGCACTTTGTACTGGGCTCCACCCTGATCAAGCCATAAATCAGTATTCTGTCTTTTGCCATCCTGCCATTATACAGCAACCCCTGTGGAGGAATTGATACGGTTTTGTTTGCAAAAATGGGCCATTTTTGTTAGGGCAAATTGAAGGTGTTGATGTCAGTGTGAGGGAAGGATCTGATTATCTGGTGTATGGGTGTCCCCTGGCACCAGCCCCAGCTCAGCCCAGGGAAGAGGCTGCTGGTGCTGCGGGGGTTGGGACCTGCAGCTGGCAAAGAGGTACCTCACCACACCCTGCTGATCAGGCAGCAGCAGAGCTTCGCACACAGACCTTCCCCTGCAGCCCTGGTATATCTCTGATGGGAAGCAGGAAAGATGAGAGGAGGCTCATGGTTGTGTAGGCAGCTGCAGCCTGTGGATGGGGCTTAAAATCCCAGTCTGGTCCTGCCAGAGGGGGCAGCTGGCTGGCACTTACCCATTTGTGGATCAAAATAAACTAATACCTGAGTCATCTTGGAGGCATCACCTTGAGTGTGCAGCCAAAAGGCACGTGCTGTAAGCAGGGCATCCCCCACAGCCCTGCAGGGCCAGGAAGCCTGGGCATACAGAAAGCCCTATTCACCCCAGAATTAACACCCTGAGAGGCTGAAGGACAATCCCAGAGAAGCCAGGGCTTTCTTGCACACCCTGGTAAATCGGGGCAGCGCATCCCCTGCCTTTGTGAATGTTCCTTCTGTTTGGGAGACACCCCTCAGGCGTTGCAGTGTGCATAGCTGGCTGGAAAAAACCTCCTCCTACTCCTGAAATGACTCGTCTAGACTGGAAAGCAGTTGTATGAATTTTATTCCCCTGTTTATTTCTATAACTTTTTTGCTCCAAAACTTCAACAGGACTCGAAGCCTTTTCTGCAAGCTGCAGGGAATTATTACTTGTGTATTATTGTCATGCACAGGCTGCAGGCACCCACTGATGGGGAAGCTCAGTCGGAGGCACTGAGCCCTGAAGTCTGGCCTGTCACACATGCCTGGAGCAGCCACTCCTTTGCAGCTCTTCCTGTAGCTTCCCTGCAGCCAGGCAATCCACAAGAGCAGGCAGCATCTGGTATTGGCCCAGGCTTGCTACTATTTTCTACATAAGAAGATGATGCAGATTTACTGTGCATGTAAATCTGCATTGCCTGTTTCTCCATCGTGGGGGTTGTCTAGTAACACTTTCTTGCTTTCTTTCTTTGTCTCCAACCAGATTGTGGCTGCTATATTTGCTATTGCAGGGATAGTTATGATGACGTACGCCGATGGGTTTCACAGCCACTCCGTTATTGGGATAGCCCTGGTGGTGGGCTCTGCCTCAATGTCTGCTCTCTACAAGGTAAGCACACCTGGATCTCTCCCCCCAGAGAGATGCCTGCCACCCTCATCACTCACTTTGGCTTTCAAACCTCTGTGCAGTTCAGTGCCATGTGCCCTTCTTTAAGAGCTCTGCCGTAAACACACTGCTCTGCAGCACTGCATTCAGGTGTTCCCTTGCTTTGATGTCTGCTCTCTCTTAGGATAAAAACTCCTATTTCCTTGGAATGGTCTTCTCCAGTGCTCCTCCAGCAGGGGGAGAATTTACAGACATCCCACCTTCATAAAAAATGAAGCTGCTTTTCCATAGATCCTGGATTCAAGCACTCATTCTGGAAGCACCCTGCAGAGATTTAGTTTCTCTGAGTCATTTGGTTACCTCCCCTTGCCAGTCCTCCTTCAGGAACAAATGTAGCCTGTGTTGGGCTGAAAGCATTGCTTATCATGGAAGCAATTGCATCCTTAACATGCAGAGCACGTGCCTGTGAATCAAGACCTCATCCTGAGCAGCTGGGTAAGCTGCACTATGTGTAAGATGCAGCCTTCTCTGCTGAGCAGAGCCATTTCACTCAGCCTGGGACACTTCTGGGCACTTGCCTGTGTGCTGCTCGTAGTGCTCAGAGCCACAGCCCACAGTGCGGAATAAGCATTTGTAAGTGTGGTTTGCCCACCCTGGCTTGGATGTGTAGATCAGGAGGAGGTGTAGACATCTGGTCTCATGAGTTGCACTGTACCAGTCATCCAACAGGAACTGGCCAGGAGAGCCCTGCAGCCCTAACACCAGCAGTCCAGGGAAACTGGCCAAACTGAGAAGCATCTGCCTGTGCCCCTCAGCACCGTGCTGTGATACTTTTTGCTGACTGTGTCAGATCAGACCATGTCTTACATTAGGAAAGTCAGGAAGTTTCATACAGCTCATTCCTCTAATAGAGCATTTCCTTGCAGGACCAGAGACATGGCCCACCAGACCAGAGGAAATAAAGGCTAGAGCCTTTGTGTTCCCTTTCCCATGACCCTGCCACTCTTTCTGGGAGTGGGAGTCTCAGGGCTGCTCCACCAGAGCCCGTGCACAGGAGGGTGGTGGTGGCAGCGCCAGCAGGGTGTCACCCTGCAGTGTGCTCTGCATGCCAGGACAGATGAAGCTCTGCAACTTGTTGTGCAGCACATGCTGCTGCCACTGCTGCTGCCACTGCTGCTGCCACTGCTGCTGCTGCCACCCTGCTCTTGCTTTCCAGAGTCTGGCTCAGTTCCCATGAGCTGTGTGTGCCGAAGGGACAGGCAGATCTGCAGGCAGACAGGTCTCACACGTGCAGCAGAGCCCATCTGGGGTAGGAGGATAGGTCGAGGTGACCCTGCTGGGCGTAACACAACAGCTGTCCTCAGGTGGCAATGAGGAGTAAGTGGCTTTTGGGACATTTTGCTCCATATTGCAGAGCAGCATCACAGCTGCACTGGCCAGTGATGGGATGGGGGAATGGCAGAGCCCTGCTGGCACTGCAGCCCTGCAGCCCTGCCTGCTCTATGTAGGCAAAGGAGAGAACTGACACTGGTGGGGGGACTGCCAGTGCTGCACAAACCACTCAGTCACAGTCCATTGGCTGTCCTGGTCTGCAGCCAGCAGCAGAGGAAAACTGTTCCCAAACCATGGTATCCAACAGAATCTCTGCAGCTCTCTGGTGAAAACCAGTGCAGACTCCAGACAGGACCTGTTCACAGGCAGTTCCCCAGCCACACATGGGCTACTCACAGCCCTCATTTCTTCTGGTTTGTTTTTTTTCTTTTCCCACTAACAAACCAAAGCTTTTAAATCCCTCCCTGCAGTCCCATTGCCCAGGTTGCATCTGCACTCTGGGCCATGGGGCTGCTGCTCTATCTGCCTCCTGGAGATGAGTTCCCAGGGAGAAGGTGGAAGGACAGCCAGTCAGCATGGACTGTGCTTGTCCAAAGCCTGGGCCAGTGATGTCTCATGCAGGGAGATTCTTCATCTAGTCTGCTTCATCTCCTCCCCCTGCCCTGCTCCACAGTCTTCTTAATGTCAAGTTTTCTGGAGGTGAAATATTGAAGGGTCTAAGCTAGGGCTGAAGGGTCTAAGTTAGGGTTAGTGACCTTTCCTTTCAGGACAGGCACAGACAAAGGTGCTGAATGCCCTTTCTGCATGGACTCAGTTGGCAGCTGCCCCTGCCTGTGTTCCAGGGGTGCCAGAAGGGGGAAGGCTGGGCCACACAAGCTGCTCACCACAGTTCCACGAGCAGCCATCCCGGGTTTCTGACAAGCATCCCTGCACAGGTGCCAGAACAGAACACCAGCCCTCCAGGGATGGTGGTGCAAGAAAATTAAACCCATGTCTTTTCCTCTTTTAGGTTTTATTCAAACTTCTTTTGGGCAGTGCTAAATTTGGAGAAGCTGCCTTATTCCTGTCTGTGTTAGCTGTCTTCAATGTCCTCTTCGTTACCTGTATTCCTGTCATCCTTTATTTTACCAAAGTGGAGTACTGGAGCTCTTTTGACATCATTCCTTGGGGGAACCTCTGCGGATTTTCAATTCTCTTATTGAGTGAGTAGATGGGGGAGCTCTCACCCTGCTGGGGGTGGAGGAGTGTGCCAGAAACTGGCCACTGGTGGAAACTGCAAGCATCTCCTGTACTGGAGCTGTTTTCCCTTCTCAACTTAATTATTAACTTGAGATATTATGCGAGGGTCTATTCCTAAGGCCAAAGAAGACCTCGCTTCTGCTATTCTTACCACACCAAAACACAGTGGCTCTCTTTAGAAGGGACTGTGGAACTAAACTGTGAAGCTTGTCCCAACATGAACTCTGTGTGACAGAGACAGGTAACACTTGCCTGGGCTGTGATGGAAGCAGCCTGCTGGGAGGGGTATTATCTGGGGCTCATCAGCATCCCCACAGCAAGGAGCTTAGGCCAGGCTTGACAAGGCCAGACTCCAATGCCTCTGCTGCCTGCAGTAGTAGCTAATTGCTACTCCTAAAGAGGAGGAAACTTGTGAAATTATAGTGTTGCACAGTGACGGAAATTTTGATAAGTGGCAATCCTCTCTTCTGCTGCCACTGCTGTGTCACCAAAGGAGCCCAGAGGGGAGGGATGCCAATCTAAGTTTTAAAGGTAACCAGAAACATGATGTTATCCATTGTTAAATTAGGTGTGTTGACTTGCTGCCACAGTTGGTGCCTACACTGGATGATGGAATCCCCTCTCCTAAAATATTAATTCCCACTGGAAATAGCTCTTCTCTACCTCTGTCTTGAGTCCCAGCTCCTTTTACCCTGAACAATCACAACTTCAGAAGTACCTCCAGGTTACTTATCAGTGGACTCAGAGGAAGCTGTCTGTAAGAAAGTGGTGCAGAATTTGGCAAGCAATCCCTGGCATGTGCAATACATGGGTACTACTGGAAGACAGCTCCCAACAAGCTCAGTATTGGCAAGGCTCTCCTGAGTCTGCTAAAGCTGATCAGCTTAAAACAAGGGTGAATTTGATCCAAAGCAATTATTAATTTGTCATGAAACACCCCACAAACTGTGTATGGTATTACAATGGAGTGATATTATAATCATTCCATAGTAATGATAGTATAATTTCATTGTATGAAATTATATTTAGCAAGTTCCTGCCTGGAAGAGGGTTAGATTTACAGCATCTTCCACCTGCAACTGGAGGCAGCTTTTGTACAAAAAAGCACCCAGACAGAAGCTCCTGTTCAGCTGGAATCTCCCAGATGAGGAGTGTTAAGTCTTTCAGCAGGGCCAAGGGGATCACTAGATCAGTATGAAGAGTGGGAATTACTGCACATGATGCTGAGAGACAGGCTGTACCCAAAACCCATCCTGATCCTGCCACTGGGCTCCAGAGGGATACAGAGCTCCCCAGAAACAGCAATGTCGCAGGCAGGTGGCCATGCAGCAGACAGAGCTTTGTCCTCTTCAGGAAAAACAACAGATGCTGATGTACCCTTTATTTGAACAACAAATAGAGTAATAAAGCATAAGTGTTTCAAGTGACACTCCTTCTGCCTAATTTCACTGTACTAAAAGACATTTTTCTTTCCTTCACCAGCATTCAATATTCTACTAAATTTTGGAATTGCTATTACCTACCCCACCTTGATTTCTCTTGGAATTGTATTGAGTGTCCCAGTGAATGCAGGTACGATTTTCTGTCTTTTGCATCTTAATTAATACATTAAATCTGTGGCCTTTCAAATACACAGCAGGGATGAAAGAAAATAGATTTATTAAACATGTTTTGCACCTTCTCTCAAAGACTTACAGAGATGACACTGATCAAAAATTTATTCTTTATGCGTTAAATATGTGTTGTTATATTACATGAATATTCATAATCCCTAAAATTGGTTTTTAAATTACTGTCCGAACAAGCCTGCATACTGAAAAACAAAGTAGATTTGAAGACATTCATCTCTGGGCTGGAATAAAAACCCCTGGATAAAGCAGAAATCAGTTCTTAATGATGTCTTCGAGACAGGCTTAACACTAAATTCAAACAAATATAATTGCTTACATTTTAGAGCAGATATGTAATAGTAACTCTGCTTGCCTTAGTAAATAACACTGTGGGTGTTTATCAAGAACACTGGACAATTCAATTTTGGACATGGCATGGTATATTTTTCTGACAGTTTTTCTGAAATTTAGTGAAAGCCAAGAGACTGCAGAGTCTGAGAGGGCTGGGCAGGGGAGTGCAGGCACAATCCCAACCTAAAGCAGCTCCTAAAACCCAGCACGCTCAGCTGGCGCCAGGGTGCAGGTGGCAGCTCCCAGCTTCACACTGACTAAGTGCACACAGAGCTGGGCACTGCTCTGGCCCATTTGGCTACCAAAGGTGTGATCCCTCCAGAGTGTGTGGATGGCTCAGCTTGGGCAGGGTCTCTTCACAGGGCACTCAGGGTGACAAGAAAAATTTGCAAACAGGAGCTGCTGTACAGGGAAGGGGAATGCCCCTTTCTCTGTGTCCCTGCACCTCAGCAGGAGTTCCTGCAATGTGGGTGGACGTACCCTGCTGTGTGCTGAACCAGCAGGAAAGAGTGCCCTTGCCATCACTGCCTCCATGGCCGTGTTCTCCTGCCACAGCCAGCCCTCAGAGCTGGGGAGGCGAGGGGGAGGGCAGGGGATGCTGTCCTAAAGCCTTTTCCCATGTAATGAAACCCGTTCAATGTCCCACACAGTTGTTGATCACTACACCAGTGAAATTGTCTTCAATAGTGTCCGAGTCATCGCCATCATCATTATTGGCCTGGGCTTCCTCCTGCTGCTCTTGCCAGAGGAATGGGATGTCTGGGTAATAAAGCTCCTCACACGTCTCAAAGTCCGGAAGAAGGAAGAAATTCCCGAAGGGAATGGAGACATTGCTTCAGGACTGCCTAATAAAAGCCGGAGAACTCGCCCTTCCATGTCATCCTTTGCTCATTAAATGCTCTTTTTACCAAAACTTTGTGGTTAACGTTATATATGATGATGCAAAGGTCTTTTCTTGGGAAGAAGCACACCTGTCCAACACGGTGTACATACCTGTACAGTTTTGATATGATCACCATCTAAAGCATCAAGCCTTGGCATGTCCAGTTTGCTTGTACTTTTTTCACATCTGACCTTTCACTTAAGTAGTACACTGAAAAAAACTGCAAACCAAGAACCTCTCTTCTCTTTTTAAATGAATGTAATATATAGTCAAAATATATTTGCATAGGCTATTTTAAAGAATGACTTTCATGAAAAGCAGGGCAGACATTTTGAACATTAGGTACTGAATGATGCATTGCACACTGTGATTTAAAAGAAACAAATGCTATGCTACATCACATGTTTATTTTTGACCAGAGCTGTACTTTGAAAGTTTTCAAGGAGCAAAAAAAAAGGGAAACTTTTTGGGGGACGGGAAGAGGGGGGGAAGAGCGGAAGGAAGATTTAGAAATCACTCTATGTAGGTGAGCGCATGTTGCGCTGCAAACAGGGAAAAACAGGGAAAATTCAAGCGCAAAAAATGCTTGCACTAAAGCATAGAGAGAAAGCAGTCTAGAGCCCAAATCTCCTTATTCTGCAAATGACTGTAGTCCACGTTTAAAATCATGCAAGAGAAATCCAGTGCCTTCTACAGAACTCTTGTCTTTATCCACGCAGAACCAGGTCCTGCTGCGAGGCACTTGCAAGGGCAGGGCTCAGGTTGGTGACCCCGGCGGACCCCAAGCTCCCGCGGCCACCGGGACGTGCCTGCCGCGCACGCCGTGGCTCCTGTGGGAGCCTGGGGCCCAGGGCACTGCAAGGGCGGGCGCAGGAGACCTGGTTCTCTTCTCACCTCACAGGTTTGACCCCTGTGCGGAGCTGCGCTTGATCAATGCCAATGTGGGGAAGGGAAATCTCGGTCACGTGTGGGACGATCCGACGGAAAATGATCCAAGGGGCTGGCAAGAGCGTGGTTGCTGATGTACAGTCTGAGAGCATGGACTAAGGGGGTGAATCGCCAGTTGCTTTTACTCCATAATTGTGAGTGTTAAGAGTTAAAAATGTAAGATATTTACATCAAATGTAACACTTTTTATGAAACTTGTAAGCACCAGGATGTTTACTTACGCGATTTTGGTTCGCCATTGAATTTCTATCTGTGATAGATCACATGCTATGTAAAAAGGGGGGGAAAGGTTATAGTTTACTATTTTTGAAGTTTACATTGTTGCATACAAAATTAAAAGTGTTCTTTTGAACCGCTGCCATAGCCTAAGGTCCCTGCTGCCACTGAGGTCCTCTTTGTCTCAGGCAGGGGTGGCATCCACTTCAAAACATTTTAGCAAATCAACTTCAGATTCCATTATCTGTTTGGCAAAGCTAAATAATAAAAGATTTTAAACTCAGCCTCAGTCAATGCTATTCTTTTCCTTCTCTTGACTGAACCTTTATTGCAGTTCTCCTGTGGGTGGTATTTGGCCAAAGTGATCAGAAGGGAGAGACAAACATCAAAGCAACAGAGGCTGCATCTCATGGCACTGCTAGCATGTCTGCCCAAGACAGCAAAGTCTGCTCTACAGTACCTGGACAAAGCCATCCAGAGGGATGCTGTTAGGCATCAGTCAGGAAACAGACATCCAGCAGAAGCAGACCAAAGGAAAAATTGATCTTTGAATGTATCAGTGAGCAGCCATATGTCCATAGGCTAACAGGTACTTGGGGCAGCATGTGGGACATGAATTTGTACATTAACAGGCCGTAGTCCACGCTTATCCCCACCATTTTGCTTGATGACCAGACATTAAAGATTTGCTAGCAGAGACTACACCCCCAAATTTTTATATATATTTCTTTGGGAAGAGGAGGGTAAAGGCACAAGACAGGAGCACAGGTACAACTCCAATAACTGCATTGAAGGGCACACATAGAGACTTGACCTCATAACTCTCAGATTTAAGTTTATTCCATCTTCAGACAAATCATTTTGTCATCCTTGAGGATGTCATCCTCCTCAAACCTCCTCTCTGAGAAAGGCCAGAGAAGAATATATCAAGGGTCCTTCCATTTTTCATAGTTCCAGAAAGTGGCATCTGCCGTGATCTCCACTTCATTTTGTTGTGTTTGATGCAGTCTGAGTATTCAAAAGGCTCCAAATGCCCAAACTGCAACTAATGTATGTTTTTAAACAAAAGGGAAGCAGGTTTTTTTAGTTTTCAGTATGGATTGTGGGGGAATTTATGCACCAGAATGGATAGCAGCATTAGTAAAACTGATTTACCAAATACAACTAAGTCATTGGTTCATTGGCTCATCTTTCCTGAGAACAGGCTAAACACATGCAAGGGCTGGAGCTTCAAACAGCACTTCATAAACTCTTCTGAGTGTGAACTAGGCAAACTGGACTTCCCCGTGTGAAGCAATTCTGAGCTAGCCATGTTAACCAGATGAAAGGAGCTACATTTCTTCAGGCAACACCTTGCCCCAAGCATAAACACCTGACTTGACAGTAAGCCACTGGGTAGAAAAACCTTCCAGACAGTGAAGTCCAGGATGTCATTAGGAGAACAAGAATGCAGCATGTCCATATGGTCTGTGTGCACATCCCTAAGTGCCAAAGCATCGCAGGTCTGAAGCTGAGGAATGAAGAAAACTGGAGTTGTTGTCTTTCACCAGAAGGACAAGCCAGAGCAAGCCCCTCTGAAAAGGCATTAGATGTAACTGGGCCACCCTTCAGGTGAAGGCAAGATTGAATTCCTGATCTCAGACTGTGAAAGGATGCCCTGGACAAATTCAGTGCCTTGGAGAGGAGGGCTGAGCTGTGGCAGACTCTCCTGCCTGCCCTCAGAGGCCAAAGCACTGTGTGCAATCCCTGCAGCAGCCGGTGAGTCAGACCCCACACTGCCCTGCAGGGCTGTACCTGCAGCACAGAGCCACACAGGCCTGGAATCAGCACTTTCAGCCCACCATTGCCACCTTGAACCTCCTCCTTAGGCAGAACTGCAGGTCCCTCCAGCATGAGGCTTCTTCAGGTGTCTCTGAAGCTGGTCTCCTGCATCATCGTTGTGCATCTCCTGCCCTGACAGAGCACTGCCAGCCACAGTGTGCACACTTGCTCAAGGGCTGACCTGGACTGGCAACTGCCTGGCCCAGCTTAGCCCTCAAAGTGTCCAGTAACAATCTAGTGGGCTTGTTATAACAGCACATTGAGAAAACAAATCTCAGAAAAGCAAATAGAATCATCAGACCTCTCTGCAGCTGCTGGCTTTCAGTGCTGCAGAATACAGCAGTGAGAAGGCACAGTAGTCCCCCTCCTGCCTTGTGTGCCTTTGTTCTTGTCCTGTTGTCTCCTGATGCTATCTTTATAATAATTTTTTTATTGCAACTCTCCACAGAGAATGCACGAGCCTTTTATCAGCACATGGGTCAGAGATGGGCTTATTTTAAAAAGCTTTTCCTGATCTTCTCTCTAGAATGGCTGTGTTCATATCAGTAGTCTTCAGAAAACAGCCACGAAGGGCAGATCCAACCACAGTAATCAAGAGATGCACAAAAAACACTGAAACCAGAATGTAGCTTAACTGTTTTGGGAGCTGAGGCTAGACTAGCAGGACCTGTAGCTCACCAAGTTCTGGGGCTTAACTGATGTTTCCTGTAAGCTCAGGAACAAATCTCCCATCGGAAGTGTGAGCTTGGGAACAAATCTCTCACCCCCAGCTCTCCAGAGCAGTCTAAAACAAAACAGTGCAATACTGAGCTGCTCAGAGTTACTAAAGATAATGTATCTTCAACTTACATAGAGGGCAACATGACCAGGCTGACCATTCCTGGTCAAAAACCTGCCTGTTATGGTGTCTGCAGGCGCAAAAACAAACAGAGAAGTGAAGGTTTCCCTGTGCAGTGAGTGAACATGAAAGCCTAGATGGATTTGCATAGGTCTGGATCACATTCCAAATAAACTCACAAGTGGGCACAAGTGAAACACATGGAAATACCCTCCCCTTCACTGAAAAGGATGTGGATTCTCCAGCCTTTCAGAAGCCCTAGGAACAGCACCAGCCACCTTGCCCTGGCTGTGTGGGCTCAGGCAGCAGCCTGGGACTGGGCATTTCTTCAAGGAAGGGCAAAGAAAAGCAGCCAGGAACATTGCAGCTCATGTGAAGCAGAAGCACAGGAGAGCTGATGATAGAATCAGAAATAAATTCCTCTGGTGAAACTCCTTCCAGGCCCACCTTCCCATTGCAATGACTCCAGTTTGAAGACATGGAGTCTGCACATGCTGTAAAGCCATAAATACTGCTGTTCAGCTCCAGGTCTCCTGCTTGTGCTGCAGGAAGGATGGAGCCTTCAAGGCCTCCAAACCTGAGCTATTCTTGGTGAAGGCCAAGGCTGAGAGGCTTCTTTCACAGTCCAGCCCTCATGCAAGCCCTCTGCAGAAACCGCCTGCACAAATGGATTTTGATGGATGAATTTAATTACCTCATAATTATTAAAAGAAAAGCAATCAGATTCCCTTCTTTAGCTGGCATGTTCTAGGGCATTTCCATAATAATCTGAACCTTATGCAGAAGTCCTAAACATTAATAAGGAAGAAAGAAAAAAAATGAGCATAAAAATCTTATGACCTGTAGCCTAAAAACCTTCTAAGGGGAAATCAAAGTATTAAGGACAGGATCAGTAGCTCAAAGTAGTGTTTCTGAAAATAACAAACCTTATACTTTTTTTCTACCTGACACTCTGTTAGGGGGTGTCTTCATATATGCACAAGATCATTTTAAAGAGGGTGGCAATTAGTATTTATCCAGGTATTTACAGATATACTGGGAAGTAAACAACCTCTCAGAAGGGAAGAGTGGAACTTCTAAGCAGAGTTACAATTCTGGAAAAGGCTTAAACAAGGGAACTTGTGAGACTCAAATTAGCAAAGTACTTAGGAACCTGTTCTATGGAATTTTTCTACAATGACCTAGAGACAGTTCTTTAATCCTACTGCTGAAGTAGATGATCCCTTCAGAAGAGAATTTTCCAGCTCTTTATCCACAGGTTTTCCTCCTCTTCCAGATTCAGTCTCCCTAACTCCTCAAGACAGCCATCAGTGCATTGATTGGGAACAACAGCAATCAAAGAGCTATTTTGCTGTTTGGCTACATGACAGTGACAGATCCCCTCTCAGGGTTAGTCTCTTGAGTCAGTAAAAAAGTATTATCAGGAAAGGGATTTTTGACCAATCATTTGGCAAATCAGTGACCAAGAAGACTGACCTCAGCACAGCTTCTTTGGTAATCTCTCTCCTTTTGAATAGCATTTTTTTTCCTGCTATTTCCTGCCTCACTACTCAGTTATTAAGCCATAAGAAAATGTTCTTTTATCCACAGTAGCATCATTGCTTTTGTAAGGAGCATCATTAAAAACACTTCAAAAATCTAAGTGTAGTGTTTCCAATTATCTCAAAATTATCTCAAAAAAAAAAAAAAAAAAAGCCAAAATAAGTCTGCAGAAAGTCATCCATTCTTCAGACTCTTTTTAACATGAAAGGACAAGACAACTGAGAGACTGAGACTTCAGCAACATTTTGCCTTTCCTTAAGGGAGGACTTTCTTGCCTACCTTCCACAGAACACTTACACCAAAACTCCAGCTTCTGCACATACCCACAACTGACCCAGACACTTAAAAGATTCTTGAATTAAGACCTGGATTCCTGTGAGTTCCAAGCAGCAGGATTTGTAAATACTTCAAAAATGTGAACTTGTCTATGAGCATGTATTATGGGCCCATGAATGTGGCTTTCCAGTCTCCCAGCAATAGGTCTCACTGCCTCTTTGGCTTCTGAAGCTGCCAAGTTTTTAATGACTGCAGCCTAGAAGGCAGAGTAGGCTGCACAATGGTCTCCAGGTGATTTTTGGCCAATTATACATTTTAAATGCCTTCCTGACTTGTATAACAAGCATAAGTGTTTCATTGTGTGATTTTGGATTTGGTCAGAGGCATCTCACTTGCTAACTTGGCTACTAAGAAAATTGATATTGATCTTGGCAGCAAATAGCACATTTGAGAACGCTGCTGCCTTTGTGCGTGTGTAAGCAATCCCATCTGGTACACTACACCTACACTGCAGACATGTTTATAGTGCACATAAGGTAATTGGTGCAGCTGATGAGTTAATAAATACAATACCTGAATGCAAGAATGCAAATGGGTATTTTACAAAAAATTTTAGGATGTACTTCAGTTTTAGAGAGAACTAGGAACCACTTCCTTTCTTTAGTACATAACATGTCACGGAAATTTGAAGACATCCAGTTACACTCAAAAGATGAGTTTTCATCTTCTAGCTACATAGCTTTGAAAACTGAAGTCTGCTTGTAGAACAGGCAGATTTCCAGTTTCCCATCTAGCTCTCTTGCAAAAAGCTGAGCATCAACACTGCTGCAAAGCAAACTCTCATCCTTGGTTGGCTTGGAGAATTGCTAAGCAGGAGCCAATAGAAGAGTGAGAATTAGTCAGTCTTCCCACCAGTGCCTGTTTTTCCCAAAATACTCCTTTTTCTGTTTTCTTCCTTTCTAACAACTGAAAAAAATGGAATTCTGGCATTAAAAACAAGTGCCTAGAAATAATGTAAATTACTTCATCACCCTAAAAGAATCCAAACCCTGCAGTTTTTGGACTTTTTCTTCACCATAATCACCACACCTCAAGCTACCGACTGATTTTCAGACCACACTCCCCAGAGTACTCCACTGATGTCCATGACAGGCCACGAAGATAAGATAAGCCTTTGCTCAGCAGGCTTCAAGTCACCAAACACAGGCCTGGGGAAGGTGAAGAACAACCATTCTGTCCTTTCCCCTCTGTGTCCATATCAGCCCGCACAGATGGTTCCTCTTTCCCAGCCAAATCCCCTCCAGTGCTGCCTGACGAATGCACACAGCCAGCCTCTGGTGCCCAGGGAGCTGCACAGAAAGCTGGGGCAGTGTCCCTGCCTCTGTCCCTGCCTCTGTCCCTGCCATGTCCCAGGCCCAGTGTGCTGCATCCTCTAGGTTCACATCACACTGGCACTCCCTAGTGCAGGGACACCCATCACAACACCCAGCAAAGAGAGTCTTCTGAAGAAATGGAGTTAAGAATCCCAACACACAGTCAGAAAAACAAACAAACTCACCCACATGATAACTCACATCTTCTTAGGGGTCTGGAGAACTGATCTGCTAGGATTACCCAACAAAAGCTGCAGTTTTCTTTTTCCTCATACACTCCTCCTTCTTTATTTATACATAAACCTAAATTTTTGCAAACTCATCTGAAGTTTAGGCATGCTATTGTTAAAAAGAAATCACAAAAGTAAACCACAGAGTGAAGTCTTTATGAAATAATGAAAAGAAGTGCTTTGCATAAGGCTGTAGAAAGTACAGTATACACTTCTTAAATGTTTCCAATCTAAGATTACTGTATGCAGTTAATGAGGCTTCTTTGCTTAATTTACTCCTTTTAATAATAAAACCAGGTACAATTAATCATTGTAATGATTTTGCTTTTTTATAATTATTTTCTTTCATCAAGCATAGCACGGAACACTGTATAGCCAAAGAAGTCAGTTATATCCTTAACAGACATTTAAGAAGGAAGGTGGGAAGGAGGGAAAGAATCTAAATATATACCATATATCTTATCTTTAGAACGATGTATTTTTTAATTTTATAAAAAAAATTCTTGCTATTCCACAATAGAAGAAAATGCCCCAGGCTTCCTAAGGTAAGATTTCTTTATAATTTCCAGCAAAATAGATGGTTAGACAAAGGGCTATATTGCTTAAATAAGTCATTTTTAAATTCAGTTCCCTGAAAATCTGTCATGCATAAGTATCATACCTCAGAATATTTCAATGAAAGAAAAACAAATTGACTGAACTCCTTGTATAAGCACAGAGCTCCAGTACATCAAGGATGGCTTCTATTATTGGTCATGGGGACACCAATAACATGCTAATTGCTTCCAGAGTAAAAAGAGAAATAATTATAGCTACAAATGAAGAATCTGCTGGGCAAATTTCAATTAAATCCGGGGTTAGTGAGGCTGTAGGTGAGGAGTGAGCTGTTAGGCATTAACTGGAAGGCAAAGCACACACAATGCCCTATCCCAATTAGCAAGAACAGGCACAAAAGAGCTTGAGAGCTGAACCACTGTATAAACACCACATGATTCACTTTAACATACTGCTGGCAAGAGTTTCAGTGGGAAACCGGCATCTACTTCTTTAACATCTATCTCACTAACTGCTAAATGGAAATGTAACTCAAAGGCTTCAACTGTGGCAACCAGCACACCTAACAAATCTGGAATTTTTCCTCCCATCTTTCTAGAACATTAGCCTCTGCCTATTACCATAAATATCCCATTCATTACTCTCTGGGCACATTTCCCAAAATAAAAGTCTAAAGATAAATACTTAGAATTGGCCAACTAACAACAAAAAACCTCCACTGTCTTATAGACAGCAGTTTAACCAAATGGAAATATTGCCATTAAAATTTTATTATCTGAATCTGTGTATTTTTTAATGCACTTTCTAAAATCATATCACTAAATTTCCTTAATGTCTATTAGAGAGAGTTATTTACAATTGTCTCCAGTGACTACTTTTCGGGTTACAGGTCATTAAAGAATAAACAATTTATAACAAATATCCCAGATGTGCTATCTGGGCTTTGTGATTAATTATATATAATCACATTATCCCTTCTGTTTCATAAATGCAGTAACTAAACAACTTTACACACATCATAAATTTGAAATCTGAAACACAACTGGCATTTCCTATTATTACATTCCATTATCACATGTTCCGGTCTTGAGACTAAACATTAATTTTCTTTTCAATACTAATGCTTGTAAAACCTTGCTTCTCAAAAGCCTGAGTGCAAAAGGGTCCTAAGTGAGCTACAACACAAATTTACTTCTACATTCATTCTTTGCAACATAAAAGCAACTGAAATTCTATTTTTGCAGTAACTTTAACTCACCTTAAACCCCTTGTTCTATTATTAGAAACAACTATATGACTGCATTTCTGTCTCTTACCTATCATAGTGTAGCAAAAAGAAGGGAAATAGGCAGGGCAGAGAGCAAGGACAAGTGTTATACACCACAGAGCATACAGTCACAAAAGTCACATTCACATTGCTCCAAAAGAGCATCCCTTCCAGTGAAAAATGTCTATTTTATGATTGGCTTTTCACAAATATTAAAATGAATATTATATGTGTTATGTTAGAAAGTCATGCTGTATTAATTTTCTTGAGTTTTAAATATAGTTTTAGGTTATAACATAATGTTAAAATAAAAACTATGCTATGTAAGATACTTCTTTTAAGAAAGGACTCGCAGCGAGACAGCAGCCACAGGACACATAAATCTTTCAGAGGAAAAGAATTTATTACTCCCTTATCAGAAGAAACTAACTTCTTCCCGCCTCGCTCAGCTCTGAAGACACTGTCAGGATTAAGAGGAAGAAGCTGACACTGACCATACAGAATCCTTTGTTTGAATGGAATTTATGCATCATATATAAGGTGTACAAATATGCAACAGGCTATTATTTTTAAGGGTTCATCCTCTGTTAACGTCTGTCCTTTTGGGGCTTATTTTGCCTAGAAAAAGGTACCTGGACACCCATAACTCTTTGTTTTTATTGTCCCATATTGTCCTAATCTAAATTGTCCAAATTATTATTACTCTAATTATATTGCTATTTTCATAACCATTTTTTTATTATTCAACTTTTAACATTTTAAAAACAAGTGATTGGCATTTTTCACACTTCCAAAGGAATGGTTTGGGCATTTCAACATACAAAATCCCCTCCAGATCTGGCTGGTTTACGAGGGGGCTCTGCTAAAGAAGTGAAAATCTTTGTCCCTCTCCTACAATAGATTTCATGTACCACAATGGGTGAACTACCTGCAAGGAGAACCAGGGATGGGTGAGCCACCTGCAAGGAGAGCCAGGAAAGGATGCCCACCTCCCAGCCAGAATCATGACCAGGTGCTGAGGAGAAAAGCCAGCTCAAGGTGGGTTGACAGCTACAGCCACCCCCTGCACAGGCTGCTGGGCGGCCTCACACACCAGACAGAGCATTGGCCACAGCAAACTCCCAGGAAAGCTGTTGGACATTCTGGGAGCTGCCGGGAAAAGCAGCCTGTAAAGCTGCCCAGGCATCGGGGAGCTGCCAAGGGCTCAGCAGCTGGCAGAGTTGGGCTCTTCCCAGCTGCCCAAATGTCACCTTTCCCAAAACTGCACTATGTTACTATGGGAACGTGTGCCACAGCTTTCAAAACTGCAAAACTGGTCCGCGTTTCCAGGTGGAATTGATGCATAAAAGGAGACGGCCAACTCTTCGGCATGCAGGAAATGCTGCCGAGTCCCAGATGAGAGAATGAAACGGAGTGTGCCTCTGGATGCTCTCTGGCAGCGCTGCAGACCTCGCTCACCACCTGGCTGCCCCCAGGCTTCTCTTGCTCTTTTACCACCATGGCTAGGGTACATTTTTCTTTCACTTTCAGCTCGACTCCGTGACAGAGTCCGTTCCAAGAAATCTTTCTAGAGTGGTTTGTGCACGCTGAATGAAATCAATGGACCAGCTCTCAGGAGGAACCCTGCTGCAAGGAAAACTGACAAAAATGCATTATCTGTATACGCTATCTTTATCAGCCTTCCACCCAGTCACTACCTTACTGTCATGCTATTTAAAGCACGGCAAATTTCCAGTGCTGTAAGTGCTCTCAGATGCTTTTCCCCCCTAATTAATTAAATTAACAAAGCCTGAAGTAGCTCAGAGCAGTTGCCACTGCTCAGCATTACTGGAACTTGCACTCTAACTCCTATGAGTTGGCTTCATGAATACCACATGGAAACCGGTCCCTGCCCCAAACATTTTACACCGTGATTTTATCCAGCTGTCTTCCTCATGTATCAAAAAGGAAAGCAGAGACACTTCGTTTCCCTGAGCAGACAATCCACTGGGGCACTGCACGGGACTCAGGAGAAGTACAGCTGTTTGTTGTGACAACAGAGGGCGACATCGGAAAGAAATTAACTATAGAAAAGCACATCAGGCAACTGATACTGTTTTGCGGAGATAAACAAAACTTTACAACTTTTGTAAAAGTTGTAAAGCCGGTATGCTTATTACAGTGCTGGACGCATGTGGGAATTGTTCTCTTAAGATGTCATGCGTACTTCTGGGAACTTTAGGTCTTTTTTTATCTCTCTCTCAAATATATATGCACACAATTTTACAGTAGGTTCATACATATTCATTTTTACGAATTCTGCGTGACATTTGTCGCTAGTTCTTCTTTATCAGAAAGAATTCCTAGGTCAGGTTGACGTGCTTTCACAGCAGTCTTTTTGTCTTTCATTATTACTGGTGTCACTCTCTGGGGCTTTCTTCACTGGAGAGTGATGGATCAGGCATTCTGCTTCTTGATCTTGATTGCCGTGAAGGTGGTGAGAAGCACCTGGAACGGTCCCTCCTTACTGTGGTTTTAAAGTGTTCTTAACATACACATAATCTCCAGGCTGTATGTTCTGTACTGGCTCATCTGACTTTCTGCTCTGTGTTCCAGCGACGTGTTTTTCAATTTCTCTGAGCTGTCTGCTTAAAGCCACCATGTAGTGTTACTTCTTAAAGTGGGTGGACATTCTCTTTTGTATTCTATATGGTGTTCCATAAAGCAATTCAAAAGGACTCAGCTTTTCTTTAGCCTGAGGTTTAGTTTCACTAGCAATAGTGCTAGCGGAAGAGCTTGGGCCAGGGTAGATTAACTTCTTGCCCGATTCTTACAATCTGCTGCTTAATCAAATGATTTATTTTCTTCAAATGATTCATTTTCTCAGAGCATCTTCTGCGACCGAGAGGCTGCGGCAGCCCTGACGGGGCCGGGACCGGGCAGAGCCCTGCGAACGGGACGTCCGTGCCGGCACCGCGGGGCGGGACCAGCGGCGGGGCGGGACACGCCGGGGAAAGGCCGGGATCGCTTCCGGAGCGCGACCTTGGCGGGCGGGCGGGTGAGTGCGGGGCCGTGCCGTGCCGTGCCGGGCCGGGCCGGGCCGTGCGGGGCTGTCCCAGCGGCGGCAGCGCCTTCCCCCGCAGCCGCGGCACGGCGGGCAGCGCTCGGACGGCGGCTTCGGTGCGTTCAGGGATGGCGGCGCCGACGAAGGCGGAGAGGAAGGCGTGCTGGGGGGCCCGGGACGAGTTCTGGCAGTGCCTGGACAGCCACGGGGATGACGCCGCCAAGTGCGAGAAGCTGCGCCGGGCCTTCGAGTCGCGCTGCCCGCAGCAGTGGGTGAGCTCCGGGCGGGATGCTCCGTGGGGATTGCCCGGCTGCCGCAGGGCCCAGCCTGCGCTTGCCGTGCCGCCAGGCGGAGCTTGATTCGCACCCTTCTGGCTGGCCGGGAAAGGAGGCTCCTCAGCACAGCCCTGCCTAGCCCGGGAACTAAAAACAAAGCAGTGTTGAGGGTATAGTACAAAGAGAAAGGAAAATATTGTTTTAAACTTCCAGATAAACACACTGGGTTATTGTTGTAATTAAAAAACAAAAATGTTTTAGAAGCTTGTAGAAGTATGCAGAAATTCCTGTTTAAGGGCCAGTACAGAAGGGAGCTGCCACACAGGCCATGCAGGCATTTTAAGACTGGCATCTGATGCCTTGTGCATAAAAATACCTTTTTTTCCTGCAGTGTAATTTCACAGTAAGGCACCTTCCTGCAATGTAATGCATTCATGTTGTGTCTATTAGTTTCCTGAGCTCAAGCTGTAATTCTTTTTAAATAGGCACTGCCCTTTGGTACCATACAGTGGTGTTTGAGGGTCTGAACAGTTCCTGTTGCAGGTAGTAGACTGAAGGCAGCTAAAAAGCCTGAGTACCTTCACATCTGCTGCACTGACACTTTGAACAGTGCATTTCTGGTGTTTGTTATCTCTAGGGATGATGGTCTCATCTGCAGGGCTTTGCACATCAGCGGCTCTGGACACTGAACTCAGAGGTTACATAGACTGTGCTACCATAGAAAAGCTGCTGGACTTACCTTTGCATCACAAATAATTTTTTGTTCAGAGCAGTGAAAAGAGAAAAGCATGTAAGATCTTCATGAAGTAACAGGGTAGTGAACTTAAAAAAACTGAAGTTCAATTTCAAAATGGTAAAGAACCCCCACACTGCTCTTTAGTCTTCAACAGAAGAAACTTCCTAACTAGTGCATTAAAATCCTCCTTCAGTTCAGTGATCAAAGACTGCTTACACAAAACCCCTTCCTCTTGCTAGTTTCTTATAATGAACATTGTTTCTCTTTTTAAACAGGTTAAACACTTTGACAAAAGAAGAGACTTTTTAAAATATAAAAAGAAGCTTGAAACAGAAGGGTATAGTCCTCCAGAAGCTGCTGGAAAGGCTTAGGAACTCTGCTCTCAAATCAAGTCAGACTAACTAGAGGAGGAAGAAGCCAGAGAAAGCAACAGAAGCTGCTAGAGTGCAAGAACTGGTAATGTAGCAGTCTCCCTGAAATACAGACTGCACTTCTTGTTGCCAGGTCTCACATGACTGCTAAAAAAGGGGTCATGGGCAGCTTTTTGATGAGTTTAAGTCAAAGAAATATGGTGCAGGGCTGTTCATAAATTTAAGGGTTTGAATGTATAATTAGTAAAATTATTTCACAGGAATAAATGATTATTTAATACTGCTATGTACATATTCCAAAGAGAAAATGAAATTGTTTTTCTGTAAGTGAACCACCCTTTTCCTAAATTAAAAAAGTCCATTCCAACTTGCCTTTTTTGTCGAAAACAGTGGGTTGTATAATAAAATTTGTATTTGTCATTTACCAAATATTTCAAAGTGTTTTAAAATACAGTTTAAGTCAGATATTAACTTACACAACAGTGGTCATTAGAAGACCTAAAGCATCCTGTGCATATGATATGTAATTCACTGTTTGGAGGATGCTCTTTTTTTTTTTAAGCAATAGGAATTTTTACACTGGTGATAGGTTTTCAGTCAGTATCTCTACTAGAAGTATGTCCAGTTATTTATGACAATTCTCACATTATGGCCTTTTGTAGAATTGGATTACCTTAGTGATGCAGCTTTATTTAAAGGTTCTGACTGTTTACAGCAGGATTAATAAATGTGGCTGTAGAAGGCATTTAAACAAGGAGCAGCATTGAATGTAATTATGTAAGTGGATTACCTTCCAAATATCATATAACCTATTATATTTAGGTGCTGGAATCATTGAATACTATGGTTAAAGGCACAACTTCAATTTCAAGCACAGTCACCACAACTGAAGTTCCTGCAGTAAAAATCCTGTGTTTTGAATTTGAGATTGTTCACAGTACTGTGCTGACATTCAGCAGAAAAAAACACATACACCACTTGCAATATAAATAGCATTTATTTCCAATGCAACAATTTAAGGAGGTAAAGTATTAAGGCATTTAAAAGTCACTCTGAACACTGGAGAGAGAACAGAACATGCAAAGTTGAGAATCCTCTTTCACCCTGAGTTTGTATCTCATCTATCCAGAGCTTCACGTGGTAGCACCATAGGAAGCCATCCAGCTGTACAGTAAGGCACAGACTCTGGGCAGTCATTGCTGCTGTTTTTGCTTGATCACTTGTTGTCTTGTGTACTCCCAGATCAGCAGAGCCCCGCTCACATGGACATTGAGGGAGCGGATGATGCCCTGCTGAGGAATTTCCACACAGACATCCAGGTGGTGAATCAGGTTGGCTGGGATTCCTTCATGTTCGTTTCTAGGAAAGAAGGAACAGTAACTCGCATCTGAGAGAGAGGCATGTGTGTTCCAGAAAGCAAAAAATACAAATGTCAAAACAGCATCCAAACACCTCTTGACAAATGCCACATCTGCCTACAGAGTAAGGCACAATTTTTTGTCACTTCTGATGACAAGAAATTGTTTAAAAACAGTAATACATTACAAAGAAAACGTGGAGGGAGCTGACTTAACTTTTGATGTAAAAAACTTGGTGGAAGACTCAGTTTTCAGTTCACTGGCCAAGCAATAGCTGAGCACCCAGCATAAAGACACTCTGCTTTTGTTTTTAAACCATATATAGTGAAATCATCATGGTATGAAGCTGCTGGCACAGCAGGAAAGCTCAACTGCCCACTTTACATTCAGGTCGTGGCATGAAGGAATGTCCAAACTGAGCACACTAGAGAATACTGAAGAGAATACTGACTGGTAATTAAAACTATTATTTTTAATTAGAATAGAACAAAGTGATTATGAGCACTCCATTCTGAAGACAAGCTACATGTAAAAAAGTTGGAAAAAAATCTTTATCCTAAGAGGATAGCCAGGCCCTTCTTCCTGGTCTCACTCAGTAGCCCTGCAATGCCAGGAGCTTTCTCACTGCTATGTGCTTTACTGCAGATTTCTTTTGAGTAGCCTCCCTGCCTTTGTATCACATCTGAGACTTGTCTGCTTGTACAGCCTGATAACTTCTTTTCTCTGAGGTTGTCTCATGCTCTGCTTGTACTGCAGAAGCTTGCTACTTCATCTTGTGTCTCTCATCCTGATGTTTTAAATCACCTCCCAGCCATGCACACTCAGTCTGCTCCAGCCCTCCTCACTGAGCTCAGCAGGGCAAACGCAGCCTCCTCCTCGCTGAGCTCACAACCCACAGCCCACACAGACAGGGCCCCAAACAAAACTGAACAGAAAGTGTCTTCAGCACTCCCAGAAAAATAGAACCCATGCTGTTGCTACCTTCACCCCTTATTAAAAGGTGTTCCAGTGTATGCATTGGTTGTTAAATATGAGAAGGGTCATTCAGTAGATAGCAATACTTGGTCGTCTTTAGCACACAAAGCCAAGGACTGCTCTTTCCATGATCATTTCCCATTCTAGAATCCTCTTTACTGGTGTCACTTGGTTTTTATGTATCCAGACTCTAGAGAATGGGATGGACTACAAGAGGTAGGTTTACAAAACAGTGTGTGCTCTTACCCCAGCAATAATAGTGATTTCTCTGGGAAGCAATATTCTGTAAGATCGAAACTTTTAGCTGTTTGTTCCACACCAATAATAGTGTAGCCTTCTGTTTTTTTCTCCTGTAAATAATCAACAAGCTGACATGGTTTCACCTGTGCATTAAAAGTAGAGAGAAATACAAAAATATATAAATATCACCTTTTGTAAACTTCTGAAATTATTGTAAAAAAAAACCAAAAAAACAACAATTTACTCGGACACTTTATAAGACCAATGACTTTCATCCCCAAAGACTCTGTCCATATAAATAGCTTAACATTTTAAAAGCCCTTCAGCAGTAGCACAAAAAGTTAATGGCACAAAATACCCCCACCAATACCATGAAGAAAGATGTAACAATTTACAGCTCACATAATCAGCTTATCACAGCGATAAGAAATTGCAAGTGTTTTCTAAATTCTTTTTTATAAGGTTGACCCAAAACATACAAGATTAAGTGTCAGAGGTAACAGCAGAAGCTTCCATTAAACAAAAAGATTTTTTTTCAAGATAAAAAATGTAAGGCTCTGAACTATGCATCTGACAAACTGAAGATTCTGAGCACATTTTTTAGCTATTAAAACATTTCCATTCACCTCGACAAGGGGGAGCCACTGCTCTGCAGAAACACTCAGATGCTGAAACTGCTTATCCTGTATGTAATGAAGACTGCCAACAACTAGTGCAGATGCCCCAAATATTTCACTTGTACGACATAAACCTACAAAAACAAGAAATAAAGCTATTTTTGTGTAGAAACTAAACACCAAGCCAGAACACCGAGTGAAAATGACAAAGAATGCAGAAGAGAAATGGCTACTTTAGATATCGATTTTTAATTAGTTTCAGGTCTTGCAAGCCACACCTTGTTCCATATAAATTACAGGGAAAAAGTGTTGTGTAATTTAGCAGAAAGACCAAAATTAGAAAAGCACTGTGTCTTGAAAACATGCTTTTACAATACTAATTATACAAAGTAAGGAGTTAAGTGTCCAAGCCTTAGCAAGGCTGGATGGTTTGACACATCCACACCTGTTAAATGGCAGAGGATGACACATCACAGCATTAGAGTGCAGACAGCAATAATAGCCTGTGGGCTTTTCATTACCCTCTGCAGTTACTGAAACTGCTAACATCAAACACAAATGGCAATAAAGTATTTGCAGGATTTATTACGTCACAGTCGACACATTGTGAAGGCAGTTCTTAATGGGGAAACGGGGCCCTGCTGTCCAACAGACATGAGAATCTTGCAGGTTTACAAGATTTCGTGTAATTGCTACAGAAAAAAATGCAAAAGCAAATAATTTCCTTTAATTGCATACACAGTTGAAAAACTCAACTGTAGCAAATAGAGAATTGACAAGAAACTGAGCATGATTTACAGCAAAATTCTACTTAGTTAACGCATGCTATGTGTAAGTTCTTTTTTTTTCCTTAAAATGTAACTGTAGAAGACCCCTTTCTTTGGCTACCAGTTTCTTTTAGGATAATAATCTATTCTTCTGAGCAGTACTTAAATAATTTTCTAATTATCAACATAAAATGAAATTAACTTTTATTCTCTAAGTGTGCTCCAAGGTCTAAAATAAAAGTTTGACTATATCAACCTTACCTCCTAAATTGGTAGGTTTATCAATAAGTGAAGCCACCACAATCAATCTGCTGTTTGATTTGCCAAGTTTAGCAGCACGATCCTGAAATGCCATTTCCAAGTCTAAACTAGGAGTACTGTTCTTCCAGGGTATAATCTTCTTCTGAACATCAGTCCACTCTGTCTGGCTGTCTGCTTCAGCCAGATGTGAACCTGTAACAATAAATTGTACATTCATATGGATATGCAAGTGGGAGTGAAACTAGTGCTTCAATAAAGAAGATAATCCAAATTGTGATACTGGAGATACCATTCATGATCTACTATTATTTTATGGGACATGTTCTGCTCACATAGGTGCAAGTTTACTTCAGCTGAAAAGAGGTCAGGCTGAATACCAATAATTACAATTTATACAGATTAGCTCTATTTTACCCATGTCTTGCTGAGCCCAGTCACTTGGTTTCAGCTCACGAAGCTCCGTTCGGGAATGGCACCACTGAAACGCTGCTGGCCAAGGAACGTCAGTGAATCTGTCAAATCTAGAGAGGGAGATCCATTCATCCTCAGCCAGTTCTGAAAGGCGGGGAAGGATGTAAAATATTGTCTGCAATGGAACACAGTGTTATCAGCAGAGTGTCACTAAAGCAAGCAAAAATAGATAATTAATGGAACATGTCGACTATCTAACCTCCTATGATTTTAATACTTTTTTTTCTTGGTATTTCATACAGCTTACCAGTATATCTCTCAATATTCATAACTTTACTTATAGTGCTAGCGAAAACTTCCATAAATCTAGACTAATTGTCTAATGAAACTTTTCCTGAGGATCTGCACTGAAGAGTTCTCAAATACTCTTAGAACTTTCTAGTAAAGGATTTATTTAATGTCAAAAGAAAAACAGTTGAAAGCTTTAAGATCTAGTGTTAAAATCCAGCTCAGCACAACCAATACATCTAATTAACCATGATTTATTGAGGAGGAAAAAACACATATCCCAAGGGAAAGACTGAGCAAGTAAAAGACTTTAAAATCCAGACTTTTTGTTTATCCCAATGTGCCCTTCAAGACAAAGGTGAAGATGCACCCTGAATACATTTAAATGTATTAGTCTTCCTTTGTTGGGTTTTTGCCTCCTATTAAGGACTTTTACTTTGCACTGTCTAGCATATTTGTGTTCACAAGAATATTTCACAGAACAACAGTTAAAAGAAGAAAAAATTTCTTCTGTCAAAGATGGCACTGTTTCTGCAAAAACATATACCCAATTCATATCCATGACTATCTTGTATTTTGACCTTAGTTCTGCTGTCTCTTCTATTTATCTGCACCCTTATTTTTGCCTGCCTTCCTTCCATTTTCAATGATGAAAATGTTTATTCAGCTGTTAGTTATCTGAGCTATATCAAAAAAGGTGGCTGAAAAAGGTGCTCTGGAAGTAATATATCTCTATCCCATTCGCATCAAACAATCCAGCTAAGCAACCTCAGGTAACTTCTGGGAACAGATGCCTTAAAAATCCCAATAACCTTGCCTAAAATCCTAATAATCCTTACCTCAACTAAGTAGATGCTCTTCAGTTGCTAGAATGAACCTTTCCAGTCACAAATATAAAACCTGATTAATTCCCACAGACAGGCACATTCATCACACATATCTCTTCCTAACTGACCTGGGTTTTTAACACAGTATAAAGTAGAAAAACTAAGATGCAATCTGAGTCTAAAGCCTGTCACAATTTGGGTGAAGTAATTTTTTGGGGGTTTAAATGAATAACAGTTGATAATTTCATCCCACATTAGAAGATACCAAAAAAGATAAAAATACAATTGCAAAACTAGACAAATAGTGTGGTCTTGCCTCTAGACTATAATCCTCAACTGGATGAAATGTTGCAAAGAAGAAGTGATCTTGGATTCGCTGCCAGTTCCTTCTGGCATTCCTGCAAGTGCAGAAAGTAATGTAAGATACATTTAAAAAGCAAGGGAAATTAAACTGAAAAATTCAATGGTAAGATTGGCATAAGGCAACCTAATTTATTTACTGTATCTTGTACAGGAAAGAAAATACTTCAACAATTAAGTAAGGGCCCATTTTTAAAAAATTACAGCATTCAGAAAATAAGCTTTACTTATGTTTCAAAAAAGGTCCAAAAGAAAGACACGTCTCCAAATTCTATTACCAAAAGGAGTGAGTTTGGCAAGAAGTATCCCGTGGAAACTGGATACTAGCCTTTGGTTCAGTGTCAAGTTTTAGCTGTTAAAAAAAAAAACTAAATCAAGATTCTTCCCTTTGCTGCTTTTTTTCTGTATCATTTCTCCCCATACCAACTTCTTATTAAATAGCAACAAAAACCCCCATAAAAATTATCAAGTGCCATTTTAGAAAATGTAACTTGCTGCAAATGGCTCAGAAGAACAATGTGTAGCTGTAAAGAATGTTACTAACCCTGTGCCATGCATGTTTTCCACTTGTTGAAGGCTAGATTCAATAACTGGTGTCAGAGCTTCAAATTCTTCCACATGCAGCATTCTGCACATAGCCCAGATTTTTTTAAGGGCAATTAATGCATAAAGTCGAACGCTGAAATTATGGCTGAAGCACCACTGCAGAACAACTATGAGGGCTTTCTTCAAAGCTGGCTTCTAAAGAAACAAAGACAAAGAAGCTTCTTTCATGTTAAGTCTTAATGTACAATTCAGAAGTTATGAGTGGCCCAAGAAAAAGCTCCTCAAAAGATATCCTTTTGGAAATCACAAAGCTTTGAAATTATATTAATTTCCTTCATTCCATCTCATCAGGACAAAACCTACAGCCTCGCTTGTTCCTTGAGAAGGTATTAATTTGCTTTAAAAATCATTATTCTGCCTACAAGGAAACCTCTACTTCATTCTGGTTAAAAGAGCAGCAAGAACAACAAGCCCAGGTGCATCCACATGTTTATGTAAAACTGGGGTAGCTATTCTAGAAAATTTCACAGGTAATCAGGCTCTATGTAACCAGAACACCTGCTAAGTTAGCTAATTTTCCAAAGTCCAATATTTTACAGAGGTGACAGGAAGAGTTGGTGTTTTGCATAACAAAGAATACCTTAGTAGGAAGTAGGTATTAAAGAGATACTTAAACATTTTGGCAGTCTATTTTCAATTCAGAACTCTGTATAAGCACTGGAGGGGAATAAAGAATGAACACTCTTAGAGAAATGTACCTTCTCTGAGGTATTTTGAAGAATGATGTCAAAGTGGGCCAACACTGATAAAAATGTGCAGATGCTTTTTTTAAGCTTTTCTTCATCCTAAAATAAAAAAGTAGTAGTAAAAGTATGTAGTAAGTAAAAAGGAATGGAACAAGGGATATGCAAATATAAAATGGTTTTATACTTTATGCATTTTCACACCATGTTCTGCACATGCAATAATACTGACACTATTAAAAATCTACTTGTTTCCACAGCCAAATTTCTGATAATACAAGGTCAATATTATTAGGATTTAGTTCTTCCTAACATGTTATTTGCATTTTCCTAACACATCAGTCAGAATGAAGTATATAGTGGTATAAGTGAGCTAAAATTCAACCCAAGTTCACTGTATTCCCCAGGAATGCCAAAGGTCAGCACCATTCTACAACCTCTTGCCTGGGGCTCCCGCTACCCAGAGCTCAATCTGCAGCTCACACTGCAGTTGCACACTGAGCCACCTGCACTAAATGTATTCCTCAACACCAGGAGAGCCTCTGAAAATGCAATCTGTATTCCCTTCTCATAAATCTACGTGTTTTCTGCTTGCTCTGATGGTTTGAACGGGCTCACTGTGATAGTACATTTGTTATTATCAGCGTGAAATCACTTTGATCCAACAAATTATCATCTGCTAAAAGGACAGCAATTCCAACAGCCCAAGCTTTTGGAAGGAATTCTGAAACAGTCAGCTCTCCTCAGCCAACCCTTTCACAACTTTTGGGTATCATCACTCAAACCCTGCTCCGGTTCTAAAATCTCATTACAGAACTCCACCATGAGAGAAGTCCATATTAAAAGCTGCAAATTGAATATGCATTATACAAGTCATGTTCTCACTGACAAAGAGGATGGGACAAAAATGATAAAATAGACAAAGGTGGGCTGTGGAAACCACAAGTAACTTAGATCTCCAGACCCAGGATCTAGGGCATCCATATGGTCCTGATGGCTCTTATATTGGACTACTCTTGACTCACTATGCCAGCTCCACTCTGCCCAGAATAAAACATCATAAAAGGAAGGCTCTCAACAGGAAGAACTGACTTTTCTTTTGCCATTTTTAGGTGTCTCAGATTATTGCTCAGACTCACAAGCTAAACTGCTCTGCAGCCCTCTGTTTTTAATGGAAGACTGAAACACACAAAAAATAAGGAATGGAGTGACAAACTGTACCCTCTTTGTTCAAATTACTCTCCAAATGAATGCCAAAGGTCTTACTTACATAGCAAAAGCAATCCCAGAATTTATAAAGGAATTGGGGATATTTATGTAGAGTCAAGATAACAATCCATTCTATGAAGTATTTCACAGATGCCTGATTATTACTGAATCCAGCCTGAAAAACTCTGTCAAGAGTTCCACTCAAAAAATTCTGAGAAAACAAAATCAGGCAATCCTTTAGTATATTACTAGAGTTATTTCAATGAAGAAAAAAAAATTAAATAAAAGAACATTCTCACCTTTATCATAGTATTAAGATATATTTTTCAAGATGCAAATGAAAGCATTTTAAAACCATCTAATTTCTTTATTATACTTCTCAAATATTTTCTTATGAAGCAGCATTTGATGGAAGTAACACTTGTCAATTTCTTGACTGTTCATAAACTAGCAACATTTTTACTAAATGAAAAGCTTTTAATCAGATAGTCAGCACAAACTTTTAGTCAGCTTTAACAGGAACAATCTGGCCTCCTAAAATTCACAAATCTAAGAATCAGTTTGCAATATCCTCTAGAAATGCATGATAAATCCATGACTTTAGACAAAGAATTAAGCGACATAAAACTTCCACAACACAGAACTTCCACATCGGCCACAGGTTACATGCCTTTTATACCCTGCTGTAATTTAACATATGCAGCTTGCATGACACCAAATTAGGTCTTGAAAATAGGTAGGTATTTATTTATTTATTTAAAAATTTATTGTAAAGAGCAATACCTGGTTAAGCTTTGGGAGAAGAAGTAGGAGTGTCTGCCATACCCGGTTTTTAATTCTATGCTGCAAAGAGTTTGCATAATAGCGTGTTCTAGACCTGGACACCAGCTCATCCTGAAAGAAAATTAAAAGCTTTAGAGCCTATTCTTCCTTTAAATTTGAATACATGTAAATACACTTTCCTGTACTAAGAAAGCATCATCTACAAAGCTGGGATCAGCACTGAACATAAGCTTAGGAAAATATATTTACTTAATTTATTAAGAATTAAATTCTGAAGCTTATAATTAAACAATAAAGTAAGTAAATATCTACTAAAGCTCACTTTTCCCCACTTGGTCAATCTCACAACGCAAATATTAATCATTTTTCTGCAGTACTTAATTGAGAGGAATGAGGGACCCTAGTTCTTCAGACAAAAGTAGGATTCAACAGTACCAGAACATATGGGTGATGATGTAATAGCAGCTGCAGTAATTTAGACTTTAGACTCCTGCCAATGCATAAGTAGCTCTCATATAAACAAAAACTGGACCCCAGCCTTCTCCATCATTTCTATCTATAAAGGTATTCTAAGGAGACAGTAGGTCTCTCAATTTAAGAGGTAGTCTGCAATAGTTAAAGCGAAATGCAGTGCTTCAGAATGCAGCCTAAAGGAAGATTCTTAAAGGAACAATGGTTACAATTTGGATAATGTTCCAGGAAACTAAAATATCCACTAAAAAGAGAGAAATAAATGCAAAAGGCAATTTTTACTATTCTGGTTGAATTAACTTCAGTTTCATAACAACGAAAAGAATATTACTTGGCAAATCTAGAGTCTACACAAACAACACAAACCTGTCAACGGTAAATATTTTGCATTTTACTAGTTGTACTAACAGTGCATTTATATAACATGAGAAATTTTACCTTATCAAGTAGTTTGATGAAAATATCTTCCATAAACGTCTTATGCAAGACATTTGTTCCATCCAACAAGCACAGAAATTTAACAGCACAAATGCGAACAAAGTGATCATCTCGATTTGTACTGTAAAATATGAATAAAAATAAAAATCAAACTCTACTTGTTTAGACATAAAGATAATTCCTAAATTATAAAAAAGCACCAAAACATCATCTGGAAGATACAGCCATCAAATTGTCTACAGTGAGACAACATGAAAATACCCAGAAGTGCAATTTTAAAATCTGTTCATCATTGGTGATGAAAAAAAATTAGTGAGTTCAAAACCTGACCCCCTGACCCCAAGTCTATCTAGAGTTCTTTAGTAACATCTAGGTGTTTAAAAAACTTTTCCATAGAAAAAGCTGCACCAGAAAGTTTTTAAAATTTTGTGCCTGTAAACTGTAATCTTCTAACAACTAATTTATGCTTACAGTTTGGTGAAATATCTAATCCCAAACAACAATTCATTCCTATTAGTTAAGCACAGACATCCAGAATAATTCATGGCAAGAGTAAAATTAATGACATTACAAGCTGTGACAGCTGCAGAGCATCACAAGACAATATATGATGACCAAAAAGCTCTTGGAGAAAATACAGAGTAGTGAATTTTTGCAGTAGATTTTTTTTAGAAGTTCAGGTTTTATAGACTACTAACATTTCTGAAAACAAGGTGAAATAACTTTTTCTCTGAATTTCTTCCGCTGAATAAAAATGGGAGTGAAACTATTAAAAAAAAAAAAAAATCAACAATCCAGTAGCAAACATCCCCAATTCAAAGGTTGGAGGCAGAGCCTTTGGGCAGTACACAGTAGAAAAGGGCTTGCAACCAATGGTAAAAAGGTGGCTCAAAATCTGGCTGCATTAAAACCTGAGTTTTTTAACTGTCTTTCTTACAATGACAAGGTATGTATTAGCTCAGCATCCTATAAAGTATTACTTTATTGAGGTGAGACAATGAGGAAGTAGTTATTTCAGCCACAGTCAGATTAACAAGTGAAATATATTTTCCTGAAAATCTATTTTTCTACAGTTTGTATTTGAATTATGAATATAATGTGATGTACAATGCTTTTACCAGTATTTTAAAAGGTTATTAATATATTCCTTATGGGTCCCTTCCAACCCATGATATCCTACAATGGCATGATAAGCAGCCAAGTTCAAAATCAGCATCTTTCCTCTCAGAGCATCAACCAGGACAAAGACACAATTCACACCAAATATTGTAAGATGTATCCTCAAAAGCATTACCTTTCTGTAACAACATTTGCTGCACATTTTTCTCCAAGATTTTCTATGAAGACATGCACATCCTGAATTGGTCTTCAGAGATAAAAGATGACAAGGCAACAAAATTAGCAGAGTAACATACAAAATCTGCTTTCAGTTTTTCAATAGTAATCTCAAAGTTTAAAAGACAAAAAAACACACAAAATTTTAAAATAGAAATCACAAATATTTTTGTATACCTTTGATCTTTTCTAAATACAGTTCCAAAGACACAAGCCTCAGTGATAAGTTCACTATAATTTCCAGCATTTAAGAAAGCATTTGTCAAGGCACTTCTCTCATCAACAGTGGGAAATATCCAAGACTGACAACAATGACTAAGGACTACATTGAAGACTCCAGTCTTTGTAGTGGACAGATCTATGAGCTTGAAAATTATCTGAAAATAAGAAAAAAGATTCAAAATCTAGTTTTCAGAAGTGCCAGATCTATTAGAATAAAATTGCAGTGATATCTACTTTAATTAGGTCTCATGGTCTTTTGCATCCTATCAGTAAATGCTGTAAATGCTGTCTTCAATCTGTTTATAATTCCCTGATATAAGAGCAGGTGAATGGGCAACAATTGGCCCAGTATATACTTATAAACCAGAACTGATATTTGCTTAAACAGATAAAATGCCAGATGCTTTAATCAAATCTCCTGGTAAGTGGAACAAATGAGCCAGGGCTTACTTCATGAGCACAAACCTAGTGTTTTAATCAATCCTTATACCAATTTACAAAAAAAAATTAAACATAAAGTAAAATTTCTTACATAAGTTGCCATATCACTAGTTCTGTTCATTAAGGAGGATTACATTAATGTCAAAGTTCATATTTAAGTTAAAGTGCAAAAGTGTCTTGGTACCATTTATTTTTTGTTTTTAAGGAGGGCATATTTATGATATTTGAAACTGCTATCTAACACTTCTCCAAAAAGAAAAACAAGAAAAACAAAACAAGAAAAATGGCCCCAAAACATTTCTTTCCCTTCCTTAGGATAAGTGCAAGAGAAAATCTCACATACAAAGTAAATTTTGTTTCTAAGAAATTGCAAGCATCTGGGAGACAGCAGGGAGATGCAGAATGAACAGGTAAGGCTTTCTAAGAATTCCTTTTAGACATCAGTTAGAGCTGTCCATGAAAATGGTTTTTCAGAAGGTGTAATAGCTCCTAATAGACAAAGCTGCTTTGCTTCTCTGCATTGAAATGACAGTTTTGATAATGTGAAAATTCTTTGTCAGTAATGCCGGTTTTATCGAGAAAGTTGTTCTGAATTGCTAAGCATTAAAGCACCAAGAAGCTCATGAAGAACTTAAAACTGAAATACTGCAATGCAGTCTGGAGAAACACTTACTGGAAAGAAAGCTCTACACTAGAAGCATATAGGGTTTTTACCAAGATTTCAAACCTATTTTCCAGTGCAAAGGCTTGTAACTTTCCTAGTAATTCCAAAATTAAGTGTTTGTTTCACCTGTAGGGGAGCAGCACAGCATTTACTATGCATTTCTCAATCCTGAAATTTTTTCAACTGTTTCACTAATATAGTAAAAGTTCAGCACACACAAAAGAAATCTAAGATATTTAAGTTCTAGCATAATTAACATAAGAATAACCACAAAGAAAAAGAGTGCAGCAGAAGAAATTAATCTAAAGAAGACAGTGCTCTAGGCACCTTCTGTGGAACCCCCTCTCAGTATTACCATAACAATAATCCCTTTTTTGACTCAAAAATACCCCTTTGTTCCACCCCTTCCAACTATTAAAAAAACAGAGTGCACTGTGGTAAACAAAATTAAAACTGTGCTTCTGTGACAAATCAACATCAGGCAGGTCCATATTGTCCTCTCTTTAGCTACAACTGCACAGCCATCGCACAGCGGGTCAATGGCACAGGGACTGCCGAGGACTGGAATAAGAATATACATAAGTAGGCACTTGCTTGGGAACTTTATCTTCATTTTCTTATGAAGGGGCAGAAGGTGGCTCGACCAGAAGCCCTTTGTTGAGTATAGGAGACCTTCATTAGCTCCTTGATGCCTGCTGCCATGGTATGTCCCACTGCAGACAATGGGATAGCTGTCACACAGACTCAAGACTCTCAACATTGGCAAAACACACCTTACATAATGCTTGAAATACTAATGCTGAAGTTAAGGCAGTAATTGTAAGAATTTAAACAGGTTTTAAGATCAAGAAAAATAAAATACTAACTATAGCTCATTAGTTATTGCAACACTGAGCATACAATTAGCTGTTACAGATAATCATTAAAAGTAAAAGCCAACCAACTTCTACAAGAGAAGAGATAAATTATCATCTTTACATACATTTCTTATTTTGGCCTGGGTCCACAGGGAGACTGCAAATGCCAAGTGTTTAAAATAAAGAATGGTAACATTCATTTGAATCAAAGTTTTAAAAAAAACAAAGACAAAACAATTGGGGCTACATTTCAAGGTAATTAAGGCTAATACAGATATATCACAGCAGTTTCAAATAGCTAGAAAGTGTCCATTTCTGTAATTTATTAAAAACAATTTTGGCATGTCTGGGCTGAAAATAAATTTGAGACATTTGCTGATACTTACAGTTATGAGTGTGACACCAGGACAGGGCTACTTATGGTGACTTCAAAGGAAAAGTGCCACCCCTCCCAGTGTGATTTTTGTGCTAAGGGCAAAGCAGCACATGTGGTTCTAAATCTAACAGACAAATACACTGGTAGATAATTCACAATGTATTACTAAAGTCTTGCACTCACTGTGGACTGTTCTGTACAAATATTTAATTAATGCTTAGAGGGGAAAAAAAGAAAAAGAAAAAATCCCCAAGAAAGATTATGTAGAAAGAAATAGTTAACAACTTTGCAGTGTATAAAGCCAATAAGAACCAACATGCCAGTACAGAATATGGTTTTCTGGACTTAATCAAAAAAAGAACACCACAACACGTGCAAGAACTCTTGGAGTTCTGGCAGCTGCATATATCTTACAAAAGAAGAATAAAGATTTTATTTTTCTGCTTAACTCAGGAAGCAGGTCTCCCATGCAGTATTAAACTGAACTCTAAGGTAACTGTGTGTTTTTTGTTTTCTGCACTTGGACTATGAGAGGAGAAGAAGCCTTTAAAGAAGCAGTAAAAATGCTTTATTCAAGAGCATGTACAAAATTTTGAACTGTTCCAGCTTTTCATCTAAGAGACCATTTTCATAAAGAGTAAACTATTAGAAAAAGGCATCATTTTCCCAGAATATTAATAGTTTATGACAGTTCAGGTGTCAAATCCTAAACAAGATAGTCAAGAGGAAGAGGAATTTTATTTTTATGTAAAAATAAAATAAATGAAAAAAACTAATTTTACTGCATGCAGAAATACTGAACAGTCTAAAAAGTCAAAGACACAGTAATTTTCATTTTCTGTGCCACAAGATAGAACAGTATCTTTGTTTATCTTCAATCTTATTCTCAGGTCTTTTATCTTAACACTCTCAAACCTGAGCCTTTTCAGAAATGAAAAATTCACAACAAGGGAATGCTGAAGGGAAAATAAAGCATAAAATACGTTTTTGCATCCACACAAAATTTATGTTCCCTTCTCAAAAAAAAAAGAAGAATTCTTGAAACTGACCTCTTTTATTTTGGTATATGCTTGACCTTTTGCACTTGCAGCAACAGCTAGAACCTCAGTATCAAAGATGAACTGAACAAAAGCTTTTAGATTGGCCCAAAATATTAGCTGTGTGTTGCTCAAAGAGGATATAATTTTCCAAGCCAAATCAAATGCTTCTATGCAGAGAGCCTCTGATGAGTCCAGAAGCTGTAAATAAGGAGATAAAAAATTGTTACATTCAACAAAAAAAAAAAAAAAAACAAAAAAAACCAAAAAAAACAAAAAAAAAAAACAAAAAACAAAAAAAAAAAAAAAACAAAAAACAAAAAAAAAAAAAAAAAACAAACAAACAAAAAAAAAAAAACACCCAAAAACCTATTAATACTGTACAGGTTAATATTTTACCTTGGGAACAAGGACTTTCATGCAGTCAAACACAGGTGAAACTTGGTCTGAAGGAAGAATAGACAGGGCTTCCAATGCAGACTGTAGAATTTCTTTTGACCTTTCAGCCATGGACAGTGACATTACTGAAGTTTCTTCACACCCTTGAGCCAGAGTTGCAAATGAATTTAAAACAAAACGGAGGCAAATCCACTGGTCACGAACATAGCGCGCAACAATTTTCCCCCATCCTTGAGATGTCTTCTCTTCACATGAGCTGTGAAAAAAATACTTTTCTTAAACAAATATTGTGTTATGTTTATCCTGCACATTCCTACTCCACCAGGAAGTGCTCTAACTGTACAAACTCACTGCACTACATCAAAGTGCTAAGATTTATACAGTTCACGTGGACAAGTACATGGAAAAGAAATCTAAAAATTAAGTGGTTTTTAAAAGAGAAAAATCAATTATGGGCTTAGTCTTACCCTGTGAGAGTATTCAGTGGAAACATCACTATGTGCTGGCTGTGGTTTTTTGTTACCCAAATATTTGGGTTTTGGCTCTCTGGCTTCCTTTGGGTTTCCCTTCCCAACAGTAAATAATTTACATTTAAACTTGCTTGTGTACATGTCATGGCTTTCTGCAGTGCACATATATTTAATCTGGCCTAAGGGTAAGCAGTGTTCATAGCTAGCTCTGGTTTCACAGAACTAGAGGACTTAACAAAAGAACCTTTGGTCTGATCAATTATGGCTGCTTTAATGTTCCAAAACCTGGATGCTAAGACAGAAGAGCAACTGAGTGAACCATTTGTGCACAGAATTCTTCCTTTTTATCTTGGCAAGAAGTTGTCAAAGAACAGGAAAAGCCAACACCTTAACCACTGCTTCACATTAATCAAGTTTGTTCTAGAGAATTACTGAAGCTTTAACAGACATACCTGGTTTTTTCTTCAATATAAGATGGCTTCTTTAATACTTCATTGAATCGAGAAAAGGAAATGTATTTCTTCAGAGCATCCACAGAAGGCAGAGATTCCAGGTGCACTTCCAGCTCCCCATCCAATATCTCACAAATAGCTGCCAGTGAAGCCATGCCAGCCACTTTTCTAATTTGTTCCTTAAGCTTCAGCTCCAAAGTAAAACCAAATCATACATGAAAAAACACATACCAACTTCTCATATGATACAGATAACCTACTAATAACATACTTCTGCTAATAATCCTCCTCTTGGCATCACCACAGACATCATAAAGTAGCAACTCTGCATCCTTCTACTTGTGTATTTTCTTCCCCTGAGCCTAACACAGCCTGGCTTGGGCTGGGTCAGCACAAATGCTCACAAGTTACAAGCACTGACAGAGGCATAAATATTCCAAATTGCAGCCACTTGGGCATGAAGTGCAGGCAGTGTGGCTGTGATGGAACTCTCCTGTCTTGCCAGGTAACAGTTCATACACATTGCTGGAGAGCAATTAGAAAAAAGGATGTGGGTCCAGTTAATCAGAAACCCAACACAACAGCTGAAATTTGGAATACAACACACTAGCTGCTCCAAGCACCCAAAAGATCACAACCATGCCATGGTTATTTTGTGTGATAAACACATATATTCAAAAGAGGCTTGAAATTAAAAGTCTCGTTTAAAAAAATGCCAAGAAGTTTATAATGCCTGTACAGTAAGAAAACTTTTATGTTATTTAAATATCTCCAAGTTGCATTTGGCTGTCTAGAGCACAGGAAAGACTTTTTTCATCTGTTATTACTCAGCATTTTCTTCTTCTGAAACTGAAGCAGCTGAAGAAACCATAACAAAAGTATAATTCCCCTAAATTCAAAATAAGTTGGTAAAGGCCCCCAGTGAACACTGAGTTTGAACCAGAAAATGTTTACTTTGAAACTACTGGAAAAAGTATAAAATTCACATAAATTAAGGAAAGAAATAAAATTAATTAAGTATTGTTCTTTGTTCCCTTAAAACACAAACCTAGCTATAATTAAATACTTACAATCTTTTAAGGTGTTATTACCTGTTCTTGAACAAAACAGTAATACCAAATAATAAGACAAAAGTTTCTATTGCCCAACAAATCTTAATTTAAATCTCCTTTCTGTCATGGAAGTCATTAATGTTTCTTTATCCTTTGAAAATTTATCTATTTCAGCTATAGTAGTCTAACACATAGAACTATGGGACAATCAACATAACTATATGAAAATGCCAAAGCAATGCTCAGTTCTGGAGTTTCTTTTTCTCTGTATGTTCCAGGTTTGAAGTCAACAAGCACAAAAGATATTTTCATTTAACAGTTATTGATCAGTAAGATTAGTTCACATTTGAGGAAAAAAAATCTTTGAGCACATAGTTCATGATTACAGTAAGAATTTTACTTTAGCTATATAGACTTCTAAATAATTCAATAAAAAAACTCCAAAGTACTAAAAATCTTAGCTACAAATATTATACATTCATACTACACTGCCAAATAAAGACATGTGTGTTAAGGAATATATATGCACATACACAGTCACACAAACTACTATTTAACTGCACATTAGATATAATATTATGCATTATAAACATCACAATAGAAATAAGTAATTGCATCTTAACTTATGTCAATAGTATCTCTATATAATTATTACTACAGAATCTAAATTCTGCATATTAACAGAACTATTAGCATATGTTTTAATTACTACTTCTTGGCCTGTTTTATATTAATATTTGTTGTTGTAAATACTGTTAAATTACCTTTTCAGAATTTCTCTCCTGAAGATTATGAATAGATGCACTTATCAGGGATGAAAGGAAATTCCTGATAGATGACATTTTCTTCAAGTTGACTTTCAAGCACAAATTCATTATCTCTGGAATTAAAGCCAAGTACAAATCACAACGATCCAGGTCGCCAACCTAAAAGTGAGGAAACAAATGCAATCCAAATCAGTAAGAGGGGAAAATGAAACTGAAAATCAGAAAGAAAACTACTGGTAACAATGACAGCAGAAGGAAAACTACAACATTGCAATTGATCAATTTTAATTTTGAGGTTTGTTTGGAGGAGGTTATTAACTTCTAAATCTTTAAAACTGACTTTCAGATGCCATTCTCTTGATGCAACTCTAACTTTTGCTTTGCTTAAAAAGTCTCAGGCTTCTTTGGGGTAGAAACTTAGAAAACACTGAGCACAGCAATGAGCAAACAGTGTAAGATAGTCAAATAATATGTACTAAAAGCCTCCAAACACCTAACAACTTACATCCACAGCTAAACTAGTAGATATTAAGCAGTACATGCTATTCAGGATTTCTTACGATATGATTTCCTTAGATTTAAGAAGAAACAAGAAATGCAGACTACAAACACTAAACACTACTTGTAAAGAAACTTCTTTTTTCCTTCTTACTGTGCCCATTCAAAAAAGTTAACAGAAGTGTGTCCATGCAAATTGACTTTCTAGGTGTTCAAAGATTTTATATGAACTTTAGGAACACTGGTAAATCAAACTAACAAGCAAAACCACACCAAAGGATGTCTCATAATCATTACTCACAGTGCTTAACTCATTGGTAGTAAGCCGTCGGAGAACAAATTCAAGAATACTCTCCACAGGTGTCACAAGAGATTTCCAGATAAAGAACAGTACTTCATCTGTGTGGAGGAAAAAAAAGTATATATACAGAAATACAAGTCCCTTAAGAATCTTGTTATATCACACATATTTGCTTATGTTACAAAGTTCTACAGTAACAGTACTCAAATAGCTAAAAACAACTTGAAACACCTCTGTACTCTTTCACAGTGTAAGCCATAAGGCTGAAAGAATCAATCCAGATTACATTATCATATTATTTCCTGAGATTCACAATGTATTAGTGAACCAAACCAACGCAAAACCAGAAGACTACAGTCCAACTTTCCAATTTTTAATGCACACTTTAGTTCTAGTCCTAATGATCTGCACAAACAGCTTATAATTGAACTTAGTTTTTAAAAAATACCAAAAGCTTTCATATGCAACAATTAACTTTATGTGAGAAAAATATACTTTTCCATTCCTAATATTTATAGACTTGAAAACTGGCTTTGGGGGCTTGCTGGTTGTTGGTCTGATTTTTTGATGTTTAAGAAAAATTAATATTTGGAAATATTGTAACTTTACAAGATTTTAGCTGAGTAGCTTCCAGGCTTAACACTGGAAATGAAAATACAAAATTATGACACAAAATGTGGTACTGTCCAAGAAAAGGCTAGGCTAACAAGTATACCACATGTACATAGCATTTCACAAACAAAGACACAAGTTTATACACAAGGGAGGTAGGTCACTCTTGTAAAACATATTTAACCACAAACACACTGCAGTCTGTGTTTCAAGGGTAAGGGCTAGCTGAAAGCCACGTAAATAACATCTCAGTATGAAAACAGAGTAAAATACTCTGCATGGCCTCCTTGTTTTAAAAATACCAGTCATTAGATTCAGTGTTTAGGAGAATTACCCAGAGGCTACAGCTGCTGTTTCTTTCTGGAGTTGACCCTAAGTAACAATTCATGTAGCAAACCTATTATGAAATGGAAGGCCTTCAAAATGTAAAGATACAAAGGGAAATATTTCCAGAAGTTCCAAATCCATATTGTACTTACTTTCAGCATTCTCTGCTAAAATGGCTTATTGGACTACATTTCTAATGCTTAAATTGTTTAGAACCAACAGTCCAATTATGTCAGATTATCATCATGTTTCATCACGAGTCTCACATCACTAAAACATCATCTGCACTTTATAGACATAAAATCTTCAGTTAAGCATGTTGGACATAAAACCCAATTGATTACCAGGGGCTCTGTGACATTAGCAAAAGATAATAATTACCAAAATCTTACTGTTTAAAATAATGAAATCTAATGACAGTTTAGACAGCAAGAACTGTAGAAGAATGCTAATGATTTCAGCATGCCTTTCAGACATGTCTATCCCCCTTAAAATATTCTTAAATAAAACACTTCCCACTTGTAATTATTTTTGTTTTGCAAGGTTAAATTCCTTTATTACTCCCTACCATTTTACTGTTTTGCATTTGACAAACAGGACTTTTCACCTCCCACTTAATCAACACAGAAACATAACTTTGGTATTGCGCAGCATTAATCTTCCCACCCCACACTTCAGTCAATTCACAGCTGCACAAAAAAAATATACTTATTACTTGGTTCTCCTGTGCAGGAGGAAGAAGCACAAAAACACTGTAGAAAATAATTTTAAGAAAAGCAATCCTTGCTTAACATAAAACTACAATGCAATTCAGCAAGCTCCTCAAAAGACTGATGCTGGGCTGTACTGGAGCACCTCTAGGGACCTTCAAAAGGATGGGGACACTGCAGTGCTCAGCCTTGCCATACCTTTGGAACTCTGTTAGCAGAGCTCAACATGCCATGCCAGGTGTCAAAATTCCCACAGCAGGAGCAATCCATTGCAGGTACATTAGCAAGCACAAGAAAAAAGGCACAAGGAACTTATTGATTATTGATACTAAAAAATTAGCATGGGCTTGTATGTGTTTTGTAGGGTTCTGCTTCAGGCTTGTTCTATCCTTGTGCTGTAGGCTGAATGCACAGTGGTAGCTTACTAGAGACTTCTTCCAGTTTAGTTCATTTCAAGGAACCCACTTCACCAGTCAGAGAGACCATGGGCCAACATCAGCTTTAACAGTCTGCATGATTAGTGCTCAGTATGTCACACAAACAGCTAAAATTTAAGGGGACAAGGGGTTGAATGCATACAGCACTTGTTAAAATAAGGGTGGGCATTTATTTTGGGACTGCACTTAGACATGTATATGAAACCTGGACATATAACCTAAAACAATTTATGTTACAAATAAGAGCCTAGATATGGAACCTCCCCACTCCAAAATTACTCTTCTAGTCCACGTTATAAACACCATGAAAAAATCCCAAATTAATCTAGGAGAGCAGAAACCAAACACCAAGATCCCTCCTATTCCCATTCAGCATCCCAAAATTCAATGAAAATAATACTGCAATTTTTCATTTGCTCTCAGGAAAAACATTCAGGTCTATTCTGGTTACAAACAGACCAAGTTCTCTCAAAAGGAATAGGAAGGCCTCCATAGTTTTTGTTCAAACTCTCCTGAAAGGTCTACAAGTTAGTGCTCCATCTGTGGTGGGCAACAGTCCCAGACAGACAGATCACCAGGCTTGTATTTCAGAGGGCACCTCTTAGCCTACCAGTCAACTCAGAAAACAGGATGTGCAGCAGGATCACTTTATGCACTCAGGGAAGACTCTGGCTGAACCTGTGGTATCCGAGCAGGTCAGGCTGGGATTCTGTAGTTACTTCTTTCTGAAGTGTCTAAATGATTCATTCTAAATGATTCATGGAATCCATTCATTTGCCTATAAATATCTGCAATACAGTCACACTCTTCAAATTTTAACTGATAATCTAATCCTAATGGATAACAACTGCTTTCTCAGAAGACTTCCACACTCTCAATTCCCAGTCCTTAGGACACCTGTAAGACTGGACCCACAGCTCAAGTTTTATAACAGACATGTCAGATTGCCAACTTTTGCATTTACCACTTCTAGGCTAGTATTAGTTTGAGACTATAGCCATGAAACAGTGAAGTAGCTTAGCTGCAGTTAAGACTGTAATGAACAGAAGACAGTAGACTGAAGATGTCACTAACCATCTTGTGCATTGGAACATTTTAACCAACGGGTCTGCAATAACTTCAAGAGAAGCTGAAGGCTTTTATCTGCTTTCAGTGTTGGTATGTAAGCATTACTGCCAAGTTTCATCAAGACATCCAGAAGAGGGTTCAAGAAAGCCTCTAGTTCAATCCACTCTATGTTGCTTTTTCCACTACACAAAAACAAAAATTAAAAAGAAAGTCTTCTTCTGAGTATCTGCCTTAAGTGCTGAAGTTACTTATGGAAATAAATAGGACAGGTTTCCAAGACACTTAAGTATCTTTAGAATGTTACCCAGTATGTCTGCAGCAACAGCTGGACAAGGCCTAAGGAATGATCAGGCTGATGCAAAGTCTACAGAGAAAAGAGGACAGCATCCCAGCTTCATCAGGCTTCACTGGATCCTTCAAGAGTGAGGAGATTGAAAAAGACAGAAATGTAAAACAAGGTATTTCATACTTACCTGCATTTATTCTTCATCTGCTCCACGTCAGCAGCCAACAGAATCATTGTTGAGACAAGCTTAGCTTCAAACCAGTCAGGCATAAAGCAATTTTCTCCTGATTAAAGATATTTTAAGGTTTCCACAGTAACTAAAAAATACCTTTGCATTAACTTCTAAAACTTCTGGGTTTGTAACTTATTAAAATAAATTAATAGTAGAGAAAACAATGCTAACGTAAGTATTACTACTAATTTTTGGCATTTTTTATCTAGATGTTAATTTAACTCTACTGGCCTTTATGCTCAAATAAATTTTAGGCAATATGTTACATAGCAGTTCACAACAGACTTTTCTGTTACTTTAAAAAAATACATTGGCATATTCAAATTAATTTAATGAAGAACATAATTCCACTATGCTTCATCTGAAACATCAGCTGTGATTTTGACCACAGAACCAACTACATAAAGAACCAGTACTACTCTGTAAAGAGGAAATTCTAAAACAACTAAGTTTCTCTTTTTATCAATCTTTTATACAGAACTTCATCATCATACTTACAAAATTATTCTTAAATAGCAGTATGCAATTTGATTTCAGGGTTTTTTTTAACTGGTATGTTTCTGGCTTTGAGAATTTAGAAAACAAAACACACTTGGGAGGTCCAATTCAAGCAGCTGGACATGATTCATTTTTTTTCTCCCCCCTCTAAAGAGCTTCCTATTAGTTAAGTTTCATATAAAACTGGAATTACAAACATCACTTTTTACAAGTGAAATCCAGATGCTTGCCATGGAATTGCAGATAATATGGACCAAGGACTAAACAAACATGTCAGGAAGAAGGTCTGCCAAAAGTTTTAGCAAATTCACCCTGAAGCATGAACAGAGAGAATTTGCTTACTACTTCTCTAACAGCAAGACAATCCAGTCAAGTTTCCTGATCTGCAGAAAGTTTCTGAAGCTATTTATGATCAGCAAATTCTGACCTAGTATTTTTGTCTCCTCTACATATAGTACTTTAAAAAGTGTTCAGTTTTGACTTTTTGACAATATAAAACTATATAGAATTCACTGACTGCAAATGCCACACAAAAGTTGAAATATTTTTTAAATAATCAATTTGCCATTCTTTTCAATGTGTCTGAAAGAAGACACTAAGCTGACATTGTAAATAATTAGAAATGTGGCAGTGAACAAGGAAGGCCCTTTTCCCTCTATAAAAACACCTGGTCATGTTACAAAGCTCTGCTGAGAAAGGTGACAGAACCTGTGTGGTTCACACTCCCTTGTGCTTTCCTCTGCCCCTGCAGTCCAGAATTTTCAGACATCAAAAGAATGACAAAATAAATCTAATGGACAAGCATCAGGGCAGCATTAAAAATGAACATTAAGACTTAATGTTCAATTAATACTGCAGGACTTGAATTTATGGAGGAAAGGAAATAAATATAAATGTTATTTATGGAATTAAAAAATAAGGTTCAGACTTAAGAATTGTGAACACACAGGTAGGGTAGAACTTGAACAGGTGCAATAAAAAAATGATTTTTCTAAAATCTAAGGGAATGTTGTAAATTTTTTTTTAAATGCTCTTTAAAATTGTGGATTTTATTTATACACATTTAACTTACTTTCAGATGCAGGTGTCTTAAGGTACTGTCCCACAAGACTGTGCACATATTGACACAATGATGATGCCTCCTGACGTCCAAAATCAGAGGTTACAGACTTCCTGAAGCACTTGTCATTCACTTGCAACCAGCTGCAAAGCTGAATGAAGAACACTGTGTTATCCTTGAGCACGTCTGGCAGCTGTGCACTGCCATCACTGATTTAACACCAGAGCACTGTTGAACACAAACTCTCCCATCAGCAAACCCACACACTGCGAGAGGTGCTCAGTGCATAAGCAACCTCTAGCCTTAGCAGACCGCTCCCTTCCAACTACACACAGAAAAATGTTCTTCCAGAGGGTAGCTCAGAGCACCCCCAAAAAGTCAGTGGTACCAATATAAGAAAAACACCAACTCTCAAAATTAAGCAACGCTGGTAAAAATTCCCTTATATCAAAAGAGTTTCTTCCAATCAATGCTATCTAGTGAGACCAGCTTTTTTTTTTTTTTAACTTGTACGCCAAAAATGAATGGAGCAAGATGAAATGTACAGCATACATGACAAGAAGACACTATGCAAAAAATCACTTTATCATCATTATATGGCTGTACAAGTAACCAAAAGTTATGGCTACATGATCAGCTGGCTCTAGCATATACTACATAAAAAATTATTTCATCTTTGAACTTTCATTCACAGCATTTTACATCTTGCAAAGACATAAAATACATATCCTGTGAAAACTTGCAATTTACAATCTCACTCCACATGGTATGCACATTTTTTCCTTTGAGATTATCCTGCCAGTGATGATATTATTTCTACCAGTGATGGGCTTGATGAACATAAAACCAGCTTCAGTTCTCACCTCTGTCCATAACAAAGTATCTCTCCTTAGGGACTCCTCTGGTCTAAGGGACAGAAGAAAGCTTGAAACTTCTGGGAAGGACACTTTCTCCTGAAGAAATTAATCAAGATACAGTAGTTGCCAACAAAATATACAACAAATAATACCTGTATGACAACTCGTTTGCCTTTATCTGGCAAATTTCAGTAAAAGAAATTAATTTTCTTTTTCGTGATTCAGACTCATTTCTGCCTCTTTGGGACCAACTTATCAGTATCAAGGAACAAAACTTAATTTTCCCAAGTATTAAAGTCTATCTGAAAATAAATGAATGACTGTAAGAATGGTGCTATTCAATGGTGACACCTTTTAAATTAATATAGATAATACTCATAAGTACTAGTTCTGCATTTCTAAAGATTAAATCAGACAGGTTTATAGCCACAACACGGAAGACTACTTTTTTACTAAGCTAGCTATAAAACAAACAAAACATGAGTACTTTGACCACTGAATAAGTACAGTCCTGCTATTTCAACAGTAATGGTAGTTGTATCATTCTGGTATCACAAATACTTTTATTATTAGGAACTACAGGAAAGTCTATTTAGTTTCAATCTGTTAAAACCTGAGTTTATGTAATGGATGTGGAATAATATCCTGTTATGATAACTACCACATGACAACCCTACAACAAAACATCAACTAATAAAAACTAAGGAAAAAGAATATTTCTTATGGAAAACCAAAGGTAACAGAAGCATACCACACTTAGACAGTACAATTTAGACAGTCACTAAAAAAATTGCAAATCCAGCAAAATCAGTATAAATACTGTATTTAACATTTTTTAATACTGTTGGTCCTGTAAAACTGTCACTGTGTTTCTATCACATCAAGGAAAAAGAAAAAACAAAAAATAAAACAAAACACAAAGCCCCAAACTGACCACATCTGTCAAATGCATAGTTGTTTGAAGAAGATAGCACTGAGCAGCTCCACGCAATAAAATCTGGTGTGTAATCATAGTACACTGGAGGACATCTCTGCAAAGAGGAAAAATACACACTGAATAAATCACACACTTAAAAATGTAAGCATTTTCATGTATTTTCTAATTATTAACCATTTAAAACACATTAGATTGCATGTAACAGACATATTCTATTACGTGTGGCACAAATACTGCCCTGTCAGGCCACAAACAGTCCAGTATCAACATTTCTGTCACATGTACTTTCAAAAACTGATAATAAAACTTGGATGAGCACAAACCTAAAAAAACAGAAAGGGGGAGAAGAAAGAATAAAACAAAAACTAAAGGAACAATCCCCATGATCACACCAGTTCAGACTGGTAATTTAATATTAGCCTTTCTATCAGTAACAAGTTGCAATGCTTCCCATCAAAATCTCACTCAAGCAAAAAACTGAAACTTTCAGTGATCTTTTATCAGCAAAGGTATATCCAACATATTTTTCTTCTCTTTGTAAACTGCTTCTATTCAGTATTCCTTCAACCACCAGTAAGATTTTATTTAAATGCTCCAATTTGATTAAACTGGAATGACAACTGATTTTTAGTGGCTCTAGGAAGTGAAAGCAGACACTTAGGAAACAGCAGTGTGATTAAGGTCCATAGTGAGGCCAAGAACTTTTACCTAGACTTTTATTTAGAAATCATTCAGTTTCCAGCATTGTGGGCTGTCCCCTGATATAGCCTCAATTGCTATTAAACCAGGCTGTAATGTAACTAGAAAAAAAGGAAGTGTGATATGTATCAACCAGGAATTGTGGAAGACCAGGGAAAAATTATTCTAAAAAAGTAGAAACTATGAAGATCTAAAATGCAAAAACTCAGGTATTTTTAACTTCATACAGAGATATAAATAAACTGGTTCTTGAATTGCTTTCCTCTGCAAATTAGACATAAAGGAGACAGAGCCTTTAATTCCCATGCACAACCATCCCTTCAGAAGTAACAACCATGAATCAAATTCTGGTTCTGCAAACTGTCAGCACATTTCTTTGGAAGAAGGCTGTAAGAACACAATGCAGTATGTTTTACCTTAAAGCATGAAGTCCTTCAGCACCAAGTACTTTACATGCAGGGATAGATGCCAAAGCCATGGAAAGAAACAAAATGGGAACAGCACACCAATGCCTACTTGTCATCTTCTGAATAAATTTTAACAGGAAGCTGCCTTAAGATAAAAGTAAACAAAAGAACCCTGAGTGATTTTGTGCTCTCCAATGCTTTTAAATAACATGAACACCAGCAGAAGAGTGTTATTGTAATTTCTGACAGTTAAATGAAAGACAACAGAATAGTTTCCTAATTATTTCAATTTTAAAAAATCACATTCCAAGGAAGTCTGCCAGTAAGGTGATATGATTCAGAGACAAACAGAAATAAACCTAATTTTGACTTTGGTAATCTGCATTAATGACCATGCCCAGAAACGGAATTTTAACTCAATTGTTTTGAGTACTAAACAATGCCTTTTTTAAGTTGATATTGAGCTTGTGATATGGTTGCCCAAGATTCAACCAGTTAAATGGATGCTGGAATGGGCAGAGCAATTCTCAGCAAGCCACCACATCCACAGTTTGTAGAAGCAGGCTATCCATTTCAGGATTCCCCACCACAGACCCCTGTTTAGTGATAAAATACATGCCTGGGGACAGGACAGAAAAATAGGGCATCTATGGCATTACAAATATATACCAGGATACACCTGTAGACAAAGGGTGCTGCAAAGAGCTGATTCTACCCTGATTTGACCCAATTAGCCCAGGTATTAACTTCTGGTCACCTTCATTTTAGCCTACACTACCATCAAAATTTGGAACAGTCTCAGAAATCTTCCTCCACCCAACCTGACAATGAAAGAATCTCTACTCTGTTTCAGCCCTGGCCCTTTTGGATGAGTCACTACACAAGTCAGGACTAAAAAAGTCTGGCAGATGAAGAAAAAAGAATCTCCAAGTACTGTTCACTTCAGATCTCAGGAGCTTGTTTGGGCTTTTTATATTTCCATTGATAAGCAAATCTCCTTCATTTTAGCCCTAGAACAATTCTGTAGCTTTGTGCTGCAAGATACCTCAAAGTTCCTGAAGATCTTTTCTCTGGAAACTCCACTGTTGGAACAACTATTCATTTTTTCTCTCAAGTAAACACTCACATGACATACCAAAAGCAGCTCCATAGCTTTTCTTTTGTTTTTTATTTAAAGAAAAGATAAAGGTGAATTTGATACGTACCTTTTTCTTCTTCTGGAAGAAGAGTGAGATAAGTAGCCAAAAACTTCTGTAACTTCATTCCCAAAGGAGGACAGGCTCCTATTGATTGACCTGGTGTCCTTTTGGGTTTTAAAACATTAGTTACACAACTGGTATGTTAACAGCTTCAGGATTAGACTTAACAGATTTAATCTAAAATCCATTTCTAGATTTGAAATGTTTAGAACTGCCTCTAAACAAAAACAAAAGTTATTCAGTGACACTCCATGAGACCAAGAGAGACAACCTATGCCTCATGAGAAGTCTCTGGATCCTGGCTACTTAGGATGAGCATCAGTCAAGAGATTCTACAGCTTTCTCTCAGCTTGATATTAACTGCAGAAACTTTGTATATTCTTGGTATACTCAAACATGCACCCTCCTCTACACATATCAACATGTTTCACCCGAAATACAGAGCTAAAAGAGAAGACTAAGATTGTGAAGTATTGATTCAACACAGCTCTAACATACTGAAACACTTGGGAGTTGCTTCACCTTCTGAATTCCCATCCATGTATGTCCATGGAAAGATACTGCAGACTGAGAAGAGAAATGCTTAACTGATGCAAGAGCCTGCAGAGCTCACATTTGTCCTGCCATGTTTAGATGAAACAACCTATTTTGACTACACCTTATCCATAATCACCTAATTCAAACTATCACCAGTGACAGTCAGTTTTATCCCCCCAAAAATGAACCTATTAATCCACTGAACTCTTTGTTTCATGGGCTTCCCCCACCAGATCAAGACTGTGATCATCAATTTGACCAAGGAGCACTGAAAATTGCAAAAATCAAGTCTTGTCACTAGATCCATACTTCATTTGCTCACAGCCACCCATCCTTCCTGAGAAACTCTCCCTGTCAGTAAGTTTAACAGCACCATTTTTTATTAATGTGTTTTCTTTAGCTAAGATTTTATCAACATACTTAAACCAGCATTATTAGAACACATTTACAGCAATCAAGAAATTAAATAAACATCTATTAATTAAACCAGTGGTTTACCTGCTGTAGAGGGAACTTTCTGAGAGGGCATCCATTAGTGGTCCAATAACAAACTGAAAAAAGAAACAAGAACAATGGTGAAATGTACAGTTCCAAGGCACTGTTACATAGAAGCTAACTGGACTTATTTCACCAGACTTTACAGGACAGAGCCAGAAATTCAAGAATACTCTTGTTAATGGTAAACAGTAGAAGCAAAAGAGGAATAAACTAAAGGGAAAGGGGACCAGGAAAGTGAACAAGAAAAGAGATTTTTCCACTAAATACATTTCACAGAGTATTGTGAAAGATGCAGGCAAGCAAAAAATCACACTGTGAAACAGAGAAAATAGATTTAAACATGAAATAGAAGAATGACAAAAGCCATCATAGCTAAAAAAAACCTAGAGTGCATAGTAAGGTTGACTATTTCAAGTTACTTATCAAGAGGCTGACTTAATTTGTATAGATCAGGAATGTTAACCTTGAGGGAAATGCTCCTATGAGGTTTAAATAATACAATGTAGATCATCCCTTACTAAAGTGTAGGCTGGATGGACAGTCAATACATATATGACAGTAACAAAAAAAAAAATTAAGCTTTAAAATATTCTCTAAGTAGGAAGAAATATTAAAGTGTGGAGGGCTTATGGCTACAGTAATACACTGATTATGCTACAGAGACAGAATTTGTCCAATTCCAACTACTGAAGCAATTAGCGTTAAGATCTGTTAGAAATTAGAACACTTGTTTCTTGTGGCAGGTGACAGTAACACCCTTACCTCTGAGAAAACAAATGAATTTGGAAGATGCTTTGTTTCATAAAGCTCCAGAAAATGAAGAATTCCTTCCTTTGTCAGTGTTTTATTCTCACTCTCAAACATTCGTCTGTAAATGCACACGTGCCACGATGGGTGAAACAGCCAAGAACCTGTTTACAAAACAGAAATTCTTCTGAACTGACACAGAAATGACAGTGACACACTAATACATAACATACTGACATTCTGGACAATGTTATAGTCTATTCACATTTCAAAAAGGTGGCTACAGCTGTCAGTTTTATAAAAACACCCTGCTAAATCTAACTTAAAAATTATCACAGTTTTCCAAAGCTACCCTCTACTTTATTAGTTACGAATTAAAATGACTACAAAGTGGCACATCCTTCTTCCTGCAACTCTATTTATACCACTGTATTTACCCACAAAAATTTCACATTAATTTCAACTTTACAAATCTATAACATCTTGCACTACCTAACTACATGTGCTCGTATACCCTAGACAAACTGCCTCAGCACCCGTTTTATTTATCCTCTCCCCACTTCTAACAAATTAAGTTGGGGGTTTTTTTCCCCTTTTATAAAGTTGTGCAGATGAATTGTCTCCTACAACCCCAAAAATCTCTGGCTTTATTTTCACATTAAGTTAAGTCAAGCAAAATACGGTGGGAAATGACCACTTACTTGGATTTGCTGACAGAAAAATAGTACTTCAAGACAACATAGTAAGTTAAAAATATATGCTAGGATTTTTTCTCAGAGCAGAGTGGCCACTGCCTATGCATGTTTGCCAAACAACCTATGTATAAAGCAAACCTACAAAAACTGGAACAGCCACCCAGAAAATACCTAATTTGAGAAACAAAACATTACAGAAAGCTGCTACTGAAACAGAAGGAGAAAACAGAGAAGTGCAACTTAACTAATATTTAAGAGATTAAGTAGGAAAAGTTCCATCTTACCTTTATCCCCTGATATGGCAAGCTCATATAAACTGTTTAGTTTTGGTAATACTGGCTTTATGACGTGGATCTGAAATGCAAATCAAGTATCAATAATTTGTATCTCAAAGCCAGGAGCTGTCAGTTACTCAGACTAGAATTTACTACCAATAGCATTAATATAGCAATTGACAAAAAAAGTACATTTAAAAAAACCTGCAAAGCCTGTGGTACGCAACACTCAGCTGCAGTTTAGCACTGATAAAAACTTCAATGATACCATATTTTAAGAAAAATACTTACTAATAACCATTATATTCCTCAGAATTAAAACAGAGCATCTAAAATTAAACATTTAAATTAATAGTATCTCAGTTACAGGACAATCATGTCCAAATAGCATAAAATAACTACAGGGAGCTGGGCACATTACTAACAGTTAACATCACAATACTATGCAATTATGGAAGCTTCAAGTCAACAGGACTCTTTCTGCCAAGCACACTGGACTCACAAAATGGTTTTAATCCAAGGTACTCCCCCATATAGAGTCCCCTCTACCAAAGAGAGGTTACTAAGTGCAATCACCAGATTTTTCACTAGGCTGGTTACCCTGGTCTTGCAATTACCCGCACTCCAGGTTTCTGTCACTGCATTAACCAGATGTATTCCAATGACAGAGAAGAGCTCTGAATTTACTCCCAACAAATGACACATGCTGTGTTTTAAGTATTTAAGAGTTGAAACAAAAGTATTCCAGTTAACGCTTAGACATCCTCCATCACCATAACTGGAAATATTCTGCCTACACAAACATTCACACATGCCACAAGTGAGGCAGCACGTCTGTCCAGGACGGGCACAGACTTTACAGCGCTCCTACCTGGTTTCCCTCCAAAGTTTCCATTATCAAAATGTAAGTTTCCCAAAACTGTAGGAGTTGCTCGTTCTTCTCAGCAGACCACCAGAACAGACTCGGTTCTAAGGAGAGAAGCCAAAGACAGGCGTTTCTCGCGGTCCCGCACGCCGGGCCGCGCTGCCCATCCCTCCGCCCGCCGGTCCGTACCGTGTGCGCCGTCCGGGGCGCAGCGCAGCTCGGCGCGCTGCCCTCCGCTCAGGTCGAGCGCTCGCTTCAGCAGGTAGCGGGCCCGCTTGCGGCACAGCCCGTCCCGCTCCGTCAGGCCCTCCTGCACCAGCCGCCAGAACCGCGGGCACAGCCGCGCGTCCAGCCCCGGCTCGGCCGGGCCCCGCGGCAGCAGCGCGTCCGCCAGGGCGCTCAGCGCCAGCAGCGCCCGCCCGGCCCGCGCCGCGCCGCCCGCGCCCAGCAGCCCCTCCCAGACGCGCGGCAGCGCCGCCCCGTTCGCGCCCAGCGCCGGCAGCAGCCGCCCGGCCACCAGCGCCGCCGCCGCCTCGCCCTCGCCCTCCTCCCGCAGCAGCGCCAGCGCCGCCGCCGCGCACCGCGACAGCAGCTCCGGCTCCTCCAGCCGCGGCGCCGCCGCCACCAGCGCCTCCACCGCCGCCTCCTGCGCGGCCGCCCCGCCGCCCGCCGCCAGCTCGGCCAGCGCGTCGCGGGCCAGGCGCGCCGCCAGCGGCGCCCCGCAGAGCTGCACGCAGTGCCGCAGCGCGCCCCGCGCCGCCCGCGCCGCCCGCAGCCGCTCCGCGCTCCCCGCGGCGGCGCCCTCCCCGCCCCGCAGCAGCGGCCGGCACCGCTCCAGCGCCACCTCCCAGGCCGCCCGCCGCAGCGCCTCCGCCTCGCCCGCCGCCGCCGGCCCGCCCGCCGCCAGCCGCTGCAGCAGCAGGCGCAGCGCCTCCGCCCGCTCGGCCGAGAGCGGCGCGCTGAGCGCCCGCAGCAGCGCGGCGCGGTCCCCGCAGCGGGACAGCAGCGTGTCCGCCAGCACCACCTCCATCACCCGGGGGACGCGGAGGAGGAGCGGCGGCTGCGCAGGCGGGGGCGGGCGGGGCCCACGAGGGGCGGCGGGAGGCGAAAACACGGAGTGATTGACTGGTTTGGCTCTGTGTGTGTGGGTTTCAAATATTCTACATCTTTGGGTCATAACCCGCCTGCGTGAGCGTTCCCAGCCTGGCGGCTGCTCAGCACAACCTGGCCCAGTATGGGAGGCATAGTGGAGATACCCCAGGTGCGAGCCTCTCTCTTGGGAGGGTGAAATTCCATCATTGTGTGCCATAAAAACACTGTCTATTCTTCATGTGCTTTACAACACAACATCAGGTAGCAGTAATACACAAAATGCCCAGTTTTCCCACCTGCCAAATTTGTTCTAACCATTTATGCCAAAAGAAGTTGCTGAACAGTTCACTGTTCTCATCAGAGCCTGCCAGAGGTTTGCCTGAGTGCCTTGTGTCTGCCTCAGGTCAGAGGCAATCCTGGATGCTGGCTCCGTGTTGTTGGCTTGTTAGGAGGGCCCAGGTCAGCAGCACTGAGGCCAGAGAACAACTCCTGCACAGTTCAGTGTACTGGTGCAGCTAAAACTTGACTCAGAAAATCAAGCTGATTTCCAGTAAGTGTAAATTCACCACAGGACATTACAATTCCCATGAAAAATAAACTTAGAGATCTGCATTCCAAAAGTGGCGGCAGACTACTCTCCTAGAAGTTGTGGTCATAGGAAAAGGCAAACCTGGAAACTTCTGTTCCTGTGAAAGCAATGGATAGCAAATTCTTGGTACAGCAAAACGTGCTTTCCAATGGGTGTGGGCATTACTCTGGCCAAGATGTGGTTGATTAGAATCTAATGAACAAGAAATGCTTACTGCAAGTTTTCCAAGTGAAGTTCCACTTAATCACTCCTCTCCAAACCACATGAGTAGTCTCTCCTTTTCCTGGCTATCCATTTTCTCCAATTTTTTTTAGAATCTTTTTATCTTTGAGATCCTACTGATTGCAAAGTCACTGAATTTTCTTATTAGAATTGAGCCTGTACTGTGACTATATATGCAATATATTATGGAAAAAGAAGGTGGAAGTTAATTCTTTTAAACCCTCCAGCTAAAATGGTTTTCATGCACCTTACCACTCTGCATGTGTTCTGTTACACATAAATTACAGAATCTGTTAAAAGCTCAAGAAAACAGCTAAAATTATACATTTTACTCAAATGTAAAGTAAAACTTGGTACTTTGTTTCACACACACAGAAACATGTTTCACAGGAGGAATTGTTACAATGTGCTTTAGTAAACAGGATGCTTACTGTTGAAATCTCTTACATGCCAAAATATATTCTGTTTTTCTATTTGTTCTTTACTAATTTTTCCATTTCCACTTATAGCATGCAGGCTGATTAATTATGGGAGTTCCTTTTACCAGGCTTGAAACAGTTCTGAGCAGGGGATCCCTTCTTTCTATAGGTTTACTCTTCCCTTTCTGGCATCGGTAACTAAATGAGGACAGGTTTCTGTCGCTGCATTCACAGACACGTTTCTGTCACACCGTTTCTTTAATGGTCTGCACGATCACTAGTAATCAAAACAGAATCAAATATACTATGTGTTGTGCTGTTTCTTCATTATTGTCTCAATTCTGCTCTGCCTTTAGTTTTATCCCAGCAGGGTGCCAAATCTAAAGTCTTATTACGCCAATTTAAACAACAACATTTAAATTTGAACTGTCCTTCTGTAGATTGTCTTATCAGACAAAAAGGGAGGTTGGGCTTGGGGAGCTTCTGAGTGGAATATTATGACAACAAAACAAACAAAAACAAGCCAGAAAGGTGGATATGGAGTTAAGAGAGAGAAAATGAGCAAGCATTTTGTAATTTTCAGCAGTGTTTTGTAATTTTCAGGTGTCAAGAAGCACACCATTCACACCCTCATACCATGGTTGTTAAGTGCCTTGATGGTAACACCCTAAATTTGTGCTTTCCAACTCTACAGTTCCAACACATACCCCTGCATCACCCAAGACAATGCCCTGTTCTGTTTTCTCCACTTTCCAAGCTTATCCCAACCACTTCTGCCTTGTTCCTAAGCCAGCCCTGCTCCCAGGCCCCCACCCTGCCAGTTGCAGGCACTTGTAGGGTCCCAAAGCCTTTTCAGCCTTGGTTTGCTGCACTCAGAATGTCCCACACCTGCCAATCTCTCATGTACTCTGCTCTCCTATTTATAGGGTATCCTGTATTCCCTGACCTCTCCAGGTCCCCTCCAAACTCAGCATATGGCCTTGATCAAAGGCTGAAATACCTTGATTTTTTTTTTTTTTTGAGAGGACATCTTGTATGTGCTTTATTTCTGTCATGCCGGGTATTCTCCCTCAATCAGATTAGTCTATCTTAAAAATGTAAGACTGAGGAATTGCCTGAAACATCAAAAGCAGTCCACCACAATTGCAGACAGCCCCGAAATAAATGGCCAGTCTGAACATATTCCTTTCATGGGCCACTTCTATCTATAGGCCACAAAATGCTTCTCAGCTCCTTGTACCTCCAGATGCAGAGCTCACTTCACACTCTGCTTCCTTAGCCAGGGTCTCTCTGTGTCATTTAATACTATTACTGAGCCAATGAGAGGCAGGACAAAGATGAGAAATGTATCATTGTTGATTTTTATCTGAACTTTGTAACAGTACCTTTGCTGATGGTGTGGGTTTCCAGCACATGATAACAAGTTGACCAAATTTGGGCTGATTTTATAATTTGAAAGCTTTACAATGGTAGTTTGTTGGTTTTCATCAGGGCCCATAATTCTACACCAATTTAGCAGTGCAAGAGGACTGAGGTTCTTTCCTCAGACTCATAGTTAAAAAATCAGTGCCTTTAGTTACCTGCATATTCTTTTGGACAAATGTATGCTTGTTCTTATGTATTTGCTTTCCCCTGTCATCACACAAACAAGAAATTCTGTATAGGAAAAATTTCTGGATTATCACTCTAGTGGCTGGTTACCTTAGAAAAGGATTATGGACAAAACCACAGTAGAAACTACAGAAAATTACAGGTCCTGGAAATCCCCAGTTTCAGTTTTGGAAGGATGTGTTATGCTGTTGCCATAAAGCCACTGCTAAGGTGCTGAGGCAGCACAGGTTATTAGAACCCAGACCAAGTCTCTGTCTTTAAAAAGTTTAGTTTCAATGATGATTTTAGATCACACAAAATCCATTTGTTCTCATGAAAGTCCCATACTACCACCTGCACATTTACAGGTAATTCTGCACAATGCATTAGGAGGAAGGCTCAGCTAACCCTGCACCGTGACTTTTTTTCACTTACAGGAGTCTGTGGGAGTGTGTTTGCACAGTGTAAGGTCTCTACAGGGACCAGGTACATAACACAGCCTTTTCTTCCCTCTCCCACTGCATGCAGAAGGAAATGAGAAATTTCTGAAAGTTATGCAGAAAATATCCCACCACATCTCTCCCACACAATAACGACATTAAAAGCCCAGATGAGCTCCATGCAATGAACCTTACCAGTTATTATGGTTACATATATTCATGTTTTCTTCTAGATTTCCTCAGTGCTTTTTTGTGCAAAAAACAGCACACATAGCTTTTATACAACTCTCATGCTGAGACAGCACTTCCTCTCCCTGCCAGGGGAAAAGAAAAAAGAAATTTACAGAAGGTGAGAAAGGGAAAGAAGAAAATTGCCTAATTTTTGTCAGTTTTCCCTAAAGTTTTCCCTTGAACCCTTTTGCTAGGACAGATAGAGGCAAAAGTGTTCTAACTGAAAGAGGAAATCATTGGTATGCAGCAGGAAAGCTGGTCACAATTTCCACAAGGTGGTTGTGCTGTTATCCCCTCATCCTCCAGTGCTTGTTTCATTTGCCTCCCCAGCCCCCAAATGATTCTTCCAACTCTTCCACACCACAATGCAAACATGTATTCATTTTCATCATTTCAAAATTGTCTCTCCAGCTAGTCCCTTCAGCCATCATCTTCTCTCCCTCCTCCTTTTTCATTTCTGAACTTACTACCCACATTCAGTGAGCCAGGAGTTTGTCCTCTCTGGCATCCCAGTCTGATTCCTATATCCCAACCTGACTATCCTGCCTGCTGTTATTACAGTATATCAGCTATGATTGCTCAGAAGCTACCTGTTAAGTTACTAGCTCCACATTTCTATCCCCAAACTGCTTTATGAAAGATGAATAACCCCTTTATATTGCAAAGCGTGTATGCAGAATTTCCCCAAAACAGGCACATTCCTATCTACTCACATACTTAAAAGTTACTGTCTGGTCTGTTGGTGTATCACATCCACATCCCCTTTCCTGGCTTAACAAAAGCAATCTTACCCTAATTAGATCTTGCTGTTGTGAAGATCTGTTTCTTAACCTGCCATTTTGACCTTGCCACCTCTCCCTTTATGTCCCTCTGCTACTTCCCTCTTCTGTGCTACATCAAACACATGCTGTTTCTTTTCCCTTTCCATTTCCAGACCCATTAGTCTATCCTTCCTCATCCTCTCATCTAATACCAAGACACTGACTCACGCTGACCTACCCATGCTGCCAGTCTGAGTTGTCTATGCATTAGTCTTTCAAGTAAGACTTCATGTTTATCTTGTGCTAACTCCCACCTCATTTTCCTCTATTATACCCCAAACATCCCTTTGTTGTCACAGTGACACAAATTTGAGGCAGCATGTGTTCTGTGACCTTCTGTGATCTATGGCCTTCTGGACTGATAAGCTGATCCCCTCTCTGTGTGCATCTTGTCATCTCTTGGTGCTGCATATTTTCCATGGTGACAATTAGTACAGTACTATTGGTAGAGAATAAGAGTAACACTAATTGAGATAAATAAATTAATTAACAAACCCAGAAACCATCAATGTGTCAAGCTGCAGGCAAAAGGAGCCCAATGTTTGCAACTGAACTTTTGTGAGCAGAAGAGTAAAAGGCAAATGTAAACGTGTCTCACAGAGAGAAGTGCTATGAGAACTCCTTGTTGCCTTTCATGCACACATACTGCCCCACATACATTCAGAGCTGTTCAGATATTGAAACGCGTGAAAACTTAGTTCAGGTCCGGCAGTAGCTCCAGATTTTCCAATCAGACTCATGTCTGAAGCACTCAGACAGGAGAGTGAAGCCTTCATGATCCCTGCAGAACAGAAGATGGTGCTGTTGTCACTGACATGTGCCTCTCAGGTTTTTTTCTGGTGAAAAGCAAGCAAGTTATAGCAAAGAAAAGGAAACGAGAGAAACTAAAAGGAAAGGAAGAAAAGTAACTGGCATTTCTTGGATTTTTTTTTTTCCATTGGAGAAATTAAGAAACTCAAAGAGAAGAATGATAAATGCACAGAAAACCAAAAGCACTATCTAAAAGAGCAATTAGGAGGTGCAGAGAGGGCAGCATAGATCAGTCATTTAATGGATACTTTCTTCCTCATTTTTCTGAAGATACTGTAAACTACACTTAGGAAGGTGCTGAGTGCCAGCAGTTCCCCAGTGACTTCATAAGGAGCTATTATTGAATGTCAGCACCTGGGATCATCAGGGTCAGTGTGTCTCTAGCCAGGTGTTTGAAAACCAAGGCATCAAAAAACAGTGGGAATTTTATAAAGCAGCACTAAGTAATGGAATGGAGAAGAAGAAAGAGCAGGATCAGGGAGGCAGGGAGGAGCTGTGAGTGCAGCACAGACCCTCTCACACTGAATCATGGGCTTCCAGCCTTATCAGGGCTGTGCTCCATGGCTTCCTTCTTTATCTGCATGGGGAAAATCAGCACAGGAAAGAAACAGCAAGGTGTCTTAAGGACAGTGCTGTTAGTGTTGTGAGATTGTGCACATCTGTGTAAGAGATTCCAGCGTGAAATTCTTCTTTGACTGAGCAGGACAGCTACATTCACCAGAAACACTACAATATTCCTGGGCTTTTTAGGATGTTTACTTTAAAAATAAAGCCAGAGTTCAACTGTTGTAATGCTGTAAACATCCTGTGTTCAGAAGCAGCATTTAAAGACAGCTGATGAAAAGCAGTAGTGTCCAATTAAACATTCCTAATGATTGGAAGTTATAAATCTACTATGTGGTTTGTCACTGTAAGCTACAGAGGGAAAGTTAAGCTGGTAAATCTCTCCAGTTAGACTGAGTGCGGTGGAATGGTCAGGAAAAGATGAATTAGGAAAAAGAATTAAATATAATCCTTTGCCATCTGTCTTTATTTTGCAAACCTACTTGACAGGATACTACTGAAATCTGCAGACATTTTTTATCTGCTTCATGTAGCTGAAGAGCATTTGTTGTACAGACTGGAATTAAAATGCTTCCCAATAACAGTCAGCCATCCCACTTATTATCCTTGTTTGCTTTCCTTTAAAAAAAAAACAACAAACACTTAGTATTTTGGCTCCAGCTTAAGCTGCACCATTAATTTTTGACCTCTCTCCTTCACTAGGACTCAGAGCTGGGTGTTAAAGGCTAAATAGATTTCACTATTGGTTTTGCAGGGAAGCAAAAGGGCTGTTGAAATGTATGTGGTACATTCTTCTCCAGCTTTCAGCCTGAAGAGCATATGTAGATGTGGAAGCAGTGTGACATCGAGAGAATGTCCATATGGTATCACAGTTTCTCCATAACAGTTTTTGTCCATAGGCCTTCATCTTAGCAAAACATGTCAGCATGAGCTTATCTCTAAGCACATGCCTGAGTATTTTGCTGCCTTGGATTTTGGTGTACAGGGGATTCTGCTGATAATGAACCAGATAAGAGGATCTACTACAGTGGGGAAAATACGCTGTAGCTTCTGCATGAAAATTTACCAGTGGCAACCCCAGGAGCCTTTAGTCTTTTTTAAGTCCTGGTATTATTAGTGAGAATAATACTACAGGAAGGGGGATTAAAGAAACCCCAAACATAAACAAAGCACACCACAAGGACCAGTCTGGTTCTTACTTATTTCCTTTGAAATACCAGCAAAATGCCACCTTTTTTTTATTGTTGTTTTTTAGCAGTGAGGGAGGGAGGAAAGGAGGAAGGAAGAGAGGACAGAGGCAGGGAGGAAGCTTTCACTTTATTTCCAACTCCTATGTATTTTTCTTTGCAAATGTGAAGGTTGGCATGTCAGTATCCTTTCAGAATGCACAATATGAAGAGCTTTGTAGCTCCTTGGCTTCAGAAAATAGAGCACTGATGATTAGCTGATTAGCTTTTCACAGATGAGTTAAAGTTAATTTGTCCCTTCTGGAAGTGTAGAGATAGCCTGCTAGGTACAAAGAAGTTATCTTTGGTTTTCAGATCAGTGGAGGAATTCATCAGGCACTGGTTGAGACCAAGATTATTTCCTCAGAGGGAATTCAGATTATGAAAGACCCACACCACTGCTGCCTTCCTTCTCTCACAGTCTTTCACATCAACGGGGAGCAAGGGAAAACAGCTTTAAAATATTCTCCTTCATCCTCCATAGTACTTTAGATTACACTAGTTTAACTAACCTCACAAGGAAAAAAGCACAAATCTGTTGTGCTAAGATGCAATTTTCACATTTTGACTTGTGCATCTCACTTCAAAGAACTTCTTCCAAGTTTATTTTGAGTTTCCCATGCTAAAAATAAAGACACAGAACAAATCAGTTCAGTTTAGCTGAGAACAGCAGTTTTAGAAGCATTAGGCAAGAAGAAGCTCTAGTGTTTTCAAAACAGCACTGATGCTGCTGTCTTTAATGGGGATGGCTAATCCTCCCTGTTTTCTCGTATTCCAAATGATTCTCTCTAAGTGGAAGCCTGCCAGTTATTCTGCAAAACTCCTGACTCATTCCAACTTCATTTAGGGCCTTCCTAATTGATTGCAGGATATCTTCAAAGTCAGAAGAGGGCTCTTGTTTGATGCTGTAAAAGGTTTGCCAAAAGGCTACAATCTCTTCTGTTTCTGTAATGTACTTTAAAGATACTGGAATTGAAGGAAAAACTTCCAGATCAGCAAATTTTTAGAAATATCTCACTTTTACAATTTCGTTATAAAGACAGTGGGTGTTATTTAAATATTTTTTAATTGTTAATTAATTAATTTACCTGGGTCTTGCAGGTTTACTTTGAGTTCTTTTCCTGCTGCTCATACATGAACAGTAAAAATAAGCACTTGTTGTATTGCCACAACTGTTTTTTTTTTCCTTCACCCCTTAAATCTCAATCTTGTAAAAAATGATAATAGTACTCTTTTACACATTTATGAGGCCTTCCATTAAAGTCTATTTGAAGCATTTTATAGACAACAATGTATGAAGCCCCAAAGCACACTGTCGAGGTATTTATTACCAGGTTTTTACACTCAGGAGAATTTACCACAATAATCACGAAATTCCAAGACCACAGTAACTAGTTGTCAAGTTTTTGGCGAAAAGAAATACTTCAGTGGAACCCAGTATTCAGAAGCTGAAACATTTTCTAAAATTGTGGTTCTCCTCTAGTAGCTGCCCAAATATGAAGGCATCCAAAATAACTCTCCATCTTCAAGAATTTCAACATTAAGATGTTTTCTTCGACCTCCGCCTCCTGTCACTGCATCTAATTAGTTCTTTTTTTTAATCATGTTGCATAATTCTGAAACTTTCCACTGCAGAGGCATAACACTATCTTGTAAAAACTTTGCTTCCTTCAGAAAAAAAAAAAAAAAAAAAAAAAAAAAAAAAAAAAGAGAAGACATTTTCCAGAAGCATTTGGCCTTAGCCTAGACCCCCTTCTAGTTTTCAATGCAATGACTCAATATATATGAGTGCTGAGCAAAGCCATTTCTTGGGAGGTTCTGTAAATTTGTTCATGGGAAACTGGCTTTATACTACATGCTGATATTGGAGTTACATTTATAAGCTTATTTTAGGGATCTTTGACCATCTGTGCTTTTCAAAAAATGATGTTTTCAGATCATGGTGCAAAGTTTTTCCTCACACAAGCTTCCAGCTTTTGCCTAGCTCTGCAAGGAAGTTCTCAGACAAACTGTCATAATACCTGTTCTAGATTTAGCCAAAATGTGTATTCCTTCTTTATCCTTCACATGAGATCCTCTCACATACACAAAAAGGCATATTGTTTTTAACAGTAAATGTAAAAATGCTGGCTAGTTCCATATTCTGGACTGTAAGACATTCTAAAATGTGCTGCAACCGAGAAAAACAAGTCTAAAAATAACATGGAGGTGTGTGTCTGTTTGACTTTGTCTGTGGAAGGGGAATACTGCATTTCTCATCTCTTGTTAATTCTATGTAAATATACCCAGTTTATATTACAGAAATACTTTCTCCACCTAAATGGTACTGAGGCAGATTCATCCTGGACTCTTAAAAAAAAAGAAACGTTTGTGTAGATTCTAATTTGTGAATCACTGTTAATAAATAACTTGTTGCAGGAGCTACTTGGTTAGTCATTGCTTATGGTATGAAGTCCAAGCCAAATTCCTGTTCATCCTGTTAAGATCTGTAACACAGAATTCAAGCAGAGTCTGTTTGGTACAGGAAACAACCTACTTTTTTCATCAAGATGTTCTTTCACTTTAGAAATAAAATTAACCCAAAATGGGATTTAGCTTTTTTTTTTTTTTTTTTTAATCTTTACTAAATCAGAGGAAACCTTTCTCTCATCTTAAAAAAAAACTCATCTGGCCATAAATCTGGTAGATGCATTTCAGTAAGGATTAGCAATACTGCTTCATTCAGGGCCTCATAAGTGACAAAATAAACATGAGAGATGAAGGATAGGGGGAAGGTTAAAATAAATAATGTTGTTCTTAGAGAAGAACCTGCAGTAGCAGGTTTTAACTCCTGCAGTAGCAAAGGAGGCCCGGCAGATGGTAGAAGGAGACCACAGTGCTAAAGGAAAGCTCTCTGCATTGTGCTTGTTATAGACATTAGTTCTTAAAGGAAGTTACTGACTTATTTTTCATAATGCTATCTAAGTGTTTAAAACAAAAATAGGACCATAATTGTTTTGGATATGCATTTTATGTCCAAAAATCTTGTGATTTTGACCAGCATCGCAAACATATTCTTTTTCACTATGGAGCTGAGGCTTTGTTTTAAAGCCAGTGGATATCAATGACAGCAAAAAATCACTTAACCAATAAAAATGCTGCTGGCTGCCTGTATTTTGTGTTGCAGAGGTAATGAATGAGGTTATTTTGGGGTGCGTTTTTTGGTTGGTTGTTTGGTGGGGTGGGATTTTGTTGGGTTTTTTTTTTTTTGGTTGGTTGGTTGGTTTGTTGTTTTTTCTGGTTGGGTTTTTTTGGGTTGTTTTTTGTTTTGATGGGGGAGTTTTTATTTATATGGGGGGAGTATTTATTTTATTAAATATTATCCAATATTTAATATTTGAGATTTATCAAATGTCAGCATTTTGATTTACTATTCAGGTGCTGCTGAAGATTGTATCTGCATTACCCAAAGCCATAACAAGAAGAAAAAGACATTATGCTTTTCAGACCATATTTGCACTCTGAGTGACAAGACCCTGCAGAGCTCCCTATCTGCAGCAGCTTTCTGTCATGAGTGCCAGTGAAGACCTGGAATCCAGCAATATGTCTGCTCTAATCCTAAGAAATGTACAACTGGAGGCTGACATCTTGTTTTATCTGGTTCATTTGTTAAATATTCTCTCTCTCTAACTTCTATGTCTGTCTTATGTCATATAAAGATAGACATTAAACACCTGAGAGATGATCCAGATCAAAGGCACTCCGAATTTTCTCTGTAAAGGATCAACTATTATATTTAAAAAAACCATCAGTGTTACTGCAATTTTGGTGACACTTTCAGTAATTAGAATGGGCTTCAGACATGTGAGGACAGAAATGCTAGCAATAAGGAACCCCTTTTTAGGAATGCTAGTGCAGAGGCACTGGATGACAGGCAGTAGCTCTGTCACCAGTAACAGCATGACACACCTTTCCTAGTCATCATTTTGGCACCTAAATCCCACAAGCACCTCAAGCATTTCTTGGCCTTAGCAGAAGACCCATAAAAATACATTCCCCAAATATTTTTCAAAGAGCTAGGCTTATTTTATTACAGCAGGTAGAAAATAAAACTGTTTAGAGCCTTTTTTGATCAGTAGGCATCCTATTGTTTTTTGGGGGGGCACAGGGGAGAGGGCATGTATATCTTGCTGAGTGATGCTAAGTGGGCTTATATTTTCAGATGCCTTTTGCAACCTTGGTGGCTAGGTGCTCAAGTGCTCAAGCTTGAAAAGGTTGCTGTAGGCACACTGTCTTTTAGGGTCTTCAGAATGAAGAGCAGTTGCTTATTCCTGCCCTCAGTACAGTTCCCTAAAATGAATGTGTTTGTAAGGCGCACTGCCAGGGCCAGCAGAAATGTCACTTCTCCTGTGCTCTGTGGCAGGCACAGAAGCCCGACTGCCCAGGGCTGTGCTCCCCTAGGGACTCTGCTGCTCCCTGCTCCCCTCTGCCTCCCACCCACTGCAGCTGCCTGCTACCTGCAGCTCAGCTTTCCATGCTGCAGGTTTATCCCTCCCTCTGTGCCTCCTGTGCTTCTCACTCACCCCTGGCTAAGGTGACATTATCCTCTGCCGGAATATCCAAGTCCCAAATGGGCTCTTCAGTTTTGCAGCTTTAGTCACATTTGAGACCACAGCATTAAACATGAACAGCATAACCTGTGAGAACCTTTATATGTACATTCTTAATATGCCTCATTTTATAGCTAATGTACTGGGCTGGAGGTTTTTGTTTGGTTTTTTTCTCTTCACTTCTTTTGGGAGCAAGGCTATTTTCCTCTGTGTCTGAAGAGGCTTTTCTTTCATGCCAGGGTACTGTACTGCCTTGTGTAAACGCCTGGAAGCAGCCTTCATGTTGGAGTTGGTGCATTGTTCACTTGTGAGCACAGATGACTGCATTCTGCTTGAGCTCTCAGCAATGTATTTCTGGGGTGTCACGTCTGTCCCCACAGTCACTGCTCTTTTCCTTTGATCCGTGCCTCTCAGTCAGGTCTGCAGAGTGCATAGTTCACTGTTATCTCTGTGTCTTCTGTGCATTTCAGGAAAATGCATTTTTAAAAATGCTATATTACATGAAACAAGACTTATGTGTTCAATAAAATCATTTGCATCCCAGAACCTGGTATGTCCGGCAGAAATAATCTGATAAAAATACCTTGTCCTGCAGGTACTTCTGTGAGGTCTTTATTTCGTCAGTCATGGGAGGCTTTGGCTTTCACATGTTTCTTCTGTACGTGACTGCTTTCATGGCTGTCAGTACCAGACGATGGAAGCAGATTGAGCTGGGTTTTCTGTGAGATTGTTTCTCCATTCAAAAACAGAGATGCTATGTGTTACTTGGCATTAATAAAATTTCAGGCATTTTAAGTGCTAATTTGACTTTGCCATTTGGTGGCAATGCTGTGGTGGTAACAGAAGGGAGTCCATTTGAGGATGGATTGCAAGGAAACAGATGTGTTCCCACTGCATAGGGTATTCTGCCTATTAAAGTGCTTCATTGCTTTAAACTCACCCAGTTGACTAGATGTCTGAGTAGCAGCCCAAAGAGCCACATTTCAGGCTGGGAAGCAAATATCTGTTCTCCCTATGGATGGTGGAAAGAGCAGAGTGCTTCCACTTTTCATTGCTGGTTGCCCTAAACGTGGCACAACAGACCACCAGATGTTGGCTAGCCTCTGTCATATTTGGCCAGGACAGTGTATTTCTGGCTTCCTCTGCACAGACTGCAGTTCCAGAGGAGAGCTGGACAATTCCCAAAGAAAATGTCCATTGCCTGCAATCTGGGTATTGTGATTACCCTCAATCTGTTTTAGGAGATCCAGTACTCCTGAAAATGTAGTCATTTCCCCCTGCTTTCTGGCCTTTCCAGTAGGAAAAAAAAAGTTTCTGTTTGAAGCTATCTCCCTGCTCTGCTGGAGATACCAATATTAAACTGAAGGATAGCAAGAGGAACATGTCCCTTTCTAAGGTGTAGAACTGCTCACTAGCAATATGTTATGTATGTGCTCCTTTATTAAAAGTGAGATAATTAGATGTCTGTTTTTTCACATGGGTAACTGGTGTATTCTCTGATGATACCAGTTGTCCATATTGTATCTCTGTTCAGGAGCTGTATCAATGACTTGCACATATGTGAAAGCTGTGGGAGAAAAGCAGTCAGATAGGTTGCAAATCCCAATAGACTGTGGATGGAGTGTGTGCATCTGGGAGCAGGAGGCTTCGGTATGCTCTGAATTGCTGAGGCTGGTCTCGGCTCTTGGGAGACCAACAGATGTGTCAGACAGGATCCTGCAAACAGTCCCCACACCAGGATGGTTTCATTCAGCTCTAGGTCTGTTCCCTGACTCTGAAGAAGAAGGTGGGCTCACAGTGTGTCACAGCTGCTGCCACACGATCTCTGTGTCCATCCCCAGAACGCAGCAGCCATTGCACTGATCCCTCAGGGTCCTTTGGATGCATCCTGCTGACAGCACGGACACTGATTCCAGCACTGCTCACTACCATTTGCATATGCTCTTCTTCTGGATGTGGAGACGTTCTTTCTTTTCTTTCTTTCTTTCTTTCTTTCTTTCTTTCTTTCTTTCTTTCTTTCTTTCTTTCTTTCTTTCTTTCTTTCTTTCTTTCTTTCTTTCTTTCTTTCTTTCTTTCTTTCTTTCTTTCTTTCTTTCTTTCTTTCTTTCTTTCTTTCTTTCTTTCTTTTCTTTTTCTTTCTTTTCTTTCTTTTCTTTCTTTCTTTCTTTCTTTCTTTCTTTCTTTCTTTCTTTCTTTCTTTCTTTCTTTCTTTCTTTCTTTCTTTCTTTCTTTCTTTCTTTCTTTCTTTCTTTCTTTCTTTCTTTCTTTCTTTCTTTCTTTCTTTCTTTCTTTCTTCCTTCCTTTCTTCCTTCCTTCCTTCCTTCCTTCCTTCCTTCCTTCCTTCCTTCCTTCCTTCCTTCCTTCCTTCCTTCCTTCCTTCCTTCCTTCCTTCCTTCCTTCCTTCCTTCCTTCCTTCCTTCCTTCCTTCCTTCCTTCCTTCCTTCCTTCCTTCCTTCCTTCCTTCCTTCCTTCCTTTCTCTCTTTCCCCAAAAGTTTTTGTCAATACCCTATATACCATTAATATCTTTGTGCTCACCAAGCTGGATATGCCCTCATTCAGCTGAACAGCCTTTTCCTGCTTGTTGAAGGTGCTCCAGGTTTCAGAAAGGGGTACGTTGTCTGGAGTCTCAGCATCCATACTACTTGTGTGACTTACTGCTTACCATTACTTTAAAATATCTTTCTTTTCCATTCCCTCTACTGCTCCAATTATTTTCTCTTTTTATTCTGTAGTCACTCCTGGAGGCACAAATTGAAAAGATAGAAATAGATGAAGGCAATTGTATGCCTGGAAGACATCCTCCCCTTCGAACACTTCTTGATTTGCCTCCCAACAGCTTCATTGCAAGGATACTAGTGAATATTGCCAGCTTGGCACATGTAATTATTTTTTAAAATTTGTTCTGCCTCCATTGCCTGCATGAAATCTTTGCTTCAAACTTAAAGCCCCTGTGTGGTGACAATTTACTGGGTGCAGCCAGAAATGGAGGATTTGTTGTTGCCAGCATCACTGATTCAACCTGCAATTTACTTTGCCTAATGGCATAGGGTCATTGCATTGCTTTAATTCAGCTTTTCATGGTTACCATTCCTTTCCCTCCTTGGCATAGCTACAAGGAAGGTCTTGCATCCTAACACATTTAGTAATGTCCCACTGTCTCCATGGCATTCATTTTTCTAACTAAGTGCTGCTGCTCTTTCTTGGCACATAGCTCAGAGTTTTGTTTTTGCCCTTTTGCACCATATTAATGTCATTGCTGTGCATTCTATCATGTGCACATTTTTCTTACAGCACTAAAGGTCTTCCCTGATGTCTTCTGCTTCATATTCATGCATTTGCTTTTGATATTATTTTATGCTTTTCAGTTCTACCTTCTGAAATATCCATGTCTTCCCCACCTACACTGTGCTTTGCAGCAGCTTTAAACACTGCTATAGTATACTATCAGTGAGGACAGCTTTTCTTTCAGCAGTCTCATTGCACTTTTTTCCCACTTATGAATCTAACACTAATTATTTCAGGTTTAAGATTGCGTACTCGCATGAGTCAGCCATTTTCTGCACAGTTTGGCAGCATACCAATGTATTGTTTCTCCAGCTTCTTGATTACACAACTGCGGGGAAGATACCTTCCCTATGTGCCATTTTTCTGAGGACTGGAAATGCTTCTGAGACATTTCTAGGATTTTGCATGGAGTTCTTCCAGTCTGCATTTGGTATGCATCCAGATACTGCAGAAACACATGGGAGTTATAGCCCAGTACAGTTAAGAGCAGGAATGGGCTTCTTTTGGCTTCCTGGTTATCCAGCCCTACAGCAATGGGTTACAAACCCCATGTCACTCTAAGAAAGGGCTAGCAGAGCTAATGCCAATACTTCCTCTTTTATTTTCTGCAGCTTTGGGGCAAGACCGCACTATGAACCCATGATGTCTTCTCTGTACTTCTGAGTTTTGGGGAAGTGTAGTCTTGCCTCTTTTTTCCCAGTCTTCACAGCTGCCTGTGACACATGGCTGCCTAATCTCTTTTGCCACAATATCCAAAGTCCACTCTGGCACTGAATATGAACCTGAGGGAGAACCAGGGAGCTGGTGCTGGTCAATGGCTCTTCTCCCCTTTACCTCCTGCTCTGGGAGTGTTTTGATGGCAAGGAGCTCCCCTGCCTTCCAGCAGAGCTACTTTCTCTTCTGGAGCTCACACAGCCTGTCCCAAAAGAAAATTGCTGGGTCTTCCTTTGTTGTGCCAGGACAGACTTAAGTAGTCAACTAGGGAAGGACTGCTGTAATGGAGACTGTGGATTTTGTACAGGAGTCAAAGCAAGAGACAGCTGTGCAGCCTGAAAGATGATCAGAAGATAAAATGACAAAGACTGAATTTCTAAAGACATTATACTGCCAATTAAAAGCCTGAAATCTTCCTGGCTTGCTCTGCCCCAGAAATTCAGATCAAATCATTCACTGAGCTGTTCCCACAAAAGGAACTGGAAATTCAATAGGTCACATTGTCAGCTAGAATAAGTCCACTGACTCCAGGGGAACTACTCTACTTTCTGTCATCAGAGAACCTGGCCCCATGACCACGAGCTTCAGATTTTCCACATGGCTGTTTCCTTGGGACTTACATCATCACCCTGAACAACAAGAAGAGTTCAAGGTCACAGTGAAGAAAGATTTTTAAAGAAGCAAAACAAGAGACCCAAAAAAAGCTCAAGTTCATGCTGTGCCTCCATAACACCACCTGGTTTAGTAGATCTGTGGATCAGTATCTTCCTCAGGTTCCATGTGATTGGTGCCATATGTCAGTGCTGAGTCCTTCAACTCAGGACCATAAATGGTGGAGGTCAAGGACCCACAGGGCAGCTGTGCCATGACTTTGCTTCTTGCCAGTCCCATCCCATCTACAATACAATACTTGTGGCATCAGGGTACAGATAAGGAATGCATTCAAAGTGTTAGCTTCCTTTACTGTAGTCTCCTAATCTGCTGTTCACCAATATAGAAAGGGATATCTTTTATCTCAGTTTTACAGTAAGAACCCAAATCATAACATAACATGTAGGATTTCCAGGATGAGCAATGCCAATGAAAACAAGCTTTAAAAATTCTGCCGGGAATTTCCAAAGCATGACATTCACCCCCAGGTAGAAAGCCTGCAGACAGTTCTGTGTATCAATTAAGAGGTGCTAAGTCACTTCTCCAGCCTCACATGGGCTGCTCCATCAGTTAGATTCAGCTAAAAATCAGTTAGGAAGAAGAACTCAGTGCTGCTATGAAGAAGAATGATCATTACCTAACACATCTTTCCTTGCAAAGGCATGAGTTCAGTAATTTACGGGTTCTTTCCTATTTCTGACTACTGTGATCTTATATGCTGTATATCATCTTAACAAAATAAGAGCTTTGGTGTTATCCCTCCTGTCCTCTGCTGTCACCCCAAACCTTTTATGTGAGGACTGAAAATCTAAACTGTTTTTTTCAGAATTGTCAGAACAGCAGGGGTAAAAACTCCTTAAAATGAGATACTAATTATTAATGTGAATGCTTTTCACATCCATCTCCTACTCAATGGAATGATTCAGTTGAACATTGCTCAGTGAGAAGATCAATTTCTCATACTTCTTTAATTTTTTATCCATTTGTAAACTTTCCCAAGACCTAGACAGCAATAAGACAGCAAAGAAATTGCCCAAGGCATCCTCTTAAAGAGGCAGTATGGGCTGGGTGCTGTTCTGCACAGATTAGTCTAAATTGGTAGTTATTCCATGATGTCAGTGAAACTGAACTGCTGAAATGCAGAGGCGAATCTGGCCCCATGATCTAATTCCATGATGAAATTGCTAGTGTAAATAAATGACTGCTGCTGTTCAGTGCTTCCCCCCTCACTCCCCAAAGTGCCCTAATGAATAATGAGTTTTATGAATAAGCTTTAATGAATGACTGAACACATTTTAACAGTAAGTTAGAACTCTTTCCTTCACACTTTCCTCTGCTGCCTTCCTTTGCTTCCTTGAACCAAAGAATTGCCCTCTTAAACTACCTGTCAATCACACATACAATTACCACATCCCAAAAGGTGTTATCAAACAGCAAAAGTGTCCAGTTTTTAATTCCAGGAAAAACATTCCATATTTGTTTTAAACATCTAACTCAGGTTTCAAAATGCAAGTGCTGAAATAAAAACAAACCTCTAAGCATTTATTCCTTCCTTCCCTCCGCCCCCCAAGATTAAAATCCATTCATTTCAATCAAGTCATTCAGAGGAAGGCTGTAAAATGAATGACATAATTAGCCACTTAATATACTGCATATGGAATTTTAATTTCAGATGAAAATCAGAGAGGCTTTTCTAAAGCTCTTCACTGAGACAAAAAAATAGTGGTATGTGAAGACAGCTAATGCTTTACAGTTTAGTGCTACTTTTTTGTCTGAGTTCCCTAATACTCTCAGCATTACTTAATAAATTTACTGAATTTACTGAAATTTACTCAGGTTTACTGAATAAACCTTCTTGAGTTCCATCAGAAGGGGCAAATATACCTTTACAGGGTGAAGAAGTCAGGAAGACAGCGAGACTAAGGACCCAGTTTTGCCAGGTTACAATGCAATCACAAAAGAATGAAGTGACTGCTTCCTCTGACTGAATCCTATGGGAACCAGTTTGGGGACAATTTTCTGAAATGTCTTCCAAGAGAGTGAAGCACAAAAATCAAAAATTAAGGCACCTCCAAATGGGTCTGTACTTCTGAAAACACTCATTCTCATGACTCGCAAAGTCATATGAGTAATATGTATCTGATCCAGAAACAGTTTTAACCAAACTCCTGCTGACCAACACAGTGGGATTTCATGGCTACAGCCTAAATATTAATCAACATTAATCAAAATTAAATCAATATTCATCAAAATTTAAAAAAATACCCAAACCAAAACCAAAACAACCATCCCACAGAAGAGCTAGAAGGCAATTGGACAGTTCACTATCTGATGAACTTCTCCTCTGACTGCCTCTGTAACCAGTCCATCCTGTTCAATCCTGTTGGCCACTCATTTCTGTCCTGCTTGTATTGACATATTCTGTAGGCTTTTAACCACGTTACTGAGTCAGGCAACACCAGAAGATGACCCATTAGCCTATTAGATTAAACAAGAAACACTAAACAGGAGATAATAGTCAAAGGGGAGGGAATGGGAACAAGTCAACATTACTCAAGGGTTAGAAAGATGTTCCAAAATGTAATCTGTGTTCATTACCTTGAGTAAATATACAGTCAACCTCCATTTGCACAAGTCTTGATCACATGAAGGAATAATTTCAGGGAGAAAAAACTACATTCCACCAGTGTAGAATTTGTGCAATGAAACACTCTTCCCCACACGTGCTCCTCCCAGACTTTGGGAGCAATTTCATTTACCTGCATTACTTTCACTGCCAACTGATGACTTTCAGATCCATCTGCCCATACCACAGGGAATGCAGCAAGAAGTACAATGGTTCTGCTGTGGAACAAAATAGTCGCAAGAAAACTTTGGAGACAGAAGGAAAGGTTTAAAAACTCGTGATTAAAGTATTGAAATCCTCTGGCATTGATCTACATTCCAGATTACCTCAATTGCACTACCCTCTTCCTTTTTTTGTTTTGTTTTGTTCTTTTTGTGAAAGTCAAAACAACTGTATTAAAAAAAGCTTATCAGCATAAGTCCATAATATTACTGTTCTTTTTTTAATTTGCTTTTTTTTTTTTTCAAGGATTGAACTAAGTTTTCTAAACCTCATTTGCTCTTTGGGTTGCATGTGAGAGTTTTTTCTTATTTTGGCTGAGAGAGAGGCTAAGGAGGAACCTCCTGATCCTAATGGAAACCTTTGAGGGTTCCCTCATACCACATCACACCAATCCCATGCACTTTACTAGATGCATAATTGAAGTCATTGCAACATTATTCTCAGCCTAGGCTGGCATACATCACTGATGGTGAAAAAAATCAAAAGTGAACCTGCCCAAGGAAGCAGAAGAAAACCTTTATGGAAATTTGCAGCACCTAAACACTAAAATGTTGTGGGGCTGTTTTGCTGGAAAATTGTTCTTGTTGAACAGGAGTAGCATGAAATCTTGTACCACCACTGGCACACACGAGATGAAGATGTGCACCAAAACCTTGGGTCTTTCTTCCATGTCCCATTGGCCGTCAGAAACAACGGGGTTGTCAGCTCTTTGGGGAAAAGAAAAGGTATGGGCCTTGCAAGACCACTGGAAGCCCCTTCCCAAAACATTTATCAAGGAGCTTAGGCCAGCAGCTTAGAGTCACATGACATTCTTTCACTTTGATTGCCACAGAGGATTGATTGGGAAAGAGAAGGGATCTGTCCGGTTTTTCCAGTATTTCAGCTCTCAGCCTCTTGGGGACCTGATGCTGAGGCAAGAACCATTGCTCTGATCCTTTGTGTAACCAGGCTCCTGGCCTTGGACCCTGGCACCCTGTTAAACTCTGGAGCCCCATCACCTCTCACCTGGCAGCTCTGCAGTACAGCCCTTGGATGTTAACCACCAGACCTCACACGGAAATGCAAATGTTTCATTTTTAGATGTTTATGAAGGTCCCCTCACAACCCCTCTGGCTTCATATAATGCATAACAAAACACAATGGCAAAGGCCTGCAGATAGTTAAGTCATCTCACTGCAGAGTTAAGTTGTATAAGACCTCCAAAATAATCTTTTCCAGCCTGAGCCAACACAGAGCCCGGCATTGCACTCCAACAGCCAGCATATTTGGAAGCAAATGAAGGACCCACCACTGATGCCTGGCAATTATGGAAGAGCAATATTACAAAAACTTATTAAAATCCATCTCAGAGTGTCTTGCTTCCACGCACTACTTTTTTCCTCCTTTAATTATTTGGTGTTCTCAGCTGCAGGAAACACCCCCCTGCCCTTGGAACTGGAGCAACTGTGTCAGAGAGATCACCGTCCCTTTAAAGTTCATGTGGTTACAACATTGCCGTCCCACTTCTATCACAAACAGTGTCACTGCACATCTGGTCTGGCTGTGCCTGTTTTCTGCATGCCCTTTCCTGCCTAGGGATCACCTTGAGCAGATGTCGCCCTCCATCCAGCGGCTGGTGAGCAGCCATGGTGGCACCGATCCAACGGAGGAAACTGATGAGCCATCATGTTTCCCTATCCAATGCCAGCAGGGTCCTGGCTTGCTTGCCCTCTTTAAAATGCTGCTTCCAGATGGAAATTCCCACTTGGAGAAAACTCTCTAAAATGCACGTACCCATAGGACATTACTGGGCAAAAACAAGAAGAGGAGTCTGTTGATGTCTCTAAAGCCTGCATCTGCGCTAATCTGACTCCAGGCCTCGTTGTTCCTGTCGTGCTCTCTGCAATAGCTTACTTACACTGCCAACAGGAGGATATATCAGGGCAGCCAAGCACTGACTGACTCAGCACAGTCAGAGCTTAAGAATTCCCTGAGGATGGATGGACAGAAGTCAGCATGGAGGACAGAGTCACCAATGTTCAGCTCAAAATGGCTGTAGGGGGAAGATCTACAACAAAATACAATACAGCAGCAAGCCAATTTAAACTCCTTTTCCCAGTTACAACCTTTCTCTCCTAGACAAAGATTAGAGGCTGTTTCAGTGTGACTAGTGTTTAGTATTCCCTGGCCCACGGTGTGAGATGCAAGAGACATGCACCATGGCAACATGAAGGTTCAACATGCTGCTTTCCCACAGCACCGAGTCTTGAACTACAGACCACGCTTTCCACATTTGCACCACATTTTCTGCGTGGTTCAGACACACAGACCTTCTCTGCTCCCCTCCACACTACAGACCTGCAACAATGCCTCAATGCTCTTGCTGAAGAAGTCAATAAATAAAAAAACTTGTGGTGCATGCTTTATGATAAACACACTTCTTATAATGGCAGGTGTGGAGAAAAGATGGAGAGAAGGTGGATGAAGTTCTTCGAACACTGCTTAGCTGGGAGGACATTACTTCTGCATATTTTCCTGAGCTGTCATTTCAAAGATGATGCTTTGTGTGGGATTTGTCTCACTCTGCTTTAGATATCTGCATCTGAGCAAGTCACCTTTCATATTCAATGCAGAGAAATAGGCATGTCTGGAGTGTGAATCATCTGATTTACTTTATGCATCTCCTTTAGACTAAGATGAATCACACTCCAGAAGTGCTTATTTTTCTCTATTGACTATAAAGGGAATCAAGATGAATACTCAGATAGAGTACAGACACCTACATTTGGTCAGATCACTCTTACCCTGCACCTGCTGAGACACATCTTGGGGTAGCATCCTCCACACAGGCAATCATTACTCTCACTCTGCCACTCACCCATGCCAAAGCCTACAGCCAAGACAGCAATTCACTTAAGATCACTCTCCAAAATCTGCTGCACATCCAGAGCCAGTACAGGGATCTGAACATCAGTCTGCTACAGAAATTAATAAGGGAAGTAAGTGGGAAATGTATTACTGTATTGAAGAAAGCCTCAGAATGGAAGGGTAGAACTGGAGTAACCTGCCTGGAATTACCATTATTGGCATAGGAGATGAGATCCCATTAAAGACACTTACTTAGTAGAGGGTGGGGTCTGGGGAACATAATCATTTCCATTGGCAACTGCAACAGCAGGAATCACAAATTTAAAAAAAAAAAAAAAAAAAAAAAAAAAAAAAAAAAAGAGAGAGAGAGAGAGATTATCAACTCTGACTAGCTGACTAGCTTTTGATTTTTTCACAAAACCCAAGAAACAGGCAAGCAAGCTGGTTGGAAGATTTCATCGAGAACCGGCTCATCTCATGAACACGACACCTGGACCTGGCGCACACTGTGGTTTTTCAGTGAAATCAGTTAAAAACATTGCCTTGCTTGACAGAACACTCATTATCCACAGTCATGTTTCCTTGACCCACCAGGACAAGTTCATAGATATCCTATCTGGATGTCCTCAAGGTTCAGAAATCTTGTCCTGTTCACATTCATGCCCCCAAGAGCACTCATGGCTGTCAGAGATGTCCAAAAATACAGCATACACTTCTCACATGAGGCAGATACTAGCCAGAAATAACCAGTGTTTCCATTCAGCATGGCTATCTGCCCTTTGGTCTCCCAAGCATTCACTATACCCACATTCTGCAGCTACACAAGGAAACATTCATTTGTCCTGGCCCAAGTCTCCAGCAAGAGATTTCCTAAGTCAGGGCATGGGAGGACAAGCTGGGTTTCTGTAATTAACATATGGAGTCATAGCACTGTTGATATCCAATAGCACAGACCTATGAAATGTCCAGGACAAACACGAATTTTGGATAAACACAGAGCAGATTTTTATAACATGGATGAAGTATTAAAAGATTCTTTAATTTTATAAAGACAATTCAAAACATCTGGAATCTCAAATAAGTGTCTGTACACACTGTTTTAACTCAAACTCCCTGATATTTATGGAATTTCCCTTGCACTGCACTCTGAGCAGAGCTGACTGGCTGAGTTGACCCAGGCTTCTTTCCTGTGTTGAGAGAAACAGCTGAACACAGAGCACCTGCTTTGGGTGGACAAACACAAGTTAGCTGACAAGCCATTTTTTAATGGGAATATTTGGCTGAGTATCCATCCCAAAATCAGGCCTGAGTTTCTAAATACTCTGGCATCACAAAAGGACATGTGATTCCTTTCTTTATGGGCCCAGCATAGCTCCTCCTCTGCTATCATAGCATCTGTCACCCTCTCCAAGCAGCTTGAGTTGACTCACCTGTAGGTGACTCATTTCAAACTCTGCTCTGAAAACAAAAGTCTCAGTGCTGGGTCTTTAGATACACTAGTTGTTGCCGGTGTTATCTTTCCATAACAGAGGAAAAAAAGTGAAGCCAAAGCAACAATGTCCTTCAGATTGCAACCTGAGGACCTGTGTTTATCATCAGAAAGCCACACTTTCCTAACTCAGTATTTCCTCGGGCTGCCACTGACTTTCTCTGCTTACCACAGCAGGAAGTTGCACCATATGACACCTGCCCAGAATACAGAGCATTTGGCTTAAAAAGCACAAAGTCATGGGGAAACAATGATTAACTGTAAATCACCATGGAATCCAGTCCCCAGGGGAATACCTGCAGACAGCCTAGCAAATTGGTATGGATGTACATCGGCTTGCCAGACTGCATCCAAGGCTAATTTAGTGGAGTATTGCTGCAGCACAAACAGAAGCAAGATACTGCCTAGTCCTCCAGCAAGTTTCAGTGCTCTCTTTCAGAATATCATGGATCAAAACTACTCCTATTAAGTTGGCATGCTTAAATGAGGCAAAAGAACATGATGTGTCAAATCTGTGCCAGCCTCTGAGGATCACTTCCTTCAGACAGATATTAAAGCTGGTCAGCACAGCCTCTGAAGCTTTTCATCCTGGATCATGCATAGGAAGAGGACATAAAAAGTTGAACTTATTTGGGGCTTTGTAGGTCATTATCAGTGCCGTGAGGGTACTTCTACATTCAACGAGGTCAATGGCAAGACTCCCACTGCCTTCTTGGTGTGCATAGGCAGGGAGTGTTGAACTGCACTCAGAAGCAGGAAAGAAATGTTATTGGAAAGCTGATAGAAAGTGCAGAGCTCAAGGGCAAGCTGGCACCCATCACCTTCAGCTGCAGTTACTTGGTGACTCTAAGCAGTACTCCTGAGCGACAGAAGTTTTATAGATTCAGATATCCCTGAGATTATCAAAGCCTAGCTGTCAGTGGTGCAAAAGACCTCAATTTGCAGCTTTCTGGGACTAGGAAAAGGTAATTCACAGAAACATAAAAATTCAAACCTGTTTAAGAGCTGACCTTCATTCAACAATCTTTTTTGAGTAACGACACAAGCAGTCAGGATAGACCAATTGTGCTTTCAAGGCTCTGCTTCTAAAAGTTTTGCTATGTATTTACCTCAGAAAACACCCTTTGCAGCAGACAGGAGCCTTGGGTTATATATAGAAATATGTGATAGCAATAGACAGTGAGGAGCCACAGGGCTGACAGTAGGAAGGGTCAGGGCTTTGAAGTCAGATCCGGGGCTCATGTCTCTTGGTAAGAAATCTGGGGTCCATAGCAGGAGAATGGAGGCAAGGAGGCAATCCTTGAAGGGGTGAATTACAAGCTCTGTCTCAGAGAAGGAAATTTTTCTCTGTCCTTTGCCTTCCCCACAGTGCTGATCCTGCTATGGGGGCTTCTTCTACCTCAGCCTCTTGTCCCTGCAGCACAAAGGCAACCTCCCTCAAGAAGGAAACCACAGACCTGTACACAGACCTCTCTGCAGCAGCCAAGAGGCAAAAGCAGCTACAGCTGGGATCAGTTCTGCTCCTGGCATCTGTATTCAAGCCCAGCTGCTCAGCTGGGGCCTTGCTCCTGCCTCTTGCCAGGCTGGTAACCTACAGCCAAACACCCCCGGGTTTGAACATCAGCACTCTCCACCTGCCTCCAGCACATGACCCTGTCCCAGTTTTGGATCACCCTCGTGAGTCACATTTTTCCTACCTCCCTCTTCCAGCTCTCCCAGTGGAGTGGCAGCGTGGGGCCAAGAGTAGAACCCATCATTATCTGCTCCAACCCAATGAGCACCAGGCTCCGTGAGGGATGCTGGGGTGCAGACCAAGCAGCTGAGCTTGGTTATCTCTGTGTGGGATTCAGGAGTCCTGGGGTTAAGGGAAAGCCAGTTCTGCCTCTGGGACAGCATGGCCGCTCCTCCTGAGGGATGCCGCTGTAGTGGGCACTCCGTGGTGTTCTCCCACTGAAATGAGTCACCTGCCTTTCAAGGGTAAAGCTGGCCACGAGAACTGGAGACCAAAGTGTAAGGACAAATCGCACAGGGCTCAGGCAGGATCATCAGTTCCCTCACAAGTGTCTCTGCACGGGCCTGTGCAAACGCCTCAGCTGAAGGGCTCAGGCGTTAACACAGGCCTCGCTGCTGACACAGGCTGTCGGCCCGGGATGCCCGGGAATGCCCCTCCTGCCCTGCCTGTCTCTAACCCTCCCTGAAGGGCTCAGGCCCTTCCTCGCTGCTGACACAGGCTGTCAGATCGGGGTGCTCGGGAGTGCCCCTCCTGCCCGGCCTGCCTCTAACCTCAGCGAGCGCCTCCCTCCCCGCCCCGCCTGCCCACGGCTGCCGAAGGAAGCTGCTCGCCGTGGGGGGCTACGCAGGAGACGAATTCCTGCGCTAGGGTCAAATTCCTCCAGCAAGGAATCTGGAAGTCCTTCAGTACTAGCTAAAGACTGCTCTCTGTCCCCTTGGCAGAACTGAGTTTCAGCCAGCAGAGTGTTTTTCTGCTCGATCAGTGGGTTGCGTGAAATGCATACAACAGTGATAAATTATCATGAGCACTTTGTACTGCTCCTTGACCAAACCTAAGCTCCTCACGAAGTGATTTCTTAGAATTACTTCTTTGCTCTCTCTTCCCGAACTATTAAATTACAAGTCTGTGATTAATTACTACAGCAAACTTTAAGCTGTCACCTAAGAACAAAAGGTCTTTTTGATAGCGGATGTTTACTTTCAGCTGAAAGGGCAAATGCTCATATTTTGTGCAGTGTATCTTACTTGCATTTTAATTCTTCAAGATGAAAATATCATTTGGCTGCACGGAGAAGCAGAAAGGTGAAAATGTCATTGGATAAAACCTGGGACTTTTTCTCAAAATTGGCACCTACAAATGTCTTCCGGAAGCTAGAGGTCACTGCTCACACAGTCCCACAGCTTTCGGGCATTAACCCGAAGTTATTGTGTGGAACTGGAATTCCTACAGCAAGGTCAGATAGTTTATCCCAAATGTTAGCAAATTCCAGCAACTGATCTAACACAGATGCTTTCACTCCCTCCAGTGGGATGCTCCGGAGGCAGAGAAGGAGTGGTTTTGAACAGGGCTGCCGCTTCCTCTGTGCATGCAAACGGCAACCCTGCTGCAGATGGGCTTTGTGCTTCACCCAGATCTGACTGTAACTGCTGTGACCCTCCCCCAGAAGGTATTAAGCCTCATCTCCATAGGTATATAATTTTTTAATACATAGGGCAGCAGGAGACACTAGCTGCACTGTCACCTAAGTGTTTCTGGAAGAGGAAAAAGAGCTATTCAGCATTAAAGATTCAGGAATGTCTGTTGACATATTAAGGAAACAACCTCGGGGGACAGCTGACACGGCTCCAAGAAGCATTACCAAGGGAACAGTGACGCAAATGTCTTCCATTTTTACAGGCTGGCAGCTCGCCAGGTTCCCTGCCTGATGGCTGATGTAATGCTAATCCCTATCTGGGTTAGTGCTCGGATATCAACCACAGCAGCTCACTGAGCTGCAATCAATATAGCACACTTTTTATAGAAGAGCGTACAAAAAAAATTCTGCTCTAATCTACTAGGAATATGTACAGTAGAGTAATAGCAGGGGAAATTTAATGGCTAGCCTGGAGCTCACCCAGCATGCGCTTTTGCAAGCGCGCACGTGTGTGCACAGGCTTGTACACAAACCCATCTACACCTCAAATAATGGCAAGTCCAGGCGAGGGCCACACATTGAGAAAGGGCTGGCTGTTCATCACGTACAAGAAGAGCCTTCCAATTCCTTTACTAAGGGAGGTATTGGCAGAGGAAAGCAAGCAAAATGGGACAGGAAAATAAAATGGATTATCAGTCATAGCATGGAATGAAATGGATGTTTCTGCTTTAATGGCAACATTTTGCAGTTCTGTGAGTATCAGAGGGCTCTGTGGGGATTAAGGAAGCCTTAGAGCACACCTCTGCAGGAAAGGCAGCACTGAGTCAGAGTGAAGGATGCACAGTGGGTCAGTAGCTGTCAAAACCCACCAGCCCTTCAGTCAGTGTGTAAATTCCTTCATAGTGCCACCAACACCAGCACCTTAAGACGAGAAATGAGCAGGAAAGGAGTCCAGAAATCCTGAATTACCATGAAATTATCTGAGGAGCAATCTGGCTTCCTCATAAAAGAAGAATGTTGAAATACTGAGTAATTTCCAGTTAATATAGTCCTGGCTCTATACCATCTACCATGCAAAACCTTTCCACTCCTTGACTGCACCTAAACCACTCAAGAGCACTGGTGTGCTGAGAGATGATAGTGCAGCTTCCTGCTTCAGCACACCATTTCCTGTAAGGGATAAGCCCCTGTCAGTTTATTTCACAGGATACTGGTGTCATAGCTGGGAAAGTACCTAAGGGTGTTCTTGTCCCCGATAAAATTTTAAGATAAAATCCATGTGTAACAAAGCAGATGAATTCCAGCCTTATCCCATGCTTAACTAGTGTGATGAGGAATTTTGAAGGACAATACACTGTTTCCTTCTATTCCCCCTTTATCAGGTAATATTTAAGGGAAAATTTAGAAAAATGCTACTTAAAAGTAGAAGCTGTTATTCCAGTAATATTATTGGTCCTTGGGTTAACTCCTGGCAGATGTGAGAAGAATATTAACCATGCCATTCAGGATTTCCAAAGGGGGTCAGCTTCACAGAGCAGCCCAAGAGCTGGGTTGGTATTTTGGGAAAATCCAGTTACATGGCCTATGGAGATTAAAAAGGCAATACTCTCTACCACATCTTTCCCCAGGCCATGCTCAAGGCAATCTTTCTACAGCAGCTAGTGTTGGCTAGACTGAGTAACTGACCCTTCCTTTCACTGCAGCAAAAATGAAGGAAATCCATGCCCATACATGTTAGGTCATACCTACTCAAGCAGCACATGGCATAAAGCTCCCCTGAGATGCTCACCAGCACCCAGCTGAGCCTTGCTTATCTGTCAGGCATTCCCTTGTGTTTCTGCCTCCCTTTTGCCAGGAGCTGCCAGGGCACAGTGCTGCTTCCATCCCTCCCTCCTCTGCCCTTTATTCCCCACCAGCACAGGGGTGTGGGAATAAACTTCTCACACAGCAGCAGTAGCTTCAGGAAGGGCTGACTGTGGCAGTGATGTGGAGATGGTGGTCTGCAAAAGGGTTTTCTGGATCCCTCCAGTAGGCAAAAAGAAAGGAGCAAAACAGGGAAAAAGAATGAGGCAAGACCTACCAAAAAAAGCAGGGCAGGTGTGGCAAAACAAAAGCAAGAAGAGGACAGCATTAGGCTTCATAACTTCTTCCTTCATTTCTACATCTTTGGTCACCAGAAGCCATGGCCCTCTTCCATCCACCCATGCTGCTCAGTGCTTCCTGGCCCAACATTGGCTCCTCTGCCTTTAGTTCCCAAAATACACCCTAAGCAAATGGATAGTCTCGTTAGAACAGCCTCATAAAACAGACTAGTTGAGAACATTAATATAATCATGTTGCCCTCTCTCTGATTTGTGAAGAGGTATAATGTTTGAGCACCAAAGAGCTCTGTTCTCCTGCAAAGGATTTAGCTGAGGTTGCTCACATGTCATTACGGGAGGAGAAAGCTTATTTCCCTTTCAAAAAAGAAAGAAGAGCAAGGAAGAGGCAAATAGCTCACACAAAGATACATTTCAACACACTTTATACATGTGAGTGCTCCAGACTTGCCCTCCCTTTGCAGCACACACACACACGTAACAGGGAGGGAACTATAAGCCCAGTCCTCCTTGCAGACAAAGCAAAGATCACCTCATGGAATTATGATGCAATACCAATGTAAAAGGAAACTCCAAGTCCTTCCTATGCAATCTGTAGGACATTGGCACAATTTTTTAACATATGTGTTCATATTTCCTTAATATTTAATGAAATTGTTAAGAAAAACATATTCTAAAAATTTTGATGTAAATACAGTTGGTCATGCTTGAGTTCTGAGTGAAGAACAGTCTCCATTATTTTTTCCACATGCTCATGCTATATTATAATAAAAGCATACTCTGTTCTGACAGACGTGTTGTGTGCTTTATAAATAGTTTTCACAGTTGGAAACATTGATGTTTAGCAAAAATCCCAGTGCCAGCAAATGCAATGTGGAGAACCTCCTTTGTAGCAAACTATCTGTGTGCTGACCATGGGAGGTGATCTCCAGATCATGCATGAAGGACCTACTCTGTATCTCCATGCAGCTCAGCAGGGCTCCTCAGGGTCCAGCACTGCTCCAGTGGAGCACTCGCCTCTCTGGAGGACACCCAAGTGAGAAACCCAAGTGAGAAAACTCCAGACAAGCTAATAGTCTGGTCTAGGTGGAGTTTGAAATATTGCATTTTAAAATCCAAGATATATCAGTTAGCACCAGTGCCCTGCAAGGTTCATTGCCTTCCCAGCGTCTCTCTCACTTATGGAGGGGTCCAACAGTCTCTGACAATCCAATTGATGTGACTCAGGCATTATCATACAATCTTTCTGACTCTAAACACCCTACTTCATAGCAGTACTCCTAGAAATAGTCAGAGAGCTCCAAAAAGATCATTCTGGTATTTTGTTTTAAAATGTCAATGCAAGGCTGATATTTATAATCTCTAATGACCAATCATTTAAAACTAGGTGGTTTTCAGAGCAAAAGTATGAGATAAAAATTCACAGGAACAAGAAAATGTCATCTTTACATAGGCAGAGCAAATATGGTTCTGTGTTTTCAGTGCAGGAATCATTCTTATCCAGGCCAGCAGCATCTGGGGATTTCCACATTTTTCCTATATATAAACAAAATAAACTTGGGGTGTGGATCAGTCTCAAGTTCCAAATACCTCTGATTCCATGCCAAAACGAAGGGTCAGGTGCAAAACTGACTCCAGTTCCCAGCTGGAATAATACACACACCCCTGTGTGCAGGGCTGGAGTCAGTGTGTTCCTGGATGGATTTATGTCCATCCCATATTAATGGCAGGGTCAGAAGGAATATCTTAATGAACAATGCATTTTACACAGCTTCCCTGCATGATGCATCATCCTGCACCATGTCAATGTACGTTGGCAGCAAGTGAGAGACACAAGCCAGTTCTTAGGCTTTAATGCCCGATGGCATCTTGATGGGATGAAAACGTGGTTGAACGACATGCAGGAAATGCTGCTAATGGAAGTTGGCATTTAGGAAAGAAAAAGCAAACATTTCTTAGCCTGAGAAACACTGAATTGGAGCATTCTTTCCTGAATTAATGGGAACACATTTCTGTTATTCATGTTAGCAACTGTGTGGCAATTGATGGTAATTTTCCTCATGGTTTTCATGTTATACTCTCTTTTTTGATATGTTGCTCCCTGTCTAAGGCACACACTGTTCAGGGGCAAGGCTGAGATCTGGGAACCCTCCTAGCAGCCCTGCGAAAAGCTGGGCCTGTGCTCCCATGAGGACCACAGAACACAAAAATTCTATTCCTAAAGGTTGAGGAGAATCTGCTTTAGCCCAGAGCACAGGGGCCTGGGTTTCTTCTCACACTCCTGCACAAGCATGAATTAGCAAGAGAGGGATTTGCCTGTTCTGTTGTAACAAGTGTCACACAAAAGTAGACGAAAAGTAGTCTTAACAGCAGCATCGGCCTTTGTAGATGCATTTCTTAGTGGCAAGACACCCATCAAAGGTGAACATTTGGCCTCCTGCCTTAAAGTGAAGGCACAGCTGGCTGAAGAGCTGAGCTGAGACCTGGCCTGGTGAACATTGCCCAGTGGTAAGTTTGAGGAGGCTAAAGAGAATGACACTTCTTTGTCCTGCCCGTTAGGCACTCGTGCCCTGTCCAGCTGTGTGCAGCCGCACCACTGAGTCTGTGACCATCAGAGGAGCCGTGCTCGGATCTGAGTAGCTGGAATCGCTTCACCCCCAGGTCATTACAATATTCAATTATGGCTCTGTACTTAAGCGACACAATAGGTACGGGAATTGAAAGCACAAGAACTCCTAACCTCTGATCCCAACTCTGCAACAGAATCCCTTGCTGGCTTTAGGCAAGGTACTTAACATCTCCACCTCGGTTTTCCCATTTGCAGAAGGGGGCTAATAATACTCAGCTACCTACTCCACAGGGAAGTCCTGAGGATTCATTACTTAATGTAAAGCGGCTAGAAGATGAAAACCTGCATGTAAGTGCCAAGCATTATTACAGTTACCAGGTTTAGCTTCAATTTTTTCAGACTTGCTTTCCTCTTTGAAATGAGAAAAAGTGTTCCTTTTAGTTGACCAAGATGAGTGTTCTGCACTGCATTTCCTATAGAAGTGGGAAGGCACACTGGGAATATGAAAGGAAAGGAGAAAAATGTGTCCCTTTGGATCCCAATCTACCTTTCACATCCTCTCAGGAAATTGTTTTGAAAGTGTCCAACACTTGGTGCAATATGCTGCAGTCACACAGCAAAAATTTTACTCTTTCAAGAATGTTTTATGAGCCCCAAGAATAAATCATCTCTAGCAGGGATGGTGAAGCATAATGTTAATAGTCTGTGATTTTCCTCAGAGGTAAAGAAATTATTCTAAGCTTTTCCCCAATTTGTTCATGAAACTTTAACAAGAAAATACTGAGAGGCATTCTGGCACATCACTGGGATAGGTACATCAAGAAAAACTGAGGAGAGTGTTTCAGTTGACCAAATTATTTCCTTCAGTCTCAAATTATTTAAAGGTTTAATTTTAAGCAACAGTTCTGGTATGGCAAACTGCTTTCATGGCAAGGCAGTCAATATAATGCTTTGTCAGCATCTTTAAACAGACTGGCATAATTGTGTGATGGAAGGCGGGGGGGCTGGTCATCCTAACATGAGCTGTGCTGAAACTACAATCTGCAATAAATGGACACAGCAAACAAAAGGACCAATTCAGTATTTTCAAATGCTGAGATTATTGGAAACAAAGGAAACAATTTTGTCACCCCAGGAAAAAAAAAGTTCTTTTATGATTGTTCTGAAAAAGCCCCCTGCCATGAACGGCTGCCACTCCTAAGAATTCAAAACATGCAGCTAATGCACATGGCTCTGCTTCCAGCTTCATTAATATGAGATTTTGGCACTGCAGGAGCACCTCCTGTGTGTACTGGATCTGTATCTGGCATAAGCACACCAGTATGTTTCTGTTGAATTAGTCAGAGCACATGATGTGGTGTTTGTGCCAGTTTTATGCTGACTGGAGGATGGACATTACCTGGTTCAGTTCAGTGTCTACCAGAGTGTGTCAAACATATCTGAACCAGCACAGTAAATTGTGCTTGTCTGGTGCTTGGCTGCACATGGCTATGATGTCCTGGTCCAGCACAGAATGCTTTTTAGGCCAGATTTTATTTTTTTTTAGATGAAACTATGATTTAAGACATAAAGTGCAGTTACATGCCTTGCTTATATTAGTTAAGATGTTCTGCCCTTTTACTGTAAGGTGTCGTTTAGTTACCATATTATCATAACAGAGATTATATAATTCCAGAGAAAAAGCTCTTCTTTGATGTTCACTTGCAGGCTTCAGGTTCCTTGTTGGGTGCCTCCTGAATGTAAAACACTTATGTGTCTCTTCAATAAGTAAATGAAAGTCACCAAGTTATCGTGAGCAAAGCATGTAAAGAAAAGGAGTTTTAGATCAGAAGAGAAATCTACAATCTGTTTCTGCTTTTCTCACTTCCCATTGACTGGGGACTAGGACCAACCACCCAGCGCTCTGAGTTGCTCCACTTTCAACAAATATTGGTCAAATCCTGCAGGATCAGAGCCAGCTTTGAGACATGCTGGCAAAAGGATTCTGCTAGGATCCTCCCTTCCTCATCATCCCTCCCAAGCAGAACAGAGTAATTTGCAGCAAAGTGGGTGGGGAGGGCTCAGAAATCTTTGAGCCCCTACAGCTTACCCAGGCGACACAGAGGCCAGCCACATGTATGCTGGGGATGTCAGTGCCCCAGCTATTTTCTAGAAACAATTCCCTCTGAAGGGAGCAGTCCTTCAGACAAAGCCTCATGACACATCCGGGTGACTTTTAGGCTCTTTTCCTTTTCTTCTAATTACTTAGTCATGGAACCCAGAATAATTAGCATAAATGGTCAAAAGAGCCACAGAAACAAAATGCCTCTTGGGACACTGCAACACAATGCTGAACTAGTGAAAAGAAACTTCATTAACCTAAGAACAGTGTGAGGGTCTTTGTTTCACCTGCTTTTTCCTGCATCTCTGTCTTATTATTCCTCCTTCCACCTCTGACTTCTTCTGTTTTCTCCACATAATTCTCTCCTGTCTTGGTTTGCATTCCCTCTTCCAAAAACAATTTTCTTCTCTTGTTCATTATGTCACGCCTTTTCTTTGCACTACGGTTTTACCTACATCTCTAATTTTTTCTCTGATCATTCCCATTTATTCCTGGCCATTTTCAGCCTCAGTTTCCTTGGTCTGGCTTTTTAGGTCACCACTGCTCTTCTCTTCACTTCTCCCTGTCTGATGTTTTCTCTTCTTTCATAGTCATATCCCTGAGGAAATTAAGTTCTTTCACTTTGAATCTTACATATTCTTGTTCCCCATTCTTGCAGTCCTTCCCTTTTTTACACTGTGTTTACTCTTATTACCTCACACCCCACTGCCCTGCAAACTTGCTGTATCTTTACCCATTGGCTACTTGGGAAAACGTCATTGACAAGCTATGGATGTCACTACAGCCACAGGAGCCACAGCCAAGGGAGTGATGTTTACAGAAGCAAGACTGGGCTGAAAAGAAGCTCTGCTTGTGCACAAGCTAACCCATGGAGAGTTGTTAGTTTGGCTTATCAGAGGGTGGGTCAGCAGACAGGAAAATCCCAAGCTTATCTGTTTGTCCTTCGCATAGCTATGCCTGTTTTGTCATTGTTACTAATCCTTCCCCACTTTCCCAAAGAATATTGTGGGTGCTGCAAGGATCAAGGGCTGCTGGTTGCCCCTTCCCTTGTCCCTCTTGGAAGTGGGGAGGGTTGCTGTAGCCAAAAGCATGCAGCAGCAGAGCCAGATCCCCTCTTCCACTTATGTTGGTATGCAGCTTGGAGGCAAGTCAGCTCTTTGGATGAGATGTTCTTTCTGTGGCTGGAAATTGCATCAGAAGTTCATCGCAGAGGACAGCTGAGCCACCAGACAGCAGCCAGCAGTGCCTGTTAGGCTGCTTTTGCACTCCCTTTCTGAGCTTTACCCAGGTAGTTCCTTGCTGCACTGCCAGCTGATCTCCAGGAAGGACAGCCATGAGCAACTTGGGTGCTAGAGCTGGTCACTGGCCATGTAGAAATAGTGCACAATGTGCTTGTAAGTTGCTGTGATGAATCCCCTCTGCTCATGGCCAGCCTTCACACTAAATTCTCTCTTCACTGTGAAAAAGCCTAGAAACTACCCGGACTAACTCCTTCCCAAGGGTACCATCACTAAGTCAACAAAGTTGCAGTATAAATGCATGTGTCCCATTGTTAGGGGTGGGAGAGGCAAAACTGACAGGGGTTTGTCAGGAACACCCACAAAGATCCCTAGACACAAAGCAACCAAGTTTAAAGATCCAAAGGCCAGTGTCTTGCAACAGCAGCAGCCAAGTGCAGTCAAGCAACAAACGAACATTTGCTTTTCTGCTTCACATCCTTCCCAGTTCTTTCCTTAAGAAATGCATAGGATTAATAATTTTGGCCGCAGAGCCTGGGTTCACACAAACACATATGAAACCGGCAAACAATACCCCCATTAAACACATCGAGAAGCTCAGAGACTGGAACGACTCACCTCCAAGAGCTTCACCCAAGTCCCACAGGAAAGCTACAGTGGAGCCAGAAATAGAGCCCAGACCTCCTGACTCCAAGCCCTGGGCCCTAACAAAAACACCAGCTTCCCTCCACCAACCCTCTCTTCATACACTACATTGACCAGACTGGAAAAGGCATTCAAAATAAATAAAAACCGCTTCTTGCGCCAAGTTTTAAAAAACATTTTCTTGTCATGGCTGGTTGTTTTTCTCCTGCTAGACATTAGGCAGTCTCCACGAGTGAGACAGCTCTCCTTTCTTTTCCAGGAAACACAGTTGTCTCCCACATGTTGCACTCAATGTAGCTCAAAGAAATGTTTTAGGAAATTCCCCCTAATTCAGTGAAATTGTTAGCTTGGCAGTGGCATGCTGGAAACAGGACTGAAAGGTTGCCTTGGAGCTTTTTTTTTCATTTTTCCTTTTTAAATGTACAGGAGAGCTCAGGCTTCAGACGGGCTGCTGAGGAAGACAGAAACTCATGTTACATAGGAAGTATTTGGCAGGCCTGAACAGAGAAATTTCCAGAAGTGTTTGCGTGGCAAGAGCTCTGTGCCAATCCACATTTTTTAGCTATTCTGGCTGCATGCCCAGCCGAAAAGAAAGTCTTGTATCTCCGTGCAGTTCACTGGCTTCCCTGAGGAGTTTCCATACTGCATGGCAACATTGGATAATCTCATTTGCGGGCCAGAAAAACTCCTGCTACTTACACTGTTACTAAATACCAGATGTGCTTAATAAAGAGTAAGTGGAGCCAAACCTAGGGTAATCACATAACCTATCATTAACATTTTCTAAAAACAAAAAAAATGCCATTGGAACAGCAGATTACTGTTTTGCTTTGTTTGCTTTACGCCCTGTTACGGGAACCCCTGGGGTGCTGGGAAGGGAGCACGGCAGGAGCAGACAGCTCTGGCACGGCCGATGACATTGTTTACAATCACACCCCTGCACATCTGAAACATGTGTGAGAAAGTAAAGGCTAAGCAGATTTCGCTGCGCTGGCGAGGGAGAGGAGGATTGCAACAGGAAGTCTACGCCACCAAGAAAGTGCTGGAGTCTCATGTTTCTTCATTCCGGGGAGGTGGCTGGGAAGGGGGGATGCAGCAAGGGTGGCGTGAGTTTGGCCTCTCACGATACGTACATCCCCTGGTCCCTGGTGCACAGCAATACAGCAGTGGACCTTGTTCCTTGAAATTTAATGATGGCCCAAATCCTCCAAGCCCATTTAAAATACATTTTTGTGTGAGTCAGGGGGCCAGTCACCACACAAAATGTGTGTGCACATTTATTATGGATTTAAATGGATGTTGCACATGTGCATGTCTGATGCTGAGCAGACCCCTGAGGGAAATAGCTAAATCTCAGCAATGGCGAGTGAATTCTGCTGTGGCAGGCTATTCAGAGGAGGGAGACAGATGCACTGTGGTATGTGGAGCCCCGTGTGCCCTGGGCAGTGGAGGTACAGAGAGCAGGGAGTCCCCCAGGTGTGAGACAGGCACGCCCTCCCCAAAATGAGACATGGGTCTTGCTTCTCTCACAGCTGTCTCTGCAACTGACAGGGGAGAATGGACTTAAATGACTAGAAAAAGAGCTCTTTTCTTTATTTCAGTGTCCACTAAATGGAAGAGAAGCCTGGCAATGCATGCAGACCAGGTCCTTGCAAGGCCACCCTTCACAGGTCTGCTTGCTCCACAGGCTGTGTGGAAAGCAAGATAAGGAGATGGTAACAGGGACAAGTCCAGGCCTTGCTTGTTTTGTACGTGAAGGGGAAGGCAGGGAGCGGGAGCAGTGAGTCACTCTCATCACACAACAGCCCTGAGCAGTGCCACTGCTCTAGGCCCTCCAGGTAAACTCTGACCCAAGTCAGTAGGAGTTGCAACCATGCAAACCTGGGATATCTGATGCCAGGAGCTGTGCCAAGTGCACGAGGTGAGGAGGTCACAGTAGGTATCAGCCTGCCACAGTCCAGGAGCAGGAGGGCAGCCACAGCCCAGTGCTCACATGGCTCCCAGTGTGACTGAACCCCAGTGTTTTCCAAAGCCTGGATACAAGGAGAGAAAAGCTGCTGCAAACCCACTGCTTGTGCTGTCCCTGCTGGGCCCCATTCATTGCAAGGTGGTGCCCACACTGTGCGTGTCCTCAGGAGCCCAGCAGCGCTGCTCCCAAAGGCTGTGCAGAGTGACAGCGAGTGTCAGTGCTGCCTGTGCTGCCCCTGGGCCACACAGATGGCACAGCCCTGCTTCCCAGCACAGGAGCCAGCTGCACAGTGGTGCTGATGGAGCAGCTGGTCATGCTCAGGCCGGGCTTTTGCCAGATATAGGTATTGCTTGGCTGGCCCTTAGCCTGAGGCTCAGGGCAGCAGATGACTCAGGGCACCAAAACAGCCATGTCCCCACCAGCTATTATGTCTGCTCCACAGTCCTGGGTCCCGGGCTTGCTGCTGCCACCACTCAGAGGTCAGGCTGAGGAGGATGTGGTTAGCCTGCTGAGGGGGTGAAACTCCAGGACACTTGGGTCCTGCCACACATCTCCCTCTTCCAGCCCCACCCTTCCCCTTGTCCCATGGCCAGAGTGGTCCTGGCTGCTCAACCTCCAGGTGGAAAGACATGGTTTCACCCATGCTACTGAGCAGCCCCAAAACACCCTGCACTATTCCAATCTTGTCTCTGGCACCTTTCCTGTCTTGGTCACCATAATGTCTTGGGCGCTTCTGGAGCATTGGGGGAGCAGTCTGTTACTCGGCAGCCAGAACAGGAACAAGAGGCCTCCTTCAGCCACAGGTGCAGGCCGAGTGACCAGATTTCCCAAACTAAAAACCTTGGACAGAAGTTATGTAGCCACCAGCTCACTCCCTCAGCCTGCCCACTCAAAGACTGTATCAGTGCAGCTGCCGGTTCAGGGAAGCCTCACCCCACCAGCTGTGGGTGGTGCGCAAGCGAGCCAGGGGAAAAATAGATAGCTGCTGCCCAATCCTGTATCACTGTTTCCACTTGAAGGTTTCAGGATCTTTTAAAGTCGGGAAACAGCAGAGAGGAACAGATAATCAGCTGCATAAAGCCACTCCCGCCTTCCCTCACTGCTGTCAAGGTCTCCCAGCCCTTGCCCACCCTGCCAGATGCCTTCAGCTTGCTGCTCCCCTCTTTGTCTCCCCCCAGGGTGCTGAGGGAATAGTCAGGCAAGGCTCCTTGACTGCGAGGGTTCAGGCACCCCAACACACCCCACCAGGTCTGTCCCCTTCCTCACTGCACTGCAAAGGCCGCTCCAGTTTGTGCACAAAGCCACAACATGTTCTCCTACAGCTGCTTCCAGGAGTTCAGCAACTGCCCTGCTCTTTGGAATTTGGTTTGGTTGTTGGGTTGTGAAGGGGTGCCCATCAGACGATCCTGGAAATGAGCACCTAACCCTATTCCTATCTGGCAGCAGGAAGGAAAGGCTCCTGCCAAGAGTCACAAGGCACAAACAGCTCACTTCACTGCCCTGCCAGGTGACAAAGTCCAGTAGCAGATTCAGTCTGCAAAGGGGAGCTCAGGAGCTTGGTAGCATTGGGATGCATGTGAGGTTTCCATTGTCTGCTGTAGCCAAGCAGAACTGGAGTAACACTTGGCAAGGCATTGCACAGGTCTGAACTGTGGGGCAGTCCTTGACCTGAAAATCTATCTCAAGAGAGACCATAAAGACAATAAAAGGAACAAGGAAGCAGAAGGGACAAAAAAAGGATTTGTAAATATCACAGTAGCGGCATGATCAGTGTGAAGAGATGGGGTTTACAGTCTCAACTAGGAAAGAGCTAATGAAGAGGTATGAGAAGGACAAGAGCAGGAAGGAGCAGAGAAGGCAGATGAAATGAAACTGAGAAGTAGGCAAAAGAGAAAGGGAAGGAAACTCTGGCAAGTCCTATTTCACCTTCTCTGTTCACCAGCAGGTAAGATAAAGGGAAAGGGACATGAAACACCACATGCAGTAAAGGTGCAGAGGGTGACTGCTTCACCCTTCATTTCTTACACTGGTAAGCCTAAGCTGACCCTGTCTTTTCCCATGTCACAGGGCTGCCATGTCTGTTAAAACAACCTCTCCTAGCTCCCATCAATCAGAGACAAATTTGGACAAGTGGGCAACACAATGTCAGGGAGCAACCACAGCGTAATGCACACAGGAAAGATCTGTTAGGGCTCTCCAACACATTGACAGGTTTTATCTTATCTGTTGCCAGGAGGGACAAAGAACTGGAGGGACAGTGAAGGTCAATCAGGCACTTAGGGGAGCTCAGAACAAGGAAATAACTGATTACATTGAAGGACATCACATTTGCAATTAAGGCTGAGCTCCAAAATTGTGGGGGAAGTAAGCTGTTTCTCTTCCCTAGTTCAGTGTAAGGAAGACTCCCCAGCTACCAGAACCAACAACTGTGTGGAACTGCTGTTCCCCTTCCTACGTGCCCACCAGGTTCTGAATGAGGGGGGGTGAACAATAAGCCTGTGGGTATTTACAAGAAAAAGACTTACTGCAGAGTGCTTCTGGGCACAGCTCTATTGCCAGTAAAAAGCATGATGAGAAGGATACTTTCTTTGATGAAGCCTCATTCGATTGGTTTATGGGTAAAGGTGAATCTAATATATATCATATTTGTCTGATGGCAAACAGAGTGCACTTGTGAAATCCATCTGACTAGATATTCTGAGAAAATCTTCATTAAACCTCTTTGAATCATTCCATTGTTGTCAGAGTTTCAGCTGGAAATGGTTCTGGATGCAAAGGAATGGCAGGTCACTAATGGCTTATTTCTTATTAAATGCTTTGAGTTTAGGAACTTAAAGGATATGCAGATACTTTTCTCATTTGCAACTTCACGTGAAGCAAAAGACTAGATGAAGATAAATAACCAAAGCAACTTGCCTTTTGCTTGAGAAGTAAAAACACAGCTTCTTGCTATGTTAAAAAAAATGTATGAAAATGAGTGAGAAGTGCTTTTGACCCTCTGTAAGAGAATTGCTCTATCACTGATCCACATTAGCAGGCCTTGAAATGCAACTGCTGTGGGCCAAAGAGAAAGGTATGTACCAGAGAGCTTATGTCACAGAGAGAGACTCACCGTATCTGCCTTAACCACCCAACTCTGCTGCTCATGTCCTATCGTTTGATCCATCTTTCTTGGTTTAGCACAGCAATTTCAGAGCATCAAAACGAATTGATTGCTTGTGGGTTTAGAGCTGGGTCCTCTGCTGGATGGCCCTTAAATCCTCTCATCAAAAATGGCAAGCATAAGATGCCCTTCCTGACGGCTTCAGCCTGGAAAGAGCAGTTTCATGCTCCAGGGAGCTGCTGAAAAGATACAAAGGCTGTATCTGCTGGACACCTCTCTGTCACCTCATGAGCAAAGCTTTGCAAGTTATCTCCCAGCTTTCACCAGAGGGGAAAAAACTAATCACAGCTTTCTTGATTTAGTTCCCCCCACCCCCAGTGGACGTTCATCTGCACAGGGCCACGTGACAGTGTCCCTGCTACCCCAGCCTGCTGTCAGTTCAGCCTTCTCTCACCTCATTTTCTTGGCTGCTAAATGATGCTGAAGTCACACTCAGAACACGAGTTGCAGTGAAACAGGGGACTAATACACTGAAATGAGAACCTCTATGGAAACACCTACCAAAATAATGAAAGGTGTGATGTAAAACTGGCTTAGGTGTTTGAGAGCTGTGTCTGCATGTCACATAACTGTGATGTTGGCCTACAGCCAGTGGTAGGAAACTTGACAGTGCAAGCTACACTAGATCAGCTCCAGACCCTGGCAAGGCCCCTCCCATACCTCCAGGTATGGGAGGTTAAAGCTCTTGTGTGCAGGTTAAAGCTCTTCATCCCTGCTGCATCCCTGGCAGTTCTTGTCTTTCCCCTTGCACATGTGACTTTTAAGATGACCAGGAACAAGCAGGGAGATGCCTCAGCCATTGCTCTTGTCCCCCAGCTCTCTGTCTCAGCCACACTTGCCACTCAGCACTCAAAGGAAGTGAGGTCTGATCACAGTGGGCATTTTGGGGGTAATGTGTTAAAAAAGCTGCTTCACCATTTTCATCTAGGGCTTCCCCTTGCCACCTGCCTTACCTGCAGGAATGCACTGACTGTGACTCCCTGGGAGATGGCTGCCAGTGCCAGAGTGGCAGCAGACACAAGTCCCCAGCTACCCATGTCCCTTCAGCATCTTTTTGGGAGGCTCAGCAGCTTCCTCTCATCAGTGGGGCTCCTCTTCCCTTCCCCATATTTCCACCATGGTCTCTCAGCTACAACACTGCTACAAAAAATTTTGTCCAGGCACCATGAGGTGAGCTCCTTGCAGCTTTCCAGCGCATTAATGGTGAGTGGCAATTCTAGAAGGCTTGGTCAGGTATGGGCAGCTGCTCTCAGCTAGCCACATGGCTATGGCTGAAGCCCAAACAGGGGGCTAAGTATCTGACACCTAGCAAGCTGCTGGAGGTAGAGCAAGGGACCACCCAAGCCCTCAGCTTTTTAACATGTGAGGATCATGACCTTGGGGGGAAGGAGGAGGTGATTTTCCAGTGTTACTGAGAGGAATGGAGGCAGACAGCTGTTGGGATCTCCTGATATCATACAAAAAAGGCATTACATGATCAAGAATAAATGCACATTTTCTAATTCCCAGACCCGTGGCAGCCATTGTACTGTTTCCTGCCCAGTATGGGCCATCAGGCTTCATTCAGCCTTTGGAAATGACAGCTAGCTATTTATAGATGCTGCCTACATTACTCCAAGGAGCAGCATCTTTCTATATTTTACAAACTCACTCCAAGTTTCCTTGAGTATAGTGCCAACACAGGGTGAATTTCTGAGAGTAATCTTTCCTCCTTTTTCCCAGAACACAGAACATCTGGGACTATTGAGATATCATCTTGTGGCATTGGATGACTTTTTTTTTAATTTTTATTTTTATTTTTTATGAGTTTCTGTGTTACAACTTCATGATGTTCTTCCTGGGAGGACAACTGTCTCATCTAAAACCTTGTCTCACATATTCCTTTATGGAGGACATTTTATGCTAAAGTTCTTGAAAGAATTTCCTTTTGTGCTCTGCCCCCACCTTTCTCTGTTAAATTCCTCTCAAATGTCTCTCTGATGCTTAACCTCTAGGTCGCCCTATTCAACAAACCAAAGCAAAATGCTGGTTTGAATAAGCTCAGGATACACTGATGTCATTTCTGAATATTAGCAGGCCACATGATACTACCAACTTTATTTGATCCCATTTGCTGAGGCAGCCTGAATTTCTCAGGGGCAGGTTTTTTTAATCCTGATTCATTATTGTTCAAGCCCATCAAGTAAATGGCTGTGGAGCGGAAGCTTGAATGGGCTCTTTTAATAGGAAAAGTCATTCATCTGCAGCCCAGCAGCTCTGCAGCAAGGCTGTCTTCCCTCTTCTGCTTCTCTCTGGGTCTGCATCAGCAGCAGTGATGCTGAACCCTGGTAGGGAAACACTGGGGAGAGATCTTTGACTTCACACTAACTGCTTTTGTTCACTGCAAGACATCCTTTCTGAAGTAAACAGACTGATTGTTTCATGGGTCAGCCAGCTATTTTAAATTTATTTCTCATGTATGACTTAGTACTGCTGAGGCCCCATGGCAAGCTGTGCTCTTTATCTGAGGCAGCCTCCCACTCAGGCCCCAGATTGTAACCTTGGGATCTGTTGATGCTACATTTGCAGCTCCCTACAGGTCCTATCACTGCTACTATGGAAAGCCAAAATAGGCTGTGGAACCATAGCACCTGCCAGCTTAGGAAAACTAGCCCTAAGGTGTTGGGATGAGCAGGACTCTGTGAGCTAGGAGCTGTACTGCTCTTCTTTACCCTCCTGACTTCTGCCATGTTTGAATTAAGAATCAGACTCTGAAATGGCCTGAACTGGTGCATGGAAATTCAGTGGAGCCCTGCCAGGTAATGGCAGATGAAGTTCTGGCACTCAAACCTATATTTTTATACATAAAACTTGCTATTTTTTCCCAGTCCTTAGCTTTGCAGCAATGCCAGGAAAATGCCCTGGCTGCATTTCCCCTGTGAAAGCACAAATGTAAGGTTGTTGCTGGACACTTGCGCTGAAGACGTGTTCAAGGCAGAAAACTGCTGGTATTTATTGGTCACAGGGCCATTTCTGCACCCACCAATGCACGTGGGACCTGGCCTGTCCCCTGCTCCCTGCCTGCTAAAACCGACTGAAACTCATTACATACCAGGAATACCAGCATCCCCACAAAGCCTGTGCTGGGTGGAGGAGGAGGCTCCCCCTCTCTCCCTGCTTTCCTTTCCGCCCAGCTTGGCTAGTTCTTTGGCAGAGCCCCAGGACTTGGGAGGAGGGAGGAGAGGGGGGCTTGGGAGGGCAGCAACTTCCCGAGCTTACCCACGGCCTCATTTTGATCTGCTGCACTGCCTGCTCATTTCCACTTCACAGATGCTGCTGAGCTCTGCCACGGAGAGACAAATCCCAGAAGGGGAAGGGAGCGTGCTGGGGAGGGAAGAGATGAAAGCAGAAAAGAGCTGCATTTATTAAGCTGTTTTTCTTTCAGTGAAAAGAAGCATTTATCAGTGATTTCATATGTCATGTGAGATGTGGCTCCCTGCCAATTTCTAAGGATGCAAACAAGGCGCCTGACATCATACACTAAATATAGAGCAGTTCTTGCTTTAGGTGAATAAATAATGCAGATGCAAAAGCCCAGGTTTTCAGTTACACATTCATTACCATCCGTCTCTCAGGTTCTCATCATCAGGAGAAAAACGTCCGACTCCAGCAAGGAGTGACAGGTGAAGAATGCAAAACAACTGCAGACAATAGGTGATTAAGCAGAATTTCCTTGTTCTCTGCTTTTTTTTCCCTTACAGCTACATTTCATTTCAGCAGTAATCCATGGTGCAGCTTTTCTAGCACAGCTCTGCTGCCTCCCTCCCTTTCCCTTCAAGCCAAGCGGGAGTGACAAGCCTGGGTGGGGAGAGCCTGAACAATGAACACAGCCAAAATGTGGAAACTTCCCCAGGCACTTAGAAGGGAAAAAAAGCAGAAGAAAGAAAATGGCCAAAAAAAAAAAAAAAAAAAAAAGAAAGCCTCTGATCAGACTGTGCAAGCAGTAAAGCAGCAGCATCCCCCAGCAAAGCAGTTTTCCATGCTCTGTCAGAGAGAGATTTTAATTATGGCCTTCCAATGCTAATCATTCTTGACTCCTCTATTGGTTGGGTTTTTTTTCAAGGCACCCATTTTAACAACAACACAAGCAAACCTGTAACTGGTTCTATGGCATATTATTTTAGCTCTCAGAAAGCCCTCCAGGAAGGATTACAATTGGTAATAAAGCTGAATCGATGACTTTCTCCCTTCTCCTCCTTCAGATCAAAGGCCCTGAGCAGGAGGAAGCATCCCCAACCCATCCTTTCTGGGGGAGAACAGAGACAGGAGAGAGGGAAACCAGAAGACAATGCGCCATCAAAGCTGCCGCAAGGTGTTGGATCAATGACAACATCTGCATGAGGGTCTGGGCTACAATAGAAGCTGTTACCATGGAAACAGGTGCAAAAGCATCAGGCGGGAAGAAGCAGGCAATGATGAAAGGTGAGAAAGAGGGAGAGAGTATTTTTAGCTCCCTGAGGAGGAATGCTATACAATGACATCACCCTATCTCATTATTTGCACCCGTGCTGTACAACACATTGTGGCACCTGCCCCAGACTGCTAAATGGGAAAATGTTATTATGGATGTGCATTATAAATACTGCAGTGAAACTTGAGCTTGGGAGTTATTAGACATCACTATTCTGTAATAAAGGAGAGCATTTAATACATTGTGCTGTAGAGATTCACTGTACTGTGTAAGACGCATCATGTCTAGAATTTTAATATTCTCAGAAAGTAATTATGACTCATCCTTTTATTGTTATTAAGAAGCAGAGTGAAAATAATTTTACACATTTGATATCCCACACACCAACAAGCCTTTTACACTGGAGAAACATGGCCTAATTTTCCAGAGCTCTGCGTGCCAGCATGCTCTGAGTGAATGTGGTAGTAGTCATAGGTGCTGAGCACTGCCAAAAATCCAGCCATCTGTGTCACATGTGAACGAAGCCTCATTAATCTCAAAAACACAGTGTACGTTTCACTGCCTGTGTTCAGCTCCTTTGGAAGGGCCAGACCCCTTTTGCAGTTAAGGACCAGTAGATACCCATAACATCTGCTGAAGCCCTGATTCCAGGGAAGGAGAAAATTCTGGCTGTCAGACATGGCTCCCGGCTGCCAAACAGAGGGGAAAACCTCCAGCCTGGGGAGCTGGAACAATCTGGGGCTCATCTGCCTTGTGCCCGCAGCTCACCACACCAGAGAGGCTGGAATCACCATTCCTGTCACGCTGCTCACAGTGAAGTGGGAAGGATAAACCCAGAGGAATGTGTGTTCCTTGTGACTGCAGAACTGTGAGCCCCAGAGCTCCCAGCCCTGGAATAACTAGCGATAAACACCGCGCTCAGCCAGAGCGTGTCGGGGGCACTGGGGCCTGTCACTGGAGATAGGCAGGGACTGAAATTCCCAGCCCGTGCTGATACCCACCGGTGCTGCCAAGCAGCAGTGGGTGAGTGACAGGTTTGCCCTGGCTCTTGCCCTGTGCTCAGCACAGCACGTGGGCACGCAGCCATTTGTTTTCGCAGTTTGGCCGGATCCTGCGTCAGCAGGCCGGAGCGGGAGCGGGTGACCGGGGCGGCGCCAGGCACCGGTGCCAAGGGTGTAGGGCAGGCGGTGGAGCGTGGCCTGGCTGCAAGGAGCCAGGCAGGCTGATGTCATGCTGGAGCCCTCCTCCTTGGCGAGCTAAATATACCCTCCCTGTGCCCCACAGCCTGGCCCGGGAGCACGAGAGGCTCGGGGGACAGCTGAAGGCCTGGCCTCGCCTGCCCTGCCATAAAAGGCACTGGTGCACAACCCAGCCAGCTGGGGAAACAGAGCAAGAAATAGCACAGGGACCATGGTGGGTGACAGGAAACACGAGCAAGCCAGGGAGTTACCACCTAGCGGCAGGCACAGGCAGCTTACAAGCAGGGACAACTGGTAGCAAAACCTGATTTTCTTTTTGGTTATGTTTTTTTTCACCATGCAATCACAATGTGCACTCTTCTCTCTGTTTGAGCTATCTTTCCTACCAGAAGATCTGACTCCTTAAATATATAATAAATAGCGAAATGTACAGAACATATGAATGCTACTTCTGACCCATCTTTAGGGGGAAAAGACGAAGGTTATCCAACACAGCACAGCTCAGGCTGCTGAAGGTTCCATAGGGTACATTTACAAAGAAAGGTAGAAAAGGTGAGTGAATTTAGCTGAACCTGAAATTACAACACCTAAAAACATTTTTTTTTCCCTAGTTTAAACGCATTCTCCTTGCTCCAACATCCCTGAGTCTATTGTACCTAATCCTCATGATGATTAACCAGACCATGCCCGAAAGAGCAGCCTTTCTTTACTATATCACTGGCTAACTTGAACTATTCTGAACATCAGCTTCACTCTGCTTAACCTCACCCCCATTTCCTAGTTAAGCTAATGCCCAGCACAATGCTGAAGTGCTTCTGCTTTCTTCCTGGCACCTCTTTTTTGGCTTTTCTCATTTTATTTTTGAGGAAGGAGGTTACTGTTCTATATCTTACAATATTAGTGCTGGATATAGATGAAACAATATTTCATGTGACTTATCATACAATTTGTCTTATATGTTAGCTTTGGCATTGCCAGCATTGTAGTCATGCCAGTAGAGAAACTTTGATCCGAGTGTAAAACTCAGCCAGGCTTGATGTAGGCTTGTAGAAAATAATTTCAAATATGAAAAATCTGACCTGTGCTTTTGGGGATACAAATGCTGTTGATACCCTAAATATCACATTTTATAGGAGGTATGACCTCTCCACTAAAATCAAGAACCATTTTAGGACAACATTAAGAGTCACTCTGGGCACGTATGGAATTCACCAGACACATTTTGGGCACTGTCCCAACCTGAATCACAGCAGTCCTGGACATGTATGGCTCAAGAGACCATCCAGCTCCTATTTCCCTCCCCTTCCCTCTCTTTCTAGCTGATATTCCCGACTGATGTGTGTTTAACCTTTTGAGAATGTCTTTGGTGACAGGAACAGCCCTCAGCCAGGGCTCACCTCACTTGCTGGTCACAGCATGTTTTTCCCTAGCTGTAACCCAGCTCACTCTGATTGAGAGAGACTCAACTTCTCTGCCTACCTGAAAACTAGTTGGTCTAATGGCAGTCCTTAGATATTTGACATGCTGCCACATCTGCCCTCATCCTCCAGTTGTCCATCCTGAATAAACCAATTCTTTCAATGTCTTCTTGTTAGCCAGGTCTTCCAGACTACCACCGTGCCTCTCTCTGTTCCACGTTCACCAGCACCGTTCTCTGCCCAGCTCTGTCTTGATGAGGGAAAAATGGTGATTTCCCCAAACCCACATCTGGCATGACCTCTGGCACCTCCCACTTGGCCCCTTCTCCATTCCATGCCTCTGTCTTCTGTGTATCTGCCTTGCCCCTCGCCCAGACTCACCCTGCTCTGCTGCTGCCAGCCTGGCACTTTTCCACAGCATCATTCTGTGTTTGAGTCCTTCTTCTAAGTGTGTGCTGAGCACTCCCCTGTATTGAATTTCACTTTATTGATCTCAGACAGTTTCTCCCATTTGCCAAGACCACTTTGACTTCCAGCCCTACAAAATGCTTGCAAATTGTTCTTCCCCACCTGGAGGAACTCACAGATTTTACAATGTACTTTCTCTTCCATTACGCTCCTCAATATCAATATAAATAATAGCAGCACTGTCTGCTTGCTTGCTGCTCCCCCTTCCCTTCAGCCTCTCTAGGTACCAGGGCAGTGAGCACTCTTGCCCAAGAGACAGAAAAGACATGGGCTTGCCACCTGAGTGGCACCTGGGTAACAGCAGTGCCCTGAAAACAGGGGGTAATGCACATTGTCCCATGCTCAGCCTCTTGTTGCTACCAGTACCAGGCATGAGGGCCTCTTGCCTCCATCCTCAGCCAAAAAGCTGCTCCCATGTGCAGAGTGCACTCATGGGAGTGCTGAACCACAAGCTTGCAGCTAGAAGACAGGAGGGGATTGGTTTGGCTCAGCAGGGCTGCTGAAGGTCAGACTACCAGAAATGTTTGCTGAGCCAGTTTGTGCAGCTTCAGCTCATGCTCGCCAGGGACCCAGCTGAACAATTAAAGGAAATATCAGTGCAGTCGCAGGTTGCAGCACACTCACAGCCCTGCCTTCAATGAATAAAATAAATCATTCACACTGATTCTCTAATCAACCCAATCCTCAGAGGTGTAAATTACGCTGGCAGGTGTATAATCAGTGAAGTTTCCAACTTAACCTAAAAAACCCCAAAGAACCCTCTGAGTCTCAGCATTGGCTGAGCTGAGCAAGGGCTGTCTAAAATAAGTGCAACACAAAACTGGGTACCAGTGACTGTGCCTTGCAAAACCTGATAGAAAAACAACCATCCTGGAACCTAGAGCTTTGGTTCAAAAGGATGATGCTCCAACCTGGGCTGTCCTTTCATCACTGACCCTGCCCAGATGCTCAGGGCATGCCGTGTTTGCATGGAAATCCCATCAGGATCCTACACCTCTGCAGGAGCATCTTAGGAAAGGTCCTAATCCTTTCAGCCAGCAGCCCTGTAGGCAGGAAACACGCCGTAGCACATGACTAGGAATAAACACAGAGTGCAGGGGTATGGCCATCAGTTGGTGTCACCCTCTGGTAAATGCACCCCTGACAGCAGCCTCAGTTGTGCTGTTGGGTGGAAGGGGACATCAGCTTGACAGTCTCAGCTTGATTTTGTCTCTTCTCACTGCTTCTGTGGAATGAAATGCCACTGTCCCTTGAAGAAGTGAAGGTAGTTGCTGTGTGACAGCACCCAGCAGACAGCCAATGTTGTCCACCCACGTCTGCAAAGGAATTTGGAACCACTTTACTTATTCTCTTTAGAGATGTGGGGTGAAATAATTTACTGGTGTAACAAAAAAGAGATGCCAGGATTCTAAATGCAGCATTTGTTATAGGAAAGCAGTGAAACAAAGCAGCAAAACCTGAGTTAAAAGCATATTTCCTGTTCAACATGAGGGGGACAAAGAGTGTTTGGATGGGTCCCGGCCTACTGCTTTATGTAGCCATTGTTTTATTGTGTAAAATAAAAATAAAATGGATTCCAGCAAATAATGGTAAATATTTGATGATATAATTATGTCTTATTAATGCAATGTTCTTTCTTTTGCAAATTAAATTTTCACAAGAATTCATCACCCATTTAATTTTTATTATTTAGGCCGTGAGTATGTCACAGATGTTTGTTATATACTTTCATAACCATTTGATTAATATTAAATGTTTAAAATAAAAACTCCATTTATATTTCAGTTATAATGGCCCTATGAAAATATTACAAATACAAGTTGGTATTTATGGCCCACATTAGCTCTTAGTACTACTTTTGATATTTTTATTGCTGTGCAGGACATGCACAGTTCATTACATATGAAAAATAGTTTAATTTTCAGGAGCTTTGTAATGAACCGTAAGCTGAAGAATTTTCCTTGCCTTGCCACAGAAACCCTCTCAGTTCTCCTGATTGCACCTCTTTTATCCTGAAGAAGGCAGACCGAGGAAGGCACAAATCTACTCTATTTATATGAATGGCTGTAAGAGAGGATTTCTTAAAAAGCATGAATGCAGGAGATACAAGGTTTGAACATCCTGAAATACACAGCTCCTCTTCATCCAAATGCACAGATATGGACTATGGCTGGGCAGGAACTGGGGGAGAGCATTAGCCATCAGGAGTTATCTCCTGGGTTTGCAGGGCACCTGTCACACCTGTAGGATGTGGCAATGAACTGAACCTCTCTGTTTGGCAGTTACTGAGCACACAAGAAAGCTCCTTCAGGCTGCTTAAAGCGCACGGCTGCTGTGGATTTCAGTCTCCAAAAATGCCCAGGAGCAGGCTCCCCTGCAGCACCAGGAGCAGCATTAGGTTTTCTACTCCAGTAGCTCAGGGAATTCCAAGTGCATCAGCTTTTTTCAGAAGGATTAAAAGCATCACAGTCATTAGTGTGCCTGTGTAGGATGTTAGACCTAAACCTAAGAAGCCTTGCTTTCCTTTAGCTACACCAGGTTGGTGCTCTGTCAGCTTTGACAATACCCTAGGGAGTTAAAGTGTCACTGTATCTCCTGCGAACCACAGGCTCCTCCTACAGAGCATCTTCCCAGCTCCATTTAAGCTGGATTTCACCTACATGGTCATCTGTTACCTGCTGGAAGAAAATTAGATCCCAGGATTGCTAAGCATCCTAATGCCATCAGGAAAGAGAGCTGCAGATAACAGCATCCATGACCACCACCACTTCCACATCCTGGAAAATGACAGGATGACCAGGCACAACAAGGCTTCCCTTGCCCAGCTTTCTCTTAGCAACTTGGAAGAAGCATGCTTACATCCAGCTGCACTGGGCTTTTATGAGGTGTGGTGGACTTCTGCCGCGCACCTCGTGTTCATTTATAGCGGTGCACAGTGAATGCAAAACCCCTCCTGCCTGTCCTGATTGTTTCCTATATGCATTTCCTTGCTACACCTGACTGGCCAAGGCAAGTACAAGAAAGACAAGGAGGACCTGGAGAAGATCCAGCAGAGGACCAAAGATAATGAGGGGTCTGGAGCATCATTCTTTTGAGGTGAGACTGCAGGAGCTGGACCTGTTTGGTCTGGAGAAGAGAAGGCTGAGAGGGGACCTCACTAATGTATATAAATATCTCACAGGTGGGTATCAAAAGGAAGGTGCCAAACTCTTTTCAGTGATGCCCAGTGACAGGGCAAGGAGCGAAGGCCATAAACTGAAACACTAGAAGTTCCACCTCAACATGCAGGAGAACTTCTTTATGTAGAGGGTGGCAGAGCACTGGAACAGGCTGCCCAGGGAGATTGTGGAGTATCCTTGTCTGGAGACATTCAAAACCCACCTGGATGCATTCCTGTGTGACCTGCTCAAGGTGACACTGCTGTGACAGGAGAGTTGGACTAGATGATGGACCAGAGGTCCCTTCCAACCCAAACAATTCTGTGATTCTGTGAACTTGCTGCAATGGTGGGTCTATACAGCAGCAGTGTGCCTCACCTGGGTGAAGCCAACTGATGGTGCCAGACTTTAGAAAGTTAAACAGTCCCTCTAAATATTCTCTGCTGCTTTGTTTCTGAAAGGCTGCCAGACAACCATCCTACCTCTGTGGTGGGTAGTGCCCCCTGCCATTTGGAATTTGCTAGGCAGAGTGAGCAGACACAGCTACCAACAAAAGGTGTGAATTCTCAGAGGCTGCTGAAGTGACATTTCAAACAAGCACAGAAAATGCTCCCAAAGGTTTAGTGGTTTCAGTACCAGAGGTAAAAGCAGTAGTCTCCTCCTGCACCACCAGCACGTGCTCTCCAGAGCTCATCCTGGTTCTCATTTTAGTTCCCCAGTTTCTGGGTGTGTATCAGGCATGGCTTTTCACCAAACTGAAACCTCTCATTTCAGGTGATGTTTAGCAAAACATTTTCTTCCTGAGTCTGGTATGGGAAGCTTTGGGCTGTGAGAGGAAGAATATGCAGAGGCCTTCATGCGCTGTTTCCACCCCTTCCCTCTCTCAGCCACACACCCATGCTCTCTGCCTCCACATGTGAATATCACTGGAGGAACACAAGTGTGTGTGGCCATGTCCTTGTCATTGCATCCCACTGTGGGCTGCTAGGTCTGAGGAAGTGAATTCAGACCTGAGGTACGGGAGTCAGGACCCCATTTCTAAGTGCTGCTGAAACCCCTGCTGGGAGCAGGGACCTTCTCTTACTGCCAGAACAGGATGTGCTTTGTTTTCTTCCAAAAGTGCCATCTCAGAAAGAAGGAAGGAAGCAGTGCCCAGCAGTACCCAGGGTGGGGCTGGTGGCTGCAGCCTGGCTGGCAGGGCACCTGGAAGGAGGTTTTTGTCCCCTCACCCCCAACACTGCTCTCCACTCACTGGGCTGCTGTTTCCATTTAGTGCAAAGCACTCCATGTTTCTCAGGCACCATCATAAAATTTGTTAGAGAGTGTCAAAGTGGGAGACTTGATTAATTTGGTTTGTAGGTAACAGCTGCCATGGAAAATAGAAGGCCCTTTGGCGCCTGTCCCATTGTGCATCTGGTCCGTCCCATTGTGCGTCTCTGCTAAATTGAAGGGAAGCCTTCCTCCCTTCGAAAATTGTGCTTCCCTTCAGCTGTTGGGTTTTGGAATCTTTGGAAAGAAACACAGCTCTGGCATGAGAGCCATCAGCAAGAGCCTGGGACAACACAAACTACACTGTTAAAAATACTCAGTGCTTTGAATGAACGGAAAACATTTTTTCTAACACACTAGGAGCAAAGATGCAGCTGCATATCAGCTTCAGTGAGGGCTAGGCACAGGCACAAGGTGCACAGACAAGAGCAGGGGGAATGAAGCCCACTGAGTCCCTTTGCCCTGCATCATTCCCAAAGCTCAGGGCCCGGCTGTTTCCGGAGGTGCTGCCATGCTGGGCTCTGCAGCAGCCGGGGCCTTTGGGCTGCCTCCTGGGAGCTTTGTTTGTTTCTGGAAACTGAAATGCCTCAGCTTCCAAATCATGACAGGAGATGATGCTTTACTTAGGGTTGAAATCTGAGCCAAAATCTATTCCTGGCAATGACTTGAAGGTCATGCACCAGTAAAGAGTTCCTACCCCAATGGTATGTGCTCTTAGACAGATGCGGCTGTTGCTCTTTCTCTGACAGTGACAGATTTTAGGCCAACCTTTCATGGGTGTGTTTGTTTTCTCCTCCACTCTGCATTGCTCTCCTAATCTGTGCCCCCAACTCAAGTTTCACTCGCTTGTGCCCTCCCCAAAGGGATGTGATTAAGCGCAGCTAGTGCAGAACTTTACAGTAACAGCAAATTCCTCTGTGCCTGCAGAGTTCACCAGCAGTGAGAAGGCAATGTGACTTTGCAAGCATGCCTTGCATAGCTTCTCGTCTTCATATCCCCTGAGGTGAGCAATGCAGGTCACACACAGCCCTTGCACCAGTCACAGGAGCTGGGGACAGCCTAGGGGACTCAGAAGTGGAAGCCAGTCAGCAAAGTGTCCATGGAGACATGTCCTATCACTGCCTTTCCCAGCTGGTGGGATGCAGCACTGCACACAGATCTCTGAGGTGGCTGTGAGGAGCACACCTTTGGTTTGCAGCACTTAGGACCTGGCTCCCTTTCTTGAGAACATAACAGATATCCTTTGCAGGGCTTGGTCTTCACACTGCAGAGGAGTTCAGGCTCTCACAATAAAGAGGTAGTTTATTACCAAATCCCATTCCTCCTCACTCTTCCCTGGAGTAACACACCCATCATGCAGAACGGAGAGGCATAAAGTTCCCAAAAGGGCTGCACTGATTCCCCCAGCTGCCCCACACCACTCTGGTGCCTCTGCCTCTCAAGATGTTTTTTTTAAGGCAGCTTTCTGTAGGTGTCTGGCATATAAGGAGCCATCAGTAAGAAACGAAGAAAGCTGAGTATTATGAATGGTAGCCACAGGATGGGCAAGTCAATCAGGGATAAATTGGGAGTAAGGAAAGAGGAGCCTGGTGAACTACTTATCCCTATGGTCAAAGCTGGATTAGAGCAAACAGTTGCTTGTATTTATAAACTTCCCAACACCCTGCTGTGCCTGAAGAAGAGGAGAGAGGAAGGATCACAAGACCCTCTCTGGCTGGGGCTTGGGAAAGGAAGTCTCTGAAATATGAATGCTGGACATTCTCTTCCCCTCCCCCCAGGGTGAAGATTTTCCACAGTGTCACTCCTGCTGTCACTCACAGTGGGAGCACCCTGGTGATCTGATCCTTACTCCCCGAGCCTCAGGAGAGTTTTTCTTGTGCCCAGAGACCCAACCTGAAGGGAGGCAGGGAGAAACCTGCTCCTCTGGGCCCTGCCCCTCACCCCCTGATGCCTCCAAGGGCTGGTGGAGCTAATTAATTTACTATTAGTACAGTCCTTTTTCAGTGTGGGTCTGTGTTTATATTTACTTTCAGGAGCTAGAGATGGTGCAGATGGCTAATTTGTTTGTTCGCTATTGTTCTTTCTAGCTGCCTAGAGCTGTTTTTGTACTTCTGTATTTGTCATGGTTACTGCATACTCAAAATCTCAAGTGCCTCTTTTCCTGTGTGATGGAAAGCCTACTGAGTATCAGCTGAAAAGTCATGACTGTTTAGAAGGATTCTGTCTTTTGTCCCTTTGTCCGGCACTGCCCCCCATTGCCTTTGTTTAGGTGGGTGTTCTGGAAGGCAGAGAGCCAGCTGCAGCCCGGAGCTTTCCCAGAACATCCAGAAAACCTGGACAATGGGCTTTTCCCTGGCTCTGAGAGCCTCCAAAGTGGGTCACCTTCCGTGCCGGTAGCAAGGAACATGGGCAGGCACAACTTGTGCTGCTGGCAAGGGAAATGGTGGTGGTGGGGAGGGAAGCAGCTGCATTTGATCACACAGTATTGCTGCCCAGTTGCTGCTGGTGGGAAGAACAAGCCTGCTGATTAGCATTCCCAAGAATACAATTAGGAGACAAGGCTATTTCCAGCAGCGTCCCCTCTCAAGGCTTGTAAAGACACAAGCGCAAAGAAGCCCGGAGCAGGCGCTTCCTCCACCGCAGGCGCTGGATGGCTTATATTAGCACAATGCTCCAAATCCCCTGTAAGTCCTCCCAGAAAGGGAGAGTAAATATAGTTTGTCAAACAGTTATCTTTAGCACACTGTCTCGTCTGCCAGCATGGATCTTTCTGCATGACCTCTTGCTAAGTCAGGGCAATTTCTTCTCGTTCGCTTGCTCCTGCCTGCAATGCCATTCCTGGAGGGGAACCAGGGCTCCCTGGGGCTAGGGGGAGACTGTTTCCACCCCCCCTTGCTGACCAGCCTCTGTACAGACATAGCAGGGTTATTGACCTCTAAACCCAGTTTTTCCCATCTGCTTTAAAGGGGAAAAAAAAAAATGGGATGGAAGAGCACACAAAAGGAGGATGAAGGGAAAGCAAGCTGGCTCTGCTGGGGATCCCCTCTGAACTCCAGCAGGCAAGGGACACGCTGAGTCCACACCTCTACAACAGATCCTCTGTGATGGTGGGCTGGTGATGGAAGAAGAAACACAGGGAGGTTTTGCAGGCTCTGAAACCAGCCCTACCTCGCACTGCTGCTTAAACAGCAGTGTCTCCCTGCCCGGCCTCGCTTTGGCACCACTTATTTCTCTGTGCCACTGCTTATTGACACACACACTTCTCTTGTGCCACTGCTCATGCACACACACAGGTCTCCACTGCACCAGCAGTAGTGTAAGCACAATGAGGACGGTGGGCAAGTGCCACCTTTGGAGGTTTGCTCAGCCTGGGACGATTGTGGCTGGCTCATGGGCCGTGACTGGGGCTCTGGTGAGGCTGGCACATCACAAGGCAGCAGCCCTTTTGAGCTGAAAAAGGGGTATGTGGGAAATGGGGCCCCACACTTTCAGGCACCTTCCCTGGTAGATGAAGAGCATCCTTTTTTGTAGAAAAGAAAACAGAGTGAAGGACCAGAGCTGACTGCAGCTCTGGCCACCCACCAGCTGCCCCTAAAACTGGGGCACTGCAGCAGGGGGAGCCCCTGTCCCTGGGCCTGCAGTCCCTGCCCCACTACAAGGCAGCCCCCTCACAGCAAGCAGCTATCTGGAAAATTTGATAGCACCCAGCAGCCAAAAAAGCCTGATGCAGGACAGGTCATGGCCATAGCAGAAAGTCAGGCAGAGTTTGCCTTCCCCAGGGAAGCTGGAGCAGGGAGGAGGCAGGCAGCCACAGCGTGCTGTGTCCATAGGAGCACTGGGTTTCACAGCAGGTCTCCTGTGCCCGTTGCAGTGGGCAGTGATGTGCCTCTGCACAAAACTCCATATGTCTGAGCCACTCATTTTCCAACAAATCATTTCCTTTTTATTAATCTCAGTGGAGTCTCGTCTCTTCAGGATACTGCCACAGGCAAAGGGTGTAACACAAAGCTCAGAGACTCCACTGTAATGAAAAGGAGGAGATTAGAGAGTTAATGGCCCCAGCTGCTGCTATAAGCTTCACTCTCCAGGCTGCACTCAGTTGGAGAGGCATCATATTGCAGCTCCATCCCCTGTGCCACTCTCTACATGGTTGGGGAACTCTCCAGAACAAGAACAACATCGTTTTGTTGCCGTCTGCCAGACGGAGAAACCGAACCATGCTCTTTTGTGAGGAGGCCCCTGCCTCCTCCTGCACCACTGAACAGAGCTGTTCTGACTCTCCAAGGTCCCCATCTCTGCTGTGCTGCTGTACGTGCACAGCCACTTCAGCCTGGGGGAAAGGAGGCCAGTGTGGGGCCTGCTGAGCTGCTGCTTATCCCACAGGTGATATCCATGGGGTGGCTGTGTTTAATAGCTCTGGGCATGGAGAGGGAGCCCAGATGTGGCTGAGCACCAGCAAGGGGAGAGAAGAGGAGATGTCACCAGCATCCAACTGCCTCCTGCAGAGGGTCACATCCAACAAACCTCCCTCTCCTGGCAATAACCAAGGGTAGCTCCATTAAACATGAAAGAAGAACAAGAAACCTGCATGCTGGGGTGCCCTAGGTGACTGCAGCCAAAGGAAAGTCAGAGAGCTGCATGGCAAGCATGTGGCACAGAGCTGCATGTATCGTGTGGCCAAGCCAATGCAGGGACACCATAACCACCTCCTACAACACAGGTTGCACGACAGGCTCCAATCATGTGCTCTTTCCTCTCAGCTCCATCTTCTCCTCCATTAACTTTGAGTGAGGGAGGAAGGAAGAACTGGCAGGAGCCTGTGCTGTCTGGGGTGCAGGGATGCCTCTCACCTCTCTGCATGCGGGACATTTCTCAGCCCTCCTCTCTCTGAAAAGGCCTTTTCCATGGCAGGCACCTCGTGGTGCCTCCTGATGGAGGTGGTGCTAGCCCCTTGCAATCCTCCCCTGCCCAGTGCGTGCCAAAATGCGCTGCCTTGGCGCTGCACAGCCCTTTGGTGCTTCCCTACCTCCCCCCAGCAGGAAAATGATATTGAGACCAGCCACAGGACTCCTTCATGCTGCACAGCTATAACAAGGTCAGCCTATTCCCCATGGTTTCCTCAGATGCCAGTGCACACATTCAGCACATGCCAGCAGACAGAAAACCTCTTGGAGAGCATATCCAGTGATTCAAATGAAGCTCTCTACTCTGGCTCAGTTCTCCAGCTTATTCTTTTCCTTAACTCTGAAGCAATTCCTGAGTCTATCGTAACTTCCATGTGCCTGACCCAGCTATGCTTGCCCCAGCTCCTGCCTTCACCAGCTCTCCAGTGGGCTTGAGGATAACAGAGGAGTCCAGCTGCCCCCACCCCTGATCCTGACATTGTTTGCATCCAAGAACTCACAAAAATTCCATTAAGACACTGCTGAGGAGACAGCAGCAGTAATAAATGGCTTCAAGAAATTCTCCCAGCCTTTCCTATTTATTATAAAGCAGTGAGATGCCAGCACCAATGAGCAAAGTCTTAAAATACTTGTGAGATTCTGCTTGGAAACGTGATTTTTTTCTCTTGTTATTCATGAGCAAGGATGGTATTTCCCAGGTAAATGAACTTGAAAAACATTTCTAAAGTTAGTTTAAGTGTGAATTTTTCAACAACATTTCCTGCTTGTTTTTCAAAAGGCAAATTAAACTTGCAGCGACAACAAAACCACTTTTGCTTTTGCTTGAAGGGAAACAAATGCTGTGGAGCAAAGCCAAACAAAGTGGATCAAGTCCTTCACTCCTTCAGTTCTGCACTTCCTTCTGATTATTCTGAAAAGTAGCCAAGATTTGCCCAGCATGGAGACAAAGCCCTGCAATGCTGGGGACAGGACCCGGCATTTTATTTGGCCAATCATTAGCCAACCCCTGCCCATTTCCTTCACAGTTTTCCTGAAGACATGGTTGTGGAAAAGTTGAGGATGGAGAAATTGTGCTTTGCTCAGGTCCAGATTGTTCTTCTGCCTTATCTGAACATACAAAGTACCCTGAAAGAACCAACATTTCTTCTGAATTATTTATAGTTTATGGAAATTAAAATAACATAGAAATCTGCAATGATTTAATTAATTATGGATAAGTAACAAGGTAATGCTAGCAATACATTTAACTGAAAAACCTATTTATAACAAAATGATTTCTTATAAATAATTAAAGCAGAACTGTCTGTGTCGTAACTCATAATTTACATTTAAGTCCTGATTCTTCTCTCACTTCTGGTAAAACTTTAATCATTGGAATGCTCCCACAGAGCTGATGAAGTCAATGACAGAGCTGTTGGCAGGATGGAATCCAGTTTAGAATTAGAAGAAAAGATTCCAAAAGAAAAACTTTGCTTTTTCTGTTTTGGTTTTTAAACTAAGGGTCAGCAATTCAGTCCCTAAGAGATGAACCTTGCTTCTTCCTTGGTGAGAAAATTCACCCTTAATTTACCTTTCTTAACCCCATCTTAAAAGCAAATGCAGCCCAGATGACACTGTCTCACAAGTTATGCTCACCATTTCCTTAAACCACTCTTGCCCAACAACAATTTGGACCCTGACTGATACACTTGTGGGTACCATGGCAAAGCCCAAAACTTGGTTACTGAGCAGTGATGGGAGGAAGGGCACCTGGAGGAGCATGCCATATATCAGCTAAACAAGAGGGACCAAATTCAGGCTGCCTTCACCACCCTCTCCCTGGTGAGCATTTCAGTGAACTTGAGGATTACAAGATGTTCCTATTCCATTTTGTCCCTTTTCAAGAAGGTGACAGTAAGGAACCACCCTTTCTATTTTCAGCAAAACGCTCACTCCAAGTATCTTGGCATCTCTCAGCAGGCAAGGGTTGAGCCTCAAGGACTGCAGGGTTTCAGTCCAGGCCTGTTGTCAGCTTTCCTTGATGGTCCTCAGAACTTTGCAGACTTGAGGGGCTGTGAGCTCCAAAAGGTGTCCCACTCAGTGAGATACTGGTGGCAGCCTGCTGGAGTCCAGATGAGCCCCAAGGGCCTTACACTGGACCGCTGTCCATAGGGCTGTGAGATGACTGGCTTCAGTAATCAACAAATTTCCATCCTGGACACAATCTGGGTCAGTAATTGCTAGAATTTTCTAAAGTCCAGTAATAATGATAGCATTCCACACTGGCTACAATTCGGGTAAGGAAAGTTCCAAGGCTGTCAGGGAATGGCTGATTATTCCTGCTCTTTTCACCCCCCTGGCCATGCAAGAGTTCCTGGTACAATTTAGGGATGCTTCATTGGCCAGCTCTTTATATGGAGCCCAAGGCCTTATAGGGATCCCTTAGATCACAAAGTGCTCCAGAGGAATGGGGTGAATGCACCATCACAGTCAGAAGAAATGGGCACAGTGTGTCTCTAGAGCTCCTTGGAGAGAGCTCAAACAAGCCCCGAGGCTGCACACAGTGAGCAGGGTCAATACAGGAGAGACCCAGCCCTCTCAGACAGGCACCTCCCAAGGCTCTCCCAGCAGGAAGGTGCCCCTGGCAGCAGGGGAAGGGAGAAGGGCAGGCTGGCAGGGCTGGGGCTCCTGTCCTGTCCCTCTGCAGCCAAGGAGCAGCTAAAAAGGGAACCCGGAAACTTTCCTACACAAACCACATTTATTGGTGTTGTTCCAGCTCTTCATGGACTGTTATCCATCAAAAGCACCACTGAAATTGGCACCCTTCACAGAAAAGGAAGAGATCCACCCCAAAACACTAAATGTCAGGAAACTTTTGTGACACAGGGTAAAGAAACACACACTGCTGCTGCAATTCAAAATGTTCCTGCTTGGAAGGCAACCGGGAAGCAGCATGGCTGGTTCACACCTTCCACCAGAGCCAGGAGCACACCAAACCCCCAGAGCCCTTGCTGTGAGCCCTCCCAGAGGGTGGCCAGAGGCCAGATGACTAACCACCCAGAGTGCTCCACCATTCCCAGAAAGCCTTAATAGCTGGAGAGCCTCCCCATTAATAAGCAGACTTCAGGAAATACCCCAGTTGTGCAGGAAAGGAGCTGAAATCAGTCATTCACCTTCACAAGTCATGGTCAGACAAAGAAGTCTGGACAAAGGGCCACAGTAACCCAAAGAAGCAGAGCTGGTAAGATAAAATAACCATTTGGATTATAAAAATATTAATTGAGAGCATAAGGAGCTGGTTCAGTTAAGGGCACAGGTTGTCTCTCCAAAGCAAAGCAGAGGGCTTACACAAATGGAAGAGCTCTCAGTATGAAAGTAAACATCAAAATACTAATTATAAAGCACATCTAAACATGTTTATCATGGCTTGAATCTTCCAAGAAAAGCAGAATGGATGTCTAAGCAGAATTTTTGAATGAATTAGGGCAAGTTAAAGCCCCAGCTGGGCCAATCCAGCCCCCTTCTTTCCAGGTACAGGGAAGCCCATACCCAAAGCCATTACTGCATGACGTGTTGCATTGCCCAGAGTTAATAAAGACAGCATGGTACTTTCTGCAAGGAAAATAACACCTTCCCTCTGTAATTTCTGTAGGGTAGGTTGCCCTAATTGTATTCTCATGGGGAAGATGGATAGAATCCTATTTAATCACCACCACAAAAATCACTGGGAACTCAGTATTTGGATTTTTTAAATTATTACAGTATGAATAGTTATGAAAGTGTGTTGGAAAAAGTCGTCCTTATGCTGGTTTGTCTTCACTGCAATTTCTGAAGTAGGATCTACAAAGGCATGAGTCAGTGTGCAGAAGCTGATTTATTTCCCAATTTTTGTGAAGTGAAAGAAACATAATGTTCAGCATCACCTTCCTCTGCTTACATTGAAGTCTTTCATCAGTACCCTGATTTTAGATTTTTCTAACTATCAGCTGAGGAGTGAGACATTTAAAAAGAGAAAATTAATTGCTCTTAGTGTTTAGCAGCACCTGAACAAGGCAGACAGAAAAAACCCAAAACTTATAAGTAGTCCAGACAAACAAAATTAAATGCCTCATTGTGTTATGCAGTTTTTGTCTAATATCTGTAAGCCCCTTTCTACATACAGGTGGAGAATATGACACACCTATAAAAAAGGATTAGAAAATTATTGGAGAAAACAATTATTGAAAAAAAAATTAATTAAGGATGTCTACTCAAACTGTGCTCCCTCCCCCTCAAAAAAATAAATCAGACCTCCTTCAGCTCACCAAGAAGCGAAAAGAAGGAAAAAAACCCCAAAACCATGTGAGGAAGAAGGGGAAGGCCCAGTTGCTCTCTCGTGCCCCTGGCTGAGGGGGTGGCAGGTGAGGCCCCCATTGCAGCTGGGGCTCCCCAAAGCCCCCCACCTGCACACTTCCCCCAGCAGCCCCATTCCCACCCAGCCATGTGGGAACTGCTGCAATTGCTGTCCCTGCAAGGAAGCAACCTGGTGAACCAACAGCCCTTTCAATCTCTGGGTGCTTATCTCCTGGTTGTTTTAAAGGGTTGCTAAAAAAAAAAAGAAGGGAACAGCATGAGGCTTCTCTGGGCTGGCAGTGGGTGGGGGAAATAAGTGTTTTATAGTGAAAGAGGGCAAAAGACAATGCAGACTTGGCATTTTGGCAGTGAAGAGTGAATGTCCTCCTTCCCAGAGGCAGCAGCTGAAAATCATATACTCAGAGAACGGTTTGGGTTGAAAGAGGACATTGAAGACCATCTCATTTCAACTCCCTGCCATGGGCAGGGACACTGTCCACTAGGTCTGGTTGCTCAAGCCCCATCTAACCTGGCCTTGAACACCTCCAAGGTGCCTCCGCACTGGAGGCTCCCCAGGATTTGTTTCTCAGGGAAGCCACAGGCCCCCATCCAGAAGGACATCCCCAGCCCTGGACACAGCACCCCAGGAGGAATGAGGGACCACCAGGGCAGGAGGCAGCAGGCTGGGGGGCAGCCAGGAGGACCCCGAGACGGGGAATGGCTGGGTGCTGTGCCAGGCAGGGCAGGTTCTCACACTTGGCCCAGTGCTGCTGCAGATGGGAGCGAATGGGCAAGGGTGTTTCTTGCGGTGTTTGCTGAGTCAGAGGTGATGAGATGAAGAAACACCTATGAGAAGTTTCTATGAGCATTTCTGGTTTCTCTGTAAGTTTGTTTTATAGGGGTTTTCAACTTGATGCAACATTTTGGGGCTTAGCCTGCACTTTTCTATTCCAGTCTCTACAAAACCTGCTCTGGAGTGGCAGAAAGAAAAGCAAAGCTAGGTGATGTCTGAAAATACCTGCAGAGCTGTCACCCCATCTTCAGTGTACCTGCGCCAGCCAGCAAAACAGCCATATGGGCACTAACAGGCACTTGGGAGCTTTCTGTGGGAGATGTCAGTGTGCCCGCTTTCCCAGGAGGGAGAGTTCAGCCTCTCAGGGAGTTCCATGAGAATCTGGAACCCTTCCATAGAAGTTGAACCCCACAGTTAGTGCTCAAACCCGTGGCATGCTGCAGAGGCTGTCCGGAGGCACTGAAAGAGTTACCTCTGGAGCAGAGCTGCAGCTCTGGGTGATGAAGTGGATAAGCAGACACTTCATTCATCTGCTTCTAGCACTGCCTGACCTTGGCCCTGGCAGAGGAAAGGCATCTGCTCCTGGGAACAGGGCAGGGGAAGGAGGACGGCTCAGGAATACTGCTGGCCTGCATGGGATCAGGGCAGGGCAGCTGGGCTGTTCCATGGCCATGCCTGGCAAATGGCAAAGGTCACTGGCTGCAGTGCACCGACTGCAGGAGGGGCAGCCATGCACTGCCCAAGCACATCTTCTCTTTTAACAGGGAAACAATCTTTCTTTTTCTTTCTTTCTTTCTTTCTTTCTTTCTTTCTTTCTTTCTTTCTTTCTTTCTTTCTTTCTTTCTTTCTTTCTTTCTTTCTTTCTTTCTTTCTTTCTTTCTTTCTTTCTTTCCTTACTTTCTTTCCTTTCCTTTCTTTTCTTTCTCTTTCCTCTTTCCTTTTTCCTTTCTTTCTCTTTTCTTTTTTCCTTTCCTTTCCTTTCCTTTCCTTTTTCCTTTCTTTCTCTTTTCTTTTCTCCTCTCCTCTCCTCTCCTCTCCTCTCCTCTCCTCTCCTCTCCTCTCCTCTCCTCTCCTCTCCTCTCCTCTCCTCTCCTCTCCTCTCCTCTCCTCTCCTCTCCTCTCCTCTCCTCTCCTCTCCTCCACTATGGGAGCATACACTGGAGGCAGTTCATACTGGGCTGGACCTATGGTGTCTATAGAGACAAGAGCCCACTTGAGGAAAGTTGGTGGTTGAGTTTGGGTGATTTTTTTTCAATTTTTCAAAAGATGCAGCTGCAGCTACCTAAATGCAAATGCTCAAGGAGGAGAAGCATGAAATGCTGAGGGCTGAGCCTTTTCAAGCCTAATGACTGGACATAGCTCTGTTGGAGTGAAGCAGGGGAGTCAGGGCTCCAAGCAGCTCAGCCACCCCTGGTGCCATTCATTTCCACATGATCCAGTGATTTCTCCTCCCTCCTGAGGAGATGCTGTGTTGGTGTGGGTGCTGCAGCTGCACATGGGGTGTCCCACACTGCTTTGGGGGCAGCTGGACACATGGAGTGGGGGCAACCAGCAGGGCAGGTGTCCCACTGCAGGGTGGCTGGGTGTCCCAGAGCAGTGTCCCATCCTGTGCCACCGAGAGCCACCACCCTGCCAGCTGGACAGACAGGCAAGCAGGGCTTGGCCCGGGTGCAGAAGGAAAGGATCCAGGGGCTCTGTTGACATAACAAGCCACTAGAGAGCACTCTCAAATGTATTTATACCCTTTGCCTAAGTGCTAGTTCATAAAAACACGCGGTTGCCATGGCCTGGTTTACAGCACGTCTAAAAAGAGAGCTCCCAAACATACCAGGTTTCCTGAGGCCACTGCAAAGGCGGTCAAAGCCTCCCTTGTGTGGCACCTTTCCCACCCCTGGGACCCAGGCACAGGGCAGCACCCACCAGCTCCATGCATTCCTTCTTCTCCCATACTGCTACTGCTGTCTGTTTACAAATAAACGTCAGGACAGTACTTTAAAAAAAATTAAAATAATATTGTACAACTATAGCTTTTTCAAGTTTTCTTTCTTCCTTTTTTTATATATACAAAAAATGCAGTAAGTATTTAAAGTTCCTAGTTTCCTTACACTTAGTGTCAGAAAAAAAAAAAAAAAAGAAAAAAAAAAAGAGAGAACCCATAAAATGCCAAACTGGCAGCAGGTTAGTTTTCAGCAGCTATCAACAAAAGCACTGTGCAGTTGAAAAAAATCTGCCAGGAAAAAGTATCTTCGAAAAAAAAAGTAATGGAAGTGTGTTGGAAAAAAATGGTAATCACACATTCTTCATTAAAACACTTTTAATACTACACAAGTTACAGTATCACCTTTTAAAAAGTTTAAAAAGGAATATTAACAGTAGCACTGTTGCAGCTAAAGAACTTCAAAATAATAGGAAAAAAAAAAAAAGAAAAAAGCTTGTAGCCCACGAAGTAGTAACAAAGGAAGAATCCACTGGAGTATTATTGTAATTGAGCAAAGCAACCAAAAGGAAAAAGCAACATTCAATGTGAGAAAAATGAGCTATGTATGAACACCCTCAAATTTTTTTTTTAATTCTTTTGGGGGTTTTTTTTGCTTGTTTGTTTTTTGTTTCATTTTGTTTGTTTTTCTTTAGCAGTTCTAAAGTTTTATGGTGGAGATCAGCCTTGGCTGGGGGCTCAAAGTCAGCTGAGCGAGCATAGCCACCGTGTGCCATTTCCTTTCCATCTATGTTGTTTCTGGGCCACTGCCTGGCATCACTGGCTGGGGAGTTTCCATCCTCTCCAGGAGTCCCAGAGCTGCAGGAGAGGGCGGCTGGCAGGAGGAGGAGGAGGAGGAGGAGGAGGAGGAAGGTGTGCTTCCCTACAGGCCTCTCACACCAGTGTCCCTCGGCCCCAAAACAAGGGTGTACTTTGTCAGGAGCAGGTCTCACCCTCGGCACGCTCACAGCTGGGACACCTGATGACACAAAAGGGGGGGCTCTTTTAGGCAGGCTTTGGAATTCAGTTTGGCTTCCTGTTTAAGTGTAGGGAAACCGCCTTAATCAAAAACATGAACTTCATCCCATGTAAGGTATTATGCCAAGCAACTTTGAAGAACTTGTTACCATCTATCAGCTCAAATTTCATTTTTTTAATAAAGTGCCTAAATACACATTTACACAGATCATAGTGGTTCCAAAGAATCCTTTACAGTTGGCATTTTTTTATATATAGGTATATATATAGGTATATATATATATAATGTGCGTTTTCTTCAAATTGGCTAAATGTGTTTACATAAGACACCAATCTTGACTATAAGTTTTAAAGCGTAATATTGACTCAATGAATTTGTTTATCATGCAAGTCTTATCTAATATTACATTGACCTGTAATATGGAACACAATGTAGTGGGTGTGCTCATTAAACACTTCATAGAAAATTACTGTGCATGTGCAGTTCTGATCTTCAAATACTAATAATGACCATTTCTTTTCTTTTTAAAAAAAAGTAGTCTTCCCCAAAAAAAAAAAATTCTCTGCATTAAATTGCAGTTTGAACATTATCACAATAAGAACAGTTGAGTAAAAAGCACCCAAAAATCTTCAATTTTACAGTTGGCTGAACAGATTTTTCCTCCTTCTCTTCTGACACTGGAAGTGTTTATTAGCTGGTCCCTGGGAAGGGACGTCCTCGCCACCCTTTAGCTCAGAAACAACCGCACATAACCGAGTTATAAACACCTCGACAGAAGGGCTCGTACAGCTGCAGCGTTGCCAATGAACTATAAACAGCACAAAAACATCACTATTAGACTTGAACTATTTCTAGTAACCAATGATTTATTGATTTTAGAAGTCTGCTTGGTGATGCAGAAGCGTGATCAAAAGAAGTGGCTTTACAAAAGAGTTCTCCAAAGTAGCTTAAAAGGCAGGGCCAGGGCCATTATGTGCAGCCCTAATTGCTTTCATTTCAACCAGTTTATATTTTCATTTTCAAAGAATAGCAGTAGGTTTGTTTCAAGCATACGTAATAAGGAAATTACAGGTTTCCTCCACCCACATTTGGGCTGTCACTGATATGCCCGCGGGCAATTTGGCAGAGCCTCAGTCACTGCTGTCACTGTACCACACCGTACCTGCCACTACTTGGAAATACCGGGTCAGCGATAGTAACAATAGCAACAGCACCAGAGGTGACTGGTAAGCAAAATCAAAATCCATATGCACTATCTGAAAATTAAAGTAAAATAAAATAAAGTCTCTTCCCCACATCCCCAGCTTTGTCCAAAGACACAAAAGCCCCGCAAGTGACACTGAAGACCTTCAGAAATGGCAGTGCTACATTGGCACCTTTGCCAATCATGTAACTAAGTTCGTTATCAAAATTCCATATTATGGTATGCAACTGGTGAATAAATGCAGTTTTGTAATCTTAGAACCGATCACGAGAACTGCGGTCAACTTTGCCTTAAAAAAAAAACAAAACAAAACAAAACACCAAACCAAAAACAAACAAACCCAGAAATCCCTAACTCAACAGCGCCTCTTGGACACCTCTCCACATCCTACTCTGGTGGCAACTTCCCTCGAGAAACAGTGAGCAATTCGAGACTGGATCTGGAGGATCTTCCATCGCAACCCGAGCCACACGCTCCCGGGAGAAAGCTCTCCTGCTCCCTAAGCTCGCCCGGCCGGAGGGATGCAAAGGGCACGCCTGCCTTGGCCAGCCACTCTTGTCCCCAGCTGCCTCAGACCAAGCCTGCGTGCGACCAGCTCTACAGGACAGGGGCCAGGAATAAGGAATCACAGACAGTAAGGCAATCTTTACAATGTCAGAAAGTGTATTTGGCATTTAAAAAAAAAAAAAAAGAAAAGAAAAGAAAAAACAGAAGAAACAAGTGCATACAAATACAGCTAGAAGCATTTCTGGTTTGCCAAGTGCTCTCTAAAAAAAGCAGCGCAAGTCACAGCCTACATTGAACAGTAACTGTCACCAGGGAAGCACAACAAATAGTTGCTATAACAAAAGGGAAAAAAAGAAAAAACGAAACAGAAAAAAAAAAGAGAAGAATTAGAAGAAATGCCTTTATAATAAGTACATACCTTTTGTCTTCAAAAAATATAGAAACACAATGTATTCAAAAAAATCAAAATTATACAGCCATGTTTATGAAGTCTACATTTCCCTTGTCTTGGAGATATATATATATATTTATATATATATATTTATAGATATATACAGAATTCGAGCAGTTCGAGTTCAAGGTGACGTCGGGCAGCGAGCGCAGGCGAGTCACGAGTCCCTCTCCTTTTTCACTTTCACATCTCCGGCGAGGATGGTGGCGATCTCCCCTTGCATGAAGGCCCAGGGGACGTTGGAGCCGACCAGGGGACACTTCTCCCCGCTGGGGCAATACACCTCCCCGCTGGCTCCCTGCTGCTTGATGCTCTGCCGGGAGCAGGGGAAGCAGAACTTGTGCGAGGGGACGGAGGGGCACTGCACGAAGTGGGTGTCTTCCAGGCGCTCGTGGCACAGGGTACAACACAACGGGACGCTGGCGGCGAGGGACGAGTCCGGCAGGCTGGCGGGGTGCACGGGCTCCAGGCCGCCCGCCGCCGCCGCGTTGGCCCCCTGGCCCGGCACCTCCCTGCCGGAGCCCAGCCTTCTTTGGTTCATGGCGGAGGGCGAGGGGGGGCTGCTGCTGTTCCTCCGCGTGGTGGAGTGGACCTGGTTGGCGTCTTTGGAGGCGTGGTTGCCCCCGGCATTGTCCGCCACCAGAATGAGGGCGGCCATGGGGGACTGGCCGTTCTGTGCCGCCTCGGGCGGCGTGGTCCGGTTGGAGTGGGGCGAGGCGGTGGGCGGCGGGGGCGACATGAAGGGGGTGCCCGTCAGCGGCAGCTTCATCCCTTCCGACGGGGCGGGCAGCCAGGGCTGCACCTCCCCGTTGATCTTCGGGGGTCCAGCCTCGCCCTCGGGCTCGGGGGAAGGCTTCCTCTTCCGGGCGGCCCGGGCCCCTGCAGAGGCAGAGGAGGGGGGAAGGAGGAGGGTGAGAAGGCAGCGCAGTCACAACGCATCGCCGAGCAACCGCGGAAACGGCTGGCCCCGGCCACCCCCCGGGCACACGGCCACCCAAGCGGCCGGGCCGCCGCCCCGCACGCCCAAACCCGCCCGGCATCCCCCGCCCCGCATATCCCTGGAGAGCCACCCCTCCCGCCTCGCCGTCCCTTGGCCTCCCCGCCGCCCCCCGGTCCCGACTCCTCACCTGGCTTGGCCACGGAGCCGTTGGTCTCGTAGCCCAGCAGCCTGCCGCCCGCCATGCCCGGCTCCTTCTTGAATTTGCTGTCGAAGGGGGCCACGGTGTGGCTCCCGTGCTGGTGCAGGGCCAGCAGCGTGTCCCGCACTGTCTTGGGCTTGGCCAGCCACTCCTGCTCGGAGCCCGGCCGACCCTTGCCCTCCGCGGCCAGCTCCGCCGCCGCCGCCGCCGGCAGGCTCTCGGCGGAGCCGCGCTTCTCCTTGGCGCCGCTGTCGTGCTCCCCCGCCGCGCCGCCGCCGCCACCCGAGGAGGAGGAGGAGGAGACGGAGCCGGGGCGCTTGTGCCCCAGCTCGCCGGGCTGCCCGGCCGCCTGCGCCGCCGCCTGCGCCGCCGCCGCCGGCTGCTGGGGCACGGGCACAGCCATGGGGGCGGGCGCGGCGGAGATGGCGGCCAGCGAGGCGGCGGCCGCGGCGGCGGCGCGGCTGCCCAGACCGCCGATGGCGGCGGGGAGCCCGGCGCCGTTCACCAGCGGCACCAGGGTGGGCGGCACGGCGTGCGTCCGCCGCGGGTTCGGGCTCTGCCGGTTGAGCTCGGGCGGCTCCTCGGGCTTGGGGAAGCCGTTGGGCACCAGGATCCCGTTGACCTGCCGGCCGCCGCCGTACTCGGCGCCCAGGCGGGGCGGCGGCCGCTCGGACGCCAGCGAGTAGCGCTCCAGGGGCTGCGGCGGGGGCCGCGCCGCCGCCTCCGCCGCCGAGGGGTGGCCGAGCTGCTGCTGCTGCGCCAGGAGCTCCTTGGCGGAGAGCGGAGGCTGCTTGGCGTGGGGCGGTGGCGGGGCCCGGCCCTCGGGGAAGCAGCCGTGCGCCCGCTTCAGCTGCCGCGCCGTGTCGATGACGAACTCCACGCGGTCGGCGCCCTCGTAGTTGACGCAGCCCCGGCAGACGGGCTCGGTGAAGTCCCAGATCATGGCCCAGGGCATGCGGGGTAGATCGCACAGGTAGCACGACTGCCTGCGGGAAGCAGCCGCCACCGCCGCCGACGACATGTCCCGGCCCCGGGGCAGCGGCGAGCGCCCCCCGCTCCGGCTTCGGCCGCTGCCTCCTCCGCCCCTCGTCACCGGAGTCCCGACGGGCAGGCTCGGGAGCCGCGGCCGCAGCGGGACCGTCCGCCGGGCCCCCTCCCCCTCGCCTTCCTCTTCCGTGCGCTGGAGCGGGGCGCGGCGGGCGCCCCGGCAGGCAGAGCCGCTGCGGGGAACGCCGCTCCCGTCGCCGTCTCCGCCGGCGGAGCTCACAGGGCGGCGGGGACGCGCATCTCCGCCGCGCGGCTGGCGCAGGGCTGCGGCCGCTGCCGCCCGCACGGCTCCCCCGCTCTCTGGCTACTACGGGGCGGCGCGGGGCGGCGGGGGCCGGCGCGGCGCGGCGGGGCGGGCGGGGCGGGGACTGCCACGGGGGCCGGGGCCGGGGCTGGCGGCGGCGCCGTGCCGTGCCGGGCTTCAGCCGCCACCGCCGCCTCTGCGCGCCGCCGCTACGATTCTTCGACAGTGCCGGCCGCGCCTGCGCGATGGGCGCCCCCGCCCCGCCGCCGCCGCCGCGATCCCAGCCCCGGCCCCTGCCCGCGCCCCCGCCACCGGGGGTTCCTCCTGCCTCCGGGGGGCCGCCGCGCCCCCGCCCCGCATCGCCCCCGGGGAGGGCTGTGGGAGCGGAGAGGGACAAGGCGAGGGGCGGGGGTGCCCTGCAGCTCCCTCCTTCTCTTCTGATTTTAATTTTATTATTGTTGGGTGTATTACTATTTCCCTCACCGCCGAGGGGCTTTGCCGAAACCTCCCAACCGTGGGCGCAGCGGTGCGCGGGGCCCCTCCCGCAGTGCGGGACTCAGTGCACCCCCTCCCCCGTGACCTTGGACGCGGCGCCCCGGGCGCGCCCCGCAGCTCCGAGGTTCCCCCCGCCGGGCCGGTCATCGCCACCTCCGGGCAGGGGCCGGCGCCCCGCCGAGCGGTGCTCGGCTTTGTTCTCCCCGCCGGAGCAGGAGGCACCATCAGAAATAAATGTAACGATTACCCAGCTTTTTTTTTTTTTTTTTTTTTTTTTTTTTTCTCTTAACTGTTGTCATTTGTGCACAGGAAATAGGACGTTCTAGATTTCCTGTCATTTTAAACCACAAACCAGCAGTTCTCTAATGCAGATTAGCGAAATTCACACAGACTAAGCACACGCCGTCTCGTTCCCAAAAAAGAAAAACCTGTTTCCCCGACCCCCTTCCACGCTGTGAATCGCTTATTCGCCACCTGCACCCTCACTGAAACACCGGGTGGGGGCAAGGGAGGGAGCAAGAGAGGGTGTTCGCTCTCCTCGTGTGCCACGGGAGGCGAAGCAGCCCCTCACCGGGCCCATCCCTGCACGTACGGTCGGCTGCACGCCTTTGCCCGTACAGGGTGAACACGGCGGAGGCTGCTCCCCCCGACAGCCGCGCTCCAGCCGCCCTTCCCACGGCGTTATGTAGGTTACAGAGGAGGGAGGGAAAGAGGGCGGGAGGCGGGAGCCGGCCGGGGCTGGGGAAGCTCTGACGTCCGTGGCGGCCGCCGGGAGGTGCCTCCCCGCGGCTGGGGGCCGCCCGACGGCGCTGCGGGGCTGGGCCGCCACCAGCGCCGCCGCTCCGCTGCCCCTGCCCGGCCGGGCTGCCGAGGGGCGTCGGGCAGACACCGGGGCAGAATGTCCCCGTCGGGCGGACACGGGGGCAGAGCTGCTCCCTCTCGCCCCGCGCCGCCCGCCGGGCCCGGGGGCTGCGTGTGGCGGCCGCCCGTGCGCCCCGGGGCTGTGGGGAGCCCTCGCCTCCCCCTGCCTCGGCTCCTGCTCGTCCTGGCGCTGGCTGCAGCGCCGGCCCCCGTGCCAGGTTGGGTGACTCTGCAATGCACGGCCGGCCTGGAGGCGCCGGGTTGTACATAGGCGAAATAAAAGTCAGCCCCGGCCCCCAGTCCGGCCCCAGTCCGTCGTTGCGGCGGCCGGGGCTGCTACCCCGGGAGCCACCCCCGGAGCCCTCACAGCTCCTGGCGGCCTGCGGCGGCCGGCCGGGGCCGGAGGGCCGGAGCAAGGAGAAGGGCCAGCCCTGCCGTGGCTGCCGGAGAGCCAAGGGTTAACATCGGCTCGCTTTTCCCGAGCAGCCCTCCTTTCACATTGCATCAAAGTCCTTTAAAGCTGTTTCTCTTCCCTCCTCCCCTCCCCGGCTGGAAAGACGATTTATCCATGCAAGCTAAGTAAACAGATCTTTGTTTTCGTCTTCCACCCACTGCCCTCTTTCTCCAGCCCGAAGCTGGAGCCTCGCCAAGCCGGCTGCAGCGATCGCTGCCTCCACACACACACACACACACACGGGGCGGGGGAAGAAGCCGGGTTTCTCGGGTGAGGCAATGCGCCTGCAATTGGCAGGGACAAGGCAGGAATTGTAATTGCACTTCATCATGTGATGGCTTATGAAAGAGGAAGTTTGGATGTTTTAGTCACGTACTCCTTTGCCCTCTTGCTTTTGCCTCCAGGTTCTCCGAAGGAAAAAATTACATATATTTATATATACTGGTGGAAAGCCAAGAAACAGTGTGTTTGCGCATTTCAGATCATGAGCAGAGCTGGAGTGCTAGCTGAGCCAGGCTGCAGGGTAAGAAGAAAGCAAAGCTTTGAGCTGTGGCAGGCTTTTAACTGCAGGACAGAAAATGTGACCTGTATTTATTTTCCTTTATTTTTAATGAAAACTAGCTGCGTGGAAAAGTCAAGATGAGCAGTATTCTGGTTTTGCCGCGTTTGCTGCCTTTGAATTCATTCTGGTGGAAAAGGAAAAAAAAAAAAAAAACCAACAAAATCGTGTTGCCAAGCTCAATGTCAAAAACCTGATAAAAAAATAGTGGCAGTGCTACATAGGAAATGTGGTTTATGTATCAAATCACAAAAAAAAATACCTCAAAGCTGCTGACTGTTACAACAGTAACTGCACAGGAATCGAACAAATAATGCATTTGTCTCTTGGTTTTTTTTCTCTTTTTTGAAACAGAAGCCATCCCTTTGTGCCGGATCTCTGCGAAACGCCCCTTGCTGCAACACACCAAGGCTATAGATAGGAGCAGCGAGTGCTGGACAATGTCTTGTGGGGTGCAGGGCTGGGAAGGTCTGGGGCAGTCCCTGAGCAAGGAGCACCATGATGGCATGGATGAGGGTCCAGCACAGTGTGGAAGGCTTTTGTCTTGTTCCGGTGTGCCCAGTGTCATGGGTGAGGGAAGGAGGGGAGAGGAAAGGTTGTAATGGGGCAGCTCTTTGAGATGAACTCTGTTTGCCACCTCCACATCAATGCCATCCCCCTTCTTACAATGTGTTTTTTTGCTTTTGTCAATGAACCACACCGAGATCTTGCTGTGTTTCTCTTCCTCCCTGCAGGGTTTTATCCCTCTTATCCTCTGCACTGGCAGCAGTGATTGTGTGCAGACCCTTGTCCCAGAACTGTGCCCCCAGCCTGCACTTTACCCACGTACCTATCCCCCATGGGGCCTGCCCTTCCTCTGTGTCCAAACCAGTGCTTCTCACTTGATCACCTCTGCCCTTGGCATTCTTCTTTCCCTTCTGACTGAGGCTGTCTCACATCCTTCTCCAGCAGATACTGCTTCCTCCATGGCTCTTATTTGCATCCTCCTGTTGTGGCAGAAGTCCTGCAGGGTAACATCAAAATGGCCAGAGCCAAGACAGGAAGGGCAATTATGCTGAAGGATGTTACCAGCTCTCCTTCATCGATTCATAATGAATTATGGAGGTTGCTCTCTCAGAACTGAGAGAGGAGAGTCTGGGAATAGTCCTTGAAGTTTTGGATTTAGTCAGATGCAGGTGACTCTGGGCCAACAATGTTTAATCTAGTGCTATAGGGGGGAAAAAAGATACTGGTGCAAATGAGGGTGTCATCAGGCACGGAGTGTTGACATACATAGGGTTTGGACAGGCTCATGGTAAGCCACTGATCCTGCAGATGTTTACAACCAGTTACAACTTTATCCACAGGAGCATCACTACGAATGTAAAGCTGTGTGCACTTCTGGGCTTGCAGGATGAGAGCATGCTTCCCCAAGAGCTGCTTGTCAGCGGCGTGCTGACGGCTGCCCTGCAGCCTGGAGCTGACTGCTGATGGCAGGAGCTGACAGAGCCACTGGCACAAAAATACTCCACCGAGGCCGGAGAGAGGTCAGTGCACTCGCTCAGTGTGAGGCAGGGCGTGCCAGAGGATCGAGAGGGACTCGAGCAGCTACTCAGTGTCTGCTGTTTCCCATACATGGGGCCTTTTATTAACTCCTTGAAGACAGCTCCTCTGAATGCTGCTCCTTGGTGTTAACTTCTGAAGAGCTGCGAGGCACCTAAGCAGAATCCGCCTAGAAGAGGAAACAGCAATAGGACAATTGTTTACCATTCATTCATGGATATGTCCCAAAATATGGAGATGCTGCTATTCTGCTCCAACGCTTTGCTCTAGACAGCCTGGTCAGGGCGAGTTACCAGGGACTCGCACTGTGAGCAAGAGCCTGTGTGCTACAGCTTCTGCTCCATTGGTGGGCTCTGCTCTAGGCAGTTTGGAGAAAAATTTGCATGCTTTCTTTAAAAAGGGAGACAATTCTGTTTTTAACAGCGCAGTTGACTTTATGCCCTTTTTTCAAGTAGAAGTAGAAAAAAAAGCAGCGAGGAAAAGATCATGGAAACACTTGAGAAATTCAGAGGTTACTACCCTCCGAAGAGAACGAAAAACTTCAGAGAGACACTTCCAGATACCAGAAGAAAGGGCAATTGATGTGGAAAAGCTTCCGCCCCTTATCCCCAGGCTGAGTAAATAGGCATGTCGGGTTATCCCATTTACACCCCGCCTTGGTGCTCTGCATTTCGAGCCACAGTCAGCAATTGTCTGCAGCCCCGGGCGAGGGGGGCAGGAATGTGGTGGCCGGGGGCTTCCCGGGGCGCAGGCAGAGCGGCCGGCTGGCCGGGTGACCCCTTCCCAAAATAAACAGGAAGCCCAGGAAGCAGTGACCCCTCCGTGACACCGCGCTGGCTCTGCTCCCTGCCTTCTGTGCGGGAGCCGACAGGCTTCCAAATACCCTCAGAAAATTGGACAGGGGCGAGGACTCCACAGGAAACGTTACAAAATAAGAGCAGAAACAGATCGTCTGTTGAAAAAAATTACATAGGGCTTTAAAGTTCCTTCTTTTTAGGCTTCTGGATAGCTGTGTTCCTTGTCTGTGCTTCATTCCCCTAGCCCATGTCGATGCAGCTTGCGGAGCCCCGAGGAGCTGCAGAGGGGCAGAGCTTCCCCCTCTGCATGTGTGGAAGTGCTGGTGTGCGTGAGCAAAGCACAAAGAGGAGCCCCAAGGAGGAGGCTCTGCCAAAGGCTTTCTCATGGGCTGGGGAGTTTCAGGCTGGGAAATGCTTTTTCCCTGTTTGTGGGAGCTGGCAGTAGGGTCCTCACACAAAATAAAAGTCAAAACCGAGGACCAGACCTTCTCAAAGTGTGGGCCAAGGGTATTAATGCTGTTTCCAACATGGGAGTTCCTGCATTACCCAAACATCCCCCTGCAGCAGCAAACTGGCGCTTGCTGACAGCTCCAGCTGGCAAATCACCTCCCGGGCCTGCCAGAAGAACTCGCCGTCCCAAAAGCCTCCCCGCCTCGATGGCTGGTGGCCCCACAGCTTGGGGCAGGACAGGACCACCACCAGAGGGGCAGGCAGCCCAGCTGAAGGGAGCTGCGCTGCTGCTGATATCCAGGCTTCCTGGCAGCGCCGGCCATTTCGCAATCCCATTTTTCTCCTCTCGCAGCAGCAGTTGTCTGTCCTTCCTGCAGGGCACGGACACCTGGAGGGGCTGGGGCCTCCGGGGGGGGCAGGTGTCCGTGGGTTTGGCCTCCACACAGATCAGCTAGTTCAAAAAGACTCAGGGGAGAGAAAAGGGGAGATGAATTCCCTCTCTGATTCCCTACCAATTGCCAGGATTGTGTAGCTACCAAACACTGGGTAGCATGATGTACTCTGTTGGTGTGCTCCCCTATCCCCCCTCTTCAGAGGGGTCACTCTTTAGGGAAAGGACCATAATACAGGGAGTGGTGGGCAGCTGCTACAGCAGAGTCCCTTGAACAGACCAGTTTTCCTTCAGGAGGAATTTTGATATTGGCGTGCAAAAGCTGCAAAATGGTTCATTAGGCTGCAGCCTTGGTTTGTCCCAGGCACATTGAGATATTGTTGGGGTGCCCATGTTTCTGCTAGTCATTGCAGCTACACCATTTCAATTTTGCAACAAGACAAGAGTTAACAGAAGGGTGCCCAAATCTGAGAAAGCACAGAATGGAAACAAAATTTCATTTTGGCCTCCCAGCACTTCCTCTCATTCTCTCCCTTTCTCTTTTCCTGATGCTCAGGCAGTGCCTGATGCAGTGCCCCTCCTCTGCAGGGAACCCCTTAGGGAGCATTCTGGGCAGGCAGAGCGGGGAGGAAATGCTCCTCTCTGTGCTTCAGCCCATAGCCTTGTCTTTTTGCTGACTGCAGTCTAATATGCTAAGTAAAAACAAGTCAAAAAGGATATTTTTATCGTGTACATTCTGTCATATGAGTAGTGTGTGTATGTGTAGCAATGCTGAGGAGCAATACTTACAAGTTTAGACATTAATGATGTATTTGTAAACTTAAACAGCAGAGTTGTATTGGATTACTTCATTCTGTCCATGTGTACTTTTGGGCAAAGAAAATCACACACATCCCTTTTTCAGGCACCCACATCCCTTCTGCTCATGCTGAGCTCCAGAAGGAGGTGCCTGCTGGGAAGTACAGTTGAGTTCATATTCGATTAAAAGAACACCAGCAGCATTAATAACTGGTAGACCTGTGCTGGAACTGGCAATTAAACTCGGTCTCCTCCTGCAAATTCCAGTCGTTAAAGGAGCTTGCCAAAGGCAGGGGCTAGTGTATCGCTTACTCTCCCAAACAGGACTGGATGAGGACCAGTCATCTTCAATAATGGGTCCTGTGAAGGAGCTCGTGTCTTCCTTGAGGAATGGCCGTGCCAGTGATCTTGCTGGGGCAGCTGCAGAGGCTGCTTGCACAGCTGCCACTTGCTGCTGATTCAGGGGTCTTGCATGTGCTCTTGCAAGCTGTCACACGGGCATCCTTCAGTGAGCCTCCCCCTAACACATCTCACCAGTTTCCACCCACACAATCACAAAAATCCACACACAGTCCCTCACAATAAGGAGCATCAAGGAGCTGCCTCTTTGCTCTGCTTGCACTTCCCATATGCCTCGTGCAGGCTCAGAGGTGAATGACTTTTGAAAAGTGCAGATCTGGGATGGGTTTCAGTGGCTGATCCAGAGGCAAGAGGACGATCATCTTGTTCATCCATTTTCCCTCTGCCAGTTACTATTATTGCTAACTGCTGTTCCACACACATTGTAATTAAGTGAAAAAAATACAGACCAAATGAAAAAGAGAACAAGCCTCTCAAAAACATCTCTGCTTTAGCTGCAGCCTGACTCAGCCTTCAATTAACATTCTTACTTAAAATAGTTTTGTTATACAGCTTTTGTTGAATCTTACATAATAGCAGACCAAATCACCACCCCAGAGCGCCATGCTGAAGAGAGGAGCTTGGCCCTGCTTTCCGGAGCAGTGCCTCATCCTGTCTTTGATCCAGATGGCCTTGGGCGTGAGCTGGGTGAGCTACCAGAGGAGAGCACGCAGCACACCTGCAGCTCTGCTTGGGAGGGCACCATCACCTGGTGCTGTCAGCAGAAGTGGTCCCATTCTTCCCCACCCCTGCTCTCGGTTCTGCCGCCGCTGCCCTTGGCTCTTTGCTTTTGTGGCTGCTGGAGGAAACCTGGCAGCACCAACAGCTGCAGTGCAACTAAACCTGCCCCAGTGCCATCATCCTGCTGCACCAGGGATGCTTCTGCAGAGAAGGAAGCAGGGCAGGATGGGTGACTGTGAAGGGACCTCAGTAGCAGCATCAGTTTGGAGCTGTGGCAGAAACCTCTCATGCTGCACCCACAGGCATCCTCCCACCACCCACCAACAGCTGTGACAACCCTCCCCAGGCTGACAGAGTACACAGTGAAGAGGGAGGGACACATGGACCAACTGGGCTTCCCAGGGGCACAGGGCCATGCTGGAGATGGGTCTGATTTCCTGCCAGGACCCGAGGAGTTTAAAGGCTGGGCTCCATATCCTGCAGAGCAAGATGACAGCCCTGCCTCCATCACCAATAATGATAATGTGGAGAAACCACTGCACAGGACTTCACTGTAGAGGGATGTCCTTATCACTCAGTAGCACTAAAAAAACTACCAGCATGGTTTTTTCTTTGTTGTTCTTATCGGGCCTCTGTCTAACAGGTACAAAACTGGAATAGAACACATACCTGCATGTGTGTGTATGTAAATGAAATGGGAGTTTGTATTACAATCTCAAAAAAAGATACATGCAATGCAGGCATGAGGTGAGGAAGATACTCCCATGTCTACTTCAGTATGGAGCCTACTTTCCATTTGAAGCCATTGCTGTCAAATTTATGGCTCCACAAATGCTCTCTGGGATTGTGAGAACCTTACCCTGGGACTGCACCGTGCTCATGAACCAGGATGGTGATTCAAATGGAGAGAGAGCTGGGAAAAGAAGAAGACAGGCACATCTAAACCTGGATTCACTTAGCACTGCCAGCCTCAGTAAGCCAGTGATCACAGGGGAATCAGAGTTCCCGCTGGGGGCAGCTCTGCTAAGTCACTGCATTCTCACCAGAGCAGCATTTGGCCTGGGGTGATGATGCACTGCACCGCTTCATGCGAGGTCAGGCAGCCCTGCAGCTGACAGCTCACTGCTGCCTCATCCACAGCACCACTGCATCTGCTGGGCTTAACTCAGCCTCCCAGCCTGGCCCACCCGCACAGCTGAAGCAGGGCTGCTCCTGCCAGTGGCCCCCTCTGCCAAGGAGCTGGGAAAATTCCTAGGGAGGACAGCAAAGTCACAAAATGGGCTCAGCTCCTCTTCCTCTGGGAGATCCCGCAGTGGCGCGCAACCTGGAAAGAAGTAGGTTAATGCAAGCGAGGCCCTTTCTTGTGAATTTTGCTTTAGACCAAGAGTTACGTGTTTTGGCAGACTTTTTGATGAATAGGTCAGCAGGGTGTGGAAACATATTCTAAAGCTTTCTGCATCCTTGCACATGCTTCTAGTTGCCGGGGGTTTTGCCTACTGCTTCACTTGGAAAGGTTTAAAAGAAAATGCAAATCATAGGCAAAGAGTAGAGATAGATTTTTGTGCATACTTTTGGCACAGATTTTAGCCATTCCTTTGTCATTTATGAAACAACAGTAAGAAAACTTACTCAGCTGTATATGGTAAGAAAATACCAGTTTCTCTATTTACAAATGGAAAAAATATCACATCACAACCTGCTACACACACCTACAGGTAACATGCATAAATGTCCTTAGAACTTTCTTTGTCTCAAAATGAATACAGGACAAGTGGGAAGAATCTGGACTTTCTCACATCTTCTTCCAGAACCAGCATTGGTAATAAAAAGATATTGTTTCATAGACTTCAAAAAGATGTGAATGTTTCTGCATGCTAGGCTTTCAGAGTCAAACTCCTACACTTGAAATATGAGAAAAATCATATGAGCAAAAGACTAAGAAACTCTTTTCAGATGTAATCAGATACACTGTCCAACAGACTGGAATACTTAAAATCATTTTCAACCAATGGCATGTCAAGACATGCCTGCTTTGGACACTGTTAAGACGTCCAGCCCCCATATTTTACATACCCTCCTAATCGCATTCATATGTTCAGTTTCATATTTGACCTCTCTCTTGCAAAAGAGTGCCAAGTAAAGCACTCCACCTCCTAGGTCTCGTATAGGAATTAAGCTGGGGATGTGGAGGATTCATGATTGTTTTGTTACTCAAACATACACCAATAAGCAGTAAACTAAATAAAAACATTTTTTGAAAACTCACTACAAATGTGCACTTTTAAATTTAAAATACACTCTGGGTTCTTTCTCTTGGCCTTGTATTTTGGATCACTTTGGTGTTCACACCTCTAATGCTTCCTCCTTCATCTGGCAGCTCACCAACTATCAGGTTTCAGCTTCTCTTTATTTGGAGGAAAAGACTATTTGCACAAAAATTGCAACATTCCAGAGCGAGAAAGTGGCTCATCTCAGTTGGTAGGACTTCTGTCACTGAATCCAGTAGGTTCAGGTTTCCAGTGCACTGGGAATGGCTTTACATGAAACCCCATGGAAACACTGACCAGGAGACATCCGCTGAGAGAAATACACTGTTTTCTTCCCTTCCCTAAATTCCCTAAGAAGCCAAAGCCAAAAATCGCACCACTGTCAGCAAGAAGAGGATTGGAAAACCTGATAAATGTGATTGCTTGGTGCGAAATGCCCATGCCTTAAAAGCATGCTATCAAAGAGAAAAAGATCTGAAGGCACAGTGATCCTGAATGGTGGCCTTTGAACTGTTGCTGTTGTTTTGGTGAAGGAAACTGCAGTGGTGCCAGAAAAAGCAAGGTGAGCGGCAGCCTGCACCAGAGTGCATTTCACTCCCAGCTTGTTCTCAGGCAAGACAAGGCTGGATCACAGGCCCTCAGCCTTCAGCACATCAATATTTACAGAGTCAAGACAATACATCTGCGACATTTTGGGTGAACTGTGCCTCTTGTACATTTTGCTTGGGCAGTCAGGTTTAAGTACCATGCTGCCCTACTCTCCTTTAGCAGTTTTTTGCAACCTTTCTTGTGGAGAAAGAAGAGTAATCCTCATGTAAAAATAATAGTATTGCAGACCTAGAGAGCAGATGGTGTTATTAATTACCCGGGCAAAGTCTAAGGTCATAATGCTCTAACAATTAACAAGTTATATTGTCTATCACTTAATAGGTAACCTCCTGGTGTGGGATGTTTGCAAGGCTGAGCAGACTGGCAAGTGGTATCTTGTCCAAGACCAGATAACTCTTCCAGTTAAACAAATATTTGACAACCATTCTCTTGCCTAAATTTGTTGCTACCAACGTGTCAGATAAAAACAATATGATTCTATTTAATCTCCTAAATGATCCCTTCTTCAACCGACTACATTAGGTTTTAGCTAGATGGCAACAATTTGAGTACTTATTGATAGTTGCCTGGCATATAAGATAATTTATAGGAGCACAGAGACAAATCCTTAGGGAATGTAAATCACAGTGATTCTCCTGCAAAGTATGTCTCTGACTGGCTCCCCAAGGCGCTGTGCCCATGAGGTGTGCTGGCCAGCCAGCTTTTGTTGTCCACAGAGGTCTTCCACCATGGCACATGTTTTTCCTTTCTCATGGGTCCATTGTCCTAGGGATTCACACATTTATCTGCAGTGATAAAATTGAAATTGAACCTTTGTAATATGTGTCAAGGCTGTTCTCGTTGCATGATCTAATAAAATTTTTAGGCAGAGCTCCATCTAAGGATTAATTTCATATTGTAACATCTGCACTTTATCACTGTTTCCCTTGATATTTGCCTAGCCTTCTCTGAACTTTACCTCTCAGCTGATGGGTGACAATTTCACTTCTTTAATGGCACTCCCAGATGTGAGAGAAACATTGTCTATCTGCTCATTAACCTATTTCTTCCTCAGATGTTTCTTTTGTGCCAGAACTTCTTAGGAAGTTTGCCCAGGCCAGCTGCCCAGGCCACCGTGTTAAGCAGCCACAGCCATTCCTGCCAATCCAGACTGTATTTTTGCTTGAGCAGAGCAGCTGTTGGCATGCCTGATTCTCAGTAAGGCTGCTCCCCTGAAGTGCAGCCTTCTCTTCTGTCATTGCCTTCCTTTAGAAGCATGGGCAAGAGTGCCTGCATCACATTCAGAGGCGCAGAGCCCTCCATCATCTCTTCTGGCCCTTCAAAGAAACCGTGCATCGCTCTTTGGGCTGGATCCTGGCTTTCATTTGACTCATTTAATTTGTGTAGTGGCAAGATGGGAGGCTAAAGAAGAGTCCTGTCACTGCCAATAGTTTCACACAGTACTTTTCCTCAACAGCAATTGCTCTCCTGCTAGGATCCATGAACTTGAGAACAAAGTACATTTTATTATTTACAAGGGTTAGATGACAAATACAAACAGATGGTGTGAAGATGACTCCTAATGCATAGTGATCAAGGAATTTAATATTCATGGGTAAAGGCCTGGAAGATTAAGTAAACAGATTCAAATGTGCAGGGGAAAGTATCTCCTAACAATGCATAAAGTCAGCATGGCCTTTTTTGCCCTTTTACCACTTGGCTCTGGGCAGTTAACATAAGGGAAAAGACTGGCCAATTTTACAGTCTTCTTCAAGCATCCAAATTGAGCAGCTCTTTCTTCCTTTATAAGGAAGCCCTCAGCAGGAATTTTTTCAGGGCCAAGAGAAAACCCTTCTATTTTGCTGTTAAAGATGGCTGCAAATGCTGAGCATGCTCCAGTGTGCTGCAGCTGCCCTTATGTAAAGCAGTTTTACCTGAATGACAGTGCTGTTTTAGCTGGGACAGGTCGGATGACTTACGATTAGTCACCCTCATTGGGGCAAGGGTTGTGCCACTGGAGTCTCACCACACCACTTTGCTGCTAATGATACTTCTGGTGGCAGAAGCCGGGATTTCGCTGATGCCGTTTTCACATGCAGTCATTTTGCAGAGGCAATTTCAACACTGATGAATATTACGAGTCAGGTCCTCAGTATGAATCATCCTGTCCTTCCAGATGACTTTTTCTTTCTGTTGTTTACATCAGAGGCAGGGAATTTTGATGCTTTTTTGTGCCTGTGACTAAAGGAGTGTTTCATATGGGAAGCGATTTCCAAACTCTCTTAAGTCATCCCTCTGTATATTTCCTTTTGTTGTTGTTTGTCCTTTTGAGCATAGGCACATAGTGAGAGTTTCTAAGGTACTACTGCTGAGTGCTGAATGCACTTTAAGAAAGTTTAAAGCAGGGGAAAAGGTTTATTAATCCATGTTTGGGCTGGATTGTGCCCAAAAGTTTGCTTTGAAACTTTGATTTTCCTTATCCAGATCAGCTTGTTGAACAAACAGATTCTGTGGGATTTGGTCATCCCATTGACTTAGATAATCACTCAGCCCCAGAAAGCTGTGCCCATGGAGTCAGGAGCAGGACAGCAGCTCTGAGATATCTATCCCCCTGCCTTCTCTTGAAAAAGCCCCTTGCCAGTGCAATAGTCAGCCTGCAGAGAGATGGGGGAAACTAAGAGATGGGGTAAGGCTGGGGAACATCTGAGCTCCAAGCTGCAGCATACAAAGGGTGATGGAAAGCTGCCCTTGAATGTGGAGGTGAGCTCTGCCCCTGGCACTCCACCACTCTAGCTCCAGGAGGAAAAATGATACCCCAGACTCAAGAAAAGGAACTGCTCTTTGTCTGCTCTATTTTCATCCTCCTTCAGTAGCTGTAGATACCACAGCTATTCTTATGGCAGCCTACCAAATTTCTGAAGACATCAGGCATCTCTTTCTAATGATCTTGCTGCTCTGCCATGCTTTCTCCACAGCACCTGGCAGCATCCTGGAAATGGTATCTGGTACCGGAATGCTTTTAAAGGCTGTCATGTGAGGAAAGGCGTGTTTATTGCCATGACTCCAAGGCTTAGATTCCCAGAGGGGCCAAACTGCTGCAAAGTCAGTCAAGCTGTTCACAGCAGCAGGGGCACAGCATCTCTGTGTCTGGTATCCTCTCAGAAATTTGCCCGGCTCTGTGGATGCATTTGGTTGATATGGCTATGCAGGCTGGGATACGGCCCAAGATACGCCACAGAGAAACCTGCCCTGTGAATAAGAGCCTTTGTTAGGATGGATCCCATCTGTACATGATTTCATCAGCTCCATGAAATGTACTCGACATTCATATGGTGAAATAGGCAGTGTCCCTGTTCCAAGAGAGAAAAGCCCTTCTGTCTGCTTTTCCACAGGAGACTGTTGCCATATGAGGAGGTGAAACCTTCTGTGGTGCTGTTGTGCTCTTAACCACAGGATGGGACAAGCACTGTGACCATTCTAACATCGTCAGGAAAATAATGTGCATGGGGAGGCATCAAAAGCACACCCAAAAAATTGGCATTGCCCTCTCCTTTGCCTTCTTTTTCTTAAATATGGAGCTGCTTAAAGCAGCATAAATACAATTCAGGCCAGCTAACAAGCAGTCCACAGTGCTGAAACACTCCTGCCGTCCAAGCCAGCTCCCTGCCAGCGATTTCATTTACCATATGTTTGGTGTGGTTTTTGGCAGAGTCAGCCTGAGGATTTTTTTGGGCAGGCCTGCAAAACAGTTTTTCCCTGCCTCCACCCAAACGTGAGCAGGTCCTGTCTGCCACCGTCATACTGCTGCGCAGGGTCAGCCCGGCTGTTTTGGACAAAATTAGTCAGAGGGGCCTCTGGAAAAAAGCCCAAAGAGGGCTGATTCATTTTCCATAAAGTATTTGTATTAAGGACACAGTAGGAAGATGACTTCTTCAGCATCACGCCCAGCCGCTGCTGTAGCTGCTTTTCCCATCGTGCAGTAATATCCCCAGGGACCACTGCCAGTGATCACTGTGTGCTTCTTGCTGGAGAGGCAGCTCCAGGAGGCTGCAGACGGCAGCAAAGGCAGATCCCGACAGGAACGGGAGCCCCTGCAGAGCCAGCAGTGCCCAGCAGCAGTCCACCAACAAAGCATTTCTGCAGACGCCTCATTTTTCTGCTTTGGTTTCTGTTTCTTTGCTGGGAGCATCTGTTAGGTTTGCAGAGGAAGCTGCTGAGCTGTGAGCCAGGGCAGCCCCCGGAGCTGGGCTGTCCCTGCAGCCTGAGAGCCCCGGTCACGGCAGGGGTGGCTCCTGCTCGCCCCATGCGTGGCAGCTCAGTGCCCAGTGCCGTGCTGCCAGGTGGGAAGGCCAACAGCTTTCCCAGGGAAGGAAATGGGAGGGTTGGGTACACACTGGGAAGGATTAGCTCATGTGGATGCCAGTAAGGAGCAAACCTGGCAGGATTAGACACTTTTCTCCAGGCATTGGATCTAGCGTCAGGGGTGGCTTGCTGCAGCCTGTCTGCACATCACACTTCTGCTGCCTGCGGCAGGGCTGCCCAGCTGGGGCACAACCAAAGCAAACCGTGGCATGGGGAAGGCTGCTCTGGAAAGCCTGCCCTGCTGCTAATGCACCTGAACGGGCCAGCTGCAGCAGTGCAGTCCTGCCAAGTGGGATGGAGGTGCTGGGCAATGCTGGAGGACCACACTGGGGTACAGTGCCCATTATCCCAGGATGCACTGTCCAGGCATACAATCTGGTTGGGGTCATCCAGCTAGGGCCCAGGATGAGTCTAGCTGACTCAGAGATAAATAAAAGGGAATTTAAACACACTTCCCTGTCCTTTTTTAAGCAGATCCCAGAAGATGGGAAGGTGTATCTGCCTCTTTCTTTCCTGCCCCATGCTCAGAGCTCATATTCCCAGAAGAATAGCAGTATTTGACAGAGACAAGTCATGTTCACCCAGCAGAGGAACTTTGCAAAAGAGTCACAGGTTGTCTGTTCAACAGACACTGTTCTTTAACTTGCTGACCTCAGGGAACAGCCTTGCCAGGTAAGCCCTCCAAGCAAAGATGAAAAAAACCCAATAGCCTGCAGGGCTACGATTCCTCCCTCCCTTTCTGCTGAATTAATTAGCCGGGCACTCTGTCCCCTCTGGAGGAAGGCACTGGGATTTGGTCTTACCTCTGTGTTTCTGCTCTGTGAAGCAGCGTGTCTGATCATCCCGATTCGCCCTGGAACTGAGATGTGGAATTTGGCTCGATACCCATTGGAAGGAAATTTAAATATTCATGCCTATAGCAATTTCTTTTGCAGACTACTCCAGCAAGCAAATGTGTCCCAGCTGGGATACCTGCTGTGCGCAGCACGGGCAGGAGCATCTCTTTCCCTGCCTGCCTCATCTTGTCCTGCTCCGGCCCATCCCGGGGCTGCTCCTGAAGGCACCAGACCTACACGCTGCAGGACCGGCATATGTGCCAAGGAAGGCACCTACACGCCGTAGGACTGGCATATGTGCCAAGGCAGCTCCGTGTACCCACAGCAGGGCTGGGGCCCTCCCGTGCGGGGGCAGTTCTGGCTGAGTCAGCCGGAGGAGCGCTGGGGCTGCCCCGCTCCCCAGCCCCTTCTCGCCCTCCTGCTGCCCCGGAGACACCACAGGCTGGCCTTGAATCAGGCTGGCTGCTCACGGGAGCTGTCAGCATCGCTTGTGCTGCGCTGCTGGGGCCGGTGCGCCGAGCCCGGGCGGGGACTCAGCGTGCACAGCCCGGAGCACATCCCGCCTCCAGCCGAGGGAGCGCTGCGGGCACGCCGGGCCATGGATGGACGGACGGACGGACGGACGGATGGATGGATGGATGGATGGATGGATGGATGGATGGATGGATGGATGGATGGATGGGTGACCCGCGCTGCCACGTGCGGGATGCAGGGCTTCTCTCTTCCCTGCTCTCATTTAGGGAGAAACTGTTGCGAATTTCACGGACCTCCCTAGCTAAGGCAAACAAAAGGGAAATGAATTCTGAGTGGGGGAACTGACATCAGTAAATAGCGAGGGCATTGCTGAATGCGAGTGGCTGGTTGTTTTCCTGCAGAAGCAGGGGTGGGCAAGGGCAAGCTTAGAAAAGAAGGGAAAAGCAGCAGGGCAAGGGCAGGGATCTCTGCAGAGAGAACTCGGCAGATAAAAGGCAAGAGAACAAAGGCAGAGACGCTGGGGAAATATGACTGAGCAGATGCATTGCTTATCTGCTCCTGCATCAAACACAATTCCTGTGTGTAAACCAAAAGCAATGACTAACCCAGAGCCGAGGACTGGCCTGTGGGAAGGGGTTGTGCTGCTCTAATCAAAGGGCCGAAGTTAAACCATGTTAGTGAAAGCATTGCACACGTGAGCTGCTGATAGAAGAAAAAAAGTCTGGCTTTATGGCTTCCAATATCACAAACACGGTGGCTTCCTGGTGCAAAGTGCTGATCCTGTACAAATGCATGCTTCCATTTGTTCAGAAATTGTTGACAAGTGTGCTGGCTGCCTTTATGCTGGATAAGGCACAGTTTGTCTTCCAACAGGTGGTTTAATGCCAGGAAAAAAAAAATTTGAGAGCCAGAAAAAGCACATGGTACAGAAATTTGGCTCTTCCAGCAGAAATATGCCTGGGAGTTCACAAATAATCCTGATCAATCTTATCCTGGGTACTACCACTTGTCTGAATTTTCACTTAAATCAAAGCAATTTTAGTTTAATTGGCTATTTCAGTTAAATATATGCCAGCGCAAATGTTTCTAGCTCTTGGGTCCCAATATAACGAATTTTCCAAGGCAATGCAAATGGCAAGAGAACTGGTGCTCATGATTCTTAGAGCATTAACACATGCATTTGACAAACACCTGCCCCTGTTTTAGGTGTTAGAGGACTGCTGTGGTGTGTGGGGCGAGCAGAGAGACCTTTCCATGAGGTGCTGGGGCCAGGCAAGGGGTTTGGGCAGGGTGGATGAGAGAGCCATGGCAGGGAGCTGGCAGGCGGGAGCAGCAGGCATCTTCCATCCCCTGAGTGGGGTGGAAACCTCCTTCCCCGGGTTTATTGCTGCAAGGTGTGTGCTCACCTGCTCACTACCCTAACCTGCCCTCACCTGGGGTTTGAACTAGCACGTCTGGCCGAATTTTTGGGATGACTGTATGAATGTTTGTTTCTGCCACCTCCGGGAGAGGAGCAGTGCAGACAGATGTAGGCGGCAACATCTTCAAATTACAGCTTAATCCACAGCAGCTCATGAGTCAGGGCTGTGACTCACAGGCAGAGACAACTTGGCATGAGGGGCTCGCAGCTCCTGCCCTGAGTGCTGCCTGCAGTGCCTGCACTGGGGCTGCACACACCCGCCCGCCCCGCAGCACCCTGCCCTGCCCTGCCCTGCCCAGGCAGCTGTGCTGCTGCAGGAGCCAGCTGCTGCACTCTGGGCACCACAGCCAGGGTACAGCAGCAGTGCAGGCCGTGGGGACACGTGTCACTTCTGAGGCCACCCCTGTATAAATTACTGACAGTGTGGCCTGGAGACCCGCGTGTCCTCTAAATCCTCTGAACTGCATTTCCAGAGCAAAAGGAGGGTGGAGATGTGTTTTTATACCGCTGTGTTGGTTCAAATAACTGTTTTGATAAAAAAATTAACTCCCACACATCCTGCAGCTTCTTGAGGTTTTACTTTTTCTTTCACTCTGAGAGAGATTAGCCTTTGGTGACTGAAGATCAAGAATATTTCTACCCGTACAAATAAGTGTGTTGGTACTCAGAGGAAGTGGGGTTTCTGTGAAGGTCTGATTTTAGGTGAACCAATGATTTCAGCTGCATCAATGTTCCAGGCATTAAAGGCAACCCTGCATTTTAAATGTGTTGCATGCTCAAAAAAACTGTCTACCCTAGGCCAGTCCCAAGGCATGAATATTAATGAAAGAGTTTCCCCACATGAACAACATGTACTGTCACATGCCTTATGCCTGCCTCGAATTTAAAATAGCCTGGTGCAGCCATAGGGAAGTCTCATGTCACTGTAACTCCCCATCAACTGCAGGTAAATGCTGTGGGTGATACTGCTCTGCTGGGATGCATTTCCAAGTAGCTTCCAGAACAGCTCTCCTGTGGGGAATGGACTTGATCTGGGCTGAGTACAACTGGACTTTGAGGACTCCAGGCATGCTGGCTTGGGTGCACAGGGCAGAGCTGTTTGTCTCACTTTTTCCACACGGCTGCTTTATTTTTAAATTCAGCCAGGACTGAATTTCCCAAAAGGACTGCATCTTCATAGACAACAGGATATTAAATTTTAGTGACAGATTTCCACAGTGGTCACTTTTTTTCCAAAATCCACAGAGAGCAGGGTGGCTGTCAGAGAAATGTGCTGAGAACGGGTGCTGCATGTAGCACAGCTCCTGTCCCAGGGGCCCGTGTCCCTTCCCTGTCCTCCCCTGGGAGGAGAAGGGCAGGCCAATCAAAAGAAGCCTCTCTGGCATTTAGTCTGAGTTACGAAAAGCTGATAGCTGGAAAGATTCTTCTGTGTTTTGTCCTTTGAAGGGACATGTTTAGTGTCACTGCCTTGCTTCAGACACCTGCCATATGTGGTGTTGAGAGCAGCTCTAAGTGGGACAGCGAGGTTTCGTTTGCATCTCTGAGGAAACCTGTCTTTTATTCCCAGCACACTGCTCTCCTTCTCTGAGCTCTGACTTGCAAACCTGTCCATGGCTCCTGCATATCTGCACTTCACAGGCAGCATTGCTTTTAACCAGGGAGGGCTGGCCATCAGCAGGGTGGGAGGAAGCCTGCTGCTGGGACATTTCTCAAGGCACTCTTGCCTTGTCCCTTTCCCATAGGCATTTGCCCCAAGCTGGTTATCACTTCTTTGAAGACTGACATACAGTAAGTGTGTTTAATTAGAACAGGGAAGTAGGAAAACACTAATGGTGAGCAAACTGACTGGGGAGGCAAACATCACCACTTCTCCTTTTTGGATGTTCTCCCAGCTCATAGAAGTATCTCGTTGAGCCTGACTCAGCCTGTGGCGACAGATCAGCAACGACCCGCAGAGACGTCCCCCATCACCTCTCCCTCCACCAATCCCCCTGTCCTGTGCCAGCCTGCAGTGGCTGGAGGCAGTGGGGGGTCTGCTTGGGGTGGTTCCTGCTTCCCTGCTTCCCTGCAGGGGGATCTGGCTGGTTCCTGCTTCCCTCAACACAACGAACACCCTGGCCCCAACAAAAAGGGTGAGGCTGCCCTGTGATTCTGTGGCATGCGGCGAGTGACTGGCATTGCCACACTTTCATTACCTCTTTTGTATGCTGTAATATGAATATCTCTTCCTCTTCTCCTCCCTCTGCCCTCCAAAGGTTCACCAAATCTGGGAACAAGCAGTGAAGGGAGTTGTGCCCTTTGCTGCTGCCACTCTGTCCTTTCCTGCCCCCCCTACCTACCCTTGGTGGAGTACAGGCAGCAGCTGGGGGGTGGGTAGGCAGCCAGGGCTTGTGCCTGGGGTTTGCTCCCACTGGGGACACCAGGCCTCCTTCCACACAGCTGCTTCTTTCAAACTGCTTCTGAAGTTTCAGATGGGCTTGGAGGAATTGCAACCAAAGTACTTGGGAGATATTGCAAGGGGACATTTTGTTATAGTGAAAACTGCCTTCCTTCTTCCCCTCTCAAACTTCTTGCTTATGCCCAGCCCTGTTCAGGGGTGGCATGGAGGCTCACATCTGGGACCAAGTTAAAAATAATTTACATTTTGGGTTATTTTCCAGCCACATAATTTCCTTGATCCCCTTCAAGTGAAAGCACTGCATGGGAAGGGAGCAGGAGTGGGGCACTCATGGCATGGGTGGCCCCAGAGGAGAGGTGAGTATGCTCCCACAGATGCCCACTCATAAAACCAGTCCTTGGAGGTTTTAAAGGCAGGCTGCAAGAGGCTGAGATCACACCCATTAATTGTTCCCTTTGCCTGCTCTTCCCTTGCCTGATTACAGGTTGTCTAGACTGGGAAGTGCAGGTTTTGCTCTTGGAGCATGATCAGAATAAGGTGAGACATGCCATCCTCCCTGTGGTGGAAAAGGGATGTCAGTGCCTGCCAAGGAGGCTTTCTTTCTCCTTTGGCTTGGGCTGGCTCTAGATCTGCCATCTCCTGGTGCAGGGCGAGGATGGGGCAGTCCCAGCCTGCACAGGTAGGGCTTGGATCTCCAGGCCCTGAAAAGTGACTCAATGTGCATCAGACTCAGTGGTGGTGTTAAACACCAGTCACTTCAAAGCTGTTGTCAGTTGGTAAGAAAATAATTTAAAATTAAACCAGTTCTGAAACTCTCTACCACAAGTGGTTACAAGCCTGAGTGTTGTAAAACTGGACCGTTTCCTCTTTTCCTCACAACGACTGTGTCCTTGATTCCTCCTTTAGGCTGCTTTGGCAATTCTTGCACAGTAATAAAAAGGCATGACACAGCATATGTTTTGCGGCTCACCTTGCCAAACAAAATTACAATGTTAGTGTAGCTTCTTTGCCTTTGCATAATGAACTCTACAAAGAAGCTGGAGAGAGGGTAAGCATCTGTGCCAAGATAAAAGCAAAAACAAGAAGTACAAAGGTCTGGTTTAAAGCAGTCTCAGTTTAAAGTAATTCTTTTTTGAATGACTTATCTTGAAACTGTTACAGACAGTTAGGGAAAGTCATAGAGTTTCTAAATGGCTGTTATGTTCTAAGTCTGCAGCTTCATTAGCTTATATTAAGAAAAATAGATGCAACTTTGAGAGCTCACCAACGTGTCACAGCAGAGCATCATCTGCACAACACATGCTGGGGCCAGGAGGAAGTGGGCTGCAAAGGAACTGCTTATTCACCATTCCTTAAAGCTGGACAGACATTATTTGCATTTTTAATAGCATTCAGGACAATGATTATGTCATGGTAATTACACTGACTGACAACAAGGGGAATTTGGTGTGTGGGTTGAGAGAGAGTGGTGCCCAGTCATGCCACCTTTTTCATCACCTTATGGTCACCCCTCAGGGAACAGAAATGGGAACATGGACCTCACTGGGAAGTCCAATGGAAGGGAAGGATTTCCTTGTAGAGTACTCTGATGACAGAGTAAAGAGGAAATCCTTCAGCCTATGGATCTGCTAAATCTGTTTCACAAAAAAGGCAAAAATCTGCCCCAACAAGTGTCCTGCATTTATGCCACTACATACCTCTGTTAATATTGGATTCAGGCAGAGTGAGTGGTTCAAATACTGAACATTTAAGATCAGTACCTCAATAATGACAAAGATAAAACTCCCAGCAAAAGATCCAGCATGTAGTTGCAGGAAATCCAGCTAAGGGGAATTAAGGAGAAATTAAGGGGAAAAAGAAGAAAAAAAAGAAAAGAAATGGGTAAGGAAAATTTTATCATTGGCTCTGGCAGGGCACCCAAATCTTGCCTGTCATAAATGAGATCCAGTCATTTGACAGGTATTGGATCTGTTCATGATTTAATCCACTGAAATATCACCTGATTATCCCAACCCTTTTTTGCCTAGATCACCTCTGTGTTCATTACGATATTCTATGGATGACTTTTGATAGATTTGCTAACAATATGAGTTGAGTCAACAACCCTTTTCTTGGTGAGAAATAGCATCAAGGAAAATAATTTAGTTATTTTTAGATAACAAAGAAAAGGGAAATCTCCAAATACAGCGGCAAGATAAGTCAGTGCTTGAAGAACAGCAAGAGGTGGAATCAGTGTGGATGGAAATGTTGTCAAATCTGTAAAGCAGCTCTGTGTCTGACAATACCTATCTTGCATAGAGCACCCTGAGGTGCCCTTCCAGCTCTCCGTAGGCACAATTTCCATGGGACATGTCAAAACCAGCTTCATTCCCAGGCCATCTCACCACAGTCCACATGCCCCTGGAGGCTGAGGGAGAACATCCATGGCCCTGGCCCTGGAGCAGCACATCCAGGAGGTGGCCAGACCCCAGCAGGCATCTCTGGAAAGAGTCAGAGATGCTGCACACTGAGACATGCTCAGCTCATTCCCTGCACAAAGCAAAGACCACTCAAACACCAGCCCCATGTCTTCAGCCCAGCACAGCTCTGTGGGAGCACATCTCCTTGGAGGCAGGGATGGCTTTCAGGATGCTCTCTGGGGTCCACATAGAATTCATGGGTCAACTTCAATGCTTCTGGGCATCAGTGCCCCAGTTTGGATGATTGCTGCTATTTTTGTGGTGGTGGGTGTCTGGCAGTGGTGGCGCTGAGCCAGCTCAGTGCGCTGCTGCACCCTGAGTGCAGGGCTGGCTCCTGAGCTGCAATTGATGGCAGAAAGCTTCCAGTAAATCAAGTGGCTCACAAAAGCATGAGTGACTGCTTTCACATTGTGATTAAAATTACCAAGGGTAAACATTTCAAATGTTCAATAATTTACATCACCACCTGTACTTTAAAGTGCCTTTCCCCATTTCACTCCTTTAACCTTATGGGATTCTTCCCATGTTCTTGAAGCCATTTCCTTCCTCACTTCAGATGTCATTGCAGCTGAACACTCACGTAATAAATAAAAGTACTGTATGGCTGGAGATTGTGCTGGGGATGAAAAACGTAATGCCATTTATTATAAACTCATCTGGGCAGGCAGCTGATCTTAGCATGCACTCTGCATCCTTTCAAAATCCAGACAATTTGTAAAGTACTATTGCAAAATTTGGTTTATATTCCAGCTCACTTCTTATAATTCTTATTTTTATGAAAGTATTTTCAAATGCAATTTCAGTTAGGTTTTTTCCATGCTGGCTTTTCACTCTAATCAGTGTTACCCAAGTTAGGCCTCACCTTCATGGTTTAGTTTGAAAGGTTCTAAATGTAAATTTGGAACTCGTACTGCACATTACTGAGCTGTTTGTTTTTATATTTGTTAACTAGGACTTATTTACTCTCTAGCATTCTTCAGTTTCCTACAAGGTGAGCTCTTTGGTGAACTAATTCTTCAGGATGGACATGAACTGAATTATTGGAACAAACCAAACAGTAGGGAAGAGGTGGGGTAAATTGTCCCTCCAGCTACTTCTGCAAACATGTTAATAGCAGGATGAGTCCTGGGACTGACCTGTGGCTTTCAGTCCTGTCCTGGCAAAGCAGGAGCTCTGATCTGAGTAGGGGGTAGGTGCAGGGGTTTGGGCCACTGGCTGTTCTCAGAGCAGCAGTGGAAAGACTATCTGTTACCACATGCTTTTCCCTCAGGTGAGTTACTTTTAATAGATGCTTTGTTTCAGGAAACGATGAGCTGGCAGTGCTACTTTTGATTTTACTTCAGGGAAGATGAGCTATAGGTTCAGGGGGGTTCTCTGCTTCCAGTAGTGTGATTTCTTTTAATAAGAGTAGGCTGATGCAAATACACCAGTTGTCTAAGCCTCTAGGTATGTATTTAGAAAATAAATACATTACCCATCCATGTCTTTACAGGGAAGTCTTTCAAATCTTCCCACCTTTTTTTCAGTGTTTTTAAGCACTGTACAGTCTGATCCGAAGACCAAGAGCGTGACCAGGAGTGTTCTCTGACTGATGAGAATTGATTCTGAGTTAATAATAGAAGAAGCATGCATTGTGACAGCATTTTGTAAATTTGGGCTTTTTTTCTTTTTCATGAGAAACTGGTTTTTGAGACCCATCCGGGTAGGAGAATTGCAGCGTTGGCACCGTGGGTTCACCCAGTCTCAAACACTTGGGATCAGTTTATTCTCCCTGAGGTCTGAAGGCCTCTGCACTTTCCCAAGGAGCTTCCTATGACTCAAAGAGCAACCATTGGAGGACATGTCACATCAACAACTGCTAGACAAAGAACAGAAATCAGACTGCTTGCAAGGATACCAGCTGTGGATGTATCATCACAGCTCTTCTACAATAGTGGAAGAGTTGTTTTCTTTTTATATAATTATATCAAGAGGAATCAGTTACAAAGTTGGGCTCACGTGGTTGTTTGGAGCATTAAAGTCAACAGGTCCTTTAGCAACCATCCCAGCTTCTGGGCAGATATCCATGGGAGCTTTGAGAGCTCTCCTTAGTTCAGGATGCCCCAGAAAGAAACGTCATTTATACTGCATTAACTAGCTGCTACTTCACCCCTAGTACCATGACTTGATGTAGTGAAGCAAAACTACAGTGCAGGAATGAAATCAATAATGTTATTAAAATAACTTGCAGCAGTTACCAGACACCCAATCTCTCACACCTGAAGGGATGTCAGCAGGAACATGCCAGGGCCACAGACAACAGCCCAAAGCCAACTTGTCTTCACCCCGCTCAGGGAGGCTTTTCCAGAACAGCACAGAGGCAGGCACAGGGACAGTCCCAGGATGGATGAGGGTCAGCTTGGGTGGATGGCAGCAGAGAAGAGAGGATAAGCATCTCCAAAAAGGTAGGTTTTGGCTTGGAGTTTTGCGTAAGAAAGCTTTTCTAGCACTAGTGCAGCTAGAGTGAGACATTACCAGGAGCAGTGCACACTGTGCACTGGAAAAAGCTGTCTGGGAAAGATTAATCTGGTCTTGAAGGCCAGATGTGTCTTGGTTGGCCATTGAGAGGCTGGAGGGTCTGGCTCATTGATGGATGCAATGAAGACAAAACAGCTCTGCTTGGCCTGAATCTCTGTGTTTAAAACCACATTTTATTGTCAATGCATAACTGAATAAAGAAGATTAACTGTATGCTAGTAAGGCCTAAGCCTTCTTACTGTGCAAAGACCATAAAACCATCCTAACACAGACAAACAGAACTGAGAAAGTATTTTAATAACACACTTTTACTGGTCGTGTTTTACACAAATAACACAAATACTTCCACCACTATTAGCCACATCTCCTGGAAACAAGTTCATAGGCAAGTAATTTTAAGTGCTAAATATGCAGGGTCCTCTCTGTCTGGCTCTATTCTGGTACTCTGTCTATGCCCTTCCCTGAACTGACTGCAGCTGCCATCTGTCTAGTTTCTTCCTGGCCATCTTCTCTGAAAGTTTTTATTCTAATTAAAACAGGGGAACTGATTTTGCAGGTGATGGTGACAAGCAAGTGGTGTGAGAGTTATCTTGAAGTATTAGAAGTCATGATTTCAAGAAAAGGAGGCAGAAAACAAAACCCCTCAAAGACAAAACAGTGAACTTTGAGACAGACTTTAGCTAACTCGCAGTGTTAGTACACACAAGCCCAGAGGAAAAAATCCAAGGCAGAAAGAACATTTGGGAAGTTGGCAGTGCCCTAAGGAAGTCGTATGAAAGGCACATAACTACTGTGAGCCTCTCTACTGGGGCAACTTAGCAGAAGTGCAGAGGGAAGATAGTAAGGTATCGACTGGCTAAGTCATGAGTGCCTCATTAGTTTCAAAAGTGCAGAGGAAGCACACAGAAAGTGGAACTATGTCACGTTAGTGAGTATGAAAGAGCAGCATAAGCCTGAAGGAACAACATGAAGATGCAAGTGATGCAACAAACAGTGGGTGTGAAGTGTATGCACTAATAGCAGCAGGAGAGCCAAAGAAAGAGCTGGGTTTCACAAAGAGAAGCAGACACTGAGCTGATGATGTCAAATATCAACAGTGTTTGATATTTTTTCCTTCAGTTTTTGCTCAAAGGTGCCTCATTTAAGACAACCAGCATAAGCAGTCCAAGGGTAAGAATACTGGCTTCAAGAAAGAGCAAAGAGGTCAGACAGTGTCTAAACAAGTCAGACACATTCCAGCTGGCAAGCCCTAAAAGTCTTCTGCCATGTCAGGTAAAGCAGCTGAAGCCCACTCAGCATCATCAGCACAGAAGTCAGGGATGGGGCTGTTTCTGCACTCTGGGAAAGGCAAATCTAGCACCCACCACAGAAAGGGAAGGACAGACAGGAGGAACCAGGAATCAGAGACCAGACAGATTAATTTCAATTCCTGGAAAATTACTGGAAGTGGTTATTGGATAAACTGTTTTCCAGCACCCAGAAGACAACAAGCAGATGAAGAACAGTGAGTACTGATTTGACAAGAACAAATCACATCAAATCAATCTAATTTCCTTCTACAGTAGGTCTTAGATCTTGATTTTAGTGCAGCTTTTGACTTTGTCTCACCTGACACTTTCATAAACCAAGCAAAGAAGCACAGCTTTGAAGAACCTGCTATTAGAAGAGTGTACAGCTGGTTGGAAAACCAGACTAAGAGCAGTTATAAATGTTTCTCTGTCAAACAGGCAGTACATATCAAATGAAGTCTGAAGCCATCTGTTTTGTGTCTGGCAGCACACAGTATTTTCATTAATATCTTTTTTAAAAAAAAAGAAACTAGCAGAGAACACTTATTAAATTAGCTCAGGACACTATGAAGAACAAGCACTTTGGAGAACAGGAGGAGAATGCAAAACAATCCTGACAATTGAGGTAGAGGGATGCGAAGCTAAGCACCATTCAGATGGACAAACGGAGCTCTGGGTTTTTGTAGGCGTCGTCATGGACTACAAGACCAGCTGGAGAACAACCAGCACAGCAGCAGTTCTGAGAAGAAGAAGATCTAGGAATGTCAGCTCAACATGAATGAGCGTGGTCATGCTGCAGTAAAAAATGAAAGTGCTCTAATGAGGTGAACAAACAGAAGTGCAGCTTGTGACAAACAGGAAACCATTCTCTCCCTGGTGTCTGTGTTGTCAAGGCTTCGTTTGAAGTAAGCTCTGCAGTTTTGGCCACTGTAGTTCAGGGAGATTGAGCTGATAGCAGAAAGTGCAAAGGAGAGCAATGGCAATGGTCCAGAAATGGTGCTGAGTGGAAAAGGCTGAATAGTCTAAACCCAAAAAAGCCTGTTAGTCTGTACCACAGTGCAGGGGCTAGGAAGACATGATAGTGATTATCTAGTATATACACCAGAAAGGGAATAATCTCATTTTTAAGTCCATCTGGGCTACTAGAGTCTTAAATCAGAGCACCAGAGTAGGCTGCCCAGAGCTGAAGAATACCCAGTGTTAGAAGGTTTTGAGGACTAATGCAAAATCCCACATGGGGCTTGGGGAGGAGCAGTCAGGCCAGCCAGTGATTCTGCCAGCCCCAATTCTAAAAATTTCCAGGAGCGGATAGTCTTTGGGATTCAACTCACTGCTTGCATCTGAACATCTCCAATACTTAAGGCCATTTTTCAGTGGGGACAACTGAACCAATCAGAGTAATTGTATCTTTAATGAAATAGTTTTGGTCAGAAGAAGGAGGGCAGCAGGAAGGCATAAATTCAGTGTCAATTGAGCCAGTGTAATACAATGGGGTAATATCAGAATTTGCTTGCAGCCTACCTGGTGTTGTGCCATGGACAAAAGTCATATTTTTGTTGCAAGCTTTTGGGAATCTGCTGCTACAGATTTCCTCTTGCAGCTTACTGAGTGACACCATGGCTCTGAATACTCACACTCACTGTCCTCTGTTACCTTGACAGTATCCTCCTCTCTGGTGTCTTTTAGGGACTGTCCTGGTGTTGCAAGTGCTTCCTGCTTCTTGCTCTTAGAAGAAATCCTTGCCTCAAAGGCCTCTTTGGCTGTAATACCCCCAGTCCCTACAGTTCCCTGCCCTCCCTTAGATGTCTAGAAATGCAGCCCTGCTGTCCTCCAATCCAAGCCCTCTCCTTAAAGCCCTTCCCAGGGTTTTATATCATGTGATTTTGTAGCCCTCTCTGCCTACTAATGTCTTCCCCTCTGGCCTTGGTCTCTTCCCAGGACTCTCAATTTGCCACCCTAGACTTCCACACTTCATCACCCAAAATCAGTTGTACATTTGCCTGGCTGCCCACAAAGCTGAGCACTCCACACAGGAAAAGGAAACTACCTCTCAGCTCAAGTAAAATGCAAAGCAGCAGCTCTGGTAGTCCTCAGCAGTCCCATTTGAACCCTTGGCATTCCTTTCTTCCTTCACCAGATTAATTAATTTCTGTCTTCTCATGACCCAGTCTCCTACTGGTACAGCAGAATGTACCAGAATAGGTGGCTAGAATAGCAGCATACGTGGCTAGAAAGGTGCCTCCTGACCTTAAACACCCAAAGATAATCTAAGCAGGGGGGTTGTGGCACAGGTAAAAACCACACACCACATTTTTAAATAAATGCTGCAGGCTGGATCCCTTGAACTTACGGCTTGGATGTGATGGTGCACTGTGTAGAACAGTCTGACTTGGGTATGTTCCCTTGTTTTACCATTTGCTGGGTTCTTGTTAAGTGTGTACTGATTTGACACCGAGCTCCTCGCCGCAGTGTGCACTGTCATATATGTCAGATATATAAACCATTGCCTGGCTGCACTTTTGTTGGATGAGATCTCGCACGCCCCCACACAAGGCAGTGTGCCCTGCAGAAAATGCTGCAGCATCCCCAGCCAGGAAGCTCTGGCAGCAGAAATGTTATGACAGTGCAAACATTTACCTCCGTTGCAGGCGTGATAGGAAGTGACACTGCAAACAGACGTGTTTGAGCAACCTGCTCTCAAAGGTGGGGAAGGTGCTCCTGCTCCTGGCAGAGGGGGCTGGAACTGGATGATCTTAAAGATCACTTCCAGCCCAAAGCTATGATTCTATGATTCTTTGTAACTGGTCAAGGCCTCAGCCTTGGGCACATCAGTTTTTCTTTTAACCAAAAGCAGCCCTGAAGCTCTCTGCTCCCCACAGCCTGAAGGCATCTGCACACAGCCAGTGTCCTAAATGAAACCTGCATCACCTGCCTGAAATCCCCCCAAAATGTCAGCCCAGAAGCTCTGACCCTGTCTGCATGTGCATGTTGATCCTAATTGCATCCAGGGAATATAAAAGCCTTCAGTGCCAGTGCCATGCTGGAAAACATTAGAGAGAATTAACAGAAGGTCCCAAAGAAATAAAAGTGTAGCGAAAGGAAACTATACTGAGGAGCACAGCATTTGACTTGTAAGTGTTGTGGCCTGAACCATAATCCAAAACAGTCCTGAGTTTCAGGTTTCAAAAACTTGAAATTAAAATAATGAAAATTTGTCATTAAAATAATAATTTTGCTGAAGTATTCTTTACCAAGGGCAATCCTCACAGACTTGTTGATTAAGGCAAAATCTATAGATGCTGGCCTGGTGCTGCAGGAGCTTTTAAGGTTGTCATTTTTCTCTCTCACACCATGTTATCTGTCTCTTCCAAGCTTGCTTCCCACCAGTTTTGTTCCTCTGCCACCTCACCCCTCACAGACATTCCTTTTCTAAAAAACAGTGTACAAATATTGTCTCTGAGAGATGGGAGCAGAAACCACTGCACAGCTCAGGGCTGTTTCCCCATGCAGGTACCCCCTTGCATCCCTCTGCAGAGCTGTAGGGTCTCAGGCAGCATGAGGCCAGCTTCTCACCTTTGCTCTTCACTTCCAGCACCCTGTTTACAAAACTCAGTAACACCCCTCAAGGCTAAGGACTGAAACTTTGACACTGGGGGGGAGAGTTATTCATCCTCCACAGCTGGTAAGTGTGCCCACTGACCTGCATCGTGCCAGCAGGTCTGAAAGGCTCAGCACAGACACCTGGCCTTTTCTCCAGGAAAAGCACAGGCTGTAAATATGCCTCCAGGAAGGTGTCAGTGGCAGGGACATTGGCTAGCACCTATGCGTGCCCCAAGGCAGCCTCTGCTGTTATTCCAGCACTGGGGAAATTATGTAACAGCAGTACTTTTTTGGAATCCAGCAGCACCCACCCATCAGGCTGCATTGGATGCTCACATGCAAGGTTGCAGGCTGGGGTTCCTCTTCTGCTTCTGCTACCAGCACAAAAAAATTGAGATGGAAACCAACAGGAGATAAAACACAGACACAGGACTGCTGAAAAGTATCACTTGTAGTAACTCCTAGGACTAACCTTCGGTGTCAGATGAGTGGATGCCTCTCTGGAACATATGAACCATTCTGTGGGTATAACAGCAATACACTCCATAATCCCTTCCGTATTTGGCTTTATTGGCTTATTGTGCAGAGCCATTAGGATCAGGATCGTCTCTTATGAAGCTGTTAATGGGATGCAAATTGCATGAAAGATTTCTCTGCATCAATAGAAAACAACCTAGCAATACATTCTTGCATAAAAATCTGCATAAAAATCTGCTACAAAAGACATACTTTGAAAGAGGCAAAAATCCTGTATGACTAAGGAAGAAATATGCTCTTCACAGGAAAAGGAATATCAGGATTGGAACTAGACATGACCTGTCTTAGAGCTGCTTGGTACCAAAGAACAAATGTGCCTTTAACTACTGAGGTATCCTGAAGATGTGATTCACACTATATCATGAGTAGAGCCAGGTAAAGAAAGTGCAATTAATATTTTATGCACTGAAAAATGTGATTTCAGTCTGACCAAGCCTGAATCTGTGCTGAATTTAGCAAAGAGCCACGGCCAAAATCTGCTATATATATGCTGTAAATATGCAGTATATATGCTATTTGAATTAAATTAGAATTCTAAGCATCTTGCTCTAAGTACTGCATTTCTACTTTTCATGCTAAAGTGATGATTCAAGACTGAAATCTGACTTGTATTAAGGTAGAAACACCTAAAACTAAATAGCATGGAGTGGCAAGCAGTAAGTCAAGAGAAATTATGTGCTTTATCTGCCATATGACTTTGGGATTTTTTCCTTTTTGTTGTGGACATCAGTGTGGCTGGATTCCAGTCCATTGTTTCCAGCAAGCACTCAGCTGGAATGAACCTGTTATTAGTGCTCAGCCTGTGCCACCCAGGCTGGCTGCCTTGCCCACGTGGCACAAGTGGCAGAGTCCCCAGCACCTCCGTGCACCATCCCTCCCTCACATCGTGCTACGGATCTGCCTGTTCTCTCTCCAGTAGTGTGCAGCCAAAAATGTCTGGCACCAGAGCACTGAGAAATACCAGGCCAGGCAGAGCTGCAGATGTGAAGCCCCTCAAACTTGTCACAGTGGCAGTGGGCAGCCCTGGGGATACCTGCTACAATGAGCCAGGAAGACAGAGAAGAAAAGCAGCATTGCTGAAATTCCTTGACCTTTTTCTGCTCAAAACACCCAGGCACAACAGGAGCCCAGCATTTCCCTCCAGGGACAGTACTCTGTCTCAAGCATGAAAGACCTGGCTTCTCCTGAAATAACATCCAGCTCTGGCTTTGTCTCCTGCTGGGCTCAGCTGATATACATGGGGGAGCCTAAATAAAGAAGTGCTGAACTCCTTGCCCAAGCTTTTCCTCACCGCTATCTGCATTCTTTTGCATTCATTAAAAAACAAACAAACCTGTTTCCTGGTAGCAGGGAGGAAAATCACAGGGCTGGGTTATTTGGTTGTTTTTTGGTTTTGGTTTGGTTTTTTTTTTCACTTGCAAAAGGCACTTGAATATTGTGGAGAGAAGCAGCTCTGCAGGAAATAGACAGGGAGAGTCAAGTGGTTGGTAATAGACAAATGTGATGCAAAAGCAGAACAAACAAGAAATCCACGATCTCCATCTCTCAGGAATAGGAGGATGGAAAAAAAGGTGGGAAAAAGAAAAAAGAATTGGCACTGCTCTACCAGCCAGGTCTTAGAGAGGACCCAGCACACTCCCAGTCTGGCCTAGCGAGCTGCTTTGGGCAGGGTGAGTGGATGTCAGCCAGAAAGGTTGTGAAAAACAGTCCCCTTGTTTTGCAGTGACAGTTAGATCTCTGAGGGAGAGCTGAAAGAAACAACGAGTGTAGAAACCCACAGCCAGCAGCAGCAGCCGCCTCCAGAGGATGACAGGGGGACAAAGATAGCACTGGAGGCTGCGGCACTCCTTGGCACAGGGCTGGCCAGAGGCGGGAAGTGCCTCACATCCTCTTCTCCGCATTGTTCTCCCAACTCCTCCGGTGGCTGGGAAAGTTTCTTCCAGCAATTTACCCCATCCTCACCCTGCAGCTGGCCAGCCTGCCGCTATTGATTCACTTCCCCAGGCATTTCTCTTACTGTCATGTTCTTGTGGCATCAAAGCAGCCACTGGGCTCAGGCAGGGGGGTGGCGCAGACTTCTCACTGTCAGAGGAAACTTTTCCTGCATACCAACATTTTTTAACCACAGGGAATGGCAGTGGCGACAGCAAGGGCAAATGAACACTCAGCCAAGATACAGGTGGATTTAGGAAGCATTACTGCTGCTTTATGGGAGAGGCGACACCTTTCAGAACCCAGCACTACTCTATTATGTGTAAGGTCGTTTTCCTTCTCAGCACAAAAGAAAAATCATCAAACAAAGAGTCCTGGGCTCAGATGTGTAATCGGATCAAATTGTTGTTAATGACCTTCTTTGCTCTATTGTGCCTTTGTTTTCCACCCCAGCTTGCACCAGAGCAGGTAGTGTGCTTAACACTGCCATCAGGGTGACCTGACTTGGAGCCATCCTGGTTTTATTCTTCTCTTCATGAAAAGAGTGGATCCTTGGAAGAGGGCTGACATCCTGCAGGACAAGTCTGGGTCTCACTGCCAGCAGGCTACGGATGATTGCTAACGTGTCGTGTCAAGATAAGTACAGGCTGTGGTGTGGTGGACTGGAGGCTCTGAGAGAACGGCGTGCAAGCACAGAGCTTTAACGCTAAGGTTACAGCTAAACATCACCTGGGGCTGGCTGCTTAAGTAAGGCAAGTCTTGTTTAACTGCGGGAAATAACATCTTGTAATAGCAATCTAATTACGATGAACAGTACCCAATGTAAAGGTTATAGTTCATGGATTAACAGCGAGAACTGACTCTGTGAACTGGGAGCTCATCTGGAACTGGCTGAAGGGGAAAAGGACATGCTGGTAGTTAATTATTTTGGGCACCAATAGGATGCAGTTATGGAAAGACAATGATGATCCCAGGATGTGCTGGAGAGTGTGTTCAGCAGAGGAGGTGGAAGACAGAGATGCTGACATGCACAGATAGATACTGAGATGCTGAATGCCATAGGGAGTCGCCCAAGGGAACCTCCCTCCCTTCATCCCCATGTACAGGAGAAAGCTACAAAACCACAATAACATTTCTCTGTATGGCACAAGAGAAACTGATTTGCTCATGACTGTGAAGCAAAACGTCCCTCTCTGGCAGAGCAATTCTGGACCAGCCCAACAATCAGAGCACTGGGTAGAAGAGCCACAGTGAGCTTTGTGACAGCCAGGTTGGATCAGGACAAAAGCAGTGAGAGGCACTGTCTGCCAGAGAAGAAGCCAGGATTCAGAGGGCATTCATCTTCATCCCATGAACCTAGGGAAAAAATAGAAGCTGAAAATGGAAAATTTGTGTGGCTGTTTGAACTGGAAGGAAAAAAAAAAAAGTCCTACTAATGTGTCACTGCAACCCTTCTAGTGCTGGATGTAGCCAGCCTTTGATCCCAGGCCTTTCATGCACTGCTAAAAGGCACAATGGCTGCAAGTCCTCTCTTGTGGTATTGCTTACTTGGCTTAAGGGTGCACGGCAGGGTAAAGGGTATCTCTTGATGGCAACAAGGGGGAAGGAAGAAAGAAAGAAAATGAAAGATTTCATGGCAAAGACCACCAAGTGCCATGAAGGGCAGGCAGGTGGCAGACACTGGTGCTGGATGTGGGCATACTGTGGAGGTGACCTTGTGTGGCATGTTTAAAAATAGCAGATGCCACCGTACTTCCCACTCCGCAGGCTTTATGCTCCCTCCTTTGATACATCCCCTACAGCACTACATAGGTTGTAAGTAATTCAAAAACACAACTAATTACTTCAGGGAGATGTTTAAGTACCCGAGTCTTCAGCAGATACAGGACACTTACAACGCTGCAGGCATTGTAATGCAAGAGCAGAAAGTCTCCTGGTGGGTGCCTGTGCCAGAGGAACCAGCAGCCCAGCACCGGTGGCACAGGGAGGTCACCCGGCAGCAATCCCCACAATCGGGCTCTTGTGTAGGACGTGTGAGAAAGCTCTCCCTTTCCTGTCGCACGCTGCTGAGTGCTCTGGCAGCTGCAGGCCCCCTCCAACACCCTGGCAGGCCTGAATGGACAGAGCTGCCCCAGAAACACCCAGATGTGTGCTGAGCTTCTCGGGCTTTGCTGGCACACCATGTGCGAGATCAGCATCGGGCCAGGGCAGTGCTGTTCAGTTAATTTGGTTTTGTGATCTAATTTCCTTACTTTAACTCTTTTTGTCCCGCCAGCATCTTGAAAGGAAAGAAAGAAGAGATTCAAGATGCCAACATCTTCAACTCCTTTACAGTGTCTCTGTTTGATATTCGCTCCCTGACCTGTGTTTCTTGCTGTAAAAGCTCCCCATTCCCATGATTTAATGCACATGCCAAAACAAGCTGCCAGTCACACTGGTCTTAATGCAAGGTGGCTCCAAAGCCACTGCCTGCCAGCAGAATCTGGCCCTCCATGGCAAAAAGGTTGCTGTGCAAACTCAGAGATGAGCAGTATTGCCTGACTTATGACATCTCAGCCATTTCATCCATCTTGCTCCCTCACTCCAGAGCAGGAGCACACCTTTGCAAGCCACAAGTCTCTGCAGCAAGGTCCACACACATGCCAGTTGTTGGGATTCAGTTCCTGCGGCTTTTAGGAAGGACCACAGACTGGAAAAATCACTGGGCTGTGATTTTTCTCTCTCTCTGCTAATGAGAGCTTATGAAGGACCTATTTATTTCCCCTTCACTGAGAGACCCTGGCAAAGCTATGGAAGGTGACTCCAGGCAAGCCACGGAGCACGGCTTTTTGACCCCGGATACACTGCATCCATCTAGTTCACTGCTCCTCTGATTCAGACCCAGCTTCAAGCACTGAGGGATTTTCCCAAGAATGTGGAATTTTTATGGCTCTGTCACATTTTGCTACAGGCCTCCAGCTTGTCTAAGATTCCCCTGTCAAGTTCCATTTTTCAGGCTCTTTGTGCAAAAGTGATACTTAATGGAGGAGCCTCTCCAGTGTGTGCACAAGCAAGGAGTAAAGAATACACAACATACAATCCATAAATAGAGACACTTTAGGGGCTTTTTAAACATTCATGCTTTTTGCATAATTGATGACTTTCCATAACAGATATGGATGATAAACAGCTTTAAATAAAATGAAAATTTATCGTATCATTCATCAGCATTACGTTAAACTGTAAAGTATGGGAAGAATATTGCCATGTTCTCAAATGAAACTGATGGAAGTGAGAATTATTCAGGAGCTGTATCTTTGCATTCATCAGGGTTTTTGATGAGATTGCCAGCAGCCAAGAAGCTGTGCTAGAAGCTAGGAGCCAGAGAAAGAATTGTGTCATTGCATCACCACCCTAAGTCACCGAGCACCTCCTCTGCAGCTCCAAAGGACCAAAACTCAGCCTGTTGTCCAGGGCAGGACATACCATTTAGTGCTTCTCTTCTCTAAAGTGGACAGCTATGGATAACCAAAACTCCCAGGCCCCCATTATGCTCCACAAAGGAGGTGGGCACTTCCAGCAAGAGATTTGCCCCACTGAACATACATATACATATATATATATGTGTGTGAGATGCCTGGTGCTCCTTATGCTGTGAGAGAAGAGAAAGGATGATTAGCTTGGATCATTGTGTGACTTTCACACTTCTACAGTCAGCTGAGATGAATCCCACCTCTGAGAAAGACAGAGATTTGCCAAGGGATTTTAAGTCACTCCAAATTCCTTCAAAGCGGGGAGGTCCTGTGTCAGGAAAGTAAACAAAATTTCTTAGTTGTGATGGCAATGGGTGTCCCGAGGCACTTCAACATCTCAGCACAAGCTGCTGAGGAACCTCCTGTGCCGTCAAGCTTCACGTTCCCCGTGATTTTTCAAAAATAATTGACAGAGGCTCAGCAGGTCAGCTAACTCTCACAGGGTCCACCCTACTGCAGCCTGCTTGTGCAGATAGGTTTGATTTTCCCAAGTATTCCCATATCATCTCTTTGCTGATATCTTTGTTGACAAGGTCAACAAAGACAGACCATACAACCAAACATAACAAACCCAGCTTCAAAAAAAGTTAGGAACCATTAAAAAAAAAGGTGTTCTTTTTCACTACTCGCCTGCAGCTTTTTTAAACCTTTGGAGCAAGGATTTCACATCACAAGCTTGAGAGTCAAGGGGTAGGAAGTGCCTTCCCTCACCAAAGGCCAGCCAGACTGTGAACCCCAGCCCTGAGCCAAGGGCAGGAGGTTCGGGATCCTGGACACAACCACAGCTGTCACCATCTCACCCCCTGCCACCCCACCCCCTTTGGCTTGGAGGGAGCTATTTCAGCTTGTCAAGCCCTTCCTCACCACTCAGAGCCTGGCTCCTCTACCACAGCCAGTACAGCTTTTACTGCCCAGCCCCAGTGTGACACTGCAACATGAATTTCTATACCTGAAGGAAGCTGGGTTTACCATCAATCCGCACGGTTTTAACAAAGAGCAAAGTGTCCCTAACAAACTTGCTCTCTTTTATTTCATTTTATTTTTTTAACCTGAATTTGCAAAGCCTGTCCCTGACCTCGCAGGACTGCTGCTCTGGCTCCTCCCAGGCAGGCAGCCCGTGAAGCATCCTGCTGACTCCGCTTTGGCGGGAGTTCATGCCAGCAGGTCCTCCAGCAGGACCGGGGCCGAGAGAACAAAACATCCAGCCCAGCAGGCCTGGCTCCGAGCACCAGCCCTGAACTCTTGTGCAATCTTCCTTGAAAGGAATTCAACTTGGCCAAGAGCAGAGCATTTGCGCATGGCCTGAGAGCTGGATTGAGTACCATAAACAAAAGGAAACAAAAAGAGAGGAAGAGCGCTGAGTCCCAGGGCGAGGAGGAATGCAGGCATCTGACCCAGGCCAAGCTGTGCTGAGCACTGTGACAGTGAATGCCTGCGGCACAGGGGGTGCAGTGTGCGAGGGGACCAAGGAGCCGGTGGGGAGCCAGGACCGGGACTCGCTCCTGCTGGGTTGGGAGCACAGGGCGGAGGCGCTCATGGCCCCTTTGGCTCCCTACCAAGGAGCTGCAAGTACAGGGACACAAAAGAAGGGAAATGGGGTGAGAGGACAAAAAGGGACTGGAATTTGACCACAAAAATGTATTTCTCTGGGGTCAGTTCAAGGTGGTGGGTGAGGAACAGGGACACCCCTGCACCGTCAAACAGAGGAGGACAATCAGAGAATCAGCTGCAGAGCATAACTTCCATGAAAGACAAGGGGTGCTCACACCAGTTCTGTGAATGTGCTGGAGGAAAAGAGACTGCTTTACATGAGGTATCCTCAGGGATATAACTTGGGCCAATCCAGCTATTTTGACTACAAAGGAAGTTTTGCTCCACCCAGCTCAGGCACTCAGCTGGGTATAAGGCATCCTGTGTGCTGGTGATGCTCCTTGGGGGTCAGGATCGAGAACGCCCTGCTCAAACTGACCTGCTGCTTGCCCTTTGGGAGTTGGGAGTGAAGTTCCTTCACCCAAACCTCTCTCCTCCTCCTATGCAGGGAGCATGGCCAGGGGAAAGGCTCCCTGTAGCCAGGGTGTTTCTATGCCTCAGCAGTCCTACTTGGCCAGAACAACCCCTTCAGGCCATTAGTAGTTGGTGTTAAATAGAGCATCCCTGCAGCTGTGTTTTCCTGTGCCAGCCACTGAGCTCACCCTCCCTGGCCCAGGGCTGGAGAAGCACATAGCTGTCAGGCAGCCACTGCCATTGCAGCCCACGGAGCCTCAGCCCAGCACCAGGGAGGCTTTCTCCACCCAGAGACACTTTGCCCATGTATGGCAGAACCAGGCCAGTGTGGGGCAGATGGCAGCAAGAAGAGGAAAGCAGTAAATTATTAAAGGATTAAGACTGACCTACAGAGATAGAGAAGTGAATCCAAGACATCTAGTTTGCCTAGAGGAGTCAGGAGCCCACAAGCAGCTGGCACATTGGGAAGCAAGCCTAGAGCCTAGAGACAAGCTGCTGAAGCCAAATTCAGGGCAAGATGCACTTCCTAACAGCAAAGTGCATTAGGCAGTGACGAAGTTTCCCAAAGGAAGCCCCATCACTTGAATCACTGGAAATAAGGCTGGACAAAATACTGGATCATGTCCAAGAGGGGATAACTCTTCATCAGCAAGAAGAGAGTAGTGAATAAGATGAATACTTGAGTGTTTTCCATCTCCATGAATCTATGTATCTAATGCACTCAGGGCTTTTTCAATGTCTGAAAAAAATGTAAGTGCCTTTCCTGTGCCATCAGCACATCTCAGAATGGAGCCAGGATGGGGAGAGGCCTGGGTGGGAGCACACAGCCATCTTCTTTAGTGCCTAGGAGCAGAGGAGGCGAGCAGCTCTTGGGGTTTTTTGCAAGCAGGCAGGGAATCTGAGCAGCGCTCTGGTTTCTCTGCCCTCCAGCATTGCAGCAAGCCCCTTCCCCACAGCCAAAGCCCCAGCCCTGCTCTGCAAAGCACTCCAGGAGCTTTGTCCTGCACATGGCTGGCTCTTGCCTTGCTCCCTCAGAGAAGGGAGCCAGAGGAGCCCACCAGATACAGCCCAGCCTCTTCATCTGGAGTGGGTAGGTGAGGGTCACCACTGCACCGGGGTTAAGGTACCAGGATTGAGGTACATCAGTTTTGTTTCTTGGTGCCTTCTGCTTCCCATGAAATCTCTGCCTCGGGAAATCTGTTCTTCCCTGGGGAAGCCCCCCCTCCAGCCTTGGTCCCTCCACAGCCAGGCTTACGCACCCAGTGGAGGGCAGTGCCCATCCTGGGAAAGTCACTCACGGCATCATGGCCTCTCTCCTGCCAGCTGATTCTGTAATTATTTGGGTGCTGCTAATTGCTAATTAATTCCAGAGCTATGTTATTAACAGGTGGACCGGGGTGGCATGGCAGCAGTGCCTGGTAAGATCACGTACTTCACCATGGGGAAGGGCACTACAGAATTTTTGAGGCCATTGACTAGTTAACCATTAACAACTGGTAAAATCCCATGTCCCTGCACAACAAGGCGAGTCCTCTTGGCGCTGCTAGAAAATCCTATTTCTAGTGGGTTATGAAACAGAGGTTTTGATGTGCTGCCAGGTTTGATGTGGAGCTCTGGGAGCTGAACACTTGCTGCACTGTCAGCTGCCGGCCGAGAGCCGCTTACATAAAGCTTTCCTAGCAACCCCGCTCTGCCGTCTACATTTGTCTGTCCATCTGTCTGTCTGTCCACCTCTGCAGTGGAAAAACTGAACGACCCAATGAGGAACTGGACCGACCAGCTCATCCCATGCTGACTAACATCCAGTGGTCTGCGGCAAGCCTTGAGCTGGGGAGCTTTTCCATCACTGAGCAACACCTCATGCAAAGCCCACCATCCCCTTTGGGCCCCTTCCCTGCGTCTGCATCAACAGGAGGAAACAAGCATCACATCCTGTGGCCTGCGCCAAGGAAAACAGGAGCGCTGCCGGGAGGGAAGGAGGTGTGGGAGTGGGGAGGCAGCCCTGCTGCCCCAGCTGGCCTCGGCCTCCCCGCCAAGGCTGCTGCCCACTGCCTGCTGGGGGGAGATGCTGGCACATCCCTTGGGGCTCCCTTGGGAATGGCACATGACTGTTGTTTGACTGGCAAAGAGACCAGGGGGAAAGAAGAAAATGCCCAGGACAGAAGATGTCCAGAAGGCAGAAAACCAAATGGTTTTGCCTGTACACCTCTGTCCCCACTCCCCATGGCTGGCAGCAACTAAAAACCCTCCCGAGCAAAGTCCTTCCTTTGCAGGCAGGGCTTACCTCCTGTGCTACCCCACAGCAGCCCCCTGGGCCCCCTTGCACCCCTGCAACCCAGGCTGGGTGGTCGCAGCCCTGTGATTTTGGGGGACCAGCAGGGACTGCATCCCACTCCAGGGCCCTTTAAATCGGCGCCCAAGCCAAGAAGCTTTCTCTGTGGAATTTCATAAGGAAGCACATGACGAGGGCAGTTGGAAACCACAGCTCTTCGAGCACTGATTACAGCCTACTGAGGAAAAGGAGATTTTTATCTTGCAGGAATTCAATTATGAGACCAGAAAAAAAAAAAAAAAAAGAAAAAAGAAAAAAGAGGTAAAAAATGCAGTGCATCTGGCTTGGTTAGCCTGAGATTTCTGCACATTGGGGGCTTTAATTTAACAAGAAAGGTGTGCAGGCATTACCTAAATCATCGTGCTTGCTGGTGTGTGCGCGGTGGTGTTTTTTTTAACAGGGGGAAAAAAAAAAATCCACCCCCAAAGTCACCCTGCTGGCAGCTGAATGCAGCAGGGATGATGTCATTGGAACAGTTGGAGGAGAAAAGAGAAAAACAAGTCTGTGTGTGCTAATCCTGTTTGCTGCCCTAAAGGGAATGGAAAGCCGCCAAGGCGAGGAGTTCTGGGAAACCATATAAGGGTGCCAAACAAGCGCCGCCGCCAACACGGGGAACTGACATCTTTGTTCTCCCCAGCTCGGCAGCCGGCCAAAGGCCTCTTTTCGGCGCTGCAGCATGATTACACTGGACATCTGCCAGCTGAGCGCTGAGCCCCTTTTCTTCTCCGTAAGCTTTTTGCCAAACATGTAACAGTTGCCATGGCAGTCGCAAGTAAAGTAGGGAAAAAAAAAAAAAAAAGAAAAAAAGAAATATCGCGCATGTATAGATAGAGAGGGAGATAAAAAAGCCAGCAAGAAAGAGGAGGCACGCCTTGCTCCAGATGCGCCACATGTGTGGGTATAAAAAGCAAGCAAACTTATTAACCAAGGATTTCGGGGACGGAGGGAGGGCGCACGGGCTGCAAGGTGACGTGAGGATAAAACAATAAGTTCACACAGGCACACGCACACCGCAGCGGCCGGCGGTGGGCTGACCCAGTGGTCTCCTCCCCTGCTGCATCCGAAACTGCAGGCAAACAGGGTTTAAAATAGAACAACATGGTGGCACTTTCACTATTGCCTGCCTGCCTTTTTTTTTTTTTCCTCCTTCTCATGTGTTAAAAAAAAAAAAAAAAAAAAAAAAAAAAAAAAAAAAAAAAAAGAGAAGAAGCTGTTCTGAGGATGAGAAGGGGGTTATTTATAAGCTCTGCATAGCAGAGGGAAGCAGACAACCCAGATCTGGTGGCATCTTAAGGCGGAAAATCCCATTTCAGCCTCTGGTTCAGGCCAAATGCTGTTATTTCAAGTTGTGCTCTAAACAGTTAACAACCAGCCACCCAGCAGTCCAACGTTTATAGCAAGCATTTCATATAATATGCAAGGGCTGCCAGACCCTGATGGGCAGATCCACGCACATAATAGAAGAGGTGTGGTCCCCACTCGCTTTCTTTTTCCACCCTGAGAGGCATGGGCTAGTTTCATTTTACAAAGAGGCTATATACAAAAAAAGTTCACTGCCCAGTGAGCTGGAGTTCATCTACTGTTTATAATCATCTCTTCTCCCCACGCCCACCCTTCAGGCACTGGGGCAGTCGCTGGGCAATGGTGGCCGTGTTTGCAGCCAGCCCAGCCGCCGGTGTGGTCGCAGTGTGTCTGCAGGGAAAGGCCAGATAACACTGCCCAGGTGGGATGCAATGCCCAACCCATTCCCAGTGGGCCATCCTCTGCAAACCCCTGGACAGGCTACCCACCTGCCCTGAGGACATTCACAGAGTGTAGGACATCGCTGCACTAAAAGAGCATCCCCAAAATGTAGGAACTGCTGAGCAAACCTGGTCCGAGCAGTCCTGGGCAGCTGCAGCCACTCAAGGACCAGCCCACCTTGAGCAAGCAAGCACTGGGAAGGCAAACAGCCCCCAAAACAGAACTGTGAGCAGGTTGGGTCTGGCCCCCAAGAGCCTGCAGCCATTCCTCTGATGGCGCCACTGCAGCATTGTGGGCATGGGGAAGAGGTTGGCTGAAATGCAGAAAAAGGCAGCCAGGCACAGTCACAGGCAGTAATGAAGGAGACTGGACTCTCACCCTGCCTCACTGCTGCCTTCCTGCATGGCAATAAGTCAGTTAGCTACAGCTTGCTTCAGCTTCCCATTTGTAAAAAGAAAGGATGGTTTTCCTCCCTATCTCAGAGATGGGCTAAGCATCTTGAATCATTAATGTCTGTAAAGTGCATTCATTTCCTCAGATGGAAGCTCCTACTGATGTGTGAAGTATTATTAGGATTGTTATTGCTAATAAATAAGGAAGGCAGGGCAATTTTATTTCTTGATAGACTTACACAGGGCACAAGAATGCAGAAACTGGGGGAGATGTTAATTTGTACCAAAGGTGACCCCCTTGCCAGTGCTAAGCTTAAAGGCAGCATCTGTAAAACACAGAGATAAACTCCCTGGGATCCTGGTGGGTTTCCAGCCCACTGAAGACCTCCCCAGGAGTGCTGACCCCCTGGCAGCTCCTGTGGGGACAGTGGCAGGAGCTCTTGGCCACCGGCAAGTGCAGGCCTGCTCTGCAGCCCTGGCCTGAACTCCACCAAATATTGTGGGTGGCCCAGAGGGGAAAACCTGGGCAGGAGGTGATTTCTGCCTCTCTTTAGATGCCTGATGTTTTTCCTGGGGTGCATCTTATCTAAAGAAAGGGTGGGCATTGAGGCATCATAACCAGCAGTCTGAGCAAATGCACCCCCAGTTTTGCAGAACTGAGCCATAGCAATTGCTGAGCCAAGAAAAACTGTTTTCCTACACAGGCAAGGGAGAAGAGGGAGGGAGTCTCCTCTGCAGAGCAGTTCAGTACTGTGGGCTAAAGCCAGTGCCTACTGTTTCCCAGTGACCACCAAAGCTCCTCAGGCACCTGCATCCCTCGCTTAAAACATGATGAGCCACTAGGGCTTTCCCCAAGGTGGCAGAGCAAGCACCAGGGGAAACCATCACTTGTTTCCTTGGTGCTCGGGTGGGCTGTGTGGGGCTCCACACTGCATCTCAGCCCCCATCTAAGGGATAACCCTCCCACTGTGTGAGTGTTGCTAATTGGAGGGTTGTAACCTACAGAAAATTGTGCCAGCACATTTTCATATATTAGAGCATGGCTGTAAAAAAAGAAATTTCAGGGTGGTGGATTAATGTTACTTGGTTCTGGCCAAGTTAATAAAATATGGCCTGAGTTACTGCCAGGCTGCTTAATTCACTTTTATTCAAAGTGGCTGGGTAATTTCCCTGAGGTTGGCTCAGCAGGAAGCAGAGTCAGCTCTGGCTTTGTCTGCTCCTGCGTGTCACCTTCCTGGCTGGCAACAGTGGCTGTGTCCCCACAGGGCTGGGAGAATGGGGAGCAGGGGGACTTCCCTCCAGCAAGACATCGTGTCCTGGGGGCTGCAGGGTGACATCCATCATGTCCTGAACCTGGAGGGAGCATGGGCTGGGAGCACGTGCCTGCACAGCCTGCAAGCTGCATGCAGTGTTATGAATGGCACCAAAGGTGCTTTCCTCATGGCTGCCCTTCCTGCAGGTTGGTCCAGGATGGCCAGTGCAGCCATCAGCCCCACCAGCATTTGAAAGAATCATACTGCCACCCCAAAAGGCAAGCCTCAGCTGTGCAGGTGGTCAGAGGCACTCTGGCACTGGGGCTGGGCAGCAGGGGCACTGCAGCCTCCTGCAGCTGCTCCCTGCCCAGCAGGGACGAGAGGAAGGGCTGAGCATCTTTCCTCAAGGGTTGAGCAGCACCAGCAGCCTCCATGCTATAAAGAAAACCTTTCACATCTCCCCACCTTGCACTTCAGCTCCACTGGAAGTGATGTTTGCAAAGGCAGTGCTCTGCCTGTGTGAGCTCTCCTTCTCTCTGACATCCCCCAGCTGATTAGTTGCCCCCTTAAATTTTGTTCCTTTGCCCACCTGCCTGGCAGAACTAATCACTGGCACACACTGTGGTACCTGGCACTAAAAATCAGTGTAGAGGTGCATTCCTGTATGTGCTCTGAATCATCAAGAGGTTCCCAAGCTTTGAATGGGAAGCAGAACACGTTGCTTTCTAGATGGACAAATGAAATTTTACGCAGTCCACTTGCTTCTGAAACGAGCTCTGAATCATGCAGAGGGCGAGGTGCCAGGAGTGGCTCTGCTCTCATCCTGGCTCCATTACTTACTTACTGTGTGGCCTCCAAAAAACCTCTAAGGGGGAAAATCCTGGTCCTTCCTCCTCCCCACCAACATCCCCAAGGCAGGGGGGGACACTTGTGGGGGGGCACAGGGCTTCATGCACGGGGGAGCAGAGGAAGGAAATACTTGTCATAAGCTGTGATACCAGCTCCCCAGAAGAACATGGCTTTTCTGCTTTCCCTGCCTTTTGCTCCCCTCCTGGGCTCCTGGCAGAGGAGGATGCTCCCAGTGCCAGAGGGTGCCACAGGGTGCTGGGCAGTGGGGCTGGGAGCCACAAAATGAACCTTGTGAGGCTGATCAAATCTTTTGAGCTCAGAGAGGTAGATCCTCCTGCTGCACTGATAAAAGCCTGGATTCCTAGGTAAATAGAGTGCATTAATATTTATTTTAGAAAACCTGGAATTGTGATTTAATATTGTAGAAAGGGCTATTCTTACACGGCGTTTGCAGAGCTTCTTCTAATGCAATATTTTCTAACTTCAGACATGGTAACCCAGTAGGCTCCATTACCATGCTAATACTATATAAAAATGATCCTTTATTATAAATCATAGTGCACACCAAAAAGGATATAAATAGAGCCCCAGTGCGGCATTGGCATGCCTCATATTTCTCCTGGTTCACATTAAATGAGCCACTAAATTACAGTGTCCTTCTTTATAATATCATCCTCTAAAGCAGAGCATTTTTTGTGTTACACAGGGCTGCTGCAACAAGAGAAATTAGCATGGCTGGTTTAATTCAGCAAGTCTGCCATGCATGTTAGAGGCAGAGTGTTAAAATGAGCTAGAATGAGAAATTTCATTGTCCTTTCAAAAAACTCACCACTCAGAATGTGTGCTTTGTGTGGGGCTTTGCTGAGGCCTGATCCACAGGCTCCCTGCAGGGGTTTAGCTGCTCCCTCAGCTCCAGCAGCAGGGAGATGAGGGAAAAGGAAGGACACCCCACCCCATGGTCCTGCTGCTGCTCTGAGCTTCCTGGTCCTTGGATGCCCTCGGGGGAGCCTGGGGAAATTTGGTTGCCAGAGAGAGGCACCAGCAGGGCAGAGGGGAAGATGCTGCAGGGGGTGGAGGAGCCATCTTCAAACTGGTTTTGGTGTGCTGCTGGTTTGTCTGCTAACTGCACTGGAGTACTCCTGATTTACCTGAATCCAGGTGCAGGCAGATTCAGGCCCTTGCTAAGTGATGCTGGCAATTTTTTTACTTTTCCAGTTCTCACCTGCAGAAACAGGGAGATATTTTGCCCACAGGATTAATGCCTACCTGTTTGTAGCAGCCCAATCTTCTCCCTAACAGCCAGTGCTACAGAAATTCAGGGAGTTATTGTTTGTATTGCAAAATAAAAATACAGTGTTCAGACTGGGAGGGGGGATCCAGCTTGACTGTCATCTCTAATGATGGTATCTGACTGCACTGTAGAAGAAAACCCTCCTGCAGTCCAAGGAGCTGCATATGCCTTCAGGGACACATAAAGTAATTCAGGTCAAAAATGTAGGTTGTTTTATTTAGCAGACAAAGAGGTGGGGAAAGCAAAGAAGGAGAGGGAAAGAGGAAACAGGCTGCTGCAAAAATACAATCTCCATAAAGAAGTTTTCAGGATTTCCCCCCAAAATTTAAAGTGAAATGGAGATATCTGAGTTTTGATATTTCCTTGCTGGCCTTGCTAGGTCCCAGCTCAGACTGTCAGGGACCCAGATCAGTTCCCTGCAGGGCAGAGATCAGGATTAGCAAATGGAGTTAATGGCTGGATGTAGGGAGGCAAGGTCCTGGCATAAACGGGCTACCAGACCCTCTCAGGGGCAGCAGCTGGGCCAGAGGAATCCAGGAGGCCCAGAGCTGGCAGGAGCAGTTGGTAAGGAGTGAACCCAAGTGAAAGTTACCCAAGTGTTCATTCTCTGCAGAGCTGGAACGCTTCAAGGAAATGTTCAAGCCAACTTGTGTGCGGCAAGGAAATGTGTGCCCTCACCCATGCTGGGAGGCTGCAGGCTCTGTGGCCTATGAGGATGCCTAGCAAAGCAAACTGTGCTGTGAATAATCAATGGAAACTGAAGGTTTCTATTACCTGCAGTGCTCCATACTATGTGAGATAATACAGAAATGGCAGACAGCCTCCTGGAAGTGAAATAAATCCTTCAGAGTGCAGCCCTTGGCACCATACCACCTCAGCAAAAATCCCACAGCAAATTGGGGTTTTGCAAGCTATGAAAGACCCAGGCTCAGTGCTGAACTGAGGAAGCTGCCAGGACCACGTCTTGCTGCTTCCAGAAATATCTGTCTCCCCTTGGCAGGGCAGGTTACAAATCCCCTGAAGTTCAGTGTGCAGACCCCATCAGTGGGGAGGTAAAAGCAGCAAACCTCAGCTGCTGAAGCCTGAGCACAGCTCTGCCTGCTCCTCCCACTTCTCCCAAAACACAGGAGCTGCCCTATGGAGAGCACAGCCTCTGACCTGCTACAGCTGCTCAGGCACCCTTCCAGTGTGGATCCTCTTTGAGCTGTAAATCCCTGGCTGGTGGCTGCTCAGCAGATGAGCAGACATCTCTGGACAGGCACATTCACCAAAATATCGCTGCTGTCAGCAGAGTGCCACGTTCAGGAGCACTTGCAGGGCAAGGAGAGAAAAGGTGAGACTGATAGTGAAACCTTCAGCCCCGTCCATCTCTGTCCTCCAGAGCCCCTGGAGAAAGGCTCTCACAGAGAGTCAATAATTTCAAGACCTTGAGTTTAAAATTGGTCTTGCACAGTAGAGTTCACATGTGAAGCAGCAATGGGCTCACTAGAGACAGGCTGAAATGGGATGTCTTTAGCTATTCCCAGGGCAAAACAGGCTATGATCTGCACAGCCTGGACCACAGTCCCCACTCTCTTAGAGCCTGAAGAGTTTTGGTTAGCCCATGACAGTGACAAAGGAGCACACAGGAAAACCTGATGGTGTTTGGATCTTGTAATTCAATACAAACCCACTTCTGTAATTTAAGAAACACTTTATAATAGTAAAAAAAAAAAGAAAAAAGAAAGAAAAAGAGATGATGACGTATCATTTATCACAAGGAGACAGTGGTATGCTGCAGTATCCCTGAGCAAAGGATGGTGCTGTCATCATTAAGGTGGTGAGCTAGCATCTCTTACAAGCCCAATTTTTTTTCCTCCTTAAAAATTTACATGCAAAAGCAGAAAGTTAGCTATAACACTGATAAAGGAGGTCTAGTCCCAAGGTGGAATTTTTGGTCAGATCTAAAGTAAATCAAATATAACACCTTAAAAATAGCATTCTTCAGCAAAGCCCAGAAGCCTCAGTGATTTCTTTCTACTTTGCAACCAGAAAGACAACCAGGGTAGAGAGGAGGAGCAGAGAAAGAGATTAAAACAGCTTTAATTTTAGCTTTAGCTCTTGTCTCATCAAGAGATAGTATGTGACACCAAAAATGAGTCCAATTAAAAATGTTTATAACTTAAAGTTGTTTAATTAGCACCTTCAGAAGTTTCTCGATGTTTCCCCACTAACTTCCTCTCTCCTGATGTGCATACATGCAGTGGCAGCTGGTCCTGCAGGGGGAGGGTAGGGCTGCTCCAGCCATATCCCAAGCCTGGATTTTAGTCCTTTGAGAGCACTAAAAGGCACTTTGACTTCCTGGCAAAGCCTTGCTGATGAAGGGTCTGCAGAGGCCTCCAAAGGTGCTGGAGGATGCCCCTTTCACTGCCTCTGATGTTGCAAACAATCAAACGAGATGAGAGACCCAACCCACCCCATCAGCCTGGGCTAAGAAAGTTGCCCTGCAGGAACCTGTGCTTCTCTCCTGGAGCCCTGTGCTGGTGCAGGCTCTCTCCTCTGAGCTGTGTTCCCACCAGTGCTGCAGTACTGATGGCAGGCACAAGGCTGGCCTCAGCCTTTGTGTCCTACATGCAGCACCTGTGCCACGCTGGCCCACGCATGGGAAAAGAGAAAGAAACCTTCCCTCCATCCTCTGGTCTGTTTTACATTCTGGGGAGCTAATGAGAGGTGCACATTCTGCTTCCTGCTGGGAAACTCAGCCCCACACTGCTCCCCTCCAGGGCCACTCCCTGTACCAGTGCCAGAGATGCTCCCACAGACACGGACTGGGGATGGTCAGGAGAACAAACCTTGCCCAGCTCCTGTATTTTGGTTGCCATGGCAATATGCTCATCCCTGTTGGAGTCGTTTGGGGAGCACAGAGGTTCAGAAAACGACAGGGAGAAACGTGAGGGCACAGCACAGTGTGACAGTCACAGGGTGGGGAGCCTGACTATGCAAGAAGGTGAAGCAGGTTTCTTTTGGCCCTGTTCCTGTGGGAGCCCCAGCCAGCCAGCCCCAGCATGGCTTTTGGTGGCAGGTTACCATGAACCAGGGGCTGCTCAGCTGCTGCAGGGGCACAAGCACCATTTCTGGGACCTTGCACAGAAGAGTCACTTCAAACAACAACCCATTTTAAAATGTTTTTTTCCCTCAAGTCTTTTACAGAGGTAGGATGAATCAGGAATATAAGTTAGGGCATTTCCCAGCACACGAGATTTCCTCTGGCATAGAAGACTAAAGTGCTAACTGAATTTCACAGAATTGCAGAATGGATTGGGTTGGAAGGGAACTTAAAGATCTTTTACTTCCAAACCTCCTGCACAGGGCAGGGACACCTTCAATTAGACCACGTTGCTCAAAGCCCCATCCAAACTGGTCATTAAAATTTCCAGGGATGAGGCATCCACAGCTCCTCTGTGCAGCTTGTTCCAGTGGCTCATCACCCTCACAGTAAAGAATTCCTTCCTAATATCCAATATAACCCTGCCCTCTTTCAGTATTAAGTAATTACCCATGTCCTATCACCACATGCTCTTGTAAAAAGTTCCTCTCCAGCTCTCTTGTGGCCTCCCTTCAGGTACTGGAAGTGTGGAAGTTTCCCCTAGAGCCTTCATGGAGTCCTGACTCTTCCTCAACCATCATTCCTAGCCCTTTTGTGGAGTTCATACAGAATATAATTTTTGTTCACATCAATTTGACAACAATACAAAATTTGAAGATGTACCATCCAAACTAACACCACGTCTGGATGACTGAACATCCATCTGTAATGGGATAGAGAGTGGATAAAAGATGTCCATGCTGGATTAAACAGAACACCTCACCTATTAGTCTCTTTCTAACACCTTTGGGACCTGTATGTACATTGTGTCTTATGTATAAATGTGTGTTCTTAGGTCCTAAAAATAAAAATAATTTACTTATTCATTATAAATTTCTGTTTATAGGCTATACCTACAAGAGATACAGCGCCAGGCCATTAGACATCAAAGGCTGCACATTGCAAGCAATCTCAAAAGAGAAGTCAACATGATTTTTCCAGGAGCTCATTTCTCTATAACAACAGTAATCCTGAATTTACATTGTGCCTTTGATCCAGACTGCCAAAGCACTTTGTTCTCTGATGGAGAAACGACATACACGTTAGGATTCAATTTGCTCATCACTGCCGTGGATTGGGAGGGTCAGTCTTCAAAAACATTCAGCAACTCAAACAACAGTTTATACTCATAAAACCAAAGAGGAATTTTAAGTTTGGCAAAGCAAAAGGAATGATCATCTTAGAGAGAATTTTGCTAAAATAAATGGAGCTATTGGTCCTACTAATGTGAAAGTTAAGGTTCACCTAGAAAATCATCTCTGTGGCAATGTTGACCAGGGACAGTGAAAGGTTATTCTGGCTGCTGACAACCAAGACTAGGACTTTTCTCATATATTTCCCATACATTGTTACTCAGACATTAGTGAAAAATTAGCACAGCCTTGGTTCAGGGCAGGGATATTAAGCAGAAAAATATGAGAGATAGGCACAAGTTGGTTCTCAGTAGAAAGCCAGCCTCACATCCTCAGTCAGTCACAGAAGAGAGGCTAGACACTCTGGCCTTCCTGATGATCACACCATAACCAAGATAGTTCCTTTGATGGGTCCTTCTGAAGTATAAATTAACTTAACCACTTTTGATCTTGGGAAACAAGAGACATTCAGGTATTTTGATTGACACAGTCACAGAAGGTAAGGACTCCATCAGTCTTAGCAAGTAAAGCAGTTCAAGAGCAGTGCTGGTGTGCTGTCAGTCCCTTTTACCTGTGACTGAGCAGCCACAGGTTGGAGCATCTCAGGTGCACACCTGCATCTCCTCTCCCAGCACAGTGTCATCCAAGAGGAGCCCAGCTTGCATGCTGCAATCCTCTTTCCTGGTATGAATCATCAAACCAGTTGTGTGGCCTGGCCAGGAGATGTTTCCTTCATCCAAACTGAAATGCTAGTGAGAGACACCTCATGTGCCCTGGTCCTGCCTCCCAGGCTCCAGCTTTGGTTGTACTCTCACTAAGCCCAGGTTCCAGCGTGGGCCACCCTTCCCAAGCTGCAGGGCCGAAGTCTTCACAGGCAACAAGGGAGCAGAGTAGTGGTGTCTGTGCTTTGAGGGGAGCCAACACCCCAAGCTAGACTCATTGGGGCAAAGTGAAGCAAGGGAAGCAAGGTCTCCCTCAGCTGTGCACTGCTGTGGATGTGGGCCCTGCTTCTGCACCAGGGCAGACTCCTACAGCGCACACAGAGAGCCCTGTGTTGTGACAGTGGCTTTCCAGAAGCATTTGGCCTTAAACCTCTGTAAATACCCTATACTTTGGGTTTAAAGCTGCATTGAAAAAAGCCCTTTCCTGCAAGATTCAAGAGATTACCAGTCTGCAGGGCAAACAATGGATTCTATTTTGCTGCAAACTGATGTTCTTTTCTGGAAGTGGTTAACTCCAAAACGATGCAAATACTATTGTCAGCCCCTTTGACTTTCCCTGCTGACAATCTTATCATTCAGCTAAAATCCCTCTCCCACAAACCCACACTGCCTCTCAAAGAGCCAAGAGTGCTTGTTATCCCCTTCCCAGCTGCCAAAACCCTCCAGCTGCCTTATAATTACCCCTGTAATGTGCTTCTGCATATCCAATACATAGATCTGCAGCATACTAAAAATTTAAGGACAGCATAAAATAAAGAAACAACAGATTAAGGAGCGCGAGGGGCGCTGGAGCAACGACACTGTTAATTTTTCTGTTTACTTCACTGATAATAGCTATTTCTGATCCCAAACTGCTGCACAATAAAGTGGCACACTTGAGCACAGCTGAATGTCAGGGATTCATTGCTTAAGGTCAGGAGAGACCATTATGATCATCAAGTGTAACCTATTGCATAAGAGATCCATGGTACCACCCCAGTCATTTCTGAGGCTGGCCTGCAACTTCTTTCAGATTTGCATCAGATGCATCTGTTAGAATGTAACCCAGTCTGAAAGGTCTGGAGAGTTAACTAGGATACTAGGATGTTATAAAAGCCCTTTTTTTGACAGATTTTTTTTTGTTTTGTTTTTGGTTTTTTGTTTTGGTTTGGTTTTGGGGGTTTTTTGGGTTCTTTTTTTTTTTTTTTTTTTTGGGAATGGGGGGTTTGTTTGTTTGTTTGTTACCCTCATATAACATTTAGACAGTCTTTTTCTCCCCTGCATCTGTTTTGCCTCTGCTTTTTGCAGGTTCTACATTTTTCCTAAATGGAAGCACTGCAGCACTGTTCCCAAGTTACCTTATAATTTCTAAGTTATGTGAAGTAGATCACTCTGTAGTCTCCCATCACAGGGAGTGCTTTGTGGCCCTTGTACATTCTCACATATTCCCTCCATGTGCTGTCATTTAGCCAAGCTCACCTTGCAGGGCAAGGGCTCTGCACAAAGCCCTGTTCCCCCACAAAGTCACCAGAGTAGACAGTCCATGTCCTGTGTACTTGGCTGCCCTTGGCAGCAGTGTTCTCTCATCTCTAAAAGGAGATGTCCATGTCACTCAGAAGTTTTGACCACTCTCTAATTATTTTCCCCCAGCTCTTCTGGCAGGTGGATGAGGGTGCCTGGGTGAATGGGGACAGCAGCTTGCTGGAGGCAGGTGAAGAAGCCAGTTTGCATGTGTGGGTCACAGCTCCTGCTTGCCTCCAGCTATCACTAATAGGCACTGTGAGCCTTGCACTCCTTCCTGCCCTTCTCCCAGCCAGCATGAGGGGCCACCTGCCTGCCTGAATCACTCTGGCTTTTGCCAGTTGCTCAAGATATTTCCCCTTCCACATCACTGTACAAAAGCAGGCCAAATGTGTGCAGCTTCTAGGATATCTAACAACACATCAGGAGCAGGCTCTTTGTGCATATTTATTTTTGGCCCACTGATCCTAGTGCCATGCACAGTGTGGAATGGGTGAAGGAATGTGCAAAGATGGTAATTAACTGCAGAACAGAAAGCCAAAGAAACAACTGGAGCATGGCTCTAGGATCTGGATGAGGCATCTGAGAAGGGTTTCCATTTGCCAGGCCTGTTCACCCAACCCTACTTGTGATGCCATCTGGTTTCCAGGGGTATTTTATCAAACCTGAAAATGCAGAATGAGCCCCATGGATATAGTGGGAAATGAACCTCCATCCTTAGAGTTCCATGGATAAACAGCAAGCAGCAGGTAGGTATTGCTGATTCAGCAACCATTTCTGGGTTATGCTCACTCTGCTACAGGACATCATTAGAAGAGGCTGAGATATTTTGTTTTTATAGCTTTTTAACCTTTTCCTTCCCAAAACAGTGTTTGTATTTATTTTGGCACCTTGAATGTTTTGAAGAGAGGATCAATTTTAATTTGTTTAAGCATTTTTCCCCCCTAATCCCATTAAGTCAGTCTTTAATTCTTTCCAGGGCTCCCTTCTGTGGAGCTATTTCCTCTTGGAATCATTTACTTTCTGTGGATTGGGGGAATTAATGAGGCAGATGCTGCTTTCATTCTCATCACTGTAAGCCCAAAACAACTTCAGCAGTTTGCTGGCACAGGTCCAGATTTTACTGGTGTAAATGAGGTCAGAATTTGGCTCACTGTGCTTACTTTTGCTAAAAGATAAGGAGGTTACCAAAAACAAGAAGTCTTGTGCAGTTTGGGAAAGTCCAGTTGAAAGTGGGTGAAGCTCATCATTTCATTGAAAGTCTGAGTTTCTGCATTTTCCCACTGAGAGGCTGTGCTGAGCACCACAGATATTCAGGCAACACAGCACACTGGTAAGCAACCACTCCAGGAAATAAGGACCAAGATTTTGGGAATGTCAGAATTGTCTACAGGAGCAAATTGCAATGGCCCAAACCTAAGTCATGCTGAGGCAAAATTGAAAGTTAAGAAATACAGAGAAAGATCAAGTGTCAGTCAGTTTTCAGGGGTCCCACAGGGAAGGAGGAAGCAAACAGAAAAACTGAGATACAGGCAGTCAGCTCAGAGCTGACATCACAGGTCAGCATGTACTGTGGTGGATAAGATCGAGAAAGACGTAAAGGAAACGTAACTAGCACAGGTCAGGGAGGCAGGGAGCCATTCTGGCCATAGATGGGTGGTCAGAGGAAAGCACTGGCCTGATGGCTTTGTAGCAGTACCCACACAAGGGTCAGCCCAGGCTGGGACCCTCCATGAACCCTCAGCAGCAGCCTGGGGCAGTGGGGCTCCCTGCAGAGCAGCACCCTGCCTGCCTGCCTGGCTGCAGAAAGGGGAAACGAGGAGCGAGGCAGCCACGGCCAGTCAGCTCTATTTCGGTTCCTGGAAATGCACTAGAACAAATAATTAAACAAATTAATCATCAGCACCTAGGAAACAACCAGGAGAAGAGGAACAGCCAGTGCTGATTTGCCAGGCACAAATCATGTCAAATCAGCCTAATTTAATCCTGCAACAGGTCTTGTGGATAGAGATGAAGCAGGATACTTCTTGTATCTTGATTTTGGTACATCTCTGGTACCATCTCATTTCATGTTAAGTGACGTAAATTTAAAGAAACATGCACTTGAGAAATTACCTTAAGTAAGGAGTGCAAAACAGGTTGGAAAAAATGTGGTCAGAAATAAAGTGTCTTTGTAAAAATACAAGAAAGGGTCGAGTAGGGTTCGACAGAGGTCCAGCCACTGGATTATAAGACAGTGGGCATCCTTATCAGATATGTAGATTACACCAAGCTGAGAGGATCTGCAAAGGCCTGAAAGAGGACTAGAAGCAAAAATCATCCTGGCATGTTAGAGAAAAGGTCTGAAAAAAAAAGGAGAGAAGCAAAGTTGGGCACAGAGGTAGGTATAGTCAGCTGCACAGGGACAAAATGAGAGACAGATGATTAGGCAGGTGTGGAGCAGTGCAGCAATGCAGGAACCTGAAATGAATAAAAAGTGCCATTTGTCATACACAAGACACTCACCATATCAGTGCACTCAGACAAAAGCTCTGCCTGTAAAATACACAGCTGTGCCCCAGTGCTGCTACAGCACTTGTTCAGTTCAAAAAAGTCTGGAAGGAAGTGGGATGAGAGGTCTAGAAAAAAGGAATTGGAAAGAAACACTTACTCATAGGGATTGTTTCCTCCAGAAAGAAGGAAACCAGGGGAGAGACAATACTATTTCTAGAGAAGGAGGGAATAAACATCCTCCTGACAGTTCTCTATATCGGTTGGGAGTGTAATTAGAAACAAAATGCCTGGATTGCTGTGAGAGAGGTTAAAGTTAGATGCTTGGTAAACGGGAAGGCTAACCAACACTAAACCCACCTGCCCAGCAAGGATATAAAACCTGTACCCTTGCCTGTTTAAAAGCAGGCTGGAAGCTTCTGGAATATTTCTGAAATCAGCCTCTTGAGGTCCTTTCTAGCCATGTTTTTCTCCAATTTAGTGATGAATGGTGTTAAATGAATATAAATTACCTCACACGGGGACACTGACGTTCAGGCTTGGTGATGAATAGTGATCAGCGACAAAGCTGTCAGCTTGTGGGGAGGCATCCAGTAGGGTTATTACTAGGAACTGGTGTTAACTCCAATTTTATTTACCATCTTCATTAATGATCTAGAAAAAGCATTAGACAGTGCGTTTATTAAAACTGCAACTGATACTACAGTGGGGAGGAGATGCAATCGCCGGCCAGGAGTGGAAAATAACACAAAAGGACAAAAAAAAAAGATATGTGGCATGGGGAGAAAATGACCTAGCTCAAAGGACACACAGAATAATACATCTAGGAAAGATGTAGTCCAAAATTAAGACCCTCTATGGGAGAAAGAGACCCAAATGCAAGGAAACACTTTGCAGGGTTAGCATACAGGAAATTGAACAGGAGTTTACAATTTGTCACGTCAACAGAAAAAGTCTCAGTGTGGCTTTGGGCTGCATGACATACCCCAGGGCAGAGAGATAAGCAACTGTCTGATCAGTGTTGTGCAAGCTTTCTTTCTGGGTGCCTCCTGACCAGCGTGGCTGCCAGGCTGCAGGAGGAGCTGGGAAAACCAGCAAAAAATTAATTGAAAGCTGAGAACATTGGCTTATGGAGAGAGAATGACATAGGTGTCCTGTGGCAAAGCAACACTGGGCTCACGCTTCTAAGGTGTAGATAAGTATGTCAGGAAAGGTGCCCTTTTTACCAGGCACAATTATGACAGGAAAATTGGGCTTTGTATCGATATGAGACATGTTACATTAGCATTGCATGTTTCTGGTTGGCCACAGAGCAGTTTCAGTGATACAGGAGTCTCCTGGGCTCGTCCACTGCTGGCTGCCAGGGTCCAGACTAGCACAGAGCTGTGCAAGAGCTGAGGCATCACCCCAGCACCTGCCTGGGGAGGAGGCTCCTTGGAAGGGCTGTTGCTGCCAGGGAATGGCAAAGCAAAGGATAACACACCCACTTTGTGTGACCAGAGCCACACTGACATTCACTGATAACAGCGTTGCATAAGCAAATCAACGTGATGGGCAGTGTCATTGGAGAGGGAGAAATCTGTGCTGCTCAGGGGGACAAATCAGTAGAGAAAGAGATGCTATTTCCAGGTTTCTAGAGTGGAGAGTGTTACTAACAGAAAGAAAGCACAGATATAAAACTGTACTCGGCAGAGTCCTTTAGAGAGAAGATAAAGGCAAATGCTTTTCTAACTTGTGATTTTGAGCCTTTTCACTCTTTGTCCAGCTGGCTTTTGAGACGGAGGTCTGAGAGTGCAATGGTGTGTTTGTCCCAGCTGATACTGGAGCGCACAGGCTTTGAACAATAAGGCTTTGTTCTTTTGCCAAATACAGCAATGCCTCTGCTGTTGCTTGGAGAAAAAAAGGAGCAAACACATTAGGAAGTCACCGAAAATAAAATGATGGCTCACTTCAAGGCATTCAGTAGCACACTGCAGAGATGAATGAGCTCTGCATGGCATGTGAGTCCATGAGGAGGAGAAATCTTCAGAAAGACACCCCTCAGTTCCCACCACACTTGCAATATGGCAGAGGAGATGACCTTCAGATATATCCCCAGGATCAACAGGCCCCTGAAATGCTTTGCAGGAGAGCCTTGCTGCCCACAGCTTTTGCAGGGACGGTGGGCATTGCCAGCAGAGCATTGTGTGAGGGCGTACTTTGCCTTTGAGGAGCAGGCCCCACAAAGCAGATCTGGTAGCTCTTTCCAGCAGAGGACTTCAAACAAGACTCAGCAGAGTGGCTGACAGGCCAGCACTGCCAGCTGGGAGACCACAGCGAGGTGCAGGGCCACCAAAGGCTGCAGCTTGCCAAGGGCAGGCAGCTCAGCTCCTGTCTCACAGCCCAGTGCCACCAGCAACATAGACAGAGCAGGTGGGAAACGAATTCACAAAGAAACTCAAGGGGAAAATAGGAAGGTGGAACAAGCACAGCGGTCCAGAAGAATAAATTCACTGAACATACATCCTTGATTTTAATGGGGCTTCTAATAGCAGGGTGAGCCCAGCAGAGTTGGTTATCTTCCAGGAAATGCTCCCAGAAAATGTGGAACTCTGGCAAAGCCATTCCTTTCACTTGCTTGACAATGGGAACCAAGGGACCCCCAGTACAAACACAAGCAACATAAAGCTGAGCAGATGTTACCTTGAACTTGTCCTCAACTCATGACGGAGAATTAAGTGATATGAAACCACTGGAGCAGCCCAGGTGGGAAAGATTACTTCACTTGGGTATGAGCTCTTATTGGAGTTAGGGGAAAGAGCTTATAGTTGTGTGTTATATGCTGGGACCAATTACACTAAAAAATGCAGAATACAGCAAAGGGGAGGTTTGGGGAATGAGAAGAGATTTAAACTACATGGCTGTGTTAAAGCCCAGAAAAGAAGAGAGAGAGGCAGAAAGACAGGAAGAAAACAAAGATAAAGTTGTGTAGTGTGTCTTAATACAGGGTCCAGGCAAGTTTCACATGAGCTCATCCAAATGCATCTCAGGCCAGGCCAGGCTTCTCAGGCCAGAAAATGTACAACAAACACCCTGTGCCTGTGCTTGCAAGTGCTGGGAACAGCAAGAACAAAGGGTGGGCTCTTCAGCTCTTTAATTCTCCACCTTATTTTGCAGAATTGCCACATGCTGAAATAGCAAATGATGTATGAAATGAAAAATCACTCCCCAACCAATGCATATAGATGATGCAGAGAGTATTTGGCCATTACTTCTTTGCAGTAATATTTATCTGCATTAATGCCTCATTCAGAGGTAGCTGGAAATACCCAGAATGTGAGAGTAAGGGGATCAGAAGAGAGATCAGGGAGAGAGGAAAAGCAGCAAGGCAGGCACTTAAGGAGGCAGATATAAAGCCTTTCCTGAATAAATCACCAGCTCAGTTCTGACCCAGGTTATTAGCAACCACAAGGCAATATTCTAGGTCCCAATGCAAACCAGTTATCTGTAAAGAGCACATTCATTTAGTGGGCTTCAGAGGAGCCATTGCCATTTGGAGATGACTTGGAGACCAGTGAGGAGCTTGCTGTTGGCCCCAGGCCAGCAAGTGGCAGGGAGGTGTTTTCCTGTGACAGAACCCTCCCTGGCTGGCATGGCAGTGGGGTGTGGGAGCCAGCCCAGCCATGAATGGGGACAGAAGCAGGGGATTCTCCCTGTGACAGCCCCAGGCAGAGGCACATGGCCAGGGCTTGCACCAAGGGGAAGATGGGCAGCCCCAGCTCTCTAGTTTGCAATCTCCATGCAGAGTATTGAGCCCCAGAAGCTGCTGGCCACACACAGCACGGGTGTTTAGCAGAGAACATTTAGTAGCGCTGACTCACCGGTGTTTGCAGCAGGATTACATTTGGATATGCCTTCCCAAAACTGGGAGGGAGGAGTTGCACCCAGCTGAATGCCTCTTGCAAGAGCCCCTGTCCTGGCACAGGAGTGTCACCCAGCAAGATGGACCCAACAGAAAAAGTCTGTAGCAAAACCAAAACCTATGCACTCAGTCAAAGACACAGTTGGCTGGGCTCAATATTTGCAAAAATGGAAGAGCTGAGTACAAATTATAAGGTAAGAGCAAAATACCTTGCACTTTAACAGCTAGAAGCCAAGGGATCATAGAATCCTATAACATGCATTTGGGATGTTCCCTTTGCCTCCTCTTACTCACATTTTACCTCCCCACCACCAGAAAAAAGGAAGTGGAAACTACCAATAACTACTTGTGTCCTCCTAAAACTTCTTTGGCATTGACTTAACGTTTCAGTCTAGGTCCAACTTGACCTTCAGATAAAATGGAGTCAAGAAGAATTGCAAACATTCATCCAAGGACAGGTTTTGGCTCTCTGCCTGGTGTCTGAAGGCAATTTGTGTTGTCTCTGAGTGATAACACATTTAAAGGACACCAAAATATATTTCAAGATAACAGTAAAGAAGTGACCCACAGAAATTTAGCTATGAAAAATGTTGATGGGAAGGTCTGGAAAACTAATCTATTGGAATATTGGCTAGCTTGGTGGGATTCACTAGCATGCAAGATGGGATGATGCTGCTGAATTTGGAGTTACCTTCCCATGCTGCTCTTAACCTGAGAGATCTCACTGACCTTCTGGCTACCTCCTGGTCAGTCCCATAGCCTTTTAGCTGATCATTTGGTATATTCTATTGGTGGACATGAATATCTACTATTTAATGAAGAAATTTAACTGCAAGGGAACCTCAGGTAAAGATTCTGCCTTTATGTGTTTTTTCCAAGTCATGCACATGGGTGACACAATTGTGTGGGACACACATCCAAGACTCACTAGCACATTCACTCTGAGAGCTCTGCAGAAGTACTGCAGACCACCACGACTGTCCATAAGAGTCAACAGAAACCTCTAGGAGAAAATTCAAACTTTCACAAAATCAGTGCTGTAAAGAATTCATGTCTGATTGGTTAAAATCACCTGGCAAGAATACCTGACTACAAAGGGGCCAAAAAGTCTTAGACTAGATTAATTGGTATCTGTACAGACAGCATGGGACACTGAAAATGTGTTTAGTCAGCTTGAATCTTCAGCTTTAAGTCACTTATGCAATGTGGAGACTCCTAATCAAGCCACTTTTGGAAAAAATACCCTTGTAAAACATGTGATTTTTTTTCTCTACCAAGATGATGAATACCATGGAGACTACTTAGACTGTATCTCCACACCTTTTCCTCAGAAAATCCCCACATGCTTGACTCTGGGAATGTTTTTACATAAACCCAAAAAGAAAATAACTTTCACAGGTTCCATAAGTACTAGAAATTGTGAAGTCTCTTCCACACCCAAAATAGGACATCCAAATTTCACTGGCACTCCTTGAAGGGGCAGCTTGTTAAAAGAAAATTGGATAATAAAATGGTAGCATTTGATTCAGCCCTCGCCCTTCCAAAAGCTTCTAAAATATTCTTGATTTGGACATGGTTGGGTGAAACAGAGCCCCAGACGTGGCCAACCCTTTGAGTGGAGGCAGTCTGAGCCCTGGAAAGGGGCTGAGCACTCAGGAAGGCCAGAAGTGGGTGCTCACCCCCCTGCAAAGCAAAGGAGGGCTCTTGCCTGGCACCCTCCTGGCTGTCCCTTCCTGCTGCCTTGGGAGACACTTTTGGGATGCACAGAGCCCACACATCAGACACATGTCAGCAGTGTCTGGAGACAGCACACACACAGACACACAGACACACACACACACAGACAGACACACAGACACACAGACACACAGACACACAGACACACCTCATCTTGCTTGCTGTTTATGTTGGAAATGCCTGGGTTGCTAATAATATACTTAAATGAGGTATCCAATGGCCACTGGGTGACTAAATAATATGAGTGAGAAGTTATTTATTTATTCCTCCTCCTGCAGCTCTTTTTCCTAAGAGTTACCACACTCCAGCAGCGAGGAGAAATCAGAAATTTTGGCAGTGGGCAAGGGTCTCTTTATCTAGGAAAACAGAGCAACTTTAATTCAGATGGAAGTTTTGATGCACCAAGCTGGAGGCAGAGTGTGGCTGCTCCTCGGTGCAGGGCACCCAGGGCTGTGCAGAGCTGTGCCTCTCTCACGCTCAACCCTTGTGTTGCCACTGCTTTTCTGGGAGTCATGCCTGCCACTGGGGTGTGGGAGCAGGCAGGCTGCCACCAGGACTGACTGCACAGACTTTCAGTGTGCAATGACACTGCAGCCATGCACATTGCATCCCTCCAAAATGCCTTTCTCCACAAATGCCTACAAAACAGCACTGGGTGGCTCGGGATGTTTGCAGGCCATTTCTTGGTTTCCAATTGTTCCTCCAAGGTCTGAAGTGGTGGGTGAGTGGTGGGTTGGGACAGCTTCACACCCTGTTGGCCACCTCAGCACAGAGCCCAGGAGCTGTGGTGCTGACACTGGGTGTAGATCATGCAAAGGACTTCCAGCATCTGATTTATGCTGCACAGTTGCTTTCATTTTGTATTTCAGTCAGCTTGGACACTGAGGGGAGATGAACAAGAGATTAAGAATCACAGGCTGTCATCACCCTTCTCCTCCCACTGCCACTGTCCTGGTGCAATGCTCCTACAAAAAGCATCCAGACTACCTTTGGAAGCAGAAGCCTCTCTGCTACTGCCTTCCGACCTGTTTCTGTGCTACCTCCTACTATTGTGCTTGCACAAAAATTTGCACTGAACACAGGTGGAAAGACACATTTGCTCTCAGGCAGTGCAGCAGCAGATGTCAGTGTGTGGACTACATATTCCCCAACTCCTTTTCCCATGCATTCCTCGTGCTGCACGCTTCTCCTTTGCATCCAACATGTCCTGCAAGGGGCTCTGAGTGGAAAAGTCCTGCACAAGACAAATTCCCAGGCAGCTGCAGAAATTGAGAGTCATCATCCTGAGAGACTTTTTAATATGCACAGCAATGCTGGGCAGCACAGTGGATTGGAAGTGCCAGCCAACTCTGCCAACCCTTGTAGCGGCACGAGCAAGAGGCAGCAAACGGTGGCCAGGGGAGGGTGGGCTTCAGCCTGGAAGCCCATCTCCTGTGAACCTATGTCTTCTGGCTCCTTGACTGAGTGATCACTGAACAACACAGCCCCCTCTTTGTTTTGACAGTCTAAATCCCTATAAACAGAGCTCTTGTTCTTTTTTCTTTAACATCCTTTGTGGTTTCATGAAAACGCCGGATGCTGCAGAAGCTGAAGCATGAAAGGTTCCTCTCTCTATCCTGTCCTCCCTGTCCAGCAACCACACTAAAAAGAAACCACCAAAGAAAGTGCTTGCAAATACCTGAACTGACAGCCCTGGTGATGGAAAGCTCTCCAGTTATTCACAGCCCAAACTGAGCCCGGGCAGCAGCTGTGCAAGTTTCCGAGCTGGCCCTGCCAGCGCCGATGGAGGCTGGCCCAAAGGGCCCCACCTCACCACACACTTTCCTCTCTCTTTCCAGCCCTTGGCAGCTCGCTGGGGTGCAGCCATGAGGCAGTGTGGGGGTCACAGCTGCAGCTACCCCAGTCATGAGACCAGGGAGGAGGAAACCATCGTCTTCTCAAAAACATTTCCAAGCCAATGCTGCAAGCAGCTCTGTGGGTGAGAGTTAAAGCTTTTCATTGCTGAAACCTTGGGTTCCTGTTTACCAAACATTTGTTCAGTCTTTATGCATTTGAGTGAATGAGGAAACGAACCACAAAGCTGGGCACAAATGCCAAAGCCTTGCTTAAGTACATAAATCACCCTCGTGCCACTTTCTGTGCCTACTTCAGTCTTGAAAAACGAATCCTTCTCCTTAGATTTGTTGTTTGTCATGAGCTCCTGGCACTTCCTGGTTCACCACCCAGGCACCGTGAGCACAGCCTGTGCTTTCCTGGAAGCTCCATGGTTGCCTTCACAAAGGCAGAGTTGCTAGAAAGCCATGCTCTCTCCTCCCTGCCCAGTGCTCCCACTGCTGGTCCCACCCTCTGCATGGCACACACCCCTGGGGCAGTAAAGGGAGAAAGACCTAAATGCTTTCCAGTCTAAAGGCTGGGCTTACTGCCATCCTGTCCCACACCCTCTAAATAAGCTCCCAGACCTCAAATTCTCTTTAACTGAAGAGGTGATCCTTTCACCATCCCAGACCTGTTTGTTACACCCAGTTCAATCTCCTTGCTCATCAGTTCCTCCAGCTCCTTACTCTTTCCCTCTCAGGAGCAGCCTTTTCAGCCATCTCTTTTTAGCACCTTTGTGGTCAGAGCTGAGCAAACCCCTGAAACCCAGAAAACGCTCAGACCCCAGACAGGGAAGGAGGAACAGATTGTGCAGCTGGGTATAACGGAGAAGAGAGGCCACTCTGCTCATGCTGCAGCCACCCAGGCTCAGCTTCTGGATGCCACGTGGTGCTGCAAAGCCACAAGGGCACTGGCCCCACTGCGGGCACGGGGAGTTATCTGGGGACAGCATCTCTGTTCCACCTGATACAGCTTTCCCTGCATGTCCAGATGAGGGACAGTCATAAGACAAACAATCCTGGCTATTTTCTCAAGCTGATAGCACACGAGCAGGGAGAAAGAACACAGCTGTTCAGCTTCCAGCAGTTCTCAGCCCCAGGAGGTCAGACCCTCCCTCTCAGGAGGAGAGCAGACTTTCAGCTGTCTCTGACCACTGTTGCCTCTTCCTCAAAGCCCTGTTGCCTCCTTTTTGTCTCTGCACAGCTTCCTTGCCTCCTGAGAGCACCACTGGGCCATCTCCCAGACAAGCTCAAGAAATGAAATACACCCACCAGGTGAGCAGAAGGGACTTGCTGAGGCAGAGGACCATATCCAAGGTAGGGGCAGGTAGGTGAGAGGGATTTTACAAAGATTATGGCACCCAGCACCCATTTCACCTTCCCACCTCTTCCCTGAGGTGTAGGGGCATTGAAACTCCCTCTGCCTGCAGCACACCTGAGGTTTTCATCCCTCTCTGCTGTGAGTGACTTACCCTCCTGTTGAAATTCGAGCTGCGTTATGTGACATGCTTTAAAAATTCAGGATGGCGCTTGATGCTCCTTGAATTCATCAGTGGACCGTTATGGTTTGGGTAGACATTTTCATTCTTAATTTTCTGCTTTCTCACCCCACCGAGTACTTTGCAAGTTACACCATCATCTTGCTTAGGAAATGAAGATGCCCAGGACAACTCCACACCCTGCTGTGTGCCTAGAAACCCCTGGAGGATACTCTTGTCTCCCTTATCATATTATGTTGCTGTCCTTGGCCCAGGTAGGAATTCTTATCAGGCTCAGCAGAGTAATGCCATGGTTGCTCACAGAGGAGCTCCAGGCCCTCTCTGCAAGCACTTCCCCAGCCAGGCTGAAGTCTTTGGTGCCAGTGGTGTGGCTGTGCCCTCCCCAGTCACCTGGAGGAGTCACTGGGAGGTACCTGATCTGCGTGACCCTACGTACACCGCCTCTACCATGGGCTACACAACTGAAATCCAGAAGGATTTGGGCCAAAGCATTAAGTGACCCTTTCGCCTCATGCATGAATAAATGTAGCAGAGCATGAGATGGTTTGCTGATGAGCACAGTTTGCAAGGTCCATGTCCTTGAGATTTGCACACAAATGTTCCCTTCCATAACTATTTCTTACTTATTTTCCTAATCAGTGTTAAGACTAGGATTAGTTTGTGCCCTGCCTCAGAGCAGGATTCTTGCACTGCAAGTATGTGCTGTGTCCTGCTGGTCACCAGAGAACAAGAGTGCTTTGCAGCCACAACTAGCAAATAACAATGATACTTTTTAATAGGGAGCACATTTAAATGCAGCAGCCACCCGCAGAGAAAAGCAATACGTGCTACATCCTCCCTTTCCAGCACTGGGAGAGAAAAACAGTTGTAACAATCGTCACGCAGAAGTGACAACCCACTCACTGCTCACTGAGGCTGGCTTTGTGGGAAGGATCCCCCACAAGGCAGCTGGCTTGGCTCCACTCTGGATTGCTGGAGTATGAGCAAGGCCCAGCATAGCTGCCTGAGCCATCTTCCCCAGGCATTATCCCGGGCATATGCGAATATTCAAAACAATCAGGGTTGTCCACGTCCATTTCTAAGAGCCCCACTTCACTTTGAGCCTGCCCCCAGCTCTGGATGAATGGCACTTGGTGGGAGCAAGTACTACACCAGGGGCTCTGTAGCTGTAATTTCCCCAGCTCTGCCCACAGGTATAAATGTAAAAAAACAAAAGCTGCACAGCTCCCACAGCTAGAATGCATCTCGGTTCACACTGAATATTCATTTCCCAGCTTTTGCAGAAGGCTTTTAAAAACAGTGTTTGCCAGAACAGTCCCTGCCTCCTGTGTTATTTCATTTTAGAAGAGCTTGCCCTGTAGAAGATTAAGTAACTTCATGAAGTTTATAACTAACAGGTCACTTGGCTAAATAGACCAAGCCTGCTGTCCTATAGTCTCCTTCACATTTTCATTAAATCTAAAATCAGTTAATATTATGTAATATAAATGCAGTGGTTTCAGAGACTCTAAGCTGAATGAGAATTTTGAATTAAGAGTACAGAACAACCTGAAACTGTCTTTGCAAAAAAAGCCAAAACTGGAGCACCCAAGGGCTCTGTCTGGCCTCATAGAAGCATGGCATTTCCATGAAATGGCTGTGAGCTGAATAAGAACTCTAGGTATTAATATTCAAAGCAGGGCATCACATATGGCTTATGAAACACCTCTTTATGTGGATTAAAGACCTGCTCACAATGCAGCAAGCTTCTCACTCCAACTGGAGCCACTAGGCTCCAAATTCATTACCATAGCACACTTACTGGATAAAAAAAATTGGAAGGCTTCCCTTTCTATTAGCCTTCCTCTCTAACTATTAAGATTCAGCCTCATACCTGACTTGGCTAATGATGAGTCCCCAGAGAGTGAACCCAGACTTCAGAGCAGCACAATGACTTTGAGTAACCTCTGGCTCAAGGTGAGAAGCTCCTGTGGGATTAGTCCAAGTCGCAGCCAGGTGGAAATATTAAATGGCCATCATTATGGGAGGCATGGAGGGGTTTTTCTCAGCCAGTGAGGACAGCAGCTTCTTTCCAAGAATCATGTCAGCTGCTTTGTACTCTTGGCTTCTGTTTACCCACACAGGCTGCTGGATGGTCCCCAGGCAGATTCTACTGACCAGGACAACACGCTAGCATCCCGCTGGCATTGCTAGAACTCAAGTGGGATTGTAGACATTATGGACCTAATTGAACTTAGAGAAAGACCTTAATGCAGGAGAACAAAACCTTCTGTGGATGCTTTTTGTCGAATGGAAATCAGTTTCTGATGGAATAGATGATAGATAGATAGATAGATAGATAGATAGATAGATAGATAGATAGATAGATAGATAGATAGACAGATTAGATAGATAGATAGATAGATAGATAGATAGATAGATAGATAGATAGATAGATAGATTAGATAGATAGATAGATAGATAGATAGATAGATAGATAGATAGATAGAGCAAGCGTACACATGTACGCACACAAGTTTGATTTGGTAACAGTTTTCCTGAAGTGAAGCATCATCTCACACTGCAGTGCAAGTCTTTCTGCCCATGTTCTGCTGCTGAAAAGTGAACACCTCCCAGACAAGACAGAGGATTTGTGACTATGGTATCACTCAATATGCAAGCAGTGACATATAGCACCTGTTGGGTTTATTTGCCCAGCATGTGGATCCTCCAGTTGCTAGCTGTGCTCAGTGCTCCAGAAGAAAAACAGAGGTTTGAGTCTGTTCCAGTGTATCTGTCCTTATTTTCAGAAAACATTTCCCTAAGTAGGCCAAAAATGTCTCTTAAATCCTGAGCTTTAAAGGATACATTTGTAAGTCAACAAACACACGAAAAGGGTGACCAGCTGTTCCACTTTTGGAGGCACTGTCCTAGTTCTCAGAAGCCAATCTGCACTGCACCTCCCATAGAGGAGAGAGGCCAAGTGTCCTACTTTCTTGGTGGCCTATTTGTCCTACCATGAGAAAGTAAGGTGCGTGAGTGCACACATGAGAACAGAAGAAGTCCTCCCCTCTGTATGCCCACACAGAAAGCCAAAAGAGATGTAAAGCCTCCAGAGCGCTTCCAGGTTGAGTCTCAGAGTCCGACTGTTTCAGCTCAGGCTCCTGTCTGGCGGCAATGTCAAGGTGCAGCGGATGCTATTAAAAACTGGTTTCCCTGTCCTCTAATGTCACTTCCACTCTGAAATCTCACCTTGTTAACACATGCAGTTCACTGCTCTGTCTCAGCTAGTGAGAGGATATTATCACTTAGCTCTGATTCAGCAAGACACCTACATTTACACATTGCCTGTGCCTGTTCAGTAGGGCAGCAAGGGACACTCTTGAAGCTCCTTTTAACTCTATTAGGCATGCATTTACACTTAAGCATGGATGTAAGTGCTTGGCTAGACTAATGCCAAGATGAAAAAACATCAAGAGGGCTAAGCTTTGAAGTGAAAATATTTTTTTCATAAACTCCAGGGAAAAAATCTTAAAATACAAATAATTATTTCTGGAAATGCTTGACAAGCACAAAAGTAATATTCTGAGTAAGTATCCTGCTCCTCAGCAATGCTAGTAGCAGGCTGCTGTGAAAATCCAGACTTCAGCAAGGTAGTGGATGAATACAGCAGTTTTCTGCATAGTCTCCACTGAGTTTTAGCCAAACAATGTGCACTGAATCCCTAAATTAGAGAGAAAAGAGGTAAAATTAGAGAGCAAGGGTAAAATTAGAGAGCATCCCTAAATTAGAAACACCACCCACTTTTTCTCCTGCAGCGTTTACTGTCAGTCTCAATCATCTTCTGCTCCTCAGTCAGGCAACCTGGGTAAGAGGCATGGAGGAGCTTCATGTTTGCTTAAAAACTTTAGCACCAGATCCACTCTGTCAGTCACACAGACAGCAGGAGGTGAGGAGGGGGTGAGACCATCCAAGAGCTTCATCCTTCAAACATCTACAGCCGTCCGCAAAAGCTGAGTAAGGACAAAACTTGGGCTTGTCAGGCTGTATTCAGCCTCCCAGAAGTAGTTATCTCTGCTAGCAGGGTTTCACATGCACACAAATCCCTCTTTCTCTGGGTATCCATCTCATACAGGCCTTTTAAAAATCTTCTCAAGCTCAAATCTTGTATGGAAGAGTTGCCTGATCTTTTGTGGGTTACAGCTCAGTAGAGAGAGAAAGCTAACCTGGCAGATCAGATCTGCTGTTTCACACCCTCGGTTTCACACCTCTCCATTCACAAGCTGTTTTGCATTTCTCTTTACTCTGCAGTTTCAAACTTTGTAAACTTTGATCACAAGTTTGATCATAGGGTGGCTGGGATTTGGGAGCAGAAACAAGAACCTCCCCTCTTTCTTCAAAGCATCTATCCATCAATATCAGTGACTGGTTTTTATAAAAAAGGGTAACACACTTTCAGAGAAGATATAGCACCTTCTATGTTTTGACATTTTGGTTTTAGTTAAAGCATAATCAAACTTCTCAAAAATAAGAGGTTTGAAAACACTATCCTACTGCTTACAATCTGGTGAGAAAAATCCAACAACATTTCAGCATTTGCTTCTGAAAGTAGATGCCACTTGTCCTTCACTTTCTGTACAGACAATAACAGTGTGCTTATCCATCTCGTTACTGTAGCCATGAATAGCTGAGAATGGAAAAATCAACATCTGAAACTGGGTGAGCTTCTGACGCTCCCTCCATATGAGAGCTTTAACAAGACTCCCACCCCTAGTGAGTCACTAGCTCTCCCTACAAACCCTGTCTGGGACGGGAAGCGTGAGCATGCATTTTGCACACAGCAAACCCTCTGGCAGGGTTGAGCTTTCACCTGGGGTTGTGTGACGCTGCCTCTGACTCTGCCACATCCCACCTTCGGTCTGCAGCACATCTGCAGGCTCCCCAGAGCATCTGCTGGACCTCCTGCTGAAATGCCTTTGCATTTCCTGCTAACTTGGGGCTTCCTCAAACGAGAAGGATGCTTGAGAAGGAGCAAGCGAGCGCCATGTAGCACCGTTGGAGGGGCAGGAAGGCTGAGGTAAAGGTCAGTTGGTCCAATTCTTGTCAGAGTCCCCTGGCTCTGCGGGAACAGTGCAGTTAATGCACTTTCATGATGAAACAGCAGCTATTAAGCAAAAGACACATTCTGTGGCTAAGGGTGGGAGACTTTCAGAGCCCTGGACCATATGGTAAGAAAAAAATGCCCCCAGAAATTCAGACTTCACAGCAGAATGTTGTCTTTTGTGAAAAAGGCACTTGATAACATCAGGGAAAGAAGGTCACACCCCCCCACACCTTCCTTGATTATCAGCTGATGCAGGAATGCCGTGTGCTTCCAAAGGTGAGGTGCCGCCGAGTGTGGGTGACAGGCAGGAGGGGAGGGATGTGGTGGAGCCGAGCCAGGAGCCCCTCGGGGCAGCCGGGAGTCAGGGCAGCACCCAGCCCAGCCCCAGCTGGCACCAGAGCAGCAGAGACTGCCTGTGCCTGCCCTCACGCTGGCAGGGTGAGCCCCACAGAGTACGGCTTTCATTTGCTTTAAAGGAGGCATTTTTGGCACCCGGTGTACAATATGTGGCTGTTGCCCTCGTGACAACTCCATAATCTCTTCTTTCGCTTCCAGTGTTATTGTTCCAGTTTCCAAGGAGCAGCCAGAAAGAATTTACTCTTCTGGAGTGGGATAATTCCTCATCAGGAAAGAAATGAGTAGAGACAGGCTCGGGAAATTCTTCACTTGTCTATTTTTATTTACGGCGGAGTTCCTGTTATTACCTTGAACAAAAATAGCACAACAGCAAGGCTGCAGCCCAGTTTCCTTTGCCTTTCTGCAAGAGCCCATCAACACCAGCCCTTGGCCACTGCTCCCAGCCACGACCTCCTCCCATTGCCCCTCCTCTTGGTCACCAGCAGCCCCAAGGACGGGCACCAGCAGCAGCCCCACACCTCCCATGCTGGCCTGGTGGCTCCTCACTCTGAGCAGGCTTGGCCAAAACAACACTTAGAGCTCCCAGCAAATCCTGTCTGCAGCTCAGGCTCCCAAGACAGCCTGGTAGCAGCAAATTGGCATCAACACTGGCAGCAGTGAGAAGATCCCAAGAGTGCACGCTGCCATTTCCCCCTCCAGGGTGTCATGAGTTAAACCACAGGGGTTTAATATTCAGCAGCAAAAGCAAACGAGTGGCAATACCCTTCATCAAAAAGTAACATGGTGCTAAAGTACTGCTGAAAGGTGGCACCAAGAGAGGCAGAGAAGTGGCACTACCTGCACAGGTAACAGCCTCCATGGTGAGAGGATTCCAGCAAGGTTACACAACGCCCACAGTGATGCGAAGGGAGAGAAAGTAGCAGCACCTCAGTTATCAACAGATACCATCTTTTGTATCAGGCAAAGTCACAGGCTGGTTTTATACCCTTCGTCTTTAAAAAACAGTTGGAAATTTTCACGGCAAACTCGAGTTTTGGACATAATTTTCAAATCCATCCTGTTTTATCTTCAGAAAAAAAAGGCAAGATCTGCCTTTTAAAAGTCAAGGAGCTGCCAGTTGCTTCTCATTCCTCCCCAGCAAGGATGTACACATAAGACAAAATTTTCAAAGCACCTCCAGGGATTAAGCACCCATCTCCCCATCTCCTCTTGACCATCAATGGGACAAACGCACCCAACTCCCTTAAGCTCTTCTGGAAATCTCATCCTTTGATGTAATTTCAAAGGCTTCAAAGCTAAGGTTTGTCTCTTTGAGGCAGGGAGAGAAGGAGGAATGTGGAAGCATTAAAGCAATTCATCTGAAAGCCCTTTGCCTGGTTCTGCCAGGGTGCAGAGCATCACCAGGGATATCACGAGGAATAGCTCAAGGCAGGAACTCTCCCTGGCTGACCCTGCTGCTGGGATGCCCATGACTTCCCTCTCCTAGGTGGTGGAGCCAGTGCTTTTTTGCGTGGGGTTTGAAGGAAGGAGGCAGTGATGTCTCATACCCACCGAGACCAAAGCAGTCCACAGCCTGAATGCCCTCATCCCTCATGCTCATCCTGCCTGTGGCCAGGCCTGGAGTTACAAGCAGCATGTGTGCCTTGCTCATGGTAGGAGAGAGGACCTCCTTCACCTGGCTTTGCTTCAAGTACAAGCCCTTTCTTCCCTGCACATCTCCCCACCTTTCCCACATCTGTTTTCCTTGACATCAGCCAGAAAATCCTCTTTGAAACATTTTGGCCTCTGAGATAGGAAGTTGCTGCTACAAGCTTCATGAAAATGTGCAGATGGACAGGGTCTCTACAAATCCTCTTTCAAAGGGAAAGAATTATTACACATTACTGAGCATCAGAGAATTCAGTCTTTAGCTCATGGCCTGCTCTTATATAGAGTGGCTGGGTTTGAATGCAACTCTATGCAATGCAAACTATAAAGTTTTTTTCCTATGATTATGGTATTCATAGCACTGCTGGTCTGAGTAGATTCTCCAGGTGCTCATTTTCTTCAATACTATGACAGTTCAGTCAGTCAGCCCTTAGCACTGTGAGAGCCATATAAATCCACAGGAAAAAACCCAATAGTTTTAAATGGTTCTGCTTCTCATTGAAATAGACTAGGAAGCCAAAATGAAAAGTTGTGTATTGTGATTTGCACAGGGAGGGGAGAGACAGAGGGTTGGGGGGATTCCCTTGTCAATTTGTGACCGACTGAACCAGAACATCATCCCACTCTCTCCTTTTCTCTCATTAGGAATACTCCCCAGCAGTTATTTGCTTTAGTTTGGCCAGCAGATCAGTTCCCCTGTTGTGCACAGTGTTTCATCCATGCCTGGCTGGCCCCAGAAGGGAGACCCCTGCTCAGGACTGGTGGTGGCTGCAGCTGCCTGGAGCTCATCCTCCATCCTCCCATCCCACTCCTCGCAGTGATGCCATTCTCACAGTGTGCCTGTTTCTGTTTCCATTGCAGTATCGCCACGAGCCACGATAAGGATGATTTATTTTGGTTACAATACCCAGGCACTCCAGTGGAACAGGCAGGCCCCCTGCATGCCAGATACAGAGCAAAACAAGAAACGCTGAAGGTCACCTCCCTCCTCCCCGGTGAACTTGCCGTCTGGGAGAGAGCCCGTGCGAATGCCTTAGCTATGTAAATACCATCCTACGGCTCGCTAATGACCTCAATGAATCAAGAGGAGGCCTTGTTTACCTTATGAAAACCTCCCGAAATAGCACAGCAAACAGAAACATTGCCTATGCCTCCGGGGTCCATAAGCAGCCTGCTGTCCCCGCTGGTCCCACCTCTGGAGAGAGACAGCAAGGAGAAGTCCCCGGAGGCAGCTTTGCCCTGGAAGGGTGCTGAAGGGAGCTCCCGCTGCTGCATCCTTCCTCCACCAGCGACACAGCTTTCACACTTCCTCAGGGTCAAGAGAGGGAAGCAAAAAGCCTGTGTAAGGAAATGGGGATTAGCCAGCACTGCTGCTTGCTCCACTGTGCTTTGGTGCCCTCCACATAGCAAATCCACCAGAGGTGTCACAGCTCCCGCCGCCCACGGCAGAGATGCCGTGCATCCCCTCTCCCTGGGCAGGGATGTGTGCTTCTTTCACCTCCTGCGGGCTGCTGCCCTGCAGCTGTGGCTACAAAACGTCTGCTGAGCCTGGAAATCACACTGAAGCCACTGGAAGGGCTCACATCACCTGACAGGGCTCACACCCTCGGGAGCGACTGGAGCAGCAGGGGAACGGAGCGAGGGGCTAAGGGAGATGAATGGGTGTATTATTTCTGCCTCCCTGCCTGCAGTTTTATTAAGTGCAACATCTTTCATAAGATGCAAGAGCTGGTTGACATTTCTCAGCAAACGGTTTAAAAAACAATTCAGCCAAAAGTTGCTTTCAGAAGATCTTCTGATTCGAGTAAAAAGGCGCTAACTTTATGCATTTTTCTTTTTGTTTTCACAGAAAAAGTGTTTGGGTTTTTTTACTCTTTCTTATTCTTCGTCATTCCTTCAGCTCAAAAAACCCCCACAAAAATAGGAGATTAAATCTATCATTGAGCAGTAGGTTTTGGAATGATGTTGACAATCATTCAACAATACTTTACTCAGCAGGATTTTTTGTAAAGGTCCTGAGCTGCTTTCAAACTCTTCAAGCAACACTGAAAAAAGACAGGTCTCAATTCTTAGAGAATTCTATAATCAAACCTGGGATCTGGACCCAAAGTTTGCCAAAGCCTGGGGGAGGTAAATTTGGGTTTTTCTCTAGCACTAGCTGTACCCAACGCTGACAGGGACAGGACTCAGCCAGGCAGGAGGGGACCCCCAAAGCACAGCCCAGCAGGAGGGGGCAGGCAGCAGCTCCAGGCTGTGTGACACAGGGACCCTTGAGGTGGAAGAAGGAAGGTGTTTGTGGCAGCAGAGGCGGGGAGGGGATGCCAAGGAAGGAGGGGGTACAGGTGTGCCCAGGGCTGGCTCCCTGCGGGTCAGACCCCGGCTCCTGGCCCATGGTGCAACCACAGCACGAGCCAGGGGCACACTCGGGCAACACACTGGCCAGCCAGAGCATGGAGGGCATGGCTGAAATCTCTGCATGGTAGCACTGAGTCAGTACCACTCCCTTCCCAAAATCCTTGCTCAGGCAGCTGTTCCCAGGGCTGGATAAACAAAAGGCATGAGATGGGATGAGATGAGAAGGAGGCCCAGGAAAAAATAAATTACAGCTATAGAGTGTTAGTATCATAAACAGCTAATTTAAAGAGCTTAACACAAGTCTTCTTGTGGGCATCATAATGGCATGTTGGCTGCATCCATTATGTATGGAAACAGAAATGTGCTGATTCAGCTGTGAGGGCTTTTGAAGTGATGGCAGCTGAATTTGCACTGAGCCTTCGTCTGTCAATTCATCCTTTTAACTGTTTTTAACAAGCTGACGCTTCTTCAGCCTGACAAATGGTTTCTAAGACATCCCTTCTCTTTCAGCTGTTTGTCATTCACCCATGTTTCTTCAGGTACAGACCTTTTTTTTTTCTCTTTCACAGCAGAGCACTTCCTCTTCCTCTCCAGCCCATCTAGCTGTGCAGCATCACACTGCAGAAACTCTTATTTAGCACCAGAAGAAAAGAAAACAGCTGGGGAAAGGTTACCATGTCACATGCCCTCCTCCACAGATGCTATAAGCTGGTATGTTCAGCTCTCAGTATCCGGGGTAATGAGGGCAAAGAAAGAAAAGCAAAACTGATAATACAACATATATGTAAATAAGGCCCCAGGAATGTAATACTTTAATACTTTACCTTTGAAAAAAAAAAAGTTTAAGATGCAGCATGAGGTTATAAATAAAAAGAAAAAAACATTGTACATTATACTTTATAATGGCTCTGAAAGACTTCTGCATTTTTTTAACATGGCACATCTAATCTGCAGCTCAGAGAACGCACCCACAGATAATCGAGAGTTGACTGTAAAAAATCTTTTTTTGAATGACAGCTTGAAAAGTTCATGCACATTTCTCATGACAAATCCCCTAATTATCATTTCCATCAATAGACTGTTAACATATATTCCGGGCACTACAGGCAGCAGAAAAAAACCCAAGTGGGAAGCACCTGAGATTTATCATTCACATTATAAAGAGCCCAAATTTCAAGCAGAGTTGCAAAAGGCCAGCAGTCAGCTTGGACGAGGATGGAATTTCTACATCCACACCAAGACTGCCTACTGGTGTCAGTGTTACATGCCATGATAAGAGAGTTTGTAGAAGTGGCCCTTCAGCTTCATGGCTTAAGCTGAGCTCTAATTAGCAACAGGCAGGGAAGGGGAGAGCCAGTAAGGCAGAGCCTTTCTGGGGTGCTCACGCTCTCCCAAAGGCTCACCAGCTGGCATGAAAGAAAAAAACCTGCCCCAAGCTCTCCCTGTCAGTGCTCGTATGCCTAATAAGATGTGTGAACATAGCCATAAAATAAAACTGAAGTGCATTTTTCGCCACCATCCCCTCAATGAGGAGCCCACCCAATGTGCTGTGCATAGGCAATGCTGTTGGCAATTTCTCTTCAGAGGTGGAGCTTTACAAGGTGGACAATTTGGATTTCAGGAGCACATGGCCCAGCCAGCCACTAAGACAGAACCAGTCATAAAATTTAGATCCAGACCTGTCAAAGTCTTCAAGACCTGACAAAGTCTTTAAGCACATCCATATTTAAGCCTGTGTTGCAATATGGGGTTTGGCTCTGCCCATCATGAAAATACTTGCCTCCAGCACAGTGTTTTCACAGCCTGAGCATGGCATTTTCCCACCACTCTGAGTCACAGAGACCACTTTCAATGGCCTGTGTGTTACTGCGGCACAGGCAGGGTGGTTTCTCAGCTCCTGCAGGCTAAACATTCAGCTAGAAGGCAGTAACATAGCAGAGGAGTGTCTTAGTAAGGTTCTGAGGGCTTCAGAGAAATTTATTTCATGCAGAATGAGTGATGGTTCCCCAGTCTGGTCCAGTCTCACAGGCCACAGGACCCAGAAAGGCAAATGATGATTTGGAAGCAAAATATTTACCTAGCAGAGCAGGGTAAAGTGCAGCAAACCTTATGAAATCCAATACTATACTCCATATGCAGATCTCATCTAATGTCATGGCAGAGAAAATCCAAAAGTAGAGGGATCTTCTAACCAAGTTCCAGTGTGATTTTGTCCCTGGCAGCCACAGGGTCGAAAGGAACAGGCTGCTTCTCACAGTGACCTGTTTACTTTTTCTATTCATGGCCGTGCCTTTCTCTTTTAGGAGATTAGTTAGCTTTTGCCAGATGGAGTCAAAGTCACCACTGTGAATCCAGCTTTTTTTTCCTTGTTTCTTGGAAAGCACCAGTCAGTACCATGTCAAGAAAAACAAACAGAGAGGTTTGCTTAGGATCTATTTAAAGCGAGGCATCAGTGGTAGCTTCAACACAACCCTTCGGCCAGCACTGGTGTTTGTGACAAAACCGGGGCTGCTGCACGTGAGCAGGGCTGGATCATTGCAAAGCTGTTGCAGACCCCATCTTCCACCCAAGGAGGTCAGAGCCATGCACAATGCAAGCAAGAGAGCTCCTCTCCAGCATCTCCACTATCCCACACTGGCCATGTAGGAAAAGTCCTGGACCTCAGCCACTGCAAGCTGACATAAGGTCCTGAAATGTAGCAGACATGCTTAGTGATTTGAGAGAAGGATCTGAATTTTCTGTCCCTGCCAACAGACGTTGAGTGGTGGAAGATTGCTCTGACCCAGGGGAAAGTCTGTGCCTAGCAGGGGGGTGACATGGCAGCATACTTGCCACCACTGGGCCAAGAGTCAGAAACTGTCTGGAGAGGGAGTGGTGGAGCCGACCAAGGGCTGCAGAAGGTCCCATCCCAACGAGGTGTTTACTGCTGGAAAGTGCAGGCATGACCATCCCACGCTGCTGGTATAGATGGGAATCCTACACCACACACACAACACATGCCCACCTCGGCAGAGCATCATGAGGCTAATTTCATTAGCGTCTATAAAACACTCTGACACTGTCCGTGTGCAGCTCAAAGCGTTATTAAACAGCCCCGTGGAGCAAAGCCAACAGCGCTTAGCTTTTGTTTATGTAAGGTATTCTGCTGATACTATACCCCTGGGAAATAGTAACAGCTGTAACCATAGGGTTACAACAGGGGCTTCAGTACCACCTCAGCTCACTGCAGCACCTCTAAAAGCAATCTCACAAATGTCTGGTCCACAGGGAACCTCGCTCTGTCCCACTTACAAGCATGCCAGTGCTTGCCTTTTCCTTCTGCAGCTCATTTCTGTAAAAGACACATTCATAACTCCGAGCTCCTTACCAGTGAACCTAATCCAGCAAGTATCCAAGACATTCAGGAAAAGAGACTTTCATAGCATTGGAATTTTTCCATGCCAGCACTTTTTCACCCTTAGATAAATGGCTTTTACTTACAAGGCTAAAGGCTCTATTCTATTCAAAATACTCCTCAGCTTCAAAGCAGCAATGGAAATTGGCTGTGCACCTGGCCAGCTGATCCAGCCTGGAGTCAACCAAACAGCAAGAGGCGTCTTTCTTCCCTGCAGCACCAAGAGGTGCTGGGCAGTGAACAAGCAGGCTGGAGGGCTGATGTAAATAGGCTAACACTTTATAAATCAGAAGGTATTTAGGCAGGGCCTGGTCAGCACAGCATGCTGAATTTCCAGACTGGGGGCTAGAGCCTGGGATGCACCTGCTGTGTTGGATGCCAGGTCTTGGAAAAGCCTTCTCTGGAAAGATTTCTTTAGACACCCAACTGCTGCACAGGGGCAAAGCCTCTCTGAGCCCTGTCATCTATCCAGTTCACTGGAGCAGGCACTGAAGGACAAAACTCTGCAGCAACTTGGGAACAGGCCAGACCTGAAAACAGCTACACCAAACCCCCTCCACTCACAGATTCCCTCACGTGCGAGTGAGCTCTCCTGCAGATACTGGATGGAAGTGGATTTTATTTTTATCACATGGGGGAACAAAGGCTCCAGCTGATGAGACATGTTTGTCTTTCTCATGAGACAATTGTAGCAAACACCTTGCTGAAAGCAGTCTTGACCCAATTGCTCCCGGCCTTGAACAGCAGAGAAAAGTACAGAGGAGGAGGAAGGGGGGAGGAAGGACACTGCTGGGGGAGCTGGGCATTGAACACAGAAAACCTCATGTTTGCATGCACGGCAGCTTGTCTGAAGTCTAGCCAAGGGCAGCTCCCAGTTCTCTGCAGGGCTTGTGGGGGGACGCTGACACCCAGCCAGAGATATCTGGAAAGTCACAGGAGATCTGTGCCTTCCTCCAAACCCTCCCCTTGAGAGCTCCCCGATGCTGGCACCACCCATTTCTCCCCACCTTGCCCTCTGTCCCCAGCAAGTCTCTCCTGGCTGTTCAGCACTGAGCCCATCGGCAGGAGGTTGCACAATTCTTGGCCAGTGCAGCCTGACCCGAGCAGGGGCTGTTGCTCTCGCTTTCAAGAGCCACAGCCATAAAAAGAGACGGAATTTGCTGGCCCAGGAGAAGCCAGGGCAAGCTGATGCAGTGCAGGCTCCCGAGGTCAGTGGCTGCAGCTCTGTGCCGGGGGAGGACATGCAATGCCTAATGTGGAAATGTTTGTGTTTGGAGCAATATATAGTTACATTTAGCCCCTAGCAGCTGCAGAGGCTGTTTACTGTAGCACACAGACCTCAGCCTATTAGCTGAAGGCCTGACAGTGACCAGATGTGGAGAGGAGCGACTGCGGAGCCTGCAGCCCTATTTATCTCTTTGCCAAGATCCCAACAATATCTTGCCTAATAAGTCTGGCACAGAAATAATCATTTAAAGAGCTAAAAAACACAACATCCAAAGCCCATCTTTACAGCCAGAAGGGGATTTTTGTGAGGCTTACAGTCTAATCTTTCACCGTCCCAAGTGCTTCCCTCCTACTTCACAAACAGCGGGTGATTTATTTCCCAAATGGCTGGACTCAAGCCTCCCCCATGCAATCACTCAACACGGAGGCCGCACCTCTGCAGCCAAACTTGGCCACTTGCAGCAGCTGCACAAGGAGGCAGAAAGGTGCAGAATCCCCCAGCGGGCTCCTCTGGCAGGGGGATGCCAAAGCCTGCAGGGCCTTTCCCCTGCCCCAGGGTGAGATTCCCGGTGGAGAGCTGCTCCCTGGGGCGGGCAGCCCCAGCCCTGCCGCTGCCCCGCAGAGCGCACACGGGAGGGACAGGCTGTACCGTCACCCTGTGTGTCCCGGCAACACCCAGCACGCCACAGATTAGCCTTAATTTGCTGAATTACAAACAAAACAAAGCAACTCTTTAGGTGCTTTCTGAAAACCAGGAGCACTGTATCTTTGCTGGCAGAAGAGCTGGATGTTGGATCAACATCAACACCGAGAAACATAAGTTGCACTCCGCTGATTCACGCAGTTTATGACCTTGGCTGGCAGATAAGGCCATGTAGTATGATTTTCTGTGCTTTGCAGGCTGCAGGTACCAGGTGTCGTTGAAGGTCAGAGTTGAGGAAAGGGCTCTCCCACAGTCAGGAGAAAGTTAGAGAACGATTTTTATGCAACATAAGCTTGTAGATGATTAACAATTTTCTTTCGGTTAACCGAGGAGTTAATAGTTATTCAAAGCACTCCATTGTAATGGGAGTGGAGATGGGGAGATGTACTACATTAACCTTTAATCTTGGACTGTGCAATAAAAATTAAAATGGAATATGGCACATAAGCATGATTAATTCTGCTTGCAAAGGGAGAGGGTGTCAGTGTACGCTTTGCGCAGGAGTATTTCCTTCTAACAGCAGGGTGCCTCGATGCAGGTGAGGATGTGCAACAGAAAGATTACACTCAGTGATCAGTCCTGTGTTTTCTGCTTTTTTTCAAGCTCAGAATCCATTTTATTTCAACTTCCACTTTGTTAACTCTGAGCCTCCCAGAAAACTCTAAGCTTTAGGAAGTAGATGAATCTTTTCTTTTCTTTAGTTTTGAAGGAGAGAAGGGAGAAAGAGGGGCAGAACTCGGCAATTTGAAACTGTGCAAAGGCTATTGTAAATACAGCATCTGCTAGCCTGCTCCCACTGCAGCAGACAACACCAGGGAGAAGGACAGATTATTTCCCTGAAAGCAATTTCTTTCTGAAGCCCCCCTTGCTCCACCCTGTCTGCCACTCTAGTGGGCAGCCACGGGTTGAGCTTGGCACTAAAGACAGCCAGGAGTTACCCTGCCCAGGGCTCACTAGTGCCTCCCAGCCTCAGCCTATCCCAGAACCACTTTTCCTGGGCACTGCACTCCTGTGAATATTCATGGGACCACTGCCATATGCACAGAGACTTGCTAAAGTCAATGACATTGAGTTTATTTTCTGTTTGCAAGCTCAGTGGCAACCCTTTGGAGAGAAAGAGCAGCGTGGGAGACAGGCCCAAGAGGCAGTCTGTGCTCATGGTATTCCCCAGCTTAGCCATGCTTGGCTCCGGGGTTTGGTGGGGTTTCTCAAAAGTGTTGCAAAATCTGGGTCTGCATTTGTCTTTCCCCTTTTGTTCTTACTACTCTCCCAAGTGTGCCAAAAGTCCCTGGCCTGATGTCATCGGTGGGTTTGACCTGGGCCAGCATGAGGGCTGAGGGACTGTGTTTAGGAGGTTGAATCAGAAATGTTTTCAAGGCAAATTCCTCCCACAGTTCAGACACACCTGAGTGAGCCTGCCCATTTGCTTTCCTGAGGAGCTGGCACTTCCTTGTCCCAGCCAGAAGTGGAAGTGTTAAGCTAGAGTGAGTGGCTGGTTGCTTTTATGAGTATTTTCTCAGCCATGGGTGTTTCTGTGAACCACACTGTATCTCCAGCTGTCTGTAAGTCAACATGCATTTCCCAGCACTTTCTGCATTCATTCAACAGCCATGCCAGTATAATGTGTACATTAAGAGGGAAATCAGCCAGCTCATGAGAAGGCACTGGAAGCAGCTCTGCAGGCTGAAGTGCACTGGTTTTCCTGAGAGCCAAGAGGAATGACCCCACACACCAGCACACTCCTGGCCCCCTTGTGGGGGCAGAATTTACCCCTGCTCCCGACTGCCTGCAGCAAGCCAGGCCTCTCAAGAGCAGGCCTGGCAGCCAGAGAGCAGGGAGGAGAGGTGGCTATTCCCCTTGTCAAGCCAAGAGGCACAGTATGCACACAGCCTGCCAGACCACAGATGAAGGGGAATCTAAATACCTCCATGGTGTGCCCACAGATCCCCACACCACACTCTGCCTGCCTTTTGTGCAGGGCCCCTCCATGGGGAGAGCAGGGATCCAGGCTTTACCCTGCTCTTCCTCTGCCCAGGGGTTGTTTACTCCTTCTTTCTCCATAGTCAGTGCTCAGCAGTTTCAAGACAGTGTCTGTTCTTGTGCCTTCCTTCCTGACACCAAGCTGTGTTTTGGTTTCAACAAGCCCCAGTGGAGCTGAGCCCCTGTGACCACAGCAGGGCAGGCAGCTCTCAGCTGAGCTCACAGGGAGCACAGAAGTGTGTGGTGCTTGCAGGCAGCACAAACAAGGCCCTCTCCTTCCAGAGCACATGGCCAGCAGCTCTGATGGGCATTTCCTTGAGGTGTCTCAGTCCCAGTCATCCTGCTGAGACCCAGGATGGATCAGCAGACAGGCAGGGTGGGCAGGAAGGCACATCTCATTTGGAAGTAAGGCAGGTCACACAAAGGCTGCGTGAGCCCAGGCTGAGAAAACTCCACACATTCAGTGTATTTGCCTTTGAGGAATAGGGTTAAGAAAGAATGAAGTCATAAACATAAGGATATACATAATGGCATATCTATAATGGCTCTGTAATTGCCGGGCTTTTGTGCACAGTTAATCTACAACCTGGCTAACCTGCCTCAAGGTAATCAAGAGGCAGTGACAAATGTGTGCCACACAAGCCTCTGCCTCCAAACATTATACAGAAAGTTATAAAGACAGAGTTACCTGCTGGTAACTCATCCTGAGGCAAGCAGGATGAGGCCTTTTATGTTTGCTGGGGCCAAGGTGCACCATGATAGCAGGAGTTGCATCACGGCTGGGTAACGCTGAGCCAACAACGCCCCATGGAGCCACACGGCACAGGACACTGCACCCAGGGAGAAGGAGACCTTGTGCTAGCACTCAGCCCAACTGTGGGACCAAATTTTGGCAGGGCCTTTTTACAAAATGCTCCTATGTGAAATTTGTTTCCAGTGAGAACCAAACATCTGGGAGAATATACATTCCAGAGCAGACTGGGAATAGGAGCAGCCCTAGAGCAGCTGACTCTCATCTGACTGATGACAGAACCAAAGGTCCAAGTTGTGTTCCTGGAGAAAAAACAAACATTGCATTTGCTCTGCATATGTGTAGAAAGCACCTGGATGTGGTATTTGGAGGGAGGATATTTAGGAACATGCCACAGCCAGAGGAAAAGACAACAAAGTGTTGCAGCTCCCAAAGCTAGTCTGTTGCAAATTTCTGCAAAGTCACACACTTAGATTCAGGCCTTAGCCCCAAGCTGGACCAGCAACTATTTAGTAACTGTATGAACAAAGCACAGCCATGCCTCATTTAGGTCTCTCCTCAACCTCCATTTGCTGTCAAAAGTCTCAGAAGGAGCTGTACATTTTTTGGAAAGGAAGGTACAGCAGCAATAACAACACACTGTGAACAAGATGGACTGTCTGTGAAGTCCTTCAGACCCAGGGATGCTGAGGGGCACAGCTGAGTGCCTACTCAGACACACTCCAGTCACTGCCATCATACCTGTGGGCATTTGGAATTCATTTTGCCACACCATGGGAAGCAGCTGTCTCTGTGCAAGTCTCTCCTCAAGACTCCCCACATTGACTTTCTCTTCCCTGCACCTTCTAAGAGTGCAACTTTGCGTCATGAGTCATGCGTCCATCCTCTCCACTCTCCTGCTGTGCCCACATAGATGGTTGTGCATCCTGAAGCCCTGGGAGCCCCCACAGCAAGCACAACAGCGGGGCTGAGGAGTCAAGGGCATGCACACAGCCCTATCTCCCTGCAGCAACACTGACACAACTCCCCTGCACCCAGCCAGGCCTCCACAGGGTGCTTGCTGCACCTGCTCTGGGGACAGACTTATCAGCCTCCAAGGCTGTGAAACTGGTAATCTATAAAAAGTATGAGTCACTGTAAAAAAATCTCATATCCTTCTCTAGTTCAAAGTCTTTCCTAGAACTGCGCCGACTGTGAGGCCTTGAAGACAAAATTGTTTACTGAAATTAAAAATTCCCTGTTCTGGTCTTTTGCAACACCTCTTGAAATGTCAGTATTTTGCTGGGTGTCTCGCATCTAAAAAGTTTCTCAGCAGAAAAGGGACACTAACAACAGAGGAAATGGGAAAAAGGGAGCTGTGGCAGCTGAAAAGTTCATCTATTATAACACAAAGTGCACTCTTGGCTCTTGGAAAAACAACTTCTACTCTATGTGGATAAACAGACAGAAAAAAGGGCAGGGGAAATCAGATGCTTTGTATGCTTTCAGTCCACTGAGGGTAAGAAAGCAATGCCAGCATCATCTGAGCTTGAAACAGTGACTGAAGAGAAATACGACACTTATAACATCTTCAAAAAGAGGAAATTTTTGTCTCCATAGCTCAAGGGGAGCTCCATCTTCCTGGCAGAGGAGAGCACAAAGCCAGTTTGTCAGCCTGAGGTGCAAAACGTTACCAGTAATGAGCCCAGGAAACAGGCCACAGGCAGCCTGGGCTGTGGGCAGCAAAGGTGCTGGGCATAAGCAGTGCCCTGAGGGACACCTGCTTGGAGCTGGATGCCAACAAAAGCATCTGAGCCCTGCAGGCTCATGGGCCCCTTAGGGGAGAGAGCAGAGAGCTGAGGGTGGGCTGGGCTGTTCTGCAGCCTGCCATGGGCTCCTGCTGCCTAGGAACTGAACACTGATGGTGGTCTTGGAGGTATAGCATCGATGTTGGGAGAAATTATTGCCAGGTCAGAGTTTTGCATGGCTGTCACATGCCTAACCAGCAAGTTGTATCTGTAGTAACCTGTTCCATCAATTTCTGCTCTGCTGAAAAGTCAATAAAAATTGACAATACCCCATGGGGTTTTTGTTTTTTGGTCACGTATATCTGAAACGTTTATTTCCCTGGAAGAAGAAGGATAAAGTCAAGAACTTTATTCTCTACATGTAAGTGAAAAAGGCTATTAAGAAAAGCTTTTGTCAGGCAGGACACCCACTCAGCTAGCACTGTGCTTGACGAGATCCTTGGAGGCCCTGCTGTGCAGGGTGTACCAAAGGGAGAGGAGATGCCTAATGCATGCATCTTCATCGCTGCCTCTCTTGGGAGAGGAGCTGAATTCTCCTGCTCTTTCTCCCTGGGCTTATCTGTTGATGGATTACACCAAAAAAGCCCTTTCATAAAGCTCCATTAGAATGCCAGTGCATGCAGCAAGGGCCACTGAAATATTCCCAAAGCCACAGACAAAGCTGACAATCTGCAATATTTTAGCATAAGCTCTGACCCAGTACACAGCAAAACAGACGAATGGCACTTCCCCTAGGGCAGGAATCGCTTCTGAAGCTGCTGACAACTCGCTGTTTATCTCATTTCAGTCCCATTCTTAATCACTGCTTGAGATGAAACTTTTTCTAACCCAGATTCCAGCTTGAAGATCTCCAGAAGAAAGACCCTTGACCTGCCTCCTGGTAGCCTTAGCTGCTGGCAAAGCTGCCTGTCAGAGGCTGCGGTGCTGCTCCTTGCTCTGCACAGGGCAGGAGGGGCGATGGGGCAGAGCCAGGCTCTGTTCCCACCGGCCCATGTGGAGCCTCCTGCGGGCCGGCAGCGCAGCCTCCAGCCAGGAAAGGAGCTCACTGCAGCAGTGGCAGCTCGGGGCAGGCCAGACCATTCAGCTTCTTCAAAGTTCACCTCTGCTTGCTCCTGTTGTCAGCTCCAAAGCAGGAACAAAACAGCAGACGTACCATTTAGTCAGTTTTGGTATTGCACAACTGAAAGAGAACAGGAAAGCACCCCCAGGAACTGAGCCAAGTCAATAATGGAGACAGATTAAGCAATACATACACCTGGCTGTCAGAAGTGTAAGATACTCTCTCTTTAGTAATTACAGAGCAATTATGAAGTTAACAGCAATTCCAATAAGGACATGTATTTCACAATACAATTTTGTTCACGATCCATCAGGATCAGTCACACCAAGGAGATAGAACTCTGAAACCAAACTGTCCTCATCCCTGCAGGCATAATCCTTTAAATGCCAGTCCTCGGTGGGGTGGGATCTTGCACTAAGTAGCAATTAAATTATTAGTTATCAACAGGATGTAATTGAAGCTCTTCTTCAATGCGACTTTTTAAAAAATCCCACTTTTAAGATAGGTAATAGAAACCAAGATGAGGTGCAGAGTTTGTGTACTGAGTTTATGCAAGATCAGTTAATGTGTATTATGATTCTGAAAAACCATAAACAGATTAAAGCTGGGGTTCAACATATCTGAAGTCATCAGTCTGTTCTGTATGGTCTGGATGAAAATCTTAGATTTTGTGACTCTTTATAGTGGTAAAATCACAATGATCTCAGTTTATCTCACCCATCCAAAGAGTAAACAAGGAACAGAAACCATTCTAAGGTCCAGAACTGATCCATGCCTGAATTTGAGATACTAAATCAAACTCAGATCTGCTGAAGTTCACACAGTCTGGCTTGCACTGAAATCCAGTGTTGCTTCAAAGTTCTGAGCTGTGCCTGTTCTAAGAGAACAAACAGCCTACCTTGCTCCAAGTGCTGCACGGCAGCACAGGTGAAGGTCACCTGTGGTGGCACTGCGCTGCCATGGCTTGGGGCCAGGAGGAACGCTGCACCATCACCATTTGCTGAAATTATTGAGCAAGTGACCCAGGCTGGCTGCTTCCCCAGGCAGCCTGACCTGTGCCTGGACCTGCTGCCTGGGCACACGTGGCAGCAGCGCCCGCGGGATGTCCCTCGGTGCCACTGAACCGGATTTCTGAGTGCTGCAGATTCCTGTGCAGGCTATGAGCCTTCCAACATGAGCCTTCCAGCAGCCAAACACCCATCCAGACAGCAGTGACATCTGGTATTGTCCGCTTCCCCCACCTTGCTACCTTTGCAGTACATTGCAGACGAGCCCATCAGCACAGACACAAAAGAAAGGGTGGCCCAGGCTACAAAACTGTGAACATCAAGCATGGACAACCACAAGAGGAAGTGAGCACAGAGAGCATGGATGGCATTGGATGAAGAAATGTTACTAATGTGTGCATGAAACCCACTAATTCTATTCTCTAAGGGACTTTCTGGGCAACAGCAGCCAGCCAGGAAGTCTTCCATCAATACTTGCGTTACACTTCATTGTCTCTTTCTCATATCTCTTTTCAGGCTTTATTTCATTCAAGTAGTGAAACCTGTTGTGGTTTACTTTGATAAAGGTAGAGCCAGTCACTCAGTGTGTTCAGACACTGGGGATGTTTTACTATCTCTAGCTGCATCACCAGCAGGGCTGAAAAGGTGCTATTGTGGTTTGACAGCTAAGGGAATATGTGATTCTGTCAAGAGGTATCCAAATATCTAAGTGCTCCAGAAAGATTAAATAATTAATTATCAGAATTCTTGACAGAAATATAGGCAAGCATTATCCCCATTCTCCAGACAGCAAGAATACTTTTGTAACGAGCCATGGTTACAAGAGTTACCCAAGGTTTGCTCTGAGCCAGTGAACCAAAGCACCGACATTGGGAAAGCCAAAGATCTACATGTCCCAGGCAGAATTTTTACCATCACTACAACTAATGCCCTCTAACAAACTGGTAGAGACAGAGACTTGAGCTCCTGGAAGAGATGTAAGTTGCAATTTTAATACACAGAGCTCAGCAGCATTTGGAAGGTTCAGAGGGGAAACAAGGCAGTCATGGAAAACTCCTACACTTCTATCCCCTTCTCATCTTCATCCCCTTTGATCACTACGTATCACTAAGGCCTTTTGTACTTCAAATCCTTTATAGGCTGAATTTTTAGCAACTAGAGCTAAAGTAATGGTTACAAATACACATGTGTACATGTGTGTATACATGCACACACACACAGAATTGCATCACTGTTCTCCATAAACTTAGCAAAGGCTGCAATACCCCAGATATAACATCTCAGTGCCTTTCCCTCTAGTCTCCTGTTATGTCATCTTTTTGCTTATGCTTTATCTATGTTTAGATCATATCTCTGGGGCAAAGACTACATCCTTTATACATTTCTCTGATGTGCTTTTGAGATTGGAGACACTGAGTCAAAATAACTCAAGTCTCTCCATGAAGAGCATGCTACATTTTTGTGTTTTATGGTGGGTCTCTGGCAGCGAGAAACTTTAAAAGCAAAGAACTAGAAGGACAAGCCATAGATCACCTTTAAATGGCAACATTTCAGTGCTTTGCACTTGCTGTGCTCTTGCCTTAGAAGGAGCTGCACGGCACAGAACAGACACAGGCAGAGTAAGGCAGGGAGAGCTCAGCAGTCAGATCACCCCCAAACCCATTTCTGGAAGCAAGTGTGCCCTGCTGCTGATGTGTGGGTACAGCTCTGCACCAAATTCCTGCAGGCCAAGGGGCTGGACACAGAGCACCTGCACAGCCCTTGGGAGGCTCAAAGGCCATTAGACTGACAGCCCTGCACACAATGTTTTCTTCTCATTCCCTGCTACTGCATTTATTTCCCTAGTGGCTCCCTTTCTTCTAGGAGTTTTCTTTAGCCAGCTTAAAGTTAGCCTTTTCCTCTTGCCTCAGTCTAGATCTACTAGCATTACCTTTTCCTTAAAAACAAAAAATTAGCTTGCCTTGGGTATTGCCTTTTTTACAGCCAGCTTAACAAAACCAGGTGCAGCTGATGTTGTCTGCACACCATTTGGGAGAGCCCTGCCAGTGCTATCTGCCCAGAATATCAGAAATCCATCCTGGTTTGATGGCTGAGACAGGGCCTAGGTGTGACCAGTGAACCCTGTGTTTCACAAGGACCATGTGCTGTGCCAGGGAGGAGACCCTGGCAGTCCACACTGCCATCATTGGATCAGCTCTGCGGGGCCTCAGTGCCGCTCCTTCCAAGTGGGTGTCGTTTGTTTCCTCTCCCTACCACATTTAAAGGCAGCATTCATCTTGTCATATCTTGCAGCAGTTTCTCTGTGGCATGTTGCCGAGGATGATGCTGGGATGTTTATTTCACCCTTTTGTTAAAAAGGATGACAGCTTTTTGGATGAGCTTGCTGCGGTTTATAGAAGCAGAAAGGGAAAAACAAGTTGGTCCAAGGTGGAGGAAAAGAGGTACAGGCTGAGAACATTTCTGAGGCACCTGGATTTGCACTAGGAAGGATTTGCTCCCTTGTGTGAGCACAGCTCCTGTCATCAATAGTTTTGACACCATTGCCTCCCATTTTGACAGCACTGGCTCGCTCACCAAATCACTCTGCAATCCCTGTGCACACAACCTTCTGGAAATCTGTCTTCATATCTTGATGCAAACTGACATAAATGGGCTTTTCTTCACCCTAGTTTGTTTTCTTTTAATATGATACCATTGCTCAATGGAAGTTCTGGGGATTTGGGTTCACTTGGGTGTCTTCTGTTGAAAGAGAAAAGAGGCATCCAGTGGCACTGATGAAATCTGCTCTGGAACAAAGAGAGTATTAACAGTGAAGGGCTGATGTCTCCTGGCACTGCATGGGTCTAAAAGGATGCAGTAGCTTATTTACAGTGTGGTGGCTCCCCCTGCTCTGAGGAAGGAGTTTATGCTGCCTGAACTGGCCCCAAAATGGGTGGGACCTCCCATCCTCTTCCTCCTCCTCCCAGCAAGCATGAAGCTCATGTTAGCCTAGTGCACCCAGCACTTGTCATCCCCACATTTCCCAGAATGAAGGGAGTGTTGGCAACCCAACACAGACCTAATACAGTATCACTGCTGCAAGCTTAAATCTTATCCTGCCTCTCACCCCTGCTCCTGCCTTTCTGCCACCTGCCTGTGTCAGACCAAGGGCTCCTGAAGCTGTGGGGTGAATTGCCTCTGCTCATCCACCCTGTGGAGACTGAGCACTGCCCCACTAAGTCACACACAACAAACTGTTCCTGCACACAGTGTGGCTGCAGTGCTCACATCACACTCTGTGGCACATGAACCAGGGAAAAGGCAGAAAGATCCTCTGGTGATGGCAGTGTGGTTTTAAGTGAGCCCAATGGCAGCCCAGCACTGCAGCCTGAGGTCTGTACATGGCAAAGGATGCCCTGCCCTGCTGCAGTGGTGCAGCTCCAGATCTGGGTGGTGCATGGCCTTGCAGACTTATAAAGTGTGCTTAGTTTCCAGTAAAATCCACACTGCCACCATTGCAGAAAATGTAAAAATACAATTTTGATCCAGTTAAAGTGCTTAGCCTTGATCTGTTTTTCAGACAAGTTTCTCAGGGGAATAGGTCAAGGATAGGTGCATGGGGATGTTGGGAACAGGGACATGGGAGCATGGAAAAGAGCTGAGCGACAGCATTTATAAGGTAGAAGACAACCAAAAGTTAGAGGGATACAGAGACATGGGAAGGAGCTGACAGTACTAAATGGTGGAGAAAGCTATGGGGGATATGGTAGAGCAAATATATTTCAGTGGGGGTGCAGAACACAAAGGACACAAACATATAACAAAAAGGGGGTTTTAGATTCCATAGCTCATGGAACAAAGGACTTCTGAAATCTAGGTAGTTTATACATAAATTCACTGGATGAATCCAGCTACTGCCCAAAACTGCAGGAACCAGATTTATCATATAAAGTCAGCTCTCCACTTAAAACAACTGGTCACTGCCTCTCAACATGAGTCCAAACCAAACCCACAGATCTAAAATACCCTGAATCTTGGGAAATTGTAGTCTGCAGCTGGGGCCTCCTGTAAACAATGCAAACATCAGCATTTCAGACCAGCCAGCCAGCTGCAGGAGCCAAATGAAGACTATTTCCCAAGACATCAGACTATTTGTCTGGCAGTGGGCTACACTCTCACACAGCTCATGTGAAGCAGAGAGTGTTGCACTGTTCACCCCACATCAGCCTACCAATACCTCAGCATAAGGAGAAACAGGAATAAATTATTTATTACCACCATCCGTGGAGAAGATGGGAACCAGCCACCAGCTGGTCCAGCAGCCTGAGCAGGGACATGGACCCAGTGAGCAGTGTTCAGAACTGAGTATTCTCTGCTCCCACGGTTGTTAGTGTTGGCATTTGCAAGTTGGGCAGTTTACAAGACTGGGGCTGCACGCACACTGTGGGAAACAGCAACAGCTTTGGAGAGCCCAAGTAAGCAGCAAGATGCAGGTGGGAGGAAATCCCATATCTTGATGGGGGTACACACGATTAGCAGTTGCCTCTGACGCAGCTCTCCTCGCTGCTGAACTCGTTGGCACCGCAGGATAGGCATCGCTGATGCTCCGTGTGTCGGTCTCCCACTGATCTCAGTAAAACCGAGAGAAAGTTCAGCTTCTTTTAACTCCCAGGGAAGCAGTGGAGAGCTGTGTGGTTTGCAATACTCCATCAGTGGGAGGAACGCTCCAACACCCCCACCAGCAGCCACAAGGAGCCAGTTTCCTGGTCTCTGCAGGGCGAGGAGGGTGGGAGCGGGGATGAACCACTGCCGGCACTGGGTGCATCACCCTGGCTGTGGTAAACAGCTGCCAGCGTGCAGAACCAGTGACATCCTGCCTCAAACGCTTCAGCCCAACTCTGCCTCTTCTGCCCGCTGCTGCGGAGCTGCCCCCGTGCCCCCGGGCAGGCAGGGATGGGCTGCTCATCGCCAAGGGCGAGGCACCCGGGACAGAGGGGATGGGGAGCCAGGGCCATCCTGAATGTTGTCAGCTGGGAACACAGACTGGCTGTCGGCAGACACCTCACCTGGGTCACTCATCCTGGAAAGGCAACCTGAGCATTCGCGTGCCTTTATTGCCACTTACTAAGAGGTAACCCAGCTCTTCCAAATGCAGGGAGAGGGGGTGGAACAGTACACTTAAAGCAGATGTGGGGCTAGGACGTCTCGCTCTGCACGAGTGAGTTGCATCATAACAGTACAGTCTCCGTGCTCTTTCTAAGACATCTTTCCAAGAGATCTGAGAGTGCATGGCTCCAGTTGCCCTTTTGATCCTATCCGAGAGCTATAAGCCTTGTCAGGGTTGTAGCTCCTCTCGACAAGCACACTGAATTCCTATCCCGCCTGAAAAAGGGGTGGTTTGCTATCATTTTCACAAGGTGCTGACTTAACAACAGAGCCTTTGGGCAGATTGTAGTAAGCTCACTGCACTTCTCAAAGACTATTTCCTTAAGTGCAGCGAGCCGTCTGCAGAGAGGTATTGACAGTTCCTGTGCCTTTTCTCCTCTCTACCAGCCAATTTGCATTGCGAGAAAGATGAGATCTTAAAAACGGACAATTAGCACCCTTAGTAATTACCCATACTAAGCATCTCAATTAGAGGAGTGCCCGAGGGGGCCTTAACCAAAGCTGGAGCTCTGCCGTGCCAAGTTTCTTGCGGGGCTGTTCCTGCCCCCAGAAGCACACCTGTGCTGCGAGGGGTAACCCGAGACACGCAGTGCTAACCTGACCTGGTTTGGCTTTCAAAAGGCAAAACTGAAGAACAGTGACCATCAGCTATCACCTGGGAAGCAGAGCCAGTGTCAGTGCAACTCTTCTAGGAATTTACTTTACATGCCCATCAGGTTCATTTTGGGTTTGCCCTGCATGGGGTTTTGCTACTAAATGCCTTGGGAATTACTCTGTATTATGTGAAGTGCACTCCCCCAGGTTTGGTCCCACTTTGCCCCATATCTTTCCTTCTCCCTCAATGGTCAAAACTGAGATTCCTGGGTTTTATATGGAGATGACGAAAACGAAGAGGAGACTCTCTGAGTCTGAACACATGAGCAGAGGGAAACAGTCATCCCAATCTTCACAAGCAAAAGTACAAAAGATAAAATAGGATGATGTCACAGCCCACATCAGTGGAGGACCTGCAGTTAAAGTGAACGGGATTATGGAAAACTTGGAAGCAGCATCTGAGAGAAGGGCTAGGAACAATGCAAAGGACCAGGCTTTGGTGCAAGAGTAGATTGGAAAGACACTAAGTAGGTTTGAAACTAAATAAGGTAACAAAATATTAATGAATTGGCACCAACCAGCAACAAAGAAATCCATTATTTATAGGCAAGACAAATAATTATACATGCAAGGTCAAAGAAGACATTCACACTGAAGTTTCTTAAGAGAGGTGAGAGCAGAGAGTAATTGACTGTCTAGACACAGCCACTGCTGGAACACTGAAATCCTATGATTTGGATGAGTAGGAACAAATGGGCCATATTGGTCAAACACAGCTGCTTCATGCAGGGAACTCCAAAAGCACATCCACAGAGGAGATGGGTCTTGGTGGCACCAGGGTCCATACTGTGGACACCAGGCTGAGAAGTCCTGAAACCAAGTCCTGAAACTTTTCCGAGGGGACCAAGGAGACTTTCACATCAAAGGTTGGGATTCAGCCAGCTTAAGGAAAGCTACATTTGCTGTATGGATCCATACTGATTCTCCAATAAACTCTGCTTTATCAGATAGATTATTGTGTTTGCCACAGCATACTATGGTCCCAACCAGCAGAGGCAGGCAGCTCCATAGCCAGGCTCTCTGAGCACAGGCCCCTTTGTCACCAGCCCCAGGAGCTAAGGAGGAGCACAGCACACTGGATCTGGGGATCAGAGGGAGCTAGGGAAGTGCCAGAGTCCAAGGGTGCATGTAGAGCTTGCATGAAGCAGCACAATCCTTCTGGCTCATCTGACAAGAGATGACACTGCCTTCATTCTGAATTGGACATATTCAGGTGCCACCAGTGCAAATACACTTAATAAGCACTCAGAAGAAAAACAAAGAGGCACAAGGATGGACCACAGTCCCTTACATAGCAAAAGAGCTGCATTTGCTCCAACAAACTTTTTGCTGAGTTTGCTCAAAGCCACTTTGGCTTGCCGCTGCTGCCAGCAAGCCTGCTGCTGTCGCTGGAGGTGCTGGCACGGCCACCCTGCTCTGTTCCCAGCCCAAGCACCCCAGATGGCATGGGGTGAGGTCAGGCTTGGTGCTCGGGCCTGGAGACTCTCCCTTCCTCTTCTCACACCCTCCTGCAGGCACCCTGAGCAAACAGCAAAAATCCCTCACACTGGCCATTTTCCTCTCTGCTAAACCTCCTCAGTCTTCAAAAAGAGACACACACCCACAAATATGAGAACCCAAGTTCCCAAATTTCTGCAGGAAGATCTGACGAGTGTTTGTTTTGGTTTTCAGTGTGGTACGCATGCTCTTTGTGGAACCAGAGGGCATTTTCCCACTGAGGAAAGCATTTACTTTAAAGCCAGAAGGGCCCACAGTTATTTCTGCTCTCACAGTTATGAAATACTTCCACATTGGAGAGGAGAGAGAGAAAATTACCCTCAAGAATGAAAATCAAGTACACATTGACAGTTTAGGAAAAAGTCTGTTATAAATGATGTTGTGCCAGTATATTACCTTCATAAGGACTGCATGGATTTCCTTCACTTAACACTAGTTTGAAACACTGGAGGTGATTTGCTTGACATCTAAAAGTGGGTCAAAGACTCATCTCTAATCTAAATTAGATACACAAGGACAAACCTTACAGTGTTCCCTCACTGGGAACTGAGAGCTAGTGGGCAACCACACGATATTTCCTAAAACTCCAGCCCCTCTGGCAGTACAGAATTAACTGCTCCATGAATAGCAGGTTCATGATGGCACACACACCTCCATGTAAAAATGCAGGATAGGGAAAGGAAACCATACGGGAAAAACTACACACTGAAAGGCATTGGATCTGAGTATACTGTGAGCACTTGTATATCACGTAAAGCAATTTGCAGCTGCAAGAATGAGTGCAGTTAAAGGACTCGGCACAGGGTGGATGCCATGCTGGAAATGGATGGAGAAATCAGGACTAGTGAGCTCTTGCTGTGACTCCCACTGTGAAGTAGCATATGAGAAGCTGTTATGACAAGTGCAGTCTATTGGCCATCACTACCAACCTTTCATACAGCTCATTAGGGAAAGGTCACGGGTTATTTTTATTTTAATTCCCAAGGATATACTTGGTTTGCTTCACACACTTCCACACAGGATTTCAATCTACACACCCAGATCTCTTCACTCTTATAAACACAGCCATACATAGCGTGTATTCCTTCCTGCTCTTTACTTATAAAGCAAAGCACAAAGCCATAAAAAGCCTTCTCAAACTCCAGCTGTGCCACTTTATGGAAGCATTTGAAAAGTATTACTTTTAGTGAATACACTAAAGGTCTCTGGCATATTATTCCCGTTTTGAAAATTGATTTAGGAGGAGATTCTTACCACCCAGTACCTCTGGAGTGGTGCTGTGCTCCAGGGGCAGTAGCAGTGTCCGTGGGACTTCTTGTGGAGGACAATTCAATAGCACCGGGAGGCTCAAACTGGGATTAGGAAGCCTATCAGAATGCTGAACCAGTGGACTTTATCTTCAAACCAGTCTCAGTTGACAGTTGCCCAGGCAAATTCACAGACAGTGTCCTTGGTAAAGCTTTGGTCTCTGTCTTTTTATTATTTCACCTCCTTTTTATTACACAGACCATCACTGTAATGCTTCTGTCCTGGAGGAGGTCACTCTCTTGTAATAACAGGGTATTTTACTTGTTGTAGCCAATTCTGGATCTGGGTATCAACATACTATCTAACATGTGCTTCAGGATACTTTATCCCTTCTGCAGAGAGGATAAAAGGACAGTGTTGGTAAGTGACTTGTTCAAGGTGGTGCAGTAAAGCAGTGGCAGACCTGTGGTGGGGCACTGGGACATTCTGGATTCTTCCATATGGCTCATCAGGACTTTGCGTAGAGGAAAAGTTTCCTTGGTTTTCTTTTTTTTTTTAAGTTAATTCCACATGAAGAGAAGAAAGGACTTGAATAATCTAAAAAATATGTATGTCTCATTGCCTATTCCTCCCATAATGTAAGAATTTTTCCTTTTATGAAAAAAAAAAAGCCTACAGCTTGCCAAAGCAGACTCCCCAACAATTGTCCTAGCATTATAGTAAGTGGCAGCGCTTTGGACCATTGCTGGAGATAAATTCACATTGTTCAGAAAGATAATGGTTACTTGCATCTGGTTACAGTTAATTCCAGCACTGGTTTCCTCCCAGGCAACTTTCTTTCCTATTTAATGTTTGTTTAAACCTTCATTCTGTGGATGAAGTGGTTTTTTGTTAATATGATACTAATTTATTGATTTCATCACTTTTGTCATGTCTGTATTTTTCCTTCTTCAAAACACTTCAGATATATTGTTATAAGGAAGAAAATACATTGGGCAGAAAGTTTCTGTCTGTACATTTTCTTAATGTTCTCTGAGCTATGGCCTTAGAAGGTCACAGACAGGCATTCTTTCAGCTCAAATAATGTCCTTCTCAATCTTCCCAACCTCCACAGATAGCTAGGAAAACACTAAATACCATTTGACACCACTAAACTCCAAAGACCCCATAAACAGAAACACAGAGCAATGAAAAACTCCCCCAAGTATCCCAGAGCCTTCTCCAAAGGCCAAGAGATGCCTCATTTCACAGATGGGAAGATGATGAGCAGAGACACTGTGGGGAGGGGAGAGCCCAAATCAGGCTGAGACCTGCAGGGTGGCACACCCTGCTGCTGCTGCTGCTCAACACATTCATGGGGTCTCACACTCACCCTTCTCTATGCCCAAGAAGGTCCCAGTGATATCAGGGTGTACCAAGGCCTGAAAACCAGCACAGGATGGATGAAAGAGATCCATGTATATTTTGTTTCCTCTCCAACTGCCTAAGGAGTGTTCCAAGAGTGTTTTTCTGCCTCTCCTACATCCAAGATGAAGCAAGAGGGAATGATTTTTTGCATTAAAAGGTATGAAATAGTGAAGACCACTCCAATATTTCAAGGAGCAGAGAAATACGGCCTGTGAGGGTTCCTCTGCAGTGCAATCAGCTGCAGCATGTAGCCACTTCCTGGGCACGACTGTCCAGAATCCCTAGGATAATATTGACCTGGAGACCAGCTAGCAAGGCAGTGAGGACAGGCCACATCCTTGGAGAGTGTGAATCAGCAGAGCAGCATGGACTTGCACAAGCTTTGCCTCAGCTGATGCTGTGGCTGCTTGCAGAGAGGGAGGGGAGGAGGTGAAGCATGCTGCCCTGGGCAGATGCTGCATGTGGGTCCCCTGTCCACAGTGCTTCGTAACAACACCAAGGGTGGGACCCCAGTGGTGCTGGGTGTCTTCTGGGTGCAAGCTCCTTAAAAGTGACCCTCAAGCCCAAGTGCTGCTTTGCTCTTTGCTCTGCTATTTGTTTGGATGGGCACACTGCAGTAAGGTTTATGATGGGAAGCCTGTTGAGAAGCGTGCCTCGGATGAAAGGAAGCTCGTGAGCTTATGCCTTGCTAACTTTGATGTGCACGGTCCACACAGCCCTTGGTTTTCTTTTCTCAGCCCCTGGTTTCCTTTTCTGTGCATTTTAACTGGTCCCTCCAGCTGTCTGGTTAGACCTTCCCCTCCCCTCCAGCCTGCCTTGTGGGCAGAAGCCAGGGAGAGATTTCTCATTCCCAATAAGCCTGGATATTTCAGATCCCACAGCAAAGACCTGGGCTACTCCCTGCTTAACCTTTGTTTCCAGGGCAAAGAAGTGGCATTTTCCCCATTAGGGATCCTGTAAGATGAGCAGAGCAATCAAAACCAGCCAGTTGTCTGCCCTAAGCTTGGGCCATTGCTGTGGGACCACGACATCTTGCATGGCTTGGAGAGGAATGGGGCCATAAGAGGGGCCAAGGCCATATGTTTATATAATGTCTGTTCCTTTAATTGGTGGATGGAAATTTGTCTGTAGAGGTATGTAAGTATGCAAGTAAGGCGTGATGGCTGACAGTTTTCACCAACTGTTCAGACATTTAAGGCTTTTTTAAATCTATCATCTCCATCCCTTGAAGAGAGACACAAGCCTCTCTCTTCCTACTGTTTTCTATTCCGCTCCTTCCCTAGGCACTCCCTCGAGGCCCTGTGTCTCAGATTTATTTCATCTATTTTTGAAGAAGAACAAGGGGCAGGTGGTGCCTGCAGAAGCTGAAAGAGAAAAGATGGACATATCTAGCACATGCCAAGAAAACAAACATGAAATCTCTGGAGCCGCCCAATCCTCTGGAACACTGAGCAACTTGCCACTTTTTCTTCTTGATGCACTTATTTTTATGAGCTCAAAGAATAAAGTATTGGATGTTACACAGCAGCTGCCCCAGGAAATAATTCACTCATTCCATTGCTGCAGACTTCAAGGAAAAAAAAGAGCAGTGAAGGGAGGGGGAAAGCCAGTTCCTTTGCAAAATATCCAGTTTCCCAGCAGCTCTAACAGCGTAAATGAGAAGAATGTTTGGGTTTGGTGTCCCTCCAATTCTCATGGCTTCACTGAGGATTTTGGAGAATGCATTTACTCCTTTGCTAACTGCAAGAACAGATTTATCCTGCAGCCATGTGCTGAATGAGTATACAGGCCTAAAAGGAGTCAGAAAGCATAAACATTTACTTCATAAAAGAGATTCTGCAGACAGGAGGCCAGAGACAGTTGACTCTGGGTAAGCATTTGTGCTCCATTGTAAAAAAAAGTCCAGCAGCCAGAAGGAGACGTGCACACATTTCACACACCGGCCTTTGCCACAGTGGACAGTGATCCAAAGGGGCCCGGGATCACTGGCTGTCTGTTGACTGGCTGTCTCCCACTGAAGTGCAGAGGTTCCAGCATTTCCATCTTTACTGCAGACAGGAAACCAGCCCCAGCTCCGCCTCTCGCTGTGCAGTTCTTCGCCTGGACTTGTGTGGGGAAATGAAAAAATAGCTCCATAACAAGGGAAAACCCTGGAGCTTTGTGTCTCCCATCCAGATGCTGTAAGGAGATACAAGCTGATACTTTAGCCTTTCCCACAATAGGAATATCAATGAGGACTTGTCTCCTCTTTACCTGGCTGTTTATTTCCACAAAACTTGTTAAGAGAGCATAAAGTTGCTGAGATCTCCACCCTCCTGATGAATTTGAATGAAAACTGCCAAATGTTGAAAGATGTTGTCAGGGACTTTCTTTCACACATATGTGAAGCAAGACCCCGTGAGCATTGCTCTTTTGAGAAGCCAGGCTGCAACTGCAGCAGAAGGGAAGCACTATTCCAAGGGGAACATGATCACACTGGCAGTCTGAGAGAGGTTCACCAGCCACCCAGCAACCTGTATTCATTTATGGAATTTTAGGAGTAACCTGTACCCCATTAGCTTTGAGTGACCTGCATTGTTTTCCAACAAAGTGGCAGCACATTTTGATTTTTCATTTCAAATCCCAACATAGAGCAAAGGACAGAGTTGCACACAAAATGAAACATCCTGCACACTATTTATGTTTTTCCTCCAAAATGAATAGTTAGGAGGTTCAGCCCTATCTGCCAGGAAAACTAAGCACAGATGAAGTTTAAAGAGGATGTAGCAAACACCTCTGCAACATCCTCCCAGCCAGGAGCTTGCCCAGGATGGAGGGGTCTGAACCACAGCTGGGCAGCACACCATCAGATCACTGCACCACACAGCTCCTCGGTCAGTGACAATCCTCAAACAGAGCATCATGCCTGCATATGGAAGCAAAATTCTGAGAAAGATTCTGGCTTTTTTTTTTTTCAAGCCATGATATAGAATTGATGGAGTTGTGCTTGTTCTACACAATTGTAATGTTTTTGGTTTTCCCTATCTAGTGTAAATGTTGCTTGGCTGTTCAGACCACAGCTCCTGGCACTGAGGAAGACAGTTTGGGAGCCCACCCACTGAGAATGCTTTTCCTCTGCTACCTGCCAGGGTCTGACTATATGGGGACTGGGGGCACAGAGGAGCCAGTCTTTTAACTGATCACCAGTCTGCTTTTCCCTAAATGTGTGGATGTATTTGATGGGCTGTTTTGAGATCCTAACCATAAATACATTTGTATTTGTAGAGGAAAGCCACCAGGTTTAAAAATAGTAGATTTGGTTTGGGATTTCGACCATGAGATCCTTTATAAGACCTGGACTTTCCAGCTCCCAGGTGATGAAAAACAGTGGCTGATCTCAAATGCTGCTCTATCTCAACAAATTCCCAAGTCGTTTGAAGGACAGTGATAAGGAGCTGAAGGGCAGATGAATCATCAGTATTATCATTACTTGTATACCAAGTTTTAACCAATCTGTTGAATCAGTGCCCTTCAGCAGCACCTCTCTCCCTTTAGCCTTTTCTGATCTCCTCAGTTTTCCATCCAGATGAAGGAGGAAGGGTGCAAATTCCAGGCTTGATGGTAGAAAGGCTGGTGCACAGCGGATGCACATGGGAAGCAAGGGGGAAACTAATCTTCCTACATGCCTGCCCTTATCAGTGAAGACAGGCCAGCACTCTTGAGGGCATTTCAAAAAAGGAGCTTCACAGAGGTGCTCTGAACTATTCCCTGAAGGATCCTCTTTCTCTCTGCCATGTAGCCTGAGGCTTGCCTTTGTGGAAACCTCTTTAGATCCAGTTTCTTGGGGCTGATACTGAGGTTTGCTGTCAAGCCAAGAAAATCTTCCTTCATCTGCTTCTACTCAAGCAGCCCAAGCCTGCCCCAAAGGCAGTGAATAGCAGCATCCTCTGTTGTAAGGCCTAAAACCTGGATCAGCACCAATCACTTAAAGTCATAAAGAAGGATCATCCTACTTGATGAAGCAGGCCTACAGCCCAAGGAAATTGTGAAATCTCCATCCTTGGAGACATGCAGAATGTGCCTGAGCAAGGCCCTGCAAAACCTGATCTCCCTGAGAAGCTCTGAGCAGGAGTTTGGACAAGAGACCTCCAGAGCTTCCAGGTATTCCACAGTGCAGGCTTAAGCAAGAAGCTCTAAGGAAGCAGAGCACCATATGGTACAGCCTCCTCCCCATGGAGAGAGGCCTGGAACAGCACAGGACAGATACTGGTGGTATACAACACACCTAAGGAAGGCATCAATCAGCTCCTGCAGAGATGTGTGCGATGTGAAACCTGCCCAAAGCAGAGCCCTTACCAGACAGCCCACTGCCCTCAGCACTTTCTGCAGCCTCCGTGGCTGCTGTTGAAATGAAGGCAGCTATCACAGCTAACTACTGGTTCACAAGCTGTCATGTGGCCAGTAGTGAGTCTGGGGACTTAAAACAGGCAAGAATATGCAAGACCTGAAAAGAAAACGGTCCTCATGGGGCTGTCACTCTCCAACAGTTAACTCTGAAAATTATTAATTTCAGGAATCCTGGGTTTACAAGCGCCAAGCTTCATGGTTATTTTCAGTCACTGCCAAAATAAAACTCAGTTTCCACATGCATACATTTTCCTCATACTCTCCCCCCTACTGGCCTCATCAACATTTTTTATCAGGAAACTCATTATTTATACTCTTCTGGCAAGGACATTATATTTCATCAGTGTTGCCAGCAATGCCAATTTCCCTCCTTACAGTTCTATCCTAAACTGCTTTCATTTATCTCACCTTGTATTTCTCAGTAAACCAATAAAGCACAAATTCTAAGCCTTCCAGTTTCCCTCTTTTCCCTCCCACAATAGTCATTGATGTCTAACCACAGACGTCTGTGCTTCTTTTCAATAACTGCATGCAGTTGCCTATAAAATATGCACATGATAGCGCAGGGAAATTCCACACACGTTTTCTCCATCTGAAGATATACTGGTTCATACGTTACATTTATATTGGGTCTGGATCATGTCCTGCCATCATTCTGCAGGGAGAAATCCCAAGGCAGTCAACAGAGGCTTTTCAAGCAGATAAATGACAGAACTTGGCCCTACAAGCGGAATATTGTATGATATATTTCCTTTTCTGTTTGCCAAATTGATGTTAAGAAGGGGTTATGCACTTAGACAGTCATCATAAGTTTCAGAAATAATCAGCAGACATTTTTACTGAAACCCCAGAAAACAGAGCAATTAATCAGAATATCACTGCTTTTTCTATGAAGTTGCAGTTGCTCTTATTTTACTGGCATTGCATCACATAGCAGTTTTTCCACCATGGGAGCTTTGAGGTCACTATTAATTTATGGGGGAAAACCTTTTTTACTCTGGGCTTTCTGAAAATACACAAACAAGCACCACTCAGACATGACATAACTGAAGCACAGATCCAAGCCCCTCTCAGGTTCCAGTGTCCCCCGTGGTCCCTGCCAGATGTGCTGCACCCATGGAGAGTGACCAGGGACGATGCCAGTACATTGGACAAGCTGTTCTGTGGGGGCAGGTGGGCTGAAACAAAAGGCAGATAAGATTGGCACTTTGATGTATGCATGCTCTGTGCAGGAGCAAAGTCAAATTAACAGCCTGAGCTCCCCAACAGCAACGGCATTGAAGGGGAATATTAATGCAGTTACCACATCTGCATCTCATTTTCCTTCAGTGTTTCCTAGTCATACTGAGCTCACCCACTGGAGAGTGACATAACAGCATGAGCTGATGGGAAAGTGTCTTGAGATGTATTATGAGGAAAAAATATGCAGAATACACAAATACAGCAGGGACAGAGGGAGGCGAGCTGACCAAACCCTGCATTTTCCATTTATGAAAGATGAGCGGAGGCATTTTTAGGACATCTCCTGTCTCACACACGCCTGAAACAGCAGCAGTGCCAGGCCCACTTCTTAGCCATGCTCCTCTGTTAGAGTCCAGCATTGTTCCCATGGCCTTGCTGTGGCACAGGCATACACACATACACCTCCTGCCGAGGTGTTAAAGCACTAAAGGACACCATTAGCCCCTGTGGAGGATCCCAAGGTGGGCACTGCACACATGGCTGCAGAGCACCCAGAGAGCGTCCCCGCATGGTCCTGCACCAGCACAGCACTTCCTCCAGCTCCTTTGGGCATCTCCTGGAACACATCCACACAGACAAGTTCTGTGCCTTCAGGTGGGATTGAAATGGAGAGGATTGGAGCCACCTTATTCTCAATGACTGGAGTTCAGTGCTCCTTAGATTCATGGTGATAGGTGAATTGCCTTTACTTGCTTGAGGGCATCCGTGCTATCAGGCCCTAAGTCTGCTGTGTCAAAAGTTCACAAGTGGTGACACAATTACCTGTCTGTAGCAGTGGGGCTGTGGTATCTGGCAGGCAGATCATGCAATACCTTAGCACTTAGGTCAAGGCACTAAGCCTTCTTGAATTGCATGAGATGTATCTGGTTTCCTAGAGAAGTCACGGACAAAAAATTAACTGCAGCACTGGAGGTAATCTGGGGGGTTTTAAAGATTTCTGTTGGATTTTATCACACTCAACATTGTGTCTGCTTGAGTTGCAATTAACAGCAAAGCTGCCACTGAGTTTGTTGGGGCAGGTCCACAGAAATGTGAAAAAAGCATCAAGTCTTATTTCCTAGCCTACTTCCCTCCCACTTAGAAGCACATCAAAAGAAATGCTGCAGGATCTGAGGAAATTACAAGCTTGTGGTCCCAGTGCAAGTGAGAGGGGTATTGTCTTTTCTGTCCCCACTGGAGCACCATAACAGCCCATCAGAGCTACCTGTCCACGATGGGAATGAGCCCCAACAGGAACCCGAAATCCTACTCCACATCAGCAATGCCCCTGAGCTGTGGGATATCTCACAGTCAGATCTAATCTGTGCTTGAGCATGCTGGCATGGGTCCACCTACATTGGGAAGAAATGTTGCTTTCAGAAAGTGACACTTCACACCATCTTCCACTACTGGCATCCTTCATCTGGCAGCTCTGGCTCCCCCCAGAAAGGCAGACCACCAAGGACTTCTCCAAGAGCAGATACAACCAGTGCTGATCTGCAGCCTGCCTGTGTCACCAGCCTGCAAATGCCACTGGTACATTTGTTCAAATTGTGGCTGCAGACCTGCCTGCCCCAGCATTTTGCCCTCAAGAAGCAGGGTGCAGCTCTCACAGGGGGTGAGGGCCACACTCAGAAGTGTATCTGAATGTGAGGTCAGGTACAGTGTCCACCGCAGCAGGAGTCAAAGAAGATGCCAGTCTAAAACTCAGTCTAAAATTTCTTTGTTGGTAGTTAAACAAAATTGGTAGCTCTGCAGCATGCTTTTTTTTCCCCTTCGTGCTTTTCTAGCTCAGTAGAGGGAGAGAGAGGTGCCACACAAAGATTATGAGTGACAGGTTGATACAATGACTAAACATCTTTGGCTTATTTTCATTGTTAGACCAACTAAGCATAGCTAGCACATAATAAATCCGAGCTGCAATTAAAGTTCTGCAGCATTTTTACTAGATGGAAGTTCAAATTCCCAAACCTAATTCCTGTTTTAGACTTTGGTATCATTTTAGCAGTGTGACATTTTATTCTTCCCTTTTTCATCACAGATGACAGGAGCTGCACTGGAGGCAGTGATCAGATGGCTCTCCTGCCACATGGCAGCATGAACCTCAAGCAGCAGCAGCAGCTCTGTCACTTAAGAGGTCTGTAGGTTTTGATCCTGGTGGCTCCAAACACAGACTTTATCCTAACCCTGAAGGCTGGTCTAAGCTTTGTCTGGAGCTCAGAAAGTTGGTCTGTCAAATGGCAAAGTTCCCCTTAGCTCCATTCCTGGTGATTTCTTCAAAGGTGCAAGAGTAGCTTTTTATAAGTTTTAAATCCTGATGCAAGGGAAATCAGCAATTGTTTTCCTTCAGGGTCCCAGATTGACAACTATTAGCATTCAAAAATAAAATAAAGTTATGGCCAGCTGTAAAAATACTAGCTAAAGAAGTTGCAGATGTTCCTAGGGGAGCTACTGAAATATTTTGGCACTTTTGCTCTATCATTAAAAACAAAATGCGATCGTCGGTTAGGGCTGCAGCGAGAGTTCAAGTGGACAGAGGAAAACAAGAAAGCATTTCACAGTGCTCATAGTGAATGTGGGTTCAGCCCTGCAAAACCTTCACAAAAGCACTGGCAGGACTCCAGCTCCCAAACCCCACACTTTGCCGTGCCTGTGGCATTTAGGTCCTGGAGCATCAGCGGGTGGCTGCAGAGAAATCAGGATTGCAGCTTTGCTGCACCGACAGTCCCGAGCCTGGGCTAGAGACAGCTTAAAACAGGGCTTGGCACAGGATAAGGGATCACAGCGGGCAGGTAAAAGGGTCTGACAAATACACTGCTGTGGGTAAACTACTTCCAACAGCTAAACTTCTTCAACCTAGCCCAACTATCTCCACAAGGCACTACCCCACTTCAAGTTAGCTCCAATATTGACAATGGGCATCTAGTCTGAAACTCAAAGAAGACCAAATACTTTATAAAAATACAAATAGGGGCCCCCTCAGGCACCCTTGAAATGTTTACTTCTAAGAGCACAGCCTACGCCATTGTGTATTTTGCAGAAAAGTGTAAATTGCTCTGCCTTAGGCCAGCCAGGAGGAAGCTTCATTCCAAGAGTGTATAGTTCCCGCCTCCAAATTCCTACATCTTTGTCTGCATGACTCTTTCTGGCTCATCTCTGGTTTTCCTCTTCTTTCCAGATGCTGTGGGGAAACTCTAAGGATTGCAGGATTCTGCCCTAATTCCCCCTGGGGGAAAGAAACAAGATACATAGCCAAGCTGGTGAGGAAGATGCAATCAAAGCAAGTGGTATGGCCCAGAGATAAGGAGGTGAGTCAATCAGTCACTGTGTGACATGGTAGCACTGGGGGGAAAAAATGGGACTTACCCATTCATAAAAGCCTGCCTTGGAAAGGAGGCAGAGCCAAGGAGCAGCAACTGGTCCAGTGCACACTATCACCTTACTGGGAAAGGGGGAGCTCAGGCAATGCTGAGTGAAGAAGGTCCAGGTAGCAATATACACATGAACTGTGACCACAGAAATATCTGTAGGAGCCGTCTTGTGCTACCACTCACTGGTATTCTGCAAGTTAACAGCTGGGCTGACATTAATTAGAAACATTTTTCCCCTTTTCTAATCTCTAATAGGTCATCTAATCCATGCCAACTGAATTGCAGGGTTTTTCAGAAAAACAGATTGTCAAAAGCTCTTTCGTCTGCTGGAGAGGTTTGAATAATTGGACATTTCTACTGGAAAATTAATCTCTGATCTAATAGACAGCACATAGCTGAGATTTTCCTCAGTGTTCATTTCTGCCCAGACAACTGAGCACCATGCTGTATTCTCCACAAACAAAATGTCCATCCAAGAAAAAGAGGTTACTGCACTCAGTACAGCACTCAGAATCTTGATATGCCACCAACTATGCATGACAAATGCTGGAGAGGAGCAAAGCCTACAGGAGGAAAAGAGTGTGCATGCTCTGGAGAGGCAGAAGGGTCCCAGCCCACAGTATTTAAGCCCAGTTCCAAATTTTCTCAGCGTTTCTGCCTTTTTGGATGGGAGTTTGTGTCTGTGTGCATTTCTGTGAAGGAGACAAGGAGGAAGGGAGGGAGCCTTTTCTTTGTTCCCAAACAACATCTCAGCCTGTCTCAGGCTCACACACCAACATCTAACAAGCAAAGACAAACAACATCACAGCTTCACAATGCTTAAGCTTGATTGAATGACGACAATTCCACGTTAAAATAAAAAAGAACATCAGAGCTTTCCACAGCTGCATCAACATTATCTATTAAAAAAAGCATGACACTACATGAAGCTTTGGCTGTGCAAGCCAAGAACCTAAATCAGCCATGGTTTGGAACGAGGCCATTGCTGAATTCTCGTGTAAAGCGATGCTGCCATATTGCTTACTTTCCACTGAGGTTTTCCACAAATTAACAGCTGTAGCAGACTCCCAGAAAACAGCAACTCTTTCCAAGTCTTTCTTCTCTGAAAATGTTTTTTCTTCACTTTATTCTTCCCCATATGGAAGGGGAGAGGAGGGTAAAAAAAACTCAACAGCCCTATGAAACAAACCCAAAAAAACTCCAGACAGACTGTGAGAAAAATTAATCACAAAGATTGCCTGGAAAGAGAGCGGTTATCTGTAAAATTAAACCAGTGGTGGGCCCAATTTTTCTTTTTATTATACCAGCATGGTGGGATTGAGAATCAAACCCAGGAAAAATATTTCTGGAGCAGCCCTTCTGATTTATGACCATCTCAGCCACTCTGACAAGATCAGAAAACTGCTGGATTCTTTCCAGTTGAGCACCACCAAAGGCCAAATCATTCCTATTTAGGGAAAAACAAAACTTCCCTCTGGTTCAGCGAGAATAGTGTTTGGCACTAAGCACAGAGAAAACCGCCTCGTTTCAGCTGGCTTGCTGAAGTGCAGCTGAGATGGAAAGGTGATACCAGGCTGGTGTGGGTGGCTTCAGATCATACTCTTTCCTCCTGATTGCATCTTGGACATCACTAGGTCCCACACAGGGCGATGCAGAGGGATTCATTATAAATGACAAAAAAGGCTCTTAAAGCAAAAGTTATTTGATTTCTAGCATGCACAGATGGCTGTTGACTCACTTGTGAGAGGAGTGATGGAACTAACAGTCTGGCAGAAGCACTGGGCCTCGCAGCATTAGAAAATATGGATTCACAGAGCTGGTTGACTTCTGAAGATCTGTGAGCTATGGTGTAGTAAAAGGCAATCCTAGAGAAGGGGCTTTCCAGCTGGTGGAGTCCTGGGTTTTGCCTCCTTGTACCTACCAGCATGATGCAAAGATGTGGGTGTCCATGGGTTCTTGGGTGCCCACAGAGAGCAGCACAGGATGCTTTGCATGAACAGTAATATGAGGTCATCCAGGGCACCTGGCACTGTGCCCTTCAGAATCTCCTGACCCCAGGGTCACCTCTGTGCAGCTATGCTGCAGACAGACACTTCAAAGCCTCTGCCAAAGGCAAGTCCTTTTTGGGGAGGGCTGGGAGGGTGATAGCGTCGTGAGCTATCACAGAGAGAAGCTTAGAACCTTGGAAAACCAACTGAGATGAGCCAGGATCACTGGTTGATGCTGTTACTGACTCCTAGGGGGCTTACCCTGTGTGTCAGAGGCAGTAGCAGCCCCAAGGCCAAGGGCCATCACGGGGCTCTGCTGGCTCCTCTTCCCCATGTGCTGCTGGCACGCTCTGCAGGTCGCAGAGACACTCACTGCAGGCAGGGAACAGCTACTGCAAAGCCAAACTTCCTAACTCCAGCCAGAGCAGGATGTGATGGCTTAGGGTCAAATGGCAAACTGCACCACGTGGCAGCTCTCCCAAGTGCACAGCTATCTGGGAGGGACCTCATCTTACTGCCAGTCCCCTGCCCTGAGAAGTCTTTCTGACCCTGTTTTGCTCAGTTTGCCATCTGAAGGCTTGCATATTATACTGCTGATGCAGACCAAGTACAAAAGGAGCTATCAACAGCCCGTTCTCTATTCAGGGAAATCTCCAGATAAATTTTTTCCGAAGTATGAAATTAATCAGCCTGCTGGAGCACAGGATGCTGCTTCAGCTTCAAGTTCAGAACCTCTACAGTCCAGGCAGTCCAGGTTGCTACTGACAGAGTTCCTCAGATTTTCATGTCCATCTCACACCTCTGTGATCCCACTGTATTAGCCAGGTCTCATGTGATCAGCATTCACTTCACAAAACAAGCTCAAAAAATAAATATACCTATCTTATCTTTCAAATATAGCCACTGCCTATGAGTTCCCAAAAACACTCCATAACTGAAAACTGGCACAAACCTACAAGTAATGCTGGAGAACAAAGGACCTGATAATTTCTCCTGACCCAAATTTAAAAAAAAAAAACATTAAAATATCCATTTACTAGTGAGGGGTTCTGTCCTCAGTGCACTCCCAAGCCTCAGAGATGTTCTGTCATACTGTTCACTAATTGTTTTCAGTGTTTGATGTGAGTATTTTTGGCAGTCAGTTTGTCATGAATTGACACTTATTTTGTCAACCTATCTTCAGCAAAACTGCACACCCTCCCTCCTCGTAGACCTGTCAGAAACATAAAGATTACTCATTGCATATTTCTAAGAAGCTCCTGAAGCCAGCACTTGGAGTTTGCATAACAACCATTGTCGACAATCCACCTACAGCAGCTTAAAAATACAGATTTGAATGGGTGAAGAGAGGCTGGGAGTTCTCAGAAGGACAAGTCAGATTCAGGATTTTATTAATAGAACTGGAGGTGTTCTCATGAAGGCAAAAAAAAACCCCAAACCCACTCTCTTGTTATCTTAGCTGTCATCAGCAGTCACCTTTTCAAAAACAGGCAGGCGAGATGCAGAGTATTCCTGTAGATGAGCAAACAGAGAACTGCTGCAGAAAAACACTGAGAGCAAGATGGAGAGCAGCAAGCACCACGGATCCTCTCCCAGGGCCTCCTTGGGAAGTGCTGGGTGTCCACTGCCCTTGAAGAAGGGACTTCATTTATTTTTTTTTCAGTCTGGTGCCACACATGGAGGGTTAAATGCCAAACAAAGGGAACTCACCAGAAGGACACTCACAGAGCTGTTTGTGGAGAGCTGTTTGTGGCATGGGCTCCAGCGCTCTCTCCAGCAACATAAAGCGATTCTATTAACTGGAGTGCACAGCAGGCACTCACCAAAACAGCAGATGAATTGGTGCAGATCAGCAGTGGCTGTTGGTGAGGGCAGGGCACAGGACAGGGAGGACATGGGTGGCTGGCTGTGTTTCTGCCACGCTGGCACAGCAGCACCCTGGCCAGCCCTGCCTCGAGAGCTCGGCAAGGGGCAGCGCAGAAACCTGGCCACCTCCTGAGCCGGGGCTTGCTCCTGGAGGATGACAGGCTGTGGCACAACAGAGAAGGCGCTGCCCTGCCTGAAGGGCTTCCCATGCACTGGTGCCACCTTCTCTCAGGTCTTGGAGGAAAGGAGGGACATTGGGGGTGGCCACAAGAGAGAGTGGCATGGGCAGGAGAGCCCAGGGAACAACAGCGACATCAGAGGCATCATCCAGCCGCGTTAAAAACCTCCACTCCAAAAAAAGTCAACACTGACAGTCTTTTCCAAGGCAAATCCCCAGCCTGTTAGGTTCACCATTAACAATAATCCCTGCAACTTTCTCAGCCTTGCTGTTTACACAAGCGAGAGCTTTCATACATAAAACTCTTAAATGAAAACATTAAAGAGCAGCTGGCGCCTCTTGGAAAACTCATAAAAAGTCTGTTTCCAAACAGTGTCGCTTCTATACCATAAATTTCTATATTTCTCACTCCCCTCATTCCTTATTTCTGAAGACATTTGCATGAAAACAGGAACTTTGTTTATTAAAGAGTTCATCTGCTCCTGCTGTTAATTTTCCACCTGAAGCCAGAATCCCCCGGGTATGACATCATTAGCACAGCTCTGGAAATGATCATGAAGTCACAAACAGAGGGTTAGGGCTCCACTCAGAGAATAAACAGTGAGAAGACAGAACCTCTGTCACTGCCAAACCCCAGATCCTTATCCAGTTTTTCCTGGAGCAACATCCCATTGACTTCAGTGGGATATTGACCAAAATAAGGCTGTCAGCAATTCCTGTTTCAACCATTCCTCCCTTCCTGTTCCTGCCTCCAGGGCATGAGGGATTTGCCCTGTGCAGCAGGTCTGGGTCAGGAGAAGCCCTGCCCTGGCATGATGCTGATCCTCCCAGTACCACATCCCCCCATTGCTCCCTGCAGGCAGGGGGGCACCACCTCATCCCTAGATCAGTTTCTGTGAGCATTCCCCTTTCCAGCTGTGCACCATGACACGTCCTGCTTGCATGAAGCCCATCATGTGGGGATCTCATGCAGCTCAGGAGAGCAGCTGCTGGGATGCTGGAGGCCAGAAGGGAGCCCTGCTGCAGCTGCACATGGGGCTGTGGGGGAAAAGGGCTTCTCCATGCACAGCCATGGAGAGGAACAGCTGTCTAACAGTGCTGGAGTCTGGGGATGACTAAGGGCAACTGCAGATCAAGAATAAATACCTTTACAGGGAGATCTATAGGAGGGAGAGACATGGTTTGTGTGCAGAGGCAGAAAAAAGAAACAGAGGAGCTAATATGTCTCCTTGTGTGAAGATGGGAAGACAAAGTAAGGATGTCTTTTATTAGAACAGATCCAGCAATACTAATCAAATCTGCATTTTCACCTCCTGCTCCATGAAAAGCACAAGAAAATGACTGTGAGCTTAGAGAGCTTCATTAAGTCTCTTTTCACATACAAAATCTCTGACACAGATGAAGCCCTTCCCTCCCATCACCAGGCAAGAACAGCTAGGATGTAATTGCTCAGGCCAAACACTTTTTAATCTGACGCCCATGCACGCAAGGGGCGCGTTTGTCATGTGATAGCTCTCTGCATGAAGCGTGACGTGCCCGTGATGGGTCTCTGCATCAGTGCCACAGTGCTGGGCTGCTGCAGCAGCAAATAGAACCTGGCTGTACACAAACAGCACTCTCCATCCAGCAGCCTGTGGTGAGCTTGTCTCCCTGCCTCCCCACCCTGGGCCACGTCAGCAGCTCAATACCGCTGCTATGGAGCAGACACCTGAGCACAGAGCGCTGAAAATCTACATGCCTGTGAGAATGGCATGTGGCTGAGTGGGACAGAGACAGTCTGGCTTGAAACAAGGTTATTAATATTGCATGGGGAAGGTGGAGGCAGAATATCAGATTGATCAGATACAGTTCTTAAAGGATTTCTTCAGTTTATCCTTGAACTCTAAGCTTTAAAACTTTTGCATACATATTGCTACATCCTTATCCAATGCTGGTGCTGGGATCCTGAACAGTGTTTCAGAGATATTCACTATTTGTTGCATATGAGCATGTAATATTTAGTACAGCAGAGGGGAAAGGAAAAAATATATATACATATTTACTCTCTCAAATAAAGCCTAAGTTTTTCCCTCAGTGAAATCACTGTGATTTGATTGATCACCACAAAACTGCTGCATGGTTGCAGTGCTCTGTTTTCATGACCTGATTTGGGCTTGGCTGCTGGGAGATGCTGTCTGGGGGAGAGTGAGCCAACGAGTGCTACAGCTCCATGGCTCAGCACGACCACCACGTGCCTCTCCTGCCCCAGCTCTGCCACCAGGTCCCACTGCCCCCAGCTCCCTCCAGAACAGCCCACACGCACCCCAGCCTCCCATTTCCTTCAGTTTGGGCCATTGTTACAGCAAGTCCAAGTGTTTTCCTTGGCATGGGCCAGTAGTCCCATAGCACTGTACTTCCTCCACACAGAATAAGTGTTATTTAACAGGTCTGATTATTTTGGAGAGTTGTTCAGCCTCTTTTTTTGAAAAAAAGGAGAATACATTGAAACTGATTGTATTGGCTGCTTGAGCCTATTTTTTCTGGATGGTCCTCACTCTCTTTGTATAAAATGTGAGATGCAGATCCAGGCAACTTTTCAAGAAGGCACACTGCCACTGTCATGTGTGCCTTGTTTAAAGGAGTTGTCACCTCTGTCAAGATAAGCATGCAAAAAAGGGAAACGCAGGCACGCTGGGAAGAGGTGGCCAGTCTGTGCTCCTGGTCACCCCAGTACGCACCCAACTGAGTCAACAGGAATTTGGTCCAAAGCAAGTAACAACAGGAAGAGCTGATAAAGCTCCTCTGGGTGCTGTTATTTATCCCCTTAGCACACCTCCTGATAGCATAACTCTAACCTGTCAAAGAAGGGTTGCCCTCATTTCTTGATGTGGATACAGGCAGACAAAGAGTAAATATTTCAGTGCAACAGAAAGTGTGTCTGACTCATCATATCATCATCATTTTTATGGAAGCCACTGGCTTCATTCTCTTTCCCCAGCCCTTCCCTTAGGACAGTTTACTCCAGGACTTCTGCATTTTCTCAGAAACTCCCCAATGTTCTCTTTGAGAGTCAGCATTGTTAATTTTAAAGAGCAATCAGGAGACGAGCCCTCCCTTGCTCTGCCTTCCAACCCTTGTTTTACCATTTCCTTACTTTCAAGTCCCAGTGTAATAAATGTTCAAGGTCTTCCTCCCACCTGCTTCTCCAAGGCAGTTTTAAATTAGCCATGATTTCCTTCTCTCCTCAACTTCTCATTTTTTCCGAAGTCTGTACTATCAAATCCTAACGCCCTCCTTTCCTCTTTGTTATTTGAGGCAGCCCTGCTTCGTGCTCCTCATTCATGAGGACACTTCCACCCACTCCACTGAGCCAATATTCCCCACCTCTGCTCTGCATAAATGCTTTCATCCCCACATTAGTCTAGCTCTCACTTCCAGCAGTTGCTTTTTATTTCAGAGAGGGGGGTGTGGGTGGTTTTTTGTTATTGTTGGTTGTTTCTGGTGTTTTGCTTTGTTGGGTTTTTTTTGTTTGCATGTGTGTGTATGTGTGTCTATTTTATGGGTAGCCCTTCACACTTTCTGAAGTGAATACTTTCTTGGGAGGAGGGCAGATCACGGCAACAGAAGTGAAGGTTGCTTGCTTGAAAGATCATTTATTCTCTTGAGTATGAAAAAAAACCCTATTGCTGCTAACTTCAAGTGGGCCCACCCTCTTCTCCAGGCATCTTTGCAGCCATGAAAATTACAATGTCACTGGTATTAGCAGCACGAAATGGCAGCAGCTCTCTCCACCACAACTCCCTGCTCCTGCAGGGATAACAACTGAAACTTCAAATTAAATTGAGAAGTTGCCCTTCCAGCCAATGCCTCCAGCAATCTTCCCCAGAGGAAAGTGGGGCCACAGGGCTTGAGTGCAGAGGTAGTGAACCTCCAGGCTGCTGGAGTCCATGGAGGAGTTAGTGCCAGCATTATTTTTTTTACAATGAGGGTGATGAAACAGTGCAATGTGTTGCCCAGAAAAGTTGTGGATGCCCCATCCCTGGAGACATACAAGGTCAGGTTGGACAGGACTCTGGACAACCTGATCTAATTGAAGATACCCCTGCTTACTGCAGAGGGTTGAACTAGATGACTTTTGAATGTGCTTTCCAACCCAAACTATTCCATGGTTCTCTGAAATCTGTCAAGCATCCCCATGGGCAGAGCAGGCTGTGGCCCCAATGCACAAGGAGAGTGACCCAAGGAGAGTTGGCAGAGGCCAAACAAACTCCTGTAAGCTGAGTGGGAGGGCTGGTCAGCCAGGCCATGGGCACACCCCACCACAGCTCTGCCGGTGTGACATGGCCAGAAAGCAGCCTGGGCAGGAACTGGGCTGGGGTGGGTGCTGGGCTCACCCATGGATTTTCTCCTCCTGGCCTGGAGGTGGTTTCATCAGTTTGACAATGTCATCTCACTCCAGCCTTTTGGCTTCCCTGAACTGCTCTGCACCACCACCATAGCAGCCCACAGATGCGTCCCACCTCCTGCTCCCTCTCACTTCTCTGGGCTTTCATTCTCCAGACTCTTCTCAAGTTCTCACTTTATTTCTTCTGTTCCCACACAAGGATCCAGGAGCCATAAATGGATCAAGCTGTGGCAAGATCTAAAACTGTCCCATCTTTAAAAAGCCAGAAGTACCCTGCAATCTGTGAGAACTAGCCAGTCCAGCCACAGCAGTGACATATCCAGGCCTGGGATAAAACAGTTAAACTTGCCTGGTTTCTAAAATCCCATAATACTTGTGTGCACAGAGCTGTTACACTGCAATTTACTCTAAATTGATACTCCATTTATCTGTCCATAGCTTTGGCATCTTGCTGCCCCTGCACTCCTAAATCACCCTTCTTAGACTTTCCTTATTTAATTTTCCAGCTCTTCAAGCGAACCCTTCCACTAACAGTCCCTGAATACCTCTGCATCCTCACCTTTGAAAATGCTGCCCCTGTCTCACTTTCCATGCAAACATGTTAAGGCATGGAGCTGAAATGTCATGCCAGAAAAAGCAAGCCAGGTTGTTTTGGTACATGCAGTGGTCAGCATGCCCTGCTGGAGAGCCTACCAACATGTAACTAATATCCCGAGTTTTGGAGCCAGGCAAGTCCTATTCATTCTCTTGCCCAAACCACAGAGACAAGAACATCCAGCCTTTCCAGCATCTCACAAATCCTGGGATCGACGTGGACATACAGAGAGGGAAAAGCTGAAAAGCCACCAAGCTGCCCAGCGATGCCAGCATTATGATCTGGGACCTTCTCATGCTTGTAGAAGCAGTCATGCCCCTTACTGGAGCGGGGAGGCTGTGACATTTGACTGAAAGTATTTTATCTAGATGCAGTTGAGACCTCCCTCTTGAACATACAAATGAGTTTGACCCACTTCTGCTGAGATAAAAAAATCAGAGGAAAGCCTGGGGAAAATGGAATCTGAACAGAGTAAAAAAGAGACATTTACATACAAGGAATAGCTGTAGCACCAGACATCCTTTTTTTTTTCTGCTAGCTTGCCACACCACTTTGAAAAATCCTTCTGCTGCAGGCTTTATTCCTGTGGTCAGGGGAGCAAAGGCACACAGCACTGCATGTTAAGCATCTCCTGATGCTCCAGTGGTGACAGTACATTTCAAACCTACGGGGTGAAAGCCCCTCTCAGACACCAAGGCAACTCCTGCTTTGCTGTGCTTCTTCATGGGCACCAGAATGAGCACAGAAACCCATCTGCCTAGGGCTGGCATCTTTGATTTATTGATTTATTTTGAATATGTTGTTCTTCTTGCACATCTAACTCCCCCCTCCAAGGGCACAAGACCTTTGCACTTTTCTGATGACTTCATCCTTTGTACTCCACTCCCACAAGCTATAGGTCAGGGATCGGATGACGGACTTGACCCAAAGTGGCTGACAAAGGCTTCTCATCTGCTTGGCATGGCATTCAGAGAAATCGATTCACTGAGGTGTCAGTGCTGCATTGCATTCAGCAGCAGCTTCCAGCATGCCATGAAAGGCACCAGCACATCACTGGGCTTATTGACCCATTCAGCAGAAACTCCAGTGCTGAGCATCCTTCTCTGTTCCCCATGGTCTGAGGGCAAACCTTCCTCCAACCATGTGTGTCATGCTGAGTAGAAAGAATAAAAGTTTCAATTTTGCAGAGTTGCCTTCCCAACACTTTTCACAGGCACTCCTGATATTCCTTCTGTATGAGAGGAATGACATGTCTTTCCAATATCAATGGATATTTAATCCTTCTGCCGTGCAAGTTAGTGTTCAAGGAGATACTGGTCAGCATGGAGACAGGAGCAGGTACAAATAGAAGAAATGTGCCACTGCTATTCTTAAAAGACAAAGCACAAGGGGAAAGCATCTTCAGATGAAGTCATCTTTCCCTCCAGGTTGTGTCATCTTCAGGCACACAGGTCAGGCCTGAACTTCCTTTCTAATCTTGCTCCATCTTGCCACTGAACCAGATTTTATCCCTCCACAAAGTCCATCCACATCATCTTCTCTCATTACCAATACTTCCCTGAGCATCTGGGCTCTCTATTTCCCTTCTCAACTCCTTATGAACTCATTTAGCACTTTTGCTGGTTTGCCCTGTTAATAATTGTCAATTTCTCTGTTCTCTCTCACTTTTTTCCAGGCAGAAGGAGAGAACATGCCTTCCCAGAATTAGCAGCACTGTCCAGGTGTCTCTCATCAGTGGCCAAGTGTTAATGTCCTGCTGGTGTCCTTACCCCTGTGCCCTCAAACACCACCCACTGGGCAATGCAGCACTTTATAAGACCACCTCACAGTGGAAACCAGGTGCCATAACAGTAACATAAACTTTCTCAATTCCAAAAATTTGCAAAGGATTATGCTCCAGTTTTTTTTTTTTTTTTTCCATTAGCTGCTCAGTGTAGCAAAATTAAAGACCCACTTATGATAGATGACAGTAGATCAACAGTGTTCAAATGGAAGTCTACAGATGTTTTTGCCAATGGTGTCTGAATAAAACAGAGACTCCAACAAGGCTATAGTTTGGCTAAGGATCAACCAAAGATATTAGAACTTCTTGAGTGCTTGAATGTTTTAAGGCACATCCATCAATAACTGAAGACAGAGTTAGTTCGTTTCTTGAGATATATTTGAAGTAATTTGCAAAAGCAAGCATGAAAACTGAAAGCACCATGGAGATGTGCTCTGAATGGTTACACTACACTGACTGTGGAAGGAATTCAGCACAGATGAGGGAATATATATATTATGTGTGTATATACACATACACACACACACACACATGTAAAATTCAGTGTGGAGCTGGCTGGCTGGTTCCAGCTCAGCTGTGGTGCCCCAAAATGCCCCATTCTGCAGCCTTCTGAAATGACAAGCTGTCTGTTATGAAAATCACTTTGAACTTTCATATTTCTGGTCCAGAGTCTCCCTCTAGAATTCTCCTATGTATTAACAGCTTTTGCATATGGTAACTGTTTTCAAAGCCGAGTCACACACTCAGCATATCTTCACATTGTGGTTTCACTATGCAAAGTGTCTATGCTCCTCTCTTCTAGGTACTCTATTTGATGCATCCCCCTGCCTTTTTACCTCATGGGGGGCCCTGTCAGGGCTTGCTCCCAGCTCCAAGAGCATAACTGAACATGAGCCCACCCAACTAAACCGGCTGCTTGCATGGAGAAATGCCTCCCAGTCTGCGATGGAGCCTTGTCAGGTTACTGGATAAAAAAAGCCCTACATTCATTTCTCTCGCTCACAGGCTCACTGCTTAGTCAGCTGTTACACCGCCGCATAAAACCTTTGCTAAAAGAGCTGTGGCAGAAAATAGCTGATCAGTAAGTCTGAAGTGTCAGAGCTGTCTGGGTAGGTGGAGGCACTAACAGGAAAGCAGGAAACCCAGTCTGTAAGCTTAGGGCTGGGAGAGAGGAAACCATTTCCATTCAGTACAGAGATTGCGGGGCAACATTGATGGGAGGGCTCAGCCTCGGCCAAAAAGCCATTTTTTTCTCCTCTGTTTTAATAATTCCTGGTTGCTGGAACTCAGCACCCCAGGGAGGAAGTGTGGGCCAGGCTACACTGAATGCTGCTCCTTGCTCCTACCCTTGCAGCCGCAGGGAGGGGAGGCAGAGGATCTATAAACGTATTTCACACAAGTGTGTGTGAAATAACCCACATAAATCACCCTGCGAGACTTTTTTAAAATGCCTGCTACCTGTAACACCAGCCACAATTAGCACACCAACTTATTTACATGTCATAAATCTGTGGCTCACAAAGACCTGTTGTACTGACTTTTCACCACAAACCTGTGAGCTTTGGTAAATTCGTTAAATCAGACTCACCCCTTTCTTATAAAGGGTTTCAAGCAGCTCACAGCAGCATAAAGGTAAATCACAAAGGGCTGCCTTGTCCTCCCAGACTCTGATCACAGCTCTAGCATTCACCCCTTTGCAATTCCAAATCCTGATTAGACCTGGGAATAGATCCTGCACATGGATCTAAGTGTGGGGAAACAATGCACCAAAGATCTGGAGTTTACTAAACCCTTCGGAGCCCCACCGACATCTCTGAGCCTGGCAGCTGTTCCAAGGCAGCTTTCAGTTTTAATCAGAAATTATTCTCCTGACAGCCCACAGTAAAATTAAAGCAAGCATCACAAGACAAAGAGGCTCGACTTTGGTTTGCAAATTTCATGCAGGACCCTTTGGGGGTTCTAGCTTGATTCCAGGAAGAGCAAACCAGCCCCCCAGATGCAGCAGCTGGGCCCAAGGCAGCTGTGCCAATGGATCCTCACACCCTGCGGTATCTGACAGTGGTCCCTGCTTGTGTCTGCACCTCTGGCCAGCCCCACTGGTGGGTTACACTTTGCTGTGCCCAAGTACACACTGCCATGGATGTCACCGCACCAGGTTCATTCCTTCTCCTCCTCACTGACCAAGGCCAGGAGGGAAACGCATCTCTTACAAGCAGCAGGAACCAGAATCTCTCATACCAGGTGTGTGTTGTGTGAGGGAAATCAAAAGTGAGTTATGTTTGAACCTGCAGTGCCCACACAGCTTGACCAAGCCATAAAAAGGCAGCTGTGTCAGTACAGAGACAGCCAAAAGTGTCCATTTGCTCCTGTGTGAGCAGGCATGTGCTTGTAGTGTGGTCTGAGCACTGCCTGGCACACTGAACCCTCACTGCAAATTAGGGATGAGGGATTATTTTTCAGTTTCCCAATTGCAAACCAAGGCCCACAGAGGTCTTGTGAGGATAAACTGAGTTATTTGAACATTTTGAAGGCTGGAAGCGCTAAGAGCCAGACGGGAGGGAGTGGTTCAGAGAAGCAAGGAAGCAGAGCGTACATTCAGTGGAGGAGGTGCTCCAGCTAACACACAGAGAGATCCCTTGCTCCCTGAAAAGCCACTCCAGACAATTCCTGACAGAGTGCACATATTGCAGAGCCTCATGCATTCCTTTTTCCTGGAAAAGCACAGAGCAGCAGTGGTTTCAGCTCTGCCTGGGCTCTGACCACTTCGAGCACCACACCGCCCCCAACGCGCGCCCATTAGCAGAATTCAGGTCCCACTTTGCTCATTCCTTTTCCTACTCCATTCTTGGTGTCTTCCAAGGGCAGATATTTCCACATCTCTCTTCCCCAAAATAAGGCAAAATTGTTCCTTGTCCTTCAAGGGACTTAGTGTACATCACAATTTATCATCTTTAGTCAATGGGGCAGCCATCCTAACCGGCACCATCATACCAGCAGGCAAAACCCCCTAAGAAGTGCAGCAATTCATTTATCTCACCAGCACCACGCTACAAATGGGGATGGTAGGAAGAAAATGATCTGTGGGCTCTCACAGCACCCACCAAACCAACAGCATGTGGAGATACAAATACAGAGCAGCTCAGAGCTCAGCATGGCAGCCCAGTGGCTGGGCGCAGTGAAAGGGATGGATTTCCACACCCCTGTTTGCTGCTGGCTGAATGATCCCCTGTCACACATGGCCATGATCTCCACACAAGCAAGAGAAGGGAAAAATCTATGTGCTGCAGCCAGAAAATACTCTGCAGATGAAATCATGCTACCCTGAGCTAAGGAAGGTGCTAATAACAAGAAGGATTGAATGGAAGAAGCAAAAATTGAGTGTTCTGGACACTCCAGTAAGATTTCCATCTCTCCCCTAAGCACAGCAGGGCAGAAAGGCTGCAGAGTGGACCACCAGTATATCGGCATTTTTCCCACTAATTGAAGTTTCCACTCACATAAAACTATCCGGTGCTAATACATTGCACTTTCATTAAAATCACATCACTTCAGTTCTTTATATTTTTATTGTGGCATATAAATTACACTGTCCAAACAACAACAACAACAACAACAACAACAAAAAAAAAAAAAAAAAAAAAAAAAAAAAAAAGGAAAGAAAGAAAATCCATTATAAAATGAAATTCTGAAATTAAGTGCTCCATTCTAACCAGAGAAAAAAGGAACGTTTTGAACAAAATAATTTGGCCCATATATTTTTCTAAACAAAACTGTATCACAACAAATGCAATCCTACAAAGACCATTTGTATTAATAAAATGGTATTTTTGCAATAAAAAAAAATTGCTGGCAAAGTGTTCAGCTGGGTTTATTAGTGTCATTAAGAATCCTCTCACATTCTCTTATTTTTCAGCAGCTAGCAAAGAGGTACGTTCAGAATTTCATTATTTGAGAATGAGGCAATAGATAAAATAAAAAATAAAGAGCAATTTGTACTGCTATAATGGCTTCCTCTCCAAAGCTTCACAGCAGTTTACAAAAAACTCCATGATTAACCTCCTTTCTTGCAATGTAGCTATTCCCCCTTTTTATGGCCGAGAAGAATATCTCTTGAGAGAGCCTCTGTTCATTTCAAACATCTGTATTCTGAGTGCCAAGGGCGTGATTTACCACAGTTTACTGTGCTCCAAATCAGTGTCCAGGATAGGTACTCAGTATTTCTAGCAAAAAAGACCACAGGCATCTCGCATCAGCTATCCCAGACTCCTGGAATCTGCTACAGAGCTGGAGTGAATTTGGGACAGCAGGAAACTCAACCTCTGTTCCTTAGCTCTGGGCTTCTTCTCAATTTCCATGCTCCAGGGCACAAGAGGCAGAGCCTTTCACCTTGTTCTAGCCTTTTCCAAAAACACACGGGATATTTCAAATGTTTTGTTAGGCAGGAATAAGCTCTCTGCAGAAACATTGACTGAGTCAATTCTCTTTTGTCCATTTTACAGCCTCTGCATTCCTGTTGGGCGACACTTAAAGACTCAAAAGAATTCCCAGTATTTAAAAAACTTCTTATTTTTAATGTTTTCTGGTGCCAAGACTGACAGACATCTGTGCACGTATGGAAAAGGCAGGAAAGCAGGGCTGTTTCTGGGGAAGAAATGCTTCTTTCATTTCCTTCCTTCTTCAACATTGGTTGATATTAATTTTAAACCTGGCTGGCACTCCACAGTAAGGAGAGTGAAAGATCTTGTTATTTCATCCAAAAAAGTATCAAATAGGTGTAGCTGCAATTTTAAAGCAATCCTGCCAAGCCATGAAGTTCCCAAAAGGACGATGGCTTTCCTGGCAGCACGGGGTTTGCCGTATCAGATGCAGCAGACTACCAGATCACAAAGCCTTACTGCTTCGTTCTAGCCATGACCCACATTTCATCCTGTGCTTCAGAAGAAGATGAAAGGCCTTCATAATGCATCCTAAACATTACCATATGGAAAAATCTTGCAGTATTTAAAAAGGATAAGCAAGTAGGGTCCTATAGAAATACTAGGACACTATAGCATTCATTTCTAAAATCCTAGTGGGACAATTATAATGTCTCTAACTTTCTGTGGAGAGGAAGTATATTCCTGATATATTCTGCAGGCAATGGTGATGAGAGATTTTCATCACAATAAGCACAGGACAGAATGCAAAAATATCCAGATGACCAAACCTGTGAAAAATCGAATTTCTGAACTCTACCATTTTTAATGCAGGTAGGCCAGGATTCAATCTCCACCTTAACAATTGTATAATGACAGTAACTATAAGACTCAGAACCAGAACAAGGACCAATGAGGCTATTAATAATAGTAATAAATGTGGCTCTGCGTGAGGAAAACAGCCAAGGAATAAAAAACCCCATCATTTTAGAATATGTTATGTACTCTGTAAAATTCCCACTGCATTTGAACAATGCAGTAGCAATAAAGGAGCAATTGCCTATCTCAGAAAAGAGGCTGCAATCCACCCTGTGTTATCAGATGTTGCCTAGGAGGTCAGGAATGCTCCAAATGGCGCTGCTTCTCCCGGGCTCCCCTTGCCCTTGGGGCACAGGCACCAGCCGGGCGTCGGGAGCCACGGGGCAGGGACTGCCCGAGCATCCCTTGCTCCAGGAAGGATAAGGAAAGTCCATGTCTCTGCCAGGCTGCGCAGGGAAAGCAGGAGGAATAAAAACAGGACCTGTCTTGCAGGAGTGTAACCATGGCATTATCTGCAGCATGATAGCTTTCCCTGGAGAAATGGTCTGTGTGGGAATGGGGGACATGCAGCTGGCACAGGGCCCCTTTTCTAGGCTTCAGTGCCACGAGTCCTGCCTCACTGAGCACCTCTGAGAGCCAGCAACCTTCCAGCCTCCCTCCTTCCCATGCACCTCCAGCTGCCACAAGTCTGCAGATGTACAGCTGCATTTTGAACAAATACGTTTCCTTTCCTTGTACAGTATTTTCTTGGGCAACTCCGGAGAGCAAGCTGTACATTTTGGTCCTTGGTTGCACAGCTTCAATGCCCAAATCTTCCCCTCCTCAGGCAGTAAATGCAGCTATTGTTTTGCCAGTTGGTCGAGTTACTCTTTTTTTCACTCGTGTTGCTGCCAAGGTAATGCACAATGTTACACACTTTAGAAACCAGCCCCGGTTGTGTAATGCTACCCTACCACCACCAAACAGCTTGGGACTGTGTCAGCCCAGGGAAAAAAACAAGCCTGGAAGCTACAGGAGAGAAGATTAAAGCAAAGCAGCAGCATGGTTTTTAATTGTGCCTTAGAATTTCTAATCTAGTTAATGGTCCTTCCAGCCCATCCTGTGTAAAGACACGAGCATGTGGCATGTACTGAAGGAGGATCAACACTGACACACTGACAGATGCGCTTATTGGCACAAGAGACTAGATTAGCTTTTGGACTGGACTTTTTTACTTGTTAGCTAGCCAGCAGCAACTTGCTTTTTTGGAGGGGAAGGGAGGGATCAAACAATTGCTGCAGAGGAATATTAGTTCCCTGGCACTTCATCTTCTTCCATTACAGATTCTCTGCTTGAACATGAGACAATGCTGCCATTCCTTCCCCCTGACTCACTGGCAATTCTTTATCCATCTCTGGTTTGCTGCTTTGGAGATTTTTTTGGCTGGAATTTGATCACCCCCACCTGCCCTTTTATTCTCTCTCCATATTTTTCAACACTTCTGCCTCCTTCATCACATCCCAAAGCTCTGCTGTGCTGTGAAATCCTGTAAGTTAACCAGAAGTTCAATACATCCACCTCAATCTCATGCAATTCTGCTTGCCCATTTGAGGAAGATGAGGAGCGAGTGCCTCGCACCGCAGGAACGCCAGCATGCGTGGCAAAGAGCACAGCACAGAAGGTGGAAAGTGGCTGCCTGCCGAGAGGGACACAGCTAATGTTTAACTGCACACGTATGAAAGCCAGCTCTGTTCACATTCCTCAGGAGAGCTGTCCCACGGCTTCACAGAGGGCTGTTCACACAAGAGGGCAGGAGTAATTAAGGAGAACCAAATTCTAGCTGGTGGGAGAGGTGGGGGATTGCAAAAGTCCTTGGAGCCCATCCAGGACACGGGTTAGAGGTTAGAAGTGCCATGGGTGCTCTTGTTCTGACAGAAGAGAGCTGCCAGAGGTGTCATGCCCTCCTGACAGACTCACAGCTTCTCGGAATCTGAGCAGCAGCTGAGCAGCTGTGTACACAAACATCTCCCATCCAGCCCATGAGTTCCCAGACCAGTCCCCTTTGCCATCTCGCCGTAGTCCAACAACACAGGCAAGTGCAAGGGGGTCAAAATTTGAGACAAGGATGGCACTGTAACTGGATTGCACTTTTTGACAAACCTGAGTTCTTTCATTCTTCCCTACTTTCCCTTCTGCTGAGTCCTGCATTCCATGTGCATGGTCCCCAGCCCATGGGACCCTTGGTCCCACAGGGAGAAGCCACTGCTTGGACACCACATCAGTGCTTCGAGGGTGGTGGGAGCAGGGACTGTGAAGCAGCACAGCAGAGACAGCACAGCCAGGGCTGCCTGCAGAGGGGTGCTTGTGCCTGGCTGGGTCTGTGGCTCTCCTGCAGCCACCCAGCCCCAAGGCTGAGCCTCTCAGGGAAGCTATTCATGGAGCAAAGGCTCGGCCTGGGACACCACCCCTGCTTGTGGCAGCGATGCCAAGGGACACGCTTCCAGAAGCCAGCAGCAGTCTGAGGAGCCCTTGCAAACACCTGGCTCCAAAAGAGGCACACTGGCAGCTGAGCCTGCACCCTCCCATGGAAGGTGAATGCACACTGCTTCCCTAGAGCAAACAAACAGAAGCACACCAGCCAACTCCCTCCTAGCCCACAGGAGTACTGCCAGGTGAGGAAGAGAACAATTCACCCACCCACAGATGAGACTGCAGCACAAACAACCACATAGGAAAGAGGTGAGCCACTTGAAGGGGCCAGTTAGGTAGACAATAACAGCCTGCCCTGCTTTCAGCCTCCAGAGAGCCACCAGCCCTCAGCCTGGGGAACTGTGCTGTGTGCCCCAGGAAGGAGCCAGAGTAGCTGCCAGGAGCCTCATCATTCCCTCTGAGGGCTTAAATAGCTAGCATGCCTCCAGCATGTCCACACACAGGAGTCCTGCTGCTTCACTCGGCCAAACTGCTCCTTCAGTGGTTTTCCAAACACAGTGTATTTACTTTTTAATTGGGTGAGCAGAAACAACTGACCCCAAAGCTAGTGAAGAGCAGGAAGGGGCTCATCAAGTTATATGGCCCCCTTGGGTCAGCATTAGCACTGCTGCACCCAGCTGTGCTCTGGCTCCATTTTCCATGGGAGGGTTCAGGGTCCCAGCCTGCCCCCAGGGCACAGAAGGCATGTCATGGAAATCTGGCCTGTGCCCACGGAAAGTGCAGCCTCCAGTCAGGCTTGTGCTGCAGGCTGTTGCGGGCAGAACAGCACCACTGAGGAGTGTGCAGGGATGCAGCCATGCAGTGTGCCAAAGCAGGAGACACCTGCAGCCCTGAGAGCAGTGCAGCTCCCCAAGGAGGATCAGCAGGCATTTCTCAGTCCCATGTCCCAAATGTCATCACATGGGTTTTGCTGAGCACGGAGGTCTGAGCAGAGAGATGGCTGGCCCCTGGAACAGGAGGCTGGTGATGAATCCTCTATCCAAAACTGCAGGTGGCTGGCCCAGGGCACAAATGGCAGCAAAAGCATTGATCCTTCTGCAGCGAGAGCAGAGGGATGCCAGCTCCAAACCTGACCTGCAGTTCTGAACCACGGGTTCAGCTCCCTGTTCAGAGGCAGGACAACCTGTCCTCAGTCACAGCCCTGCTCGAATCCACGCACTTCAGATCCAAAACAAACAACTCTGAGTTCCTGGTAGGGCTGAGGAGCAAACAGCAGGGCCATCAGCAAGAGCCAGGTGGGAGCTTCTGTCTCTAAGCCTGAGAGAGCTGGGGAGGAGGAGGAGAAAGCAACACAGTGATGGGAACATTGCTCTCCAGAGAAGGGGGGCAGCAGGGGTGGCAGAGACTGCACAAGTGAGTTCATAACTGCCTGTCAGGGACCCACCTCTGCACTCAGGAGATGTTTTGTTGTACCAGCTATAGCTCAGCACCTACAGGATCACCAGCATGACAGCAGGAGCAGTAGGCTGCCACTTTCTCCTGGTGACCCAGGGTGTTCACTCATCAGTACACTTGCACTCACCCACATATAAAAGCCCCAGGCCATCTGCTCTTCTTCAGACTGCAAAATTATGTAGTTTGAAAAGCCCTAAAATGCTGATTCCTCCCTCAGCAGGGACACAGTTCTTCAGAAATACAAAAGCATGAGTCCACTGGGGAAAAAGGATATACTGGAGAGTAAAACACTGTAACAGTCTGTCAATGCCATGTGGGATGCTGCTGAAAGAATTTTGGAACAACTGTGAGACTTTTTGGATGCTCAAACACTGAATGAGTAAAAAAATCATCTGTGTCCTACAGAGAAACATTTTAGAAAACAAAGCAATTGGCTTCTAGCAACATGATGTAACCTTGGTTTTTCCTCCCCTTATTGTAAGTGCATTTCTGGGTGTTTGCTTTTAAAGCTGTATCCATTAATAATGTGCCTCTATATTTATTTAGAGATATGTCAAACAAGGAGCGCTTATCCGTAGCTCCAGGCAACCCAACAATTTTAATACATAAACAGCTATATAAATGAGTCTCATCATCGTCCAACAAAAGCTTCAGCAACAAAGAGCCCCATAAGCACACCATCTCTGCTCAGGATGCTCAGAATTCGGCATCCACTTCAGCGGCCAAGGGGAATAAATAAGCTTTCCAAGGGAACCAGCTTGGGTTATTACAGATCAAATGGAGGAACAAGTTGTTTGCCTTTCCTTACCATAAAAAAAAAAACAAACCCACAAATGGAAAAACATGGGCCAGTTTTTCAAGCAAGCTCGGCACGTTGCCTGCCTAAATTACACTTACATGCAAGTGCATGCAAATGTGTTGTTTCCCTGGTCATATGCCTGAACTGCATCCACATTTTCCTCAAGTGCCTTCTGGAACGTGACAGGACACGCACGAGCAACCTCCCCAGTCCTTCAGAAACCAGAGCATGGGCATGCTGGTGGGAACAGAGGAAACACCTGCATTCCTCCACAGCACAAATGCAGCCAAAATAATGATGAGTCTGAAAAAAGCCCGACCGAAGGCAAAGGTCAGGTTGATGGGACTTTGTGGAGCGGAGGGGGCTCGGCTCAGTGCTTGGCAGGAGGGAGCCTTGTGTTCTTGTGCTTTTAAATGCATTTTCCTGCAGGAGATGGGGGGGAAAAGCCAAATAAAAATAAGCAAACATTTTCAGTTTCTGCTGCAGTTCTGTAAAGGGGTGACTAAACACTGCTGGCAATAGCTCAGCCCCCACCAGAGCCTGCTGCTGCAGGCTGTATCCCTTCCAGAGAGATGGAGTCTGCCTGCCATTGAGGCAAAGGAGGTGCCCAGGGGGGCATAACATGGCACCTCTGTGCCAAAGGCAAGCAACTGTGACCCTGTGCAGTGCTAACCACTGCTCCAGTGAAAATCCAAGCAATGCACTTGCTGATACCTTGCAGGACCTATTGTGCACATCCTCCAACATGAAACACCAACAGTGATGCTTTGGCTGGCCTCGTGGGGAGGTCCTGCTTTTTCCCTGGGGAGGTGCTGCTGATTTCTCAGCTGGGCATCACCCATCACACACGGGACTGAGGGAAGGCATCAAAGACACCATAGAGGTTCAGTTTCCAAACTTGCTTTTCTCTTCCTGGATGGGAGTTACATGCAAAATGTATGAGAGGGCCACAAGAGAGAAGGGTAACAAAACGCTCAGTAGTTCAGCTTAGACATCTGAGGTTTTTAGTCCTCCTCCCTCTGCCTGTCTGATGCCCAAAGGAAAAAATAAAGTGCTTGGACTGGCCAGTTTGGTGTGAGTCCCTGTCCCTCCCTTCCTGCTCCCCCTCACTGCAGCACAAGAGGAAAAACACTTGAAAGGCTAGAGGGTGGCCTCAAGGATGTCTGCTTTGCCTCCACTCATGCCACTCTTCCTTTTGTATCTTTTCTAACATCCAAAGAGGAAAAAGGCAGGACCATCTCCTGTACCCAGGTGCTTTTCTCACACACACACAGACAAGCACATTCCCATTCAAAACAAGATTGCAGTGCATTGAACTTGTCCCTGAATGTAACCCTTCTGGCTTGAACAGCCCTGCTGGCTCCTGCCTTGGGCAAGGTTTCAGTTTCCCTGTGGCTTGATGACGTGATTTGGGCAGGATTTATGAGGCTTACAAAAAAACACAATTAAATCTAAGGGGCAATGAAGGGGATTTTTTTCTTTTTTTTCCCCTGCCTTTTCATTGCTTGCTTCTAGGACTAAGGCAAAAGTTGAATTGGCAGAAGTTCGCTGTGTTGGCTGGAGCCTGAATTTCTAGCCAAAGATGTTTTCTCCAAGTCTAGTTAAATTAATTTCCTTGAGTTTTTCAAACATTTTCTTTGCTCTAAGTGACTGAGAAGCCATTGACATTTCAGTTGAGGAGCAATCAAAATACAGGACCTGAAGGGCCAAAGCCATCCCTGCTGTAACTGCTGTGGCTGGCACTGCAGCTGCCAGCACTGAGGGAAACAGCTGAGGTGGGCATCTTGGAAGATAAGGCAGGTAGGGAGGAGAAGCTGGGTTGGGACTGGAATATCCCCTTTGCTTCCAGCAGAAGAGTCATCCCTTTGGGAAGAGACCCAGCCAGGTCCCTGTCTGACCCTGAAGGCTCGAAGAATGGATGTACCCAAATCCAACAGAAAGGAGTATGACCTCCACTGGAAACTACACATGCTGGAAAAGAAAAAGCCTGTGTCCTAACTTTGTGCTTTGAGTCCTGTTCAATAATTAATAGCAGAGTATGCTGGAACTGTGTCAGCCATGTCATTCCAGGTGAGGAAGGCTGGTGTTTTCTAGGTACCAGCTCTGCAAACCCCCGAGGAGCAGGGTGCCAGGGCAAGCAAGGGTCACACGGTGCTCAGCGAGGCACGTGCGCACCCACAGCCACGTGTGCCCAAGCAAATGCATTTCTGTCTCCTGCAGAAACTAAACTTCACATCTTGTGGGCTGATTTTCTTAATCCAAAAGCAAAGGTCAAACAGAAAGTACGTGGCTTTGGTTTATTTATGGAGAACCTTAGCCATCAGACTTTCCAAAAGCATCAGCAAATTTTGCACATCCATGTTTAAACCCCTCAGAAAGGTGCTGTGCCCTGCCCTTCCAAAGGCCCCCCTGTTCAGATGCTGTGCTGGTGGTGTCAGGAGCCAGGAGTCTGGCACAGCACCAGCCAGCCTGGCACATCCCACAGCAGGGCCATGTCTTCCACCGGGAGAGGGGACACGGTGAACTCAGACACAGTGTATCCTCTGAGGATGTCAGCTCTCTTGAATTATTTACTTATTTCTTATTACATTACTGAAAAGGAGAGTGAGAAAAAAACCCTCCCAACTTGCCTGAAGAGGAAATGAATAGGGAAACTTTGAGATTTCTCATCCCTTCAAAAAGCCCCTTGGTGAGCATGGCTGCTGCAGCTGCCCCCAGGAGGCCTCGCAGCACCTCAATCCCCATACCAACAAGGAAGTACCAACAAGGCACTTAACCACAGAGCCAGTTTCTTCTCTGAGCCTTCGGGTTGCCTCAGAAGTTTTTTAAACAAGACGCTTTCCTGTTTTTGAAACCTGTGCATCCGTATGGTTTGCAGGTTACTCAAATAACCTTATCACTGGGAGCAACGCTGGCATGAATTTCAAAACTGCTTACTGCGGTGCTCCCCTCCCCTCTCCACACATATCTATTTACTCATAGGGAGCCTTATTTACAGTATCTTCCTGCCAACTGCTGACACAGAAGAAAAAAAAGCCCTGGGTTACACATTAAGCTTTATCGTTGAAGTATTCATGCCAGACGGTGTCCAAACAGAGTTAACTGACTGACCTTAGCTCAGGGTAAGCCACACAAGGGGGAAATTTCTATCGCAATCTGCCTGCACGGGCAGAGCTCGTTTCGCACCACCAGCTTTTTCATCTCCTCCCCCCCTTCATCTGGGCTGAAAAGGCTTTTCAAAGAAAACATGGTTTTGTTTTCAGAAAGCCAAGTAGAGCTGGTTCCTTGTAAGTTCATTAAAGGAGGAATTACCAGAAGGAGACGTTTGCAGGTAAACCTTAAGGCATGGAGAGGGCAGCCTGTACAACAAATCCTGATCTAAAATCCACACAGCCCACGAGTCAAATTCAATTCTTCTGTCAAAACTGGGAAAACGAAGATGACTGCCATGCAAGAATATGCCATCCAGAGGGTCTGGAAAATCCAGAAATCAGCTTCACTGTGCCTGTTTTGCACAGCAGCTTTGGAAAGATCTGCCAAACGTAACAGTTTCATTTGACAGTCATCTTTTGGCTTAACTTCTGGGCTGGCTGGTGGCCATCTCCCATTGCACAATGAATGCCTGCAAAATTAATCATAAACTCCCTGCCTGGAACTCCCAGTGCTGCTCTCCTGAAGGGTACCTGCAGTCTGCTCCAAAACCCTGACAGTACCTCAAACCCTGTGTTCATTAATGGCGCAGCCAGCGAGGGAGGACAAACCATCACAAAAACAATCCATGAACTTTATTCTTCCACTCCCACTTCTGCAATCTGCTGGCTGAGCCATTTATCTCTGTGTACACTTCATGACAGCCACACCACAGCCGGGCACAAAGGCGCTTATCTCGACCTCACACTTCACATCCTTTCTTCTCACAGCTAACACTTGGCTGGTGAAGAAAGCTGTACAACCTGTCTTAGGAGAAAGAAGAAGCAAGAGCTGCTCTCAGATTAACCAGTCCTGATCCTCTCTCCAGTAAATTCTCTAACACCAATTCGGCAGGGGTGCAGTAAGGTTCCCTTGCTGCAACACTGTCTGCATGTTGGTTTTGTCAGCAGGGACTCACGGGAATGCAGACACAGTGGGCTTCTTGTCTGTGAGAAGTGCTGGCTGGCCAGCATGGGCACGGGGTGTGGGTGGGACATCACTGCACGGGCTCCCTGAATAAACCACACCCCACTTTACTGCTCCCATGTCCCCTTCTGTAAAATGACTTTCTCCTGCCAAGCAAGCTGCTCTGCACCAGGGAGGGAAAGCCCCTGCTCCCCACTTCCTACCCTCAGCATGCACTTGGGGAATGCCTTTCCCCGGAGCTCCTGTCCCACCACAGGGGTGCAGCCCTGCCTCTGACAATGTTGTTAATGGCTTTGCACCTCTGCTTTGCAAGAGAGGTCTCTCCATCTGTGTACTCACCAGAGTGCTCAGGCTCAGGCAGCTCCCAGGCCCCCTGAGCGCACTCGGCTCTTGCCCAGATTGCACTGGGCAGCCGCTGTCACACTCCCAGCCCTGGGCTTTCCAGCAAGGATGCGGCCATCAAATCCAGGGTGCCATCTTCTCCTTTCCCTGCCACTCTAATTAAATTGCTCATTTTAAAAAGTAAGTGAATTGCATTCCTGCTAAGTTAATTAGTTCCTCCTATGTAGTTTTCTTCTTCCAATAGACTAAATTGAATTGAGCATACAAACACCCCGGAAAATAACAAAAAAAAATCCAAACCCCAAGCAGGATTTAAACAGCTCCAGAAGGGAGCAAGAATGTATTTCCTAACATATCTAATAACAAAACATAAAGGTATAAAACAAATGTGATTAAAACCAGAGGAGCTAGCAGCACACATTTTATTGCTATGTTTTCACTTTTTATTTCTTTATAACAAGGATAAAAAATAACTTGTGCAACCTCCGCCAGGAAGTGAGTGGATCTTTGAACTCTGCCATCTGGCTAGTGGAATCTGTGTTTTTGTTGCCTCAGGTTACAGGTTAATCCTGCCAGTTTTTATTATTTGTAGAACTAGTTGGCCTCTTGGAAGCTTTTATGGTCTCTGTCACAGAGAAGATTGCTGCTGAGCAAAATACACAAAATACCGGGGTCAGTGTGGTGAGGACATTGAGCAGGGAGGGAAAGGGGGGAGGGGGGGAAGGCAGTTCTGGCTAATCTAAAATTATCCTTTTTATTACAAGAGAAGACGTTGCAACATGTGCTGGCGAATTTGCCTCACGCTGCAAGTCAGCGCAGACAGGAAGGCTGAGCCTCCCTGCTCATGGTGGATGGAAGTCAAGCCCGAGCATGCCCAGCAGCTGGGGAGACCCATGTGATGACAACAGCATCCAGCTCCATCTGGTGATGTGCTCCCAGCCCCCCCCGGGCACTTTTCCATCTAGTCTTGCAAGCAGCTGGATCAATTTACTCTAGCCTACGGCGCACTGCACAGGCACAGACTGAAGTTATTACTCATGGAAATCCCCTCTGCCTCAGTGCTTTGAACAAGGAATCAGGTAGCTTTCAACCTCCTGACAATTAATAGCCTTTGGTCGAGGGAGAGCAGTGCAAAAACGCTGGAAGGGATGGGTTTCAAAACAGCTTGCTTAGTTTCTAGTAAATTAAAGGGAGTGGGCGGTTGAGGTACACAGTAATATTATCCAGCCCAGTGTGGTCTTCACTGACGTCAGCAGGACATTTTTTTCCTTTCTTTTTCCCTCTGTCTGCCTTCCTCCTGAAAAGAGACACATGGAGGCTAACGCTGTGACAGAAGCATGGCTCGCATACCCGGAGAACCTCCAGCCTTCCATCAACAAAGGCAGAGCACAGATGCTACTCTGTTGCAAATGAGCAGCACCAAAATATATGCAAGTCATTTCAGAGGAGGAAAAAAGCTGTTGGAAACAGAAATCATGAGGACTTGCAGTATGTCTTTCTCTTCGCGTTGCATGATTAACTGTTCTGACTAAGACAACGCTCTTCCTGTGGCTAAGAACACATCCTCATCTCAGATTTTACTTGAAATAGCACATTTGACCGTGACCCCTCCCCACAACTGCTGTGCCCATCCCAGCTGAGCTCTGTGGTGTTTGCAACTGTGTTTTCTCAGTCTGACTGAACACATCATTTTCTCCGAGGCCCCTGTACTGTAGGCTGGAGGCATTATAAAAGAGCTGCCAGCTTTGCATTGAAAATATGCCAATAAGTTCAGCAGAAACATTTCACTGTGCTTTCAGGAAACGTGGTTTCTGTGCACCATCATGCACTTGCAGCCTTTTCATGAGCTGCTACTTGCATATGGAATAAAAGGTGGTTGGACAGCAAATAAAAAGATGTACGACACTGAGATGCTGCAGGTAGGAAAAACGGACCCTAGGCTTGTAAGCATCACCTTCCAGGTGAAACATAACACTACAGTGCCCACATTTACTGTGTCAAAAATGTGAAACACAGAAAGTATCCAGGCCAGGACTTTTTAGGGTTGCAAGAGACAAAGGGGACTTTTTATAACAAAAATGTGTACTGAAGCTGCTGTGCCAGGTTCTGACTCAACACAGACACATGCATACTGCTCAAAGTGGAAGATTTTTCCAGTAATTGAGTGGACTGAATGAGCTAATCATAACCCACTGAGCAAGTTTTCTTAGTACTCTTTTTGGGCAAGAGAACAGCTTTGATCAGTGTTTGCACTCATTTGACTTTTCCCCTGTTCCCAAACTTTTGTTCCTTTCATTAAACACCCGTTCCATTCGGCTCCTCTTGGTGAAAGGAGCAATTTTTTCCTAAGTGTAGCCACGGGACTTCAGTAAATATCACTGAAGCATTAAAAATCCAATGTATTAATGAAATTATACTGCAGGCATTGCCAAGCTGCAGGATCACCAGAGCGAGAGCAGGAGAAGAGTACTGTCCATGAAAGCCAAAAGACACGGTCATTCCACAGAACACTGCAGACACAGACAGGGCATCCTTGTGCAGGAGGCTGAAGGGGATGTGTGAAAGTGGAAGACCATGAATCACTGCAAACAAATTATGTGATCACCAACTGGCAAATTCTTCTTGTCCTTCTGTATCGTGATCTCCTGCTTTTTATGATGGTCACCCATGCAAATTGATGGCATCCTGCCTGCTGTCCTGAAGAGCATTTTTGCTGCTTGTTATTAAGGTATGAAACTTTACATGCTGTGAAGGTTGAGGAAAAGGTCTTGAACCAAGTCATTTTTGGCAAGAGTATGCTACAATTCCCTCAGGGCCACAGCTGTAGACTGGGCTTTGCTGCAAACACCCCACATCTCTGTGTGCCTGCCTTTGAGAACAAATCAGAGATTTTTACAAGGAAGTATCACCTGTTTGCCTTTTCTGCAAGTTGCCTACTGAGGTCCCTTTGACAACAGTGTCTTTCAGGATTTATTTGCAACTTTCATTAGGGCATTTTGGAGAAAAAACAAAGAAGGAATTAATAGCTATCCGTAATTACAACTCAGCATGGCAATGCCTGTGTGTTAATGGAGCTCATATCTCCAAGTTGCCACTCCTGAGTTTTAGCCACCAACCTCTGCTCCCTTCTTCCTGCAAATGGAAAGTCCCTATTGCTTTACACAGTAGGCAAAGACAATTACCCTCTGGACTTTGAAAGAAAAGGAACTTTGATGAATACATTACTCGGCTAAGCAACACTTTTCATTTAAAAGAAAACACTCTTCCATTTTCACACCCAACAGGTGCAGCCCAGGTGGTAGCCTGCTTTCTTCCAAGGTCTCACCAAAGAGTAGGAACGGCACCCCAGAGCCCTACCTACACAGCTTCAGGCTCTCTGACTGAGCATTTCAATAGCTCAGCTGTGGCCACAACAGCCTGCAGCCCAGTGTGCCTGGCCATGGCAGGTGAGGTTGAAAGGAAATCCACAGGCTTCTCCAGTTCTCTTTTTCAGCTATTTTTGGAGATGTAGTTGAGTCCAGGCCACACTGATCTCACAGCTATCTTCAGACAACCTTTGGTCACCCTGCCATGTGAGAGCAGAGCTTGAGCCCAGGTTTTAAGTTCCAAGCACGGTGGGCCTGATGGTGAGAAACATAGCCCAGATTGCTCAGCTTGGACTGAGGCTGTCAATGTACACTGGTTTTGTAGCAGAGGATCGATGGCAGCTGTGTCACCCTGGCCACCAAACAACCGTGGGCTGGTCATGGATCTGAGCCACTCATGCTGCAGGCAAGGCTGAAGGTGGACCTGAAGGTGCACTTGCCTGAAGGTGGAAACAAGACCACCACACAAAACAATGCCCCATCACCCCTAAACAAATGTAAGCAAAAACATTAACCATCCCATGAGATAGGCCCCTGGAAAATATCTTATGTGGCTGCTTCTCACTGGTCCTGGTGAAAAGCATACAAAGAAGGCTGCACATCTCAGCTGGCAGGCAAAGAGTCCTTTACAGGGACACCCATGAATTATTATTACCACCACTCTCCTTTACAAAGCCTTCAGAAATCTTTCCGAGATGGTATTTTTGTGACCAGACAAAGGTCAGAGTCCCTGCTATGATAAATCAGGCCTGATTCGGAGGCAGGTTCAGCTGACAGAGTCATCTGACCAGGGCAGCTGTGCACAGACCCTGAACCAGTTCCCTTCTTGTGTTTCTGTCAGGCTGGGCATGAAGCTCAGACATCTGCTAGTTCCTGAATTACAGCGAGCACGCAATAACGGACGTGCCCCACTCGGGGAAGCTTGTGTTTATTATTTTCCAAGCTTTGCATCAACTACACACACAACCAGACCGCAGCGTCCGGTCACCAAATCTGCTGCGTGCAGCTGCGTTGGCTGCTAAAATGAATGGTGACTTCGTAAGGCTGTGGCTTCCCTAGGAAAAAAAAAAATAAATAAAAAACATAACTAAAGGAAAAAATTTGCATTTCCCCATTTCTGTCTTGCCAAATCCTTCTCTTCAAGAAACTATGCAAAGTCCCCCTAGGTAGCACCGTACTTGTAAGGAGGGCAGCAGGCCCAGCCATATTGCCCACCAGCTTTGTTCATGTCCAGCAAAAATGTTTGGGGATAGTTCACAGCCACCCAGTGGGGGCCGGCACAGGCACGTATTCCCTGGGGTTTGGGGAGGATCAATGCCAACCCCAAGCCATCACAAGGACAAGTGGCCCCACAGGACTCCCCAGCATGTCCCGGGTGTCCTGCTGAGCACCACCACAATTGGCTCTTGCTATCACGCCAGCCTGGGCCCCAGTGCATCCCCTGCCCTGTTCCCAGTCCATGCCTGCCTTCTGAGGTGCTGTTTGTGCTCCTCCATGAAAAAATGCTGCCCCACTGAGTGGCCCTGGGTCATGCCCTGTGCCACCGCCTGCCCTGGCAGGAAACTGCAGCTGCCAGGCCCCCAGCAACCTGTGGGAATGCTGGGGCACCCCCCAGACCCAAAAATGCCCACATTAGGGTAGGTGGCAGCTGGGGTCCCCCCATAGCCATCACCAGCATTCAGGGTGAGCTCCCAGCCCACAGCTGTTGTCCACAAAGGACATCCCCTTCCTCCATTCCCCTGCCAGCACCACTGAGCTGCACTGCTTTGACCTTTTCAGGGAAATTTGCCTGGATGTTTTGGCTCTGACCCCTGGCAGCTGCATCAGAGGGGGAGCTGAGCCCACTGTAAAGGTCAGAGAGGCACAGCCTGCCCCTCAGGGGGGTGCTGGGCCTGCCAACTCAGCTGTTGTCTTCCCATGACCACGGCTGCTATCGCTGCTTGGAAAGGGCATGAGCGCGATCCTGTTCTTACAGTCTGGAAATCGCAAGGCCGTGGTCTCAGATGGGCTCTCAGAAACAGGAGAGGCAGGGTGCTCTGAGCTGGCTCCTTGTCAGGGAAAACTGAGAAGGCTCTTCACAAGAAGCTGCTTTTAGGGTTGATCAGTTCTCAGAGCTACTTAGTTGTGCATTCAAAGGGCCAAGCCTTGTGCTTCACCTAAGGCATTTGTGTCTGCTTGAAAAAAAAACGTAAAAAGCCCCTGAGGCTGAGGAATTTTAGACACAGCAAAAAACCCCAAAGCTTCAAGCCTGCAAGTACCTCTTCTAACCATACACAAATCGCTTCCATATTTTACAAGTTTTGAAGAGTGTGTGTGATGTGCTTTGTAAATCAGCAAGCCTGACCCTGAAGCCATCCAAAACTCATGATCAAAAACTTCTGAGTATTTGAGGTGCAGGTGACATCATTCTCCAAAGGGTTCCTTCATCTAAGTAAGAAAAAAAAGGAATTTTTGAAGCAGAACAACAGAAGCTCTGAAAACTTGCTTTCTGTGCCAGGAAACATGATGCATAATGGGGACACACACAGTCCCATCAGTACAAGTGAGCAGCAAACAGGACCTATTTTCTGTACTTATGGGACTAAAATGACCTCCAGACAAATACCCCACGACCTGTGAGGGGTAGCACAGGTAGGGAGCACAGGTAGGGCATGGGGACGTGGCTGAGGGGTGCTGCCACCCACAGACTTCTGTAGTGCCCTCACTGTAGCACTCCTGGGTTTCTGCCAACACTGTTGAACAGCTATGATTCACCACGTTGCTGTGTCAAAGTTTCTTGGTACCAATTTCAGGGTAGCATAACATCCCAGAAGGATGGGCTGTGGCCACTACCAAAATAGCTCAGGTTTGCTCCCTTAGCCCAGCAGCAGTCCCAAGGGCTGTGGCTGTGAGACCAGGTCATGCAATCCAATAGGAGCATAGCATATCTGTAGGGCAAAGCACTGGGGATTAAGGATTTTACATCCATGTAGCGCCCATTTTAGAAGGGTTGCATCAGACATCAGACAGCTGCAGTCTGGCTCTATGAACTCGGCTAGGAAGCAGACAGGGAGCTCCCAGAGAGCACTTTCCAGTTTAGTTTCTTCCACCAGAAACCCAGCCTATGTATTGCAAGGTCACCCCACAAGGTGGAAGGTTGTGTGGGAGTAACAAAGGTGTTTGTCCAAAAGTCATCCCCAGCCTGAGCTGAGCCAGTAATGCAGGCACTTCCAGCTCATCTGCCTGCCCTGGGTGCAGGAATGGGAGAGCCCCGGTGCCACTGCCCACCAGATGCTGAGTGATTTGTATGAGCAACCTAGGTAGACCCAGGCAACCTGACACAAGGCACAAGCACAAAGGATGCTGGCTGAGAAGGCGAAGGAGAGGAGATATGTTTAGGAAAACAGTACTGCAGAGGAGGATGGATGCAGTTACAGCCCCTGCCTGTGTACACTGGGATCCAGCGGGACGGGACAGGGTTTTTTGGGCCATCCCATCTCATCTGCATTTCCATCCTCAGCCCACACTGTGCTCCTGCAGGCTGTGGTGAGAGAGGAAGGTGCTCCTCAATGCACATCTGAGTGAAGGCCTGGACGTGGGGGCGGAGGCAGTGGGGCAGGGGCATGCAGCTCAGCCCAGCCTCCTCCGGGAAAAGGCAGTTGGGCGGGCTGGCCTGCAGCCCAGGCATTCACAAAGGATACGAAACCTCATCATTGTGAAAGCAGGAGGTGACAGTTCATGCTAAGGCAAGGGGCTCCAGGGTGACTTCACTGCCAGCATGAGGTACAGCTCGCTGTGTGCCATCACTCTGCAGCTCCTCAGAGCTCCCCTCCAGCACAGCGGCCTCAGCGAGCCTCCAGGAGCATTGTCCCTCATCCACCGGCCAGGGCAGCTCACAGCGTGGCCAAGGACAACCCTTCTGCTTTGAGATACCCACAGGACTTGGCATACCTATGTCTTTATAGGGAAGAACAAAGACAGGAAGATAAAGGCAAACATTTGTGACACAAAAAGAGGTGTAAAATCACTAAGGTGCCAGGTAGTTTGGAGTTCCATGGCGAGGCAGGGCCATCTCAAACAGTCAGATGCCCATGAAATGTTATTTCTGGGCACCACTTCAGAACTGACTTGGAGGGAAGTGTGACATTTACTGAGTCACCTCCACCACTTCCTGCAGCACCTGGCGCTTACTTCAAGGGCTCTCATTTAGATACTGAGAACTTGCTTGCTGTTCAGGCTGAAAATAACACCATTTACTTTCATTTTTTTTTCTGAAAAGCTTTGCTGAAATCATGATCTGTAATGCACCAGCCTCCAGTGCAGCCCCATGTGCAGCCCCCAAGCAGGATGAAAGAGCAGCTTAAAAGCTGTCAGTCACCTGGTCCTTGTCCCAGGAGGCAGTCAGCAACACATAGCTGCTTTCTCCTTGAATCCAGTAACCAGCAACAAGACTTCCGTTTTCCAAGCCACTCAAACCATGCAGCATCCTGAGCACTGATGGAGGTTTTTGCCACTTCCCCTGACTGCCCCAGTAAACTGTGGCCTCCTCAGCCTCAAACATGGGCTGCAGCAGCCACACCATGAACAGAAATAATTTTGAAGGACAGCTCTGAATCTCTGCCTTTATGAAAAGTCATTCAGGGCTCCTGTGTCCCTGCTTGTTCCTGTCAGAGCCCTCCAGGGCTCAGGATGCACAGTCTCAAAGTGCAAGCAATTTCTGAGAAGAGGAATTGAAAAGAAAAGCTAAATCTAATTTAAAAAAAAAAAAAAAAAAAAAAAAAACAAACCACAAAACCAACAACCAAACACAGACAAGCATTTCTTTAGTTTCATATCTAAATTGTTTTCACACATTTCTTCTGCTTTTAAGTACTCCCCTTGCTGAGGATCTAAAACTCTGATTAATTAATTGTGTATACACATTAAGCCTCCCTGTTTTGATATCCCATTTGTTAATAAGAAAATGACAGATTTTCCACCTTGGTATTACAGAATTTACACAACATTTCACATTCAATCCAAAAACATTTGTGGTGTTTCTTTCAAAAGTTGAAGCTGGATGAAGAACATTTTGTCCTTATGAAGACAAAACCTTTCATTAAGGCCATTACAATCACAAAGGATCAGCCACCTAAACCCAAGTGTCTTTGTTGGCAGCACATCCATTAAAACAACTATTTGAACAGGATATGACATGTGAATGTTTAGTCTGTGGAAAAAAAAAAAAAAAGAAAAAGGCAAAAAAAAAGTATCAAATGTAGAAATGTAGAAATGTCAAGGGTGAAAGAGGAACTGGGGTTGTTTGCTGTTAGAAATGTCGCCACTTGCATCACATTGGCCTGTGAGAGCCATGTGTGCAGAAGCACCATGGAAGTTCTAGGAAAGGATGAAAAACCTCCCTTTCTTGTGAAATACACTGTTTTCCCAGAGACCATTCCAATTCAGAGTCAGACAGGAGCAAATGTGCAAAGCTGTGTGAGAAGAGCTGCAAACCCATGTTGTTCTGCCCGTGCATTTGGATGTCACAGCCCCTGTGGCTCTGCAGTGCCAGGGAGAACAGTGCTCGCCCAGCAAAGAGCAAACCCACCCACTCTGCTGGTGCTCTGCTCGCTCCCTTGCTTTGGGCACACTCTAAGGGAATAGCTCATTTGTTTTCAGCCTCTCCTTGGTTTCTCTGGTCTGGGATATCGACCAAAAGGCACAGAAAAACGTCATGTGGACAATAAACTCCCTATTTAAAAGAATTAATATTGCTGCATTAAGCCTCCAGGGTCTGGGAGGATTCATACAGGTACACAACTGGACATTCAGCTCTGAAAAATGAGGCTGGACAGAGCAAGACAAAATTATGTTCTCTCCAGCTGGACATATTTTATAGCCTGACAGTCTGCCACATTAAATGGAAGAGAGGAAAGACCAGTTGGGACGTGCACCCAAACTGAAATCTTCTGATCATTCCTCTTTTTTCCCTCTTTCTGCTCATATACCCGGAGACTTTGAAAACTAGGTGCAGGCTGGGGCTGGTTATGAACAAAAACAAGGAGAGGGTTACTGTGGATATCTGTGCTTGCTTTCTTGTGGGACTTGTCAGAAAAAGAGGCAGGCTGCATTTTTACTGGAAGGGCAGATTAATCATCTAGGAAATGCAAACACAAGAGAAAAGAAATAGAGTCTGTAGAGACACTTCCAGATACATCATGCCCCTTGTCCTGGTCTTGAAGGCAGGCTCAGCACCCAAAGTTCTCCAGGGCTCTGCAAGAGTAGAGCTGCAGGGGAATGGCTGTGTGCCAGAGACAGGCACCTCCCATGCCACTGCCAAGGCAGCAAGATCCTGCACACAGCCACATTCTTCATAAAATTACAGAAAATGTTAATTTATGGCAAATCCTTCCAATTAAAGACCATAAAGCTCCACAGTTAATCAAGCTGATTAAATGAATTAAACTTGTTAAGAACAGTTTTATCAAAACATTTACATTTCTGCTGAGCAGAGATTCATGTGACTTTGAGCTGCAAAGTACACAGTTGCCATGAGAGGACTGAAAAGAGGATTTGGAACATTAACCATGTAAAAAATCAAGCCTACCACTGCTCCTCCTAGCATTCATTTAAACAAAGGAGTTCCCTGCTCCATTAATTTTATAACCATGTCAGGTATCTCCTACTTTCTGGAAAGAGAGGCATTGTTTACCCACAGTGGTAGAAAACATATGGGTCCAGAGGTGGGGAATTCATCCCCACCTTAAGAAACATCTCCAAGCCAAAGTGCTGCCAGAGGTCCTGGGAGAGCAGCACCCCTCATCCAAGCCATGGTGTAGACCCATGGCACTTGTCCAGGAAAAATGATGGCCTGGGTCCAAGAGCACCCATAAAGAAACGTGTCCATAAGAGTACACAACACACACATGTCCACAGCTGTCTGCAAGATTAAAGTAACTGAGCAGGGCATTTTTTCCTTGTATATAAGTCTGCTCAGCTCCAGACCCCACAGACATGGGTACAATGAAGGCCTTTTATGTCTAACTTCTTAATTTAGACACTTGTCTTCAGTGTCACCCATCTGAGGAGCGGTGTAGTGTTGAGAGGAACTGGACATTCAGCCAGCATCCTACATATTTCAGAAGAGAGGTTGGTGGTGACATCCCATTTACCTGTGCCACACCATGACCCACCTGCCCCATGTGTTCCCAGAGCCTCACTTGATGGGGCTGAGCTGGGAGCAGACAGCCCTGTAATAGCTGGACACAGGCTGAGCTGGTATTGAGGGTTTTCTCTGCTTATGCAGAGAGAGAGGCACCCTCTCACAACACTCCACACCTTTTTTAGGATAAATAACATGTGGGGTTTGCTGTCTATCTGCTCACTGTAGAGCAAGTCCTGATGCTAGGACTTACACTGAATGCCTCACTCCTGCACAGCTCAAATACAACAAACCATGGCCAGGAACAGGGTATCTAACCACACAGCAGCAGGCATGCCTGTCACAAATGGGTAGCCCACGTGCATGCAGAAGGCAGGTTAGTGTGGGCTTCAGATCCTTCTCAACTATTTAGCCCACCTCACTGACGGGTTTTCTTTGCTGCTGCAACATGCACTGCTCTCCACAGCAGGCAGTTTGAATGTAGCACTGTGTGTCTGCCCAGCTCTGCATCCACAATAATGTCCTGCCAACTGAGGATTTAAACAGTGAGACTGCACAATTCCAGCTAAGAAGGCAGTGAAGTGGGAACAAGCATGTTTGGAAGATCTGCAGGTTCAGCATTTTGCAGTGAGTTCTGCTAAGGCAAAGACAAACTTGGCATTGGTACTTCATCTTCTGTGCCATATGCTTTATTCATCTGAGAGTTGTTTTTTCCTGCAGGGCAGGGTGGATTGGCAGGTATGGAAAGAAATTCATTAAAATTACTTTGGTTGGTTCTTTGTGCTGGCCACCATCTCCATTTTGGTTTTTATTTCTCATGCCCAGAACAATCCTGAAACAAAGACATCCTCTCCTGGAGCACAATAAATACTCTCAAAAGGAGTGCCTGAAAGGCCATGCTCCTTGGATGAGCCTGTAAAGGCTGCAAGTTGTGGCTGAAGTATTTATAAAGAGTGGTAGAAACCAAGAGACTGATAATAAAAGTAACACATGTTAAGGACCCAAATATACTTACATTCCATGCAACAACTGGGTATTGGCAAAGGTATCATCTGCTTATGTGCAAGCCACTTGCCTGGTTTTGCAACAACAGGTTTCTCAGATGATGCTTGAACTGAGCTACCTATTCAGTTTTGCACTACTTGCCTGATAAATGGCAGCCTTTTTAGTGGAAAGACAGACATTTGATTATTTTAGGTTCAGGGATTCTGGCCAATTCCTTCCCAAAAGTGGCTGGAGTTGAATAGCCAAAGAAAATTTATGCATTTAAACTTGATGATGCTTAAACACTGCAAGTAAGAACATAGAAATGAACAGAAGCCTGAGGGGTACCAGAAATCTCCAGGAAAATGACTTTTCTGTTCAGAGAAACTGCCAGCAGCTCTTGATAGTGACCATTACAAATGTATTTCCATGTTCTATCCTTTTAAAGTATATATTATTTTCAGTTGAAAAGAAGTCTGCATTCATTCTTGAAGTCCTGTGATATTTCTGCACCTAATAGTTTCCAGGTCTGTCCATAGGCTGTAGCAAGTTTTTGTTTATCCACATAGACAAAGCTTTGAAGGGTTCAGACCACAAGAGCAGAAATCAACTAACTCATGAGCCACAGGCAGACAGGGTGGGACATTTGGCTCCCACGGCTTTGGAGAAGATTCCAGTTCACTGCCAGTTTGATGCAATGATACTGAGTAGCCACACAGACAAAGCTCTTTGCCTCTCTCCTCTCCTTAGTTGTGAGGTTAGGTACAAACCCCTTCCTATTTCCACCTCTAATGCCTACAGGGAAGAAATAGTCCAAAAAAGCTTCTTAAGAAAGATGAAAACTGCATAGACATCCTAGTAAATGCTCTTCAGGTAGTGCATGTTTCACAGGTTGGGCTTAGGTGTCATTTACAAATTATGTTGAAATTTAGTTTTTTCATATTCTAATCCACATTGAATATAAAAATGAATTGTCTCCTGCACATACAAAGTGCATACACCATTCCAAAGCTTTTACGTGTCAAAACAGTCTGTCTGTTAAAACCTTTGCCTGAGTTTCAGCAGAATGTGTTAGTGCTGAGAATAACCAAGGGCTGGATTTCTCCAGAAGGGCCTTGTTCACCACTTTAATGCCCTTCCCTTTCCATATACCCAAGCTGTCAGCCTGCCCAGACCCCATGGAATGCCCAGTGTGACTATCAATGGAGATGAATCATTTCCCAAGCTGGGGACTTAAGAACCTGTAAAGCATTTCTTTCTCTTTCTGTTAAAGGATTGTTTTGGATGTAGGAGGAGGAGCATGAGGAGGAGCATGACAGGTTTGGTTTCTTGTTATGATCTCACAAAAAAATTGCTTCTGAAATGGGGGAATGGGAAGGAAAACAGCATCTAACAGCTCCTGCTGGGACATGGGCAACGCAAGGAAACATTTGGAAAAATAATCCATAGCAGTTGCTGAAAAGGGCTTAACAAATGGAAAAGAAGAAATATCAAACTAAATGCGGGTTTATAAAATAAGAGGGCCTCATTTAGACCTGAAGAGAGGTGAAGAACATTGTGTCACTGAGCAGAAGAGAGGTGGCTTTTCTCTGCAGTGTGCTGTTGGGTCTGAGCCATCCTCAAAACGGATAAATCAACTGTAGGCACTTGTGTGTCAAAGAGGTGTTGGCATATTGGAAAGAATTCAACAATGAACAACAATCAAATAACTAAAGGGAAGATTAAATAACTAAATATTACAGTTTGCATAAGTAAATCCCTAAGAGGAAGATAAAATCATTTGAAGATACCAACAACATCAAGGAGCGAGCACTGTTTACAGAGCTCCAGATGAGGTGTAACAAGAAAGGAAGATACCTCTTCCTGCAGAAAGGGAAAATGCACACTGGAGGTTTGAGCTGCCAACCCCCTGCTAGTGACCTTCACAGCCCTCTCAACACCCTGCCAAAACCTCAGTTGGTGCAGAGGTGGCTGAGTGAGTTCCCTGGGCCACTCACAGCCACGATGGCAACACCCTTCTGCAAAGCAACCTGCCACACACACCATGTGTGCTACACACCACCAGGCTCCTGTCCCCCCATGCCTGCACCTGCCACATGGAAAAAGAAAGCCAAAGTTTCCAAAGGCATTTTCCCATCACTGAAATGCCATTTCTCCCCAACATTTGATTTAACAGCAAAGCACAAAGCACCTAGTAGGTCTGCAAAACAGCAAGTCCACCTCTGGAGCCTGCAAATGCCACATTACAAGCACAGGTCAGTACTTGCCTGTAGCAATTGGATAACCGTATGCGTGGCAGCAGGATTTCACACACACCCCTACATGTTTTCTGATGGGGCCATCCACAGAGCCAGTTTCTAATTTCCCCCTGTGAGCTCTGTCTGGAGTTAAAGTTGCTTAACTTTTCCCATTAGTGATGCCTTGCTCGAGCTCAAACACACCATGCTGGATGTCTGCCTCAGGCAGACTCTCCTGGTAATTTTTAGCTAAAATAATTCAACTGTCTCCTAGAATGAGATTAGAAAGATATATGTTAGCTTGCTCTGTTCAAATCAAGAGATCAAGCGTGTCTGGCTTCAGAGGCTGGTACTGATACTCAGCCAGGGAAGGGGGAAGTGCCTTTGCAGGGGCTCTAAGTACCCCCACATGTTGTCAGGTTACAAGTTATACAAAGCCTCACTCTGCATGTGCCTCATGGGGGCTTGTTTGAGTTTGGTAGATAATTTATCTGAGGCCCCCATCTGTTTTGGTCTTGCTGCAGGCCAGGGACACAGGTGCTGCCTACCATCACCAATGCTCAGGGCTGCCATCAGCTGTGGCCTTGAAGGTGAAACAGGGATCCTCTCATCCTGCACAGCTGCAATTAAGCAGGACAAGGACCCTTCCCCTGGGAACTGTCTGCCTTGGGCATCAAAAGATATAGAATTGTTGTTGGGAAAAAAAAAAGTATTTACATATGGATTTTAATCCTGTAGCTAAAAGCAACATTATCATGGCTCCTGTGCAGATGGGACTCAATCAGCAAGTGCTACATCAATCATTTCTAACTGCTGAGTGCTTGACCCTACAAGCTTCCCATACTTTCAATCTATGTTGGGTTTGTGTCATTTCCTTGACTTACATGGCGAACTGAAACAAAAATGCAGGAATCCCATCATGTGACATCACACTGGCTGTTGCATGACTCACTGGCAGGGCTGGCTCTGTTCTCAGATGTTAATTCCATCATGCTTGAAAAGCAGAATAACTGGGAATACTGATAGCCCAACAACCTCTGCTGAGGGAGCAGGCAGAAATGACTCAGCCTGTGCCAACCAATTCCCCAGGTATTTGATGACAACAGTTACTGCACAGCAGAAATCCCTGGGTTTGCTGTACCCCAGGTTCTGCAGGAGGTATGATCTGGTGAGGATACTCCCAAATCTGACTTCTTCTGCTCCTCCTGGTGCTTCTAGCCCGTTTTGTGCCTTGGTCCTGCTCCCATATCCACCTCCACATGTGACATCAGTTCCCCTCTCTGGGCAGGGGGCCCTCAGCCTTTGCACTGCAGTAGGGATCCCTCCCTCCTTCCCTCCCTCCCCCAGCCAGGTCCTAGCCCTAGTCAGCATCACCTAGCCCTTCCTTCATGTTTACCTCAGTATCAGCAAAGGAGCACAGCTGGGAGCACCTCCAGGCTCTGGTGCACAGCACTGCAGTGACCCTGTCAGCACAGAAAAACAATGTCCAAGAGCTGCTGCACTTGCAGCTGGAGGCTGCCATTTCATCATCTGATTTAGCTGCCAGACTTGAACAAGCATCCACTGAGCAAGTGTCTTCAGAGAATTCAGATTCTAACTCTTAAGAAGTTTCTGTTGAGTGGCTGAGATCTGAGGCACTCTTTTCCCTATGGTTTCTTAGTTCAACTTATTTCCTTTTTCCCACATGAAAAACAACCAAAGGTGCATTCCTGATATTTGCCAAATTTCAAGCCTCTCCTGTAGAGGTAAAAATTGCTAGAGTTCATCAACAGATCACTTTAAGAACATGTCTGAATATGAAGGAAAAAATATTGTTTCTCTCATCTCTTTCTTGTAAGCAAACAAAAACATTTTTTGCTGAAGCTTCCCAGATGCATTCAGCCTGAGACAGATACCCAGAACAGCTAAGTGGTAGATAGATAAAGTTTTCAGGGTTTTACAAGCAACTGAAAACTTTGTCTTATAAGAAACATTAGACAGTCTTAAAAACAAACACAGCCCACATCAAAGTCATCAAGTACATGTAATTTTAACTGAGCTTTTGCTGAGTCAGGAGTAAAGATGAACAGAAAATGAATGAATTTTATGGTAAATTCCCCAGATTTGTAACTGCTTTTGTAGTTTTCTAAGAGGACCATGGTGAGGAGACTTGTATCCTTCAGAAGTGCCTGTGTTCTGCCACAAGCTGCCTAAGCAGAGACTGTCTGGGATCTAAATTATCTTGATGAGTGATTCTCCCCAGGACCTCCACTGGCTCTCCAGGAGCCCACTCTGGAACCTGGAGCTGTATCTTCCCACTTTGCCAGCACTCTCAGACCTCCAGGGCAGGCTGCTCATTCTGGAGGGGGCACCATGAGGAAGCAGGTGCCAAGCACATGTGTTGCATTGCTCAGTGCTTGATTGGGAGCTAGACACAGAGAGCTGCTGAGCTGGCCAGGGGAGGAAGGACCTGGGATTTTTTGATTGACTGTGAAAGTGTGGATTATTTAGAGCCTGGAGTAATGGGCACCCTCAGTGAAGGATGCTGCCAAACAGAGGGAAAGCTGTGGGTTGTTATTTTGGATCAGGCCAGGAAGGTGGCATCATTTTGCAATCATGTTATGGCATGAACTAACAAAAGCCTCGGCCCATCTCCCAGTCTGTCACTGCTGAGCATTTCCATCTCTACATCACACACACACACATGTACACACTCTTCCTGCACAGGGCCATCCCATCAATGCCCATTATGGCACCCTACCCTAAATCAGGCTGCTCTTGCTCATGAAGCATGTGTACAGAATGGGCAATCCTCTGTCACCTCATTTTCAAAGCACAGGCAAAGCCTATTCCCCATTTATTTATGCAGACATGAGTAGGAAGCAGGTAGCAGGTCTGCAGACAGATGGGCTCAACCTGTCCTTCCTTCCTTCCTCTTGCCTCCCACCATTTCACAAGAATGCCCACTGCATGCTTGCACCTGCAGTGGTGCCACAGCACTTGCTGAAACATCTCTCCCCCTGTTTCAGGGATGGTTTCACCTGTGACCAACAAGCTGGTGCTGCTGTTTCACAGTGCTGCTCTTCAAGTCCCTCCTTCATAGCCAAACCACGACTCCTCATCCTTGCAGCTGGGAACCTGCTTATTTATTAATCTTTGCTGACAGAAACAGAAAGGAGTGGAGGTGGGGGACAGGAGGCAAGAGAGAAGTGTGTTTTCATTATTGTGCTTTTGATTTAGTCTGGGCAGTATAGAAAAGCTGCCCTTACACCAATGGTGTGGCCACTGCTGGGGCAGCAAGGGCGTGGACAAGAGGGCCCGTGAGCCCTGCAGTGCTGCGTGAGGTGTAGTGGTAACGCTCTGTAAAGGGAAACCCATGCACAAGTTTCCATGTGAATAATGAAAACCCAAGCCTTCTCACTCTTCTCCACATTCCAATCCCTCCTCCTGCTTTCACTATAATTCCATGTTCATCTCTCTCACTTCTTTGTACCCCTGTTTTACAGATATTGCTCCTTTGGCAAAGAGCATCCCTGTGCTGAGATGAGGAGTTTATAAGGCAGAGGGCTGCAACAAATGCCGTGTGAAGCCCAGCCAGCAGCCCCCAGCCCCCTTCTTCCCCTCCTCAGAGTTCACACGGCTTAGTATGCAAGCTTCCTGCTGCCTGCCCAGCCAGCTCACTATTCACAGCAAACTGCGCTCCTCCGCTTGGCTCCCGAAGAAGAATAAGTATAAAAAGCCCTGAAAGTCTTGCTGCTGAGCCAGCAGGAAACTCAAACTGCTCTGAGCATGGGAACCAAGAGAAATGCTGTGGCCAGCACAACAGGTATTGTTTGGGAGGAAATCCCGGCGGCAGACACGACTGCCTACGCACACACAGATATATATGTATATGTTTAGTGAGGGCTTGGCAAAAGGGAGGGTTGGGGAAGTGTACAAGGAGAGAAGAATAGATTAGCAGATATATCCAAGAAAGAATAAGAGAGCTGCTCAGCCAAGATAAACAGTTGTATCACTAGCCAAAGAACCAACCCGTTTGCCACGCATTTGAACCATGTGGGACCTCAAGGTAAAGTGATGAGTCTTGGCCTTGGTCTCTTGACCTTGGGCTCTTGACAAATCTTTCTATGTCCTGGATTTTGTTCACGTCATGAGTGAGTTTATGAGGCAAATAGCATGTTTCTCCCACTTGCTGCTTTGATTTATGTCAGGGAACATTTTTTTATCTGGATTCCCTTTGAGTGAAAGGAAATGAGGAGATGGACTCCAGGAGCACAGCTCCTGCACTCCAACCTCTAATGAGCATCCAGTCCCTGGGAACCAGAGCTGAGGCAGTCTGATGTAAATCCCCTGACACAGCAAGTGTTCAGCACCAAACAGCCAGCTCTGTGAATCTGCTTCCTGAGGCACCACACCAGCTGCTAACCATTGGCACAGTCTATCTGCAAATACGGCAAATTTAAGTGCAAAAGGAGAAGGGAAAAGGAAAAACTTGAATTACATAACTTCTTTTTTCAGTGAATAAAAAAAAGTGAACAAAAGCTGTGGTAAATGAGCTCACAAATGTCACATTCACAGGGATCACAATAAGAAGTTTGACAAGATTATGGTGATCTAAAAGTATTTTAATTATTATGTCTTACAGTCTTTCTTGACAGAGAGACTCCAAAGAAATAAACATGAGAGCAACAGGTCATCCCACCCAACTACCCAACTCAGCACCCCTTGCAATCATTCCAAGGAGAGGCAGCTGTGAAAAGCCCCCATAAGAGAATGTGTGGCCCCAAGTCTTTGGATAAACACCAAAAAGCAGTTTGGAAACCTGGCCGAAACGAGCTGTTCTCCAGAGTCTGTAACACCAGTGGAAAATGTGGCTAAGAGCTTACTTCTGCTATTAGCAGCTTTCCTATAATAGGTTTTTCCTGTGCTATCTGGGAGTTCCAGGCTACTCAAGAATTCTGCAGTGCTCCTACCCCTGAAAATCCTACCCCAGAGTCATGGCTGAGGGAGAGAGAGCTGAACTCTTACTTCCTGGGCTCCCAAATAAAAAGTCCTCCGAAAATAGAGGTATCTTAAAACTCAGCTAACTGCCTTAGTGACCCTGGCACAGGCACTGAGCAGAGATGAAGGCCTGGAGAGCCAAGCACTAGGAAAGGCAGCTGGTGGGTGCAGAGATAACCTGGGATGTTCAGAGCAGCCACATGGAGCCAAGAATGGAAAATGTGACCAGTCCTTTGTGGTGGAAGGGACAAGACTCACACGCAGGAGATTTTAGTCAGCATTGCATTTTGTCAGCATTAGAAGCTCAAAGATTCCAACCAGCACTTCTCCCTGCTACGACCACCTGGAAGAAAACAAAGCAGTCCCCTGGGGTGCAGCAGCCCCTCGGCCCCTGGAGCTGCCCAGTTTCCATCCTGCAGGGTGGTGACATGAAGCAGAGACACTCACTCCTCTCCTCACCTGTCCCCACTCAAAGAGTACATTGATGAAAGGGGATTATACTGCAGTACAGCATTCCTGCACAGCAGATGGGCTGCACTGTGGATCACTCCTGCCTCAGGAGCGTTGTGTGTACACTGCACCCACAGGCACAGCTGCATGGCTTCCCCGTGCCCTTGCACATTTGTAAGTACAGTGCTGGGAGCAAACGAGCAGCCCAGAGGCTGCGGGATGAGCAGAGAACAGCCCGTGCCACTGCAAGTGCAAAGGTCACTGAGTCATCCATGTCCTCCCCCACTAAGCACAGGGACTGAGGGTGCAGGATAAGATAGGAAAGATAACCCACCTCCCCAGGGCTCAGGAGCAGAGGCAAAGAGGTGAAACGCTCCCAGCAGCAGGCTCTCACACACAGCCTTGGCACTGCGCCTCCCTGCCGACCAGGAAAACGGGCTGCCATTACGCAGAGCCCCATTCAGCCTCACAGGCCCGTTGAGGCAGTGCTGGGCTGGGCTGCCAGCGAGGGGACACCCATGAGGGGACACCCATGGACAGGCTCGGTGAGCGGGGCACAGACAGTCCCTGCCCGCCGGCTGCGACATCTGCCAGTGGCTTCATGGAGAAAGGCCCTGTGGGTTTGCCCGTGTTTGTTATGGGAGCCCAAAGAGGAGAACAAAACTGTAAAGACAATACTTCTCAGTTGAAGGGGAACATTTCTTCCCCCATTAATTATTTCCCATGCTATTCCTGGCAGTGACCTTCACCAGGAAGGAAAAAAAAATCAGAATTGTTTTTATATCTTTTATCCGACTTCCTATACTAAAGCCTCTGGCTAGAATGACTCACATTTATATCAGCCATCACATTATATTATGCTGTATCAGTGCTGTGACCTGTCATGTCTTCCTCAGCATTAGGGTTTGCTAGCATTAAACCCGGCAATTTGCAGCTATATTTAAAGACTACCTGCCTCAGTGGCAGTGTCCATAATACCTTTGTTTCATCTTTGGAAGTAATACCATGAGGATTACATTTGAGACTGCTGGCAATCTGCCCCAGATTGAAAGGAAATTTTTCTGGTTCTGTGCAGAGAAATGTTTGCCTGGTGCAGAGCAGGCACCCCTTTTCCAACCTCTTGGGATGAAAGCACTGTTGTGCATCACTGGCCTGTGACGTACCACTTGCCCTGTTAGAGATTCCTAGCATTATTTCTGCTCCCTCTGTGCAACAGAGCTGCATGCTGAAACCACAGCCCCGTGGGGGAATGACCCTCATGGTTCCTCATCAGTCATTGGCCCAGCTTCCCCTGCCCACAATTGGAAGGGTGGAGTAGAAACTCCACTAGAGGAGTTTCAGAGACTGGTGCCCCTCGCATAGAACCTCCCAAAGACAGCAGCAGGCTGGTCCTTGTTCTCTCGTTCCATTTACACTTGGTTTCTTTCTCTGCTTTACAAACTCTGTGCTCACAAAGCATCACCTTTGTCATGAAAAGAGCATAGGCAAGCAGGTTACCTTCCAGGCTTACCTTTTTTTTGTTTTTAAAGGCATTTAGAATGCAGCAATGGCCAGTCTGCTGCCAGAACTGAAGCTGTGCCGTGCCAGGAGCTGTGTGAGTGCACAGGGAGCATCCTAGCCCTCAGCTGCTTCCAGCCTAAAAGTGAAGCGGTCTAAAGGTTAAAAGAAAAATGTCATACTAGAGGTTTTAACATAATAATATACCTGAAAAGAAGCTTGATCTTCATCCTACAGAATCCCAAGGAAAACTAGTGAAAATGTAACCATCCCACAGAGTCTGGACCCTTTTCCCTGCCACAGAAACGCTGTTACGTGTCCACCATTGCTGAAAAATCCCTGACCTGCAGTGTGAGGATGGAACAAATGCTGGCTGCTGGCTGTGCAGGGGCCCTGTTCCATCTCTGAGCTGTGTCTCATGGCATGTTGGCAGGGCCAGTGCAGAATGTACCAACCTCTTTTATAAACAAAGCAGCACCATGAACCTTGGTGTGAAATCAACTAATTTAAGAAAAATTGCAGTAAGTGTGACAAACAGCAGGAGGTAAGGAAGGCTTAAGGGTACTTCTAAAAGTGTTTATTTCACTGACAGCTCCAGAAGACATCATAGTCTGGAACTGGCAGAATGTTTGCAGCAGTCATTGTTCCTTCTAGTGCAGGTCTATCTGATTTTCTATGACACAAGACCTAACCACCGGGCTTGAGGTTGTACCACAGAATCTGAGTTCAAAAAACCCAAGAGAGAGACTTTAAATATAAATATTCAGGTCACTAAATAAATAAATAAAACCTGACACATGGAAATAAATACTATTTTTCTTTACATTTATTGTTGCTTTCATTCATTTACTGCTGCATGGAATATATTCAATGGCTTATTGTCATCTTGAAATAATAGGTATGCATTAATATCCATTGCAAAATTCTCTTCATTTTTGTACGGTTTGTTGATAGAGGAGAGGAAGCGCACAGGCCCTCCCAGGCAAGCTCTTATTCACAGGTACAAACCTTTTTTTTCAGTGATGAATGAATCCTTTCAGAAATGCTAATATCAGCATTTATACATGGTGGCCAATGTAAACAGTAACTGCTGGTTCATTATTCTTTTTGTATCCTTTGCCAATTTACAAATCTTCAGGGTTAGTGTTGAAACAGGTACTGTTTAGTATTGGAAAACAGCAAAAATGTATTTAGTAACCAAAATCTACTGATGGGAATAGATGACATAACTTCAAGGAAGGGCTTTCCTGTGAACCCCACCAGTGTGAGAGAGGAGGAGAGAGAGTAAGAAGATGGGGATTTTGATACTTGGATCATATCTCACTGCTTGCATTTCCCCAGGAGATTTAGTACTACTTCTAAAAGCAGCAGCCAAAAATATGCTTTGATGTATCTTTCATCTAAGGCTATCTGTATTGATAAACTATGTTTGTGCGGGGGAAGCACTGAATCAGATAGGACTTTGTTCCCACTTCTACCACAAGTTCTTGGTGTGTCCTTGGAAAAGCAAAGAGAGTTTGTGTGCCTGACCCCAGCCTCTCTCAGCCAAGCAGAGGAGGGACCACTTACCCACACAGCAGCATGGAAAAAAGTTCTGTGCATCACGAGATGGACAGGTCCCACCGTACTGAGTCCTCCTAAAAGAAGAGAAAACAAATTGACACTGGTCAGATTCAGGCTGCTCTAAAATTAATCATATGATTCATTAGGAAGCAAATTCTTCAGTTCAGAAATTACCAGTAACAATTTTTTCTTCTGGGATTATTGCTCACACAAATAAGTGAAATAAAGGACCATTTCAAAGGTTGTGATTAATTTCAGTGCAAAGACACTGGCTTTGCTTTGATTGCAGGGGAATGTGACTTAAATTAGGCCAGCTGACTTTGTCCTGAGGAGGACTACAGTTTCTCACATGATCTGTAGCATAGCCCAACGGTGGATGGTGACCTCTCTGGCCAAAGCCACAGGGCATTCAATTCTGCCCTAGGACATTTGCCCCAGTAAAGAGCAAACAGACTGGATGGAAATGGAGTTGTCAGAAACTGTTGAGGGCAGCTATAGATTCCAGAAAAAAAGCACTTCCTCAGATCACAGGGGATGACCATTTCTCCTACTTGCACTCTGCTCTCCCAAGTAACTGAGCACTCCTGGATTAAGCTGGGGAGACAGGGGGATGGAGGAGCAAGAAGCAATCTTTTTTGGTAAGGGAACATGTGTAGTAAATAACAGCTGCAAAGGCTCCCTCATGTATTGAAGTCATTATGATTCAGTGTTTTCCTTCCCAAAATCAGGCTTTAATGGGAAGCAAGTTTCAACCTTTCTAAAGGAGTACTCTACAATAAGCTTGTTAAGCTTGGAAAGTACTTTGGGAGCCCCTGGGATGAAAGGCGCTCTAGGAATGAAAGCTGATATTTACGATTATTGCTTGAAAGGAACAGAGAGGAACAGTAATGTAAAATATGAATGGCTGCTGGTGCTAAAAAACATATCATTGACTTGGTGCCAAAGAAGATAGTCCTAGCTCTCAAACCTGGATGACAAGGATTTAAGAGATGCAAAAGGTGGAAGAGACTCCTGCAAATAACATCAAAAGCCAACCTGATTGCAGGGCAAATAGGTGTCTTGTGGGTTTTTCTTTTCTTCCTCCTAAATTGCAGGCCATATGATCTGATCTCTCTCTGCCAGCCAAAACAGATGCTTGTTAACCACAATAAGTACTGCTGCTTTGTACGCAACAGAGGAACCTACAGATCCCTTTGGACATCAGGGGAAAAAATCCTTGGTAAGTGATCATATGTTATGGAGTGGCCTAAGTAGATTCATATCTTATCTCACTCAAAGGACTAAGAGCAGATGCACTCGAGGCTAATGCAAATTAAACTTCTCTATTTTAGAAAGCTGTGAGAGAAGAGAATCAGGCTGACAGGCTCTGCTCCTGCAAACACCTACCTGCATACTTTCAGCCTGTAAAATGCCTGCTATTGATTTTACACTGGGCATCAGGCCCCCTAATGTGGCACTCCACAGCTCCTAGAGAAGATGTTTCTCTATCCAGACCTGCTATTGAGACATCTTTATGTTGGTCTTTTGCTCTTCCGCTTCTCCCTGAGAGGAGCTAAAAGAAAATCCTTTGAGAGAAAGAATTATGAATCTTGACTTCTTCAAAAACAAGCTTGAAAGTAACTCTAGTGCATAAGAAATCTTCCCTATAAAAACCCACAGGATCTCAGGAAGTGATTTTTTTTTTAATATAGCAGAGAATAACACAGCATGTAGCACAGGCTGAATGCTAATATCATACACATTTAAATTAGATATAAGGTTATTATTTTTTTAATGAGCTACTGCAATGAATTAACAAAAAAGCCTGTGCACTCCAATTCACAGGCTCCAAATGAAGACAGGATACCTTTCACAGGCGTGCATCAAGCAGATGTGGGTTAGTGGGCTAGAAGAATTGGAGTGGCTCTAGGGACAAGGATTTTGCTAATGAACACCCCGCCAGGTTAGCAGCCCTCTGTGTCTCTCAGAGCAAGCCTTGCAACCTCTCTGCAGGCCAGTCTCCCACATTTCAAATGCGCCCCACATCAGCCAGGAGAGCAGTATGATTGTGCTCTATGGGTCTCTGAAGGCTGAGCAGAGCCCTGGCCTCACCTCAGACTCTGGATTACTTTGATTGAATGGACACTGACAGGGCTGCCTGGCACTGCAGCTGCAGCACTGGCACACTGTAAGGGGAAGAAGGTCCCCTGGCAGCTTGTGCTGCTGGGGCTGGGGTGCGGAGTGTGCTCCTGCAAGGTCCTTTCCAGCAGCCCTCCTTTCTCTTCCTGGCAGAGTCTAATGCTGATGGATCTGCACTGGAAATAACAGAAAGTCCTTGGCCTTTTTTTTCCCCTTTATTTCTTTTTCCCTTCCCTTTAGCTATTTAGGCCAACTCTGGCTAATCATGCTCTCTAACTTATACTCAGTCACTGCCATGGCAACCATTTCAACATGCAGTTCATAGACTGCCTCTGAAACACACACACCTTGATGCTTCAGGAGAGGCATTAGGAGAGGAGAACTATCATCTGCTACACTGACACATTTTTCTACATATTACCTCTGGCAGCATGAATCTCTTCTTTTAGCTCTGAATAGCTCATCACTTGTTCTGTCCCCTTTTCCTCCCACCAAAATAGGTTCTTTAAAAACTGACACAGATTTATGGAGATGAAAAAGAAATGGTGTAGGAAGAGAAATGCATTTAGAAATTCCACTCTCTGCCATCTGAATTCACTCTTGTAAGAATCCTGAAAGCCTGTGCTGTTACTCCTGCACAGGAAATCCTGAGACCTGGTTATAACACGGTGCTAATAATGCCAAGGTTGTGGGTTTAATCCTCTATATGGGCCATTCACTTAGGAGTCAAACTCAATGATTCCTGTGGGGCCCTTCCAACTCTAAAATTCTGTTTTGTTCTGTTGTGTCTCAGTGGAAAAGGAGAAAGCTTTGGGGGCTTGCTTTCTGGTTTTCTTGGACCCCAGGAGAGAGGCAGCAGCTCAGGAATAGGGCAGGTGCTTCTCCTTTCTCCTTTGTAAAATGGCTGTTCTTTTGAAGTGCAGCTGCCCTGAAATGTGCAAAACCAGTCTGCCTTCGTCCAAGTATAGAGAGCAAGATTTGAAAGCAGTGAAAAAAGATCTACCTGGAGCACATAGGTGCATTTTTCCAACAGCCACCTCTGAGGATCTTGCTCAAGGTCTGCTGTAATTAGGTTTGCTTTTGTCTAGTCATGATGCCTGGCACCCGGGCAGCAGTGAGGGGCTGCACAGGTGTCTGCCATGCTGCCTACAAAAGCACCATTTATTCTGCTCACACTTAACACAGTCTGCTCCCAGACAGTCAGAGGGGAGGCTCTGACTGCCAGCACCACAGCATTAAAAAAATCCTTTTTAGTTTCTTTATGTAATTATAGCTGCTGTGTGGAAGAACCTGATTCCATGTCTTGAATGTTTTATGTGTTTATGTGTGTAGGTTTCTAATGTGTATATATCACATGTAGTGTCATGCTGATCCTTATCAGGTGTAATTACACTATCCATTGCTTTCTTCCCATCTTCTTCTGTGTTTTTATCATTGTCAGGTGGCCACTAGCCACAAACAAGGCCTGCCCTCACCACTACCTCCTACTTGACATCAATAAGGAAATGTTTCTGCTGCTGACCAAGGGAGAAGAGAAATTCAGATCCACCCACGAGTAAACAAATATTGGCACACCTAAAGTAACCTGTGTGGAACATCTGATTTCAGTTTAAGTGGTTTCAGTTTAAACTCAGCCCTCCTAGCCAGAGTAGAGCACCCTCAAACACAGTTCTTCAAACGGAAATGTTTCCTAGGAACAAAATCTGAGAGACAAGGGTCAGGAGTCCCTAAGGCAGGTGGATATATCTCAGCCAGCAGGTAAATAATATACAGCAGTCACCTTTGCCCTGTTATTTTAGTACAGGCACATGCAGACATGCACGCTGCTTTATAAGAACTGCATACGTACTTTCCAGCAAGCATCATTTATGCAAACTATCTTCCACTGAAATCAAGACTCTGAGACTGCTGAAGTCAGGAAACATTGTGTGTTCAGAAAGAAACATCATGTACAGTCTATCAAATCTCTAGGACTCCTTGACTATGTATAGCATGCTTGGGAGGACCCAGATCCTCAGCTGTCCTTTCTAATCTGCAACCTAAAGTCAAGACAAAGGCTGGCAAGAGGAGAATATGGGACACAGCTGACTGCTTTTAGGCCAGATACTTTAATGCTAATGCATTTCTGTAACTGTATAATAATCATGGACAAAATTACAACACATCTGTGAATGGGGAATTCCGTCTTCATGGCATGCCCACCTCACACCCAACTCTTTGGTGAATCAAATTTCTGTAAAGCACTGTCCTGAATTTAGACTGTCACCACAGCTCCCTTTCCCAATGTATCCTAATGTGTCAGTCTCCCTTGGCATGTAGGCAAGGATGCACTCTCACCCCCATGTGAGAGGGGGCATGGAGTCACAAAGGCCAGAAATTAAACTGGAAGTCTTTTCCTTCTTCTGTCATGCATTAGCTAACGTGCCTGACACCAGCCAGACTGGCAGCATCTAGAGCAGAAAATCAAGCCAGTGAATCAGGCCACGAGTAGGGGAGCTCAACCATCCACCTCCAAGCTCTTGGTGTGGTCCTGGGTACAGTTTTGGTCCAGGACCAAACTGCTCTACCAAACTGTTCCCAAGCATAGTCCAGGAGTTAGCATGGCCCAGGATTGTTCCCAACAGGTAGGATTGTTCCCAACAGGTAGTCTGTATGTGACCACTTGGTTTTGGAGGGCAAGAGGGTTTAAACATCTGTCACAGCAGGGCCAGACTGTTACCCAGCCACAGAGCAGGGCACAGCTGCTGCCTGGTTTATTAGCACAGACATGCCACACCAGCCTGTGCCTCAGGATTTGCCAGACACAGTGTCCCTGCCTTGGCTGATCAGGACACACCTCTGAGCCAGCTGTGCTGGTCCTCTCCCCCACTTTTTTCCAGTGCAGTGTCAAACTAACTTTGGCTAGAGCTGCTTCAAACCATCACATCTGACACTGAAGAGGCTGAGCAGAGCAGAGTTGATGCAGCCAGTGCCATGTCCCAGCTGGGAGCTGAGCCTATCCCCAGGAGCATCTCACTCTGCTATGTTCCACCCTACCAAATCCCACCAGGTGAGCACCTGGGCATGCCTGACTTGTAGTCAGGGGGAAAGATGATGCCATGGTTGCTTGTTTCTCCACTGGAAGGGCTTCATTTTGACTTCATACCACAGGCAAGCAGAAAAGGTTCCTCACTGGCTGGCATCATAATGGCAGCAGCAGCAGCAGCCCAAGCCCTGGCATGTGGCCTCTACAAGGCACTCCTGCCCCAGCCCCAGCCTGATGTGTCTTCCCTCACTGCTCCAGCCAAGGAGGGCCTTGGATTTAACCAAGGGGGTGCCACCAGCCAAGGACTTTAATTGCCCAAACAGGCAGTGCATGAACATAGAGTAGGCTCAAACCTGGGCTAAGCATTTGCTACAGACATACCCTCAGCAAGTCTGGCACAACCATGAAATGAAGCTGGATGTCCTGAGGCCACCAGTCCGCCCTTCCTTAGCACTGTATTCCTGGGAATAGAAATCAAACCTTTCAGGGGCAGGAGAGCAGCAGCAGTCAGTGATTTTGATCAGTTTTTGTTTGATAAAAATGAAAATACGAAGGTGCCTGCATAGCCAATCTCCTGAATTTTCTCTCCTGCATTTTCCATCAGAGAAATTGACCTCTTGGGAGGTTGCATTAGCAAGCACCTCTCATTCCTCCATCCCTGCCTGGGTGGCACAATATCTCTTCACAGAACTGAGCTGAGGAAAGCTGACAGTTTACAGGCAGAGCAGAAACCTGTACTGTGCACTCTCATCTCCTTTGGAATCCAGCATTAGGCGCTGTCTTGCTTTCCAAAGAGATGTGAAAGAGATTAGGAAGAAAGTAAAAATATGGTTTTTATATTTTCTTAAGAAACATTCAGGTCTGGTTGTGTTCCAAGGGAGGGCACTGGCACAGGACAGAGATCAGGACTGGCCTAATTTGTATGTTCCCAGGCAGGTCAGGAGAGATTGCAGAGAAAAGCAAACATTGCAAAAACCTTTTGCAATGCAAAACTCTATAAACAATTGCAAATTGTTTGAGTTAAAGCAGAGAAATTGCTTGATTGGGTTTTGAACCCTTTTCCTCCTTCCTAATAACAAGTGTTTTCCTTTTTTGCAAGCATGATCCTGGAATGAGAAGTCTCATAGTTTGGGGATATGTTCACACTGGGAACGTTCACATGACCTTTCAGATCACATTCCTCCTATTTATAAGAGTATTAGTCATCCACTTGGAGAGCAGAACTAATACCATGTTTGTTAAATGACTAAATGCATGCTATGAATAACCAGAGGAGGGTACTTAAAACCACAGTTACATCCAAGAGCACACAGAGAAGCCCTGGCCAGCTAACACTCAGATGGGACACAAAAAATACTACTGCATGTAAAATACATTTGAAAAAAACTTGAAGACAGTTCATTCACAGGAAGGAAGGACTAAATTAATCACATAGCTTCTTTTCCAGAGAGAGTTCACCTAGTTATTTAGACTTATAGGAGACATGACACCTGAAGACTTCAATTTGACAAAAGTCCAGGCAGAACTAACTGTAAGACTAAGAGGGTGGATCACTACTCTGCTGGACCTTGGCCTTTACACTACAGAGAAAACGTCAGGGTTGTGGTACTGTTTGCAACTTTGTCACTGGCAAAACACGAGGCTCAGGAGCTCTGAGTAATGCCTCACATGTTGCTTAACTTAGCTTCAGGGAAAGCACAATACAAACCATGCACGTTATTAGCCCCAACACGTTTGTGAGTCTCAGCCAACATGAGCAAACTTTCTGTGCCTCAGATCTTACCAGTGGCCAACAAACTGTCACAAGCAGTATCAGTTCCTGGGTCAGGAAAAAATGGTGCTTCCCAGGCTCTGAGGACTTCCCTGCTGCACATGCAGTAGTATCAGCACTTTTGGAAGCATTTAGCAGAACGAGATAGACATAGTCAGTACACTCAGACCATTTTTGTAAAAGCATATGAGTGCATGCATCTGCCAGGAGAGGATCTGGAGGAGAGGAGAGGAAGAGTGAAAGACAAAAAGGTGGGTGGAACAGGAAGAAGGGAAGTGTAGACAGCAGACTATGTGCCCCTCTATAAAAGAAACACAGAAGCAGTCTGGGCTGTGTGAGGTGCCCATTTCTGACAGCAGGGAAAATGGAAATGGGAACAGCTCTGCAAAGAATTTACAAGAGTTTTGAATAATGATATGCAAATTATGGGCTGGAATGCAGAGTATTAAAGGGCTTTGAGTTCCCACCTGCCCCTCAGTTTAGCATTTAAGTCCAGTGACGTGCTTTCATACTCCAGAAGATGGTGTTGGGGGGTGCACTACACTTTGGCCAGACTTCCTAAGGGTGAGGTTGGGCATTGCTGGCAGGAGGTGCCCAGCTGCAGTCACCTGGCACATCAGGGAGCTGCCCCTGCCAGCACCTTCCCAGTGCCAGCCTGCCCAGAGGGAGACCAGCGCCACACCGCAGGCAGCTGCTGAAAGGTTCAGTGGGAAGGTGGCAGCTAAAGGTGCAAACATCACTTCCTCATTGCAGCCTCTGTGAATGGCCCTGCCTGTGCAACACAGAGGATGTTTTGAATGGCAGAGCACAGGCAGTGAATCATCATATAATCACTGCTGGTGTGTCCCAGGCTCAGTGTATCATCAAGCCTTCCTTTGGGTCAAGTAACCATCTGGGTCTGACTCACCGCCACCGCACAGGTTTCTCCTGGCGCGGGCCGGCGTGGTCAGTGAGCAGAGCTGATTGAATGTGCTCTCACTGTTCCACCCGTGGCCCGGGAGGGCTGGCCAGGCTGGGTGCAGCTTTCCGTGCAGACCCTGCTAGCACAGAGGGTTCCCACAGATCACGTAGTCTGTTGGGCACAAAAGTCAGGTAGCTAATTGTTAACCATGTAAGTTATCGCTGTTTCCTTAAAAACTCCTCATGGGTCAAAGGGTTAGCACTTTCACGGGCTAGAGCTGTGTCAGTAGCAAGACAAGTCCTCCAAAACACAGAATAATTGAAGCTGACAGGGACCTCAGAAGGTCATCTGGTCTGACATCCCTACAAAGCCAGGCTTGAACACTCCCCTCCTAGTCCTCAGAGTCTGAGCTGCCAACATAGAGGAAGGAGAAATCCCACATAAGCCAAGGAGCACTTGTGCTGCTGAAGTCCCACCCAGACCACAGGCAAGAAATAAAAATGATGGGAAAATCCAGCAACATCAGGTAGTAACAGAAGGCCACTGGAAAGACAGAGTAAACTGAGGGAAAGACCAGCAAAACTAGTATAGGAGAGAGAGAAGGCATGTTTGCTTCCTTTGCTGACAAGATGGAGGCAAGAAGGGTGGTATGGAGACAAATCTCCTTTCTCTCAGTTTGCTGCACATGGTAAGAAGCCACCTCCTGACACCATGAAGGCAAAGTAAGAGTCAAGGTTGTTGCAGCTGGAAGAGGGAGCAGAGTCCGGGCTCCACCCTGCCTGCACAGTTCTTCCTTTGCAGGCCTTGAGAGGGGTGGAGGGAAGGGGCAACCCTCATTCCTCTCTAGGCCAGATGGGAGCAGGGTTCACCAGGTCTCACCTCCACCCTGTCACTAATATCAAATAATAATAGTATTTAGCACTTCCATAATTACCTTTGCACTCTGATATCACAGACACAGCTGAATTGGAAGTCATTAAGATCATCATAATGAGCTTCAGTGGATCCTTTCAGTCAGAGGCATTATTTAGCTGGCCCTCATTTTCGTGGTTACATCTGAATAAGCACTCTGCATTGAGGTGAGGTTTGCCAATGAGACACTTTGGCTTAAAGGCCGTCTCCTACTTGCAAAGGCAGAATAAGTGTCATTATGCATCATGTTTCACCAGACTTCAAAATGCCAAGGAAGGTAAGTCAGCCTACAGCTGACTCCACCTTCAATTTGTAAGAGCTGCGAAACTCTCCCATGGACCGGCACGTGGGGAAGGTCTGCCATGACCCCCAGTTATGGAAGCTGCCTTTCTGGAGGCCTTCAATGCTCAATACAAGCAGCCACCACAACCTCTCACTGCAGGGGTCAATTCAGCAAGAATTGTTACTAAAGCAGAGAGGGCAGAAGGCCAGAAGCCCTGGGAGCAGCTTGCACTGGGAACAGGAGCACTGTGCTGACCTAGTGAAGGGCTGGGCTGCTGGCCAGAGCTCGGGCGGGCACGTGGACACATGGCTGTTGCTTGGCTGAGCATTGCTGGGGCCTGTGAGCAGAACTGAGTCCAGAGCCATCTGCAGAACAGGGATCTGCTGATCCTGGGTCTACTTACAGTCTCACTGCAGATTTCCTCCTTTGGCCTTTCACTAAGAAGGAATTAAGTGCCCCTTTAATTGTGGTTACTTCAGTTCCCTATTCATAAATGCAAATAAAGGCACTTATTTCTCCCATTTTTGTTTGCCCTTTGTGTTTGTGCTGTGAATCCCTTGGGAATCTACAGCCCACATATCAAGGCCTTCTAGGTGTACCTGTCTTATTAACAACAAAAGTAATGTGCTGCTTTTGTTACTGAAGTAGGAGGAAATGTAGGCACACGGAACAAACCCTTGTAATGCTATTTCTCATGTTTAAAAAAAAGAACAAAAAGGTAATAGAGTGTATACTTTGACCAAGAGCAAAGGTAAAATCACAGCAGCTGACTCAGTGTAACATAAAGAACTTAATAGAGTTGGCAACGTTTCAGCCTGCCTTCTCAGGAACATGAACATGGGAATGTGTTAAGAGTAGCATTACGTATCCAGAACAGTGTCTGAATGAAAGAAAAGAGTTAGTGTTGGGCAAAAGTATTATTTTCAGCAGCAAGAAAGTTATGCCGGCAAAGCGTGAGCACAAACTTGTGTTTATTTCTTGGTGCTCAGTTACTGCCAACATTACAAATAAACCCAATCAAGGCAGAGAATCTAAGCCTGCACTGCTGGCCCCAAATACAGCTGAAACACTCTCCCAAAGTGCTTGTGACCTAACCATTCAATCCATCCTCCAGAAGCAGGTTAAAACAGAAGACTTGGGCAAGAACCAAACAAGCTTCAGTGCAGCTTAGAAATACAATTAAGACACAAAGCTGTTTCTCTACTTCAAGACAAACTGGCTGTTACAAAAAATATTGAGGAGCAATGACATTTCCTGAGCTCTGGCTGTATCTGCAGTGGAAAGGAGTTTCCCATGCCATTTCCTTAATTAGCACAAATATGCTGACAACCCTCTCCATGCTGAAATCAAGCCATAGGTCACTAAAAAGTTGATCTATCTACGCATCCAAATTCACCACATGCTGAGCCAACACGTTGCAAAGCCATAATCAGTACCCAGATTATAACATGGCTTTGTCATGCATCCAGCTGCTGAAACAAACTTGGATGTCCCAATATGAAACCTATTTGTCCTGGAGTCAGCAAACAAGAAAAGTGCCAATATAGACATTCAATGTTTTGCAAGTGCTAGGATTGTGTGCTGGCATTTATTGGATCATTTTGACCATTACATGAATTTATAAGTATGACCAGTTGAATTACAGAAATAACATGATCTGAAGATCAGATTCTAAGCTTGCTTAAACTGAAATAAACAGGGAATAACTCATTCAGCATCCAGTAATTTACTTTGGTTTCATCATGGAGAGATCAAGGCCACAGTTACCTCTTTACACAGCTTGATCTGAGCTTTAGTCCTTGTCAACAGCACGTGCTATAGCACAATCATGCAGCAGTTGAACAGAAAAGACAGCTTGCCAATACAGTAAATAGCGTAGTAGCAGCCCTAGGGAAAAGTTTAGCAACCTTATGACAGGTATGGTTTACGCGTGTGAACCTGAGCCTTGTTCCTCAGACAGTTTTTGCCTCGTTGGTAACACAGCTGGCAGAACAAACCCCAAACACAATTTATGCCTGGCCAGCTCCTGGCCAGCTCACAGCTAATCCTGAATGGAAGCTGTGATGTCTAAGCAGTTTCCTCCTGGTCAAGCAGCCCATGTTCCGTGACCGGTTCAGTAAGGTCGCTGCCTGCCGTGCGGACAGGGCACTGCAGCGTGCCAGCGGGACTGCCTGACCCCTTCTCCCACATTCCAGCTGTCCCTGAAGTCGTGCATCCCACAGGACGCTGCACCAGGGGCTGCTGCTCTCAGAAGGCTTCTTCCAGGAATCCACCTCCATCGTTCCTGCTCTATGGCGTCAGTGCCCACATTTTCCCAGAATCACTTGGCACCAGTGTGGCTGGACAGCATGGCAGGTAGCCCTGCCAGCGTAGCTGCTGCTTGGAAAACCTGCCCTGTGCATGTAAGCTGAGCATTTCACTGGGTACCCGCTATAACTCTTTTAGCTGGATACAAGGTCACAGTTGTGAGTAACAAGAATGTCTCTTTGATGACATTGACATAAATTACCTGTACTTTCTTGCCAAATAAAAATCATAAAAAAGAACACCAGAAAGTGATGTCCCATGAAGAACAAATTAGATCCCATTTTGTGTCCCTTCACCTGTAGAGACAGGTTTGAATGTCACTGAATTCTAAACTTGTGACTATCACCCAGCCCAAAATGAATGAAACCAGGCTTATGGCTAAGTCTGTAACTTTCCTCTTGAGCTGTTTTCTTTCCTGAATTTTATTTTACTATATTTATTTATTCATTTCAGTAATTGCCCTTCAGTACCACATCTTTAAGACACAAATGCACTGTCATCTGCCAAAACAATTTTTCCTTAGGCACTGTCAGTAAAAGCACATCCTTCAAATTTATCATGACTCGATGGGACTCCTCCTGAGCTGGTGAGGCCAGAGAGAAAACTATGCCAAGGGCCAGAGACTGCAAGCACTCACACCTGGCCTTGGCTTCCATTTGAGGTACATGCAGCTGAGCCCTCATGGGGGCAGCTGGACACTTCAGTGGTTACATGGGGAAAGCAGACAGATGTCCCTGCCTGCTTGCAGAAGGACAAGAAACTGACAGGAAGCAAAAGTGCTTCCTACTGCTCAGACTGCACCCTGAACCCCTGTTGCTGTTGGACAACCTTAGTCTCCCAGGGAGAAGGGGAGGGATGGATTGAAAGTAAGTCTGACCTTCCTGGAAGAATGGACTTACTGATGCTGTGCTGGGCTGAAATATGAAACCACTGAAACTCCAGGCCTAGAGAGTGGGAATTACCAAAACAAGCCCAGCACGATGCAGTAAAGCAAACTAAGTCTCACACAGCAGCTTCCTCTTCCTATTCCTTCTCTCTGAAAGACACTCTGCACATTTTAACCACATGGCAGCAGTGATCTAGATGCCAAGAAAGCTGACAATGTCCGGCTGTGCGTCAGCACAAGCCAGAGGGACATAAATCACGCAAGGTGCAGGCAGTCAACTGATTCTCCATTGTGCTCAAGCAGTGGCAAAAGTCCCCATCCACACAAAGACTGACACACCTTTGCCTCCCACTGACCTCAATATAAAATTCATATTTGGAGAACAGAACCCCATGATCCTGGCCTCATTTGCACCAGTTTCACACAGTTATGTCCTTGGGAATACCCCATCTTTGCACAAGTGTTCCCAAGACCAAACCTGTCTCACTCAGCATCTCTGAGAACCACTAATATTTAGGTCATTCTTCACTGAAGGAAAAGAAAAACAAACAAAAGCTTGACATGGCTGGAAAGCTGCTTTTAATCTCCCCCAGTTACCAATGAAGACAGATTAAGGAGCTCACAGACAGGAGGGCAGCTTGGAGCCTGCAGATCCTTCACTGAATACATGAGCAAGCACCACACAAAGCTCCCCTGAAGTCCCACAGCTGCTGGGCCCTGGCCAGGAGGCACCACCAACACAAGGCAAATCTCCACAGTAATCTTTCTCTGGAGAGTTTCTGCTGCACTGGCATGGCTGAGCTGCTGCTTTAGAATGTCAAAGTCCTCCCTGCTGGAAATGAGAGCACCACTCACAGCATACACCTCACTTGAGCTGGCATTGGTTTCTTCCCATTTTCTAGCCTTTGCCATGACAGTTTAAAGGTTTGGGTCTATGCCTTGTTTACAAACTCAGCTCAGGACAAAAACTCCAGGTTTTAGTTTGCTGACCAAAGGCTAACAGGCCTGACCTCAGTCATTCGCTCATCAGGGGACTTACTGAAGAAATAGGAAGTGCTAAACCAGAAAATGCCCAACACTGATGGCCCAAGAGGAGTCTTGCTGCTTTTCTTACCTCATAGACAGCACTCTGCCCAATGAACATCCCACAGCACACTACACAGAAGAAATTATCTCTATCCCAGACATTGTAAAACACTGTACTGTGTTACTAGCTGGAGCAAGGATGTGGTGCACAAGTCCCAGACAGCCTTGGAGGCAGGATTACTCATGCATCACAAAACTCAGATGAAGTTGTGCTACTTGCACTGCTGTTGGGCAAGGTGGAGAGAGAGACAGACTTTAACATTTCCAGAAGACTTGTTTTAGCAACTGATGACATATGGGGACAGGATTCACCAAGCCTCCCTTGGCTCAAGAATACAAAATCCTATTTCCCCATATGCCATTTGCTAGCCACCTAGCCAAGTGCTGTTTTAAAGCTCTAGGCTTTAAATTCTTCCTGGTTAATTCATTGTATTGACCTCTGCCCTGTCAGAGGGGCAAAGACCCTTGCTTTGGGAAACCATTTTCCCACAAAGTTATCTGAGCTGGCTCTGCCCTTCCCCCAGAGGTTAATTGTGTCTACAACCAGCATCTTGAATTGATGAGATCCCAAAGAAATAAGTGGCTTACTCAGGTGGAATTCGGTAGAGATAATGGAAGTAAACACCAGCTTGATATTTGAGGAGTTTCTGTGGACAGTTTCATTTGTGCCTACTAGCCTACAGGTGTCCTACAAGCCAAGGATGCTTCAGCTGACTCGTTTTTTCACACCACCCTCGCCTGCTTCTAAAAGCATCTCTCCTTTTGATCACATGGCAGCAGGTACTCACTTGCTTACACACACAGCAGTGCTACAAGTGACTGTGCTGAACACGTGCTGCACTGGTGAGCTCTGCAGTATTATCTGTGGCTGTAGGGCCACCACCCCTCCCACACTGTCTCACTGTTCTCAGTGTAACCCCAGGTTTGGCCCTACTCAAGCCTTGGCCACTTTTCAGAGGGAAGCTTGCTCTTCCTCTCCTCCACCCCTCTGAGCTCAGCAATCAGGAATACAGAGGAAAACTTCTGCTCATTTGCACTTGGGATGAGCAAACAGCAGCCCACACTCCGTCCAGCAGCGTGAATGCCAGGTTATGTGAGGACATGGCAGCAGGACTCACATACCACTGCTGGGCCATGAGCACTTCAGATATGACTCTGCTCCGGAGACTGAAATATAAACAGCAATTTCTGGGAGGAGTGGCTCCATACAAATACTCCCCCATCTTAGTCACAGGCTGAAATAAATAAATAAATAATCAAAGCCATATAATCTCCCAGTTGGCATGCTCAGAGTCATGTGACTGGTGCCAGCCCTCACCCCAAGGTGAAACATGGATCCAAAGACTGGGCCCTGGTTTTGTGGTGCTCCGATGGCACAAAGGGGACAGGCAGCAGCCCCTAACTGGGCAGGCACAGACTTCACCCACCTGGCAGACAGCAGAGCCCAGCTGTGTGCCACCTGCTCCCAGCTCCAGCATGCTTACATAAGGGAAATACTGAGGGGGCGAGGACACGTAACCCAGAAATCCCCACGTGACCAAGTGGATCCAAAGTGAATCTGTCCCACCCAAAACCACGTCTGGGAGGCAAAACAAACAAGGGCCACTGCACAGCAGGGACCTGAAGTGGCTGGGGAACAGGCCTAAGGAAGCAGTTTCCTCTTTCCCTGTGCTTTGGTGAATGGGAATTGTTATGCAGGGAGCCAAGAGGGCACACTGGGGCAGAATCAGTCTAGACTTGCTCTGCTTCTTGTCCTCCTTCCCGCAGCATCTGCTGCTGGCCCCTGTCAGAGGCAGGATAAAGAGCTAAGCAGACCTTGCATCCGGCACAGCACCGCCATTTGTACTCCCCTGCCTTGTGAGCCTGGCCAAAGCTCCTGCCTGTGCATGAAAGATGATGCCAGTGTTAAATATATTCCTCCTCTTTGTCCAAACTAGAAATGGCTCCTCAGCCTACAACATCACCAGGCTATGTTAAAACATCTAAGTATAATCAGGAATGCAGATGGAGGTCCAAGCATGGGTAAGAAACGATGAGACTATTTTAACAGGAACTATCCCAACGGGCTCTGAAAGCTACCCAAAGTGTATCTGCATGTTGCTAATTATATTTACTGGTGGTGGTTGGCATTTTTTTTCAAGCTGAAGATGAGTCAGAAAAAGAAAAAAAAGTCCTTTATGTTGTGGTAGCAGAAGGATGTCTCCTGAGGGTGTATGTAATGCACTACTGTCACGGCATGACAATGGAAAAACTGACTGCTGAGCCAACCAAACCCCCATAAATACCTAATGATATCTCTCTTGGCCCAGATTTTCTACAAGTCGGTGCCTGAACTGCATACAAAATGACAATCGATATGAACGGATCTCTTTTCTCAACAGAGCCAGAATTTAAGAGCCCAGCTGAGCATTATATTCCAGTTCATACAAAGACATCCTTTTAAAGGTCTGTCACAATAACTTAAAGGTGGTGATCCAGCAGAAAAACTGCTAGGCTTCTCCTCACGATCTCCCCCACGCTCCAGCCAAGAGCACAAAGAACAGCTGGCCTCAGCGAACAGACAGTGTTATTAATTACAACATGGTGACACAAACAATGACTGCCTAGGTATGTTATTGGGTCTGCATTCATGTGGGAAAAGAACAACATTTTCTTCCTTTTCTCCTTCTTCTCCTCCTCCTGGCTTGAGTAGCTCTGCCACCTCGTGTACTTGGCAGGGGAGGCAGCCGTGCCAAGCACCTGGCCCAGTTACAGGTATGCGCACAGACACAGGGAGCCCGTTGTGAGAAAACCCAGCCTTAGCAAATTTCTCTGGCCATCGTCCAGCCTCTGCACATTGGGCAAGAGACTCTCCCTGGCCGCGGTTACATCAGTCACCAGCACCTCCCTCCCTCAATGTCATGGCACGGGAAGAGGCTGCCAGGGAGGGGGGGGGGGGCGGTGGAGAGAGGGAGAGTGAGAGAGAGAGAGGCAGTCGCTGTTTTTTTGAAACAGGCTGTCCAAAAAACATTACAACACCCTTGCCGGTTTCCAGTGGGTTTGCTCAGTTCCTCCCTTCCCGTGAAGACCACACAGGCTTCGCGAGGGCGTTCCGCCCTGCCGCAGAAAGGCGGTCTCTGGGGCCCACCGCTCCCGGCAGCCGCTGCGCAGCAGCGTGATTCCCCCCACTTCCTCCAGACACTCTCCCACTTTCCATCGAGGGCCACAACCAAACTCAAAAGCTGATATTTAGAGAGGAAAACATAAGCGTTTTCTTTCTTTTTTCTTTTTTTTTTTTCCCTCCAGAGGGAGACTTTTCATGCTGCTCCGCCGCCAGCAGAAGGGGAGGGGGGCAGGGCTGGAACTCGGAGCATTTGAAGCCCCTCACGGTTCCACTCGGAGCATTTGAAGCCCCTCAAGGTTCCACTCGCTCCTCTCACCTGCCTCTCCTCCGGCAGCAGGTCACAGGGGCCCGGGCTGGGACTGCCAGCGCCGGTGGGCTGGAGCACCGCTGCCGGCACGGCCATCAGCCACATCCCCAGCTCCCACTCTTGGCTACTGCCAAGGGTAAATTTAGAATGATCCTCCCAGCAGTGACTGGGAATTTTTGCAAGGCCTCAGAGCAGACCCTGGACAAAGGATGGCACTTTAGAACAGTCATCTGGGGCGTGGTGTAAGCAAAATCACCCTATAAAATAGAGCAAAACTGGCAAACTTATTGCTCCTGGCATGAATGTACTTCCATATTGATTCAACACTTGAAAAGGCAGTGAATGAGAATGAGGATGTCCTTTCTTCAAACCCTCCAGCAAATTCACTTTCGCTTTTGGCAACCTGCTGTTTTCTCACCCCTCAGCTCCCTCACCCTGACCGCAGCAGCACCTTCCTCCACCGCCAAACCCTCTGCGCTGCCTCCCCTCGCTGCCTCCTCTGCTCAGCCTCTTGCCTGAAGTCCTCAGAGAGAAAGAGCTGAAATTTTTGCCTGCCTGCCTCGGCAAAAGCAGGGAGACATTGCTGAAGTGCACTGGGAAGCCATCACCCATGCGGGGAGCAGAGCTGAGCCCCGGGCTGTGAACCTGCCCCTCAGCCCTGCCTCTCCCGGGACAGGAGCCCGCGCGGGTCTGCGCGCTGGCCACATCGGGGTAGCTGCTCTCAGTCAGAGGCTCTGGAAGGATTATTTGGCTGCAACATATCATATGACTTTGTTCTTAGAGTTACATTTTAACTGAGAAAGTTTAACAAGTATGACTTATGGGCTTCTAAAATTGGCAGCAGAAAAATGAGCTGAGGAAGTCATGGAAAAAAACCACAAGCGAGGCCATTCCATGTTATGCACAATTTCTGGGCTCTTTTTCCAATCTTCTGGTTTTTTTGGATGGTGGAAAATATTTTCCAGCTACACAGGCCTGGCTTCACTGAGTATGTATTTATGCCAAGTTTATAAAAAGCAGCTGCAGACATGGTTGAATGAAAGGATTACACTGCTGTCTGTCTTCCAGAAGGTGCTTCAGTTCACACCCTGTCCCATAGAGCAAGGCTCGCTTCTCAAATCTCCATGAATTTATGTAAGGAAGGACAAAATTTGAACCACACAATACAAACAGCTATGGCTGTGCATGCCAGTGGGCACGCATGTGTGTACACACAGCTCTCTGGATAGCTACTAGCAGTTCCTAGCCACTGCTAACGCTGGCTTTTAGCATTCAAAGTTTACCACCATTCCTCCAGCCTCTCCCCACCCTACAGCTTGGTCCATCTTCCATGAATACAAAAATGGGGAGAGGGCTTTCAGGGTCGAGACCCTGGTCTCAGTGTATTTCTGCTCCCTTCTTCATGCATACCTGCTCTCCAGCTGCTCCCACTGAAATTCAGGCTTCACCAACCTCACGTATTTTCAGGCTGCCAGCCTTTAAGGCTAGGAGGGATTGCTGGAAGCGTGCAGCCTGATCCTCTCTGCAGCACACAACACTGAATTTCAATCAGGAACCCAGGCATCAGAGGCATAACCTTAATTTTCAGCCATGCCTCGTCACAGTCTTGGCCTGATACACTAGTCACAAGAGGAGAGTCACAAATAATTCTTCACTCTCCAAAACCGAATAGCTCCAGGGGGTGGGGGGAGGATACAAACTGAAAGTAAATGTATATAAAAAAGGTAAGATAGGTGGTAAGCTGCAGATCATGCATTACAGATCTGTATCCTGCTGTTTTTTCAGTCAACTATGTTGGAATAACAGTACTGAGAACGACAGTGTTACATCAGGAATATCGGTCAAGACAATATTTCCTGGCAATTGTTTGAGAAATGCTTTTCTCACAGCTAATTTCTCCCAAGAGGCTGTGTTTTCTCTGTTTTTAGAAGGAGAGTGATTAAGAAGGAAGGTTTTCAAACCTCTGCACCCTGCTGCGGGACAAAGAACTGTGGGGGAAAGAAAGGAAAAAAGAAAGAAAAGAAAAAGGCACAACAGCTGTAATGTTCTATGAAATGATTTTGTTCTGTTCTCTTGCCGAGGTGGTGGGTGCAATCATCAGTTTGGCAGAGATAAATAGAGGAAAAGAAGCGAGCCCTTTTTCAGGAGCCGCGGCTGCAGGAGTGCCACATTGCCATCTAGCGACACGGGCTCTGCAGGCCGCAGCAGCGGGGCTCCTGCACCGGTGCCACCGCTGGCCAGCACACCTGGACATGGGAGCCCCTTTCCTTCTCGTGATTTACAGCCAAGCTTGAAAACTGCAAAACTGCTTGCTCTGTTAAAGACAGGTGAAGGAAGGCAAGGGGAAAATGGAAAAATTCCTCCATAAAGAAGTTTAAGATGAACTTGGCTTTGTTAGGAAAAGCTGGGTTTTACACTGAGGCCCAGACAGATTCTCAGCTTCCATTGCTGCTGCTACTGCTGCTGCACACAAAGCTACCACAGCTTCATCATCTTCTGCACTTATCACACAGATGTCTGTGGCAAAATGATGGGCTGGCAGAAACAGTGAGCACTACCTGGTCCCATGGAGACAGGTCTGAATCTAGACCTGATGCCCTGTCCCCAGTCATGTTGGACCAAACAGCTGTGTGCCCTGATGCTATCTGCAGTGCCAACCCTGAGAATTTGACTCCCCTGTGTACATCTGCAATGTACCTCTGCATTTGTATTCTGAAAAGAATACAAATGGTAACCTTTCAACACTTTAAAAAGGAAAAGCCCAAGTGCTAAGCCCTTTAGACAGCAAAAGGCACTCGGTCTTCAGAAGATGCCCAGCAAAGGGCAGCGTATAAATTCTTTTGTATGATCTTCACACAGCAAGTTAAAATGTAAAAAGAGCTTTGGTGTATGAGAATACTGACACTCACTGAAAGCTGTTAAATTGAAAGATATTGGCTACAGCAGACTTACATTTACCCAGAAAACAAAAACATTTCCAGTGCCTAAACCCTGTCAGAAGACACCCTCATTTTGGGAAGCAATGAAAGAAGCCTTGCATCAGGCATCCAAGACTGCCCACAAAGCTCTGCTTCATGGCACATGCCCTTCCCACTGAAATAAATGAGCAGTCTCACACCTTAAAGGCATTGAAAGGTGATTAGCAGCAGACTGTATTGGCTCTGGGGCAAAGGATGATGTGTCTAGATAATCATTAACTCTGTGTCTCTGGCCCCTGATTCTGGTGAAGCCTCACAAGAGCACAGCTACACTGCATCTGCAGGCATGTCACAAAGGGTGATATTCTTTGATATTAACAAAAAATAATGTGGTCTTCCAAGAAAAAAGGAAAATGCGCCGAAGTTCCCCCAAATGAAGATAATCAGTGTTGCTGCAGAGAACTACTCTTTCAGCAGCATGTCTTCAAAAACCCAGTGATAGTCTCTACAAATTCTTTGGTGATTACATATACTATGAGGACCTACAAATACTTTGAATTTACAACACCACGCCTGCATCAATTAATAACAGAGTTTGCAGTGTCACCCCCTGAGACCCACATCCCCTGCAACATTATCAGAAGCTGGGCAGGCAGAATTTGAACACTCAGATTTTGAAAAAGGGAAGGCCATGAAGATTCCTGAGTCTGAGCCACTGCTGGTTCTGTCAGACTGCAGTTTGTTTCTTTTTTTCTTTAAAATCAGGGTGAGATCACTGTTTTTCTTGAAAATGTGCTGCCCAAGGTAGGAGATACCTATCTTTGAAAAGATGTAAAGTCTAATGACAAATATTGTCAGGCCTGCTGAAGATCTTCAAGGGCAATGCGGCAGAGAAAACACTGCTCCCAGCTGACAAGGTCCTAACACCATTCTGGAAATAACCAAAATAAGACAGGGATTCTACAAAGGAGTAATTCTTTTTTCCTTGCTTCACATTTTATGACCAAAAGCATGGGGAGAGCACTGCCCCAGTATCAATCATTCCATCTCAGGGGATGTGTTCCCTTTAACAAACCAACATAACTTATGAGCACTCACTTTCATAGTTGCCCAGAGAAGCCAAGGTGCCCAAGTGGTGCTCAAGCTTAGTGCTCAAGCACCCACTAAGTACCAGACAATCCATTGGTTCTTGAGAGTGGCAGGGCACACCAGTCTCATCATCTGACTTCCTGAACATATGGTTACCACATAACCTGCCAGGCATGTCCTCCTCTGCTTTCTGGAAACCAGCTCCAAAATAGAAAAAGGAGGATAGAGCCAACAGAACTGCTCTAACCACCAAGACTTGGAGGGTCAAAAGCATGCTTTAGAAGGCTGCATTGTTTTTAAGGATGGGGCAGCTGCCCAAAACTGGGCTACAACTTTCTCTCTGTAAAGTACTTCTCCAATCTGCAACTGTTTTATCAGGTTGTCAAGAATTCACAGTTTGCAATCCAACATTTAAGATGGACACTGACTCACTGCATTGCCTTCTAGGCTGTTTCCCTTATTTATGCCTGCTTTAATACCTATGACCCAGCTTTCCTGCTTGCATCATGGTATCACTGAATTTCAGGCACTACAGTGTGGGCTGATTACAAAGTTTTGACAGGACAGAGTTCCTTTTAAAGTTGCTATCCAACAGCAATCTAGATTTCTGAAAGATCGCTTTTTACATTTTCAGTGCAGAAGGCATTTACAAACTGCAGGACTGCCAGCAGAGCAATTAACCCAGTGCTTGACAGCTCATGTTATTGCTTTCAGTTGGGGGGGAAGTTGTGCCTCAAATCTATTCAGTTATTAAGCCTGTAATACTTCCTTCTTTTGGTAGGTTTAATTATTTATAGGCAGATCTATGGTTGATTGAAGTCTGATTTTTCCTGATTACACTAGTAACTAGCACTGCTTAGCCAACTAGTCTAAAATTAATGTGATGTAGAAAAGAAGCAAGCTTCAGAGCTTCAAACAAAATTCAGATGAAACACCCACCCAAAACAATCACACTATCCTAAACCTTACCTTTTCCCTTCCTGTGTCACTGTCCCAATGTCCTGCTCTTGACTGCTTGGGTTTCCATGAGGAAAGGACCATGCAGAGTAAATTATGGGATCAGGAGTCCAGGCTGTGAGTTTGCAGAAGCAGAGACTTCATCTTGACAGATTCCTCAGAGTGCCACACACATCTCTGCTGATACAGAAGTAATAATAATTTCATGCTAAGAATTCTGCCAGTGTCAATGGCCAGTAAATAACATCCCTACAAAGAGGTAAAAAAGGGCCCTTAGTTGTGTCAGATGACTTCCAACAAGCCAAGGAACCTGATGTTAAAGCTCAAACCTTTAAATGGAGAGATAAATGAAACATAAACCAAATAGCAACCCCTCATGGTTATGCAAATTCAGATGTCATTATAGCAAACTGACTAGAACTCCGTTAATATGGAGGCTGTAACCTGGGGTCAGATGGGGCTTCCTTTCTTTGCATAGACAAAAACTTCCACCTCCTCAGCACTGGGAGCTGGCAGTCTTCCTCACGGTAACTTACAGGACCAGGCTGTATTATACCAGGTCAATGTGTGGTGAAAGTAAATCTTCATCACAACCAGACTGTTCCCAGCAGTAATGAAATACTGCTATGAATTGATTAGGTGTGTACTATCAATTAGAAACAACAAGGGAGAGTTTCTCAAAGAACATGCTTGCTCAAGAATCCCTTTTCTTCATTTCTCCATTTAATTAGTCATTGCATTATAATTCAAAAATTCATGCAATAATCATTGTCATTTTAATCATCAAAGCTGAATGTACATTCTTTCTCATTAAATATATTAAATACAACAAGAGATGCTAACCAGCTAATATTTCAGAGCTCCAGGGAAATGCTCTTTTACATACATGCCAAAACAGGCAAATACTGTTTTTTACAGCAAATTTCTGTATCTTCCAGGCTATATTACAGGTGTAACATGGCCAGAGTGACCTAAGGAAAGAGAAGCAGCATGGTTTTCACACAGTATCTTTTATTAAACAGCTTTCTCTAGATGTTGTCATGTGTTGAGCAGACTGAAGAATTTCTTATTAAAAAGATCAATGTTTGGAAAAATGCTGATTGATGGCTACAAGGGTGGAAAATTTCCATTTACTTGTATAGCATACATACATTTTACCCCCCACAAGCAAAGACCAGGGAGAAGAGAAAATCACTTGTGAGATGTAGGAGTAAAGATTCAGTTTGGAGCCAGGGTGCCACTACAATGCAAACAGCTGCCTCCAAGGCGTGAGAGAGACAAAGTATGAGATCAGCTCACTTCATGGCAGCTGCAGGATCACAACGGGGTGAGTAGATTTTGTCAGCATCAGCTGAAATTCAACCAGCATTGAAAATGCATCCTGTCACCAACCTATAATATCTTGCTTCTTTATTTTTTTGGTTGGCTGTCTTCCCATGGCCCATGACAGGCAGAGTCCAACTCCAGGTAAAATCTCAAGATGCAGATTTCACCTCCACCTCTCCTGCAGTTAACTGTGAAAAGTGCATTCCTTTCACTCCAGCTAGCAAAGCTCACCCAGAATAATCACGGCTGGGCAGAGGACAACTTTCCTTGCATGCCTGGCAATCAGACCCAGTTGCATTTTGTTGCAGAGTTTAAATTGTACAATGCAGCTGGCTTATCTATTTACCTGGTTTGTATTGAAAGATGGAGATAAAGAGGGAAATCCTCCTAATCATGACATCACAACAATTTAAACACACAGGTTTTTAAAAAGACAAAATTAGGTATTATCAGTTGAAACACATTCCACTGCTGCTCCACTGAGCCTGTCTTATACACCGTACCAAATCTGTCTGGACAAAATGCTGCATTGCATCACCTCACCAGACAGGAAGATTCTAAAAATTAGGATTTTGCAGGGTGAGCTTGCACAAAATGTGTGTGCAAAACTGCCCTCTGCTGTTTAGATTGAGACCTGCTCAAGTAAATGATTGTGTGACCAAATCAGTTTTTAGCTGTAAGGGTCCAACATGCAAAGAGGCAGAACCATCTGACTTCATCTGTTTTCTGCCTCCATGCACACTAGAAATTTCATACACAAAAGCCACTCACAACTGCCTTGCAGCATGGACCATCCCAAGAGATCCATAGGCTGCAGCAACACTGTGCCAGCTGCAACACTCACTCTGTTAAGCAACTTTCCCACCATGGGTGAGCACCACCAGACACCCTCTCATCCCAAAGACGAGTCAAGAACATCTCAAGGTGCAAGGGAAATGATGAAATTGTGAGAGCTCTGCAGGACATCCATCTGTCAACCTGCTAAAGACAGACCTGACCTTTTTGAAGCAGGACAGGAACTGTATGCCTGGGGTCAAAAGCTTATAGCTCAGAGGCCTTTAAGAGTTAAGGACTGTTAAGTTACAGGAATGATTGGAAAGCAGGGTAGTGAGCTCATCAAAAGATGTCCAGTAAATATTCTTTAAAACTAGCCCCTCCTGTAGGGAAAGAAGAGAAGCTAGATTTTCAAGAACACATGGAAACCATTGTACTTTGAAAAAGCTGCCCATTATCTAGTGCCAGCATGTTGGACAATTTGGTACAAAAAATAACACAGAAGGGCCAGCTGTTTTCTACAGCTTCACCCACACATTCATACACCAGATGTAGCAAACTCTGCTCTGTGAGAACAGCATTAGACATCCACATTTTCTTTGGGAAGTTTGAGTTTGGTACATGCAGAAAACAAGTACTGTTACCCAGACTAGTTCAGTTTCTGGAGAGCCTCTGATGAAAGCTGGCCCAGTCCTCATGAATTAAGCACAAATTTCAGCTCTTTGCAACAGGCTTTGGTCAGTGCACAGAGAATGCTGTAAGCTATGCTGGTCAGTGTAAACACACTAAAAACCAAACCAAAACTTGGGTACAACAGAAACCTTGAAGATCTTTTTGTTCTTTTCACATCAGCCCTTTTTATGTCCATACACTTAAAAACACAGAAGCATGGGTGTGCAGCACAACATGCCTTTGAAACAATCACTAAAAGCACTTAGTGACCACTTCAAAGATTCCCTTGATGTTTAACTCATGTTAACTGTAACACAACAGTCATGTAGGGCCACTGTTCAGCCTAAGGGACTTTAAACACACCATCAACAGATGTACAAATGAAACTTTAGAAAGATTCTTCTGAGTGCATAAATAGCTGGAGCTTTACTTTGATGATGGCTGGCTGGCCTCCTACACAGCAGGGCTGGGACTTCTCCATTTTTCATGTTAAGGGCAACAATAATATTGTGTCAGCCCCCAGGGAAAGGAAATTAGTGCCAGATGATTCAGTGTGTGCCTGACCACTCTGGTTTTGGATTTGATTCCATTATCTAGAAAACTTAAATGTGAGACATCAAAGGTAGTCCTACATGATAATGAAACTAGCTGGGTGGGTTTTTTTCTATAAAAGCTGCCTAAGAAATGTGTAACTTTGAGGACAGAAGACTTACCAACATATAACTAACAGATCTCTCAGTTTCTTTATAAGAAATCCTTTTCGTGCTGAAAACAAGTGCCTTTTTCTTGGAGAAGCACAGAAGGGAAGATGGTTCTTTCTGGGAAAGAGACTAGTAGTTTGACCTGCAGTAAAGTAAGATTACCAATTCATTCTCCAGCAGCTGTGAGCTCCATAGCAGCAATTACTGCCACACGTTTTTTATTTGCACAAGTGAGAAGAAATATACAGCACAGAAATATATTGCACAGCCAATGCAATGGCATTACTACTGCTGATGCAGAAATCCATCATTACCACCATATTTCTGATGACCTGCACTTTGCTGTGTCAAAGCAGTGTCTTTGCTTGAGTCTGAAACATCTGTGGACTGTGCATGCTTAGCTACACCTCTGTCAGCCTGCTGCTCTTGGAGCAACAGCAAATCTGCATTCTAGACAATAGCTTCCAACTCTTCACAATTGTAGTGTTAGCTTCACTGGGACACTTGGGGAGAAGAAAAAAAATTCAAGTCTTGTTAAAAGGATTCAGCTCTATTAGTCCAAGGCACTCAAAAACAGGTATCAGAGCTTGCTCGAGCTCTTACTAACTAGGTACTTCTGGGTTATCAGATATAAGAATAAATTTGCATTTTAGGCTACATTTAAACCTATGCTGTCTTAAATTTTGTTCGCATCTAACTTTGCAGGCTCAAGAAAATGAAAAAAGTTAGAGCAATATGTGTGTCTATGATGCTTATTACAGCAAATACCATTTATAGATATAATCAGACTGTCACCAAACCGTCCATCAAAATCAGAATTGACACACAGGTTTGCTGAAACACAGTTCAGGAGAGCTTTGCTGTAAGCTAAAATGTGAATTCAAATTGTCATCATTATACCAGAGAGTGTAGAAAAATGCTCAGGTTTGACAGAAGGGTGCTACTTTTATCTTGTGCTGTTTGGGTTTGTTTTTCAAGGCAGGATGGAAGATTTATTCACCTTAAAACAATGTTAAAAGGTGCACTAAAAAGATAGGCTGAAGTTACCAGCAAAACAGAAGGTAAATATGTAACACTTCTGTCAGCATAACCAACAAATTCCTACTTTTTACTCTTAAGGGTTAGAAGGGAAAAGAAAAACTCCTTGAAAAAGCCTCATTAAAAACAGAAACTTCTGTAATTTCACAGTATTTTTATTAAGTGCAAAATAACTTTATCCCTGTAAAATAAATTAAAAGGAAAAGAGCACGCTGGCCACTGTCCCCTGAAGAATATGGCTGCTATGCTTTACTTTTACCTTATGCTACCTGAACAATTCAAGCACAAAGATTAAACTACATCCAGTTGTTTAAGACATGTTTGTTGATACCAGCCACTAACTTCAGTATTTATCACATTACAGAAAATTTCAATGGCACCTCAAATCTTTGGAAATAATGTTTTCAAGGGCTTAAGGGGAAAATTCCATAGCAAACCATCTCAGCAGAATGACTCAGTAAGAGCCATTTCTATTCCCAAACCCAGGAACTGACTGCTAGGTCACTATCAACCATACACTTAACCTCTCAAAAATCCTGTGTGAGGCAATTTCTGAACCACTGAGGAGAATCTGCCTTTGAAGAAACTTGTACCAGGCTGAAATGAGACAGAGTTGGCTAGAGTGCTCTCAGTGTATCTCACTTCTACAAGACTATGCCACCTAATACCTTACTCTAGCAGTACCATCAATACTGTCAGCTGGTCTGAAAGACACCTCAATGCATTCTCCTCAAGTTAAAAATGAGTCACTGTGCCAAAAAGATAAAGCTATGTTTTTAATTGTTTCTTCTGCCACCTGAGTGCTGATAGCACAAACTCAGAGAAGAACACAGAAACGCAGAAGCCAGTCTGTTTTGACATTTAGAAGATCCTACCCATTAAAAACTTGCTTTCAGAAGTACACTTCTCCTACTCACTTGAGCCTGCTGTATAGTATTTGTCTTTTCATTGGCAAAGGAAAATTCACCACACCATATTGAAATTGTACATCTAATTCCATTAGCTTTTGCTATTTACCAGTGGGATATAATTGTCTTACCTTATCAGTGTAATTTTATTCTTAAGGCAAATGCCTTTTAAAGACTGTTAACAACCATTTGCTGTGGTCTTAAAGACTACAGACTGAAATATGTCAACTGTCTATCTTGCAACATTTCAAGCTTTCAAAAAACCCCAACTTTAGTGCTCTTAAAATGTGCCCAGGTTCTATTCCAAACAGCTTTGTTTCAGACACCTGTACTAATAGCACTTTCAAGTTTGCCAGTGATTTTGAACTGACCACTTTACATGTTTTTGTTCCTGACAGAAACGGATTTGTCATTCTTTGTGCAGCCAGTCATCTCTTACCATTGTGATCTGCATGTCCTTCTAAGGTGATCTGTTACTGTTTAAATGATCATATATTTATTTTCTCAGGAAATTGCACAAAGTTTTAAACTTAATTAAAAGTATTGGAAGACCAGCCATAACATTAAAAATAAATTTTAATGTTGTCATTTTTAGATCATTTGCTCTGACACCCAAATATTCTGAATTTTAAAGTAGTACTATAGGGACACACAAGTGCAGATAAATCTTTATTGCCATAACTTTGTTTTTTCAAAAATGAGCATTGGGTTTTTTATAGGTCGTAGTTTTATGTCTGTATATGTACAACATTACAACTGCATCTTTTAATAATAATGAAGTTAGTGATACTTTGATAACTCAACACAGTGTATTTATAAAATGAATTCTTATCAAAATACACTTTTCACTGGGATAATAAATAAAATCCTGCGAAACCCACCTACACAAAGTTAATTTTAACTCTGGTAGAACCCGATGTGGTACACAGTCCATTAACTACTATGTTTGCCCCTTTATCCCCCTACTGATGCTCATCTTCTGGGGTAAGAAAACCTTTTTCCCCCCGTTGTGGTGTGACCTCATTCAACATCATCTTCAGCCAAGCACTGTGCATTTACAATTCTCTGTAAGAAGGAGAAAAACTCATTCACAATTACATAAAATTGACAGTAGGCAACTGATTATCAAGCAATGTAATTTTACACTGAACATTAAGCAGTGTAATTACTGAACAAACTGATTAAAGTTAAAAATGGCAATCTATTTGAATAAAGTTTTGAAGTCAGTTCCACAGAAATTACAAACAGTGCAATACCTAACAAAGTCAGATAAACAATATTCTGTCAACCTCAAGTGATGACCTCTGTGTGGTTTCTGGCACTGTTCTCTTAGGAAACATTTTTGTTCAATCCTTTTCCCAACTCTAACATCTTGCATACCTGACACTTTCCAGTGTTACCACTGGGTATATGGACCTTTACCTGAAATGTAACCATGCCTGAGCTGTAAGAAGAGCCAAGAGATACCCAGCACTGAGTCTCTGCTTTATGTCAGGTAACACTGTTAGGGAGTCCCCTTGTACTTCCAGGAACATAAAACATACCATTTATTTCACAACTGACTCACCTGCAAGCACATTAACAACATCACCCACTCTGTATTCAGACTGAAACAGGAGGGTATTTTATACACAGAGCTACTAATGCTTTTATCATCAGGGAAACACCCAAGCCTCCAGAATTGTCATGGGTTCTGGTGCTAGTTAATATCTTGTGTCTAAAGCTGTCCCCAGGAGCAACAGATTCATTTTTATGAACTTCCATAGCATTTACACACACTTGTAGAAATGTAAATTTTAAAAAAAACCTCTCAAGACCCAGTGCAATAAAGTTACTGTTTTTCCAATCCTGCCAACCTGTATTTGGGAAACACTGGATCCACTTATAGTACCAGAGCTGTGGTCAGATGCCTCTGCTTCAAGAGCTTAGCATACCCTATACACAAGAGAAATTTTGTATTTCTATTTTATCCTGGTTGCTACTAATGCTACATGATGATTTTCATATTCACTTTTTAACATCTAAGGTGAAAAACAGCGCTTCTTTTAATCTAACTGAACATATTAAAAAACCAACAGATTACAAAACCTGATACTCAAAACTAATACAGTGGATAAAGTAAGTATTTAAATTTTTTTCCAAACCAGACCAACAGGGAATGCTTCACATACCTGGCTTATTGTAGGGAGCTTAGTTAGAAGCATTTGAAACACTGGTGGTGGAAGTGTCTGCTGTAGAACTTGTAGTAGCTGCTGCGGCTGCCCACACACAGCAATGGCATTGGTCAAGTGATCAACACCCTTTTCATATTCACCTGTATGACAAATCGCAATGTTTTGAAATCACCCATCTTCCACACTGTAACACATTTACACAAAACATCCACTAAGAGTGGGTTAAATTACGGTGAATCAACCCACATGAAGCTCTTCTCCTTCCCTGATGGACTTTCTGAACACATAAGGTTAGAAACAAATATGCAGATTTTCTTAGATGAATTTGACTCCCCAGAATTTCTTGGCGTATAAAAATCATCTTCTAACAAAGGTAGAGAAAAATTATTTTACAACTTACCCTTTGGAGAAAAAAAATATTATTACCTTGAGCTAGTAATTCCTCTCCAAGCTGAATCTCCTCAAGGAAAAACTTCTGAACTGCTTCAGCATCTTTCAGATCAGGCAACTATAAACACACAATAAAATTAAATCAGCCCTTAAACACCAGCTAATAAAAACTTAGCAGAAAATATTCTCAACTGAAATTAAACATGTACACAATCCTATTGTTACACTGACACTGGCAAAAAAAAACAAGTGTCACTACTAAGTTAAATATACTCAGAATGGTTTTGAAAATCAGACTCAGGTCTTATAACACTACATCACAAATCTGTAGACAGACAGCCTGAAATATCTCTTCTCAGTTTATTAAGTACATCATTTAGAAGCAAATATAAATTCTGAGGTGTATTATGTTTATAACAACCATATTTCATGAAATTGTTTAAGAGAAATCTTCTATTTTCTTTCTGGATCCATTGGTAATAATGAAAAGGAAATAAAATACTCATTGCAAAACAACCTATCAAGTTCAGTTATAAGTGTATCCCATCAGTAATTTTATGTCTGAAAAGTCCTTGTTCATATTACAAAGAGAGAAAACACCATCAAATCACACAGTGTATGTTGTACTTTGTTATATAACTCCTCTATCTGACACAAAAAAGAAACAACCATACAATTATTTCTGAATATTAAAAAAACCTAAAGACTGCATATTTGTAGGACTTTGTAATCCTGCAAATTTGTTTGTAAAAGAAATCCTTACGTAAATCTTACAAATAATACAAGTGAAACAACTTTCAAAATAGCCCTGCATTACTGAACACAGCATTACCTTGGAAAGTCCTGCTCTCTCTTTGGCAAGCTTCTGTTTCTTCCTTCCTATAAGAATAAAAACATCTTTTATTTACAATTTGCAATTAAAAAGCCCTTCAGCTTACAGTCTGAAACCATGAACAAATCAAAGTCCCTTTCCAAAGAAGAAACTGTTAATGGATTCCAAATATTGAAGATTGAGCAGAAGACTGCAACCCACTCAGTACAACACAGCATCATTCAGAGGTCTAACGAGGGCTGGCAGCAGCAGCAGCCCAAAATGGCAGCTCTTCTCCTGAGGGCTACAGCAAACAGCAAGCACAAATCCTGAACTGCAGGCACACAGGAGCAAAGAGAATCAGAGTAACAGAGCAATTATCCACATGGCTTTAACAATGAGCCACACAAGAACTGTCGGGAAGTCACGCTATCTAGCTTTGAACTGCACCACCAAGGAAGGGGAACTTCAGCAGGCCACAGCAGATACACACAGGGCACCTCCTCAGCTACTTTATAGCAAAGACTTGGCAACTAGTTAATAAGTGGCAGCATCTCACCATCCCTCAGCAAGAGCAATACTACAGCATGCACTTCTGAAACCTGAGGAAAGCAAACATTTACAGATGGAAGAAACATTTACAGATTTAACTGCCTACATAAAGGCAAAAAGTTGGTCCGCTACATGAAGTTGTACCACTTCAGCAAAATTAATGTAACTAAAATTAAAGTTGCTTTTAAAGCAGCTAGACAGGTATAAAAAGATATCTTTATAGTAGCAGTTCTCCATACAAGAAAGAATAATTATACTAATTATACTGCCAATTTCCTTGGAATAATCATTTATGTAAATCTTCAGTTCATCAACTGAAATAGTCACACCACTAAAACCTCTGAATAAAGCCTGGGGTTAAGCTGTCCTTCCACTCTTTGTCCTCAGCGTGTGCTCTGAAAACTCCTACACTTAGGAAGAACAACTGTCACACAGCCCTGATTTTTCTTTTGATACAATTTTACAAGCTGGAAATACTTCCAAATATGATCAGCAGTTTTACATGGTAATTAAAAATTTTCCCTTGTCCACATGGTGAAGACAGTCAGGAATACTATTCCCTGGTACAGTGACAACCTACCATGTGGCATTTACTGACAAGCTGTGTTCTTTGCAGAAAGGGAGTTCACATTCTAACTAGATGGAACACCCTTTTACCTTAATACACCATCTTAATAACACTTAGCACCTAGATTTCTACAACTAACCGACCTGTGTATGTTAATTTATACTATAGATGGAAAAACGTGTTGGACAGAACTGTAGTCTACTACAATTTTATAATTTTGGAGGGTTGCAATAGTAAAGAATTGCTCCTGAAAGTTAGTGCTTCAATTAGCTCACTCCAACTTTTCAGAAGCATTAATTTGCAGAAAACTTTAGCTTGCACTACCAGGCAAACAAGTTTTGATCATAGATAAAATTGTAAAGATTAAATTTTTTAAAAAAATAATATTTGATATTATTTACTATCCAAACAAGCCACATTGCAGCTGTACTGCATTCAGCAAAAACACCAAAAAGAAATACAGAGAGTAACAGCTTAACATGTGTACATCATTTTGAGGAGAAAATTGTGTTTTCTTGGCATGACTATGATACCTTCTTCTTAAAATGTGACAAAAATTCACCAGGTTAAGCATTCTGAAACAAAGAACAAAACAAAAGACATGCTGGTCACTGGAACTAATGAAAGCTTTTGACCACTGATCACACAGATTTGAAATCATATACTTTAACCTGAAAATAGTGAAGGAATACAAAGAATCACCAAGATTTTAAAACTGAAAAATGATCTACCAAACCCTTCAAGCCTGACTACTATGGAACTTTGTTTTCCTCTTTTTAATACTTTTTTTACAGGCTCTTAAAAAGTTCACTAGCTAAAACAATTAAAAAACCCAAGTAACTCTAAAGGATATTTCTGAATTCTTCCCATAGTGGTTGAGAAGAATTACTAGTTTCAAAGTATCTTTGAAATAACAACCAAAAGTTACATTTATAGTATGACAAGCAAAAGAGCAATGGCTTTGAGAGGTAAAAAACCTCAAAAAGCAAACAAACTAACCAACCCTCCCAAGTTTGTTTTTTCTCAGGGACCTTCATGAAAATGAAACACTTCCTTCTATTCTAAGGAGATAATCACATTTTGGAAAGGGAAAGGCAATCTTTTGGAGTCAGCGAATCTTTATTACCACAGAAACGCAGTGCATGCATCCAAAGCACAAAGCTGAAGTGCAGCTGTCACAGTGCAGGCACAGCTCTTGTCCAGGGTACAAGTTCCACACGAGAACCAGTGGATGACCTGTCCTGCTGGCACGGGATGCAAGGGCCCCTGAGCAGCCCCAGCAGCTTCCCAACCAGTGCCACAAAGGAGCAGAAAACCCAAAAAGCCATCTGCATTTTCAGCTCCCATCTACCTACTGCCCTCTCCTCTCACCCTGCTGCCCAGGCAGAAATTCTGGCTGTCTCTGAACAAAAACATGTGTGTCTGTATTTTAAAGCAGAGCACTGCTGTATTATTCATTCAAGAAAACAAACAGTAAACATACCTGAACTATTTTATTAATGAAATACAGCCTGGGAAGCTCAGCAGCTACAGATGTTTATAGCATTGCTATCTTTTGGTCCCAAGACTAAATAGGTACATGCCCCCCACACTAGCAACAACAAGACCTAAAAAGCCACCCAAGAAAAAAGTCCACACACAAAACCTGCTAGGTAAGATTAAAACATGTGAAAAATCAAAGACCAGTAGTTCTATACACTTTCCAGAAATTTCCAAGAAATCTTTTCCCAGAAACCTAAATCTGGCCTCCTCATTTTTATGACAGGCCTTTGCAGTGCAAACTTTGGCCCAAACCCAGCACCCAGAGATGGCAAAAAACCCAACTGGTTCTTTGTTTGTCAGCACATGCTTGACAAAACACAATGGGCAATCCACTGACACGTGGGGTCTCTTGTCCTTCCCAAATTCCGGTGACTCTGCATCACAGAGGCTGAAAAAGGATCTTACCCTAAGGAGGTTACTGGAAAGGATGTGCTGCAAAGGTGGTTTCTCCAGCTTTCCATCCCACACCCCCAGTACTGCACAGCACATGGAGCATCTTTACACGAAGAACTGCAGCTGGCTGTGCACTGAACCTGTCCTGGCCAAGTACTCTACAGCCCAAGCCTTGCTGGCTCCCAACAGTAAAATGCTGTAATACCCTGATCCCTGGCACCACTGCTGAAGCATCCATACTAAATTATCTGTTACACTACCAAAACCAACCAAAACAAATTAACTAAAGCCTTACAACTACATGCAGACCAGTGCATCACATGCAAGGACTGTAACTCCTGCAATGAAGCCCCCCAAATGACAACTGTGACCCCCTACCAAACCAAAATGCATTTGTTTTCCACTTCAAAGTTAATGTCAATTCTTAATCAGAGCAGTTCTAAGGTTTATTCAGAACATGACTGGAGAGAGGCTCAGATTATGGAAACCTGGAATCCAAAACCACTTTTTGGTGCCTCTGCAATAACCTTACATAATTCAGTGCTTCTCCTGCTGCACATCTGGCATCATAAAAAACCCCATGGCTGATGATCTTGCTGGAAATCGAGTTTGCTTGTGCAAACCAAGCACATACCAGTTAACTGCACTCCAATTTCCCAATTAATGACTTGCACTGCAGGGAAAAAAGGACTTGGAACACACACACACACACACAAGAGGTATGTGCCCAAAATCCTACACACAGGAGCAAGGGCTTGAAGCTGAAATGTTTGACAGACATAATGTGCTGTGGAGGAAGCCTTGGAAAGCAGAATTAATGCACCACTAAGTGACAACAGTGGCCAGGCAAATCCAATCCATGAAGGCAGAACCAAAGCTGGTAAACTACATTTTAATGCCATCAGGTAAATACTCGTTTTTAACCAGTCTGGTTATTGACTTTTCCATCCATAAAACTGCTGATCACATCGTGTTTACTTGCCAGGAAAATTTACCTTAATGATAACTTCTTATCTTCAGATTAGTTACCAAAGGAATAATATACATATTACCCTGACAGAAATAACTCAGTACAAAAAGCATCACCTTACTGCTCATGATTCATTTGTGTTCCTTCAGTACTCATGCCTACAACTGCATTTAAAACCCTCACTGATTATTAGAAGGTTTAAATAAATGTTGAAGATGTGAAATAATGAAGAGCCATGGGAGAAGAGCTCTACATCTTGGATTAATCAACAGTTTTCTCTGGCATTCATTCTTATCCTGGAAGCCAATGGCAGGGCTGCCAGGAGGGTTTAGAATGCAGCTGATGAAATACCTGAGAGCTGCCACCGACCCCCTCCTCACCAGGGCAACTTCACTGTAAGAGATCACACTCTTACCTGCTCGTGTTCCAAACACAAAAAAGATTTTAAAAAGTGGTAAATGTGGTGCCTACAATAGCACTGCTGGGCCTACAGGAGAGCAAGACTGGACAAGAAAAAAGGCGGGGGGAGGTGAATTGGAACCAAGCATGGATGGAATCCAGAGGCTCCCCAACACCCACAGCAAACGCTCTCCGAAGGGATGACCCTGCCTAGGACCTCCTGAGCGAAAGGAGGCTGCAGTGAGCTGGGGTCAGTCTCTGCTGCCATGCCTGCAGCGAGAGGAGCAGAGCAAACGCCCTAAAGCTGAGACATGGGGACTGAGATGAGACAATAGAAATAATCTCCGGCACCGTGCGGGTGGGCGGGCATGGCTGCGCCGGGAGGTGCTGGAGCCCCGATCCCCGCGGCTGCTCCAGAGGGACGGGCCGTGTGTGTGTGTGTGTGTGTGTGAGGGGCCGGGCGGTGCTGCAGTGCAGTGCTGGCCGGATGGCCGGTGGGGACTGGAAGGCATCTCCGCCAGCGCAGGCGGTGCTGTGAGCCCGTGTCCCGGTGCCGGTTCGGGACGCGAGAGGCCGCGGGGCCTGGGCGGGGGGGGCGGGGGTCCGGCCGGGCCCGGGGGCGGCGCTGCGGCCGCAGCACGTGCGGCGTTCCCGCGGCCCGGCCGGGCGGGAGAGCGAGCGCAGAGCCGGGGGAGCGCGGGGGGGAGCGCGCGGCGGCGGGAACGGACGGCACGGGAGCAAAGGGGAGGGGGCGCCCCGGGACACTCACGCTCCCGCAGCCGGTTCTTGAAATTGGGGTCGCTCCGCCTCTTGCGGTCGAAGTAGATGCAGTATCCGATGAAGAGCGCCCCGCAGAGCCCCGCGGCGATGGCGCTGGTCCTGCCCACCATCATGGCGCTGCCGCCGCCCCCGCGCCGCTCCCGCCGCGCGGCCCGCGCCGAGCTCCGCAGGCACCTTGGGGCGAGCGGGCACGGCCAAAGGACCCCTCCTCGCTTCCGCTCACGTCATCAGCCCGCGGCGGCCCAGGGCGCCTCCCGCAGTGCCTGCGCCGAGGCCGGGGCGCATGCGCGGGAGGAGGGCGTGGCCGAGCGCCGTGAGGGGCCGGGGGCGGGAAACGGGATCCCGGGAGAGAGCCCTGGGATCATCGCGTCCGGCCCCTGACCCAACATCACCCGGTTAGCTAGACCATGGCACTCAGTGCCATGGCCAGGCTTCCCTTGGACACCTCCAGGGATGGTGACTCCGTCCCCGCCATGCCCTGGCCAGCCCATCCCGCTGTCTCATCGCCCCTTCTGTGAAGAAATTTCCCCTGATGTCCAAACTAAACCTCCCCTGGAACAGCTCGAGGCTACGTCCTCTCATCCCGTCCCTTGCTGCACGGGAGAAGAGACCGGCCCCCACCTGGCTACAGCCTCCTTGCAGGTGGCTGCAGTGATAAGGCCATCCCTGAGCTTCCTTTGCTCCAGGCTAAAGTCCCCAGCTCCCCCAGCTGCTCCTTACAGCACTTGTGCTCCCAGACCCTACACCAGCTCCACTGCCCTTCTCTGCACCCCAAATCAAGGCAACGATTTCTATTTCATCACAGACCCCGTCTGAATGTGAGTCAGGTTTTTCTACAGCCATTGTGGGTAATCCTACACAACTTCAAAAAAAAGAATTCACAGTTAGCCTCTGCAGCAAGACCTCAGCGGGAGACAGATTCCTGGAACAGGGATAAAATCATGCAGCACCTCCTGCTGCCTTCTAGGAGAAGCCAAATGCCCCTGAGCAAACACCACAAAGGACAACAGCTGTATTAGCAAACAAAATTTATAACACTCTCACATATAAAAAACACTCTCATATACATCCATCTTCATAACACTAGTCAGCATTTTTTCTGGATTTTTTTTTCTCAAAGGATGGTTTGTTTTTCCCAGCTTTACTCCTAGGAGTAGTTTTTAGTCTTTTTGGTTTTGTGCTCTTCTTTAACGGGTTTGCTTTTTCACCAACAAAAGAATCGTTAGAGAAGCTCTTTTCTTTTTTCCTCTTCTTATCAGCTCTGTCCTTGGGAGCACGAGACTGGTCTGGACCTTTCTGTTCTTTCTTTTTGTCCGTCACGCGCTGCACTCGTATCTTTCTTCCCATCAGAACAGAGTTGTTGAGTTTCAGAGCAAGATGTACAGCATCTGTGTTCTACAAAAGCAGATAACCCCTTTAAAAGCAGCTTTACTTCCAGCTGAGTGCTTTCCAACAAAGAGTTACCTGTCTTTAAAACTGGTAAGCAGGATTTTACAGCACAGAGCACTCCCACCACTCTATTTAGGGAATTACACGACATCTCCACTCGGGAACACCAGCACCCCCACAGAGCCCCCACACTGAGGCACAGAGACTGGAAAACAGGCTGTGAAACTGCCTACAATGAAACACCAACGTCTGAGGCAGAGAGAGACAGGGAAAAATAGGGAAAAAAGGCATTGGACTGCAGGAAATGATCTAAGGGAAAATGAGGCTGGGAGACTGGCATGAGGAAGGAAGTCAGATTGAATCCAAAGTGGAGAGCTGGTATGCAAACCAGCTGCAGGAAAGAAGTCCACTCACATTTTGACACACAAGAAATGGGAGAACGTTGAAGTTATACCAAACTAACTCATCTGTCCCTGTGTTCAGTCTTTATCCAGTGTGTACAACACCTTAAATATTGTGTTTTGTATCTGCTTCCACAGAACTGGTCTTTCAAGCTGCTTCCACCTTACACAACAACGCTACCATTTCACTTCCTACCTACACACACACAGACCTCAAAGAACTGCTGAAATGAAAATAAAAACGCTCCAAGGGCAGACCCCAATGCAGGTTTTGAAGAGCTCCCTGTGCCCTGGAGCATGTACCTCAAAGGCCCACACGAACCCCAGGGGCTCACACACACGTAACCCAGGGGTCACACACGCACCCCAGGGGCTCACAGAGGTAACCCAAAGGCTCACACAGGTAACCCAGGGGTCACACACGAACCCCAGGGGCTCACACAGGTAACCCAGGGGCTCACACACGTGCCCCTAAAGGCTCACACAGGTAACCCAAAGGCTCACACAGGTAACCCAGGGGCTCACACACACGTGCCCCAAAGGCTCACACACACGTGCACCTAAAGGCTCACACACACTTCTCAAAGGCTCACACATGTAACCCAAAGGCTCACACACACGTGCCCCAAAGGCTCACACACGTAACCCAAAGGCTCACACACACGTGCCCCAGGGGCTCACAGACAGGCACCCCAAAGGCTCACACACACACCTCAAAGGCTCACACACACACCTCAAAGGCTCACACACGTGCCCCAAAGGCTCACACACATGTGCCCCAGGGGCTCACACACGCACCCCCAGGGGCTCACAGACAGGCACCCCAAAGGCTCACACACACACCTCAAAGGCTCACACACGCAACCCAAAGGCTCACACACGCAACCCAAAGGCTCACACACGCAACCCAAAGGCTCACACACGCAACCCAAAGGCTCACACGTAACCCAAAGGCTCACACACACGTGCCCCAGGGGCTCACACACGCGCACCCCAAAGGCTCACAGACACACCTCAAAGGCTCACACACGTAACCCAAAGGCTCACACACACGTGCCCCAGGGGCTCACAGACAGGCACCCCAAAGGCTCACAGACACACCTCAAAGGCTCACACACGTAACCCAAAGGCTCACACACACGTGCCCCAGGGGCTCACACACGTACACCCAGGGGCTCACAGACAGGCACCCCAAAGGCTCCCACACACGTACCTCAAAGAGGACGTAGCCGAAGCCTTTCCCCAGGCCCGTTGTCCTGTCCCTCACCACTCGCACTCCCACGACGTCTCCGCAGTCCTGGAAGTGCTCCCGCACGGCGTCATCGCGGATGTCTGCGGGCAACACAACGGAACAGAGGCCTCTTCAGGGAGACACACAGCCTTGGAAGCCTGGCCCACACCCAGGTATTTCACATTTACCCACTCAGGGAGACAAACAATACAGAATAAGGAGAGGTAGACAAATATCAGTGGTTCAGAAAAACCCCAGCAAGCCGACAATGCAGACATTATGAAGGGCTATTTGCTCTGACAGTTACTGCTTCTCCAGCTCTGAAGAGTACAATGTAAATCACAAACAACTAAGGCAAACACTGAAATAGATTTTTCAAATTAGTTCATTTATGCTTGGAACACAGCAGAAATTAAGAATTCTGCTATACATTTTTGTAGCTCCTCCTTATGCCAGAATTTCTTTCTAAGAATTAATGCTGATGATAATGAGCTTGAGCTGGCAGTTCTTCAACTCTTCATTGACTGAGCCATGAATTTGAGCTGAATGGGGAAGAAGGGATTTGCAGTTTCCAACCACAGCTGCTATGCAATTATTCTGATAATGGCTGGGTGTATGAGCCTTTTTCCATCTCACGCCTAAGCAGACAAATGTATGTGCCATCACAAAAATACAGGTTATTTTCTCTTTTTGTATGGGTATGCTTCATGGAATCCCCTGACATAGACATAAACATCTCTCTGCTGAGGTTGAACCTGAACTCAACTGTACAGGTTTAACTACAGCAATGGGAATCTCGACATGCTGAGAAAGGTCCAAACTGCTGAAGTAATTTCAGAGCATAGCAAATCACAGAATATATTCTCAGCTGAAACTGCCCCACAAGGATCATCAAGTCTCACTTTTAGCCCTGCCTGGACAGAATCACTCAGCCTGCAGTTCACAGAAAGCACCAAAAGGAGAAGCCATCACTGTCCATCACTTGGAATTGGTTCACCAACAGATACTGGTAACCCTTGAACAGTTTAGAGAGCCATGGCCTATGCAACTTAGTCATATTTATTTAAAAAACACAAAGCAACAACAAGAACTAAAAGCACTTGCAGTGCTGCCTACAATAAAGGAAACAAGGTGCAGAACTGGACAGAAACTTATAACCTCTTCAGGTGTTCCAATTAACAAATAAAAATTACCTCCAGCAAAAGGTATTTATCCACCTAATACCAAGAAATAAAAAGCCTAATGTCAACCATTCCATAAATGCAAATTAATGATGCATAGCAGTCCATTTCAGGCTTACCATATGAAAGATTTCCCAAGAATACAGATCGTTTACTGTCGTGCTGAAGGAAACAAGAGAGAGAGGACAGTAAGTTATTTGTTACAGAAAACAATGAAAACCCCACAACCAAACCAGAAAAGGGAATTTCTAGCCAAACATGTTACTTACTGAACTGGTCTTAGATGCAGTGTCAACTCTGATGTGAAATCCACTAGCAATTTCTGTTCCATTCCTTTTGTGGTCAAAAACAAAAGGTTTTAAAAATGAAATAAATATTACTTAATTGACAATGTCACTGCATAGCAGTATTCCAAATGCAAAGTTACTTTTAAGTTTGAACAACATTTTATTCTGATTCAAGCAAAAGAGGGGAGGTTGTTTAAATTTAGCTATAAATCTATGTGAACTAACATCTTTAACAGGGTATGAGGAACAAAACTGAGACTTACTCCTTCAGAGCCTCCTGGGCATCACATTCTTCCTTAAAGACCACGTAAGCATTGACAGACTTTGCATTGGGGTGCACCTTATGCCTGGAACAGGAAAAGGACCCGTTACTGCTGAAATCCTGCTGATGCTGTGCAGTGCACAGGCACTTCTTGCTGAACACATTCATGCCTCTGCTTGTTCTGGCACACTAACAACTTCATTTCCCTTGCAGGTCAAGCTACCCCTGTACAGGCAAGGGAGTCCCACTGTTGTTTAGCTCTTATATGCACCCCACATCTTGTTTAGCTCTTATATGCACCCTGAGCAAGCTTCCTCAGCCCATAAACACATCCAAAGAAATTAAAGACTTTTAGCATCTTCCTCCTTCCTAAAGTATAAGAAATGCAACCTCAGGTAACAAATTACAAGTATACATGGCATACAATTCTTTATAACTCGTTGAGAAAACTTAATACACACAAAGGTAATGACAAAAGACAAAGAAACACAAAATACATAAAAAAGACCTAATACAGACAAACTTTTAACTACCAACACTTAAACATTGTTTAGGACTTGAAAAATACAGAAAAGTCACAAGGGAACCTACTTGATTGCTGCTACCTTTTTGGATACAGTATCTTCTGCAGGAATCTTAAAGATAAAAAGACTTGAGTTAGGTGGGCCTAGTGTTAACCTATCACAAAGAGTTTTCCCTAAGACAAAGATGAATTCAAGCAGGGGCCACCCAAAGCAACACAGCCAGTACAGTGAGCAAATGACAGAAGTGGCTGGATCTAGAGATGGTCTAAAAAGCCCACAGAGTTAAAGAGCTTGCCTTGACTTTGTCTGACATGTTTCTTGAGTTCTAAGAGGGTTACTGTCAACTATTTTAGTGAGTACCCTGATTTACAGTAATGTGTCTTTGCTGTATGATTTAAAAACAGGTGAGCAATGCCTCAGCCAAACCAGCAATAACGAAGGCATTGCACCTTCAGAGAACAAAGATCTGATCCTGGATCAGCTGCTGCTACAGGAAAAGTGCATCTATGGTGCCCCTGGGGTAACATCTCCAAGGCTTCTTTTAATAGCAAAACCCACATGCCCCAAACCACTTCTGAATTAATGAGGGTACAAGCCTTACAAATACTACAGCCTTTCAACATCAACAAATAATTTTGTTATATAACACTAAAGAGAGAAACATACCAGGGACCGGAAGCGAACAGATTGGATTGGTCCATACTTCTTAAAGAGAGATGTCAGTACCTAAACAGATGATATTGCAAACACTCAGTACACTTTTCAAACTGGTAATGAGAATTATTTTTTAGTACTTATAGGTAATACTGTTCTTACACTGTTTTCCTTTTACTTATAGGAGGTCCCTTAACGGGCTACTAACAAAATGCAAGTAATTTGTAACTGTTTCTGCGGGTTTTGTGGCACCTTCTTCTACAGATTGCCAAAATGGAAGTCGTGCCTTTTACTATGGAAGTATAAATTTAGCATGCTTTATGTAACAATCTGAAGCACTGTTTGCAGATAAAATTAGAACCAGAGTAACTTCGTAAATGCAGTTCTCATTTATTCAGTCATTTTTTCATTGACAAGGAACTGACCAATTCTACTCAGGAAAGAGTTGCTGTATCCACTGCTGCAGGAACTCCAGGAAACCAGAGATTGTCTCTAATGGGTTCTAAGAACAAGCACCATTTCCTACATTCCCAAAAGCAGTTCCAATCACAAGTGTGTGTGACTTCCAGGTGGAAACATCCCCTCAAACTGAGGACTGCTGCAACTCCTTTCATTCCTTTAGCAGACAGAACCCACCCACGTACCTGAACAGTGCAGCTGACAGGCAAGTTTCCAACAAACACCGTTCTTCTCTCTGCTGTTTTATCAGCCACCTGTTTTCTCTTTTGCTGTTTTGCAGTAGCATCTGTGGCTGAATTAACAACACTTTTGGTGATGGCTTGAGAAGCCTTTTTCTTTTGCTTCACTTTGCTCTGAAACAATTTTTGATCCTCCTCTTCATCTGCCTGCTTCAAAGCATTCTCCCTGACCAGAAATGAACAGGCAGGTTACAACTGATGGGAAAAAACCAGGGGATTTGGGGTGAAAGAACGGAAGCCTCCATGATACTTTAAATTACATTTGAGAGCATTATGTTCAACTCCAAAATTTCAAACATTACTTTGTTTATTCTGCATTAAAAAATGTATCTGACTATTCAGTAACATGAAAAACTATTTGCTGGCCCCAGGAGACTGCATTCACTATTTACCAGTACTTCACGATTAAACAATTTGACAGCCTTTAAAATTGAAGGGAAAAAAATAATCTTTGCATTATGTTGGAACTTAGAAGAGATTTAGTCATTTTCATTATGCAGGAGACTCAGAACAAACCCCTGGAATACTGCCATGCACTAACAAGTCTCGCTCTATCCAAACCTGCCAGAGAGCAGGAACAAGGGGCAGATCTGAAGGAGCCTCTGGAAGGCTGCAGACACAAACACAGCAAACAGGTTCCATGGGCCCAGGGACAGGATGAGGGGTGAGCCTTGTGCTACAGTCAAGTTCCCTTCATTATCCGAAGTGCATCGTAGAGTGAGCAGTTTCCAGCCTGCTCTGAAGCACCTCGCCTCAGGTTTCTAAGAGAACAGACAGAGTGACAGAGAGGTTCTGTGTCACTGCAAAGGCCCAGAGGACACGGACAGCTCTGTGCCTGGCACCTCGCTCCTGCTGGAGCCACCTCTGCTGGATAAAGCCAAGGACAGCCAGAGAGCATCTCCCCGAGCCAGAGAGAACTAACTAGATCCATGTGTCTCCATCTCCAGCCACTGGACCTGATGGCTTTCTAGCAGGGCATCTGCACTTCACACACCTAGCGTTTCAAGAAGCTGCACTACCTTCTTCCTTCAGGGGAAAACCAAAGAAAACCTGCACAATCTTAAAAATAGTCTTAAACACCAAGCTGAAGTTGAGTAGTAGACGAGAAGCTGCACTACCTTCCTCCTTCAGGGGAAAACTACAGAAAATATGCACAACACCAAGCTGAAGATGAGTAGTAGACGAGAACTTCGTTGTTTCATCGAACTCCTATTAAAATTAATGTAGATGCTTTAATTTTACTATAAAATGGTGTCACTCACCTCTGTGACAGTTTTTTCTCTGCCTCTGAACGTTCCTTTTTTCTGGCTTTCTTTGCTTTTACCGGAGGCTCTTCTATGTTGGATAAGCTCTGGTCTTCTGACACTTTCTCCCCTTCTTCTGCACGCTTCCTTTTCTTCTTTCCCTTTAAAGAAAAGGTAAGAGAAACAGACTTGAAGGACAAAATTCCAAGAACGCCCTGAAGTTACTTCGCACACTACAACTTATTCGGAGCGCCGCTGCCCGAAGCCCCCGCAGCTGGGCTCACGCAGCCCCGGCACTCACCGCCGGCACAGCCACCAGCACCGGCGGCGCGGCGGAGCTGAAGAGGCGAGCGAGGGGCGCGGCGGGGGCGGCGGCCGCGCCGAGGCTGCCCGACACCTGCCCCACCACGTACGGCTCCTCCCGCCCCTCCTGGCCCTCGGCCGCCGCTCGCTGCCGCGGCGCAGCGCCGCCCCGGCGGGCCCGCATGGCGGGCACCGAGCGCGGCGGGAACGGGAGCGGGGCCGGGCTGGGCCGCGTCACTTCCGATGCGCGGGGCCGGGAGGGGCTCCCGGAGCGCCCCCGCTCCCGCCTGCCCGCCCCCTGCACAGGGGCACCCGGGAACATCCGGCATCGGGAGCAGATGGACACGGTCTGAGGCTGGCCCAGGGGAGGCTGAGGTTGAACATGAGGAGGAATTTCTTCACAGAAAGGATGATTAGATATCGGAATGGATTGCCAGGGAGGTGGTGGAGTCACCATGCCTGGGTTTAAGGAAAGACTGGACGTGGTCCTTAGTACCACGCCTGGTTGACGTGGAGGTGTTTGGTCGTAGATTGGACTTGATCTCAGAGGTGTCTTCCAAGCTAAATGATTCAGTCAGGAGAGGCTGTCTCACTGATTTCCCACCACCCTCAGTTCCAAGGGGAGCTGAAGCAAACCTGACAGCACTTTGGCTGTCTCATTACACGTTTGATGCACTTTTTGAGCTGCCACTGTAAGCAGCTCTGTTGGAATCATCATCCATCATCCATCTGAAGGCTAAACAAGCATCCCAGCTGTTGAAAAGGAGAGAAGTCTTGGGGTCGACACATGCACCATCATCCCTGCCTTGCCTGCTGGATGCCAGGAAAGGTAGTGACCCTCATGGATAGGCTCAGCCCAAGAGAATACACAAATCCTTGAAAAGGGGCAGGTGGCTTTTCCAATCTGCTTTCACACAGAAGAGCAGCACTGTAGTGACACAGGAGGGGCAGAACAGGCTCAACCATCATCCAGTACATTTCAGAGACTTGTGACCACTGAAACTTGGCAAGAGACATACAGGAGGCATACAGCCTCCAGGAACTCTGCCTGAGAGAAAGTTCAATCCCTGTGCCAACAGGAAAATTCCACAGTGTGATGGGAACTACCCAGTCATACGTATGGATGGGTACCAGTGCAGACTGCCAATAAGGGGCGGTGGGAGCACTGCAGAGACTTCAAATAAAGCGTGTTTTCCTTCAGCACATGTCCATCTCAGCTATCCCCAACACAATCAATTGTGGGACACACCAACCTGCATCTGTCCCTCAGCAAGGTGTGGAGAACACAGCAGGGGGTGTCTGCCTTGCTTTGCCTTTGGGATCATGGTCCAAGCAGGTGCTCAGGAGTACGGGCACAGCCCAGCAGGCAGTGCTGGTGGCAAACTGCCTCAGCTGCAAGCGGAGTGCCTGTGCCAGGCAGGGAATGCACCCACGTGTAAAGCTGCGTACAGTACGTGCCCTGAAAATCAACTCAGATTTGACCCACTGGAACATGGGATAAAACTGCCTGGCTAACAGTCTGCCAAAGGTATCTTCCTTTGCTACTTACGGGGATACAAGTGGTTCCATGAATCTGGAGAGCACCATTTACAGACAAACTTCACAGGAGAGGTGCAATGTAACACATTCAGACAAATGTTTTGAGTAGCCACTAAACTGCATCAGAAATATTATGAAAATTAAATAATCTTTGTATCACAGAAAATCAAAAATCCTATTTATGCAAAAACTTGACTTGGGAGCAGGGAGCTGACTAATGATCCCTGTTTTAAAACGGTAAACGAATCCCCCCACCAGATCATCAAGTCAGTAACTGTCACATCAAAGCAAATACGCTGGCACTAAAACTGAGAGCTGATCAAGAACTAGTAGTGAGTGAAAAGCTATATTTAAATCTTGCTTGCCCAGATGTAGTTCCCAGTTACATCCATTCCCCTTACGTCTACTAAAACTGAAAAGCAGAACTGAACTACCATGACTCTGATTCCACTAAACAGATGAAAATATCCTCTTAGTAGCTTCACTGAAAATATTAAAATTACTCCTGTAGTCTTGGATCATCGTAATTTTTAACACAGTTAATGTTTCCAAAGCTTATTTATCATGGGTTGTTACTGTCAGTCTCATCAGTAATCTGTCACTTTGCAGGTGTATTTTGGTCCCCTGAACTACAGCCAGTAGTTTGTTTCAGCTGGCTCTGCCTTAATGATGGGCCATGCTTTCGCCTTCTGCTGAAAAAGAGGATGGATTTGAATTAATCACTAGGAAGACAATAAGGCAAATGCAGGTGCTCTATCTTACCTTTCTATGTCCATTACAGCGTACCAAAGATCATTTGCTGAACTGATTCTGCAGCTTGATGTAACTTTCATGAACACGCTACAGTTGCTTAAATTAACTGTTAGAAACAAAATCAGGGATTCACAAACTATGGCATTTTATTTCAGAGGCCTTTGCTTACATTTGTACAATATATTACATAACTCTCCATTTTCTGCAGAACCTAATATATATTTTATAGCTTTTTTCTATAAGCTTTTCCTTCAATGTCTGTCAACAAATTTTTACAGTCCTGTACAATTCTGAATACTTTGAAACCATTTTCAATAAAATCAGTTATAACCTTAAGCGCACACTACGAAGACTGAAAATGCTTTTCTTAGAAAAGTCAAATGAAAAGGATTCTGACACTCTAGCATCTACAAACAAAATGCTTCAAATTCTTACATGTTGTATTGCCAGAAAACAAAGAAAAACATGCCAGCCCCTATTTCCCCAGGCAAAAGAAGTACACAGAACTACAATTAAAACAGTAAAACAATCTGTACAATAAAGTACTGTGTATTAACAGTGCCAGGTATTAAATAGCTCGAATGAACACTTCCGCAATATACAAATGTCTTACAAAGGTATAGAATTGACAGGAGAGAGCTTGGGATCCATCCAACATAAAATCAATACAAGTGAAAATATTTTGAAGTTGGTTTTGGAATTTGTACAAGGCATTTAAAAAATTAAACATCTACCACTCGGCTAGCTAGTCATTTTAAAAACAACTACCCTTTTGTGGCAGTGTTGGTATCAGCAACCACAAATTATAACCTCACACCTTGCTCCCTCTTGAAGTCCTCTCCTAGAAGCTCGTAATAAAATAAGCATTACAAATGAAATATTTGTTGCTTTAAGGGGAAAAGAAACATTTACAAGAAAACACAAAAATATACCTGTTATAATCCATTATGAATAAATATACACTTTAAACTGGCTGAATACAATCTTTATACATTAAGATTTAATACAGTTTGTTAGCCATTTTCTTTCTTTTTCATAATGTATTTTATCAAAATTAAAAAAAAATACTGTTTTATAGAAAAATGGCAAAGTACAGTAGTTTCATTCCAATTAACGGGTTCTTAAAACCCAGAGTAACCTACTTAAGCCTAATTCAAACCTGTAAACATTAGTCAGTCTTTTTTTTTGTCTTTTAAAAGGAATCCTCATATTTGGTTATCAGGACTGATGTCAGACATCCTACTAACTGCAGGTTTTGAATAGATGTGCTTGACGTATACAATTAAAGCCACTATAAGGTGACTTAGCAGTTAAAAAACAATTAGCTTGTACAAATGAAAATATTTTCAATATTTGTCATAAATAAATGGAAAAATATCAAATGTTCCAGCTTTAACAAAATACCAGGGAATACAGTAAGCCTTACCACATTGATTTAGATCACCCCAACAACTATATACTTATTGTCCTGTCTCTACAGGCAGTGAACAGCCTCCATTTGCCACAGTGGAAGGCCTTCGAGTCACTGGACTTACAATTCCCAGACAAGTTGGAAACAATTATTGCTTGAGGAAAAGCAGTTTGTTGTACTTTTTCTTCATAAAAGTGCACTTAAGTGCAAAGTTAGCTTGTCAAGAAACAACTTTAAATACAAAATAGTGCTTGTCTGAATTTTGTGCCACTGTGCAGTATAAAAAAAAAAAAAAGGAAAAAAAAAAAGAGTGGCCCTCAGCAGCCATTAAGTGCAAAGTGCTTTGGCAAGTCCTGCTGTCACCTGCACTCAACTGACATTCCATTCTGTGATGAACTTGACATAGATGGTTCTGCTAACGTTAACATAACTGCAGCCGTAATGGAACTAGAGGAAGGTGATGAGGAGGAAGATGATGTAGTAGCAGCACCTGTGCAGGAAAAGGAAAACACAGGTTATAGAGATTCATAAATCAAGCAATAAACATGTTTTCCTGCTCAGCAGCAAGCACTGGTACATACTGACTCCAGCAAACAATGCCTTGCAATGGAAAAGACTGGTTTCTTTTCCACTGCCTGGTTTGTGTAGCAAGCACTCAATTTATCTGCTATCCCCTAAAGTCATGGAATAAATCCCTTATCCCAAGGGGAAAGCACTAACTAGGCCCACAAGCAACACTACAGTAAATTTATCTGTAACTTGAGGAAAAATTAGAAGTTATTAATACCCTTTGTTCACTGCTCAGAAAAGTTTATTTTCTGTACATATTTTCCTGCATGAAGTGGTTCTTCCTTAAGAACATTCAACAGATTGCACACCTTGGTAACACTCTTCCCTCTCCACAGTCACTGGGTATCCGATCCTCCTAATGGCCATAAAATACCTGCACACAGCATCTCCCAAAACCCAAACAAAACCACACTCCTGAGGACACACATCTCCCAGCAAATTACCCAGTACCTTAACATAACATGCAATTAAGCCCTCTAAAAGCAGAATTTAGTTTCCAGCACTCACTTTCCCGCTCTTTTTTCTTTAAGCGCTTTCTTCTTCGGTCAATGGAAGCCACCTCAGATTTCAAGGACAGGTAATGTTTCCTGATTTCTTGCAATTTTTCTTGGAGAACTGTTATGCGCTCAGCACTAGTCAGATTTTCCAAGTCAGCTGCAAATGAAACAACCTCTGTTAATTATTGTATTGAAGCATTTCCTAACACTTCTGGATGTCAGTGAAGTGGAAGATACTCCAATCACAGTGATGTGCTTTGGGCTAGCAGACAGCAAAACTAAGAAACAACAGCAGCAGCAGCTGCTCTTTATCACCCCAAATTTGTTCACTTTTTGTTATTCTTTGCAAGATACCGCCATATGCTTTTTGGGGACTTTTTAAGGAACTGGGAGAGGAAAAAGATGCACTCCCTTCTCCATCAGAAGGAAAAGGATAAAAAAAAATAAGAGAAGGGATGAAAACATCAGGGCCAAAAACTAGCTTTGAGCATGCTGCTTTCAGTCCTTGCTGGAGGCTCAGTTTGGCCTGAAACACTGGGAAGGTCAGCCTGGCCTGACTTGTCTTGGTACAAAACAAGCAGGTTACAACAGCAACGTGCACAGCTGTGGGGCGGTTCTGGTGGAGCCCCTGGCATACATGCCATAAGGAAAAACCATACAGGACAACCATGCTGGACATGGCCAGCACAGGAGCTGCCCCTCTGGCTGTCTCCAGATGGGAGATTTCCACAGCATGGCACACAGCAGTGGGTAGCAAAGGCAGGAGAAACCCCTGGCTCAGTCCAGGGAAGCCACACAGGACACACTCCATTCAAAAGCATTTAAGAATCATTTGAACTACTGTGAGGTGCAAAATGCACTACACATCAATCTGTAATGAAGGCAGCACCAAAGTCACAACTATGTTAGGCTGTGGGAAAATGAGGAAAGCTCAAGTGTCTGATTCAGCTACAGCAGGAAATGTGTCAAAGAGCACTCCATAGACCAACTTCTGCCAAGCAACTTCAGCATGTGGAGTGTAGCCAGGGTAAAAAGAAAGGAAGGAGCAAAAGCCCCTCAGATGTGCTGCACCAGGAAAGTGCTCAATGAATCTCAACAGGGCAGTAAGTGACAACAAAGACCTTTTACATTACATACTCCTGAAGAGCACTAGAATGCAACTTGATTGTGAAGAACAAACTGGGAAAAATACGTTTAGAAGGAGACTAATGCTGACATTCAGGGCCGACAAGGAAATTTAAAAAAAACCCCCAAAACAGCAAAGTCAGATTCAATTGGTAAGCTGCACTAATATAAGGGAATTGATAAGCCACTGATCTGTTTTTCAGACAGGCAGATAGATAGGGTCATATAGGATTATGCAGGATCCCTTCCACACTGCTCACCCCTAGCTGGACCAGTAGCTTGACTGAAACAGAGTGGAAGTTCTTAATCCTGGAAATAGCAAACATGTGCTGGTTCAATAATGCAAAATGGATGGGGAAAAATTACTAATTAATCACCCAAGTGTCTGAACTAGAACTAGGTATGTTTTCAAGAAAATACTTACACATCTGAAAGCTCCACTTGTAAACTTTGGGCAAACGATTATTCTGTTCTTTGAGATCAGACTCCTTCTCTCCATTTTTACCACATTTTCCTGGAGACTGTGTTCTTGTGAGTGATTTGGTTTGGTGAGATTTCATACCAGTAGAAACTGATTTTGCTGACTGGGACTTGGACACACTTTCACCAGCAGATAATTCATCACTGTCGCTGCTGTTTGCTGAAGAAACAAAAAGATACTGTTACAAAACAAAGCCCAAACTAAAGCTTGCCAGAAGCAATCTCTGTGCTGATTTTCATACAATGGGAATTTATTTGACCCAAATCCTTTACTTTAAAACAACAGAATCCATCCTGGTGTGGCAGCTTGGCTTGATGCTCTTTGCATCACTGAAGCACAACCAGGTATATAATGGGGACAAAATGAACCACATCTGCCTGCTCATGGGGCTGTACTTTTTCTAGGAGTTCACAAGACTGATTGTTATGGCCCATCTCCTGTTTACCTCTTTCTGACATCAACTTCTAATGCGGTATTCAATATATAAACTTCTATCCCATTTTAGAGCTAACAGTTACAAACAGAATTTGACTGTATTTTTAGGACACATATAGCAGAAATCAGAGCAAACACAGCTTTTTCTTAGCCTTATGTAACCTTTATGTTCATTTTCCTCTACTAAAATCACTATCAATAATATGAACATCTGTGATGTACTCTACAGATTTCTCAGACATGATGATACAATTTTTTCATTTTGAAAAAATATCTTTTGCTGACCCAAAATAGAAGAACTTTACCTCATGCTGAAAAAACTTTAAAGCAACAGGCCAAACTGAACACGGGTTTTTAATCAAATCACTCAAAGGGGAGTAACAAAATAATCTATCTAAAAGACAAGGTTTATGAGTAATGATTGAAAGGCTGAAGTTTTTTAGCATTACTAAAATAAAACTAAGGTGAAAGCAGGCACAAGCAACTGTAATTTAACACAAGTCTAGCAAAGCAGTGGAATAAAATGCCTAGGAAATCTGCAGAATCTCCATTGTTAAGAGTTGTTTATAAAAACACATTGAATTTATATTTATTAAGAAAAATGTATGCCTCAGTTGTACCTGCCCCAGGTGATGACAAAATAAGCCCTGAACCTTTTGGCCTTTATGATCTGGTGATATACACAGGAGCAGCTGAATACCCAAGACATGTAGTGAGAAAGAGCTTGACCAGCTGCTTGTTGGTGTTGGTTTAATGTGGCATTTACATTCTCTGAACAGAGAGATAATTCTCTCAGGTTTTTTCCTAGAGAAGCACAGAGAGGAGAAAACAATTCTTATCTCTACTACTGCTCCTGTTGTTTTGCACATGTGGAATGTGTTAGGGAGATTGTTTACCTGAAGTGATTTGTCAATTGGACTCTGCTGAGGATTGCTTTGTTTCCTTGGCCAATCACTCAAAGCTGTGTCCTGCCTGTCTCGAGACAGTCACGAGTTTTCTTTAGTATTCTTTGTAGTACAGTATCTCTTTAATATAGTATAGTATTAATGTAATATAATATAGTTTTAATAAAGCAGTTGTTCAGCTTTCTGAATCAGTGGAGTCAGATGCCAATCACTCCCTGCATTGAGGGCACCCTGAATTCAATAGTTTAATGCAAAGGCAAAAGCTGAAGCTGCCACACAAGCAGGTTAACAGATGCTCTGGAATTTTGCCAAAAGCTTTTTTTTCCTTCAGCTGAATCACATTTTGTCTATTCATTTTCCTTATTACATCCAGTAGTGCCTGAAGTCTTAACAAAAAGAGCACACACTAATGACTACATGGTAGTAGCTTTGAAGTATCACATACTGATGAAGACAGAGGTTGAGAAAAAGGGGTAAATTCACCAAATCCAAGGGAATAAAGGCAAGGCTTAAAATGGCGTATTGGTTCTGCAAATTCAGTTTGTTTGGTTACTTTAATTTCTGGGGTGAGGGTAGGAATAAGGATTATGAAAGGAGGAGACCAGTAAAATGGAATTAAAAAGGATGAGAAAATATGAAGAGGAGATCAATGAACATGAAAGACAGGTAGGGTGGAAGCAAATACCAGACTAGCAAGACTTTTAGCAAAAGCTGTTAATGGAAAGAGGGAAGGGAAGCTGGGGGAGAGAGAGGAAAAAAAGGCATGGCATATGCTTTTTATCCTTTCTTTAACTCCATTTTTTACAGTTACGTTCCAGGCTTCAATCTCTAGCTGTTTCCTGGTATTTTTTTATTAACAGTGAAATGAAGCAGTAATTGATCTTGTTGTCTCCCAAACACCTGTGCATACAACCCCTAATACACCTCTGCTTTTATTAAGCTGCCCTTACCCAGTACTGTAGTTTCTATTCCAATTAGCTTCTACAACAAAAAAAAAAAACCTGCAAAAGCTGCATTTTTTACTGTAGATGTAACAGCACAGGAAGGAAACAAGAATCTCTATTCTTCTGGAATTATTCTCTCATTTGCTACAGGGTAGAGAAATTAACCTCCAAAATCTCATCTTGCAGGAAATACAGAGTATAATTTCCTTCAGGTCCCAGTCTCCCCTCTAAAGCAGGCAGCTGTCATGATACAGAGATACCTGTCCCAATTCTACCATGTGTAAAATACTCACTCTTCTTTTTTTTCCTGAATTATAAAATATTAAGGAGCTCTTAGAAATAGCCCAGAAATAATACAAGTCATTTAAAACCACTCTGGTGTTTAGGTAGAGCAGTTTCTTCATTTAAACAGTGTTAAGAATTCCCTAATGAGAACATTTTGTCCTAATGCATTCTTTATTAACTGACTTCATCTCCTACAATCAGCTGAACAAATGACACGCTACTTTAACACCTTTTATTTCACACTAAGCTGTACTTACTAGTTTTACTCTTCTTTTTGTTGCTCACAGGTGTTTTGTGGCTTCTTTTCTGCTTTTTTGAGGAGCTGCCTCCTCCCTGAGCATCTTTAAGTCTTTTTTGGCCTGTACAGACTATAATTGGGAAAAGAAAAAAAAAAGAAACAGAATTAAATAAATGCTTGCACTCCTCCCACAGAATACTTCAAAGCTTAAGTTTGTAGACAACAATGCAACTGTTCCTGCCTATGCTTAATGCAGCTCAGTCTTGTACTTATACTGACAAGAGGAGGTGAAAGACAATGGAAGGCAGACGAAGTTTCTTTGCAGAGAGTGCACATGTATGATGATTCCAAATTACTTTCCCCTATGCATCACCAGAATTTCTTTTGAACCACATGGGTTTACTATTTTTTAATACTGTAAATTAAATATGAATACATTTATTAAAAAAGTTATCAAGACCTACTGGGGCAAAAAAATGTTTTTAAAAGTTTGCTGTACTTGAAAGATGTGAGAAAAAAAACCAAAGCCATAATCTGTGATCAGTCATTACATTGACTGAAGGTGTTAAATAAGATCTTAGATCATGTTAAAAAAAAAAATAAAACAACAAGAAAAGAAAGGCAAACAAGGGAAAAATTCTACTGGTATTTGGGACTACAACAGGAAAAAGTTAAAAAGAAACATGGAAGGATTATAGTACATCTAGTAAAAGAGAGTGTTTTAGAACTTCTTCAAACATTGTTTCACAACCATGTGACTTACAGATTAAAAATGACCCCTTGAATAAAACAATTTAAATTAAGGAACCTAATTTTCTGAAACAGGCAACATGCTGACAAAATCAGAGAGGAACGTTAGGTCGAATGCATTTAAAAATACTCTTTTACAATCTTGTAAACTTCTTTCAAGTGGCAATATAAAAAACCCCAAGCAACTTCAGTTCTAAACCTACACAGCTTTAATTAGCAAAGCAACGCAGGTTTATTTATCGAGAGGTACACACTGACCTCTTCCAAACTCTCCCCTTTAAGGAAACACATTTTGTTGTATACTTTCAGAAGATCATTTCCAACAGAACACTGAAGGTAACACAAATTTAAGGGCATTTGGAAAAAAAATAGCTAATTGCTAGCCAAAATCCACTGAGCTAAAAAAACCCACTTCTGTCTCAGGTTTGTACACAAAATGTATTTTCTTGCTGTGTTCATAATTTTTAGCCACTGTGACACAGTGAAAGTAGCTGCACTTTTGATGAACTGCAAAACAGCCAGTCACTTTCAGAAAAAAGCTTTTGGATCTTGCTTTGCCAGCAGTTAAAAAGCAGGCAGCAGTACAGCGACATCATGTGCACAAGTTTTTATTATCCTCCACTCTCTAGTGGTTTCAGGAAAGGAACTTCAATCCAAAAAATCACATATGAAAGTGAAATATAGCTGAAAAGGTCAATGCTTTTATCAGCTTGTCTTGAATCTTATGAAGTTAATGTTCTAGAAAAATACAAATTAGAAATGACTGCCTAAGCACCCTAACAGCAAGAGGGCTTTCTCCCCCAAAACAAACAACTTACAGAGAATGAAATCTTATGCAAGAAAAGCATCTCATGCTTCTAAGGACAGTGCTGAAACTGCTTCCATCTTGCTACAGTAAGTGTTCCTTACACAAGGTATTACAGTTTGCTTTGGGCTTTTTTGCCACATCCAGTACAAACTTCATTCTTTTATCCTTTGCCCCTTGGTGAAACCATCACAATTTCAAACAAAAAGCCAATAAACTTGCTGGCAGATTACATTTTACTCACGAGATGATTATGCCATTTCCACACATCTGAAATGGACAGCAGGCTACTACTTCCTGCAACAACTAACTTCCCTGCACCATAATCAAAACAGAATGAAAACACATCAGCAATGTTAGAAATAAGAGCTGGTTAGGTTGGAGACAGTTCTGTTTGCCCTTTCCTTTACCTTTTTCAGCATGCTCTGGCTCTGGTTGATTACTACTACTGGAGCTGACGCTGGCATCAAAACCTGTTGGAGAAATATTTCCCTCAGACTGGAGGTCTTGCAGCTCCCCTGCCACACTGTCCACCTCTATTGTGCTATCTGTTTCACTTTTGATGCTTCGTATCTCTTCTTGATTCGGTGGCAGCGTCTCAGAGACAGTGACACTGGACTGATGTCTACTGGACTCTGTCACAGTTACAGAGGAAGGTGACTCAGGAGTTGTAGGAGGCGTATTTAGCACGGAATTGCTGCCGCTGCTTGGAAATTCAACCTTCTTCTCACCCACTTCAGTCGGTTTTTCCTCAACAGGTTTAACATCCACACTTGCTGGCAAAGACTTTTCAAGTTCACAGTTAGGCAGAGAAATGCCTTCTTCTGCAAGAGTCTGAAGCTGCTCCTCTCTCACAGCATCCTCGGGAGCAGCGTGTGGAGGAGAAGCGGCAGCCTCAGTGTCAGAGTCTGAGAACAGCTCCTTCAGCGTCTTCTTCGGCCACTGCCCTTGGATACTTGACCACACATCTTTTCGATCCTTTGCTCTGGTGTTCTGAAGTCTTTCATCAGAGTTGTTTAGAAGCTTTATTCTTTTCTCTCCCACTTCAGAAAATCCGGAGTAGAAAGTACTTGTCCGTAACGATTTCCTTTTCTCCTCTAGTCCATTGTACTTTTTCGTTGGAGTGATTTTCAGTTTAGATTTGTCTTCCTCATCTTCGTCTGAGGAGCTGTTACTGCTGTTTTCTAAACTAAGGGAGTCTTTGTTTTTGGACTTCTCATCCTTTCTGTTAGGTGACACGGTCTTTAAGGATTCCTCTGCAACACAGTGTCTTCGCTTACCACGCTTCACTTGTGGTTTTGCTGTTTTATCCACCATCTCCTTCTTCCCATCCTTTCTCTTCTTTGTGGCTTCATCTTCTCCATCGGAGTCACTAACTTCAGATAACTCTTCCATCTCTTTCCGCAATCTTTCAGGAGACTTGGACACAGACTTGGGCAGCACTGCATCTGTAAGAGCTTTAGTTTCTTCTGGGAGGGATGAACCGCTCTGTTCTTTCAGACGGAGTTCACTTTTATCTTGGCTCACGGCCTCGGGCTGAGAGTCCTCCTTGCCATCGGCATGAACATTCGGGGCACTTTGGTCATCTTCTTGCTCACTGTCATCAGAACTTTCAGAAGCTAATTAAAAACAAATCCAAACAAAACAAAAACAAAACAAGAAAAGTTTGTCTTGATTCTGATTACAAAGAATTACTGAGAAACACGAAACAAAAAAAACAACTAAAGAAAACTGTACAGATATGAAGACATGCTACAGAGATCTAGCAGTCTCTCTCTTAAATGGTACTTCCTGAAGAGCTCAAAAACTCATGGTATAATGGCTAGATTAGAAACTAGGAAGATTCTCTGTTATACATCTCCAGGAATTTCTGAACAGGTAGAGAAAGTATAGAGTGCATTAATCCATAAAATACGAACTTCTGCACCCAAACCAGTAACTGAAGATGCCCTTACATATTTCTTATGGGTGACAAATACTACCTTTATCTGCCTTTTTTCCAAAGCTCACAACACAGACATCATTTTCCCTGGAAAATCCAGAGTCTAAAGGACAGAACAACACCACACACACTGGATACTGTCTAACAAACCAACCAACCAATCTGATCATCAGCCTGGAAAAAAGGAAGCGAAAGCAATAAAGAAAGGCACTTAGGGAAACAAACGGACAAGAAGAATGTAGGACAACTGCAAGAAAATTCAGGGTCAGCAACAAAGAAACTGAGAGAAGAACAAAGATATATAATCCCAAAGGTATCAACAGCAATCTCATCCAGCGCAAAAAGATACAGATTCAAGGAGAAACTCAGGAATTGGCTCAAATATATATATATATATATATATACTCCTTGATTTGTAAAGTTAATTACAGATTAATTATCACACTAATAGTATCATCACTAATTGGTTTTTGTTTCTCATTTCCTAAGGAAAAGAAGCATTATAGATTATGCTGATTGTTATTCTACCAACAGTTTTGGAACTCAGTGGCCAGTGTCAGCCAAGTTCAAATAAACTGGAATGATAATTACATACACACAGCTTCCACAAAAGTTTGTGGTTACTCAAACTACCTATACCATACATGATTTCCTTCTCTGGAAGCATGCTCTAAACTAAGAATGAAGAGATGCAAGTAGGTATTAAAATGCTGCTGTAAATGAGTGGGCAGGGGAACACAGTGCTAGCAACAGACACGCAGATATCAATAATGGGTACTATAGCTTAGGTAAATCAAAATTAAACATTTAAAAGTTAGATAGGAAGCAAAAAGCTCTATATCAAACAAACAAACAAAAAAAAGGATGGCAACACAAAAGGTAATGACCATTAACACACTGAATTCACAGAAACTTCCAACACTGCTTTTGTCCACGGGTTATTTCTGAAGATGATGGTATAATTAGCCACATAGACTCAAGCATTTAGTTGCATCAGTTATTCTATGTTGTCATTTACTCCTGTTTAAAGGCCATTTGCAGAATTAGAAAAAGCTTTAAAGTACAGTACCTTGTAGCCCATTAATGATAGAAGTAATTTCTATTGATTTAACTGGAGCTTGTTCAGTATTTTTGGCTTCGGTGCTGTCAAGTTTGGACCCAGTCTCTGGTGATGCGCTGGTGTGAAAGGGGGGTTTCGACAAACGTCGCAGTTTGCAAGGTTTAGGAGAATACTTCTCTTCCTTCTCTCTATCAGTTTTATTCTAGGTGAAAAAAAGACATAAAAACTCTTCTGATTGGAGCACACATCTTATAATGGATTACAATTAAACCATGCTTACAGTTATCTTAAACATTCAATCTGTAGAGGAAAGCTCTCCTCTTTGTTTCAAGGACTACAAACACCTTCCTACACTTCATGCCAAGACCTTTCTACTGAAGACAGGGACTTTGTCAACAATAAAACAAATGGGAAAACAAACACAACTAGTGCTTGAGGAGAAGTGGCACTGCAGCATGCCAGGCTCAGCAGTGGCAGAAGGAAAAGCTTCCTTGCAGCCCACTGTCCAAGAAATATGTCATCATCTAAGCTTAAATATCAGTTGTGGAAGAATTAATTTTGAAAAAAATCTTGGCAATAAAATTAGAGTCCCATGCACATGGACTAGTCCATAGATTGGCACTGCAGAATCAGAGAGATCTCAAATTTCACCCCCCTCAAGCTGGCTCCCAACACTGACGATAATCTGTATCCTCCTCATTTGATTTCTGTACATTTAATTAAAAATTCAGGAAAGAAGGAAAGGAAGCCTCCCCTCCTCACCTCAAGGAGCAAAGCCAAATTCATGATGAAAAGACTTCCATGTTTAAAAGGCTATCAAGTTGCTTTGCCTGATAAGCATTTGTAGGCCAATCAAAAGGTCAGGAAGGGAGGCAAGGATTACTTAACTATGTATCAAACTAACACAGGGAGCAACAAGAGAGAAAAGGGAGAAAAACTACCTTTATTTTCTTTCGATGCTTAATTTTTGGTACATTTTTGTCAGCTGGTCTCACTATCTTGTCTGCCTTTATCCACTCATCATACCTAAAGAGAGAAAGAAATCATACACATTTATCATTTTAAGCAGGTAATCACATCACAGTAGAAATTTAACTGAGGAAAAACAGAATTAGCAGCTATATAAAAACAGAATTGGAATTTGAATCAAGTAATTTGTGGAATTCTCAAGTCTGTGAAGTTTCAGCTAAGGTTAAGAGCATTAATGTCTTTTTACACTGAGGGGTAAATGCAAAACCTATTTTCCAGTCTGCACAGAACAGCAGAAATCCATGTATGCAGGTAAAAAAACTACCTGAATGAGAAATCTGTACTGACCTCTAAAAGGTATATTCCTATTTACACACTATAAAACCTTAACAATGAAATAAACAACAATAAAATAAAATAACAAAATAAATCCTTTCAACTACATAAAATGTGACCAGTTAATAAAAATAAACTCTTTTGATCCTGAGTGACTGCAAAAAGTTATCTGGAGTGAGTAATACTTTGGAGTCACCAGCTTTGAGTCACTGACTTCACAGGGACATTTTTCAGTTCCCTTTCTGTTAAAGGTTTCCACTTAGCATCAGAGTGATGCAAGACAAAAATATACTAAATAGCACCAATATATTAACAACAGGCATCTTGTTATTCAAGACTGGACCTGTTAAGTACAAATCCAAGACCAAAGAAGTACATTCTTAGTAAGAATAGACTGTAACTATGGTACTGGGCTTGCCAGATTGTGTATTTCTGAAAAAGTCAAGAGTCATTTAATATTTTTTTTCCTCCCGATAACAATAAGCTGCTTTACTACTTAAACTGTAAAATCAAGAACCATATGCATAACAAACAGTTCAATTAAAAATTAGTTGGTATTAACTTTGACCTGAATGTACATATAAACAAATTTTGATCCTTCTAGGTAAATGTAAAAATAGAAGGGAAAAAATCAACTTTAAAAACCCAAAAACTCGTACAAGATGGAGTTGAGCACAATCACCATGCTGGCTTTCCAGCTGGGCTTACTTGATCATAATTTTGATATATGACTACTGACACAGTCCTAATTCAGCTTCTTTGCAATCACTGTCAATTATATTCACAGTATTGATATAAATTAAAGATATTTAGTGAGAAACATGCAAGTTTCCAACATGCTTTCCTACATATTATAAGTTATGATCTATAGAAGAGATTTCAGAAGCTAAATACTGTATTCTACTAACTTAAATGTGACATAATAATGGGTGAAAAATGAAATAGCAGCAGTCTGAAACACAGCTTTCCAAAACAAATTTTTTCTGCTTTTTCAGTTCCAGGTGACAATAAAAACCACAAAATCTCACAGCAGACCACGCAGACTGTGATACACCACAACTGTCTACACTGCTGCAGACACCACTGCCATTGTACTGTTACACTGTCATTAGCAGGTGAAATGTCAGTAAACAGGTTCAAAACTGAAATACAATTCTGCAGAGTACTTGCTCATATGGAAAATCCCATGTTCTGTGAGACTGGGAAATCTTATTTGAAGCAATCTTTCTTCAAGACAAAGACATGTTTTGCCCAAGGAATACCATGAAGTGCCTGCCAAATGGACTTTGTGACCCAGAGAAATGCAGGAGTATTTTATTAGATCTAAATACATGCAGGAAAACAGCACTAGGACCTGACAAACACATGGTGAAAAGTGAGGATTCTGACAGTGTCCTTTCTGCCTCAGCCACATTGCTAGAATACCAAATTTGTATTCACTCATTCTTATGCATCTCCAATAAGAAATTAATCTTCCTCCTATGCAAAGTCTGTGCACAGCCCACACTGTCTGAGATTCACAGCAACTGCAGTGCCTGCTGGGGCAAGAGCTGACAGACATGGGGGCACACTGAACCAAAGGAGAGAAGTGCAGCATCTGAAGAGAACACCTCTGCATGCCACAGAGTCCTAAACATCACAGACTAGAAACAGTGGTCATGCAAGCCCTCATCTCAAGCAGCACAAATTGAAACACCAATGTGTGACAGTCACAGTTGCTGGCCAGAGCCCATCCTGCTTTACTCCTGACTGCACCCAAACCAGCAGGCAGACCCTGCAAGGAGGCCACAGAAATCTTCCATCTTCTCCAGGGACTCAGCTGCCCCACACTTCACACTTTTGCATCACACAGCTCCTTTCACTACTCACATATCAGATACATATGGTTTGTCTAAACCTAAACTGGACCCCAGGCTCAAAGAGATCCTGCAAAAAAGATACATTCCAAGCCACAGCTGACAACCTGACCCTAAATTACATTCTCCTCCCCTGCAAGGAGGAGAAGCACCCTGAAAGCTGCATCTAAAATGGGGTGTGTGACTCAGACTTGAGCCTCTTTTCAGAACTGCACCTGCTAACATATGAACACTTACTTCATCACTAATCTTACTTTGGACAGACTGTTCACAAAACAAAATTAACCCAAAAATATTAGCAAAGAAGTTCTTCAGCTCTCATTACAAGAAGCATGTACTTTCAGAGAACCTGGGTTGTCTTACTGCAGTGCTGTCTTTCACATGTACTTGCCTCACCACCCTAAAGTGAGCAGATGAGAGTGGGGAGGAAGGAGAAAATATGGGGAGCTGCTCCTAAAAGAGGTGACACAGATGTCTTTGAAAATCAAGACGGGGGATTTAATAAGGAATTATTGTTTACTTATTTTTTTAAACCAGGCTTCATATGAAATCCTGGAATGTTTTCATAAAGAAAATCCCCTTGCCTTACCAAAATGAAGACAAGGAAGAGCACCTTGCATCAGAGTATGTACTGATACTGTTACATTCACAGGCACTACTTGCAAGATAAAATGCACCACAACACACACTCAGAGGCTGCACAGTTGATCTTCCACACCAGTACTAGAGGAGAAACAAGGAAGAAAGCACACGTGTCCAGACTAGAATTATAGTAGCAAAGGTAGCCCTTTTCTCAGAAGGACAAGTGACCTCAACGAGATAGCAAGTCTTGGCAAATTCACTGAAAATGTCCGGTATACTATCTGTAGCTGCTAAAAGGGGAGAACTATTTTTTTTTTCTGTGATCAAAGAAAGGAGAAAAACTAGTCTGATACTCAAATACTGAGATATTAGATGGTGATTCTAGCTTGCCTAATTTCTTTTTCGTTTTTTTTTTTTTAATAATCCCTTCCTTGCCCCTCATTACTCTCCAAGACCAGAAATTTTGCTGCACATTTAATTTCAGTGGTTGACAGCAAAGTAGAAAATTTGTATATGAAATAATCTTTCAACAAACTTAGACAGAAATCAGTATTTTCACATGCAGATTTCTGAAGGAAAGAAGTGTTGAAAATAATAAGTCTTAGCTTTAAACATTTGAAACATTCAAGAACAACATGTCTTGTGATATTGTACCATGACACACGGTTCCATCAATCTAAATGCTTTTTAAATATGCACCCTCTAATTACTGGGAATACACTGCAGAAGAAAGTCACCTCAAACACACAATGAACTGTTCTTTGCACTGGGAGCTGAAGATTAAAATTACAACAGAAGGAACTGGCACCATAAGCCCCAAAGAAGTTTAAGTTACATATAAAGCAAATACGTATTACACGTAATTCAGAACATCACTGTTCTGTCAGAAGTTTCTCTGTATTTCTCTGGTTTTTCTGGTAATATGTGGTAACATAAACAGGTCCCTCTAAGAGGGTAGAGATTTCTACCATTCCCTTTGACTACAAGTCCACTGAACACTACCATTCAGAGACCTTTAACAGGCACACACATCACCTGAATCTCAGAAGGTAACAACAAGATCCTTTAGCATAATACTGTACAGCTTCTCCACTTTCTATTTACTCTTAAATAAAAGTTCCACAGTTCTTAATGTCACTGTTCCAGAGCATTTAAAAAAAAACCCAACTAATGAGGATGAGTATCAAGTTTACCCACCATCATTCCAAGTACCCTAAGGAATGTGAGCATGCCCACACAAACAGTTATTCTGAATTCCAGACTGATACTGAAATTACCTTGTGATAAGAAACATTAGTAGCTATTTAGGACTTCTGCTCCAACTTATGAGTTAAAAGAACAGGCCATTAAATGGCATACCTGACCAAAAGGGGAAACAGGAAATTCAGCTTTAAGGAGCAGAAGAATGATAGAATTAAAAAAACTCTGGATGATGAGCAAATCCTAGTTCAGTACATCCCCTTACTGTACACAGAGTATTTGTCCCTGCTAAGTAATCTACAATGAATAAGGAGAGGAGGGAATTGCTTCCTACTCAGCTAAGGCAGTTGCTTTTCCAGGTTGTCACTTACTGAAAGCCAAATCAAGCTGTTACAGCCTACAAGACTAATCCTCACAATACTAAACTGTCAAAGTGTTTAGATGCTGGCTAAAGCTTACACACACTGTCAAATCCATAAATTTAAGTAATTTTACATGTATGAAAAAAAAATTGACCACATTTAGCAGAGTCCATGCACAGTCCCATAGCTAAACCTCAATCACTCATGTATTTTTCAGTGAAGAATCCAACTCCCCCCCAGACCTTTTCAAAGGGCTCTTCTGAAAACCAGGTAAAAATATAAACTCAAGTCCTGCTGCCAGAAAGACCAAACAATCAACAGTCCTTACTTCTCAAATGAGTTCAAGTTAACTGAAAGTGCTTTTATTGTCAAACATATCCTAGTCACAGAAATAATGCCTCTGACATCAATCTGCAGATTTGCTTAAAATGCAGCATTAAAAATTTAGAATCTTGATTTCTCCTTTAAGAACTGGGGTGCTGGAATCTCCAAGGTGAAGAAGACTCATTTCTGACTTCTCATTTCTTCAGATTTGAAGCAGAACTGCTCAAGTAAAATTCTCATCATCTCACCTCACAGCACGGATAACGGCATGATATTTGCTCCAAAGAAAAATAACTTCTATGCTTACACGTGAATTCCAAAACAAGAGTTTAAAAGCAAGAAACCTCTTGGAATGGTACACACAGTAGTCTTCAGTGAGTAGGATGAAAATTTCGGCAAACTGCACTCCAAGGGAGTCCTCCTCAATAAGAACTGGACCAGAACGCAAGTCACACCCCAGCTCCCACCTTGAGCAGGCTGCATCTCCCCTCATCTCGTGACTTCACAGCCCACTATGCTCACAGATGTTGCCTGAGGACAGTTTATGTCAGATCCTATTCCTGTAGATCAATGTAGATCAAAATTCTACAGAAGATCGGTACCAAAACTGGCAAGAGCAAGATTCCTCCTCGGCAGCAGCACCTGGAAATCACCAGGCCTTCATGCAAGGAGGTGAATTCAAGGCAGCAACAGAAGCACTGCACTTCTCTGTTACCTTTGCTAGCAGATCTTGCTAGAACTGAATAAATGGCATTTGTCCTGCCCTCTTGGCCAGAGGCAGGATGACAGATGAAGGTTATGAGAACCTCAGCTTTCCCAGAAAAGGAAAAATAAGAAAAAAGTACCTCAGACTTGTCTCAGACTTGTCGAGTTTTTTTTTTTTACAGACAGTAATAAAGTTTAAAAGGTAATATTTAAGGACAATGAGCAATTACATGGAAACTGAGGAAAGGAGCAGATATGTTTATAAGCCGCTAAAAAATTTTAGTTTTCTCCATTGTTTTCAAAGTTGCTTCAAGTTTTAAATAGCAAAAACAATGTCCAAAATAGCAACAGAAATACTTCAACTTATTTCTATTAATGCTAGACTGAAGACAAAAAACCCCATATGCTCCCACTTGTATTAAAGAAAGCATAAGAAGCCACTAGGCTAAGAAGAGTCTGGCTGGGGAGGAGGTGGGGTAGGGAGGATAGATATAAGATCAGATGAAATGCAGTTACTTGCTGTGCACTTATTTGCCACTAAGAATCTTGTTGTTTTCCAGTTAAATATCCTGTACACCAGCAACAGGGTGCTGTTGCTGTGCTTCCCTGACAAGAGTGAGCTCCCTCAGCTAAATGCACTACTCAAACACTGAATCAGAGAAAATCGGCTTAAGAGAGCCAGAGGAGGAACCTGAAAAGAGAGATGTATCACTTGCATGGGAAGATCTAAAAGTAAGATGGGGACCAAATGAAGCCTTCTTTGAACAAGTGATTTTAAGATGATTTTCAAAGTAACTAAAGCCCTGCATTTATATAGTGTTAAAAATCTAAGTTTCATACAGTACAACGACCTTCACAGAACACCAATACTGAAAGTTTAGGATTCCAGATGTCTATTAATTTAGTTTTTAAAATTCATAAGTGTATTTGAGAAGTAATTCAAGAAGTAATCACTAACTAAAACTCAAGTTACCTCACGTTCCATCCACAGTAGTGCACCAAGTAAAGGACTTCTCCACCTTCGATGTCAGAATCTTTAATACTAGCTTCATACATTTTTTGATTTTTCCCTCTTCCATACCGCACTTGGACTTTCATGCCTGGTGGATAGCATTCAAACTCTTCTTCCTCATTGTTATTGTTGTCTTCTTCCTCCTCCTCCTCTTCGTCCTCCTCTGCTTCTTCTTCATCTTCATCTTCTTCCTTATTCGTGTCATCTCTTGAAAGGTTTAAAAAATTGTAGAGTTAATATGAGATACTTCATAAGCTTTTCAGTTCCAAACCACATATATTGATAAATATTGTGGATGCATTAGAGAGTGGGAAACAGGAGGCTCCAAATATGAGAAACTGTACTACAGCTGAGTAATATCAGCAAAATAGGATATAGCAACACACACAAAATCCAGTGACTGTAAGGTGCAAAAGTGACTAAAAGAAAAAAAATTCATCAAAATCTTTATGAGTAGAAGTTGTTCAAACTCATCTTTATGATTCTTGCATGCAGTCTCTTTGTTTAAATATAATTTTCTCACTTAAAAATTCTTTTCAATATAGAGAAAATTTCCTAAATTATCTTTTTTAACCTACAAGTTTTACAAATGCTTCTTGAAACTTGCTTCTCAAAAAAACCCTTCTTTTATTACAATACATGAACCCTATCTGAACAGCTTGAAATTATTGTGTCCCTAACCAGATTTTGGACAAAAAAAACCCCAGCACCTTATGTGACTGTATTAGCAAATTAAACAACCTGTGCTAATTTATGACCTTGTCACTCCTTGCCAATTACACCAAAAGTATTCTAAATATGTCAAACTTGCATTTAATTGCTATATAAATACACAGGCAGGTGTTCACTGCTTTCAGAAGTAAGCTTATTTTGAACGCATTTTTAGATATTTTGGACCAATTTTCAGAAGCAGTAAGAACCTACAAATCTTCCTAGTTTCAGTCAATGGTAGCTACAGGCTGCTCGGTTATCTGAAAATTATCTGCAATCAGCTTAAAGAGGCAGACTAGATTAAAGAAGTTAATGGGGGAAAACCTTCTAATCTTAATTAGACTTATAAAGCAGCATTATTGGCCCTTGTACCATTCTAATCACACACTCTGTGCAACACAGAACAGACTTAGTTGCTAACTAAATTCACAACAACTGCAGACTGCCAATAATTAAAAAACCTGAAAGATGGAAGAGGTATGTTTGGATATCTGGATAAGAGAGAACATAAGCTCCAAGTCTGATTCACACCAGTATTTTAGTTAAGCCTACAAACAGAGAAGTCTGTATTAATAATCTAAACCTTTCCATAACATTTTCAGTAGAAAATACTCAGATAAGCCAAGCTACCTTCTCTCTGCAAAAGGATGCTCCTTTGCAGATGTAAAACTGCAGTATTACTACCGAATGAGCTGGCAAAAAGTAATTCAGGACAATATGCTAAATTCAACTGTAGTACAACCACACTGATTTAATAAAATTACTTCAGAAATGAATGTTGTCACATATATATATATATATATATATATGCAGAGACACACTAAATATACAAATACATATATATATACACACACATGTGCATACACACTGAGACAAAGGCTAAAGAAATCCCTATTTGTCTAGTACACCAAGTCCCAGAAGACATATCTATTCACGTATCTATGGCATGAACTGTACAGTATAATTCTAGAAGGACAATATTTTAATTTTATTTTTTATGTATATATGTATGTATATGTGTAAATATACACACACACAAAGTCTCAGCCTTCCAGGAGATATACAGACAGACAGACAGATATAGAACTATATACTTTCAGTGAACCACTTTGCTAGTGAAGTTAAAACCATCAGGGTTAAAAATGCAACAAGAACAAACAAGCTTTGAAAGCTCACTTATGGCAAAATTTACTCCCCAAGGAAATCCGGAAAAAAGGTGCCCAAAGATTCAGATGAAAAATCCCTGAATAGAACTCCACAGCTAACAACAAAAAGCACCAACTAATAATTTAAATTAAGTTATACTCTCTGCTGCACTAAACAAAAACCACTAGCCAATTTCAGTACAACAAGTATTATAATACAAAAGTTTAAAATATGGGATCAGAAGCAGAGCCACCACCGCTCCAAGAACAAGAAGAGCTTTTGATTTTCCATTACTAAGTACACTCCAAAACTGCAGTGAACTGAATTCTGCCTTTCTACTTTTTTCTCTCCAAGGTCTAGGGGCACAATCCTTAAATGCTGTCTGCAAAGTAAAGTATGCCTATGCTGGAGATTCAGGGTTTTCCAGACCCTGGTAATTATGGTGCCAGTGGCTTTTCAAAAGCTGAACAAATTTGGAGCCTCTCCCATCTTGGTGTTCCAACACATCCTACAAAGATTCCATGAAAATACCAGAAATTGGTTCCTTCTGGAAGAGATGTGTGAAACCATCATAGTGAGTAACTTGGATGGTCAAGGAGATGGGAACAGCACGCTGAACACAGGTGGAGGGCATGTCAAGAAGCAAAAGCAAAATGGCAGCAGAGATGGCTGCAATTAAAAAGTGTTCTAAGGAGTGACTTGGTTAGCAATCATAAGCTTGAGGTTTTTGGAAACCAAACAGAAGCAAAGAACGTTCATCATTTTGGAGCAGAAAAATCCAACACACTCATAGAGCTCCTGGAACAAAAAAGCAACAAAAAAAACCCCAACACAAAACCCAAGAACACATACCAACAGTTGCATGGAAGATATTGTCTTATAATGCCATAAATAGTTCAAATCTGGCAGTGCAGACAAAGGAGAAGCTGTGACTGCCACAAAAGTGAGGTTTCTAAGAGGAAATTGTGATTGTAGGCATCCAGTATGCACAGTCATAACTTCATTAGTCCATGTATGTATGCGTGAGATCATTGGATTTTCTTCAATGCTGTTTAGTCAAAATCCCATTTGGGGGAAGGGCAAAAAAAGAGAAAAGAAAAAGAAACAAACCTCTTGGCAGCAGACAGTAATTGTCAACTTAAAACGAGTACCAAGCAATATCTACCACAAAGCTGCAACAATTTGAACAACCCCAGCAGCAGCTGATGAAACAAGGCAGCAGCAGATGTACAGGAGACACAGCAATACAAGTGTAACTCTGTTCCTGAATCCAAAGTATTACCAGAAAGCTTATCAGGACTCAAAGGCACTACAAATTACAACCACAGACTAAAAAGAATACCCTCACCCCATCTCACAAGGACTGGGAACATAAACATTCAGAAGCAAGAAATGAATGAATTAAAATGCAAAACTATTTGTTAATAAAGTAAAACCATTAAAATATTTAGAACATACAAATATTGCTTATCATTAGTTTCAAAGGACAAGGCAACATCCTCAAAAGGCTAAAACCACACACAGTAGGTCACTCTCAGTCAATATAAAGATTTAACACCAACAAGCCCATGATTAAGTGTATTAACAACCGGACGTGGTTAACAAATGAAACACTGCTGCTCTCACACCACTCAAGAAAATGCAGCATCATGCAAATCTCCTTCAGCCCACACTCTCTGGCACTAAACACGAGCTGTTACAAAGCCAAGGTGAAACCTATGAAACAGTGTGATTTGGAACATTACATCTGCCTCCCAGAATTCCTGTTTTGCAGCAAACCTAACCCTACTCCAGTACACTTCCCCTGATGCACCAAACTGGTACACACAGCAGGTGAGGTGGCACATGCAAGATTATTTTTTCAGGGGTTATTCTAAAATTTGAGGAAGCAAGATTATTTCAATTATTGGCTTAATTAAGTCATTACAGTTAATTGAATCACCAGCAGAAATAAACTCTAGTATAATTGATACTTCAAGATTAGGAATTAGCTTCTATTTTAGTTTCCTGCTTATTTTTTTCCCCTTTTCTCATCCTAGAGCATAATTTAACCTCTACTTTTCATACTACAGAGCTGAAAGATGTTCAGTCTCTTTTCAAATTGCCAATCACAGATGTGATGGTGACTTAAGGTCTGAAAGATGTTCAGTCTCTTCTGACTGAAAGATGTTCAGTTTCTTTTCAAATTGCCACTCACAGATGTGATGGTGACTTCAGGTCACCAAGTGACCTTAAGTTTTAAGGCAGAGAGGTCACTGAAACCTTTACTCATGCCATGATAATGGAATCTCATCTTTAATTCAACAAAATAACACATCTCCAAAAATCACCAGTATTTGTCTACCCTCTCGGTCTGGTTTTGGCTGGGATAGAGATTTTCTCTCCTTGGTAGCACAGTGCTCTGTTTTGGATACACCAGGGTGGGAGGAGAGAGTCAGTGGTTGCACGCTACATGACTGCCAGTTGGTTTGAACCACAGCACCCCTGAAGTAACAATGAAAATCTGAAAATAAAAGTCCCAGGGACTTCTGTCTGCACACAGAAAGCTGGAATAAATGCAGTTGGGGTCCCTTGTCCCAAGGCAAGGGGAAGGCACTGCCTTGATCTGAGTCACACCTGAGTGTAGTACAGTCCACTTCAATCATGCAGCACGTTGGCTGTGATCAGTGTGCTCCTCTGCTGCCAGACAGGTGACAGGACCTCACGTGATCACTTCTCATCACTCAGCCACGTGCTGAAACATTCATCAAAAGGATAAAAAGTGGTTCCAAAGTCTGACTGAAGAGCACAGCCCCTCCTGTTTTTACAGCACTGGTTCACATTCGCCTTGGAAGCATCCAGTATCTGATGAGTGTTTAAAGACTCTCCCACACATGTAAGCCTTGGTGACAGCCACCATGGTTAATAACCTACACAGTGACCATTTGCTGTGTAAAATATGATGGCAGAACCACTTTTCCCAAATCAGATGTCTCCCTTCCATTCAATACAAACAGCTAGTACACTTACACTGCCACTCTACACTTCATTATTGTGTCATCTGCAGCTTATTGCTTTATCAAAAGCAGTCATTACATGTATGTATGTATCAGTCTGGATTCTATATTAAGAAAAAACAATCAATTAGACTGTTTCTGAAAACATGACTATGCAATGAACTTCTTTCCTCATACAAAGCCAGTTGAAATACATAAAAGAACACACATCACAAATAAGAGCACTGAAATATATTCCTATAAATAAAACTACTAAGTATGGTTCTTACAGGCATTTTCCTTTAGCATACACAACAACAGTTTAAAATTCTGAGCATACGTTTACACTACACAAGCACTGAACATGGCACATTGTTCTCCATTCTCCCAAGCTAATCAATTCCACATAAATTCGAATTAAACTGGAGAAAGCTATCTCAATATATAGTTCTCAACTCTTCAGAAGCTAAGAGATATGCCTTTTATATCAAATATTCTGCACTCCAAAAGATTCTAACCTTCTTGCTACCATTTCAGATCCACCACCACAATGATGTGTCATTTCAAGAGATAAGGACCTGAAGAAAACATTGTCTCTAACAATGTCTTTCTCCTATACATGAAATGAAGCTTCTGACTATTATATAAGCCCACTGTAAACTGCTTTCAGAAAATCCCTAACTGGTGTTATCAGAAAATTTAACTCTTGTACAGAAAGTTTCAGTAGCAGCACAGGCACAGCAAGTAGATCTCTTACTCCACAGGGGCAATACCCCTCAGCAAAATCCTTCACATGAAACCATGCCCATCTTGACTTAGTTTCCAACTACTGTTTTTTTATTCCTAGTCCCCTCCTACGGCTTACAGGAGGGAAAATGTTACTACTGCATGAAAGATGCATGTTAACAGCTTTAAGATTAAGATTTTTCCCTTGCACGTGAATGAATGGCTGATAGTCTTAAACAGAATTAAACCAAAGACTAAATGTTTAGCATTTTCACCTTATGATATTGTCAAAACATGATGCTACCAGCTACCAGAAAACCACACCATAAAGACCTAAACCATCAGTATCAGACAACCAGAAGTGTTTAGGTTTTTTAAATTCCTTAAGGACATTTGTTCGTGCATTCCTTGGAGAAAATAAAAAAAATTAAACCATTTTCAAGAGCAAGAAACAAATAAATTCAAGAAGTTTCTAAGGCCAAAGAAGGGCTTGTGAAAATGAGTCTGATGAGCAAGAACAAGGCAAGATCCAGAGATGGCAGCCTTTCCTAGTGTTAAGGCAGAACCTCAGCAACAAGAAAAATACAAGAACAAAAGCTCTTGCTATGTCTATGTACTGGAATTGGGATTCCTAAAAGAATTTTGCCCAGGCACCTCAAAAATCCGAAGATTACTCATATATAAGTCTGCTGCCAATTTTTGTTGAGAAGCAAAAATTACCGAGATTCTCAGCATTTAAACTTTCATTTCAGTATTAAGTTCTTGATAGTGGTCTGTTCCAGGTGCCTCAGAGCAAAGTGTTAAAACCAAAATAAAACACAAAACCAACAAAAAAAAATTCTCAATAAAAACTCCAAAACCAACATAGAATTAACTATCTGGGGAAAAAAACATCTTACTAATATTGGTTGTATAGCAATTAACCTACACTTTCATTTCCAAACTTCACCTACTATGAAATTTTTAAAGATTTACCTGTCATTTTATTAGCCTGTACTAAAAAACCCATACCTTCTAAAATCTCCACTAGGCTCCTGACCTCCATCTCCTTGGAACATATTCAATTGTTTATACTGTTCATTGTGTAGAAAAACAGTTCTGTTCCCCATTTGCTGACTTTGACTCAAGTGTTCAACAAGTTAAAACAGTTGATATTATTGGATGCTACAAAGGAAACAGCACACCAACCATGCAATGCTACATTTGATTTCCACAACATCAAGTTTGTAGGAACTTCTGAAGAAGAAGGATTTTGAAATTTCTTCTTTATTCATTGGCCAAGTATAACTATTTTTTGCATGTTATGGAAAAGGATGATTTACAAAATCAGTTTTGTAAAGGACCCTCTGGGACAGACTGGCTTTTTTTAAAACTTGTTTTAATGATCACAAGTTTTACAACCTGTATTGAGCACAGCTATCTTCCCCTAGTCACAGGAAAAAAGAAAACATAGAAAAAAGCGAACAAGAGAAGCGTGTACAGAATAAAGGGCAAAGTGGCCTTTGAATCTCTACTCTCAGTGCTCACAGATACACAAGAAACTGGCACTCTGGGGAAGACAGGAAGAGAAAGTTCAGCCTTTCTTCCTCTTCATCATATTGTTAAAGTCTGTGTAGGTGGAATCATACAATTCAAGTGGTAGCAATCTCAAGTTTGAGATGCATGGGATTGCACTGAGAAACAAAACTTGGAGAAAATAAACAAGCCTGGCTTCCAGCAGTATTTCCTGAGATTTGGAAGCTGGGAATTACATCCAGTCCTCCCATAAGAAAGTCAGCAAGAAGAAACCCAGAAGTTTTTCTATCCTCATGGTTCCTTGTGTCTACAGAAAAGGTACATGAACATGTCCAAAGTCCTACAGATATAAACACAAAGAGAAAACTCTAAAAGTTTCCCTAATATAACATTAGATTTAATTTGTTTAGCTATTTTGTTAGGACTGTGAAGGACAAATGGTCCATAACTTAAAAAAAATTATAGGAAGGCATTTTAAATACACCAAATAACAAAAGTTCAGTCTGAATTTCACACTGATCTATTTTGATTACATTTCAGGTATTGGTGTGTGTGATTAGTTTTCTACCTAAAAATGCCTGCTTTCATTTTGCATTTCAGTTCAACAAAGAACTCCAACCACAGTATTTCCACTTTGTATAAGTTCTTCCACTTCTAATCCATGAAGTTGGGTATAGGGAAGTACAACATTTAATACGATGCCCCATAAATTTCCTTTAAGCCTTTATGTTAGCACTTAGGATGACAGTGACATTTTTAAAAACTCTTTAAAGCTGATACAAGTGCATTTTGTACTCCCTATCTATCTGAGAGGGTAGAAGGGAAAAGTAATCATGCTAACAGTGCTACTACAGTAACACTGCTTATAAATACTTACAATTACCTGCTATAAGTGTTCAACTGTTGTAATTTAAATTATCCCTTCAAACACAGCATACCTCCCAGCAATGACCACATCACCACCTACACCTCTTTTTAGAGTTATTCTTTCCATTCTAAGCAACTCATTACAATCTTCCATGAGTCATAATAGCAAAAATACTAGTTGGAAGACTTTTCCACTCCGATGAGTAAGGAGGAGCAGAGGGAAAAGAATTCACTCAATTGCTATCAGGTGAATTGGGAAAACTTGAAAGGAAATTCTCTACAGATTTTTGTTGTTTTCATAAATAAAAAACCAGGAAGACTAATAACATTTTTGATGCAATAAATTATGCAAATTGACATGAACTGGGGTTAAAAACACCCCAACTTAAAAAAATTAAAATAAAGGATTACTGAAAAGCATATGCAGCTTTTAACTTTTCATGTACCATTTACTGCTGCAGCATGGTAAGCATGAAACCACCATACTTTTCAGGTATATAAATAAAGTAACATCACAAACATACACACATACAAATACAGAATTTAGAGAACTTTAAAAACTGCTTTTCTCTGAGCATTGCAAAGTTTTCCATCTATTTAGCTCCATATTTTGAAAGCAGCATTGTAAAATCAGTCTTTAATAATTCTGAAAATCTTGCAAACCTGTTAAAGTACAACTCATCTAGTTCACATTAAACATAGCAAATGCAACAAAGTCCAGCAATTAGTATTTTAAAAAAGAAAAGCTTACATAGGACACAAACAAAATCATATCCATAAAGAAAAGGCTCTTCAACTGAATTCAGGTAAACTTGGTTTTTCTGTATTCTGCATTTCTGAGTTACAGAAATCGTCAATGAAATCTCACTGAAAATATTCAGGAGGATAAAAAGCTTTAACAAAAGGATCATTCCAGAATCCACTAAAAAAGTCAAAATCTAAAATAAAATAACTACTACCAATAAATCAGAAATTAATATACTAAACCATGACATTCTAGCCACAATTTTTAATGGGCCAGAAGAAGCATTAAGAGCTAATAATATTTACACAGAAGATCAAGACAAGACAGATGATCTACTAATCAACAAAATTGCTGGAAAGAACAAAGGAATTACTGGTCAGGCAACAGATGGTATTAACTACAAAAAACCCAACAAAACCCAACACATCCCTGATAAACAGATTGCTGTGAAAGTATAAGGAAGTTTCATTATCTGCTTTCCCTCTTGTAACAGCTTCTCCCTTAAGCATCTATTACTGGGTTTTACTGAAGACAAATACTGTATTAAAAGCAATCTATGTGACCTCTAAGGGGAATTGTTGTGTTCTTAATACCAGAAATCATACTGTATGAGAGTTTTAATTGTAAGAATACGAATTGTTAACACACTGGGGATTAATGAGGACTATGTTCTGGTTGTAATTTTTTTGTGTGGCTGCTGAAAAACACTTGTGAGATTTTCCTGCATTGAAACAGGAAAACCTGCCCATTCCATGAACCAAATGATAAATGATTTACACAGACTCACTGATTAGATGGCCCTGAGCATCCCTATTATTTCCATCTCCTACTTTCAAAACACCTGTCTGAAGGTCTGCACAAGAGACTCCTGCCAGTACCAGGCCTATTCAACAGCAAGGCTGTTAACTGAGCAATGCAAGGTACTTCCATCTTTTCCCACGTTACACACCCCTGTCCAAAAGCAAAAGCTTGTGGCAAACCACAAGTTTGCCTTATACTTGTACCAAAATCAAGTATGAAAATACTCCTGGCAATGACCGCAATATTTTTGTATTAAATCAGATAGTGACCTATGCTTTGTATATTCTGCTCTCACTCAGCTTACATTTAGGCCTGGAACCTATAAAGCTTAGGGTGCCTTTTCCTTTAAAAACAGATCAATGAACTTCAATGGCCTAACCACAACAAAGTTATGAACACATTGGTCTCTGGAAGATACAAGTCTAATTAACAAAGGCATGTCTGATTTGAAGTTCAAATTACAAGACTAAAATTTAAAAAACGCCTATGTCTCATTTGATTAGAAACAGCATAACTTACCCTGATTTTTCTTTTTCTTCAGCATCTGCATTTACTGTAGAATTTTCCATTTCTTTTATCTTCTCCTCTTCTTTATCCTCCAATTTGATTTCATCTTCAGTTTTGATTACATTTAAGTCCTTTTCTTGATCAGGCTGAGTAAACACAGAATCTGGCAAATTTTTTTTGTTTCCCTAGGACAACAAAACCTTTAGTCAACTCACAAGGTGAAAACAAAGGATTTAAGAAAAGGCAGACAAAACACACCGAAGTCATAAGAGCAAGACAATGCTACGGTGTGGGGCTTGTCCTAAAATTACAGCATCTCTGCTGCTTTTCCTTTTGAAAGTCTTAAGCTAATCCTAACAGTTTAAAGCTGCAGCCAGGGTCCTAGCTTGTTTTATCACAATGATATTGGCATGCAGCTCTTAGACCTGGACTGCAAAGCAATCCCAAAGACAAACACTTCACAAAGCATGTTTCCATTTGGGATGCAGAAATACTAGTACTGGTCTGTGTGAGATTCCTCCCAGAGAATACCAGCCCACATTACAGCTGTGTTGCACACTGACTTGAGGAGCCACACTGCTTCCACAGCAAACTCCAAGGCCTGTACAGTGCAGCACATCAGTTTATGGCCCTGAACTTCCTCTGCTAAAGCCACTGAGTCAACAGTGGATTGTGAAAAGCTATAAACATTTGGTTCTCTGAACCACTAAACTATATTAGACCATGTGTACATAATATGGCCCAGGTCTTTGTAGAGCTTCACTGGTTTCACTGGAACACCAAAGTAACAGCAGTATTTATAAGTATTATTATGAGTATTTACATAGTTAAATGGATGATGAAAATATCATCAATATAGTTAGCTGTGAGCATGCATTACCCAGATAAAGATAAAGCTGGATACTAATTAGTCTCCATTTCACCCAGGAAACCCTCAAATAAATGAAATGTTGGACCTGTTTTCTAACAAGTCGGACATTTTGACATCATGACCCCCAAAAACATGCACCTAGGGTAAATACAGCTCAAAGGTCTTGTTCTGAATTAGGTTTACAGTGAGCTTTTGTCTTATTTTAAATCCATCATAGAAATTTCCATCTTTATATTAATTCATGGTTATTAACACACCAACAGACTTTATAAACAAGATACAAGATGAACTTTAAAATATATTACCAGAATAGAGGGCTTATCATTTTCTTTACTTTCATTATCATTCTCAGCTGACTTTTTTTCTTCTGGTTGTACTACTGCTACTTCTTCCTGCTTGCGCTCGTCCTTGTCCACTTTTATCTCTTTTGCATCCTGCTCTGGATCTTCACGCATCTTCAATTCTTTTTCTTTTTCACAGTCTTTACAAGGCTTGTTTGTCACTTTTTCTGGCAATGCCATTTGAAATTCAATGTTAGCTGATGTACAATATTCTTCAAAACCATAAAGATATCTAAAAAAAAAAAATTGTTTGTGATAAGCAAGTTTGACTAAAGAAGGAAAATCCAACCTAGAGAAGATAAACATGGGCAGGAGGTTTAAAGCCTTAAAACTGCATTATAAACAAAGAGTTACGGATTTTATGTTTATTACCCCTAACACAGCATCACTTCAGTTCACTGTAGTTTTAGCATAAACTACATGGCTTTATCACTTACTTTCTGTATGCACATTTAACATTATATCCTGCAGCTGAATTTAATACAGGGATTCCAAGATCTTGATAAACTTGCTTCCACACTGCTCCACTTTCAATCTGTTAAAGACAATGAAGTCATTGTTTTTGAATTAATTCACTGACAAAAACACTAAATTGATAAAGTTTACAGCTTCAGAAAATAAATGTAAGTAATTTACTCTGATCTATAAAATTACTATTTATCACACACACAGTATTTCACTGTAATGCAAACTGCTGTCTAATGTAATCACTTTAAGCAATTTAGCATTTCTGCAATGCAACAAGCCACAGCAGGCTTTCCTCTCCAGGTGGCATTAAAACAGAGGAAAGAAAATATAGCTATCAGAAAAATCAGTACATCATCTTTTCTTTTTATTTTATATTTAAAGTAATTCTTAAGCATCAGAGCTAGAATTTTAATTAAATTTGAAAGAATAAAAGAAGTCAAAGCATGAGCAGTACTCAGCCCTGGTAGTACTGCACCAGCCACAGTGCCTACCAGTCTGTCATTATGTCCTTGGCATGCCCTTTGGTGACAAAGACCCGTGATGTGCCCATTTCTAACCATCTGTGAAGGTAAAGCAGATGTACTGCAACACCCAGCACCACATCCTGTCCTGCCTGTCAGAAAGGCATCACTGCACAAACAGACCTCCTCAGCTGGCAGGCTACATTCATGGGAAGCAGTTCAAAGCACAAACAGAATCTGCTTGGCCATGAAATCAATGTATTTCAATTACTCCTCCCAAGACCAGTCTCAAATTCTTTACACTGCCCAAAATAAATAAAAATGAAGGGCCTCACATCAGGCCACTAAATTGGTTGTCTTTGAGATTTTACTGAGCAGTGACTCCTTTCACACGGAGGTAACAACTTTATCAGACAAATGTTTCTTGAAGTATTACAAAAACACATGTACTGGCTGATTTTTTTTGCAGCAATAATTAAACATGTTGAGTAGATGTGTAATTTGTTTAGCTTCTAACTAGTTCTGGTTCATGTTAAAACATGGCTTTTAGAGCTACAAGGTGTCTTATGCAGTCATAGTAGAAAACTTATACATCTAATGGTCCTGTGCTATTTATCAGTACTTCACAGAGTAATAAATTATTTCACAATAATAAACAGCATCCTCAGGTTTTATGGCTCTGGAGTACTCATCATACTAATACTCACGTTATCAAATCCTCCAAGCTTGTGTACAAGTCTGAATAATTTGAAGAGATTCAAATTTCTATATCCTAATACAGGTCGTTTGTTAATGGGAGTCCCTGGGTAACAAAAACAGTTGTTAGGGTGTTTTGAAATATTTTTTTCAGAATAACATGAAATTCACATCATATGCACTATTATTAAATACAATATTTTAAACTCCATCTCCTGCATCTGGTACTTTCTCTTCATTAAACTTAAACTCTACAGTCTTACTGAACTAGAGGGAAAATGGGTTCTGTTATTTAATGCATATATATAATGTTATTTAATGCATATATATACATTCTTCCATACATTACTGAACATGCAGAAATGATGCAAATTTTCTTGCTAACATATTTTTATTTCATCCACTGAAACAATTACATCTGAAACTGCAATAGTCCTTTCACTGATTTAAAAAAACCCAAACCAACTCTCAACAGGAGCAAACCCATAATGCTTCAAGAGCTGAAACTTCCTATGCTACTGTACTAGTAGTAGCTACCACATTGTCATCTCTTGTGAACAGTTTAACTCATATGGCAATAAGAAGATGCTAATTTAACCAGTTATAATAGTAATTTAAATACAGATACCCTCACTCCTGCCTTTTCTTGCAATATATAAAAACCTGGTAAAGATTTAACATAATGACTGATACTGGCTTTCAAAAACATCTCAGTCTATGGATAATGTTCATGCACTCAAGTTAGCAGGATTCACAAAAGAAAATTAGCACAAAGGAAATGTATTTTTCCATGACCTAAAAGATGTATGTGTCAGTATTTTAAATTTATTAAACTGAGAATATAAATTATTATGATTGAAAGTATTGAATGTTTGATTATACACACTATAAGTACACTATAGCAAACACAGTACAATATATGCAAAACATAATAGGATAGATATTTATATATATCCATTTATTTCTGAAAGCAGAAATCTGGGACTGCATTTTAGGAGATGAGTCAAGTGACAGACTCATCTTCCAAATAGAAGGGAAGACAGAAGGCATAAGTACAGTTTCCCTGTTTCCAAAACTGTACTGCAAAGCACTACTAGTTTACAGGCTCGATTTTTTAAAGTACTGCTCGTTAAAATGCCTACCTCTGTCTTCCATGAACTTGTACAATTGCTGAAGAAAGTTCTCGCGTTCTTCAGGAAACGGCTCTATTTCCTCCTGTTTAAAGCAATGCATGAAAGAAAACTGTCACCATTCTCAGTTACACTCCTTCATTAAGAAACATAAGGCAGTGATAACTTAGGTTTAAATGTTTAAGTTTGTTTTACTGTAGTCAGCAACAGGATATAGCACAGAGAGATACATGCTCTCAGCGCTATGCCACATGAAACCAAGTTTTATAAACTACAGTGTTTCAAAATACATAAAACATTGACTGTAAACATACATCGAGATTGGATTTCTGACTGATCACTGAAGTATCGTAAGTGACACCATAGATCAAGAGGTGTTCTCAATTTCGTCCATTTATGCAGAAAGTCTGGGAGACAGCGCTAGCAATGATCAAGAGATTCTATCAGAAATGTCAGCTCTATTTCTACTGCAGTTAAGTGACTCCTTGGTTCCTGGACAGACTACGTCACTTTCAGAGGTGAAGTCAAAGAGCAAATGGTGCTTGCACTTTCTTAGGAGTTCTAATCCACTGCACTGGCAAACCGCAGCCAATGGCACTGCATGCGAACTGCCATGGGGCACCAGCTGGGCGCGTGCTGAGCAGGATCAATCCCAGAACTGAAATAACAATGGATATTTTGGAAGTTCAGTTCATTGCACTAATAAACCTTTGTATTAGATTTACTTAGATTAATAAACAGTGCAGTTTCATAAAAAAGCACTATGGCTTACTTTCTAACACCTCATAATTTCTTTGGAAATGGGGCTTGTCACAACTAGCAGCAATAAGATATTAACATTTCAAATTCTGATGACTGAGCTACTGCAAAACAATACACCAAATATGAGTTGATTAATGTTTAATACTACCCGTGAAGTTTCCAAAAATAACTAGTTATTCAGTAATCTAAAGCAAATTATTTTTCTTTGGTGTATTTGCATTCCATGTTTAGAATTTCCATTCTTCAACAGTCTCCCTTGCGCTAAATATTAAAGCTTCACCTACCCTGAAGCAAGGGGAAAAAACATACTGTCTTTAAGGTCACACTAAGACAGTTGAAAAAAACAACTGAAACAGAGTATCATTACTAAACAGAACTGGGAAAAACAAACACACACAAAAAAAACCAAACCTCAAGCCCTCCAACATCTACTGAATCTATTTAATATAGAGATGTACAGCTGAAAATAAGGTCAGGAAAGGCTGTAACTATTATCAAGGAGTAGGGTTTTTTCTTATTCTGCACTTCCTCTTACCCATTAAACGCACGTGGATGACATCAGAGCAAACAGGCAAAAAAATTAAGAACCAGCATTCACAATATGCTGCAACAGCTACCCTTCAGGTATAGTTACCAACAGAAATGCAATGAAAATACTCCAATCTTGCAAAGGCAATGCAAGAGGAAAGTCTCTGCAAGGGGCGTTACATGATGGGCATTTGACATCCAGTGTACCAGCAGAGCTCAGAGCAGGCAGCTTTGATAGGCTGGGTAGAGAACTGCAACCAATATACTAGAGAGCCTTTTCACAGGGCAGGGGCACTACAGATTGGCACATCTAGCCCAATTCTTCTCTGACAGGTACAAGGTGGTGCTGCAGCTCTGCATGTAGTTCAGATAAAAGCCTAGTTAAGAACATTCATATTCCACAGGCCATGGAAAACAAATTACTTGTGGAATAAAACTCCAAAACTGCACAATTCTTTTAATTCTTTTTTTTTTCCAACTCCCACAGCAGGTACTTGGAACAGACTTTTACAAGCATTTGCTGGATCATGGAAAACAGATCATGAGCAGCTACTTGGGTTTCTCATGTTCCTCATCAGTAAGAAAAAACTTGCCATAACACATTAGTCTCACAGAACATTTAGGGGAGGGGTGACAGGGGGTGACAGGCGTCACTGAACAAAACCTTCAGGAAACCCAACAATATTTTGAGGAAGGAATGTTTTATTTTTAAATACAGGGGGAAATAAGGTAAAGGTGATGAAGAGGCTGAATCAAACACTCCTTTCCTACTATACAATCCAATGCCTGAAGGTATCCTTCTCTATCCTACATCTCTAATGTGATAATTCACAGAGGTGCCAGAATGGCAAGTCAAGGAACACTCCTTAATTATTTTTCCAGTAGAGAACAAAGTAACTTTCTACAGAAGTGTGCTAACATGGAAAGCCTAGGACCCTGCATGCCTCTGAAAAGCATTTACATTTTCTCAGAATCTCTACAGAGTCAGTATGTATTATACTTTACAAATAGTATCTGTTAATAATCTCTCAATCCACTCAGACAACAAGGTTTTCTAGATAATGCTTTGAAGCAGGCATATCACACTGTCCTATTTGCTTATTTTCAAGTTACACAACCAGAGTGCTAGCTGGTCACTCTGCAGTCCCTAATGCATCTATCTATGCTACAAGTCAAAACAAAGTGGCTTCTACACAGGATAATAAAATCCAGGAAAACAACAACAAGTTTTTTGCAACACACACAGTACTATAGTACAGCACTGGGAGAGAGGTCTTTGACATCTCTTTTACCTACCGTCAGATTTTGGAAAGCAAAGGAAGGCCATCTTCCAGTCTCTTCCATTAGGGGGGAAAAAACCCAACAAAGCAACTACTTTTCTCAGAAGATAAGTACAGAGGATTTGCATGTCAACTCCTATCTATATAGGATGGAAGCATGTATATAGATAGATATGAGATATAGAACAGCATCTATGTATGTATATACAGAATGGAGTGAACATGTATATGGCACAGACATATCTATTTTTGAAGTCCGTGGTGACATCTTTAAGAGCTTGGGTTTTCTGTTTTGTTCTGGTTTACAGGTAGTAGGACCACAAGGATGGCCTGGGGGAAGCCATCATGTCCTGGGATGCAGTAAAACAACCTGCAGGTGGCTAAAGTCCCAAGAGCAGGCCCACAGGTCCTGTTTGGGAAGAGATGCTGCTTGACAACCAGGAGGATACAGGCACAAAATAACAAAAAACAAGAGAAAAAGTTGCAGAAACTGCTCAAATATGGGTGGAGAGGAGACACACATGCCACTGACCACCAAGGAGAGCTAAGAAGAAAAAAGAGAAGTAAAAAAAAAAAACCAAATAATTTGCCTGTTTTAGAAACTTCATAGGTCAACAAATGGCTGAAATCACTGTTTACTGGAAAAGATATTATCACAAGAGGTGAGTGATACAGTAGATTCTAAAATATTTGTCTGAGATGAAAGCTATATGTCTAGCACATGGAAAGATTAGCTCAAACAAACAAACATGCAACTAAGAGGAGCTCAGGAGAAGGTGTTGAAAGAGTACAAGGTCAAGTGTTTACAAATGCTCTAGCTAAAGGCTCTGTATTTTTCACCTAAAAGTAGTGCAGGAATGATCACTACATAAAGATGATGTGTCATTCTGCATAGATAAAAACCTATCTACATGCATCATGTTCATAGCTGGACATGCTGACAAAGTTCAGAAATTGTATTGAGCCCAAGGAACTATTCCTTGCTTCTCAAAATACTAAGCAGAGCACTGACTGCCCCTTGCAAACTTTTGATCAGAGCTGGATAATCTTCTGAGTGCTTAAAGAGGAGGCAAAAAGAAATTATAAGCATGGAGAGGTGGCAAAGTCATAACTTCACACTTTTGCAGTCTCCCAACATATTTTAAAGAAATGAATGACTAGAAGATGATATACTATTTTCTGTTATGCCAGAGCCACAGTATCCACAGAGGATGGACTGAGGGAAGGACCCTAACAACCATTTAAGACCCAAACCAGTTCAGTTTCTTCTTCACAATTCCCCTACTAATAGGAAATTAAGTCTGCTGCACTACTGGTACTTGCTTGAAAATTAAGAGAACAGCTCTCAAACCCTAGTGAGAGAAAAAAGTGATTATGGCAGATACAGATTTAGAGTACCACAGGAAGGTACAGAGAAGTAAAAGGTTCAAAAGCCTCTCTTTCAGCCTCTCAGCCAGCTGTGAAATGAAATTCTTTCCTGGTCTTGATTTTTTTTTTCTGGACAGAAGGCTGGGGGTAAAGAACAGATGAACAGAAAACCAAGCATGAGGTGGTGACTCCATACTGCAGGAAAAAAAAGAGAAGAAAGGTGGAAGTGGAGTGCATGGGGGCTAATGCCTTGATTGAAAGTTCTGCTTCATTATACAGGGCAGCCAGAGAGATAGCATGGAGTGGAGCAGTTCCTCAGCAGATCAGGGAAAGAGCCAGTTACTCAATAATGCCTATGTTAACAGTGCTGCCTATGTTAACATGTTATATGTCCCCTAATGTTAAAAAGGCCTGCTTAAATATGTATGTCCCTGCTAATTTTTATCAGCTGTGTAACTATGCCCTTTGCTAACTTCACTTGCCTCTTCCTCACTGCTGTTATCCTCTTTTTCTTTTTCATCTTCTTCCTCTTCTTCAGCTTCACTGCTGGAGCTGTCTTCTTTCAATTCTGTTTTCCAGTTACTAGGAACAGTTCTGGTTTTACGGAATTCAAGTGCTTGGTCAAAAGCTGTAAAAGAACCAGCCTTTGTTAGCACTGCAGGAAGTATCAAGTTTGCACAAATATTTCAATTAAAAAAACAGTAATGAGGGGTGACAGGCAAAAGGAGAAGGAAAGACTGCTAACTAACAATTCCTCTCCACATTCAAAGATCCTCAACAACCACTGCATGTTGTTCATCCTTATTTGTCTTATCCAGTCAAACTGGCCTAGTGTTCTCTGTACATCAAGGCACTCAGAGATATTACCAGTATTTTTACCTTGTTAGTGTCTACAGACACAAACAAGGATCTTCTGCACAAGGCATATATGAAAATTTAACTGAGGAAACCCCTATTCAAGAGGTTTACACTGCAGTTTATACGTATCAAAAAAGGAGGGCAAGAAGGAAGAAATAATCACAAGCTAACTCTAAGAGTTTCATCACACAAGCTTAAACTTTCAAATGCACCCACAATTCCAGATTTTCAAAGCTCATAAAGGCAACTTACAACTATTAGGGGCACTACTGTGAGAATAATTCTATAAAGTTCTAAAGCAAAAGGAAAAATACACTGTATAGAGCCAATGTGTGCATGTTTGGCATGTCTACACTTAAAGCCAGTGCAGAGCAAGTGGGGTGTTGTTTTAGGGGGTTTTATTTAGTAAGGCTTTATTTGTTTGAAAAAAGTTCCTCTAACTTTCCATAAACATTCTCCTTCAATACATTATTCTATAACAAAAGATCCTGTATTGGGGGATCTTTAATACATGAATCAATCTGCCATAGATTTAGAGCAATTCACGTAACTAAGCAAATACACACAAGTGTTTCTCACAGGAAGTTATTTTTACCTTGTTTTAACAAAGCGTCAGGCTTTGGTGAAGTTTCACTGATTTCCCGGACATCTTTTCTTGGCACAGAAACACTGGAGAATTTAGAAAGTGTTAAAAACATTTAAAATATTTTAAAGGTAAACTAACTATACAATGCAAAGCTCCCATTAACATAATAATACACTTACTAAACACACATAAGAAGCATACAAAGTATATCTTGACAATTCTGTAGTGTTACTCTGGTACAGTGTTAGTGTCTGGATTAAACCCAAAACTTTTAATTAAATTGATTAAACTATATGCATTCATTGTGTGTTAAAGAAAGCATGCTACTTCCACAAACAGGTAGTTTCTGGAATCTCCCATATATGTAATACTTTAAACCCTCACATTAATCTAACATTAATTTAGAACCCTATCTTGCTTAAAGAAGTGTTAGTGTAAATTGTCAATATGAAATTAAAGACTTTCAAATTGAAAGAACAAAGCACTTTCTGATTTCTACTTTGTCTACAACCAGGGAAGCAAATCTGAATTGCAGCTCTGGAGGACAGGGGGGTGGGTGCTTGTGTGCACACATCTTGTGTGTCGCTATAGGACACGAGAGAACACAAGCACACCACCGTTCTCAAGGTGAAGGAAAAAAGGGAAGTTTTATTCTCTGACTCCAATATTTATAGTTTTACAAAAATGACAGTGGATTGGAAGGTGACAGTGACACCTCTCCAATGACACTGGTCAAACCAACAGTCCATCAACTCTCTCCTCCTCCATAAAGGAATGCAAAACAATGAGTTATTTACAGAAAGTGTGTGAGAAAGTTCACTACAATAATGTCAACATCAGAAGGCTTAGAAAATCTTAAAAAACCAGGGTGACACTTGTGTGTGTTCCTTGGGTGATGTGCACTGATGCCTGAAAAATTATCAAATGGTAAAGCAATACCCTAGACTTAGCAAGTAATTAAACCACAACAAAACTGTTAGAATATTTAAATATCCTTCTTGCAAAACATTGTGTTGAAGTGAACCAAGCACAATAAATAGCTGCAACTTTTGAAATAAAAACTAAAACCTAGAAAAAGAATTCTACTGTTGTGAGTTTAAGAACACAAAGAACTTTATTTTGTTGCAAATACCAGTCTGGTTTCCTATGTTTCTCTATCCTTTTTCCTACTTTGAGTAGCATTAGAGCTCTTTGCAAGGAGCATGATAAGATGCAGTTGTAGCCTAGACTGAGATAAACATATGCCTTAGTACCTTCCAACAGGAAAGAGGATTTCTGTGTGTGCACGTGGTGTACGTGCAGGCATGCACACATCCCCACTGACCCTCCTGGAGCTGGATAAGCTTACAGCCACATCCCTGAAAAGCTCTGCTCTACTCCAACCTCAGCAGGAAAGAGTTTCAGGCCATTCTTGAAGTCATGTAATACTGCTGGGTTTCCCACAATTTTAACAATGGAAGTAAAACTAAGACAGATAGATTTATGCATCCCATTAGTAATAATGACAAAGTTCAAGACTAATTTCATCACCATGTAGGCTGTTAACAGTTTTTTAAACATTAGAAAAATCTTGGCAGGAACTCACTGAGCTTACTGATGTTATTAATACTTTAACCAACACATCTCATATTACATTTCACTTGAGGTACAAATTTTGCTCAATTATCAAACTCAACATTCCTACTCACAATTTGCCATCCTTGAATGAGCGAACAAGAATATTGTCTTTTTTCACTGCAATATCATCACTACAATCTGGACAAACCACCTGCAAAGATATTACAATTGCAAAGTTTAGAGAGGAAAAGCTAAAACAAGAGAGTAACAGTAAATAGCAGTGCTTCTCTAAAAGCTTTTGTGCTCATTTCTCATTGGCAACCCTGAGATGAGAGCAAGTGAGATCCCCCAAAACACAGGAGCAATGACCTCCTGGAATTACTGAATGCATGAGGTCATGCTGGCTCCTAGAGGGAAACTGATGGCTGCTGCCAGAAACATAAGAACAGCATTCTGACAAAATGTCAATCTGTCATGCCTCTACAGCTTATTCTCCTCCTCATCCTAAAAGGACAGAAATTTCTCCAAGTGCTGCCACCTGACTTAGAGACTTCTTCTGAAAACTTCTGGAAATGGCAAAGAGGTGATCACACACAGTGTCAAAACCAAAAGCTAACAGGATTTATGAAATGCAATTTTATAAGAGAAGACTTACAAGTAATCTGCATGGGAGAGAAGAGCACCTCAAGTGCAAGTATTATGATAGCTTCTTTAACTCAAGAAGTAGACTAATCAAGTCTAGCATTGAGACAACATATTATTTGTTGCACTTTTAAAAGCTATTTCAGTTAAATCAGGATACAAGTCACTAATAAAAAAGCATCAAGAATTTAATAAAAAATTATATAAATAAACGTATATATTCAATTGCCAGAAAGTGACACACAAAAGCAACCCCTCTCCATCACTCATCTGATATCTCATCATGAGCATTGCTCCCTGAAAGTCAGGAAAATTCTGGCTGCTACAAAATCTCAAGCAGCAGCAAATGACTGTAGCCCTAAGCTATCCCAGGTAAATACCTCTTCTCTCTTATCCCAACTTTTGCCTTTCAGTCCTAATTTTCCAAATACAAAGATACTAAATGGCAAAAGTTGAGTTTTTCCCCCCACCTTACATAGGTCACCACCTACACAGCATTTTAGGAGCTAAAGTCACAAGTTCCAAGTGATTTGGAAATAGACTTACATATCACAAAGCACAGGCTAAATATGGTCCTCAAGACAAATAAAATTCAACAGACCAAGTTCCAAAATTCAATGCATTCTACAAAAAAATTACTTTAGGAAATGACAACTTTCTAACTGAAATTATGCTTGAGATACAGCTTGCAATATCAGGGTAAAAGACAATGATTATCATCCTCTATTTAAAACTGACAAGTGCAAACTCCTAGCTCCTTAAAGATGGAGAAAAGCTCTTCAGGCTTTAGCAACTGCTTTTCTAGAAGCATCAAGATTTTAGTCATCAGCAATCCATTCAGAGGTTGGAAAACACCTTACACCATAACCCCATCTAGTGCCTTTACATCAAGCCACATCACCACAATTTTGCCTGAATCAAGTTCTCAATTTCCTTGCAAAACAAACTCCACTGGAGTCAGAGGATGAAAGAGATGATCCTGTGTAAACTCAATTTTCTGAAAATGCTGCAGGCAGATTTCCTCACTGCACCTTTCAAAAGCCTTTAAGTACACATTAAAACTAAACAATACTATGAGGCTTTGAATAAGACTGAATCACACTCTTTGACATAAGGAGCAACTGTCAGACCCTTTTACAATTCTAGTTAGTCACTGTACTCCCCCCTTCCCCACAGAACTTACAAAAACAAGTGAACAAAAACCCCACCAACCCAGACATGTATGCAGAATTAAAACAATGCAGTCAATCATTGAGTCCTTAGAGTAATTTTAACCAAATTCAGATTTCTACACTTCTAAATTTGTAAGTGATAATCTATTTGGTTATAGGAGTGATCTGCAAAGTACTTGGTTTCCACTGCTAATCTTAATTGTTACCTGCTGTAAAGGTTTAGATTAATCCCTGAACTTGTTTTCACCTAATAAACTTGCACAATGTCCTCTGTGCTTATACACAAAGTATCTGTACATCATATCATTAATAAGAAATAATGCTGAGATACACATTCTTCCGCACATTAAACCTGAATTTTCATTACGTTATTCATGAAATTACCATAATACAAAGTTAATGCAAAATTTATCAGTAATAAGATAAGATTACTTTGTTGATACAGTAGAGGTAACCTGCTTACAAGGTAAAAAAATCAAGAGGCATAGCTATTGGAAAGGGTATTATAACACAAAAAACCAAGCCAAATGAAAAAAGGCAGCTATTTGAGGTATAAATCTACCCTTTGGCACAGCTTTTCTGGTTAAATGCACTATGATGTTTGTTTGCAGAGCTATAAACCTGATTACAAAAGTAAGAGTTAATCTAGGATAAGCTATTTCAGAGTTAACAAGCTTCACCCTCAAACTTTATCCCCCTACTGCTTTTCATTCGCTGCAGGAAGCTTTCCATGAAGAAGAAGCTATTCCAATCTTCAAAAGAAATACAAAGAAACAATTGTGTATCTTTAGTATATCTTTGGAGCAGAAGCAACAATTCAGCTCCTCTTTAGGGTCTGACCCACAGCTGTCATGAGCAGCACCACAGGAGCCACAGGCAAGCCCAACCCCTCCCAGAGAGCAGGCCATGGAAACTGGTACCTGGCATGGCAGAAAGGCAAACCCAGCAGTGTGACATAAAACTGCTCAAGCCACTTTCACTGCACACTTCTCTGAGTGAACTGTGAGGCAGGTAATACTGCATCCTCCTGATGACAGCCTTCAGCAAAGAAACATCTCAATTTTTCTTGTTTATCACCGAAAACTTCTGTTAAAGCTATCTCCTGCAAACATGGTACATCCTTGCTGTACATTCTGCCCTCTCCCTTGCAGAAAATACTTCAGTGCCTCTTTCTCTTCCACAAACTTCACTAAAAGAATTCCTACTGGAAAGCTGCTGGACTGCATTACAAGGCACAGCAGGTGACAAGCAGAAAGCTGCAATTGAGAGCTACTGCACATACTAAGAGGAGTTAAATGCTACTGTGCAGCATGGTTTCAAAAGCAGAGCACAAGTCTCCCTGAAATTAGATAAATGTTAAGCTTTCATTGTCAGAGAGGAATTAATCAAATATTAAAAATAAAATTAAAATTTAAAAGCATGGTTCTAGAAGGTGCCACATATAGAAATATATTCATTTTCAAATCAATCAGTAAGCCTACATGCAATCACTAGACTAGCTGTGGTATTTTTTTAGAAGTTGATTTCTTAAAAAGTGTCTTTAAGCCAGAATAAAGAAAGAGAAAAATACTGGTACTAAAAGGCTACAATGTAATTTTAAAGTAAATTTATTGTCAATATTTCACTACCTAATGTAATGACCAAGAAAAACACATTTGATTTTATTATCCAGCGTGTTTTTATTGAATGTTGAAAAATCATGTCTATGTAATCACTAAACTTCCCCTCTCTCTGTACTTTATATTTCCTTCCTTGATAAAACTCAGTTATTTGGAAAATTGATATACAATAGCCTAGGAAAAAAGCCCTGAAATTCTAGTCCAATAGTGATCACTGAACACACTGCCGAGCTAGAATTAGGTCAACAAGCTCTGGCTGTTTGGAAAAACTAAGGCCATGTTAGCAATCCCATTTTTTAAACAAACATATCTAGATATATTTCCTTTGACTGTTATTGTACAGTCCAACATGAAAAAACACATTCTAAAATTCGAACAAAAACCACCAAAATGAAGAAACCTCACACCTCTCTCAGTGCCTAGAAAAAGATAGAAGCTGTACAAAATTATAATAAAGATGAAACTCTTACCAAAGCTGGAAACCACAGAGCTTTCTTTTTATCCACACTGAAGCAGTCCACACACACAACTTTTCCTAGTAACTCATCACTTTGTTTCCTATCATCTTCATCTTCATCGCTGGAAGAGGATGAAGATTCTTCTTCAGGACTAAACAACAGAAAGAGACTTAAAACTCAACTATTCAACACTTGCTTATTGTAATTACAGGAGATCCAAAGCATATTATCAAAGAGACACAAATAACAGCGACTTGAATTGTCTGTTAGGTGTTTTGGCAAAAAAATGAATATTTATAATATAGTATCGTAACAATTCAAACATTACAAACTCAGAAATGCACATTTACTAGTCATACATGTAAAACCCAAACAAAACACCACCATGCACCCACAAGGAAGAAGACAAATGCACTGTCAGGGTATTCAAAGTGAAACCATTCTACCCTACAAAAACACTCTCCAAAAATACTGTTGTAGTTTTGGACCAATGTTAAGCTAAACTGTTTTGGTTTTCCCTCTAAATCTCTCAATGCTTTTACTTTAACAACCACACAGAATGGAAAGCTATTTTGGGAGAGGACAAATTCTGAAAAAGAAACATCAGATACAAAGATAAACAGCAAAGAGAAAGTCTGTTTATCCTTAAACAGTTCTTTAAAGATGTGCAGTGAACCATTTCTATGACTTTCAACTTCACATTGAATGAAGTGCTGGAATGTAAGTAGATGGGCCAAGATGCAAATGCATTTCCATTTAAAAGGGTTCTGGCTCATTGTTTTGACTGTTCAAGTACAAAGTTGCACCTGGTTTTAACCATATGAGAAGTCTAAATACATAAACTAGTCCAACTAAAATTACTTGCAACCAAAAAAAAACAAAAAACCAGAAAACCCTCTCTTGATGCTCTCTATACATCCTTTTTTAATAGTCACTTCAAAGGTTAATCCTCAGAAAATATACAGCATCTTCAATGAGCACCACCACCATCACTTCAAAAGCTATCTTGCATTTGTCACATAACTGCTTTTGAGTACAAAATTCAGTACTAACAAAAAACTCAGTTACCATTGGTGTAACAGAAGGTAACAGATGTACAGTTTAAGGAGAATTTCTTTTTCCCCATCTTGAATTTATGTTATTTCCAGTTATGATAATTGTTTTGGTTTAGCATTGTTTTATTTTTTCCCTCAAAATGTCTTTTTTTTTAAAGTAATGGCTTCTTTTAAAATGTATTAAATCCTTTCAGGCTGCTTTCTGGGGCTCAAGAATCTCTTGTAGGAAGAAAAAAACCGCAAAGACTAAATGAGAAAGCCAGAACTATTTTGGAGAGACTTCTTCCTAACTCAAATTGCACAGATACTGGTATAAGTGTCTTTAAACTCAGTTAACTCAGTTTTAACAACAAGATAAAGATAAGTGTGATGCTTCTGACATAATAATATCCTGTACAACCCTGTACAATATCCTGTACGGTCAGAGACATCAAGGATGCTACAATGACATTCTCTGGGTAATACCAGCTTTTTCAGCTTTTTCCTTCACTACCTCACAAATTAATAACTCTAACAATTTTCTGAGTAAATATATAGCTCCTCTACATTTACAGAGCAACATTTATTTCAAGCTACTAGAAGGTGCAAAAACCCAAGCATGAAAGCCACTACACCTAAAAGCTTTAAGCAAAAACGCAAAAAAAAACCCACATAAACCCACACATAGACACAAAAACCTCACAACTCACTCACAAACAATAAAGAATAAGCACTGGACTATGTAAAACTGCTTTATCAAGACCACAGCTATCAAGAATTTCGGCACCTAAAAATTCTTGAACTTTGTTTTTTAATCAGTAAGCTTTGTTGCAAACTATACTAGAAGCAGTGAGAAAAAAACTGATGCACAGGAAGTTCCACCTGGATATGAGGAAGAACTTCTTGATTGTGCAGGTGACTACACACTGGAACAGACTGTCCTGAGAGGTTGTGGAATCTCCTTCACTGGAGATGCTCAAGAACCATCTGTACTCAATCCTGTGCCAGCTGCTCTAGGATGGCCCTGCCTGAGTAGGGAGGTTGGACCAGATGCCCCACTGTGGTCCCTTCCAACCTGACCCATTCAGTAATTAATACTGTTCATCTATTTCTAAAAGCCCCTCAGAGACCCTTCAGAGACTGAGAAACCAAAGGTCTACAGGAGAATTCTGGGACCTTCCACAAAGACTTCCTATCAGCTGGACAAGGACTGCATTGTAAATATTTTGCTTGAGTCCAACATATTTACAATACTACAGAGATGTTTGTCAATACAATTCACTGTCACATTTCCATTTGGGATGCCACCTTTTTTTTCTTTTTTTTTAACAAGAAAAAGCTGTTGCCTATACCTGGTGCTACTTAAAATATTGATTACATGAAGACTTGGAATGCTTGTATGCAACAACAGACAAGAACCTGAGTTTCAAACTGAGTGCTAAACAACATTTTTCATCCAGCCTCCTGCTTTTATATAAGAGCCTGAACATACAAATAATAAAACTCGACACATAGTGAAAGCTTCAGAATTGATTACACATAGCACAGATATCAAAATATTTAACTTACATATGATTGGATCTCCTTCCCCTGTTTGTTTTCTTTCCTATAACAGGAGTCCCAAAGTGTTCAGGATTGGTGAGTGGAAGCTGATCTAATGTCTGTCAAAATGAAAAAACAAATATGCATATATATAAGAAAAAGCTGGCATAAGTTATTCTCCAAACCACCTGCTTCACTGAAGCAATTTTTGTCAACAGAGACTTTCTCATTACGAAAGAAATACAGAAGTACATCATATATGTCACTTTTAGATTTTCTAAAAGGAATATGTTTTGTTTTGCAGGTTTTTTCCAACACTTTCTCTGCACCTCTGAATAATTAACTTTTGTCAAACACACACAAACAATTCTTCCCAGAATTCCTGCCTTTGGATGATCAAAACACAGAGAAATAAGGTATTCTGCTCACCTGGCATTTTCCATCTCTACAAGGTTAATTTTCTGCCTATCCTATAATTAGACTAAATACTGAATCATTTACTAAAAAATGCTTGCTGCTGCTCAACAGCAGCAAACATGACAACTTACTTTAATTTTTTGTTAGTAATTCATACTTTGATATGTAAGAGAGATTCTAAAACAATTTTAAAGAGGCTGTTATATTGATAATTGGGAGGGTGCTTATTGATGCTTTATCAGCCTCAAAACAAAAAGAGAGGGAAAGAAAGAACTTTCCCTCTTCAGGAAGAATCCTTCAACAAACGGAATTCATGGACATGCAGTATCTTCTCTCCTTAAGCCTGCTGTTACCTGTTTAAATGATAACCCTTCCTGATTTGAAGGCAGCTGGTACACAATAATTTTTTGTACAGCCACTTATTATTGTTCTTTGAAAGAAGGCAGAAAGCCTTCCAAATTAAATTTAGTCCTCTGACTTCAACTTCTTTGTCATGTATGAATTTTACAATGTGCAACACCAACAAGCACCTCGGAAGTATTCTGTCTCAAACAGAATTGACTGAGGGACAATAAAACTGGCTTTTTAGAATCTAAAAATAAATGCATGACTATTTCTGAGTGTGGTGGACATCCTAAAAGACTCTATACCACACTCTTGGGAAGCAGTATCAGAACAAGACAACTGTGGGGCACTGGCCTAATTACAAAAGAAATTTGAGATGTAATTTTCCCTGCTGTGTAGCTGTGCAATCACAAGGTAATTATTAGAAATGTACAACATGTTTCATTCAGAGCTGGTGACAGTGAATTGCAAATCAGTGACTTCTGGCAAAACATCAAAAGCTTAGATGAAAAAAAAGATGATAAAAATAAGAAGTACCAGTCATCTGAATGTAAGGTTACTTCGAATGTGACAAAACAATCTGAACTACTCTCATTCAGCCAAACAGGTCACAAATTTTTCAACCCATGCACTCTAAGGTAATACTTCTGAAACCATACAAAAATACTATTTACAGAACAGAAGAAATCTTATCTTCAATTGTGCTGATCATTAATAACAAAGAATTAGTTGAAGGAATACCACAATCCTTAAACTATAGTATTTCCATAGGAATCTAGATTTAGGCATCTAATTAGGCTCCCACCTTTTAACATATGTTTAATCCTGATTTAGGATTCTAGGAGATACCTGAATCTTCACAAGAATGCAGTATGCAAACAACAAACTCAGCTGACTGCAGTAACAGCACACTTATGTAGAACAAAAAAAACCATCTTCAGCAGCTGTCCAGTAAACAAACATGTTTACATAAATCTGCCCATGCGTCCAGATTGTCTTACATAATATGAAGGAAGAACTCTCACTCTGAAATTCCAATTACTTGGAATGTACTACAAATGTTTGCATACTTTAATGTGTAAATCACCTCTAAGACATCAGCCAGCTTCAAAATTCTGGTAGCTGTTGTCAAATAAACAAGTAACAGCAACTCATTATTATTGGCCATTTGAAAGAAAAGCTTTTATGTTTCATTAAGTGTTACAAATTGGGTTTGACCATCAAAAATGCAGCAGAACTTTACTATGCAGAAACATCTACATTAGTTTTTTGTGTAATAAATCACATTACTTTTCATGTCATAAGTATACTGTGATTTTTTCATCACTAATACAGGTAATTTTTTATATAATGCAAAGTAGTTGCATGGTGTTTGTGTGATCTACAATCTACAAATTATCAATAATATAGAAATGAAAAAGACAAAATGCTGATTTTGTTTCTTAACTTATATAGTTTGGTGGAATCTAACTGTATTTCTTCTTTTTAAAAAAGAGTACGTCAGACCCCTGTGGACCACACTTTGCATAATCCCCACTTTTAGTAGCATGGATACACAACATACTAAAAACTGAGGTAATAAAAGTATCACTTTTAAAATTTTCTATATAAAAAGCTGCAATATAAAAACTCTTCAATTACCTCACTCTCAGCAAAATGTCTTTCTCCTTTTAAACACAGGGAAGAGCGTCTCAGGGTCTTCTCATCACCATCATCAAATACTGCCACCAGACAAGAAATGAGGAAAGAAAACATTTCTTTTTAACTCATGACAGTAATAAGCAATGCATTTACAGGTCAGAATATATTCCTGTAGTCAACCCTTGGAACAAACCTATGTCCAGATAATGCTGCAGGCCCAATAAAGCATTTCACAGACTGACCACATACATAAGCTTCTCTCTCACCATAGCTACTTTACACTTGCATACCTTGAGCAATCAGTAGTTGAGCAGACAATTCATGGTGTCATGAAATGAAATTCAACACACTAGAATTCAAAACCTTTCTAACATTAACTATTTTTAAAGAATTTAATTACACAACTCCTGTGATATTCAAGTGGAAGCTCTGCTTACCATGGAGAAACATAATTGGATATTTATAGAAAAAGCTGCAATTTAACATTGTATGGAAGTTCAATGCCTTTCTGTACTGACTTCATGCAACTAAGCTACAGAACAGCAGCAATACCACCCTAAGAAGATGACAATAGTCAAAGTGCTGACAATCATCAAACCCAGCTCTACTGACAGAACTGTGCAGCTCCCAGTTTCTAGACTTTTTGCTATCTCTGCTATCACTAGGTCAACTGGAAACAAGCTCGTAATACAGTTCATTCAGCTACATCCTTTAAAATCCTGAAATGCACTGCACACATTTATGGTGGGGTCTTCAGAACCTGATGAACTGGTCATATAAAAAGTAAGCTTTTGTCAAGTCTTCTGCAGGTACTTAGAAGATGGAAACCTGATGACAGATTTAACTCTTAGGTTTTGCTTGCACTGTTCAGTGAGACAAGACTTTATCTCTTCTCCCCTCTTGAGCAATGATAATAATTACACTCTTGCCCCTACACAGCAGCGAACTCAAAGACATTTGTGGGTACAGAAACAACTCCAAAATAACATTAAAATATTTCATTTAAAAAAAAAAGTTTCAGCAACTTCTTAACAAGTCTTTTTCATTTCATTAATTCATTTAAACATCCTCTTCTCCCCATCAACAGATCAAAGTTACAGCACAATAGCTGTTGACCAGCAGGATTAAAGAGATTAATTTAATTTCTTGCTTTCCAATGGAGGGGGCTCTGTTCTTCAATGTTTACAATTCAAAGGAAAATATACAAAAAGCAACAAGGTACATCAAAATTCTTGACTAATACTTACTTGATATTAAAGAACCTTTTATTTAATTCTGTGAATTTTTCATCCCTGTATAGAATCGAGTACTTTTGATGAAAAAACTTTCCCTTGTAACTACAATTCCCCAGCTTGGACTACAGTAATTGTTGAACACAGGTCAATTGAGACACAGTATCAGTTAGAGATGCACATCCCTCACTTCAACATTTGTTGAAAAGTATCAATGGCAAGAACTGCACACAAACCACTTAGATTCGGAACTGCATCTCAAATGGTCAGCACATAATTAGGCCCCCCTTTGGTTAAGTGAAGTAGAAGTCAGCAGGTTCCTAATCCACTTTGTGTTAATTAACAAAACAGTCTCCTTACATAATGAGAGATTAAAAAAAAAAATCTATCCACTTCAGGAGATAAGCTGACTACAGCAGAGGTAAACCTATTCTGAGCTAGGCAGGTAGCCACATAACGTGTCCTATGTGGTAATCTGCTTGTGGCCTCTTCCCTGCCACAGGGAATCCTAATCTTGTTCCATAACATGAATACTTTCAGAGGAAAAGCTTGACCTCCCTGAAAGACTTATGTGGCCAGCATGACACATATGGCTTAATGACTGTGACATTCTGATCTATTGGAACATCCTGAAAACAATCTACTGAGCAGGCATCAGGAGTGTAATGTATTTAAAATCACATATTCTGAAACTGCACAAGAAAAGCTGGGGGAGAAAAGATACAACTTAACGCAACCAAAATCACTTCAAATTGTAATGACAAAAAAATGCAGAAAGGGGTAAGACTACTTTTGAACATGCATAGTTCTGCATTTTTAGTAAAGCAAATAATCCTGCCATTTTCTTTCCCCCCTCATAGTAAACACAGACTTTAAGAGACATTTATATGAATGACAAAACAGTATCTAGTTACCAGGACTTTAACACCTTGAGTTCTTTGAAGATTTTTCACAGGGCAGACAAAACTAAGGACACTTATGCATGTATGTTTGTTTGTGCATTTACATATATATATGCCTATTAAATTTACAAGTTTTATGCATATATATACATACATATATATACACACCCACACAGTGCTATACTTATTTTAAAAGACTATACATACTAGTTGGATTTTTATAAAAATTTAGATTTAATTTTTGCTGTTCTTTGGTAGGAAAGCAGTAGCACAAAAAAAAAACATGTAAGCAAACTGATGTACCATTTCTATTCAGACAACACCTTAATACAAGACACACAGGGACATTCAAAGCAACTTTGCCCATTCTTCAGTGTTAAAAGAGGTCTCAAGCATCCCTCAAAGCATTATTCCTCTCCAGATACGGCTGCAATGGCATATCTGGTCTTATGTCACTTTTGGAAAGGTACTACTCCAGATGGATCTATGCCTTCACAAAGTTTTTCACCAAATCATAGGAATTTTATTCACAAAATCATTAACAGTGCAAATAATTAGATGCTTCTCAGCAAGTGCTAGGACAACATTAGGTAACTGCTAGTTAAGATGAGTGCAATTCTGGAACCTGGTAAATGGCAACTATATCCTACAGCAGGACTTTCACTCAGATCTGCAAAGTCATCACTGTCAGTAAAGGCAATTCTCGTCTCATTCCAGTCACCCTCCTGACAAAGATTATTCTAATCATCCACAGCTAGAGTCAGTTCTCCATCAAAGTGCATTACACTGCCAGCAGTGTGAATTTTACCAATTCTGCAAGGTCAACATGCTTTTGTTTGCTTTTATCTATAAAACACAAGAGTTGAGACTGAAACCCGTATTTCTTCCTATTTCCCAAATTCAGGATTTTTGACAGACATTTCCTTTGACTGCAACTCTGTGACATCTACCTTCAAAATTTAATATGCACAGCTTCCTATCTTATTCTTCTTGCTCAACTGCTAACCTCACACTTTCTCAGAAACATAAACAGAGACATACAACACAGCTCTAACACCATCTATACCATTTGCTTCTTAAAAGCTCTCATATCTGATCCACTTCTGTATTAATTACCAAAACGCTATCTATAATGTTAATTCTTGTCTTTGTACATTATGTTTCACCCCACCCTAACCCAGTCTCACCTATACTAATAGATTCTACTTCTCCAAAAGAAAAACAGACATATTTTCTTCAACACTTATCTGTAAGGTCTTACCTAAATTTATAGCTCTATTCCCTTCTGAAAGGACTAGGGAAAATAATGTCTTTCTCTAGTTCCTCAGCATCACTTCATTAACAATAACCCATACCTCAAAGGAACTAAGTCTCACTAAAGTCTTTTCAAGTTCTAGTCTTCAACTTCCCATATCTACCCAGGAGAGGGCTATGTAGTTTTTCAAAAATCAATACACTTCCTGTATGTAAATTAGAAAAAACCTCCACCCTCTACTGGCTATAGAGTATGTGGTATATTACCAAACATCTGAAATATCACATTATAATAAGCCATGTGTATTTTAACAGCAGCTGTTGTAAGGGCTAAGTCTGGGAGTGGGGAAAATTAGGTGTTGCAGCTTATGTTTTAAAAGCACTACTTCGCCCTTTTTTAAGGACCTGTGACAGCATACTTTACTTGAGAATATTTAACAAGAGTATTTAATATCTAAGAAGCAGTCACCAATTATAGAGCAATTCACTACATCTTTATTTGGTGTCCCAGTTTCAGATCATAAAGGGCACAGTTTCTTATAAAAACCCAAAATAAGAAGTTTATCTTTAAAAATTTTTCATAGAAACTCTGAATACCTAAGTATCTCCAAAAAATCTCTCTCACCATGCTTAGGACATGTCCAGGTCACAGGCTTATTTTTAAGTCAGAAGTTTTAGTCAAATACATAAATCTTTCTCTTACCTACAGTATACCAACTTGCATCTGTTAATTTGTTGATAACTGCTTCCTGGTATGTTCCATCTGGATTCTTCACTTCCACAACAGTTCCTACCTAAAATAGAGAACTCACTTAGCACTGGAGACTTTCTAACACAGGCAATGAAACAAACACTTTTGTGTCAGCAAACAGAGATAATTTCTAGCCTATTCCATGTCAAATATAAAATGTTTTTCCAATTTCACTTGAATATACTTGTATCCCTCAAACTTCTTTTTTCATTCCTTTAAAATAAGCCAACTAACTGAGCTGATTATTTCCTGCCAGCAGGTGGGGAACAAGAACCAATTTGAGTGATGTCATTCTCTTGTATAAGAGCTTTCCCATCAAATCCTCCTGCCGAGTTCTCCAAAGGAATGGTGACTAAAAATCAGTGCCAGCCATACTTCATAGCTTTAAGGCAAAAAGAACAAAGAGGCTTTTACCAGCCTGTGCTGCATCCCCTTTAACTACAAAGAAAAAATCTAATATAAAGAGTATACTACCTCTAACTTTGTAGCATCACCTTTTATGCTTTGTGATCCTATCTAGCCTGTGTAATAAGTTGAACCTTCTTCTCTCACCCCATACCATATACGCACATTTATATCAAATACTGAAAAGGAAAATGTTTTTCAAAGCATTAGCAAGATATAAACCAAATTTATTACCTTTAAGGGACCCTTAATGTGGTCGTCTTGCACTTCCACTGTTGAAGAATCATGCCTAAAGGTTACCTAAAAAAATATAATTCAACTGACAATCACTTGATATAACTGAGCAGCATAAGCACATGCAAACGTCAATAGCCCTTCTCTTACTCTCATTTTACAGTTAATCACCATAATCATCCCACTTGCTGAAAGCTGTCTAATTCATATCTTATAGAAATATGAGGGGCTAATTCCTTAGTTATCAGATCTCCTAAAATATTTTTCTCGTTCACAAGAGAATCATTATCTCTAAAGGAAATAACAGTCAAGAGTATAACAAAATTGTCTAATGGTCAAAATTATCTCTGGAGTTCTCTTAAGTTATTTGAATGCCTCTAGTACCACAGCAAGAAAGGAGAAAGTTTCAAGACTTCTGAGTACAACTTTAAAGAAACACTTATATTTCAATGCTTTGAAATCAAGCAGCTTTAGCACCTTTATCTTTTGCTGATAAAAGTACATTTTCCACCTCATGGTTGAAAAGACTCACCAAAGTACAGGACACTGCTGTCGACTAAACAAAATGAACAACTCAAACAGGATTTCAGTTAATGTCAGTCTAGCCTACACACAGAGTTAATTGGAAGAAAATGTAAAACCAGCTAACTTTTCTGTCCTTCAAAACTGGAGTTAGTAAATCCTGTAAACATATTAAATTATTTTCCCCTGACATTCCCATAAAGATACAAAGGCTGTTGTCTTTAATCCTACACACTGTGTCCTCAGGAAAAAAAAAAAGGTCTGGAAGTTCAATGTATGATTAAGTTGTCTGTACCTGGTGCTACAGACATTCACCTTTTGTTTCATTCCCAATTAACTTGGTTACACTGAAAGTCATAGGATTAATTACATCTGAAGTTTTATTTCCACTCCGGTTTTAAAATTGCAGGAAACTGAGAAAATTCTAGAATTACATGAGCTCCAGCTGTGTAACACTAGCTCTCAACTACAGCAATCCTATATCAAAAGTCTGCACTTGTTTCACAAGTGTACCCAGGAGCACGTTCACACTGCTGTTGAGGGTTGCACTGTAGCACACAAGAACAGCAAAATTTCCTTCAGAACCACATTGTTCTCTAACATCAACTCTCCTTCACAGCCTACTCAGAGAGGAGATGTTAAGGAGTTTTGCCAAGAACAGCACCTACAACCAGGACTAAGGACCATCTATCTTGACCAATTGGAAAACAAATGCACTAAAATGCTACACTGCCCCTTCCAGGTGTTACTTCAATGGAATAGTCATCAATCCTTCTTGTAGTCAGAACTACAGCAACACATACAGTTGTGAGAGTGTGTTCCTTTTAGACCTGCACATCTCACTTGCTCATGGCAAACATTTTGTCCATCACACAGAAAAATCATATCTTGTAACCAAAAGGCAGACAAAGGATTCAGGCTAGGAATTAACTGAGCAAGGACTACTCTTCTGAACTTCATCCTGACAGATATAGGTATTTAATTCCCTCTTTGCAGGAATTCATCTAGAAAGCTAAAACTCAGTTAAGATGCAAAATAATCTGAAACCAAGGATCACTAGTGGCTCTTGTAAAATACCCAGTAAACCAGTTCTGATTAAGAGACATCTGGTTTTATTTACTTTCTGTAGTTATCTTAAATGTATTTTGCAGCAAAAAGGAACTCTATCCACAACAGGAGTCAGCCACAATGTACTCTATGAAAGGTAAACAAAGCAAACTGCTATTGTGTATTCCAGAATGGTTTGTCTTTTTAAAGATGTCTTGGGGCTTTGACTCTTTGGGGGGAGAGTTTTGATACCAACAGTTTTTGCTTCTTCAGATATTCATATGCTCAAAAAATACTGGTTATTAACATAAATATTCAAACTCCAAAATCAGACTGTGACACTGTTGGCCTTTCTTGAAGAAAAGCAATGTCAGTAGGTACTAGTTGTGGGTTTTAATTCTCACAATAGAAACTTTCTGTCTCAGGCAAAAGATTAAGGCATTCAGCACATCATCAACTTGGTTTGACTCAGCTAGAATTTCTTTTTTCTGCACTATCCCTACTAAGTCCTATTACAGCAGAAGCTTTACTTATTTCTGTTTAATAAAGACCTACATAGAAAACAGTTTCTTCTGAAACTTCTGTGCGGGGTGCCCAAATGCAAGTGGTGGTGGATGATTTTGGTAATTGTTTTAGGAGATGCTGCCAAAATAACCTGGCTTAAATAAGTCTCTAAATAAACCTATAATAAATCTGATAAAGTAGACACTCCTGTAACACCCAGAGTCTTGCCCTTGAGTCAAATTTGTACTGCCTTCAACACTTTTGAAAAGTGCAGGCAACTCTGAAGTTCTGCTTTCCATGAGCAAGTGTGCAATGCTGTTATATGTTACTGCAGAATTCTGTACTGTGTACAGAATTTGCCAAAGACTACTAAACTGCCAAATGCAGTCCCTATTGACACTGACATTATAAGTACATAGCACATGCATTAAATTGAATGAAGTTTTAAATTATGCTGTAAGGGAAAGTTGGCGTGAAGGTATCTCCTCAAAATATTCTAGGAAGCAGAATTCAACAGAAGAAAGCACATAAAAGGAGATATAATTAAACATATTTTACTTGTCTGAAGATTACAATACTCCATATCGAAAGAATTTTGTTGCAATTCTACTTTCTCAGCAGAACATCTAGTTATAAACTTAAATTACTGCTTTACACTAAAATTGACTTTCCTTCTGCTCTAGTAGTTCTAGAAGACTAAGGCATAAAATATTAACTGGGGCCAAAAGAAACCCATTCAGCAAGTAAAAATAATGCAGCAGATAAACTACCAAAATTTCAGACAAAGCACACCTGCTAATGAGAATATTTGTTAGAGCTAATATTGGGGAAAGTATGCATGTGCCAGGAAGAGCTAAGCAGATTTTCAGAGAAAATCAGAGGGTCACTGCTAAGTTTAAGAAATACACATTCTTGGTGGAGAAAAAACCAAGAATGTAAACAGATATTGTTACAGCACCTACACACAAAAATCTCAACCACATTACTCTAGAAAGCAACAACAGTACTGGGGCCAAACTGCTCTAAGCAATACAGTAACAGTGAGCACACACACACAAAACTGAATCCAGAGGGCTTTGTAAAAAATCTCCACAAACAATTCACAGAAAAATTATGTCAAGATATTTATACAGAAATATCTTGACATGGGATAATGTTGCTGAAAATCTTGCAGTGACCAAACTTCAAGCGATAAACCCATAAGAAAATACTTAGCACTGAATAATAAATAGCAAGTGGCCATCTACAGAGGTGGACTGAAAGTCCCCCAAAGAACTGAAATGAGTCAAGATTTCACTGATCCAGGCACAACAAAATTCCTGTACTTAAATACTGATGCTTAACAGCTCAAATAGCAATACTTAATCACTTAAACCCAATGGTACTGTAAAGCATAGACCAGCTGATGCTATTAAGAGTTTTGAATAATGAAATGAAAAGACCACTGATTTGCTCTTCTGGCAGACTTAAGACTAAAATCTTCTTGTTGTATTTAACATTATTATCAAATAAGTGACAATAGACCTTCCCACTAGGATTTATGAAAAGTGCCTGCACACTCCCTCAGACACACTATAGGCAAAAATCAGCCACAGCATGAGGGCAGAGTCAAATAATGCACACTAGTTTACAGTGTGCAATAGCCTTTAATAACAGGTTATTGCCACTCACATTTCACATATTTTTCACTTAAATTTACATTAGATATAAGAAAAATATTCTGCCACTATAACTCTTGAAGAGCAACAATCTAACTTGTATTTTCTAGGTGGTTTTGATCCTTGTTCTGCAATGTTTCCATATGAGGTTAAGAGGCAAAGCAGAAAACTAGTACCTCCTCCCAGATCAGTTTTTAGGGCAACATTATCCCAACAGAAATATACAGCCATTTTGCAGGGTATTGCTCTCTTTATTTCTAGAAATGATACTTTAAATTTTCAAGGAATGTTAAAATGTGTATCTTGCAATCTCTTTGCAGAATTTTTAGTTGTCCTACATGTGGCTTATATTGATTCAGTCATTAACTAGTTATCATAAATCTTGCTGCCAAGGCTAAATGGCAGTGGCCTGTACTCCTCAAGTAAAAGATACCCTATTAAAGCCTCCATTGAGTAGTCTTAGCTATTTTCTGGCAATATTGTCCCATATACCATATATAAGCCTACATTTGTCACATTTTAATCAATACTTTAAGGTCAGCCTATGGCATTGAAGGTCAAAAACATGTAGGTGATAAAGTAGTGACAGAAACAGAACATATTTATTTGTGTGGGAGTGGGGGAATTCCCCCCATCCCAATAATAATAAGCTTACTGTTATTTCCAAGACTATAATACCAGCTTCCAAGGACAGGATAGCCTCTCAGCTGTCCTGAGACTAAAAAGAAGTTTCACATCGTACCATTATGAACATTAATCAGTTTTTTACCCCTCCTCAAAAAAGTGCTTGCAGGAAAACCACTTACCTTGACTTTGACAAGCCTTTTTGCTGTCTTGATCTTGGCTTCACAGAAGGCTCCTCTATACTTTGCACTCACATCAGTGCCCACTGTGAGATAGGGAGGCTCATCAATTGCCTGGAACAGAAAGGAAAACAACAGTTTTTTAATACTGACCACTGGCAATACAGCCACCATAGTCTCACCAATTTCTCTGGACAAAGAACTTCCAAACAGCCCAATGAAACTTAAATTGATAGCAGTAGAAACAAAGAAGGTTTGTTAGCTTAACAACACTAAGCTAATACAATGTAAATCATTACAATCTTATAATATACAATCTCCTGATATAAGGTCATAAACACAATAAACTGATACCACAGTTATCTACAACAAGCACCACATAGGCTTCCAGCCTCTGCACCATCTGAAGACTTAGCAGGTGATGAATTCTACTGCAATGGTGAAGACCAACCAAGTGTTCTACTGTCTCATCAATTGCCTCAAGACCTGATTAAGTCGCATGAAGACACTGATGTTCATTTCCCTCACGTAATTAAGGTTCATTTTTCATTAGTAAATAGAACAACTCTGACGAGGTTTTGCCTTTTTTTTTTTTTAAATAAAGTAAATGATAAAGGTGATGCTCAACAGGAGAGTAGCCCACGGGCAAGGCAAGGAAGGAGATGACAGAGACTAAACACAAAATGAAGGTTAAGGGTCCAGACAAAAAACATGGTTTTGTGGCATGAAACACAGAACAGGTGACACCCAAACAGGGAAATAAGAAACAGAAGAGGTGGGAAATAAGGGAACATAGGTCAAATCAGTATACTGAGTAAGATCATGAAGGTACAGTTCCTTCAAAGGAAGTCCATCTTCTCTCACACAACTTCTCATAACATAATCTGGGTGAGGAGATTCCAGATAAATGAACCACTTATGAAGCATCACTTCATAGACTCTGGGTCAGAAGAGGGAAGGCAGAAGGTGACACACAAGAGGAGTGAGGTTTGTTTTCAAGAGCTGCAAGGCTCCATAGAGACCCAGACAAGAGCAAAGCAAAGAGATTTAAGCCCTTATCGAAGCCAAATTGTGTTTCTGTGCCCCTACAGATTCAAACACAGCTTACAAGGGGCATCTCTGGCACATACAGATTCTCTGTAGGGAAAATATAGAGATAAATCTTCACAGGCATCAGAGACTATTTGAGACTGAGGTGCTTGCACTCAGCATCAGATAATTCCTACTAGCTGCTCCCAGTTCCAATACATCAGAAGGCATGGAAGTGTGTACTTGAATGCTTCAATGCACCATTTTTCAGACATTTAAGCTCCACAAAACTTGAAATTGAGAAACATTAGATGCTACAGGGTTAACCCCTTACTAATGATGCTTTTTCCAGTGACTCTGTTCTAGCCTCTCTCTCTCTCTCTCTCACTGGCAGGCAATAGAATATATTTCTGAGTAGTATAAAATTGTTATCAATCTGCACTTTCTAAGATCACCAGAAGCATGAATGCACTAATGAACCCTCCTCTCTCTCTCCCTGTGTGTGTGGTACGTGACTGCATGCAGAGTAGTAGGATATATTACACTGTGGCAGTATATCCGTGAACACCTATCCTTTCCTAATCCAGGCTTAATGCCAATAAAACTCTGCTGAGATTAACAAGGAATCTGTTAAGCATGTTGGGATTCTGAAATTCATTTCCCCCTTGCTTGCCCAACATTAGGTGCCTTTGAGGCAAGCTGCCATGCTTTCCTCTTGCTGCACTTGGATGGGTGCTGAAAGAGGGGCTCAGGTGGTGATAAATTTGATTTTGGTCAGCACTTGCACTGAAGTGAACGAAGAAGTGGCTGTTTCCCACAATATGAATCTGAGCAGAGGAAAGCAGCAATGTATTCTCCTGCAAAGACAGTAAAGCTCTGAAAGGGGAGCATCCCTCCTGCTCCACTGCACTCTGTATAGTGAAGAAACTCATTCACCACTACAGGGGTGATAGCATTTCATGCCAGTTCATCTTCCAAAGTTAAAAGGAATTGTAAAGTACTGAGATTATTTTAACAAGAGCGACAGACCCCAGATGGGTCCACACAGATGCACACACTACTATAAACAAAACTTAAAGAGCTGGTTTGTCAGTGTAGGTCTATACTTCCCTATACAGACAAAAGAATTATCAGAAACACCAATCCACAATGTCAAGATGAACTTACAGAAATATATAGAATACTTTTTCTTCACTGCTATTGACACTAACTAAAACAAAAAAATTAATTTTGAGTACCAAGATAATCTGAAGCTCTGGTCTTTGTTTGAAAATTTATGGCAGAGGAACAGGCAAGTCAACAACCAAACTTCAGGCAGGACTTTAAATTCTCATAAGGATTGTAATTATCAGTATTGTGATTACTTTATCACTACTCTAATTTAACAACTTCTTCCAGAAAGAATATTCATTAAAAGAAACCAATATCTGTAAGAACTTCTCTTACTAACACACAAGTTAATTTCAATCACTAGCCTAAATCCTTTGAAATTACACTTATTCCTGTCACTGAAATCAGTTAATATTTACTAGTCTAGAGAACTAAAGAATAGCAACATATGGACTATTTATTTACCAATGTAGGTATGTTTACTAGACATACAGAATTAAGAGTGGGTTTTGAGAGAAAAATTATGAAATTAATTTCTTTAACTACCACTATAAATCATTATATATTCTAAAGCAGTATCTGAAATCTTCAATGGATACATACTGGATTTTTTCCTGCAATTTCATTATTCCATTGAAAGACGAATCACATGGGCCTTCTCCCCACCCAAATCACTTCACTGAAATTTCCAACATACTTCTCTCATGGTGACAGAGTAACAACTGAAAGTGGCAAGTTAAATTAGCAAAATGTGATGCATCATAATGAATGCAAACTAAAAAATAAAAGTAATTATCAGAGTCTGGCATCAATTTAAGATAATTGACTTTGTCATACTCACTAACTCTGAGTCACCTGTTCTCAAGTAGGTTTTATTCAACTCCACCAACATCAAAGAGATTGAAAATTAGTATACAGCTATTTTTACCTTTCTGTTATCCCTTCCCTGCTTTGTGCTTACGTCATTTATTAGATGCCCTTAGCTCAGACTGAATGCATCTTTGCCTATTTAATTTTGACGTGTTTTATCAAGATTTGTTTTTATTCCTTTTTTAGGCTTTTCAGAGCAGGTTTCCAGAAAATAAAAAAACAACCAGTATGCCAAAATACAGCGAGAATTTGACAGTTCACTAATCCAGGAAAAGGTATTGCAAGCATACTGAAAATATTTTAACAAGAATAATTGCAGTGATATTTAAATGGATATGGGGGGGAGGGGGGTCTATCCAGTAATACAAAAAGTTCTGAGCTTCCTAAAATTCTTGAAGGCCTCTTAAAATAAAACTGTACTAGTTTAATTTGTTGCTGTTTCTCGGCCTTTATTTTACTTTAAAAGATAATATGAATTGGCATTTACATTTTATATGTGAACACAATCACCTACAGTTTATAATCTGAAGATAAGAATCATCATTTCAGGAGCATATCAGTAAACTTCTGTCAACAATCAGTAAACTTCTTACAATCAGTTTACAATCAGTAAACTTCTGTCAACAGCAAAACTGAAACTATGCCCAGCACACGCCATCATTCATGCATAATGAGATCATGAACTTCTTTCATTCCGAGCAGCTTCAATGCACACCCCAGGATATCCTGTCAGTGTTTCTATGTCTCTAAATGTACTCTTTGGAAAACCTCAGAGTTGACACTGGAAGGAGCAAAGTGAAGCTGATGGCAGTATCTCGGTTTGTTCGTTTCCTTGTTTAACTACTGCCAGAAGACTGGCATTGAAGGTCTTCACGGAGACCGCCAGCAGAGGATTCCCAGAGGAATCAGTATTGTGCATGACTGGCGGAGGCCAGGTTACCCAAGGGGCGACACCGGGAGCCGGGCGCACACGGGCACCAGGGGAGCGCCGCACGCCGCGGCCGCAGCCAGGCGGGGGCCACGGAGAGGCTGCGTGGGAAGAGATCGCGATGAGCCCTTCACCAGCACCCGCTGCAGGGCTGCTGCGCGCTGCAGGGCGGTTCGAGCAGCGCCCCGAGGAGCTGGGGACAGCCGGGCCCGTGCTCCAGCTTCGGCAAGGCCGCCGGAAGAAGGCGCTCCCGGGTGAGTTGCTCGGCCCATTGCGGGGGCCAAGCGGGCAGCAGCGATTCTCCGGGGCGCTGCCGCTTTAAGGGGAGGGGCCGGGGCCGGGAAGCTGCCAGAAGTTTCTGGCTGCCCGAGCCAGCGCCGAGCGCAGCCGCCCGCCCTCGCCCTCTCCCCGAAGGCGCCCACGGCTTCGGCAGATTAAGCGCGGATTGCCGTAAACTAAATTTGTCCCCTTAAGGCGATTGCCGGGTAAATCTGCACGCAGGGCTTCCCGGGAGCCTGGCGCCGCTGCAGCCGGGCACGGAGCACCAGCAGCGCCGGCTCCCGGGATCCAGCCGGGAAAAGGTGCGAGCGCTGCCCGCGGCCCGGCAGTGCAGCTCCTCCGGAGGGAGCGCCGCTGGAATGCGCCTGGCCTTGAGCAGCCTAAATCAGCGGCCAAATCGCTATAAAAAAAAGTTCCGGCGCTGTCTTGGGTGAGCAAGAAGGGATAAAAAGAAAAGCATTTCCTGCAGTTTTGCACTTTCCATCAGGAAATCCAAACTAATAGACAACCGCCACGCTACTACTAGCACTTAATTTTGTTTTATTAATGGGAGTAGGATGAATAGTTTCTCTGCTATCTCAATTCACAACTGCTGGGCGCGCAGAGGAGTTGCAGCACGGGCTGCCGCAGCTGAAAAGCTGGTTTACCACTTAAATAAGAAGCAGTCTCTAGGTGACCAGTCAGCAATTTCCACCAATTCAGTGGCGGAATTTTCTTTGGCAGGAAAAGCAGGCTGCTGGAAGGGTTCTGCTCCAGCCTTCGAGCTGATTATACCTGGAAGGATTGATAAATGGCTAGATGCCCACATCATAAAACATCCTGCACATCTTCTGAATTTGGATATTTACATGGGTATAAATAGTTCTGGTGTTCCATGTATGAGGGAGAAAACACACAGAGACCTCTCCTAGAAATACCCATGTGAAATACCCATTTTAGCACTGCAATCTAAAATGGTAGCATCATGCTTTAACATACATTTTAAAGCTGTAAAGAAGTTGGTTTTCCAGCATTTTTCTTACACACATATATTTTTCCATCTACGTGGGATGAAATCATCCTCACATCTCTTCTTTCAACTGTGCTGCATTACTATATTCAAATTGCTTTGTAGAGTCTGTCATGCCATCCAGCAGCTGATAAAATTGCTTTACATTGTGCTTTGCCCATAAGCACATCTACTACGGTGTATGTGTGAATGTATTATTTCTATCTCCTCATCTGTATTCTTCTGCACTGTGCGCAGGATGTTCCAAGTAAACCACATGAAAACAAGATTAAGTATTCATCTAGAAATGTAGCAGACGTGGTTACTAGGAAAGCCTGCAGGACTGCTTTTGGAGTAATATACAAAGAGAAAAACCTTTCCTCAGTCTTTCATGTATGTGAAGTCTGAAGAGCCAAGATTTTAGTTTGCATTAAACATTCAAAATTCAGCATTTATCTACTCTACAAGACTTGAGTCAAGAAACTATATTTTTAACGAGCAAAACCCATGCCAACTATCCCACAATGAACGAAAAGAAAGGGCTGGTTTTCAAAATTTAAGATTTGTTTAATTTCACTAACCAAGGTTCAGGGGAAGCTTGTTAAAGACTCAAGACCCTCTCCTCCTGACCCTGCCCGGCATCCAAATTATTACTGACTTTCAAAAAGAAACATCACAAGGCTCAAAGTCTTATTTCTTTGCTCACCCACAGTAAGCATGAGGAGCAGTGGCAAAACTTTTTTCTACTGCCTATGGTATTTTGAAGTTATTTTTCCAAGGCAAGTATTTTCTCGATGTTTGTCTGTAGTCCATAATTTAAGATGGAAACACAGTTTGCAAGCGGAATTGTTACACGCATACTTGAGTATTCCATCTACAGCCATCCCAGTCCCAAAATTTAGTAGGAAAACCCACCAATAATGCCCCACTACTTGAATCCAAAACCAAGCCAAATCTTAAAGTCTTCTAATGAAGAACAAATATTTCACATAGCTGGAACCTTAAATTCCCTTTCCATCCTGCAGAATTAGTAGCTACCTCAAAGTCATTCAACAGGCTTTCAGAAGCTTCTGGGGCAATAAAGGTATGAAAAAACTCAGTTTTAAAAAACTTTTTTTTTTTTTTTTTAACAAGAGTAAATTCAACATCTCCTGGACACGTTCTGAAAAAAACATTTTCATGAACACAGGTGAAAAAAACACAAACATATAAGAAATGTCCTCCCCCAATACTAATGCATTTAACTATTTAACTTATAGATTATTGCCTTACAGACTTTCAAACTGCAGTAAGTTCCAGCCAACAGCAGAGATCCACCTACACACTGCAGAATCAATCCTTTAATAAGCAAAATCACAGTGTAATTAGGAGTGCAAGATTTTGCTTACAGTTCAATCTGCTGTAGTTCAGATGATGTTCGACTTTATAGTAAGACATAGCAGACATCTTCAGGAAAAACTATTATTATAACACTTCTAATATATTCAAATTTGCAGATAATATCTTTATAGTTGATTTCAAATACATTTCTCTTGTATTTTCAGAACAGCAAAGCTAAGAAACTTCTAAAACTTTCCTACAAACCGTATCACCAAGGCACACAATTCCTCAATGGCAAATGAAGTATTCAAAACAAAGACTGAAGCTCAGAAAATAAAAAATTCCTTTAAAAAAAGGAAATCAATTGGCCCATCATCCACCTTCCTGAAATGAGAACACAACAACAGGAAGCAGGAGGAATTTTTCAGAAACTTGCAAACTACAAAATAGAATAAAAGGCAGTGATGTTTTCCACATGAAAAGGGAACTACATGAAAGCCCAAGCGCAAGAGTATGCTTTGAGCATATTTTCTTCTGGCTGAAAAATCAGATTTTTACCTACTTTTTGGTTTTGTTACTGTTGTACATGTCATAGAAAGGCAGAACTATTAATGTACATATACATAAATTTATGAAGGAAAATGGTTCAATTTTATCAATATTTGCCCACAAATCAAAATGATGGTAGGAAACATCCTGACCAAACCAGACATTTACAAGTTAAAGGAGGAGGGAGGGGAGTTCTTGTAATGAAACCTATTGCCAGTTTCAATTTAAAATCTACAAGAAGTTTCAAGTAACACCTCACCAATCTTGTAAGCAAACATTATACAGCACGTAACTGTGGCAAAATATCATTGCTGTCTACCCCCTTAACCAAGCTGGAAATTACCAGAGCTTAGTGCACTCATGTCTGGAAGCATTAAGCCAACTTCTGACAGCTTCAGCCTTCCTTACAGGGGCAAAGCAGGTATTTTCTTCTATTTCAAACTATTCAGTTTGATCAGCCCAGGGCCAAGCTTATTTAAAGTTCTTAAAGACTTGAATGGGTTCAAAAGCTGATTTTCCTCCCCAAATAAAAGTGAGCTGTGGAAAGGATTTACAGGTTCTAATATCATGAAGGACCAAGAGAAACAAGAAATTCAATTCTTTGATTTATTATATCTGTATTAAATGCAGAATGGATTTACGTTATTTTTACTTACCCATGTAAAGTTGAATGTTTATGGAACTAATTCCTTTTTTTTTTTGAACTATAAGTTGATGAATAAAATTGTAAAAATATTTTAACTCTACTACGAAAATGAGAAGTAACTATTTAAAGATTTTAAAAGTTAGTCTATCCTAATCATTGCCAAAGAGCAGCTCAATTCTCCATCCAGAAATTTACTGAGTAGTGTAACTTCCAAACATCTAAACTGTAATTACCTCATTTCCTATTCAAAATGGCATGGCAAATCCAGAAAGGTGACTATGCTTAAAAAAATGACAGCATTTGGGGTTTTTTCCCCCTACCATACTGAACAAAACCCAGTGAATTCTGATTCTGTTCCTGATTTGGTCACAGACTTGCTGCACCATGATGTGGCCCAGCAGGCTTGTACCAACTTTCAAGTCTGCAGAATGGGGGTAATGCACACCTTACTCAAAGGCAAGTAAGTATTTGATGTTTCTCTAAAGTACTTTCAGACCTAAGAATGGAAATCTGTATTCTTTCTATCAGTATAGCATATCACTTTATAAAATGTTTTATTTAATAAAAACACTCCAGAACTGCTGATCAAGCTCTAAAAATAATGCCAATTCTTTACAGTAGGTCTCTTGTTCTGTATTGCTGAAAGACTATATATTTTAAATGCCTACTCCTGCTGTTTATCCCCCTAAATATAAAATCTTTCTTGAAGTCAATTATTGCCATAGCTACCAGATTGCAATTTTTTTTCTGTAAGGTTTAGCTAAATATTAAATTATTTAACATTATAGCTTAGTAGTGTAAAACGATACAACTTCCTTAATTTTGGCCAGACTATTTTGTACATTTCAAGCTTGAACAGTTTCTACATACATACAGATAAAAAAAGTAACAATCATTTGAAATAAGGAGCTTCTCAATGACGACTTTGAATCACAAATATTTTAAAGACTTCTTTCACATTTCCTGTGTTTTGTTCAAGAACCAAGATTCATTCTAGCATGGAGAACTGTATGTCAAAAAAAGGAAGCAATCAGTAAAGTGTTTGTTGTTAGAGGGCAAAATAATTCAGCAAAAATATGTTCTCAATGCCTGTTTAACACTTGAACTAAGTTAAATTCAATTTTTACATTGATAAGCACCCTTTTGCCAACTAAAAGCTTCAGATGTTGCGTAGGAGCATTATTTAAATTATTAGGTCTGGAAAATTTGCCTCTTTTTTTAAAATGTGCCACAGTTCTCTCTAGAGTTGCTGCTATGAAAAACTTTGGATGTTTCAAAGCACTGAAAAGAATTATATACTAATGATATGCTTGCATTCCAAATGGATTGGAACAAAGATCACTTGATAGTTTAATCAAACAGACCAGTCCAGACTGTTCCTGAGCAAAATGATCAAGTGACTATGTAAAGTCTGAAAAAAACAACAGTCAATGAAATCTCAAGAGAAAAAAAAAAACAAATAAACCTATTTTTAAAGCAATTTGATAATTCTTGGGCATTATTTCTATTTCCAGTCATGGACAATTTAATTACTGTTTTCTTTTTAAAAAGTTAGTTGCACAGTAAATTCAGTATAACCATATACAGAACAGGAAACTCTGTGTATGTGAAATGACTTGTCTGTATTCTAGGTAACTGATAATGTTGGCATTTTAGTTGACAGAAATATTTTTGGATAGTAAAACTAGCAAGAGCAAGATCAGTGAACAGATATAAAATCAGATAATTACCTAAGAATGCCAGGGGTTTTTTCACTGAAATTGTGGCATTTTAAGATTGTTTATTATCATAGGTTTTAAAAACTATTTTCTGTTGTGTAAAACTTTAGAAACAAATTATTGTTAAATTGAAAAACTGAACCTTAAAAAAAACACCACCAAAACTCAAAACCAATACCCAAAAACCCCAACCATAAACTCCTTTTTCTGCAGACATAAATAAAACTTCTTGCCTTGGTTTATTTCCATTGTTTGTACAACACTTTCTAAACTGGCTATAAGGAAGGAAAAGGGGGGAGGAGTTATTTTTGTTCCTAAGTCAGAACAGAAAGGGAAAGCTGAAGGAGTGATATACAATTCAAAATCCCAGAGCAGAATGAGATTTCTGAAACATTGACCCAAGTCAATTCACTAAACACAGCTATGATTTTATTTGTCTGACAATGTTTAAATATGTACTGATAAAGTTATATTCCAAAATTCTTAGCACTTAAGATGTTATTTTGTATATTTGTATGAAATCGTGATTGCAGCTGATTTGTAATTTAATATAAAGTACTTTTTAGAATAGCATGTTAAAACTTTAACGGAGTAACACATTAAATCATCACATTAGTCTGGTAAAAAATTAACGTGTAGCCTCTGGATTTGGTTTTCGCCATTGTTGCTAGCTAGGAGAATGATGGAGGAGTACACAAAAATAATGCCAAACCTACACACAACTGTCAGACAATACAAAACAAAAAACATAAGTACAAAACAAAGTGAAAAAAGAGAACTTTTCTTACTGAGAATCAATTCTTCCTCAAGACACATTTTTTAGTAAGTTAAGCCCAACCAATGTGCACATGAAGCCTATGCACAAATCCAGGCATTCAGGAACTAAGAACTTGTGCACTGTGCTTCTGGAGACAAAGTGAATTTGCAGCAGGGAGCCGACTGTACACAAGAGTGTACCTAAAGTAGGGTAGTATAAAATGTCTAATGTCACAGCAACACAAGAAATTTTAGACAAGAGAGTGGATTTTACATCTGCCATGCTCTCTCCAACACCGTGTAGTAATTCAGTGTAAAACTGCTCCTCAGGGACAAGACACTTAGAAAAGAACCATGAAAATTAGTTTAGGAAATATCTACAAAGAGACTGAAATAAGTTTATCTAACCACTTTATTAAATGTTAAGTTTCAGTGGATGAGATTGTTGGGAAAAACAAACAAAAACTTAATTACACATAAAGGGTTACCAAGGTCGTTCCTCTCAGCAGGATCATTTCAGCTGTATTATTCATAACAGGTGTCTGTAACTCCCATTCTTACATTTAGGAATGAATATCCTGCACTCTGCAGTGCTTACAGGCTTTTCTCATCTAAACACTCCTCGCTACTGTTATTTCTTGTCTTAACAAATGGAGACAAGTGTACTTCTGCTTAGTAACTTTCAAGAGATGCAACTTCTTAGAGTAATTCTATTTCTAAAGGGAAAAAACTTATGGTGTAAATTTTATGTAAAAAAAAAAAAAAAAAGCATTTATATTTACCTATAGGCCCTGTATTTGGAACTGTCCCTCTGGAGTTTGATTTAATTACCTCACATATTTCTCCTAGCTGGCGCCTAAAATTGGACACAGGTATGGCCTAGTTAACTGCAAGAGAGGCAAATACAATTTCACACAATTTTCAAGTAATACTTTAACATTCCAGTACGGCATTTGCCTTTTTGGCAGAAGTATGACATTGCCTCATGTTCCATTTATTTTTTGGCTATTTTTCTGAGGACTGCCCCCTCAGGAGGCGGGGACAGCACGCAGCAGGTTCCATTTTCAAATGCAGTGAACTACAAATGCGGCACGTACCACACCATGAAACTGGCAAGTGCTGATGGCTCCCCAGCCCAGCCTGCTGGCTGCCTTCAGCCCCAGACACTAAAACCTTACATGAGAAGGCAGCAGAGTTCTCCATTCCATGTGCTGGGAGCCTTGACTCACTGAATAAAGCACCAGCCTCACTCCTCCAGAGGATCTGAGCTACTGCAAATTCATGACATGAAGCACGTTAGAGGAAATGAGATGCCTGAACGAGTCAGGAGTGCTTGCAGATAGGTTCTGAGCCAACCAGCCAACAGAATCTACCCTATTTTACAAAGCACTATTACCAAATTCTTTCTGCCTAGGGGACAGAGCAGCCAGTGCCACATGCCCACATTTATAATACAAAGGAGACTTTCACAGTTCCATCACTTGCACTGACAAGTATCACAAACACTCCCAGGTTAGCTGGTCCTTCACTGGATTTGGCCTAGTGTCAGACTCAAGTCTCTTCCATTGCAAAGGAAAAAAACAAACAATATTGCAGGGACCTTTACTCTTATAGTCTAGGGCATTAAACATCCCATAGTTTCAGGATGAACAGAGTTTATAGGTTAAAAAAAAGGATGTTAATATGCTGTGTAACTAGTTGCTTGAAGAGATCAATAAGATCAATTAAAATACTCCGTCACTTCGAACCTTTAAATCAACAGTCTTACTAAATACACACTAAAAGGATGATCAAGCAGCTTTTGAGGTAGCAGTTCAAACTAAGCCTAATATGGCTATAGATATTCACACTTAAATTCTGAATCAACAAGGAACTCCCACAGCTAAAACAAACTATTTTCATAAAAGGCAGCTACAGAACATGAAGTCTTCTAAACCATTACCTGTGCTTTTCACGATTCTGTGAATTGCCCCATACACAAAACAGCCTATCAAAGTAATCAGAAAAATCACTCAGTCAAAGAAATACCAGCTTTAGCACTTCTGATTTGTGCTGATGTATGTCAAAACTCATTTTTCCACCCCCAGGCACTTGTGCGATGTCTCAGACAGACAGGAAGTATGCACATGGTTTCATCTCTGCTTGGAGCTCAACTTACCACAATACTAATTTTAAAAATACTCTGTACACAACTCCACTCAGCAACAATCTGTTCACTTCTTTAGTTTTAAAAGCTCAACTGTTGCAGTCAGTCCCCACTTCCTTTCAACAAATAATGTAGGCCAAAGCTGGCTGCCTTGCCTTGTACTTATATTCATTGCTCTGAAATCCTGCAATCTTGTGGCTATTATAGCTGTGTGGTTTTTAGCCTCAAAGACATCCCATTATAATGGCTTAGAATTTCATAATGCATTTTTCTTAGTGCTTACAAAAACCTGGTAACATAGTTTGTATTTAATGCAGTTTCTTACTAGATTTCTGAAAAGGCAGTTGTCATAATGTTTTATCTCTGCAAAGGAACAGGTGGAATAGGCCCTTTAGTTAAATTCAGGAGGGGAGGAAGAAAAATGGGGACTACTAAAGGGAAAAAAAAAATCTTATTTTAAGTGAGAAATTACTAACAGAGTTTCTGCTGTATTTGCAACCAAAATACACAACTACCTGTATAAGAATCAAAATATGAATGTTTTGTGTAGAATTATGAGCTGACAAGTGGCAAGAAGCAAAACAGCCTGATTGCTACAGAACTGACAGGAAACTTCTAAAAATGTAAGTGCTTTAAAACCTAACTGGTGCAAAAGTATGTAGCTTCTTTATGGTAGAAATCTAATCAAACAGAACTGTTCTAAATGCAAGTCACACTCATTTATTTGTTTTTTCCTGGTTCCTCTGAATAATCATCAAGATGGAGTTTTGATCATTATGCAAAGTAAGAAAATCAGTTTAGTAAAAAGCCTTGAACCTATTCACTCCTCTGAGAAAGCCAGGAATGCTAAGATAAATATTCTAAAATCTCTGTCTACCTGCAGAAAGCAAACAAAAAAAAAAAACTAGTGACCAAAAATAAATCGAATAAAATTAGTTTAAATAATCAAGTTGGTGACACACACTACCTACTGCCAACAGTAGTTCTTCATTTCTGAAACTAGGAAAGGTGAGGGGGGGAATGTGTACTGCTAGATGCTCACCACCAGCAGTTAAAACAGATGGTGTGTTCTTTCATACTTCTTTTGTGAGTTACATTAACAACTCAAAGTGTAAAAGGGGAAAACCTGGGCCCTACAAACTCCAATCCAATGAATGAAGATGCCTCTCTCTGTGCATCCTTCCTTTTGCATCTGTTCTGATACACATTTGATTAGGGACTAAAGTGCTTCAACTCATAAATTTACTTGTTTCTGTTACTTTTGCTAAATTGCTATTCTTTTACTTTAGTACATTGTATCATTTCACGGCAAGATCACACAGCAGCATTAACAAAGTAGGAGCAGATAACTCAATGGGCAAATTGGCAGCCTGCCCCACACCATAAGATGAAGCAGTATTCCACAATAATTTAGAACTCGTAAGATTCTTGCAAAAAAACCACAGAAATTTCAAAACTTAGAAAATAATCCTCTTTTCCTGTGGGTGTTGGATAGCATTTTCTATATTTACCTTTTCATTGCACACACTAGCACTTAAATTTCTTCTTTTTCCAAACTGCAAAAATTGAATGTCTGAGGCCCTTAGCTGGATGGGAAAGATGACATTTACCATCCTAACGTTTTTCTTTAATATCTTGATAGACGAGCTGTCTCATCTTCAAATGATCTGAGTGTCAAACAAACAGCTTTTGGTCAAACATCTCCAATAAAACCCTGAAGTGGCTTTAAACTGGCTGAAAGCACTTCAGCACTGGAGTATATGCAAGGTCAAACACAAGTTTGTATTCAAAGTCTAATCTACTTGGATAGCACTCAAAAAAACCAGTTAATGTTAAGTTTTCTATCCAGCACACATTATTTGCAAACAAAGCAGATTAACTGAGCATTCACTAGGAATGCTCTAACTTTTGATTTTTATAGAAAACTTGTAAAATACCATTACCATTAGATCACAGAAGAAAAGAATTTTTAATTAATCTGTGTTTGTAAAATAAGAAGTCCAGTTATAAACTGAGAACTAATTTCAAGATTAATTTCAGAAATTTCAGAATTTACCTCAAAAGAGGCACTTTACTTAATTCAATTTATAAATGGGATCAGTCCTGTCAAAAATCACAGCTTGGTTGGCCTTTCCTAGAAAACGTGATATTTAAGGTGACTGGACTACAGATAACTTGTATCAAGATGATGACCCAGTGCTGAGGCAGTCTTTGAAAGTCCTTCAAGGAGCAGAGATGTACAATAGAACAAGAAAATTAACCAGAGCTGTACAGCTGGACAAGCGAGATTTCTCCCAAGTCACTGCCTTGCACAGGGCAGCCCCATTAGGTTCAACAGCAATAACAGACACTAACTAAGGCACACGTTAATCAGAAAAACTGTTTCAGCTTACACCATACAAAATATGAGAAAACATTCTTTCAGTCCTCTCATGGTCTTGCATGGATATAACACAAGGATCCCTTTAGCGCTGTTTGACACAGCACATGCACCTGGAAGCACAGCAGTGACAGGAATATGAATATGGAGACTTTCTGCCCCTTCACAGGGCCTGACATTGCTATTAAAAATATCAACTGAAGGAAGAGTCAATATCACTGCAAAGATATTTTCTTTCAATTACACCTCAGGCATCTAGTTTATTCTGATAAATTCAGACTTGGTGGAGATAGAGGCATCTAAGTCTCCATTTCAGACCATATTCAGTTAATAGCATGTAGCACAAAGATACCTGACCTACACAAAAAACTCCAGTTCTCTCTACCAACTTGCCTTTTGCTTTTCTCCTGGTTTCTCCAAACAGGTTGTTTTCATCTCAGACAAAATATGAATGCACGACTCAGATTCACTAAGATATTAAATACAAGCAACAGAAACTGAAGATGCACTTTAGAACAGGCAAAGGAGGTTATCCTCTGCTTTCCAATGACTTGCTCTGAAAAAATATCCTCAGTTTCTCGACTGGCTTCAGGAGATTTAGCATGCACAGACCAACAATCTTGTCTTCCTTTCTAGGTCAGTGCCAGCAATAACTTTTAAGATTCTCATTTTGTAAACTAGCCAAACTAAAAATACTTTTCACTAAAAATACGTTTTGGGTTTTGACAATGTTTGACTTCAACTAGATACACACTAATCCCTACACTTCTCCTTAGTTTTCAGCGTTAAGGGAATCCTTCTTTGGAACATTTTGACAGATCTTCACTCCTGGTCTAAACTAGCCATTTATTCCTCATCAGTAACCTGCTATGTTATTCTTGAGTCTCCAAGGGAAACATTACACAAGAGCTAACAAAACACATCTCAATTGGATAAAATAACTAATACACCAAGAGTGCAATATTTTTGGCTTTAAAACAGTAAGCCCTTATATTTGGCTTTCCTCGAATTCCTGATGCCACAATTACGCTTTTGAAACATCTAATAGAATAGAATTGTAATGATATTCAAAGGCAAGCCAGCCAACAAACTGAAACTTCTAAAGAACTGCAGGTAAATTCTAGATATTAAAATGGATACATATATGTTCATGTTTCTCTAAAATTAAGTGTAAACTTGACCGCATAAATTTTTAGAAGTAAAAATTACAATTATTACCATTTACAGGTATTTCTGTCCTGGTCACTTTGATGATACAGTCTAGATGTATTTTTTGGGTGTCCTGATGATAATCATTTCCTTTGTGGTTTTTTTTTTTCTCCCCTTTGCATTTAACAAATACTTATTTTTCTCTCCAAACTTCCTGTGAATAAGGTTCTACTTTCTAATAAAAAAATATTTTACATTACATAAGCTAAGATACAAATAGCATACAAAAACTACATGCATGCAAAGTATCAAGAGTGCTTCGACCTTAGTCCATGCAGAGGCTGTATTTTCTAACAACTGAAGTACAGTCTTACAATCTTTGAATTGACAGTAAATTATACTGCAATACAAATATCTATCTCCATACTATCTTTCTTTTATGGGAATACGGAGCTCTATCTTTCTATAAAGGTATTACACCTTCCAAAAGAGTAAAAACAATTCTTCAGCTTCCTCTTCCAGTAAAAAAAAGGAAAAGCTGAAAAAAAACCTCTGGTAAAAATTTAAAGCAACCACAACTATTGTATGTGCAAAGAAAAAGGTAACTATATATACACAGATAAATAAAATTATATAATAAGAGTTGCATGAGCCAAAGTTTGTAAATGTTCTGATTTCCCCCTAATATTCTAGTGAAGCTATAGGTCCCTGAATAATGAACAGGACTATTAACAACAAGATTTCTTAACTCTATCATCAAATCTCCTTAGAAACAGGCAACAGAACCCACGGCACTACATTAAAGACAATGAGAGCCAAGACACAAACAGGGTTAAAGAGAAGTGAAGTACTGGCATTACTACATGCACACTTGCACTATTTAGGAGCAGCCAAGCAGCACAAAAAACAATTAAAATTAGGTTTTAAATTTAAAATTAGGTCTGCCACTACAGTAAAATAGTTGGTTAAGAGTACAGATAGCTTCCAGTCAAGAAGAGCAGATTGGTTAAGATTTTAGCTATATAACCAGTTATAATCACATAACCAATTATCTGGGTCTGAAAGAGAAAAAAGCCCCACTTTATTTTCTGTTAAATTTCACATTTCTTATCAGCACCTATTGGGCCACTGCTGTCAGGTGAAATATAGACATTCTTGCAGAACACAGATGTCTTAACTAAGCTGGACACTGGTTAGCTAGGGCAGCAAAGAAATTAGAACCACAAATAATTTACCAAGGAAAACTGCACAAAATTATTATAATGCTCATAAGCAGACTACTTCTACTATTGAATAAACTTGACTTTCACTTAGGTAGTCCTCTTCCAAAAAAAAAAAGTAAACATTATTTTCCACAATATACTTGTCTTTCAAATGGACAGTTCCTCAAACTATTAAGTAAATTGTAAATCCTTTCCTCACACTCCATGTTGAAAAAACCAACAACTTATTTGTATATCTCCCTTTCCCCAGATTAATAGAAATAAATGCCTCTTCTGGATTAAGGCATATGTAACTCAGTACAATTCCACATGGGTTAAAAAAAAGTGAGGACTAAAGTTTCAAGTCCACAGGTTTTATTTATCTTTTTTCATCATAAACACGATAGTGTTTCTTTAATAATATATTCTTCTGTGAGCTAGTTTTACAAGTATCCTAACTTGTAGGAATACAATTCGTAACTTACATAAATTTAACAAACATAAGCACACATGCAAACTTCTCTCCTATCTCGCTTTATTTTTGGAGAATACTACTGGCCAAATAGTCTTGCATAGTCAGTAGCAAGCATATTAAAAGAAAATTAATAATTTCTCTTCCTCATTCCTCTCCCCAACAGCATTCATCTTGCAGACTAAGAGTTCAGTATTTAAGTTTGTGAAAGGAGGTTTGGGGGGAAAATGCAAAATGTAGTCAATGTGGCAACTATTCAGGACGGTGATGCAAGATTTTCCATCAGAAAATACCCACAGCCAACCAAGCCTGCAAGCATTAAAAATAAAACAGATATTAAGAAAACAGAAATACCCAGCTGAAGACAAGTTTGGAAAAGATTTGTCAAGTGCTGCATAATTATGAAGACATGTTTTAGATGCATGCTACACAGAAAGCGCAAGTGCCACTGTAGAAATATAGGGAGAAAGACCAATATAAATGCAGTTAGTATTTAGCTAGGCTACCTTTCAGACTTCAAGGAATTAAAGAATCTGAACTACTTGTTTCATACCTTTTATCCAATTTATCCACCCAGAATACTTCTGTTTCTTTGGCTACTCATTGCTGCACCTGTTTCCAAAACATCTTCAGCTGGCTTAGCCTGTGACTAATGGCAGCCTTTTCCAGGGAGTGACTATTTAAAGAAAGATACTTGCTCAGATTCCACAAAACTCTTCAACATATTAAAGAACAGAGAATAAATTTTTGAAGTTGCATAGGTAGTGTAAGAGTCTGTTCACTGCTTTCAAGTGTGCTGAAGCTATTATGTAAAGCCCACTTTTTTCTTGGAAGTCTTTAAGCCTCTTATACTAAAACCTTCATTTTTTTAGCCTCTTTTCAAAAAGTAACATTTAGGATTACTCAAGTGAAAGAGAAAAAGTCTACCTTAAGTTTTACTTGATAGTCTTTTGTATGTCAACAATTCTAATGTTACTTTCCACATGAAACCTTGTTCCAGTCTCTAAAGCTGAAAAAGAGGCACCTCAAAGAGGTCTTCAGTTCCAAGACACAATGCAGGAATCTCAATGCCTCTCAATAAAATATCAGTGTCTCCATCAAATCACCAGGTTACACTATCAACTTCATATGCCAGTGAAATTCTAATTATGTGTTTGTGATCACTGTTTTTTCCCTAAGTCTTAGGAGATAATTGAAGAGAAATTCTGAAATACTTGGCTAAAGGACAAATCTAATCGTCCAGTACTACCATATGACAAATCAGCCCAATGCAATATTTATTTTCACAGAAATACTGTGCATCACCCTGCTAGAAGAGGAATATCCAGTTAAAGCATCCAGTTAAAGCTAGAAGAGGAATATCCACCAGCTTCACTAAGCAACTGATGTGCCCATGTACTACTTGGCTGCAATGTTGTTTCAGTGGACACACAAACTGTTTGAAGAGAAACTGCCAGAAAAAAAGGGAAAGATGGTGCAGTTCCTTTAAGACTAAGGAGTTTTTTGTAAATACAAGTTCCATCTGCACATCACATTCAAGTATTGAAGTGGTTTGGGGTTTTTTCCCAAGTTCAATCCTGAGCGAACATAGTAAAGATATCCAGCTACAGCAGTAAGATAGCAAAGTTCTCAAACTGTATCTGGATTTGTCTGGAATCAAGTACCTGGGGAGGAAATGAACCATTTCCTTTTGAGTTTTGCTTGTTTGTTTAATATATATGTATATTTATACAAAGATCTTAAAAGCTGATTTGTTTCCTCAAAACTCCAACTAAGTAAATACAATACACATAACTAGAGAAACTTGATGAGACCAGCTTAAGTATCATGGATCATTTCTATTCCACATAATGAATGCTATGTTTAATATTTATTGTCAGACCATAATTAGGATTTCACCATTTTAGGATTGCACCAAATTAGGATTACACCATTTCAAATGTTCAAATAAGTGCAGTTGCAAAAGAAATTACTCCCATGACAAAAAGGAAGATCGTTCTCTATTTTAGCGTAAAAAAGAGTACATAAAATTTTACTGAACTGAAATCAGTGTTGCTTGAGCCACAAATAAAAACATTTCACTAATTTAAAGTTGACCTACTACCAGTTGAGTTGCTCTCTAGATGCTACCAATGCCACATCCAACACCAGTGAAAAAGTCTGCCATAGCAGGACATACACCTCTCTCTCTTATATATATTATTATTACTATCCTGTCACCAAAAGAGTATTTGTCTTACAATACAGAATGTAACAAAAGCAGTTTATTCACTTTACTTGCATCTAAAAACCTAAATCACCATGCACTGGCAAGTGCACATATATATACGTATGTACTTTTTAAATGTACAATGTATGAAATAGAAGATTTTTTTTTAATAAAATGTTTCTGAAATGTTTATAAATGAAATATGTTAACCTTATCAATCCAACATTTTGGCTTGTATCAGGCAAAGTAAAATGAAATCAGAATATTAGCTCAACAGCCAAAGAGCTACTAGCAAAGAAAAACTGAATTAGTGTAGACAGGCATCTAATATACATACTAATACTTTCTGGAACTTCATGGTAAATTATTCCAGGGAACACACTTGGCAGGAGCCTTGGAAGTCCAATTCCAAAATGGACCAAGAATATCAGAATATATTTGAAGAGTGACTTTGCAGGTTCCAACCCATGTATCCAATACACTAAGTCACCAAGTGACACAATCTTTTGTACTACTCAAATTTTAGGAATGTAAATACTGCACTAGTACTCTGTGAGTAAAGGAAAGAACCCAAGATTAAATATCTTTTAAATTGTCCAACTTTGCAGGAAAATAGGCAGGAAATTCTGCAAAGAAGACAGACACACCACAGAGTTACCTAAATCATGTCCTATATGTAAAGGTGTGTGGATTATCATTGTAAAGTTCTGGAAGAGCACCTCAGGATGAATCTGCATTTAGAAAATGGAAATCACTCAAAGTTGAATTATTGTCTCCATTTTTGTCCCTGTTCCAGGCAGCAAGGTATTGGTACATATCAAACTCTCATTTTCAAACACTACTGCAGTCTTACTTATGTTTAACTATTTCATTATCTCCCTTGATGCCCATCTAGCAGGGCAACCTTCAAAAGAAACTGAAGTGGAAATTTATAAAATTATTGCTATGTTTTCAAAAATGCATTTATGTTTATCGAAGTACAAAGATTAAAAAGGATATCTATTTTATTTTTAAGTTTAGTGATATAATTTGAAGTTACATTCATTTAATACTGCAGCAACATCTATCTTTCAATAAGCAGAGCAATAAAATAAGTTTAAAAAGTGAAAACATATTTTCCATTACAAATTCCTGAATTCTGAAATGCTGGTATAACATGTACTCATTTTGAAAAATGTCTCAATCCCTTATTATTTCTCCCAGGAAAAGAAGTTATGCCAACGTAAGTGTCACAGCATTAACAGGAAGATTAACTTAACACTTCTTCACTTAAATGCTGATAAAGGATATTGGAAAGTCTCTTCTACCATTTTAAATTAACATATTCTTTGAAATCTTACAAGAATGTATTCCACATTTATTTTAAAGAAAACATGGAGTGGAGTATTTTAAATGTACAAATGAGATTTGGTGCTTGCAATCTGCTGTTAAGAGGATAGCTGAAAATAGGAAGGAAAAAAATTATCACAGTGAATCAGGTTGCCCTGCCACAAATTGAAACATTTTTTTTTCAAATCCAAAGAGAACATGAAAAAACAAATTACTCTCTACTACATTATTTATTACAGCTGAAACCTTGCATCAGATACACTTGGATCTGAATTTTGCTGAAGTCAAATCCCATTTCTCAAATCCCATTTAGAAGGATTGTCTTAAATGATGAGGAATACTAAGTTAGAAGGACACATAAGAGAGAAAAGGGAAAGGATCACAGATAAAAGCTCAGCTAGAACACCAGTTCCTAGAAAGGAAGATAACATATCATCCAAATATCTGCATCAAGTTTGTGGTAATAAGCAGAAAATGTCACACACCTCACTCTACCATCTCCAACTGGCATTAACACCCAACTGTCACCAAGTCTCCACTTGTCTACCCATAAATATACAGGCCTTCTTAACACATACAAAAAAAAATTGAAAGTTTTACTTCGATTCCCTTCAACTTCCTTATCAGAGTGATGTAGTTTCTCCCCAGATTATCATTCCCTACTGTTTTAGTTTGGGATAAAGGTAGCACAATTGCTTACATCTTCCATCCATTGGTAGAAGTACCTATTGTCAAAATGTCTTATAGGCATATAGAGATTGTCACCTTTATAGGATAGAAATCTAATATTTATAAAATCTTTCTACAGAAAATTATAATACCAACTGTTTCTCTAATTTAAGTAGAAAGAAACATAACTGCTATTAATGGTATTCTTTCCAAATGCTGAAGAAGAAATTGAAGGAGGGAAAGCAAAGCTTATACTGGCCTCAAAAAATGAGGTTTTTCATCCGATATCATCTTTTCTTTAAGACTCTCCATTTTTTTGAAATCAATGTTTATCATATTGAAAATTAAATTTTCTTCATTCCCTTCAAGACACAGCATCAATTCAATTAAATCTTTTCACTCAATATTTTCTAGAAAATATGGACTTCAAACCTGTAAAGAAGTCTGGTGTTCTAGGTCTCAAGAAAGCACAAAAAACTTTCTGTGGCAATTTCAAAACTCTCTCAAAAGTAGAGAGTTTACAAAATGTTTAGCCTAATGACTGTAAACTGCTAATTTGGCAGAGGGATAGGGAAGGATGTGTGTTCACATGCAGTTTAAACCAATCCTAATCAGTCTTGGTGCAGTTCTGCTTTTGTGCTCTTTCTTCCTCTGCCAGGCATCAGCCAGGGCAGGAACAGTCTGCAAGTGAAGAGTACATGTATCTGATTGTTTCTAATTTCAGCTTAGTTCCGTGTACTCGGGCACCACACAAATTTACTGCTAGCACAGAAGACATTGAGAATAAACAGCCAAGAGTGGAAGAAGGAGACAAGACTGCATTCTTCCATGACCATAAAATACCTTAATTTGACAAACTACTTATGAAACAAAATCCTTTGCTTCAAGTTGTTGGGGGACAAACCAACAGATTAAACAGTAAGGACAGCAAACTCCTCTGCCCAAGAACACTGTTATTCACATTAGCCCAACCTGCATGATCTGCTCTGCAACAAAGCTCTGTAGATGTCTGCATTCACGCTTAGCTTAAATGACAACTGATGAATGCTGTCTCTAGCTACTCCTTAAGGAGATCTGTGTAAGTCACAATCAAAGACTACTTAAACTGGGAGTTCTGGATGCTAAAAAGTCTTTTCTTTGGTGTACTGACCACCATCTCCACTCTAGAGCAAATACAGGCTCACAGACAACAGCAAAGGGAGCAAGTAACTCCCTATTAACTGGAATGATGCCTTTTCCCACTGCTTTCACTCACAGTAAGAAAAATGTCTTTTCATAGTTAACACAATTTTCTTCATAGTGAAGACAGGTTCAGGTACCCCCAAAATAGTACTCCATGTTCAATTAATTAATAGATACTCAGGAAGTCACTGTCACACAAGTGGTCACACATAAAGCTGCTGGCTCATCTCAGTCCTAATTTTCTACAGGTAACTCAGCAACACCCTCCACCACCCTGCTCTGACATTCTCACAACTGGCTTTCAGAGCTCACTTACAAACACTTCTTGCTAAACAGGTCATGACTGCTTTATAGTCTGCCAAGCAAAAAAAAACCCAAAAAGCCAAAAAAAAAAAAACAATAGTGCTCTCTTTATTGAATTTCTCCCCTGGTTCAAACTAATCTTCAGAAGGAAAATAGATGTCTTGTCAAGTATTGAATATCAAAGTGGCTTGCTGTCTTTTCCTTACTTGAATTCCCTGAAATATCCCCTCATCTGGTCACCCCATGTTAACAGAAAAAAAGAACAAAAAACCCAACTACCCAGATTTATGACTTTCCATCAAAACCTTTTAGAATAATTATGGTAACATATATTAAATCACTAACATTTAGTTTATGCATAGGGCTAAACAATTTTTCTCAGTTCCCTGGAGGCCTTTTGAAGTCTTCTAGAAGTCTTTAAAAATCCACTGCATGCACATATCCAAGCAAGACAGCAAGCACAGTAACTGGACAACATTAAGTGCTAAGTGGAAAAGGCAAAAAGTAGTATTTTTTACCAAAGCACATCAATTAAAAAGCAAACAGCCACAATACCTGACTTCTCAACATTTCTCAACTGTGACCTGAATCACATTTAAGGCAGACAGTCTGAGATCCATGGTTTTCAGCTTTGTACATTCAGTAAAAACAGCTAAAGGGCCTATTAAGTAGAAATGCAGAGAATCCAACTGTTGCATTTCACAACAGGTAATGAACAGAAAGTGAGTTAACTACTTTCAAGTATGAACTGATAAATAATCAAGCATTTGGATGGCTGTGTATAAGGTTAGGGTGCCAGATAAAGTTAAGCCTAGGTTTTTCTGTAAAATTTGTTCCCTTTTTCAATGAGGTCACCTCAAATTCCCTTTTATTCTTTAGCCTATTATAAAAGTATATATTTCTAAGGAAAATGTGTGTATCTGTACAATTTAAACAAAATATCTGAAACCAATTTGTGACAACAGTATCATTTCCACCTTCTCAAAGTTAGCATTATTTTTTTCAATTTACTCAATCAGCAAAGCATTCAGATTAAGTATTTTATACTGACAGTAAAGCTTAATATATCAAAACCTTTGCATTGTGTTTCAAAGGGCTTTTCAACTACAACGCAGAATTTCTTTGAAAACAGACATGCAATGTGTATCACAGCATGCTTCAGTTCTGCTTGTACACAATACTTGTTTTGGATTACAAAGTGAACTGAATAACCATCCCAAAGTGTTCCAGTGAAGATATGCACATTCATTATTCTGCCTGCTAACATTTTCCTTAGACAGTATGCTCATACAATAGTCATGCTACCGTGAGAGCATTGATCCAAAAATCCTTCACCAACTTTGAAGATAATAATACAGGCAACTTAACTGTAGTGATGCTCATAGTTTATTACAACTTCAGTCTTCTCAGTGTAAGACAGCCTTTCTCCCACTATGTGGTCTAATTAACTTCAAGCCCTTATAAACCAATACAACCATTCAACAGCCACATACTACCCATGCAGATTTGAGTTCAAGACTTCCATGCTGTTTAGCCACTGTAAAATATACAAAGACTAGCATGTAAAAAGTGCAAATAAACAATTTCAAAATAACATAGATTATTCCAACGTGACTTGTAATTGCTTGGTGCAAGTGGTGTTTGCTTTCCTTTCTACGTAATTATGCAAGCACGAGGAAGTCAATAACTGCCTCTGATCACTTGCTCAAACTGGAACATCAGGAAAGAATTTAAAAAAATAATTTTTCACAATGTAAAAACAAGTTATAGAGTAAAACCACCTCTTAAGACTTACCTGCTCTCCTGCCTCCATCACAAAATCTATTCTAACAGTACTCTTCCCTTAGCAATCTCCACCTCTGCTGCAATTCAAATAGTTAACCAGAAAGTGAAAGGTCACTACATTCCACAACTGGTTTCCAGCCTGCATAAGACCAATGGGATTTTCAACTGACTTGTGCTCAAAGTTGGAAATTAGTGGCTGAAAAGTTTACTAGATGTTTCATTTTTGTCTTCAGCCATACTGGCAGAGAATATGAGCAATGGTCTGGCACACATTAAGGGAAAGCAGCTACGGCATCAGTGTGCACAAGGGATCTCCCTGGGTAGCTGGAGAGGTCACTAGGACAGACTACTGAAACAAAAATATAAATTCAGGAAGAATTAAAACCCAACCAAAACAAAAAATCTACCATAAACCATAGGCATGGCTTTCTTAATTCGTTAGTGTGGTAACTTTGAGCAAGCATCCAGGAACATCTAGGATTACCAAAGACAAGTATCAACAACCATTAAATAGTTTGTACTTTACAGAATGAAAAACATTAACATGCAAACAGTATCAAAACATTTAAACAATCATTTCAGATCTCTTAATTCATAGAGCATTGCTCTAGCTTCTGGGACATCTACTCTTTTGATCCCAACTCAGCAGTGAACTTTTTAACTACAGTGGGTATATTAACTTCATTCACATATTTATATATCAAACAAATGCCATGATACATATTAAAAATCTCATGAGCATTTGCAGCAGTTTCTAGTACAAATCATTGGTGAAACCAAGCTTTTGTTTATTTCTCTCTTTAAAAGCAGACGCTTCGCTTTCAGGGAGTTTATTTCTTGATTCTGGAGCTAAAAAAAAAGCACTCTATAAGAATGCTTTTACATATATTGCTACCTACTTAGTATGTAGCCATTTGATGGAATGCAATTACTTTTTAAATCATCAAACAGATTCTACGTTCTTCTGACATACTTAATGCAAAAAGGCCTTATACAAAAGGTGCTAAATCAACAAAAACTTCACAACATGCAAGCAATCCCAGCCATTATCTACACAACTGCACTATCAGAGATCAATCAACACAGGAAAAAGCCTGATTTAGTAGAACATCACAACAACAAGCATAATTCTATTAAGACTTGAACACTTCTTGTGAGACATATTTCAAAAGTACTTTTAAGTGGTCTTAGCAGTCCATGGGAAGACTACTTGATAGGCTAAAGTTACTGGTTTATACGAGGGGCTTTATTTCCTTGGATTAAGTTGGGTTATTACAAGGAGAGCAATGATACCAACAGCTCTGGTAAGCTCTTAGCAGGCAGCATATCTCTCTTGTGTCAAAGCATTGTGAAATGCAAGAACACAAGTGACTTACGGTTTTGTGTCAATACAATTGTTGGTGCTGTTCCTAAATATACCTCACTGTGCTTTACAAAGAAAGATCAACATTTCATCCATACCACACAGGTGGGGGAAAGGAGCCAGTAAAGCTAATTGAATTGTTCAGCTTCACATAAAGAGACAAGGTATCGACAAGGAATCCAGTTCTAAGGCTCTGTGCATCAGAATCTACAACGCTCTGCACTTGAAGGAATGACCAAGGCATAAATCAAAACAGAGGCCTCTATCATGCAGTCAGAAGCAAGTCTGCAGCAGCAGACCCTAAGCAAGACTAGGCCTTAAAGCATTAAATCCTCTGCATACTGAAGTGTCCTTGAGTATCCAAAGAGCATGTTCTTTGGATAACTTAAAAAATAAATGCACAGAAATATACAGTCATATTTAAACAGTATCTTGATCTAATCTAGTCAATGTTACCTTGAAGCGATACAAACAGAAAGCTAATAATTCTCTTAAGCATTCTCCCTTACTGCTTCTTATTGGACTGGCTTGTATCCTTGTAAGCTTAACTAATAAATTACAAATTTAAGCCAGCCAGAAGGACTGATCCACTGGATAACTCCTATAATCTTGGTTAAGTTGTTGAATCTTAGAAATTTCTTTGGAACCACAATACTGTTAAAAGTTTCCCTGTAATAACTAAAGCTTCAAAGTAATGACTTAAGAGATTAACCTCCCTTAACACTACAGGGCACAGTAAATAAAGTACTGGAGTTATCTCAAGTATATGTAAGTTTAACACTAGACACACACAAATTGCAAAGCTACAGACTTAAACACCTGAACACTCTGACAGAATTTATCCTAACTTCAAAAATAAACATGCAAGAGTAGCACAAACTTTACTGAAGACTAAGTAAGCTCTGAGGGTTTTAAAAAAAAATACAGGTCTATTAACAGGTTTTTGTATTTGTTACTCTAAGTTTAATCATCTGTTATACATTCAATTCAGCCTGAAGTGGATCTGTATCACTGTTTCACAGAACACTTTGCGTTCTACTTGTGATCTGACCTCCTCATGCTCCCAGCTGTCTATCTACATATTAATATGGCTCTAAAAACTCAGTATCTGAACCTAATCTCTATGGTAACTGTAAGATTTGTTTATATTGAAAAAGAATATTAGAAACGTATGTAAATTTAACAGTCATTTAAATAAGTTTTTTCCTTCTGGGGAAAAAAGCTCCCTATACTGCCTCCTATTTATCTTGCTTCCATCTCCAGTATCCCCACCAGGCAATGAGCCACATTTGGAAACCTCCCATCATACAACTTCAACAGCCTGTTGTTGTAAATTCATAAATAGTTTACTTTCAATAAGACAGACGTGTGCAGTATTTTATATCTTAGCACTTGCTAAAGAAAAATCATAGGGCAATTAAAACGTGATTTTTAAAAACACTGCCATAAAGTCACCAAAGTAAAAAAAAACATACTAAACCTTTAACAGCTATACAGAAAGACTTCACTGCTCAGCAAGTCAGATCAATCCAGAAATTAACAGAGTCTATTTCATTTACCATTTCTAGCAGTGAATATAGTACTGGGTGCACACTTTACATAATACCTATTCACAGACAGTAGGCAAAAACTCTTGATAGTAGAAGAACCCACATACAGACTACTCTTTTTTATTAACAAATACCAAGGAATTGATGCATCACAGGTTTGGAACAATTGTTTTTTTTAAGATTTATATTATTTTGAAATGAGATTTACTGCTGCCCAGCAGGACTGGGAGCTGAATTACACGGGGGTGACAGTAACATGAATGGCAGTTTGAGCAAGACATATCAGCAAAATGGTAAAAAAAGCCCTAACAAACACAGTTGTTAAAAACTACTTTTAGGCACACAGTTCTTGCCCATACACAGAAGAAATCATTCTATTCCACCAAAACGATCTTTTTTGCTATTTAGCTTGCATAATATACCAAACATCAACCGTCTAGAAAGGTCGAAGAGAAGAAAAATGCATGACAGTGAGGTACATGAATACTACACAGCACCGAGAGGAAATTAGAACCTCTTTGAAAATCTTTCCGCACCTTACAGCAATCATTTCACTGCGGAGAATCGCTCACTTGCACCCTCCCCGCTCTCATCAAGATTACTCATTCAACAAAACTCCTATTGACGAATAGAAAGTAAGTAAATCTACCCTCTATTCAAGTAAACAATGTTGTAGAGCCAGCATTTCCCCCACAACGTTACTTTCTCGAGCAGGGTGACTGTGCCCTGCTCCTCCATGAAGCGAGCTCAGCCCAGGCAGCCATGTCCTTATTCTCCTACAAACAATGTTTGTGAAGGAGAACAGCCCCTGCTCGGGGAACTCGCGGCTTCCCCCAGCATAACGCGGCGGAGCAAAGCCCGCCCCACGATCAGCGAACGAGCCAAGGCACCGAAACACGGCAGTGGGGGCGAAGCTGCCCGCAGTCTGGATCTGCACCAGCACCGAGCCTCGCACCGGGGTCGGGACAGATGGACTGACAGATAGGACAGCATTTTTCCATGCAACCCTCCCTCCTTTCCCCTCCCAGGCACACAAGCGAGTGTTTTACCTTCATGATGAGCTCAGGCTGCGGTAAAAGCCTCGATCGTGGCTGAGCGGCCGAGGCTGGACCTGGAATTTAAAACAAAGCGCTAAGGCACCGCACCAGCCACTCGCACCGGGCGGGGGGAGGGGAGCCAAATATCGGGCGGGGGCGCTGGGCTCCTCCCGATACTGCCCCTTTCCTTCCCCGGATCCCCCCTTCTCCCGCTGCTCACCCCCTTCCCTCTTTCCTCGGCCGCCGTTTCCCCCCGCGGCTCCCACACGCCGCGGCTTCCCCTACACTCGCTGCCACTGACGCCATTTCTGTCAGAGGAGGAGAAACTTGCCACAACAACAACCCACCCCCGGCTGCCGCGGGAGGGGGAGGCGCCCCGGCCGCCTCCCCGGGGCGCTGCGCCCCCTCCCCGGGCACCGGGCGGCGGGAGGGCACCCGCGGGGGTCCCGGCGCAGAGAACACCCCCCTGCTCGCTTTACCGCGGGGGGAGAGAGAGCGGAGAGAAGGAGGGCGAGAGGGAGGGAGGCTCTTCCTCCATTGTACGAGGAAGAGTGCCCGTGTGCACGGCCGTGGAGCGGGGTGTCGGGAACAGTCCCCCCACCCCGACAGACACACACACACGCTTTTGTAGGGGCTGCGGCTCCGGATCGCGGCGGCTCCTCCTCCCTCCGTCTCCCCCCCTAAATAAAGGAAAGCGCTGACTCCGCCGCAGGAGTTTCGGCAGCAACAGCCGCAACTCCCCGGCTCGGCGCAGCGGGTCCGGGCGGGGGGAGGGAGGGAGGGAGAGCAGGCAGGAGGCGGCGGAGGAGGGGAAGAAAAGGAAGAAGAAGAAGAAAAGAAGGGAGCGGGGACGGGGAGGGAGGAATGGAGGGGGGCGGGGAGAAAGGGGCCCGACCTGCTCGGCGGGGACACGGAGCGTGTGTCTGTACGAGTGTGGAGGAGGGGGCTCCGTCCCTCCCGGCAGAGGGGCCGGAGGAGAAGCCGGCGGTCCCTCCCCCCGGCCCGCCACTGGGTGTTTGGGGTGGGGGGGAAGACGAAGCATCGGCGAGTCCCGCCGCAGTCTCGCTACCAGGAGAAAAACAAGCGCCCCCCTCCCTCCCTCGCCACCGCACGCCCGGCCCCTCGCCCCCACGGGGCCCCCCGCCGCCTCCCCGCCAGCCGCCGGCGGGGCACGGGGGCTCCTTCTTCGGCTCGGCGCCCTCACCTTTGTTCCGCTGCGACCGCCCGCCCGCTACTCCCCCGGCCCGAGGCGGGGGGCACGGAAGGGAACTGGGCGAAGGTTCCTCTCAGCTTCGGACACCCCCGGCCCCGCTCAACGCTGCTGCAGCGGCTCCGCTGGCGGCGGCCCCGCACGGCGCGCGGAGGGGCCGATCCGTCCTGCGCGGCCCCGGCGGCGGTGACTGCACGGCTCGGTCCCCCTCCCCCTCCCGCACCGATGACTGACTGACGGGCGAACGGGAACGGCCACGCCCCCTTCTCCACCTCCCCCATTGGGCCGCGTCCCGCAGGGCCCGCCTACCCCGCGGCCCCATTGGCCTTCGTGTCGGAAATACTGACATCATTCTTCTCCACTTCTATGGAAACTGAGACTCGGCGCCGAGGGTGCTCATGGGGAACGCAGTTCCTGCTCGCGGTTAGCAGCGTTTTTGGCAGGCAGCGCTGCGCGGCTCAGTGGACAACAACTCCCAGAGCGCACCGCGCACGGGGGGCGGGACACTCCGGAGAAGGCTAACGAGCCGAGGGGGCGGAGCTTGCGCGTGCGCGGGGGGCGCTCGGTGGCGCATTTTCCCCCCAGAAGGGGAAGGTGGCGCCCGGCGGGGCGGAAGGAAGGAGGGGGGCGGCGCTCCGCTCTGGGCTCTGCCGTCGCCAGCACCGCCACTCCCGGAGCGGCGGCTGCTCAGGGGCGGGGTTTCGCCTGCCGCCGGCGGCGGCGGAGGAGGAGGAGGAGACGACGACGACGACGGCGGCGGCGAGGCGAGGTGAGGTCAGGTCGGCTGCCCTGTTAGCTGGCTGTGGGTTGTGGGGGAACATTGGGATCCGGGCGGCGGAGAGAGAGGTGGGCGCCCCTCTCGGAGGGGCCGGTCCGAGCCCGGCTGCAGGGGAGCGGGTTCTGCGGCCGCCCCGCCCCGCCCAGGAGGGGCTTGTAGGCTGTCCGGGAAGGGGCCGGGGGAAAGGGGGCCGCCGGTAGTGCTGGGCGGTGCCGGCGGTCGCCGCGGCGGGCGGAGTGACTGACAGAGCGCTCCGGGGCCGGGGCTGCGCTGGGCTGGCGGCGGGCGGCGCTTCCCGGCCCTCCCTGGCGGCTGAGCCCGACAGCGCCGATCAGAAAATGGGGGTGGACGGCGGGCGGGGGGAGCGATGCGTCCTCGGCTCTCGATCTCCTAAAATGGCGCTGAAGAGCTGGGCCCGCTCGTCCTGGGGTTCTGGAGGCAGCTGAGGAGGCTGCGTCTGTCGCGTTGAACTCCGAAAAAAGTGAACCTTATTTCCGTCGGTCCGGCTGTGGAGGGAGTTTGACGGCAGCAGCTTCATGTTCTCTGTGAAATGTGAGTTTGAAGGCAGCGCTCCAGCTGCGGCCGCGGGTTTTGCCGACTCATGTTCTGTGTGCGGGTCAGGCCGCAGCTCAGAGACCCTCCCTGTCTGCGGGCCGCGACTTCGGTGGCCAAGGTATTGTTCTCGGGCTTCTGCAGCATTCCTGCTCAATTTTTCTTGGAAGTCCCCATTAAAACGGAACCACGATCACAGGGGTGCTCGTGTCGTTCTGACGTTAGTGTTGGAGGGGCACTATGGAAAGCTATTGTTTACTCAGCTGCATCTCGGGGAGAATGTGTGGTCTGCCACTGCCCTTCCACCTGCGGGAAGCGTGCCCGCCCACAGCTTGAATGCGAGGTGTTGTTAGGTGTCAGCCTGGGAGGGGTTATAAACAGGACTCTGCTAATTAGAGTGGGAATGTGGACTGGTGGCCCAGTGGCATTTGGATTAAGACTTCTGGTAGTCTCTGTTTGAAGCAGTAGGTATTCATTCACTATGTTTTCTGTGTATTCTTTTTGAAACTTTGCTTTTCACTCCTACTTGCTTCCCCTGTCTGGGACTTCTTCTCCCCCGCTGGTTGCAACGAAGCTAGTGTCTCAGTGCACTAAAGTCTGTGATGGAGCTGATTTGAGAACCTTCTGAATGGTTCATTTTATACTGGAGCTCTTTGCTTTTTTGGTAGTTGTCTCTTATTTTCGCTGTAATTACACTATGACTGCAGCCCCTGAGATGATGATACTTTTTAAAATACCATCTGTATATTTAACCTGTACTATTTCAGACTATTCTCCCTATTTGGGAGGAGGGGAAGAAAGGTCTGCGGAGTGGAATGGAACAGAGTAGCATGAGAAGCTGTTTTGCAAAATTCCAAAGGGAAACTTTTTCTTGACATTTGGCCTGGAATTAATCATCATTAATCATCAACTTTCATCCTCTCTAGAAAGGTTCTAGACACAGATCACAGCTTCAAGTATACCTTTAGAGTAGTTCCACATTATGGAGGCCCACGTCACCATTTTATCTTCGTGTCATGTGTGTTTTCAAAAAGGTCATCAGAGATAAGCTCTGATGCAGTCCAAAAGGCAGCTGTTTGGGCTCTCTGTTGTGTGTGGCTGTTCTTCTTGCCTATGTGAAGATATAAGAAATAACTGGAAAATTAACTTTGTCGTGCATATGAATTGAAATGCAGCAAGTTTGTGTGCTGGTTTATAAGGTAAAATGGCCTTAACTGCTTTAATCCTATGAATAAACATAGATGTAATCAATTCTTACACTTTCACTAACAAAAGGCTTTTGGTAGCCTTTCATTTATTGTTTAACTGCTGGCTTTTACTTTTTAGTGGGGTATGGTGACTTGAGATCTTGTGTGTAAATGACTGAGAAGGGTAACTTCCATAACAAATCGGTCAGTCACCTCAGCAGGAAACCCTTAATATCAGACATTTTCCAAGTGTGCTGTATGTGATAATTTTGTGCAAAGAGCAATAATATTACACATGTGGTATCATGGTATTTTTGCTTAGAGGCTTTTGTAATGAATTTCATTTACATGTTCCTTTATCAAGGGTCCCCTTCTATGTGTCAGTTTGGGGTAGGTTCTGTTCACTGTTTGTGTGCCAGTGGGTGTGTTAAATGTGTAGCTGTCTGATGAATAATCAGACTTTTTTTTTTTTTCCCTTGGTAAATCCCTGGTGGGGATTTACCTAGAATTTCATTTAATGGTAAAATAGTAGTATAGAAAATTTTAATTATATTGATTTGAGATTTGTTACTTTTGTTCATTAGATCTTTTTTTGCCTTTTATTAAAAGAAAAAAGAAAGTAAGAATCTCTGTACTTGTGGCAGAAGTACCTAATTTTCTGTTGATATTTAGTATTTCAGGTGAACTCCTATTAGTTTGGTGCAGAAAGATGCAAATATTTAGGTTGATGCTGTGCAATACTAATGAATTTCAAGTTAGTTGGGGATTCTGAATGTTGGCTTGCTCCCTTGTAGATGAGCAAGAGACCTAAGTCCCTGAGGGAAGAGGAGGAGCTTTAACATTTACTTGTAAGCAAGAGCTTTTCTAGGAGAGCACTTGCAATGCTAACATCTCTCCTCAGCCTAGCTGGGCAGCTGTGCACTTTCAATTCTGTCACCGTCTGTGTGGCTTTTTGACAAGTAATAGTCACAGGGGAGTTGTTAGGTTGATAGTATATCCTTATATCTATCTCCACCAGATTCTTTCTGCTTAAAACATCTGGGGTAGACTCTGAAAGTCTTTGATTTTACCTCCTCACTGAAGTCCTTTGAGACTTACTCTTTATATATAAGGGTACAGTTTGACAGCTGCCTCTCAGTGGCAGTGCTGGTTGAAAGCACCTCAGTTACAGCAACAAGCTGACAACAAAATAAGGAGTCGAGGGTGTCAAATCTGATTTTGATTAGTGTGTGGCCTGGCCTCTAGTTGTGCTGGCACATGGATAGGATGGAGAGGCTGTACTTCTTATCATGGCATCACTGCCAAGAAAATATGCAAAGCTTTGTTAAAAGGTGCATCCTTATGAGTATTTTGTTGACAACTATATTTGGTTACCTAGCCTTTCTTGCTCCTGAAGTGCCAATACATTTGATGAACACATAGAGTGAAGCAAATAAAGGAGTTGATCTATGCCTAAACTTGGAAAATCAGTTCCCCAAGTACAGACTGGTACAAATGCTTCTGGGTGTGGAAGGTGGGAATGGGAACAGACAGGACTGACTGAGCTATACTCTTCCAGCTTCCTGTGCACCTGCTCCATGGCAGAGCTTGGGAAACTGAAAACTGCTTCACTTACAGTGAGCATTGTTTAGCAACAGCCGAAACATCAGTGTGTTATCAACAGTATTCTCACACAGAGCCCAAAGCACAGCACTGCAGCAGGTACTAGGAGGAAAATTAGCTCTAGTCTAGCCAAAATTGGGACATTAATTTACATAACTATTCGCTTCCTCCAGCAGGAAAGAAATAAATCCTTTGCAGGATACTAGCAAAGTATCTGAAAAGTGATGCTGAAGTAGCATGAGACTTAATGCTACTGCTGCAGTTCCTGTCTTAAAACTACCTGAGAAGAATTGTTTTGGGTTGCTACATCTGCAGTGCAGTAAGGAAGGGTAGAGGTGAAAGGATAATAAATCTATCACAGAAAACAGTTTGAAAAAAAATGCAGGTGGAGGTGACCTGAAGTATGTGACTTGAAGCTAATCAATGAAAAATTGTTGAGCTCTGCAGGCCCTGGATCCTAAAAGATTATTCATAAGAGTCTATTACATTTTATGGTGTGTGGGAAAGTGTGTAGAGCTGTCAGTATGTTTGAACAGTGGTAGAAAAATTGTGTATTTCTATTTTGACTTATAACAAAAGATTGAGGAATTATATCAAAAGACTGAAGCTAGTATTCTTCTTCTTTAGGTTGCCTTGGTCTGAGGTATATTTCGTGCTCTTAGACATTTCCACTTTTGAAATGTCTGATGTATGGAGATAGCATTTAGCAGATAAATTGTGTGAGGCTTTGTATGAGTGTCTTTAAAGATTTGCAGTGGAGCTTTGAATGGTAAAGTTTTAAATACTTCATTGCCTAAGCAATCTACTACATACAAAAAAGTAAACAAAGTCTAGGAGTTGGCTTTAGCTTCATGATTAATTAAACTGTATTTAGCATGTATTATATGTGTTTCCTTGGTAAATGACATAGGGAAACATTTTGTATACTGAAGGTGTCATGCACAAAATTGGAATATTTGCATCTAACCTGTAAGTCAGCTGACATTTTAGTTGTATGCATCTACTGCTTACTTACACATTTTTAAATCTAATTAGTGTTAATAACACTCTCTTTAACAGTGAACTACGTCTTAGGAAAGAAAGAAATGGATGGGATGGATGAAACATCTAAAAGAATCCTAGAGCCATACCAATATTTGCTTCAACTACCAGGCAAGTTTCTTTGTACTGTGTTGTTTTAAGTATCAAAATTGTTTTTATAGCAACTTTTGTCTTGGGAAGCACAAGCCACGAAGTTTTTCTATTCTTGATTTGTGGATTTAAGGATAATAAAAAGTAATACTTTTCAGTGTTTCTATTTTACTTGTTCTTTTCTTCCTCTTTAAAACCACCTTTTTTTGTGAGATTACAATACTCTTGTGTCTGTAGTAATATTGCCACATTAATATTGCAGTTGTAGTAAGTAACATTGCAGTTACTCTGTTCTCCAGAGTAGCTGACTTTATGCTTTTAAAAATGGATAAAGGCAGGTACTGAAGACTTGATCCTGGTTTTAAACTCAGGGCTGACGATATTTTGTTCTTTAGTTGCTTCTAAAGCTCAGCTTCTTGTTGTACTGAATTCAGTGGGTTGTGGGTTTTCTTTTGGTTGAGGGGGAGGGGTGGTATTTGAAGGGTTTTTGTTTGGTTAGGGTTCTTTGGGAGATTTTTTGGGTTGTTTTGTTTTTTGTTTGGTTTTGTTCTGGGTTGTTTTTTGGGGGTTTTCATTAACCTGTTCCTCTCGTGTAATTTATTCTCCTCGGTGCCTGTAGAGACAGGTGTTCTTATGGCCAGTTTCAGCTGTCCCTATTCATGGCTTGTTTCACCTGTCAGAGGTTCAGCCAGTCCTTGGGTACTATCAGGTCACCAGCAATACATTCACACGAAGTTTTCAGTCTTGCACAATGTAGCAGAGTTCAGGAGGCAGTTTGAAAGCAAGCTGCTGTATGGATATGCCCCTTGGAAGCCTTTTTGACTAAACAATCACATTGCTTTGACTTTTATTTGTACACCTAAAGTGTAAGAAAGACCATTCAGGCTGTCAAAGTGACTAATTTTGTAAAAATAGTGGCAGAACAACTTTGGCATTGGAACTACTGCATAAATGCCTGGTTGCCCTCTGTCCAGCTTATATTGCCTGCTGAAGGAGTTAAGGAAGATAGAAAATTTGGGTAAATATTAAGGAAATATTTCTGATCAAAATTATATCTGACCAGGGTAGAAGACCTTCTGCCTAGACAGGCAGAGTACTAAGTGGCTTTTGCACATCTCTAGCAAGAGCTGTATATCAGTAGGGTGGGTCCTCAGAGTCCTAATTCATTATACCTGAGTATAATGAATTTCATTATTACCCTCTACAAATATCCATGATTTTCTTGCCAACATTAGTGATTTCATTTGACTTGGCAGTTAGCACCAAGCTGAAAACTAAGAAAAGGAAAGAATTTGGCAGTTGCATGCCTTTTTAATGCCAGGAGGCTTGTTTCCCATTTCCTCATGTGTACTCCTTCTGGCTATGTTGAACTGGGTGGTGGTCTTTCTAGAGAACTACCTTGAGAGTGAGTCTGTGGTACTACAGAGAGCTTTCTAAGCCCTGGTCCTGAAAAAATTTGCTTTCCTCAAACATAATCTTTAAGTCTACTTTTTATATTATTAGATTATCTCATTAACCAAGGAATGTTGCAACGCCTCTGCATCTTTAGTTGCTAATTATTTTTAAAGCTATTGTAGACACCAGGAAGAAAATCTCAGCTTCTTAGTAGGAAATATACAACACTCAATAAGTGCCCAAAAAATCTTCTATGGGCAAAAGTGCTTGACTAAAAGCTCTTCAGTTACCTTTCACTTTAAATGATGCATCTGCAGTATGTTTACCCTTCCCACCTTGATTCCTGTGGCTAAATTCCTTTGCTTTGTGAGTTCAACTGTAATAACTCTCTACTGGTGGCTTATGTAACTCTACACTCGCTGACAGTACAGGTGTGTTATATCCTGTCCTGCTAAAGAATCATAAATCTGATAGTCCACTTTACCATGTCCACTTTTTGTTAATTTAGTGTATATTTTGGGGAAGGCAAGAGATAAGGTACACTGCTCTCTGTGCTGTAGTGGTGGTGTGATTCAGAAGAGAAAACTTTCATTAAACTAGGCAAGTGAAAGTGGTGTACCTGTGGGAAGCGTGTACTGAGGAACAGGTGAAGCAGTGAGGGGTCCCAGTCATAAACAAACTGTGTTTACTGTGTTTGAAGCACTGGCTTTGCCTAAGGTCAGCTATGCCAAGTACAGATCAGTGGGAGCCAGTTACATGTGTGAATCTTGGAGTCAGTGTGAGCACCAGTGCTCAGTAAGGGTGGAAAAATTGGGCTTACAGATGCTGTTTCTGCCTAGAGTGGAGCTCAAATGAGATGCCTGAGCTAATACAAGAGGCTCTTGTTGAAAGAGGCAGTTTCATTCTATTCTCTTAGCCTCTGGCAGTGTTCTCCTGCTGCTTAACTTGTGCCACTTCTGAGCCTGCTAATCAAATTGTTAGGTAGTATCAATCACCTAACCTGTTAAAAACTTGCCTGGTTAATCTCTTGTCTTGTTAGTGAGCAGGCAGGGAGACAGGAACAAGAAGCTGTTTCTGTGTTGGATCAGTTTGAGCTCGGAGGGGCTTTGCAGAAAGCTTGGCTGAGTGTCAAATATGTACACTATTGCTCTACAGTAGTCCAGTTCCTTATCTTGAAACACTAGTTACACTCTCCAAGCAGTTTAGTAACCTATGGTTGAATGAATGTAGATACATATCAAAGTTTGTTTGCATAAAAAGGGATTGTATAACTGTATTCAGGTTGGTAGCAGGGAAGGGAAAAAGCCTGCTAATGTTGTCAATAGTGTAAGAACACAATTTTTTAACTGCGAAGTATTAACCACTTAGTAGAGGAAATTGATTACTCTGTTTCCCGTTGCTGAAATAAGACTTTTGGTGGCAACACTCTCGGGGTGATACTTAAAGTAACCTTGTATATTTCTTTGACTTCGAACAGGATAGGGAAGCTACTAGGCTTAAGGGATTTTTAGTATGGTGCTATTTTAACTACTAGTATGGTAATTAATGTTTAGTGTGGTAATTAATGTTTATTCCTTCTTGAGCAGAAATTATTGCTTGGGAGAAAAACATAGATTCTGAAACAGTAACTTTTCTTGTAAAATTTCATTGTAGTGGAACATTGCCATACTAGTTTTTAGCAATGTTCTGCTTAATCTAGAATTTTGTCACTTAGTATCATAAAGTGCAGGACTGACTTTCAAAGATTCTGTTGAGGTTTGTTCCAAAAATGTCTTAATTCACACACATGGCGAATCTTTTATTTTTAAGAGTCTGAGTTAACAGCAGTAGCTGATACTGCAGCACAAAGGAGTATATAGAATTTCAGTTGTCATAAACTGATATGGTTAATAGCTTGCTGTTGAAAGGGGCAGATCCTGATCCCGTTCATGACTGTGCATCTTCCCATTGTTGTCCTGCTGGTCTTGGCTGCAGTCTTTCCTGCTCTTGTTTAGCAAGCTAAACAGTCAAGACTGGCTTTGTTGTTCAGCTTTTTCTGCTGGGTTGTTGAACTTGATCAGCCTGGTGAAGGAGTTAAGTACCACAGGCCATGATCCCTACCACTGGCACAACTACCCTTGGCAGATCAGGGGCCTCTCCTTGGGCCAAGTTCCTGAGGGAGGCTGCACCTCTCTGTACTGTGAGCTGCAGGGATGCCTGAGGGCACCCACTAGCTGGAATCGAGTGATGTCCCTGCTCCTAAGGCTGTGTAGTTGTGGAAAACCTATGTCACCAAGCAAAGGAATGGTGGAAGGGGGTCAGCAGGCTTGCACAGCATCATAAATAACAAAAATTACAAGACTCTACAGATTCAAGAGTCTGAAACCTCCAGGTATATCGACAGGGGGGCAGAAATAGTCTCTGCTTATCCGGTTGGGAGATGGATACTCCCTCAATGCTGAAGGCTGTTGGCCTCTGACACCAGGAGAGAGAATCCTGTTCCTTGAACAGATGTGCAATTGCCAAATAGGTTCAGTGCACTGGAAGAAGACACATGGCTGGAAGCTCTTTATGGGCCTTTTATAACCTGAATGATTCTATGGTTTTATACAACAGCACCTAGGGCAGCAGCAAGTGGTGAGACTGAGCAGATAGTGGAGAGATTGACTCCTGTAGGGAATAGAGCCTTGTGGTTTTGTTTTAGGGAGGTTTGCTGCTTCTAGATACTCCTGATAGGGATGTGAGGGAGGACTGCCAAGGTGTGTTTCACCTTTAAATACTTAACCTTACAGCTTAAAATACTTAACCTTATAGCTCTTCTATTTGAACGCTAATGGGTATAGCACAGGGGTGCCTGAAGCTTATCAAGCAAGACTGTGTGGCTTTTGGAATGAGGACCAAGGCCACAGGAAGCCAAGTGGGTCTTCTCTGTGATCCTCACCCCTTTCTCACCATCGGGGGATAAACAGATACTGCCTGTCTACAGCCAGTTAATTTCACAGCTCATGCTGACAGCAGAGCTTTGGCTCTTACAGCTTGAGACCTCCTTTGCAGAGCAAGGACTACCTGGAGGAGATAGCATCCACCTGTCCAAGTCAGGGCAAAAGTAGAGATTACAGTAAAAGAAAATGACTGCACACAGTCAAGTAAGGAATCTGTGAACTTGCAAACAAAGCGTATAGGCTGATTTGAACAAGACACTTAGTAATCTACAGATAAGATCTGAAGGTAAATCATCCCAGCACTCCAAAAAGGAAGTACAAACAGAACTTGATAGAGTAAGCTCTTGCTTTTTCTGGGCATCTGCAGGACTGGATGCTTCTCTGAAGTATGCATTTATACAGTTGCATACATTATTGGGAGTAAAAGGGAGAAGGTAGAGTTTGGATGCAGCTGTAGGGCAACAATTTTATTGTGGTATAAATACACAGCTAGAGTGCTGCAATGGATGCATGTGGATGGCCTAGGAAGACAATCTGAAGTAGCAAGGAATGGGAGTTACATTTTATGTGAAAGAACAGTTGAATTGCATGGAGTTCTACCTTCAGTCAGATGAGCCTGTTGAGAGCTTATGGGTTAAATTTTGAGTGCAGATCAATAGGAGTGACATTATAGTGGGAGTTTGCTACAGACCCCCTAAGAGAGAGGAAGCAGATGAGACCTTCAGACAACTGCAAAATGCTTCATATTTACAGGTGCTGATTCTTATGAGAGACTTCAGTTACCTCACAGTGTGGTAGAAGAAACATCACAGCAGGACACAGGCAGTCCAGGAGGTCTCTGGAATGAATTTATGACCTCTTGCTAACACAGGTGACCATGGTGCTGGTGTAGGAAGTCGTTATGCTTGGCTTCCACTTAAAAAGAAGGGAAAAGTGGTTAGGACAGGCTGGAGGCAGCCTCAGTTGCAGTGACCGTGGGATGGCGACATTCAGTATTATGAGAAGGAGCAAGGCACAAGTCAGGATCACAATGCTGGGCTACTTAACCCTATTTTGAGCAGAGGAGTTATGCTAGAGAATTCTGTCAATGACCTCAATCACAAGTAGCTGCACAGGTTAAAAGTGTATGTGGTTGCTCTCTGCTTCTCTTCATGCAGTTCACTTATGCTGTTTGTAGTGTTCTTGTAGCTGCTGGGAGAGGTCTGCCTGGAGAATTTATCCATTTAGTTTTAATCTATCAGAGGATGCAGCTAAACGTGCAAGTGTACAGTACAGCTCAGGTAATACAAGAGCTTTCTTCCTCCAGAAGGGCAGTGCCCCTTCCCCTGACCCTCAGCATCTCCTGCTCACCTTGTACTGATTGTGGCAGATCCACTGCAGGAGCTGACTCAGTACATAAAGCTGGCAGAAAGCTAACCTAGCAAAAAGCTGTGTTCTCTGCTGGGCTAATGAGTTGAATTAGCTGTAATGGGGGCTAGGTTAATAGTCCCTCTGCTCTTTCCCATGCTGTTCTAGCCCTTTCATGAGCCTTCTTTGTAAGTGGGGTGCTGCCTTAAGGGCAAAATTTGTGCTTACTTGAATACAGCAGAAGTGAAGAAGCCCTGACCAGGAGCCTGTCCAAAATGGAGGTCTGTAGTTTTTGGGTCTGTGCCCTATCATAAGGACAAGTGTGTATATAAAGAGTAAGTTGGCTGATTTTTTTCCATTTTTTCCTTTAGATGAGAAGCATCTCATCTGAAGAGGAGGAGGGAATGTCCTCAATACAATATCTTTAATCTAACTTGATATTTGTTTGGAGGACAAAGCTTTAGCATTCTTAGCTGTAGAAGGAATTTCTCAGTGTTTTTCTCACCTTTTCCACCCAGCATTACTAAGGAGAAAAGCTTTCCATAGTTGCTATTTGATTTGGGTATTAATTTGGGATCTTAGGCAGATTAAACCAAATGCATTCAGCAGAGCTTTGATAAAGGCTTGGTGCAGTAATGTCTATTATTATAGCTCTATACAGTTGGTAGAGCTTCTAATTTGGGGTGTTAGACCTCTATTCTTCCATTTTACAATAGCCTGCTTAGAATAATTACAGAGCAGTGGAATGTGACAGTGAAGAAACTGGATAATTCTGGCAGTGCTCCTTTTAATGTCCTAGTGTCCCTGTATTGTTGTCTTGTCTAGTTCAGGGAGAGGAGGGATATGGCAAGGAATGGAATCTTCTGCATCCAGGCCTTAGAGACAGGTATTGGAGGGGTTTGGTCTTTTGCCACCACAATCTTGCTGCAGGCATAAATTGTGTACAGAAAATTGCTGTACTATTGCATAGACTGGGTAAGAGTGACTTCAGAATCAGATAAAATAGCATTTATGTAGCCATAATGTTCCTTTAGAAGACAAGCAAATCTGCATCTATAAAAGGAAAAATAGGTGTCTCACTATACAGGTAGTGTTTTTTCCTTGAGTAGTCGGTGTCTAGGAAACCTTGCTACTCAGGGTAGACAAGTCTAACAATTCAAATGCTGCCTGTACCAAGGAACTAAAGTGACTTAATCCTTTGTGCATGTTATAATCCATTCAGAGTGTGTGCTAGTAGTCAAGTTCCTCATGATGAAATAATGCTTGTTGCTGAACATCCAGCATTCTTTAAGTGTATTTTCTAGGAAATCCATTCAGAAAAACAGGATTAGCTGCCTAGTATAAAAAGAAAAAGCAGGGGTTGTCTGTATCCAAGTAATTTAGAAGAGAATAAGCATCTATAGATAAGGTATAGATTAGGTACAGTTCCTTAATGTAATATTCTCTGACTGATTTTCGTTATGAATGTGGTGAAATACTTGTTAATCCTTAACTGGTAAGCCATACAGTTTGGCAAATATTTATAACAGTTATTCTCAAGGGGAGACAAAACAATCCTTCCGTTCTGCAGAAAACTGTTAGTGTTTAAAACCAAGCACAGACAACAAAAATGGAGAAAACAAGCCAATGGCAGTGCATGTCCAGGTAAGAATGCCTGTTCACATGTGGCAGAAACAGAGGACAGAGCTCCTGGGGGGAAAAAGGACCATTTTGTTAATCTTGTCTAGTGAGAACCAGAAGATGGTGGTGACAGGAAGCTGTGGAAATCATTGAGAACTGAGACAAAAAGTGCAGACTTATGATCCGGGGAGGAAGGTTATCACCATTGCTACACAGCCCAACTCACAAAGCTATTGCTTACCTGGTGGGGGCTTAATTAGGAGGGGAAAAATTTTCAGTCCAGTTTCTCCAGGGTCTATCACTGCAAGTGAATTTACCCATACTTATTATTCTGTTCTGTATACTCTGGCTACACAGTCACAGAGAAGCCTTAGGGAGAGATTCAAATGTTGACTTTTCTTTGGTGCTATGGGCAAGATGGAATTATCAACATGAGGACTAGTATTGCAGAATATCTCAGTTATGTCTCAGTACATCTTGAGTCAAGTAATATGGGTTCCATAGGTGTCTATGTTGCACTTGCTTTGAAGTTTATTTAAAGCTTTTTCCAAATGCTTGTTTATGTGAGCTATATATACAAATATACAAAGCTGTTTTTGTAAACCTGTCTTGCAGTTATTCCAAGATATTATACATAGCTGAGCTTCTCAAAGTTCAGAGCAGAATTGTTTCAGTGTGGATAGGGGATAACTTTATTTCATATTGAACATGACTAGATGCTGAATAGATATTTGTACATGAAAACCAGCAAATTACTAAAAAAATAGACATCAGTAATGCATAGGCATATGGTTAACTTCTATTGAAATTCACTCTGTCATGTAGAAAGTATCTGGATTGAACAAAACAACATGATTTAATACTAAACTTGGTCATTTGATGTTGTCTTTAATTGCTATGAAACAGGATGACTGCCTGGCTCCAACAAAGTAGATTTTACCAAAGCAGACCAAATCCTATTTGTAGGTAGATTTCCCGGGTATAAGATAAATATCTGAATTCTTGGAAAGTTCTATTCTGTTCAGAATGTTCTGTTCAGATTTTTTAGTGTCATTTAGTAAGTATATGAAATGTCACTTTCCTGTTTTACAAATTTACAGTAACAAGTAAAGAATAATACTACAGGAGAAAGACCTAAAAATTGACAGAAATAGCTATTCAACAAATACCCATACTTTCAACTAAGAATGAATCATAATTGAAACTTTTTAATCTTAAAATTAACATGCCCTGCAAACTAGCTGATCTGTACAGGCTACCAACATGGTCGGGATCCCTTACTAATTAAATTGTGAAAACTAAATATAGTAACCTGTAAATAGGTGCTTTAAATATTCCTGAGAAGTGTTTAAAACTGAAACTGCTGCTACTTGGTGTTTATTGAATGAGGAAACAAGCCATGCACTGATGTATTTGTGTCGTCACACTGATGAGTTTTTTAATCGGGTCTCGAATCAGCTCTAGTTGTTAAGACAAACTGTTGTGCCTAATTATGAACTCTATTATTTTTATAAATGCCTATAATATTTTTATTTTAGGTAAGCAAGTGAGAACCAAACTGTCACAGGCCTTTAATCACTGGCTGAATGTTCCGGAAGATAAAATACAGGTACTGCCTAATTATTTTTCAATTGTTTTAAATTTTTTTTTCCTTCCAAGACCGTTGGTAACAGATTATTCTCTTGCATAGCATAAATTATCAGAAATCTTAAATGCACAAATTTCTGAATATGAAGTGAACTTTCAGGAAAACAACTTCAATGCAAAGCTTTTACTGTGATGTAACACTAAAGAAATTATTTCCATGTCTTACTGGAATAGTTCCTTCCAAGTGTTCAACCTTTGAAGTTGTACATAAGTAGCTATCATTGTTACCCACTTAACTCAGTTTTTAACACTGAGTTTTTAATAACTTACAAAACAAGCTAGACAACTACCTGGTAGACTTCACAAATATAGTGTTTGAAAATAAAATATTGAGATTTTGATACGAGAATATCAAAGGCAGCAATTACATCCCTCTCAGTTTTAGGTTTTTAAAGTTGATTTATCATTTAGTCTGCAGTCCTTACTTTCTAATGGGAAGGATTGTCTAGGAATTCTCGTAGTCTTTTCTCTTGGACAAAGTGTGCAAGATGCATGGCTGTGTATTTAAACACTGTGCATTTTCAAATGAAATGTTACCTGCCTTTTTAGGTTAGACTGCAGTTTTGTTAAACTGCTACAGAGTGTGCAAAATATTTTCTGTCCAAAGCAATATCAGGAATTGATATAATTGGTTGTGGTTTTTGACACCCAGCTGGTCTTTTGTTAATTTCATTAATTGTAGGCAGAAGTATTCTTTAGCATTTGTGAAGGAGTCATTTTTAGGGTGGCTTAAAAGTGACACTTCATAGCTCTCAAGCAGCAAAGTGATTTGAGTGGTTTAAGAGGCTGCATTTCATAATCTAGGAACTCTTCCATTTTTCAGCCTATTTGTGTAACTGTCTAGCAAAATTTATTCTTTCAGCTAGACAAGAAAACAAATAATATAGCAACCTGTGTATTGCATGTATGGGTTTAATCTAATATCACAGATTGGAATAAGCCTCTGGAAGTTATCTAGGACAACCCTGTACTTAAAGCGGAGCTTGCTCTGTAGCTGCTTATGGCTTGTGGGAGCCCAGCTGAGTTTTGAAAATCTGGTGATGGGGTTTCTGCAGCTTCCCAAGGCCTGTCTTCTCATGCTGACCCCCTCTCATTATAACAAAACCTTCCATTGTATTCAACTAGCAGGTTTTTATGTCGCAATCTGACTGTTGCTTCCTGCTCTTTTGCTGGGCACCCATGACATTGTGGTCCATTTTTGTTTAGTGCTAATAATAAACTGAAGCTGCGGTGCCTCTGTGTGAACAGAAGTTACCAGTTCTGTCACTTCAAACTGATGATCATGTAACTGCTATTGAAAACTTGGACCACTTGTTTTGATTGTCTTTATGAAGAAAACCAATGCTTTAATGTCTCCTTTACTACTGAAGTTGGTTAAGTGGCAGGAAAAAACAAGATCCTGTCATCTTTTAGTGTTCATCATGATGCAATTATTGCAGCTTCTGTGCATTTTAACGAAGGATGGTTGAAGTCTGGAGGACCACCTCTGGTCATCTTTTTGACCTCTCTCATGATCTCTATAAGATGTCCCTTGTGTCTAACAGCCTGATTAATTTCCAGCTATTTGTATTTCCTTTATTAAAAATTTGAATTCTGGAATTCTTTCTGGGGCTTTTTTCTTACCTTAGATTATTTGTCTTTGTGTAGTTTATTTAGATTATATCATTGAGGCTACTATAATTGAGGTTCCTTGGTAGTTTTTTTTACTGTTAACTGCCACTGTTTCACTTTTTGCCCCAACCAAGTGATCTTTTCTCCCAACACTTACTGAATTCCTTTTGGTGCTGCACTGAAACACTTCAACTTCTCGAATTAGAGAACACTGGGTTTGTCAGGTGAACTTCTCCCTGAAAAGGCACTGAAATGGCCTAGAAAGAGTCAAGCAAGTTCTAAAGTTGTTGCAAATAAGATGGAAGAAACCTGTGTGTTGGACTGATAGTGCAGCAGATACTGATTATATAGGTGTAGGTTGTAAGAAAACGTAGCACTCTCTACTGGGTCTTCAGCTTTCATTATGGAGACCAGTCTTTTCATTTCCTCAGGCCACTTCCTGATGTCTTCTAAAATAATCTTTTTCTGATATCTGAAGTGTTTCACACCTTTCCTTCACCTTGGAAGCCCTTTTGACACTATCTTAAGCTCACAAGGTAATTTGATAGAAACAGAGTCAGGAAACAGTGTTTCCTTTAAACCTTACCTATGGAAGCTGCAAGAGGTCGTGAAACTGCCCGTGATATGAAATAGGTCAGCAAGAGAAATCCTAGAGTAGGCATATCCAGTGAACTCACAGAACACAGGGAAATGTTCCTGATAGTACTGACAATGAGATAATGGAACAAAAGTATATTCAAACAAATAGATGTGTAAAGTTGCCTTCAGTAAGTACTCTATCCTTTGATTTCATGAGTGTTTAAATAGGCTGTTCTTGCAATTGTGTCTTGGGAAAGGGATTAAATTCCTGGGGTTTGAGTTTTAATCTTTGGGATAATGTTCACTGAACACCAGGTGGCTTGGTGCTCAAGAAAATGCTTACAGCAAAGTCTTTATTTTGTCCTACAGCACTCACCAAATAGGACCATACTGGATATTTGCTGCCATTTTATGGTTGTCTTAGTGATTTTTAACAGTTGTTTTGATGAATTTTGACTGAATGCAATGTTTGTAGCTAAGGAGTATAATTGGTTCATTAGCTCTAAAATCATATCTTAATCAGATGTGTTTTGCAATGAGTTTATACAGTGTGCAGTTTTATGCGCTTAAATTTATTTCCATTTAAGCAGGTCCTGAATATACCTGTTGCTTGCATGGCAGCTGTGGAATAGAAGCAGCATATAGTGTTAAAGCTCTTCATTTTTTGATGAGTTGTTAAAGTTCTGTTCTACTCAAATGTAGTCAGCTACAAGCCTAATGTTGTGAACAGTTTATTGCACACCTCAGGTGCTGTGTGATACTGGTCTACCTAGTAACAAGCAGAGTGTAGGAAGCTTCTCAAAAGAAATTGTGGCTGTTGTCTTTCTGCCAAGAATTTTCCAAATGATGTTTCAGAGGGAATAGTCTGTCCCTTAAGAGCTCAGTACTGAATATAACCACACAAAGTGTGGGAAAAGAAACATGAACTCTCCACTTATCAAAACATGGTTCACAAGAGAAATGTGATAATGGATGATACTGCCACTCTCAAGAACTGACTTTGGGAGATTCCAGATTTGTAAATGTAAACATTTAAAAACCCTGTTTATTTTATTTTCCCCTAGTCATGTTTCTAATAACAGCTATTCCAGGACTCCTAGCCAATAGCTTCTTTTAGAACTGTAGCAACAGTGAAGAAGATCATGCAAGTGGAAGCACTTCAGGGAGTAACTTTGAATCTGAAAACATTACACATAAGACTATGTGATCCAGGGCTTAGAGCAAACTGGATGGTGAAGAGAAGCATAAATCTGAGCAAACTGGATGGTGAAGAGAAGCATAAATCTGTGCTAACAGTAAAGGCAAGTTGCCTGAAGAGGAACCTCAGTGATAGAGAATATAGTTATTTTAAACATTATCCATTTTAAGTATAGTCTCATAAAAGTCATGGTTAAATTACAGTAACAGACTTAACACTTGTCTCTTCTTGTCATAGGTTATCATTGAAGTGACAGAGATGTTGCACAATGCAAGCCTCCTTGTGGATGATATTGAAGATAACTCAAAGTTACGACGGGGCTTTCCAGTGGCACACAGTATCTATGGAATTCCATCTGTAATCAACTGTGCTAATTATGTTTATTTTCTTGGCTTAGAGAAGGTTTTAACCCTTGATCATCCAGATGCTGTTAAAGTTTTTACTCGTCAACTTCTGGAACTCCATAAAGGTCAAGGCTTGGATATTTACTGGAGGGACACGTACACCTGTCCTACAGAGGCTGAGTATAAAGCCATGGTACTGCAAAAGACAGGCGGGCTCTTCGGATTAGCTGTAGGTCTCATGCAGCTCTTCTCAAATTATAAAAAGGACCTAAAGCCGCTCCTTAACACACTTGGTCTCTTCTTCCAAATAAGAGATGACTATGCCAACTTGCACTCCAAAGAATATAGCGAGAACAAGAGTTTTTGTGAAGACTTAACTGAGGGCAAGTTCTCATTCCCAACCATTCATGCAATTTGGTCGAGACCTGAAAGTACTCAGGTGCAAAACATTTTACGTCAAAGGACAGAGAACATAGACATAAAAAAATACTGTGTACATTACCTTGAAAATGTTGGTTCCTTTGAGTACACTCGGAATACATTGAAACAGCTTGAATCTGAAGCCTATAAGCAAATTGAATCACTTGGGGGAAACCCTGAGCTTGTAGCACTAGTTCAACAGCTGAGCAAAATGTTCAAAGAAACTGAAAATTAAGAAATTGACTTCTGTGTGTCTTTTGAAAACGGGAGAATAACCAGATGGAGAGTTGTGATAATCAGTCTTATGTAAAACTTCCTCTTGTAGCCATGTTACAAAAATTACTGTTAAAAATAACTAGTCATTGAGTTTTGAAATATATACCTTATTATCTCTAAAGTCTTAACTGTAACTGCTTACAGTTGACTTTGTTAAAGCAGATGTACTAGAACTAAAACATGTTTTGAACCTAAGGGTAATAGTCTTGACAGAATCACAGGCATTTTTTCATACCTAAAATTCTCATGCCCCTAACCAGGCTATGAAAGGATTTTGGTTGAAATTCTGTGTTAAATTAAATCAGCTTGACATGTGTATATTATGCATTTTAAACAATGCTCTTGTAAACCAAAATTTGTGTTAAAAAAAAGACAGTACTTCAACCACAATTCACATAAAATTGTGTGATATTTCTAAGTCTGACTTGTGAAGATCGGGGGAGCAGTTTACTATGTCCTAGAGTGAATATCCTATCCAGCTTCTGTGGATATTTTCAGGGGAATGTGAATTATGAAAGATACTATTTCATATGCAAATAAGACATGCTCAGTCTGAAATTGTGACTTGATAAAGATTTTGCAGTACCTTAGAGAAAAGATTTCATCACATCAATGAAGTGTAAATTTGCTGCTGATTCCAGCTCTGTAGTGAGTAATTTTGCTCACCTGATTTTAGATTTTGAAATTGTCAAACATTCTGTAGCTAGAAACTTAAATCTATGCATTAGAGCTCATATATGTAACTGCAAATAGCAACATAATGAGCTGCTATTAGAAATGGAAAGGGATTCATACCAGGTAACTTTAGGACACCATAATTGATGCTGGTCTCTTTAATCTCTGCTTATAATTGAGGGGCTTCTCCAAGACTTTATTCATAATTCATATTTCATTTCTATCCTGAATTGCTGTTTGGAGGCATGTTCTGTATCTCTCCAAAGAGACAAGAGCTGCAATTTTTTTCTTGAAACAAAGTACAGTATCTTGTTTTACAAGCTAAAATACCACTTCAGTTTTGTTAATTGCTTAAATAGAGCTTTAAAATTATAGACATACCAAAATAGAACTGGGACTGAGAGCAAGATTTAGGGGTAGGGCTGATAAGTAACAAAGTTCTCTGCTCAGAGATATATATATATAAGTATAAATATATATATATATAAATGTTAATAAAATGTAAGCAGAGATGTTTGGTTTTTTTCTTCCCTGGGCTGGCTTTAATCAGGTTCAGTTCCCTTAGTATTCACAGGTATATTAAGCTTTGCCTTGGGGTAGCAAGGTAATGGTTTGGATCAAAGGTAGGACTGGTGCTATAAGCTGTGGTGTTAGCTCAAGCATACTCTGAAATGGACAGAGGTGCTTGGCTTCCGATGGCTAAAGGATAGTTTTATGCAGGTGTTCATTTACTGCACCTGGAAAACAGGGAGAGCTATGATCTTGGCTCACTGAGAAAACTAACTGAAGAAGGTTGCTGTAATGTCTTCCCTGGGCAGCCTTAATATCTTTCTGAAAGTGATCAAACATGGCAAAATTGGGGATGACTACTTTCAGGCTGAAATATTATGTAGTTATGGATGATAGCCTGTCCCTTTTATCTGCATGCTGAGGAGAAATCTTTGATTAGACACTGAATAATAGGCTTTTCACTGAATGGAATTGGTTGTGAGAACTGAATAGCTTAAAGTTGGTGAAAGGTGTCTTTAATGTTAATCAAAGAGAATTGTTATTCCTTTTTCATTACTTGCAGTGCTTAGTAGGCCTGTAAGTTTTTAATGTGTTATGTGAAAATAATATCTGCAGCAAATTACATTTATTTTGTGCCATGGCTTGGAAGTTTCTAAGCACTGTTGCAGTTAATGTTGAATAGGGGAAAGCATTGAAAAGATTATTGTTGTCAGGAGAATCTCCTAGTCTTACTGTGAAATGTATCCTTGTGCCTGTTCGGATATTGTAACTGCAACACAATGCAAAGTGCACTTAGTGCCATTTCATTTCTGTTCTCTTGCTGGGTGTAAACAGTTCTGTACAATCAGACTTCCATAATGAAGTAGCTTTTCTTACTGTTTGTATAAAGCTTTTCTACCATCTGAGATTTCTGCTATGTCATTGCTCCTTTTTTTCATTCTGGCAATTCACCCCAGTATTTATTCTAATTCTATATCTTGTGGCATGTGCCATCATTAGGAGTAGGTACATGGATGTTTTCCAGTTGCAGACCATTTAAACCACAAATGGGTAAGAAGGGAACAGTTGGTCCAGCTTTCTTTTCCCAGGTTACAAGAGGCCATGCAGCTCCCTCTTCTGCCTTCAAGGTGTTTGATGGCAGCATTTAAAGCATGTGCTGAAGGCATATCTGGAAAGGCCCACATTGTTGCTCTTCACTTTGGATAAACAGGATTGTGAGAGCTGTTCTTGATGGTACTGGGGAGTCGGAAGAGGCTGGGATATTTCCCCTTCATCTGCTAAGCTGGTAGAGCATCTTTAAGTACTAAATGCCAGTAGTAATGATGTCCCTTAGTCAAAGTAGATTTTATTTTTGGTGCCATAAGATCAGTCTGTGCATTTTCATCGATACCCTCCAAGGTTATCACTGGTTTAGTGCTAACTTAACAATGTTATCACTATTAAGTGATGCTCCTGAGGTTAAGCAGTGTTAAGAAAAACCCTTCGTTAAAGCAGCATGGGAGTTCTTGTGCACAATTAGTTGTGTGAGTGCCCCTCTGTTGCTATGCCTCCCACAACACAGGGAGTAGGGATTTTTCCTGATCTTCATAAAATATGCACTGTTGTAGAATGGCAGTCCAAGTTGCAAGTGGAGATGCCCACGGGGAAACAAGGGGGATGCTGGTTTCACTGTCAGTCCCTTTGAGCCAGAATCATTCCCCTTATGTTCCTACCATTGCCAGCAAGCTGCACTTTGATCAGGTTATCAGTGCATTTCCTGGGGATTTAGTTCTTGCAGTTCATATTAAGAGAAATGCAAATACTCATCAGTCTGGAGCATTCCCCACTACCTCAGTCTGTTTTCTGATTTTGTGTTTGCTTGGATGTAAATGAGTACTGTCATCTGTCTTAGAGTAGCCAGCCATTGGATAGGACATTGGTCTTTACTTTTTCATAGGCTTATGCTTATACATACACCCCATCAATTATGATGAAAATTACATGATTTCAATACCTTCCTGAGAAGATAGCTGTCTCCTCTCCTTTTGAACTCAGGCTGTTCAGGTACCTGCTCAGAGCAACTTTGTATGTATCAGCCAGTTCTTGATATAAACAACATAGAAATGTTAATGGGAAAAAAACTGTTGGCTGTTCCTTGTTTCTGCTTTTTTGTTAATTTTGCTAATCTGGCTGCATGTGCTATGGAAATTTCCTATATTAATGGCTGTTTTTCTCAATTATTGTTAAAATGCTAGTAAGGTATAAAAACGTGGGGTTTGTGAGATGGTTTGCATTTCTAATGTAAAAATTGGTTTGAACTTTAATATGCCTTTACCACTGAATTGCACCAGGCTTTTATTCATGTGCAAGAGCCACGTGGGCATCTGTTGCTCTTCTTTGTCTCATCTTCATCATTTTACATTTCAGGTTTGGTATTTACTGTGCTCTTTGTATTATTTGCTTAGTACTTCCACTGTAATTCTTCTTTCAGCTATATTTCTATTCTGCTGTTAATACCAAGCACACATAATACCATCAAACTCGGTTTTGATCCTGGACAAACATACTAGTCTGGGTCTACTTTTGAAATGTTGACTCTTGGCTCATAATTTGTCTTCGCAAAAGTAATCCAAGATTGATCCAAGATTTTCTGCAACCTTGAAATGCCTGAAACTTTTTTTCCAGGAAGCTGGAGCCTGTAACATCTTATATGACCGTAGATTATTTTTGTCTCATGTAGGTTGAGCTACTTTCCTTGCCCTACCTGTTTGCTTTCAAGGTCCATTTTGCTTTGGTGGTAATGCCTGTTAGGTCTTTTTATGAATGAACTTAACTCACTAGCCCTGAGAGAGGGAAGTTAATTTTTGTCCAGGTTAATGAATTATCCCACTCAGCAAGAGCCTGATGAATGCCAAAGCTGGCTGGTGGACAAAGGCCAAGGAAAGGATTTCAGAATAAGAAAACTCATTTTGGCCTCCTAAGGCTGTCTCATGTAATTTTGCCTTCTTTACAGAATTTATTTGGCTTAGTTACGAAAAGCCTAAGTGTGTGGTTAGTTTCCCTGAGCATCCCAAATAGACTGTGAGAGATACTGAAGTTAAAAATTATTTATTCTGACAATTATTTATGTAACTTGCATATATCATCTAAAGATTTTATTAAAGGTACAGATAAAGTAATGAAACAATGTACTCTGTTTTATTTTTCCTTCTCTTGACAATTTTTCTGTTCTTGAAGTCAGGGAAACATAATCTGCCATGTGCCTGTTTGAGTTGATTGCTACCTCACACTAACACCCTTCCTGAAAAAGTTTTATCACAGCTGAGCATCAGCATTCAACCTTTTTTGCAGCACTTATTTTAAAATTACTTTAGAGGCACCTTGTTGAGGTGTGGCTAGGAATAATGTATGATTCATTAAGTCACTTCAAGCATATAATCTGCAAAACTTCTAATAAAGATGCAGGTTAAACCACATTAACCCTGGTAGTGTTCCTCACCTGTGTACCCTGTGGAACAAGTACATTCTCAGTTAACCTACTGAAAAGGTATTTACTGATTATCTGTTTAGTACAGCATAGAGAACCATGGCAGATACACCAAGAAGGCCTAACGTGACACTTGCAGGGAAAGCACTGCACAGCCTGACATGAATTTGTGTAGAACACTAACTCTGAGGTGAAGGGAAATCACAGATAATTATCTGCTTTTGAGCTCCTGGAAAATGCTCTACTCATTGCTATATGGATTACATGCTGACAGTTAAGCAGCTGCATCATCTCTTGCACACAGTAGGTCATTTTCACTCTATTCATAATGCTGCAGTTGCTATTTCTAGAGCATAGAGTGTAAGCTACTTAATCACTCAGTAATTACTGAAGTCTCTAGAATGGCAAATGCATACATTTTTTTAATGTATTTTGAAATACATAAAAACTCTTTTATTCTCTTGTGATCTGTGTTACTCTACAGCGAACTTCTGTTGGCTGAGGGAGGCATAACCTTTCACTGACTGGAGTTACTAAAACCAGGCTGACACCAAGCCTGTGTGAACAGTTGGAGGGGAAAAAAGGTTTGCAAGGAAAAAAACCCCAGAGTTCTTTAGAAGTAGAATTTCCTATAATTGCAGAGTTACTATATGAAGCATGGAACTAACTCAAACAGTTTTTCTGTGGTTTTGACTGAAGAACCTATAGCTAACTGCTTTCTTTTGGGGTGGGATGGAATATACAGGTCAAAGTAAAAGCCATACAGAGGAATTGTCATTGCTACTCACAGAAGTGTAAAAACTGTACTATAAACCTAATCTCTTACCTTTTACACCAACCAGCCTGAATGTTCAATAAATTCAGAAGCTAAATCCATTTTTGCTTAAGTGTTTATAAAATGCCGAAGTTGTAACTTGAGGTAATGATGTGAAAATGTTAAATTGATCTAGTTTCTTTGGCATTGGGACTGTCCTGTTCCTTGTCAAGCAGATCATGAGCTATGGCTGTTTGTTGATTACAACACCAAAACAAGAAGTACAAAGAAACGGAAAGAACAAGCAGTAAGTTTTGCTATTCTCATTATCATCTTAGAAATAAACATGCATGTAGATTGTGAGAATGGCTGCATCACCTGTCAAACTAGGGATAAAACAAGGGCAGCTGGGGTCAGAAGGAGCAAAAGAAGTATTTTCTTGTTTTCAGTGCCTTTCCTGTCAGGCATTACACAAAGTGGAGGATGCTCTCAGCTTTGACCTTGGAAACAGTGGGGGAGTCAAAAGGAGAGCAAGAGGCCTCACTGCTCTCATTTGTACCACTTCCACATACCTTCAGTTACATGGCTTGAAACTGGAATAGATCGTTCCAAGAGTGCCCTCTGTGGGAGATGAATGGGCTTAGGAACCCAGATGAGACAGCAGCCCCACCAAAATGGGGAAGAAGGACTGGGGTATCTATTTTTTCCCCCAATTCTGTTAGTTGGCCTGAAATAACACACTACCTATGGCAAGGGAGGACTATGAAATAAAGGCACAGAGTTCTTTGCTGGGCTGTCCCCTTTGTGCAAGAGAGTAAAGTGCACCCTCAAAGCCTGTTAATTGAAGATGCAAGCTATCAGCATGCTAAAGAATATACACATTATCCAGATTGTTTTGATTGGAATGTACTAGTGTTACCAAATAGCCATATCTCATTTCTGTAGTCAGTATCACAGCCTCAAAGTAAAGAGTACTAATACACTGCCTGTCAAACAGACAGACAGATTTCATGTAATGGAGCTGTAGAACTGAAAGAGCTGATGTTGATTATTTACTGTCATTACTGCTCCAGTCTTGGTGGTGCCAACATTCAAATGATATTGTTTGCATTCAGCTGTTATGAGACACTGAACTATGAAACACAAGAGATTTAAAAAGGTAAAAAACCATCAATTAGGATACTTTGATTTTTATAAACACAGCTCTTAGATCTTGCCATACCTATCTCTGTCAAATTGAAGAGCTCTTACTCAATTTCTGTTCCTCACCGACTGGTACTAGAACACACTCAGGTCTTTCATTTTTTGCTGTTAATCTTACGCACAGGGGACATTTCGATTTTCCTGGATCCCCCCCGGGATATTTCCCCCAAATACTGAATGTTGAAGTAAATGCAGCAGCAAATGTAGCAGCGTACAGAGGAATACAAGCGTGTGGGAGTCCGCCTGGCGCGGGGGTGCTGCGGGGGAGCTGTGCTGCTCGGCGAGCCGCCCGCGTTCTCCTCAGCTGCCGCTCCGTGAGAGCGCCCCAGCCTTGTATTACGGACTGGAACCATCTCTTACTCAGTGTCAGTTCACCGGTGCCGCAGGGCTTTGCCCACGCCGTGCTGCTTCACAGCACGACAGCACTTCCCCCGGGCGCCCTTCCTCTCTCCTCACCGCCCGCCGCAAACTCTGCGGCCACTCCCCGGGAGGCGCCATTCCCGGGGACGGGCGGGACACCCGGCACCGCCCCGCGGGCCCCGCTCGCCCAATCAGAGCACCCGCCTCTCGCTCCGCGGCATGCTGGGAGCTGTAGTCCGGGGCTGACAGGCCGCGCGGCGGGGCCACGCTGGTGAACACCATTACCCAGAAAGCTCCACGGCGGCGACGCCCGGGCCGTTTTGCCCCTGAAGGCGGTGTCTCGAGCAGAGTAGAAGGCGGGGCGGGCCAATAGCGGACCAGGGCAGGGCTGCGCCGGGGGTCGCGGCCAATTGGAGCGCTCCGAGAGCCGGCAGGGGCGGGGCGGCGGGCGGCGCGGGGCGGAAGTGCGGCAGCGGAGCGGCCCCGGCGGTGCGTGAGCGGCGGCCGCGGCCCCGCGCGTGTGGGGCGGGGGCTGAGGGCGGCCCACAGGAGCCGGCTCGGCTCCGGGAGCGGGGAGCGGCACGGGTGGCGCCGGGCGGCAAAAGAACAGCTCAATGTACGGGCGTTGTGAGAGCAGCGGCTTGCGCGTGTGTTAAGGGCGTTCCTCCTGTGCCTGCAGGTCCGGGAGCAGCCCGGTTCCCGCGGCCCCGGAATGGCTGCCGGGCTGCCGCCCGATGCGCTGGGTCGGCGGGTCGCCTGTGGCACCGACTACGGGACTGTGCGCTATGTGGGCAGCGTGTCTCCTACTGCAGGTAAGCGCCACACAAGTAATAATCTTCACGTTTTATGGCTGTTCTCATGGTTCTACTCATGTTCTTTTTCATTAAAAAAACCCAACAGCGTCGAGTAAAACGAGGCAATTTACAATTTGATTTTCCTCATTGTTCTTGTGTAAATGTGGTGACTTCTAATCTGTGTGAGGTTTTTAGGTTTTTTTCTTTAAAGAAGTCAGAGTTGTGAAAAGGAGTGTAAGAAGAACTTCACAGTCTTTTCCCTGATCTCTGTGCAGACAGTAGATTTCCAGACCAGGTGATAACATATTGTGTTGGGTTTGTGTGTCAAGGCTCTGAGAGTGGCAGGGGCTACAGGGGTGGCATCTGCCACCAGAGAAGCTGCCAGAAGCTTTCTCCGTGTCCTACAGAGCCGCTGCCAGCCGGCTCCAGGGTGGGCCTGCCACTGGCCAAGGCTGAGCCCGTCAGTAATAGTAGTTGCACCTCGGTGAAACCTTCTTTAAGAAGGGGAAGGAAAAGAGACTCTTTGCACGAAGGTAGCTGTGGCCAGAGAAGAGTTGAGTGAGAAAATGTGTGAGGAACAGCCCTGCAGACACAAGGGTCCGTGAAGAAGGAGGGGAAAGATGTACTCCGTACTCTGGAGAGGAGATTCCCCTGCAGATCTGCTGAGACACACGCTGTTGCCTGGCAGCCCAGGGATTCAGAGATCCACCTGCTGCCCATGGAGGAGGCACACACAGGTGGATGCCTGAAAGGAAGTGGTTACCACACCAGAGCAGGCTCCTGGTAGACCTGAGAGATAAGCCCTGCTGGAGCAGGTTTCCTGGTAGGTCTTGTGTCCTGGAGTAGCCTTTTCCTGAAGGACTAAGAGTTCCAAACTGGAGCAGTTCCAAAGGAAGCATGCTGTAGCCTGTAGGGAGGAGTTATGTTGGACCACTCCATGGAGGACTGTCTTCTATGGGAGGCACCTGCCCTGGAGCAGGGGAAGGACCACCCTCTTTGAGGAGGACGCAGCAGAAATAAGGTGTGATGAACTGACTGTAACCCCCATTCTCCAGCTCTCTATACCTCTCAGGGGAGGAGGTAGAGTGCAGGAAAGAGGGAGAGCTGAGGTGGGGTTATTTTTAAGATTTGTTTTACTTCTCATTATTAGGCTACTCTGATTCTGCTTGATAATAAATTCAGTTGCTTTCCCCAAGTCATGTTTTGCCCATGACAGTAAACAGTGGGTGATCTCTCCCTGTCCTAATCTCAGCTCATGAGCCTTTTGTTGTATTTTTTCTCCCCTGCTCAGCTGAGGAGGGGAGTGACAGAGTGGCTTTGGGTGGGCACCTGGTATCTAGGCTGGGCCAACCCACTATAGATGTTCAAATTTATGGGAAGATTCCTGATGCTTGGAAGAAGACCAGCCTTGCATACTGTTCCAGAAGAGGCAAGGAGGATGACCAGGAAATGTAGACTCATTAGCCTCGCTTCAATTTTGGGAAAGCTGACATAGCATGTTTCCTTGGAATCCATTTCCAAGCCTGTGAAGGACAAGATGGTAGTTGGGAGTATTTGGTACTTGTAAATAAGAAGAAGTTGTGCTTGGTAAATGTAATTACTTTCTACAATGATATGACTGTGAATGTGGATGAAGGGAGAGCAAGTCAATATTCCTTGACTTCAGTAAGTCTTTGAATAATGTCTTTGTAATGAATTTTATTTGGAAGCTGAAGAAATACAAGGTTAATGGACTGTTAAATTATTTGAAAGCTGTCAAGTGAAAAAGTAATTAAAGACTTGATATCTGTAATGAGTGAGTACTACCAAAGTAAATTCTGGGGTGTGTATTGTTTCATGTATTCCTCAGTGATTTGGGTGATGAACAGTGTTCACCCTCAAATGGCTGCTGTGATGCGAGGTAGAATTGCAATCCAGGTCAAGGTTTATCAACTTGAGGTTTGAACCCAAGAGATTCAAGGAGGATAAATTTCTGCACCTAGTATGGATGAGGGAGTATTAGTGACTCAGAGAGTCTGTTGCAAAGGGCTTGGGAGTTAGGTTGGATACTGTTATGAATATGAGCCAGCAGTGACCCCTGTAACAAGCAGAGATACATGTTGTTCTGGGCTGCCTTAGAGGGAAGTGATGAGCATGGCCTGCTAGTTAAAGGAAGCTGTTGTCCTTCTCTGGGAATGGGGTTCTTGACAAGGTTACCCTTGGAATAATGGATCTGCTGCGGAGCTATTCCAGTTCCAGAGGGATGCAGACAAACCTGAGAGGATCTCATAGGTCTTCTCTCTTGAGGAGTCTTGGAAGGCTACCAGGGTGGTGAAGGGCACTGACCATACACATGTGTTGTGCAGAGGTTGTGGGATCTGGGCTTGGTTAATGTGGTGAAGAGAAGAAAAAGCGCCATCCAATGGCTTCCTGCAGCTGTTTGACAGCTGGCTACAAAGGGGGCAGAGCCAAACTCTTCTTACAAGTGCTAGATTATACAGTAAAGGGTAATGGCCACAGCAGGAAAACCTTTCCCATTACCTTGCTACGCTACAATGCAGCACTGGAATATGCTCACCAGATGGGTTGCAATCTTTCTCTCCTCAGAAATTTTCGGGGTCTGGCTAGGTAACAAATTACCTGACTTTTTTTGGTGCTGGTGATAATCTCCTGCTTTGAGAGAGAAGGTTAGGCTGAGTGAGCTGCAGAGGTTCTTTCCAGCTGTGATATCTATGGATATGGTGCTGTAAATTTGAAAAAGTATCAACCATTTTTTTCAGGAATTTGGCTGGGCGTGGAATGGGATGATCCGGAGAGGGGAAAGCATGATGGCAGCTATGAAGGAACACAGTATTTTACATGCAGGTGAGTTGGTTCACAGCATTGGCATGTCATGTGTGGTGGCAAGATGCTCATGGGAAAAGGCCCTTTGGCAGTTTTTAGGGCAAACCTTTCTGTTATCAGTTGGCCAGTATTAAAAAGATCATAATTCTGAGTGCTCCGACTAGCTAACCCATAGAGGCTCCAGCACTGATATTTATCCAGTTACAGGTATTAGGGTATAATAAATACTTAAAAAATACAAGTCATGTTTTCAGAGGTACGTTATAAAAATGAGACTTTTGGATGTTATTATTATTCTTAGTAGGTTTTAGATCTTTTACTTTAGTTAGAAATCAGTATTTCCTGGTGACTTTCATTAAGTAATTCTGAACTGAAATATTGGTCCATATTAAGTGTTTCAAATACAGTTTATATTTGAATTTAAGCTGACTGGCATATATCTTGTTAATGGAAAATGCCAAGTTCCTGTTAATGATTTGGGTTATATTTGTATCACTAAGGAATTGTAAATATATTCATTGGATTTAGTATATGCAAAACATAGTGCAGCTGTGTGGGGTTTTTAAATATATGCAGGCATTACTTTTAAGTGAAAGGGTTTGAGCACTTAACATGTTTGAAATTGTGGAATACAGGACTCTAAGATGGATATTAACTGCAGCAAGTCGTTGATTTCTATGTCAGGACACATGCAACAGCTAAAAGTTTATAAGTTAAATAGTAACTGGATGAGTTCATAGAAGAAAGTCATCAATAACTCTTAAATACTAGAGACTGCTAGCTCAGTAAGTTCCTGAGCATAGAAGTGGTGAAGGATGAGAGAACAAAATCTATTCTGCAGAAAAATAAGAAGAAAACACCACCTGTGAGGACTGGATATTTTTCCCTTGTATCCCTAGTATTTAAATAATAATAAAACAAGGCTTGAGGAGGCTAAACACACTTAATACAAGAAAAAAAATCAACATTGCTGGATTTTTTTGTTTCAGCTAAGGAATTGGAAATTATGGTTTCAGCACAACCAGTCTTAAATTAATATATTAGTGGAAGTTGCTTCCTAAATGTTTTGAATTTACTTGAAACAGTTTCCAAGTTGAAGCTAGCTATGTTCTGCTGCAGGAGAAAAAAAATTAGAAATAATTGGCTGACCATTCCAAATCTCTCGGGACAGAAAAAGCAATTGAACATTTCATGCATGTTTATTCAGAAACTCGATTGCTTTACATTTGTGTGTGTATGACATTTATATACATGTGTATAGACTCTTGGGTTTTTAGTAGCCATTAGTGTGCTTCCAGGAGATGAGATCTCAGAACCCTTGATTCTTGATGTAAGAATCAATGTTTTGAGTGAAGCTCAATACCCATAACAAATGTAAATGTTGTGGTCTTCAAACATGTTGTTCTTTCAATACCTGTTCTTTGTGCTGTGCTAGTTTCCAATCAGAAGAGGTCCTGCTGGATTCTAAGGGAATACATAGTTCCAGCAGTCCACCAAGACACACAGACATAACTTCCTGTGTGCAGACACATTTGTAGTTCTTCTGTTGACTATTGGGAAAATGTAGGCAAACTTAAGTAAGAAATAGTTACCTTATTTTAGCAAAAGGGTGCTGAAAAACAAAACTGAAAACATCACCTAAACTCCCACAACTGAAAACATCACCTCTTTACTACTACTGATTAGGAGGGCATAATGTTTCTTTGTAGATGAATATACACATCTGAAAAAAATGCTGTATTTTTCCCCTTATCATAAGTGTCCTTTGCCTACAAGCCTACTTTGCTCACTCCTTGAATTCTGATAAGCAGAAGCAGCTGATCAAGTAGCTTGTGCTGTAAACAAATGCAGTGAAAGGACATTTTGAAATTAAGGAAATTTTGAAAATAACTGCTTTAAAAAATACATCTTTCAGAGTGACATTTGAAAATAAGACCATAAGAGGAAAATAAAACTGATTTTGAGATTCTCATTACCAGAGAATCTTCTTTCTTTTCAAGTCCTTACTTGAAACAGTAGGTCTGTTTACAGCTCTATGTGATCTCTATAGTAGGTTTTTTGAAAATATGACCTCAACTTTTATATTTCATAAAAGGCAGTACATTTATCTGGGTCATTATGTGGTGATAATTTAACTTCTTATGAATATGAGTACCAAGGAACAAAACAGCCATGCTTCAAATTATGCTGACATCATGAGCATGTTCATCAGCCCAGTATCAGCTAGAAATGGCAATGCACAATCTAGTGGTGGTTTTGTGTTCAGTTTTTCCCTGATAATAGGATCTTGTTTCTTAATAACTGAGGAAGCTACTATTTTAGCTGTCAGTTGCAGTAGTGTATAATGTAATTATGTTCTGCAGTCCTTCAAGAGAAATGAGTAATCAAGCCTTAAAACTGTGTTAAAATTTGTATGCAGCTTTTGAAACACGAGTGTGCTTTCCAACGTGTTCTGGTCCCACAGACCCACTGACACATTTGCATGCATGTGTTCCCCTGGGAAATGTGGGTTAAAAGCACACCTTCCTCCCCTGGTTGTCCTATTCTCGTTGCATGATGATTCAAGATTATCTGCTCCATGAAAGATCTGTTTATATTAAATTAGGCTATTTTTTCTTCAAGGATGACACATTCACCTCCAGGAATATCTACCTAGAGAACAAACAAACTCTTCACATACAGGAAAGAATATCATTTTAGTGTCCACGAAAAAAAAATTATTTCCATTTTGCAAAGGGAGAAAGCATTCCTAAGATTCCTGAGAAGGTTTCAGTTAAGAAGTTTTGTTCATCAGAAACTCGTGCTCTTTGCTGCCAGTAGAATTGTGTTGAAACAAAAGGCTGTCCCTAACTGCTGCTCAAACATGTACTGTGCACCAGCAGAACCCCGAGATGGCATCTAAAGCTGCAGATGTCTGTCTGTCTTTCCTTGTTTTTTGAAAGCCCAGAGTCAAGTTTCATGTCTGTTTAACTAAGGTAAACTTTCAAGAACTTGAAGTACTTGCTCATGCTTGCAAGGCTTCTCCTGTTCAGTCAGGAATTTGATACACTATGGCAGGTTAGTGTTAGATGTCATTTATAAGCATTGTTTGGTGCCACAGCCTCTTTCTAAAACTTGAAGGATTTTCTTTACTGCTGTGTGTAGATTCTTCTAATAGAAGTTTTGTCTGTTGAACACCTTCCCCTAGAGGGAAGAGATCTGTTCAGATCTGTGTAGAAAAGACATTCATGGATTCAAACAGCTCCACTTTATGACACCTTATGAGCCTTGTAGTGCATTTGCTGCAGTCATGGTGGTAATTGCCTGGAGTTGATCATTGCAAACAGACTGTACTGGGCACAGAAGCCCTTTGATCCATGTTTACTGCCTAGGCTGATAAAGCTGACATCTCTCTCTGTGGCTCAGAGCTTCTGCAGTCAGACAGCTCAAGTGTGTAGCTGTTATGATTTGTGTACTCCTGCATTTTTCTTCAGTGCTGAGAAGTGTGTGTGATATTTCCCTAGCATATGAAGAGCCATCATGTACCTGTAATGATGAGCAGTGCCATCACTTTGTTTTACATTAGCAAAGAATGATGCCAGATTTCCTCCTTATTCAGTGGAAGCTGACAGCTAATCTAAATTTTAATGAATATCCTTGAAGCACCCTGGGTATGCCAGCAGATGGGTTGTATGCTTCAGGCTACTGAATCATGAATAGGAAGTGTCCTAGAAGATGACTTCTGAGATTGGGGTCAAACTTCCTATTTTAAAAGTCAGTAGGAAGTGTCAGTATTAACTAGAGCCAGCGCTTGCCAGAGCCCCACTTGTGCATATTCCACATTTTCTGCTTAAGGAAATTGGGCCATATCTTCTACCACTCTATTTCCTCACAGTCTTTTGTTCTGGCTGCAAAACAATTTGCATACATGAGAACAAAATCTCTGTTCTCAGACTTCTGAGTGTTCATCTTAAGTCAGGTTGATCAGTAATCCATAGGTGCTTCCATCTCATAATATGCATGCTGGATGACTCTTTGGATTAGGATTTATCTCTTTAATTCCCAGTTATGGAGATTGATGGCTAATAGGTGTGTATATGCATTAGTCCATGTGTTGTACATTATTTGTTTGATATGTACATGCAGGTTGTACAGTTCATATGTCCCCACTGTAACTCATTTCCCTAAAACACAGGCAGTGTGTTTTAGGGAAAATGAGTTACAGTGACCTCTCTCCTTGAATGCACAATAATTTTCCCTGAAAACAGGTTCCTATTGCAGTTTCCTTTCCTGTCTTTTGTGACAGCTCCTAAAAAAGTAGATCAAATAAATAGACTGGAACTGAGAAAGAAGCTTAGGCTTTGGAATGGATTTAAATATACATTAGGTAACTTATAATAGCATGCAGAATAACGGGAAGTGATAGCAACAGGAGAGAGAAAACCTATGACCTTTTGATCAGGACAAAAAGAGAAGTGTCTTGAGAGATAAATACACTAAAATTTTCAATTTTCCTATAGCTTTATATGACAGGGCACAGGGTAGCTAGCTAGGTTCCTCTGCTTTTTTTTTTTTTTTTTTTTTTCCCCCTTAGGATAAACTAGTTCTTGCACAGAAAATGAAGAATAGAAGTGGTGACCAGACAGGACAGAAATGGGCTTAGGAATGGATATGGTGATGGAGAAACCCAAAGGTCTTGGCTATGACAGGGATAAATGGCATGACAGGATGAATGCAGAAGTAGCTCTGGTGAGAGGGTTGAGGAGAGCAGAACTGTTGAGTGTAGAGGGATGGTAATGACAAAATCATGGTGATAGGAAATTGGATAGTTGTTGTCAGAATAAATTTACAGCAGGACCTAGTGTGAATTACAGATAGACAGGAGTACAGGGATTTTTTCCAGAGCCACAAGCAGAATCCTGCACTATCTACCATCTTTGAAGCTGTTTGACTTAATTAAATGCAGAAGTGATATATTTGGAGGCAAGAGATGTTCTAGTTCAGGTCGTAAAAAGGCAATTTATTGTTTTAAGAAGAGGTATTAAGAAAGAATCACATCATTTTTACACTAGAGAAAGTTCAATATTTAAATCAGTCAAGTGTTTGCAAGCTATGAAGAATTTCAAAGGAATGGAAGAAATTACTTAAGAGAAGGTTACTGAATTAAAAAGGTATTGAAAATGCTTATCAAACATGAAAAGTTCATACCAGATTTATATTCTTTAGTAATTTGCCTTTCTTCTTCTTTTGTAATCATTGCACTCTAAGCATAGTCATTACAAAACTAGACTGAAAATATTTTGAAAGTAAATATTATTGAGTTTCTACCGAGGTCCTTCTTAAGGATATGAGAGAAGAATGAATGAAACTGGCACAGGAAACTTCCAGCACTGATTTTTTAACAAAAATATGAATACATGGTGTCCAAACTATTCCATCTACTTGTAATAGGTTCATAAGCTTTGGGGCCTTTAGTTACTGTTTTTTCTATGAGAATTTTGAACTTTGTAGCACTGGTGGTTTGTATTATGATTTGCTAATTAGACACTTGATGCTCGCATGCTGTTTTGAGAAGTTTTATTTACATGAGTGATGTCTTCCTCCTGGTACTTTGCTACCAAAGCCTGTTGTCTTCTCAGCTTGATGGCAGACAGATATTCATAGCTACCAGTTTTCTTCCTGATGTTTTCTGGCCGATGCTCCTATCAGATCCTCACCATTCCCGTAACTTGTCTCTGCTAGTTCTTCCCTGATACTGTGTTTCCTTGCTAACTTTGCTAGAAAATGTCAAAGCAATTGCGTGGTGAGACACGGGAATGCAACAAAGTTTTTTCAGTGCTCTAAAAAAGCCAAGAAACTCCACTGGACTGACTTAAATATGCATTATTGGTTGGATATTTCTGTTCAATATTCAAAATTGTTACCAAGTTGGTATCAGGATTTTTCAAAGTTTGAGTTTGTAGAAGAGTTCTGAGTGCTACAATTTGCATGTTGTGTCATTTGTGAGCATTACTAGTGAATTATGCAAGTCAAATACAATGTGGCAATCACTAGTCTGAGTATTCCTCAGGCTTTGATAAAACTCCGGGTGCATTTATTGTATGATTTAAGTAGCTTTGTGTCTATCCTTAGGTAGAAACTTCTTTTTTTGGAGAACCTGACTTCATAATGAGTTTGGAAATAACAGAGCAGTTATTTTTTGTCACAGACATATTTTATGAAAAATCCTTTTGCTGGGATCTTTTCTCCTGAGAAGCTGGGAAGCTTCAGCTTCTCCATGTTTTGTTACTTTGGAATGTGATTTGGAGAACTGTTTACCCAGCATGTGAAATTGTTTTTACTTGATGACCAATCACAGCCACCTGTGTTGAGGCTGTAAGCAGCAATTTTATTATTCATTACATTCCTTTGCTAGCCTTCTGGTGAAATCCTTTTCTTCTATTCTTTTAATATAGTTTTAATATATCATTTTCTTTTAATATAATATATATCATAAAATAATAATTCAGCCTTCTGAAACATGGAGTCAAGATTCTCATCTCTTCCTTTGTCCTGGGGCTCCTGCAAACACCACCACAATATTTAATAATGGTACTGACACTGTAATTTTGATGTGTAATTTTGATTTTAGGGAGCTAGTGCTCCAGTCCTCATGGTATCTCACTACTTCCATCAAGTACTGTCAGATACTCTGAGTCTTACCTGGCTCGCTGGGAACAGTGATGTTTACAATTAGTCTGTAGAATTGCCTTTTGACTGCTTTGGCTCTCAGTACTTCTGTTTGAAGCAGTAATTAATTAGTCAGTGAATGTTAAGATAACAGTTTATATTTCAGCTTTTCCTGACTGCTCTATTCTAGGCATCCTAAAGGAGGATCGTTCATCCGGCCAAACAAGGCAAATTTTGGAGTAGATTTTCTTACTGCAGTAAAGGATCGGTACGGATTGAATGATAAGCAGGATGTTCAGTGTGGCACAGGGAATACAGTAGTAATTGGAACGAAGACTGTGGAATTTATTGGCATGGATTCTGTTGCAGAACAGCAAAGGCAAGTGTCATATATGAAAATCTGAGATACATTATTAGTGATTGATCAATCAAGTAGTATTTCAGCTGTAAGGACTGCAATGCACATTAAATTGTTGTGTCTAAAAGCAAGCCAGACTGCACTGTGGTGGAGACAAGAAATCCTCCAATTGCCTTCCTAATTTACAGGTTTTACAAATACAAACTGGGATTATGTCATGTTTAAATGCTAACAGTCCTCATTCAGGTTTCATAAAGAAGCAGATGATGATATCTGGTGAGAAATGAGCGATTAATTATCGTCACGTTGGCAGTCATCATACACATGCATGGTCTTTTTGAAATAGATCTATTTTAATGTTTTCTTAATATTGTACGGTGTTTTGTAGTCTTTGTTTACTCATATCACAAATTCATTTCTAACCAAGAGAGGGAAGACAGAAAGTCACTGTACTGCTAGTGAAGAAGTTTTTCAATCAGTTGATGTCATGTTTATGTACCTAGAAGGATAAGAAAAGCAGTAACTTCATGATGTGTCATAAATTGCAGTTCTAATGGCCCCCAGCAGAAGAGATGTATTAGTTCAGTAGGTGGCAGTCTCCTTCTGAGCTGATATTCCACAACTATTCTCCTTTTCTCCCAGAGCATACTAAGCAGTCAAAAATATTTCTAATAAGTGATACAAAGACTGCCCAAATAACTCCGAACCTCTTGAAAAACATGTTGCAAGAAACCTTTTTAACTCGGAATCTCTAATTAAATTCCAGTTTGCACAGCTATATTTAATCTGTTTTACCAACTCTTTATTTCAGCTGGAACTATGGTTCAACCAGACTTATGTTGTAGTAGTGATGTAAAGGCAAAAAATAGAGATGTATCTCTTTTTGAGTGCGAATGACGCTGCAGTGTGGTAATCTGCACATTGCTAATTCCAAAGGAGATACACATGAAAAGGGTGTTATGGAGTTGTAAAAACCAGGCATTTATGTAACACACCTATTTCTGTTTGAAGATTACCTAACAGAATGTTCTTTCTCACGTAGACAACTGAACAAACTGGTGGATATCTCGGTGCGTGAGTGTGCAGTGAGCCATGCTGGTCAGGAAGAGGAAATCAGCAGAACATGTGCCAGTATCCTTTTCTTGCTGTATTGCATGATGCCACAAATAAAGTACATACTTTAGCATTCCAAGTGTTCACGTCACTGAATGATACTTGTATCCTTTTATTTAAAAAAACCAAAAAAATTAAACCTGAAGTTTATATTTAAAAGTTTAATGTAATGTTAAAAAGTTAAACAGCCAGGCGCCTACAATTTTTGAGAGGAAATGCAAATTATGCATTAAAATAGAAGTGTAGTCATAGGTTGTTATTGTGACTGCAGTTTCAGAAGGCTCCAGCAATGGTTTTTTTAAAAATTCCCTAGAATAGATAACCATATAGAAGTAGAACTGATATGTTCTGTAGACACCAGAGGTTTCCATTATATAACAAATAATGTGTTTAGTACACTGCATGCGGTGGCAGTGTTACAAAACTACAAAGCAGTTTTTATTTGTTAATTTTTAAGGACTTATAAGAGTTCCTGTCAGTATAGAAATGAATCCATTTGAGGATTTGTGTGGTTAAGCTCTTCTGTAAAACTATAAGCCATTTCCATATCAGAAATCAAAATAGAATTTGCTGTAACTGAGCAGTACCATCCCTTAGTGTAATCTTCTTCTCTTTGATTCAAAACGAAACCCTAATTCTAATTCTGAAAAAAGGAAGTTCAGTTTTGAGATAAGTTTATTTTTCTTAACAAGAAATTTCAGACATGAGGCATATAAACTTATCAAAAAATCTGATATCATCTTGGGAGACAGTAGTAGCTATTGCTTCTCAAGTTCAAAATCTGGAAACACTTAATGTCAGGTATAAATATTCATATTTGGGTTTCTCTTCCTTTGGGGTGGGAACAAAAACCAAGAGTCTCAGGATTCAGCTTTCTAAATGTAACTGGATACAAGAAGACTCATTCTAATGGGAGCTAAGATTTTTTTTGGTTTTTTTAAATCTTGTTTTTAAGCAACTGCTGAAGTTGTGGGCTGTAGTGTGGGCTATATTTTTCTGACATCTGTATTCAAGAAGAACCCTAGGAGTTCAGCTTCTGTGTAAAACTAAGTTCTGGAGAACATTTTCTTCAGAGTTTTAAGATTTGATCTTTGGGGTTTTTTTATTCTTGATACATTCTGGGTGCTCAGGCAGGTCTGCATTTAAGAACTCACTTTTGTTTAGCCAACTGTGTCTTGACACTAAACTTAATTGTCCATAATGCTTTGACTAAACCTTAATTATCCCAAATCTTTGTCTGTTTCTGTCCTAAAATGATGCTGATAAGAAATTGTTGAGACCATGGTGACAGATCTAGGGGAAAATTTCCTGTACAATGATGACATTGGAAAAGGAAGGAAGATATTATTAAATAAAGCTGTTATTAAATAAAGCTCCAATTCTATTGAAACAAGAAAATTCATAAAATAATTCCAAAATAAAGAACATTTCTAGTACACACCTATACACAGTAATTGGCACATGCCACAATAATTTTCTGGTGTGAAGTAACACAATGGATTAAGTAGCAGCCTAAATCACCAGGTTTTTTTATTTATTCTTATCGTTATTGTGACAAAAATGTATTTTTAAAGTAGTTATAGGTCTTCTAGTTTCTTCAATATTTAGCAATGAACAGCTGTTTGCAATCTGGGTGCTATTTGTAAATCTATCTTTGCTTGGAGCATATAATGATTTATCGTTATCAGCGTGCATGAGAATACAGAGAAATTTATTTTAATTCACCCGGAATAATTTTTTCAGTTTTTCATTGTTGAGAAGCGTACTCTAGACTGAAGGGTCTTCAGAAGTTTTTTGTAAAAAAATGGAAAACAAAATGAGATTGATGCTGGAATCTGATGCTTACAACTACAAACTGATACAGTCTGAATCAGTTTTGTATTGTTTTGACCTTCTGTTTGCTTTAAAAAAGAAAGAAGGTAAATCTGTTACTGATTTTTTTTGTGCATGGAATGTTGGAAGAATAGAAGTGATAAACCATCCACCAGCTTTTATGTGGAAATTTTACCCCTAAGTGTGTAACTGTAAACTACATTGAGAGATTTTTATGAGAATATGCAGGTAGATTATGCCTTAGGAAAGAAATAAAAACTTCTCTTTCAGGGTGAATAATGAAAACTGATTTGAAGACTGCAGATTTGAGGATCTTTATCTTTTCTTCTTTGTAGTGATACTTGCTTATTGAGAGGGGATTTTACCTACTTTTGTTTTTCTGGGGTCTGGATAGTCATGTAGGCTCCTCATTTTCAGTCAACACTAAGGAGCTTAAGCCCAAGCTCTGGCTTTGTTTCATTTAATATTAATGAAAATCATTCTTTTCATGTTGAAAACTTAGTGAAAGAGGCCACAGAGGAATAAATATGCATTCTTGAATAAATATGCATTCTGGAAGCAGGAAAATATATTAGGAAAGAGTATGTTTGAACATAACTAGAAATATATTTTATTATATTTTAAAATATGTGACATCTTGGCAGTGATTTTAATTTTTGGAGGGTATAAATTTCTTTAATGTGTAGCTCCAAACTAATGACTTAAATAAATGTGATTATTCATTATGCATTTTTTTTTAATGCAGTGAAAACAAAATGAAATTTCCATCTACATCAACTTTTACATCCAGTGCATTTTCAAACTTGAAGATTCTGGCCCTTAATCAAACTGAAATAACATGGACAGAGGTAATAGCCTTTCCTGATCTTTTTAAAATTTAATTTCATTAGGTTTCTGAGGCAGGGGAAGCACAATAAATATTTGTGCATTGTATTGTTCTACTGAAATCAAATCATCCTTAGAAAAGGTGCTGTTGGGTAACTGTGTTAGTTACATATTGACTAATGTACTTCCTACATAATGAAGGAAGTGATATTGGCATAGGAGTCTAATAAGAAACATTTTACTTCATCTACATCTGTAAATTGCCAAATCAAAAGAAAGCAGTTGGAGTACAATATAGCTTCATGTCCCAAAGTTTTTTTTAAGTGAAAACCTTTTGGTTTGTGGTAGCTGTGAAGATTTACGTGTCCTTGTCTGCATGCAATAGAACAAATACAAAGAGAAAGAAAATATTTCCTTATGATGAGAAAAACATTGGTTTGGCCTCACTTAGCATCAGCAGGAGACTGATTGGTACCTTTGCCCATACTGATGGTTCTTGAACCACATGATGCCTGGTTATTGGCAGCAGAGAGCTGAGGAAAAACAAAGCTCTGCCTTGTTTCAGGCACTGAAACATGTGCACACTTAAATGACTCTCTCCTGGTATGGTGTCTTATTAGGAATGAAGTCCTGTTGTCAGCTGTAGTTAGCAGTGGGCCTTTTTTCAGAGATGGGGCTTAGGATGTGCATCTCAGTGTCCTGGTACTTAGAACAGCTTCTAAATTCCAAACTGTTATTTGGATTTCTCGGGGTCAGATTTTATAATACTGCATTGTAAAGTTACATGACTTTTCAGATTTCAGCTGCTAGCTGCTGACCAATAAAAGAGCATTTAACAAAACTGGAGCTTGAGTAGAAAGAAGCTTCTGCATTCTCTTGTCTTGCAGCAGGACTAGAGGAAGGTCACTGCTGTGTTTTTGTTTAGTGTCCATTCACTGTGCTCTTAAAACTGCCTGTGGGATTTATGGCAGGACAGTCAATAATCCTTCCACAGTAGCAGCAACATGAATGGTGAAGCAAATGGAAGAATTAAGTGGCTACAAACACTTTAACTGTCACCTAGTGCTCCTCAGGGTAAATCTGTGCATTGTGGTGTTTAAAATGTTGGTACCTGCCAGCAGCTGTCCTTCATCCCTCCATGGGGTGACTGAAAGGCTGCTTGGAGCCACGGCTGCAGATGAGTTCTCCAGGGCTAACTCAATGGCAGTGAGAAAGCCCCAGCTTAGCCAGAGCAATTTAAAATTATGCAGCTTTTGGGTTTTTTGTTTTTTTTGAAACTCTGCTTTAGCTGATGATTCGTCATAGGCCATAAAGACATCTTTGGTTCCAAAATCTGTTTTATAAATTTGTTCCGGTTCACTCCCTGTAAGTTAGGAGACATAAGCCTGTGCTTCAAAGTGGTGTTCCAGGGCAGTCAAACAAAAGGGGAAAAATAAAGGCATGTGCCTGACGTCAGTACTCTGTGAACAAACTACTTGAAAATGTCACTGCTTAGGCTCTGAGGGGAGTTACTTGACAATTCAACTTTCAAATAGAAAATAGTCATGAATATAATCCAAGCAAATGAGAAATACATTTAAATTGTGGATGGCAATATAAGCAAAAGTGTTAGGAGTGTTTTCATTTTAATGAAAGCAATTTATGGTGAACAGCATTTCAAAATTACTTGTTGTTATATGTAAGAATATATGGCATTGAGATAGTTATAATTGGATTTTTTTAGTTTGTTCCTCTGTTTTGAAGTATTTTTCACAGGAGAGTGACACACTTAACTGTTATGCAGTAATACAGAGCTCCACATTCACATGCCTTGAACATCAGTTTTCAGAAAGAATTCTTTCATTAGTATATGATTTGCATATATCTAAATACTTCTCAGATTATTAGTATATCAGGTATACTAATAAAGTATATAATAAAGATATACTAAGTAAAAGAGCTTATTACTGTAGAATTGTTGATTAATTGTTCAAAACATAACATATAACTTTCAAGGGGGGAAAAATGTCCTGTAAAATGGCTTAAAGTTAGCAACCATTGACTTAGAAATTGAATTAATGCATCTGAGTGTAATGAATTTGTATTTATGGCTCCAAACCCTTTCTTTGTTATTCAGCATTTAAATCATAATGTTATATTTGTGATTCTGTTTTCAAACTAAGATTTTGTATTTATAATATAATCTACTATTATACAGGGTAAAAGAAAAATCTGGGTTAGAACAGAAGTGCAGGATCATGCTTCTGGCACTAGCAAGTAGCAGCAGGTAGTTGGGAAAAATTCTAGGCAAAGGGTAAGCACATGGTAAGAGCTTCTTAGAAAGTAATCTGGAATTGTGTGGCTCTGTGAGCTCAAGACTATATACCTCTAATTAATATTTGTGGATGTTTTTGTTTCATGATTTATCTGACTGTATTAAGAACCTATTTGAAAATTTTGCTGTGCATATCATTTAACATAAATTCAACCTTTTTTGGGTTCTGATATTGCTGCCTGGTAATTTCATTTAGTAAGTCCAAATGGTTTATATGAAAGTACCTGAGAACAGCTATTCTCCATTTCATGGTTTTAATTCCTGTTTAGCTTCTTTGTGCCTTTCCCAATTATATTATTTGCTTCCTGGGATAAACAGACTAAAGGTACAGGAACATCATGAACTTACATGATGACAATTGTTTCTTGTTCTCATCTTTATTTCTTTTGCAATGGCTGTTGCATTTCCATTCTTCTGGTTTTGAGCATAGTGGCTCTCTTCTGGGTATTTGTTACCTCCCCATCAGCTATCCACAATGAGGCCCTAGTCTTTCCTAGGGGTTAATTCCATGTCAGATCTCTGAACTTTTGTTTCTGAGGAAGCTATTTTAAGCAGTAGCTGGAAATTTGGCAATTTGAGTTTTTTGGAATCGTGCTGTGACCTACCATTTAGCAATTTTCTAGTCATATTGAAAAATCTTCAGATACTTCAGGTTTGTGCAGTTTTGTTTTTTTTTTATTCCATCCAACCATCCCAGTGCTGGGCTGTGGTGGAGCAATCCCTGTTACTGAACATGCACCTCATTTCTCTTGACTCTGCAGGTTTCTTGTCATGCTTCTTCATCACCAGTCAATACCTATTTTGGTCTGTCTTGTTGACATGGGGGAACACTATCAGATTAAAGAGATGAAATATCTGTTCCCTGCTCTTGCTTTGGAACAGGAAAAGTTGTTATATCTGAGTTTGTGTTTGTGTGTTACAGATATGCCAGCAGATATGATTTTTCATATTTTTGGGGGTGAAACAGTTGAGTTCCAAGTCATAGGCTGCCACTGGAGGAGCTCTCAGTGTTTACCCTTGGCATGGTGTCTCTTATGAGTCAGTTGTGTAGACCTGCAGCTGGATGGATTCATGCTGTGTAAAGTTAAATAAAGCTGTGTCAAGTAAAATAATACTTTTTATACAATTTCAAGGCATAAGATCTAATACAAAAGTATCTTTGTTAATTTTGTAGCCCTTTTTGAATTGATTTATTTTCTTTAGAGTACTTGAAAATTTCAGGGTGTATTGAATTCATGCAATTCTTGGCTTTTAGTGGGTTATAGGCTGGCACAGTCCCAAGACAGAAAAGGCTTCAAGCTCTGAAAAATTAACATATTAAAAATATTCTATCAGATGTATTATGTGTATTAGCTCTACATAGGTTCTGGAACTTCTGCACATATACAGAGTTTGTACAGCCAGTTCCTCACCTCATCGTAGGGAATACCTGGTCACTCCAACTCAACTGAATAAATTATTCAGTTTCCAGGTCACTCAGTTTTCAGTCTCAACTGTGAGGGTGGCCACAAGCCTGGGACTTAGAGTCCTGTGACTGCAGAACCCCTCTGATGTCATCTGTGCTGGCAGATGCAGGCACAGGGGAGCCATCTGGAAGAAAGGGAAGACTAGGAAGTCTTTAATAATTGTTCCTCTGGTTTGGAGAGCCATAGCTTGTTCTGAACACATTCAGAGCAAATTTGCATGAAGTATAATTTCTGAAATATTCCCATCTTTTGTAATATTAAATAAAGTTTTGCTCTTAGGTTCTTCTTTGTGCTCAAGGATGGCCAGTACTTGAAGAGTTGTACCTTTCTTCTAATAATATTACAGTTTTGGAAAGGTGAGTAACATGAGTCAGTCAGTTAGCCACTGGTGTACCACAAAGTTACACAGCACATAAAGTTACATTCCTGTAGCTATTACATCACCAAAACAATAATTGATGCAAATTTCACATGATGTATTTCAGAACATTTATAAACGTGCACAATTGTGTGCATGCAGTTATATACTTATGAAAATAGTGTTTTCATTGGCCATTAAGTTTAAATGTTCTGGTTTTGTGTTTGTTTTTTCCAATATATCAGGCCTGATAATGTCCTGCAGACCCTGAAGTTGTTAGACCTTTCAGACAACCAGCTACTGGATGGAAATCAGCTGCATTTCATAGCACAGCTCCCCAGGTAGCTGTAAACAAATTTGCTGGAAATTCTTTGTCCTAGATATTAATCTCCGTAGTCCTTGTTGGCTGAAATGTGATAGTATTGATGTTGCATGAAAGATTCATGAGATCTTGAAATAGAGGCATTTTGCCCTCTTGAGGAGAGTAACTGCATTATTTAGTTGAGCTATTTTAATATAATCTTGCTTTTGTTGTATAATAAGACATTCTTCAGCTGTGTGTTATTAGGTTTTCATTATACACTTATGAAATGAAAGTGATTTACCACACTTTGCTAATTTGCAGAATTACCATCTTTCCCTGTACACCAAAACAGCAGCCATGATTTTCAATAGCCACAAGCTATTTTAAAAAAATCATTTAGAAAATCACACATTTTAAATCCAGGACCCATTCTGAAAGTTTGAAATTGTTGCACTTACTGAAAATATTATTCCCTGAACATGGCTGAAGTCTGGGTACTGCCTGTGAGGCTGCTTTTCATTTGTCAGGGATGCTGCACCACAGCAAAAGCTGCAGGTCTTTAGTAAGAAAAGAAAAAAAAAAATCAGTTTGTATCTCTTTGCAAATAATTTCCTGCGCCACATACAGTGATCATTGTGTCTATTAAATTTCAGATTAGAACAGCTAATACTTAGAAACACTGGTATATCTTCTGTACACTTTCCTGATGCTGGATTTGGTATGTAAAAGAAGTAATTTATTTATAGTTTTAAAATTCTGTTAATTTAAAGTTTTCACTGTTTTCCTGTTACTCTTTTCCTAGGATGCAAAACTAAAATGTTTCCTTCACTAAAACGCCTTGCAATAAATGACAATAAAATATCACAGGTAGGTTAGATTATGATGGTTTCACATTTTGTAAATAAATGCATCTTTGTTTAAGAGTAACTTTAAGTTTGCTTTTTAAAATTTCATTTTATGTGTAAGATTCTGAGGTAACTGTTGAACAATTTGTTCAATACAGAGGCATAGTTTTAAAATGTAAAAATATTTCTTAACGTTAAAAAACACGTTTATGTTATGGCAGCTACCTTATAATTTCTCTCACAGAATTTTAATTATCTAAAGTTCAAATTTCTTGTTTTGGTTTGTTTTTTAAATAAATGGAGTGCTGTTCTTTCCTTAGCTACATGAACAGGATCCAAGTACTTGGTTCAGATGATCAAAAGAATTTTTCCAGTCATGTTTGTTGTTCAGGAGAAATCAGTGTTACCAGGTATTTTTCTGAAATGAAGCTACATATTTCCTCAAAAGACTCTCCCCTTCCATTTCAGTGGTCATCTATCAATGAGCTTGACAAACTGCCAAGTTTGCGGGCACTGCAGTGTAACAATAACCCCTTCGTGGACACAGAGAAGAACCCAGAGACCCTGAAACAGCTCATTATTGCCAAGATAAGCCAGTTGGAGGTTTTGAACAACTGTGAGGTGGGTGATCCTTCAACAAATTGCATGAGTCTGGCAAAAACTTTAAATCACTGCCTGAGGAATTGTTTTCAGTTTCTTTTAAGATTATTGATTGTTTGGGTGCAGGAAAAGTAAAGTGCCAACTAATCCATCCCCTTGTTAGTGGGGCAGTCACAAGCTCAGTGCAAGACTGAGCCCTATTTATGAGTATTGCTAACTCAGTGGGGACTTGGACAAGATGGGTCAATGGTGGTTTTTTTTTCAGTGCCTGAATAGTGTTGAAGTTGCAGGACTGTTAACAAAAACCATACTCTTAAAAGAAAGAAAAAATAGAAAAAGCAGCATAGTCTGATCTGTTTCAGTGACAGCAATACCAACATTTGCCTTCTGCAATAGAAAAATATCATAATCCACACCAAATCAAACTTTCAGCAAATGTTTATCATAAAGGAGAGCAGAAGCAGCATCTGATCCATTGCTACACAAAACATCCTTGCATCACCATACACAGCAAAATCTTTGCTTAGGTATTAATTTATGGTTCAGTGAGTACACAGAGAGGCTTAATGGCTCTAAAATATACTGAATATATGGATCACTCAGTATTTGGAGACATGGTTTGTAAGATTCTTGGGAGCATTGAAACATACTGAACATCAAATAAGACCAAGGAGTCTGTGGCACTGATTAGATTTTGTTCTCTGGAAAGTTATATAATCATATTATAAGTTATAATCATATTATGTGCCATTCCTGTGTCAGTACAGATCCTTCCTGCTGAAAGAAGAGGAGCAGAGCTTGATTATCGCAAAATATTTGGAAAGGACTGGCTAGAAGCTGGCGGCCATTGGAACCCAGAGAAAAACAAGCCAAGTGAAGAATTCCTTGCTGCCCATCCTAGATACCCAGCACTTTGTCTTAGTAAGTACAAGCAGAGCACAATAGCATTTCCTCACCTCTGGCATTATGGCAGCACTGGTTTGGTCTGTTTTCAATTTCTCTTCCCCTTGGGTGTTTTTCCCATGTGCCGCTACAGCCTTAGGACAGCCCATGCATTGGCAAGTCTGTGTGCCAGTGAGCTTTGCACAGAACTGCATCCTTTGGGGCATTGCTGCCTCAGGAACTCTGGCTCCTAGCCTCAGAGACCCCAGCACCTGCGTCCGTCCGTCCATCCATCCATCCATCCATCCATCCATCCATCCATCCATCCATCCATCCATCCATCCATCCATCCATCCATCCATCCATCCATCCATCCATCCATCCATCCACTCTCCCATAGGTGGGAATGTTAAGCAGACACCCCTGTCCTGGAGCTGGCCGATGCTCGTGTCTGCAGCACTGTGTGGTGCAGGAGCCACCATGGCTGTGCCGAGGGAACTCCTGCCTGATCCTGCACCACAGTGGTTCTACTACTTTTCTATTTTTCTTAGTTCTTCTGTTTTTCTTCCAACAGAATATGGAGCACCTGAAGAAGGAGAACTGAAGGGACAACAGCCTTTGACTCTGAAAAATCAGCTCCTGAGTAAGAGGCCAGAAATGGTCAAAATTGTTCTTTCTGCATTTAGACTATTTCATGAGCTTTGTGTCTCCTAAGTGTAGATGAAGAACAAAAAGTTCCAGCTTGTAATTTTGATTTTCTGAACTGTCTCAGTGAGTTTGACTGAAAAGCTGATTCTGTGTACTCTCATTTTCCCCCTCAACCCAAGCCAAATTACTTTCTCAACTGAGATTTAATGGAGAACAAAGGTTATTGATACTCCATTCTGATAGTGTGAATGGCTTCTTTACAAAAGACATCTCAGGCTTTAATCTCAGCTGCTCTGTTTTCTATTTTACCTTTTTTATAACTTCTTTAGGACAGACAAGAAAAACATGGGTAGCTTTGGTATTTGGAGCTCTACATATTTAATCTAGGTTACATCCTCGACTTGCAAATTCATGTAGCTGTGTTTCCCAGCTGACAGAAGAACTGAAAATTTTTACTTCATGGGCAAAATAGTATTTTAAGGCATTACATTCTAATGCATTTAAGTGGAAGAATAAATAGAATAAGGAATCTTATTGGCTAGACATAAAATAAACCTTTATTTAAGTCTCTTAATCTCTGTAAAATAATTAGGCTAATTATATCCTGTGAAAGTCTTTGTATGATGCTTTTGAGAGGACCAAAATCCTGTTTTAAACTGAATAAGCAATTTCCATTCTACTGCAGGTTATTTAAAAAAAATGAAATAGAAATTAGGCATTTTTAAGTAAATACTCATTTTGACCAAAATATCTTTAAGCATTTAGGGAGTCACCTCTACAATAATTTACCGAAGATGAATAAAAACTTGGTTATTTTCATTAATTAATTTTTCAGATAATGACTAAATGTTATCTTAACTGCTGAGATGCAGGCTACCTCCTAATTTTTGAGAGATCAGGCTGAGCTAAGGGAAATAATTTGTAATAAAAAGAGACTAGAAAGACTATGCTTCTGCCAGAACAGGGCTTATTGTTCTTTCACTAATGCCTCACCCTTCTTCTTTAAGCTTTGACAATTAAGTGTCCTGAGAAACCTGAACAGAAGCCAGTGGAGAAAAAACTGCCAGGTAAGAACTCCTGGCTTATATTCAAGTAGTTGTTTCATTGCTCCTTTTCAAACAACTGTATTAAAGAATGGCAGCTGCCTCTGGCTTTGTCAGCTCCTGAAAGCTTTTCCTCTGTCATATAAAGAAATGACAAAGACAGAAATTATTTGAGAAGTCATAATTCTTCTGGCCTTCATACTTACTTTCAGTCCAGTTCAAAGATGAAAAGTTGATGCTTTGTTGGGAAGTTGATGCTCTGCTGCTGGTTTCATGTTTAATATTCTGAGGCAATTAAAGGCCTATTAACAGGGATGATATCTGGTGGATGTGTTAACCAAGTAACCAGAACATGAAGTCTTAAGAGGCAACCACACAGTGTGTCAATCTAGATATTGAGGTCTAGTATCTAATCCATGAAGTTAGAAGTCCAGTTCTGACCTCCATCAAATTCATCCTTTGAAGTTTTAGTGTCTGTGGTGATACCAGAATGAATAAGACCATTCTAAATTAAGCTGATGTTTTGGAAAGATGTGTCAGAATGAAGTCTGAGAGAAAAGAAGAATTCAAGCTTTATTCTAAAATAAAAATCACATTTATTATCACAACTTGCATAAAATCAGATAGATACAGCTTTTACAAAAATGTTTGATAGAAAAATATTTGTCTAAGTACAATGTGTGGTATTACAGGAGTAACTCGCTATTGCTGTGCCTTTAGATAAAGCTTCAAAAGAAGTGAAAGTTCAACCAAAATACTGAGTTTATCTATTGCAAACACAGGTATCACCTCTGGAACAAACTACATCTACTCATTCAAGATCCATTACAAAAAAATACCCCTTCCTATAACTGACTTCATAATATAAACAACTCTGCTGACAACGTGTTTGGGACTAATAACTCAATACCATTCCTAAGAATGTCACTAGTTCCACCCTGCTATTTCCTTACTTGTGCTGGGAAAGCCAATTCCTGGTAATGCAAAACTGCAAGGAACAGTTGCCAGATGCAAGTAGTCAGAACCTGGCTGGTGTGTGTCCCAAAGGTCACTTAGTTTAGCATGTAGAAATACAGACTCAGAAAAGGTAAATAAATTATGAAGCCGTAACATTTAATTTGGTGTATGGGATCAAAGCGCTTACTGTGTAGCAGCACATCCTGCCCTGTCCACCACAGGTGAAACCATTTTCCACTTGACAGTAGCAGATATGGTCTCAGGTACCTTAGACATTATTGCAGTGTTAGAACTGAAGCAGCAATACAGCCTTTCACTGTTGCTATAAGCAAGTAAAGTGAAACACTGGTACTTTGCTACAGCTCAGTGGCAGCAGCATTTTTCTAATAACTTTTCTTTCTCTCCCCTCAACAGAGTCTATGACTATTCAGAAGGTCAAAGGACTGCTGTATCGCCTATTTAAAATTCCTGGTTCAGACCTGAAACTGTCCTACAAAAGTTCTAAAGTGAGTTAAAAACAGATACTGAAAAACAAAATATTTCATGCTGCTAAAGGTCCATAGCATGTTCTAAAATACTATATAAAGAAATTCATTTCAGTTGAGGAGAGCTGTCTTCATGCTGTCATTTAGGACCTAATTTCATTTCTGTAATATGACAGATTCTCCCTGACTGCAACTGCCTGCTATTTGGTTTATGAAGGGATTTCAGTGTAAGTCTGATTAGGTTTTTTTTTTTTGCTTTCTCATTCTAGCTGGAAGGAAAAGAAGTTGAACTAGATAATGACTTAAAGCCTTTGCAGTTTTACTCAATAGAAAGTGGAGACTGTGTGTTAGTACGGTGGTAAAGAAGGGACTCTCTTTCTGGACTGAAGGAAAAGCTGACACAAGAACTGCAGAAGAGAGACAGACACACGGACAGCTTGTGCCTGAACAGACATACAGGTGAATATGAGTTTCACACACGTGGCACCAAAGGGCTGTACAACTGTACTTTCAACTCCTCAACTTGATCATCATCCTCCATGAAAACATCTGCTCATTTGTCCTACTGGAGAGCTACCAAACTGCTTAAATGCTTCCATTAAATAAAACTCAAGGTCACCCTTTTGCCAAGATTTTATACTGCCTTCCCCCAGCAGCAGTGAGAATTTGCTTCACTGAACCGAGTACAGGGTTGAGTTGTGATCTCTTTGCTATCAAGACAAGATCAGTCCTGCACTGAGAGGCCACTTCCTCTTTGTTTTCACCTACATCCAACGACCTTATAGTGAACAAAACCCAGCAGTAATTTTAGCAGTATCTACCTTAGATGATTAAGGTCAAAATCTGCCAGACCTTTCTTCTACCCTACAGTGTTAACATACCACATTATAAATAAGTTCTCAGCACACTGCAAGGCATTGCTATTTATTTTACAATCTTTAGCGTGCTGTTCCTCAAGCTTATTTTACTTTCACTTGTGTACCCTCAGATTCATATCTAGTCAGAATGAGCTCTCAGAAATCCCTCCTAAATCAGGCCAAGTTTGCAGTACTTGAAGATTTGGTATAAGCAAACCTTGATTTTATTTTTATCTAAAATGACAATGATTGATATAAACAAACTAATCACAAATCCCAGCCCCCATTGCTGTCCCTGACCCTGCACAGATGAGGGCAGCCCCTCAGACAGCACAGAATGTGCTGCAGCAAGACTTACCAGCTGCTGAGCACAACTCTCACAGGAGCCTGGAACAGCCCTATACTGAATCAAATCAGTAGTGCTTCAATTTACAAAAGACAGGCTAGTTGGCATTCTTAGGTGCATTTATTAATTACAAGTAGGTCTTTGACTTTATATAAAAAGGATTTTTTTTTAATCTTGAACATTTTGGTTTTTGTCTGATCAACATCTATACTATAGAAAATGAATAGTATCAGTCCACTTGTAATTATCAAAAGGGATGTGCAAATATTGTTATACTTTAGTTGAAACCCAGCATTAAAAGGTACCTTAGTATTTCTTATTGTTCCAGGAATGAATCCAAATGTACACTTTTCCATGATCATTATACACTACCCTGTTTTCCAAGGCAAGTCCATCATCTTTCCTCACATCTACATGGATCTCCACACTGTTCCTTTAATCTCCAGAGCTCTCCCAGCTCCTGGGGCGAGTACTGGGGGGAAGACAGCATGCCACTCTCACACGTCTTCTCACACAACCAGAGACCATCCTGGCAAGAGAGAGAGAAATATTTCAATAGTTTTTCTTAGAAAGTATGTAGTCTCCAACAATCTTCACTTCCAAGAATCAGGTGTTTATTGTTTCCAGCAACAAACATTGCACACAAAGATCCCAAACTGATCTTCTAGACCTATTCAGAGAACTTGGGGGTAGGGATGGAGTCTGCAGGTGGTTTGTGGCAGTTTTGTGGTTTTTCTTTTAAATACATCTTTAAAAGAATTTTTTCCCCTCTGGATTTTAATTCAATGGTTATTCCAATTCCAAAAACCCCACCATTTCTCCTGTTTTATGCTACTTGGAACAGCAGCCATCTCCTCTTTCTGTAAGGTCAGACGATTCCTTCAGACTTACTTGATACCGCTTGGGTCCTACAGCTGCCATCCAGATGCCCATGCTCACATCTTCACCCTGAGATGGAAATAAAAAATACAGACATGAGCACCAAGAAAGCATAAAGCATGACTGTGACCTGGAATGAGTTGCATCATCTACAAGCAGTAAAGAATGGTAACTACAAAAACCTACGCCAGGCCACTGCAGAGGTGCTAAAATAATCCTTCCACCTTTCCCATAACAATACACTGTTCTTACAGAAACAGAGTACAAAAAACAAGATTACACCTCCAGAGGTTTTCAGTCCCAAACATCTGTGCTTTGAATTAGAACAGGCACTAAACCTAGCAACCAAAAACACGGCAAAAGCCCACATGAGCCAGGAGAACCCAACACTAACACTTGAGCAATATTCTTTCTGACTCATCCAGTACATGTGGTTCCCCAGACCACTTCAACACAGAAAAACTGAACTAATCTTTATTACCTGGTACGTTTTTAATCTTTCAGAGTTGCTTGCCAGCCACTGCACAATGTCTTTGGAGATGACATAGCCAGACCCACAAGCAAAGGCTGGATATGCAGGACTTGGATACTCCAGTTCTTGCCATTTCCCAGTTCGATCAACTGCCCAATTTAGTCTGAAACTGAAGACATGTTAGACATGAGATGTTTTTAGAGAGGCCTCTGTGGAACCTATGAACATTGATAACTGAAGTAATACTGATAAACAACTGAGAGAAAGAAGTAGGTGATCCTAATTATAGCTCCCAGTCTTATTTCTCTAGGGCACAAAGCTGAAATTGTAACTGTTGTTTGGTCTCAATCTTGGATAAGAGAAAGTTTTCAAAACAGAAACCAAAACAACACTGACAGTCAGGTCCTCAGCATCTATGCCTTGCTGTTGGGTTTTGAACTAGGTAAGCACACACATCCTTACCTATTTTGTAATGGGCACATCTGTCTCCTGCTAATTAACCCCTTTGGTTAATCAACATGACACAAGGGCAATGCCTCCAGCAGGCATGCAGACAGTGATGTTATGCAACCCATTTCCCTGTTAAAGCTAGTGGCTGCTTAAAAAATCAGGAAGCAGTACTACCTTCTCTAAGCTGTTTTCCAAATGAAGCTCAACAAAGGAGATGTTCAAAGGCTGCCATCACTGAATTACAAAAGAACTCTTCCTGGCAGTGGTGTTCTCTAAGGAAGGCTTTATTCCCTCCAGAGGCCTGCAGGAAGCAGTCTCTGGCTGCAGAGTCTCCCCAGACGCTCCCAGCGTGGCAGAGCTCGCTGCGGCGCTGTGCAGCGCTAGGGACCCTGCCAAACTGCCACGTGAAAGCATCCTGCTTCCCTGTTTGGGAACCAGCTGCTATTGCACTCCTCTGGCCTCACTAACACTTCATGCAGCCACAGCTAGGAGACATAACTGTGTCAATGCAGCAGGGTCTGCCCCTGTTGCACAAAGAGGTTCAGCATTGCTGATTTCCAGTCATGAGCACAAGCAGCTGAAAGCTTCAGTGAGCTACTAAGAACTGTCACCTCAGACAACAGCCCCGAAAGGGAGGAATCAATCACAGCTGAGTGGCAGGTATGTCATCAGATTCTGCCCATTCTCAACTGAAACTGACATATTAAAGCACAAAGTAAATGAAAGTCTCATCTGACACCTGAATTCACTTTAGGCACAGTACCTTCCACTCCATTGAATCACAGCACAAAGAGTTCAAGCCCCTCCAGACTGAGAAGCATCTGCTTTGATAATCATTTTATACTTCCATAGTTATTTCAGTGTTGCTCCCTACATATCACACTTGCCTGACCTGAAGACTGTGACTATTAAAGAATTTACACCAAAAGATGTCACTCCTAAGATCTTTGAGATAATCACAAGATAACCAACTATTTCACACACTTGACCACACACCTTATTAAACTGCTTTATAAGCAACAGGCAGGATCAGATTTGTGGAGCAAAGCAGCAAAGGCCTGTTTTTCTTCAATGAGCAGAAGGCAACAGGAAGGCACATTGTACCATTATGCTATATGGAATGCTGTAGTAGCACAGAGTTCCTGCTATATTGGATTTCATACCAGAGCTGCCATGCATTCCATGGATGGAAGGGAAGATATGGGCTATTTTGATCCTCCTGGTTGTTCACGAGTTCAGTCAAAAATTTATTACTCAGATCTGCTATTTCATACAGCAGAAGTGGGTAGCAATGCCTGAATTCCACAGCTGTTACAATAAAGTACAGACCATAACAGAAACTTTGTTTCTCTCATTTACCCCACTTCCTCAAGCCCACAAGAAAACTCATAGTGACATTACAAAAAGTAGTATTTATAGTTCTGTACTACGTGCTTTTAACTTCGCTATATTGCTGTAAAATTCTTATTTACTTAAGTACCATGACAAAGATGTCTACAACACATTTTAAAACCAGGCAAGATATTCAGCAAGTTTAAATCACTGTAAAGGCATACTCTGGAAAGTTATTGTAAAGGACTGATTTCTGATTCTGAGATTCAAAGTTTAACACATACAGAAGTCCTGCTTTTTACAGGCTGGCTTCCTTAGGCATAGGAGGGGAACCCACATTAAAACATACTTAAATCACTAAACCATTCATAAAGAAATGGTAACGATCTCTTAAAGGTAATTTTAAAAAACAACTTACTTTCCCCACCAAATGTTTGGCCTGTCCAATTTTTTCTGCATTATCCTGTTAAAAACACCTTCCAAATCAATGTAACAGTCATCATCCGTCTTCAGCAACAAGTCAAAACTCGTTGATTCCACTGTCCTGTAGCCAAAAAGGAAAGTGATGAGATGCTGAGCTGCACACCACAAACTACAGACAGCATGCTCTGCAAGGGGTTTTTGGGATGTGGGGGGGGAGCAAGAGGGAAGGAACACCTTTGCTACCCTTGACTTTTAAGTTTTCTCTATCGACCAAGGCTGACTGCTTGTCCTTCAAAGGAGATGCAGCTGTGTCCTATGATGATCTTACAACATGGACTTGTGTATGAGCAGAAGAAAACAAATTTGAAGTTTTGTTCTCCAGGACAGATGGTGGATTTACTAATGAAAGCATCTTAAGCAGTATTGACCTCAGAAGGATATGAATCCCTGATGCTGATGGCAGCACAGCTGTTAAAAGCCATTGGCTACATATCAGTAGCTTACTTTCAGGATAAGACAGTCAGTTCAAGGGCAATGAGAAGGTTGTAGGTTGTAAAAAACATCTGTGGAAACAACTCTGTCCGTACTCTTTCTCTGTAAATGCACCCTTCAAACATGAAAAATGTTATCTTTACCTGTCTGAAATGCTTGAACATGACACACATAAAATAACCAAAACAGCTTAAGATTCTAGGGATCATGGCTGGGTTGGTTACAAACATTTGTAAGGATAACTTCTTACAACAAGAAGGGTATTTTTAAAAGCCTTTTATTACTAAATCTTGAAAAATTGCAAATCTGTAAGAAATTATCACAAAGATCTAAGTGTTGACATGCAAACCTCCTTTTAGAACTGAAAGCATGTTCAGTTTTTCAGTTACATTCATAGCCATGGAATTTGTGACATAAGTGCATAATCTTGCAAGCAACTAAACTGAATTTTGGATAAAGCACAACTGTCAACTGTATTTCTTACTCCACAGCAGCATCAATTAACTGAAACAGTTATCTCAGAATAATGAAATCACTGCAAATTTAGAGGTAGAAACTTACTGGATTAACACAGACTGCATTTCACTATGAAAACTCTTCCTATCAGCCTTCTGTCCCTGCTGTACACATGCTCCCAATCCTTCCCCTCCACTCAGCACCAGTGTGGCCACATCTGGACAACATGTGCAGTCTTAGACTCCTCAGTACAAGAGGGACATGGCCATACTGGGCGGAGAGTCCAGCAAAGGCCCATCAAGATGATTATGGGACTGGAGCAACAGCCACGAACTGAAACACTGAGCAAGTACACAAACTGGCCAAAAGCCATCCTTTAAAATACTACAACTGCTAGTTTTCAGTTAGATACAAAGGAAAAGAAATTACAGGGAGAAATGAAAATTTTTACACCTGGACTCTTAGAGCAGAAGCCTGTCTTGCCAGCTTGTGCAGATTTGAAGCACCAAGGGTCAGCATTAAAAAAACAACAGGCACTGCCATTTTACTCACTACATGCATGCAAAGTGCTGAGACAGAAATACAACTTAATGAAGTAAATCACATAAGGCATCTATTTCATGGAACCTATCAAGTAACATGATCTGCTAGATCATCTTGCACTACAAACAGCACCATTCCGAAGAGAAAATAAGAAAATACTTTCTTTTCTACTTACCATCGGTAGAAGTTCAGCAGTTTGGAGGGAACGTTTCTGTAAGTGTCAATCACATCTACAAAAACAATGTCATCATACATGCTGCTTTCTTCCTTCAATAAAGCATCTTCCTTCTCAAGGTTTTTAATGTGACTTGCAAACCTTTCTGGGCGAGTATGGAGGCTTTTTAAAAGAGCATCACCTTCTGAAAGAAACAGAAAGAACCATTATTAAATAAAGATGCATATTATTTCACATTTCTCTTGGATCATACAGGGCACACATTGACAAAATGAATCTGAAGAAGCATTCAAATTAATGGGGTTATGAAAATCCTACAATTAATTTTAAAATTTCTACAAAATAGTTTAAGTTCAGAACAACAAATATTTTTTTGTATAAGGCCTGACATTAAAACATTAAAGTAAAAAAGTATTCTCTTCCTCTTCGGTAATAAAAGAATTCAACTTTCTAAGGTTCCTTTATATAAAGATCAGTCTGGGACTTCACTATTTCTCTTACTGTAGAGTAAAAAGGCCACTGTCAGTTCCTCCTAAGTATATGTATTTAGCATAAAAAATAAACAATGCTATGCTAAATATAATCAAATAGGCATTGCTTTGATGTAGCACCGATGATCCCTGCTGAACCACACCACATAACTGCAGGTAAAAGCTAAAAATATATTGCAGATAAGGAGGTAGTTTGTGGTACTGAAGAAAAGTTTGTCAAACAAAATGGAAGGGCTTCAGCACACACCTCAATTCAGGCTCCTACACAGCAGACAAGACAACAGGACTGCCCAATTGTATCTGCCAGGCCTAGCTAGAAAAACACAGCAATAACACTCAAGGCTTATGTTGGACCAATAAGAACACATTGGTTCCAGTACTATGTGGTCAAAATCTTAGAAATTGGAAAGACCTCCACTAAAATCTCAACATTCTGCTGAAATAGGTGCAAAAGGACAACAACAGGGATGGGAACTGTTTGTCCAAATTGTTAAACATTGTGATACAGTACCTCTAACTGCAACAGAACTGGAAAAAAAGTGTGAAAAATATCAGGGAAAGATTTCAGTACATGACATTTTTTAACTCGATTTTGGGTAACAAAACACAAGAAGGAGAGTCTAGATAAAAAGACAAAGGAATGCAAGTCAACTGGAGTGGCTGACAAAAGGCAAGCAAAGGAACCACATCAGAACATTGACTTAAAGCATAAAAGAGCCAGGAAGAGAATGTTTCTGCTAAAAAAAACCTAGAGTGACTAAGTTCATGAAGGCAGCAGAAATTATACTCAGCAGTGTAATTTAAATTACCTGTTTTACCATCACATCAAATGTCATGCTACGTTTTGTGGCCTTACCTTGAATAGTGTAGATAAAACCACCTGCTATTCCCTCCACTCCTTCTGTGAGTTCATGTGGCAGTGACCCTTCCCCTGCCTGTTAGGAACAGATTAATTGAAATTAACAGATTAATTCGTCTCTCATTATTGATGTGTTTTCCCCTCTGATTTCAAGGTGTGAAGTTTTCTGGCAACTAAGAATGAAATTAATTTAAAGCTCTGCTGCTTCAGGCACTGGCATAATCACAGAACCACAGAACATCCTGAGTTGGAAGAGACCCACAACAATTATTGATGTCCAACTCCTGGTCCTGCACAGGATCACCCCAAGAATCACACCATGTGCCATGGAACACTAAGACTAAGATTTTTAACTAAAGTTTTGTGGCATTTTTTTAAGTTTCACCCAGAACTAGCAGTACCACTGAAACTTTCAGGAAACTAGTTTCAAAGTTGACAGCAAAATGCAAAATTATTCTGGCTAAATTACAATGACACAGGATGTTTAGGCAAGCAACAATGTGACATGAAAAGAGACACTGCCAAAAAGCAAATACCCAGACTTTATCCCATCAGTTGGTATTTTAGCACCTGTGAGCACAGGATTCCTTTAGCACAGGATTTTTGACCCTGTGATGACATTTTGCCATCTCTGATATACTGATACTGCTTCACATTCTCACAAAAACAATGACAGCTTTACTCCTCTCAAAATAAAATGCCACTTACAAGTGTAATTTTTTTGCAAGAAGGCAAAGCAAAACTTCTTTTCTGAGACAAAAGGAGAAGCCCAACTAAATTAATGATTTACACAGAGAAACACAGGAAAATAAAATGCTAAATTCTCAACAGTTATAGGAAAAATAGAAACATGGTGGAAAGGAAGGTGAGGGGACTCACTGTAATGACTCTGAAAACACCTCCTCCATCATTCACCATCACTTTATGAAGGTTTCTTGAAACCAAGCCCTGAAGATCCTGGCTCTCCCACACAATGGTACCTTCAAAACTCTGGTAAGAGAGCAAAATACAGTTATGCAGGTATACAAAGACTTTTTAAAAATGGAAGTCAAACAGATTGGGCCCATTAAAATTATTTTACAATAGTCAACTTCACACAAGATTTAGCTTGAGCGCATAACATAAATGTTTTACTTACACTTCAATAAAAATAAATTACACATAAATGAAACAGATCTGTGAAACTCAGTAACATGTAATCAATCTTTTAAGACTAATCATTAAGACTATATTAACTTTTAACAGGAGCATAGCATAAAAGACTTTGGCTTTCTAAAATCATCAAAACAGCATTTAAAGGTGACCCAAAGTGAGTTTTTAAAAATCAAATGTAAAATCTGCGTTACAAAGGGAATACATTAAAACAGATTTGGAAACAAGCTCAGCTTTTATCGTTATCTGCCAAACAGAGATCAGAGACTGGATCCTGACACCAGCAAAACTCAAAGAAAAATACGGCCACCTTTATGGCAGCAAAGGCATGACAAGCTACTGTAGGACTCACAGAAGTCTTACCTCACATCTTGGCTAGTAAGGAAGAAAAAGACAAGTGAATAACTTCAAAATTTTCTGGTTCTAACAGTCAAATTAGGCTATGCCACTCCATGTTTTACATATGTATATAAATATAAAATATATATATGTGTGTGTGTGTGTGTGTAAATTCTTGCATTTGAAAGGACTTAATCTCAACTTTAAAATGACAACCCTTGAGAACATGCAAAGGAACAGACGGTAAGTGGTACAAGTAAGAGTATTGGTAGAATCTTATTTTTAAAAAATTTTAAAGCAATTTCTCCCTTATGGAAGGTAGGGTTGTTATACTCCTGACTCCCAGATGAACACATTCCATTTTGTCTCTCCCACTTTTATAGGAAACACACTGGTTGTTAGTGTGGGTGTTGGAACAGAAAAACAACTTGTTTGTCCATGCATCTCTGTTGCTGTAGGAAGTCTGTTTACTTATACCAACCTCTAATCTCTTCCCCATTTCATCTTCCTTGTACACTAGAAACCTTCTCTAAAAAATCCTTCAGCTACTGAAACACCTTTAAGTCTAGATTATAGTTCAGCTTACTTTATTGCTTTCTTCTGGAAGTAGGTCTTAGGATCTGCAGCAGCCTCAGTGTTTAATGACAGCTGTGTGTGTACTTCAGAAGTCTCTCATCTATTATTTAAAATGCCAGGTTTATAAGCTAATAATGGAGCTAGCCAGTGTTTATTCAAGCCTGACTTCCATGCTCAATACCTTCCCCTTGTTTCACAGAATCACAGAATAAGCTGAATTGGAAGGGACACATAAGGATCATCCTATCCAACTCCTGACCCTGCAGGATCATTCCCAAATCACACCCTCTGCCTGCAAGCATTGACAAAGCTCTTCTTGAACTCTTGGCTTGATGCTGTGACCACTTCCCCAGGGAGCCTATTCCAGTGCCCAACTACCCTCTGGGTGAAGAATCTTTTTCTAATATCCAGCCTAAAACTTCCCTAATGCAGCTTCAGGCCATTTCCTGTCCCTGTTCACCACAGAGAAGAGATCAATACCTGCCCCTCCTCTTCCTCTCATGAGAAAGCTGTAACTGCAGTGAGATCTCACTTCAGTCTTCTCCAGGCTGAACAGACCAAGTGACCTCAGCTGCCCCTCAAATGCCTTCCCCTCAAGGCCCTTCACCATCTTCATTGTCCTCCTTTGGGCACTCCCTAACAGTTCAATTTCTTTCTTACATTGAAGCTGCCCCCAGCACTCGAGGTGAGGGTGCCCCAGTGCAGAGCAGAGCAGGACAATCCCTCTCATGCCTGGCTGAGGATGCTGTGCCTGAATGCAGCATCAGGACATGGCTGGGCCTCATGGCTGCCAGGGCACTGCTGACTCATACTCAGCTTTCTGCTGTTTGCTTAATTATTTCTCACTTATCAAAATAAATGAACCAATATTAAGACTTTTCCTAGTGGCTCAATTTCTCTTTTTGCAGTGACTGTCATCTCCCATTCCAATGTTTTTTGCTGTAGGGATTGGGCTCTAATCACACTTCAGTGTCCTCTTTATAGACACAACCTCTGGAAAGTTGTTTAGTGAACAGGAGAGTGCTTTAGGAGCAAGAGTCTTTTCATGCCTCAGCAAGCAGAGACATTACAGTTTTCACCACTGACTATTAGTGATACTGACTTTAAATGTACCAGGAGTCTTAATCAGTCACTACCAGTGAACCTCGGTGTAAGGTGTCCTAAGGCTGCAAGCTATCATTATTTTCTAGGTTGAGAGACTCGTAAGCAAATTTTCTAATGGCTTTAGCCCTCAGCTATCCTTACTCTAAGCCAGTTAATGAAAGCTGAGGCCTGAAAATGCTTCAAGCAAAAACATTAGTGGCACACCTGAGACTACATCATCTGTTTTTCCCCATTGAAATTCCAGCCTTGTTGCTGCCAGAGCGCAGTGGCATTTACAGTGAATACCGAACAAGTGAACTGACATAATGCAGCCCTGCCAAACTCCTTTCCTAATGTTAAACACTGCTGTGCCTTTTGTTCCTCCAACTACTCCCCATCAGTAATACAGAATATGTGCAGTAGAGTCCCATCTTCATGCAAATGGCCCAAGGCTTTTTGACAAAATAAGTGCACTGCTAAGACCTGTCTGTAAGAGCCCTGTTTGTTTTAGTTATCTGCTGGTGCTTCTGCTGTTCTGTGCTTTCAGTGGTTCCAAAGCTGAATAATTGATTCTGTCTCTCACAATCTGGCCTGCCAGATGCTTATTCTAATGCTGCATTTCCTTTCCTTTCCTTTCCCCAAGACAAGCAGAAAGAGCAGCACTTCAGCTGCAACATGAATGAAGCTTTTCAGCAGTCTGTACAATCCATTGCTTCTTCAAGGTGGAAAGACAGAGAATAGACACTGTCTCAGACAGCATCCTGTGACAATTAAACAGTTCACTAAATTTAGTGCTCTCAAACAAGCAGACAGGAACACGTGGGCACTGCCACCTCTTCTGAATCACTGTGTGTGCTTCAGCATCCTGAGCATCACAGGAGACTGCATGCTGTGCCTAAGCCCTATTAATCTACGTTAGAAACATGGTGTTACCCTGTAAGCATTCAGTGCATGACACACATCAGATTAAGGGAGCCCACACAAAGAAATATATGAATACTAATATTCTTTCTCTCAAGGAAGCATTTCCCATCTGCCTCTCAGGAAAACTGCAACCATTTATAGCAAAATTACAACTGCCTGGAATTTTAGCATCTCAAAACAAAGTCTTACAGGGGAAAGGCTCACCTGATAGACTACCAAATTACTGGGTAATCAATATTCCTTTTAAAAACGTAAAATAAACCCTTAATCATTTTAGTATGAAATTAGATTGCCAAAGCATATGCACAAAATACTGCAAGTGGTCCGCTCACCTGAAAGGTCTCCTGCCAGCATAACAACCTGCAGAGTATTCAGTAAACACTGTCTAAGATGATAAATCAATCAGTCAGCTGCAGATTCCCCTTAAAATTAATAGATTTCCAAATGCACTCATTAGTATAGAGCCAGGGGAATAAATCAGGGAATAAACTGGCCCAAACTGTCCTCTCTTCCCTCTTCAGTCTTTTCTTTCTTCATTCTTTCATAACACAATTTCTTTAGTAATAAAACAACCTAGACTTGAAGACAACTTACAGAAACAGCAGCAAGAGTCCAGGAAAATATTTAAATTAAGGGAATCTGTCTAAAATGGTAGCTGAGATACCTAGTGAGAGATCACTAGTCCACTGAGACCAATTCCTTGTACCTGACAGGGTCTGCTAACTAGAATTCTCCTTCACCAACCTTTATTCATTAAACCTTCACTGTAAAATCATCACAGTATTTTCCTAAGGGTATTCTGTTCCTTTTTGCAAAATCATCACGGTATTTTCCTACGATATTCTTCTTTTGTGTTAAATCCTCTTCCTTCCTATGCAGCCACAAGTATGTTCCATATCCCTATACCAAAAACAAACAACCCTGTCACTGCAAACATAACACACAATATCCTGATGTTATGTCCAAGACATCAGATGCAGAAACCTCTTTTCCAGCTGTTCCCTAGAAACCTGTGCCATCCTCCCCTTCCTATCTTGTGTGCTAATGTCTGATAAAGCAGAAGGGGAAAAGAAGCACCACATGTTCTGCTGAACTCTCCCACAGAATCAAAGCAGGTACAGTTTGCAACCAGAAATAGATAAGTTTTCTGAAGTTGCTACTATTTGACAAAGTAATTTTTTATCAATTTATATTTTCCAGGCTTATGCTTTATAACTAGCTGTGATAATAGGATGCTGTAAAACAAATATTGGATTTCAGCATATCCCTGCAACTACTTACCCATTCTGGGATTCTGTGAACTAACATTCTAGAGGTTTTCACTCGCCCTTTTCTGCCTCAAGCCAAGGCCACTTTTATCAGTCAGTCTGCCCAGATGACTTAAAAGAACTGCTGGCAGTTCTGGCACTGCACATACCTCTGGCAAAATGAACTGCTCTACTGGCTTGTACCACAATCTGTTCACCTGCACTCCGCAGCTCGGTGGACTAAAGCGAGCACTGAAGATGGCTTCCTGTGAACAACGGGAAATAAACAAGATTAAAAAAAAAACACAACACACATTGAAAGTGCTACTGCATTATACAGGCCATAAAATGGCTCTTCCATAATAACAAATTACAAAAAGATTCTGTATTGCCAAATTCCAATCTTCGGAAAACAGTTTCCAAGCTCTCTTATGATACCAACTTTTCTCCCTTACTGGAAGTAAAAATCTAATGCAAATAAAATTATCAGACTGAACATTTAGGAACTCTACAATTTAGGAAACATGAACTTGATTACAGTATAACTTTATTTTTTTTACGGCTATTATAAACCAAACTCCTTGGAAGTTCATCATGGAAGTCATAGTTTACTGTAGCACAGGCAGAAGTTTTGAAATTGGCCTATCAAATTGAGATAAATGTAATCTATCAAATACAACAATATTGCTCAAAATTTTTTTTCCTCCAAATCACAAAGCTATTCTATCAAGCCCATAACAGCTTGGGACTGGGGGAAATTATCAATGAAGTTTGATTATTACCAGTAAATTGTATCAGTTTCTAGAAATCTTAAAATGCCTTGCCAGAAAACAGACAAGAAAAAATTACAGCTGTCCTGCATCTCTGCTTGAAGACACTAAATATACGTTTCTGCAAGCATTTTAAATATATTAGATAGCTTAATTTTTATTCCTTAATAACCATCAATATTTAGAACACCAAATACAAACAAAAAAATGTGCATTGGAATTAAATGTAAGTGCTCTTTCATAACAGCATCTAGATTAACACATAGCACTTGGGGAATTTCATCCTTTTTTCATCCAGGATGTGCCTTTATATATGTATATGAGAATTTAAAATGCAACAGAAGAAAAATATAATTCATAAACTTGTCAGTTAAGTATTTCTCTTCTAACTCACCAACACAGCATGTCACTTTCTTTAAGAACTTAATGCACAGAAAAGAGATATCATGCTTTCAAAAAATAACTACAGCACTCTACCTCATGTTCTGCCTGGTAGAGCTTTACAGTGATGTTCCTCTGGAATCCCACCCCATCAGCCTCATAAAACACCCCGAGGCTGGTGATGACAATGGGGTAAAGCACACGGAAGTTCACACTGACAATTCTGTCTTCAGACAGCACAGAAGGGATGTCCTCAGGGAGACTGAATGCTTCAATTTCCTGATTCAAAACTGAATGAAAAGGAAAGGCCAGAGGTAAGGGGAGAAAAGTTCATAGTTCCTGGACACACACAAAGCACACTGCCTGCATGCAAAGCATTCTGGTTAATTAGCATGGCTAACAAGCGCACAAGGATAATCAAACACTGGAGTGAAAGAAAATACAATGGGCTGCACATTGCAGCAAGAAAAAGTTCAGTGATACAGCAATCCGCAGGCTAATAGCAATTGCAACTCAATGCCTACATATCCACTGGGCAAAGATTAGAAACACAATAAATCCACAGCAGGAAGACAAAAATGCTATTTGACTGCATGAATACATGTATATTAGCATAATAAAATAATTATTCATGTATCAAAATGGCACACACCTCCACTTAATTCAGCTGTCTGCTTTTCGGCATTATCGCCTACCTAAGCCCTGAGGTACCGTTTATACTCAGAAACAGAGGATTTGTCATTCAAAGAGAAAGTAACAGAAATTACATTTTGTGTTCAATCATGGCTCAGGTACCTAGCAGTCCTTAGTTAACTCGTATTAAAGAGCAAGAATGAAATAAAATCCAAAAGGAGACAGGAAAAATATACAATTTTAGTTAGGAATTTTTGTATGGTATTTAAATTTTTCCTCCATTTTACATTTCTTAATTGTTTTCTCTCTAAAGCAGAATCAAAAACCAATCAGCCAGACTTGCTTAGAGAATTCACTTTGTCACCAGAGAAGTCCATGTGACACTCAAGACTGTCACCTTGCTATTTTATTCACATTTGACACTATGTCAGGTCATTTTGCCTCTCCAACTTCATTTAACACATACTTCAGGTAAAAATGTGTTGTACATGGGAGAGACTGTCTGGTGACACAAGAAAAATGCGAATCCATTAGAAGTCAATGGACTGCCCTTCACACGCCCAGAAATCTCTCCCTTTCTGGCCTGCACATAGTACCTACAGGAAGGTTATGCAACAAGTTCTAGGAGGTATTTGTTTTCAAGACTAGCTGTCTCAATGAAACTCCTCAAACCACTCTCAGGAGAGATGACTAGCTCTAGTTCAGACCACAGAATTTTTAAAAGTCAACTTCTATACCTGGGTTGCTGATGTTCAGAAGTTTGCAGGAGTAGGGGTCTTCTCTGTCCTTCACTGGCACAGCACAACCATGCGCACCTATTATAAACTTCACAAGGACACTAAAATAATTTGCTTTTATTAACACCAGTTCTCTTCCCTCCTCCCTCCATCTTCAATAAACTTAATTTTATCACTGTGACCTGCCTTTCACAGGGTTAAGATTTTGAACCTCTTAAAAATCAGCAATGACAGTTGGTATGCAGAGCAACCACATGAATCCCCTCATAGGAGCTCAATTCCAAATCCACAGTAACATTTTACATTATGAGGTCACAAGAAGATTGGCAGCTAGAAATGAGATAAAAGACAGCTAGCACACTAAACAGAAAAAAGACCTAAGGCAACACTGAAGGATCCCAGAGACCTGCCCCTGCTAGCTCGGGTTTGTTAGTTAATTCAAGATTGTTTAAATACTACGCATTCAAACGTCAATGAAAAAAATAGTAAGAAAAAAGACACATAAGCATCAAAGGAGGAACAAGGATTCCAGACTGTCTGTTACAATGAAATATTTCAGCTTTGGGCTGTAGCAAAACAAGAGGTTCCTCTCCAGCTCCAATCATGGTTATTCCTTAGTAGGAAGACATCAAGTAAGCACAAAGAGCAAGGATCCACCTTTGCCTATCTTTTCACCTAGCAGCTAAATGTCCTCCCAGAACTCCATATAAGCTATGAAAGGTCACTTTTTAGATGACTGAGGTGGCTGTGCTGCACTCCAGGCTGCATGCTGACACAAATCTGGGAACAGCAAAATGCTCTCAGTGCAAGGCAGGTACCAAGGTGTGAGGATGGCAGCAGCATTTCTGGGGACAAACTGCTGCAGAGTTTCTCAGCAAAAACAGACCTGTCTGCACATGTCAGGTCTATGCAAGCAATCAGGAAGTGCCACTCACACTGCAGCAGTTTGGTGCACCTGGTTCAGTAGGAAATAAACCTGAACTTTACAGTTGAGGCTGTTTGCAAGAGCTTTTGTGGTTCTCTCACCAAATGCAATCCTGCCTGCTTTCAAAAATCCTAGATTACCAAGGATTCAAGCTGCACACCATACATTGCAACACAAAAAACAGAAAGGATTATACATCACTAATAAACAGTGGCAAGTAATTGCAAAAGCAAACAGCAGTGTATAAAAAGTAGTTACAGCCCCAGGCAAGAAGTATTCTTATATACTATTAAGCAGACTTTTTAAAAAATCTATCAGAATACAAGATGCTAAAAAACAAACAAACAAATAAACTAGGAAACACTTTAAAACAAAAATTATTAAATCAAGATATTCCAGCATGACAGCCCTGCCCCCCTGGCCAAACCACAGAACAGTGAAGGTTACCGTTGGCTCAGGGCAGGATGTTCTTTCAGGTGCTTGAACCAAGTGCTCCTTATAACCCTGCGGAGCTCGTGATTGTGCCGAGCTGACAAAACCCCCACAACAACATCATAGTGCTTCAGCTTCCATTGAGGAAAGAGGGACAGCGGACCTACAAGGAGAAAGTGACAAGTATTTACTTTATGCACATATTACCACAAGCCTGAGTTGCAAGCAATAATTAATTCCAGCCTTCCAGAACTTAAAGGGGGCTTACAAAAAGGAGGGTGAGCAATGCAGACAGTGATAGGACAAGGGAAAGGGTTTTAAACTAAAACAGGGGAGACTGAGATTAGATGTTGGGAGGAAATTCTTTATTCAGATGGTGGTAAAACACTGGAAAAGGCTGCTCAGAAAAGTTGTGGCTAACTGAATCCTGGGAATTGTTCAAGGTCAGGTAGGATGGGGCTTTGAGCAACCAGGTCTGGTGGGAGTCATCCCTGCCCATGGCAGGGGAGTTGAAATTAGATGATCTTTAAGGTCCCTTCAACCCAAACCATTCTGAAATTCTGTGATTAGAGGACATCTCAAAAGCAAGAGAACTGAAACACTAAAAACAAGCAGCAGTATTACTTTTGTATTCTTGGTTCAGAATCAGAGAAACATTTTCAATACATCAAAACCTTCACTCACATGCCCATTTTCCCTGTGCTTCCTAAAGTTGCTGGGACCACCTTTCTGCCTGACAGTTTCAGTGTGGGATCTCAAGGACCATTATTTCTAACCTTTTGAAGTGGAATACCACTCTGCCTTCACACAGGGTGTTACATCCCTACACAGGAATGCTCTGGCTTTATTCAAAGCTGGATGCCACTGCCAGTACTTGTAATCCAGGATTTAGCTTGTGCTGTTTTAATTTAGAGATCATGAAACCTGAACTTGATTTCAAGCAGGATTATGACCAGATAGAGACCTGAGAAGCTCTGATTTAGAGCCTGTAAACAGTCAGGCAAGTAGCTAAAGTGAATTTGCTTCGTTTAATCTATCCGACATCCTAGAGTTAAGACAGATTTGTATTTAACTTTAGCAAAGGATTACTTCCCTCTCATCTCACTATGTTTTTCACTGGGCTGCAGATAAAGAAAACAAATATAAGTGGTGAGTGCACTTTAAACAACTGCGTATAGCACAGACAAGATTTTTTAGAATCTACTTAAGAGACTAAAAACACTGCCAAGTCTGTATTGTGAACTCCCACTAGAAAGAGTTGATTTATTATCCAGACTCCACCTTCTGTACCAGCACTCCCTTTCTCCACTTTGAAGTTGAATAGATGGGTTCTTTTACATTGCTCACTAACCCAGGACCTCACAGCATGTGCCACAAAAACTGCTGTGCCAAATCCCAGCAGACATCCATCTAGCCTTATATCCCACTGTCAGTGTTCAGCAGGCAATGGAGAGGCCATGGTCTTGCTCTGTTCCATGCTGAATCAATATCAAGATTTCAACAAGATTTTTTTGTTGTTGTTCTTTAGGACCATTTCCAAAAGCCAAATAAAACTGCTCTGGAATTGATTCTCAGAACAATGCAAAAGCAGAAAAACTACAGTGATGTTTCCACAGGTAACCTTTCCCATTCTATTTCCCACTAAATATTTTAGTTCTAATAATGCAAACACTGATTTTCTCTAAGAAGGTTAAGTTCCACCATTATTTAAATGAAAGCAGCTACAAGATTATCAACTACTTAAGCTGAACATTAACCTATTAAGAGAAGCTTCCATCAATTTAGGCTCAGAACAACTTAAAATCCCAAGCAATGAGCCATTAGTTACAGTCTTCATTTTTTCACTGAAGTTACTGTTGCACCTCTTACAACAACAACCATAACTGAGTTGATGGTGAGGTTTAGGAATAAGATTTGTTTGCTACAGAGCAGCAAATCTAGTGCCCTATAAATACCTGAAGAAACTTTTAAGTCAAACACACTGTTCAATCAAAATACCAATTTAGTTTTCCTCTATACAGGTAAATATAATTTATCCAGAGGCTCTGCATGTCCTCATACATAGCCAGGTCATTACATAGCCAAGAATTACCAACTCTCCAAGACAGCAGAGCTACATGAGACAGACATATGTTTATAAAGTACAACACTATAGCAAATCCCTGCTTACACATCCCTTTTTTTCCCTTGTTCTTCATCAATCCTTTGATTATTCTTCAGCCTTAATTCCAAGCCTTGCAGTATAAAGTTCATAGGTCTAATATGACAACTAGACTTGTGGACTGCAGATGAGGTACTGTTTGCACAGATTTCTTTTTTAAGACATCACTTTTAACAAGAAGCAGAACCATCCCACTAAATCAAAATTAAAGAAAAATAAAACTAAGGGCACAAGTGACTTGACTCAGAATAGCATAAGCTAGCTTGAATGAATTAAAAAAAAAAGGCAAACTAAAAATAAGCTACTCAAATCAAATATACTTTTAATTAGTTTCTGTTTTAAAATGAGTGAAGCTTTTCCTTATGAACCATCCACATGGGAACAATGTTAATGTCACAGATGCTTCAGAATTAATATCCTATTACTTTCTGAACAGCATTGCAGTGGTCTATATTCAGAAGATTGTCTGTCTTCTCTGTCCCAAGAGTTATGTAATTTTACTTTTAAAACCACTGAAAATGAAAAAAAAAAAAGCAAGCTTACTTTGACAAAACAGACAAAACATTTTTTTGCTTGTTAGTAAAGATTTCTACTTCCTATGGAAAAATAGGAAGAATGCTAAGATTTCAGGAAAATAGATTCATATGCGTTTCTCTGAACTCGCACTATTTTAAAAAAGGTAGATAAAGTGAGAAGTACAGGGAAAAAATAGAGCTATTATTAATTTATAAGAATAATTCCAATATGAGCATAAATATTTTCTGATGCAGCCTAATTTAAGAGAAAACATTGCTGATCTCAAAGTCAATAGTGACAATTTAGACAAGCAATCAATACTTGCCACTGAGGACCAAAGCTATTTAACTTCCATGCTATTTCTGTGCACTTTTAGGCCAAAATTTTCAGTGTTGGACTGTATCATATCATATACATTGCTCTCACCTGGAACTGCTTGTGCAAGTCAATTACACCTCTATATTTTCTGATTTCAAAGACAAGAAAAAAAACTAAATTCTGTAGTTTGTGAAGGGGGTGAAAAAAAGGAAAAGAAAAAAGCTACACATTAAATTCCATTATAAACCCTAAAAGTGTTGCAGACCAAAGGTATGAAAAAGGAGAGGAAGCTTTCCAACCCAGAGGTCCCTGCCTACCTTGCTTTTGAACCCTTACTTATTCCAAGTTGCACCTTGGTTGCATTACTTACCCCAGGACTTCTCAGTAGAACCTGAGATAAATACACAAAGCCTACTTGTTAATCCACAGCAAAACCTACAAACACATGAAAGCAAGCAGCTGCCAGCAGTACTTGTGTCAGCTCTAAGCTACCAAGTCCAGTCTGTCACTACCTTGTGTCACATTGTTCATGGTAAGCTCCTACTGAAGCTTTCTTGGGCTCTGCTATTTGTAAGGACTGGCTTCCACACAATTCTCTGACATCTGACCACACTTGTACTTTTATTGGTAAAGATTTTCACCTCAGTATCAGCTTCAGGAGGCTTTCACAGGATTCTCAGGCACCAGTTTTCATGAAATGGGTGAAAGTGGGGGTGAGGCTTGACTGAGAACCAGCAACAGACCAAAGTTTGGGAGAGACACAGGAAAAAATCAACAAGTGCATATGTAGAGTACAAAGCTGTGCCATTAGAAGACACAACTAAAGATGCAGAGGTGTGTGTCCTGCTGAGCTGGCCATGGAAAGAGGTCACCACTGACAGGCAGTCTGCTGACCCTGCTCAGATTTTAACCACCTCAGCAGCAGCCAACAGCTCTTGAAGTTTTTCAAAACCCCAAACTACAAAGATGAACATGCACCTCTTCTTCCCATGAGACTGATTCTCAATAAAATGTCAAATTAGGCTGTTAATTATATTTGCTTCATTATAAGGAGATGAAAAGAGTGAGAGATCATTTAGCTTGATTTTGTCAACAAACACAGTCTTGCTAAACATATTTCTATTGATGAGTCCCCAATCAACTACTAAATTTGCCAGTTATTTTCAGTGAAATTTGACATAATATGTAGTCCATAAAGTGACTAAGTCTCCACATTTCATGCAACTGGAGTGGACAGAGAAAAGACTCATTAGTGCTGCACTGAGAAACACAGCAGTGTAGGCTTACTTGCAATATCAGGCACCAGAGCACCTCCACTGGACACAGCTAAAATAAGTAAGCTCCACAGAAAGCTGGGCTTTGTGTCTTCTGCTACCAATGCAGCTTTTTTTCTTTTTTTTTTCTTCCTGAATAAATCAATGAATGGAACTAAGTAGGCCAAGCAGAAGTTATTTAGAATATTCCCAACTAATCCACTTCATAAGATAAGCAACAGTCCTCCAAAATAAAAAACCCCACACGTTTTTATCTCTGCCTATTCCTGTGATTTTGCAGCCATATTCCTGAGGTTTAATACTTTTTTCTTCTCTGCTGCTTTGCTAAAGATCCAAACAAACACGACGGAAGGAATTAACTCAATATAAAGATTTGTATTCACAGAATGCTGACACACACAGAGAAAAAGAACAAACCAAAGAGAAAAGCAGCTCTCTCCCCCTTTTAATCTACTTCACTTAAAGTAATCTGCTACAGCTCATCTGCGTTACATGTTTTGCTGCAAGCAGAGCTACCTGACCTCCCTGCAGTGCCGACTTCACCCCAGAGCTACAAAGTGCCAAGATGTGCACCCCTGGTCTCTGCAGCGCTCTGTGAGGCAGGCAAGCTTTTAGACAAGATTTACAGATTCAAAGAACAAAACCTCTGCAGGCAGAGGTTTCTGCTTGTTTTACATCAACAGCATTCCTTAGAAGAAATAGGACAGCAGGGTCCTTCTGAGTTGCCAAGTGGCAGTAGTAACAGTGGTGGAGTGATGATACCCTAAAACACCTTAATTATATAATACTTGCACATTTCTAGACAAAACTGGGAACAATGGCTAAAATATCAGTAGAAAAGTCAAAAGAAACAAAGTGAAATCTTTTTTCAGCACAAACTGATGCCTCCTTTTCTTTTTTTATTTTGTGGAGGGAAGGGTTGGGGTTGTGGCAGGGCAGGGGAAGCAGAGTATAGCACCTTTACCTGATGAAAATCAGCCACCAATCCCTGCTGCCATGGAGCAAAAGTCTGCTCCCAGGGAAGGCTACTTGCTCTCTTCTGGCTGTTCTACTCTGGGCAATTTACAGGATAACTGCTGAAAACCTTAATTCAGCCAACTCTGGCAGAATTGTCCTCTTTGCCCCCTGTTCCAGTGCCAAAATACAAAAATACAATGCCATGACACTCATCAGCAGTTCGCAATGTCTCGGACATCTGTCTACAGAATAACTGAAAACCCTAAAAAAAAACCTCAATTAATTTGGAAAATAACATCAGCTTATTTTGTGCCCATCAAAAGTTAGGGGATTGTTTTATGTTGGGGGTGGCCTATCCATGAATAGCCATGTCATACAAAGATCTTACAGATGAAGGGTGGGGGACCACTGGCATTTGAGGCAGGACTGCACATCTCCTGCCAATGCCAAACCTGACCTGCTGAGTTTCAGTTGCCAAGGCCCCCAGTCTGTAAGTCTTTACACGCCTACAAAAGATGAAATAACTTTGTGACCAAGCAGGCTACTCCCTGACAGACAGGGCTACCAGATTTCAGACAACATTCTTTCTTAAGAAATTCCCATATTTTAGCAAAACTTCACCTCGTAGCTTGTTCCCACATTTTGGTTCCATTAGGCCAGTGCCTGAAGAAGTACATGCTGTGCCACAGGACAACAGATGGCATACAAGCAGACTCTAGAAAATGCTGGGCTTTAATCTGTTGCATAATTGTTCACTAGTAGAAGACTGACTCTCACAAATCCAAATGGGCCAATTTTTAGCTGCCACCCCCCCCCTCAGAAACGTAACAGGAATAACAACTTAAAGGGCAGCAGCATCAGCAAAGCAGCAGCAGATTCCCCAGAATGTGTGGGGCTTTCTGATTAGTCCCTGTAGCTGAAGCCCGACACTGAGTAACTTCCTACTCAATAAGATTTGTGCCATCAATTAAAACACACAATTAGCAATGAATCCACCTGGAGTGCTAAAAGCAGGTCTGTCTGTTCCTTCTCAAGTTTCTGAGGTCATTTTATAATTAGCATTTATCTAAGACTTTTACAAAAAATTAACTAAGCTTCCTACTCATGAACTTTCTTTGGATAGCACTTGTTTGTAACCAGTTAGACAAGGATTTCAATTAAACCTAAAAGCATGTTCCTGCACAAATCTTGCTCAGAAGTGTGAATTACAGTCTCATTAACTGATGAACAAAAAAAAAAAAAAAAAGCAGGAAGCCACTGAAAACAGGACACTAAAACAAAGGCCTTTGGTATCAGGATTGATCCTATTTATTTTTTTCAAATTACTAAGTAGCTCCTACAAGAAGTGTACTCAATCTTCTGTGACACCAAGGTAAATGTGATCATGAGCACAGGGAAAGTCTGAACACTGCACAGGGAGAGACACAACTGAGGGCCAAGAATGCAGGCAAACTACAGGCCTTTCACAAGGGGTGGTTAAAAGGAAGACTTTATTACAAAAGGTACGTCCTAGAGAGGAAGAAAATGGATTGAGTGAAGACTGGAACACTGTTTACATTTAAAGCCATCTGACCTAAAGATAAAAAACCAAACTGTTTTCTAGAAATGTTTTCTATTTCTGGAACTGTTTTCTATTTTCCACTACAAGTTAGAAGTACCTGAAGTGCTCGAGTTAAGAAAGCAAAGGTTTAAAACAGACACCTTTGACCCCTATGGTTACATGCTGAAGACATACTTGAAGGAGGACAAAGACCCTTTTGACTGAAAGGCTTAAGAATTAAAGGGCATAAACCAGGTGCAAGTAGTAAGGTCAGGCTAGAAATGAGAACATAATTTTAATCAGGACAACAAGCCTCTGGAACAGCCTCTTCCTATGACTGCCAGGAATCCAAGTGAACAGACAAAAAGCCACCCTGAGCACTCACTAAATAAATGTAGGCTGTCCACCTGCCATTTTATGACAGAAACCAAGAGCTGCTTAATAGAAATAGTAAGCACAATTGATGGCTGGGATTGTCTATTCCAATCTTGTGTGAGTGAGTCAATGAAGCCAAGGTAAATAATCACTAAAACAGGTTATCAACTTTTTGACAGATTTCCATTTGAATGTGTGGTGATGATTATTTGGGAGGGTAATTAAACTCCTCAAATACAGAACTGCTGTTCACTCTGTCTTTGACCTCTACTGGTAGCTAATTCTGCAGCTGTTGAGATAGCACTCAACTGTTGTACACAACTATACAGAAATACCAGAGAATATAGAAATTACACATTTTTATGTCACAGCTACTGCAAAACACTGCCCCAAGATAAGATTTACTTTTTATTCACACCAGGGATTCCAGGTGATAGGTAGTAAAGAGCAGCTGGAGTAGTAAACAAGGAAAAAAAATTACTCAAGAGAAACAAGACTGGCTTTATCAGGCACTACCAGATCCTCTTAAGTAGCTTCAGATTCAAGAAGCCTTTTAAGAAATTTAATAAATTTTAAAACATTTCTTTCTTTTGTATACGAAGTCACTAATGTTCCTAAAACTCTCTGAATAATAACAAAAATACAACACACAAGACATCTGAGGTCCCTTGGCTCATCCTTTCTTCTGCCAAGGCAGCCATACCTACACCTTGTACATTTTGTGGTACTTTGAAGGCTAAGAGACAGATTCTTCCTTAAATACCATGCAAGGATTGGGCCTACAAAAAGACAACACATGTACAGTACTGAGCGTTTTCCTACAGATGACATATGTTCTTATTTTAGCGGAGGCATAGTTATTCCTCCCCTCAGCATGAGCACATTACTCAGTAGTAACTTTACAATAGCATTTATTTACAACTAAATAAAGCCTGCACAGAAACCATACACTTGCTCTTTCAATGTTAAAAAACCCACTTCCTAAAAATCCTAGTTCTCCTAACACTATCCAGTGCAGCATGGTTTTACAGCAATGAACATCAACTCCAATAACAACTGCCTGAAACAGGGGAACTCTGAAGAGCAAAGCTGCTTCTCTCGTTCCCCAACTTCCCAGTTCCTCCCCCTCCTCAGGGCTGCTCTACCTCAGGAATTCCCATCAGCCTCTCTGGAATGAGCTGGGCAGTGAAGTGTCCCTTGACTGGAGCAGGCACCAGCCCCACCATGGGTAAGGCGAGGGTGACACTGCCCATGGGGAGGAACTCCTGCTGCCTGACCAAGGAGGGAACGACAGCAGCAGTAATCAGTCACCCCCGGACAGCCTGGAACATTCCTTACCTGAACTGTACCCTGAGTGGAACACACTCCATAGTCACTGGATTTTTGAAAATTCCAGCAGTTACCAACCAAGGCTCAGGGTTGAAATTTATGAATGACTAAAGCCAAACATCTGAAGAACCCTAAGAACTGGTCCTGAGTGAAGCCTTTGGCTCTCCTGTACCACAGCAGGCTATGCAGGATGTCAGTGACTCCCTGAGCAGGATGTCTCTCGGAGCTCACAGATGCTCCAGTTTGCAAAGTTCTGAGGATCAGCATCCAAAATTGATAAGAGGGCCTGGGCTGAAACCTTACATTCCTTGAGGCTCAACTCTTTCCCACTGAGAAATGCCAAGATATTTGAAGTGAGTGTTTCACTGAACTCCAGGGGAATTTTTAACAGGTATACTTCTATACATTGATACCCATAAATCCCTGTATATAAATATATCTCTTTCTGTCAGTGTGCATGCATGTGTGGGCTGACTTAGATACTCTTCTGCCAGTGTAGCATGAATGTTGTTGTCTGGGATGTATAACCAAGTCACTGTAGCAATTACAGTAAATCCAATCACTTTGTAAATGTTAAATTAGTGAATTATTAAGTGCTGCTAAATCCTTTAGATCATTGACTAAGTCTGAGACTAAGACTGGACCTAGCTGCACCTCAGCTCCATGAGGAGTTTAGAAAGTAAGGGGGTCCACTCTGAATCTCATGACTCAACAGGAGGGTCTCCCTTACCCTTTTAAAGCATCTTCAGCCTCTGTGCAAATCATTCTAAATGAATTCTAACTTGATTCTTCCTTCCTTTCTCAATCCATGAGGCTATTTTTTCTTTTTTTTTTTTCCTCCCCCGGATCCTCCTCCCCGTCCCACTGCAGGGCTGGGGAGCAGCAGGAAATCAGTGAGTTGGCTGCAAGGTTGCAAGGTGCTTAGTTGTGAGCTCAGGTTAAATTCAGAGGATACCTGGGTTTGCTACTACCTTTGATGGTGATTTTTTAAGCAACTTAAACCACTCATTTGTGACAAATTGGCATATTTGACTGGATGTCAAACAGAAGCACAGATTACTTAGGAAAGCACAGAAGAAGTCCAAGTTTCAAATTCTCAGAAGAACGGGGTTGTGTTAACTGGCATGATTGTACAGCTGTGAAATGCCAGCTGAAGGTGGCTGTCAGATAAAGGATGGAAAAGGAATTATTTACAAAATGCTGGGAACCTGGTTAGAAGCTGCTTATCAAGATAGCAAGAATAACAATAAAAGGGTACTATACCTAAAGGAAGAAATAAAACTCCTAAAGGCAACTGAATTAATACTGCCTTTGAAAATGGAGCACCTGCAAAATCAGTTAAAGGAAGAAAATTAGAAAAAAAAAAAAGTTGGAGGAAAACATCAGATTTATGTTTATGTGGGCTTTCCATCCTCCTGACATTGTATAGGTTAAGAAATTAATTGTACCCCCTGAAGAATGGAATGGGAACATATGGGATGACCTTGATGGCAGCAAACTGATGAAAGCTGATTCTTTGCTTCCCTCAGATTCCTACAAACATGAGCTCAGACCCATCACTAAAGCAAATCCTGTTGGCCCTCAAAAACTGACAAAATTCCACACAGATACAGGAGCACAAATTTCAATATTAATGCAACAGGATGCTGAGAAGCTGGGTGTACAGCTTGGACGGCACAGAGTTAAAACCACTGCAGTGAATGAATGGAGCAGGTGTTATTCACCAAACCAAGAGTTTGGTGAATAATAATTTATTAAGTTAAAAAAGTTAATTTATGGCTCTGGGCGAGAAGCAAATGTTGCCTACTTGCTTTGCAGTGGAAGATCACAATGGAACTACTTTGCCTTTTGGTCTTTTGGTATTTTGAATATCCAAGCTTGGTGCCCAGCAGTCGGCTGTGTGTGGTCCTTTGGTTCAATCCTGCCCCTAAACCTGACAGAAACCAGGGGGTACAATGCAAGTACTTCATGCAGTCCCTGCACTCCCAGTCCAAAGACTACAAAAAAAAAAAAAAAAAAAAAAAAAGAATAACAACAATTAATGGATACTTTGAGGTACTGGAGGAAACATACACCTAGATTTCCTATCATTTCTCACCCTCTGTACTCACTTTTAGGAAAGGAAAATCACTTTGTAAATTAGTCATTGATTAAGTGCTGCTAATTCATTTAGATGCAAACCTCTGATGAAGCTGGAGACCAAGATTGGACTTAGCTGCACTAAGCTCCATCAGGAGTTTGAAAAGCAAGGGGATCCACCCTGAATGTTGCGACTCAACCAGAGTCAACCCTTATCCTTTTGAGTCTTTGGTCTCTGTGTAAATCATTCTAAATTAATTCTAGCTGGAGCTTCCTTGGGACACTTCATCCATGCAGTAAGCAACAGAGAGAACCTCGATATACAAGTTTCTTAAGCTGCTCTTTTACAAATTTGTGTTACTCCTACTTTTGCTAATACCTTTAACAGTGAATATTTAAGTGACCTAAACCACTTATTCACACCAACACCAACTGAGAAACTTCTGGATTTTCTTTAGAAATGTTTACTAGTGGAAAATACATTTACATGGGAAAGGCCATCACGAGATTCCACACTGCTACTTGTAACTCCAAATTAATGCTCTGAAGCTCTGAAATAGCACTGTCAAAAATTAAGAAAACCAACTAAGCAATTCAAACGTGCATCAGGCTAGAAGTTCAAAAATTTTCTCCTTTTTTTTATAAAAGGAAATTGTTTCCTTCCATTTCTTTTATAATTCAAGTGTGACAGATGCTGATGTGATATGCAAAAGCCAGAATACAGACAGACACCTATACAACCCTGCAGCTTCAGACTATGCAATAGTGCAATTGCTTCTTGCCTATTTGCACTATTAATTGCCACTGGCAATCAGCAGACTCTCGTTTCCTCGCAGCTGTGCGCACCCTGCATGGAAACAGGCACCAGTTCAGAGTGTGGGTCCATTAGTGAACAGGCTACTGGGTCACTAAGCACTTCTAAGCACACTCCAAGTAAAAAAACACCATTACGTGTTCATGTACAGTATTTTCTAATATCGTCAAACAGCACCTGTGGGCAGCTGACAAAAGTTTCTGTTCCAACAGATGTCCGCTTCCTCAGGCATGAGGATCTGTGGCCTGAAAACTACACCTCATTTTATAAGGAGCACAAGGTAAGCCCTCAAGGGTCGGATTTCACTTGTGTTGGATGATACCCGCTCCTATGAATAGCTTTCTGCAGCACAGGGGTTTTAAATCCCGCTGAGGCAAACACGACGCAGTGCGAAGAGCTATTCCTAGGACCGGGAATGACGCGACACGAGCGGGATCGGTGGGAATTTCTTCCCCACGTGCCTCGGTGGGAGCGGGAGGGCACCGGCGGCGCTCTGAGGCGGGAGCTGCAGCCCCGCTCCCGCGGCAGCCCCGCACCGCCACCGCGCCCGGTGCCCCCGCGTCGGGCGGCGGAGCCTGCGCTGCTCTCCGCCGCTCCACGGTTCGAGACGCTCCCTCCCGCCCGACGAACCCCGCGGGCACAGCATCCCCTCGGCTCTCCCCTCGCCTCAGCCCCGTTACCTGCCCCGCCAGCCCCGACCTCTCCGCGCCTGGGGAGAGAGGGTGGAGGAGCCCAGCCCGCCTCGCTGCCCCAGGCATCGGCCGCCGCCCGCCCCTCTCCTACCTGCCGGGTGGGTCCCGGGGCAGCTCAGCAGCAGCCAGAGGTGCAGCGCGACCCCGACCACACAGGGGCACAGCAGCACCAGCCAGTTTCGCATTGGCCGCCGCAGCCGCCGGCCCCTTCCCCTTCGCGCCGGCCTCTCCCAGCGGCGCCGGCGCGACGGCCCGGCTCGGCCGCCCGCGGCTCCTCCCCGCTCGGCCGGGCCGGGCTCGGCTGCCCCGCGGCCGCCGGGAGCTGCAGTCCCGCCCCGGCCCGGGCGGGCGGCGGCGGCGCGGGCGGCGGCGGCGGCCGCCTACAGCCCCCACAATGCCGCGGGGCGCCGAGGGAGCGCGGCGGCTCCGCGCGTCTCACATGGCGGGGGCGCGGGAGAGGGGCCGGCGGCGGCGGCGGCGCGTCCCCCTCACGGAGTGCGGCTCTCCGAGACCGCCCGGCTGCCCCCGGCCGCGGGGGAAAACCCTCCCCGGGAAATCGCTGTTCGATAATCCGCTGAATGCCCCTTCTCAAAAGTCGCTGCGTTAGGAACAAAATAGCTTTCCAGAACAATCCTTTACCCATTCAATAAAAAGGAGAGAGCGCTTCGCCTTGGCAAAGACCTACTGCGGCGCTCGCCAACTGTTTGTGGAGTGTTTTATTCCAGCAAGTAACATGTTCTTGGGTTGAAATTCCGGAAGGGGGGGTGTGTTAGACAATCAAAGTGTCCTTAACTGCGGCTGGATCACGGCCAAGAATCCTTAAATTCGTTATGAAATGTCAATAATCCGAGCTCGGCTTCACCTGTTACCTTCAGCCACCGCTGTGAAATTGGGTGCCTGAGGACTGACTGCAGAGCTCTGTCCTGACTAGCAGGGTTTAAATACGATCAAATGAAGGAGAGCACACACAGTATTATCAGCACCTTGAGAATTTACTTGTCTCTGGTCTCCTGCACACAGGTGACATGGAGAAGTTTGTTTCCTCAGACTGCCCAGGACAAATCTACCTGGAAAAGTGATATGGATAAATAAGCAAAGGTTTCTCAGAATGAGAGTCACGGAACAGGTCAGGGTGGGACCACAGGGGATCATCTGGCCCAAACCTCCCTGCTCAGGCAGGGCCATCCTAGAGTGCATGGCACAGGATTGTGTCCAGATGGTTCTTGAACATCTCCAGACAGGGAGACTCCACGACCTCTCCAGAAAATCTGTTCCAGTATGCAATCACGAGCACAGTGAATAATTTCTTCCTCAAGTTCAGGTGAAACTTTTTGTACATAATTTTCTGCTTTTTGCTTCTTCTTAATATACAAACTAGAAGATTATGTATAATAGCTGTAAGGCCCAAATGAATGACTGCTGGTGCTAGTCTATTAGAAGCACATTTAATTAGTAACAGAAACTGATCTGTATGAAGTAGAATGGAAATGAATTATTTTTTTTTACAAAAAGAAGACTATATTTTTTTAATACCCAAGCCATGAGAAGTAGCTGGAAAATGCCTACAGTCCTTTCAAACTGCTTAGTTAAGATTAATTTTTCGTCAAGTGGAGTGAGATACTAGAAGGCAAACCAATGATTTTAACCTTTATATATTAGGTTTACAAGCAGAACTAAAATGTCTTGGAAATACATCCGTTTTAGTTTGCAGCATACTTAAAACATATTTAATATGCAACTGAGTACTTGTCAGCAAATAGTAGTACTAGGGGAAGAATTTACACAAAAAATGCTATGATTAATCCCTATTTACATTTTACTTGTCTTTCAGCATGTTCAGCTGCAGAAATAAAAACAGGTCCATCTATTAATATTTACTTAGATTTGGCTACATTCCTTGTACCCAATATGTTAGGCTCTCCCCCCATGCCAGGTGATCTATGGGAATTGATCTTAATACCTGCGAGTGATTATTTCTTTGCAGGCAAAACAGAGCACCTCATCCTTTAATATCTTATTTTCCCTTGGCATTACCTACCATCTTCAAGGATAAGTAACTGTATTACATACAAACCAGGAGAAACCTGTTTCTCTGTATTATACAAACAGGATATCCAGGTCAAAAGGATGATACATGTGCATTTTTGTAAGTCAGGTAGGAAATGGTTACTAACACAGTTTAGTTGTAGGGGATTGGCCTGTCTTATTCCGTTTTTCTGTTGCATCTCTACAAGATTTTGAAAGCCAAAGATTTTACCTAAGCCTCCCAATTTCATCACAATCTGTATGATACTGTGTGCACCTGGATGTTAATCACGAGGTGACCAGACCCAACCATTAACCCAATTTCCAGAATTTCCCATAAGTAAAGAAGTTTCAATTTGCATTCTTGAGGGCTTTTATGAGGACTAGCATTTTGGCAAAGCAAGCTGATATTGGAGTATCTAAACATGGCTTCAAGGCCACTGAGTTTTAAGCATGCTTTTAAAAAATTTTAAAAAATCAGATTTTTTCCAAGATTTAAGAATCATGAATATGTATACTATGAAAAGAAAAATTGACCTGGAATATAACTTCTAGATAGTATTAAATTACTTTTCTGAAAAAACCTGAAAAATTTGAGTTTGGTTATGTTTTGATTTGGGTTATAAGAACTCTATAAAAAATACACCATTTTCATTATGCTATTTCTGAGCAGATTTCCTCTTCTGACAGTACAGGCTCAAGGGTACCTCTGGCACACAAACTGTAGTACAGGCACAACATGTTGGCACAAGAGCTGGAGACAGAAGAGACAGAAATTTTATTCCCCAGGCTGCTTGCAAACTTAAGAGGCTTCTGTCAAATTTCAGAGTCCCTCTGATAAGCATCTTGTGTCTGACACAGAGAGGACATGATGGGTACCAGAGCTGCACCCATGTACCAAAGCCTGCCAGTCCAGAGCATTCCAGGGTTATTTTAATGTTTGTTTGCCTAATTGTTGCCCTGAGTGGGCAGCTGGGATATTTTTAGGACAGCAGCAGCAGAACAGAAGAACAAGAATCAGTGTGGAGCTGTGTACATTTTAGCAGAGTTCCTCCCCAGGGAGTTGTGTTTTATTGATCTCTGCCCTCTCTGTCTGAAAGCAGAGGAAGGTCTTGTGAGAGACTCCCTTTTAGGGCTTTGGGGCTTAACTTTCTCCCCAGGTAGCAGTAACACTGATATATTACTTTTCACAAAATCTTTATGCCTTTAGTTTTTTAAAGAAAAAATATTAAAAGAGATTACAGATCAGGGCGTGAAGGGCTTTATTAGTTTAAAGGGTTATAAATTTGCATCCCAATAATGTGTTTTATTCTTTTTCCAGTGTTCATAATCTAAACAGATTCACTGTCCATATTGAGGATTTATCAATCCTTGCCTTACCTTGCTTAGGGTCTTTACAAGGAATAGATTTTTCTTATCTTCCCAAACAGAAGAAATGTCTTATTGCTTCCCTTTTCAGCTTTCTGATGCAATGAAGTGCAGATGCAGAGGAGTTCCCAGATTCCTTTGGGAGTACCTAGTGTTGCTCCATCCTAGGAGCAGGATCTGACATTTCACTTGTTAAATTTTGTCCCATTATTCACTTCCAGTCTATCTAGATTCTTCTGTAAAGCCTCCTACAGAGTCAACAGCACCTCCCAGTCTGGTGTCACCAGCAGATGTGTTAATGGTGTGCACAGCTCCTGCATCCAGGTTATTGATAAACATCATGAACAGAATTGGCTCTAGATTTGAGCCCTGAGAAACTTCCCTGCTCACCAGGCAGATGTTGCCCCTTTCACTGCAACCCTTTGAGCTCTGCCTGCCCTTCAGCCAGTCTTTCACCCAATACATGATGAACCTGCTCATCCCACTGTCAGACAACTTGTCCAGAAGGGTGCTGTGAGAGACAGCATCAAAAGCCTCACTAAAATCCAGAAAAACTACATCCACCTCCTTCCCTTCATCCAGCAGGCAGTGACCTTACCACAGAAGCAGATCAAATTACTTAAACAGAACTTGCCTTCTGAGAGCCCATATTGACTGTGTCTGATGACTGCATTATTCTTTAAATGCTTTTCAGTAGTACACAGTATAATCTTCTTCATTTTTCCACTTAACACGTTATGAATTAACTTCCAGTTAAGGAAGTTTTGTTTAAAATTATTTGTCTATTATTTTGCTAAGCCCTTTATTATTTTAATTAAGTTTTTGCATCTTCTTGTTTGTTTGGAGGAGCAGCTTTAAGTTGTGCTGAATTAGGTAACATTTATCCAAACTTACCAATATGGCAATAATAAATTTTACAGTCTAAGTTGACTCCTTGACATCTTCATGACAAGCAGAAGTAGAAATGGACTCAAAAACGACCCATGTGGCAGCAGCTAAATCTTGACAAGCACATCTCAGAGAGCAAACAGGAATGTCTCACAGACGTGTGGAACATCAAATATCCAATAATCAGGCAGCAGCCAGCTGGTGGGGTTAGCTTCTTCACATGCAGCTAGAATACACTTATTTTTAACAAATGGCACAAAGACTTCAGGATGCATGTACAGAAGAGAATAAGGTTTGCAGAAAGTCCTACAGATATCGACAATGGCAAATACACTTTTTAATCACAGGCCTGGTAAACAGATAAGATGTTGGGGGATTGCAAAGCACATTTGCCACAATATTTTTTATCATTTCATTATCTATCACTGGATAGATAATATTCAGGCTGTATTTAATTTAAAATCATTTACATGATCTCTTGCTATTTTCCCATCATGGTGCTTACCTTACCCTAGGATGGATGAGCTCTGCTGGAGAAAGCACCAGGTGGCTGCTTCATTTGTTGCAGCAAGTGCAAGGTCAGTGAGGTGGGAGCACAAAATAGGGGTTACAAGGCTAAGGGTCATTGCTGCCTGGGAGAACTGACAAGACCAGGAAAATCACAAAGCTAAATCTTTCATGTTAATTTTCTCCCCACGTAGTTTCTTTGTGTTTGATGTGCAAAAGGCATTGCGGTTTGTAGAGCTGAGGACTCAGAGCTGATGGCTGAGTGAGATGCTGAAAGAGCTAACTCTGGAGCAGCAGGTACTCACAATCTGCCCAGGCTCTGCCTCAGCTTCCCACTGTAAGATGCAAATAGTTCCACCCTCATATTCCTCCAGGATGCTGTGGAGATACTTTGTGAAGCAACCTGTGATGAGCACCACAGAGGAGCTCATCGGGGAACAGCTCTACATGGAAAGCAGAATTTGTGAGTAAATCAGGCCCGGGGCTACACAATGAATAACAACACCAAAATAGTACTGACTAACTGCTCATTAACTGAGCACTGCCTATACTGTGCCTTGTGGGAATTCCTGCAGTGGCAGCTGGGATAGTAGTACATACAAATGAGAGAAGCAAATGGAAAATGCATAAACAAGTGCTTAACTTGGCCTCCTTAATGATCTTTTAATGTACTTTTTTTCGTTTATCCAGATTCTGTTTATACATTCACACCCCTGTTACAAGTATTTGCTTAGCTGGTATGGACAGAACTATAAACAAATGTAATCACTTTTATGGCACTCTAATTTGTATTTCATAGTTGCTTTTTGAAGTAATTTTCCAGAGTGTAGAGCAAACTCTCAATACTAAAAGAGCATCTGAGGGGTGAGAAAGAACACATCAGAAAGGCTGCTGTCTATAACATTCTTTATGTTCTCAAAGTTTCTGTCAAGGAATTTTTTCTCGAGAATCTTAGCACCTGAAGTTTTGTCACTTGATCTTTTAAGGGTATGACTGACATGTTCATATCAGCACTGCAGGTATATATAGTGGAAATCTATTTATGTGTATTCTGTTCTGATGAGTAGGATAAAAGGTGCTATGCTCTCCAGGGAGGAGCCTCTCAGACAAGAATCCACCATAGTGAACAGCTTTATCCAAGAAAGTTATGGATAAAAAGTCTTGTGAGCCACACTTGCCAGAGACAGATTGTTACACAGTCAATATCTTTAAAGTTACTGCTATTTGAAGTAAAAGCTTTTTTAAAAGTCACAATGATTCTTTTCTATAAAGTATGGCTTATTCCATCCTTTTGCTGAAAAACTGTGCATATCTTTAGAGTATGCCACGAAGAGAGTGAAGGGCTCAAGGATGCCACCTAAAGCTCAAGGACACAGGAGGGTACGGTGCAGAGAAGCTACACAACAAATATATTTTGTGGCATGGGTTATTTTTTGAAACACATCCTTATGCCATGCCTAGTGTATTCTCCCTAAAATGCCATTCTTAGCATAAGCAGTGGCCTAAGCTCTGTTCTGGCTGTGTTTTGGCCCAGACTCCAGTAATTGGAGAACAGCCCCCACCCCCAAAATAAAAAGCCCAACAGGCAGGAGTGAGGTTTGGGTGTGAAGGAACAGAGCAGCAGTCAGAGGGAGCTGTTGGGTGCTCTCTGGGCCGAGGACTCACTCTGGCCTAGAGCTGAGCCTTTCTGCTGTTAGCAGCTCCTCACCTGCTCCAGGGAGCCAAGGGCACAACTGGTGTCTCAGCAGCACTGAGGAACAGGCATCTGAGTTAATCTGGAAAATGAGCTCCAGCTGATACACACAACGACTTCCCCAGCTTTTGAAGGCCAGACACCTGACCTGTTTAGCCAAATAATGTATTTGTCTTTTGTCTTCCTAAACTGAGCAGTCTGGAACTGAAGCATGAGGTCTAACTGCACCCCAGCAGTGCAGCACTGCCCCAGTGCCAGGTGAAACCTTACACAATGCAGCCCACAAAACCAGGAGTGCTGGCTCTCTGTTTCAGACAGTTTGTGTATTAATTCAGAATCCCCCTTTTGGCCATTACTAGTTGGTATTGGAACTTTTTCATCTCAGTCGGCTGCTTATCACTTTATCAGTAGGTGGCAGTAATAGACAAGCCTGTGCAGTTCCTACTTGCAATTGGGATTTGGGAAAGAAAAGACCCAATTTTAGGGTAGAGCTGCTCATTTGTTTGTTCACAAGCGTGAGTGGTGTAAATGTACTTGACAAATTCAGATGCACATCTTCCTCTAACAGACAGAAAATTTGTTCCCATACCAGTTCTGGTATTTATGGCTGTACTGAATTTAATACTGCTATAAAGATGGATTCAATTAGATGCAAATGTACCTTTTTACCTAGAGATTAAGTGTGCAGGTGCCTGTAAAATTTTATGTAACACTTATTCTGGTAAATTTGCCCACTATATTTCACACATTACTATTTAAGTCAGTCTAATGACTTTAAGTATTAGTTTTCAGTAAAAGAAGCCTGCATTTCCTAGGAACCACTCCTCCCCCAAGTTTTCTTTAGTCTCCTTGAAGAAACAAATCCATATTCTGGTGCAGACCCAAAGGATAGCCATAATTATGGCATTTTCTAGGAAAATTATGTATACAGATTTTTATCCCTATATAATGAAGAGATAGGAAAAACTGTATAATCAGGTCCTCTCAAAGCACATACTTCATTACTCCTTTGATATCAGAAATCCAGCTGGGTAAATGACTGCCTTATTGAAATTTAGGCTTTGATATGCAGCTTTACAGACTGTTGTTCCCAAAGTGTTCTTTCCTTCTGTTGGAGCTGATCCTGCTGTAAGTCACTGCAAAAATGCCTGATTACAACATCCTTATGAATAATTGTTTACCTAAGTGCCACTGACAGCAAAGGTTGTATTTATTTTAACCTTTGGTATGATGTAGAATAGCTTAGTTTAAACTTCCCTCCATATATTTCTCCTCCTTTGGCCATAATTTCATAGGGGTTAGCTTAAAAAATTTGCCTATCAGCACCAGCCAAGCACCCTGCTACTAATTTAATACATGATATGGGAAGCAAAGAAGGGGAATTTAGTATATAATAGAGAGGAGGAAAATAGTTTTTAAGGTTGAAATGGTGGCATCTTAAATTCAAAGTAAGCCAAGGAGGCTAATCTCATGGAGGCAAAACAGCCAGCCCCACATGTGCTGCTGAGACATTACAATTTACCACCAATCCATTGGGAACTCTCATTTCATCAGAGCAGCAAGAGTTGAGATATGAAGAAAGGATTACTTATAACATGTCAAAAACCCCCTTGAATCCAGTTCTGTTCTGGAGTTCTCACTCTGTGAGATGACAGCCCCAGCTCACACAGTTAAGAGAGAGCACCCATTACTTTCTGGGCCTGAACTACAACTAAACAAGCCTAATGGCATATGAGATGAAACACAGAGAGAGCAGTACAGCATTAGGATGGCAGCAGGTCTGGTTTTGTTTTCATTAAAACTGGTAGCAATCAAATCAGACCATTTGATGAAAATATAAACTCATTGCTTCAGCCTACAAGAAACCATTCTATTAGCTAAATCCGTGTTTTGAATAGTTTTTTTTTCTATCATTCTATAGTTCATGATATAATATGCATTCATTATTTAGAAAAATGTACAAAATCATTTGGATATTTTTGTGTAGAGCTGAGGCAAGATGTTTAAGCATGAAACTCAAGTATCAATAGCAGATTATCCAAACCACCTCAAAGGTCAAAGCAGCACAAAATATAACAATGACAAAGACGTCTTATGGTTTCCTGGGATTGGAGGAAAATATATTCTTTAAATGTTGATTTGTGGATCAAGCTGGCATTAAAAAAAAGTGAACCAGACGATGCCATTCTCTTCCAGACAGTCAATTTTTTGATGGTGTTCTTAAGGAAAGTAATATATTTGTATGCAATCCAAAGGTGTTACAATTTTATTTGAAGTGCTGATCTTCCAAGTTCACCTCACCCTCTTCCCCTTCAAATTACTAATTTGCCAATAGTATATCTTCATTTGAAGAACTGGTAAATAAGGCCCAAAGATATCAGAGAAAGATGTTCTGTGTTCCAGTAAGGAATAATGCTTCTATAGTTTAACCTCTTCAAACACACTATAGACATCTGCTAATGTAAATATGGACTTTATGGTATTCCATGTACTTCTTTTTTTATAAATTAGAAGCATGAAATCACCTGAGTAGATGCATTTTATTTTTTTTAACATAATGAAATTTATGAATTGATGAAAGAAACCACAAACATGGGAACTATCTATTTAAAACATAACTCCAACACATTCACAACTCCTTGAAGAAAGATTTTGGAGAAAAAACCCGAAGATCAAAAGAATTCCATTCTCCCTTTGTGAATAATAATTCTGGAGTTTTGTAAAGGAATCTCTTAGAACCAGAGACCCTCAAAAGCACTGAAAAGTTTCAGTCTCAGGATATCAGACACTAACCCTAATTGGAAACAGAAAGCAAGCTGTTTGCAATACTGTAATAAGCCGTGGCAATTTTGTTATTTTAGATGGGAATGTTAATGATGAGCCACAAATGCAAGTTGTTACAAAGCCTTTGAGAATAAAGCTGGATGCCCTATATTCTCCTCCCATGCTGCTCCAGTTAAAACCATACATGCGGAAGGACAAATGAAAATGTTGCCATGGTGATCAGAGCAGTTACCAAATCATGTACACTGTAGGAAGGATTCCCTAAAGAACCTTATTAAGCATTTTGTTGCTCTTTTTAAATAAGTATTTTCAGAAAGCCCTTTTTTTTTATTTTGCTGTCAATGAAATAGCTACTCAGTTGGCTAAACCCTATTTCTCTACCCTCAAAATAAAAACACACTATACATTAAGAAATAGTTTTGTTAAAAATTAGGAATGGGATTCTTAAGCTGAAAACTTTGAAATAGGAACCAAGGATAAGCCTACCAAAAATAAGACCTGTTCAAGATACTTGAATGATTTGCAGCATAGGGACATCAAGGCTGCTAAGATACTGATGTCTCCAGCTGCCTAGTTCAAAAACCAAATATTTGAATGAAAGACATCCCAAAAGCCTACTGGTTAAAAGGAATATGGGTATGTAGGGTTTTTTACAACATTGCATGTGAGACATGAGCAGCAGAAGCACCATCCAAAGTCCCCTGTCCTGTGTGCCCAGACTAGCAGTGAACACAGCTGGGTGAGGCCCATTATCCAAGCCAAACAGCAAAGAAAACAAAACCTGTAAAATGCAGGCATCTTATATTTCCATGGCACAAAACAGTGCAACAGACATCGATGGAAATTGCTAAAAATAAGCTGGAGAAGGTACATGCACTTTGGGGGAAATGCACGTGGCTTTGTTCACCAAGCAGCCCTTTTCAGCATCTAAATTCAGCATTTAAGAATACCCCAAGGCCCTCAATTCCTCAGCTAGTTTGTTGCCTTGCAGGTATTTAAGATGTTGATGGAATACAAGTTTGTGCAGAGGAAGGGAGGAAGCTTGATCTTTTATGGGTGTCTGTTCAGAGTCTCAGCTCAGACTGGTGCAGCTCTCCAGCAAAATTGTCTCCTGCCTTATGGGGCTGGCTGACACCCTGAACATATCAAGGTACTGCACTGAGACAACTGTCCTAATGCATCAGATTGAAAAAGAGCTTTCATTTTTTAATAAGGACAAGAAGAACAAAAAAAAAAGTCTCTAAACTTTCTAAACTAGTAACAGTTGCTTCCATCAGGTGCCTTGTAGGAGCCTAATTTTACTTCATGAAGAAGGCAGTCTTATTTCACATCTCATTCTTTTCCTCTCACTGCACTTTAAAATTGAAAAAAAAAATCTCAGAACCTCCACAAATTACTTGCTGACAACTTAACTAATCTGTGGCCACAAAATGTACAAACATAGTGGCTGTCAACAGCACAGTGGTCTCACTGCATATCCTAGAAAAACATTTATTTACCATTACTCTACCTCCCCATAAAGTCCTACTCTCACAGGCAAAAGCATGCAGAGGGCTGCCCAGAAAATGTAATTCCCTCTCCCTGTGCTGTTCAGGGCAGTTTTACACGTCCCACTAAAACTCTCAGGAACACTTACTTCACAGTTTAGTTTACTTTGTAAATAATTTAAATCATTACCATTCAAAATAAGATACAAGCAACCACATTTTTCTACATTTTTATTGATGCAATCCTGATGCGTAACTATACATCTTCATTCTGCTCGTAGCTACAATGGCACTTTATCAGGATTGTTTTTGTAGTCAAGAAAAAACAGTCTTCAGAAAACATATTTATAGACACCACTTACTGTATAAGACCAATCACTGTAAACATTGTAAATCACTGGGACTTTTCCTAAGTAGTGCTACTTGAGGAAAAGGTCACACTACACTCTTTAGATAGAAATTTGTAAAGGCAATTGAATTGAATTCACCTTCCAAAGAAAATAACAATGTTAAAAATAGCTTCAAGAATTGATATGACTCACTTAGATCCCAGAAAAATCTATTACTGGCAAAGATATCTACAATTTGATACTGTACTTGGTATTTTCACTAAGACCAAAAGAATATTTATGAAGTACTGAAATTAAACTTGTACATTGCTCTGAAAGATAAGCATTACCTTGAATTTTTCTTTTTTTAATTTTTTTTTAATTTTAGGAGGGTTTTTAGCCAAAATTGCACTATCTTCCAAAAATATTGTAGTTATGGGGTAAGTGTTGACATCTGAGGAAAAAAATGCTAAAAGCATGCAACACTGATAACCAAGTTTTAGCAGATGACATTTTTAATTGAAAACTGACTCAAAGGATAGTACAAAAGAGTTTCTTCTCCCTAAAGGGATTTTCAGATGCAGGTACAGGAATAATAAGGGGATCTTCTCCAATGTGTGCATCACAATATGCCAATAAATCTGCTGCAGCCTTGGATACCTAATAGAAGAGAAGAGAGAACTACTGTAACACTTAATTCTGAACCAATCTGAATTGCAGAAATATTTTTCATAGAACAAATGATAATAGAAGCTATCATAAAACAGGGAGTAGATTGCTTTATCCTTTAAATATTAGACACATCTCTCAATTTGCTCTTCCCAGGCCTAGTAATCCTTACACACATTTTATATCTGACATAGTGACATAGGTGGTATTGATTGATATCATCCATGTCGAGCTGCCCCTCTGCATCAGGAGGAGGTCAGGAGCACACAGTCATTAAAACATTTATATGATAACCACCCATAAGCAATAAGGATTCTCCTTGAAATGTCTGTTTCTGTAGAGAAACCTGCTTCAGCTTTTACTCTCATGCATTGGTTTAAAGGTTTTCCACACACACTCTACCCTCTGCTCCTCCGGTTGCAAAATAAAAACTTCTTTAAGCACATGACCGTGGGATTAAAAAGAAATAATAAATCAGGAACAAAACTTGAACATCATGTGTCATAGCTCTCATTTAAGTTAAATACTGCTCTTTTCAATGAAGCAAGACTAATGTCTTCTGCTTAGTAAATTACTGTAAGTAGTCCTTTATTCACAGCATTCATTTAAATTTTAGCAGTATATTAATATTCTTTAACTTAATATTTTTATACTTCTAAAATAAATAATTTTCAAGTCTCCAAATTCAGAACATGGGTTTATACTTACTGAAAAGTCTATAAAAATACAAACACATACAAAAATGTAGCAGCGTGTTAAATATTTGCAATGCAAGCTATTTTGCAGTAAATGAAAAATGAAATATTAAACCTTGTAATTTTTGCAGCTTTGTGCCATAAGAATATTGGTGGCAGTAGGCCAATAGTGACTCATTTATTTTTTCAAGAATTTAGAAGGTATATACAATTTTTTTTGTTCTGATCAGTCAGTAAGATATTCTCAGCTATCTTTATCTCTTTGCTTTGGTGAATTACTGGGTTTTCAATATTCTGATAGTTGAGAAAATGAATTCTGGAGTCTTTACAAAGAAGTCTTTTCTCTGAGCACCATGACAGCTTGTCCCCCATCAAACACCAGGGTCAGCATGTTTGCACAACTACAGTGAAGTGAAGAAACAAATCCCATTTCTGGTATTTTTCTAGCAGGCGTGTCCCCAATGTTTGCTTTAAGCTTCCCCACGCCCTGCTTGCTTTGACATGAACCCAGCTATTGTAGGCTTCAGATTAGATCTATGAAGTCAATGGGTATTGAATCAGAATTTGCATGAAATTTGAATGAACTTCTGAAGATGGTTACAGACTTTATTTCTTTAATTTCTGTATGTCTTTGTAGGATGCTTAAACCTATGGAGAACCTGTGGTTGGCACCCCAGTATAGACTATTCCCCCGATGGAGGAAGTAAGAATGTTAAGGTTATTTAAAATTAGTTTGTCTTTGAATTGGCCTGTAAGACAAAAGGGTGGCAGAGACACTACATATGAACAGAAGACTGCTGGGCACAGGTGAAACAGAAAAATGAAAAAATCAGAGAGAGATTCACAAGGAGCACTGCTTCTCACGAAATAAGCAAGTAAAACAAAAATGTTTCAATATGTTGGAAGTTACAGACCTCAAAGTATAAAGCATTGCAATGATTTTCCTGTAATGATCTTGTTAGTTTCATGCATGGATAAGCAACATCAGCCCAAGTACATTGCTTTTCATTCAGTGGAAGAGAAGTACAATTTCAGACCACATTCTTGGGAGGGAGAAACCCAATAATATAATTTCCTGTTTCTGTACATATTACTGTGCTTTGATATGATATAACCAAAAAAAAGGATGCTTCACTAGTAAAAGCTCAGCATACATTTATGTATCTAACTTGTCCTGTAACACTGGTAAGAATGTTGTGATGCAGAGTAACACATTCACAGAATCATCTGGGTTGGAAAATACCTTTGAAATTATCAAGTCCAGCCTTTGACCTAAGGCCACCTTGTCAACTAGACCATGGCACTTGGTGCCATATCTAGTCTCTTTTTAACTCCAGGGACAGCAACTCCACCACCTCCCTGGGCACCCCACTCCAATGCCCCATCACCCCTTTCTGTGAAGAGAAACCCTTCCTTCAATGTCATACTGTTTAAGTCACATTTTAGTTTGCTTTTAAGCAAACCATAGTAAATTTTATTTAAAAACTAACCTGAAACTGAGGAACATGATCTTTGTCACAAACTAAACCTGCACTAGACCATATATTTTCATCGTTTAAACAAATAAAAGGTTTTGAGAGGAAAAATCCTCCCACTGGGATTACAGCAGTCATAAAAAAAAGTGAATTATAGCCATTTCTTCACTAAAAGCAGAGTAACTTAGGCCTGCACAGTGGAATAATGACCATTCACAACAGGGAGTTAAATGAGCCGATCACAGTCCAGGAGCAATGAGAACAGGAGTTCCTGCGGCTGTGAGCGGCGTTGGCAGAGCCAGACCTGTGGCCCAAAAAAGAGCAAAATACAATATTGCCTCCAGCAAGTTTCCTTCTCAGAGTCATTGTTGGGAAGAGCAGGAAGGCCTGTGCCCTGAGCATGGCACAAGGCTCCAGCAGGGATGGTGCTCTGGCCCAGCGGTGCCCCACAGCCGGGGCTGTGCTGCGCACACTGATGTGTGATCGTCCCACTGTGCCACGGAAGGATGGAAATGCAGCCCAGTCTATCCTAGCTGTTACTCGCCTTCGGGGTTATTTGTAGCTCAATGTTGCTGGACAGCTTCAAAATAGCTTTTCCTAAGAATTAAAATAAATGCATGGGATTTGAATATTCAAATGAAGCGAACACATTTATCATGTCAGCTTTCCTACGCAATACGGCTTGGTCTGCAAATTCAGAGTAATTTATACATATTGCAGAAGTGGCTAAAGAGAAAAAATCAGACTCCAGTTTGATTGATGAATTCTATCAGAAAGTTAACATCTCATTTTTAAAAAATCCTTTAAGGTGTATGGATTAAAAGATTGAATATATATGTATCACACTGATCTCACATTTTGTAGAATTACTTTTACTCTCACAAAAAACCACATCTGGTTATCAAACTAACAATAGGGAAAAAAAATCCAACAAATCACTCAATCCTGATGCTTTAAAGAATTAAGTCTCAGGAGGACTGTGAAATTTTACCATTATATTTCAGAATAGCAGAGGTGATAAAAACTGCCAGAGTTAGTACATCCTGTTGGCTGCACTAATAATTATAAGCTTCAGTGACAGGGCAAAATGCTGCAATTACAATGTCTTCTGCCTTGTCATGGATTGTGACTAATTACCATCCTTGCTACAACACCCACTTTGCTTATCCTTTACATCTAAAACAAAGACACTCACACACATTTATTGGCATTCTCACTGTTCATCTCCCAACACTATTCAGGACCAGTTAGGAATACTTCTTATCTTCCTTAGGAAAAAGAAAATGGAATGATGACTGATATGCCAAGGGTCCTAAATGTCAGAGCACTCTTGCTTTTCTGCTTGCAAGGAGAAGATTAAGTAGTGCTTTACTCTGAGGACAACTCTGATAAGCACCAATAGTAACTTTGCTTTCTCAATTTTACTGCTAGCATCATTAGAAGACACATTATTCTATTAGACACGAGGCCACTGTTCACCTGATTTACTTTGGTGTTTTCTAGCTTGGAATCTGGGTTTCCAGCTTCCTACTTCTCCTTTATAACTCTAGCTGTTCCTTTGCCAGGTAAGACAGGTTCAGTTATGATCCTTCTGGCATTTCTATGGTTTAAAACCCACAGTAATCCTCCTTCCAGCTACTGATCAGTACACCAATAAATCCATCCTCCTCTTTCGAGTGTCCTGCTCCTTTCACACCTCAGCAGCGAGTTGTCTTTGTGGAAGGAACCTCAGAACACAGCCCTTCTTTGCTGCTCTGACTGGCTAGAGGACTTAATAGGACTTCTTAAATTAGTTGAAAAATCCAGAACACAGTGGGGAGTCAGCATCTATCAACATACTTTTAACTACAGCACTTCAATTGTGTAGACCCAACTCCTGCTGGTTAAAGCAGCTACTGTGCATTGGAAACAAAGTGCCTCTCTAGCAGAAAAATAAACTGGAGCTTCTGATTTTCCCAGTCAGTAACACAGACACCTCTTCCATGTTAGCAATGTGGTCTTGCCTATTGTGGCAATAACAACTTGGCCATGGCAGTTTGCAAAAGAGGGTTTAATTAAATTATTTGGAAAGCCCTGGTATTTTGTTAAATGTCTAACTAGTTTAATCAGATGCAAAACACTAAGAAAAAAGGAAGTAAGTTCATTTATCTACCTTTACAGTAATGATCTTAGAACTTAAAATCTCCTGTTGAAACCACTGGAAAGTCCCTTGATGAAATTTGACTGTGCTGAAACACACACTTAACTGATTGAAGATTAAAAAGCCAAGCAGATTTTGAAGGAATAAAAAGCCCATCAACAGCTTCTCAAAATCCCTCATATGCTTGTTCAGAGAAATTCTAGAAGTTAGGGCAATTTGAAAAGTTATATTTATGTTAGTGTAGGAGCCCTCATAATTCTGAAACATGCCAAATTTTCTTTGGTGTGTTTTTGGTCCCAGGCTGTTTCAAAAAGTGAAATAATTGCACTTTTAAGCTACCTGTTTTTTAGGTCTGCCACATTTGTAATAACTGTGTTCACTTTAATTAAACTCACTGTAAAAATAACCTGTGTCCTTCTTGCAGCTATGTCTTTCTTGCACATGTAATTAAGAATGTTATACACCTAACTAATGGAGCTATTTGCAAAGCTGACCTAATGATGTGCGACGTGACAGTTACCACTGCATATATAGAAGCAAATTTAAGGCAATCTACTAAGAATCAGCAATTTCAAATGCCAGTAAACTGGGACAATTTCAAATACCAAACAACTTTGATTTTGATCTTTCCAACCCTTTCCTTTGCCACCCACACCCACCCTTGTCAGTTCTGTTCCTGCAGCTACAGCATGACCTCAGCTGGGACTAACCAAGGCAAACCTTCTTTTACTGCAGGAAGCAAACACCTGTCCCTGTGAACAGGTTTTGTGATGAATTTGTGACACTCTATGAAATAGAGAAACTACTTTTGCAAATTCAGTGGTCTTACAAGACATCATTAAAAACTGCCACAAAACACAGTGACTGAAATGTCTTTTATCATATGAGCAAGATTGACCACTCATTTCTGAATTATAAATATTACTTCAGCTGGTGAGTCTGTGATCTGAGACTATTTTAAAAATCATAACTATATACTACTGTCCCCACAGCACACAGGATGGATGGACAAACAGCCTGAGTTAAGACTACATGAAAATTTCAATGTACAACATTTTTAAATTGTCCTACTGACTTAATAATGTCAGTTACAGTTTGTAACAACTCAAGTTACAGTTGTTTGTAGAGAACTGGGTAATTTCAATGCATTACTTTTTAAAGATGGAAAGACTAAAATCTTCCTTGTAGAGACTGGATTTTTTATCAAAATAATTATTCCCTATTTTCAGAGGAAGAGAGCAAAACAAATGAGCATTGCTTTCTTAAAAACTTCTATGGCATTTTTAGCTTCTAGGTGCTTGATATTTCACAAAATTTTAGCCTAGTGGAAAGCAGAATGACATGCACGAATAATCCACGGGATTTTTTGGTTAAAAAACTGAAAACCTCTGTTTAATAGTGCCTTTAATGATAATATTTAATTCACAAGAGGCATGATGGAACCAAATCTTCACATACAACATGTTATCAAGTGTGAAAATCATAACTGCACGCTGCAATCATACACTTTTTTGTGCAATGGCATCTGCACTAAAACAAAACAAAGCAAAGCAATTCAGCTTGTCTCATCATTATCCAAAAATTTTGCAGTATCTTAAAGACTTACTCCAAATCTTAAAGGAGAAAAACCAAGAAACCAGAGCTGCACTTTAATTCAACTACAGGTGACAAAGAAGAGCACCTGTGCACCCACCAGCTATTTTAATTATTTCCCAAAATACCACTTTTGACAAACATGACAGACACACAGAAGCAGACATGAAGCCAGGCTTTGGAAATCTCTACACCAGAACCCACTAGAGTTGGTATGTAACTCACTTGCAGTACTGAATATTCAACACAGATTCTTGATTTCTGCATTATTAAGGGCATGCTGTAGCACAGACTATTCAATTAATTCAAAACATCAACAATAAGTCTAAGTTTACCTTTATTCTATCCATGTATGCTTCCATTTTTAGTTGCTCCACAGCTTTCCTGGCTTGAGAAATACTGGTTGTACTGTTTGACACTAGTTCCTTCATTTTGTTTTTCCTGGAAGAGATGAAGTTGAGACCATTTAAAGAACAGGTAGCAAATGCAGCAACCACAGAGAAGGCAGTTGTCTGAACTCTAACCAGCCCTTGCCCACCACATCAACACTGCCAGGCTGTTGGTCACAAATACAAAGCAGACACCATTTATTTCTCTTCTCTTGCTCCATGGCACTTTATTGCATTACATATTTGCATCCTTGATCATCAGCACTCTGCCTGAATCCTGCAAATGACACACAAATGCAGAGCACACGACCATGACTTCAGCGTGAAAATGGTTGCCCTGGTTCACGTTGCCAACGCAGAACAGCTGTTCACAGACAGACTTTGCAGGCATTGCACAGTTTGGCTCCACGCCCCAGTTACACCTAGGAACATCAAAACAAGCTCAGAAATGTGTGCAGTGGAAATTAATGCCACACCACTCTCACCAAGCATCAGAGAGAAATTCTAAGATAGAGAATGAGTCAGAATTCTGACTATCGATAAAAGAAGTTTAGAAACGAAGGAACAGATTAAGAAGAAATAATGCAGAGGTATCTGCATTATATTCTGCTTAGACACCCCAGCAAAGTCTAAAGATGACTACACCCAGTACAGTATGCTGTACAGTACAGGATGCTTTACTTTTTAAGAGATCTGCAGCTCTTGGGAGGGGACATCCAGGTAAGGTATGGCAGCCTTTGGTTCTGTGGCATTGCTCCTCCCTGAGGGATTAAATCAGCTCAATATCCAGCAGTCCTCAGCACTGCTACCAAATGAGTCAAGACATCCACATTCAGACCCTGACTTACAATATCTGTGCCAGAGGTGTCTGCAGGTCAGACCCCCTTGTGCTGACAGCTCTTTGCAGTGCTGGCCCAGCACACGGAACAGTCACTGTTTGAAGTCACTGGAGGCTGGACTAAGGCCACATGGAAAGATGCTGGGATACAGGTGACCTGGACAGGTCCCAGACTAGCTGTACTAGCTAGTAAGATGGATGCTGAGGTTTCCATCAGGCAACACTCCCCTGTAGTCCTTAGCACAAGGGCTACCTGCAGCCACATTGGTCTGGCACCAAGCCTCAGCAACCAACACCAAGTTCAGCAAAATGCAAAGGACACAGAGTGTGAGAGGCAGATGGGACACAGGAGAAACACACAAACACACACACAAGGAGGCATTTTGCACTGCTGCCAAAGCACTTTTAGGCTCAGGCCCTTCAAAATGAATACTTCCAGCCTATTTCTGGATACCTAGAACCAAACAAACTTCCCTTCTTGAACCTTGATAGCTTACCTGATCCAGCCACTGGGGTGTGAGATACAAACAGGAAATAAAGTAGGGCACTGGAAATGCTCTTACAAAAAAATCTGTATGTACAGTCAATGCCCCTGTTAGAGTCAAGGGAAGTACACAACCCATAGTACAGAAAGAATGGAGGAATAATTTCTTAACTGCTTTGATTTTACACAACACAAATGCTCAGAGACAAGGCAAAGACAGCTTCTCACAGCCTGGTATGAAACAAATTGTTTCTAAAAATCAGTAACCCGTGCTGTAAAATAGATGGTGTAATACAAATGCCATGGTGAGCCATGCTCAACACTAATTTGAAGAAACAATAGAATCTTTTTCTTTCAGGTATAGTATAAGTCAAGGCAGGGAAATGCTACTTCAAAATATATCAAAACAAAACAAAATAAACAAGAGCTTTAGCATATACCAAGGCAAAGAACAGGTTTTCTGCATATGCATGTGTCATTTCAATGGAACAAGTTTCCCCCTTGTGTGCTCTGATGAAATAAAATCATGTCAGAACACAGCAGGTTCTTTGTCTTCATCTTTGTTTACAATTTTTAAACTCATACTCCTTACAAGGCACAGGACTGAATACATGTGGAGGAACTGGCTTTGCATAAAATGCCATGTACTGTATGAAAATCCACAACCAAGCCACAGCCTCCAATCCATTCTGAGATGTGTTTTGACTTGCAGTGGAAAGTCAAACAGCAGAAAGGGTACAAGACATTCACAAAAGGAGAAGGCTCTGAATTACAGCTCATCTCTGGACTTTTTGATTGACTCAAGCCCCTCACTTTTAAGTATCAAGCTCTCCATAAAAATTAGAATAAACACATTTAGCTTTGTTTACAAAATTATACCCCCACAAGAGTGAATAATTTAAATTCTATCATCTCCACATCTACCTTACTAGTGATCCCAAAGTCAAAAATGTCAAAGCTAAATCAAGTCAGAGGCCTTTCTACATTTGCTACAAACATTTAAATTAAACTGAATTAAGCAACTGCAACTCCCTGAACAGTCCAGAGAATTCCAGATCTCCCACACTTTTCTGGCAATTCACTCACTCATACTGTAAAAGCTACTCTAAAAAACATTAGAGTAAGACAATTTGAATTGTCACTAGCTACAACAATGTTGGCAAGAACAGTGTTCATAGTACTTCCAGCCAGTGTTTAAGCATTTACAGAATAAGGATTAAGTCCATAGTAGAATTGTGAAAAGGCTATTAGGCATAAAAATGCTTCTAAAAATTCAAACCATGTTCCTAAAGCAATGCCACAAAGATAATATATCCTTACCTATATTCTGGAACACCAAATAGGAAAATTTAAAAAAAGAAAACATATATCTTGACTAGTAAAGCATTTCACAGTATCAAAAAACAACCAGAATATGAGACTTCATTAAAAAAAAAAAAAAAAAAAACAACCAAAACCAAACCAAACCAAAACAAAACAAAACAAAAAAACTTTAAAACCAAAGAGAAAAGTCTGGCACTAGGCATTTCAGACACGGGAGAAAATTTCCACTTATCCCCAGCAAGAGGTTTGTTTATACTCTGAAGCTCTGAAGCACAAACACTTGCTCTGTTCCAAATCCTGTTCCAACCTTGGCCTTTACATGCATTTAAATATTTAACTACTATATTTCTGGAAGTGTTTAGCATCCATTTAAGTATTTAATTTTCTACAGACAGATATGGTTCCATAATGTTGTGAGACTGACTTCTCCTCACATACCAAGCTACATATACCTCTAATTTCTCTTACTCTCTGCAAACACTGTACATATCTGTGCATCATTTAAGGCCCTATTTCATATGGTGTGATGCAATGAGAATCGTGCCCACTTTCAAACCAGGCTGTGATAATGATCCTTGTTGCAGACAAAACTTTGTATGACACTTGATTCTGTTCTCCTTAGGACCTATGATAATAACCTTAAGCTTAATAGACTTCAATGAAATAAAATTGTTACTTAGAAATACAGCTCTGGAGAGAACAGAAATTTTAATTACAAGAGAATCTGCTACACACCCATGTCCTGGAATGAGGAAGCTTCTCCTTCAAACACCCTCTCGCAGGATGTGTTTCATCTGAGGCTGCAGCCTGACAAATGGATCTGATCCTCTCTCTTCAGATGACTCCTCTTAAACTGTCCAAGCACTCTCTAGGCCTTCAGTCCCACAGGAAGGAACATTTATCTTTATACTGTACCTGGGTGAGCAGTCTACAGGATCAGGGAATGGCTTATGTTGGAAGGCACCTTTAAACATCACCTGGTTCAAGGCAATGCTATGATCCTGCAATGAGCAGGAGCATTTTCTACTGTAACAAGTTGCTCAGGGCCCTATCCAAGCTGACCTGGAGTTTCCAGGGATGGGCCATCCACCACTTCTCTGGGTAAGCTGTCACAGTGTTTCACCACACTCACAGTAAAGTTTTTTCCCTTACATCTGGTCTTAATCAGCCCTCTTCAGCTTAAAACCATTACCCGTTGTCCTTTCACAACTGGCCCTGCTAAAAATTCTGTCCCAGTTTTTCTTTTAAGCCTCTTTTTATTACTGAAAGGCTGCAGTAAGGTTTCCCCGGAGCCTTTGCTTCCCTAGGATGAACAATTCCAACTCTTTCAGATATTCCTCATATGAGAGGCGCTCCAGCCCCAGATATCGTGGTGTCCCTCTCCTGGACTGGCTCCAGCAGGTCAATGTCCCTGCCGTGCTGGGGACCCCCGAGCCGGGTGCGGTGTGAGCAGAGGGGCAGAATCACCTCCCTTCACCTGCTGACCACACTGCTTTTGATGTTTAAAAGCAGCAGCTTCTCCCCATCATTTGAATCACCTAAAAACCCCTGGAACCAGAAATTCTGCGCTGGGTTTGCAGCTGCTCATTCCTGGCTGTTTTTAGGTTGGATCAATGCAGGCACACACACAGGCCCCGATAGTCGCTGTAGTTACAGTAACTGTGCTGAGGAGCAGCCTCCGTGCAGCCTGCATGTCACTGCTGCAGCCAGCGTGCCTGGATTGTACGGGAGCCCATTCAGCCAGAGTGTTTTTGTGCAGCACACGAGTTCATTGACCTGGTCTCTACTGATTCCTTTCTTTTAGGGGAACACTGGCTGGGCTAAGAGAGAGCAGTGACAGCAGCCACACAGCCTTTTTTGGCCAAACAGTTCCTGCTGACTGCACCCCACAGCAGACAGCCCCTTCCTAAAGCATCACTCCTGAGAGCTGCACAGCGACAGCCTCCCAGCCAGCTGCATTTGCTGGCGTTTCGTTTCGTTTTGTTTACCTTACCTCATCCTTTTCTGGGTGCACGTAACTCATGTGTGCCCAAGTTCTTCATTTCCCAGGCTCCTAAAAATGCTTGTGAACAGCAGCTTTTCCTTTTTTGTTTTACAGTGAATGATTGTACCTAACAGCACCTCAAAGGCAAATTTATCTTATTATAATGCACAAAGCTGCATAAAGATTTGCAGGTATAGCTTGATGCTGCATTGGGGTAAGGAGTGCAACCTTTGCTTACTAAACATTACAAATACTTAGTAAAATGCAGAAAAAGTCTAAAAACTTGAGTAACATAGGAGCAAAATTGACTTTTCAAGCTCAAGGATGGATTTCTACAAGAAACAGGGATGAAAAGCTGCATTTCCCCCTCCTCTAGCTCCAAGTACAATCTTACAATGCCATACCATAAAAGTGACCTCTGGAACTCAATCTGAAAAGTCCTAAACCAAATTGCTGCCTTAACCTAAAGTCAAGGACCTGAAATTTCTAGATTAGAAAACATGGGGTTGACAACTCCGAAGAACACCTCCCACACAAGCGCTGCACTTTGTGGACCACACAGCCCAATAGGAAAGTTAACCTAATCAATCATTCAACTAAGTCCCAGTGACATTAGCGGGAATTATCCCTGGGTAACGACCTGCAAATCATATCCTAAATTGAGGAAAGATCGCCACATTTAATTATCCACTTGCAGGAACATAAACAGCAACATTTACAGCCTCACAGCTGTTCGATGCCAAACTGGTATACTAAAGAAATTAAAAGAAAAAAAAAAAAAGGAAAAGAAATGGAAAGAAACTTCCCCTGCTACCTCAGTTCTTTCTCTAAGATTTACAGCAACTGATGTAGCTCTGTAAAGAGAGGCAGGGTAAGGAATCCTTTTCCTTTTCTATCTCATGGCTGCACAAAGAAATACAAGAAAATTACTGCAGCTTTTCACTCCATCTCCTAAGGAGAAGCTTAGTAGGACAAGCAGAAATTATTAGATTAAAAGCAAGAACTATTGTTCACAATAAGGAAAGAATGCAATTTTCATACTATAAACGTGCTGACTTTGAAAATAACTTTTCCTCCTGTAACTGCAAATCAGCAAAACTCCAGCAGCTTAGTTCTTGTCTAACATATCCAGTACTGTATCAGTCCAATTGTCAAGTTACAAAAATTCTTGCCATCATACCCAAATTTTTACTCATAATTATAATCTTGCTTCTCAACATTAAAAAAAAAAAAAAAAAAAACAAAAACAAAGGAAACAATGGCTGAACTAATGTGATATTTCCAAAGGACAATCTTTTTGTGCAATATTATTTATCATCGGCTTACAGGTTATGTGAACATATAGCCCAGCAAACCATCAGAGATTTCGTAAGTCTGAGGCAGAAAGATTTTTCCTGGCTACTGTTTTATCTCTTCAGCTAATTTTGAAAGACAGCTGTGAGCTTTCAAAGAAATACACAGGAAATTTTGATTATTCCTTTTAAACCCCGCTTAAAAGGCATTTGATAAGAATCATGTCCTACAATGCGCAGGGAGAGCTTCTCGGGGAGGCTTGGCACTGCATTACCTGCAGGGCAGAAGCGTTTTTAAGTTGTGATTCCGAGTTTTCTGTCTGGCTGCACTGCCCTAATGGCTCTGCTGTGCAGCAGCCACAGCAGCGCACATCAGTGCTCAGCGCCAGCAGCAGCCGGGCAGCGGGAGCTGTTCCTCGGCAGGGCAGCCAGCCAGCAGGGAAAGCGGCCGCTTCCTTCAGCCTTCGCCCGGGCAGACAGGAGGAGGAAGGAGCAGCCGGCAGGGATTCCCTCCCTTCCCGCGGGATACCTGGCTCGGGGCGGGCTCTCCCGAGGATGCTCCCGCCGGTGCCGCCGACAACGGAGCCCAAAGCCCGGCGCCGACTCCTGCGGATAACCGGGAAACTCCGGCTCGCCGCCGGTCCTTGCCTACCCGCAGCAGCCCACGGGAGCACCGGGATGCCGGGCGGAGCGGCCGAGGGATTCCCAGGACGCCAGCGCCGACTAGGAAGCCCCGCGCGGAAAGCCCGGCCCGCCCCGCGCTGGCCGCCCCTCCCGGCACCTTCTCCCGCCCGGGCCCCCGTGCACTCCCTCCTTCCTTCCTTCCCTCCCTCCCTCCTTCCCTCCCGGCGTCCCTCCCTCCCTCGCCGTGAGGGCGCGGAGGCCGCGGGCAGCCCGGCCGGGCACATGGCGGAGCCGAGCGGGGCGGGGCGGCCGCGGCCCCGGAGCCGCCGCCCTCACGCTCCGCCTGCCTCGCCCCCTCCCGGTTCCCGCTGCAGCCGCCTCCGGGCCCGGCCCCTGCCGGCGCTAGGGATCGAGCGGTCATCCAGGTATTCTCAAACAGAATCACGGACCACAGAAACGAAATCGGTTAGGTTGGAAAAGACCTCTGAAATCATTGAGTCCAACCTTTGATCGAACACCACTCTCAGTGCCATATCCAGTCTTCCCTTAAACACATCCAGGAACAGTGACTCCAGCACATCCCTGAGCAGTCCATTCCAAAGTTTAATCACCATTTATGTGAAGAAATTCCTCCTAGTGTCGAGACTGAACCTCCCCTGGTACGGCTTGAGGCCATTCCCTCTCATCCTGTCAGTTGTGACCTGGAAGAAGAGACCGGCCCCCGCCTGGCTAAGGCCTCCTTCCCGGTGTACCAAACACTAAGGTCTCCCGAGTTTCCTGTTCTCCGGGCTGAACATCTCCAGCCCCTGCAGCCACTCTTCACAGGACCGGAGTTCCTTTCACCACGTTAATTTCCCTTCTCTGGACACGCTCCAGCAGCTCAGCATCCTTCCTGAACGGAGGGGCCCAAAACTGAGCGCAGAATACTCAGGGTGCAGCCTCACCAGTGCACAGCACAGTCACTGCCCGGGTCCCGCTGGCCCCACTGCTGCTGGTCCAGGCCAGGATGCCATCGGCCTTCTACAGATGGCTCGTGTTCAGCTGGGTGCTGACCAGCACCTCCACATCCTTTTCCACTGGGCCACTTCCCAGCCACTCTGTTCGCAGCCTGTAGCCCAGTACCTCAAACAGCAAAGCCCAAACAGCACTGGGGTTTGGCGTGAGAGCCCACAGTGCCTGTCCTGCCCCCACACCAAAAACCAGAAGGATGATGTAAGAGCCGGCCATGAGGAATGGAACTGCTGTGGGAAAGGGGCTGCTTACACTTTGTTAGGGCTAGTATGTCAGAACCACACAATTCAGCTTCATAGATCAATTTTTATATGCATCTCCCTATAAAAGCTGTATGGTTCAGCAGCATTTAAAAGTGCCAGTTAACATCTTTAACTGAAAATTTTGTCCGCTGTGATAACCCGTTGGTAGGATCACCAGTCTCATCAACTTTTTCCCCAGTAAAACAGCTGTTCCCTCTTGAGGGGTGTATGTTTTCTCCTACCTGTCCTAAGCACATTTTCTCATTCCATCATAATGGAGCAGAACTCCCAAGTAACATTTGTTTTCTGTATGGAAGAGACCTATTTCTAAATGTGCTTTGGAGCAAGGGCAGCCTCCTCTGAGATGGAGTCAATAATGGCACTTGGCAGAAGGAGATGCAACAGGAAGAAGGTAAACATCACTAAATATAATTAGTAAGTTCACAAGCTTCCCATAAGTAGAGTTCCAGAAACTGATGGAGACTTCATTGGCCTGTGCTGCTGCTCTTTCATTCATGTTCAACCACATCATGAATCTACAAAAGGCCCCATTCCACACACAAAGGATTTACATGCTCATGCTGTTAGACAAAGAGCATGTTAGATAGCTCTAATCATGAGGCCATTGTCATCAGAATATTTTTACCACTGGATTCTAACAATTTTATGACTTAAGCTAAAATATAAAGGTGGGAAATGGCTGTTTTAAAAACATATTTTCATAATATATTACACAGATTTTTTTTAAATTGCCTTCTTTTAAATCTGCAAACTCTTAACCTTCCACCACAATCAGGAGTCTCTCCTACAGGTTCTGAAAACAATACCCATACAGCCAACAGAAATTTCTATTCCTTAAATTTACATGAACTTGGCCCTAATGAGTCTTACATGGGCTTCAGTCAATTCCATTAGAGAATAAGGATTTTAATCTTTTTTTCCCCTGGCAATGCTAGGTTAAAGCTGGAAACAATAAGCAAGCTCCTGTTTTACTCAATTACATTCTGTTGTGTAGTCCAGAACAGTTTAGGGGCCTAATCAGAGCAGCCACCTTTCATTTTTAATATTTTTTCAAAATTATGAAACACAACAGAGCCTATTACAGAAACTCCAATAGAAAATCAGTGCCTTTCTGACCCCACTCCAGAGCAGTAATGGCAAATAAATCTCCAAACAGCAGTCAGTAGTTTGTAACTTAATACAGCAGCAAAATAAAAAAAAGTGTCTTGATGTACAGAGGTTTAAATATTCCAGTGGATATTTTTCAAGCCAAGCAGAGCTTTTAAACAGTAATTGTTTGATTGTTTTTTGATAAGAGTAGCAGCATACAGAAGTGTGACTTCCATTTTCATATGCAAGGAAAAAACCCAATACAACTTTAAGTAAAAGGAGGCATGAAGAAATTAAAAGGTAAACTAAAAATTTATTAGTAGCAAGCCAGGTGATATTTTCCCCACCACTCCATTGTTATTTTTTACTATTATATTTTTGCTTAATTCAGTTTTATATGGAAGAGAACAAGGAAGAGTCCTATTTCTAAATGTCTTTGGAGCAAGGGCAGCCTCCTCTGAGATGGAGTCAATAATGGTGCTTGGCAGAAGGAGATGCAACAGGAAGAAGGTAAACATCACTAAATATAATTAGGTAAGTTCACAGGCTTCCCATAACTAGAGTTCCAGAAACTGATGGAGACTGTTATTTTTTTCCTTCTGTTCATTGCTATGGGTTTGTCTAAGCAGTGGATCTCTAAATGCAAGATCAGAGTTCCCTTTCAGTAATGGGTTGGAGACTCCCTCTCCCACCCCAAGTGAACATCCAGCTATTGCCTTCCCTTCCCTTTCTCACCATGTCTCTCCACTACCAGAGCAGAAAGGTTGGGATTTACCACAGAATCCCACAATCAGGTAGATAGGCCTTGCCCCATGAACATCTCCCCAGCTCTGGCTGGCAGCAGAAAGAGCCTCACATCCTTTCAGATGCCTCCCCAAGATCCCAGTCTTCCAATTTCCACCCATCTTACTGAGAATCCAGAGAGAATTTGCTTTTCTGCCTTTGCTGCTCAGACAGGTTTTCAGTGAGAAGACAGATGGAAGGAAGGGGAATGTCTCTGCTTTGAGAGCCATCATTTCATCCAAATTCTAGTCATGCATCCTATGGGAAGGAAGGACACATACACACATGTGCAAAGTGATATAGATAGAGTTTCCCACTTCCCATCTTACACTCACCACCTTCAGTTTGACAGACACAGGATGTAGTCCATAAATGGAACTTTCCCACTTGATGATTTTTAAAATATGAAAGACAAGGGAATCAGCAGAAACTGATCTGGAGCAAGGCATGAAAGATTCCCTAAAAGAAGAAAGTTGCAACTAAGCCAAAAACATGTTTCTAATTATCTCAAAATGGTTTGATACAAAGATCTGTTTATTACCCAACAATGTGACAGTGTATATACAAATACAGTGTGGAATGTGACATTTACAGGAAATTTAAGTACATCATGCACAGACACTATTGCAATGTTATTTTAATAGTTCCAGAATATTAAGCTGAATAAATATTCCTTGCTTCAAAAATCATTTTTACTTTTACATAAAAATATATAATATTGCACTCTTTACAAGGCCAGCAGTTTTGCATATTGGTTTGTAACAAGTGGAATTCTACTTTATAAAAAAATAAGCCTTTGTGAGCAACACCCCAAAACAGGGAGCACAAAAGCACCCCAAAACCACAATGTTTGTCTTTTTTCTCTTAAACAAAGCACATCACATCAACATGAGCCAGGAAGCTTTTCAGTCAGTACTTGGACCTTACATTAACATTTAGACAGAGAAAAATAGGACTAAAGCCATCCCGTACAATGCTGCTACAATAATATGCATTTTAAAACTCAATCCATACAATATGCAGCCACTTGCTTAATTGAACCAATTGTGTCATGAACTATGAGAACATTTTTTCTTAAGTTTTTCTAGTTTGAAAAGTTCTTAAACTGGGAAGTCTCAAGAGTTTCTGAAGAGTATTTGGAATTTTCAAAAGAAATGTAAAGATTGCTTGTGTGTGTGTGTGTGTGTGTGTGTCACCTTTGTCACGACCTGACAACTCCATGTGAAGTGTTCTGAAAGCAGATGGGCCTTTAACATGAGAAGACACAGCCGTTTGAATGGCAATAGCAGAACATGTCAGTGATAAAAAAGCAAAGCAATTTAAAAGGAAAATGTAACTACATCAGACTTGCGTAGCATTTTTGCTTTACCATTCGCATAACTAGTAGGCACTCAGTCATGATGCCAAGTTTAGAGGTCTTCAAATCCATCAACTGAAATACTAATTTGTCATGTGGCCTAAGATTTCAAATTTTTTAAGCCGTTCACAACAGAGGCTTATTTTTCCCCCTCATAAAATAGCACCCAGGAATACACAACAAATTTGCACAGTGTATCTGTGTGAACCTTTCCAAATAATCTGATGCTTATGAACATTGATTATTCAAGCAGTTAGATTCAAACATTTTACAGTGTATTGAACCTCAATGACACCGGAACAGGAGCACATCTGTTCCTTCTTTAACACCCCTTTTTTAGAGCTCTGGAAGATAAGCTGTGTGTGTACATGATAGATGTTCTGCCACAGAACTGCGATAGCCAACTAGCACAAAGTTAGGGAGTTCACATTGCCTTGTGATCTAACCACTGTTTCATGATGCCATGAGGTATCTACCCATCACTAAGACAAATATTTTATTGTTGTCTGTTGCAAAGACTATTACAGTAACAGAGAAGATGGCAAAAATTACAAATATAAAGATAGCAGAAATTCTATTTTTAGCATTACAATACCATAAGGTGGTGCAAAAAGCACCTACTAAGTTCTTTGCTTCTCAAAAAAAGCAATTTTAAGTGGTCGTTGATTTTTAAGTTTCGGACTGCTTATCCCAGAGCTAACCATATCACACTCAATTAATCAGATATACATATGCTGACATTTGAATAGATATTTACAGAACTTGATGCTGCTGATATTTTACATACTAAGAGGGGGAATAAGCATCATTAATTTTTTTAAATACTTCTGTCCAAGAAGTGATTTAAAAAAATACCATTGGTGTTTTATATTGCAGCATTGAGCATTTCTTAGTCACTTTGCTGGCATTGGATAATATGACCAGAGCTTCCCGCTGACCTGGATATGCTTCAAGTTTGTGCATGCACATATGCAACCTTACAACCACCTTAGGCTGCTCTTTTTAAAAACCCCACCTATTCAGTCATTCTAGAGACATTCAAAGTACTTCAAAGTCCAGTTAAAGAAGAGCTCCTGTAGCCTATTTGGTTAAAGTGCATCAGAGACACGAGCCAGCAGCAGGCCCTGCCGTCACCCCGCCGCGTAGCTGCTGAGGAAGGAGTAGAACATGGGCAGCTTCAGGCGCTGCTGGTCCTTGCGGCACCAGGCGATGACGTTCCCATCGCTGTTAGCCGTGAACAAGTGATGGCCGTCGCAGGAAAACGTAAGGCTGCAAAACAAGGAGAGAGCCTATCTTTATACCAAATGGGGCTATTTATAATGCTGGAAGGCATTAAAAGCCCACGAGAGTTCAGCCAACAGAGATGAGCTGTCAGGGGAGGCCCAGTGCCTACGCTAACACAGCCATATGTTTGCATCTATCTGCTTGTCCACCTGTACCCAGACAGGCTGAACTGCGGCTTTGGCCAGCATTTCAACATCCCCTGCAGTTTAATACTCATTTCTTTGCAGTGTCACAGCAAAGGGCAGGACTAGTAGCAAAATCCTACCCTCTTCCCTTCTCTTTCTGAAAGGAAAGGTTTTCCTTTCCTTTCCTGCAACAGAGCTCAGTGCCCTCTGAACTTGCACTGCTGACAAAGGCAGAAACTAAATCCATCAGATTTCATGGCACAGAACAGGACTTTTGTTCAGATGGGTATTTTTTGAGCAGTAACAGGGCTAGTAAAGCCTTTCAGTCATGCCATGAGTAATGTTAGAGAGCATGAAGGTCAGCATCCATTTACTGCCACATTTAAGCAGGAAACTTTAAATTATTCAATAGCTACTAAATCGTTATCTACAAGCTTTGTGAAATATGCTGCTTAAAGGAGGTAACAAAGACAATAACTGCTACCAGACAATCATCTTAATTTCTAAAAAAAAATGGTAGTTTGGATTTTAAAGGGTATTTTAACAAGAGTCAAAACACAATTTTTCAGAGTCATTTGTTACTATGCTAACATTAAGATAAAATTTTGGCATAACTCTAAGACCTTTTGCAGACTACTGTACCACTGGGGATATCAAAGAGTCAATCCTTTGACCACCTTCTGAAAACACTTTGGCACGAGAACTCTGCTCATCTAAATCAAGGGGACTCTGAGAAAACTAACTACACAAGCACTGCAAAATGGCAGCTTGCAGGCTACTCTGAGTGTGCCTCTTTCTCCAAAATTTCCCTCCACCATCAGAAAAAATGGAAAAGGCAGTATTTTCATTTAATTTTGAGGCAGAAACACTGTATATTTAAATCTGGCATAGTTAAGATTATCTCGTTTTAACTCGGATTCTGAGGAAAAATATTGAATTTTAAAATAAGAGGAGGAGTTATTGTTCAGTTTTCAAGGGAATCCTGCTAATTCCCATCTGCCAGCAGCAGAATGTAGTTATTACTGTCATTACCAATACAGCACACTTGTGCTCACTTTGCTTTCATGAATAATTAGTAGGTTTGCATCGCTCTTTTTAGGCACAGGCATTTGCCTCCTATTTTCATGTTCAGTACTCAAGACTATTTTGTTGTGGCTTTGTTTGTTGGTTTAGGGGTTTTTTTCCAAAAGATAAAAATGCATTCATTGTACACTTAGGATCCTTTTACCTTACAATAGGTTTGGCTGACTTCGAAAATGTTATTTCGCGTACCGGCTTCAAATCCCACGTACTCCACAGTCTGAAAGAAAGAGCCATTTTTCTTCACACTTGCTTTTACAAATACTTCAGTGATAAACAATCTATTTAGCAACTGCTAAGACTGGGAGCTGAGTAACAGCTTGTCCGCCTTTTTTAAAGCCAAATACCAGCATGATGTTTGGCTACATGCTCTCAAACTGTAAGCCTAAGTGATAGAGCATTTTAATAAATAAACATTTCAAATGCTCACCTTACAACTCCATTTTCAAGGCCCCCTGCAATCACATTGACAGACACACCTTCAGGCTGGTTAGAGAAAGCAACAGAGCAAATACTTTCCCTGCAGTGCACGTGTCCAACAAGATCACCATTAACTGTCCAGAGTCTCAAATCACTGCCTCCTCCAACTGTAACAGAACATAGCATGGGACTATTAAGAAAATAAATCTAGATCACAGTTAAGTCGATAATATTTAAATATTCCATGGTAAAGAATTCAACTTCTTGAGAGGTCATAAGTTTTAAATGACTGAGTAATGTCTGCAATTACTTCTCTCTCTCTCTCTGAGACAGGAAGCACACAAACCACCAAGCCACTGCAGTGATTTAGAAGCCATCACATCCTATTTATGGAACTGCAGTGATTTAGAAGCCATCACATCCCATTTATGGAATATTTTACTTACAAAGCACTACGTGAATTTACTTTTAATGACCACTAACAGGGAAGGCACTAAGATGGAATTCATACTAGCTGTCTAAGCAGTTAATTCTCATACCTTAACTTGCATTTTAAGCAAAATACTTAAATAGCAAGCACAGTTCTCTTACCTGGTTATCTGGCATTATTTGATTATATCAACAAACTAACAACCCAATTACTGTTTTTGTCTTGAAAGGAATTGTCTTAAAAGGAAATATTATGTCCCTTATACTAATTAACAAATAAAATGATTTGCATAAAAAAAAAAGGTTTTGTGAGCTATAGAAATGGACTTGAAAGTCTACAAGTAAGTAAAAAAATCTAAATGTTAGTTTTTTGAAACTGCCACAATAACATCCCCTTGTCCTTTAATACCCCTTGCCTGTACTCTGTAGTACATGGTACTTCCCCAAAGAATAGTACTTTTGACAAAAAAAAAAAATCTCTCTCAAAATGAAAGCAGCCAACATCACAAAATAGGACTCTCCCAGGCACCTTTGCAATTTCACATCTTTTTATTAAGAGACCAAGCTGTTGGCCTTCATACCTCTACATTCAAGCACCTGCCTAATCACTCCTGGAGAAATTTGTATGTTACCATGTAAAAAAAAGCAAAATGTTGCTCCTGTATGACCGAATGCATCCTCAGATGATTAATACACACTCAGTAACTAATTCAATTACAACTCTCATGATTTATTTCATCTGCAAGTCAAAACAGCTTTCTTGACTGACAAACATACCTGAATCACAAACTGTTGCAATGTCACCAGTGGTTTCACTTGCTGAAACTGCAGTCACAGGACTCTTGTGTCCAGCCAGACTCTGGACATAGCACAGCCTGAAGAAAACAAAGGGAAGAAGCCTAAATTTCAGACTCAAATGCAAAAAAGGTCATTCGAGGAAAATCTTAAAACTAGTTACATTAATTTCAATCAACATTTTGCTCAATTATGGTATTTTTCATATTCACAATAAAATTTTAGCAGCTTTTAAGAGAAAAAACTGTAAGGGTTTGACTTCCCAATAAGATATACACAGAACAAATTCAACTAACTTCAAAGGGGCAAAGCTACCCAAGAGTGGGAAAACCTGTATTTATAAGAAAGCTATGGGAAAAAGTTATATATATACTTGTACCTGTTCAAATCCCATATAATGCAGGTTCCATCTTTGCTGACACTGATCATTATACTGTATGGTTTGCACACAAATAAACTTGTTATTTCTGCTGTGTGTCCATACAGATGGACTTGTGATTCCATTTCTATCTCTGAAGGCTGAAAAACAGCAAGATAAGAAACTCTCAGGAAAAAGAAAATTGCTATCTCTTTTTCTAAAAAAGATAAGCCTAGTTAAAGTCTTAGATTTCAAAGAATGCTTCCCATTGTTTTAATTTTAGCATCTATGTTCATGCTTTATTATGTTTAACACTTTATAATGTGATAAAACATAGCTATCATTGATGTTCAAGTTTTTACTTCAAGTGCTTCAGCTTCAGCAAATATATTGATGTAATCCCATGAACCAGAATGAAAAACTACTGTAGCACTGTCTCAATTACACACCTTGAAGTCAGCTGATTTGTTTTCTGCAAGACTGCTCTTTCCATACAACACTGAAATGACAGTTCTCAATGTTTTAGCATCTAGTGAAGACACTTGGAAACATAAAAGGAAAGCCCAGCTTGGAAGTTGTCACTCTCCATACAGCAAGTTACTAGGAATTTCTCAAGTTGGTGCCAAGTTCTTCAATGATAAAGTTGGAAAAACATGCAGGAAGTCAAGTTTAAATACAGAAATGGCTAGGTAAAAATTAAAGCAGCAAAATTTAACACCAAACAACAATTTTTATTCAAGTTATATAATTTGAAATGACTCAGACTTCCTGAAAACTGGCAAAGTTGAAGGATCTTAATCAGAATGCTAATGCTTTATTTAAGACAACTTGCTGTACAGGGATTAGAATAATCTTGGTGAAGGAAGAGAACAATTTTCTGCTGGTTTCCTCACCCATGCCAGAGCATATCACCTGCATTTTTGTATGAGGGTACAGGATGCCTACCTATAGCAGGTCTACAAAAAAAAACCCTTGAAAATTCAGACAAGTACACACATGCTTAAGTCATAGGTTGTAGAAAATATACATTTTTCACTAAAAGAGACAATCTAATCTATGTAGTACTGCACAAGGCAATGCACAGTCTGACAACAGAAGGACCTGCTAGTTTGCTCTTGCTACTGAGCATCTTATCCATATAAAAGACATTTATGAAAGTACCCAGGTATCATTCTCAGTGACACCTCACACATAAAAATCCTTCTTTAATCCTTTCTCAGTTAAGAGAAAAGAAAATTATACCAAAAATTTCTATGACAGCAACAAACAAGACTTGTGTTTTTATGAAGAACTGATTTTGATAACCTTTTTACTGTGGTTCTCCCACTTCTTTTAAAGTGTTTCCTCTTAATCTGCATTTCAACACTTGAACCAAAAGCAGCACCCACCTTTTGCAGCTTCTCCCTACCACACTAATAGCAATGGTTTATTGATTTTTATAGTAATAATACTGCAACAAGACAAACTGGAATTCTCAAACCAAATGTATTAAGCTATATTAAGTTCTAATAAGTCATGAAATAGGTACTTCTCACATCTGAAATGTTTTCCCCTTCTTACTTTTCCCCGGCTTTTAGGTGACAAGCCCTAAAATGGTATCTAGATATGGGAAAACATGCATTTACATATCTGTCTTTAAACAGCAGCTCTTCTGCCTACAGGACTTGAGAGGGGAATTGAAATTCTTCCCACTTTTACCCAAACAGGTCCTCCAAGTGCACTCTCTGTTGCAAGACACCTCTAACAATCAGCAAGTGAAGGCTGAAATAATGTGTACAACCAGACACCTGTGGCTCGGGCTCATGCAGGTGTGACTGATTGTCAGCACAGATCAGAGTCAAAGCAGTACTTCATGGAGTTTTCACCATTGTAAGGCAAGGAAAAACAGAGCACCTGGAGCACAACATGGAGCCATTTTTGAATTCTGACAGCATGCCTTTGACAATTAACAACACTATGTACTTCATGCCCATGCATTGCATTCATACAAATGTGAAACAGGGCAAAATATTCACGTTTCAAGTACTGCATTATAACAAACATTTCACTTTATTGCTGATCAGCTTACAAGATGGATACAGAGCAGATGTCAGGAAGCACATTTGCATTCCCTGCAGCCCTGACTTGGGTAACTGGCTCAATGACAGGAGTTACAAAATTGACACAATGTCCCTCTGCCTGGGGCATGTAAAACTGTCAGTGCTGAGAAATTCAGCAAAGATGGTCTCAAAGAACATCATCTGTGCAGATGAGCAAAAATCACTTTTTTCTAGGAAATGGAAGGAACTCAAGAACCATAACCCCACTAACTAAAGTTTCTTTTCAGCTTTGCAGAAGGCAAGTATATTCAATTTCTAGTTAAAAAATAACTGGAATCCAAGTCTCAGTACAGGTTATTTACAAGTTCACTATTCTGGGAAGCAGTAAAGGTGCCTGACTTATGATCCAACTAAGTAAAGCTTGCAGGCTTGAAGCTCTGCTTCATTTCCTGAACTCAAAGTGCTGCTGAGCTTAGGATGTATGAGTGGCAGACCACCAGAAACTGGAAGAAAGCCAAAGGGAAAAAAATGCTAAAAATCACTCTGTTTATGTTCTTCCTAGTCTAAGCATCTGCTATTTGCCACTACTGAAAACAGAAAACTGGGTAGGCATAGCAGACCATACCAAGGTTCTCTCCAGCTCATGCTAATGTAGGGACTCAAGAGCATCAAGGAGTACAACACCAAATATATTTGCCAATACCTGTGTCAAGCTACAACTAGGAAATCACTTCAGTTCAGTTGTTGCTATGGGTAATAATGTAGACACACCTAAAACGAGCTGTTAGGAAAATCGTCTACTCTTTGTTAAAACTATGGAGAACAGCAGTTACTGCTAAACAAAGAATGGAAGATTCAGATGGAAGCTTGAAAACTCAGTCAGAATTAGATTCTTAATTTTGAGTTTGATTTATGCTATTTTTATCAGCAAACAGTATCAAGGGACTTTCTACTACTCAGTATTTTCCACTAATAGATTAAGTAATGCAAGCTACTTTCTGCCTTCCCTACTCACAACTTTGCCCCTTGGAGAATATGACAAAGTAAAGAGGCTTGATGGTTAGTATATATACACTGTCTGAGAAGTCATCACTTAAACTCTGTAGTTTAAGAGCCTTCTGCACTTGAATTATTGTTTACTTTGGGGAATTGCATTCCACAGGTTCAGTTAAAGCACTGAAAGGCTCTGTCTCCCACACAGAAGTTACTCCTTAATGCAGGGAGCTTCACTGTGCCAGAGAGCTTCAGTTCCAGCCCTGTCCTGAACACAGTCAGAGCTGTACATGTTACGCACTCAGGTGGTGAGGACTGACTAAAGCCTAGCTGTATGTAAACAGCAGCTTAAGAAAAACAGGCAAACAAACATGCTGAGATGTCAGAGGAGCCTTCAAAATAAATACTAAAAATGCATGTAATTTTTTAGTCATTATCCAGAATACAGCTTTTTCTCATTTTTCCTGTTAAAAAAAAGACTAATACTGAGTATACTAAATTCTTTATTTATGAATTATTTCCATTGTAACTTACTGTATTGCTGGTGAATCTGTTCATATATGCTGTGATGACACCAGACTTACTACCTGTGAACAGCTGACAACTGTCTGGCACCCAAGCACAACTTGTTACCTTGAAAAGACAAAACAAAACCAGGAAAAAATTAGAACAGAACAACTATTCTAACTGCTGTTCTCATTAGGCCACAGCATTTGGTCAAACCGATTCTTTATTAGTTATCCTATGAAAAGACATGTAAAACATCTAAGCTAAAGAAATCCAAGAGCTAAAATATAGCTATTCTAGGTTGTATTTTTTACTATGTCAGAAACAGAGTAAAGAGGGAGTTTTATGTAGCCAGGAATTCATAGCTAAAGGGCAGTGCAGACTAGTGCACACTTCAAGATCATCCACCAAAATCTTTTTGCAAGATCTTACCAGTCACTGGATTGTGACAGAAATTATGTAGCTTTCCCTAAAAATCTTTTAGACAATCTTTTTCAAATGGATCCTAAACTAGAGTGGAGTTGTTCTTCCAACATGAAGCACCTATACTTTTTTTCTGTATTGATTTTTCTTGGGACAAAACTTAAAACTTGATTACATTCACAGCAATATTCTATAAGAAGGAAAAGATACAAAAATCAAATTGATTCAAAAGGAATCTTTAGCTACTACAGGAAAACAACAAGGAACAAGATAAAACAATGGAACACATTCCAAAGCAAATAAAAAAGATTAAAAGGAGTTGTGACTGGATGCTCATCTCCAAAAAAGGCTAAAGCAAGAGTACCCCACTGCCAAGTCAAGCCACCACTTACACCACCAATATTAAATTGAAGAGGAAGAGACTGATTTTGTTTTACCTGATGGAGCTGAGAGCTCTGTATAAAATTGACTGGAGGCTCACTTTGCTTGCTCTTCAGCCGTAAGATGTTATCAGCATAGCCCCAGCTCAGGATGGCTGACCACTGAATGTCAGTGCTGTGCATGCTCCTCACGCCTGAGGGAAGGCACACAGCATTGTGTCATGTGCACAGCAAGACTCAACCACTTACACAGTCAACGCAAGTCTCAGGTTCATGTTTTATCACAAATTCAAATATAACCTCCCCAAAGTTTCAAAAGAAGGTATTGTCTGCAACATATTATAAACAAATGGTTTTCAGAGACCAAATGAACATTCCATCTTCTCCAAAGACAATTTGCAACCTGGACAAAACTTTTTTGAAGAAGAGATGCATCTTTTGAGAACAGAGAAAAAGGGCAGATAATACCACCTAGAGAAACAAGTGCTTGTTACTTCAAGGAGAATGTTACTTATTTTTGTTGACTAAATGTGATTTATTTTTATAAAGCCTGCACTAGTATATGCCACCAAGAAAACAAAAGATCGTGAGAACTTGTTTGTACATTCTCAATAAGAATCCCTCCAAGAAGTTTAACTGAAAGCAGAAGATTCTTCACCTCTGCTTTTTTACTGTTAACTTTTCTCATTGTCTGCCTCTAAAATCCATTTCTTAAGTTTTCCTTTCTGTTGCCACATGCATTTTTTCATCTCTTTTTCAGTTCTTGGACCCAATCTGTTGGCAAGTTCTAAAGTTAAATTCTCATGCTTCAGCCACTTCAATGAAAAATATGAATTACACAATGCCTCTATTGTAGTTTTGAAAATTATAAGGAAAATCCACCCTCCAGTAAAGATACCACACATGTGGAAGCTGTTAATGGAATTATAAATTAATCTTTGGCAAAAGCAACTAAACTTGGGAAATTTGCTAGAGAACAATAGTAGGATTAGATTTAATTTTTTTAAAATTCATTTCACATATATTGTGCATATAGAGAATAAAGCACAAATTCATACCTTGCTCCTTGCTATATATCATCAAAAGGCAGAACTTGCTGGACAAGCCACAGATAGCCTTAGTTGGTAAAGCTTGAAGAGAGCCAAACCTTTCTCCATGTGGTTGGCTAAAGCAGACAACAGGGTCTGGAGCACTTGGGGAACCAACATATTCTCCCCACTTCAAGCCCTTTATCCATGGTAATGGACTCTAAAACAAGCACAGACAAGGTTCAAATTACAGAACTTTCAGAAAAACAATTTCATTAGTAATGTAGAATGATTCATGTCAGTTTCCTGTAAGCAATCACATGGTCAGGACAGCTGAAGTCTTTACTCCAAAACCACTAGAGAGACAAGTTCAAAGCACTTTAGTACCATCAGTTAAACTCTTGACTTTAAGGTAGTTCTACTGCTTCTTTAAAGGCATAGGCTGCAAGCTTCTAGTTCAGGTAGTTTAGTGAAAAATACAGATCTCTAAATCCAAGGATGCAGTTTATGACTTCAGGGGAAAAAAGGTGCTTGAAGTGAAGAAAGTTTAATTGTCCTACGGGCAGTAAAAAAGTTGAGGATGGAATGGAAGAAAGCACAGTATGTGTTTGCTGCTAGAGATCTGCACACAGATTCCACAATTCATCATGGAAACTATAAAACTGGTTAACTGAAATGCTTTCCTACACCTATTTCCCAAAACCAAGACAAACTCAGATCTCAGTTTACACAAAATATCACCAAAGCATGAAAGTAATTTTCACTATCACTTCCTAATTTTTATGTATTTTCTTTACAGCATAATGTAGCAAGTAGCTCTTTTAGGAAGAAAATTCTAAACCAAGGGTACAGGGTACAACAATTACAGCACATGGATATTAATTAAACCATCTTGCAATTGAAAATTACATACTGGGTAAATGATTTCTTTAGTGTGTTCTCTGGTTTCTCTGAAAGCAAACTGCACTAGCAATCCCATGGCAGCAGGAAGTTCTCCTTCCATGATAAGCCTGGATCCAGGTCTACTAACATGTGCTGTGTGAAACAGCTGGCGGGGCGTTTGTCCATATGTTTTTATCATTGTTTCAAGGGCTCTTCTCTGAACAGGATCTTCAACAGCAGAAACATCCATCCCAAAATAGGTCTATAGGCAAAAAAAAAAAAGGAGAGGAGCAAGAATAAGCTCATTGGGTTTGTCTTTGGGAAAGATTTTGCAACACATTCACACAAATTCAGAGGCAGACTCTTCAGCTGTTTGCTTAAGGTGTGGATGAGAAGAGATCTCACAATGACTGTGCCGACTTAAGAGCATAACCTTGTCACCTCCTCTTTATTGAAATAAACTACCACTTAAAGGATACTCATGTGAGCTGCTCCTACATATGTCCCACGACTAATTTCTGTTGAAGGTTTTTTTTTGAGACCTTTACCAATCTGTGCAAAACTGGAAGGGTTGCTGATGATAAACAAAAGAATTAGAAAGAGCTGGAGAAGTTTATTTTCTTTACCATTTTTTAATGAGCATATTAAAGCTCTCTTTTGGGGTAGAGAAGGAGAAAGAAACCTCATACTTCAAGAGAGTGCAAATTATTTTCTTCTATTTGTCTTTTTCCAGTCTCTCCAACTGTGGATCACACACTTTTTCTCAACCACACCAAAGGCCTTGACTTTTCACTTTAAAAATAATGAATGTACAAACTTAATATTTGAAGCTCATGGTACTAAGCCAATACTGAAGCTCAAAAAGAGTAAAAGAAAGGGAAGTATTTGGATGGCTACTTGACAAAGCCATCATTGCCACACACTACCATTTTATTAGCTTTTCCAGTCACAGAACAAACACTAAAACCAGGAAACATTTGAATGCATTTACAACCAGAACTACCTGCTGAGCAAACCTTGTGATAGAGTAAGGATTGAAGCTAAAGAATGCAATTCAAGATATACACGTTGCAATTATGCAGTAAAACTCTGCAAGTCCTAACATTAAATGAAGACTTATTTGAAATTAAATTTACTATAGAGAAAAGTGCTCATTAGAGGGACAGAACACAGGACGTGTATGAAGGCAAACACCATGAGCTCAGGACACACACAACTATTTCAATCCTATCAAAAGCTGCAGCAGCACCTGCCTAAATTAAAAGCTTTTGAATTAGGCAGAAGAAGATACATACAGTTACAACAATCAGTACTGCAAGCCACTGCACACAACTATCCACAAGGTCTAAGCCCCAGATCTGATCATGCCCCACACCTAGCTCAAGGCAAGAAAGAGGAACAAGAATTCACTAAGTATCACAATACCCACTGGGATCTTACAGTTCAACAATGAAATTGTTAAAGCCTTTTCTTATTCTTCAACATCCCATGAGCAAGGGATCTTGTTTCATGCTTGATGTTGTCCAAGCAAGTCAAACCAAACTTTGCCCCATTAAGTTACTAAGGACAATGAACAAACATGCTGCTTAACAAATACTTACTGCAGGATGAAAGACATTAATAGCCTGAACAGAGGCCTTGCCTTTTTGCTTATAACCAAACACCAAGTCAATCCAGTGACAGATTGTCTGGGATACATGATCAGACTCCAAGGCCTGACGATGAATCAAGATGAACAGACGAGGATCGTTCCGGGCCCAGGGTGGAAGATTGACATGGTTAACTCTGTCACCATTTTGACGCACTCCAAAATCAAAGCCTAGAAACAGGGGAGTGAATATTCCAACATTTTAGTTCACAGTAACTTCAAAAAGGTCTGTAGGGTTCTACAGACCTCAATGATTAAGCATGGTGATTAACAATCAACAAAGCAGCATCATTAACAAGTCTCTCCAAAACATATTCAGCTGTACATATGCATTTGAATGGAAAAATGAGAAAACAGCAAACTCATTTGCCCTGCTGACAAAATTAGGGAAAAACTCAGCTTAACTCCTACATAACAGCTTTTTTAGCATACCCCACAAATTTGTGCCAGATTTCTCCCGTACATCTACTACTTAGCATATTCAGGCAAGGCATATAAATGTTCTCAGTTTCAACCCATTAGCTCAATCATACAACTCTTTTGGGTATAGTTCTGTTGTCCTTTTAGTATACCTTCTCTGTTAACTAGAAAGTCGGGAAGGTAGAAAAACTCTGGTATAAGCTCCTTTACGTCAGTCATTGATTCATACGAAGAGAGGCGCCAGGTTGTATTGGTAGAGTGAAAAGTTCTGTCTGGGATGTCAAAACTTTGATCTGTAACGAAATCCAAACTCAATTGTTACATTGATGATGGACACCAACAGTTGCACATCTGCAACTTCATGTTGTTAACTGCTCTCTAGTCAGCTGAGAACATTTAGAATTCTCTGATCTCAATTGCTATGTGTTACACATCGACTGCAAGTCAAATAGAGGTCAGCTTTTTATGCTACAGAAACTAAGGAATAAACATCAGATGACCAGATTTATGGTGTAGCTTGATAATTTCAATAATAGATCTACTGTTAAAGCATACCACATTAAATTTTACCAGGCTCAGCTATCTGGAATTGGAAAACCTATGCTAAATAGGGTAACATATAGCATTCCCAAGTTATTGGAACAAGGCCCAGATGTAAAAGGCAAGTAAAAGCAAATGCAACCTTACCTTGATAAGCCAAAAACATTTTAGTGAAAGGTGGCAGCCTAACCAGGAAATGAAGTACAGTTCCACTGTTAGAATAATGAGATCCATAGTGATATGGTTGTACAGGGGGCATTGGATCATCCTCTCGTGCTCCTTTACGGTACTCTTCTTCTAAATACTAGAAACACAGGAGAGAATTAAAAAAAAATCCCAAACCTTCTCCTTAGATGCATTCCAACAACAAAAATAAATGCTTGCCTAAATTGTTTAGGAATAAACACTCCAACTTTTCAGAAACATACATTCAAAAGCGATCTGGAATCAAACACATTTAAGTGTCCTAAGACACACAATCACTTTTACAACCCAGTTAGGTATTGAAGTCTTCAGCCAATTTAAATTACCTACTTGCCATTATTTATTACTTTTCCTTTTCCCCACTCCCCTGTCTTGTTTTCTAACACAGTATTTGCAAATAATATAGTAGACCATGGTGACACAGACAAGTTTGAAAGTCCAGATGCAGATGCTTTAATTCCCCAGTATGTTGCTATTTCCTACAGCCTTTAAAACATTTTAAGGAGAAAAAAAATTAAAAACACCTACTATTTTCATAGAAGAGCATGTTAAAATAAAGTGCTTGAGTGAAAATAGCCCTTCTGTTATCAAACAGAACAAACAGCTACAAATTCCAGCACAGTAATGTCAACTAAACAGCAGTAAATTATCTTCCTGATCTTTAGGGATCTTTAAATGTATACAAGTTCCCACATAAGGTGGTATCCATTTAAACTCCTCAGCAGTATCACATGGATGGGCTAAATGGATTTCATGCTTCAGGAAAAAACACAAGTTTCAAGCATGTCATAAAACAATTCCTAGGAGATGTTTCCTGGAAAATACACTGGAAGTAAGAGCTCTGTGGCCATGAAATACTGTATTTGTGGTTTCTTCTTCCCCAACAGATATATGTTATAAAAACTAAAGCCATGTTGTCATTTATACATGGGAAAAAGGCAAGAAGAGAAAGTTATCTAAATTACCTTGTAAGTATCCACATAACGATCCTCTTTTTCTTTAGACTGCACAGCTATTGGTTTGACCAGGTTCCTGCAACAAAAGCAGTAGTGATATGTTGTAACTTTATTACAATATATTACAATACATTACAATACAATATTACAATATTGATTCACATCGTTAAGAATAACACCTTTAATATAATGAAAAGGCCAAGAAAAACATAACACTTTTCAAGAAAGTGCAGAAAATAAAAAAACAACTTTTGGTTAGTGCTAAAGGCAGACTCAGATCCACAGCACAGTAACAGGCAAGAAAATGCCAAGCACATCAGTCAAATCAGAGGCATCCTATCAAGGCAAAGACTTAGTGCACACAAATGTTAAATTAGCATAACAGAAATTTATTAGGGTGGGACAATTCACTCAAGTCCATTCAAATGAAGATTGTGATTTTGTGACTGGCCAAGTAATTCACAATATTATTTCCTTTTCTATTTAATTTTTGCTAATTGGTCTGGAAGTCTCTCATCATAGGAATTTAAACAGACAGCTTCTACTTAATTCTGTGAATTATACATAGCCTATTAAGACAGTGTAAGTCCAATACACTGCATTTGAATCTACACACCTGTTTTATTTAAATGTCCCAGGCAAACCAGCCACTTACTGTAAAAACCCAAGTTATTAGAAATGAGGCTTGTCCCTAAACAATTCCATTTGTGGGTGTGTGTGCAGTTTAGTACAATGAAGTTAAAAAGCTATGTAAGGATCATCAGTTCAAGTATTTGAAAAGAAGAGTTCCAAACATTTCATATTACCTATATACCGAGGGATCATTTAGGTCCAGCGTTTCATTGGTGTAGTCAGAAAGTATAAAAGGAAATACTGGATATTGCATGAGATCATTGAAGGAACGACCTGCATGTTTGTTTAAATGAGTCAGATATTCAAAGTTAGTAATCTGTCCTGTGCACCACAGGTGGGTCAAAGCAGTAATGTTTCCATATTCCAAAAGGTTAGGCAAATTGTTAGTCAAGATGTTGTGGTACACATCATCACGGACCTAGAAGAAAACACCATAGATTTAATCATACAATTTAGAAGTTTAAAACTACCAAGAGTAAGTTTCTCTCATTTTGTATATTTTCAGATATCTGCTGTAATCAAATAATGCCTAGTATCACCAAGATTCTTTAATGTCTTAATATATCAGAGATGTGTCTTACAACATGCCTATCCAGAAGCCTAGCTAAGCCAAGTTCTTTCAAAGGTATTAAGCAGAATTTAATTAGTCTGTGCAACAGGTCTCCTTAAAAACCTAATGCATGAATACAAATGTTATAAAGACACAGTAAAATGCTTTGGTGTATTACTCTGCATTAGTGCCACAGTACCTTTGTATTATCGAAAGCCAGGAGTAAAGTTCTGCCATTTGTTAAAAAGATTTCCACAGCATTGTCTCTTAACTGCCACCAGCGCTTATGAACTTCCTTGATTTCCTCATAGGTCCAAGAAAATGATGCTGGTTCAGTTTCTCCATGAAAACTCTGCAGAATTTGCAATTTAGAAGTTAATTTTAAATAGTGGATTTTCCAAACAAGAAACCCTTCAATGCAGCCAGCTTATAACAATACAGCATATCATAAGGCAAACTTTAATTTTAGTGCTATGCTTTAATAAGTTGTTGTGATTTTCTTTAGCTGCTTTCCCCATCATCTACTCTCCTCAACAAAGTAGGCAGAACAGAACACATGCTCCTGAGCTGCTCCAGTTCCCTACCCAGAACTAGCAAGCACTGCTGCATTTTCAATGGCTCTTAAGCTAAAAATATTGGAAAGCCAATCAGAGCAAGCAAGGACAAAGCAGCTGGTAGCATCCTAAACCACAGGAACAGTCTGTTCAGTAGATGCAAGGAAGAGCTCCATAAAAGCAGTTTAAAGCTTTAGTCATATCTTAATTACTTTTACATGTTTGTTGGGTATATAAACAATTTACACATTAGTCTTCGTGTATCAGAAGGATTAGCTCAGTTCCCACTTCTTCATGAAACAATCCTCTTGTATAGGAAAAGGGAGGAGCTAGAACATCATATATAATGTAAAATTCAAGAATGAGATGCTGTGGAGCACAGCACAATTCATAGACCTGCGACTTTCTGCACTTCAGTGTTCCAGCTTCCACTAAGGCAAGTTCTCAGGCACAGATCAAAGCAAACTCTGTGCACTTTGCTGATGAACAAAGATCAAAGCAATGCACTGCAAGGTGCAGAAGTCTCTCACATCACCTGTTCCTCATTCCCTCCCAGCCCCAGGCCCACATCTTTCCTGTTTTCTTCTATCACCACCACTTCCATAGCCAGGGTCAACAGAAGCAACACAAGCCAAACTAATCAGTTTGGCTAGCTTTGTCCAGAGATCTCTAACTCTAGTACTACTGCCACTGAAATTGCTGAAAAAGAAAGCTACTCATGGCCATAATTTGGAAACATTAAAGCTGGACAATGTATTCTAACACTTACCGAATTTTCAATTGTGTCTGAAGCATTGTCTTCAACAAAATACATGCCACATTTTCCTGCAGCAAGAAATAGTTATGAAAAGGTAAATGATGACAGTAGTAATGAGTTAAGATTGCTAAGAATAGCACCTGGGGCAAGATAGTACTTGACAGATATACAATTTATGATTCCACATCTTTCAGCAAGTGGTCTGCAGATCTTAAAACTTATTTGCAGTTCCAACAGCACTCATGAAAACATCAGAGAAAGCAAAATTGATCTATAAAGTATGTAATCCACAAAGTCTGGAAACATATCAATTACTTATTAAAATTAGCTAGGTTTATATATACAGCAGACTCTTTACTGCATTTATACAGTAAATACACCAAAAATGTATTTATAAAAATGAAAAGTCTACTTACCTAGCAACAGTTCTCCAGCAGTCTCTCTAGAAGGTGCTACACTTACACATCTTCGATTAACTCTGAAATATTTCCAAGTGGAAATGCTTATGGATTATGGAAATGCCTATCCTTATGGATTTATGTACCTTTTAGCAGACCTAAAACCAACATAAACTAAACAGCCTCCAAGGTTCAAGGTTTCTCCAAGCTGTAGCTGAAGAAAACCTGTCCAAGAACATGACTAATGGTTCATATCCCAAAGAGGGAAAGAAATAGAACCTCAACTTTCTAGACTTGCTTATGAGTGTATTTCTACTTATTTCTTTGCATGTTCTCTGCAGTTATTTTATGCGGTATTAGTGCCTGTAACAGGTGGCAAATTGATATAACTGCAGAGCTGAGTAATGCAGTGATAATAGCAGAGAGGATGGAAAGACAATTTGCTTTTGAACTCTGATGGAAAGACCTACCAGATCTTAGATATCTAGGACAGACAGTGCTACTAAGCAAAAATAAGAGATCTCATCAGGTTATCCCACAGGTCCTATCCACAACACACCAGATGGTATTTGATAGCTGTAGTCTTTTGCTTTTGAGTAAAGCAAAATGCCTAGTATTTTTGACACTGGTCTCATTTCCCACTTGATTTTTATAAAAAACGTTTTTAAGACAAAAAAATGTTTTTTAGATAGCTGTTTCATTTGACTGGGAAAAGACAGGAAAGAGAAGCATGTGTTATCCAAAACAAACCTTATATGTTCACTTGCAGCTTTGTCCTTTACAGTAGAGGAGTGAGAAGAATGTGTTTTGTCTTCAAATAAGTAAGACAATGGAGTTTTTATCACACCTATAAAGAAATCACAAATAATAGGGCAGTAAAAGTCATTACAAATCAGACATTAGGCTACATTAAACACTGACAATTTTTTAATTACCTTCCTGTTTTTGCCTGTCTGGGAGAAGGTATTTGTTTGGAATAGTTAGGTAGCACCTCTGCAAGCGGCGCCTCTCTCTGTTGGGGCCCTCTGTTGGATCCAGTTGCCAAGAAGTTGGGTAATAGACTGGGTCATACCAGAGTGCTCTGACCAAAAAAAAAAAAAAAAAATTAGGAGTTTGGCAGCAGAGGCAGTATATATGCTTGTAAATTCTGCTCTTTAACAAGTAGAAAGACAGAAATTGCAGAGAAGTACACTGGGGGATTATTTCTGAAAAAGTATTAAAAGACTGAATTCTCTAGTTTATTATCATGAGCTATTTCACTGAATGACTTTTCACAAGCTGCTACTGTAAGACTGTTCTTGAAATTACTCACTCTAACAAAAACAGCAATACAATGCATCCAATACTAATTTGAAAACTCTGCTGCTGCAAACATGAGATAATACTAGTTCTGCAGTGGTGAAGATACCCTAATTTGGTTTCTTATCAACACTAACATCCTTTGTTCTACACTATTTAGTAAACAGTATCTAGATGCTAATGTGAGTAACATTACACCAAAAATGTGGTTTTACTCCATCTATGTTGTGCAAGATAGGAAAATTTAGGACACACTTCATTGTATTAGGCACAGCAAAATATATATACTGAAAAAAACTGTCTAAATGGGATAGAAATACTACTTGGCTACTGACCCTAAAAGATAGGATAAAAAAATAGTCAAATCTTTCACAAGTCTAACTATCAGATGGTTAGCAAAAGTAATTCTAATTTTAGTATAATCTCCATTTCATATGCCTCTGGTTAGAATGAGAAGCACATGTCAGGCATCAAGTCTCTCTCCCTTTTTCCCCAAGATGAGAAAACTCACCGATCATGCGTAAGCTGCTGAACAAGTTCCTGCCAATGTCTGCTGGCACTCAGCTCTGCCTTATACATCCCCCTGATGTGCTGGATTACTTTCTTCCTTTCCATTCCTTGTGACAGTGACACAGCTTGTGTGATGTCTCCAGCTATTTTAGAAATGTCTTTAGACTTTGTATCTAGACGCTGAAAGAGACTGAGGAGAAGAGTTGTGTTTTAAAACGCAAAATAAACACACTGAAAAGGGAAAGACCAAAATCCCTCATAAAATACAATCAGTTTGTCAGTAGATATGTAGAGTTCTTGTTACAGCAGATGCAGAATAACTTAGCCTACATAATGAGATTCATTAATACCTTCTGCTTCTTAGCCATGAAAAAAATCTTTTGGCCAAAGACAAGCCAGTCAGAAGGTCAATGGCTATGTGTTAACATGCTTGACTAATTAATGTATAGTCATTACAATAAAAATCTGGGGTAAGGACATTAGTTTACCACTGATTAAATTTTCTAAATCATTCAACATAACAAAGTCTTAATACTTGTCTGCATGAACTTGACTAAGCTGACCTTTACAGCTACTGCACTTGCCTACTTTCAAGCACATTGTGTGTATGTCTCAAATCTGATTTCATGGCATAGCCTGAAATTTAAATAAATGGAAAACTCAATCTAACACCATGTACTAAAACTTACAATTATGTCAAGGAGCAGTAGTCTACATAGCTCACAAAAATATTCAAATTGTATACTGAATACAGTATTTAATTTGTTGAAAATCAGGGTTAGTCGCAGAGACATTTAATTGCACAGACCACAGCAACAGGAAAGCTGATTGGACAGATGCAATAGTCATAAAATTAAGGGTGAAATGGCAAATGTGCAAAAAACTAAATCAGTATTGAGGTTCACACAATGCCATTTATTATACAACCTACCAAAATGCATATGCCTTTAATATAATAGCATACTTAAAAGCCTGAAAGCTAATGATGCTGTCAATTTGAAATAAACCTCATCTATAATCACACAGGCAACTTTGCAATGGGAAGTGCTGAACAGGGAACATTTCTTAAAGTTCTTGCAGCCCCTCTAAGGTACTCACTTCTGCCGATTATTAGCCATGGTTTTCTCCCAAGCAGCTTTGTTTACACCTTCTTCCATCTCATATTTCTTCTGATCCTGAATGGAAGTTTAACACATTATTTTCTTTTCTCAGATGGACAAAATAAGGAAAGGGAGGCTAAAGGGTATGCCAGTTTTAAAAAGGAAGAGTGACAAAACTGTTCAACTGATACCTTCACAGCATTTAAAGCCAGCAAGGCTTCATTTCAGTTACTGCCATTTTATTATATTTATATATAACTCTTCTCTTCACAAGAAATCAAAAATTATTTTCTTGAAAATAAGAGATACTAGTAGCTTATTATAATTTTCCTCTGGATTAAATATGTTTAACCAAGAAGCTTGTGAGCTTGCTGTGAAGAGTTGAGAGTATGTGACAGAAATATTGAGAACCCAAATAGAATTCCAAAAGCATAAGCCATCCACCACAGAACACCACAATCTGCAGTTAAACTCTGATCCTATATAAGACAACTATCTCAAATATACCCAGTTTTTAAAGCAAAGTTTTTATTCACAAACCTCTTTCAAAGCTTTTATTAACTCTGGTTTTGGTCGTGGGCTCAGGGGAATGCATTTATAGCCACAACTTTTCAGTGTATTCATTAAGTCTCCTGCTGCTCTTTGTTGTTCTTTGGTCATTCCATCTCTGTGATTGTGCATTAATTCATACAAATAGAGCACTAATTTAGGCCCATGCTAGAAGATGAAAAGAAGGAAAGAGGAAATTGTATTGTCATGCTCATTTCCACAACACTGAGCAATATTTTCCCCTCCACTTTTATTCCCTTTTCTAGTCAGACTGTGCAGATTTCTTCTAATTATTCACAAATTTAAAGAAAAAGACAACTTTAATGGTTAAACTTTTATAAAACTAGAAAAACATGCTGAATTTCATCCTCACATGGGAAAATTTGCCCCAGCATCTTGTGATTTTTCAAATGGCTTGCAAGAAAACTGTTTCTTCCCCCAGTGCTCAGCTCCTGCAGCCTTATACTTCAGGAAATACGTGCCAGAGACTTCTAATTTTGCATGCCAAGAACAGTACACCTCATTTGATTAATCAAATTAGAGATGACAGATAATGAAGTTAAGCAGACATAAGTCATAAATGCACTCAACACGACACTCCCCACAGAAGCCACTGCTAGTGCATCAGCTCTTTTCTACCTGATAAAACTTATTCATTTGAATAATGCACACGTGATCAGAAATATGTGAGTGCCATAAACTAATCCAATAAATACTTTCCCTCCTTAGTATACAATGACTCAAACTGAGGCATGTCTTTTTATTTCATTCTTGCAGCTCCTGAAGATCTCCAACTGCAACATTCCTTCCTGATTTCTCCTTGTGACTCAAATAAATGACTGCTTTCAAGCTTGCACTAATATAGCACCATTAGAAGCTTTCCTCTGACAAACTCAGAAAAGCAAGGAGAGCCTATCCAGCTTTTTAACTTAAGAACATGGAATACATAATCCCACTTGAAGATCTAATAAAGGCCAGGTAAGAAAAGAGAGAGTACTGCTTTGGTTGAGGATTGACTGCTTCTTAAAATCTAGTTGAAATCAATTCTTAAAAGCTTCAGGAAGTCTGCAGTTAAGAGTTTCAAAGCAAGGATAATTCCTTCCTTAATTTGCTTTTTTAGGGCACATTAAGTCCTAACTTCCTCAGTAAAATCCTTCATGTTAAAACTACTATCACCTTTTGTCTCTGCACAGCACAGGGGATATGTTTGATGCAGAACAGCACCAACAAACCCAGACTTAATTTTATCTATCCTCAGGATAGTACAGCAATTGCAGAGGTACACCAGGTGTTTTGTATGACAATTGTCAGTCACTAAACATTGTACAAGTAGCAGTGAACAACTTGCCACATACATAAATAATCATAAAATCTAGACAAAAATTGAATATAGGTTTTAGAAACTTCTCTCAAAAACTCTTGAGCTTACTTGCAAAGTTGGGCTGAGACAGTCACGCAAAATCTCTTGCTGGTTTACTTCGTGTGCCATCTCCAAAGCCTGCTTCCTCTCCTGCAGAGGACTCACAGGAGACAAGCTATGCACAAGAAGCCTCCCAAGCTGCGTACGGAATGTGTCCTTACATAGCAAGAGGATTCTGTTCCACTGCTGTTTTGGAGTGCTCATTCTGCTGGTGCCCTAATAATGGAGACAACTTTTTAATATTGCAGGATTAGGACTTTCTTCTACCAATTTTTTCAGATTATTATGATCAAAATGCAAGACAAAATTTTATCTACCAAAAGAAGTGTTTTGGTTTACTATAGTGATTATTATTATGGGTTAAAAAGCATTCTAGTAAAACAATCCAGAAAGTGAAAATTTTGATGTAGTGAATTTAAAAACCAGAGGGTTTCTTTATTACTCATTTTAATCAACAGCCCTTTTACATTAATCGCCAGTTTTCTGAATGGATTACTTCAAAAAATTAGAAAACAAGTATTAGAAGAAGGTGTGTTTTCACAAGAGAAAGCTTGCCATCTTTGAAAAGAACAACAAATATGGCACAATGGAAAGATAATACACCTATCAAATGTAATTTTTCTGAGCTAGAAAGAAAATTAGGTAGAACTGCTTTCACCAAGATGACCTAAGGAAGAGTAATAACACACTTTGTATTACCCAAGCAAAAACTGATTGCCTTGGAAATGCTGACAAGCTAACACCTGTATGTTAGAAGATTTTCACCACTTTATTAAGAACTGAAAAAAGAGAAAGCTCTCCTTCCCAATTCTAAAATACACTATAAACATATTGCTCAAAAAAATCTCCACCACCTGTGGATGCACAGAAGATCTGGTTTTATAGGCTTCAGCAAACCTAAATGTTGAAGTTTAAGAGACCAAGCAAATTTTCATAGTACAAGAAAGTCTATTTAAGTTCTGTGTTCTTGTTCAAGAATAATTTTGCCAAATGTAAAGGTAAAAATCACAATAGATCCATTTTTTATTTTATAACTGCAAGTAAATGGGAAGCCACAGTATTTAATGCCACAGTTGGATGGACAAAGGCAGTAAGAAAAGCATTTATGAACAGAATACACTATGAACGAAAGTTCCTAATAAAGGAACCTTATGAATAAAATATGCTTAACGTGGACAGCATCTAATTACTTACAATGGATACTTTGATTCCTTCCACCAACATTTTGACCATTTCTTTAAGAAAAGGATTTATTCTGCTAGTTAGTTCTTGCTGGCTTTCCTCTTCGGGAACTTCCAGCTGGGATGCCGAAGCTCTGCTTTGACTTGTATTTTCTGTTATACCCAGTACATCAAGGCACTCTTCGGTAGAGGCTTAAAATTCAAGAGGTACATATTGATCAGTACCATCTCAAGCAAGACAATCCTACAAACCTTTAGTTGGCATTATACCAAATACTGCCTTTACTGATATATTTACCATACTTTCACTCTCTCTTGCTTTTGCGGAATTTGCACTAGCTCTCAAAGTCATCAAGTCTTGCTAACCAATGTAACCATTTCATGGAAAAATTGCATTTTAAGAGAGCAGATGCTCCCTTTGGCAGTTAAATCTTCATGTAATAATTCAGGCAGCTAACACATGAATGGACTAATGCAGAAATAAAACAGCTTGTTCAGTTCATTCAGATAAAAACATTATCCAGATTGCCAGTTACATAATACTGAGAGACAAATCAGAGAACAATGCTTTATGGATAAATCCACTAAATTCCTGTCAATAGAACAACTTTCCTCTCTAACCCTTCAGCATTCCAAAAGCAAGAATAATTTTTCATCAAAACAGAAACAGACAAAAAGAAATCCTACCTAAATAAATGAGCCTGTTAACAGCCAAAACAGTCAGCCTCTGTAACCTTTGTGCAAACTCAGACTCAGTGGCTTGGACAGGATTTTCTTGGCTCATTCTCCGCTGCATCATCATGTTGAATTCCTCACTTGCTAGCGAGCGCATTTTCACCAGCAGAGCATCAGACTGAGCAAGTGAAAACTTCCTGGAACCTTTAATGAGAGAAGCATGAATAGAATTCTACTAAAATGCATGAAAAGTCCATCACTCAGTAACTACTTTAATCAAAAGATTTCACATAATTTAATGAAACAAACATTTGAAATGTATCAGTATCAAAGGGAACATAAGTCTCATTGGGTGTTTATCTCTTATTTTTAATTGTTAAGGCTTTTTGAGAATAAATATATAAACTTCAAATAATAAGTAATACCATGAAATGAGTTAATTTCAGGATCAGATTTATTGTATGACTTCCATACTTTTAAACATGGAACTAAACATTCAAACCCACTAGTCTTATTCCTGTTTTTATTGTATAAATAGAATAAAGGATTAAAAATTAGTGATAGAACAAAATCTTGCATATTGCAGAGTGGGTTCATCAGCAGAAATGACGAGCCAGACATATCAGCAAACACATTTTGTACCATACCTATTGGCACTAATAGAAACACGGTATCTAACTCACAAGAATATTCTTCAGAATTTTCTTGAAATGAACTGGGAGGCCTTGACCGTACTTCCTTCTTTTGGAAACAACTATTTTTATTTACCTTTAGTGCTTTACCAAGTTCACTATTATAAAAACATTTTCACTGTACTGAAAATATATATAAAATGTTTCACTAGGTTGATGGAGAGAGGGCATCAAAAGCTGACCATGAAGAGAAACATTCCCATAGTAAACAGGAAATAGTATGTGTTTGCCAGATTATTAAACTGTATATTTTGTGAAGTCTTTAATGCAGCTTTATTTGTAAGAGACATACAAAATCAACTTACATCCAACTCCAAAACCTTTACAGAAGGACTGACTAGCTATCAAATACAGGGAAAGTACTACTGCTAAAGCTAGAACTCAACACAGGTTTTAAAAACACCACCACAGTGGCACTTCTAAGTATACATTTGGAGTGGCATGTATTTATTTCAGGATGGTCTCTAATGAAAAGTTGTGCAACAAAGCAACCCCCACATTATGTCTGTGTTAGTTACAAGCACTGCCTTGATTTTGGCATTAACTTACTGCAAGGTTGGCTATTACAAGCATTACAAATTACTTTAAAAACATCTTTGCTAAGCAACTTGTGAATTTAAGAGAATCCCCAAAGGTGGTAATACCATGGAATCACCAAGCAATACATACAGGAAGGAGCAAGCACAAGAATGCCACACCTCGCTACTCACCCGCGATGCCTTTGCGCTTTTGGAACATTGTGCGATGTGGTGCCGAGGGCGCCGGCGCTGAACTGGCCTGCTCCTGAGCATCCTGGCTTGCTGTGGTCCTTATCAACTCAATGGCTGCTTGAAGAACTCTCAGCTGCAGAACAACTGCCATATCTAGAGAGAGAGGCATACAAAGTCTACATGACATCTTCAGGAATTTTTACCAGATATTTGTAATAAGTCAAACCACAACATGTGTCAAGAGCTACAAAACTCTAGATTCCACAGGAGTCACACAAAGTCACTTTGCTATGCCACAGATACAGACACTACAGAAATTAGTTGTCATAGAAAAGCCATTGAATTTGATTACTCTAAAACAAGCTAAGTGAAACTGTACAGCATGTTTTCATTTAAATATCCTTAAGGAACTTTTGCAGTCACTATTTTTTCAGATTAGCAGTACACAATTCTTGACCACAAGGCAGACTCCTAAGGGAAACAACTAATTTGAGAACCACTTAGAAGAGAAAGATTCATCACCAGAAAACTCCCCCTTCTCCCTCAGCAGGAATATTAAACAGAAAACTGGGGAAGGGATTTACTTTTCCAGTCCCATGACCCCAAAAATTAGCAGACAACTTACTTTGCATCCTTGCATTTTTACTATTTTGGAGATGACCCAGCAGCACAATGAGGTCTTCAATAACACGAAAATATTGAGAACCTGAGGAGCTGCAGGCATGAATTGCAACTGCTACCAGCAGCTGTTGTATATCGCATGCAAGTAACTTGTAGTCATTCAAGGGAATGCTGCAAACAAAGTTGTAGTTACCAGAAACATGACAATTCTAGTAGATTGTAACTCTTAACAAGACCCATTATTCTTCCCCTTGCTACTTCTGCCAACTGTACCTAATATTTTGTTGTACTTCATATAAAAGTGTCACTGTTGAAGACTAGAACACTATAACTCAAGACATTTCTTTAGTGTTAACTTTGGCAGATTGGATGCCTGCAAATTTTTGAGACATTCTAATGTTGAGTGCAGCACAGTATTATTGGAAAAGCAATGATGTATTACTATCAGATTTTTAAGTTAAAGAACAAGTCTGAAAGCCTATATTTCTCAAAAAAGTATCAGGACAATCTCATTTTGTAATCATGCTGAACAAAAACTATATTGAGGTAAAAAGGAAACCTTTCAATTTTTTCAGGATACCAACTAATGAAATAAAATAACAAAACCCTGTCATTCCTTTGTTCCCTGTATAATATTTTTAAAGTACATAATCTTTATCTCTAATAAAGTCATTGAAAAATCTCAAATATTAAATCATAGGCAGTACAGGAGAGACTTTTCTTCAGTTTTGATATTGGCCATAGAGACAGTAGAATGTACCATTTCCTGGGCCTTTATCTTACTATTCAGGTTTATTAAGAAAAGCATTGAAAGTGCAGACAGTGACAATCTCACATTTTAAAATGTCATTTCACTTGAATGTTTAAGGTATGGAAAGAACATTTTATATTCCACTATTTGAACTGACTAAACATTAACTTACAGGTATAAAGTTGAAAACCTCAAACCCAGTATTTTGTACATGCTCTCTAACAATTTCAAAAAGTAGAAAAAATGAATACAGTAATTTCTTGCTAGCCTTAAGGCTGTGCCTAGAACATTTGACAGCAACAGAAACAATACTCACTTTGTTTCCAGTCCGTTGAGAGCAGCCAGTGTATTACACAACACATAAAGCAAACCATTATCAAGCAGCAGGTCTGCAACTTTTGAGCAGGAATTTATGATTTGCAGGAGGAGACAGAAGCAGTTATGCAGCAGAACGTTATCATAGAGGGAATTCTCTATTAGACCCAGAACAGGAATGACACACCATTTTCGAAATAGTCCAACGTTCTTGACATCTTCCAGATCAAATCTGTTAGCAGAAATATGAGTAAATGGCATCCTAAAGAACACTCTGATAACAAAAACAGTACAGACAACTGGAATACCATTTATGTATCACATGCTTGTATTTGGCAAAGATGTCCATGGTAATTTCCTACGTTTCATTGTAGCAACAATAGCTATCTACTAAAAAATCCAATAAGAGAAAAATAAACTTTTCATTTCAGCCACAAAGAAATGACGTGCCTAAAAAGTAAATCTGATGCTTTAGCTAACTACCAACTGCCTACAATACAGACCTCATGAAAATGGAGGAGTTTTTAATCAGTGTAGAAAAATGGTGCATTACCCTTCCAATGTCGCTATTATAACTACTGCAGACACTATGAAGAGAACAGACACAGCTTGTCATCACTGTAACAATAACAAACTGACTGGTAGCAGGTTTGATATCCCATTATCCATTGGTTTAATTAAGTTTGGCACCTGGCTTATAGTGATTGCAGAATTCAAAGCAGTGCTTCAGACCTTCTTTTATTTATGCACTAAGAAACTACATTACTCTCATGAGGTTATCAGCCCTATAATATGACTATTATATACAATCCTAAAAACCTGAGACATTAGACATTGGAATTATCTTTCCAGCCCCATAATAAATCCTGAAGAAGTAACAGTTCTCTGCCTTGGGACAAATTAAGCAGCCATGACTAGATATTGCAGTTAAACAAAAATAGCTTTTGAGTGGTGAAGATCAGGTCAAAAGGCAAAAGTAATTTGGCTACAAAGCCTGAAGAGGCAGTAATTCATAAGGAACTTTTTGCAAGATTTTTCCAATGAATATATTTACTCAGGTGATTTCTGTACAAGCATTAAGTAGTCAGATTAATTCTAAAAAATATCATTTACTTAGATAGCTGTCTGCTTAAAGGTAATCTCCTTTTCTATCAATATAAGATGGCTGTTCAGTTCATGAAAATGGTATATCTTTGGGATTTTTCCCTAAAAGAGACAGTCATTTAAATTTGGAGTCAAGATAAGGAAGTAGCTGTGGCATCAAGATTTTTCCTGAATTACTTACCAAAATCCAAGAGAAGTCTAGTGACAGAGAGAGTTAAACTGATTACACAACATTTGAGTTCAAGGTCTCTGAGGCACTCAGAGAGTCTGAGTGTTTACAAGATCCCTGCTGAGAGCCTCCCTCAGATGAAGTTGCTTACAAACAGCTTAAGGGCCACACAATAGCCCTAAGGATTTTAATACATTTCAATGTTAAACAAGCAAAACCTACCAAAATAGTCTTGAATAGTTTTTTTATGGTTGTTGACCAGCAAAGTGCACTGCTTGGAACTCACATATTGTTACAGCACTTAAAAGCACAGCATTACTTACTCTTCATCCAAGCCAACAGAGCGGCCAAAAAGCATTTCCAAAAAGCATTCCACAACTTCCTGAGTCCCCTGATGAAGATACAGCTGGTTGGCTAGCAAAGAAAAGCCACGGTTCTTTAAGAACTTTTCCTTCTGCTCCCTCCTTGCTCTGTTGAAATATGCATCCAACAACTAAAAATAAATGCATAATTATAGTGTAAGAATGAAACATTTAATATAACTGCCCTGAAAGTGAAATTATTGTCTGTCATTTAAATTTTTTAAATTCAAGATTGCAAACATCAATTATACCATCAATTATATATTTGATGATATATTTTTAATCTGAACACACTCACATTTTTCATTAAGTTTGGGGCAGATGAAATCAAACAACAGTTAGCAAATGCACACATAAATACTCAAACTTTTTATATTTGTTCAATCTTACAGTTCAGTGTGCGTACAAATGCATGCCTGACATTCATTCTCAATAAAGCCATACTGTCTTTTTCTTTCTCAAATTAAAATAGAAATCTACTCAAAGTTTTTTATCTACATAATATAATCATACAGAAACACTGTCCTTAATACTACAAAAATCTGTGAAAACATTTCGAAGCCTCAAGTCCCTCTTCAGTCCACAAATGTGTGGATGACTCTCAGAATAACTCAAAGTCAACTCTTGTACAAGTCAAACCAAGGTGCAAGCACTTTCACACATTGCATCATGTTTTGTGTCACTGACTTTCTGCATTGTTGCTTCCATTTACAATGGTAATGCTATCAATAAGTTCTTAAGGCCTTTGGCTTACATTAGAGACTATATTTATCTATTCAAAGAATCTGTGTTTTTGTTGCTTTGTAATTTGCTTGGTTTTGTTTTTATTTTTTTTTAATCTGTAGGGTGAAAACTTATCTTAAAACTCAAATGTAGAAAACTGAAGAAAGGTCAACAAAAATATTAAAACCCCACCACATTTCCAACATGTTAACCATACTGGTTGACATCTTTTTAGGAGAAAACATTTGATATAGGCTTACTTTAATGACTCCTTGTTGTATGAGAGGAGATGGGTGGTTCACCAGAACTATAAGATAATCAGGTTGGATAAGTTTGTCCATCACATCATCTAGCATGATATCAGGTAGGATTAGGAGAACTCCACGCAAGAGATCGTATAACCCACAACAGATAAGCACAAGATAGTCTTCTGCACAGCTGAAAACAGAGGAATATGTTTCACCGCAGCAGGAAAGGTTAAAAAATGCAAAATTAAAATTCTTGAGGGACAGAAAGAGGGTTCAGGTTAGAAATTTGGAAGGCATCATTTCTCCAATACTCCTAGCCACCAATCTTCATTAACACTTATTTTTAGATGGCAGATAGTAAAAAGAATAATCTGACCAGAACTACTTTCTTTTGTGAGCAGTTCCCACTTTTACTGTACATAGCAAAAATCCTGATTTTAAAAATTTGTTATGTAAATACAACAAAAACTGAAACAACAGAACATTCTATACACTAAAAGCTTAATACATTTGTGTATGACAGTCACTGAAAACATTCCATTAGTTTTCAGACTTTGAATTTTTATGGAATACTAATCGAGCAAGAACTGTGAAATTAAAGCTCATGTTAACTTATTATTTTCTGTGCTTACCTGTCATCAGGGCTTTCAGATGGCTTTGGGGTATTCTCATTAGGTGAAGAAAAAGCGAGACTGTCCCAGTCTTCAGGAAGAACATTCTTGTCAGCAAAGCTTGGCCAGCGAGCAATGGCTGATGATGCTCCAAGAACAGAGAATGCCAACCCCAGCCCTGCAAAGTGAGCCTGTCCCTTCTGAAATGAAGGCAGGCCTTTCAGATGGTCTGGACGCCGCAGTGATGCCTCAGCTGCACCACCAGCAGCAGCTTCACTACATTTCAGGTCTGTATCAGCTTCTTTACTCTCCAATGCACTTTCAGATAACTCTGCTTCTTTTGCAATATCTTCAAATGTTTCAGCAGATGTTAGCTCTGAGTCACAAACTGTTTTTGCAGACTCACAGCTGCTAAGGAAGAGTTCTTCCTGTACTCTCTTCATGGTTTCAGAACTTTCTACAAAACCAATTCTACCCTGAAGATCAACGTAGTCACGCTCACCAAGGATCTGCAGGTCATCAACACTGCCTCCCATTCTTTCCTTCAGTCTTTTTCGATGAACTTGGGGTGAGGAAGTAGGTGATGCTGGTAAGCTTTTAGAAAGCCTTCTAGGTGCCTGAGAGCTTATCTTCTGCTGTACACTAGCCTTGGAAGTGCTCCCTAGAGAAATAAGGACATCTTAAGCATTCCTTTCACACTAAAACCCAGCTTTTCTAATAATGATACACTCTTCACCTATTTAAAATTGTTGTGACCCAAGTTAATTTTATGTGCAAAACTGACTCAATGCCTAACATAACTCAGATTTGGGTAATCAAAGTAGAGATATTAAACTATTATGCAGCCATATATTTAGCAAGTCACAAATGTGAAAGAAATAAAATGCAAAGTAATTTTTGCCAATATACAGGAGTTTTTAGATTTAAGTTACAATCCTTTCACCTAACCCTCAGCAGGAACTATTACAGAATCACAGAGGGTGGAGGGCACATCTGGAGGTGTCTACACCAGAATTCTTGCTCAAAGAATGGTCAAATAAAGCAGCTTGTTCTATCTGGAGCTTTGTGTAAGAGGTCAAATCTGCAGTGTTTCAGTGGACATCACATTTCTACTCAGCAACTCTTTTGCACCAAGGTTTTACACATACTTCAAATTTAGAACAAATAACTACATGTTTTAATTAACAGTGCTTGCTTTTAACTGCACATTTTGACATAAAACAGTCAAACTTTCAGAGCATATTACAAGTCTTTAACAAAATATAGTTTTGAGAGAGAAAGATGTCTGTATACAAGACTGGTAGAAGCAGTTACCTGTTAGACTAGGAAAATGAGATTTTTTCATTCACAAATATTTTGAAAACTGCATCAGTTACTATTAAGGCAATGACAATGCATTAGGAATGTATTTTTTATGATAAATCTATGAAATATATGAAAGAAATACATGAATGTATATTCACACATACATGTACCCACAGAGCCAGACCAAGCTGGTCTTCAGCAACAAGGGAGATCTACACAACTGTAGCAATCTTACAGTCAAGCTTTCACACACATCAGCGGGTAGTACAACAAAAAATTGCAAATCCACATGCAGGTAGCAGTTACCTAACACACATACAATTCTGCTATTTTATAGAATCATACAGTGTTAAGGTGTTGGAATGCATTTTTAAAATCTTCTAGTCCCAGCACCTCCTGTGACTAGACCAGGTTGCTCAGAGCTTCATCCAACCTGGCCTTGAGCACTGCCAGGTTTGGGGCATCCACAGTCTCCCCAGGCAACTTGTTCCAGTGTCTTGCCACCTTCACAGTGAAAAATTTCTTCCTACCACCTAACCTAAACTTCTCCTCTTAATTTGTACCCATTACTCCTTATCCTATCACTATTATAATCCCTGATTAAATATAAGAGTATATAAATTAAACATTTATTTATATAAATTTGGAAATTCAAATTAAGAATCACAATCACGCAAACATTTTCACAAAAAATTATGTTGAGTATTCCTCTGGTACACATGAACAGTCTCTGTTCAAAACCAATAATTTGGTAATACTGACATAAAAAAAGTACTAAAAGTACTTATTTAGAAGAATGAGTTTTCATATGTTTTCCACATGGGGAAAAGGACTGATTCCATACACAGTTTAGTCCTGTGATATGTTCTTCATACCACTTTACCGAAAAGCTAAAAAGTTTGAATAAAGTTGTTTCAACTGAACTAGTGCTTAAAGACTCAATTTCCTTTTCCTACACAAAACAGCAAAAAGATATCAATTGTAAAAGGTATTACATTGTGATACCCAGAATACAGCCAGTCACACATGATCTGAAATATATGGGTGGATGTTAGGGATTATGCACAAAGGAAAAAAAAGTATTAGCTTAGTGCTCTCTGCCCAGATAAGATAGCTGCTTAAGGCTGACTAGTTCAGCTGTTGCCTGGTCAGGGCACTCTCATACATCTCTAGGTCTGTTTAACAAATGAAATGCTTCTGCTTATCTGGTGCATTTCACTGCCTGAGCCATCAGCCTGGCAATTTGTTTCAACTTAAGAATGAAGAGCAATTTAGGTAGCATGTTCTGTTCCATCCTTCTTACTCTGCTGTTCAGGCATCAAGCTCCAAGGGACAGGAGGAGCTTTTTAAGAAATATCTGTGGGAAAGTAACACTTTTGGGCACTCTAGTCATTTACCAAAGGATTGTGTCTTAACATTCTTGTTTTTCCAGAACTGTTTTACCTTCCAGTGGTAAAGCTGTAAATCCAGTTGGAGATGTAATCACAAATGCAGAATTGTCTACTGACTTCCCACCACTGCTGGAATTTCTCAGGTACCTAAGTGATTCAACTTTCTCCTGGAAAATTTTGCCATCTAGAAAGAAAAGATAAGGGGAAAAGTTACATAAAAGCTTTTAATGTTTTCATTGCTGATAAATTACACTCACAGCAGTGAGTGGTGGTTGCATTTGGAGCTGATCACTGGAGGCTAATGAGAAGTTCTCAAGTCTAAAAAACTGAGAAAAAACACTTTTTGGTTTAGTGGTATTACTTCAAAATTTACTTTAGAACAACAAAAATACTACAATATACTATAACAACTACATTTAAAGACAGTTATACAAGTAATGACAACTGACTTTTTGTCATGTCAAAAACAGGTGGCTGTTCTCAAACAGCCTAAAAACACTTCAGGTACCAAAATAGGCATTCTCCCCTTACTCAGAATTTTACAATAGTTAGTATTAGAGGACAGATACAAGTGTGCTGCCTTTGAAACTGATCACTAAAACTTGAGGTACACAGGTATTTGCAAAAGGAGAAAATATTTCAGACTTGGATGATGCTTTCCATGTTTACCTAAGTTATAGCTTAGGTTGTACAATGCTAATATTAAAGCACGAACTATACATTGTTTCACATTTTTAAGAAGACAAAGAAATATTTTTTAAAGCTCACATCCATCATTTGGCCAACATGACCATCCAGTATAGATATATTAGAGTAGCTCTGTTGTTCCAGGTCTGCTCCCCTCAAGCCCCACAGGCACTGCCAGGAGTTTGTCTGCAATGAACTGATGGGGCTTGGCAATGATGCCTTGCAGCGCAAATCATCAGTTGCAAAAAATGCTCCATGTGTCCTTTATTTTTCTTGGAATGTAGTTACAGGAAGCAAGAAAGTACAAGTGGAGAAAGGACCAAATACAGATTTTGGAAGAAGTTCCATTTACAAGTAAGCTGGATGTTTTTTTCTAAATTTGCCCCCAGACAAATGTCCACACAGGCAGCTAAACTTAAGCATATCATTTAGCAGCATCAAACTTTATGAAAGTTAAAGGCATAACCACCAGAGAAATTATCTATGGCTACAGACAGAAGAAAGCTCTCCAAGTAAAGTCTAACTGTAACCTGTTTCAGAAAAGTAAAAGTAGTTACAGTATTAAGTTCCAACAGTTCAATAATTTTTAATACATAGTCATTAAAATACAGGGAAGTTTTTTTTAAATATTAGTTTATTCCCAGATTTTTATCTTATTGTTTATCTAACTGTAGCATATTTACCTATGTGCAGGGAAAAGTAGAAGTTGGTAGGATTGTGACAAACATATGTATTAGTGGGAGGGTGAACTGCTAAGAGGAAATTGAAGACCAGTGTCAGCAATTCCAGGTCTGGGGGAGAACCAAGTACTTCTTCAATTATTTTCACAAATGACCTGCAAACCTCTCGAGGCAGGGATGCAAGGTGTCCCTCTTTATGCTCCTAGAAAGAAAGAGTAGTACAACTGTAAGCTACTTGCAATTTTAATTTGACAAACTGTCTTTTTTTTTAAATTGTCATGCTGTATTAGAACAGACAAGAAAAGAAGCTCAGCTAATAAATTTGTATTTTTTAATTATGAGAGAAGCTACTGTACATCCTGGATGTTATCTCAGTGCATCATGAACCAAATATTACATATGTTATGCAAGTTGATTTTTAGGAAAATGAGCATACTATACTGCCCTGCCATGAAATGCTGGAACTTTAGAACATGAATCACCATTGAAAGTATTGTTTATTCTCATTGGATTACATATTTGCAGAGAAATTAATAGTTGCCAATAGCAGTAATTCAAATTTATTAATACATTTCTGAGCAGGACCACACTGAGTCATCTGTATTTCCACTTCAGTAGCCATTTTTATGAACATACACATTTGAGATGAATTTATTATTATATTTATAATTTCAGCTTAATCAAGCATTTTATATAGTTCAACAACAGCTACCTGAAAAAAATTATTAAAAGAACATGGATTTTAGAACAAAACTTCAAGAAACTTGTGGGAAACTCTGCCAAAAGGTGAACATGGTGATTATCTTCTTTCTTTCCAACTTCACTAAATTTACCTCCTTTTTTGATACGCAAGCACCTTAACTGAGACTGCTATGAGAAAAGATTAAATGAAGCTAATTTAACTAAGTTTTTCCAAAGAAAATGGCTTATATAGTTTCACCTTCATTCCATCAGTCCCCACAAAATTGCCAAATCATTGACCAATGTGAGTGGTTTTTTAATCAAGAAAAAACTTTTTCCCTAATATGCAAAATTACAGGAGAAATATTACTAAACATTCTGTATCTAGGAATTTGCACTAATATACAATTTGAGAAGTTAACTAGCAAGTTCCAAAAGTAGGGAACACCACATAAAAATGAAGAAACTAAAAATTTCCAGATACTAATATGAAGAAAATATTTCTGTAAAAAAATCATTAAAAGAAGAAAAAATCCAATAAAAAATTTTATATGCTGAAGTGAGAAACTCAGAGTAAAAAAGAATGTAAGGCAGAAAATAAGAGTACAGGAAAAGGTGATTACAATACTTATTTTCACAAACGGATACATGTACTATAAGCAAGAAACCATTTCAAAGTCATGTTCTTAACAAGTGTCTATCAAAGGACTGAAGCATTTCTCTAAAGTCCTTTCTGGCATAGCTATTTCCATGCCAGGGAGGAAGCTACTACTGTACCAAAATTTTGAGATGAGTGCTCAGACTGAGCACAGCAGTCAGGCTGCCCCATTAGTTGTGCTGAGATACAGCACAGACAGCTTCACTACCTGCACAGTATCTGGCTTTCAGTAACAAAGACAAGAACCAGCAAGAGACATCTCAGGTACTTCTGTATAAAAGGGACAGTTCATTTCAGCTCCTGGTGTATGCCTGTGCAAGCAACCTAGAGCCTAGATACCCAAATCACACCACATGGTTCAAGCTCTTGTTCCTCCTGCCCAGCAGCAAATGGAGCACCCAGTGGGGAACTGAACCAGTTTACAGCAACAATACGTGTACAAGATGGAAGTAGTCTGGAAGCACAGAGGACAGTCTACTCAACTTTTGCTACAGAATTTAATCCCTCTACCCCACCTTCCCCAAATAAAAATGACTATTTGCCAAGCACAAAGTAGGATTTCAGAGTGGAAGTACCTGCAGGACCTGACAAGTTAACAGGAAGTGATGGACCACTTGAGCTTTCAATAGCTGTTTAATGTTAAACATCTGCTGGTGATGGTTAGCTCTGATAAGGATTTCTAGAGCTGCTAATAGGGTTTCCCAAACACCTTGCTGAAAAACAAAAAACAGGAACACAGCTTCAAAAATATATTTGTGAGTCTATATACTGAGGGAGAAAAAAACCAAAAACAAACACAAAGTCAAGTTAGTCTTACACCCAAGATGATGACTAAATGAGTGCAAATGGTCAGGTCAGAACAAGTTAGAAAGTAATCAGTAAAGTCATGCTTGTACAAAATTCAGCATGTTTTAATGATGAAGCTACAAAAAAAAAATACTTGTCTAAAATTAGTTTTGTACTTTCTTAGCTATATTAACCCTAAACAGTTATTTCCAACAGTTTAATTAACTCCAAGAGAAAACAGGTCCTCCTTAGTTTTTCCACAAAAAATTTATCAATTCAAATAACAAATCATATGCATACAGCACATTCACAGAATTTAACACACTAAGGCTACCTCCATCATTAATCATAGGAGACTGATATTACTAACAGCTATTCAAAGAAAACAAGGAACGTTAATTTTAGAAAATCATAGTAATTAACTAACTACAACTACTCTTCATTTACTAACATGTAACCGGAGAGATTAATTTCAGACATGACAATACTTTATTCTTTTTAAAATACTGACTTTTAAATCTGAAGTATTTCCAAAATTAAAGTACTTACCTTTGCTTTAGACCATATCTTCCAGTCAAGCAGCAGCTTTTCTAGCAACTGGACATCTTGAATAACTGCAGTAGAATCTGAGTCAAGCTGGAATTGCCCATTTTCATTTACATAGAGAATCTCATCACTGCAGCATCCTTCAAGGAGAGTCTTAAAGAGGGGGGAATTTTTTTGAGTATCAAAACAAAGCATTACAATTGTTCAATCCCATTTATAAAAATTAAAATATTTAAAGAGACAGCATACTCTTGATAGGGAAAACACATCTACCCGGTCAACACGAATCTTGCTTCAAATCACTGTTCTGCCTTTGTAAAAGCAGTGTCAAATATATAATTAAAACCTTAGAGGTTTCTAGATTTGTCCTAATATTGAACAAAATATCAGGTTTAGAAGACGACTTTACCTTCAGCATGCAAAATCCAACAATGCATTTTGGTTTGATCAACACCCGACGAATCATAGAATAACCATTACAGTTGTCCATCTCCTGTATTCTCTGTTGATTGTATTTTGTTAAAGACAGTATAAGTTGTAGTGCTAAAGCTTGAGTGTCTTCACAGCTGCTAATCTCTACTACCTGAGGAAAAGGCAAATTTAATAAGACAGTTTAAGTCGGAAACATCTATAAAAAAGCTTTGTTGCAGTCCTAAGTAACTTAATCCATAAGCAACTACTTAGGGATTAAATCTCTTCTAAAGCATTTGAGATTATGTACATAACCTTCATTTTTTTCTGTTTGTACATTGAGATATTGTCCTTGAAGTGATAATTTCTACTGTGCTAAATTATGATCTGCCAAGGAAATACAAGTCCCATTACAAGAATCCCTTTCAAAGAAAAAAATCTGTTCTAAATAAATTTTAAGTAGAAGGTACTTGCCATACTACAAAGTCACAAGGTTGTGAAATACATGAGCCACTAATAAGAATCAACTGTTTGCCCTGAAAAAAAGTTTGTTTTATTTTTTTAAGTGTTTAAGCTATGAAAAAAGGTTCCTGAAGTTCTGGACTAAGTCTAGATGTAAATGTCTAACATTGAAGTTTTATTTTATCCATAAAGAGACCAGCAAATTTATAGATGAAGACCATGAATCCTTTCCCCCTCTTTGCTTTCTACAGTTCTTGAGGTCCAAGAGCAACTAGTATTTTTACCAAAAGAATACAAGAATGAAATCTCACATTAATGGGATTTCAGGTCCTATAGGTTCTCTTGACATGTACCTGTTAATTCTGCTGCACTTACACATTTATACACCTGGATTATAGGACCTGTATTGTCTCACAGCTGATCTATTGTTTGCTTGCCTTACTGATGCAAACAGTCTCCAGCAGGATCTATAGCAGATACTCAGCATAAATTTACATAATCAAATAACATGGATTAGGATTTTCACCTCAGAGCTCACTATCAGTGCTGAAATTACAACAGCCAGTGTCCTTATAACCATTATCTAATGTGCATTTGTTACTACTCTCACCATATCTCTCAGAGCAATATGAGAGGTATATAAATTAGCCAAGTCTTAGGCCTACAGTAGTATTTTCAATTAACTGTAGTACTTCAGAGACTGCTAGCACAAATATTGCCCTCTCCATGTACAGGTCACAGTTAAGCAGTAACTAAGTTAAGGCCTTACTATTTTTCAAATAGCCATTTTTCTTAGGATAAGCCTTTGAAGACAGGTGAACAGTTATCCCCAAAAAGCTCTCACTATTCACTAAAAAAAAAATAAAGCTTTGCACACCATGTAGTTTCATATTTATTCATGCTTGCATTGTGAATATCCTGTGGTTAGAGATATGCAATGAATTTCTCAAAATGAGAGAAAAAATATAATCAGTTCTAAAGCATCCCTAAAGATAGTCTCTTTTGATATTTAAAAGGCCCATTTCTAAATCAGAATGTAACTCCATCTTACATACTGGCAATATTATAAAAGCCATAATACAACAGAGTTATAATTATATTTCCAGTTTAAGACAACCTGCATGATGCAGTCTTATGCTGCAGGTATTTTCCACAATTTTTCTTCAACAGAAAAGCATCACATGCAGAACAGAGCAAGGCAGCTAGAATAATGTGATTTTCTACTCAAGATACAAGGAAAATTTTATATGGGAGAACACATACACAACACCCTACTCCTCCAGTCCCCTTACCCTAGCAAAGAGGAAAACAAATGCACCAGTGCCTCCAATTTCATGTAGTATGCTCTGAAGAGTTTTATATTCAACTGGCTGAAGTGCTTTCAGGTGATGAGAGTCCAATGCATTGCTCTGAACTTCTTTCAGACTGAAAGGTCTCTGAGAAGGTACAGTTTTCACTTGACCTTTCAGTCTAATGACAGGCTCATATATGGTGTACTGACCAGGGCAGCTCGTGGTATAAACAACAGCAAGACTCTCCTGAAAAGAAAGGAATTTAATTTTTTTTCTAGAAATTTAACACAAATCTCCCCCTCACCCACCACCAAGGACACAAAAAGCCAAACACAAAAGTCACCTAGCAGCAAGTAGTAACAACTTTGGCTGTTCATTTCTACTTTACCATTAACATGCACTGAGGTTGCATGTGGATGCATGTACACTAAAAAGCAGCAGGATTCCCAAATTTTAGCAAACTCATGCAATAGCTAAAGCACAGAAAATGAAGAAAACACTAAGAAATTTCACCAAGGATCCCCCTCTCATCACCTTAAGAATTACATAACTGTTTTGCATAAAAAACAAAGTTACTCACAAATTTAAAATAAAATGAGCATATAGAGGTACATAGAATAGAGACTTTCCTTTTCTAAAATGGCAAGTTCAAAATAATATTGGTGTTTTTTAAAATATTTTCCAGCTTTTTGTTTTAATTCTATTCTTTAAGCAGTTTTGTCATAAGAGAAACTCAACACAAGTTTCATTAATGAAGAGACCTAAACCAAACCCAAAGCTCCTACGGAAAGTAGCTAACTTTTTTTCACAGAAATGTAAAATGATCTTTTTGGAAAGTTATTTAAAATAGAGAAATAATTTCATTTAAGGAGCTTGCACTCTATGCAAAAGTGCCAAGATCCATTTATCACTTGAGCACATGGTTCTTCCCTCTGCCTATCTCCTTAAGGCAAAATAAGCTTATAAGTTGCATGACTGATTTTTTAAGCTCTTATCCAATTCATTTCTTCTTAACCTACTCAAAGTTTAGTACCATTGTCTACAGGGATCACATCCAGGCAGAATGAGCCTTTGCCTACAGCTACAAAATGAAATCAGAAAAATCCCTCTAGTGGGAACAATTCATACAGCAAGAATTACTAGTGTATGAATTCCCAGAATATAGCAGGCTTCACTGATAAGCAAGTTTTGTTTTATTGTTCTGCCAGCAATAAGTATATTTACACCTGCATCTGGCAGGGCTGTTTCAGGCAGGAAAGATGAGAAAAGCAGTATCTCTCAGCTGGAAAATGACTTTTCAGCCAAACGTGATGCAAACTTAATTCCTCCAAAACCTTCAAGGAATTTGGATTAATTCTTTTGCTTCCTTAAAGCCAGATAAATCTTCATTTCTCCTCTCAGTTTTAATCTTAAAAGGTTAATTTAGCATTCCTTGGCTATTTTTACACTAATGGAGGGAAGAGCTATGTATCCATCGTAAAGCTTTTGGAGGTACCTGTTTATCCACTATGATTTAATGTACATGAATTAATGATTTAATGGGTGTGATTTAAATTATTTATAGATGCTGGAACATCTAGAAATTTGCAGAACCCAACCTAAAGCAAGATGAAATGGTCACCCTGTGTAGAGGTCAGCTCCCATTAAAATAAGTAGGAAGAGCCCCACAATGATCTTAATGAGAAGAGGATTTGATCATCTCTGTTTTGATCAAATTAAGCACTTTGGGAAACAGTAGGAAAAACATTCTCACTTTCTTAACCAGTTCTAAAAGATTAAGGAGCATTTTTAAGTAGAAACTTACAATTAGAGGCCCAACATCCACTTCCTTTTTTGTCATGAAGAGCTCCTTAATTTGTTCACATTGTAGAATCTCTTTACTTATGTACTTTGAGCAGTCAGTTAATGTTTTGCCATATTTACAAGGCATTACAGATGTGAAGTCTGGGCCACACGTGTATAAGTAAAATGCTTCCTCTGGTCCAATATTTGCACCTAAAATCCAGAAAATACTCTGTTAATTCTTTACTATACAATAAAGCAAAATTCATACATTGGCTAATAGGATTAGAGACTTTACAAGGAACGTCACCAACTGGATTTTTTAGGTTCTGATGATGAAACAATTAGTGCAGCCTAATGACTGCTATTAGCTACAGCAGATCAGTGATTTCTGACATATCACAGGCCAGATCAATTCAGTGGCAAAGGCAACTGAAACCAAGTCAGGAAAACTACCCGCATGAACTGAAGATCAACATCTCTGAATAATTTCACTTTTTAGAATTAAAAAGTCATCTATCCAAGCCTCCTCAAAGCTTTCAAAGCATAGCAAGTTTACAGATAGCAACAAAATGCTGCATTGTCTTGGAGACTTGGGCTGTGACTGAGCAGGATGCAACAGCAGCTCACTACAACTGACAGAAGGGGAAAAAAGCCCATAGGAAGTAGGAGACCAAATAAACCTTCCTGCCCTTTCTGGGCAGCACATCTTGGGTCATCTGTGACCTGAGAACACAAACTCCAAAGAAGCATCCGGAAGGACTCAGGTCTGATGTGTGGGTGCATGATAACTGTACAGCAGCAAATCCAGGGCTCTCTGGATACAGCAGTTACACAGGTGGCAGGCAGGTGGGAACCAGACCATGTAGATGCTACAGGTTACATTTATGACAAGTTTCTCATCTATGGCCCACAAATGCACATCTGCACACACAGGACCTGCATGCATCACACATGCTGGGCAAACTGATCTCACTTGTGGAGCAGTCCTGACTGGGCCACATCATCTGAAATGCCAGGTGACAAAGCAGCAGGGTTCCAGCCTTCAGCATTAAGCAAACACCCAGAAGTACTAGATAAGACCTCCCAAGGACGGAGGAGAATTATACATCTAAGAAATCCCTGAAGTAACACTACAAGTTCCAGAAATAAGCTTGCTTAACTCAGAGCATTCAGTGGTTCAGATTTTGTTAGCTTTTTAATATGCTTAATGCAATTTTAAGCTAGCAAGTTAGCAGGAGGTAAGTGAAATCCATTTTCCAGGTAAGAGACTGAGTGCTTGAAGAAAAAAAAAATACAGCAAATATCACTATCTTTCTATCCCCTACCCCAAGGTATTATTTTTAAAAATTATAAGAAATTTGCCAATTATGCCACTAAACAGAAAGCAAGAGAATATGGCAGAAGGATACATTAGGGTGTCTCCAATACTGAACATTTGCCTACATTCTCCCTGATTTATTATGCTGCTAAAGGGTGTATTGTTGTTTTTACTGTAAAAACTTGGCATGTTAAAAAAGACATTAAAATAAGCAATTGGTTTTGGAGGGGAAAGAGGAAATGAACACTTATTCAAGGAAAAAGCATACAAAAGTACCATTAAATAGAAGCAGATTTCCAAGATCCCATCTACCCGACAATCGGAGCAGATCTTCTTGGGATGATGTGCAATGGCCAATCATGCAAAATGTTTTGTTGCTGTCAGATGATAAGCTTGTTTTCCTTGGTAGTGCAAAATCTAAATTAATCTCACATTGCCTAAAAACACATATAAACAAACAAGTTGAAATATTAAGAACTGATCAAAATTGCTATCTAAGATATTCAGCTGAGGTTTAAAATTCATTTAAAATTCAGCTGAATTCAGTAGGCGAGAAGCCATGCTGTCATCAACAATAAATTACTGAAGTCCTCTTCAACTTCCAAGCACCTTAAAACTCAGTAACATAAGATATATGCATTCCAATATTGCAGAGAACAGATGAATAGAGTCCCAGCTAAGGTTGCCATGAAATCAAGTTTTCCTAGCTCTGAAATACCTTCCTTCTTTCCTCTGACCTCAAAGAGGAAATGGTATGTAACACTCTACACACTTCTAAAATACCACAACTTTTCAATCATTTCTACTATTCCAACAACTCAAAGTCCTTTGAGCAGGCTAATGCACATCATAAAAACTGTGGTACCCAAAGGCTGGAAAACACCAAGTTGAGGATTTGCTTGGACCAAGAAACATTGACAGAACTGGTGAGCTGCACAGCCACAGGCAATAAGCCTGATGCTTTCAGAAAGCATCCAATTAACTTTAAGTGCCTTTACTTAGACTGATTGGACTGTAAAGGTCATTCAAAGCTTCCTGAAAGAGCCTAACTATTAGCAAACTAGCAACTAAATCTGTATATAGAGAGGCCTCAACAGCTACACATGGGGAGAACACTGCAGTATTTTTAGATTTCCCCTATATCTCCATATTTGGACTTGATTGAATACCAGCATGTACAGACTTAACATAGCCTTCACAAATTGTACTTTAAGAAGAAAGGCTAAAGACCATGATATTTAATAAATTCTAATTTCTCTAACCAGTGAATAATTCATGCAGGCACAGGCTCACTCAAGTAGTATCAGGTACTCACTCACACTAGTATCAGGTACCTAATTTAGGAGCATGGACCTCAACTTGGCAGTGGAAGTAGTGCTTCTCACCATCAGTTCTTGTCTGAAATATTTTTTTATCTTCTTCCCTATTCATTTTTCTCAGTGGAAAAAAGTGACTGCCTTTTCTCCTACTCCTCTTAATTCCTACTTCCAACAGTATTACCTGACTTATACCACCTTAATTTGGATTCAACCAGAAACATCATGCCTACTGCTAACTTCATGCCACAGCTTATTTTGGATCTTACTCACAATCTTGTAGTACTTGCCTCTTTCACTTATTTGTGATGAAGAAAAACACTGATGTCTGAACTGGTCCATGGTATAAACTGAGAATTCTTAAAGTAATCCATTAATATTCTGGATATCTCAAATATTCCAAAAGACTCCTAACAGTGTAACATACTCCCTCTCCTGTCCTCCTAGAAGAACACTCGACCTTAACTGCAGCTTGCACCAAAATATTGCAATGTTTTCTTAAAAGAAAATGTCTTTAAAAGAAGATAAATATCTAGGTACAACTAATGTGTTCTTTACCTCTGACCAGAAACCCAGAGCAACAGCTTTCCATGGAAATTTTTCTTGCCTTCAGGCTTCTGCAGGTATTTTAATGCCAAATGCTGCCACCTGCCCACAAGGAAAACATTCCCTGGAGATTCAGCCTGTGCCAGCAGACCAGCTTTCATCTCGTCATTTGGATCCATGCACATACTATGTAAATAACAAAAAAGAAAAAATGAAGGTGTGTGTTTTCATATTTTCATTTTAAGCCCAAACCTGCACATTTTGACATCCGTTAATTTGAGATTGTGTTCCTTAACTTTGACAGGTAATTTTTTTGATCACAGTTCTATTTTTAGAGTACTCAACATAAGGTAGAGAAATCATCACAACTCTTTCACCTTTATTATTTAACTTGTCTGCATAAATCTGCTTACATTTAAGATAAAAAAAATCTTTATTTTAGAGAAAAGTTGAATTCAATTTACTGAAAAAATGCAGGTGCTTTGAATATGGAAATAAAGTGTTCTAAAATTGCAGTTTTAGACATTTCAAGGATACTTAAGGATTATTTACGAGAACTAAATTAGTGCTGAAATGTGCTCAGAAGATTAAAACAAAGACTGTCCCAAGTAAGTATTACACAGCAGCAATTTTCACAGCTGAGGTGTGAAAACCTACAGCTGCAAAAATCTTTTCCATCATCTCACATTTATTGTGTTATTTCACTAGAACTCGAATTGCTACTTTGTGGGCAGTTAATTATAAATGACTACATGAAACATGCAAGACCAGAGCTTAACAGTTGAAGCTGATAAACCTATAGATCTGTATCCAACACACCTACTTGATGTGTGCAAGATGTCTCTACTATAGAAATAAGTTCTCTACTCTCCATCAGTACTCTCTGTAAGTTGCTACTACAGGTTACAACACAATATGTCCACAGGATTGCTTCTGGACTAATACACCATACCGAAAAATGAATGCTCCAGTGTTCAAGTCTGCCCAAACTTGTATCATCAGAGCTTTGGAACCCAGTGAAATGATGTGAATACAGCCATCTTCAACAAGTTTGTCTCCCAGGGTTACATATTCCATTCCTACAGACTTTGTTTCTTCTAGAAAAATAAACATGTTGCAATTACAACATAATACAACAACAATGCCTTTCACAGCATGTATCAAGTGTGAAAAGAAACTGGCTTTTGTTTGGTTGAGGTGGTTTGGTTTTCTCAAGTGGGTTGACTAATAAGCTTGATTCTCTTTAGACACCTAGGTCTCAAACAAAAACAGAGGAACTTAACACTAACTCAGCACTTTATATGTTTCTGTTTGTAACATATAAATCCACTGAGCTGAATACACTCTAACAATGATGCTTTTGACATATCAGATTACATTCCTATGTTGAACTATCAGTGTGCACCAAGAAATCTTCAGATTTTTCTTCACAAATCATCCTACCCTTCAAGCATGATCAGTATTCTTACTTTACCAAGCACAAGCACAGACCTAACAAAAGCAACCCTAGTGATTTTCAAGGTTACAGGGTTGGGTTTTCCCTCATTCTATTTAAATACAAAAAAGAAGGAAAAAAGAGTAAATTATTCCAAGTGTTGTGAATGGAACACATTTTAAATAAGGAATTTTCCCTTTACAAATTACAATCCAAAAGATTCTGCTTAGAACAGTTTGAGAGCAGTTGAGTCCCTACAAAAGCACAGACAGAAAATACTGTTGGTATTTACATGGTGCACACACAAGGAAAGTTAAGAGGAGTTAAACTGAGTCAGCCTGAGGCTTGATCATCAATACATGAAATCAAATAAACTCGAGCAGCTGTTTTCTATAACTACAGCTGCAGCATTTATTATTTTCATCATAACATGAAGTAGCATAAATGTTTAAATGTTACTGAAGTTACAAATTCAATGAGAATAATACATTTCTAAGGAAGCAGGCATTAATCTAATTCAAGAACTAGGGGTGGAAATGTTGCATCTCTAAGTATATGGTACAGTAGTAATAAAAAAATCAGAAATACTACCACTGCTGTTCAATAGCAATCATAAAATTTCAAACTTTTGTATGCAGTACATAGATTGGAATACTTGTAACTAGAATCCTTCAGTGCTACCTAAATAAAAACAAAATACTATATCCTCACCTGTGCTGTCAAAACTGTTCTCTCTAACAGCTATGAGTCTGCTTCTCCTCTTGACTTTTCTCCCCTTTTCTGTTGTATTTTCTGCTTCATGAGCATACTCCAGACGAAACCACAGGGAGACACTGAAGCCATCAGACATGTGTGGCCAACAATTTTGCCCAACTAAAGGCAAGTGAATTGGGGCTACATGCCAAGAAGAAAGTAGCTGGTGACTCAAGTTTTCACCATCTGCCTCTTTTTTACTCTGTGACAATTTTGCTCTTTTCAGTAGTCCAGCACTTTTATTGTTGGAAGTGCCAGCACATTTTTGTGAGGAATTGCTGCTCAAATTTGTGCCATTCAGCAAAGGAAAGGCAAGGTATTGTAATGGATTCATATAAATATTAGTGTCTACAATCTTCAATACACCCTTGAGTAGTACCTCCTAAAAGAAATAAAACAAATAAATGAGAAGAAAAAATAAACTGTTTACATCATGTAGTCAAGTACCATGTAAGTAAATAGAAGCCTACTCCTCATTTAAACTTGGACTCATGTTTTACCAAGAGAAGTGAGTTTGTACATCCAAACCTAAACACATTGGCAAAGCATCAGGTAGCAACTTCAACAGACTGTGGGCCAACAAAGCTTTGGGGATTTAGTCTGGGCAGATCAGATTTCAAGTTACCCTGCTTAGGAGTCAGCTGAAATACAGCAGGTGGTCATTGCACAATCTTATCTCACTCCTGTTATGTGCATAAAAAGATATCACCTTTTACCCTGTGTTTTAAGGCTGGTTAAGAAAGCACACACAGGCCATGACTTTGTTACTGCATAACCAATAACAAAACTAGCTAAGCCCTTAAGCCAAAAAGTTTTCTTGTTATTTGGCTGATAATTACAGGCTACCATTGAAAATTTGACTTGTGACTCTATTGTTTGGTTTGGTATTATTTCACACAGCCCAGTAATTTTTTTCCTTTCTTCCACTTGTATTTTTCTACAGACTCTCACAGAAACCAACAGAGTTATTTCAGCAGTATATCCCACACAAGCAGTAGATTCCAGCATCAAACCAACCAACTTAGGACACAATTGAAAGTAATTCCTGCTGCTAAAGCATTCTCCAAATAGTGAGATGCCTCATAACTTTAAAGAAATTGCTTCTAATTTTACAGTATTATTGTTCTGTCATCCATAACCACAATATCAGTCTCCTTGAGAAGATCCTTGGTTTCTTGTGCTGAAGAGAGTTCCCAGGACCACCACACCGTTCAAAACCCTTCTCTTCTCACTTCCTCCTTCCTTTTCCAGTTTTGGGGAGGAACTATTTCTACAACCAAATTTTATTGGCTTTAATCAGTTCAAACATTGCTGTGCATCTCCTTATTTCCCCAAATTATTGGGCACAAAAGGATTTTCTTTTTGCTTCATTTTTCTCATTAGACCTCTGAATTTTGCTATGTGTTACTCCCTACATACCGTACAAGGTGTCTTCTCCAAAAATATCCTCAGGAGAAGAGTCAGCTCTTCTGAACAAGTCTGTGAACTCATCAAGGAAACCAGCAGATCTACCAGCACCATCTGACATGCTAAAAATAAGGAAATAATAATATTCTTGAAATGGATTTTTTTAAGTTTTAAAGACTCATATTCTATACTATTATGAGGAAAGATTAATTTCTAATTGAAAGTGTTTTTCAAAACCATTTCAGATTGAGGAACCAATAAAAATTACAAGATGAATTCTAAAGAGGTCCAACAGTACTTCCTGACACTATAATTCAGAATTTTATTGAATCAATCAGTGCTATTCTAAATTTTGTCCCAGGTCTGCAAAACAGAGTGAAAGTCTGAGAACCAAGTGTCTGCCTGGCAAAGGTTCTGCCCACAAAGCCACCATGGATCCAAGTCCTGGGATGGGCTTACATCACCTCCTGTTGTGAAGCACCCTCAATACATGAATCCACCTTAGGGCAAACATTTCATCTGCTTCCACATTCTTGGATTAGCTAGCAGCTTTCCAGTTAGAAATAAAACTCAAGGCATTATCAAGATCTGCGTTACAAAGAAATGGGAAATACAGGCTTACATTGTGATGGAATGAGAATTCATCACCTGCTATTTTTTCCCAGCAGTGTTTAACACTGTCACACTAGTGTTTATGGTTTCAATTGTCATTTTCACATCTGCCAGTATTTCTTTATTTCCACTAACTCAGAAATAACCCTATATTTACACTAAACTTTCTTGCAAGTTAAAAAAGCAGCTGCATAAATTCACACGCCAATGAATTTCCTTTGTCAATTTTGCATTTGCACTGTTTGACTGTGTATACATTAGATTTTAAAAACCAATATTTAAGTTACTTGGACCTTTAACTCACCATGAAAACTAGATTCTGTTTGTGTCAATATATTCAGAAATCCTCCCAAAAGGTGTTTAACAGCTCCCTGTACAAAAGAATAGGTAAAATGAATATCTGAAGAATATTCCCCAGCTCAAAGAACTAAGAAATAAATTCTTGTAATCGATTCCTGCCTGCTATTGATTTTAATGATAATTAAGATTATTTGAAATAATGGACTGTGTTTATATTTGCCAATGAACAATCGTTCGTGTTCTGTACAGTTCAGTTGCAGAAGAGAGACTTTGAATGTCAAATCATTAACTTTTGCAGGAAGGATACCCATTTTAATTGTTAAAAAAGGCAACTGAAAGAAACTCCAAAGGATCATGAGGGCATGACCATTTGCACAACTAACTTCTAATACAAAGTTATGAAGAAAAAAGCATGGAATATTTTTCAGGTGCATGATTCATGGCTTCTAAAAGTACATATTCAATAAAAAGTTGAGAATGCTTACATATACATACATACAAGCAGATATCTGCCCTTTTTTCCTTAAGGCCCTGACAATCATAAAATCTATCTGTAGGGATTGAACAGTCTTGATAAAAGAAAGACACCTGAAAAACTCAAAAGCTTTGTAGGACAGATACTTTTAAATAAATTACTTAGCTCCTGGTAACTTAAATGCAATGCAGTTGACAATATCAGTCATTTACACTGTTTCACATCTTATAAAATCCCATGAAAAGTGTGAATATTCAAGATCACTCTATTACGTATGATAAAATTAAAAATACACAACCGCTAAACTGCCACCTCTGTTAATAACATTTTTACCTGTTCTATAAGGACAGTGGCATTCCTCTCCTTCTGATTGATGATATTCAGGCAGCTTTGGAATACATGAGCAAGCACATCCAAACTTGCATTACCAGCTGAGAGCAAGTTTAATTCTAACATGCAAATTTCAGGATAGATTAATTCTCCTTGATTGATGTTTTCAGCCAGGCCATTAAAGTAACCTGAAGCACCAGTACATCCTGGTTCTGCCTTTGCGTCTGCTCCTAAAAAGAAACCACATGTCTCTTACTGAAACTTACTCAGCTGAATACAGTTGGCATATTTAAGCAGAACTTCCAAGGACATATCTCCAACCTTCTCACAGGTACAAAACAGAAATAATCACTAGGTTATATGCAATTTTCAGAGATTAGCATAGTTTTATATTCCACTTCAGATTTTTCTATTTTCCTGCCAACACAGAAGGACAAGGATGCAGTTTCTCACATTACATAGTCTTAAACTATCTGGCTTCATTTCCTGGGAATTGAACACATACAGAAATGGCAAAATATGCAGTTCATGAAACACAACACTAAAACCATTGCAACAGAGCCCCAAGCTTCTACACAAACTTTGAACTTACCAAGAAAGGAGACAAATTTATATAATTTCATACTAAAAGGCTGTATGAAGCAATTTTTTATTTAATTCTGAAAATGCACATGACAGAATAGTTGCATGATAATCAAGAAAAAACCCCAAACATGTAAGCCTCCCCGTCACATTTCAGAGAGACTTTAAAATAAATTATTTAAAATTATTTGGTACAGACACATGTTACATGCAAGTGTATCATGGAAGTTTTTCAGATTAACTTTTTAATTCAGAAATGCTTTTAAAATATCATAAATCTATTGATAAAGCCTAGTCACGCAGGTAAACAGCAGCAGTTTGATGCAGTTCTATTAAAGGCTGTAGCTGCTCATGCTGCATCTCATACCAGAACATAAGCACCCAGCTGTGCTCAGCACAAAGGAAAAAAAATTAAAGCAAATTCATGTTTAAAGTTAATTACACAAACAGAATACAGCAAGATACGTGCCCATCAATTGTTTAGAATAATGAGATGTGTTGTATAACAAGGGGGCTATCAAGTCAAATGAAGCATGTGATTGGGAAAAGCCAAATAGTACTTGACAAACCTGATTGCCTTCCACAAGCCACAAACCTGCAGGGTTGATATGGAATGAGCAGAGGATATCTACCTGGATTTCTCCAAGGCTTTCCAAAATTTCCCACAGACTCCTCCAAGATAAACCGATGCATTAGGGCAGAGACAGGGGGTCTGTGCAGTGGGTGGGCACTGACTGCCTGGCTGCACCCAGAGGGGGTGGTAAATCCTTTTTAAACCCCCACTGTCACAAGTGGGGTCCCCAGGGATTGATATTGGGCCCAGTGGTGTTCAATATCTTCATGAGTGATCTGGGTGATGGGATCAATCCACCCTGATGGAGTTTGCCAATGATACCAAACTGAGTGGGGAAGTGGGCACTTGGGAAGGGAGAGCCATCCTGCAGGAAGGCCTGGACAGGCTGTAAGAGTGGGCTAACAGGAGCTTTATGAAGTTCAGCAAGGACAAATGTAATGTTCACAAGGGAAAATAGAACCCAGGAGCGCAGCACAGACTGGGATCTGCCTGGCTGGAGAGCTGGGGTCCAGTGGGCAGCCAGCTCAGCATGAGTGAACATGTGCTGCTGTGGCAAGGTAAGCCAGTGGGATGCTGGGCTGCATCAACAAGGGCATCATCAACAGGGATAAAAAACCTTTATCCTACTCTATTCAGTGCTTGTCAGGCCACATCTGGATTGCTCTGTTTGGTTATGTCCCCACTACACAAAAAAGACAGGAGGGAAGGTTGAGAGAACTGGGACTAGGCTTGCTCAGCCTCGAGAAAAGGCAGCTTAGAGGATTTCTTATCACCATTTAAAAGCTGTCTACAAAGAAGGTAGACTCCGTTTTTACAAGAAGTCACGTGGACAAAGCAAAGGGTAACAGGTACATGTTACTTCTGGGGAAATGCCACATAGACACAATGAGAAAGTTTTCCCTAATGACAAATCAGACATTGGAAAATATCTCCCCAGAAAAGTGGCACATTGGGTACTTTAGATTCAGATGGACAAGGTGCCAGGCTACCTTGTCTAGATTGTGCTTTTGTGAAAAAAGGCTGGACCAAATGATCCTTGGGGTCCCTTTCAATCTAGTATTCTATAACACAATTAGACTATTTAATTTTCACCAGACAGTTACAATCCTAAAGAAAAAAAATTGAGCACTGATTTTCAAAAAAACTACTGGTGCATATCTCTGGAGTTTCTAGATCACAATAATACGCTTGAGCAACATGACTTTAGAGCAAGAGTCACATACACCAAAACAACCAAGACAGAACAATTTCTGTAACACTCAGTAAGAATACTTGTCTCTCCATTTGTAACTCCATCCTACTGGAAGAAAAAGTTAATTATTTCTATCTATTAAAAGTGCTTGCACTGTTTTGGTACATCTCAAAAGACAAACAAGCTTTGCTATATCAAAATACAGCTTTGTATATTCAGAAAGTTCCCATTTACCTTCATTCTTCGTTTCACTATCATCAGGATTACTTTCACTATCTGCTTCATATCCTTCCTCTTCAGCAAAAAGCTTAAGACTACAGCATTGTGATTCTTCAGTTTCTTCAGAAATTTCTCCAGGTTGTGACACAGGCTCCTTCTCAATGTAATGGGTCTGTACAATACAGCCAAATAGACTGTCATTGGTCAGAAAAAATATCTTTGGATCAGAAAAGCAAATAATTCAGAACTGTCCAAATGCCTATTTTCTCTAAGCCCACTGGGGAAAGAAACAAATTAATCATACACTTCCAAGAAACCTGAGATATGTTAAAAATACTTCATTATCCTGTAAAAAAACTGAATCTGCAAAGAGGGATTTTTCTTACTAACTACCTGATCAAGTTTTATAGTAAATTTAGGAAGCAGAATTAAAACTGTTTCTAAACCACTATCACCATCAGCATGCACCTTGACATTCACTCAAAGGTGAAGAGGTGAAGAAGTCTACAGCCACTAAGGTCACTCAACATTCCCATTTGAAGCCCTTCCTATAAGAGTTCATCACACTGTTGTGAGATGAAAAAGCATGACTCATTTCTGAGCAGTAATTGTGGGGACCATATCAATAAAAAGCATTCCACTTTGGTACAAGAAGCAGAGATTTCATCTTCAACTGTCACAATAATCAAACACATCTAAACATTTCCTATCAGGTTTAAAAAGACCCAGAGAACAAATCCGAGAAAATCTTGTATTATTCAGAATGAATAATAACAAGCTGGTGTTTCATACCTTTTCAATTTTTTCTTCAGAATGATCCAGATCAGCAGAAAAAGTGCCCAGCGCAACACGAAGCAGTGAATCAAAGAGAGGCTTTGCCAAGTCCGTTTCTATCACTTTTGACTGAGCAAGTTGCTCTCTTATTTCAAGTAAGATATCATCCACACAAGTATTCTGTGTTTTGGGTGAGAAAAACATTTTGATTTGTATTACTATTTCAAGCTAAAAGAAATACTCTAGCTCTTTCATTCAGGAGTTTCTCCTTTGACCTACACTAATCTGACTTCTCATCTAAAACCACCAGATTTCATCCAGTCTCTTGAAATAAAGATTCATCCTATATGTCATGACAGATTAAATTGGAACCTGCACACCGAAAAAATCTGGCAAAATGCTGCTATCTAAAATTTGCAGGTGAAAATGCTGTTTCAAAAATAAACATTTTTGAAACAGCTTCAGGTATGCTGTGCATTCAAACCACATCACATTACTAACAGTTGACAGAGTGTGACATGTCCAAGATCATAAAAACAGTGAATGTTCAAGACAGAAATCCAGTTTCCAGGTCTTTCCTGCACTTAATACCTCCTGCTTTGCAATAAATTGTCAAGTAAAATTCAAGACAGTAATTAAACATTAAAGAAGAGTGAAGGTGTCTTTTGTAAATTAACAACTTCTTGTGGAATACTGAATTATTCCACCTCTAAGGCTTAAGAAATAATTTTCTCAGGTGTCCTTTTAGTATCTGTGCCCTTCAGTAGTTTTTTCTCAAGCACCATGCTCTGCTCAGAGCCATCCTCAAAAAACAACAAAAAACAACATGAATCACTAGGTACAGTGGTCACATCTTGCCTACACAGCTTTCCTGCAGCATCCCTTTCACACACATTCTCCATTGAATACTCTTTCTGAAAAGAGTACTACTCAAGCAGACCACTAAGCTCATTATTTAGCTGTACTCTTTCAGTACTATAAAAAAAATGGTACCATAAAAACTGCATAAAGTTTTTACCTCCCTAGAAGAACTTTTCACTAAACTACTGTTACAATAATATGAAACAAATAGGAGCAAAGGAAGGTAAAGTTGCACAGTACCTGGTGAAACATCTCCACCTCTGTCTTCTGCTGCATGGTGCTTGCACTGTGTAGGCAGATGGTCAGCAGAGCTTCTAGAAGTCTGATACCTTGGAGTGCCCACTCAGTCTCTTCTCTTGCAGAAGTCCTTATCCCTTCAAGATTGGCAACTGAAGTACCCAAAGCGTGTTCCACACTCCCAGGGCTGTCACAGGAGCTGGAGTCAGGCACCAGGTGCTCAGCACCAGCAGGATTGCCAGAACTATCAAGCTCCAATTGTGTCACCTCTCTGCTTTTAGCCAGCTGAACAGAGTCATCTTTGCTGAGGAGCTCAGTTCGAGGACTCCCATGTGAACTTCTGCTGCTTTCACTCAATACTCTCTCCCTCTTTTCTTGCTCTTTTTCCTTATTTTTTGCAAGTTTCTGAATTATCAGGATTAGTAATCTCTGGCACGCTTCAAAGCCTCCAAGTCTGTGGAACTGTCTCTGGAAAACTGAACTATACAGATAGATGCAACGACACATGGACCAAATATCTGCAGCCCTATGAATATGTTCCAGAGAGGGCAAAGTAAGGCTTTCCAGGGACAGATATGGTAATTTGTGGCCTAATGGCTCACTGGCTGTACTATCATATCCTGATGTATCTTCACACTCATTAGCTGAATCCAGATCACCATCTGCTTCTTTACTTATACATAAAAAAGCAACACAGAGGAACAGGTTAATTGTGTTGACATGAATGTCTTGGCTGACAAACTTTTTCTTTTTTGGGTAAGCCTCCTTCAAGCCAGCATAAAACTTGCTCAGGCTTTGAGGAACTTCTGAAACAGCATGCTGGCTACCAAGAGAAGTGGGCAAGTCGGACATAGATTCCTTTTGTTCACTGTTCAGGCCTTCCAGTTCTGGTGTGGCTTGGTCTTCCTGCTGATCATCAAGGCAGAGTATCAAGGTCTCTAACACCTTCAAAGAATGGCTTCTTAACGTATCTAAGTAATTTAACTCAATCATTTGATTCACTCCATTACAACTCAGAAACAAGTCTCTAATTATTCTGCAAAAGAAAGCATAAGAAAGTTACTTTACAAAGCACCCAAAACCTCATGTAAGTCAGCAATTGCTATAAATTACTGTAAATTAAAGAGAAAAGGAACTTGTCTGCAGCACTCTAGGATCCTAACTCAGCATTGTCCAGCTTGTAGTGGAAAACTGAACTTTTTTGTGAGATATAATGTAGGAAATATCTCCCTCTAAAATGCAGACCACAAAAATATATGATGCTCAAAACAGTAAAGGTGGTTAATTAACTCTATTTATGACATTCACTCTTTAGTGGTATTTCCTTGCCCAAATTTTTTATTAGCAATTGAAGCTATTTCTCTGTTTGGTGATTTCACCAGAAAGCAGTGATTCCTTCTTAAATGAACTTGATGACACATTCCTAGCTGTCTACTAGTTGCATGGATGATGAATTTCAAATAAATTCTGGAATACCTTTCAAGCATAAGTTTTTGTGCAATTGTTATGTCAGCATGTCCAATATCAAAAAACTTTGCATATATTTGCTTCCAAGTCTATTTTTTCCTTCTTCTACTCTCCAAGTATTATATTAAGTTCATACAAAACTTAGGGTAAGGAACTGTGAGGTTTTTAGTATGCTATATTTGCTTGTAGACATCCACCTTACTTACCTCCCATCCCCTTCCCACAGGACCAGATTTACTCTGATCAAGTTACTCTAGAATGAAACGGATAATTTACTTATTTATTCCCACCTTTAAGCCAGTGAAAAAAAGGACATTTTAAACTTCATCTAAGCTTTATTTCTCTTGCCTCTTTGCCACTAAGTACACTTTTAAAAATTAATAGCTTCTGATACAGGTTAGGTTAGAAGTTAAAACAGTATTAGATAATCCCTTTACATAAACTGGAGTACTTTTTGTCTTGGATAAACCCACTAAATTGACTTCAGGACTCCAAGAGAAATAAAATCAATCTTTCCTGGACAAAACCACACATTCATATTCTGAAAAACGTTCCATACATTTATTAAACAATTATTTAATCAATTTAACAATAAATAAAAAGTATCTATTGTATGCCTTGGGAGAATGTTTGTGCCTTTTTTGTGTTTTGGGGTTGTTTTGGTTCCTGTTCTTAAACTGTGCTTAAATTAACACGATATTCTAAGTTAAAAAACAGTTATTGCAGGAAAAGTAAACATCAAGCCTTAGTTTTGAAAGGTGGTTTCTATAGTAACCATTCTAGAAGGAAAAAGGAAACTGATAAGAAAACTATGTATTCTAATTACCACAGAAAAATGACATATCGATCTGTTAAACATTCCTGACTAATTTTAGAACAAAGAATGAGGAGGCAGAGAGCATGTCACACTGGAGACAAAGATTTTATTTGCTGCTACAGAGTTTGGCTTGTAAAGACCATAACTGGTGAGTAGAGAGCCCTCACTTCCTACAGTTTATGAATCTAGGCTTGTATCCTGTTACTCAAGCATTTGTCTTGTTGCCACCTGCGATAGGCAAACACCACCGACAGTACAAACAAAACTTGCATTCCAATCAGTAATAAATACACAAAGCTCTGTATCTAATTAGCATGTTTCCCATTAATAAACAGAAAATCAACCAACCTGGATTTTAGCAACAGAGGGAGCATCTGCAAATAAACCTGAAGCACTTCAGAAGGCAAATCCTGGCTATGGTAATTGCACATGAGTTTATCAGCTGTACTCAGTCCAAGCTGCTGCTGAGCATGGCAAGCTAGCTCCACTCCTCTCTGCAGCACAGGATTGTAGATACAGTTATACAGTTTCCACTGGACCACTACATTTCCCTTTTGAATTAAGTGGCAAATATGGCTTGCAATCTGTGCGCCACGTAGTTTGTCTTCTTCAAAAATGATGTCCTGATAAGCCTCCAGTGCATGCCATCTCAACAACATATCTTCAGATCCAGTGCTAGGCAGAATTCCCTGAACTCTGCAAGAGGAACTAGATGTGGGACTGGCATCACTGGCATTGCCCTGCAAGGCATCTTCTAGCTGAGTGAGCTGATCACAGTCAACAGTACATATATTGCATGACGCCTGTATAATTTTTGGAGAGACTTCTGCTCCACCCAGTTGATCCAATATAAATTTGTTAAGGATGTTCAGTATGTGCTGTTGAAAATTTTTTAATATTGGCAACTTGGAAGCATGGATCAACGGGACAATCACAGACTCTGGGTCCATACAACAACATATTCCTACATTATGTACACCTGAGAGAATCTCAGAACAGGTACTGCTCAAAGAAACTTTCTGCAACAAGTGCAAACACTGGTGTGCACAAACAGCAATGCAACAGCATCTCTCAGGATAATCAACTTCTCCATCAGCAGTTTCAAAAGGATTTTTGGAAGCTTGGTTTTTAAAAGCAGATACAGAGAGTCCAGAGAGATCTCTGTGGTGATTCATGAAGTGAGAATACTCACATCGTCTGTGCCGCTTTCTTGTACACATTGATTGATGGAGCTGCTCTGATTTCACTTTTTTGACGGTGCTGATTATTTTCATGATGCTGTTGACCAGGGCTTTCAGATGCTCTGAGGCTTCCCCAGGTACTCCCTCATTCTTCATACACAGCCATTCCATTTGAAGCACCGTTACTTCAAACAGCTTAAATCCCTGCTGCTGTATGAACTCATGAACCAGATCTATAGCTTGGCTAAAGTAGAACGGATTGGAGGCTGCACTTTGTAGGCAGCAGATCAAAATCTGCAAGACCCCTTCTATAGCCTCAGGTAAAAGCAAGGCTCTGTGACGATATCTAGAAAATATATAGTCCTCCTGAACCAGCTGCTGTAGTGTTTTCTTGTATCCTGAAGCAATAGGGCCAGGTTGCTTTTCCAAGGAAATTCTGATTTTTAACGCTGCTTTAAGTAAGTCTGTTATATTTCTTCGTAAATTGTCAGGCATTGTTTCTGTATTGCTGATGTCTAAAGACATAAGACGGAGAACTGTTCGAAAGAGCATTCTCTGGATCAGAGCCACAGGTTCTTCCGTCCACCCTGCAGAAACTACTTCATTTTCTGTGTTACTACTAACATTACAGGAGTCCCCAAATCCTGATAAGAACTCTGTCAATGTGGGCACAACGCTCGCTGAAAGAGCAGAGCTGTGATTCAAAGCAATATCAAATTTGCACACTTTCTCTAGGAGAGACAGTAAGACATGGCATAAGTCAAAAGGAGAGTTATTCATGTTGCTCTCAGACATTCCTGCAGTTGGCTCATTCAAAATTTCATGTGCTGGAATAACTTTGCTGGAACCTTCTAGATTAGGGGCGTCGGTGTTAGAACCTGGTACCACTTTGGGAGGCTGGCAATCACTTCTACCCCCAGGGTAGCTGTCCCTAACAGAAGAGGTTAAAAAGGGCTGCAGTAACTGGGAGCGCCTGTGTTTTGTCATTACAGCAGTCTTTTCATCAGAATTGCCTTCGGAATCCGAGGTGGACAGCTGGGACCTCCTCGCATCACGCACGGAGTAGCGGTGCGTGGTTTTGCGGAAACGGCCACTTCTACGAGATCTAAGATTGAGTTTTGCAGAGGTCTGAAGAGATGAATGAGTGCTTCCATCTAAGTTTAGTTTTTCCTGAGTAGATTTCACAGAACTTGTATTATTCTCTTTGGTCAGGCAAATGTCTACTCTAAAAGGTATATTAAAATCTATTGAAACAGAAAGATAACAAAGGAACATTAGAATATGTAAAGCATTTTCCCTTATTTTGTAGTTAAATACTTCCAGATTTAAAATACACAGCAAATTTGTATCTTAATAGGTCATGGTTTTGCATGCACCTGTATCAGACATTTTCAGTATAAAACAGGCAGCAACAACTCATGTTTAGGGCTGGTTATTTTTAAAGCCTAGAAAAATTATTTCATTTTCTATTTAGGGTTAAACAAAAGTGTGTTAAAAGGTTTCCTAAAACTTTTTGTTGACACAACTATTCTCAAAAAACCATTCTCAAAAAAACATGTCGCCAAAGTAGGTGAAAGGACTATCTGGTAAGCAAACTAAAGGGAGGAAAAGGACTTTTTAACTTGATGCTCCATTGTCACTTTTTGCAGCTCAGCTGGGTGTGGTAGCTCACAGCCCTCTTAGCATGCATGGTGACATTACCAGTGTACTAGTAATAGTAGAAAAAATATATTTTTCTACTTATTGTCAGCGCAAATATTCAAGTATACAGACCTCAGTCTTTTTACTTCAGCATTAATTATTCCAAATACAAGCAGCAGAAATAAAAGTATGGGATTTTAAAATAGTCAGGGACAAAAAGAGACAGAAAGGAATAATGTTTAGGGTCCTGAACATTCGTACAAAAGCCAAAACAAAAACGCCAACTTTTAAGTATGCAGTACTTGAGTCAAAGGGCAAGCACATTTTGAAGAATAAAACAGAAGTACTACTGCTTCATTTCTACCAGTAAACTCCAATTAAACTCTCGAAAAAGCAAGCAGAGAAACAACTGTGAATGTTCTTGGATTAAGTCCATTGTTATTTTTAAGAAGTGACAGAACTGTAACTGGATGCTTTGGGCAGTAAAATACCTACCATAAAACAACTGCAAGTATCCTCTACCCCATAAATTCATTATTTAGAAAAATGTCATAGTTAACAACATCAGCCCCCACCAGCACAAAGCCCCAGAAGCCCACATAATAACTATAAACTTTATTTAAGCTGAAAGAAAAGGTGCTTCCATGTACAAGAACGACTGTGCCATGCTGTTCAAAAAGTCATTGTTGTGATACTTAAGAAACTAACAATCTGCTTTGAAGGCAGGAAATTATCAGGAGTACTTTATCAAAGAAAGGATATTACCAGCACTGAAAGAAAAAAGCTGCCTAATACAGGGCAACTTGCTTCAGCTGAAGAAAAACCCTGACTTAGTGCACAACTGGATACATCATGCTTACTCTTTCAGTACTAAGAGAGGGTAATTTGTAGAAGTAAAAGCTGTGCATTATGTAGTGTATAAACCACAACATCTTAAAACCTATTTACACAACAGCTTTTTAAACAAACCCTGGAAAAGCCACTAAGCTGTCACAGAATAACCAAAACATTTCTTTAATTCCATCATGATTACAGGAGCACAAAAGAACGATGCATCTCAGCAAGCAGGAAAGCTTATTACATAAAACCTCTATGAAACTGACCCTTTAAAGACTCCAAGTCTACAAACATTAACAAAAGCCTTCCATTTGGAGGAGTTGCAAATAGCAAAAAAAAAAAAGCCCAGGAAGAGTTTTGGGTATGAGTCCTTAGAAACTCTCTCAAACAGTCAGGCAACTTCATTTACTTCATTCTCTTTGTTTTACCCTCTGGGAGGGAAAAGAATACATCTGACAAATATAAGAGCCCAAAACAAAACAAAAAGTCTGACTCAGATCACTGCCATTTCCTTGTTCAGTTTTTACACAGTGACAAAAGCATCGCCTTTCACACTGACCAAAAGTCTTTACGTTCTCTGCACAATTTTTTGGCATTTTTAAAATTTAAATTCTCTGCAGATTCCTCATCTTTGTTTCATGTCAGAGGATATGTACTACAATAAACTACTCTTTAGCACAGAGTCCTCAGCTCTGTAGTAAAACTTCAGAGTAGCAGTTTTACTACATTGCTCTGTAGTAAAACTACAAATCACTTCCTTTAAGTGTTGAATACTCTAAGTGATAAAACATACCTATTGCTTTTTCTTCCTGGACAGGGATTTTCCACACCAAGGGCAGAAGGGACAGGAGGAGGGTCAGAAGTTCTTCTCGACAGGTCAGCTCCTATGTCAGGAAAAAAATAAAAGAAAAATTAAAAAACAAACAAACAAACAAAAAAAAACCCAACTGTACTTTTAAAACATAGATTAACCTTCTTTATTTTACCAAGCCATTCAGCATTCAGTTCCCTATGTCTTTTTGCTATTTTAAGCACTGAAAAAACAATATCATTGACTAAAGCCAGTCAGAAAGAATGATAAGTAATAACTATAGAATGATAGATAATAAAGATCTAAGATATTTATTATACCTCTAAACTGTTTCTATACAAATGCTCACCTAATCCCCCTTGTAAAAAGAATTACTCAAAAAAGAAAATCAGAAAAGTCAAAAGCACAAAATAGTGATTTAAAAAAGTCAACAGGAAGCCCCAGACAAGTTCGAAACTTTGTTCTAAAAATGTAACAGCAAAAAAATCAAAACCACAGAATAACCACCAAAAAACCTCCACTCCTACTAGGCTTCTAACATTTACATACCAAGAACTTCAGAGCAGGGAAGAACTGTAGAAAGCACAGAATTCAAACACAATTGTTTTATGGAATGCTTTGCAGCACTATCAGAATGATTTCACTCCTAAAGATCAATAACTTTCAAACACAAAAACCTGACTCAAGCATTTTGACACTTCACATGATTCTGGGACATGCAGCTCAAGTCTCCTTCCACTCAGCCTACACTTGAGCTTCACACATGCCTTAGTCAAATATGAACTGGCAAACAGGTCTATGATTATCTAGTTTCCCATTTTCTGCTCCTGCTGAAGGACAGAATGCAACTACAACATACCTTTTTGAATTTCTACTCTTCCCAATTAACTCACACACTCTCCACAAAAAGTGGAGAGAAAGAAAACCAGTACCAAGAACAGACAAATCCACACAGCCAAAGCTCAATACAAAAACTATAACCACTTAAGAGAAGCAACTACCTGATCAATTATTGAGTTCAGAGTGGTAAGCAAAATAAACCCACGGCCTTGAACTAAGTATTGTCCCAGTGCTGCCATATGAGTTTCTTCTTCTTCATCCTCCTTGGCTTCTGTCCTTTGTACCACGGCATTGCACAGTCTGTTGACATCAGTCAGGAATTCCCGTGCCAGTGAGTTACTGGCACTGCTCATGTCTGAGCTGTAAGAGGAAAGGACAGAAATTAACTCCATCAGAAAATACATTCCTTACAGACAAAAGACTGGGGGGAAAAAGGGAAAGATACAGGAAAGATTCTTCCCTGTACCTCACCCCCTCCAAAAGACAGTGTCTGCTGAACTGAGCAATCAATATACCCATGTAGGGTAGAAAGAAAAGAAAAGAACAAACATACAGAATTTCAGTGAAACTTTAGCTAACAGCCCAGCACCCCAAACACTGATTTCATAGATCTAACAAGTAAAAGCCTGCAACACAGCATTTCCTCACACTGCATAAATGAAAGTTAATGACATTGTTCCAGCTTTTCCTTGTAGTCCCTATGCAAGCTTCAAAGTTTGTCTGCAACTAAAAGGTCTTTGACTTGAAGCATAAGGGTAAAACACATAGCACTTACACAACATTATACAGAAATCCTATTCTTTAATAGTTTATTTGAACAAATAGCATGTTATGTATTCCAACAGTATACAGATTGTTTCAAGGGGAAAATAAAAAAACTACTAAGTACAGATAATTTTGGGAGTTGCAAAAGTACAATGCTTTAAATTTACAACTAAACCAGACAGTGTATTCCTTATGGCACAACTGAGCAGGTAGCAGTCAGTACCAGTGTGTGCTTAATTCAAGAGACAATTCTGCTGTCATTGTTCTGGAAAAAATACCAAAAACATTGGCTCTGCTTCCCAGACTGATTAATTTTGCTTTGGATGCTCAGCAGTAGTACATGGAGAAACATTTAACTCAAACAAGACATGAAATGCAAGACTCAGCAGTAGAAAACTCTCAAGAGGATCACAGAAGAAAGGAAAACAAAAACAATAATCAGTGATGGCAGCTATGCAAACAAGATCATTTAATCCACACAAACCTCACTTAATGAGTGCTACAGTACATTTAACTCCTTTTATTTCTGTATAAACAGCTGCAGTAAAAGCTTCAAAAATCAAATACTTTCATCATATCCAAGCACAGAAAGTGCAACCAAAAAAAAAGCGCCAAATAATTTTCAGTGTAACATTTAAATATAACAGATGGATTAATATGTGAATATTAGGTTAAAAATAAGACCTTGGAACTAAAAGCAAGTTTGTTTGCACTAATGGTACAGAAAGCTCCTTCTAGTAGCAAAACTGCAAACACTTATACATATAATGACATTCACTGTAGAAGTAGTGAAAAATTCTTACCAGAATCACTTTGCCAGCTTAACACATTTATCTCCTATCTGGAAGAAGAAGCAAATATATTCTGGAAATATCACTCTTGGATCACCTGTTTATAAAAAAAGAAAAATATCATGGTTAATATGATTTTTTAAAAGTTCTTTTATGGCAGCTATTTGAAATTTAGAAAGAGTCCTTGAGGGTTCTTTTGTGCTTTAAAGCCCCGGTTTTCACTTTTAGTTTAAGATCATAATAGGATTTCAGTTGTGCACAGAGAAAATAATTGGCATACATGAGATGAGCTAACATAATAAAATCCATCAGTTTGTAAATGAGCTAGGTACACAAGTTTAAATAATTCTTTCTAGAAACAGTATGAGGTTTTAGTGATCACTACCTGCATATATAATATTTGAAGAACTTGCAGCTCCACGTACAAGTGAGGGACAGAAGGAGAACTGAATTATGCAGTCAGGTGCTGATGTAAATGCATCTTAAATCTGTCCCAGTCTGTCCTGACAGAATACCAATTCTCTATTACACTCAGCACTGGGGAAGACGTAGTTAATAAATATTGAAAATTTGTCAATGGGAAACTCATCAATTGGAAATTTATCACTGGGAATGCAAAGGGTAGTAACCAAAAAAAGCCTCAGAAACATTAAACTACTAAAGGTCTCTAGGTGAGCCCTCAAAAGACATTTATTACATCCACAGTTACATTTATTACACCCTAATTGTGAGGAAAAAAACAAAAACACAACAGAGGGGGACAGGAAAAAAAGGAAAGAAAAACACTAAATTAATTGGCTTAGTATTCTCAGATGGCAAGTAAATAAAAACTTCAGCTTAAAGTTATGATGAGAATGAACATTACATGACAGACTTCCTTAATGAAAGAGACAAACACTACAGGTTACCCAGGCAAGCACCTAATAATTGGCCTCTCTTTGACCACTAGGAAACGTTTCACCCACTGACTCACAAAAAACTAACTTACCCATTCAGCTAATTGTCACAACTTATTGAAATAGAACAGTTTAAGCAGCTAGTGGTTCTGCAGTTGCATCAGAGTAACAAATGTAGAGATAAGCTGTCCATCATGTTTTTGTGTCCTTCCAGCTGAAGCCTCAGTCTCCAGGTTTCCTGCACTGCTTCCTTGCTTACATGGATTTAACATACATTGCCATATTCTATCAAAAGGGTGGATTTCCAATATCAGTAGCCAGATCAAGTAAGATTTTGTTGCCATTAACACAAAAAGACATTAGGCATATATTCTTACCACAATAATTTAATATAGGATGGGCAAGGAATTAAGATGCTCTGATTCTACAGTGCAGAAAAAAAATTGCAAAGAGATACCATGCCAGATAATGGGGCACTTCTTTTAGGATTTGTTTCAACAAGTGCTAGCTAGTTCTTAGTTGTACCTATTTATTTTTCTGCAATGAAGCTTTGAAACACACTGACAGCACAAACATATCTTTGGAAGCAGTTAATGATAAAACCTAACTAAGCTGTATGAGAGCAGGAAGAAATCCACTAGAACATTGTACACAGTCCCAGTGAGATGTTAACAGTGTAACAGTGTCAGGGCTTCACATAGCCAGCTCTTAGGAAAAAAAAAAAAAGGAGCATTTCCTTTTGCTAGAAGAATATGACTATCATATTTCATAAAAAACACGTCTACTACATAGTATTTATTTATAATAGGAAAAACCCACTTAACTGCAAATAATCTTATATTCTCCTGCCCTTTTCATGCCCATTTTTGCATCATGCTCATAATTCAACTTGTATCATGTCTGCCTTCTGGCCCCTTTCTGCCCCACCTCTCAAGGAGCAGTCACCTGTTTACTGTTGTGGTAGAAATCAATTTCTTGTACCTGAAAATTTTCTTTTCTAAACTTCTTTCCATTTCTATGAAGTTGCTAATCAACTGAGCATCTTAAAGTGTAGGACTGTCTTGTACTTCAGTGGACTTTGAAAGAAAATATCAAAATTGTCCTTACAAGGATGGAACTCTAAGACAAATTTAGCAATCTTGAATACTGAATCATTAACATACTAAACTTGCATTGTGCTACTTATTAGATGTTATCTCTAACAACAGTAGTATTTGTGGAAAGAAGAAAATGCAACAAAAGCACAGAGTCAGAACTAATACTCTCTATACTAAAGTGAACTGGGCCTTTTCCTTGGTTATGTTTTCAACAATACATTGCCCAGAAAGGCCTGGAACATCCAGCAAACAGCAGCATCATAATAAAATACAGTACTAATTCAAAAGCCCATAATGCTAGTTTATTACTTTCAGAAACTGTTGCCCAACAGCTACAGCACAAGTGAAAGAGAACAATATAACATACCGCTACAAGAAGTTGTTAATTTACCTTCCCTAGTTTTCTGTTTCAGGTAACAGAGAAACATTGACCGGGCATGGCATGGCTACAAGTCCTTTGAAGTACAGACTGCAATAAAGTTGCTTTTTCAGCAGCTATTAAAACCAATGCTTTGAAAAAGCCCTTGGTTTCTATCAGACATTGGGCAATCAAGTTTTTTCTGGCCTCCTGTTGAAACCTTGTAGCCTTTTCACCCATTCTCTAGAATAAAGTACATACATACATATATATATAAACACACACATATAAAAATACATATACATATATAAATACACACACATATATAAATACATATTAATATTTCATATATACATACACATATAAGTAACCTCTGGGCAAGAAACACTACATTTAGTTTATACAGTATTCATTTCAAGTAGCAAATGCTTATTCCAGCCTCATTGCTTGTACCTAATGTTTATGCTCTGGAGAGTATAATTGTTACCTTTTCAAGGATTTTAACATTTATATATCTATCATTATTAAATAAAGATTTAGTCTGGAGTTAAACTTTCAACTTAAGCTCAAGCTTCTGTTAGCAGAGGACACATACATATTGAAGAGCAACAGCATGTTATTAACACTAAGCCACTCCACAAGAGGCTTCTGCTATTGTAGCAAAGATTGTCAGGGTTATTGCAGAAAATAAGTTTAGCTTGTTAGTAGCAGACAGCAATTTTGATTATCTGGTTAAAGAAAATAACTAACAGACTAAGAATGAAATCCTCTGTGCAAACTGGGGAGGAAAAGAAAGTGCACGAGAGCATGCAACAGAGCATATATCCAGTGTGCCCTGGAATGAAATAGGAAGTATAGTGCTGCCTTGAAATCTGTACATGGTGGGAAAATGAAGTGAAGGCTCAAAGTAACATGTCACCAAAATCAGCATTCTTCCTTTTCTGTTCTTTTGGAATGATTCACAACTTTACACAAGCTGGATAGAAATACCCAGCTGATGTTGCCAAAATAGGTTACACAGCAGGAGCAACACAGAGAAAGAAAACAGGAACCTGCAGTTTAAGCAGAGCACCTCAGAAAGGCTGAGACACTTTGATGCTTGGCATTCCTGATGCAGGCAATCAGCCAAAAGAATAGCTTACAAAACACAGCCAACGTTTGCTAACCACCCAACAACTCGGTCAAAAATATAAGCAAACAAGAGCAAAGCCAGGATCTTTTAAGTTTGATTTATTCTCAAAACAGACATACCAGGCAACACTCCAGCTCCACAGAAGACCTCCTCTTAATATTTTCAATCACTTTCTACTCTGTACTTTGCTATTATTTATTAACTATTTGCAGTTACAGAAGCAGAAAACCTATTACATACTAAGGCAGTGCTGCTCCAATCACGACATTGCACATGAAAAAACAACTTCTTAACATACAGAATTTATTATAAGGCTGCAGGTAGCTGTCAGTCTTTTTGGCACAGTGCTATTTCTGACGAAGTTCTTGATTTCATCAAGGAGTTCAGTAACTAGCTTTTAGCCTTATGCTTAATTAACTAGATCAATATTATTTCTGAACAAGTTATTCAGAGTCTCCCCCCAAAACAAAGAAAAAGGTGAAAACCAAAAATGTTTGGTATGTTTGGATAAATAACACATGCACTGTCCTTTCTACAAGCCAGGGAAGTATGTCAAGTACACAAGACAGTAAACAAGTATTATTTTAATGAACCCTCAAAAGTATGGTGAGACCATCAGAGTAATGATGTTTCAGAATACACAAGTCTGTTTATGTCTGTGTAATCTTCACATTGCCACTTTATGTACTAACTCCCATCTCATTTGAGAAGGATGTTTGTCTTGCAATACCTGAAGCTTGAGAGTCCTGCTTCTCCAAGTATTATAAGCCTTCTATAAGTATGTTGTTTACCTGTGTTCTACCGCCATGGTATTAAAAATTTAATCCATGAAGCTCAGCGCTTATACAACCTGAGAATTAGGAATTTTCTACCTCTTGTGGATGTGCAAGCATTGTATCTTACACTGAAAAAAAAAAAAGCTTTAAAGGAATTATCTGTGCTTACTGAAAAAATAGTCCATAAAAAAAAAATAATGCATTTCTATATTGTGTGTGGTTAGGGAACACTGACACGATGGCTAAACCAGCCATTCCCCATAGAATAGGAATGACAAGGGACGAAACCAAATGAGATTAGACAAATAATAAGCCAGGTTTGTTCAAATAAAAGAAACAGCTGCTTTCCAAAATACCTATCATATACATACATACATATATATATATATATATATATATATATATATTTATAAAATCAAGTCAGCAAACATATCCAAGGGTACAGACACTTTGAGATACACAGAGGCCTTACAGCAGGTGCAGGCAGGTCACCTCAGAAACAGTTTCAGAGCTGTCATCCCTCTGAGCAAGACCCAGACCTGTGGTGTACCACACAGTGACATAAGAAAGAAAAAGCCAAACCCTTGCTTACTCACAAATTATAATTTCCCATCGATTTTCAGGCCTCAGGTTTTTTGATAGTTTGAAATCAAACTCATGGGTAATGTCTTTGGGCACAAAGATTGTTTCAAACTACACTTCCAAAATTTGGTCAATGTATTCTTTCAAAATGTAACCTATAAGGTATTTGCTAGCATTTAATCAGCTTCCTGTGATATATTGTGACTTGTGTTTATGTCTGCTCTCCCCAGCATGACTGTTTCAATTGTCTAGCATAACTATTGGTGAAACCAGCTCCAAATGATAGAAACATAACTCAGAGGTATCTCAGATTAACATGTACACATTATTCTTGTTTACATACAACAAAACATACACACACCTCCCTGCCCCCCACAGTGTTCAACTGTTTCCAAAGTGTCATCTTTGGATGACACTTTGGAAATATTTTTTATTGGGACATTTTTTATTGCTAAAATTCAGCAGGTCCTCATGTTCTGCCCTGAGTTATGAAGAACAATATTCCTTTACAAGTTAACAGATTATCAATAATTTCATCCTTTTGAATCTGGGGGAAATACCACTGAGACAGAGCTAATGGCAAACAATCCCACAGGCTAGCTGCATATTAGACAAGTGCTTTGAGACAGTTTCTCAGCTTCATGTGGAATTTTATTTAGTCATCAAACAATATGAAACACCTGTGAATACATTCTTGTCAAGCCTGAAATGAAGCAAAAAAAAAAAAAACGAGAAATGACTCATCTAACAAGATAAAAAGTGCAACACTAATGAAAGACAGGCTCTCAAACAACCACCTACACTCAAGTTACACATTAGCCCTGTACATATGCTATACTCAAGCTTATGCTAAGATTGTGGTCTTATACTATCCAAAGTCATTAACTACAACATAGTTGTTAGCCAAATTAAATCCATTCCAGTTCATTTATAATTTTCATATTTCAGGCCACTGCATACAGGCATGGAGAATAAGCACTCCTTAGAAGAGGCATGGGCAAAGCTGGAGGCCTTCAAAGATAATCATTGCAGCACTGACTCAGTCAAAAACAAATACACCTGCTATCATGGACATCATCTAAAAAGCACTAAAGAACACAGTGCTTTTACCAATACCACAAAACGTTAGCAAGGTTGAAGACTAGGATTTCTTTCAGATCTTATCTAAAGTGTCAGAGGCCAACACCTCTGCAAACGTACAATACCAAAGGAAGGAACTGACAAATATTCCACCACAAGGTAGAATCTATGAAAGACCAGTACGTTCCTACAAACGAAAAATGAAGGATGAAGATCATCTGTAAAACATTTGTCAGTGGCAAGGCAATACTCCTAAGAGAGCCTTCTTCTGAACACTAGTCAGAGTCCTAACAAGGTTTCCCCTAAATTAAAATATATACATGTAATACTTCTAAATACCCTCTTCTATACTTTAGGTTTGGTACTGTAATCACAGACCAGACTACATGTAAGCCTCAAGAGTCATGGCTGCACAGTAACAACTAAATCTAAAGATCAAGACTAACTTCCATAGACTCTGCAAATTGAAAGGAAAGCAGCAGTCGTTACCATGGCAGGTAAGTCACAGCTCAGTGCCACTGTCTCCAGTGCTAAGCCCACAAAGACCAGCCCTGCATCACCAGGCAGACTCTGTGATATGCTCATACATTAATCCACAGTACTGGAGATAGTATGGCCTCTGTGACTGTAGCTGGGACAGCACTGCAAGCACACAGATCACTCTGCATTTCAAACAGCAAATGTGTGCTCAAGTTGTGATCCAGAAGATCATACAAAACTTTTTGTAACTAATAATCTTATACACTTTGATTGTACCAATACATGGAGAAAGAGAAGAAGTAAAGATCTGAGCACTCTTGAGTGCTTGAGGCACTCTTGTTGAAGCAATATGAATGAGTAAAGCCTATCCTAAATGAAAGCTTAGTAGTGAGAGGATTAAAACTACAAAGTGCTTAAGATAAGTTTTGACATTGCGACTAAAGTACCCACTAAGAGCAATTAAATAAGAGGGGAAGATCAATTATCAGAGGGGGTTTTTTTTAAGCCATTAAAGGGCTGAAGACTAATTCCACTTCTGAAGCTTTAAAACTGAGCAGTGAAGTTGGTATTTTCTATTAGCTGTCACATGCAGACAAAACAGCAGGTAAAGCTTCTAAAAGTGGCAATTTAAAAAGTTACCCAAATATCTGAGAGCAACACCTACTGCTATTCCTGTTAAGCTCAGTATGCCAGCTTCTTTACAAAGTGAAAACAGCTTTGGGATGTTAGGGAAGCAGACCCTGTATTTCTTCCAGGCTTTACAGCAAAGGGGAATTTGTTTCAGCTGCCCCTCTTGCACTGAACTGGACTCAGACGACGCAGTCAACATTCCATATAACTACAGGCAAAATGACTCACATCATCTCACTTTACATAGCTTTTCTCCAATGGAATGCAAATAAGAAACAACTAGGATTTTTAACTGATTTTTGAAGCTTAAACAGTACTCCAAATTAGTCAAGGAGTACAGACTGTAACAGAAAAATTATAATTAATAATTATACTTTACTACATATAATAATGACCGAAAATACAATGTTTCCCAGTATACCTATTACTAGATAGGCAAACATTTAACAAAATGCTGAATCACCAGAGTAAACCTTTAATCCATCCACAATGCAAAGAAAAAAATAGTGCCAAACTAGGAAGTCCCCAATTATAAATGTGTGTCACTCATGAATACACCAAAGAAAGATTTTACACTACTGAGATGCACGAAGTATGCCAGATGAAGGTGCATATGTAGCCAAGTAGTATTTTCAGTAAGCAAACATCATATGATAATTTTTGTTGCAAATGCTAAGGACTTAGCGGGACTCCAATAATCAAATTGGCTTTGTAACTGATGTAATTTAGGCTTCTAAAAATAGTTCTGGAGTAATTAGGAGTACCTTCTGGAGTGGAAAATACACCCACACATTCCCCCCAGCATTTCCTCTAGATATTCAGACACATGAATTCAGAAAACTTCTGCTTCCCTTTGATCTTTCTTTAACTGAAACATGCAAATAAAAAATGAAATGACACATGGCTCAAATCTCGCCGTATCATTGGAGATGCAAGTAATACAAAGAAAAGTGGTAATAATCATGTAGCACAGTTTCACACTGGAGGGATTTCACTTTGTTTTCTCTACAGCAAACCATAAGAACATTTGATCTCAGTTCTTGGAAACTAGGACTGTTAAACTCTCTTGCCTTCCAACAGAAAGACCAGCACTTCTTTGGTTAATTTTAAGACTATTTCAGTGTCTGTTTAAACTGGTGAATCAAAACTGGACAGAGGTCAACTTTCAAAATCTTGTAACAATTACTATAGTGCTGGATTTTTATCAGGTGCTGCAGCAGAATTATAAACTATCCAGAACATTTCTTGCTCTAAATCTTAAATATTTTCCTTACTAATTCACATTTATCCAGAATTAAGGCATTGAGAGCTATTCATCTCTTCAGATTGCTGTTTCCATTACTCATTCCCCATCTTTCAGTTCATACACTAAGGTCTATCAAATCAGTAGCTTACTGAAGTTAACACATCTAGTTACATACTTTTTGTCATTTATTCCCCCAAAGAACATCAATCTTTGGTAAATGCTTCCACAATACTACAGAGGAATAGATGATGTCAAGTGTTTGCTGAAATAAAACTGCAGAGTAAACATCAGTTTTAATATTTCCAACAAATCCTTGCATTTGGCACTACTTGACAGTAATTCCTCCTAGTATTTCATTTTCTCAGTTTTCTCTTGGGAGAACAGAAAGGTTTTTCTCCACTGTCAAAAGCTGAAAAAATCAGAAACTCCCTCCTCCCACCTCGAGGTTAGTACTTCACGCTCCTGTACTTCTCCATGGAGCATGGTGGTAACTTCTAACTGAAGCCAAGGAGCTCAACTTTCAGGTGCAGGAAAAGAGAGCAAAGCATTCATAAACATGAGAATTAGCTGAGATTGTCAGAGTGGTGGAGCAGGCATCTGACAGACACAGTCTAACAGGCACGAGTCTTCCACCATTTTTCATAAACCACTATTCATGACCTGCCTTCCACTTCCCACCTTTTAAATTATCCAGGAAATGCAGAAAAGCCCTTCCACAATGTAAGTGAGAGTAATTTCCACAGTGCCTCTGCACCACATGGCTCAACAGCCCCATACAAACACAAGTGTCACAGGGCAAGCCTCAGGTGCCTGCAGGAAGCTACACAAGCTGAGAAGTGCAGAAGAAAACCCTTTCAGTGCTTCTCACAGCTTGGTCACTGCAAAACCTCACCCCACAGCAAGAGCAGGCACTAGGGACTTATTTATGGGTGAGAAGTTGACTAAGAAGACAGAGAAGCAGAAGAATAGATGCCCTGGCTCCTTTCTAACACCCCAAAATCACAAAATCCTTGAGGTACAGAATATGAAGGAAGATTAAATGTGCAGCAGTGACTAAATAAAAAAAAAAAGCTAGGGGAACTTTAGAGAAATATCCAAAAGAAAGATACAATAGAAGTTCCAGCAGGTACATGCACCAAGATACAGCACTATTCCAGGACTTCACCATCACATGGATGACAGGTTTACACACCTATCCCTTCTTCAACATATATAACCTAAGTAATTTCACAGCATTTTTTCCATCTTGCTCTCTTACTCAGCATCATATTTAATCTGTATCTTCACACAACACAGTTACCAAAAAACCACACTGAGAAGATTCACACTTCTACTTAAATAATTGGTACAAAAAAACTGACTTCCTAGAAAACGAGATTTTAATCAGACCCCAGGCTACAAACACGCATCAAAGAGCTAACAGCTTACAGCAAGGAAAAACTCAAGACTACACGTAGCCTTTTCCTTTCCCATCACACATTCCAGAATCACTTCCGTACAGAATGCTCCATCTGGAAGCAAGGCTTCACCTTGCAATAATATCCAAGTCCCTGAGAGAAATGATCAAATGCAAGATCTGCATGTAAACAGAGGAAAAGAAAACCTGATCTGGCATACCACGCCGCTTTATTAGTTCTTCTCACCAGACCATGACAGCTGAATCAAAACACTGTTGAACCTCAGCGAAAGCCCCCATCTCCCAAAATGCAGCTAGGGTAGAGTTATACAAGACAGCTCAGCCCACCTGATGACATATGACTGGCAAAAAGGTGCTTGTGTTCTTCCCAGCAACTCCTCTCTTCCTTTTATCTCCAGCACTGCACTCATCCAGTTTCCCCTTGTTGTGGCCCACCCCGACAGCTCTGCAGAACACTAGCTTTTGCAGCTGGATTTGTGGCTGTGGAATTGCCATACTGAGGGATCAGGCAGTTGCCACTGTCAGTGAAGGGAAGGCTGCAGGAGGGACATTGCCTCCTTCAGCAGTAACAAGCTGCTCAATCATCTTAGCAAGCTCAGACAAACCAGTCCAAATCACACAACAGAAGGAACCTCAAGTCTCTTCTACCTGATCTTGTCCCAGGTGTACCATCCTCAGATCAGAGCTGCCACAGGAACCAACAGCTGCAATGACACCAGCTAATACTATCTAAAGGCCCATGAACCTTCAGCAAGCAATAATTTGCAAAGTACCTGATAATCTCACAACCATCTCTGAACTGGAAAAGAAAACAAAACCCAAAGTAACCAGGCATATATGCATAAAGGCCTCCCTCCACTGCACATTACAATCCTTTTCTAAAAATATAATCAAATTTTCCAATAAACATAGCAAAAGAGATGGAGTAATGACCTCTCATGCAATAGCTACTACAGTTCTTAGCTAAGGAGGCCAACAGAGCCTGACAACTCCTCACAAAGGAATAAAACAAGTATTAGTGTGGTCCTGTCAATGACAGCTACAATGAAAAGAAATGAAATTCACCCACAGAACACAAGCAGGTGTGTTCTGGACAGCACTTCTGGGTGCAGCAGAATCCTCTTACAAAATAATCATTTCACCCTACATTCCCTCTGCTCTTTTCTGCCCTTAAAAGACAACTATCAAAATAGTTTTGCTTCAGACTTCCTCCATGGGCAATATTATCTTATTTGAAAACAGACCACCATGGCAATGGCAAAATTCTGCAAATACGAAGGAAATATTAAATGACCAGCTGTAAGGGTGCACAATTTCATGCTATTAAGGAAGCACCATGGTCTATTTCAGAAATCACTGACAGGAGAAATACAGAGCTGAGCTTCCTGGGGTGCTTGTGGACAGAATCACAGTATTTGCTTATGCTCTTTGAGCTTGACTGCAAAGAAAATTATATGAAAACAGCGACTTACTTTCAGTAAGTGTTATGAATGGAGTTTCACTTTTCCAGTGTTTACATATCCAGTGTCTAACTTTCCAACACATCCCATACTATTGTTCAAAGGACTCACAGACTCTTTCCCTACTATCTTAAACTGCATTAACAACTGATGTGGTGACACATGAAAAACCTAGCAGGGACTATGAGAAAGGAGGAAGCAAAAGAAGCATCAAAGGAGAATCTTAATTAAATGATTATTAACCTTACAGAAGAACTTCTTACAATCAAACATTTTTGACAAAAAGCTGTCTTTGAGTATGGTTAAAAAAATTCACAGGGCAAGGAGAAAGGGAAGGCAGGAAGTGAGTGACATCAAAAAAGCTCCTCTTAAGAAATCTGTATACAATCTTATAAACCAAGTGACAACTGATTTCCTTTGGCAACTGCCTTTCATTTTAGAAGTAAAGCATTGAAAACTATATGCTTTTAGCTTGCAAGAGTCCCTGTCCAAAGGACAACAACTAGGAAAAATTAAATTAAAATGCCCTAGGAAAAAGATGGGGTTTTTTTTCCCTTACCTATGATAATACATGAAACAATATTATTTTTCATTCACTCTACTCAAAACATCCACCAGAAACTTTCAGAGCCAGTAAAGCACAAATTTCCTAAAGCACCTGAGAGGATGCTTTCTCCTTTGCACTGCTGGTCTGGAAGCCTACAATACAGGCAAAAAGGAGACTCAGGAATATTTTCCCAAGTCTTTATCACACTGTAGCTCCATTATGATAAAAGCTCTATGCAGGCATGGTCTCTTGTCCAAGCAAGCAAAATCTGATCCTTCCTTCAGGATAGGTTAAATGTTCCAGACTCCTCTTTTCTGCTACTGGGCACAAGATTATGATACATATGACTAAAACAGATAATTATCCCACCACCTCATCAGCAACAGTACACAAGCTTGTGTCATTAGCTCCAAGTTCCCTGTAGACCCTTGTAATGAAGTCTTACTGATTCACATGGCACTACAAGCAAGAAGGGAAAAAAAAGAAGAAAAAAGTCTGCCATCCAGATTTTCTTCTTTAGCCAGTCCCACTTATAACCACATTAGACGCTTTTCAAATTCCTAGGACATGACATTCAGTCATCTGATCTTCTGTCTGAATTTCTTCAATTGCTCTGTTTTCTCTTACACAATAAGTTTTATTTTCACTTCCAGTGATGCACTTGCTTTTCCCTTCTCCCTTCACTGCAGATGTCAGTAAAACGTAGCTCTTCAGTTCCTCTGGGGATATCAAGCAATATCTTATTCTTAGATTTTTGCTTTTCTCTCGGAGAAGCATCTTTGAATATTTTCCCCACAGTCAGACAACATGTAGAAGAGTTTGCATCGCGCCTCTGTCCACCCATTTTGACGCATGCTTTTGAAAATGGGCAGCTCAGGTGCTGAAACGCTACGACTCCCGTGTGTTCCACGTCCGCCAGCGCTATCGCGTTTCCGTGCACAGCCCTCACTTGCTTTTCTTCAATTCTTATCTGCAACAAACGCCTCGCTGCCAGCGCAGGCTTTGTGTCCGCGGCTCGCACAGCGCTGCCCGCGGCAGGCAGCGCACACGGACCGGGCCGGGCTGGGAGGGACCGCAGCGGGGCATCCCGAGCTCCCTGCTCGGGCAGGGTCATCCCAGAGCACGTGGCACAGGACCGAGTCCAGACGGTTCTTGGACACCTCCAGGGAGGTGCACCACCTCTCTGGGCAATCTGTTCCAGCGCTCGGTCACCGCACAGCATCCCGGTAACCCGGGAGGGGGCGGAGGAGAACCCGCACGCCCCGTCTGGACACGCACACGGGCCACTAAACGTCGCCTTTCGGCAAAGGCCGAGGCCTCACGTCAGCAGGGGCCGCTCAGGGCCGCCGAGCGCCCGCCGCCCGCCGCCCGCCCCGGGAGCACTCGGGCCCCGAGCCCATGGAGCCCCTCCCGCCGCCGCTGCCCGGGAGCCCCGGGGCGGGCCGGGCCCCGCCCGCGCCTCCTCCGGCGGCTCCTTCCGCCTACTGCTGCCGCCGCGCCGGGCTGCCCGAGCCGCCAGCGGCATCTCCAGGCGACGGCGGCGGCAGCGCCACTGACAGCCCGCCCCGGCGCCGCGGCTGCCGGCCTCGGCCCGCCGAAACCCGCGGGCAGGGCCTGTGCTGAGCGCCCCGCCACGGCCCCGCGCCGCCAGGCGAGCCCCCCGCGGCGGCGGTGCCCGTCCCGCCCTTACCCGCTCCTCTCCCCGCCAGAGCCGACGCGCCCGGCCGCCCGCTCCGCTCTTATCCCGCTGACAGCGTCCCGGCAGCCCATGGCGGGAGGTTCCTGCCCGGCCCCGCCGCGCCGCCCGCCCCCGTCTCCCCGGCAACACAGCGCCCGCCCCGCCCCGCGCCCGCCGCCGCCTCCGCCGGGCCGGCCGGGCCGCCGGGACAAGGGCGCCCCTGGAAGTGCCGCGGCGAGCCCGGGACTGCCGGCTCCGCCTGCTCCTGCGGCCGGGCCGTGACAGCGCCCGCAGTGCCACACGGGCAGCCGGCCGGCCTGCAGCTCCTGCTGGGGAGCCAAACGGGCAGGAGGTCCCCCCTAACCCGGTTCACTCCACCACCGCCGCCGCCACCCTGCCCGGCTTTAACGTCAACATTAAAATCGTCCTTAACATGCGTGTCACGTATCCGGGGCCATCCGCCCGCTGGCGTCCGGCGCTGCTGCCAGCCGCTGTCACTGCAGCGCTGCGCGGGCTCACCGAGGGCTCCGGAGGGCTTGCGCTCTGCTCCGGTGTTTGCTCAGAGGAAATCCTTGGAGCCGGTTCACGGCTGCGGAGCTGGGCTTTGGCACTTGGCTGGAATGCCCAGAAGAAAAGGTTGTCCTGAATGCTGTTCGATCTGACAGAACAGGTTCGCGTAGGCAAATAAATAAATAGTGAGTCTTGACTGAATGTCACTATTCTCGTCTGCTTCAGGAATTCACCTTGCACGGCCACAGCACTTCAGTAATTTTATGAAAGTGAGAGCAATATGGTACAGGCGATGTTAATAAGAATATGCTTCATATATTCATGCATGCCTAAGTTTGTGTAGGCATGAATTGAAATCTTGGTTCTTGAAATCACAAAAAATTGTACATAGAGGGTGAGCAAGCGTGTCCTTCTCACCATCCTTATGCCTCTCCCTGGTGCATGGGCCTCCTACTCCCTGACCTTTGCTGCCTTTTCTGGTGAGGACTGTGTAATTGCATTTTGCTTATCATCCCAGGGCCTGCTGGCTACCTTGGTGTCATATTGGCCTTGCAAAACTTAAGCCAAGCTGCCTGCAAGGATTACACGGATGGACAGAGACAGATCTTGGGAATGCTTCAAACAGCAGGATCCCAGGACCCACGTGCCAAAGTAAGTTTAGATACACACGAGGAAACAGCAGTTAAGTCTTGCAAATATAAACTTCAATCTGCCTGTACACCCTGCTTCTCATACTTTTTCCCATGGCATCTACTTATGGCCACCTTTTATCTTTTTTTTCCCTTGGCACCTGCTTTTGGCTGTTGTCCGTGTTTGTGCTCACCTCATTGACAGGGAGCAAGCAATCTCTGTCAGATGGGTACTGGGCTAAACAGATCTCTATTCCAAGCCAAGACAGCAACTTCCCTGCAAGGACCAGCTGTGCAGACCCCAAAACTGTGCCTTTCTCTGGGTATTAAGCACCTAGGCAACACTTCTGCACTCAAAAATTGCTTAAATCCCTCAAGAAAAGCAGTCCTAGGCAAGCACCCCTGGTAGTATTCCAATAGGACAGCAGGAAGGGAGAGGAGCCTGGCACTGCTTTGCTGCTAAGCAAGGTTACACAGCAGAGTGACATAGCTGCAGGTGTGGGACCCCAGTGACACCCCATGTCCCTGTTTAGGTACTCACCCACCTTGAGAAGCTCAGAAAGATAAGTGGCTTTCAAAGGCACCCAAGCGTCTTCAGTGGCCACAGAGAACTTAAAGGAAAAGTGGTTCAATCGATGTCCTGGAGTTGCTAATTCAGGCAGACTAAATCCTACTTTTAAGCCAGTTTATTTTAAACTGCTGGAGAATTTAGTAGGATTCAATCCAACCCATCCCATCTGGCACTGCAGCTACTGGAGAGGAAAGTGAGCCAAGATTTCCAAACCCAGGCTCAGGAAGTCCTTGCCCTAATAATGCTCACACAAATATCCTCTCTACTTCCTGCAGCTGAGAAGAAAGAGAAGTCTCTTCTACCTCAGAACCAGGACTTCCTGTTTACTGACAAGTAGAGATACCACTGCTTTATCTTTCCCTCAGATCTTACAGTTGCCAGATGATGAATGCATGTGTGTGTCCCTTCTGCTGCTGGCAGCGTCCTAAAGACAGAGGTTTCTATTGACCTCCCACAAAACTCCTGCCTGCCAGTACCTCCAAGGCTCTTTGCTGTTTCCTCTGCTGCTGCCCAGTTTTCCACAGAAGCAGATCTAGGACAGGACAAATGCAGTGCTTGATATCTGCACATTATCTACAGTTTCTCAAGGAGACCAGTGAAGCTAAGCAGGCTGTACACTGCCTTATGTGATTGTACAGCAAAACTCTCACAGCAGCAAGGAAAATGAAGTCAATGGCCAGCAGCACATCAACTCACCCCTGGAATATTAGATTTTATAGTGCAAAGAATATGAACATAGCATAAATTTTACTGAAAATAAGAGTTTTCAGGAGAGAATTGGCCATCACATACAAACATCTGAGTAAATCTTCACAAGGTATGTACTAAAATCTTTAGAAGGGAGGTACGCCATAGCCTGAGTAGAACTGCACTGAACAGTTACCATGTGTGTTTAAAAAAGATTATAAACTGTTTGGACTAAAAATATTGTTGAGAAAGGTAAGTAGGGGCAATTACAGGTTTTATCAGAATGATAATGTTTTTCTCACTTGAATGCTTCAAAGTACAACCTTTCAGCCATGCAGATTTTTTTATAATTACAATAATTAAAGATTCTACACAGATACAACACTATGCTTGCTCTTCATTTTCAAATCAGAGTTTTTCAGTTAAGTACCAAGCATTCTGAATTCATTTATATCAACATAAACTTGTAGCACCTCCATGAAAGTGAGTAGAATGACACTAGTTCATACTAGAATAACTTCAAGTCAAGCCTGGTTCTTCTTAGTGTCACTGGTTTCACTGATGACTCTCTCCATCCTACAAACAGTATCTGAATCTCACTTCAGCCTCATTCTTCATGGGTTTATACTATAATTCTTTCTCTTCTGCATAAATGGAGACAATAGTAAGATGGAAAACAAGCAAGGAGTAAGAACAGAGGTGGTATTTCCCTACTGTTCTCCTGAGCAGTAGATTAAGTCCACAGCATTGAGACCTGCACAGATCACACTGGTACTCAAATTCTTCATTGTGTTGCACTAATGTTCACAGAGAGTGGATTGATGTTAATGGTTCCAAAATTTTAGTGTTCAGTGAGCCACTGTTCATTCCTGGAATTTCTTAAGTACCCACTAGACATTTTTCAATAAAGGTCCATCTACTCTCATCATAAAGCTGAAAGCCTTGCGAAAATAATGTAATGTAAGGCCTAGATTTTGTTAGCCACTTTTACAGTCTCATTTTCTCTCCTTTCCAATGAGTATTTACCTGTCTTGGAAAATTTACCAGTGTTTTAATGATATAATGAAAATAATATTTAAAACTATGGAGTAATTAATATAATGTGTGATCTGTGTTAAGTCCAGGATCTTAAATTGGAGTGCTTTGTGGAAAGGGCATCTTTTGTCAGCTGAGATGAGCAGCCTTGCAGCAGGGAATGAATAAGAGTCTGTTTTCCCAAGGAAGCACATTACAGTGAACAAAGTACAAAACCAGTTTTGCACTTAGGGAATCAAGAAATGGTTTTAAAAAACATTAAAAAACATACTAGTCTTTGTGTGGGTCTATCTATACCATGGGGAGAAACAGTCTGTGAATATCTACTCACTTCCAGATCAGTGTTGGAGGAGTAAGCTGTTGAATGAATTCAAGGACAAAGAAATACAGGCTGAACACTCTTCATGTTTGCATTCTTCATGTTTGGCTACAGTGGTATAGAAAGACCAGAGACAAAAGAAAAACATTATCTAGTAGGTAGAAAGCAAAGGTGAAATTAAATGCTTCCAAAAGTGGCTTAAAGCACAGGAGTTGTGGGAAGTCTTCCCTAGTTGTTTGTAATCCTTGTTTAGGTTTGCCTACTGCAAGCAGGACTTGATTTCCAGTCATGTTTGATTTTTCATTGCAGTTATTCCTGGTCAGCACACTCTGACACCAGGATGTTTTTACTCATGGTTCTAGGGCCTATTTCCTAAACAGAACAGGAGGTAGCCAGATAGCCTGGTGGAAATATATTGTATGATCCCTAAGCTTGTTCCATATCTAATGTAGATGAAAGAATTAAAAATTACTTGCATTATCAGTTTTTAATCAGTGAGTCTACTTTGACCAGCCTTGGCTTTTCCATTTAGAAGGAATTAATCCAGTTTAAAGTTTACTCAAAAACAGCTGAGGTAAATCACTGGCTACAATGTATGTTGAACTAGAATTAGATTGCCTTTAGTGAAGTGAGTTTGGATGATGTAAGAAAACTTGATTTATGCAGAAATGATTGAAGCTAGAATAATTCCCACTACAAAGGAAAGAAGCCTAATAAGAAATGCAAATGGTTTAAAAACATAGACAGGACCTTGAGTCTCAATTTGCACCTACTCATGGCTTGTAAATGCATGAATTACACCAGATCATGGTCTCTTACAGTTACACATTGTCATGTGTCTAAAAACATCTGTTCTGCAGTAAACAGTCAGGCAAAGGATGTGTTCTTGAAGCGAGTCAGTTCAAGAGGTGAAACTGAGATGAAATCTCATTAAAAACATGTCAGACTGCAGTTTTCACGTGTCCTTGTTAGGCTTACCATTGTCTTTAGCTGGATCTACAACCCATGGGAAAATGCTGTCTTCCTAATCCACTGAAAAAAGCATATCTGCAGTTCTCAATAACACACATGCTTTACCTTATATTTTCCCAATCAATGAAATTGTGTAATTCATAGAAAGTAGTATTATTTTTTAAAAACCTCTTTTTAGTAGTGGAAAAGTTCTAGCAGATTTTAATTTTCACCTGTTATGCACAATTTCTGAGTTTTTGCACTGCTCTTCTTGAAAAATTAAAATTGTACTTTGGAATTTAGAATGGGTAGATATTTTATAAAGAGCAAACAATACAAAAATAGGAAATTCACAAAAGCATGCAGAGGCCCCTGAAGGTGATCTTGTTTCCAGATGTGTATTTCTGTCATAATTTGCTTATCCATTCATATCCTAGTAGAGGTTATCCCCAAGAATTTGTTAAGATAAAAATCTATTTTTTAAAGGAGCAAATCATCAGAATGGTAGTTCTGGGAACTGCCGTTCCAAACCCCATCAACTCTATGGTAGGGACGATAGGAGTATACATTTGTTTGGATAAAGCTTAGACAAGCTTTCACGTTGAATTCTTTCACCCTGTTTCTCACACTTCCAGTGTATCTCTCCTTTTCCTACTTGCCAAAAAGAAAACCCTATTTATTTTGCCTAGACACAGCTGGAACAATCTGATACTGCTCACTATTCTAGTGACAGCTAAACTTTCTTCATTGCTGTTTGGTTTGACACACGGGGACAGTTTCTGGTTTTGTTTCAATGCAAATACCTCCAGTGTCCTTTTCACTGTTTCAGTTTCCTGATGGATTCCAGTCTCACCTTCAAAAGAGCCAGTCTGGGTCACAGCAGACCTGTTCAGCCCAGCATCAGCTGCCTGCAGAAGGCTGCATGAACAGGACATGTATGCAGTGACACTTAGTACCTGTTCCAGCCTGCAGCTGTCTGCAGTTCAAGAGCATCCTGGGACAGATGGGGTGTCTTCATGGTTTATAGACCTGGATTCATTTTTGTTCCATTGGTTTGCCCAGGAGCTGTGTGACACCCCAAAAGCCTCTGGCGCCCGCCAAGTCCTGCAGTATCCTAAAGCTGAATTACATGTCTGGTGAAAAAGCACCTCTTTCATTTGTTTGGGACTTTTTATCCACCCATTTCTCTTAGTTTTATCTAGTTCTTCTGCTTTGTGAAGGAGGGAATAATAACTCTGTGGTTCTTCTCTCTACGTTGCTCATATTTTTGAGACTCCTAAATCTCTCGTCTGCTGCTTTTTTTTCCACACTGAAGAGTCCCTGGCTATTTAATCTTTCACTGTGTACCATTTGTTCAGCTTTCTTGCCCTTTATAAAACTGTTTGTCATAACTCAGGGATCTCTTCTGCCCGAGCAACAGACTTCTCTCTTCATCACTTCTCTCTCCAGACACAATGTTAGGATTCTTTTCTTAACATTGATTTTTTTTCCTACCATTTTAACCCAATAACTCATAGCATGAAATCCCTTTTTTCCTGGCTGACTTTCATTTTTGCTGCCTAGAGGAATTTGCCATCTCTCACCTCAGACTATGCTTTTTTTTCCAGATAACTTCTATGTCAACAAAACAATTACAGGGGCAGATTTCTGAGACTTCACTGGGGACTTCCATCTCCTTTCTCTGCCCAAAAATCTCCATCGAGCTGTGAGATTTTTTTCCTATAAAAGTTATATCAATTTTTCTTCATAGTATCACTTGTATTTATATACCTGCTAATTACATTATATATAATATTTTTCTACCAATTTGTTAAATATTTCTGCAACTTTTTTTTAAGGCTTGGCCTCTTTAAATATAATGAGTTTCAGTGTAGTCAGCGTGGCATTAGAAAGACTCAGCAGCAACTTTGTCTTTCACAAAAATAGTCACTCTATATTGATTAGTTTTTGTTGTTTTTTTAAAGAAAACTACATAATGCAGGTCAACCACATAAACCTATTAATCACAAGACTATGAATAAATTATGAGGCAAACATTACAATTTTTTGCCAAACTGACTCTGACTTACTGACGTATTAATGCTACATAAAAACAAACAAAGAAAGCTGTTTAAAATATTTCTGTATAAGGCTGATATTGCATTTCTCTCTGTGATTTCTGATTGTCAATCTAATAGTTCTGTTTCCAGTTCAGCAAATAATTTCTTAGTGACTTTCCTTTGTTGGGAAAGGTAATTCAGCAAAGATAAATGTTCAATATTTGCAAACACTTTTTTCCTGAGCATCAGGTATCTCCATCTTCAGAAGACATAACTCACCTCCATGCACAGAATGCTAAGCAGCCTTCAGGGTGCTGGTAAAGCAGACACAGAGCAATCACAAGAGTGCTTTCAAGTACTCCTCTGGTGCTGGGATGGCTCATGGCTGCCTGTTCCCCATGGAGGAGGTGCAGGTGTGGTGTCAGGGGAGGTGAGGGGCTGGTTCAGTGCCTGTTCCCCAGCAGTCACAGTGTTTGTGGGTGCTCATGTCAGCACTGCAAACGGGACGTTTCCCTAGAGCTGCTTTAAGGGGGACAGACTGTTCCCCCCAGCTCAGCAGCTCCAGGTATTTGGAGATGTTTGGTTCCCTATTGGTACACATGCCAGCTTCACATTATCCATGAATGTCAAACGTGCTGCAGTCAGGCAGCCCAAGTGGGTAAAGTCTCTTAGGTGTAGTGGATGATGGCTGAAATGTAAGTAGGGGGAGGCCTGGCAGATTGTCTGTATCACACTTGCCCAATCCCATGATGGCAAGTGCCATGTGCTTATGATGGTGGCAGCAACCACAGGAGAGCTGCAAACACACCCTGTGTCCCATGCCACCACTGGAATGCTATCCTAGGCCTTGGAAAGCAAGTCTTATGGCAACATGGTACTCCAGAGAGACCTGAATCTGACAATGGAACTCATTTCCTAGACAACCTTAGAGACACTTGGGCCAAAGAACATGACATTAAGTGGTTGCATCACATCCCCTGTCATGCACCAGTCTCTGGAAAGATCTGTAATGGTCTGTTAAAGACTACACTGACAGCAATGGGACATTCAAACTTTGGGGTACACACTCAGCAAAAGCCACCTTATTAGTCAGCACCAGAGGGCCAATTGAGATGGCCCTGCCCAATCAAAACATTTTACATGCTGTAGAAGTGGATAAAATTCTTGTAGTACATGTTAAAGACATGCTGGGAAAAACCTGGAGTAGTCCTACCTCAGGCAAAGGGACCATGGGACACTTTTGCCAAAAATCCTGGATGCACTTGGTCGGTGATGTGGCAGGATGAAGAAGTGTAGTGTGCCACAAATGGATTTGACTTTGGGTGAAAATAAACAATTACACAGTGTTGTAACTACCCAATGGTAATATTATATATATGGTGGCTGTGTGTGCATTACCTCACTGAGCATCTCATGGCATCAATCTCAGCCACAAGCATTCTAGGGATCTGAGCCTGACTTCCCTCTGATTGTCACATTCACACCAATGAAGAATGGACTTTGATAAAACAGAGCAAGTGCAGCAGTGCTGGAATGAAAACTGACTCAAATGTGTACCATGCAACAATCCAATACCTCACACATGTTTCCTGCTTGAAGAACTGTTATCAAAGATGAAGGCCAAAGTTAAGGAGTAGAAGAATTCCATAAACTTTTTTTTGTGTGTGTGTACATTTTATGAACATTTGTCAGAGGCATTTCATAGACTAAGAGAATGATGTTTGTGTGTATACCTATCAAAACAGATGAATAGGGAAAGAGATGGGATATTGAGCAGTGTGAAACTTTGCATGATATAATGGTATGGGAAAAGGGGTGCATATTGTCTTGGTTTTGGTTAAGGTGGAGTTAATTTCTTCTCAGTAGAAAAGCACTGAGCCTCTATTACGGTGCTGTGTTTTGGATTTGTAATGAGAATGGTGTTGATAACACACTGATGTTTTGGTTTTTTCTGAGTGGTTTATCCTGAGTCAAGGACTTTTTTATTCCGTTCTGTCTTGCTCTGCCAGTGAGGAGGCAAGCAAAAGGAACGGGGAGGAAGCACAGCTGGGACAGGTGATCCACACCACAGAATGTCATGTGCAGTATATAAACTGGGGGAGTTACCTGGAAGGACAGCTGACCTGGGTTCGGGAAGGGGTGTCTGGCATTGGTCAGCAGATGGTGAGCAATTACATTGTGCATTTCTTTGGGTTTTTTCCATTATTATTATTATTATTATTATTATTATTATTATATTTCTTTTCAATTATTAAAATGTTCCTATCTCAAGAGAAAAGTTTTACTTTCATCCTCCCCATTCCTTTGGGTGTTAAGAGAGAGGCTGTGTGGTGTTTCATCTCCAGCTGGACTTAAAACCATGACGCAGCTTCAGCTCTGGCACAGTGGGGGAATCTGACAAGAAGAATGATGATCCTGGCAAGCGAAAGGGTGCAAGAGAGCCAGCATGGATGGTATGCAGGGTTTGCATTGCCTGCTTTGGAATAAACCCAGCACATGAAGTAGTCTCTGTAATAACACTCAGCCATTGTGCTTTTCTGCTTCTCTGTCTCCAGATTAGCATTTTTGGGCAGGTACTAGCCCTGAAGACACAACAGGGCACAAAACATGCTCTATTTCAGGCACTGTCACTCTCTCAAGGAGCAGGAGACTGTTCCTCAGCAAGACCCTCTCTTACAGTGTTCTGTCAGTTCACCTCCACACTCCTCTTACTAAGTTTTCAGGTCTCCCTCCAAGTGTGTTAAGCATTGCCTCAAGCCACGGATTTACTACTATAATGTCCTGATCAGAAAGAGACAATACTATTGATTCAAGTCAAGGGGGTGAGCCAGTTTTGCAGTTTTATGCAACTCAGTGCAGCTCTGTAGTTATTTAGTTGCATTGAATAATTCAGAGGGTAGGCTGTCTGAAGTGCAGCAGCCTCTTTGTTTCCTGTGAAGGGAAGGGTGACGCATGCTTGGAGGGCTTCAGACACCTCTCCAGCAATCGGCACAGACTTTTTCAGAGACACATACATTCAGAGACTACCTCCCAGCACCCATCCAGGCCCTCTGCCAAATCTTCTCGTTTTCACACTATAAAGCAAAATCCCGTTCACAGCTTTGTTGGTATTACTCCACTGCTGTCAGCAGAGTCATTCCAGAGTCACACAGGTGCAAATGGGTTTGATGCAATCTTTAGTGTTTTCCTAACCCAGCACACACCATCCTAAACTTTGTGCCCTACTTGATCAGTGTTTCTCCCCTGCCTGCTGACCTAGCATACAAGCTGATGCACAGATGCCAAACCACAAACACCAAAACATGTGTGACTCAGGTGCTAATCCTCCCTGAGTCCTCACGCCAGACCTCACCAGAGACTTCCCTGCTAAGCTGCACCCCAGGCAAATGCCCCAGCCACCTCCACTCAAGTTGATTTTCCTGCCCACCCTCACACACCACTACCACCACCCCATAGCAAGAAGAATGACCCTCCTTGGGGAGCTTTCTTCCTCTCAACCATTTTCCCCATTTCCTTGCAGCCTCCCTTTCCCTTAGAAATTAGACATCACCATAAGGAATAAAAGCCGTTTAAAAACCTGGAGAGCATACCTGGTTTCCTCAGAGACTTGCTACTAAAAAGCAAAGGGAGAGCAGCACAGAATTACATGGGCATCCACCTCCTGGGTGCTCCTCTTTTAGCATTTGACATGGACCCAGCCAGAGGGAGGTTGCTACATCTGCACAAACTGCTGCAGTGGAACCTTGGGTTTTCTGTCAGACTGCTGGATGAAATCACAGCTTCCTTGCTGGTATGCTCTGGCTCCTTTTCAGCTTCACACAAGCAGCTGGTCCTGCAGAGGCTTGGAATTCCAAAGTCGCTTTGGTTTGCTTTTCTTTGAGTTGGTTCTGCTGCTGTGTCTGCAGTGCTGCTGGAGAAAAAAAAAAAAGCATATAGGGAAGGAAGGAAAGAAAAAGGATTCCTGCAGGCTTTTACTGTCAGTGGTGCAGGAGGATGAGTAAACAGTGCAGACAGCTACAAAGACTGTGCTAAGTGGTGCAAGAGTCTAAAAGCTTTCCAATGTGCCATCCCATTGTGTTTGCTTGAGTATTGTATATAGGCATATAAAGAGGGAACAGTGTGGCCTTAAGGCCACATTAATGAACTGAGACTGCTGAGTGAAAAACTCAAATCTCTGTCCTGTTCTGCCAAAAAGACTCTCAATAAGCACTCTGAGCTGATCTGCAAAAATTGTTTCTGGTCTCCAAGAAGTCATTTCTCCAAGCACAACAATAGCAAAAAATGAAAATAAAAGGGAAAAGGGTGCTCAAACCACACAATTCAAAGTCTACATACACCTTTCAGAGTGTACAGTTTTAGATGTCTCCTTTTGAATTTCCAACTGCAGGGATGGCAAGGCCAGGATCCCCTCATTCTAGTCACACTGAAGAATTTATATTTCTTATAAAATACCAAATCACTTGACCTAAATGTGTGCAATCCCAACTGTATAGGCATCAACCCTCTTGGGCCCAATACTGGTGAGCAGATTTCAGCAAAATGTGAAGAGATCCAGAGCCACAAACCCTTTAAGACAGTGATCTGCCTCAGCACTATGAGTGTGCTAAGGTTTCAAAAACACTAAAGTCACTAAATCTTTACCCACCTCCCTGAAGCTGTCAGTGTAATATTTGTGGGTTTATGAAGAATTGATGGTTGTGACTGCTTCTTTGAGCTTTCCTGACACATATGACCATGCTGATCTACCTACTAGTCTTAATTCACTGAATTACCTTTATGGCTTCTCCTGTATAATATGGACTTGGGATTTGCTGGGCATATTAGTTTTTTACTTTCTGCATAGCCACAGCTACATCTCAGGGCACAGTTTCACTAAGCTCAGGTGCTGGAACAGGAATGCTCATGCTTGTCTGATCTTGCAGTCAGATGGATCAGCCCACTGACCCAGATGAAAAACAATCTGCTGGTTTTCTAGGGCAAGTTTTCCACTGGATCAGCTTGTTGATCTCTGTGATGGCACAGTCACGAGTACTTTGCCAGCACAAGGCAGGAGGGGGACTTGCACCTGCAAGATGAAGGATGGTGCCATTCCTTTTGAGTTCAGTCTGCATGAACACCTCTTAAGCCTCACCATGAAGGCAAAGCTCACCACACACTCAAACAGCACAGATCCTGGCTAAGTGCAGTTCTGTCATGCTTGAGTCTGTATTTATAGTCACCAGATATACCACCTTAACTGCAGAGGATTTACTACAAAATTATAGTTGTCTGGGTGGTAACTCAGGCAATTTCTGTGCAAGGAGCAGCTGGTATGAAGGAAGACACAGGTCACTGCCAGTGCAATGTTGTTGAAAACATGCAATCACTATTTAATTTGACTTCTCAGCATTGCTAAGCTTTTGGAAATTTTCCAGATGTAAAAGTCCTTTCTTTTCTTACACCAAGAGGAAGCTTCTTCTGAATTTCAAGGAAACAAAATGCAGCACAAGACACTACGAAATACAGCAAAATTTTCTGTCTGACACAGAGACCAAAAGCAATTCCTGAATTGGTGCTGTAATACCTTCAGGTGACCAGGAAATCTGTTTGCACATCTGTCTGGACATTTCTCAATCATTTGGTGGCATTTAGAGTTTTGCTTGGAAATCGGACATCTGCAGTAGATAAATGGACCTTGATCTTTGTCTTAACTTACTTCTCCCTACTATAAATTAGACATGCTGTTGAAATAAAAATTCTTATATGGTAAGTGGGGAGAGATACTAACCTCCAGAAGGCACCTCTGTCCATCCAGCAGATATGTGGGATGAACTGAACCCTGAAAATGCCCCTCTCCCTTCCTCACCACTGAAGGCAAGAGAAGACAAAGCCTTAAAAGCACTCCTCTAGACTCACTAAAGAATGGATCTGAACCAAAGAAAACTTAGATTCATGAGGATGAAATGGGCTGTGAGGATAATCTAGAGCTGTGTGTGTCAGGTGCTGTCTAAGCAAGGCTCAGGTCTGTCAGGAACTTGTGCAAGCCTGTTTTATTCCAACTTCCTGAGCTGTCATTAGCCTGTGGAACTGAGGCTGCTGGGGGGCACCAGGGCCAGTGCAGCTGTATGGGGGTGAGGAGAGGGGTCTTTTTTCTCAGGTGGGTGACTTGTGGGCAGAGATGGCACACTCTGAGCAGGAGTGCCTCTGGGAGGCCCAAGGCCAGGGTAGAGTTGAAATCCTGCTCACCCTGAGTGTATGCCCACCACACTGGAAGACAAGCACAAGCACTTGATGAAGGACCAGAAGTCTGCAGGACTTGAAAGTCTGGAAATGCTCTTCTGGCTGGGAGTGAGAGCATCAGGCTTGCAAGTCTTTATGCATCTTGTACAAAGTCAATTTGTCACTTGCTGGCTCCAGGCCAGGTAGGACATAAATCTCACCGTGAGTACAATTTTAAGCAGACATTTCTGCTCAGCCAAGAAGGCAGGTGTGTGTGATTTGGGGGCAGAGAAGCCTCAGTGCTGCCTGCACTCAGTGCTGAGGCAGTGCCATTTCCAGGGCCCCTGTGTGTCACCGCTGACGGCAGTGCAGCCTGAGTGATGGAAATGGCTTCCTCCAGGCACAGCAGGTTTGTTGCTATGCTATTTCTGAGCCCTCTGCTTACTTCTGTTACTGGAAAGGACTTACGTTTGTTTCTAAATCTGTGTCTATTGATTAGCACTTGGCAACTGGCTGCACAGCTTAATATAATGATCATAGCTCCTGCTTCTTTTGTTATTCCTGATGCACAGAAAACTGTTCTTTCTTTTTTTAGTTGCAGGGTATTCTTGTTGGTTCAGCTTAGCACTGTACATACTTCACAATCCAGGGTATTTGGGATTTTCTTTTGAAGCATTTTATACTGGCAACGAAGAGAAAACAAAATACATAATATTAATTTTGAATGAAGTTGTGACTAAATATCAAAACATTATTGAGGTGTTAAATACCACATAAATTGTCAGCTTTTACTGCACTAAGTATTTGATTGGCTCGCTCTATTACAGAAATGCTTAGTTTTCTCACAAGTGTATTAATTACATTCACAAACAGTACTGTTCCCTCGTGTATGTTTTGGCTGAAAAATAAAATTAATCAGAGGTGTCTGTTAAGATTTGCCTTTAACAGATACTCATTGCAAATATCACATTATAAAATTACCATTACCTGATCAGCTACCACATCTTCTCTGTGCTGGTTTCTTGACTGGACATTACAGTATTTGTGATTATATCTCTAAATAACTTCCACTTAGCTCATGCATTCCAGCTCCTTTCCTGAGGAAACTGAGGAAAACCTGGTATCAGATGTCAGTTATTGGTTACAGTAATTTGTTCACACATTTTCTTCAGCAATTTCTACTAACTTTCATCCTGGTAAAAGAGTGAATCAAAATCACAAGTAATATTACATGTGGTTACACAAATGGTCAGAAGAAATTCTTGCCAATGTTTGCTGTAGATGTTCAGTCAGATGCTCAGCAAGACAGCAACAATAGCTCCAGTGTAGTTCAGTAGAAAAAGATTATTTGGACCATAATTGTGTGCAGTGTGTCCCCTCATGTGATATTCATGCCCCAGCCCTACATGTCTCTGACATCTGCATTGCCACAGATTGGGTTAGGTTATGGTTCTTCAGGACTTGTTGGGGAAGAGGATCAGACTAAGTTCCTGTTGAGGTTTCTTGGGGACCTCATCTATCAGCATTTCCAGGAGTGCTGCTGTATACCATTCACCTCTGCTTCCAAACACTGCAGCAATGCCCACTGCAGGTCTCCCAGCCACCAGCCACTGTCTGGGCAACACTGCCTAGAATAAAATAGAAGCTTCCAGATGGCCACCGCTGTGATCCTTTTCAAACTGGCAGAGCTGAGGTGCAGTGGTGCCAAATTCCTAATGAAGACTCAGATGGACTCATTTCCCCCTCCAGCAGTTCTACAGTTGCTAGTCTTCTCCAAGACCCAAGAACATCAGTTTTTGGTCAGAGTCTGTATCTAAAAGAGGTCACAAAGAATTGTTTCAGGTGCAGCATGGAGCCATTGCAGCAGGCTGCTGCTCGAAGGTGTCTGATGACAACATCATGAATTTTAGAAGTGGTCTTTGAGGTTTTGGTTCTTCCTACACAGTCCTGTCAAGTCCTGAAATGACCAGGAAATGAAAGCTGGTCACCTTCATCTGTCTTCTAAAAAATAACTTTAAACTGGTGTTGGCAATAGGGGACTGAGTGGAGTAGCCCAGCAGACTATATGTGCCATCCTCTCCCACTGAACAACAGTGTAGGGGGTCCCTGTTTGAAAACTTAGGAAAAGCTGCTGCTTCAGGTGCCTGAGACTGGTGTCCAAGTCACCATGACTGTAGACAGAACTCATATGGACACCATGGAGACAGAAGAAGGACTCCTGCATCTGGAATGATGCCTCTACAGTGCACAAGTGAGATCAGTTTTTCTTACACTGCTGATGCCTTACCAGCTCAGCTCTTGAATACATGTTTTTCATAAGGTGATGCTGGAGACCAGAGGCTCTCCTGTGGCATGCACTCTACATACCAGCTGCTTTAACACATCCTGCTTGTCCTGAACATGCTCAGGAAGTCCTGCTCTTATACTTTGGATGTCCCCAGAAGCCTCACCTCAGTAGCACTAACACTGTCCCAGCCAGCCACAGCAATGCTGGCCCTTTAAGAAAGCTAGATGTCTGTTCCTGTTAACACAAAATCTTTAAGAGATGAATGAGAAAGATTACAAAAATTAGAAGATAACACTAATGTAGATAGCTGATGCTTTTTTAGCAGCAACATATAATGATTTTTAGTCATCCTTCAAAGGATTTTAATCTTTATCTTGGCAGGATGGTAAACAAAACCACAATCACAGGATATACAAATGACTCATCCCAGGGGGTTCTGCTGCTTCAGCTCCAGTGTAATGCTCCACCTAACACACAAAAATGAAGAATTTAATTTAGGAGGCAAGAAAGGCTAGGAATGGTACCTTTGGCTCTGTGCTCCAGTGCTCTCACCACAGCCTCCCTCCCAACCCTGTGTACAGTGTAACAGCTCCTACAATCTGCCTCCACAGCTGTAAGAGAAACACAGTGAACTCAGTCACAGATGGAGGCTGTCATTGCAATAAAATGGCTAGAATCAAATCATCTTGATGATCATGCCTACATTCATTTTAAAAGAAGGTGCTAAGAAAGTTCCTTTCCTTAACTCCTCTGTGACCTAAAATAATAAGAAACAGCAACACATATCCTTAATCTGAATATTTAAACACTTTCCAACAAAAGAGAGACATTTTTGTCTCATTTCAGACTAATTTTGTTTTAAACAGAAGAAAGGACGGTCTTGTGATTATAATCAAAGGCTACAAGTCAGGAGATCAACATTAAGCTTTTCAAAATTTTTCTCAGTAGTTTTGGTCTCTGTTTGCCCTAGGAAAGAATGAGTTATGGACTTCCTTAGCTTACAGGATTGTAAGAACTTTTAAGAATAAAACCCAAAAATGCTGGATTTAAAGTCTGGTGCTTATATAAAATTTTGGTTAACTAGGGTTAGTTATATTTCCAACAGAAAACCTGACTAAATGAATGCTCTGCCTGTGTCTAAATCAGTGTGGCTGCTTGTCTTAAAAGCAAGCTTGGAGTAAGCATTCAGTGCTTAATGATTGACCCCCCATGGCTCACCTACGAGATGCTGTTTTCAGGTCTGGCAGCACCAACACAAAAAAACCCCACTGGCCAAATACATTGCAGACTGAGATTTTGTGTAGCAATGTGACACAGAAACATCGTGTAGTGTGACTCATGCAATCTTGTCAATCTGTTACATTTACAGTGCAGTACTGCCTGAGGTTTGGCCTTGGTTCAGGGTCCCATTGGGCCAGGTAGTACAAATAAATTATCTCCTTTCTTAAAGCAGGCTTTGGAGCCAGAGAAGACCTTGCTGCACTCATTGCAGAATTATGTGCTTCGTCTGACAGTGTGGGAATTGTAGAATCATAGGGTTGGAATTGGACTTTAAAGATCATCTTGTTCCACTCCCACTACCACAGCCTTTTACTTTGCAAGGAGAAGTTTACTGGGAGAGAAACAAATACAGCAAGATAAAGCAGAAAAGGCTGCTGCTTATAAACAGCAGTGCTGGTCAGAAAGTAGACAGCCCTAAGAATGAATTCTGGCTGCCTCAAGCTGTTGGAAACTTCTGAGAGGGCAGGCCGTGGCAGGAAATAAAAAAGCACATTGAATAAATCACTTGATGCTCTGATTAAGAGGCATGGGACTGTGTATCATGTGATAGTTAAAGCCATAAGCTCCAGCCTTTAAGATATTATTTGGTACACGAGCAGTCTGAATGGGCAGATGGCATTCATGAGCAGGATTACTATTTCTAGCAGAACAGGTCAAACCAAGTCACTTAGAAATTGAATTAAAATGCAGATTGTTATCTCTCAATATCTTCACAAAGGTGTGTGACTTAAAAGAGAGCTAATGAATTGAGCTCATTATAATTGCATCATTTTCAGCAACAAAAACATTCTGTGTAGTAAAGTTTTGCCTTTGTTTCCTTTTTGTCAGCTAACTATACACTCATTTTACAGCATGAAATTTGCCTCCAAATAGGAATGGACGAGCTGACTAGTACTGACCAAAAGTATTCATTTTCCTCCACTACAGAATAAGGCCACAGGCTGAGTGACATCATGTCATGAGTGGGAACAAATGCTGCACACAAAGTGTGGTTCACTGACAATAATGTCTATCCTTAAAAATAGTAGCCAGACTCACTTCTCCATGGCCCTTCTGTTAGCAGGCACCTTCATGAGCTGCTGACTGCTCTGAGCCAGGGCTTCATGCAGGTTCCATGGGCAGCTCAGAGATGAAACTCTGCCTCGCAAAGGCACAGAATCACAAAGATCAACCACGTGGTAGAAGTGCCCACATTACTTCCTATGGCAACCTCTGATTGCTGGCTGGACTGAAGCGGAGGGGAGGAGGAGCTGCTTTTGCAAACAGAGGTTCCACAGGTTCCTGTCTCCTTACAGTGAGGGAGGAGAAGTGACAGTGATTGCTGGGTAACTGCAGGAGCCAGGCAGCTGCTTGCAGGGGTAGGATGGCAAACTGGAGCAAGATCCCTGCAGAGGACCTGCAGAAGGTGCTTTGTAAAGGGCCTATGGGAAGGAGACATCCCTCTGTCTTTTCTATGTGAGCATCAGCTCTCTGGGACCATTTCTCACAGACCTGTTCCCAGCACTCTTTTTTTGCCATAAGACCTCCCCAAATCCCAACACATTAACAGAGTGTTAGCAGGAAAACATCACCTAGCTTGACTTAATGGACATGGAACACATGGGAATTTCAAATGCTCTGCTTTGTCTTCCTGAGCTGGAGTGGTGAGACCCTGCTCAGCTCCCTGCAATGTGGCCAGATGCCTCTACAGCCCTGGGGCAGCCTCCAAATCTCCTCAGCTGATGCTGGGCTCCCAAGCAAGCCTGGTTAGTCTCACTGGAGCCCATGCCTTGCCCAGAAGCCTGCAGACGATGAGCAGCAGCCCATGGCAGCGCGTGGAGCTGGGTGAGAGCAGCAGCCCTGCAGCTCGCAGGCACAGGGAAGGCGCTGCCAGCCCGGGTCTCCCAGGGCTGCTTGGCAAGCCGGGCCGGCTGGGGCTGTTGGAGGAGGCAGGCAGCTCCCTCACCTCAGGCAGAGGAGGAGGCAGCAGGCAACAACCTCACAAGCCAGAGCAGAAAGAGGCCACCAGCCTGGGACAGCTCTGCCTGCTTGTGAGAAATGGGGCGTCTCTTCCCTGCTCCACCTGTGCCACCTCAGCATCATCACTCCTGGGAGGGTGAGGAAATTATACCTGAGGCTTCCACCAAGCCTGTAAGGGCATGGACAAGAAAATACACAGTACCTTGCAGTACTGGCTGTGGGAGCTGCAGGGTGGAAAAGCCATGGAGCTGCAGAAGAGTGAGAAGGTAAAAGAGAGAGGTGAAGACTTCAGGAAGTTTGTCACAGAATTAATTACTCCTTGGAGATGATACTCACCATCAGGCAGCTCTCATATGAGATGCGACTTCAGCTGGGCCTTCAAAGAGAACAGGGGCCAAAATCACCTTGTTACATCCCCAGGACAGAGGGCAGGGCTCTCCTCATACAGTGGCTGGGCTGGCTAAGCAACACCAAAAGGGTTCAGATTGCATCGGGACGTTTGTGTGGTGGGCACTGCACAAACTCACAGTGAGGCAGTCTGTGCTGCAAGGGGCCTGCACTGCAGGTTGTAAAAAGTAGAACAAGAGAGGAGAAAACAGACCATCACAATTTTATCTGGGAGAGGAAACCAAAGCTGAAGAAGGTAAAGCATGGACAAGGAGAAAGAACAGGCAGTGAAACTGGCTGGAAGCGAAGAAACTGGGAAAAAGGAATGGCGAGAGGTTGGGCATGATAGCCAATCTGCAGAGAAGGTAGACAGGGACACAGTACAGTCCAGGAGCCATGCCAGCCAGCTTTGCCTCCCTGCTTTTGCTCCAAATGCCCTCCCTGCATCAGCCAACTCTGCCTGTGGGGTCAGAGAGGCTGGTATGTGCAGAGCAGATGTTGAGCTGTGTGATCCTGAAGAGAAAGATTGTGTAGAATCAAAAGCATACCAATGTCTGTGCCAGAAGGTGCAAAAGCAAGCAACTATTTTGGCTGACTGCTTGATACATAAAAGATGCAATCTCGGTCACAATGTAGGGGTATAACAAATTTTGCAGTGACACTTTTATTGCAAGCCTCAGACTCCACTGCAACTAACCAAAATGTGCTTTGTGTTTCTTCTACCCATGCCCATGTATAAATATAATATGTGTGATCAGAACACTTGTGAGAAATGCCAAAATGAGGACTTTGGAAAGTAAAACTGTATCTCTAACCACAAGACAAGCCCAGCATAAGCAGGGCCTTTAATGTGCCTCATTCAGGTGCAGGGGCTGCAGAGTTGGGGCAGAGGGGCTGCAGCAGTTTGTGTCTCACAGGCACCTGCTCCTTCCTCTCTGGGTTCAGTCTTTCAGCCATGCTGGCAATTCCTGGCAGCTGTGGTGGTGTCTGTGCATTGGCCAATGGCTGCCCTTTCAAAAGTCTCACCTAAAGGACAATTATTGATTCTATATTTCTTGTGTTTTCCTATTTTTTCTTTCTTTTTTTTGTTTTAAATTTCATTTTAATAGATTGGAAAGCAAGGTATGGAAAGCAAGAAACATAAGGAAATCAGTGACATTCCTTTCTGGGTCATGGAAACCAGAAAGGTTGCCAGTTTGTTGGCAAATATGCAAAGAACTGAATCTAAGCACATTCATTTGATGTTGCAAACAGGATTTAAATGCTGCATTAGGCTTGTGACTTCTCTCTTGACTTCTACCATCCATAATTCATTATTTATTGCATGTGACTCATTCGTTAAATCATATGCATTATTTCTGCTACGCAGTGAGTTTATATAAAACTGGTCTGTTAAAAAAATCTCCCAGAAATATCAGCAAAATGGAACACCTTTTGCAAATGTTGGTAGAAAATAAAAGAAAAACAAAAGTAGGATAAGTTGAAGGAGGATGGTTCTTGTACAGATAAAACATCTGAAAATATTTTATTTTCTTTTTCACTTTTTATTTTCTTTTCATTGTCAAGCTATGCCAATTCAGCAGGGAGAGACTAGGCACAAGGGATGCAAAGGTTATGTCTGATAAACTTCTCTTTTATCTCTTTATGGTCTCAGTTTCTGAGCTGTAATTTGAACTGGAGATCAAGTCAATGTAACAAAGACACAAAACATTAGTCAGACTTCAGTAGGCACAGGGCCTGAGATTCAGTTTCCAAACTTTCCAGTTTGTTGCTAGCATCAGATGTCATAAGCTGTACCTCTATTCTTTTAAAAGGGTTCAGTGGTCTCAAGGAAACATAAGAATACCAGTGACAAATTACAATATGCAGGCAGTTAGGTTTTCTTGCTCTTTTTTGCCTCCTCCCTCCATTTCTCAGATTTTTTTGTAAATTCAAGCTTGTCTCTTCACAAGCACCCTTATTTGACAGTGCACAGCAGAGAAGCAGCATTTGACAGTTTGGCAGAGAAGCAGCATTTGACAGCCTTTCAGAAAGAGAGGGAGAGAGGGAAGGGAGGTGGGAAGAGAGGGAGAGAGAGAGGGAGGGAGGGAGGGAGGGAAAGAAAGTAGTTTGGGCTTTGCAGACCATATATTCACCACACAGGTGAACCTTCACATAGACTGAGTGTCATCACCACACCTTAACAATGGAATGATCCAGGGAAGCCTTACCTTAGTGTAAGAATGCACCAGGCACCATTCAGCAAGATGGCCAGCATGCAAATGAAAGATAAATAAATGACAAACTGCTACAGCTTCAGCTTGCAGAGTGTCAAGTAGCTCCTGGAAAGTCTGTAGAACTTTCCACTTCAGGTAGTTTCCGTGGAGGCTGAGAGATTTCAACACGGGCAGAGCAGGTCTGTCACTTTGCAGAGATCAAGGGGAGTGAGGAGCTGCAGAGCCCCTGGGCTGTGGGAGCTTTGCCCATGTGAGCTACACACTCGGTAGATGTGGCTGTGGCAGTGACTCCTGCAGCCCATTGTTTTTCTGTGGCAGATAAATGGAGTTCCCAGGCACTCTAGAAGCATTCCTGAAAAAATCCAAGGTCATCTCTGTCATGCTTAAGGATTGAATTCCCATTTTTAAGTTTAGCTGTCCTGAGGAAAGCCCTCCTCTCCTCCATCTCCACTGTGCAAGCAGTGTGTGAGCCTAGAGGACACTTATGGTATAGATAACAGAGTCATGCCAGTACAGTAAACTTTGTTGACATCTACTGTGACACACAAAAGGAGAAATCTCTACTTGTTACCCCGGCTTTTAATATCTGTATTATGTTATACCAGATGGACAGGTTTCATTGAGGAGATGTTTATTAAAGCTGGTGTATTTATCTTAGTAAATATTTACATCTATGTGCTTCCATAGAAACTGTGTACATGACAGAGTAAATTCAGTTTAAAAGCCCAAACAGAGCACAGGAGGTGGCAGAAATAATTCTCCAGGCCTCAGCAGAATTCACATCTCTCCCTTTTGCCAGTCTGATACCCAGTCACTTACTAGCTTCATTATATAAACATATTACACAGATGTTGGTGCTTTTATGTTGCTTCTATTCAAAAGGTCTATGTGAGTGTCTCTCAGGTTAGGGCTGAATCATGTCCTGCCTGCACACCCCCAGGGATGTGCAAAGCCTCCAGTGTCCAGGCTTGCCCTTTACTTGTGTAGATGCCACCATGGGATCTGGACTCCAAGAGCAGTGGGCTGTGGGGTCAGCCTGTGACAAGGACATTCCCCTGCACTGCTGCAGGCTGTGGCACTGACTGTGTGCGACACTTCGGGCTGAGAAGCTTGGGAGTTCACTAAGTAGAATTGCAGAGAAAGGAGAAAGCAGTCACTAAGCATGAGGAGTGCTGAGGGAGAGAGAGATTTAACAGTGCCCAGTGGAGATGCCTTACTAAACTAATACAAACCTAATAAACAGAAGAGCTGCTAAATATCAAAAGGAGTTAAGCAATGAAAAGTGGCAGAAAGCCAAGCTGCAATACTGAGCCTCTTAATGCAAAGAGAAAGTACTCTGCAAACACACAGTTTGTAATACAAAATGAAGGGACAGATAATTTCAATAAGATTTTCATTGTATTAATAACATTCTGTGCATTTTTTCTGACTGAAAGTATTTATGTACATCCAGTGCATGAAGGATGATCAGAGAAGTGATGTTGTCTTAAATATATTCTTTGAAGTCGAGTGTTTCTTCCTTGGAAATAAAAAACAGCCTCTAAAACTATTTAAAAATGCAAGGGAAACTCCTTTCCAAAAATCTGAACTCCAGGGCTATAGTATGAGGAGAACATGGAGTTATTTTCAGGAAAAAGAGAAAGTGCCACAGAAGAGAAACATTACACATGCACTTGCCTCTCTAGCTCCTGAACTCCAGGGTACTGGGCCCAAGTCCCTGGTCACCGTGGTGACAGACAGATGTGAAAGCTCCCTCTGAACAGACCAGCAGCTGCTGCTGTCAGTGAGGCCCCAGAGAGGCAGTGAAAGGTGGGAGACAGTGGCAGCCTTTCCCCAGCCTGCAGAGGAGGATGCCCATGGTGGTTCAGAGGCCTCTCGAAACCATGACCTGATGCAGCAGAAACTCTGCTGCAATGCACAGGCTGAGGCAGGGTGAGCACAAAAGTGGCACAGGGAGTGGGATTGTCCCTGAGAAGCTGGTCTCATGCAAAGGCAGGGAACAAAGGAGGCATTAATATGCAGCCACTGGCGCTTCAGACAGCATCCATAAGCAAAGAAGCCATTTTCCTCAGAGGTGGGGCTGAAATGGAGGAGATGACTGAGCGCCATAGGGCCACATCCCAGTGCAAACCAGATCTCTTTTCTGCCTGTACTCCTCATGTTTAGTGTTTGCATAACAAAAGTGTCCAATCAGCACAGCAACATGCAGGAGCCTGGGTGTTCCTGAGTCAAAGACTCTTTGGCACAAGTTATTGCTCTGATCCCAAGTGTGGGCGGGCAAAAATGAAATGAAGTCCACCACAACTGGAGTGAATTTTACCCCTATATAATGCTGGGTTTTGGAAAGAATAATTTGAAGTGATACTCCCCTGATTGTATTCTTTGCCCTGTGAGTCAGGAAGCTTGCACACTCTGCCCATTTTTCCCTGGGATATGTCTGTGTATCCATGTGGATATCATGCCTCATTTTGCAAATTGCTCTAGCTGCACTTTTGGGTAAATATATCATTAACATTTTTCCCAGTCTTGTTACTGACTTGGCTAACCATTGACAAAATCATCCTTTTTACAAAGCCCATAAAAACTTCTAGTCTTCAAAGATGCAGGTGATGAGTTGAAGACTCCTGAAATGTTGTTCCATTTGCACATGAGAACTAGAAATACTTAACCCGTTTCTTTGTGCAAGATTTCCATACTTCTGGGGCAACTCTTTTTGTACCCCTACATAAAACCTCAGTAGGTAGAGAGGGGCTTTGGTACCATTTTTATAAACTGTATTTGTGCTTCCCCAGCTTCCTGTGTACTGCTGGACAGGGAAGAGGTCAGAAATCAGTTGATCACTAGCTTTCACTGTAGAAAGCAAACTATGGCAAACAGCAGGCAGGCTGGTATGAAGAGATCTGTCAAGAGATGACTGGGCTGTTTTCCTAAGGGGAAAACCATCATGGTGGAGATAACAGAAGGTCCAATAACTAAGAAGTGATTTCAGTAATTCAAATTTTAAAGGAACGTACCATGGTAAGCAAAGATGTATAAGAAGACACATCTAGAAGGAGGGAAAGCAGAAAGATATGCTTTTTCTGGGAAAAGCAAAGTCTGTTGCATGGATACTCCTGCTCTTGTAGACATCATTTGAATTTTGACTCAGCCCTGTAATCAAAGGGCACTGCCAACTATGTCCAGTGAATTAACAAATGTTGGCTTGTCTGGAAGGAAGAGCTGCATCACTACAATTATTTCTGATGGCACTATTTGCCTAGAAGGTATGTGCCTTAAAAAACACTCCTTGGCATGTCAGTGGAAATGAGTAAGAGCTTGACTCGTGGACCTTGTCTTGAGGACCCACCTCATGAAGAAGCTGCATTCTGTCTTGCTTAAGGGTATATCTGGGGAGACTGTTTTGAGAAAAAACTGTGACTACTTCTTCCCTGAGGAGGAACCAATACAGGCTTTCATATCTTATGATCATCCAGATCCATTTCCCAAGTCCTCAAAAACGTTTTTCTGTGTTGTGTGGCAATGACTCATGGACTAACCATCCAGGGAAGGGAAAAGTCAAACTTTGGGAGAATCTACATGCCTTATGGCTGTGGCACTAATATCAAAAGGGAGTGGAATCTTCTTCTTTGCTCCAGCCTTCTCATCCTTCCTCCTTTTTCTGGCCCTCATGGCTGGCCCAGCTCCCTGCTCAGGCACAAAAGCAGCAGACAGCGGAATGGAGAGCAGGGGACTGGGCAGTTGGAGGGGCATGGAGAGGAAGGAAGCCCTCTCCTTCTGCTGGCAGGGAGGTGTTGTAACAGCTTAGTCGCCATGTACAGCTTTGGGTGCTGAGAAATGTGCAAACGCTTTGGTAAACATTGGTGTGAAACAAATAGTTGGGGTCACAGGGAAATCACTTCTCTCTCTACCTACCCTCAGCTGCCAGACTCCAAAGTAGCACACCAATTGTGAAAGAACATTGACTTTCAAGTTGCAGGCTATGTTTTAAGTCCAAGATGACAAACCTCCATAAATGTACTTGTAATTTGCCTTCAAGAGAGGAGGATGTTCTGCCACCGAGCGACTGTACCACATATGGTTCCTGACCCTGTCTCTCTCTCTCAGAGGGAAAGCAGGTGCCTTTTTCATACAGTCTGTGTTCCTAGCCATAAAACAGGCGAGGCATTTGTCATTCAGAAAAAAATGAAGAAGGTTGAAGTCAAGAAAAGAAAACCAAAGTGATAAAGGTCCATTTTACATCTAGAAGATGCAGGCAATAAAGTCATGAGTCACCCTTAACAAATTCGTCTGCAATTTTGTGACTAATGTGTTAAATTATATAATTCACAAATGTCCAGCCCTTTAGGATTTTACTAAAAGCTATTTGCTGATTTAGAGAAAGAGATAGCAAAATGAAGTGAAAAAACAGGGCCTTTTGGAGAAAGGGAAGCGATCAGCACTAATGGATTTATTGTGCAAAAGCCCACGTGGTTGAAGAACTGTGCACGTACGCACACATCTGGCTGCTTCGGCTGTCAGTAATCACGAATGCAGCTTGCTGATGCCAAACAAAAATCTGCATAATACAGTAAGTTATATGTTCGTTTTTCTAATCTAGATCTCAATATATTAGCCACAACTGTAGCAACAACAGAAAACAAACAATTAGGTTTTCCAGGAGAAAGTTAAATTTGTACAAAGTTAATCAAAGTCCACACCAAACAACTCAGGTAATAGGTTGGCGGAGCTTACCTACTGAAGTCACAGAGGCACTGCTCCAACATTTGCAATGAAAACAGCTGGGATATCACTGCCAAAACAGAGGAAAAGTCGTTCTCTTTCTGATCCACATCAATGGCCCCTGAATATAGATCAGAAGCGCGTGCACCTTTGTAACTGCATATACTCAGCACATTGCAACACCAACAGCACTTAAAGAAAATGTAACCTCAGAGTCAGAGGTGCATAACGACCAAATTTCTATCTCAAAACACCAATGAAAACTAAAGTTGTGAGGAGGGCACATGTGGTAAGTGGGTAAGAAATCATCAAATAGTTTCACTTCAGGAAAATAACCTAAATCTCTTCCCTTCTCTCTTGTTCATTAGCACCCAGTACTTTTCATGTTCTAGGGCTGTTGTCTCAGCCATGTCAATTTGGATTGGTTCACCCCTGGTTTCATAATATTTAATTGTCTTTCATAAAACCCAGCTCTTGCATTTATGTGGTCAGTGAAGAAACTCCACTTCCCCTTTAAAAGTTACTCATATCCTCAGAGTTGCAGATTGAAACACAGAAAATGAAAGTGCTAAAGTCTCAGAAAACAGAAGGCTAAAAAATAAATTAATATTCAGCATTTTCAGAAACATTATGAGTTTTAAAGCAATTTTTTTTTTTTAATAGGAAGATTGATTCATGGCTTTTGGGTCTCTGGTATGATAAGCATAATTTTACATAGCCTTCTTCCCATGGCAGTGAAGAGGAGCTAAATAATTCTCAGTGTTCTGAGGCTGGTTAATATCACACACAATACAGCAGAATTTTACACCAGAAAGATAGCTGATGACACATATCTATTTTATAAAAAATGAGACTTTACCATAAATATATGATTCCTTAAAATTCCACTTTGAAGATTTTAACCTTTGGTTAGTGATTCTAAAGTATAACACTCTGTCTTTAAAAATCACACTCTTAAAATGCAATTGTGGGAAAGCTGTTGGGAAAAAAATAGTATGTTTCAAAAAATTATGTTAAGAAGGCATTCTGTTTAGCAATTATTAAAAGTAATGATTTCCAACTAATTAAAAAAATTCTTTACATACTGCACTGTTCTTTCTTGATTATAATCTTACTATCAATAAACCAGGAAATGCTACAGAAAAAAAATAAATAACACACTGTCAATTTTAACAGGGAAATTGTATTTTCAGTTGATTATTTGCAAGGAATGGATTAGAAACCTGTTTTTAAAGGAGAAGTGAGATCATTTTACACAATTCTTGTTCTTCTAAGTAGAGGCACTCTGTGGAGGCATGTCTTGCAAGCGTGCAGCGTCTGGTTCTGATAACAACCCTGGGCACCCAGAGAATCTGCCAATTTTAGATCACTGTGGTACATTTAACACAACAGGACACATCAAATGAGAAGCAGGATATATTCATCTCAGCACAGAGTGGGTAGGTTGAGATGAGTTAAATGAAGCTCTGATTCTATACACGGTACATTTAAACTACATGTTGTGCTTTGAATATAAACGAAATCTGCTTTACCCAACATTTATGTAACATTTTTCCTCATTAAGAATTTATTAACAATTTCATCAGCACCGACATCACAAGAAGGAGCGGCAAAAAACCACCCAAGTCCATTTAAAACCATTAATTAGTTGGGCAATCTGATTGTTCATTCACAGCAGCTGTTGCCTCCTTGGGGTTTCAGTGATCAGCTGTGGAAACAAATGCACACTGGAAAATATTAAAATAAGAGAAAACTGGGTTTTGATTTTTTGTTGGTTTTGTTTGGTTGGTTGGTTTTGGTTTTGTTTTTTAAGGAAACAATCACAAACAGTCCTCAAAGGTGGAAAAATTCAATGAAGGCATCAGGTACATAAATCTGCACAGTCAAAATTGAGTTTAGTTTTCCTGAGGAGCATTTAGAATGCTGAAGATGTCTCCTGCTGCTGCGTGATTTACTTCCCTAATAAAGACCATGGAGTACTTTTCTGAACCACAGCCATGTGGAGCTTTACTGTATACTGCAACTCTTTGTTTGATTCATAATTATCCGATAGGATTTGCAGCTTTGGCCTCTGCTCCCACTGAAAGCAATGGGAGCCATGTTATTGATTCCCAGGAGGTGCAGGTGTCAGCAGCTTTTCCATCCACAGCAACTACATACATGCAAGAACATGCCTCTTTGGGCTCCAATTACTTACAAGTTAAATGTGCACCAGAAAATAGTGCACCTTTATCTTCTCTTTGCTTCCTGCTGCCAGTGAGGGCAGGCACTGACAACACTGACTGCAATTCCCCTTTTTGTCTTAAGGCACCAGCTCCTACATGGCTGCTACCTTTACAGAGAACCAGGAGCTGTTATAGGCCCTGTGCTACTGCCTAGGTTGAGGGGACTTTTGAACCAAGAAGGTTTCAAATCTGAAGTCCTTTGAAGGATAATGACCTTCATTTTCCCTTGAACAGAGGCTGACTCACTCAATTCTTTTGCACACCATGACTGAGTTATAGTGGTAATTTCAGCCAAACACCATTAGCCAGCTAGAGTAAATCTCACAATGTCAATGACATATCTTGCTTTTAATCTAATTTTAGAAGTGGTCTGCTCATGCAGTCTTTGCAGTCATGTCTTAGCTGGTGCAGGATGTATTGATGAGAATAGATTTTTTCATGTCTGTTCCAGAGGGAAGGTGAGTCACTATAATAAAATCTAAGGCTATCCTTCCCTCCCCTCACATGATCAAGATTCCAGGAAATCTTTTTTGTCATGCCTCAGTAGTAACTGCAGATCAACCACTGAATACCTCTGAAATCCCATCTCTTCAGATAAGGCCATATAGCTGGTGAGTCACATTTTCTTCAAGCGCCTCTAATGAGCAGGGTTAGAATACAGTCAACATATTTAAAAATAAAGTAAGTTCCAAAATCACAACCCTTACTTACTGACCTAATTTCTGTGACAACTTCCACAGGGAAAATGTGTCCACTTGTTCCTCCTTCATCACAGAGTAGACAGAAAGAACTGTTTCAGCCTTCAAAGGACCAATGACTTGTTCCCAGAGTTATGGACTGCAGCTTTTAAAAGCAAGCTTGTGAAAGATGTTTGCTGATATTACCTAATTTTTTATTTACTAAAATCAGAGGCTTAGAGACCTTGTCGGTTGGTGGCTTTTATGAACTCTTAGTTTTAAATTTCCCCTGATCTTACAGGCTGAAAAATTTTCAAATAGTAATTTTTAATATAAAAATGTTCCTAATTATTTTGAGAATTAAAGTGCTGAATATACTATTTTGTTTCTTTTTAAACAGAGAAATACCCATGAGCACGATTATAGATCCTCTTCCTGATTTCTGCCTAATAATGTAAATTGGCTTTGATCTCTCCTAGCTTCTATAGGTAGCTCTGCAGGGGTGGATATTGTGTATTTTTACCAATTCTGTATGAAATCTGTGAGTTTGTTTTCTGCAAAAAAGAAATCAGCTAATTATGATTTTACTGCTTTTTATATTTGCATGAGCTTTCAATTCTGAATTTTCAAATTTACTTGGAATGAAACACCTACTGATACACCTATTGTGTACAAGAAAAACCCACCACCTCCCTTGTAGATCCCTGTCCTGATTCGGAGACTGTCTAGAAAAACTGTCTCATCTTTAGTCCCACTATTTTTCTGTATTAAAAAGAGAAAGGAGACCCACTTTTCTTTCAAAAGGGAAATTAATCTTAAATGCATAATACACTGTTGCTACTCTGTTGTGAAGAACTGGAGGTTATTACAGTTTTTTCACATGCTCTGATACAACAGCTTATGTTGCTACCACGATTCTGTTACACACTCATCAGACTTGGGGTTTTATTTTACAAATACATTTGCTTCCAGTTGCCAGCCTAACCCCTGAAACAGGATATTCTACAAGTGCAAGTTGCAAAGAAAGCAAAGAAAGTTAGCATTTTACTCTCAAGCAAACAAATAATATTAGGCCTTAACTAGTGTGAGAAATTTTATCTTGTAAAAAACACTTAGTTGTTCAAAGTGAAAAAGAATAACATGTAATCACAAGAGGGGATGCCATTCTTTGGGATATTGAAGAGAAGGAACTAGACCTATAATTTTTCCAAGAATATTTTCTTCTGACAGTTCCCAGTGACCTTGCTAAGATACTGAGAGGAAACCTACTCAGTAAGAGAGACAAACATTCACTTGAATACTTTAAGTATTCAAGACAAACATATGAATACTTTAATATATCCCCTTGCAGGGATAAATACAACCTCTACTATTTCAACGGAGGGGGAAAAAAAAGACAACCACAGAACAGTTTTCAATGAAAGATGTCAAAAAGAAACATCTACTCCAGGTATGCAACCCTGTAATGGTGCAAATTCCCACTGAGTTTGTTGTTGACTGGATAGAGGGAAAAAGAAAGCAAGGGGAAAGAGTGAGCACAAGATTTTGTCAACTAGATTTCTAGAAAATTGTTGATGAGGTAGGAAGACCTTTGACTGTGAATTGTGCCTTTAAACCCAGCATGAGGATAATTCTGCTCTCTGTGCACCAGTTAAACAGAAAGTCACTCACTTCATTTCATTTGACTGATTTAGACAGCCTCTGCAGAGAGCAGGAGTTGATCAAATGTGACTCAGTGTGTTTGCCTGCTGCCGTCAGCCCCAGAGGAAAAGTCTCACAGCTGCTGAATTTCCTGGAGCTTCTGAAGAGCTGTGGTTGGTAAAAAGTGGCCAGCCCTAGAAATGAACACAAGATGATTTATTCTAGGATTTCACAAAAGATAGTGCAAGAGAGGGAGTGCAGTCCAGAGGGGCCAGTGATAAGCAGAGATACAGATGTGCTTGGAATGCTCTTCTGAGAGGTGCAGGAACAGCACAGAACACAGCAGCTCATCTTGCAGCTATCTATGAGTTCCCAGGCTTGTCCTCACAGACCTAGTGGTTCCATCACCAAAAGATCCAGCTGAAGAGGTTTCCTGCACCCAGAGAGTCATCCCTTCCTCTCCTGTAGAAGGTGATGCTGTCACCAGTACAGGTTCTCTCAGACACAGTTCAAGAGTCCAGTCACACAACCCATTGAATCAGCTGCAGCAGGGAGGGAGAGAGGAAAATTTTAAGGCAGATTTGTCATCACATGTTTGCAACATGAGGGTACAAACTGAGCTGCTCTGCAGTGCAAATCTGTGCAGCTCTGGAGTCTTACTGCATTGACATTCAGATTTGACAAGCTAACTCAGGATGAGTTCTCGTGGACAGCAGTTTATTTGGATTAGTGCTGTGATGGAAGCAGGATCTGCAGTGCTCTCACTGAGCTTTCTTTCTTGAGCATGAAGTACATTGTGGGGACGACACCTATTTTAATAAAGCATAAGATTTCTTCTTTCTCTTCCCATATGCAGTGAAAAGTACTTGCTTTATCCACAGGCTTCGGACTCTATTTTTACTTACTGTGAACTATTAACTCTTCAGGTTTTAGACATTGTACAACAGATGATCCTATTAAATGTGTTATGCCCAACAGCGTGAGCACTGTTAAATGAAATTATGAAGGTCTCAGACAAAAAATAATATTTAAATACACGCCGTAGGTCATGCTAGTAAACTTTTGGATGTGGACTGATCACTACACATGGAGTTACACAGAGCATTTAAGGAAGTAGAATAATAACCTGATTCTGCTAATCAGTCAATTTCTGTGATGCATGGAGAGGCTGCAGCTTTATACTCCTGCCTTATAAAAGAATCACTTTGCAAGATGTACTGAAATCAAAGATGTCATATATATTGATGCAAAAGAGAAAAGTATCATGATATATGACCCATGGCACCATGTATAACTTGACATGCATTGGAAAATGAAGAGCTTCTATGGATGACTCCTGTGAACAGCACTTGAAATCACGACACTGACTGATTCAATGTACATGAAATCCACCACCAGACCCTAAGAGTTGCCTTCTGTCTCTTTTCAAATGTCAAACCATTAGAAATTCAGTGTTCTGTTCTAGTGGAAGCACACAGAGGCTGTGGCTCACAAAAAGAGGAAAGCTTCTTCAAGCTCTCAACCATCCATTATAACATAGATGGAAAAAACAATTCAAATTCTGAAAAAGTATAAACAAAACCTTGAAATGCTAGAAGACTTTGCTTTCACAGGTGTGACATATTATAAACATAATAATAAACATAGCCCCCAGTGCTTAGTCAGACTTCTGTGAGAAGGTGCAGTGACAATGGAGAGGAAGTCCAATGGCTCTAGGCAGGTCATAAGGGCTAAAGGTGCCATTATTTATCTGGTCTTAGGGGTGTCCAAGTTGAGAAGTAGTAATCTAGCTCTGTTTAATCTAATTACTGCATCTAAATTACTGCTTAGATGTTGAATAAATCCTTCCCAGCAAAGAAAAAAATATATTTTTGTGGTTTTTTTCATACCGAGCAACAAGCTCCTCCAGCTCAGTAGAGTTTGACGAGTAATTTTTTTCTGGCCATGGTATTTCTGTGGTGTGCACATCTGCATGTTGACCATGAACTCGTTTTCTGTCATTGAAGAGCAAAAAGGGGGTAACCGCCCTCTCCTTTTTCAAATTTTATCTCTAGTAATGGGCACACAGAGTTGGACTATCTGTGAGCCAGCTTGCTCTCAGCCACAAGAGGAAGCAGAAGGAGCAGTCCAATACTCTAAAGAAGGAACAGAGAAGATATAGATAGTCAACTTCTATGTAGATAGTCAACTTCTCACAGCCACTATAAGCATTTTGTGCCTTGATACAGGCACATGTTGCTGAAGAAATCCCCCAAGACCACTTTTTAAATAAAAACGTGTGAGTTCACAGCTAGTAACTCTTTTCTTCATCTCTTTGTTTGCCCCATACCTGGGTATACCATCACTGACATCTCCTCACTACCTGCAAGTAGATTTGCACACACTTTTAAATTGAGGTTTCAGTTTAATATCATAATAAATGTGAATTTTTAGATTTGAGGCAATGTATGAAAAATCCTGAAACTTCAGCTACTGGCAAATCATGATACTGCTCAGGAAGGAAGTTTTTCCATAAGGTACTGAGCCAAATTTTTAATGGCATTCATAAATGAAGGAAAGAGCCCTGTGATTCAGCACATCATTATTAAATGCATGTCTGACGGCATAAATGCAGACAGACACGTTATATATATTGTGAAAACTCATGTTTTCAGTTCAATATGATAGTTTTCTCCAAGAAAAAATGAACTCTAAAATATGTGATACCTGCTGCAGACACAAATGATGAATAATTTCAGTTAGCAAAAGTCATCCAAAGACAACAAAAGCCCTTCACTGTTTTCCTCCCTAAAGATAATAAGCATTCTATTAATATTTGGGACAATACAAGGGAAATGTCTGTATCCAAATCTCTGAAGATTTCTCTTTTAAAGATGGTGATGACTAAATTCCTGAATTTTTAAAATCACTTTACAGATTTTATTAAAGACAAACATTTTATTTAGAGACAAAGTCTCTTTTCATAAGTGGCATGACAGTGAGCAGCAACATGACCAACCCACCCCCCTGGCAGCAGACTGTAAACAGAGGAAGCTGTTGGCAGTGGCTGACCTGACCTGAGGAGAAAACTTGTGAGTCATGGAGCCTTTGTTCATTTGAAGATTAGGTTTGTACTCTCCGTGAGAAGGATTCTGCCCCATCCTTTGCCTCAGGAGGAAAAATGAAACATGAGCCTGTTGGAGCATGAGCTTGAGAGAGGTCCTCGTGCTAATGGTTGTTTTAAGAAGAAATTATACCATGTGAAAGTGGTTGACTGCAACTTTTTTTTTTCATTTTTCTAGAAACTGCTTTTTAGTTCTCAGTTTGACACCTCCATATGCTTTTTGAAACATGGAGATTTAAATTTTTACTCTTGCATTCTACATCTTGATCAATGGCTGCTTGGCTATTTTGCACTGAAAGTTCCCCAGTTCCATTCACACTGAAAATTACAAGTTTAAGTAAAGTATCTAAAGTAAATTATCTAAATCACCACTAAGGTTTAGAAGGCAGAACAGAAGAGCTTTCTGATCCCTCCCAGCCTGTGGGAATTTTGTTCTTTTTGAGAGTTTGCTATCACGCTGGCCTGGGGGTCAGTAGCTCTGACAGACAAAGCCAGCACAAGGGAAATGCTGAATTCCCCAGACTAAGAAGTGGTGAAGTTTTTCACCCTTTCCAGAATTTTACTGTTAAATAAAAGCATTCAGAGTAAGACAGCAAAAAGGAAGTGGCCACTGCAAGTCCCTTCAAAGACAGTCAGTGACTGTGTGTGTAGCCTGCCTAAAGACAAGTCTTTACAACGTGTGTCCTTCCCACAGCAGGAGAGAGTGCTGTGGCATTTACCTGCTGTCAGGTCTTAGGATGGAAATTTAGTAACAGGGGTAATCTTGTTTCTATACAGACAGCAAATACCTGGTGATAATTCCACAACTGTTAAAGGTTTCCCATTACCCCAAAGCATACATTTTTGGCTTTTTCCCTCTATCACTGGATGACTTCAGAAAGGTTGTGTCATGGGTAAGCAGATTTTTCTGTACTATCTTTGAAGTCAATTTTAACATTTCCATTTTTCTCTGTGTAGAAATTACAAATAGTAAATTTCTACTGAAGTGTTTCATCTCCTCCACGTTGAATTTTTAAAAAATAATGCGAGAAGGTGGAAAGACCAAAAGCCCCCCAGTGCTTTAGGAGCTAAGCCAGTCCCAGTTCCTAATGCTTGGGAGAGAAGATTGTAATACAAATGAGTTATCCCCCATCTATCTATTGCTTCTTCCCCCTGTCAGGGATGGAACAATGGAATAAAGGGGCAACAGGGTTGCACTCAGTATGGCAACACTTAGGAGAGGCTTTGTGAATGCCTCTCCATATTGCCATGTGAATTATGGTTTCACTAACTACTGGGTGCAAATCAGTGTCAGTGACATCACAGAGCCCTAAACGATGTCCATCAGGCTGCCTGCATCACATCCATCTCCTGCAGACACACCATCTGTTCCAGCCGAGGGTGCTAGAGGCTCGATTCAAAGCCTATTGAAGCTACTGGAAAGATTCCCGTGAATCTTTGCCTCTGTGACTCATGCAGAGCTTATACAATGCACAAAATGTCAGCCTCACAAAGTGCACTGTGCAAACACAACAGCTAAAACCTAAACAAAACACAGTGAGAGCACTCAGCTCTCTCACACCAACGTATGCCAGGATTTGGCCTGCTAAAACCATCCCAGCTGCAGTCCTGTATAGCAGGAGCACACAGGAGGAGGATGAAACTCTGAACTGCTGCCTGTTACTGAGAGGACTTTAGGAGACAAGAAAAGTCTCTTACAGACAGAGCCAGAGGAATCAATTCTGCCTCTTGAGTGATGCTGCCATCAGAGGGGATGATGTGCCTAAAAGGAAAACATGGGTCCCAGTGCCCGAGTAGATCAAACACCACAGGAGAAGTGGGAGGAAGGAATCTCTGAAAGAGCAATAAGGCCAGGCAGAATTCAATGGCAGTGGGTAAAATGGGAGGATGACATAAAAATAGTCAGCTGTACTTATAGATTTAGCTTGTCTTCTCTAAGTAGGAATGACAGTGTTTTTCTCTCTCAAGATTACATAAAGGCACCCACTTCCCTGCACAGAGCTTCCACTGAAGTCAGTGTGAGTCATTTGTGCAGGCTGCTGAGAAATACATTCCCAGGAGAGCTAATTATTGCATATATCATAATGAGCTTGCAGAAGAGGCTTTATAAACATCTGCCACTGTTTCATTAGCTCCAGTTGAGGAAACAGAACAACTGTCAGCCTAAATGACATGGCTTGGTATTTTCCACAAATTCCAAAAATAGGGCAGTGAAGGGCAATTCCTGATAACACATTGAGTTTTCAAATTTATTTCAAGTAAAATGCATATTTTAAAAAGCATTCTAATTTTATCTCCAGTCCCCCATTGGAACATGCAATTGTTAGGATCTCTTCTATACTTTACGTACAAGAAAAAGAGACAACCAAAAGGCCCCCCCAAGCCCTGATTTACTCTTGGACCTGCACAAAACAAAACACTCTACCTGTGCTAATTGTTCAGTAGAATTCAATGAGGTAAGAAACATAAAATTTGAATGTATAAATCCAGCAAAACAGAAATGAGGTTTTATTAAGGACAATGCTTATGTGGTTATGAAGTCTGTTGGCCTAACATTTATGGCTAGAACATGTCCTGTCTGCAAAGTCTTACCTTTATTATACTTACAAACCTATAAAGCATGAGTCTGCTTGTGATTTAGTTAAGATCTTTGAGTGATCACATCCTTTTATTGATAAGTACTGAGCATGAGCCTTATGTATTGCAACTGAGATGTCTGTCCCATCATTAGCTACAGTAGAAGTTCTATGGCAATTCCAAGCATTTAGATCATAGAACAGATGCAAAGTTTGTTCTTGCTTTCTGATTCCAGAAGGAAGAATGAGAGACTGCAGGCAGGAAAAAGTAAAAGGACTTCAGAAATCAGAGAGATGGAAAATGAGGGCAAAATCTCAAGCAGAACACCTAATCCTGAAACTAAACTCTGGGATTTGCAGCAGAATCTTTCTGGATTAGTGGTTCTTTATATGCCTCATACTCAAGAAATCCCTTCTCCTGAGGGACTTTTCTTGGTGGGTGAGAAAAGCAGTTCGCAGGACACTTTCTCCATATGGTTTGTGACATACTGAGGCAATAACATCTCTCATTAGGTGCAGCCTAATGAAAAATAGGGTTCTGATAAAACCTTGCACTCATCTTTATTATCTTGTACCAGACAGCAGCAATTCAATAAAAACAGTAATTAATAATAAATATTTAGCAAAAAATGAGAAAGGGAATGAGGATTATGTGATTTTTCCCAGGCTGACAATGTTTCTCTTAGCTGATCAGTTTACTGATGAAGGCCTTTCTTGTACATACTCTCCTGATAATTTTTCAGAGGAAGATGCAGCTACACACCTGTCCCCTGTACAGCTTGCCTTTTAGGCAGTGTAGCCTAATGAAGGAGCCCTTATTCAACAGAGCAAGGCAGCAGAACAGATTGACTGGCTCAACAGCTATTAAAAAAAATGATCAAGCTGATCTACTTAGCTGTCATGAGCTTCAGCATCTGGACAGCTTTTTATCTTTTTAACACTTCATTGACTTTTATAAAGTAACAAAACATTCAAGAAAGAAATGCAACAAATCTGGAACATGATACATAGAAAGAACAGAAAATAGACTCAAGGACAAAAATGGCTCTGGATGCCATATTTTACTGATAATTGCTTTGGACTGAGCCACATTATCTTGAAAAAACATGGAACTGAACAAAATATACTATTTGCTTTTTGTTTTGTAAGAACTCTCCCTGGAGTCCTTTCTATATTCCTGTATTCTGACTGTGTACCAGTGCAAGTGAGAAGTTACTCCAAAGGAGCCAACCAATATTAAGTGGAATAGGAAAAATGAGAATTAAGCTCAAAAAAGCTGTATCTATCCCTAGGATATCTCTAACACAAGAACTTATGGTGTCCTTCCAAACACTCTTCATGGGTGAGAATTCCACTCTACTTCCATTTTGTCACAAACTAAGAATCCAGCAAATACAGAAAGGCATTTTCCCACTTCCAGGAAGATTTCTAAGTTAGAGCAGGTTTGGGCAAAACTCAGATATGGCTTTCTCCTTTAAATAACATTAGTAGGCCTAAAATGTTCTCATTTAAAAAAATTCTGGAATAAAAAGTATCATATCATGGAATAAATTTTATCTGTAATAAAATGATACCTGCACTGTGTAGCAGGCATCTGGAACCCTTTGTTATATTTTTTTCTGGTTACCAATCAACATGCCTCGAAATTACTTGGGAAAACTTTGTCATCAGACATTATCTGGCCACACTGGAAGAACTCCAAAACCTATCAAATATAAACCACAGTCTGCACCTAGTATTTTACCCCTGTATTTATAGAACTGGGATATGGAAAGATTTAATCAGGGAAAAAACCCACACTCTTATTATGGCTTGACCAATTTAGAAATGACAAAGTCTATACTCACACTGCTCAAAGGATTGTCTGAGGTGTCCTGTTTAAGGGAAGATGCTGCAAGATCAATTTCCCTTTTTGTGCCAGTTCTTTTAATTATTTTTTTCCCTGCGGTTTGCTTTCTCAGCAGAAGGAATGTAAAGACATAGGACACTCAACTGAGCTGGGCATGCCTGTGATGAAGGATGAAGGGACTGGGTGCCAAAAGCTTGTACGCAGTGCAGCACTCTTGGAGAAAACCCTGTGTGAGAGTGCCATGCTGTGAGGCACTGCCTGGGTGAGGCTTTTTCAGGACAAGACACAGCACAGTGGGTCCCCATGTTCAGAAAAAACCTAACTCAAGTTGGTTGGAATGCAGAGAAAGATGCTGGGGATTTAAAACTATCTTATAAGAGGAGACTAAACCAGCTAAGCTTGTTTCATTTTAAAAAGTCTGTGAAGGCATATAATTGCTTTTTGTAAAATCACTGGAAAGGGACAGTGAAGAAGGGGAAAGAAAGGCTTAAGATTGGCATAATGTTGGCACAAGGACACATGGCTGTAAACCAGTCACATTACAAATTTAGGCCGGAGTTTGGGGATTATTTCTACTCATCAATAAAGTGATGCACTGGAACAGGCTTCCTGTCAGGAACAGTAACTGGAAAAGGCCTAATCAGTTTTAAGATGAAGCTTGATAAATCCTTTAAAAGGATAATATGACAAGGGTGCCTACAATGGTAGACAATTGGATTCAGTTTTGGAAGATTTCTCCAAGCTCCCAGACAATTGCTAAATGCTATATCAAATTTGCTAAAGCCTGTGCAATATAAAGCCTAGAAATATGTACTTAATTCAGCTCTTGGCTTAAAAACATGGCTATTTCAAAGTATCATATATAAAAATTATTTTGCATAGAGAAGGAAATTTTATGGCACAATAGTGTAGAGACAATCTTAAAAAAATCTCTGATATTCTCAATTTGTATCATCTCTTATGTCCAAATACTTAGATGACCCTATTATTGTAGTGAAACCTTCCGTCATTATTTTTTGCAAGGTACTAGTAACTACCCTCATTATTTTGCGACTATAATAGAAAACATAGAGGGCTCAATTAATTCATTAATTAATAAAGCATGTTGTAATGCCCAGAACTACTCCATGAGAAAGTTCTTTTGAATCACTATGCTCAGAATTTGGAACCTCTCCCTGAAACACTGGAGTAGGAAAACAGCTAGGCCATCGACCTCAGAGTGACTCAAACCCTGGCTTAATGACCAGGCATGACCCTCTAGAAGATGTTTTCAAATATTTTGGGGGTTTTTAACCACATTGTCATTCAATTGGCTCAGCTACATCAACAGCCTGACAATCCCTCCTTGATAAAGGAAAATCCTGGGAGACTTGAAAGGCAAAGGCTCTCTAAAGATGGGACAACATTCTTTACAGCAGCTTCCTGAAAGGCACAGTGGTCAGTCCTGAAAAGGTATCACAATTCCTATCCTAAGGCAGATTTTGGTGTTTTTTTCCCCCCCCTATGACTGGAGAAAACAAGAGGGGGATAAACACAAGAAAAATACATTTTGCAGAGATTCAGTGATATCAGATGAGCCACCGACCTGAACCTTCTCCCACAGGTTCCAATGCTCCCCTGTGTTCTGGCTGTGGGCAGGTGCTCCATGCTCTGCCAAGGCTGGGGACACGTTGGTAACTTGTGGCCTTACATGGCAGCTGGTCCCAATGGGCAGCCAGGCAGATGGACTGACTGACAGTGCTAGGAGAAAAATCAACATTTTGGGGTTTGTTGAGCATTTACTGGAATCCATTTTCACAAGTTGCTTTGTTGGAACTTTGTTTCCACAGGGAGCTAGTTAATGAGAGGATCACTAACTAGTCCCAAGGTTACCACTGGCAGTTGCTGGTACAGAGCAAAGTTTTTTTCACAGGTCTGAGTTCCTTTCTGCCTGTTTGAGTCTCCCAGATGGTCAATGTTGAGGTTCATTTGTAATGTCTGTGGTTCAAGAAAACTAACAGCAATTGCTGTTAGTTTTTATCAATGTATATTGATATACTGCAATGATAGAAAAGAACTAAACTCTAATTCAGTTCAGCTTTTCAGAAGAGCTTCTGTGAAGCACAGCACTCTTCAGGGACCCATAAACTAAAGACTGCATAGGACTGAGATACCTTAATGCAGAGTCATCTCAGTAGCAAGATAGCTGCTGAGAGCTCTGAGACAGATTGATAAAATGATAGCAGCTTCCTCAGAACAGCTTTTCTGCAATCACCCACAAAGTCTGTTTGGGACAGTGCCATCCCAAGGGGTGCCTCATCAGCATCTTTGGCTAGATTATGGCTTGTCTCTTTGTTCTGCTGCTCTTTTATTTGCAATGGGAAGAAAAAAAAATTCCATCTGGTTGTTAATCTTTCTTTTGTTCCATATTCTACTTACATTTTACTTTCTGAACCCTCTGTACTTCCTCATGTTACCATTCAAACTCACGATCACCACAGGTTCTGCAGGGAACGCGCAAAGTTACATTCCTTGGCCGTCAAGGAATCACAGCAGAAGCTCTGCGGGTCCAAAGCCTGTCCAGCTTCGCCCTGCTCCAAGCTCAGCCTGGCCGGCCCTGCTGCAGGTTTGGCAGGATCCCAGCCGTGGAAGGCGTTGTGTGTCCGTACGCTACCACCTAGTGGTACCTGCTGCTCCCGCACAGGGCCGTGGGACAAATCCCACACAGCCTGCTGGGCTCCCAAACCTCATCTCACGTTTTCTGGGCAAGTTTGGAGCAAAGGCATCGCTGGGCATCTACCCAGGCACGGCTCCTGCAGCACCTTCGGGCTGACAGCGGTGTTTCCCTAGGCTGCTATGAACAGCAGCATTGATTCTCACCATTGCTCTTTTATTCAAATTGGCTGTCTGTCCATGCAGAGCTCTGCCCAAACCACCCACCCCTCCTGCAGCACACAGGGCTAAGTCTGTGTCTGAGCAGAGACCTTGAAGGACTGCCTCAGTAGAACCTGCTGCTCTCTGGAGCTCAGCTGCCCCTCCCAGGGTTAAGCAGCCAGCTGGGATGTTGATCTGTGAGATGGATCCAAATTTCAAAGTGGTTTTGGTCTTTTTGGGCAAACTACAGCTGTGGCCATCAGCTGCCTAGGCAGACACCCTCTGCCTGCTCTCAGGAGCAGGACCCTTCAGCCACTGTACACAACCAACATAAACCAGCTCAGGGAAAGGAAAGAAGGAAGGAAAAAGCAGACACTAGGGCACAGCTTCAGCTGAAGAAGGGCTCCTTGTTTAACACAGCACCATCAAAGTTGTTCTACCTCTACTCTGATTTTCAGGCCCTGCACTAGAAGGTGTGGGAAACGTATTAGGCTAAAGACATTGTAACATTTTAATCAATACACGTTTTTGAAAATTTGAGAATGTTATGTTTTACTTTGATGCTATGCTCGCCCTGAGAAACCAGACAACAAGAGTGCTTAAAAACACCCCTCAAAACACAGCAATGAAGAACATCCCACAAAAAGTGCTGCTGTAAGACAAAATCTTACATCTGATTCTGCTCCCTGATTTATCAGTGTGAATATGTGTTGTCATCATATTGCACAAGTCCCACACCTTCTTGGTGATTTCTCACAGGCAACTCCTCACAGCACTGACTCCTCCTTCCTCACAGCACAACCAAACTCCAACTCTCTCCTCACCCAGCTAACCCACTCTTTTGTAGCACTCATCTTATTGGACACAGCTGTGGCCTATTAAGGGCAGGCCTGTTCCTAATCTTCGGTGATTAGTACAGCTGCAACTCCTCAGGTGTGAGACTACCTTCTGCACTATCTTTATTTTCTTACATTCTATCCCACCACAAATATGCCATTGCAGAGCACTCATACTTCATGCTGAGATGAGGCATGTGAGTACTGACCTTAAATATTTCTCTGACTGAAATTCCCCCTTTGCTTTTTGTTTGCTAGTTAGCAGATTTTACAGTTGAAAGTACAAAAGAAATGTTAATTATCCCACCAGCTTAAATATGTGGTGAAAACATGCAATAGTGCAGAACTCTATCTAACCTCAACTTTCTTTGGAAGAAAAGTGGACAATTCTTTGCAAAAACTCTTGACATTTTGTTTCAGCTGATTTTGCAACTTAGCAGCTTTTCACCAACAAAGGATCACAGCCCACTAGTTGGGGATTGGGGATTGAGGTATGGGATGATTACTGTTTAGCAGTCCTTTATGTAATGTATTTCTAAAACTTCCTGTTGCCTCTCCTACGTATTTCTTGTCCTTGCTCCAAAAACATTCATAGGCTAGTTCTATCCTAGAAGAAGGCTGATTTCCTACTTCTCTTCCTGTACTTTCACACTGCCTCCCAGGTTACCTCAGAAAAACCTTCCTCTTGCAAGTCACCAAACTCACAACTGGTACAATTTAAAAGAATGCCATTCCCTAATGCATCCTGCTAACTCCAACCCAATAACAGAGGTAAGCACCAAAGACAAGGGACAAAATTTTTACCTGGTTTCTGTTCATCTGGCCCAGCTCCAGCCTGCTGTTCAGGCTCACCGACCTCACCGACACATCTTGTTTAAGCCTGTAACCCTCCATGGATGGTGCTGTAATTTTTCTGATGTGTTTATCTTACATGCATATGGGCTAGAATTTAAATCAAACCACATCAAAGTTCCTCATTGCCTTAAGTTTGAGAACCTTTTTCTAGGCAGCAAAGGTATGCTCACAAAGGCGTTTCCCAATCATTAGTTTAGAGAAGGGCTGTGAAGGGTTCAATGAAATGCAGAAGGACCCAAAAATTTCCCATCTCCTGCTCCTCCATCTTCATGAGTCAGGACTTAGCCCCACAACCCGTGTGAGAGCTTGTTCATTCAGGAGTCTCTTGTGTCTAAGTGAGGAACAGACAGTCTCACTGAGCAGGCAGCAGAGCTGTGGCTCATGACTGTCCCTACCAATGGAGCAGCCATCATGGGCAGGTCCGCGCAGCCTTTATTCTCCTCCTGCACCTCCTCACATAGGACCAAGGCTGCATCTGCCCTGTTTCTGACAATTGGCAATTCTGTAGCCCTTCTCATACTCATGGTCTAAATTTGATCCTGGCAACAAACCCACGGTATGAGGACCTCTTATTTTCCCAATTTTAGAGTGAAATAAATGAGCAAGTCACATTTTCTTTCTGTCTCAAAATGATCAACAGAAAAGCTTTGAATGCAGAGCTTTGTGCTTAAGCTTTGAACGTGGCATGCTCAGCGCTCTCACACTTGACTTGCATAAGAACTAAGACACATAATATTTCTGAAACTGCCAATTATTTCTTTTCAAGCCTGTAAAAGTTTCACCATGCACAGCTTGCAATTCTGCACACCATTCAAGCAGAAAATGCACCCACAGGAGATCACAGAGCAGAGGAATCAGACAGATCCTTATCCAATCCCCAACAAATGCTGCAAAACTTTAACCCACGTCATGAGCCCCTGACCTCTAACTCTAACAGGCACTAGCCACCAAACCTTTCTCCTCTCTAACAACTCCTGCTCAGTAGGTGCTAATACTCTTAAATTCAGAGTGGCTACTTTTAATCCATAATTGAAGAATGCTACTCATATTTCATACCTGTGCCTTAAAACTGTTTCCCCAGGGCTGTTAGCTCTAACAAATCACAGCTTCCCACAAATCTGAGTTCTTTCAAATAACAGGGAATGCCAGCAATTGAGCTTCTCAGCCAAAAGCAGCATCAAAGACAACTTTGCTAGAGCTGCACAAAACCAGGCAGCTGCCAGTGAGATTATGAAGGGAGGATGGGTTTAGAGCAAGCTTCCTGATGCTGGGCTGGAAAGACAGAGAGATGGTGGTGGCTGGGTGTGTGAAAACTGGCAGCTGTGTAAGACTGCTGGTGTATCAATACTTCCCAAGAATGTAGAAAAGGTCATTCAAAGTGCTGGCAGCAAGTCCGGGCACAGTGCTGATGTGGTCCCTGGGTGGTCCCGCAAGGACTGGCTGAGGATGGGCTTTCACAGGTGCCTCAGGAAAAAGTGAGGGAGGAGAAAATAAAACATTGGTGCTGCAGATATTTTGTTCTTAATGCTAATGGGATTGATTAAACCATTTGTGTCTCCTGTGTAAAGGAATGTAAAGCTATGTTTTAAGGGTTGGAATTTTTAAAGTTATGCTTGAGCTATACTTCATAAAGGTTTTAAATTTACTTCATGAGCTACACAGATCTCAATTTTACTTGTGGTTCTTTTGAGACCCTGGATAAAGCAGGGCTACATCTACTGGGATTTCTCATACAGGACTGTTGATGCAAGATCCCTCATTCCTTCTGCTTTTATGTGCATAACCTGCCTAAAACATTTACTTCAAGACAGAGGTTAGTGTCTCAAAGTTTCTGCACAAAGCCTAAAGCTCTGCTAGAAGTTAAGGGTCCTTTCATAAAAGGGAATGAGATCCAGCTGTGAAGTTTCAAATTTCAGCTCCTCTTCAAACATGGTATTTGGACTGGAGTTCATAGTTCCTAAATTGCTCTTCCCTGTTTGGATGCTCTGAATTAGCTGGTCTGTTCTTTAGGACAGCTCTTTTTTGTTCTCAGCAGCTTTGCTATTAAATGACAATTTAAGACATTTCCAAGCAGTGACCTCGCCTTTCACTTAGGTCTTGAAGAGAAAAGGATTGTCATAGAATGAAGTCAAGGAAATACATTGCTGACAGGCAACATCTATTTCTGTTGGGAGATAGGTCCAGTGAGAAAGGCATAGACTTTGTATCAGCTTCCTGTGCTTGCAAGAAATACATATTTTAGAGAGGAAAGGGAATGAGTTTCAATTTTACTATTCTTCAGTTTTACCTTATTTTGACAAGTATTTATCCCCGAGACCTTGCAGATCTCAAGAGAAGAAAGTACTAAGTTCTCAGCTTTAGTAACTACTAGCAGTACATAACAACTCAATAATGAAGGCTGAGATTTGTTCTCTATTCTTAAATTAGGCTTTATTATGCTATGAACAAACTAAGACAAGGAATCTACACTATCAGCCAAGAACCTCCACAGCTCATCCATCATGCTGTGCTAGCCAACAGAAAATGAGTTACTCAATACCTTATTTGCAGTGTAGAAGAAGAAAAAAAAAAGTAGTATCTTGTTTACAAAAAATGGGCAAATGGCACTAAAGCCTTAACAAATGTTTGCTTGCATAAACCATATCCAAAATAAACACTGAATTGCCTTTTGCTGTTTTAAGACACTGCACTATCCAATAACCTTAGAACAACCAATACATGAAGTTTTAAGCAAATATTAGGCTAAACATGTGTTGCAAATACTAAGCAGTACTTTCCTTGCTGAGTTGTTCTACACACTACACTCAAATAGTTCATGCTTTTAAATCAGAGCTGACAAAAGGAAAGAAACCAAAGCCTCACACCAAACCCAACACCCAACTCACACTCAAATAAAAATCCTATGCACACTTAGGAACTAACTGGTTTTAAATGCTATACTGAATTCCACACATTGGACTACTCCTAATCAAGATACTGATTGATTACATGCACTAGAAAATAATTTCAAATTGTAAATACCCTCTTGAGGGCTGCAAATTACTAATAGATTATTTGACAAGAAACTGACATTTAATTTCCTGAGGTTTTGAGTCAGTACAACAAGCAAATTTTTTGTCTGTGGACACAAAGATCTTCAGAAAGAACCTTCAAAGCTCTGTGAGCATTTGAATAAACCCTAGAGGAGGGATCGACATGATTGTAATCAGATTATTTTTGATCTTCTGCCACTAGATGGTGTCCGGTTACCCGAGCTGCAACCACAGCCGCATTAATCAAAAAACAAACTTCAGACTCGCTGAATTCTTGTGCTTACAGCTTTTGCTGATGTTTTGGGTAAGGTATTTTCAAAGGAGGTTTGGCCTTTCAAGTCTTACTTTTGATCTCTGTATGGTCTTTTAAAAGGGAAAAGATGAAGTCTTTGATGAGGATTCTTGCATAAGCAGAAACAACAAACTACAGAGCACCTTAACTGAACCAGGGGAATGTGAGCCAGGCTTGAGCAATGCAAAATATCTTTCCTAAAAGTAAGGGGGAGAACAAAAAGGAGAGTAATGCAAAGTCCAGAGGGCAAAAAACAGCACCACTGTCCAACTTAGCGAGCATCAGAGGACCATAAAAGTCGGTTTGAAGAAAAATGAAACCCTTCCTGCATGTGCTGTGCAGCTTGGTATTTGTGGTGTTTTACCTCTCCTTTGAGAGGAAAGCTGCAAGGAAAAAAAAGGGTATGAGAGCACGGAAGAAATGTGGGGTCCACACTTGAATGTGTAATGGCAAAGGGCATTATCTGGTTTACCCGTGTAATTAAACACAAGGACAGAGAACTGCAATGCTTCCCTCTGCTCCCAGATCTGCTGATAAATAAGGCACCAGGGGGCCTCAGTCATGCACGGACAAGGAAACCACGTTAACTCTTTACTTGCTGAATTAATACACTTCAAAGACTTCATTTAAGCACGACAGAAGTAACAGAAAAGGAGCATTAAAATTCAGCTACGTGGAAAATTGCAGTAAAATGGCTGGAAAAGTGACTCGAGCTGGGTCCTTATCTGTGCAATGCAAGTTTCAAAGTATGGTTCCGTGGTGGAAAAGTAACAAATCCCTCTTACTGCTATCAAAATGGGGAATGGAGTGATTTAAAATTGAGTTTTTAAAAAGTGTATTTGAGACTCTTTGATCAGCTCAAGTATTGAGGGTGTTGGGAGCTACCTGTGCTGCGTGTGAAGGAAGTCTAGTCAGTGATGAAACTCATGAGTTCAGGGATGTTTAGCCATAATTTAAGAGAGCCCTCTTTGAGGTTTTCCTCAGTGATGCTGCACATACAAGCACAAAGCAGACTCTTATTCTACAAGAATATTACAAATCAGTGCACCCACCACAATTTCTTTTCACTGATGTCAGTCAGGTTGCATGTAGTCTCTCCCACACATCTGGAGCTTTTAACTTAGCACACTTGAAACCATTCAACAGCTGCCTGGCAATAAGATCAATTCAAAGTAACATTTTCTACAGAATTACTTCAATTTTGCTTTCTTTTTTTTTTTTTTTTCTCTAAAACACAAGAATTACAGCCATTTGAGCACTGTAAGGAGACTGCACAGCAAAGTAATAGGGTTGTAGGATCCAATTACAAGCAGCCTAAAAAAACCCCAAACTTCTCTGATGTCCAATCTATTTTCCATTTGAGGCAGCTGCAGCTGGATGCATCTTGGGAGTTCAAGGCAGCACACTGATCCAAGATACAAAGAATAAAATACTGTTCTCTTGCACAACTCTGGGAAGCTTCTCAAGTCATGAAAACAAACAGAAAACTGTACTTGAAGGCTCTCCCTTTGGAATTAGTGACTTGCCTAGCCACCTGAAATGCTGAATCAGAAATTAATGTAATTTAAGTGATACTGGGCAGCTTTGCGTTAAGAAAATTATACCTGAGCCATGTGCAATGTTATAGCTAACCTGAATATGATAAACTGTAGCTAGATGGCTATTTACCTGATTACACTGATACAGTACTTAAAGTTTAAAACATTAGTCATGTTTTACAACTTGATGGTATACATTGGCAGTAAGGAATAAATTCTGAGGTATACTGCACTCAGAAATATTTTGCTGAATATTTCAGCATCTCATGACTGCACTCACTGTCTTCTAAACATTCCATGAGACCAATGGCAACCTAGAGCAGAACAAATGCAGAATCTGAAATACAGAGCGATACAGAATATGAGATGTCATCTCCAGCATAGCCTGAGAACTACAGCAATAGTTCTTCATTTTCCAAACCCATGATTGTACTTCAGATTTCTATATTAAAATCATTATTTTGTTCATATTATGCCTTGTTAGTAATTGAAATGAATATTTAATCTAAATGTGTTTCATAAGGCTCCCTTTCCTATGACAACATTAATCCCGACTTCAACATAATAGCAATCATTTGGATTAAGGTCCTTCTTGTCCTACTGATTTAGTCCCCATCCTGCATTTGCAGCACATGTATCTTTGCAGCAACTTCTGAGGGCTGTGCTCTTGACCTTCATCATTCAAGACTGCAGCCTGACAGGTGAACTGCTCACCTGATACCTATGTCAATAGCCTTGCTTTTAACCACCTAAATTGTGGAAATTTTCACATCCCACCAGTGAGCTTAAAGCTGCTGATATTGCCTTGTGCCAAATATTTATAAGCAGACAGTAATTTGGCACAGAATGTCTCTTGACACTGAATAACGCTGTTAGCCATCAGTGCTCAGTGAATTGCACAAAAGGAATGAGGAGCAGATCCAGAAGGGGTCTTACTCATCAGAGCTGTGGCATTGAGACCCTCATATTCCCTCCTGCACAGTCAGTCACCACAAGGTCCAAATTTCACCTGGTGCATACACAGCTCAATAGTTTGACCCTGTCTAGGGCCCAGCAGAACTTCAGAACAAACATCTCTTTGTGTGTCTCACAGCGCCCATCCCAGTGAAGCTCCCTCTAAGTACTCCTGCCTTCCTGTATCCAGAAGCCTTTCAGCTGCAGTTTGACAGAGAGAAGACTCCTGTGTTTGTGTCAGTCCTTCTAAAGTTGAAGTTTGGTGGATTGATTCCCCTCTCACATGGGGTATGAATACAACTCTCATTTTTCAAGGCTTCTCTCCTTTCAGAGGACAGGGGTTGTAGTTCTAAGAATTCAGTTGAGGACCAGCAAATGCCCAAATAGCTATTTTGTGTGCTGGAATAGGGCTCATACAAGACAGAAATGCCAACAGCCATGAAGAATAACATACTTTCAGAATGACCAAGAAAATAAAGGACACCAACACTCCCAGCTTCCAACACACATACTCCATAAAGGCAAGCTTGGTGTAAAGTCTTTTCACCACCTAAAGGAAGGGCCTAGAACCAAACCCTTTTGGGGAAATGACAAGCAATGGCCACTAGTCCCATTATAGGAATTTCCCATTGGACTTGGACTGAAGTGGTTCAGGGCTGAAATGCTGCCCAGAGAGGCTGTTGCATCTCCATCTTTGGGGATTTCAGCAGCTGACTAGACAAGGTCCTAAGCGATCTGCTCTTACATGGAAGTTGTACCAGCTTTGAGCTGAAGACTTGACATGCTCCTTACAGAGCTGCCTTACAATCAAAATTTCTCCATGAATTTTCTAATAATGCATATAGTTAACAAACTGGAGAAATAGTATCATGTGTGTTGGTAATTTTATTTGCCTTTTGAAGCCAAGGTTATTGAGGGTCATGTGTATAAAAGCTATGGTTCTAGAAGAAAAAAATATTCTGGATAAAAATCTGTGAAAGAAATTCTTCCTGTGTGTTTAACTGTTGTACATTTGTTTCTTATTAAAATAATGTCCGAAGAAGGGTTTTTTATATAAGAACATGCTCATTCTCCTTTTATGATTCTTCATTAAAGTAAAAACCAAGCTCAAAATGAAAGAAATAAGAATTGCATAACTGCAGGAACATAAATTTGTCACAGCACCGGAGAATGAAAATGAAGCTAAATTTTCTTGCTCCACAAGTAATAGAATAATATTTCAGAACAAATGTGCAGTCTACAGAGGTTTTCAGACCCTAATGTCATTTCTCACAGGCAGTCAATCTAACAGACAAAGTAAGAAACAGATAAGTATGAGTACCACCAAGTTATCCTTGAAAAGCTTGGATTCCAGGGAACACCCAGTGAGGACTGAACTTTCACAGGGAGGACACAAATCCCACAAGAGAAGCAATTTCCTCCTTTCTGTCTTAATCAATGGGTAACATTAAAAATATATTTACTGGTGAATTCCAGGCTCCAGGTGCATAAAATTAATCAGCAAAACATACCAGAGAGATGGGTACCACAGGCAGCTAGGGTAAAGCACATGAAGAACACAGACATCTATCATTACTGAAAGTTTGCCTGCCATGACAGAGCACAGACATGTCTGTCTGGAGGAGATACATCAGGCCAAAGGTTTTTGGCCCAGATATAAATACACTTTATTTAATAGATACAGAAGACCATATCAGAAGTCATCCTCTGACTTATTAGCTGAGTGTAACCATACAGAATCTAGCAGACATGTCAGGATTTAGGCTGAAACGCCTATAAAGCAAAACCCATGGGTTCTTCAGGTTAAGATCAAATAAAAATGCCAGTGTACAGGCCTGTCAGTACAGAAATCTATCTACAGAAATCATATAAGCACAGCAATTGATTGCAGTATATCAGCCTTGTACTGTTTTCAAGAAATCAGTGCCATGGTCACATTGTTACTTGGGAAGCAAAATCCTGGCAGGATACTCTGCCTAGAAGAGGATGAAATGTGTGGTTTGCCATCTTTCATACGTGTATGCTTGAAATTACAACAGACCACTAAAAATAAATTATCAATTACAGTGCCATCCCTTAAAAATACACGAGATACATTTTCTCAAATGTTAATCACTAATAAGACTGCCTGTAATTCAACACAGGGGGATAAATCTCATGCTTACAAATGCATCAGTGGGGACCTCTGGATTCAAGCTGCTGGATAGGTTTGAGCTTCTTAGCACACTGGTTCTTTGCTGCTGTTTGGTATTAAAGGAGGTCCCTGTAACACACTTGCTGTACAGTTAATATGCACAGACAGTCATAGCTAGAGGACCTAGTCCTAGAAAAGGTGGTGTAGGTGGGTATTAGTTGGGAGTACCAACTTGAGAGAGCAGCTGCACCATGAAATGCCAGGAGTGGCTCACCAGGGCTGTGTCAGAAATGAGGGAAGTTATGGTCAGTATCCTGCTCTCCCTATGGTTGGGATCTGGATGGACTATTACTGTCTTCTGGCTTATCTGGTTAGGTGTCTTACCTGCAGAGAACAGAGATGTGAAAAATAACACCTCCTGCTCTTGGGTTTTGCCTTCAAACAGAACAGGGTCCAAAATCAACAGTGCCTGAAGTGCCTGGGATAGTATGGTTCTAGTGGGAAAGGAAGAAACTGGAAAGGTTTCTGAAATCCAGTGTAACACAGTTACTCTGCATCTGAGTTTCCCACCCAGCTGAACTGACTGAAAACCCCAAGTACACAGTACAACCATCATCTTGCTAATTGCTTACCCCACCTCCCAGACTTCTGCATCCACTGCCATAAAACCTTCAGTTGCCTTCCACAACATTTTCCCTTTCACTATAACCCTGGGAAGATTTCCCCAATGCTGCTGTGCAAGTTACTGGGTAAGATCCAGAATTACCATGTGCCACAGCCCACTGACATCTGTACAGCTGACCAGTTTCCTCATGCCAAAGGCCCTGCGCTACACTGCTCCTCTGTGTGCTTCCTGTGTGTTCCAGACATCTCATGGAGTAGGAAACACTGCCTGCTTGGAGCGAGCACCACCACCACAAACCAAATGGATTCTGGTGAATACTGAAGACTCAGAAGCCAAAGGCTGAAACACAGCATATCCTGGTTATTTGTGAGAATGGCAGCTTGTCCCCATTCATCAGCTCCAGAATCCTTCTGGTCAAAAACCCCATTAAGTTACTGCAGTCCCAACTGCTTTGCCACAGAGCAGCAGGGAAGCTCATTCACTGCATTCCACTGCCAGCTGAGCCTTTCGTGTCATGCAAAACCCCAGACTCAACAGTATCATCACTATGTACATTTGTAGGATGCAATACACTGACCTTTCACCAATTTTACTGTCATGCTGTCCTAAACTTATAAATAAGATAAAGGACAGACTTCAATTAGGCTGGAATTTAAACAAAGAAAGTGATTCAATCAGCTCATAAACAATCTCCTGCCACACCCCAGCTGGGCACTCAGGTTCTGGAGGCAACATTTCATTCTTACAGACAGGGCAAGCACGGGTCTTCTCACAACTGTATTCCCTATAGCCATACCTGTTTCACATCCTGTTGGCTTTTTGTTGTTGTTGTGTTTTTTCGTTTGTTTTGGGGCTTTTTGTTTTGTTTTTTTGTTTTTTCCTTCCCAGAAAATTCTCCAAGGAATACATTATTAAATACTACACAAAAGCCCCCAGTTTGCATTTAACCATAGGTTAAACTGATGCATTGTGACACTGCCATGGAGGGACCATTATCCTCTAGTAATCATCTGTCATTCTTAATCATATGCAGGCAAGTTAAAAATCTAATATGTTGTGACAAAACTGTGCTAGTGGATAACTGCAGAGTAAACTGTTTGTCAGCCTGGAACAACACACTGGTCAGGATGCTGAGCTTCAGAAAGCCACACTGAATTTTCACCATGAGGAAGATTATTTGCAAGTTCAAAAGTGAGTAAAGTTGGGGTTTTCAAACACCCTTCAGATGGAAAGGTAGCCAAACCATCCAATTAAACCATAAGGAAGCCACTCCTACTTTCAGTAGTTTCACTATTTTGCTACTATTATAAGATTGGTAAACATAATTAATAATCCTATTGGTAAGTATTTTCATGTGTGCTGCAAGATCTGAACAGATGCATTTAAGAAAACATTTAACTTACCTCTGGAATAGCTCTAGGAAGTATTTTGTCTTTTCTTTAAACATTGAAGCAATTGCTCTTCATTCCTGGAAAACCTGGGAATCTACAGATTTTTGTAGCAAAAAAACCCCATGAACTGCAGTTACACAGAATCTTTTCTTCAACCAGAGACGGATATGACTACCAGTCCCAGCCAAGAATAATAATAACAACATAATTTTCCATTAACATATACAATATGTTATATATAAGATATATAAACTAATGTTATATTATATATAATATGTTATATATAACATCCATTTCCATTATCTCTTTAACCTCAAACAAAATGTAAAAATATATCTGAAATCGACTTGCTCCTGAGGCAAGTCTAGAACAGTTGAACAAGAACAGTTAAAAAAAGGACAGAGTAGGTGAATTAGACCCAGGTCAGTAGGAGAAAACCCTGTCTTATAGAAAGATAGCATTAACTCTCTGGGGTTAGAAGAAGGAAACTAAAACTTCACATATTCAGCATCCAAAATACTTGTGAACTTTGAAGTGGAAAAACATGATAGACACAGGAAGAATATCCTCAAGTGGACAATGCTAAATATGTCATCAAAAGTTGACATTCTTGGCTAGACTGTGATTAAAATAAGGAACTCAACACCACTGATCATTTTCAGAGGCCAAAGATTTAGCAAGATTCACTGAGAAAGCAAACAGATAGAGGAATAGAGAACTCTGGAGTGCCAACACACAGAGACTACCCAAGCACCAGCAGCACAGCTGGCTATTCAAGGCCAGCCAGTTAACAAAAGGTGTGAAGAAAACTTGAGGGAACTTCAGCAGATGCCCATCCTCAAACAGCTCTGTTGGGGGTTCTCAGCAAAGGCAACCCTTTTTCTCTGCTGTTAAACACTGCTTTAAAGCTGGGGCTCTCACCCTGGTCCTGGTCTGAGCCGTGCCACAGCCAGGAGCTCCATTGCTTCAGGTCCTGGCCAACTTCCCAGTGTGGCTGTGGGCCTGTCTCACCACAGTGCACTTGGCTGGCAATCACAGATCCTGGTCACTATGCCCAAACCTGATTGTGATCTATGATCCCGACTCATTTTCCCAGCTTGACATCAGACCTACTCTTTCCACTGCAGATTTGCTTGGTGTTCTGGCCCCTGGCTGAACCCAGCTACCCTCACTGGCACTGTCAGCCTCACCTGGGGTACAGTGGGACTGGTCCATGACTGGAAAGGCCACAGCTACTACTGGCCTCCCTTCCCTGAGGGAACAGCTTTGCCCTTGCTGCACACTGGTGTTGAGCTACAACAGTTGAATTTAACAGAAGCATTAGCTGAGAAACAAAACATCATGCTAGAGCTTTTTAAAAGTTCCTCATTTCTAGGGACTGGAATGCTAAAGTTGTGCAGACTTTTAAGTTTTGCAAACTGCCACATCTACACCACTGACATGGATCTGCTGAAGCTTCCCCTCGTTTAGTGCTACCTACTCCCAGATATGATACCTGAGGCTAAAAACTCAGTCCACAGTAATACTGTTTCTCTCTTTGTGCTACAGACTACTCAGACTCTCACATATCAACACGAGAAGTTCTGCTGAGGTATATTTTTCTTGACATCTTCGTCATTGCTGATTGATTTGCATAGAATTAGCTGACTAGCGTTTAGGAAGTTAACAACCATCATAATGCAAGAAGAAACATAAATTTAAAAATGCATAAATCAATGCATAAATTCCATGTGCAGTCCCCAGAACAGATCACCAACAATCTCCTGCTCTAACTCCAAATGCCACCCTTTGGATCCCAGTAGTATTCTCCTTGCAAAGCACCCTATCACCCAGAAACCCAGTACCATTTGAGCATAGGGATAAATTCTACCCCATTTTATTCTTGTCCTTGTTCTATATTTTCACTGTTAAAAGTCTGAAGTATGGGATAACTGAATTATGCTTACTTGATAAAAGTTAACAAGAATTTACAAGCAGCAAAAAGATTCAGCCAAAACAATCTGAATTGAAGGCCCTGTATTCTTCAAGCACTCTCATATGTATTTGCTTTGAAGTATCCTACTGCTTCCCGAACACAAAGCCCCAAAAGCAGTTTTTTCCCACTGTGATGCTGCATCTTGGAAGAGAAGTACCATATGAGTTAGCTAAAATCCAGAACACAACAAGAAAATATATTTGAGACGCCACATATCACTTCCTTCTGCAGGCATGACATTTTTTATAGAAAATAAAAACCAACCATTTTTATTGACTGTACTGCAGATACCTGTACAGAGTGTAAACTTTAATATTTCACCAGATATGTGGATACTTCTGGAGAAAGAGTTATCAAGCACCTTCATTTCAACAAATTTTTGATATTTACAGTAAAACATACCTGATTAAGTGTATGAATAGAATGAATTATGAGTTATAAAAAGTTATACAAAAAGATCTTTAAAATGTTTATATGCTTTGTTATTTTACGATAAATATACAATTAAGAGGAAAAAGTCACACAGTTAAGACTCAGAACTGGCTCTGTTGAAAACTGTCACCATTGTGTGTGAAGAGGGAGTGAGGAAATGGGGATGTTAGCTTACTGCTCTGATCATGACACACAGTGAAATGTGCTCTGGCAGGAGCCTCACAAGCCCTGTTTTGCTCTGCTACAGATTGGTTTGCAGGCAAGCTTCCTTCCCAACACAGTGGGGAAACCAAACTTCACTTCCAGATTTATTCTGCTAATTTGACATATAAGTATGCGTTTAGATTTTCCCTCTCCAAACTTACTGGTGATGATGAAAACATCAACTTCACTTTGATTTTCAGATCACTGTTTTTGCTGTTACTGAACACTGGCACATAATGGGGCATCAGCATCTTTTTTTCTTTAAAGCACCAAACCAGAGGTGAGCTTTTTGAAAATCAGATTTTAACTGCCATGGTTTCTTATGGTCCCTAAAAAGGCATGGCATGGTTTGCTAAAGAAGAAAGATTGCTAAGATAGAATTCAGAGAGCACTCTGAAGCTTATAGGATCAAACACAGAAATACTATTTTAAAACCTCTCAGAAAACAAATGTGACTATCTCTTTAAAACCACTTGTGTCCCAATGAATCAACATCCATTCTTTGATGACCTATCAGCAATTGTTCAAAATATCTAAATTTTGTTCAGTGGATTTTAGGGAACTACTCAGGAATCCACCTCAAACAGAAGAAAGATAAATCGCTTAAAATCTAACAAATATTCAAACTTCAAATATATCCACTAAACTGTGTTGATTATCTATAATAAATCATGTGCTGTAGAAAAGGATCACATGAGCCAGGGTGAGAATTATAATCCTTACAACACATGGATAAAATACTTCTGTTGTACAGAAGTCAAAAGTTGAGATTCAAGTTTTTGAAGTGGAAGGACTGGTAGTGAGACGGAATGCGGTTGGGCAGTAAATATGTGCTATTGCTGGGTATTCACCCTCATCTGTTCAACCTTGGGACCTTCTGATTATTTCTCAGCTAGAGATAATCCCAGCTACATATATGATGGGCTAACCATATCACTTCTGCAGAAAACTGCTGCTCACTCCAAGGTACAATTCAGTCTCAGGATTTGAGTAGTTCCATTCTCGTTACTCTGTTCTGTGTTTTGTTACTTCAATTTTGCCAAGAGACACATCCTCCTTGTCTGGGGCAGATGCAACTAAGCCCTCCACATTTACGTTTAAAAGCAAAGAGATAATTTTAAAAGAAATAAGGTGAATTTGGATCCAACCTGGGCAGCTCTGTCTTACTTAACAGCTACAAAAACTGCCTCTGTGTGTGCGTGTGTGTGTGTGTGTCTGCATATGTGCATAGTGGCTTGCTGTCAGCAGCATGGAGCACTTATCTTTAGGGCCTGATTGTGTTGATAGGAGTGAATCGTTTACAGCACATTTGCAAAAGGTGTCTGCTGCTCTAAAGCTTGTTTTAATGCTCAGTTTCTTTCTATACAATCTACTCCAACTGTGTTGTCAGGGCAGCGGCAAGTGCGGCCTCCTGGGGTAGCCAAGCAGAGGTGAGTACAACCACCATTATTCACCGTACAGTAGTTATGTCCTGGAAAAAAACAGAGATGCAAAACCTTAGAGAAAAGCAAATGCACACCCACAATAAAATCTGAAAAAGACATGCTCACGAGATGTTAAGATTTACTGCTACACTAGGGAAACAAGCCATAATGAGATTAGGAGTGGAAGAAAACTTTGCTTTGGGGAGATAAGAGTCACCATATCCCTTGTGTCAACTTGACATTCACATGAAAGAAAGATCAAGATATCAGAGTGAAAGAGGCAGCATGAATCAAGTGGGCTGTTCCTAAAATACCCTTCATAAACTGGCCATGTGGTCACAGATAATAGAATGAAAAGAAGTGAGTGAGTAAATAGAGAAGTGCAATGTGGGGACAAAATCCAAAATGCTACAGAACATCATCCTCAGATACCAATCGTACAAAGACAGAGGAATGATCCATGAAAACAAACACAAATGAATTGGGAGGTTGGGAAAGTGTTAACAATAAAGAGCGAAATGAAAGAGAAGTCAGAGCCAGAAGCAGTGCATTAGAGAGGAAAGGCATCCATCCAGAAAATCACTTGAAACAGACATAAGACAGAGAAAGAAATTACACCAAGATTCTGAATATTATAGGTATAAGCATATTCTCAGAGCACACAATAATGTTAAATTTTACACTCCCTACCAAAATGGATCAGTGAATTAACTAGTAATAACAATATAACTGATTTCTTAATTATGACATCTGTATCTATTTTTGAGCTCTGAGCCAAAACCTCCACTAAATTGTTTTTTACTGCATATATTAAGTAATTTGAAGAGAAACTACCCAAAGTAAAAATAGCACAACTCCTATAATTCCAGCCATATTGTAATGCAAAACAGCAAATGCTTTCTCTTGTGATTTGCTGAGACTGCACAGTGATACTTCTTCATAAAAGCCAAGTTATATTTCAAGGGTATCAGTTTCCTCTCTTCCTCTTTTCAATAGCATATCTGGAAAACTTCACATTCAACAGAGCAGAAGGGCCAGCTCAGTCCAGCCACTCTACCACCTGCTGTTTTCTGAATATTCCATTTTGAAAAACACTGGATCTTATTAAGGACATCTGCAAGACCATAATATTTCTGTAGTTTAAACTTAATAAGTGAATAAGGTCCTAGCCACGAATATAGCATTCAATTTAGAAGATGATACATTAGCATTTCTGCCAGGTCAAATGCCCACCTTAATTATACACATCCTTTGACAGAGGGTAGAACAGGCCCCTTCTGCCCCTCCAGTCCTGGTTTCATGTGGGAACTACAACAACTGCTTTTATGGAAAAGAAACTAGGGGTCTTTTCATTTCTTACTAAACAGAAATCTAAGCACTAACCTAAATCTTCACTACCCAAATCAGTTCACAGCTTATAAACGGGAGCTGCTACTAAGCTCATTTATACAGTAAAGTGTTACACAGCTGTAAAAACTCAAGAGTCATCTGGATTACCTCCTGGGCACTGAGCAAAGGCTGTGGTGATTCCATACAGCCGTGAGCGCTTGTGAGGCTGGAAGTTATCATTTTCTAATGAAATGGTGCGATCCACTGCTACAACAGCATCCCTGCCATGTGCAGAAGAAAATATACAGAAGTGAGATGAAAGTCAAAGTATAGGGGAAAACAAAACAACACAAAAAAAAGCCCCCCCAAAAACCAACAAAAACCCCAAACAACCAGTCAAAAAAACAAAACCAAAAGTGGAGAAAAATCTGAAGTCGCTTCTTTTTTACAATTAGGAAGAGATACCAGAAGTAAAATCCTCCAGGACATCACCTTTCCTGGACAAGCCTAGTATGTTATGACCTTCACTCTAGGCAGAAATTTATCAGGGAGACACCTTAATAATTTTGAAGGTATTTCCAGTACAGGACAATGTACCTCTACTGGAGGGATGCATGTGTTAGTAGTTTTGGCACATTTTTCACATTCTGCTTCTCTGACAAGTATTGTGGTATAGCTGACATGGCAGCTATTAAGCATAAAAATTACAGAAAATTATGTGTTTTAGGTGGAGCCTGATCTCCAGAAGGAATATAGCTAGTGATAAGCAATCCTTCCTTCCTAAGTATAAAAGGGCAGTCAAATGACAGACCTGTAGCATTCTGTTCCTCAAGCCTGCTCTAGAATAGAAACTAACATCTGGGAAGTGCTAACTTCGAAATTCTCCCACAGTTGTAGCTACTGCTTCTGCAATTGATAGAAGCGTTTGGGTGAGTTTTCTGATAAAGCCCATAAAACCATTTATATCAAGTACAAATATTTATTTTAAAATGCAGAGACTGGATTTTTTTCCAGAAGTTAAAGTAAACCTCTAAGTCTTGTTCATATGGCAACATTTTAGAGCATTTGCAATAAAGAAAGTGTCATCAAGATAGGAACACTTTTCCCCCCTTAGTTTTGATTGAACATTCATATAATAAAGGGCATAGAAAGCTGAGAGTGATGAAATGTCTGCCCTCTACAATGCAGCTGCTGTAAGAGAAACAAGTTACTGCCCACTCCTTTCCCAAGGATGTTCAGTGTTAAAAGCATTTTCTTCAAGGACAAATCACTATGCTAAAAAGTGAAAACTCAGTTAACTGGCAGCATCAATAGGTCAGTTCTACATATCCACTCCACCCTGCATCAGCTATTGCCAGGAAAGGAACAAAACAGGAATGTGTGAGAGGTCAGGCATGAGAAATGCAGCATATACTTCAGTTTCTACCGGGGAGAAAAAAAAAGATAAAAGTACTCCATAATTTCTTTAGCAGATAACATACCTTCTCCAGTCTGTATAATATAAATTCTTCCCATAGCTTGTAACACCAAAAGGATACTGAATCCCTTCAACAATCTTTCGTCTACCAAGCTGATTAGGGTTCATGCATTCCAGCCTCTTGGTACCTGGATGTAGTGAAACAATTAAGCCTTTGAATCAGAACAAGAGAGCTCTCATCAGGGATGAAAGACAAGCACAAATATGCAAGCATGAACAGGGTGGAAAGTCCTGGAAATCTTTCAGTGTGCCGCTTAGTCAAAGCCTTCCTCCGTGTCACATGTGTGCATGTGCCAAAAACCGAATGGATAAATACTCCAGTGCTAATGCTACTCAGCACACCACTGAAGTTAAAGAAACACAGATGTCCCAGGCAGCCATGGCCAATGCTCACAAGCTGAGATTCCTGCCATGGATTCCAGAATCTTTGGGTTGGTGTGGAGGCTGACAGAAGGCTTCCTCCATTCTGGAGGGATACTTCAACCATTTACTTGGTTCTCCTCCTCCGGAAGACATTTTTGAGATGTTTGGTGAGCATGTTCCTGAAATACTTGTTAGGCTGGGCCATGAAGGTGAGACTGCAGGAAGAACATCTAACTCATAGATGCAAATAGGGTGCAAAAAGGTCTACCTGCAAAGACACTGCAGGCTGGGAACACTGCTAATGAATGTAAACAGTAAACACCTGGAGGTTTTTCCTAAGTAAAGTGTTTCAGAATTAGACAAAAAAGGAGAAGATGCAAATGTGAGAACAAGACTGGAAGAGAGAGAAAGTAACTAGAGATAGCAGAAGGTTGAAGGTTGGACAAAGTGTTTTATAGTGAGAAAGAGAGCCTAGCTATTTTAATTCATCCAAAATTTGAAAGGTGACTTGAAGTCTAAAAGCACCTCCACAGGAAGACATCCCTGCCAGAGTCTACAGGGCGAAAGACAGAAAGATCCCAAAAGATAAAAATTAAATGACAATTAAAAGCACACTTCCCCTCTAATCACTGTCACAAAACTAGCAATGGGTTTGTGGCAGAACTTTGATCCCTTGATCTTTTGTGTGCATTGCTTTTTCAAGACTTGCTTCAGTCAAATATAAGCCAGACTTGGCCTCAGGTTACAGGCCTTGGAACAATAGTACCAGGATGACATTCTGGATGGCAGATTAGATAAATCTGTGGTTTTCCCTAGTCTTAAACTAAGAACTTCTACAAAGCCCCAAGCGCTACGTAAAAGAAAATAGCCACATACAAGACAAAGACATAGATCTGTTGCATTCCTAGAAAGTTTTGTGATCAGATTTGAAATTCTTCAGCTTGCACACACTCTCATGTGAACAGCAATGAATAAAGCATTAAAGCCAGAAGCTATGGCTGTGCATAATTTCAGGATTGACTATTATTACAAAGAAATATTTTAGCCCTCCTTTACCTGCATCTACCCAGCATAGCATTGAGGAATAAGGATCAAATGTCAGTCCATTTGGTAACCCAAGATCATCTTTAACAAGAATTCTTCTATTTGTGCCATCCATGTATGAAGTTTCAATTTTAGGAGCTTCTCTGTTCCAGTCAGTCCAGTACAAGTTTCTTAGGAAGAAGAAAAAGGCTAGAGTTAAGACAGGGACTTATCTCAAAAGATTGGTGTAATTAAGAAAGTGCTAAGAACACATAAGTAACATACAGCCCCTAAATCATTTTAATAAATAAGAAGGGCCATATTGCACTTTGATATGGAAGTCAAAAAAGTGCAGTAAAAGCGTAGCAAAAATACTTCCATCAAAAACAAAAGGAGCAAGCACTGACATAGGAAGAAATGCTTTCCTTCCATTGTTTAGCTTATGATCAAAATGCTGGCCAAAAAGACTTAAATTGAAACAGTTCTGAGGACCGCTCAAAATGTGCATCCACATTTCGAGTTCTTCATCTCACTTCCCATCATGTCTGCTCAGGCTAAAGCAAGAGTATTTGGCATACATTTGGGACCCATGTGAAACAGTATTTTTCTTTTCAGTGTACCAAGTAAGCAACAATGGAATCAGAATAGTTTATCCTCAGCAGAGATCCCCAGAGAGGGCCACTAACTCTTTGATGTTTTACTATTAATAGCCATTTTTTAATGGTAGGATGTTTTTCCCTTGGATGTACATTCTGTGCCTAAGAATATGCACGGCCCCTCAATGGCATCTTTGTTGTTTACTCCTTAACACACACACAATTTACTATAAGATGGAAGTCCCTGATGCTTGACCTGAACCCAGAGCCTTACTCCAACACTGGGGTTCTGCATGGAACACAGGTCATTAAATAACCAGATAAATAGAATCAAGCTTTGCACATGTTTCTTGACAACACATCCATACCCTCTCACAGGATCCACGACAATTGCTCTGGGGTTCACCAAACCAGTGTCAAAAAGGATGCGACGCTGCCGCCCGTCCAGCCTGGCCACTTCTATTCTATCCAGCTGAGAGTCAGTCCAGAAGATGTTGCGACCTAGATGATCTACAGCTATCCCTTCAGGGCTTCCCAAGTCTGCAGGAGAACAGAGAAAAACATTCCTAGGTATTATATTTATTCCAAATACACTCTGTCAGCCTCAATGCTGCATAAGTATAACCTTTAGAAGAAATAAGTTTTCTTCAGTGTTCTGGCTGTGGTCCAACAAAAGCTACTTTATATCAATTGGAAGAGGAACATGCATTTTACCTGGAAGTTTAAATACACAAAACTCTCATAAAGACATAAAATGAGAAGTTCCATGCGGAACAAACTTGCCACACAAAGAAATTGTACTTGGAGGGGCAAACATAGGAGTTTATAACAGAGAAAGGAACAGCAGACACTGTCAAAATCTTATTCTACCATACTTAGAAGGCCATAAAATGGATTTTATAACCCTTAATATTTCTCCTTCCTTAGTACCAGCATACATGACACCCCTCTGACAACTGAATTTATGCTAAGTAGTGATGCAGCAATTAAACAAATCACACTCTAAACACTAGAGACAATGTTATTAACTAACTGATGCAATCTAGATCCAGTTCTTTGTTTTTGCAGAGCTATTCTTTTTGGAACACGTTTTAGCACAGTATGAGCACAGTTTTTCTTGAACAGTTAGTGTTCCAAAAGCAACAGGAAATAGCAGATAATGACCTTACTGCTCTAGCATCAGTAATTTCTAACTTGGATGCCGAAAAAAATTATAAAGCTTAATTCAGCCACTATGAGAAACTGCTCTGTTTTTTTCAAGGTTCCATTGAAAAAGAGCAGGCAGGCTGTGAGGAATTTAAGGAAGCCAAACACAAGTTAAAAAAAGTCTATTTTCATTCAATTTCAGCTCCAAAAAAAAGCAAAGAATTTTACATGGTCACTCCCCAAAAGTGGCAAAGCGACCCTTTATACCAGCCAGCTGTTTAAAAAAAAAGCACCTTTCAAATGCTGATCCACACACTGAATGGAATGTAGCCCATTAGCTTTCTTTTAATTCTCAGGTTTATTCACTGACAGCCATTAAACAAACATTATGTGACATAAGCAACCTTTCTGGAGAAAAGGCACTTGGCCCAGAACATCGGAGCCTAGGGCTCTCTAGACTTTGCTACTGTGGTGTTGCTGTGAGTAACGGTTGCACAACAGTTCAAGCATCCTCTGCTCTCCCACTCAAGAGGATTGCACTTTATCTGCACACATGACATTTTAAGTTTATATTAATTGCTGAAGAAGTGGAAAGGAACAAACAAGATGTAGCTCATTGTTTCTGACTCACAGCTCATGGCTGGAGGGGAGGGGTGATGGGCAAGAAAGTAAATTTTAATCAGGCATTTCTTTACTCCTCCTGAGGGCTCTTGGGCACACTTTGACTCAGTTATACTGACTTCACATTGTTGGTCTTTATTTCTCTAAGTGCTTCTTGCAGTCAGCTGCAAGAAACCACCTCACATATACTTCAGACCCTCAAATGATCCTACTTCTTTCCTTGCTAATGGCAGAGTCTGCTGAGGGTGGCCACATTTTAAGTACAACAGTCCCCAGTGTCTGGGATCAGAAAATTATTGACTAAATGGTAATGGAGGAGCTCCCAGACTCTTTTAGGAAACAGAAGACAGTAGCAGGCAAAAGATTTGCTGTCACTGATTCCCAGGAGCCCCTGCTCCCTGACTAGTTTCCTTGTTTCAATTTCCTTATGTCAGCTATATGTGGGAGATTTAGAGAAGTGTTAAAGTAAATGTCTCTTCTGTGTGGTAGATAATGAGCCAGAAAAAAACTATCCCCCATGGAGGGTGGGGTAAGGGAATATTTCAAAGCTTCATTTATCACCAGTCTTTCCAGAGGCACAAATATGTTCCTGCTAATATTGTCATCAAGCCCTCTGTCCCTGAGGGCAGGTTTTTACAGACATGCACAGCTGATAAGACTTTAAGCAATTACTGCAAAGGAAAGCTCTGCTTCCTAACCTGCAGCCACAGCTGCAGAGCTGAGAAAGCCTCCACAGCTGCAGGGATAAAGGAGAACTGGATGGGACTCCACAATTAAATAGTGTTTCTGCAAAGCAGCACAACTTGGATCGCAAGAGCTTTATAAAGAACCAACCAAAAATGTAGTACATTCCACAGAAATACACATGAACTGAAGAAAGCAGCTGGAGCTCACAGGAGGAAGGAGGCAAAGATCAAAACAAAACAAAAAAAATTCTCATAAGTCTTCTGAGGGGGAGGCATTTTCCTATTTCATGAAATTTGAAAGTTTCAGTTTGGGTCTGCATAGAAGATATGCATTTGAATGCTGAATATCAATACTTTTTGATCTGAATCCTTATTGAAATGTCCATTAACATACAAAAACTAAAGTGCAACACCTCTCCTGGTCTCTTCAGGAAAAGTATCCACATCCTATGCAACCAACAGAACAACAGAATTCATGAGAAAGCTTCATACACACAATATTTTTTTATAGCAGATAAAACTCATGAGGTTTCCATGTGGCATTGAAACATCTTGAATTACCTTAAATAATCAATCAAATTTAGCTGAAAGCCTTCACAAATAATTTTCAACATTTTACACAAGAATTTTAATGCCTACACACGCTCTCATTAGAGAGACATTCATATCCATATAAAGTTTTTTGCAATAGTACCTTTCCTCATTTTTAAAAGTGCAGATTCTGAAACAAAAATCATTAAAGCAAAAATCTTTTCCCTGCAGAGTTTCTAAGTTGCACAGGCAAGCACAGGACTGCACTGCAGGTTTGAGTCCCTATCATATTAAATACTTTGGGATGGAAAAAGAAGTCTTACAAAATACCTCAGCCATCAAGTGGTATAGAAATATGAAGCTCCATAACTGCTGGTATGGTTAGGGATGGCCTTAAGCTCTCCCTTTTTCCTTCCTAGGACAATGCTAGGATCCAAGCCACCCCCATCTATCTGCTGTCCCTAAGAACCTGACTGGAATCTCACAAACTTACTATTCCAAAGCACAAAGTCTGGATGTGTAGAGAATCACTGTCTAAAGAAAACGAAATCAAATTTATTGCAGACCTTTATAACTGGCTGATCATTTTTCTAAAATAATTTCATAAGTTTTTTAACAATGTCTGCAAAGAATTCAAAGTAAAGTGACCTCTTCCAGTACCTTGACTTCACAGGTGTTCTAGGATCTTGAGGACATTAGTTTTTAAAAAGACACCCTCTGCTGATATTCCATGTTAATGAATAAACACAACTCTTAGCTCAGGCAACACCTAGGAAGTACATATTACTAAATTCAAGTCTAATACTGTTCCTAGAGAAAGAATTTTCTGTGGTTACCTGTTTTGATTATGGTTGTTGGCTCCCCACCATGCAGGCTGGCCCTGCTGATCGAGGGGCCGCTGATGTCTGTCCAATAAACCACCTTGTCCACGCAGTCATAAGCAACTCCAATAACAACTCTGTCCTGTTGGAAAACAGACAAATTAGATCAGCTTAGGATAAACAACAGTTACTCATCAGCAGTATTAACTTATGCTTTTAAGTCTCAAGCCTGAAGAAACAAAATTCTTGAGGAAAGGTGGGAAATGGGGAGGAAAGGGCAAGTAAATAATTGGGCAACATCGCCAAATATCTCAGAAAAATACTTCAAGTTCAAGGTCCCTTTTAACTCTCAGACATCATTCACCATTATTTCAAAGAAGCATTGATACACTGAAGAGCTTGTCGGACTTCTACAGCTTCACCTGCATACCCATCTAAAAAAAGTTCACATTGACATTTTACTGTGTCACCCCTTCCTGTACCTTTTTCCTCTGATTAATTCCCTTTAAGGGGGAATAATGACTTCCATAAAATCTGGCTTGCGCTAACATCAAAGTCATGCCTTATGGCTATGCTCCCTATTTGAGTCCCTATTTGACTCAAAAAGTTCTGCAAAGTAAGAGTTTAAAATAAAATTTAGCTTTAACAAGTACTACATAAATCATTGTGGTGGAAACAATATTCTAAGTAACAAGAAATATTTATATGCAATTTTGCAGGCAGAAGGAAGGTAGGACTAGAGTTTGAGTTGAGTTCAAACTCCCTCCCCCAGGCAAATCAAAGGGACTATCAGGGTAAAGCAACAATTGCACATGGATTCCCAAGTCCGTCACTGTTGCTGCTTTTGTAACACAGCTTCTTAGAAAGATGTTCCAAACCCATGAATTAAAACAGATGCACTTATTCATCACTATACATAAATTCTGTGGGTTGCAAAGCAGTATAAACACCTCTGGTACCACTTTGCAAATGCACAACACAGACAACACAAAGTCAACAGTGCTACTACAGACCTAAAGTTTCTTTTCAGTTGAAAGTTTCAAGAAAGAATTGCAACTTATCTCTTGGAAGTTTTTTCCTCAAGATAATTCTAAGTAATTAATTTAAGTTAGATAAAGTAACTAATGAGACTAGGTGACAAGTATTCAGAATGATGTCACATTCAGCCTTATTACACCATTTTTTATACTGCTTTTAAATTTTTTTTATGTTATTGCAGCAGAACTTTACATAAGGGACAAAACCTTGATTTTGACCTTACCTCACAGCAATTTATGGTACTATTTAATGAAGTGAATCTGTGCAACGTAGCCAGTATTTGATTTATTAACTACTCGGTATAATATATAAGGAAAAAAAAAAGAGATCAGTATGCTACTTTATATTGCCATTTATTATAAACAAAGCAACACTGGAATGAAAAAAAATCCTAGGCCTTGGGCAAAACAAATGAATGTGATGAAACTGCCAGTGAAAAGGGCATGTGACACAGGTGGTGGAAAAGAGAGCTTCTCAGCATCAGGAATTCATTTTCTAGGAAAAAAGATCTCAAGATGGTAGTAACAAGCATGGGAAAAAGATCTACCACCCACTGGGCTTACACATGGGGAAGGAAGCAAGAAAAAGAAGAAAGAAAAATATATGTGCAGCCAAGAAGTGGAGAAAACTGACTGAAAAAAGCCAGAAATAGATTAAGACTTAGGAAAAAACTTGGAGGGAGTAGGAATGGAAAAAGGAGCCTCTCCACCTACTGATACTGTAGGTCTCCTAAACTTTTATACCAGAGTCAGAAAGTTTATAGAAGTGTGAATAGACAGTAGTTTATATGAAGGCATGTGCTGCTGGAGGCATGTGAGATTAGATTTTTGTCTTGTCATCTATTGTGAACCATTCTTTAAAAGGAAATTATTTTTTTCTGTACCATAGGTTTAAGATTTTTAACTAGTCAGATCAGGAAATTTCAGTATCAAATCAGCAGGATACTGAAACTTTAATGAAGAGTAAAAATTGTGTTTTCAACTTATATTATCAAGGTATGCAGACAAACAGTAGCTTTCATCTTTGTCAGGAAATTTTCTAAAATTATGGACTTAATATAGTAAATTACTTACTGGAATATGCAAGAGTGCTTTTGCACCATTTTTCTTCATACTGTTTCCCTCTAGTGGAACATGTTCAATTTTACCACTTTGGGCAAAAAGCAAGTGCGTTCCTGGCGGCAGAGGTACCGTGTCTGGTCGAACAGAGGGCCCAACAACAACAGGGGGAGCAGCTGTGCTCAGACCTTGTTAGCAGAGAAGGAAACAGATGGGCAAAAAATCAGTCTGTACAGCACAACAAGGTTCCTTATTATTTGCAGAGACACAATTACAGTCAGACTTCTAAGAAGGAAACAGCCTTATAAGCAGACATTAATAACTATAATCAGATGCAGAAAGCTTCTGAAATTTTCCCCTTGGCTGAAAGAGAAGGAGCAATTGACATAATAGGTCTTTTCATGTTTACCTCTGTAATTGCTCTTTACTTCAAATGTTTAGAAAAATCTATCTTATTTTGCAGCTGAAGTGAGGAAGATGTAGGAAGGAACATCCTTCATTTTCTGAGGCAAATAAGCCATTACAGTTCCCAGAGGGCAGAGACTATCTGGGCCTCTCACCATTTCAAGGCAAGGAAGAAGCTAGAAAACCACCTTTTTATTCAGAAGCTTACCACAGCTTCCAGATACTCTGGCTGAAGGAAAAGCGTGTGTTGGGGTCACTGAAGGGCATGAGACATACCACAATGGGACAGCAGAAATGTGCATTGCTCCAAGTCAGTGCCGTATCTCGGGGAAGGACTAAGCCCCACATTTGGGAGACAGTGCACTCAGATGGAGAGATACTCTCAAGAACCAACTGCTTCAGCCACTTACATGGTGGTCGGACTCCTGGACCGCTTCTGGTGCCATCAATCTCATTTCCATCCCTATCCACACACCAGCAATATCCACTGCCAGCATGGCACTGTGTGGGTAGGTAATTCCCATGCTCATCACACTGGGGAATGAAGTGACCAACTCTTACATCCCTTGGGAAGAAAGCACCTCCACTGCCAAGAGCTACTTCTCGTTCATGCTGGCATTTGGTCTTTTCTACTTCTGGGGAAAAAACCAAGAGAACAAAACAAACTCCAGTGAATATTTCTGTTTTGGTTAATAATTACAGTCCATTAACAGTTAGCATACACTGACCAACTATACACAAGAATTCTTACCTCTAGTGGAACATGACACTGTTACAAACCTTGAAGGAACGTGACTTCAGAATAGCTTCAATCAGTCTGCCCTACATAAGTGTGACACATTTGCTTTAAACTTATTTTATCTTTCACTGCCTAGTTAGAAAGAGAACAAACAGGTCCCCTGCATCTTCCTTCATTGAAGGGCCATAAACAGAAGTTGGAAAACACCTTGAAGCAGATGAGCAAGAACATTGTCTGACTTTTGACCCTGCTGTCTACTCACTGGCAATTATCCATAGGCCCTAAAATGTGACTAACTAGACAGACCCTACAGTGGCTGAAGGTTTCTTTGTAATGCTAAAAGTTGAGATTCCCTTCAAAGCCACAAGAGAAAACCACAACATGAGGCAGATGCCAAACTCTCTACAGATCTTAGGAGATGAAGCAATTAATTGCTATGATGTATATTAGGTTTTTAAAGTTTGGTTATGAAGTTTGAGCACTCATTTGGTTCTTCGGGATCTAAGAAAGAAATTGGAGGGAAAAGTTGTCCACTCCGTGGTGAAGCACAGAGAAACATACCATATACATAGGCTACGTCACATGCATATATATTACTGCAGAGACTACAAAGGAAAGGATGTTTTCAGACATCAAATCAGGACATTCAGGGATCTGGCTCTTAATGTTTCAATTTTAAAAAATAGTCTGAACTAAAATTACACCTTCTTATTATATTATCTATCATGCAGTAGGGAAAGTCATCTGGATCAATATATCTTCTAGAAGCCAAAGAACATAATGAAATTAAAAGAATGCAATAAAAATAGTATATTTCCTTCTCCAGACAAAGAAATCTGGCTTGGTTTTACCACACACTTGAGATCCCTGGGAGAGAAAGATGTAATTATGGGAGAGTATCCTTTCCCTGTCAATGATTTCTACAGACATTTAGAAATACTTAGCCCAAACTGTCTGCTGAAGTGTCTTTAACACTACAATTCCATTTACTCCTTTACTTGTTTTTACACTGCCAGGATTAGGACAGGATTAGTTTTGTGTGGCTCAGACCAGACTGACCCCAGCTGAGCAAAAAGCTAATCCCATGCATCTACAGACTGTTGTGGTGTAAATCTCTGTTCTGTAAAAAAGAAGGGAGGTTTTTATTGATATTTAAACTAGTTATGCAAGCTTTGGACAAGTTTCATGCACCTGGACATAATTAGAGAAATATAAATGACTGGAGAACAGCTCACTGAACAACTGCAATATTTGGCATCAGTTTTAATGTGGGTGGTGGAGAGCCTTGAATCAACTTACAAAACCAGGCCCTGTGGGAAAGCCTCCATTATCTGTCTCAGATTGTTTTCATGTATTCAGTGTCCTATGCAGTATGCAGGTAAAAAAAATGTTGATTCCAGTAAACAGATGGCTTTGCCACAGGTTTTTTATTCTAAACTTTCATTAAAGGCAGCGTTCACAGAAGAAAACAGGGGGAACAGTGAGTATTGGTAAACTACTCCCCATGCATATTTTTGTCCAGTGCAGAAAAAAAAAATCCTAATTTCATTCCTATCAGCTTTGAGAAACACAATTAACTCCTCCTCAGAAGGATATTTTAAAAAGGTAGAAACCGTTCCTTTTCTTCTTTGCATTAGAAACCCATAAAAATAGGGTATATATCAACAGGTTACCATTTTTTACTCAAAATTCTATGTGAATTATGGAAAGGAGGGTGTATACAATCCCAGGTAGGACCCAGTGGTTACACAAAATATATTAGTGTTATCAGCAACTTGAAATACCACTATCTGTTCTAATTTCAAGACAACGTTCACATTAATATCTGCAGATTTTACTCAGGAATTCTGATTGTATTTTTTAAGAGAACTTATCTTGCAGTGATCAAAACCAATCTCACAAATGGTCTGCTTATGCCCCTAACAACACTAAAGTCAAGACACTTGTCAAACAAAATAATTTTCAATATTAGCATTGAAAGCATATGGTTGGTTCTTTCTAAAAAACAAATCAATGCTGAATTTTTACTTAAATAAAAATATTTGCAAACACCCTGTTGTCACTCAATTTTAGGAATAAATGTGTATTTTACTACTTTTTTGCTCATGAAAATCCCTTATACTAGTGATCACTTTATTAACAGTATCAAGCACAATAAGTAATCGATGTCAAACAGACATTCTGAAAAGAAAGAAAGCCAGGGTTACCATGTTCATCTATGCTGAGTCAATAATTTTAACCTGTCTTTCAACACTATATTTTGACTCCCTAATAAGAATTTAACCAGTATTAAAACTTATAAATCAGACAAGTGACTAAATTAAAGGATAGTTCAACCAAGCACTTGGAATCCATTCTCCATTTATTTCTTCTCATCTCTGGATCACGGCCAGGATTACTATGTTTACAGCTAAGAGGCACCTAAAGAAATCTGAGTTGAAACCCAATCCAGTGTTGTAGCCTGTGCAACAATGAAGGCACAATAATATTGGATACAGATGACAGTGGGTTGGGATAAATAGTCTGCTTACACTGCTTATACTGCCATACCTTTTAGTCAGTGACAGTAGGAGAAGATGCTCTGATTTTGCAAGTTTTAAATAGCATTAAATAACTTCCTGAAATTAGTCTAGCTATGACAGAGTTTGAAAGATGAGATTGACATGACAAATAAAGCACATTTCCTGCCTTGATGAGCTAACAGCAGAAGCTGGACAAAATGAGTAACAAGAAAGGGCTCATATTTAGGTAGCACCAGGGCTACTTCTTAAGCCAGCATCCAGACACAAACCTAAGAACCAGTAAATTTCCTTCACTAGAGCAGCCTAAACGTTCTTTCTTATGAGCCTGCCTTTAATGTAAGTACTGCAGTATTGCATCCAGTCAAGACTCTTTAAAGATACAGAACAATTAGGATTAGGAGAGTTCTCTGATCTTGTGATTGGCATGAAGAAAAAGTCCATTAAATACAACTGGCAGTGCCAAGAGCAAATAACACCTACCTGGTGTAATGGTGCTGTTACACCTACTGCACCTGACTGTAGCAAATGGAAAACAAGCCACACCTGTTTCAGGCTCCATATACAGGGATAATTAGCCCTGATTTTCAGGAGGTTCTTACCATTCTTGAAACCCATATTTGAAATGCAAGGCAAATGATCATGTCAGTGATGATAAAAATAGTTACACCAGGACTAGTTCATTCTGCCAGAGAAGAAACAACCAGTAAAAGCAGGACCTAGGTAATTGTTGGTGATGAAAATAAGCAGAGGGAACATCAGCTTTTCATTAACAGCAGGATCAAGTTACAGTATTTTTCAGTGTATGAATTTAAACATTACCAATCAGCATTTGCTGTAAAAGTAAGTAAAACCCCATTCTCTCTACATTTTGCTGCAGTTGATGCTTGACTGCAGAAGGTAATACACCAACCTAACAGCTTTGTGTTTTCCTATGGTGCACTATTTATGCCCACAGGACTGTATGATTTTTGAAACAAAGCACTTAGTTTGGCAAATAATTAAAAACTGAAAGAAATAATCTGAGTCAGAAGTCAAGAGTCATGAACTAGTGGTATCTTCGGTAAATTCCCATATTGCTTTAGTATTGCTTGCAAATTTCCCTATTAAGAAATTTAATTCCATCATTTGGATTCCAGAGGAAGATATACAACCATAGCTGGCATCATTTGTAGACGTGACACAGGCCACATGAGAAGGACAGGATGTAAATGTAGAGTTATGCTTCTTGGAATAAACTTGTGTAGACAAGCCTCTAAAGATTAATCTATCTTTCAAATTACAACCCAAAAAAGCTATCAGCAGATCATAGCTCGGTGATGTAAGGATTGTGAGAGGGTATAAAAAATAATTCAGCATATACACAGGGACTATACAGGCACAGAGAAGAGTATTAGGATGGGGAGGTGATTTAAGAAATGCTGCATCCAGCTCTGGCAACCACAGTTCAAAAGAACAGTGAGAAATTGAATGAGTGTACAGAAAAATGCTCCTAAGACAGAAGCTGTAGAGCAGAACAGAGAGAATTAAGGTGCAATGAAGAATTTATGTACTGTGGAACACAGCACAAGTCAGACTAAATACGTAGAATGGTGCATCCTGAACCTCAGCTTTGTATTGTATATTATGAGTATTTGTATTTTATTGTATTTTGTATTTGTATTTTTTGAGTATTAAACTTTTTTTCAGTTGATTAATGAATTACCAGAAGAAACCTGGAATTTAAAAGTCAGTGAAATAGATTATGGATAAAAATGAAACTGTAGTAGCATGAATATGGAAAAATGAGATGAAAAACATACACGTACATATTTCTCACATATGTGAAGAAAGAAACAGAATGGAGAAAAAAGCAAATTAAAGCCATATACAAATACTCAAGGAATTTTTTAGCCATAGATGATTGCTTTTGTAGCAGCCATGTAGAAAATTATTTATGGATTTCTCTTAAAAAAAGATGGAAGCTGAATAAAAGGATGAGAAACTGAGATGTATGGACTTCTCTTATTCACTTATACTGACATTTTTAATTGCTGTCCTCAGATACTGGAGAAAAAAATTTAAAAACCCAAATGAAAAAGCTTCCCTTTGTCCCTTCATTTTCCTTTGTAATTCCTCACTTACAGTTTTGCCCTGGTAAGTGTGTTTCTCATGTGAAACCAGTTGCACACAGATGATCAGACAACAGCTCTTAACAGTTCCTAGTTCCAAGAATCCAGGCTCGTTTCTGTTTAGTAAACAGTGTCTGGGGTCTGCAGGGGTAGAAACACTCAGACATCTGGTTTTTTTGAAATGGAAAAATGAAGCGTGAGGAAATAATGAAGTACAGGCTTCCTTAATAGCTGGGAGCAGCAGGACATTCCAGCATCATTAACTCTTTCATTAACATGCCCGTTCGCTCCTACAGACATTCCCATGTCTGTGATTCAAATCCATTTTTCTTGTTAGTCTACTTGTTTCAAGAGTTGCCATTGAGACTTAACAGTAGGTTTCATACAATAATAAAGACACTAAACAAGCAAGTAATTGTACACATGGGTTGGAACTAAGAACAGCAAAAAGAACTGAGTATTTGGATGAATGAAACTTTCCATGCTATTTACAACCAGGAAAAACTTCAGTTACTACACTGAAGCTTATTAGATCAAAACCTCAAAACCTTAGTGTGTAAAAAGGGGGAGAAAGGGTCTCTAATTACAGCTGAATACAATACAGCCTTCTCTGCAATCTCCATTCTGAAGCAACTCCAATGCTAGAGTAAACTCAACTACTTTTGTGAGGCTTCAGACCCTGGCAATGATTAACTGATGGATCTATCCATTCTAGAAGCACTAAAACTTTAGCAACAGATGACACCCCAAGGGCAGCTATTGTTCTATTAACTCTAAGAAGGGGCAGTCACTAAGTTGTAAACATTGCCATTGCTGCAGACTAGCTCAGCAACACAAATACTTTATACTTCAGTCACAATTCAGCAAAAGTGAGACTTCTTATGTACTCTTTTTTTTTTTTTTTACTGCTCAGAACATTTAATGAGCAGAGATAATTGATACTGTGTTTCTAAAAGCCTGTCTTCTACTGGTAATACAAAACTGTATTAAAAAGAATATCAGTGAGGCATATATGAAGACTAACAAAGCCTGGCAGCTTTGTTAGTCTTCATATTTGTTAGTCTTTGTTAGCAAATCTCCACCCACTAAAACAGTAGAGACAAAACTCCTAAAAATATTTTGTTACTGTTATTAAAATTGTGACATGGAAAAATCCCTATTCAAGACAATTATGTTAAGCACAGAATGTGAAAAAGTGTACAGGATAAGAAGGAAATAAAGTAACTACAAAATAATACCATGTGCTTAGCAGTTGAGTAGACACACTAACCACTGCATAAGAAAAGGTGTTAAGAATAACAAAACAACCCTCTACTTAAGCAAATCACCACATACACTCAGAAGAAATTAATTGTGTCCCTCTAATAAAGTTAATTGGTAGATTGCAAATATCAGTCTACCAAACCACCTGTTTCATCTACAAAGGGCATGTGGCAGACATGAAAGCAATGTTTTTGCCTCTACATTTCTGCCTGAAGAACTGGAAGCTTTAAGGTTTGATTTGCTTCAAGCTATTCACATCAAGTTTCTTCTCCAGTAGAAATAATTTTGTTTTTATCAGCTTGATAGTTAGCTAAATATTTTGACACAGGTCATAAACACCAGTTAGTTCCTCATTCATCTAGCACTAAAATGAAAACACACATGGGTAATTGTGCATGAAATGTTAGTTAAAAATTATATTAAAAGATGGACAACATGGTGAAAGCTATGCCTCAGAATTAAACACCAGAAATCCTCCTGGAATTTACCTATGATATAAAAATCTACAAGCACTGGGTGATTTCACATAACATGTTACTGTGCACATGGTGAATTGTCATGCAAATATGATTTAAAACTAGAATCATCTTTGTGATGTTCTTTTCTCTCCTCCATACAATCCTTTGTCTTTTGATTTCAAAAGCTGAGCATCCAATTGTGGGGGAAAAAAAAGGTCAGAAATTCAGAATTAGGGAATATAGAGGCTAAATAAAAATATTAAGCCTCAGGTAGTAACATCATGCCACACTGACAAGCACGTTGAAGCAAGCACCTCCACTATTAAAAAATAACAAAACAACCCAACCAAGACACCCAAACCCTTTCTCTCCTTCTGGCTCTAGGATATTCTTGTTTCTCTTGACTGCACAGTTTGAGTTTCAGTCTCTTGAGAAATGCCCACCAGCAAGAATCTTAGAGAAGACGAATTTGGTTTGAATATACTGAGAAGTTAGGGTTTATTTCCTGGCTGAAATATTCACCATCTACAAAACCTGAGTGCTGTCCCATAGGTTTGCCATGCTTTTGAATGAAAGTAAAATAACAACACTATCTTGTGCTACAATATTCTTTCCTCTTTTTTTTTTTTTTTGTAGCACACCTTCAAGATGAGTTTTATACCTCAAGCTTCAAAGTACAATGGAGAAACACAAGTGTGAGGGTAAAGAACTTCCTCCTAAATAGAGAATAATCTGGATAAATACAGAAACAAGTAAGTGCCAGCTGGAAACTGTAGTCTTTCTAGACCACAGGCTGTATGTGGTATGTAGGCATCTAGATCTTACTGCAGACAAGAGCCTCGTGACTTTGGTCTCATTTTTCACTTTTCTCCTGTAAATATTGCATTCATTTGCCAACAATTCCAGATATTTTATGGTAAGCGATTACTGAGTATGCAAACCAAATCACCCCCACAGTCAAACCTTTACACAAGGCAACTTCAAAAGATAGTATCAGCTTGGGGCTGAAAACTGCTGGGGATAGAATAAACAAAGCATAAAATGGGACATTGAACAGGACATCATGAAAAAGTGATAGCAGTCAAGATACAGTTTTGACATAAGCTTGGTAAAGTCCTAAACCTGAAAGACTTGGGAAGAACAAAGACAGCAATGTGGAAGTAGGCACTGTGTTTCAGAAGGGAACAAAATTAAGATATATATCCTCCAAATCCCAAATTATATTTCTGGTCCAACTTTCAAGAACTATAGAATTTTACCTCCTAACACACATCGGAAACCATCCCCACGATAACCTGCCTTGCAGTGGCAGCTGAAGGACCCGGGAGTGTTGTAGCAGAAAGCATCTGGATGACAGTGGCCCTGTTGACATTCATCTACATCTGTAAAAGAAAAGATCAATCTCAGGTGACTGCTCCTTCTGATGGACAAATCAGAGTGATGAAATTAAGTACAAACCTATCGCATTTTCAGGCTCCTATTTTAGGGTAACTGATTAGACATACAGACAGTTCTTGGGAAATACATCTAGTAGAGAAATGCAAGGGAGATAAAAAAAGGGGGCTGAAGAAGGGGAAGGGGAAGCATGCCTGTATTTTAGTACCTCTATCTCAGCAAATCCCAGGATTCCCCTATCCCAAAGGGTAATAGACATTATTAACTCACACAGTATTTTAGACATACATGTCCATATTTCCCGAATAAATGACTTAACATAGCAAGAGAAATAGGATTTGGTTAGCCATGTTTCCAACATGCAATTAGGTAAAGCTCCCCCACTGCACTCAGACTGACATGAAACAGAATGCAATTTTTTTTTTAATATATAATCAGAGTATTATGTTTCACCACGTTTGTAATTTAAACCAATACAGTGCAAACACTTGCAGCAGACAAAGGTCTGCAGCTGCAGATTCCTGCAGTTGTCTCATCTTGGACCTTCTATGAATCAAACATTGAAGAGTAAATTCAAAAGTGAGAGGAGGAAAAGAGAAATGCTTAATAAAAATTTCTGCCTCAGGAACGCAGACTAAGAAATTTCTTACTTGAGATGACAAGTAGACATAGGACACAGCAAAGAGCAGCCCAGCAGTGCAATGCAGAGTATCAAAGTCCCAGAATAAATGATGCTACCCACCCTGACAGGCTCGCCCATCTCCGGAGAAGCCGGGGAGGCAGGTGCAGATGTAGGCAGACCCTCCGGTGTACACACACTGGGCACGCTGAGGAATGTCACAGTTGTGTGTGCCCCTCTGGCAGTGGTTTACCTCATGCTCCACAGCTGCAGGTTAAATGTGTTAGAGAGGAGATGAAAATCTGAACTCTCCTTCTCAGTCTAAGCCTCATAGTAAGTTCATACAAGAGAACAACATCTGTGAAAGATTACAGGAGAGAAAGGAAACAAGGAACTGAGGGGTTTTTGCTTGGGGATTGGGATTTCTTCCTTTTTTTTTTCCTCTGAAATCTCCCCTTTCAGTGGTGTTAAATCTTATTAATGTTTTACAATGAATTGACTGTCCTCAGCACCTCACAGGTGCTTGCTAATATAGAAAGGGGCAGAAAAGCTACCATAGTGACAGATCCCAATACCCATATCAGCTTTGGTTGTGAAAAGGACTCTTGAATGAAGAAATGTAAGGCATCTCACTGAGCTAACTCACATGTTAGCTAAGTGGCCAGTTCACTGCATTGGGAATTATTTAGATGACCTGCTACACTAACCTAGTACTGACCCAGGGCTGCTGTCACTTGGCAACAAATAGGAGCTGTGACTCACTCAATGGGAGATAAAAACATTTGTCAACTACTGGAGAGATCTGGGACCAGACCTGCAGCTTTTCATAACTTTCTCATGTTCACAGCTGTGGCTCTCAAAGCATTGCACTACTTTGCACATAAACTGTTTTAAGAAATTGCTGGAGCTCTGTCTATGCTTACCTATAACATCAGAGAACAGGGAAGGAAATCATGGTACTGGAAACAGGAAGAGGTAAAATACTACAAAAATTTTGGGCCTGAAAATAGGGTGTCCAGTGTGTACATCTAGGAATAGAGTTCCAGCTGCTCTAACAGAGGCTGCTATAACACTGAGGCTGTCTTTACACAGTTACGACAAGGATTTGAAAAGGGGCCAAGACATGAGTCTACAACGTTCATTTCATCACAGCACACAGATGGAAACTACCACAGTGTCAGCAGGGAAATAACAAAAATCTTCTATCAGAGCCATATCTGAAAACACTCATTTTGTCTGTTTCTCTGGAGAAAATGACATCATTGTTAGAATCATTAATATCTTTATTTGATGAAGTAAGTTTCAGATTAAAAAGAAATTAATTAAAAACAGTATTATAAATAAATAAGGTAAGAGTTGGAGCTCAAAGGGAGTCTCCAAGTCCTACAAAGAGGAGGACAAGATTTATTTACAACTCTCTTATAAAGCTACTTAGTGAATCACACAGCTGGTATGAAAAAAAAGGGCTGGTTCCAAAGGAGCTGAGTCAGAGCTGCTATCCCATAGCAAATTGCAAAAGCACAGAGGGTTGCTTTTGCCCCTTTTGGGGTTCATATTCTTCATAGGTTATAAGACCCTCGACTGCGAAAAGATTATCATGGCATCTATTTTCAATCAATTGGGAAACTAGAGTTTATCTTCCCTCTCTTTAGCCTTAAAAATGCAATTTGTTTTTAGCTGAAGAAAGGGATCAAACTGAAATCCTTCAAGCTGGGCAAGGAATTACTTAGCACTTGCTAAAAGTGGAACATCAGCTTCATGGGAAACTGGTAGAGTGAAGCTGGTGAGGTCATGGCTGGAGGGAAGAATGTTCCCTTTTAGCTCCAAGTCACAAAACTTCAGTGTTGGACATAACGGAAGGAACATAAAGCTACTCTTCCACATCTCACCCTATCCCTTCCAGTGGCCTTGGTAGAAGGAGCTGCTTTTTCTGACTGTTCTGTGAGAGAGAATTAGGGTGCACTGTGACTTAGGGAACAGACATGAATTGTAATTCATACTGGAGCAGAGAAATTTGGCTTGTGAGAGAGTGTAATACACAGCATGCAAAGTCACAAACTCCAGGAAAGTAATGCATCTCTCTGCTGTAAGATGAAGGCTCCTCACTCTTTGCTGAAAAACAGTTTTTGCTATAATGAGCAATGACCTGGATGCATTAGCTGATCAAAGGGTAGCTAAACTTCCACCACAAAGCTGTCACAACAGAAGCAAAAAATCCTCAGCTGTTATCACTTCTTTCCAAAAGTAAAAGGAACTTCCAGCCATACTGGTAGAGTGTGAATAGATTTTTTTGGTACAGAATTACAGATTGCAAAGAAAAATTCTAACAAGAAAAGAAAAATCTCCATCCAATCCTGACAATTGCAGCTCTAGAGGTAGAGTCACTATTCCTTTTTTGTTATTTGTCATTATCTCTCTTCCATCTACCATTTGTGGATTCCTTTTTCCAAAAGGAATTTCTACAACTTGAGTGAAAAACAGGGCAAAGAGGAAAAAGAAAATATATCCCTTGTTAGGAAAACCTTAGTCTAGCAAATACAGATTAACTCAGGCTTCCTCCAGAAAAAAAGTTGTTAAATTACAGAAAAATAAACTAGTTTAGGCGACAACTACTGAATTTGATATTTAATGGTCCATTAAAAAAGAGCTAAGAGCCAAATTGCAAATATTTTAACAGTGAAGTGATCTGCAGCTACAACTCTTTTTTCTCATGATAAATTATCACTTCAGAATAAGCTGCAATAGCCAAGACACATTGGTTTAGAGCTGTACACTATCTTGTCCAAGGGATGAATTTGTAACTGAAATCTCATCTGTTAAATTGAACTCTGTATTAGACATAAGCAGCAAAACACAAATCCCCAAAAAGTCCAAAGCACAGCACCTAGAAAACGCAGGAAAACCCAGTAATCATGAGCTGCAGTACAAAGTCCTGAACCCCACTCACGCTAAAGATCAGCATAGATCATGAAGCAGTGTTTTCTATCCCTGTGAGGTGGATCACAGCCCAAGGGCTGGTGGGCAGTGCTTTTCAGAAACATGAAACTCACCAACACAAGTCCGCCCATCTGCCGCAAACTGGTATCCCCCAACACACTCGCAGCGGTAGGTTCCCGGCTGGTTGTTGCAGTCTGCATTGCTACCACACAGCCCTGGCTGCTCTGAACACTCATCAATATCTAGGGTGTTGAAAGGATCTCAGTTATTACAAAAATGCATTTAATATGGATGCCAGAAAAACAGAAACTGGGGAACTCTAGGTTAATAACAGTCTCCTGTACTTAGGCCATGGCTTGGACAGACCATGCCTCTTAAGAGATATTAATAACCTGAAAATAAGTTTTGAGGTAACTGTGACCTCAGTTACATGGCACCAAAAAGAAGAAAACAAAGCAGGAGAAGTTATGTCATGGAGTAAGAAGGGGATACCACAGGAAATTGCAGAAGAAAGAGAAGCCAAAGAAAATGCAACCTTAGGTGAGCAGAAGCAATGATAACTACTACCATGAACTCTAGGAAAGGCTTCATTATCCATAGACATCTCTAATCCACTGCTGCCCAGCTCACAGCATCAGAGGACTGGAAGGGACAGAGTGATGCCATCACTGTGCAAGTTGATTAAAAGGTTAGAGTGGAAGGAGAGTTGTGCTTTGGGTTTTAAAAGCCCCCAAAACTTTTTTAGGTAATAGGGATGACACGTTTCATTAATGCACATTTTTCTTGAAAACACATGTTAGTGCTGTGCTTTGATTGCAAGGCAAAAACCAAATACACTAGGAATACAGAGTAGAATGAACTGGGAAATATGAGTCTTTTGGAACAGAAATGGATTTTCAAAGTAGATTGTAAAAGAGATTATTTCAATGAATTGCACATATCTGTGCTCTCTCTGCATGTGCATTTCCTATTTCTCATCTCCCTTGAGAACTTTTAACCCAGTTGACTCATTTTAACCAGAGCTTGCATTACAGTAAAGTTCTCACAACTAAGTTCCCACATATTTTATAAAAAGATGAACAGGGTGGGAAAGATGCTTTGCAAGATAGGAAAACATACTCTTCAAGACAGTCAAACCTGCTTACTTTGATTATTGAGATACATAGCCCAGCAACCCTCTAACCTTAAAATCAGCCTCTCAGGGCAGTTCATTTTGCTGGAATGGCTAGTCCTGAGGGTCAATATACCTCAAGTAATATAAATTCTACACTAGCTTTCATTTTGCAATGTATTGAAGTGTTTTGATACCGTAACAAACGCTTCCATCTCCGCGGAAGCCAATCGAACATTCGCAGAAAAAACGATTCCCAGTTCCTGGACGGCACACGGCGTTGGTGTCACAGTTATGAGTGCCAGTGTAGCAAGGATTCCGGTTAATATCAGCAGAACCATCTGCCAAGAGAGACCATATTTAGCCCTGATGACTCTGTCCAAGTAATAGCACCCAGCTAAGGCCAGGAATGAGGTTCCAGGTTTAATGCGTTTCCAGGTTTAATGTGCTCATAATGCACATTAAACAAGGAAACACATTTTTTGCACCAGGAAGAAAGGGCCTTGCAGGTGATATCTCAGATATGTATTTAATAGCACCTGTATTCCTTGTTACTTGTACAGAGGACTAGTGAGTTAAAAAAGAGCCACAAAAACCTCTCTAAAGAACAAGATAGAAAGAAAATTCATTTTGCAGTCACTGACACAAGACTCAAAACACGATTCCTAACAGCTTGGTTTATTCATTTAATTAGCGGAACTTCATTTTGTAACAAACAAAAGTGAACACAGCCTGGTTTTATACTCATCTGGTGTGCATTTTCAAATAATCTCTTTGCTTTCTTTCTGTTATTAGTGGAAGCTTGGACAGCTCATCTAAAAAATACCTTTCAAAAGCAGCCTACAATTCAAAGACAAATGCTATGTTTCAAGATAAATTATAGAAACTCATCCATGGTAAATCTCATTCCCCTCTTTTGCTCTCTTCTCTCTTTTTGGGGGGACAATGTCCCGCCCTAAAAAATGAATAAAGGAACTACAAATTAGGTAAAGATGAACAACACACTCCATGCATCCAAGTGTGAATAGATTCAAGGTGGTGTATTGAGAGTATTTCAAGGAATTAGACATAAACCCCAGTGAATTTCAACAACACAGCATCACTTAAATTCTCAAGTAAAAATACAAATTTTCAACATTTCCATTCCTCTCCTTCACTGGTGGATCTGGACTGCTACTAAATAATGAAATTAATTCATGTAACTCATTAACACCCATCTAGGGCAGGCTAAAAAAATTGATGACTGCTCTTAATTGCTTACAAAAGAGAAAAAGCAAAATTTGTATACCCATATAAAATACGTACCACTGATGGGGCCAATGGAATTGCTCATGGCGTATCGCAGGATCTGCTCGTCCCTGTTGTACAGGACAAACACACTGTCCACCGAGAGCTGCTGAGTGGCAGGAGCAGAATGGGGGGTGTCATCATGGATGCATTCATCAAAGGAGATGGTCTGGCGCCACTGGTAGGCACCCGTGTAGGTGGCAGCCACTCCATCCCTTTCTGGCTCTGTCACCGTGTACTCCCTTGAGGACGATGAAGTGATCACTGTGACATGACAGCAAACACACTCATCAGAGCAGAGACCAAAAGCACCCTGTCAAATGCTATCTGTAGACTTGGGATGCAGTTTGTGTAGTGCAAATGGGAATTTCAAAGGCTAGAAGCTGCAAAAGGGGATGTATTTCCATGCAAAGGAACAAGCATTGGAGTATACTTACTCTGTTCTCAGGGCTCACAGTTTTTAGAAATGATCAATTTGATATATTTTGACATATTTAAAAATTTCAACTTTACTTTGTGGATTTCTAAGCAATGAAAGGAAAATTCAACTCAGCAAACTCAGATTGCTTTAGGTTCTTTTTAGATCTCCAAGCTAAGGAGAGTGATCTCAGTAGCCTAAACTACACCCACTTTTTAGTTTATTGTAGGCTACTAGCCTTGGATTTTAACAGAGACCAGAAGAAGCTGCATGTCTGAGAGCTCCTGCATGCTTCACAACAGTTTTCTATACTAGGAAAAATTGTGAACAAAACTCTTCAAAAAGATCTGGGCTTGTGGATCTTCCCACTGTAGGAAAGGTCCTCAGAACACCAGTATTTTTTGTTTGGACACCAGAACACACCTATATCAATCCACTTGCAGCAGTTGGCTAAAGCTGGATTTCTGCTAAGTCCATTAGATATGCCACAGGACAGCAGATTTGCAGCTGTTCGAGTCCTGGTAAACCAAATCCAGCATGAAGGAAATCTCCCTCCAGCCTCTGACTTTACCTCCATGGGAACAGCATTTCTGCCAAGTAGACAACTGTTCTGTAAAGCAGATACTGCCCAAACTCTCAAGTTGTTCAGCACAAAGCAGAAGCTTCCTGCTGCTTCCACTTCCTCCTCCTCCCAGTCCAAAACAACAGGCAAAGCACAAGCAGGTTCATCACTGGCTACCAAACTCAGATATTAGTGAGAATAAGGCAGTGATGATGTAACCACACTATTTTCTAGCTCTAGCAACCAGAAGTGCACCCTTGGAAAAAAGTGCAGTATCTCCAGAATTCATGTGCATGTGGGTGCACCACAGGCTGCTTCATCTGTAGTATTCATCTTTTTGACAGCTGGGCTGGTTGACCAACAGCAACACTCCAACCTCACTTCTCCACTTTCTGTATTGAAACACCCATCATTTTATCCAGGAAGAGGAAAGCAAAATAAGCAAAACAAGATTGCCCTGTAAATAGTGAATGAAGAATGGTTCTCTTAGGAAACCTAGGATCTGTGATAAAGGAATTGAGAGAGAGGACTACTGAAGAAACAATGTGGGAAACTGATAAGGGAATTGAGAGGTAATTTCCAATTGGTTGTTAAAATTCAGCTCAAATAACACTGATAAATGCTTGCCAGAGTCACTGTAATGAAGATCATGAGAGACATAGCGGTAAACAATGGGTTTAGTCTCATCAAAGATCACAGCTAATGTCACAAAGATCACAGGTAATGTCACTTAATGATATTACCACAAAAAGCTATATGCCAGTACAGGGCTGTGGACTTAGAGAAAAAAACCTTTACCCCAAGTGTACCCCTTGTACACTGCCATCAACAGCATTAATAAAAGGTCAGCAAAAAGGGAAATCAAGAGTGTTTTGCAAACAACAGTTCAGAGAAAATTAAATCTGTATTTTTTTGATGAAAATATTAGAAGTATTTGCATTGTCCCACTCAAAATCCACCTTCTTTTGAAACCTTTTCCTAAGGGACAAAATGCAACTTCCTAAAAGTCAAAGGGTCCTAAATACACTTGTTATAAAGGTAATAAAAGAACGTTTTTCAGATTGTCCTAATCTCTGCTTCGTGCACTTTCTCATCATTTCATTCCTATGGAACCTTACCAGAACTAGAGGTGTGGTAGAGTTCGGTGTAGGGCTCTATATGGACTGATGCCCCAGATGGGATCTCAGGTATTCTGCCCTCCATTTCTGTGCTGATGGTGAGGTGACCATGTTCATCAATGCCACTGAACTTCTGCTTTACAACCAGCTTCTCATTGTTGCCAAGAAAAGTTACTTCTGTTTGCCGTGTAAACTCACCACCTAAAGAAAGAGAATTGGTTTAACACTAAACTTAATAGAGGTTTCCAATTCCTTCTATTCCAAATATTGCTTCTAATAGATAAAATATAAATTACTACTGTCTGCAAATGTTGATGTAGCATAATTGCTAATGTCTTGTTTTTCTAATGAAATAACTTTCAGGGGCATACTGATAATATACTTGGATACTGCAAGCAAATTTTTTTAAGCACTGCACATAATAAATCATAAATCCTTGCCCTGAGGCATTCTTTTTAATAAAACTAAAAAGAAGTTCTGACTAAGCTAATAGCAGTAGGTTTTATCCTACCATTTAAAAGGACATTTTAGAGAAAATTTCCATTAGGAGTACAGAGAGTTAAAAAAAAATCAAAATCCAGTACATCTGTTTGAAAATCAAAACCAAGTGGAATGTATGTTGTAAATTCCAGAACAAGCTTCAAACATACCAAATCCAAGAAAATCCCAAACCAAAAAGTTGTGTTCAACTGAATTCATATTACAAGTCTGTAAAGGATCAAATTTTCAAGAGAAACACATGTTCTGCTAGGACAGATTGAATCTACAGCTTGAATTCACAGCAGCATAACCAACCAGATTTGGCCTTAATCTCTTATGAAAAGCTCGAATTATGAGCAGGGGTTTCCCTCAAACTAGCTAACAGAGTCATTTGCATGTCATGCAGCAGCTGTTTCTGTAAAGTGCTTCAGACCCTCAGGAGGTCAGGTTACTGTTTCTCTTTTGCTCTGTTGGTACAATCAGAGATTTAACCAGTTAAAGCTCTTGAAGATGTAGGAGAAGCTTTTTATAGTAGCTATGTACACTCTAGTAACAATTCCCCCAACAGATCTTTTTAAAAATCACTTTCTTGAAGAGAAACTGAAGTCAATCTTCTCTCTAACACACTTAGTTGTTGTACACTGACAGTAAATTAAAAGGGCCACTGTCTATATATTGTAAACAAGAAAAAACAGTAAGAAATTTGATTAAAAAAAAAAACATTTTGCAGCTCAGAACAGATGTGTGTTTTCACCCTATATTGATTCTAAATACAGATTTCTTTTCTATCAAGATAGAGGAAAGCATAGTAATTTTGAACATTATTTTAATTTAGAAGTTACCAGTAATGCTGAATCCATTTTTATATCCTTGCTGTTCCACAGCAAACATCCATCCTATGATACCTCCAATAGAGGCGAGAGGTAGTAAAGAATACCCCAAAGTCTCTGGGATTGTGCTGATAGCAGTGTAGGCACGCCCTTGGTTCATCACAACATAGGAGTGGAGGTCAGTGTTCTCAAACACAACGGGGATGGGGTTGTTTCCTACAAAGATTCTTCCTCTGACCTTGCCGTTGACTCTCTGAGGAGAACCTGGCAAATCAATACAACACATCAGAACCAAATAACAGCATTCTCATACTCTCCAAGGAACATGTCCAGAGTGTTTGCAATGTTCAGTGCTTAGTGTTGAAATAAATAGCAAACAAATACTCAGAGTTCAGACAAGAAATTGCCATGTGCTCACTTGCTTATGTAGACACATGCAAGTGTCTTGTCTTATGTGGATGATTAAATGGTCAAATTTGCCTGAAGAGATACTCTTTATCCTCGTTGAAAATTCTGTCTGCAAAGATACACTGTAACAGTGTTATGAAGTTATCTGGCAATAAGCGGCAGACAAACTCCTTAAGATCACACTTCATATCAATACACACTGAACGCAAATTTGTTTATTCCCTATTAAGAGACTAATGCCATTAGGCATTAGAATAATTTACCTGTTATTCTAATCTATTACATTTCTTGGCTCTGAACTACTGGCCATTTTGAAGACTGTCAGTGTTATACAGAAGTAGCTATTTTGGATTGCTAATTTTCTCCTGTTTATAATTTCCTACATGGAAGTTTTAATTTCATTATCACCAGATCCTTCTTTTCTTTCTACAGAAAACTTTCAATTCATAAAATTGGATTAAGTATTAGGTTTTGCTTTCCTGGTTTATAAAACACAGTCTTGCAGTAAACTATTTGAGTTGCTGAAATGCATCTGTGCTCTGAGCCAAATCACTATGAGGATTACAAGTGTATACATAAGAAATTCCTTTATGGATTTTACACGGGAACAAAGTTTAAATGGGTATTTAACAGAAATCAGGCAGATCACCCTTTAGTAAAGCAGCTTAAGAATCAAAGAGGAGCCATGCTCTTTGGTTCAATGATCAAAGTTAATTTGTTCATCACTTTGAACTGTCCATTTCTAGAGTGAGGACCATATCAGATTATAACACGTTGGAACTTCATTACTAATTCTAGGAAATACCACTGGACGCTATGTTTTCTTTTAAATTATGTCAGTTACAGAAGTTTATTTTTTCAAAAGTCACATTAAAATGCATAAAGCCTATAATTGACCACTGAAAATAATTTTCTTCACTCAAAAAACCATTTTAAAAAGTAGAGCTCACTGATTCAAATGCCTTTCACTATATCCCAGTGATAAGTCTTTCAAAAAGTTTTTATCAGGTCTTTTCTGGAACTGAATACAGATCACCTCATTCAAGAGCTCCATACGTAATTGTTGCTTATGTTTCTAAAATTTCAAAGCAGTTACCTTCTGCTACACACTGTCTGCCATTTCCTTTGTAGCCAGCAATACAACTGCAACAAAACCCGTTGGGATAATCCTTGCAAATAGCGTGAACAGAGCACTGGTGACGGTTGTTAGCACAGGTCTCTTGGACATCTGTGTGGTAGCGAAACACTGTGGAAAATAAGACCAGACATTTATATTTCATGCAGTTACTGTGGTATTCACATATCGCTGGACTGGTTTAAAAGTATCTCTGGGTTCACTTGACCAGATTTTTATTTTCTCTTTAAGGAAAGCAAACTACTGCAATTGGTATTGGTTAACCTCGCAATATGCAGAAAACTACCTACTATTTTGTAGTAAACCTCAGGGCATCAGCTGTTGAATTATTTAGTTGGAAAATTGTTTAATTCTGACTTCAGCAGATCTACATTAACACAGATCAGTTAAAACTCCTGTCAAAGCTAAACACATAATTTTATTTTGTCCTTGTTTTTGAATCAAAACAAAAAGGGGACTTTAGAACAAAACATAACACTACAGTACCCAGGACCATGCAGCAACTGATGCACCCTATAATCCTAACTGTTTTACCCTGTTTGTAAGTGAAGATCACAATTCTCACACCTGCTTCAGGAAACAATTAACATCTGGGCTGTCAGTCACACTCCTCTGAAATTTCTAAAAATGCTTTATTAGAACTCAGAACTGCTAGTTCCACCCTTCTAAGACTTGAGGCCATGAAACCCTAGCAAAAAAAAAAAAAATTACAACAGTTTCTATTCCTAACCTTTATTAAATCATCTGTATTCAGTAACACATCTGAGAAAGGTCTGTGAGCTTGACTAGGGAACTAGTTTACTAGACTGGCAAAAACTGCATCTGAGGTGACATCCAAATTAACCACCTCAATAAATAACACAAACTTATGATGTGTCCAGATTTTCAGATATTAAGCAAATGCAAAGAAAACATTGGTTTTTTGGTAATTCAATTTCCTTCACATGTCTTTTTTGCAGCCTGTCCAGGTTAGAAGAAGCTCAACTGCACAAAAGACCTTACCTATTCCAGTTTCATCAAATTCTTCCACATCTATGACTTGAGGTGGCTGTGGGGGGAACTGCTGGATGCGAAAGTGGCGAGGTGGAGCTTTTGCTGTTGGGAAATTTTGAGGACTGTAAAAAGAGTCAGTTGAAGGTGTTCCTGTTACATCTTGGTATGAAGTCAGAAAGTCTTCTGCAGCGAGCTGAGGAACACTGTATGTGACAAGGTGCTGATCCTCTTCAGTGCTGTCCGTGCTACTTGTGATGTACTGCTGTGTTATTTCAGTGGAACCATAGTCAGACATAAAGGGCTTAGAAGTCATCTCCTGGTCTTCTTCGCTGGGCTCTACGCTCTCCAAAATATTGCTGATTTTGGCAGGCACGATACTGTCAGATGAGCTGCCAATCTCAAACACCCAGATGCCCTGCTTCCCAGCATTGCTGCTTCTGTCAAATAGAAGCACAGGCCAAATAAAACAAGCTGTGTGGTATTTCTAGCCTACACACAATGTTATCCTTCACTGAAAAGTGTCAGGACAAAACTGTCTAATGATCTTACCTACATTACATACTTACCTACAGGTACAGTTTATTCAGCTGTGGAAAACCCCTGACAGTTTGGGTAACACTTTTTTTTTTCTCCACAACCAGAGCTCTGTTGAGAATTTCTAACTTTCTTGTCTCCAAAGAGGACGAGATCAGAAGGAGATTTTAGGGCCACAAAGATCTTGCTACCACTTACTAAAACTTTCTAGCTCATTCCCTTTCTTGCTAGTTCACTCTTTCTTTCACAAACACCACTCACAAAAACAACCTGCCCTGGAGAGATTATGAAGAGTTGAAGTCTAAGTGGTACTACTTACAGAAGAACTAAGTATACTGGAATTCCTACCAGTAACAATGGGAATATGGATTTTAACAAATTACACCAAAGTCCTCAACAGGGTGGATATTTATCAGTGGCAGATCTTGTGACTTCTCATGCAATGGCTAATGGGATCTTATTAGTTCTCATTGATTCATGCTACAATTAAGAAAACCATGGAACTCTGATGTTTTCTTGAGGAGTTTAAACAAAGAAAAAAGCATACTTGACAAGGTTTCTAATGCTGTCTTCATCTTCAGCAATGACATTGTAGGATCCTGGCTTTTCCCAAAAATAGTAGTTTGTAGAGGCTTGACTAAAGCCAACGATAGCAGGAATATTTTCATTGTCATTCTTGGAGTATGTGCTATAGAACTGCAAGCTATCTTCTGGATAAAGAAAAATAGCATAGGAACTGGAATCAGAAGAGGCTAAGACAGCCTGGAATGTGTTTCTCTGTGGAAAAAAAAAATTAACACACCTTTACTCACATCAAAATAGTTAAGAAAAAGTAATTTTTTTTCTTTTTAAATGCAAAATGAAAATCAGAATTTTCATTAAAAAGAAAAAGTTATCAAAAGTAAATTAAATCTGTAGGAAATAGTCAGATAGGCTGCCCAAAGCATAACAATTTTAACTTCTGTAGTGCTATAGGATGCTATTTCATTTCCTTAAAATAACAGAAGTGACGTGCTAGACTAAATAAAAAATTCTGTAAACAGAATGTTTGAAGTTCAAGTTTCATGTTGCTCAAGTAATTTCCCACAGGAACACTCCTGCCTGCTGTAGGAGCCACTGGGACAGCACCTCAGACATCAGCTGCTCATTGCTATCAGGGTGCAGTATTGTTACTATAAACACAATGCTTGTGCCAAGTTCAGCAAAAAAAATTAGATGTTGACATAAAAAGATGTGCTAAGTAATGTTCTCATCAACTTTGATAACTATAATACAAAACTTTATCAACTTTGATAATGGTATACAAAGTTACATGTCCTTGCAGGATAGTACCTGCATGGTTTAAAAAGGAGAAAATGATTTGTGAATAATAATAAAAATGACCTTTAGCTGTTTCTTAACCCAATACTAGCTACAAAACATGAGCTTTTGCTAAATGCAATATCATCTATTCAAATGGGTTTAAGATCCTACTAGTCCATACAGTTACCTGATTTTACATAGTTTGGTGTCAAAATTACTAAAGTCTTCTGAAAAATACAAGCCAGCAGGATTATATTTCACAGAGAGAGGTCAGGATATTCTGGTTCAGTTATTATCACAACACATTTAACATTCAAAGTAATAGTCATTAGGAAACACAAATAAATCAGCTATGTAGTTTCAAGCATTACCTTTTGAATTAATAAAACATTATTAAAATAAATCTCAAGTAAAAGTTGTGGAAACTTCTATTTTGCTGCAGCCTTTCTGACGATGATATACATTATTAGGTCTGCAGAATTAATTTAAACACACAGAACTTCAAGTCTTCAAAGCAAAAGGTTAGTGTTACAACACTGTAACACTTTAGCTGAGCATGTGTCCAACATGACTTAAAGCTCTGATTAACATTCACCTTTTCTTCCAAAGCATGATCTTCTCCTGCTGCCTGGGAAGGAGCCACAAGCTTCCAGGTAACAATAACAACACTGCTGGGATCAAAAGCAGCCTCAGGAAAACCTCTTTTGATATAGTCTGATGCGAGTTGCAAGACATCCGAGGATGAATCTTCTCTGTAGTACACATTTCCACGTCCATCTGTTGTGTCCAGGTCAGCCATAAAAGGAGCAATAGCCCCAAAACTCACTGGGAATTGACCAAGGTATTTTTCTTCACTTGCGGGTTCATTCACTGCAATAATCCCATTAGTGGTAATCTAACAAAAAGATGAAAATTATAACACGAATACTGTTCATACAACTGCCTCCCACACATGTGCTCTAGATCACATTATTTTAATTTTAATTCCAACAGAAATTGAATCAAAAGTCAGTTTTGTATTTAAAAAGTCACTGTGGTTTTTTAAGCTTGTGTGTTTTTTATCCCATGCCGGGAGTCCTGAGATTTCAGTTGCCCAAAAACAGAGGTCAACTGTACAGATAGAACAGCCTTTTTTACCTAGATAAAGATTTTAGCTATTTAAATTTCAGACACCTATTGTCTCTTCTAACAGGGACATACATAACCCTCCCACCAATGCTTCAGAAGCTGATAGAATTTCTGAGCCAAGAATCAATTCACACATAAATGCCAACCCAAAAAAACTGCTCCATGCTTACGTATTGTAATAGCCTGGGTGAAAGTCTTTTGGGAAGACACACAGATTTCTCTTTGCCTGGCCAAGGCTACTTTGGTTTTCACTTCACCACAGCCACCCTCCTAGGAACTTCTCTGCTACTCTGCAAGGATTACAAGCTGCTGCTCCCTCTGAAGACATGCTGTGAGCACAGAGCACAGCTCTTATACCAGAGGCTATAGAGCCCAAGAGACAGAATTTCCACAGCAGATATAGGCCACACTCTAAATTCCTTTACAGCTGAGTGCCCTGACACACTCTGATAGGAAAATGGGTCTAATACTTGAAGGGGGTAGGGGGAAGGAATTTACATATGTAAGTGAAACTCTTGGTCTGCAAATGCATAGGTACTGACTCAGGGAGATGGAACCCATCATTGAGATGAGGATTCACAGTCAGCCACCTCTGACTAAAACAGAGACAAATACATACATACATAGGTGCTAGGGCACATCCAAGTGTGACAGCCAAACTCCACTGGCAAACCAGAGCTGGCTCTCACACACACACACACCAGCAGTGAGCAAGACTGCAGGTGTCAGGCCTTGAGGGTCTGCACAAAGCGCTCACACACAGCTTTTTGTGCCTGGCCCTTCCACCAGCTGTGCTTGGCACTGACTCAGCCACATACAAATCCACCTCCAAGTCTTGGACTACCTGCTAACAGGACACACCTGCAGGCAGCCAGGTGCTCACTCTAGAGCTGCTGCCACATACACAAGGGACTCAAAACGGGACAGAGGTCCCAGAACTGTCACTATAAGCTATGAAATTAAAACTGCAATCTCCCACAGAAAGGATTCTTGTAAGTCCAAGAAGAACAAACTGTTGCTGGATCTCTTTGCACAGTCAAGATACTGTCAACATGATAAAATCTTTACAAACGCCTAGAAGTGGGTCAGAACGGCTGCTGACTCAAACTCCAAGGCCACCTAGCCCAGTAGCCTGCCACTTAGAGATTCAGCAAAAGAAGACATGCACATATTTCTCCAGTGTGCCTCCAACTGCATCCACATCCAGGGATTCCCTGTGGTTTGACTGTTTTTCCTCAGTGGATGTCTTTCTCATATTTGTTGAGTCTTCCCTTAACACATACAAACTCTGTGCATCCACAAAATCCATAAAAAGGAACTCCACGGATTTGTGACTCAGGTCTCCTACTTTTGTTTGTTTTCAGTCTGGCTTCCACCTTCATTTGATGGCCCTAATTTTTGTATTGGGACATACAAAAATCCCACCCAGTCTCTCCCACTATGTAATTCCTCCTCCAGAATGAAGACCCCCAGTCTACTCATGCACTCCCTGGCTAAGAGCTGCTCTCTGTCTTGAATCACTCTTTATTGTCTCCACATATTTCTTCAACCTTTTCCACTCAATTTGGTAAACAAGGAGGCCAGTGGGAGCCCACACATATTCTTCACAGAGAAATTGTGGTCTGTGCAAGCCCATCAAGGATGCTGGCTACTTGCGCCTTGGCAACATCTTTAAAATCTGGACCACCACTGCTGCTACACACAGTAAATCAGAAAAAGCGTAGTATGATCATGATACAGAGCACTCCTCCAGACACAAGAAACACCTGTACCTTGAACTCTCCTTTGGCTATCCAGAGGGTCAGGGCATGTCACAGACCATTGGTCAGTCAGCTTGGTGTATTACTGGATAATGCTTATCACAAACCCTTAGCTAAACTTGGCAAATAGTTCCCACAGTAGATCAGAATTTATTTTAAAAGTGGCTCGACATATGCTGACTGTATTTTCTGCAGATGTACAATTTCATTTGTAGGTAGAGTGTAAAATATTAAAAAGTTAAGATCATGTAAAAAAATTGGTGAGTTGGCTTTCTGCATGAACAGTATATCTAAGGTATATAAGCATTAAATAATCTGTGCAAACATGTTGGGCAAGCAGGTCATGTTAGAAAGGGGGAGAAGAAGCTGAATGTGAAAATTTTTATACTACTCATTCATGACTTGACAGTGTCCACAGACCCTATAGGTGAGCTATAGATCTGAGGAATAAAAAACTAAAAAGACAGCATGGGTTGCCTAATTATAGACCCTACAACTGGAGTTGGATCTATAAGAGAAATCTAGTCCAGAAAAGTTCCCAGAACTCCTACAACATCTGTACACACTAGAAAAGGCTTCATATTCCTGTAAAGCAAAGCTAAAACATGACCTGAACACAAAAACCCACCAATTATACTATACCACTGGAAGACAGGATGGAGAGTGGTGGACATTACAGTCTGCTTGCTAAGAACTTTTAGCAAAGAGATGCACTCCCTCTTTAAAGTCATAAATTTAGTGGAAGTTTAAAGTTTTCCTTCTGCTTTCTTACTTTTTTTTTTTTTTCACAAACAGCCCTGCCTTCTCCTAAATCCTCTTGTGAGAGATGACTGGAGTTTGAGGTATTTTAAACAAATTCCACGGTGTTCATCAGATCTGGTGTGTGGAGATTTTACAGCTTCATGATCCCCCATTTATGGCAGGGATTAAAATAGCATTAAGAGAAAATACAATCAGGAATAGTTAAGACTGCAGAATAAAGAAGAAGCCAGAAGAAATGGCCCTCCTCTTTTCACCTCTTAGTGACATGCATCTAGCTATATCTTTCCTATTTGCTAAAAAAATGTCATGTAAAAAGTAAATTTATTAAGGAAATGCAAACCTCATTTTAAAGGAAGTTTTTAAGTGACACAGTTCAGCTTTAAGGCAATGTTTCTATAACCCAGAAAACATTTGCAAGCCATCACATGAAAATAAATAAACAAGCTGCTCAATTTGTGCAGAGATTTTTAAAGCAAAAAAAGATATTCATGAATAATGAAAAAAATGTTTTTAGCTTTCAGATTCAACAACACATTTATATTGACAAAGACAGTGAATACTCCTTTAACTTCACCCTGCTTCTTTCAAGGTCACAAACATAGGATTAAGTGTAAATCCCAAAATAAAGAGAAGTAATTTGGGGTAAGTACTGTGTTCCATCAAAGCATCATTCCTGTCAAAAGGGAAAGGGGGGAAAAGAGGCCTCAGGTGGGCGTTGTCTAAAGACAAGCTTTAGAGTAGTCTTTCCTTTTAGGGTATAACACTATTTAAATTGACAGGAACTAACATAGATGTATTTTTAGCATGTTAAACTTCTGGATTACACACATAGTTAACATACATTTGTGGTTTGTAGCAGAACCAAAAATGCACACACACAATTATAGGTCCACCTTGAAAACCAAGTGAGAAGAAGAATTCAAAGTAAGGAGTATTTCTGTTAAAAGAAAAATTGTATCTCTGTATGTACAACAAAAAAATTAAAGTTTCTAAAAAATGAGGCACTTTTTCCCTGTTCAGTGACTAGGCATTTTATGGACTTGACTATTTCTGCATAAAAAAAATGTTTAGAAAATTTGAATTTATTTTTATTATAAAGTGAAGTTACTTAAAGCAACAAAGCTTTCCATACAAACATGACCAACTATTAATTTAGGGAGTTAATAAAAGTACGGATTAAAAAAATTGAACCAAGCTTGCATTAGAGGTTTCTCAATTCTTTTCTAATGGAGGTAACCCCTAATCCTTCAATTTTTCCACACCAGTGAGTTTTAGTGTAAACTGAAAAAGCCTTAATAGAAGTGTGCTATTAAAACAAATGGAATAGTACGGGTTAGTGATAGAGTTCAACACTATAAATCCTACAGACAAAAGCACCATATTGAAGATTACAATATGTGAAAGTCTGTTTCCACTTATATGAAATAAAAGTGCTCTCTTCTGTCTGTGAGAGAAGATTTTGTTGCCAGGGATTTTATGACAACTTGGTACTAAACAATCACTTCACAGAATGCCTTGTCTTTCTATTCATGTGTGCAGCCACCTTAAACAACTCAGCTTCTCAACTGTTAAAAAAGGTAGAAAGAGAATCCACATAAAATTTCTACAGAAAATTATGTGCACTAAATGTCAATTGTATCAGCTTGATAATATTTACTACCAACTAGCAATACATTGGATACTCCAGCCAAGCAAGATTGTAGAGCTTCATAAATACACATTGCAAATATACAATAAAGACGTGTATTGTGAAAATGCATTAACAACTGCTCAGTACATTTCCTTAACAGGTATGCTTCTCCTCTCCCTATCCCCATGAAGTCTGTACTGTGCTTCTGTTCTGCAATGCCTGCACAAAGTTCAGTGCAAGAAAAAGCCTCTGCATAGTGTATAGACCGATACTGAAATGCCATTCATTAAAACTGCCCATTCTTAGTACTGAGAGATGCTGGCAGAGTCCTGGAAGTGATTTGGAAATAGACACTGCATGGCTATTCTTTCAGGCAAAAACTAATTAGAACTGTTCCTGTTTGAGGGCGGGGCTAGTAACAAGGTCATTAAACTAAAGAAACCTAGACTGGTAAATCAATTTACTGCTCTTAGAAAACTCTGTCCTGTCTCTGTGGCTTACCTGACATGATACTTGTTATCTTTGCTTCTCTGTGGCTGAATATACAGTCCACTATGTTTCAACAATATTTTTGTGCTTTTAAAAGTGTATTTTTTATGTGGTTTGACTAATCAGTGACCAAATTAGAGTATAGAAGGCAAGACAATGAACTAAGGGTCAAACTGAAGTCTGAACTCCGCCTAATATTTTATCTCAGTCAGCTTCAGTGAACAACACCCATTTTCCACACAAATCCCTCAAAATTTTAGATTTCAGATATGATGTCAGGATTTATCTAAGTAGTGGCAGTATGGACAATGAAAAGGAGTGTAACTTAAGTGTCAGCACTAATACACCTCAGCGTAGCACAAGCAAGTTATAGCTTGAGTGAGTACCCATGAAACAGACTCAAGTGCATGGGAACTACATCAAATTTTGAATGACTGCAATCACATGGAGCTCTAGTTTCCCAAGTGTCTCCATGTAGGTTAATCCACTGAATTGTCTCTTAGATCCATGATACTAAACCACACTGCTTTATCTGACCAGGGAGGTGAGATGACATTTACCAGATTAATACACTAAACACATTGTGCCTTCCCTACCAAAACCTTTCTAAACATGCTGCTCAGCATGTTCAATTGCTAGCCTAGGTGGGGCTTAAGGGGAAAGAGGCAATGATAAAGTGTGCAGTACTCTTGCAGTGTTCAGAAGATATGCTGCCATTTTAAACTGTTCTCCTTATGGCTGCTTTTGAGCAGCTCTGCCCCAGACAATCTGTTTTAAATCAATCCCACCTTCAAATACTGAACACCCTCCATCAGCTATACACATGCACACAGCACTCTGGGATGCAGATCCAGCTGTGAGACACACACACAAGGCTGAAATGTGCTTGCAGCCCAAAGCCTGCAATTACTATGGATATGGACTTCCTCCTCTTTGATCGCTCTTGTTGTCTCCACATATTTCCTCAACCTTTTCCACTCTATAAATTTGTAAACAAGGAGGCCACACATATTCTTCACAGAGAAATTATGGCCTGTGCAAGACCATCAAGGATGCTTTAAGAGAATCAAAGCAACGAACACCTGAGAGTGCCCAAGACATTGCGGAACAGAAAGGTCTCCCAGCGCTTAGAGGTGCAAGTCTCCAACAGGTTAGGCTGCTGGTTGGACACCCCATTTCAGTTTTGTGACTCTGGCATGCTGAAACACACAAAGCAGACCACAACGAGGGTGTTTCTGCGCTGAACACTCTGTATGAGTGCAGAAAACGCCTGGGGATGGCATTCACTCCTGCTAATCGATTGCATTTTCTTTGCGCTCCTACTATCTGTTGCATTGTCTCCCAGCGGAGGCTGTGCACCTAGAAAAATCTGCCCCGGCCATAGTGTGAGAAGGGAATTAACACGGCCCGATATCTGACTGAACACAACTGGAACAATTAAGCTCTTTGGACCGACCTCTGACCTCGACACTCACGCAACCCACAAGCGCCACCGCGCACCCACCCAAAGCTCCCCGAGGAGTGCCCAGGAGCGGTTCCGACCCGCGGGCAGCCAAAGGGGGCCCCACACTCACATAGAGGGAGCGCACGGCCGCGCCGTAGAAGTGCAGCGCCGTGCTCAGCTCCAGCGCCGCCGAGTGCACATCGTCCCCGGGCTCCAGCGCGGCATCGCCGCTCTCCTGGCCGTGGGGCAGCAGCTGCAGCGGCTCTGCGGGCAGCGCCAGGACGGGCAGCGCCAGGGCCAGCAGCGCCCAGCGCGGGCAGCTCGGCGGGGCGCGCATCCCGGCGGCTCCCGGCGCCCGCGGCAGCTCCGCTATAAGCGCGGGCAGCGGGGCCGGCGGAGCGGGGGGGCCGCGGCCAATGGCAGCGCGGGGCGGGCGGAGCGGCGGCGCCGGCACCCCGAGCGGGGCTCAGCAGCGGGATCCGCCACGGGGAGCGCTCCCGGCCCGGGGCTTGGCCCGCGGGAGCAGAGCGGGGTCCGGCAGCCCGCCGGGACCGACCCTCGGAGCGCTCCGGGGGCGCGGGGATGGGGACGCTCGGCCGCTCTCGGGATCAGTGTCGCCTCTGGGGCGCGAAACTCGCGGCGCTGAGTCGGTGCGGGGTCGTAGGCATCCGGCAGATGCTTTCAAAGCACCGCGGCTCTCCGCCGGAGCCAGTGGGGTTTCTGCGTTAGCTTGGAAAATGTCTGCTCAAAGGGACTCCAGCCGCCGCAGTACTTCCCAACAGCCAGAGCACCGAGAACAAATACCAAAATCAACATGAAATAAAAATATGAATCCCCATGCTGTCTTCTGAAATAATTATGATACCAGGTGCTCATTGTCGGGGTAAATGAATAAATGAATTGGAACGTGTTTCATAAATTTACACCATCCATGTCAGAATTGCATTTGGTTGTAAAACAAAACTAAAAAACAAGTAAAACAAATCTACAAACAAAAAAAATAATTGTTGATGATATGAAATACAGAGAAAAAATATGGTATATGTAAATATTTTACTTCTGACTATGTCTTCTTGTTTTATAGTGTAGTCCTGCTTCCTTGGAACACTCAGAAGCAAGAGAAGAATGGTTATATTTCATATATTTTTCCTAAAGCTACCAAGCAAGGACAGCAGTATTTAGAGATTAAATTTTGGCCAGTAAAGAATATGCTGTGATATGTCCATAGAAAGTTTACAGCAGATAACCATCTAAGAAAGGCAGCTGAAATGTTACCCACATACTTTTTGCATGGCTTTTTACTTTAAATGCTTGCGCTTCTTATTTTCTTTGTAAGAAAGTGTGATTTTGCATTTGGCAAATTGCAACAGCACAAGACATTCCTGGGTAGAGTTATAACCATGCCAGCCTAAAGGGGAAACACATCTAGTCACCATTATTACTAACATCTATTTACTAGGGTTCTGTATGTCAGTGAAAACAGTCACTGAGACAAAGTAACATGCAGGTCCAGGAGGAAGATGAGTCTGCTCTCCTTGAGATACTCGCTGTACTTTCACCTGCAACTTCCTTCCATATTTTCAGAGCCTCTAAGACAGTAACTGGTGGATTCATGGAATCCATGGCTTTATATATCCAGGAATATGTGGCTAACCACTGCCACAAGAGCAGCCTTTTGGCTGGATCACCTCCATATCTGAGCACAGAGGTACAGACAAAGATGACTCAACATCCAGCTAAGGTATCTTTCTCCTCATCTGACAAATCAGTGCTCAACCACAAGACAACTCTAAGTTCTTATGTTGTTTGTGTGCCCTGGCATACCACCAGCTGCCTTCACTACAAAATCATCTTCCTATTACAAACCTGCCCCCCATCATAAGCCCATTTCCAAATTTGCAGAACCAGTTCTTGTGCAACACAGTTCCATAGCAAAGAGAAAGCCTTAATTAACCCCCACAGTAACATATACACATTCACAAGAGAATAATTTCTATTTGGCTTAATGTTTTCCACATCCACATTTACTAAAACAGTGAGACTCAACAAAAGGAAAACATAACCAAAACAAGAAGAAAATCCTGAGGGGGTAACATTTTCCTGTCAAATTTATATGATTTCCTAGTATTATATCCAGACGTTGAAGGGCAGGGACTACTGAGAATCTAGAAGCTTAGTGTAGTAAATGTGAAATAGATTTGAAGGCTCAAGAGTTAAGTATCTTCATCTGCATGTTTAAAACATGGGGTAATAGCCATGTTAGGGTAAACCCTTTGTCCATTAGTCAGCATATTGAGATTGTTTAGTCTATACTTACCTTAAGAGGATTGCAATGTTTCTGTTGTAATTGCAAGTTTACCTTCTATACAGCTTCCACTGTGAGGAGTTTTAAACACTGTTAGTTCTAAGACAAGTAAATAAACTTCCCATTGTCCTTTCTAGCATCTTCAGTAAGGACCTAAAAAGGGGATGGAAAAGCACGTTTGCTTATATTGTAATTAATTGCGAGATGTTGGTAACGCCAAACAGAGTGGAGAATGCAAAAGACTCCAGCAAAATTTAAAAACAGAGGGAAAGTATTTAAATGCAAACTGGAATGTTCCAATTGAGAAAGACCTTCCAGAAAGTCTTTCATAGCTGGTAAAAACCAAGAACTCCATATTTCCATTGGATATTAAATCAATATGGCAGCAGTTTACAAAGCAACAGTACTCCCTGAGCAGCCACTGAGAACCTGCACAACAAACCTGGGTTCATTTTGTTACAAGGAGGTGACTTTTTCTGAAGGTGTATAATGACACTGCTTTTCCAGAGATTGCTTGTGAGATCAGAGGTGTCACAGAAAATTCACCACTGGAAAGAATTCAGACTGAAACCAAAAATAAAGATCAGGGGACAAAAGGAAATTGCTAAAGAACTGAACATATGTACTTGATTAAATTATAATGAGGAGATTTGATTGAGATCATGCTTCAAAGATACATATCATCTTCAACTCAAATATCTGAAGAGGGGTACCAAACAGGTGGAGGAATTAAATGGGTGAGTTTGAGGATTAAAGGTGACTAGGACACTGAAATAACTAAAAGAAATAACTAAAGAAACCATCTATCAGCAAATGCTTCCTTACCATGGGGTCTATTTTCAGGTAAATCACAGATGAGGCATAGTGGAAGCAGAATGATAGAAATCTTTGAGAAGTCCACACTAGGTTGATCAGATCACTAAGCAATAGACCTTAAGGAACAATTCTGCATTTAACAACAAATTGAGACAGTCCAACAGATCTGACTTGAGGTTCTATGTTCATACAGTGCTAAAATAGCTCACAGATATACACACATGATGTCATCATATTGCAAAAGTTCCATAACTCCCCAGTGATTTCTCATGGGCAACTCCTCACAGCACTGACTCCTTGTTTCTCACAGCACAGCCAACACACTCCAACTCTCCTCACCCAGCTAACCCACTCTTTTGTAGCACTCATCTTCTTACTGGACACAGCTGTGGCCTATTAAGGGCAGGGCTGTTCCTAATCTTTGGTGATTAGTACAGCTGCAACTCCTCAGGTGAGGCTACTTTCTGCACAATATTTTCCTACATTCTATCCGTCCACACATGCACACGTATGTTTGAGCACTTCACTGTCTAAATGTGAGGAGATTTGGAAAAGAGGGTAAAGATATGGAGAAGCCTGACCTTCTCAAGCCCTTCCCCAGGTTTCATTAACAGAGAAAACAGAGCTAGCCTTCCGTTTGCTGGCATGACTGGAGTAAGGAAAGTAATGCCCTGGGCCTCCCACGATGATATTCTGCTGTCCAATGACAACAAAGCATTTTAGTGGCTGGATCAAAGGACAGAGTAACCATGTGGTCATAAACTGGAGACAACTGAGTATTTGGGATACTGGCAGGAAAGAATAGTACTGAGGTCTGCTGAGAAGGAGCATTTTTTAGAGAGACAAGGTCATGGGAATCAGAGAGTCACAAGCAAAGGCAAAGCTCACAGGAAGATCATGGAGTGCACATCATAAATTTAAATCACTCTGTTTTAGAACTTAATGTTCATTGTTCACTAGAGTGGAACACAATGAGACTCCTTCTGTAACTCTACATGAGCCACTATCACCAGGCAGGGCACACAACTCTTGAGGAGCATCTTCAAAAAAAATGCATTTTGTAGTCTCTACAGAAAGAAACTAATTCTGAGGCACTCTTAGATGCTTTTGAGAAGAGGTTCACATGAATGGCGATATTAATTCTTGGCCTCTGCATTAGAGCAGAATATAGCAGATTGTAGAGTCCCTTCTTTTTCTCTCATGCAGAACTATTGCAGGGCAACAAAAGGGCAGCAATTCTGCAGGACAATCTTCTTGGAAACTCATATCCTGTTCTGGAGAAGAGCTGGGCAAGAAAGGGGATATGTTAACCCTTGGCCAGTGACCTGGTCAGCACAGGAGAGCTATGCTGCTGTAACACAATGGTACACGGCAGCAGCAGATTCCTGCCCTGGAGCAGGGCAAGGAGAAACAGAAGTTCTTAGACCCTTCCTAGGTCTGGTGCAAGGAGACACTTTGTATTTCTGGGGTTCTCTTAATTTATTTCTATCTCTCATTATTAGAGCTGGTAACTATTTTAATAGGGGACAGAAAAATACTTCAAAGAAGAAGTAATACTTGTACAGAGTTATGAACACTTTTTTCATCCCAATTTAATATCTAGGAAAATTTAGATGGAAAATGGAACAGAAAAATATCAGCACTGTAAAATGGCTAGACAAAAAAAACCAGCCTTACAATCCTCCCACCTGATATGTAGTCATATGTAAAATATGACTTTTTAATATATATATTTTCAAAATATCCTTCTTACATCCTAATGTTTGATCTCTTTCCAGAACAGATTCTCTAATCCAGTAAGAATTCCAGAACTTCTCTGTAGTAAGAGAGAATTGTAACAGGGCCAGAGAATATATAATTAGTCTCCTATTTAAATATTCAGCTCAGCAGTAACTACTACATCTACTTCAACTCTTACTGTTTTGTTATTATCTAAAGGTTTTGGCTTTATGCCATAAAAGTCTCCAAACAGACAATAAAAATTACTTCAGAGTTTTAAAAAATGCAGCGAAGACAGGAAGACAAAATGTACAATCATTTTCTCATACACATAAAAACCAGTTACAATATGTAGGAACATTGTTTTTCAAACAATGGGAATGGGATGTGGAAAACCAGTTTGAATGGGACAGGAAGACAGCTATGGAAAAGGTATCATTTACCACCTATCTTCTCCAAGACTAAGGAAATAATCACTCTGACCCACTGATAATTGTGTCAGATTTCGGAACAGAGATATTACACACAGGTAAAATACATATCCTTGTAGTCTGGCAAAGTATTTAGTATTGTACTAGTATTTAGTACATCTCAAGTTAAACCATTGTTTCAGATTGAATGTGCACCCAAACCAAAGGCAATGATAAATGTTGTGTTCTCTTTTATGTGGCATCCAGATTTTTACTGTGAATTTCAGGTGCAGATGTAACACATAAAAAATAAATGCCCATTGAGTATCAACAGCAAAGCTTCTAGATGACAATCAGAAAGTAAAGAGAGGCCAAGCACAGATCTGATGCTTGTGGAGGCTGAAAATTCTCTAACAAATGGTTACATCCTCAGCTTTTCTACAAACATTCAGAAAGGCTAGTAAAGTCTGAAACACTGACACAGTCTTTCCTGTGACAGCCAAGCAACTCTCTCACATCAGCTTCTTGTGTCTGCAGAGCAGCCAGCCAGCCTCACAGAGCCTGGCTCTGCCTGGATTCTCTGCCTGCTAGAATAATATATCTTGCAACAATTGTCATTCAGAAAGAGTGTATGATTTCTCAGATGGGTCTAAATGTTCACAACAATTCAGACAAGACAACCTGTTTTCCCCCATGATTATTGAATGGTGTTTTTTACAAGGAAAACATCTTATATGTGAAACTGATCTTTCTGGAGTGGAAACCATTGCCCAAGTTTGTGAAATTCACTCAGGAGAATCTATCATTACCTTAAGTGACTGTGAGTATAACACAGAAATTGACTTTCATTCAGGATAGGTGGTGCAGTGGTGCAACAAAGGCCAACAGTTTTAATTACTGCTTTTTACAAAAGGACCAAATTAGGGAAGAAATATTTAATCAATATAACACCTATTCTCATAAACTGCATGGTCTCAAAATTAGGTTGTGGTTTATCCTTACATGTAGATGTATTTGTGAAAGCCCCACAGAGAGGAAGAACAAAGTTCCCCCTAGTTCCATGCTTGGCTAGATGAACATTAGGTATTCATATTTCCTTTAATGAGGCTGCTCGTAAATGTTTTCATTTTTTGTTAAGGTCTACTGGGAAAGAATATTCCTTCATCCAAAAAAGAGGATGTAAACATTGCCTATGTCTCCTGGTCAGCTGCTCAAGGTTGGCTACACCAAAGGCTTTTTGCCTTCTGGAATCCAGTCAGCACACCCCAAAGCTTCTTATAAGTTACTGAAATTTAGCTGTGATAATAAATCATAATTTTCTGGGGGGGGGGGGGGGGGTGAGGGGGTGGATGTGTGTGCTTAAAGGTAAAACTTGCCTGAGAATGGCTGAATCATAACCTTTGACTCCAAGAACATTGTCAACAGGCAAAATTTTGGAGTGACAATTCTGCCAATCACTCCACACAAAATGTTAAAAAATTGATGGATATCAATACAGTAGTTTCATAGTTTATTTTTTTAATTATTTTTCTTCTTTTTTTCTTCTTCATAGGTTTTCCAGTGTCTTGAATTGAAATTTTAGCTATGAGGTGACATAAGTATAATAACTTATTCTTAGATTAGACATGTGTGAATTCAAGAACTGACTGTACATTTTCAACCTGAAGACCTAATTTGTGTGCTTGGGGGCAAGTTATGTTTAAAATGTTGGACACAGAACATGTAGATGGTTGTAACACACCAAACATTTCAAAGCTGAAAGAAGATTATTTTTTTTGCTCCTTTTTTAAACTGTGTAAAGACTGTGAACTTTACCCTGACTTGAAACAGTCCAGATTCAAAAAGACCCAGGAGTAATTCCATGAATTATAGCTATTTATCCTTTCTGACCCAAGGATTTATATTGCTGTTCACTTCACTTGGAATCTGAAGACTAATAGAAGCAATGGCCCACTCACTTCTTCCCAGAGTTTAGTGTTTTAGAGTAGGATGCAACACTATAGTTTTGCCACAAAGCAACAATAAAACACAGGGATCTGCACTAAAGTCACTCAGCACAGAAACAATTGCATTGCCCTAGGGAAAAAAACAGGCTTGATTTGCAAACCCTGGGATTGATGCAATAACTCATTGACTGGAGAAGTGACAGGGTGAGAGCACGAAAAGTCTTTTCTACAAGAGGTTGCTAGAAACAAAGTCCTTATGTATCTACATTCCCAGCTGAGAGAGGGACAGAGGGTGCTCCCTGAGGCCAAGTAGCAAGGACTGGATTGTGTCCAAGCTACTAACCCCAGACCTCACTGGAGTGTCCACCCTGCAGGGCATTTAGCCCTCAACCTCTGCTGGGCTACTGCAGCCCTAAGACACGTCTTTTTTCATTCTTCCCCCTCTCGCCCACTCGTGTTCAGTGTGTCTGAAATAAAATGAACCATTACAGAGACCAGCAGTGGTTTAGTTAAAGCACAAAACTAAGGGTGTGTCACATACCAGAGCCTGTGACATGAGGGAATGTGCAGGTATCTGAAGTCGCAAAGCCTCTGAGCTAGCTCTGGAGGATGAGAAAGGACAAGAACAAAGTCTGGTTGCAGATTGTGTCTGCCTTTTGAGTGTGATCCTTGGAGCAAACTGTTGCCAGACCACTCTGTATTTTGTCATGGGAAGAGCCTTTTGGGGTGGGCAGGAGATCAGCTAGCATTTGGGCAGATATTCAGGTGTTCAGTGCATGAGGGAGATCCTTGGCCATCTCTCATTTAGGAGTACAGAGGTACCTGTGTACCTGCGTCAGAGGTGGGTTTCTAACCTTGTCAAGGGGGAGAGACAGCAGACTGTTACAAAAGAAAGGTAACAGCTACATCAAACCAGCAAAAAATGTAAAAGCTACACTAGCAAATGAAAAGTTACCAAAGGCTTTTCAGGCAATTACTGGTTCTTGCTCTGCAGTCTTTATTGGACCTCCAACTAGACGACCTCACCTGTCCCGCCTTCTCTCCCTTGAGCTCTCTGAACCCATTGTTAACTTCCTTCTCCTTTACCTTTTCCCCACAAGGGCCTTTAACACTGTACTGGTTATCTGTATCTTAGTTTCCTTCTTTATATTTTTTCAGAAGAGTCTTTTTATTAACCTTATGGGATCTTAAGGCTGACCCTCTTTATGGCTCATTGACCAGTTCTCATTCCTTGAGTTCTTTCTCAGAGAAACTCACGCCCGTTTCCCTTTAGTTGTAAATCTTTTATGATTCCCTCAAGCTTCCTGCATGAAAAACATCTGAATGTTTTCCAGCAGCACAGATCTTTCAAAGTTACTCAGTTGCACAGTTCTGCCAGCATGGGTTGTACTTATTTACAAGTAAGGCCGCTAAACTTGAGGAAATAACTTAGGAAAGAAAAGGTATTATCCAAAACAAAACTGTCTGGTCCTTAATTCTCTATTTTTCTTTGAAATAGATAATAATTGTTGATTATGATTTTATGCATTTAATGCATTTGTGCCTTAAAGTGCTCATCCTATCCAGCAACACATCCATCCTTAGAGCCATTAAATACAATACAAAATTCTCATTTAGACACCCTTATTCAACTTGTCACAGCTTGTATAGTCCAAAAATAATTAGAGAATAAATTGTTGAAAACAAATAATTGGGAAAAAATATGTACTACATTGAACAGAAGTTTTAACAAAATTATTGATTTTCTTTTTATCATCTGAGGAGGAAGAATAACTTCTGAAGAATGAGCCACAGCATTTGAACAAACAAGAGCATTGTGCTCTTTCTGAGGGAAATCTGCTGTTCTTGTTTCTTCCATTTAGTAAATAAAATTCAGGGTTTTTAAGTACTCAGACCAGGATTTTGTCTTATCCAAAATAATTTTTTTTTCCTGTGGCTTATTCCCTGCAATAGTGATAAAACATAAAGCAGATTTTCACACAGCAATCACGATACAATATTCTCAAAATCATGATGTAAGAGTTTCAACAGCATTTGCCATTTGTCTCCACCCTTCCAAATTTCAAGACCTTTTTATATGATTTAAGAAACATTTATTGTTATTCCACTTTCCAAAGAGAAAAATTCAGGTATCAAAGAAATACAGTTCGTCCACCTGGCAAATCAGAAGACACACAGAAAACTCAGTGAAGGTTTCCTAGCAATCAGAAGCAGCTTTCTAAAGTGGAGCAGATCATGTTTCTACCCAAGAAAATCCAATTTCAGCAAATTATCCTCTCTATGAGTATGCAGAGTGTGAAGTTGTGCAGTTATTCCTAAAGCTCACAAGCCTCAGAAAAAGCTCACCAACTTGAGATTCTCTGTGGGCTACCACATGGCAAAAATTAATGAAAAAACCATCCCAAAGAAAAATTAGGAGTCAAATTTTTTACAGTGAATATGTAACAAAGGATTCTGTTGCTGGCTGCCAAATTCAGCCCCATTGGGGAGGATATGACTGACAAATTACAGCTTAGTAAGCAGGGAAAGATACAAACACTTATGCAACAATTTTCATTCTGTGTGGTAGAGGAATTATCTGCAAGCTGTTTCTGTTCTCTGTAAATTGTGCCATTACTTTGAAAACAGGATGTATGCTTCAGAGTAAAGTAAAACAAACAGATTAATTCAAGAGCATAAAGCCACCCCTGACAGCGCAGTATTGTTCAAACAACCGTCTTCTTCAAGGACAGCAAAATACAAAGGTAGGACAATTAGAGAGGAAATTCTGTTTTGTATGATTCTTGTCTGAATAAAACCTTACCTTTGAAGTTTCCAGAGCATCGTGTCCATTTTGCTTGGCAAACTACAACCAAGACTAAATTAGTTTTTTTCCTTGCTGATGCTTCTTTCCAGGTATTCATCAGCATGCCCTGCATGCTTCATGCATCTCCAAGTGTTCTCCAAAACTTGGGAACATTTCTGCCTGAGTATTTGCAACCTTGGGGCTTATATTCAACTGCACATAAGTTGCATGTACAGAAGAACTTACAAGTGCATTATCCTTATTATTTCACTGCCATTAATGGTAATAACTTTTCTACTTTCTAAGATTTCTGAACATTCCCTACAGTGTATTACAGTTTTCAGACTGACTTAAACAGCAATCCCTCCAGATTGCTCAGCCTTGCCTGAGGTCAGGACATTTTTCATTTCCAAACAGCCGATCTTCTCTGAACATGCTTTTCCCCTCTTGGTACCAGACATAAATATTTGTTGCATGTGCTGCTTCAGCAGAGTAACAACTCAGTTACTCTCCCAATATCTGAACCAGCTGCTCTCAGCTGCTCCTGCTGTGGCAGAGCCAGACCCAAGACTAAGGGGAAGCCTGTTGGACTCAGTAATCTTATCCCATACTTTCAGGTCTTTTTTCAATTAAGAAGGAACAACCAGGGAGAATAAAACCTGTATGTCAGAAAGGAGTCAAATGAGAGCAGGATGGTGGGAAAGCAAAAGAGAATTTGAGTCTTTCAAGTGAGAGGATACAAATATTAGGCCTGTCACAACCAGCATTTGTTTGTGCAAGTTGCCCCAATGACTTAAAGAAGGGGGCTGGTAATGAAGAAAAGCACAACTTGGGCTATCCAGTCCTGCAGGCAAAGAAGCAAGACGTGGACTGCTGCCTAACCATGTGTGCACTCCCAGCCATGCCAAATGAAAGCCAGGGTCTGCTCATCCTGCTGGTCTTGGCACCCTGCAGGATAAAATGGATCTCTCTAATGGATCAAAGATTTCTCTTACCTCCAGCAGTGCTCGGCTAACACAAGTGAACTCTCTAAATGAGCATCTGCTGGTTTTAAATAAAAGAGAAATGCTGCCACTCAGTAATAACGAAGGACGCTTGAAGAGATGAAAGGAATAGTCAGGCCTGTCTTGCTAAGCACAAGAAGGGCCCTGGTACTGGTGCAAGGAGTAAAAACTGGGTGAAGTTAGTTCCAGCCAAAAAGAGAACAGCACAAGAACAGCACAGATGCTAAAAGGATTAAACACTGTGTTTATAAGTTATCCCTTGTCAAACTTGACTCCTGCTTCCTAGGTCTAGTAGTTTATTTCTGTCTTCAGAATCTATTCAGTGAGGGTTAAAGACTTGGTACGGCAGACTTTCACAGCTGGTAAACTGCAGCTATAGCAAAGCAGAAGCTGAAGGCTTCAGCAGCTTTTTCCCTGGCAGATGTCCCCTACTGTAAAGCCAACCAGTAAAGATTCAAGCATATGCTGTTCAACACGAGTGGGATACAGTACAGGACACTTTTCTCACTGTTATACTTTGCAACCTCCAAAAGGTGACTTTGAAAAGTTGGCATCAAGATTGCTTGTGAACAGCCAAGAATCTACAGTATCACAGGGGAGTGAAAATTCACCACAAAGGATGCACTACGCAGCCAAAGCCTAGAGGAGACTGAGTGGAAATCTCATTGTGGTCTTCAACATTCTCATGAGGGAAAGAGGAGGGGCAGGGACCAATCTCCTCACTCTGGTGATCAGTGACAGCACCCAAGGAAACAGGATGAAGCTGAGTCAGGGAAGGTTAGGTTACATATCAGGAAAAACTTTTTCACCCAAAGGGTGTTTGGCACTGGAAAAGGCTCCCCAAGAAAGTGGTCACAGCACCAGCCTCACACAGCCCAAGAAGCATTTGAGCAACATTCTCGGGAACACGATGTGATTATTGGGATTTCCTGTGCAGGGCCAGGAGTTGGACTTGATGATCCTGATAGGCCCCTTTCAACTCAGCATGTTCTATGGCTCTATGCTAAAGGATGTAAACCTCTGTTGTGCAGTTCCACAAAGATATTTCAAAATAGAAACAAGCAAACTGAACCCCCTGCCATGACAGACTGAGTGCAGTGGCTGTGCTTGCAAGCCTTACACTTTGAAAGTGAGACAACCACAGCCTACCCCAGCCTTTTGGAGCCCTCTGCTGCAGGCTCCTTCTCTAGGGAAACTGTTCTCCTCACGCTCCCAACCCCCTGCGGTCACAGACGGTGCTCACCGTCACTCATCATTGACCATTTCACAGATTTTCGGGGCTGTGGCGGGTGGCAGCTCGCACAGGCCGTGCTGGGAGGGAGCCGCAGGACCCCACGCTGGCACACGGTACTCCCAGCACAACGCTGCCCTCGGCTTTGTGGCTTTTCCATCGTGCTCGGTGCAGAACAGCAACAGCAGCACCCTCCGCTGGCCCTGCCGTGAAGGCACCCGCAGGGAAGGGGCTGATCGGAGCTGCTGCTAGACCTGTTATGGAAAATCTAGAGAAACACGCCTTTTTACTAGACTTATTAATAGGTCATGCCCTCTGTAAGCGGCCCCCGGCTCCCTCCAGTCACTAGGCACACACACGACGTAAAAGCAAGGTCAGGGACTGTAAACCTTATGCACAGAAAGAGCGCTTAATTTTAGTGCTAATTACAAGAGTCATAAACAGTGTTATAATATATGAAAATATGTATTCCCTAAACAGACTAATCTTAATTAGAACTTTAGTTAAATTACCAATCTTATTTTGGAGCTTGTAATTAAAAGTTAATATCTTTAATTTTTTAATGTAATTATTAAAATTATTATAAATTATTGCCATTTATTTTCCTCCAAGATTTCTGGACATTGGATATGTGCAAAATTCAATGAAACAAAATAAAGGCACAACCTATGCCAGTGCACTGAGGAAGGCCTGGTGTCTGTGTGCATGGCAGCTTGCAAAAAATGTCTTTAGAAGTAGTGACTGATTAAGCACATTCAAAATATTTTAACTTGTTCTCTTTTTCTTTTAAGATCACCTTGCAATCACATTAGTGATTTAAAAACATTTATTCTGTGCAATTACAGAAACTCTACTTATATTGAGGTGTCCAATAATAAAACCATAACGGTCCAGGTTGAAAATTATGGTCTACCTAAATCAGTTCATAATCAGGTGACATAATTTGAGGGGGTGAGAGGGATATTTGCTTTCTGTTTAGCATATGTGCATTCATGCAGAGCAGCAGTGGTTCCAAGAGCTGGCTGATATGGATATTTGATTCTGATTACTCTTACGCAATTGTGTAACCAAAACCACCTTGACTGAAACTGGGAAAGGTCATTAATATTTCCCTACTGTAACTACATGGATGTGGATATTTATATGGAATTTAAATGGATAGACAGCATTTGAAATACCCTCTCCAAGTTCATGTAAGTAGCTAGATACTGAATACATCTGCAGTGACTGGAGTAATTCTTAGCACAAATTTCTGGACACCCTAACCATGCGTAAGAATTCTCATTGGATTAGATCTTTAGCCAGTATATCATAGAAAAACGACTGAGATGTGTATATAAAGCACCTTCAACAAAGATAGGAGTCATATTTTCTCCCCTAAGTAGGGGGAGAAAATCAACATTAAGCGTCTGTGCCCAAAAAGACAAGTGGTGGCACTGTTAGTAAAGTTACTTACTCCAATTCTGGTAATGTTCAAGCTTTTTTTTAACAAATTGTCAGCGTGTGGGTTCCTAGGAGTTTTAAAATGTACTGATTTAGTATTAGCAAGGCAAATTTTTAAAAGCTCCTCATAAAATTGCTTAAATTTAAAAATATTAAAAATTAGGTTGATGGTAATAGGAGCAAAGAATATGTAATGAAAGCTAACACACTCAGACTGCTAAGTTTATATCAGTGAAATCCCTCTGAAAGGTTAGAATTTGTTAGTACTGAGTGTTCTGGATTTTCAATTACTTTGCATATATGGCTATCTATCTCAAAAATTAATAGAAACATTTATATGTCCTTAGTAATCTCAGGTTTTATGGTGAATTTTAAAAGGCTGATATTTTTCCATGCTCTCTGTCTTGCAGGAGAAAGCACAGAAAGCAAATTTTGGGGTTTTTTCCAAAATATATATCATGCCTTCTACCATTTAAATAATTTTTGATATACTGCTATAAGGGTTTTGAAAAGAGGATGCAGTGTGAAAACTAGCTTCATGTTTTCATTTTGCTTTAAATAGAAATTACTTTTTTTTATTAAGTTCTGTAAACTTAATAAATAAAAACTATTTAGATTTAGTCTGTCTTCTGAAAATACTTGGAAGACTGAATTTTTCTTGTGTTACTCACTTACAGAGCCCTGTGGGGGAAACTGACCATGCATCTTCCCTACTGTCTTCTGGCTACCAAATTACACTCTTTTTTAATGCAAACTATCTGTGACATTAGTATTTTGCTACCCTTAATTAACAATTATTGAGAAATGTAATAAAACAGATTTGGTACGATTGTAACCAAATTATAACCAAAGCTGCCTGTTGAGAGACAGAGGCTTGCATCGGCTACCTTTGAAGATGCAGTCCTGGATATGAACCAACCTTCCTTTCTTTCTTTCCTTCTTTCTTTCTCTCTCTCTCCTTCATGTCTTTAAAATTTTTTTAGCACAGAACAACAGGACACACAGCAATGTAAAATAAATGGCCAAGTGCCATATACCTTGAAGGACTACAATTTTATACCTGTAGTTCTCAAAACCCCCAATACTTAGCAGGATATATGCTGGGACAAGCAGTCCCAAGAAGAACTGCCAATTACTTTTGTCCCAGCTTTTGATTTTAGCTGTCACTGACGCTGTTGGCTGAGGCCTCTTTAGTACATCTCTTGCATTTAAAACTATAGATTATGTTATGCAAATCTGAAAACATTTCATACCAGTTAGTAAAACTCAAATTCAGCTGCTCAGTTTCTTTCATTAAGGTAGATTGAAATTCTGTATATTTTTTCTATTCATTAATCACATGGCTATACCACCTTTCCTTAGCTGAGATTGTCATTACTTCTTAAAAAAATATGGGGCAACAAAATGTGGAAAATAGCCCAAAACCCAGCAGTTTCTGATGAAACATTCTCTGCAATGACATAGTTAAGATGAAGCAAATACAGCTGCATGCAGGAACACACCTCTTAGAACATTTTAATAGCAAACACGATTGAAGTCATTTTACTGCAAAGTTGTCCATTCTATAAAAGGATTGGAAATTTGCCATTGTGATATTCTGTATTTTACTCAAAAATAAACCACAGTCAGCACAGCTGGAGGTGATAGAAGTATGTCCAGGCCAAATACTGCCTGCTGTCCATCCCAGCTGTTAAATCTCTCCTTTCACAGCATGTACCACTGGATAGTTTCTAACCTCTCCTCTCTCCAGAATTTCTCAGCTCTCCCTGTACTTACAAAGAGATTTGATGCAAACCCTCATTTTACCAAACCTCAGCTCACATATATGTTAAACCTTACAGCCAACCATATCACATTTTAATAACTCTGGCTCTTCCTAAAACATTCGTTGTGTTACCATTTTGTCCTCCTAAGTAAGGACCCTGCAGGAAAAACTTTCACTAAGGTAAATTGACAAAACACTTGCAAAGGTGTCCAAAACCTCACAGCAACAACCTTAATTCCATCATGCCCTAATATTTAAGTAGTTAATATCTTGTTACTTAATGCTAAGACATTATAAATTATTACCTAATTATAAATTATATTTAGTAATATATCAAGGATAACATTAATATAGCTATATAATGTGTTTTTCTTTTATAGTTATCATTTATTATAAATTTATTGTCAAATATTATTATTAAGAAGTTATAATTGTGGTAGTGCTGGTTTTGGCTGGGATGGAGTACATTTTCTTCTCAGCTGATAGAGTGCTATGTTTTGGATTTAGTACAAAAATGATGATTAATTGTTTGCTGGGGTTAAGCCACAATAATGGCCAAGATGCTTATTTAATATAATAAACTTACATAGAAGTAGTTTTATGAAAAGAAATTAAAAAGACAGAGTTTTTTGCTATCCACATGATGGTATCATCAAACAACTTGCTTGTGAGAATTTTACAAAAAACCCCAAAGGTTACAAAATGTCACTTACTGTCTCCAAGCAGAATTTCTCTTTCATGTCGTTCCTGTAAAAACATCTGCAACTCTGTTTCTTCAAACGTTCTCCTTTCTCTTTTCTTTTTTTTTTTACTTTTCATTATTTTCTCTTTTTTACACTTTTACCGCTCTACTCCACCCACTAAGGCAATTTTTTCAGCTGGGCCATTTGAAGTCTAACGCACCCAATGTTCTGCATGATAAAACAAACATAAATTGCTGGCATGATTATTGCACTCATGAAAAGATCATCTTTTATTTTACAGTGTTTGAAACAAATGCAGTTCCGTTTATGGACATACAATACAACCTTGGCGTTTTTCCCCCAGGAAAACCAACATTTTTTTAAGCCAGACACTATTTTTTTTCACATAAATGTATTTTAATGATGTTAAGGACGAGGAGATAAACCTCAGTCTATTTCTGCCACTGAGGCACAGTCCACAAGCAAGTAAACCCTGCAGAATAAATCAGGACAATGCTGGTTACTGCTTTGCAACAGGGATAAATAGGGAAAAGCTGAAGGTCGGGACAGGAAACCGCCTGGCTAAATGCAGCTGGCTGGGGGACATGAACCTGTGTGAGAACCTCTATTCCTCTTCCAGGGGAGCTTTATGGAGAAAACAGGCTGGCACTGCGGAAAAGCAGCTGCCCTCAGCACACGCTGAGCTGGAGGGGAAAGCAAGCAGCTGCAATCTCTGTGTCCATCTCAGGTGGACAGAAGAAGAAGAAGGAGAAGGGAAAAGAGAAAGAAAAAAATCAACTAACTAAAAACCCCAAACCAGAAAGCCCCACCCTAACAGAGCCGGAATTCAAGCCCATCGCCGAGCAGCCGATGAAGCTGTTCCCGTCTCTCATCGCCCACGAGGGGGCGCGGTGGCGCCGGCGGGCCGGGAGAGAGCCCCGGGCGGGGCGGAGGAGGGCCCCGGCGGGCCGGAGGAGGGCCCCGGGAGGGCCGGAGGAGGGCCCCGGGAGGGCCTGGGGAGGGCCCCGGGAGGGCCCCGGGAGGGCCCCGGGAGGGCCCCGGGAGGGCAGTGGCTGCGCCGGCCCCGCTGTGAGGGAAGGGGTGCGCAGGAGCCGCCCCACCGCTCCCCGCATTCCCTGTCGCGCTCCTGAGGCAGGGACTGCTCTCCTGCCGCCACCTCTGGCCCTGTCCCCACGGCTCCGGGCCACACGGAGCGGCTCCCAGAGTAGGGGGCTCTGAGCCAGCCCTCCCTGTTCCTTCCTGTTGGCAGACGGGGACAGAGGGACGGTGGCTTGAGGCGAGAGCCTTCTCCGTAGTGTCCTCACCTCCTCTCCGCTGACAGAGATGCCCCTCGGAGCGGGTGGGGACACAGCAGACCTGGGGGCAGCAGATGGCAGCCTGTGGCAGATTAGGTGCCAGCTCTGTGTCGCTCCTCTAATCGGAGCTGGAGGTGCTGCCGGAGTGCTCTGCCCTCAGGTGTGCACTGACAGCTCGGACAAGTCCCCTGCCAGCAGGGAGGTCCCAGCACAAACACACGAGGGTCACACATGGGATACGGCATCCAAAGGATCCATGTGCAGGGCAAGGAAGGGCACTTGGCTCAATCTGACTTGTCGAAAGTTGAAGCAAATTTGCTTGCAAAAGGTTTGTTTACTACTTGGTTTTAGCCCAGGAAACGCAAATGTATCTCGGGTCTTCCCAGATGTGCTTAAGTACAGATTCACTAGTGATCAAAGAAAGCTCATCTTGTAGGAATGCATCTCTGAGCTGTGAATTTGACACATATCTCAGGAATTCTGTTCTTTCTGCTCAGTTACATCACCTTACAGTGGCAGACAAGATCCTTTGCTTCCAGCTACAGTAGCTATCCCTCTCCACCCAGTTTTTATATCCCAGAAAGGCTAGACTGGAGTCCTTCACCAACAAAACTGTCTTCATCAATGCTCCAAGGACAGCCTTTCTGGCTGTCCACGGACAGGCCATTTCTGCAGCGGCCACATTCAGAGCACAGCCGTGGTAACGCAGTTTCAGAAACTGAGGGAGCACCAAGCTGCTCAGGCCTGTCTGTGAGCACACTTCCCAACATAACCCTCATCTTCCTCTGAGCTAGCCTGGGTGTCAGCACTAACTGGCATAGATTTAGGACACTGGAGTTAAAAATCCTCTTGAGGCTTTAAACTGAGAAGGCGTAATCGAGATTCTGGACTTTTGCTTCCACAGCTGAATTCTAAGCTGCTTGAATGAACAGATAATCAGAGCTGAATCAGGTGATTTCTAACATGGAGGGGTTTGTTGGCTGTGAGCCAGAGGCTTCATATTGTCTAAGTATCAGAAGCCAAGGGAAGAAAATTAATTAACTCACTTTCCTGGATGTGGCTAAAATAATCCCTTTTCAAATGGACTTTTGTTATTTACCTGTCAAGATTCTTGTGAAAAGAAGAAAGAGGACATGTTCCCTGCTAGGAAATGCCACAGGTAGTATGAAATGCCCAGCACTGGACCAAGTAACCTTTAGCACTCAAATCTCCCTTCCTCTTTTATCAGCACACATCTAATCCACATCTTTTTCCCAGCCAGTTCATACACAACTGACAGATCTGTCTAAGGGAATCCCCAGTGAAGGGAAATGCCCAACTGCTTTAGTTCCCTTTTGATGGGTTTTTCCACTGGAGGCTGGGAATGGGTGCAAATGAGTAAGTACAGTGTAAACTGTGAGTCAAGGAAAGCAGAAGAAGACTAGCAAAGGAGAGGATATATTCTGCTTGAGCTAACAAGGATTCAAAGTGTCTTTCTGGGTTATGGAGACATCCAGGAAACTGAAAGCTGCAAAGAATGATTTAAACAGTGAAAAGCAACAAATCATTTTTGATTCTTTTTAATCTTAGATCTCAGTTTGCTGAGTCTTGCTTTAAATCTCAAGGAACAAGCAACACAGACAGAAATTTCAGGGTGTCCAGGACTTTCTTACCAGTCTAGAATCCAAACTACAACTCCAAGCTTCACACTGCTCCTATTGCATATTGCACAATGGAGAAGTCTGCAGGACAGCCTGAAATCAACATTCAATCAGCCTAATAGAGACAAAGCTCAAAAATGAGACACAGGCACTTGTATCCAGATGCTTCTGTTTTCAGAATTTGTCCCTTTCAATCTTCTATTCACTGAGTAATGTATTTTGGAAAATTTTCTTCTGGTCAAGTATGGGCTGAAATTATGAAACCACACTTTTCTTGCTTTAAAGGTATTTGCATTACTCTGATTAGTTTGTGTGGTGAGCTCCTGCCCTCAAAGCGTAAGTATTACTTTATGTGAAGCCAATGGAAGCTTTGGCTGCCCTAAGGATTATGGGTTAAGGCCCTGAATTTGTACTGTTTTACGCCACTGTATGACCTAAATGAGATTAGAATAATAAATCCTGATTTTTTATGAGGGTTTTATTTAGACATGTTTTGAGTATGAGGTCTGTGTCAGGATTAATAGTGAAATGTAACATGCCCAGGCACAGAGAAAGCCCAGCAATGAAAGGACATTTTTTTCCCTTGAGAAAACTGGTTCCCAGCCCTCTGTTTGGCTTTTAACAGAGTTACTAAATGTTGAATGGCAGAGAGACGCTGGATCCCAAAGATGGTGACGTAGACCATGACTTGGAGATGAGCCCATTCCAAATGAAGGACAGAAGTATCCCATCAGCAGTATTTTGCAAGCCTAACTACGCTTATGCTCTGCAATGCAGTAGCAGTGAAAAAGCTTCCAACAAGGTTCTCAGAAACCAAAGACAAACGAGAAATTACAGGTTCAGGATTTATTAGCTAATTCATCCGTCATGTTGAGCAGGCACTGGTTTAGGTGCTTGCCCTGTAGTTAAATCAGATTGCTGAACCCGTCCAAAGAAAATGTCCATTTTTTTCAGCATCCTGGCCACCATGTCTCATCAAGAAATGTGACATCTTGTCATGTAATGCACCACATTGCATTGGCCTAGGTATTAGATGCAGAAGGTGTGTGCTTACACCACATAGTTAAATTTCTCTGTTCTAATGGTCACATTACACAAGGCTTCAGAGGAATTTGTCTATTCAAAAGATTATTTCAAGTGAAATGAGCGGAGTGCACGGAATTGAGCTCATAATTTTGTGGGTCACAAAATGAAAAAAGAGGAGGTGTAAGTGTTGTGACAAACTTGGGAGAATTAAATAATCATGAATTCCCATGGTATCTCTACCCTTTGCCTAATTAATACTCCCACTCCCCACCAGATACTTGGCAGATCTTGTTCAGCATCAGATTTCTGTCTGTTTTGGGGTTTTTTTGTGTAGAAATAGGAAGAATTATTTGCTTCAAAATGTTGTTGTTGTTAAGTTTTGTAATCATAGGCCTCATGGGGTGCAGAGCAAAAGAAAATGTTGAACAAGAATACCAGTTTATTTTTGTTTGGTTTGGCAAGAGGCCTGTCTATCTGACAACCTCTACTGGTATATCTCAGCTGGGGTAGAACTGAATAGACAGTCCTCACAATTTTGCAGATAACTTTGGGAGAAAGCAACTTTTGAGGAAGGACAGAATTTGAGGTCCAGGTTTGAACCATGAGAGCCTGGTAGTTATAAGAAACACAAGCCTTCCAAGAAGTCATGAAGCCTCAAAAGAATTTAAAAACTTGCCCATGTAACTAAGGACAAGTTTTCTGGACACCATAGTATAAAATAAAATATTAAGATGCTTCCATATCTAACAAAATCTTAAATCCTTTATTTTCTTCCCTTCTCAGAAGTGCATTTTTCTGCAAAACCCTTTCTAAAAGATTTTTAGAACTACACAGTAATGAGAGTCTATAGTTGTAGAGTGCTAACAGTCTTGCCAGCAAATTCATTAACTGCAAGTGACATCATAGGTGAGAGCTCAGACCTCTGCACAGGAGCAGGGGCAGCAGTTCAACTTGCAGAACCCAGACACTTTATGTAAATTACTTTTGTTCATTTCAAGTCAAATAGCAGTGGGACCACCTAGATAAGCAACTTTTTGAACACTGGCAGTTCAGTGAAGTTTCTTTCTTTGACCAATGGCTCTTAGAAAGAAAATAATAACGCAAACAGATCATTTGGAATTGCCCAACATCCACAGACAGCAGCAAGGGCTGCTGAAGACCAAGAAGTGGCTGAACTTCCTAAGCACTGAAGAGCTGCATGGGAAGATGGGTCCATTAAGAAGTTTCTTATAATGCTGCAATGCAGAGTTGCACAACCAACCAACCTTGCTCACCTATGTCAAGGACACTTGTCTGGGGCACAGTCTGTGAGACCACTGTTTTTGCTGTCCCTTGGCAACACCTGACTGAGGCAGCAGCTTCTTCTTTAGCTGTTTACAACACACAAAGCATGAGCTGGCAATCACATCCAAAGGGCACTAAACCAGCAGACTGTTGAGTGGAAATGGTTTCCTGCTCCTCTGTACATTTTATAGAATAGTTCAGGCATGTGGCAGTGTTAAAATCCTAGTGGCTCTTGCTGAAGGAATGCAATGGAAGCCTTTACCCCATGCAGCAGGTTAAAGTCCTACAGCACAAGCTGTGAAGAGCTGTTATAGGTCACTGATAAAAAGCAGTAGAGTGCTTCTGGCCACTCTGGGTTAATGATGGCCACAAGCACAGTCAGAAAGCTTGTGCTGAGAGCAGAGACATGGTGTGTAACCCACTTAATTTGTTATTGCTACTCTGGCCTCTCAATAGTGTATGTGTGCACTGGGGTTGTAAGGACTGACAGACATACAAGGCTAGCCTACCTGTGGAACTAGGAAGGCTAGGAAGTTGTTTTCCTTGTCTGCTAGGAGGAAGTATGTTTCAATATATGGGAGATGTTTTCCTGATCTGGGAGATGGAGCATTCTGTAGTATGTATTGAAACATCATTTATTGTGTCTTATTTGTTATAAATATTTTACATATTTCTAAACTCCTGTTCAGGCCTTTTACCTCCCGCCATCTATTCTTAATGACCATTACAGCCTGAGTACAGACAGCTTCTCTGAAAAACTTGCTTCAGCAACTGTCAGTTTTCTGTGTCCTACCCTGGTATTGAGTAAATTTTACTCTTTATTTTACTCTTTTTTCCCTTTCCTTTCCTTTCCTTTCCTTTCCTTTCCTTTCCTTTCCTTTCCTTTCCTTTCCTTTCTTTCCTTTCCTTTCCTTTCCTTTCCTTTCCTTTCCTTTCCTTTCCTTTCCTTTCCTTTCCTTTCCTTTCCTTTCCTTTCCTTTCCTTTCCTTTCCTTTCCTTTCCTTTCCTTTCCTTTCCTTTCCTTTCCTTTCCTTTCCTTTCCTTTCCTTTCCTTTCCTTTCCTTTATTTTTTTTCCCAGGAATTACGCAGGATCTAGGAGCATGTGCTAGTTCAACATTAAGTCCAAGTTTATTTGCACTGAAGCCATATAATTCTTTTTCTGCAAGCTCTAACATATCTCTGTAGATGTACAAGATTTTTAGTGTCTAGGCATTTCTTATCCTCTCTCATCTCTCCCATATTCACTCTGTGCTCTGTACATTTCTGTATGTAGTCAAATCAACCATCACCCAGTGCTGAGTATCACCCTGCTTCTGTAGGCTGTTTTTCTGGGATTTTCAAGGCTGCCTGCTCCTGTTAAGAGTCTTAAAATCATATCTAGAAACTTTTATCAATGACCAGATTTACAGGAGCATTGGGAACCCACAAGTCCTTTTGCAGTCAATGAGACCTGAGTTTACTCAGCACCTTGAAAATCAAACTGCTGAAGTTTCAGTACCTAACCTTGGATTTTAGAACAGAGCTTTAAGGGTTGAGGGTGGCTATTTCTAGGGCAGAATGGGGTTCACTTTGAGATATTTTTAAATAGATATGCAAACTTTTGTATATTTTATTATATTAATAAGCACAATTATGATAATTGTCTTTTTCAACAAAATAGTAGTTTTGAACTCCTCTTAGTGCAAGGCATTAATAATGGAAATCCCTATTTTCATTGATAGTGTCAATTTCTGCATATCATGTACACTGTGTTAGTTCATTACATGGACCCTTCCACTACAGAAGTATTTTTTTAATTTCTCACCAGACATGTGGGGTCTTCCCTGGGGATTGGTCCATGTAATAAGCACTTCTTGCAATCAGCTTACAATAAATGATAGAGAAAAATGTGTCAGTGCTCCAGCCATAACCAAAGTAGCTTTTAAAATCTTGTTCTTGTACGGTACATGGTGCTCTACATGACCTAGAGATATATGAAGCATTTTGACCACACTTCAAATGTCTAAACCACTCAGTTTCAGTTCTCAGTTCTCACCCCCATGAGTCAAACCCATCAGCCTGCCATAGCACCTATGAATTTATAGATTTCATCCCAAGGGCATATCTGCACACTTGTGAGAAGGTGTGGCCGGTCAGCTGTTTCCAGAGTGATGGCACAAAAGCAACCAAGAAGAAAAGAACCTGTAGCTGCATGCACGCTTTGGTGAATTTAGATGTCTAGGAGGTTTTATTTTGTTCCTATATATGCTAGGTTTGGAAGTCCTGATGTACCTTTTCTCCTATTCTAATGAAGCATCTTATAAGAAAAATAACAAACTGAATATATTAGATTTGCTGTGCCAATTGTGTAACTCTTTATAAACACAAAGCTTTCTGCAATGGCAAGCTGAGCTGTTGCAGCTTAATACAGCACTTTGAGTTTCAGGAGTACTTGAAGGTGTTTAAAATGATTTCTAACAAAATGCAGCTAAATGAAGTACTTGTTAAACAGGAAACAAGAAAAAAAAATCCTACGAAGATATTATTGTCTGCCACTGGAAAAGTGTCAGGTACTTGTTTCTTGTAAAAAATAGAACATTACTTAACTAATTTAAAATCCAGATAATTTTCCTTAGGAAAAAAATTAGCAGCAAACCGTTCAGGGGCTGGTGGATTTCTTTGTTTCTTAAGGATGGCAAAGATTTGTGCAGAGACATCAGCAAAGTGCAGCTTTCTGAGCTGTTCCCTGCCAATTGCTGACAAAGGCAGTCCTAATGAATCATTCTGAATTGTGATCATGTGCTACCAGCCCACAGTGAGCTGCCAAAGAGGAAGTGCAGCTTGTTTTCTTTCATTTTCTTGATTCCTATGCTGTAGGAAGATGAAAGGAGAAGGAGGAGGAGGCAACAGCGGCAGCCAAACTTAAATAATTCTGACGATTCCCGATATCAAATGGAGGCCCCTGAGTGGGACCCACTGAAAAACGACACCCTTCCGCCGACCCTGACGCCAGCTGTCCCTCCGTATGTGAAGCTGGGCCTGACCATTGTATATACTGTTTTTTATTCACTGCTTTTTGTGTTCATCTACGTCCAGCTCTGGCTGGTCCTTCACTACAGGCACAAGAGGTTCAGTTACCAAACTGTCTTTCTGTTTCTGTGCCTGTTTTGGGCCTCTCTTAGGACAGTGCTCTTTTCATTTTACTTCAAAGACTTTGTCACAGCAAATTCTCTCAGCCCCTTCATCTTCTGGCTTCTTTATTGCTTCCCAGTCTGCCTCCAGTTTTTCACCCTGACCCTGATGAATCTTTACTTCACACAGGTAAGCAACAGATATTTAAATCTAGCTGAATGGTAAAGCCTTATTATGTGAACATCGTGAGAAAAATGTAATTTACAAATGTACCTTGGCAATGCAAAAAGCAAATTTCAGTTGTTTATTTGGGTATTTTAACTTCTGGTCTATATGCCAGTGATCAGTGTTACCATGAAACCAGAGCCTGAAGTGATCACTGCGAGAATATCAATTAACACGTCTACTGTCTATAAAAATAATTCAGAGACCGGAGAAAAAATCTATAGGAGAGCTTGGAATTTGGACACCCAAAATGTCTTTTTATTATTATGCCCTATTATTGTTGTTAGACTTTAAAAACCTCCTGTCTTACCAGACTTGATCTCTGTGTGCAGTCAGAATTGTACTGTCTGATTTTGCCAGCAACAAACCCCCAGTCCCAGTTTTTTCATAAGTTGGCTGACGTTTCTCAGTGAGGTTTCTATTATGTGTATAACAATCGAAACTGTTGATGGAATCCTACTGTGGGCCTAAATTCCTGTTAGGATCTGTATTACAAACAGCTTTGACTCTTTTCAGTAACTGCTAAGTGTTGTGCACAGATACACCCTCTATTTCAAGGACTCTCTGATGTAAAGGTAAATTCACTGTATATTGGAGTAAAGGAAACAGTGTCTCCATTTCAGGAAGAGGTCTTTAGAGCGTATCTGTGCCATGGACATCTAAGAAGTCAGATAAGTTAAGCTGCACAGGGCTCCAGGTTGCTGCAGCTAGAATTGCTTGGAAATATTTATGGTGAGCGTGGTGATCTTGCACTTGGCTGAAGGACGGGATGTTGGCATGCTGAGACAAAGAAAGGCTGCTGGGCTTGCCTAAGATCTCACAGGAAACTTGCAGGAGGGCAGATACTGAATTCTTTACCTCCTCATTCCCACTGTAGTGCCTGGAGCAGGATACCAAGCCTGCACTCATGTGGCCCTGATCAAAGTCCACTTTCCCAGTGCTGGAGCAGTTAGTCAGGAGAGCATCAGCCAGCCCTGGAGCACACCAGGCAGTGCTCTGGATGCTTTGGGTGTTGCTGTGTGCCCCACTTGGAACCAGCTGTGTGCCTGGGGCTGGTGCTTCTGTAGTCCCCATGGTGTGTAACAGTGCTCTGTAGTGATGACAGCCTTATCAATTCTGAACAGCCTGACTGGAGACATCAGGCTGCATGCAAGGGCTGCTATCCCAGAGCTGGAAAAGCAGCAATGGTAAGCATGACAGCTGTAAGAAGATCACTTGAGTTGTAGAGGGTATTAAATACTTAGAACCACATACCCAGTTTTGTGCTTAGGTTTGCTTTCATGGATTCAGTGTCTGAAATGTCTGCTAACTCATCCTGCTCCACTCCCTGGTACTTGAGATATATTAAGGGATTACAGGAACCTTTCATCTGCATACTACTCAAATCCAACTCAGGCATGTGGTTACCTATGCTTTATCCCATAGCTATGGTGAGGGTCATTTGATAACTGTGCTGCTTTGCAGGGTCAAATGTCCATCAGCACACAGTCAGCCCATCACAGTGCTGGGGCTAAGTCACAGCCTGGGGTCAGACTCTTCCCTCAGACACGCATGTGGGGCTGCTGTGGAAGCCTGGAGGCAAAATGCAGCATCCTGGCTCTTGGCCAAGAGAAGCCTGGGCTGGAGCGAGCACAGGGGGGGCACAGCAGTCTGTGCAGTAGTGTCAGCACTCAGGAGGCTTGGTGCTCCAGGTAACATTCCTTTTGCCTGAAGAAGATCTGAAAAGGCAGCACACAGAATGCAGACATTTGTCCTTTTCACTTATTTTTAGCGTTGTTGTCTGATAGCGTGCAGGAAGTACAAGTCAGTGGTTGGAAACAGAAAAAAAGCTAAGGCTGTTGGTTCTGCCTTTGAGACAGAATTCCTGCTTTGTCATCCTGAGTTCTCCTGATCTTCCTCTGAGCCCCTCTGAGAAAGAGTGGAATAGTTACCTGGCTTGAAGACCTGCTGTGAGGCTTTTGAAACAATATTTGCAAGGGACTTTCAGAGTTTGTGATGTGCGTCATAATCTTCAAATACCTTGGGCCACTGTAGACAGACTTAAGAATAGTATTGTTGTTTGCTCTAGAGCTAGTTGCAGTCAGTGAAATTTAATCTCAAATATCTCCCCAGCTGAAACAAAGGTTTAAGAAATACAAGCACAGCCATTCTACGAATGCATGACAAAATAAGTGCATGTATTTTTAATTCACTGTTATTAATTCTTTACTTCTAACCATTAAAAGGTGGTTTGGCTTGAAATTCAGCATCTTGTATATAATGTACATCTAGCTTTCCACAGTAGACAAGCAAGAACTAGTGTGGAAGGGGTGGAGAGAGAAAATTTTGTTTTCAGTAATGGCTTAAAACTTCACAGACCTGTTTAGAAACAGCTTTTATCCTTTTATTCTCTAGAAGACAGGCAAGAAGGGTCTGCAGCTTTGTCTCATTGCATGAAACTCCTGCTATTTCACTGGTGCTTAGCTAGAGGGAAAGAAGTGATCTGTGTACAGTATAGGTACAGAGCACTGGAGGAGATCCCATGGGATCTCTGGAATTTGTAGGTTTTTATTATCTGCTGTAGAGCACCTACCATTCCTAAATGTAGCACTGCTAGGAAAGCTCATAAATGTTGATGTGAGAGGAAAAAAAGTGGTTAAAAATACTGCAAATCCTCCTGGCAAAACAAATAACTCATTTGGCAAGTACCAGAGGGCATTTTTCAAATAACAAGCACCTTTGAACTTGATGGAAAGTTAGCCACAACTATTGTCTTTTTTAATAGATATCCCAAAGCCATAGGGAATTTCAGATGTGTTTTATGTGTAGCAGGACAAATGAGCCCTGATGACATCAGCACAGCAGAGTTTTGTCCCCAGACCTGAGCATCAGCAGCTGCAGCAGAAGAACTTCTACTGTGTTGGAGCAGGTTGCTAAAGGAGGGGAACTATGAACAAAAGAGAAGTTAGAATCAAAATAGTTTTGACTCAAAATTGGATCTTTGGGCTAAGAGTCAAGTTCAGGGTCCTTTGATAGATTTGTAATGCCCTACTTAGAGCGTGTAGAAAGGGTGCTGCAGATAAGGCTTATAGAATATGGGTTACTCTCAGAGATTCCATACTGGAGAAAATGAATATGATTTTTAATTGAATAAGTAAATGTATTAGAATTTATTAATCCTGTGTCTGTATTGATTTCCTTCTAAAGAAAAATAATAGTGTGATCTATGCTCTCAGGAGGGGAGGCCCTCTGCTACTTGGAGATCATCAAAATAAATCTCAAATGAAGATGAGATCCAGTGGCACTTTTGTAAAACAATAGCACAACGCCAGCAAGTAACAGCTCTGTACCAAGATAGCCCCCTGATCCTAATCCACCACATGGGGAGCCAAGGTGTATTTCCACCTCCAGACCAAAAATCTCATAGAGATATTTGCCTCACACATGCAGCTTCCTATGTTTTATTTTCTGATAAATGACATATTTTCCATTTTAAAGGGAAAGAAGTGGAGGATTCCGCAGTGAGGCATCCCAGGCTAATGAAAAATGTGAGGATTTCAGGACTTGGATACTCCTTTATTTATGTCCTCAAATCTTCCCTGTCCCTGACAAGGGGACACTGAAATGAGTCCTCAGGCTTTACAGTTAGTGCTGTGAGTAAAAGACTAAAGAGGCTCTGGGAAAAAAAATAAGTTGCCTTTTCTGGTGCATGTGAGGGGTGGGCAGAGAAGCACTTGCTTCACTTTGTCCTGTTTGCTCAGGCTTTGCATTTCCCTGGGGAACAGAAAACAAATGAAGCAGGAGAGAGTCTAGGATGGAGGGTTACAGGCTCAAAGAACAAGGTCAGGGCCAAAGACCGTGAGCTATAAATTTCCCTCAAAATCCCAGGCCTCCCTTGTGGCCAGGCACAGAAAACAGTTGGGTGGGCTCTAGGTTTTGTCATCAGGTTGGGAACTTTTCCAGGAGGGAGGGAAAGTAGTGCTGAGCTAAAGAGCTGTCAGACAGTATGGGTGGAGAAGGCTGGTAGGCAGATTTTGCCTCTCCTTCCTCCTCCCTAACCACCTTCCCTTTTCTTTGGCATCTGGATTGAGAAACTTACCCTGCCTCCTAGGCAGTGCTGATAAAATCAGGGACTTTCAAATGAAGAGAAGTTGTACAGAGTAAGGCAGTTCTGAGGGGAGCTGGCCATGCCTGGCAGGGTGAGGTAAAAACAGCACAAGGCTTTCAGAAACTTTTCATGGATTTCAGTGGAACCAGAGTAAATGGTAGCTCTGGGAGGAGAATTAAGAAAATTCCTCATTCTCTAATTACTGAGGATAGCATTTCAAAAGTTCTCACCAGTGAGAGAACAGAGAGGGCTTTTTATTTTGGATAATTCTTTTTAGTAGAAATTAATAAATCATATATTATAAAGCTTATTATTCATTTATAACAATATTTAGATGTATATAGAACTACACAGGAGTCTAACTACGTATGGTAAAGCATCAGCAAATATGTTCGCTGTAAAATGTTGCCCTTACTATTGCATCTACAGAAGACAAATTGCAATTGCAGATTGGCTGGCTGTCAGCATCTGACATGAAGGATGAGGTCATTTGACTTAGAAAATAATTTGATAGGAAAGCTGCTCTTGGAAGTTTACTGTGGCTGTCAGCCCCCACAATCATCCCTGTCCTTTTAGGACTATTTTTCCCAATTTGTGGAAGACTGAGGATGGTAGTGAGTCACATTGCCCATGTCTGTAGGCCTTACAAGCTGTGTAGAATTTAGAGAGTAGAAGGAAAACCTGCCTGTTTTGGGAAATCTGATCCAAATAAAAGAATGAACATGGAAGAAGGAGAGGAAGGGGAAGGTGGGCCTGGGACTGAAAGATACACAGCTGAAGAAAGGTACATGTGCTGATGATGAGATTGTGGCATTATTTTCAGGTTTCAAAGGGAAGTTTGCATGGAGTGTGACAGAGGAAGAGAGAGACTGTGATGAAAGGAACTGGGAAGGGAAAATGCATGCTATTGTTCTTATAGGGTTTGTGACGTGAGAAGTGGTAAATAAAGCTGAACTTCGTTCCTGTGCCGAGGGCCAGCTTGAGACATACGCAAGCATTTACCACATATCTGAGGCTTTTTGGTGAGCTGAGCTGTAGCTCCTGTAAAAGTGAATTAATCAGCTAGCACAGGGGAGATTTGTGCCAGTCATCACATCAGTTCAGCTAAATCAGAACGTGGACACGAAAATTGCTCCAGGGAGATTTTATTTTTCTTTTGCTTTGGGAATATCTGTCTTGGCTTTGACAGCTGTTTCACTGATACCTATAGAGCCAAAGTGGCTCCTGATTAGCTGGAACCCCCATCAGCTACAACAGCCTGGCCCTGTCTGCCTGCTCTGCTGCCCAGCAGCTCTCCAGAGCTGTTTGCAGCCAAGCTGCTGATGGATCCCATGCCATCCCCACTCCTGGGGCCTGCTAACATGTCTCTAAGGTCAGCTGTTTACATCAGTTCGTGCAATGGGAATTTTCTCTGGCTGTATGAAGAGATTTTTGGAGTCCTTTTGAACTGCTGCAGTTTTATATGCCAGACATATACCTCAGGGGAGTGGAGGAGGGAGTGTGAGAATCTCATTTGAGGTTTCCAACCCTTTGGCAGAAACAGAGAGTCAAAACAGGATATTTCTCCTTCAAAGAACAAGCAGAAGGGGAAATACTTTTACGTCTAAAAAGTAACCCTTTAGACATAAGAAAATTAGCAAGGACTTTCACTGCGTTTTCCATGCTCATCTTGGGCCTCTCTGAAAGATCTTTTTAAAACAGCCTGCTCTCTGTTTGCTGTTTAGTCTATTCTTAGGAATAGTCTGGTTTGCTCTGGTTTGCTGGAAGACTTACTTAGATGACTCAGATATTGACTGGAAGTTTTCTCAACACTGCTGCGAGGAGGGGCCGTTGAGCAACCAAGCTCTTGAGCTAAATGCTAAAAGCAAAAAGCTGCACCCACACATGTGAGGTATATTGAGATCAGCTCCTGACATCCTTACTCCCACTGAACAACCCTTTATTCTGTGACAATCCCATTGCTTACAGCAGGGCTACTCATGAGCTAAAGCCCCATCAGTTTGTAGGCAAAAGTGGCAGAATCTGGCTGCCTGTGCTCCTGCCTAGCAGTGAATTGGTAAGAATTCTCCATGCCTTAAAGTGTAGCTTTCATTCTATATAGCATCCTTTTCGTTTGGTGGGTTGGTTTTATCTTTAGTTTTGGTGTTTGGTTTGTTTTGTTTTGTTTTGGTTTTTTTTTTTGGTTTTTTTTTGGGGGTTTTTTTTTTTTTTTTTTTTTTTTTGTTTGTTTTTTGTTTTTTTTTGATACAGTACTTATTTTCTTTCTTAATGGTCATTTTGCTCTGAAAATTTCAGAACATGTACCACCTGGGACAGGTTCACCAAATGCAGAAGCACAGTAACAGCTGCTTTGGTGATCTTGAATCTTGAGATCCCGTTGGATCTGCAGCAGGAGCATCACATTTGGTTTTACCCAGGTTATCCATGGAGATTTTGTTGGGCAGTGGTTTTGGATTGGTTTATGTGACAGTACCTTGTGACTTAAGAGGGATGAGTAGAAAATTTTTGGGGAACCACTGGAGATGGTATTTAGGAACTTGATATTTGCTAGGTTTCGTGAAACCAGAACAACTCATTGCCCACTGGAAATTGCTTGTCATGTGAAGTTCTTTGCAGAGGCTCTGAACTCTTATGTTCAGTGCAGCTCATGAAAGATGTCATAATTAATGGTAGAATGTGTATAAGTGATACTCACAATAGGTGAGGATTGTGGAATGACCCTAGAGACGAGGATTACTCGTTTAGTTTCATTGAGATCAGGAATCTGCTTCCTCCCTCCCTTCCAGAATAAGCAGGGTAGGCAATAAATCTTTTACAAAATGTATCTGAGAAGTATTTTGAACCTCATCCCTTCTCTGAAAGTGACAGCTACTCTTTATGCACAGCAGAAGTGCAGAACATTTGTAAGCCCCTTGTACCTTTCCTTTCAAAAGCAAGTAAATAAAACAACCTAAAACTTCTTCCTGAACTCCTGTGAGATTTCGTGATCCAGGAATTTGGAGAATGAATCACAAAACTCCTCATTAAGGGATACTATCAGAGATGTTATCTATTTGAAAACAGTATCAATGGTTGCAGAATATTTTTACAGACTTTTTTCTCCCAAGTTTTCAATTTTATTCTCAGTTTGCTGAAAAACTCAGTGTTCTCTGCTGCTTCAGCTAGTGCTAAGCAAGATGAAGCATCACAAAAATAATTTCCATGTCAAGGCAGCTGTTTATGGTGAATAGGAGTTAAATGACAAGTTGTTCCAGGAGATCTGGAACAAGTTGAGCCTGATTTTCTCCAGATCTATGTCTCATGATTGACTCTCAGTTGTTCCCATAACTGGAGAATTTTTTACAATATTTTGCTATGCAGACTCTCTCCTGTTAGGTGATGTGTAGAATCATTATGTAGGTTTCTCCTCACAGAGGACAGATATTAGATACATTGATAGAGTTCCTTTTTCCCTTTAAGTCATTGATTTTTAGAAGGATGATAAAGGATACTTCAAGCATTTTCCCATCAGTTTTCTGAAGTATTTTAAGATTAGTAGAGGCCAGATAAAGAGACTGACAGGCAGACACATTTCTACAGTCACATTGGGATCATTTAAGTCCTGTTTCCTTGGGAAAGCATAATAATCATAGCAAATATTATGCAAACATAACTAAAGGGCATGCAAAACCAAGGTAAATGGATAAGATAGCAGAACTTGAGGAGAAAATGATTGGGAAACTACCCAGAATAAGTCATACATCATGAGGTTTTTATAATACTTGTAACCAGTGTGCTTTGTTGTTGGTTTAAATGAACATTTGTAAACTAAGTTTTTGTTTTGGAGCATTTGTAAACTAAGTTTTTGTTTGGAAACCATGTTAGCTTATAAAAAAGCAGTGGTACTTTCAAGTGATTTTTTAATAAATAAGATACAAAACATGGTAATATATTTTTGTATAATTTCTGATGATGGTTAAACAACTATGACTGATGGCTCCTAGCTACATTACAGAAAACTTTGTCAGTATTTTATCTTTTCTGGTACAGCAGGCCAGCTGCTGGGCATGAGCTATCCCTCTGTAAAAGCACATATTGTTGTACAGAGAAGAGACAGTCAGCAGAAGCCAATTAATACCTCAGAGTCAAATAATGAGTTTGGCTCTCAATGGTATCTCTTTGGCAATGCAACAAGAATGTGAAAGTATCTATCTAATTTCAGGCCAGGTTACTGTGATAGGCTCTTCATGGGAACATTTGGCCTGGTGTGAGCTGGTCTGTGTGAGAGACATGTACTGTCAGGTCATGTAAGAGCCTACAATGGTTTCCCTGCATGGTCATGCTGGCATTGATCCTTTTGTTAATACTGATATAAAGGACCTTATTCCTAAACCAGAGTAAGGGAAAATAATAGTGTAGGCAGTCTGTGTACAAGTGCATCTGATCACCTGCTGAGTGGTTCTAGTACTTTGCTTAGAGTTTGCCTGCCATGGGCAAGCAACCCATGCAAATCTGTTATGTAATGAAACCTGTCGTGGCATATCTTGTGGCCTGAGAGACAGAATTGCTGTGACTCACACTGTCTTTCTTTGCTGACATGTATACTATGTTTGATGCAATATTTTTTTGTTTTGCAGGTAATTTTCAAAGCTAAGTCAAAATATTCCCCAGAGCTACTGAAATACAGGTAAGAACTTTGCAAGCATTCAATGCGGGAGGGAAGAGCCCTACTGCTTGAGAAACATAGTTTCTAATTTGTGATGCTCATATTTCAGCTCTTCATATTTGTATACCAATGTTTGATGATGATGGTTCTGAAGCCACCTTCTTCCTATGACCTTTAGGGGACTGTGTCCTTTCTCAACACAGGGATCATTTTTAGACAGTCACATATTTCAAAAGCAAATATTTCAAATGCAAGTGGAAAACACCTACCCTGGGGATTTGCGTATTGGTTCTTAACATTTGTATTACTAGGTAAATTCAGATCCAGTGCTGAAGAAGCAGAGTGATGTTTTGTTTTTTTGACCACAATGAGTGGGAGTGGGTATGTTTTAACCTGTGAGGTCAATGTAATAGAAGTCTTAAAAGTTTTGGGAAGATGACGGACAAATTGTGAAGAGAAAGAGCTAGGGAGAATGGGTTCAATTTCATGATGTGTTTGGTAGCTTATAGATAACCTCCCCTGACTCCACAGAGCTGAAGTTATGGTAGATTTACATTTAGGTGGAGAGATTCATTTGGCATCTTGTTGTGGAGGAGAAGCTGTCAGGATGTATTTGAAGGAACCCCAAAGGGCAATAATGTCCAGAAAGCTTAGGAAGAACTCAATAAATTAATGTTTGTTGTGCCAATGCTTAAAAGCCTCAGTTGGGCAATGCTGTTTAGAAGGAGGAGAGAGAGAGTGATTGTCTCCATTCTAAAGAAAGAATTTACAATATAAATTCAGGATAGGAAAACAGAATAATTTAAACTGCAATCTGAATTGTCACTTGCTGACTGTTAGGAGAACATAGTACTATATGAACAGGGCAAATATTATCACTGTCCTCCTCTAGAAATTTGTTATCCTACTGGTTTTTCATACAGCTTGTGAGGCAATCATCTGTACCAAGTGTTTTGGGAACTATGTTTGGGATAAGGGCAGTACAGTGAGAGCAGGCTTGAGGTGGGCTGGGGAGAGCATGGGAAATGCAGAGTGTGATGGCTGATTCAGGAATCTGGACTCCAGGCTGAACTGCACCTTTGTACCCCCCTTTTGCACTCTGGTTCCTGTGAGAAGAAAATCCAGGAGTATGGGCTGGCAGACAGGCAGAGCACACCCCAGGCAGGTCCCCCAGAGCAGACGAGGCTGCCCCTGATGGGGCACATGGGCAAGAGAGACAGAGAGGATTGCTGTGCACAGAGCCAGCTCAGGGTGGTGGAGGGCTGGCTGTGGACAGGTCCCTGCATGCCTTTAGAGGTGAGAACTAGAAGCTTTGAACCTCATCTCTTAGTGATGCTTGTGGCAAGGCTTTATTCCTGAACACTGCTTGAAAATGTCTTTCTTGAAGCACAGGAGCTCGTGATATTTAGTCAATGCCTGTGAAGTGACTGCATTAGCGACCTGCATGTAGCTTTTGGAGCATTTTGTTCCTAAATACAAATGTACTGTGGCTAGAATTACTCATGCACAGCCTACCCTCCTCATGAGAGTTCCATGTCCACCCTGACTCTTCCCCACTGGATTTCTAATACAAACCACTCTTGGATCTGGCCCAGTTTTTTTCTTTCTTGTTCAGCTCTGTTGGTAAGGGATTTCAGTTGTATTTTAACATCTCAATTGCAGCAGGAGTGTGGTTAGTTTGTCTAAGAGAGCTATATTAATAAAGCTGACCTAATTTCCTATCTTACACAGGGCAATTGAAATTATGTAATATGTGCACAACCATAGATGACTTAATTGTAACAAGCTAGTGGAAGAGCACAGACTTACATAGTGGCTTGTGCTGGAAAGGACTTTTAAGGATTATCTAGTCCATCCCATGTCCCATGGGCAGGGACATCTTTCATTAGATCAGGTTGCTTAGATCCTGAGGGAGAGATAAATGATGGAAAGATTAAAGGCCTACAGACTGGTCTGGAATCTGCACTTACTGAATCCGATTTTTCTTCATTACTGAATGTTCACTTTTTCATTTTTTCCCTCCATTTTCTTTTTTAAGTGTGAGACCCTATTGCCCGGTATTGCCATTTTTGCAACAGATGATGGCAACATAAATGGGGCAACTGAGAGGTACTGACACAGGTCTCAGAAATCGGAATAATTTCAGATGCCGAAAAAAAATTCCTATAAATCCTATTTGGGATCCAGAATCTTAAGCAAACTTTATTCAGAACAGCCTTTATAATATTAGTAAAAGAGCTCAAGGTGAAGTCTCTGTCCAATTTCATATTTAAACAGTCCTTCTGCCTGTCTCCCTGGACTTGGGCATGTCTTACTGTCACCAGGCTTTTGGATGAGGCTTACTGTGCTGTGTGTGCGTGTCTTGTTACACACAAGCCTCAAGCACTGCATACGAAATACAGTAATTTCAAACAGATTTTCTTGTTAAATGAGGCAAATCTCACTGCATTTATCTGAGGTTTTGTTTTCAGCTCAAAGAAAAACTTATGGGTGCATTCAGCCTGACAGAGAAGGAACGGAACAGCCTGATGTGTGTCTTCCCCAGCCAAAGCAGATTACACAAGGCTCCTTTAAAGACTGGTCCCAAAGTGGGGATTAGGCACAATACATCTTTGAACTTTCACTTGCACTTTCACTGATGCAATCTGGAAACACCTCTCCTGCCCTGCTTTTCTGTTTTCTATAAAACTCCATGTGCTTCTTCATGCCTTGTAGGTGCACTTGTACTTGAATTCTAAAGATACTTTCTGCCTTTAATCTGCTGAGACCCTAAAACCCTTCCCATAGAGAGACAGTCTGCATCTCTATCAGTGCTTTTCCATAAATTCAGCAACAATGCTTCTATTGCATTGCAAATCAGGCAGCCATTTCCCCAGCCACATCATGTTTAGAAGGGGGCTGGAAGATCCTCCTGTGAGGAGCTGCACAGCTGAGTGGCCACGACAGCTCACCCTGGCACATATGGGAGTGTGTGGGCACGGGAGTGTGAAAGCACCGGGATTTTTTTGTTGTTGTTTTTTAGTTTGGGGGTTTTTTTTTGCTGAAGTCTGCAGAGGAGGAGCCTGGCCTGAAAGCTTCTCAGCCTTGCTGGTTGCAAGCCAGCTTGATGCTGCATGCCAGCATGCAGGCTGTGCTGCAGCAGAAGGTCCTTCTGGCTAAGGTGAGCAAGAGGAGAGCATGTACTTGCCATCCCACAAGCAAGGCAGATGTAAGAGTGTGCCCTTCCTCACAAGCCCCCACAAGGGGACTAGAGACGGGACTTTGGGAGGGGAAGGAAAGGAAGACATGTGACCACTATTTAAAGACTTCTGAGCTACTAATAAAAGCTGTAAATGTACCACCATTACAGAGAAAACCGTGTGAGAGGGGAGCTTCAGGAGTGCAGTGCTTCCTGCATTAGACTATGATGTTTAAAGGAACTACCTCCAGCTGCTTATCCTAAAAACAGAGCCCTGCCCTGGGAAGTTAAGAATGAGCACAATCTTCCTGCTGAGAGGGAATTTCCGTGCCTGGCAAGGAAAAAACAGCATCCTTGCTCGCTGCCAGATATAGCTGGAAAGAAAGGCACTGATTCACAAGCTTGTAGGCTTTCAGTTCTCCCTGTAACACAGTTAAACTATCTCAAAGGTGTATCTCCTCCTTTCCTGCCCTCTGAAAGGAAGCCAGCTATGCTTCAGCTTTGTAACTGCATTGATGCTAACCCAAAAGAATATGAATGTGTGAAAGGAAAAGATCCTCATTGGGTAAAGTGTTGTTAAACAATTGGAACCGGATTCCTCAGGGACAGTCTGTATGTTTATTGTATGCCAAATTCGAAGTTCCCAACAGGCATGAAAAGCTGGGGCCAAAACCTCTTGTTCAGTGGCTGCAGATTATGCATTTTATCAGTAATTTCCTTGGTCAGCAATGATAATGAACTAAGCAAATGCTTTAAATGGAAGCATGCTCTTTTTTTTTTTTTTCCTAATGGAAAGCCCCACGGGTTTGTGTAGGCATAAGGAGGAATTACAACCAATAATAAATTTAAAAATTACATACCATGTAATACCTTGATTACATGGTATGCTTATATTCTAAGTATCAGTGCTGGGTAGGTTGGAAAAAAAACAGCTGGATAAAAACGGTCCAACTCCTTGGCTTATGTCTGTCACATTTCAGTTCCAGGTCTGCTTCTGTGGTGGTGTAAACACACATTTTTCCTGGCCTAGATGGCAAGATGCCAACCCAGAATCAATATGCATAGTTAAATTTCTTGATGTTTCTTTTAAGAGGTTGACCACGACCAAATTGTTTAGAAAAAGAGACAGAGAAGGAAGCTAGGGAACCAATAACCTGGAGATTTTTTCTGCTGTTAGACACTTCCCTAGTTTGATATCTGATGACAAACATTAATAGTCAGTGATGCTTTACATGGCAGTGGTGGTATAGTAAAACCAGGGTCAAAACCAGTCCATTCCAGGCAGAGGTTTTTTTCTGGAAGTGATTAGGCAGAGGGTTTGTGCTGTGTATGAAGCGCACAGTCTAAGAAGGTGCATGTATTTTTTAAGTAGTTTTTGAGAACTGTGCTGTTCAATTTCTGCAGCAGTCCTCTGTGTTTTGCTGCTTGATATTAGTTGCTTTACTTACAGCTTGTTGTGTAACTGTAAAAACAGGTTTGAAATGGGCTAGGTTAATCTCTCCAGCAATCTGGAGCACTTTGATTTTGGCTCAGGCAGCTGGTTACTCTGTCAGCTGTGGCAGCCCAACAGAGGCAGATTTCATTTCCCAGAGTGCAACTTCCAGCTCATGATTGACACTTGCTGAACAATATTGCTAAAACTGTTTTCTTCTCACTCTCCCAGGTTGCCCCTCTACCTGGCTTCTCTTTTCATAAGTCTCCTCTTCCTATTGGTGAATTTAACATGTGCAGTATTGGTGAGGACACAGAATTCAGAGAGAAAAATCATTGTCTCTGTCCGGGTGGCAATTAATGACACATTGTTTGTGCTGTGCGCTGTTTCACTCTCCATCTGCCTGTATAAGATCTCCAAGATGTCTTTAGCCAACATTTACTTGGAGTCCAAGGTAAGGTACATTTTCAGTTCTTTTCAAGTATCTTCTAAGATACAAGGGCAGTGCAAGGCAAAGCCACAAAGCCTGAGAGCTGGAGGCCTTAAACTTCACAGTCTGCGCTTGGCTGGCCATCGTGCTCAGCACATGAATTAAATATTAAATGTTAGCAAGGGAGCTTTTGGTTAAAACCAGTGATCCAAAATATGTGGTTTTGAGACAGATTTTGCATAACTTTTTGCTGGAGTTTCTCACACCTCTTTTCAAGCAGACAATGCTTTCTCTGGGTCCCTTGTCTGACGACCACTTAATTTCAGTACTGCAACGTAGAAGTGGCCTGTACTTCAAAATCCTTCAGCTTGTCAAATCATTGACTAAGTTAACTGTTTAAGGTAGCAGCATGCTGAAGATAAGCCAGACAGAGAAATATGAATCTCCCTTTATATACTTGCATATTCTTGTATATATTCCTATAGATAATGAGAATGTGTTTTAAAAGATAATAGATTATAACTTAGCCAGCTGGGGGAAAGAGTTAAAAGGTGTCTCCTATTATTCTACAGGATGTTCTTTAAAGAAATATTGGTAGGTTTATATCTTTGGACGCATTCAGTGGTCAAGGAGCTGGGTGGCGTCACGTAAGCACGCTGTGTTGATTATAAAATCAGTGATGATGTTTTCTATCTATAAATAATGAAACAGGGCTTTCAAAAGTCCTTGCACTTGCAGAAGACAGTTAAATCTTGAATTATCAGTTTAACCAATAACATATTGCTGTTACCACACAAAGCCTTTAAAATCTAAGGTTCAACTGCTATTAAGAAAACCTTACCATAGAATTCCTCTCTACATTTACCTAATCAGATGAAATAAGTACATTTCCTGTTTAATCAAATCCGGCCATGCTGCACAACAACTAAAAGTTCAGGACTGAATAGAAGATTTAAAAACACAGCTCAGTTTTGTTTCTTTCAAGCCTGTCATTTGCTGACCAAAGGGCACTGGCAATGGATTATTTTTATTAGTAAGAAAAGTTTTTCTTGTGCTGCAAATCAGAGAGGCATAAATCTCTGTAACAAAGCAGGGTTAACCTAAAGGAGGCTTTGGGTCTGTTTCAGTTTGGTTTTGGTTTTGTTGTGTTTTCTACTTCTGTGGGAAACCCAACCTTCCTTACTCCAAACTATTTCACAAAGCCCTAAGGTTCTCTAACATTACTGCAGACAGGAAAGGACAGAACACTCAGCTGATGAAAGTTTGAATGTGGAAATGGGAATTTAAGAGTGTTTTGCTCCTCTCTGCTGACCTGAGATGGGAGTTCCTCTGAGGACTTCCAGCAGGGTTTGACTGCACATAATTTAGGGATACAGATGACTGAAACTAGCTGTGACTAAAACATCCTGGTTTTATCTGCTACTGTTTGGCCAAAAAGCTATCCAGACAAGATAAATCCATTCTCTGCAGTGATATGACAGAATACTGTTGGAGATAATGCAGTCTCTGTGGTGCATGTAGGAAGGCACCAGTACTGGCAGCCTTTTATTTGCATTTCCCATTTGCTGGTACATATCTTCCAACCACACGTGAAAACACATTCATCTCCGTGGCCTGGCATGGGGAACCATCGTGGTGCTCTGTGTCAGGGCTGTGCCAGGACCAAGGAGGTCCTCAGCCCTGCCCTTAGGTGCTGGCTTGGGCTGGTTCTCTGCTGGGACACACTGCCAGCTTGGGGCTCCCCTTCTTTTCTGCAGGGGTCTGTGACAGAAAAACTGTTCCTCTAGATTTACTTTCACTGCTTCTTTCTCCCTTCACCGACCCACTAAGTTTATTTAAAGTATTTGAAGTGAATGGAAGCAAAACCAGGACACTTTTATCTGCTTTTTTGTATTTGGGATGGTAATTTGTTAAATCTCCACACATTTAACTATTAACTGTTAAAGAATGACAGCTATGTAGGGAAATCTACACAGGGAAATACCAGCCCCGTTCTGCTCTTTGCTTCTGCTATCTGCAATCTGTAAATGCCACCGAGCTGGGACATGGTATGTGCCAGTCAGCAGCTTCTCTCTGCTCTCTCTCCCTCGGTTTCCATGACAGCACCACTGACTAGTTGGTATCGAAGGAGAACAGAGAAGTGCCTAGCAAACATTTCCTCTTTAAAGCATTTCCGGCTTGCTGGTATTGCCACAGCTTTCACCCCTGCCTGCTATGGATCTGGCTTCAGTTCCTGAGTAGCTGCAGTCTCTTGGCTCACTCCTGACATGGCTGCAGGTTATGGCCTGGTGAACGGTGGTGTTTGCAGGCTGTTATCAGCTGGAATTCAGAGACATTGACTGCAGTGGATATTTTCAGAGCCTGGCTGTTCACTGAACCAATGTTATTTTACTGGGAAGACAGGCAAGCTTGTTTTCCACAGACTTTTTCAAATACTCCCTGAGCTTCTCTTAACTTATGCTCACTGGGGAGGGCAGACTGAGGAGCTGGGTCAATAAAGCTGCAGGGCTAACACTCAACAGCGTGGGTGAGCAGCACTGCAGCCCTGGTAGTCTCCTGAAGTCCAGGAATTCAGGACATGGTGGCTTGATGACTTCCCCTGATACTACTTTAGTACTTCTGCTGTGTCTACTCTGCCAACCACAGTGCTTTGAACCTCTGACCCTCAGCTGCAAACCTGGAAGCAGTGTGTGGGCAGAGGGAATAAGATGCAGACTTTCCAGTCTCCTGCACTGATTTAAAAGGTCCTGTGGCAGGGAAAAGCAGCTTCTCTCTCAGCCTGTCTCTCTCACATAGATGAAAGGAAATCATCCTCCTGGTGTGAGTCTCTGCCAGGAGAGGGAGAGGGCAGGGCTAGAGAAGCAAATGACTGCAAGGCAACTTACCTCTAAATGGACACAGCACATTTACCCATCTCTCCTCCTTTAGTTGTGCAAAGCACTATTCCAGAGCCATCAACAAAGAATTTACTTGGAGTTTCTTTGAAAGCCAGTCCCATTTTTGTACATGTGCCTGCCTCTCTGATCAGACTCACACAGATCCCTGCAGCCATGGCTCCTGGATTCCTTCCTTCCATGCTTCCTTCCTGCTACAACTCCTGTGCTGATGTCTCAGCCCCTCTCAGTGACCCGGTCCACTTGACATAGTGGCAAGTCAGACACTTAATCCTCCCACTGGATCAAGGTCTTTCCCCTGCTTTGTCCAGTCTTCTCTCTATGGCTTAGGAACTGTTCCAATTTCACCCTGCAGTCTCATTCCTCTCCTTGTGCTCAAGCTGCCACTCTGACTGCCCTGCCATGGTCACTCAGCTCATAGGCTGTGCTGCCACTTTGTCTCCTCTGTGTTGACATTAGCTGAGGCAGGATGTTCTGTTCCTGTCTGTGCTGCGTTTAAGTGCTGACTGTTATGACCTGCTCTGTACTTGTGAAATTGGTGCAAAGCAAGCAGTTGTAAAAAGATGCAAGGTTGCATCATGCTAGCCAGCATCTGATACAGGATGCTCTGTAGCTAGTGCAGAGCTGAAGGCTGAATTCTGTTGCTCCACCGCATGCCAAGTGTGGGTCTTCTGTGTTTTCACTGCTCTGAAAATAGCACTTGTTCAATAAAATGTAAAAATTAGTCACAGCCCATCTTGCTAAGGGCTGGAACTGCTACTGTTGCCTGGAAACCACTGTGCTGATAAAATACAGGAATATACATAAAATAGGATATGTTAGCCAAAGAAGGAAAGACAAAAAGTCAATTGCATGAGACAGACTAGCATGACAACTCTCGAAGTCCATGCAAAGCAAAATTGTTCTCAGCTTCCCTTATGAATAATAACCTGTGCTTAAATCTCTTCCAGGGCTCATCTGTCTGTCAGGTGACAAGCATAGGAGTGACTGTTATACTACTTTATACCTCACGAGCCTGCTACAACTTGTTCATCTTATCGTTTTCCCAAACCAAGAAAGTCAACTCTTTTGATTACGATTGGTACAACGTGTCAGATCAGGCAAGTATGAAAATATTTGCTAATGAGAAAACCTAATTCTCTAGCTGATGATTGACTTCCTAAATGCTATCACAGGAGGAATAAATATATTCAAACCCTATTTTATTTCTTTTATTCAACACACTAAGATTGTTTTGCTCCAGAAATACAAATATCTGATCATTTTGGCATAAGGATAAAAATTCCAGTTCTGTCCTAAAAGAAAAAAAGTAGCCACAAGACAAATAAATTTGAAAATCAATCTTTTGTTTACATTGATTTTGTTGTCAAAAGAAAGAGCACCTTTTCTTAAAACATGTATCGTGTCCACTGTAAGGACTGTAATGTACTTAGAGAATCAGAAAAAAAGTACTTGATTCCACTGAAATGCTCAGCTCTAAGACATCATAACACCTCCCACTACCATCCAGGGCTGTGGGGTTATTTACTTTAATTCTGGAATTAGCATGATAATTTCTGTTGTTTGAGGATAAGGCTATGACTCTTCCCAACCTTTAATTGCAAGCAACAATTTACACTGCAAACTAACAGTAATAAAAACTCGAAAGGAAATAGCAGGAGATTCTTTGTTGAATTCTAATAAATTTCAGTATCTAGCTCCTTTCTTTGCTTTGAAGAGTGTATTTAGGTCCCAGTATTTTTCCAGCTCTGGGCCAGGGTCTGGATCATGTGTATCTTTTATTTTGGTCTCAAAATCCCTTGTCTCCCCTGCAATCAGCAAGCACCTGCAGACCCAGAGCAGTGTTCCCAGCCATGCAAGGACCTTGTATTGCCCAGGTGGCCAAGCAAACCTGCAGCCATTAACAAATTTCTGTTGAGCAATAGGTAAAACTCTAATTAAGAAGTAGGTAAAGAGTAGGATAGGATTGCCCTGAGGATCTTGTTATGAGTAAGTTGAGTAGGGTCTGTCAAGGGACCTTTAATCAACCCTGCTGCAGTGCAGAGAAGAGGACTGCAGGTGTTGCCAGTGGAATTAGAGCACAGAGGTTTAGGCAGAAGGGCATTAGGCTCTGACTTTCTCCTAAATCAAACAATTTCCCTCTTGTTAAGCCGTGAGGAGTTGCTGCAGGTCCAGGTGCAGGGGACAAACAACTTGTTCTCTCAGTCCTATAGTCTGGAGTAACAGGGGCTGGTATGGCCGGACTTAACTTGGTCCTGTTTGCCCTCTGGAGGCAGAGGTTGTTCACTGGGAGCTCACTGGAATGTTTTTCAGCCCTTGAGTTACTACTACATTTTTTGAACATCTATTCTGGCTTGTGACATTAGGGTGCATGGATTTTGGGGTAAGTTATTTGAACTATATGTAAAGAGCCTGGAATGAAGGAGTGGGTACTCAATCTGGTACCAGACTCAAAAGACACTTTTAGAATTACAGCCCAATAAATGTACTGTAGTATTGCTCAGGTCACTGGTCAGAAGCACCCTTTTCTCTTCTTTACCAAACACATGAAAGGACAAGATTTGCCCTCTGTAGCTATGGGCAGTGCTGGAGGTCTAGAGAGAAGATCACAGCTAATGCTGCAGTGCCAGCAGTTATTCAGCCTGAGAATGTGCACCAATTTGAACAGACCCAAGCCTTTCATTTTTAAAAGCAATGCCCTTGACCATTGACTGTTCCTTTACAATTATTTCCAGCAGGAAAGGGATTGGAAAACTAGTTTCTCATCACCTGAATTTTATCACTTCATCAAGTGATTGCTTCCCAGGCTTTTAAGCTGGGAAGACCCCTGCATTAAACTGATATTTCTGAAGGAAAGATAGCAGGAGGAGGAAAGGGAAATCATGCACCCAAGATAGCATATTGATTTTTTACTATGCCTTTAATCATTAGCCAGATTGATCTGGCTCTACAGAATGGAATTTCTGGCATTGCCTCCTGCACCTTCAAATGAGCTGCCATCTTTATTTTTAAACACTTTACTCTTTTACTTTTCAACAGGCAGATCTGAAATGTCAGCTGGGAGATGCAGGTTACATAGTGTTTGGAGTGATCCTTTTCATCTGGGAGCTCCTGCCTACTTCCTTGGTTGTGTATTTCTTCCGTGTCCGAAACCCTACAAAAGACCTAGTAAGTGGAATTTGTCAGTGTGTTTGCTAGTGTAATGTCCAGGCAGTTCTGAGGGGCTCAGCTGCTCAGGCATCTTTTGCTTCTTTATGTTCTGACTTCTCTTTTTCAATGTGTCCTTGGCAGAATAAGAGCAACCAAAACTTCCTGCTTCTTTATGCTAACTCCTCTTGAAAGAAACTCATCAGGTTTATCCAGAAAGAAAGGCCAGGTTCTCAGGCAGGTTATCTAAAAAAATCAGGAAATTTCTGAAGTGTAGGGACAACTTCCCTTTGAGATAATGCAGCATTTTACTGGAATCGGTGGAAAAGGAGTTTGTTATCCAAACTTGGCATCTTTCATCACACAGCAGTGAAAATGCTTGTGTGCTAACAGCTCAACAATGTTATGGAATAATAGTTGAAGTTTTTCCAAGTCAAAGACCAGTGGCCATAATAAGCACTTGCTGACTTGTTGGCTATTTCAGAGGACCAGAAATTAAGGTGTGAGTTGTAAGGATAATTCTCCATAAATGTCCTGATATCTAAGTAGTTAATAGATGGACAAGCATTTTTTGTAGCTGTAGGCAATGTCTCCAGGTGAGGTGGTTGACAGGCACACAGGCAATACCAGCCCTCACTAGGATTACTGAGGTAATGTCTCTGTTTCTGTAGGCCAAATTAAACCAAAGCTAATATTATTCAAAAGGGATGTAAATGGTAAAGACACAAGTAAAAGAAACAACAGAATAACCTAGACAAGGGATTGGATTTTATCCTCATGTGCACATTTCAGAGACAATGATAAAGCCAAGATGAACAAGGAAGCAGTACCTGACATTGCACTAGAAAACCCGGTGGATCCCAGTGCCTATGACAAAACCATCTCAGACTCACTCCTGGTTAGGAGTTAACCAGGACAACTGCAAAGAGAAGAAATGTTTTTAAGTATAGGCCAGAGGTCCTGCTCTTCTAAAAAGTGACCACAGAGAGATCTCATTTAATTTAAAGTGGGCTTAATAAGACTAGACCTGGTAGCCAAGTTTGGATAGTGTGGGGAGATTCAGAGAGAATGAAAATAATGGAAGTAATCTAATCGCTCATTTTGAAAAGCTAATCCCATGAAGGTTTGGAATCCTAAGCAAACAAGAGCTCAAATGGAGTCAAACAGGCAGCATTCTCTCACAAGAGCATGGCAGTAACATGTATAACATATTTTTGCATTGTAATTTGCAGAAAGCCTTAAATCTCCATAAAGATGCAATTCAGAAGAGGCAATCAGTGATACTGCCTCAGTATCTGCAATTGTGTACTGCAATCAGTATCACTTCTTTTATGGATATCTTTTTTTAGTGTAAACAGTATTTGTCACATGGTTTAGGTCATATATAGATTTTTTGTTCACATAGGACAAATATTTATTGGGAGACCAGAAATAAGTAGAACTGAACCAAAAAATGAAGAGATTGTAGCAAAAGAAAGCTGAACTTCAGTGTGAGGTTGCCACAAGAGGGAGACCAAGGGCCGCAGGATTTTAGGCTAATGCATTCAGTAGGCTGCTACTTGGCTAGAAAGCTCGGGGTTAGAATTAAAGCTAACCCTCCTTTAGTTAAAAAAATCATAACAACAAGTCTGATTAGGTAAAAATCAAAATTATTCTTTAATTTTTAATAAACAATCCTGAGAAATAGTTCTTTGGCTTAATGGTTCATTTGGGACTTCAGAAAAAAAAAAGTTTGAATAGAGGCATCCTGCATTCAGCATTACTCAAATATTAAATAATTCAGTGAATATTAAACAATTCACTGAAATAATAAGTGCTTATAGCCTGGAATGAGCTGTCTGGTGGCTCTGGTGCTGACACAGGTTTACAGCAGCATGTGGCCCTATGCCTTGTCGTACCTTTAACCATACAAATGTTGAAAATGGGGGCATGACAGAGATGCACTTAATCCTCTTTCCATCTTTGTCAAAGTTATTTAACACATAAAATAAAGGGAGAGATCAAACTGCTGTCCTTTTTAAGGCCAGGGAGAAGATGTCATCCTGGCTTATCCACAGGCACCCCTCTTCCCTGGGGATGGGAGCAATGGATCAGTGGTTGAGGCTCAGTGGGTTCTTAGATGTCCCTCTGTTTGTTTCTGAAATCAAACTGATTTCTTGCATCTTGTATGTTTTCTGTTCTGATTCACAGGGAAATGCTTTGTAAATGAAAGTGTTATATGTACACTCCTTTCCCTGTTTTGTCAAAGGACCTGACCTCAGGATTTGACCCTCACAGCACAATTGACCCTCACTGTAGATTAGATATTGAAATTGCTTGGTGAGGGCCTAAGGGACTTTTCACATGTGGGTTCACTAAACAGGATGCCAAGCTTCAACATGATCAGTTCCTGTGGTAAGGGAGGTAAGGCACCAGAAGAGAGTGTTAGCAATGTGGGAGGTAAAAATCAAATCTCTTTAGATGTTTCATACCTTTCCTTCAGCTCTTCAGCTGCTTCCTACTGCTCACTTCAAGTCAGCTGCCTGAAAGCATGAAGTATCCTTGATGGACAGGAATTCAACAGAAAGGTTGAATGCAGACTGGTGGCTTCAGAAGAAGGTCAGGTGTTAGCTGAGAAATAAAGAGAAATAAATAGGTGTTGAGATGAATATCACTATGCTAGCAGACATGAACAGTAAATGCAAAACTATTTCAGTTGTCTTCAGCAAATGCAAAACTGCATGTTTTATTTTGGAAACCATGAGGTAAGTTGGCAGCAACTTCTTCTGGAAGTCAGGCACCAGGCAATTGATAAACAGCTATTTGATAGATGTTGCAAATACTGACTGAGGTTTCCCTTCCCTCAGGCCAATGCAGGAATGGTCCCAAGCCACAGCTTCAGTCCCAGGTCTTACTTCTTTGACAATCCCCGCAGATACGACAGTGACGATGATCTGGCCTGGAATATTGCACCACAGGGGGCACAGGGCAGGTGAGACACAGGAGTGAACTTCTTGCTGCCCAAAACAGAAACTGGAGGAGCAGGAACTCTGACACACCACAGAAGATGGATGTGAATTGTCTAGCTGCAATTGCTGTGTAAATCCCAACAGGGTGAGGGGAAGCAAAAAGGGAAGCTGAAGTGGACAGGCAGCACTGAGTGACTCTGGGGGTCCAAGGGCACTGTAGACACCATAAAGACACAAGAATGAAAATCATTACATAATTTAAGAATTGTACCAACGTACTGCTCATTGAAAAACTCAGGTCAGAACTTTGTTTCATCCTCTATTTCTTCCAAGAATGGCTTCAGAAATTCCATTTACTCATTCAAATGTGAAAACAAGACTGCCTAGAAAAACAGCTGTCTCCCTGCTCAGGCAGAGCAGGGAAAAGCTGGACAGCACAGGCAGCATCTTGTGATGGTTGTAGCAAGAGGCCTTTCAACTTAGGTTGCCCTGTAACATAGCTAAATATCTGGAAGGTGATCTGAAATGAAGTGACCATCAACATTCCCACATGGTGAAAGATTAGAAAAGTCCATCAAACTGCTGAAATCCCACACAACCCAGAACTGGCACAAAAATTCTGTCTTCTCTGCTCAGGTGTGATGTTTGGGAAAGGATTCCAGTCCAGGAAGGAGCAGTTCACATGAAAAACGGTAGCACCCAATTCAGAGAAGGAAAGGCACTGACAGGACTCTATCCTGCCCTGAAAGGAGTCTCAGTTGTGTTATCCCTTTGCTGTTGCTTTAGCTACACTATGATACGAATATATTAATGTAACCCAGATCTAGTTCTTGTCACTCATTCAGATGAGACAGTGTAGTCACTGTCTGTGAGCCCAGACCATGGCTCAGTGAAGTTGCACACTCACTATTTACAGTTATCAGTCATCCTATTCCTGCATTAATTATTTTTTCACATAGTAACTAAGCCCATGGAGGATGCTAGAGGTGGTTTTGAGCCAGCCTGGTATCACCCTGTCTTCCACACTGAGCCATCAGGGAGCCAGCCACACATGCACAGCTCCCATTGGAAGCCGAACCAGCCACATGCATTGGGAGAAAAGACAGCATGGCAGAGCTGCAAACCGTGTCCTGGGCTCTGGGACCCAGACACAGGAGGTTTAGATCTCTGACAGGCCCTTGCAGTGCCAGGACTTGGCAGGGATGAGCAGCACCATTTCTGGGATTTTCCAACACCTTCCTGAACAGCAAATCAGAAAGGGGGGGGGGTCTTCAGTCTCTCTCTGAAGAGAGAATCAGGAAATAGATAATGAACATTTGGGCCAAAATAATTGACAGATTGGAAAAATAAATAGCTGCCTGTACCCCTGGTTGGGGGTTTATTTTATTTTTGCACTTCAGCATGAGAACTATCTCTACATAACTGCATTTCCCCCATGTTCTCTAACTAGATGCTTAAAGAACCAATCTGACAGTCACTAATTCTTCTATTTTCTTTCTCAGTTTCTCTCCAGACTACTATGACTGGAGCCATCAGAACAACAGCTTCATGGCTTACATAGGATCCCTCCAACAAGATCCAGCACTGGACACAGACCGGCCGAGCCCTATTTAACTTCAATCAAGTACAGCATTCTAGGACATTCCAATGTTACAGCCAATGTTCCGAAAAACAAAGCTTAGCAACTTTTCTTCACCTTTTGGTTTTTAGAAATTTTCCTATGCACACATAAATGAAGAACCTTGCCATGAGCTTTTCATAGTTCAAGGAGAAGTATAAGCTAATGATTTAAACTTTGAAGACTGTTCCAATTAATACCTTGTTCTAAGCCATGGTATTTTGGCTTTGAATAGAGTTGTTAGAAGGTATAATTTAATCATTTTTATGCTCATTTTAAAAGAGCAAATTTCATGAAGTGAAATGGCATAATTATTTTCTAAGTATTTTTATTTTTACACTGTGTATAGTTAGAAATACATGATTACGATCAATATACTGTAAACACATGAATAGATTTTTCAAATGCATGACAGTTGCAATTTTTATGTGCACATAAAAGCCTGTAAGAAAACAATATCAACCCAATTAAATACTTCTTTTCAAGTTACTGCTATGTCCTCAGAGCACAATTTACTCTTAGGATGTCACTGCTTACTCAGTGTGGTGTGATAGTTGGAGGCTAAAAGTTATCTGTACCCTATATTCTTCTAAGAAAGTAAGAAAATTTTATCTTCTCAGCAGCTTTAGGGGCAGTCTCATAAGAGTGGAGGTGAGCATCTGCTCCAGCTGGAGCACTGTGAACTGCAAAACAAGCTGAAAATTTGTATGCTTGAAAAAGTAAAGCTATGCAATCATGTCAATCAATCAGATCTACATATATTACACGGAAGAGTCAGTCAAATACCCCACCAGGGAGGGATACATAGAACATGTTTATTTATTAAGAACCTGGGAATTGCAGTGTGGGAATAGAGCAAGAGCCAGGAGTACATAAAGCAGTAGAACCTCAAAAGTGCCTTTCTGCATAACAAGCAAGCAGAAAAGTTGTGCTTCAGCCTTTCATCTTCAGGGATAAATGTAGTGAGCTCTGGGGGGGGTAATGGTGGATAAATAAAGTTCCAGGATGTGACATTGCAGACAGTAAGCCCAAAAGTAATTATTACTAATCTAAGGCAAACAGGAACCCTGACTCTACTTCAGGTCTTCGTATTATGCCCAGTTCTCAGCAGTGAAGAACTCTGCATCCCCAGCATCTTTTTCTCCTTATCTATGTGGAACAAATACTGTAACTCAATCCACATTTTCCCACGAGAAAAATACACTACTTCCAGTAATCTTTACTTCTATGAAAGTATTCAATTTTGAGGTGTACTAAAGCATGCCCAAATGGTGGACAGGGCTCATATTTTCCTCATGCTTGATTTGAAGAAGTACAATAGTTGAGAATTCTTGTACACATTTCACAGAGAATACACAGGGTAAAAAAAGAAGGGATGGGGAGTAGATCTGATCAGATCTGCTTGAATGCCAAAGACAGCAGTGCCATACTCCCACATCATGACTTCCACAGCGTCTTTGGGTTTTGGGGTCTTTGTAGGAAAGCCAAAGCATGAGCCTTGCCTCCAGCAGAAGTAAAGTATTTGCCCTCCAAAACTTACATTGCATTCTTCACGTATATTCATGGAAGAAAAAAGCCTATTAAAGTATCGGTCAGATTAAAAGAAGTAACCCAGGGTTGGGAGAAGAACTGAAATTTTATTAAACCCTTTGGAGTTCTACAATCATGTTTGTACAAAACTGCCTGAATACCCAGTGCAAGACAAGCCTGCAGGAATTTCATTTTGTTCACAGCAGTAACAGCTGCACAGTAAAAATGTAAGAGAATTCTGCACTTAGAACAAACTTCAGCCCTATGTCCAGTATGCACACAAAAAAAGTGGAATGGCAAGTGACTGTAACCAACCATAGTAATGAACTAAATATTCTAAAACACAGGAGATTTGAACAACAATGTGAGAGGTAAAATCTTTAATTTATCATCACCCTTGTAACAGGCACTTACCTAAGCTGGGGATGAAATACCTCTACCAAATTTTTCAGTAAGATAATTTGTTAAAAATGCATACATGGAAGGAAAAAAGACACTTATTTTCCTTTTAGGGAAATAATTTCAACATGAAGACCCCCATTGGATGAACAAACCAAAAATAATTCACAAAATTGATTTTATAAGATATTCTGAGAAAGGGACAAAACAGACTTAATTTCTAAATAAGCCTTTTTGTATCTTAAAACAATCGGACTTAAGCATGGGCTACATTTGGCACTATCCGTACAGAAACATATTGTAATTCTACAATGGATTCCTGATGTGTACACACACCACAGTGCAATGTCAACAGCAAGAAATACACAGGTTACCTTCATCTTTTGAATGAAATTTAAGTGAGAGTGAAAATCTGCTCATAATTTTATTCTTACACGACTATTACAAAAAATTTAGGTAATAGCTACCAAGTGTCATTGCAAGGTAAATGAAAAGCAAAAAACATATTTTCAAATGAAACACCAAAAAATTACATCCACAAAAAGAAGGTATAGCAGAAAATACTTTAATTTGCATTTTGTAGATTCAAACATAGCAAAGATTCAGAAGTGTTTAGATCTCAATAAGCAGTTCCAACATTGATTCTGATTTTAATAAATATTACATTTTAATAGGATAGCTATATGGAGAAATTGTAAAGTGATGAATTGCTGATTGCTACTTTATAAACATGAGCATCAAGATTATTTACAACATATTACAGGTCATTTCCCAGAAAAGCACAAAGCAAGGTCAGATAAAGGCAACCCAACCATCAAACACAACTCAAGAAAATGTGGCACAGTGTATTTCATGCACATACAATGACAGCACAGATCATCAGCTGAAAACTAGGAAAACACTTATTATTCCAGCTTACACAAGTCTCTATATTTCATTGTTTAAAATTTATATTCTGATCTATCTTCTCAGGCACTGTAGAACAAGTTATTCAGCAACAGTGCCATACTTTTTACCTATGTAGTTTGCACCAAGTCTTTTTTCACCATTTCACACAAGTCTCCATGACTTGGGAACAACTAAACATTTTTGTCTTTGTCTTCTCACTACCTCTGGGATTACAATCATTGTGTCATTTGTACAAGAAAATGTACTGCTACTCTGAAATGAATGGTAGACTGTTGACAAGCTGATCTCCAACAGGGAGCTGGAATTTAAAATAGTTTACAGATCATGGACGGTGTAACTAACCTTATTCTTTAGTATAAAAAAAGAGCTGTAAATTTTTAAAATTTAATTTAACATATAAAGAACTAAGTCATCCAACTCACACAGCAAAACTTCATAGGCAGCATAGTCACAGAATGTACATCAAATACAGTAAAAAAGATGGTGACAGGAAAATTGTTTCAACTAGATTTGTTACAGGAAAAATCTTATGTCCTATCTCTACAATGACAGTGAAGTAAAATGCCTTCCATATTTGATCATCAAGAAATATGTACCTTCAGGTGCAACAGAACTTACACTTAGACCACAATTTGCTGTTCAGTTGCATTCGTGTGTTCCCATGACACAAAGGAAAAGAAGAAAATCTTCACATTTCTTTATGTCCTTACCCTACAGTATTTGCCTTGTGCCAACGAGGGCTGCAAGGACCAGGTGTCCAGGATCTGCATGCCTGAATCTCTCACCTGTCCCATGAGCAAGTGCATGATTCTGCTTCAGTGTCTGTTGACCTGTTTTAGCCAGGCACAGGTGGAAAAAGAAAAAAATAGCAAGTTGCATCCCCAGGAGGAGACTGGAAGCAATTCACTTTCCCCACACAGGAAGGGGAAAAAAGGAAGAAATGTTTCTGAGACTTAAGTCCTTCCTGGGGCAATGCAGTCATACAGTTTTGTTTTTTATTTTAACTAGAAAATCCTGCCTAAAGCTTTAGGCACTATAATATATAACAATACAGATAAATCCCAGTTATAGGGCACTCCTCACACAAGTGAGCCTACAGTTCTAGCCCTTGCAGGTCTATCCAAAAGGCAAAGAATTAACAGCCAATTAAAAATTACACTCTTTCAATATATACAATTACTCAGAAGATTTGGATATTCTGTGTAACTCATCTACCAAACACAGCTGTTCACATCTGAGCTACTTACCTAGATTCCCACTTCAATTTAATAGAGACCAACAAACTCTGAGGGTGCAAATACAGAGGTTGGAGGAGGCCAGATGAATCCACCGAGAAACCTCCTGCTCCTCTACCTAACTAGAAAACAAAAGCCTGTGATGACTTGCTCAGACACAGGTGCCCACAGGCCAGAGAGGCTACTAGGAAAAAACATAACATCCCCAAATTGGCATCAGTTTCTCCTATCACCATGTCAAACTACCTATAGAATTAAACAAACTTCCACTGGGATACCAATTCACTGCCAATTTGTGCAACTCTCACCAAAACTTCGTAAGGGTGGTTTGGATTTTTTTTTTTTTGGTTTTTTTTTTTTTTATTTCCCTTTCTATTCCTTTAAATTTCATTTAGCATATCCTAGTTTGACACAAAGGGGTTAACTTTCTTAAGCAACAGCATTTTTTATAAAAGCCAAGTGTCAGCAGAATAGTCTATTCCATTTCCAGTCAGGTAGAAATTTGAGGCTAGTCTGGAAACAAAGGACAGAGTGTATTCCAGCCTTCAGAAAATTTCACCTGTAAAGGAACACAGTATAGAAGCCAATACAATTACAATCAATTATATAAGTAGGTCACTCAGTATCTAATAGGGTGAAAAATGTTTAAGAGCACTTAATTTTGTGAAGACTCGTTTTTAAAAACAAGAGATGTATCTACACTGCACCAGCACTTCCTACATTCATAACACCTAACTTCATGTTTAAACATGCTGGTTTAAAAGAAATTATTACTTCATTTAAAATTTAAACCAATATTTGGTTGCTACTAATGGTAATGCTGTTTCTGAATTCTGGTTTGACACTGGTAAGTTATCACTGACATTTGTGGACAATGATACATGAGTAATTTCTTATTTTATGAAAGTAATGTTATTAACATACCCGTTTTTTTATGGTGAATATCCTTTTAAAGAAGATACAGTATGGGTTTGCATAGATAGAGTATGTGGCATTAAATGTCAGTATGATTATGAATTTTAAAAAGCATCTTTTTTAAAAGTGACTACAAAAGCAAGTTATTTTTACACTGACCTTTTAACATAGCACTCAAACATAACTCATAAAGAGCAAATTTATTTCCATGGCTCAAAGACCAAGTGTGCTATTTCAACATTTAAGACACTAAAAAGACAATTTTTGGAAACTGAACTTGTGATTACAATTTAGAAAAATAATATGGAGTAAACAGAAATTTGATTGACTGAGGTTTTTCAGCTAGCAGCACTCCACTAACCATTTCCCCTGTCCTGACCTCTACCTCCAAGTAAATGCAGGTAAAAAGGCTGCAGCAAGGGGCTACAGAAAAGTCACTTTCAACTCTGCTGCATCAGAGACAAAGTAATAATTTAAAAAAAAAAGGGTGCTGAAAAGCACAAGACAAAGGTAAAAAAATTGGTGTCATCATGATGCAAAGAAGCCCAGCATGAAAAAATTTCTGCTCAGTAAATTTGCTATTTTTAAGTAAGTTTCATTATTACAGTAAGAAGCTAAAACTCAGCAAGAGCCTTATTTCCTTTTTGTGGTTAGTTTTTTTGTTGTTATTTTTTTCTTTGTTTGTTTGGAGGTTCCCCCTCCTTACTTTTGACAGTCAGAACTAACATACCAAATCCTCAGAATACACTGAAGTTCAGTACATGGGGAGACACAGAAGTGATTTCCCCCCTTTCCAGACAGGCCAAGTCAGGGTGGAGGTACATATGTTTCCATATAAAACAGCTGTCTCAGAAAGACAAGGAAATAAGAAAATTTATGAAGTTTCAGTACAACAGAACTGTGAGCAGAAAACTTACAAAATAAACAGATCAGCATAATTTACACATTTAAAAACTATATATTCCATTCATAAATATATTTTCTAATTAATAACCATTCCTAGTTTAAACATAAATATTCAAGTTGGGATTTGATTTTACTTTTCATCAGTTCATGTGAGTCCTGTAAGGATCAGTTCCTTCTGCTCAATGCAGTAATGTAAATGATCTTCACTATTGGGCTGTGCAAAGACCTTCATTACCTAGTTTGTTGTAATAAAACTTTAAAATTCTGCAACTCTTTTATACTTGTGGAAAGCCTGTAAAATAAAAACCATCAAAGTGTTACCAATTCAGCAAAAGAGAAGTACAAATTATCACATTCATTTTCCTTTAGATTTTTCCTCAGACACAATTCTGTTCTCAAAAGGTCTATTGACTCTCCATTTTACATTAACATAATATATGACAGGGATTAAAGTTTATATATATGTTTAATCATCCCAGCTTCATTAAACTTCTAAAAATCCCTAACCACAGGTAATAAATTTTATTACATCTTTTATCAGATTGTTTAAATAGATTGTTTAAACAGGAACAGATTGCTGTATTCAAGATCTGAAGAACTAACATAATGAGCAAACTATGCTCTATGTAAACTTCTTTTAAAGCTGTTAAAATGTTTCATCATTTGAAGGAGATAAATTTGATCAATTTTTTTAAAATGTAAGAGACTTAGGTTTCATCTTGCAGAAGGTAGATTTGAGACAGGATGAATTAGATCCAAACATAGAATGAAGACTAAGGCTAACACTCAGTTTGAAGGCATTAAGTTTATCACTGTTACTGGTAGTAATTCAGCCTTTCAAAACCTACAGCTATGTGTACAATACTTTCTTTCCACAGAAACTGAGTATTGGGACTGAAGTTTTATATTTTTCTACTATTAAAATTATAATATTTTACCTTCCAAAGGCATTTACAAGAGCAACTATTTCTTGTCGTGTGAGCTGAAAACCTTTTGATGGACTGTTCTCAGGAAGGCTCTGTATTTCTTTCTCAGAAAACAAGATCTTCAGAGCAGTTCCTAAGCCTTGAGTCTACAAGAAAAGTCCAATGTTTTAACATCAGTAAAATCATTCCTTCAATTACTCATAAAACCATAAAAAAAAAAAAAAACACAGTAACCTAGGTAAATTTTAGTACGAATTCTTATATACTGACCCTCAAGCCAAATAACTGTACAAAAACCAGGGCACTAATACAATTGCATGACAGCAATTGTGTACCAGGTTTGCATTTGTTTCCTCAAGTATACTTGCTCTTCATCCTTGTCATCTTCATCTCTTCTTTTCTCATCTCTTTTCTTCTTGGTTATGCATATGAAAATATATCCATTACACAACCTCCAGTTCCTTCCTGTCCCTCACTTATAGATGCCTCAGCTCCTGCAGGAGCACATTTCCCCTTCCCCTTTGAAGTCAAACTAAGTTTTTTTATGGGGTATCACAACACATGCACTTTTCCCACCTTCAATTCTAGTGGCAAACAATGCAGCTTCAATTTCAACCTCTCTTTTCTATGCAGGAATAGAACAGAAGTAGCTTTTCTGATTTTCACTTTTAGTTGGGCTACATAAGCAACCACTGGCTTTGACAAGAAGTGGTTGAAGCTGGCTGCAAGAGAATTTTATGGGTCAGGAAATTTGGCCTTCTTTAGTTCTTAGTGAGGAGGAACAACAACAGTAGATCAGAAGTATTAACTAGGACAGGATAAGCAGAACTCCAGAAATTCAGCAGAGACCAACAAATTTTTGATGCTGCAAACTCTTTGAAAATTGCACTCTGATAAGTTTAATGTAATACAGTGGTACAGTACAACAGGCACTTCAAAATAACTTTTCTCGGTCCAGACTTAGAATTAGTCTTGAGGTTTAAAATACTGTTGTCAGTAAAATAAAAACAGTAGGAGCCAAGAAAATGAAACTGGCTTTCAACTTTCAGCTTTACTGGGCAACTTTGCATTAATTTGCTGCCCCCTGCATAAACTGTGAAAATCAGAATTATTTCTTTTTCTTACATCTCAGTTTGTGGAGTTAAATATCACACTGGATTCCCTAATAACTAAGTGCTGTGTTTAAACGAAGGTTTCCCATAAGTGATTCTACAAGGCTCCTCTGATCACTGAATACAGGTAAGATATTGACTGTTAGTAATATCTCACCATGAAGCATCTGCTTTAAAAGTAACTCTTTCAGAACACAAACTCTACCTTTTAGTAAACTACACAGCTGTTGACTAAACAAAATAAACAATTTGAAAAACAATTAAAATGCTTAATTATAAATTATACATATATCAATTTTTAATATATAGGTAAGGATACCAAGGACTGGCCACGTGCAGCAAGCCTGTATGCTAAGGTAAGAGCTGTCCTGCCAGAATGAAATAGATGCTTATCTTGAGACCTGCCCCTGCCAGAACACACAGACCTACACAAAATAAACTGTACCTGCAGCTTGCCCCACAGCCTGCATTTGTCACATCCAACACAGTCCATTATGCGGGAGATGTTCTTGAAATGTAACCTGAATTCTTCCTATCGGTTAAAAACAAAATAAAAAAGCTTAAGCTAATGTACATGTTAGCTTTGCAAAAACAGAACCTTAATGAATATAGTACCATTAGAAATCTAGTACCATTAGAATATCAATTCTCTACCCAAAACTGACCAAACCATTGTTTTATGTAGTCAGGCCATAACAAAGATCCATGACAATCCAGAATCTGGTTACCAAGCCACTTCTAACAGTTAATTCTTAAAAAAATCCCCCAAAAATACAGAATATGCAGGGTAATGCCTGGATTCTACACACTGATTTCCTACCAACTTCCTCCAAATTTTCTGAGGTATAAGTACTGTATCCGTGTCCCATTTTTTTTTCCATTATTCAAATCCCTTTTGAACAAACCATCTTTTTGACCAACAAGTTACAATTCACAAAAGATATTTTCAAAACTATGGGTAGATTGTTGCTGTGCAACTTCAGACAGAGCAGGAGCAAGCACAGTGCAGAACTAACCAAGCTGATCTCATTTTTTTAAGGTCCAAAAAACACTAGCTGGGCTGATAAAACACTGCCACTTTTCTAATAGCATTTTTTGTAATGCTGATGACATTCCAAACCACTACTGAAATAAGTAAGTGTTAATAAATATTAAAACAGAACTTCATTACCAACTATGGAATTGCAATTTACACCAGTGGCATGTTAACACCAGAAGCCGATGGGTAGGTACAGCATTCCCATTAGGTTCCCATGTCTAGGAACTATGTTTTCTAATGTTAAACATCATATTTATGAGACTATACTGTATATTGTGTTCTATTATATAAGTCATCATTTTGTAAAGCAAACATGACTGGGTGGTTCTTTTTATCCAGATAATTATGAAACAGTTACTTTACTTGAAAATAAGCACCACTGCATTTACTGGTAATACTCATGTGCCCCACCACAGTCCAGATGGCACAGACAAGGCACAAAGCCAGACATTTCAGTCTTCTTGGATCAGGACAGCACCTTTAAGTTGATTAAAAGGCCTCATATACAGCTCTAGAAAAGGCAGGGATAAAATCTCACTGTTAGCAGTGTGTTTGTGGTAGGCAGAAGGGCTTTCCAAAGTAACACAGCCTAACTCCAAAATAGGTATTTTGGATGTCATTCAGAAAACTAGCTTTACCTTTAGTGATTTGGCTCCTTTTTTATCTCCAGCAAACATGGACTTTTCATCAAAGTGCATATGGAAGGACCTAATAAAGACAAAATGCAATCAAAACAAATGCTAGCATAAACTACAGTGCTCAATTAAGCTTAGTAAGCAGCTGATGCCATCAGTGTAAGATATTTTTCAGAGTTCCTAGTCCTTGCAGATAAGGCCTTAAAAATACTCAGTGGTATTGGTTTTACTGTGCAATCAGTGCAACTTGAAATCTGTTATTCAGAGTTTGTTCAAATTAATACTGAAACTGGCCTAATGTTTGCCTTTCAGCTGATCATTGCCTGGCTACATCTCAATTACCGAGCAAGACCACGATAAGGGACAGCAATGAAACCACACAGCATGTTACCAATCACAAAAAGTAGCAAAAAGGAGAGCAAAGAAACTGAACTTAAGAATATTATGGAATAAATAGAAGGAAGAGGGGATGGCCAAACTACCAGAGGTTAAGTCTGTGATAAAAGCTGAATTACTCAGTGGACCATTAAAAGACTGTATGTACTTCTTTTCTTTTCAAAATAAATCATGTGCATCTTATACTGAAGAATCAGAAAAAGCAACATACAGGAAGTAGCTTAGGGTGTTGAGTTGTTTGGGGTTTTTTGAGTGCTTTTTGTTTGTTTTTAAAGATTGGTATATTCAAACCTCAAAACTATTAATCTGTCCTATCAAATGTACAAATTCCCCTTTAATCCCTCCCATTACTTAAATTTTATTTCTTCATTCTACTCTCCTTCCTGTCCTATCCTACGTAGGAGTCACCTAGTCTCACTTCCAAATAGAACTAAAAATTTCAAACCGCTGCTAAAACCCCCTCATGCCTTACTTGGTGTCCCTGAAGATATCTAGCAGGAGAGCTTTAGACTCAGCATCCTCGTGGCCGTTGCCGGTGTAAAGGTCGACAACGGCACGCTCAAAGTACGGGGCGACCTTGGACAGGGCGCGCAGCTCTATCAGGTACAGGAAATACAAGTTCTTCAGCCTCCTTGGTCCTTCTCCCTTCGTTTCAGCAGGGTCAAAGCGGCGAGTGAACTCTTTCACATTTGGTCCCCAGCGGGGCTTCCCCCACGTTTCTACACAGAGGAAGAAAAAGGGGGGGGCAGGGGTAGTAAAAGAGACACATTTAGAACATAAAATAACTAAGCGTACCCCAACAATTTTTGGAAAAAACAAAATGCATATTACAGATATTGTAGAATTCCATTCAGCAATTTCACCTAGACGTACCTTCAAGAAGATAATTTGCACACAGATGCAAGTTGATGCTAGCATGGAGTCCAGAAATGAGTTTATAAAACACTCTTTTCTCAAGGCACAGACCTGTCCAGGAAAAATGACAAACAGATACCAGACTAAATACTGGAAAAAATTCATTACAATTAATATATCCTGACATTTTAATGATGCAAGTCTGCATTGTTGGCTTTCAAGAATTACAATTACAGCATTTGAGTATTGTTAATAAGCCCTTATAGCCATCATAGGAAAAGCTTACCTTCTATTTTTTATATAAGTAATACTAGTAATGACATTTGACATTTTTGCTTGCTATTTTTGTGTTCTAGTAAACACAGTCAAATAAGGATCTGTTCTACTGGCACAGAAATATAATCTGTTCAATTACACAAAAATAAGATGCCTCCACTGTTTGAGCAATAAATTTGAATTGATGTTGAATTTTTACAGTCTGGAAATCAGAAATATATTGTGACCCATCTTAATTACAATTAGTGCTACCACTGAATTAGAGGAGTGGCCCTAAAGAAAAACACCAAAAGGCCCAGAAAATCTTACAGCACTGGAAAACAGCAAAAATATCTCTTTATAGCTGTACTGCAAAGTCACTGAAGAGTTTAATGCACAGGACAAAACCTTGGAAAATATGACTTGATGAACACAGACTTCCATAGCATAAATGGAAATACAGTGGCATTGAGATGTCAGAATATAATTTATATGCAGAAATTACTTATAATTCCAATTAGAACCAAAGTTAGAGATTACACTTGAAATTTAAGAGTTTGTTCCTCTCAAAGACATGTTTGGGCAACTTTCCTGCCACTCCAGTCTCCACAAATGGAAGCAGGAAGAGCTGATGGTGAAGCCTACCTGGGAGGCTGACATGTGTCCTCACTTAGACATTATATTTTAAAGGCATGTAAATTTATATGCTTTCCTACCATACCACCAGACAAGTAAAGGCTTAGGAAAGGCAGAATGAACTAATTTTAAAAGTAAGTACATTTGACTTACTTAATTTTCTGCACACCTCCAAAATGGGATTTTGATTGCTACTACTGCAATAATAATTTCCATTTCAACGTGAATAAAAAGAAAACTGCTTTGCCTTCTAAACACACAGACTTGGATTATAAACTGGGAACAGAGCCACCAAAATCTTTAATGTTCTTTAAAGCTGTTTCCAAATAATGATGCTTACCAATATTACTACTAATAATGCCTCTGCTTAAATGCCTAAAATAGCCAGAAAATTCAAAGTAACTGACAATGAAGTGAATTCTCCCTTTATGAAAAATAAAACACTTAAACGTTTAAGGAATATGCTGTCTAAGTAAATGAGAAGATTTTTAAAGACCCTCAAGGTAGGAGGTATTTGAACAACACTTGAAAGCTCTGTACAATTTACAAAAAAGCCTACACTATGAAAAATATTTGAGGAGATTAAAAAAGGGCTACAGTGTTCCTTCTCATGAATATAACACTACATTAACTCATCCAAGAGCCTTTACCTTCTAGCCATGTGTAGAAAGATTCTCCTGTAAATACAAAGTACATGGTTAAATGAAGAATATTCATTTTCAACATTACAACATCTTTATATTACTATGCATACAACATCATCTAATTTACCATGAAGTTAAATAATTTAGCTATCAAAATGAGAATAGGCACTGAAGCAGCTAACTTGGAGGTTGGTTTAAATCTGTTGGGGACAGAATAGGAGAAATACATGAACAAGCATGCTTAAGCTACTGGTCAGGGCGTTCAGCAGTGTATGGAAGCACAAGTTTGATAATTTGCACTTCTGGTGAAAGGCATGATGGCAGAGTGCAATTCTAACAGCCTTCACATTAATCTGCCTGAAGGCTTCCTTTAGACTTAGATCTTTTGCCCAATAGCTTTCAGTCGGCTGAAAAATCTTAAAGTCTGCCTCACTGTAGGCAGATCAAATACTTTCTCCTCACTCTCTCTCAGTATTCCCAAAGTCAAGGGCATTCAAGAAAACACACAAGAAATTGTCCCTCTTCTTTTAAGGGATCTGACATCAGTATCAATGGGCTTCTGGAAGAACTAATAACATTATTACAACACATATTCTGTTACAAGAATGAGAACCAAGAAGAGAATTGTGTTTTGCTCTTCTCCACTCCTTCCCTTATCCAAAAGAAAGTATGAGTCCATTAAAAACATTTTCTGATCAATAATCTGCATTAAAAAATAACCTTCCTGCTCTCTTATTCAATAACAGAAGCATAACATTCCTGCTCTAATTTGATAACTGTAAAGCGAATAAATCCAAAATCCAAAACTCTCTAGATCTTACTTCATTTCTGCAGGTCAAGGAAAATAAGATGACTTACCATCATCTCCTCCTTAGAGGGGAAAAAAAAAAAAGCATAAGCATTAAAAAGATAATTTCCACAGCAAGGCAGTAATGAAACACAGACTTTAATACAAACACCCAAGAAGTGCAAGAAATGTTATTTAATTTATAAAAAATAGGCTATTTCCTTCACTCCATTCTTACTCCTCAAGACCACACAAGACTTGACACATTATAATAATGAAAGTCACTAAGAAATTCAAATCTTAGCAGCAGCTGATTCACATATTCTTAAAAGCTGTACTTTAGCTTCAGAAAAATGGTTAAGAAGCCATAGTCTTTAGATTGCATTGGTCAACAATCAGTCCAGTGTTCCTTCCTGAAATTCTGATCTCTGCATTAAATAATTCTCACAATGCTTTTTATTTGTGTGTATCAGCTTTTAGCAATTATAAATATTGAGGTATCTTGATTTTCTAGTGGATGGTGATCTTTTAACTCCATCTATTGTCTCATAGTTAATTTTTAAGGGAAATATTACACACTGACAGAGGAAAGCTGGTTCATTTGAAAGATCCTGTTATAGCTTTCAACTTAAATTTGAAAACAAATTCCAAGTTACTAGAATACTTTTTTTAAACAATTTTGCACATAACTGATTCTTTGTAAGTGTCCAGTCCTTCAAATAATGGAATTGTTTGTACACTTGCAATACATTGCACACCATGGATGAGAAATGTACAACCATATTACACCAGAGTAAGCATGAACTGAAGTGACTAAACTAAATGCTTTTTGAAAAAAGAAACAAGAATACAAAAGTCCATTTTGAATGGAAAAGTAGTGTGACACTCTGCAAACAGTTTGAAACTTACAATTTAGTTTTCATATCAGCTCACCTGACATTAATGAGGATAAGTATGTAATAAAGTATCACACGCTTTAGTCTAAATATTAAAAATGGACAGCTATCTCTACAGAAGAAATTTAAAAAGCAGAAAGCACACCTACAGACTGAAGATTGTTATCTGTATTCCTTGTACTGCAACAGTCACTATGTTAAAAGAAGTGCATTGGAAAATAAAACAGGCAGGACCCACCCCTACTAGGCGCCAGTGGATTTAAAGGACGATAGACAGATCGAGGCCTAAAAAATAAGTTAAAAAACACAAAGATCAGTTTTTAGCTAAACTGAGGTACAAGTATAAAAAATAAAGGCTTCCTCTCCCTCCCAATTACTTGAAGCAGTTTTCTTCATAAATGCTGTTCCATACTCTCCAAGCAGAAGGCCCCTTGTATCCAGTGTAACGTTCTGGATTGAGCAGCAAATCCACATACTGTGCATCTGGAGATCTCTCATCTAAATGGGAAACATTTTGTTACATATGCTAAGTGATCAATTGAAAAAGATTTAAAAAGTCTCACAGAACTAAATATAAACAAGAGGTCTCATAATACTATTCTGTCTTGCAGTTGGATTTTAAATGTCATGTATGTAAAAATGCAGCAATATACACACTGAATACAAAGCTCAAAAGCACATAGTATATTCCAAAGTCTCCTGTGTGTCTCTAATTTCTAAAACGTCTGATGATCATCTATGTTGCTTCTTTAAATCTACCATAAACACTTGACATGTACTATATTCCCCTACCCTAGGCTAAAGACATAAACAGTGTTTTGTTTTAAATGGCCTCCAAATTTAGAGTTTGTCTGGCAATATTTGCTTGGGGGTGTTGTTTTTTATGAAATGGATATAACTGCATACAGTAGGTTCTTAATAGAGACAAGCTCAAAGTAGTACATCTTGAAGCTGCTACATACTGTAAATTTATTAGCTAAATCCATTTTTCCTCCAAACACCCTCGTATACTGGCAGAAAAGTCTGAATCACATTGCTTAACTGTACAAAACTTTCAGCATATTGCAGAACATATCTCTTAGTTACAACAGGAAGCATGTTACTTAAGCAGCCTTTCAACAAGCTATACCCTCATCTCAGAAGTTCACCACAAACTTCAGGTAATTTATCCACAGAAAATTGCGAAACAAGGCTCCCTCTGCTTAAAAACATTGTAGAAACAGAAATTGCTTCAAGCTACAATAATTTCTTGCAAGTAAAAAGCAGGAGGAATTCATCACTCTTTGAAATTCTAGGTCAGGATCAACTCATGCTTAAACAAACCCCACATACAATACAAGCTGAAAGTCCAGAGACTTATTCATAGGAATAGGCCAAGAAGTGCCACGTAGTACTTCCTCAGATACCAAAAAACCCCACAGAAACAGAGTGAAACTGCTCTAAAAAAAGAGATGATTCTGCATGAGCAGTTAAGCATTGCTTCAGCAGCAAAAACAAAGAAAGGACACTGATACAAGACAGACAACAACGAGTGCCAAATGAGAGAAAGTCAAATTACAATTTTACTTATTTATTTGACAGTGTGGCTAACCTAAGCAGTTCCTACACTCCCAGCGTCCATTTTTCTTCTTGTTATCCACATACTGAGTTTATGTTCTCTGCTGAGCCATGCAACAGAAAGATGGAAAGGTGACCCAGGTTGGTAAGTTTTTTCAGCTAGATCAATTCTCTTATCTAGTTTATGATTAAGCCCAACAGGAAGAGAGGAGAAGAGAGCAAGGGTTTCTGCTTCCTCCCCATGACTCCCAGTAGTTATTCTCTCTCACTCTCCCTGCCCCAGATGACAAACTCACCCGACATGCCAGATCATCACAACAGCGTGGGAGGTGGCAGGGAGATGGCAACTTACTTTCCCGCTATTTAGGTAAGCCTAATCAGCTTACCATGCAGAAAGATGCACACCAGAGCCAGTGCAAAAAAAAAAACCACACAGGAAGAACACAGCTGGGGACAGCCTCCTCCAGCAGGGCATGATATAAGGAGAGATGGAGGTAGAATCAGGAACTACTTAAGTTACTATTATTTCTAAAAGAAATGTTCCTCAACTATACCTTTCACAGCTCAGTATTACTAAAACATGCATGTAGACAACTTGAAGAGAGTAGAGACAAGAGCAGATAATTCCACACAACAGTTCAGATCTACAGTAATGCTCATCAGCTGTTACAGAAACAGCTCATATAGAAAGTGTTCAGATCAGACACAGCAGAAGTACTGAAAGAGAAGTCCACTGCTCAGTCCACTGCAGCTGCTGCTCTCTCAGATGACACCAAACACAAGCCTAAAGGTAGATGAAAACATCTAATATTATGCCCTAAATATTCCTTGCATAGGAAGCTTTCTAAGGTATTTATTAAAAAGGACTTCAGTAGTCAATCCTGAAGATGGCAATTCCCACACTTACCTGAAAAACACTCCTCTGAACTTTGATTGTTACAAGCAAATAAAAAGACTCACAGACGTGAAGGAGAGGAAAGACAAAATCTAGTATCCTAATGTTTTAACAATAAGAAAGTTCTTTCAAATGAGGATGCAGAAATCATTTGGAAATAGCAAGGCTGGAAGAGGAACAAACTCAATCCAAGCATAGTAAAATAGCAACAAAACAATATAGTAGTAAGAAACAACCAGCTGCAAGCCATTTGTCTTATATTTGTGCTAGATGCAATTTTTTTGTGAGAAGCTTTTTAAAAAAGTGTTAGCCCTCTCCCATTTACCATCTTTTTTATTTACATAAATATCTCCTGTTCAATGTACTAAAAGGAGGTAACAGTAAATGTGCACAGTGTAGGTTACCAAACACTCCTTGTAAAATTGCAAAAATTTGCACTTTGTGTGTATGATATGATGCTATCACCTTTCTGTCACTTGGAACAAAATTAATACTTTGTAAAAATGGCTATTTGTACAGAAAATATGATCTTTTGCATTTTTTATGAGACAGCAAATAAAACAAACACTATGAAAAAGCTTCAACATTTTACCATCAAGTTCACAAAAATGATCCTGTGAATCGTCGTATCTTGCCCAGTCAATGAAAGCCTCCTTACTTTGGTTACTGAGGGGAAAAAAAAAAATTGATCTTAAATTTTTAATAAACAATGTCAATAAGAGCTTCTGAAAGAAATATAACCTACATATAGCTTGGAAGTGGATTCTGAGTCATTATATCTGAAACTTGAGAATATATGGAGCTATTCCTTGTTAACTGCGATGAGATTCAAGCAGGCATCAACTGCAATACTTTCAAAAGTCAATTTGATGTTGAGACAAAGATTTCACCATTATTTGAACAAACTGCAGTGACTTCTCTTCTTCAGTAAGAGCTTGGCAAAATATGTTCATAGTACATTTTAACACATTTCAAAGTACTACTTCAGCAGCTGTCACTTTGAGGGTGGGGGAGGAAGGAATCACCCTATTTTCATAACCTGTACTTTCAATGAAAGCTACAATTGTTAGTGCCTTACTTTTTACTGGGAAACTAGATGTCCAAATGCCTCTTCTAAGCTAAAGTACTCTATGAATATGATTTGTCCTAAGCCATTTTAATAATAATGGCATTCCACTCACTCTAGCATTTTCAAAGGTACGCTGTACTAGAGAGATAAATAGTTTGAAGCTCCCACACTATGAAACAAAAACAATGCCAAAACCTTCCTTCTGTGACTGTGCAGCACAGAACTGCTCATGCCACACTACTGACAGCAAAATGTAAGCAAAGTTAAGATTGGGAACTCTGCTCCGGGGTGCGGGGAAGTGCCTTGAAATAACAAAAACAACCTATTCTGTTTGATCAAATTAGCACCAGCTCAACGCTACAAACAGAGCCAATTCTACGAGATAAACTTCTAACCTTCTGCCAAATCACAATAGGAGACATACTTGGCATTAGGTGAGGAAACTCTCTGCTAATTACCAAGAGACAAGATTTGATAACCACAAGAAATACAACTTATAAAGGAAACCAACTCAAAACCAAGAGGATAATGCAATGCTAGATAGAGAACATGGAGGTTTTCCTGCAAAGCACAAACTTGTCCTCCACTTGCAGGATCCATTACCTGCTCTCTTCCAACTTTAATTATCTATCCTACTTCCCTAAAGGCATTTTCTCTAGCTCTCCATTTACAGTGTCACATTCTTTTGCCTTACAGAAATGGAACAGAATTAATAATTTCTTACTTCCCCTAAAACACCACACACCTGGCAGAAACTGTGATTTTTTCATGGCACAAGAAAGAGTTTCAAAATCTTTATCAGGTAGAACTGCTGAAATTTGTGGGCAAAGACATCATATCCCTCCATTAACAGTGAAAATTTGATTTTTCTATTTCTGCTTTTCAAAAGTGAGGAATCCAGTAGAGTGCTATGTTTTCTAGATGCTGTTCCACAGACTTCTGTGCCTAGGGGTAGCACCATCCTGAAGAATTCCTCCCATCCAACCTTGACAGTGCCATGCAATAAGCAAGATCACAGAATTGATCCAAGTTAAAAATAACTTTACCAACAACAAAAGTAGCTCAACTCCCTGATCTGGTTCACTGAATGATCACAAATAGGCACATCAGTGCAACAGTGGGACAAAGCAGGACCAAACCCCTTAATCCAACACAGTTGCTGAGAAAAAAGAATAGAGAAAAGGTGGTTTTATTTGCAAGTTTCTTCTGACTCTTGATGCTGTAAGATATTTCTTTTAAGTAATATCAAAGCATACTTTAAACAACAAAAAAAAGTCTAGTTATCATTTAATACCTTTACCTTCAGATGTTCTTGCATCATTTCCCATTTACTTTCTAATGGGAAGAATGAAGAACAAAAACCACCACACCAGACAGAGAAAAAAAAATGTTCCTTTCTTACTATTTTTGTAGTATTGATGTAAATCACAGCATACCTTAAGGTACTGTTAACCGCTCCCAGCTTGTTAGCTTGCTCACAGTCTTCCAATTCTTTGGAATTATTTGCTGCTTTTGAATACTGTAAAAAAAGTCATATTTAATACGCAAATGAATTACTGAAATCCTCAAGAACAGGTGTTGTGAAAGGTCTTTCCAAGTTTAGCAGTGAGATCCCTAGTATTAGGGAAAATCCTCTAATTCTAGAAGCAGTTATGGTTCTGGAACATTTCTTACTTTGATTTTTTTTCACTTAAATTCATTTGGCTGATTTCACTCTGAATTTAACTGCTACAGGGAATTCAGCTAAAGATGTCAAAATTTTGTTTTGCCTTTTGATTAAATTGAGTTCTTTTGTTATGAAACCCCCTACATGGAGTGTTTCAGATACTTATTTACCATCTTTTTTTTGCAAGTATAATCATATGCCAAGTTTCATTTCATTTTAGTAGGCATATTTATTACTTTTGGCCATTTTCCCTTCATGTTTCCTTTAATCCAATTCATCAGCCCACTTCAGATGTGGATGGGTCTGGAAGACAAGCTTTTTCAGCTGAACTCAAATTTTGCTTATTTTAAAGACAAAATGGAAATGTATATGCTGAACTTTGATTCTGAAGAAGTTTTTAAAAAGTAATCCACTGAAATACTTACTTTTGGAACACGTCTAAGGAAAACATTTGCAGAATTAAAGATTATATTCCACTATTCTATAATAATATGGTTATGTAAGCAGGGAATTTACATCTGCCAGCACAAAGCTCAGAAAGTTCTTCTACATTTAGGAACATAAAAGGTAGTAACAATGCTATCTTAAAAGATAAACTCAATTTCCTCCTTTTGGGGGTTTTTGGATTGGTGGGGGGGGGGGGGTATGTGTATTTTTTCCAGACTAAACCTTAGGTCAATTATTAAAACAAATAAATTATAAATTCTAAAAGAAAGACTAATTTTTTTCTGTGGACAGCTTTGTGGTCAAGACGCCAGAGGCAAAGTACCACCATAATATGTATCACTAAAAAAAAAAAGAAACTTTATTAAAATTGTTCAGATGAGTAAGCAGAATTATTTGCTATTTAAAAATGCATTTGCCTGGACCAACACAAGGAAAAACAGCAGAAGACCTAAGACACAAAGGAGACTAGAAAAAACAAATAATTTAAATCTTGTTAGGGGCCTTGCCCATATATGCTTACTCCAGAAGAATTTCTCACTCAATCACTCAATTTTCTTGTATTTGGCAGGCATTCTTCAGCATTGTATGGATTTTAAAAGGAAAAATGGGAACAAGGAATGGCCTTAACCTAGACTGAAACATATACAGCTGATGAAATAACATACGGAGATGCTGAAGCAAACATTCTGCATGTCTAGAGTTGCAAACCAATCCCTACCCTGAAGTGAAAAAAGGTTACTGCCAAGATTAGAATCCTAAATTAAAAGTTTCTAACAAAATAAACATTCAGGTCTCAAAACATGTTTCCAGGCTTTCCTATTCGCCAGTGTTTAACAGCAACAGTTGCTGGATCAGTGCTCCGTGACCCCTGACAAGATCAGGACAAAATATCTGTTCTTGCCAACCAGGATCTCCTAAGGCCAGTTACTGGAAAAAAACAACAGAAAAGAAGGGCAGGAAGTAAATTACGAAGTTGAATGTTGTAACCTGGAGTTACTGTATCCTGTCCTTTGCTTTAAAGATTTATACAGCTTTAATGTCTAGCCACAAAATATGCATTCACCACTCAAATGCAACAGAACTATAGAAAAGGAAATTACTGTGTGCCTCTACAGCACTATTTCAAAAGGCTTATGGTGGTGTCAAGAATTAAAAAGACATCATCTATTGCCAACTGCACTCCTGTGGGGAAGCTTTACAAGTGTAACCTTGGTCTTTGCAGCTAGATGAGCATTCAAAAGAACTGTTGTCTTCATTGCTCAGCAAACAAAAAAAAATCCCCCACAAAAACCCAAATAAAGCTAGAAGTGTACAAGCTCCTTTACACTAGGAGAGAAAGGCAATGGAAAACTGGACAGAAGCCACAGAAAACCTCTCCACAGGATTCTACTGTGAGTGTATCTATTCAAGAGATCATAAGTGTCATTATTAAAAAGATGCCTTTGGTTATTTTCAGCTTTCCAAGACCAATACTATCAGGATGAAAGACAGAAACTGGACATGCATGTGTTCTCAGGGAAAAAAACCCACCCTTTTTTAAAATCCAGTACTTTACATATAAGCCATACGGTGTAAGATTTCCCCAAATGGGAAATTAGCACAGGCTAATAGCACAGTACTTGCACAGTCCTTGAAACAAAACATTCATACTAAAATGAATTTGGTATTTCCTTAAAAGGGATATTAAATGAGATTGTAAATTTTTGATTGGCTCTACGAAAGATCACTTAACTGCACCATAAGTAAGAAAATGGTGTAGGTAAGATTCATGTCCATTCTGATGGCAAATTTCATCCAGAAAAGCAGCACATTTTAATGTCTTCTACTGCAGATTAAAGGTACAGAATTGCCTAACTTTCAGTACTGTAGCTGGTTTCAACAACCTGCAAGGCAACTCAAAGGAAACCACTGTAGCGAACATACAGCAAATGACAGCTTCCCAAAGAATCTATCCAACCTTGTTTATTGTGGTGAAAGCAAAAGGCATCCATTTTTTCACTTCCTAAATCAAATTTGGTATGCTCATGTGAAGTATCCAAAGAACAGCATATTCTTTGGTTACTATTTAACACCTTATTTATGGCTCTCAAGATTAATCAATCAGGAAGCTCAAATTCAGAAAGAACCCTTTCTGAAACCGTTTTTAAAGTTTACAGTCCCTCTCTTTAGGAGGCATTATGGCATTCCTGGAGTCATTTTCTCTACAACCATGCTTGGAAGATAAAAGAGTCAATGAAAAAGAGAACTGGAAACACATTATTCAGCTAAAACACAAGATCTGCTGCCCAGAGATAGTGTCAGCTTTTCAGAAAAACAACTGCTGCTTGTGCTGGAATGGCAAACAACTGACATTTAGGCCATGTCAGTGAGAAAGATTTTTCTTCACTGATTACCAGGAACCTTTAAATGAAGAAGCAGTCTTTACTTCAAAGTGAGTTAACAATGTACGTGTAAAAGAAACAAGATTTCTTCCTCTTGAGCTAAAGCTTGGACAGATTTGCCTGCCCTTTTCCAGACAGCAGCACACAAGTCATCAATTCTCAATGAAGTATTCATCTCAGCTATCTCTGATAACCTTTCCTGGCATGAGATCTAAACCCAATGCCAACACTCCTGTTCATAAGTCCTTAATGATCTGGTGAACTACACCCAGCCTGCCCTGTGAGGTAGAAAGCACTGGGGACAATGGAGATATGATAGTTAATCAAGAGGTAAGTGCTTACAATACAGTCAAGGCACTCAATGGGAAGATCTCTCATTTGGGCACCATTAACCCATTAACTGCTAAAATCCTCATTCTTGGGCACCCTGTTTCAGATGTGTGGGATTTGTGGGTAGTCCTTCTGCCCTGACCTCTTACCCTATGCATATATAGCCTCTTAACTTTTTAGCTTTGTTAAGATCACTTGGTGATCTAGAAAGGATGGCTTAGAGAGATGCAAGCAAAGGCCAACAGCACAGACTGACTGCTCCAGTTTGCACTGGCCACTTTTGCCTAAACTGTCTTTAGACTAATGACCAAATCATCTCTGGACTAATGACCTCTTAAAAATAAGGCATAGCAGAACTCCATGCAATCATTTGGGTTCTTTTAATATTAGATGTTGTGATTACTTATGATTGTTAAAAAAGATTGCGCTGCTACTGCCTCTGTGCATCTTAGCCTGTAGCTTTTTAAAAGGTGACCTGTACTAAGAAATGAAGTAACAATTCTGCATCAGGCATTCTGTGGCCATGCACTGCTGTCCCTTGCCATTCATCGATTCAGTCTGCAGCAGCTCTCCAGCAATGACAGGCTCAAAATGACACAACAGTACCAGCTATGACAGAATCACTACTATACATAAAGGCAGAAAGGTTAAGCCACATACAGGAAATGATCACTTAACTACTTCATCAGTGTGAGAACACTGAAGGTTTATACTAAAAAGTCACATAGCTGTTCTAAATTTAAGATTAAAAAAAAAAAATCAGAAAGAACTTAAAAAATTAAGGAGTACTTACTTTATTAGAGCTCCCAGCCTTAATTCCGACAGGTATTTTGCTCTAGAAACAAAAAATAAATCACAGCTTTTACATTGCTCATAGAAATACTTGATTAAAATCTACAAATTAGGTATCATTCCCATAGAGGTCAAAGCAAACTTGTTTTTTGAAAAATTAACTTGCTCCTTTACCTTATCAACATGCTATATGCAAAACAGTGCTAGAGGTTAGAAGAGATTTACTCTTGAAGCTCTCCACTTTCTCCATAAAATGACTAAGACCTTAAAATATTTTGGCTGTATTTATACTTTGGAATAGAAAATAAATTGGTCACTTTTACTTAAATTTAGGTTCCCACTAAAAAGTATTGCTAGTTGTGCCTGTATCATTAGCTAGTACTACAGTACTAGCCACTGCAAATTAGCAAATTTTTAGCCAAAATCCCTTTTTCTATTATATTATTATTCAATCCATACCTCAGGACAAGGCTCTACATGACAATCTTTGATAGAACAATGGCCATCATCAGCCCAAAATGGGCATGGTCTCTTCAGGTTGACCTAAACATATAAAACCAGAAGTTTACAATCCACACTGACATAAGGCAACTGTAGAAAAAAGCTCTCAGTATCAGGAAATCCTTTAAATTCTTTTAATTAGTCTCTCTAACTACATAAGATGAAGCTTTGTGCAGTAAAACTGTTAATGACAATGGTCTCCAGTGAATGAACACAAACACATAATATATTAAACCATAAATTAAATCTCTCACTATTAAATTGAAATTTACTAATTTAAATAAGTGAAAGTGAAATTTACTAATTTAAATAAGATTTTGGATTTCAAAATCAAACTAAAAACAGATTATTATTTTTAAATGTTAAAGATATTCCTCAGTCAAAAAACCCTCGACAAGACATTTAGCAGATGGTACAACTTCTTAGGAGTGATGACAAATATCTTCTCATTACAGCTCAAACCTTGCAAGCTCAGATACAATAAAAGCAGAGATTTTAGGTTGCCTCCCCCCATTTCCTCTACTGAACACACAAACACCATTCCTAGAAAAAAATAACGCAAAATTATTTTTTGTACTTGTTCACTCATATCTTTTCAAATAAAGCAAGAAATAGTTTTACATTCTACATCACCTTCACAGTAAGGCCCATCATATAAAACTTTCACCTCCCACCAATTTCTATCAAAAAAGATCAGCTAAAATAGTTAAATTACAGCCTTCTTCAAAGCAAAATCTCACAATAAAAAAATGCTTACACACTGAGGAAGATATAAATAACTAGGCAGTCACTGTTTTTGCACAGAGGAATGCTATAAATAAAATAAAAAATAATCTGCTGCCTAAACTGCAGATTAATTCAGAAAGAACACATGGGAATGAAGATGTACTAGTCCAAGAATGACTGAAGAGCACTGAAAACCACTACACACAAAAACTGAGGTTGTATAGCACTTGTACTTTTATCAAACCAATCGTGTACTGTCTACATAGAACATCCAATCATCTTCAGAGTATGAGGTATTAGGTTTCATTGTTATCACTCACAGTATTATTCAGTCCTTTCACAAATTAAAAGGCATTCTTGATCATGAGGCTTCCACAGTTGATGTGTTTTGATGTATAAAATTAGAGACACAAATGTTTATTTCTTTCATTGGGAAGTGTTCTACTATTTAGAAACCACCTAGCACAATTTCTGCAAGACTTCAACAAGTTTTTTCTGGCCTTTAAATAAAAACTACCTCATCCATTCAGTATTAAGGTTTGAGTTATTCTATACCACCACACATCATTGCCAGGGGCAGGGAAAACTACTTTCTTCCAGGGAGAAGGGGTTCTTTCTAGTGGAGAAAATGTGGCAGAAGGAGTCGTCTGATATTGTCTATTGCTTTCACAATCACTTCTTTTTTTATGCCCTCTGTCATTAGTACTGTTGCTATTACTGATCATTTTCTTATCTCACTGCTGTTTCAAGAAAACTCTTCTTATCTCAACCCATGATCTTTACCTTTTGTACCTCCAATTCTCACCTCCATCATGGAGAGCGAGTGGTGCGTGGTTTGGTGGGGAGTACCATTCCTAAACCACACCTACCTTCACAATTTCCACATCCATTTATGTGCTTAAAAGCACTTCCATCATTCTGCACAGGGAGATCAAATGAGCCGTTGCTTATTGAAACAGGAAAGGGTGAAGAATGTTCTGACTGACTTACTCTGTTTGTTCAACACAAATTCTTCCCTGCCACCACTGAAGTACTAAGTGAAGTGTGGTGCTGGGTGGGCTGCACACAGGCCCTTGGAACTGCTCATCTGTTACAAAGATCAGTATAAAAGATGAGGCAGGACTGCAACACAGCTTTAGAGTATGATCTGCAGAACTGCTGTTGAAATGAACATTAGCTCTAAATCTGCAAGATGAAGTTACTGTGTTATGAAGTCTCATATACCTGTTGCTCCTCATCTTTGTTTTCTATCTTTCTGTTACCTCAGGAGAATCTCATTACCACTACTATGTGATATATTAGTACTGAAGTTGCACATATCCTGCTTCTCCTGAAAAGTGAATTTAGAACTATATCATGTAGCAGGAGATTCAAGGTGCAGTTGAATGCACATTACACTGCTTGCTCAAGGTAGAAAAGTTAGAGTCTAGTGCTTTCTTCTCCTTCTGCTCACTCATAACCCCATCTTGCCTGAGTTTAATATTACTCTGACTTCAGATCGGCTAGGTGACTTCTTACATCCTGAGGAGAAAAAACCCCAAAACCAACGAAAAAACCCAACAAAATCAACAAAACCTTACCAACAAAACCCCCTACCAAATGACAAATGGAAATACCCTAACTAAATATCTACCAGGTTAAAGATATGCATTCTTCTGAGAGGTAAAAGTAGCAAAGGGGCAGGATGCTGCCCTAGAGGAGTGTGAGCTCCCTTTTCCAGGGGCAGGCAGCCACCTGATTAGCTCAGTCAAAATGCAACTTCACTTTCAGGTTAAGCCTTTCTGAAAACAGACATATCAGGCTTCAAATCTTCATTTGCACATCAGATAGTAACACAGACAAAAAATGCTTCAAGTAATAAAAAGTGATATTACATACTACTTGAAAAAGGAACAGTTTTACCTATTTTTTCAAAAGAATAACAAACACTAAAATCAGAAATAAGACAGTAACTTATCAGCAAAGTAATTCGTGCCAATATTTCCATTTCAAATTACACACATTTCTTAGAAGATAAGCACTTCGTGCTGTCATAAAATTAGTAAAATATGATCCTTTTCCAGTGCCTTTTGCAAAGACACTATCTTTAAAATTGCTACTTATCAATTGAATGAAAGCAGTCATAATTTACTGTCACTGACTCCAGGATGAACATAGCAAACAAGACTTATTACCAACATAACTGTCAGGGACTAAAAAGCTGCTTCAACCAAATTAAAAAGTTGTGGGCTTCTAATAGGCAGCTTAACACTGGCAAGTTGATTTGATATGCAATCCTTCCTATATTTTCTGCATTTTATTTAAATTATTCAGAAAAATACCATTTTAAGTGTACCTTGTAATATCTGAAGTAATCACGTTCTTGCAGTTTCTGTATTTTGGGAAAGATCTTGAATGTATTGAAGTCATCGATGCTTTCTATGTCACATAAACAATCATCTAGGACTCCTGTGAGCTATTGAAAAAATACATTAACATTTATTTTAATATAGAAATAGAATATTAACTGCAGAAAAATCTTTTAAAGAGAAAAAGATGGTAATTGAAAGAAATACTAGTGAAATGCAGTTCCATAGCAAATATTTCTCATCACAAAAAGTGATGAGAGACATCACAAAATGTGATGAGAAACTCTGTAACACATCTCATAAAGAAAAACTGTAGCACTTTGAGCTTAAGCCCACTTCCAAATGCACTGCTAAATCAATGTTAGCAAGATTAATTTCACCCCTGAAATTTGTTGACATTTGCAGCATATAGAACTTTTTGAAGAATGAGCAACAAGAATTTCCAAATTACAAATACATGGTATATTAGCAAAGTTCCATATCAACTGTTCTCCTACCAAATGCTCACAAGTCAAATTGCCTAAAAAAAAAAAACAACAATCACACACTGTCATCTTATTTTCATATTTCTTCTCAAAGTGTGAAAACACTCCATCTAGTTTCCTTAGAGGCATGGGGAAAAGGAGCGTAAGTTCTTCTGCGCCCAAGAAGTTTGCAATTTCACAAATAAATTCAACAAATAAATAAAGAAAAACCAGGCACAGGGATCTATATTTCAATGCTGTGAATCTATCATGAAACTGAGTATGACTTTTCCAGGCCTCATCCCTCTTCTTGTGCCAGGACAGCAAGCTGTACTGCCCCTGCACTAGGTTAGGAGCCCCTCTAGGAAAAGCAGCACACAGTGCAAGTGCAGAAGTTCTACTGCCAGCACAGAAAGGGAAGGCAGGACTGTGCATGTAGCAGAGAGGGCAGATCCAACTAACACCACAGAGTAGGCTATGGAAACACTCTCACTGAGACCCTGGTGGTGTTTTATTGAAAGGTGGAAATACTGAAAGTGTGATTCTATGCAGAGTTATATAATAAATTTCAATAAATCTAAAATAACTCTCTTAGGCATAGCTTTTTAAACTACTACAGACATGTCTGAAGGCTTCAGACATGTTTAAAAGGGAATGGAACCAAACACTGGTGCTTACTGCTTCTGTTCTTCATTGACACCCATTATGGCCTAGAAATTATTTAAAATAGAAATGTCTTATACCTTGCATGGGATGAGAAGAACTTCTAACTATTGAAATGTTGTGTGCAAAAGGAGACAAAATATATTTTATGCTTTTTTTTTCTTCCACAGATTTCACACAGATGAGATTATGAAATCATCTAATCTGTTTTATGCATGATAAATCACTCCTGTACTTTACAGAACAGATACCCTTATATAACCAAGCTTGATGTAAAAGAGCCACTAGAAAACAAATTGTAGGCTTATGCTCCTTTATAAAGCATAAAGGAGGCCTGGAAAATGGATTTCCCCCAACTCTCTGTGAGAATAAAGAAGTGAGGATATGGCAATAAAGCACTTAAGTGGAAAATTCACCTTATGTAGATCCTACTTTTCCTGAGGCACTAAATAGGCTGTCACAATTCTGTAGAGCAGATATGGCAATGAAGTAAAGCTAATTTAAGGAAAGATACTTTAAACAATTTTTTTTTCCTGCTGTTATGCTTGCCTTGTTAATCAAACCTGGGCAAACAACTGTCAAAGAGCCCATGTGTAATTACAGTTTTTTCACAGTCCACACAACTGCCAACTTCAAAGTCAGAAGAAAAAGCTTGTTATTAATGATGCTTACAGAGAGAAAACCCCCACGCACTTTAGTCTATAATAATTTCATTTAAAACTTGAAATTTTCTTATTGATCACACACAGGCAAAATCTGTAAAGGCGCAGCCCTTACAGGTAACACTATACCACAAAGCAAACAGTCTAACATTTCATTATAATATAGAAAGGCAAAGAGATAACTCTGAACATTTTACTCAAATATTACTCAACTGTATAAAGAGGATAATACACGCAAGTTTTTTTGGACTGAGAAGATAAAGAGTAGGAAACTATTTTGATGACCAGCCTGTAAGACTATCCACTGCTTACAAAAATAATTTTACCATCTATGCAAAATGGAAAATGCTCTTCCAGGGGAAAAAAGTCCCAGGTAAATGCAATAGTTACATTCAGTGTCTAATCTTCATGGAAGAATAAAAAGCTGCAGCCATCTTATTTAACTAAGACCTCAATTCTAAGAACAACTTTGAAAATGCAGTATAGTTTACCTAGATCAATGAAGCTTCAGAAATGAATCCTCAAAAACTACAACTGATCTAGGAAATTATGAAGAGAAAAATTAATTCAGAGTACTAGAGCAAGCAAACTAACTTTTCCATTTTTTTTCCTCACAAGTTTTTCAGAACTGGAACAGTTAGCTCCCTGTATACATAGAATAGCAAAATCAATGTTTCCTTGGAAAGTATGCTCTAAAATTAAACTAAGCTGTATCTGTACCAAACCACAAATTATAAAATACTTTAACAGCATGCATGAAACACTAATACTGCACAGCAGCGGAGTCAGTTCACAGCACAGTGATGCAACAGCAACACTGGCTTCAAGTACACCAGTCAGAGGTTTTTTTAATTAGTCTAAGTGCAGGCTTCAGTGCTCTGACTCACAGTGCAACACTCCAAGAACATGCAGAAAATAGTTTCATTTTTGTGAGCATCTGGATCTTCCAATTAATTTATTTTTTCAAATTGGAGATACCAAAATAAGAACAGTGTACTACACAGTTAAAACTACGTATTGCAAGACCTACTTTGTTATTCACACCATTGGTACTTTGCCTTTTTTTTAATTGAACTACACTAGTTAACTTAGTCTACAAATATAAAGTCAAACTGTACTCTAAGTTAACACACTTTTACTACAATGGACAACGATCATAGTTTCTTTCATTTGTTAATTTCTTTGAGCTCTAAATAAACTCTAAAACCACTAGCCTACTATCATCTGTGTTCAAGAAATCATCTGAAATGGTGCAGCTGCTGTTTTTTCTACCTTTCCAATATGCTTATCAAAGTACTTCCAGGTGTTGTCAAATCTAGTTTAGTTTTTGAACAGGTATCAGACCTATACTGGAGAAGTGAAACTTTTAACTTATCTTCTCCAAGATAAATCAACCTTTCAGAAGACAAGGTCAACGTCCAACCTGCATCAACTTCTCCTTATAAAATCTAGAAAGAAAAACACAGTCAGCACTTTAATATTAAGGGGAAAAAGCTGGATAAATGCATAAAATAATAAGCAATCTATTCATATAAACAACCTTATTAGTGTTATCAGGCTGTTGTACTTTAATTGCTTCGACACTTACAAGACCACCTGGGACACCTTGTTTTGTTCCTCAGACATTTCCCTTTGCCATGGCTGCAGAATGAGAGAACAGCCTCAGGTAACATGACTCCAAGAACTATTGGTTAGCTTGTCGTTCCCTGCACAATTCTGAACTCAATATGCTAACAATTTTATGAAACAGTAACAACCAATTTCTCTGCCAAGCATCACAAAAAACCCCATGCCACTTTGTTAAGTGCTTCTTTAAGAACTCCATTTCAATTAGCTTTTAGTTATGCTAAAATAGTTACTAAAATAATGTAAATCAGAGAAAACCTCAACTTCCAACAAAAAAAGCTGCAATAAAAACTCTCTATGCTACTGTCATCACCACCTTTGGTGGCCACTTACAGTACAGCATATTATGCAACACGGAAATTTAGAAAATATAAGAGAAATAATAATCCAGAGGACAAGCTTTGCTCCATGTGGACGGTGTATTCCTCAATAAACTCTCTCCAACATCTTTGGCCCAGCTGAAAGCCTCTCCTGCTTGACACCAGCGATCATATCAGTCACAGTGTGGATGAACAGCGAGCTCCTAACTACAGACACACGTCCTCCTACAGCTGGGAAGGCAGCTTACAGAAGGAAGCACTGCGTGTTCTCATCCTTGCCGGTAATGTGGGCAAACAGACGCGACCTAAGCACAAGCCAAGCCCGGGCATTGGCATCACCATTGGAACATATGGCTTCTCACAGACTTCATCAGGGCACCGAACTTTCTGCCTGAAGCCACGGGCATGATCCAGTCCGGAGCTCCCCGACGTATCCCACGGACTGGTGCTACCTCTGGTTCCCAGGCCAACCAACTTCTCCCGGCGACACCGGCCCCGGGCTGGATCCCGGCAAGTGTCAGCCGCAGGGTGTGGAAGGGGAAGGACGTGGGCTGCACACTCCATTAAGACATTCCCCGACTTCTCCGCGGGGAGCCGACCCATGACACGGCCCAGAGCTGCCCTCTCCCCTATGACTCCATGAAGTGACCTCGCCTCCCGCCTCTGCCCTGCTGCCGCTCCGGGAGGGCTCCGCAGCCGGCGGGCATCCCTGCCCGGCCACGCTCCCAGCCGTGCCACCCCGCCGCACCGTCCCGCCAGCCGCCGGTTCCCACCTGGGCCTCCGCTGTCAGCACGCAGCCGAGCACCGCCAGCAGCCGCGCCGCCGGCCGTGCCCTCGCCGCCGCGTTCCGCCCGCCACTGCCGCCGCTCATGCTGCTGCCGCCGCTGCCGCGACTGACGGAGGAGGAGGCAGCCCTCGCCCCGCCGCCGCCGGCACAGGAAGGAGAGGGACGCGCCGCGGGTCGGCGGCGGCAGCGTCTCCTCCCGGCGCGGCCGCTCCTGCGGGCGGCGGGACCCGTCGGGCGGGGGCGCCGCGCTCACCGCGACCTGTCCGCGGCACCGCCGCGCGCGCCCGGGATCCTCTCGCGAAGCCGCGGCACCGCCGCCGCCGCCGCCACCACCCCGCTCCAGCGCCCGCCGCTCCCGGGCCGCCAGCGCGCGGCACGCCGGGAGATGTAGTTCCCCTGGCCGTCCCGGGGCCGGGCCGGGGCGGGGCGGGGCAGCGGCGCCCAATCGGAGAGGACCACGCGCGCCTCCAAAACAAGTGGCGGCGGCGCGCGAGGGGTCGGCTGGGCGCGTGCGCGCGGCGGCGGGAGGGCCGCGTGAGGAGGGGCGCGCGAGGGGCGGCGGCGGAGCGGGGCTGTGGGACCCGTGCGAGCTGTGCGGCCCGGCCGGACCCGCATGAACCAGCCGGGCCCAGTAGGTCCCAGCCTGAACTCAGCCCAGGTCACTATACGGCTGTCCGGCCCAGTATAACCCAGTCCAGGCCAGTATCAACCAGTTTAGCTCAGTATCACGGAATCCCCTGAGTTGGAAGGGATCCACAAGGATCATCAAGTCCAGCTCCCAGCGCTGCACAGCACCATTCCCAAGAGTAGCACCACGTGCCCAAGAGTGTTGTCCAAGCACTTCTGGGACTCTGTCAGGCTTGGTGCTGTCACCACTTCCCTGGGGAGCCTGTTCCAGTGCCCAAACACCCTCTGGGTGAGGAATCTCTTCCTGACATCCAACCTAAACCTCCCCTGACTCAGCCTCAGGCCATTTCCTTGAGTCCTTTCGCTGGTCATGAGAGTGAAGAGAGCAATATTTGTCCCTCTGATTCCCTTTGTGAGGATGCTGAAGACCACCATGAGGTCTCCCCTCACTCTCCTCTTCTCTGGACTGACCAAACCAAGCATGTCCCAGCATATCTCCCTATAAGCCCAGTCTAAGCCTGGTCCAATCTGTCCAACCCAGTCCAGACCTGTATACAAACCAGTTTGGCCCACTATATTCCAGTGCACTCCAGTATAACCCAGCAGGCTGGGACCAGTGCTACACAGGTGAGTTGGGCAGGGCCCCAGGACCCCCTGCCCCATTGTTGGGGCAGCTCAGAACCAATCTTCTGCTCCCAACAGTTAAATGTTTATCTCTTAAATGTTTCTTTCCAGAATTGCAAAAAGTCATATTTCTGCAAAAAACTTGAGTGTTGCACTGGTTTAATGTGCAGGGTTGCTGAAATTAGGATTTTATTTTCAATTCAGATGCTAACTCAGGTTCTTCTTACACCCTTTCATTTGGAGAATACCCCTTTACTGGAGTATGGAGACAAGCTTTAAGTCTAAGGGTAACTATGTTAGAGGGCTTAAAAGTTTTTAGACTGACTTTTGTTATTCACTTACAAATTAATTCAAATAATTCAAATTTTCCATTACATTGGTCCTTAAGGAGCCAGTGTGTCACAGATTTTTGCATTGCTGAAAATGTCTCAAAGGGATGCTGTCTAGGAATTACAGAGACCATAAGATGAAGTAGGCAGTAGTTAGTCTGGTTCCAGGGAGATGATGTAAGTGCTCCTTTCTTTCCTCTCTGGGGTACAGGCAGTACAACTGTAATTTGGGAACACACGACTAAATGAGAACCTAGTCCTACTTTCAGCACCAGTGGAGCAATACATTAGCTAGATACTTGAGAAGAAATTAGCAGAGCAGCTAATGTTAATGTTTACATTGCCATAGTTTGCTCTCAGTATCAGTACTCCATACTTTATCACAAGTGGTTTGTACTTCTCACAAAGAAACTGTTTCTGTTCAGCAGATTAAGGTGAATTCATTGTATCTGTTTACATTTTGTACCTTTGATTCTGGAAAAAAGTTTTCCATCACGAGTATTTAGAAAAGCCCTAAAACCTTGGAAGAATCAAGCATTGTCACACACTTGGGCCACATAAAGGACTAAAAGTTAGAAGTAAATGATCATGTTTTAAAGTCATAGTGTTCACTGAGTTTTCAGTTCAGAACACTTTATGTTAGTTACAGGGGGTACTTTATTTCTTCACCACTGAAATGCTTGTACCAGAAGTCAGTCGTGGTTTAGCTTTTTACTGCCATATTAGAAGGATAAGGAATTGGCTGTAAAAATATATAATGTATCATTTTAAGAGGCAGTAAAAAAAATTTCTTTTATAGGATTTCTTTGTGTAAGTGTTGTCTAAGACAGTGGAGCTGAAGGTAGCTTAATGCACGTTTTCCAAATTCTAGGGTATTTTCAATCTTATTTATGTTTTAGTGTAGATTTAAATCTATGAATCCTACTTTGCTAGTGGTATAAAAATGTCTAAAAACCCCCAAACATAAAAATCCTAATATATTATTTCTGTGTGAAATCAGTTTCAGGAAAGATTTGCAGAAGCAGCAGTGTTACAATTGCAATCAAAACCCAACAGCATATTGCAAAGCTGTCAATGTCCATTAAGCCTCTTTCTTTTAAAGAAATTTGTCACAATGTTATAACATTTTAGCAAGGGCTGAGGACAAGCTCTTACTGGAGAGAAGGATAATCACAGTTTACAGGTTACTGGGGTCATGAAGAGTCTGGCCTATATATTTAATTTTTCAGGGTGGTTGTCATAGGAACAAACATCTGTGATTTCATAATATGCACTGCTGTTACACATGTTGGCAGTTTCATTTACAAGCACTAATGTTTTCTCTGTATGTGCAAGCAAAGAAAGCCTTGAACACAGGAACTAAAACCATTATTCTTTATTAATAAGAATTAACTAAAGAACATCAGAATCACCTCTTCTTCACGTCTCTGTGATGTTCTCTAGCATAGGCACAGATCTGGGTGCACGAGAGAGAGACAGTCTTTTAGTGGATGCAGCAAATCTGCAATTACCAAACTTGCTCTGGCCTGAAACTGATCAAGTCCTGCAAGTTTTACTGTATTACCTCCAGTGGTGCTCTTCAGCCAGCTCTTACTTGCCAGAATTGAGCTTATGGACTCTGGTTGTAGACAGAAATAATGATCTATATGCATCAACCGTGGAATCCAAAAATGGATCTTAGAGATTATTATGGGCTGATTTAAGTGAACACACATGTTAAAAAAGGGTGGCTTCACATTTCCCATTAGGAGAAACTTGATAAATCCCAGCTGCTTTTTCAAGTTCATGAGCTAGATTTCAGTAATCTGAAATGTGGATTTGTAGGGGGATAGAATATAAGAAAATAAAGATAGTGTAGAAAGTAATCTTACCCCTAAGGAGTTGCAGCTGGGCCAATTATCAGAGATTAGGAACAGGCCTGACTTCAACAGGCCACAGCTGTAACCAGTGAGAATAAGAGTGCTATAAAAGAGTGGGGTGGCTGGATGAGAAAGGAAATGGAGTCAGTTGGCTGCTTTGTGAAGAGGAGTCAGTGTTCTGAAGAGATGACCATGAGAAAACACCAAAACGGCATGAAACTTTTGCAATAGGAGACAACAGTATGGAACCCCTGCAATAAGATGACAGCGGGGATTTTTATTTTGAAACTTTTTGCCCTTGAAATGTTTGCCTTTATTTATTTTTCTGTATTTATTTTTTTGCCTTTATTGATTTTTCCAAATTAACTTCTGAATGTGTCCTTCCTAAACTTAGGAGAGTTAACCAGAGGAATCAATAGGTCACAAACTTCTGTTTAAGCCTGGCAAACAGCAGCAGTGGGAGGGCAGTGCCTGTTGAGCAGTGGAACATCTTGTGGTAGTCTAGATTTAAATGATACAGCAAGGCACAGCTGTGGGTGAGAACTTTCAGTAAACCACCTGACACAAGTAGAGAAAGCAGCCAAGGGCACAAGTTCTGTGGTCTGTCAGGCCTTCTGCTGTGAAGAGCTTGTACATTCTGTTCTGTCCTACTCTCAATAGGTCTGATACAAGTTATGCTTCCTTGCAAGTCATGCCTCACTGACATCTTGTTCCCCACCTACTGATGTCTGCCTTAAAACCACAACCCATGCTCATGTTTGCTGGGTGCAAATATCTTTTGGAAAGTATCTATGGATGTCTAGGGTTATCTCAGGAGCATGGCCTGCAAATGGCAAAACAATATGTCAAATTCAGTGTAGTGGTAAAAAGGGTGATGTTTTAATAAGAAAATACAGCAATATTTTCACAGTGACTATGAAGAAAAAAGCAAGAGTGATAGAATGCAGTAAAAAATAAAGAATAGCAAACTACAGGGAGGAAGTGCATTTTTAGGAAGTTTTTGTAGGTGGCGAAAAACTAACTACAAATAGCTGTAGACCTGTATTCTCATTTCCATGTTTCATGTGTGTGTGTGTTACAGGTGGATGTTAACAAAGTGCTTTGTGTGGTCTATAACAGCATGATCTGAGTGAAGAGAAGTAATCTATAGAGTTTTATTGTCATTCCTGTAGCACCATACTTTTTTTTTAAGGAGTGCAAACATAGGAATGAGTCTACTAGCTCTGTCAAACTTCTGAGTACAGTGAATGTGTTGAAAATACGTAATCTTATTTAAAAAAAACCCCAAGATTTTGTGCACTTGCTCTGTGCATGATTATCTGTCAGCAAATCTGACCATGAGGTATAGATCTCATCTAAATTGTACATTTATGGAAACAAGCAGCCAGGCAGGGGGACTGGGCTAATGTCCCTGCAGAGGGATAAGCTGCAGCCTGAAATCAATAGTGTTAGGCTCAGTTTCAACATGTCAATCTAGGGAAAGCAAGGTTTCACTGGTTCTGTGGCGTGTGTTTGACTTGGACACTGCACAGCTCCTGGAGTGGAGGGAACATTTCCATATCATGCAGTCCTGTCAGCCAAACAAATTTCCCACAGGGTTACATAAGATGGTCTGGGTATGTGTCATTTTTTATGTTTTCTCCATATAGTGCTGTTTCTGTCAATGAAATGTCAAAATCGTGATGTTCCTGTAAAAGAACTTTAAAAGAGAAGACCAATATCATTATTGACAAAGAAAGCAGTTTTGACTTTTTAGCTGCTGGTTAATTATCCCTTCTCCAAAGCAGTCTCAGAATGTTCCAGAACTTTTCTAGCAGCAGTCTGAAGCTGTTGACAATTAAAAACTGTCTAGAAGATACTGGGAGAGAAAATGCAGGGAGATTTCTTCCCAAATCTCCTGAAATACAGGAGGGGTGAAGAGTTTATGTTGACATAGAGGTATTTTACTCAATGTGGACTTCCTTAAGTGAAGATATTTGAAGTGTAAAAAGCAAACAGATGAGAAAGAATAAACAAGGTTGCCATGTGATTTTGGCAGGCCCACAGTTACCATGACTATGGGCAACCTGTGTGGAGGCATGGGGAATACCACTGATCCCCTGTGTTATAGTAGCATTTGTGATCTGGTACAAAAACTCTCCAAGTGGAAAGGCTACAGAAGATCAACTGGAAAAAATTGGTGGCTTTTCAAATTTTATTATTGGTGATTTGGTTTTTTTTTTTGTGGGGGAGTTGTGTGTGTGGTTTTATTTTTCTTCTTGTTGTGGGGATGTATGAGTTATATTTTTCTGCAGAGGAATATATTGTCCCTGGTTTTGTCTGCACTCTAGTGCTCAGGAGGTGGGAAGCCCCTTGAGACTGTGTTAATTGCTATTTCAAACAATAAATTCTCCAGTGTCTATCTTGCCAGACTGTTTGTAGATCTTTGAGAAAAGCCTCTGTCATAAAATAGGGCTAGGTTTTTTGATGGGGCCAGGAGGAAAGGAGTGAGAAGAGATTTGCATAGACTTGATTTGTGAAAACTATTTGAAATTACTAATTCTGCATTTGAGGGGAAACTTACAAAAATCTGAACTCTTCCCATTATAATTAGCTATGCTGAATTTAGTAACTTATAGGTTTATATCAAGATAAGGTACAGATAGTACTTAGGTTTAGAAATTTGATGAGAAAATTAATCCAGCATTCTATGGAATGCCATTGCTCAAAGTTATCTCATTCTGGACTTGGCTTTTATGATATGGTTATGTTTAGTTTTGCCAAAATAAGTGCTGGCTTTCTGCACTGGTCAATTGGCTAAGTAACAAAGATTTCAACAACACTCATTAAAGAATGATACAAGAACAGGCATGCAACAGCCAATTTCATCTGTACTGTTATCAGTACTCTAGAGATACTTGTAAGTAATTGCAGTCTCCTCCTTCAGTACTATGGAAAAACTGTTAAACTATTATTACTAACCTAAGTTTTAATATATTCTAGACTATTCATTTCTATTATTAAATGTCATTATTTTAAAGAGTTCTCTGTAAATAATTTTAAAAAAAATCTGCTTCAAATTAAAAACCCAATCTAATTTATAGGTATCAATATTTATATTCTTAAAATACACGATTTTGAGCAATATTAACCAGTTTTGGCTGCTGGCACAAGTGTTGTTCCACTAAAAAAAAATTTGTTATTGTTTACTGAAATAATTTTTTAATCCTCATATAGGAAGATATCAGGTTGTAAGTTATGGGAAGAGTAAATGCCATCTTGATTGTAAAACCTGACTTAGCCCACAGCACCAGTGTTTTGTAGCCTTCTGTTGTTTACAGCCATCTGTGCAACAATAGTACACTAGGGATATTTTGAAGGAAATCAATGGATACATTTTTATGTAGGTTGTAAATATATTTTCCAGAAGTTTTCATAGTCACTGTGTCCAGTAGTCTTTGAACAGCACACAGAGGCAATAAATACATGGAGGTCCTCAGGATAGACATGGCATTAATTTGATTGAAGGAGAAATTTGGCAGGTCTGAGTTAAGAACATTCTTAGCTCTAATGTGGCTGTGTCATTCCTCACAGTTATAAAAGAGACTCCAATAATTAGTATAGTGTTTGTGAGATCTATGTAGATAAGAATACACTTGTGCTCTCAGCCTAATTATCCATCACCAGAACCCTTGTGCTGCTAAGGAAATCTAGGGAAACACACAGAATCAGCAGTTTTAGTTCTAATTTGATTTGGTGTTACCTTTTTGAAGTAAGCCCTTATTCTTTGAGAATGAGTTTTTATACGAATGTGGAAGGAAGGAGGGGCAACTGACCCCTTGAATGATAGACCTAAAAAAAAAAATCTTTGTTTTCTGCACATCATGAATTGCAGAAATCTTAGTGATTTGTTAGCTGTATCTTGGAGATTAAGATATATAGAGATATACATATGTTTGTGTGTATGACCCAGTGGTGGAGCCTCCATTTATCTCAGATGAAATTCAGTAAGAAAATAATTGAAAAACATCAATATTACTGATGTTAAGCTAAAAAAAAATAACGTGTGATGGTGCATTCCACATCCCCACCCTGCCCTTTCCACGCTGCAGTGTGAGAAATACTTGTTCATGACAACAGGATGACAGCTACTGTCATCAATTTAAATTGTGGAAATAACAGCAATTTAATCTTTATCACTTTAAAAAATTATTATTTGGAACATGCACAAGAGATGAAAAATAATCCATGGAAAAGCGCTCAATTTTAATGCTTAATGGACCAAAGGCTACTTATAGTTGTGCCAGTGTAAGCCAGTTGGCTGAACTGGAGCTCTCTCAGCGTAACAGAATCTATCTGTAAATTTACCTCTTTAATAAAATGAGCCAGGTGGTTCGCAAAACTGATCTTTCTAATGGCAGATTCCGTTGTGCTGGCTTTTTTTGTTTCTATTGTAGCAACACATAATATCTCTTATTTAGAGCTTGATTTCATGCACAGACCCCATTTAAGAAGCCTGTATTACTTTACATCGAAACCATAAATGAGAGAATTTGCCAGAGATTACAGTGGCGTTCCAAAGCAATTACATACAAAGATTTGACTTCGTCATGGTATTAGATGTGCCTGTAGCATAAGAGGACAAACTTTAAATATCTGTGAGAAACCAGTGCGGTTTATGATTGTTGCTTTGCAGTACTTGCTTTTGTAAACTCTCTGCACACGTTGAGCCACCTGCAAATGCACCTTCAGCCCTAATGGAGACCGCCTTTCTCTGTCGGAAGGCGGTGATTTAGGCTCGTAAATGTCCGCAAGAGCAGGACAGCGAGCATTGATTTTATACTGCTGAAGCGGCTCACTCTTAAATCCGAAGTAGCACTACTTGACGAGCGGTACGCGCACTCCGTGTCTGTGGTCTCAGTGAAACACGGCGTCTTCGCTCAGGGGAGCACCTGAGTGCGGGAGGATTTAACCCGACGTATCCGCGGTATTTCCCGCTGGGAACTGCGGGCTCCCGGCAGACGCGCTTCCTACCGCGGCCCGGGACGGCCATGGGTGGGACCGACCTGCCCGGCGCCGTCCCTGCCGGCGAGCGCTACCTGCGGCGGGGCGGCGCAGGAAGGGGGCGGCGCGGCGGGGCGGCGGTTCCGGGCACGTCGCGTTCCTCGCCGCGGGAGCGCCGCGCCCCATGGCCGCTCCGCAGGACCCGCTGCCCCCAGGTGAGGCCGGGGCGCCGCGGGGAGCCGGGCGGGCGGGGCGGGGATGCCCCGAGGGGCGGCGGCCGCTGCCGGGGCCCGCGGGGGTGCGGGACGGGCGGTGCGCGGGGGGCGGCCCGCGGCGCCCATCCCGGGCCGGGCGCAGCCGGGGCCGCGGCTCCTGGGAGCCAGGTGAGGAGCGTACACCCGGCCGGGCTGAGAAGAGTTCTTAAGGTGCTCCCTTCCCCCTCCGCACACGCCAGTTAAGTACGGTAATAATTTATCATGTGCTCTGCTGATGTGATTTAGTGTAACTTGTCTTGTCAAGCCTGCTCCGGTGCTTAGCGTGTAAGTTAGTTTGCGCTAGTCAACAGCATTTTCAAAATACCTTTTTAAAAGGCGTTTTCTTAGGAGCCCAGAGCTCAGGTGGTTACGAAGTCCACGTGCATTAACTTACGTAGTAATGGTGCAAATGAGTTTTAACACCTCACCTGTGGTGTGCCAGCATCACAGACTTTTCCATGAGCTGTCTGCTCAGACAAGAACAAAGTTTTGAGTAATTGACAGTAAACAAAAATGCACAAGTGCTGATGGACTTGGGCTTTTCAGGGTACTGAATATTCTAGTATAACTTGCCTGTTCAAATCTAAATTCATGCGCCCCTAGTCAAAGCAACATTTTTTATTTGGGTTTAGTCAAAGAGTTCATCTCTATGAGCAACATTAGTATTAGAGTGATGCCTTGTTTAAGTTGTGCTACGTTAAACTATTAATGTGCATGCCTAGCCTTGGTGTGGAAATGTGCATGGTTGAACTATGTAACTGCAGCTGATTTCAGGGGCTTCACTCACTACTGGCGGTGTCAAGGCTGTGTTGCAGAGTAAAACTGTAACTGAGGGAATACTGCCTCTGCTCCTTGGTGCTTTGTGAACCCCCTCCTGCTTAAAGGTCAAAATCCTGAGGTCTGTAAAACTTGCTTTCAGACTTCCTTCCAATGCAAGGGTGAAAAGCAGAAAAACTGTTTGCACTGGTAAGTGCAGAGCATTGCACCCCAATTATAGCAGAGGTATTGGGCAGAATGAAAAGGCAGGCATTGGTACAAGTCTGCTGCTCCTCTTGCAGACTGGTCATACTGGGTGGGCCCTGGCAGAGCTGTGGCAGCTGCTGGGCAGCATGCAGGTGCAGAAATGAACCTCAGGAGCAACCACTGAACCTCATTTGTGTCTGTCCGAGTCAACGTGCACATGCTGACTTATGTCCATCTGAGTCAACTCAATTATGGCTCCCTGCAGAAGGGTGGGGAAGTAAATGTGGTCCAGTGTCTGTATCCTGTTGGGTCGAGTATGGTGGAAGTGATTTTGTGAGGGACCCCAGGTAATGTTGTTATGAAGCTGTCTGTCCAAGTAACCATGAAATCAGACAGTCAGTCAGGTGATACCTTCAGTTCCTGTTGGCCTTTCAGCATGCAAAAACTGTGGATGGTTTACATCTGAGATAAACACAGAACTTTCCTCTCTGCTGTTTTGTGCACCTGAGTCCAGCTCTATGACATGAGCTGTGGAATGTTGGGGCAGATGCGTGTGGGAAAGAGAGAAAGGACATTCAAATTGCCTTATTCACAATAATACACTAGGTCTGTGGTTTTCAGATTATCTGCCTGGTGAAGACCAAGGTGAATCATCTGCAGCCCAGTGAAGTCTTTAATCTTAGGTGCAAATATTCATATACATACATGCCACTTATAAAAAACCTGGGGACTTGGTAGTAGTCTGCAGCCTAAACAAAACAATGGAAGTTACTATTCTTCATAAAAAACTATTAAATAAAGGGAAGCAATTGAGGTATAGGAAATTAAATACAGTTTAAAAATACTTTTCAGGATCGATGCTAAGCAAGAAAGATGCAGATTCTCATGACTGTGTTTATGTGTGAGACCTAGAAAGCAGGAGTGAGAGGTCCCACTGTTGTACCCCATCACCTCTTGTAAAGATACCCTTGGGTCTATCAAGTCCTTGTTTCAAATGCCTGTTTTCTCTGAGCTTCTCCAATTTTTTCAGTGCTTCCCACTAGGTTGTGGAAAGTGAGTTACCAGTGTCAAAATGTACCTTGGTGGTCATGGAGATGTAGAGAAGATGGGGACAGCCCTTATATAGCTGCAGTAGCCAGTGAAGTTCACCAAGGCATGTATGTTCTATGGGGTCTGCCTTCACCTGCCTCAAGGCACCTCTTACATGGGAAAAAGAAAGTTCTGGGGGTTGTTTTGTTGGTTTGGCTGGTTTTTTTTTTTTTTTTCTTTTTAAATTCATCTAAGAATCTGTAAGGAGGAGCTGAAAGGCCTCCAGAATAAACCAACAATAAGGTGTATGCTTTGCCACTGGCTTTGAGTAGAAAAACAGTGAGACTAGGGATGCCTGAGCTGGCCTTCTTCCCTAGAGCCTTTCTTTGGCTCCCAGTGCTGCCTCCTTTTTCAGCTTTCCTTTACTGGGTGGGCTTCTATTTGCCCAGCTCCTTTGCAACTTTCCACTGCAATTCCCACTAGGAGCCTCTATTTTTGCCCCTGCCCTCAAGCAATGTCTTATGCCAGCATATTGTATTTTCCCATGTCCCAGCGACTCTCAACTTCTCTGCATTTGAGAGTTTGTGCTGACTGTTGCTATCAAGGCAGGCTTTATCCAGGATATTTTAATTCCATGTTTCTGAAGCAGGTATTTATCATATACCAAAAAAGACATATGACAAGAACATGGGGTTTAGATAGTTTGTTTGTTTTCCTCATTTGCATATAGCTTCCTAATTTGCAGTGTGAACAATGCTCAATGGCATTTTCATAGGCCTCTGCCTTTTTTGTGCCTTTGAATGTTTACATTCAGTTTGCAAAGACTGTGCTCAGCCCTTGTCATTTACACCTCTGATCATGTGCCACCTGCTTGGACAATGCCTATGGATTTCCTGGGGGCTGTAGCACTGAAAAAGGCTTGATGGGGAATCTCAGGGACACCCAGGAACTGCTGGTGGTGGGGCTGCCTCACAGAAGCAGGAGGGAGAACAGCTCTGTCCTACTGCTGCCTCCTTTGTTATTTTCAGTTTATTGTGCTGTCCTGCACTGGTTATTGCTTCAGCTCGTTCTGTTGTATTGAGTGGATTGATAGGAATGGGTCCCCAGATAAGCAGCTATGTTAAATTAGAGCTCTTTAGAGTAGTGTCTGTGTAACTTCTGTTCTGTTTTGGGGCTCAGTGTTTATAATGTGTGCTTTGTACTTAATTTCTGAGACTCTGTTCTAAATCTACTGGTTTTTATATTCCAAAGGAGGTAATCACCAAATACTGATTACAGTCATGTCTTATTTGTTGCTGCTGAAAACTTAATGTGTACTTGTAGTAAGTGACTATTAGAGTAAGAGTGACAAGAATGAAGATTTTACCATATAATTTAAAATGTTTTTCAATTTTTGAAAACATTTATTCTTATCAACAGAAGAGATTTCTGAAAAATATGGCAGGATGTTAAATTATAGGAGTAATTTTGTGAATCTTGTCTTCTGTATGAGATTTATTTCAGATTTTCTGTGCACTTTTGGCCAGTATCCCACTAGTATTTGTCAATTTAGCTGTTGATGCAGAGGGGTTAACATTTCATGATTCACCTACAGCTACTTTGAAGATTCATGTTTTGATTCTCTTGATATTAATATAGTAGATTTTTACTGTTCTATTGTATACAAATAATTAATTATTTTGCTCAAATATTTTTAAAGGAGTGTTTTCAATTTTCTGTTGTAATCTGATGTTCAGTCTAGTATTAATTTTTGTTGTAGTGGGTATGTTCGTTTCCTGTTTGAATTATTTCTTTGAGGAAAAAACTTCAAGGCTATCAATAGGAGAACAGAACTTAGCTTTTAGAAAATTTACTGAATTTTAATATTTATTGCTGACATGTTTTGTGATTTTTTCACTAGATATAGTTTGAGATTTTAGTTGAAGTCTATATTTTGTTAGGTTAGAGTTGGGTGTCCTTTGTTACATGTAATTTCTAATGTCTGTGCTAGTAGTTCTGACATTTTCCAGTTTGTCATGTTTTCTTGTGGAAATGTGACATAATGCATGTAATGGCTGTATAGTTGTTTTACCTTGGTTAGACGAAGAAGCAAAATGTCAATCGGCAGAAATACTTTTATGACTATGCAGTGATAAAGTTTTCTTTTTTCCAGCAGATCATGCAGCAAAAGAGCCCGTGGAGGATACAGATCCAAGCACTCTTTCCTTAACAATGGTATGTGTTTCTAGTCTAGTGCAGTTGAAATCATTATAACTCTGTATGGTTATGTGATGCCACAGTGAGAGAAAACATTCAAGGATACTAACTCACACTGTCAGTGTATATACAAGATTTGACTCCACAAAAAGCCTTAATAAATCAACCAGTGCAAAGTGTAAGTAAAAATACCAACATGTATATCAGCTGAACTGGATGGTATTATCAGTGAAGCTGCCCATGGGATAACCTCCAAAGGCTCTGGCAGTGACATCTCTTCAATTTAAAAAAGCAACTGAGAAAAATTAGTACTGACTTTCTTCTGTCTCATAGTTTGAACGGATAAAATAACCCACCTAGGGCTTAAAGTTTCAGCACTGCGAAGCTGTTACTACTTCCTGTAGCTGATCCTAATCATGGAAATGTAGGACCCAAGAGTAGTGCCTTAGGCAGGCCCGGCTGAGCCTGGGAGGGACCAAACCGCGCCCTCTGGTGCTCGCTGGCACACGAGCATCGCTTGTGTCGGCATCTCAAACATCCCAGGCTCCTGCCCAGGTGGGAGTAATATGAAATTCTGTGAAAACTCTTTAAAATGTGGCTTTCTGTAAAAGCCAGACCTACTGTCATGTAAGGGCAAGAGCCATAGGGAAGGAGGTAAATGTCAGATATAATAAGTTATGTCATGCCCTGGAATTAGTAGTTGTCTCCTTAAACTCAGTAATAACTGCTTCCTATTCCCTCTTAATCAGGTAAGTTTAAAGCAGAAGGGGAAAATATTTCTTTTTCTTTCAATGCAGTAACATTTTATTAAAAGCCTAATCTGCTAAAAGAGAGTTTGAAGTCATGTCTGTCCTTTCTGATATGCATTACCTTTTCAAGATTATCTTGCTACTTCAGTACAAAACTTCTTTCCTAAGCTCTGCTTTTTCACTAGAAATAGCTTTAAAGATACTGTAGCAAAGCAGCAATCTCTATTACTTCAAGTGCTAATCAGCATTGTTAGTAACATCTCAGTTTCCACAGAAGAATGTTGCTGTATTTGATGGTGAACAGATCAACCAGTAGCAACTTGAGAGATACAACTATAATTGTGCACTTACAAAAGCACATAAAGAAAGAGTATGTAACTACTCTTTCCCCAGCACAATTGCACTCAAAATAACAAACATCTGTGTTTCTTGCCTTTTTGTAACAGACAGAAAAATATCCTGTCCAAGACACAGGAGTACCTAAAGGTAAGTATTGTGAATTCTGTCTATTCAGCTATCATTGATCTGTTGCTATCTGCAATAAAACCAGTGGTGTTACCCAACAGATTAAAATACTCATGCTTTTTTCTACATATTTGTGCTTTAAATGTAATGCCCTCTTTATTTTTGTGGTCAATTTGGTGTGTTTATCTAACTTTTGAAATTTCCTTCCCAAGTTTAGTTTTGATCTTAAAGTCACTCTAAAAATATCATCAGAAGACCTGGGTTCTTGATCTGAAAGGAAAATACTGTGGTGCCATTGAAAGACAAGGTTCAGACCACAGATAATAGAGACATCATAATGTTGGATGGTGGCTTTGAAGGGACTACCAGTGCCTTCATGCTGTTAAGAGATAAAATCAAGAAATACCTTGTAGGTCTTTGCCTCTGACTGCATTCCCAGCCTTATAACCTGTCAACTCTTCATGCTGTCTTTTACCTTCAGCTGGTTTAATACCATCTACTGGGGAGCCTACTATTCGGTCTACTCTGCACAAGTTCCTGCCTCTCCTTGCTGAAAAAGGAGTGAGGGAGTGCAGGTTCTGAAGAAAAATACATGGATTACACAGACTGAATAGCCTCCTTATGTTTCCTTGATGTGTGGGGTGAATTTTTTTTGTTGTCATCCCAGGCTTGGCCATTGACTTTTGTCCAGGGAATGCCCTGGCAGGGGCTTGCTTGAGGAGCACTCTGCAGGTAGTGTGTTCTCCATCCTGTATTGCACAGCAGGTCTGCAGTGGGACAGCCACAGGAAACGAGGATTGTCACAATGGAAACTTGTGCTGAGGAGTGGGAGCAGTACACCACTGGGGTTAAAGAAAAGCTGGGCATTATGCTGGGGCTTGACAAAGCCAGGCAGAGGAAATGAGTGCTCCTCAGAAGTGCTGCTCAGCAGGGAAGGATCGTGTGGGATGAAGTCATAAACTAGTTTCTGTTTGTTTGCAGGCAGGTGGTTTGGTCCTTCGAAATTCTTTATTTGCACCAAAGCAATTACACTAGCACATTCTTTTCCATGTTCTGCTTTTTATTTCACCTGTGACATTAGATCTTCCTCAAAATTAATTAGATAAATTCATAAATTTCAAATTTGCCAGGGCTGTTTAAAGTCCAAAATTAAATGCACCTGATTTAAAAAAGAAAGCTAAGACATAAGTAGAAAGGTCAGCACTTTCTGTAATAAGGAAGTGCACTTGGTTTATAATTATCATTTTTGCTTCCTCTTACTAAGTGTAAGAAGATGTAATTACTAATAGAGCTTAACATTTCCCCTTTGAATGTGATACAAATACCTCTTAGTATTCTCTTCATTTCTGTAAATTCATAATTTCTCTGAGAATGGTATTTCATAGTTATTTCTATTAAAAAACCAAACTTAGAAGTATGAGTCTGTCAACTGAAAATTGTAACAGATGTGCTGGTCTGATTCTGTATAAGAAACAATTATGTTTGTTTCAGATTTAATGTTTGAACTGACAGTATATTGGTGAGAGGGGCTGTCTGTATCTTTTATTGGTCAATTAATTAATGGGCTGTTTTGGAGCCATAACTTAAAGTTCTTGGCACCCTTTACTGATTATGAGATAAAATGGTGTTGAGGGAACTTCTTATCTTGCAGAGGTCACCTTAGTGTTTATCATGATTTGATAATAACTCTATTTCCACTCAAATATAGAATAAATTTCACAATTTCACACATATTATTTTCACAGGTTTGATGCTCATGCTTTGCATTTTCAGACAGACTTTATTTTGGGTGGGTTATTTTTTGTTTGGTTTTGGGATTTTGGTGTTTTTGTTTTGAGGGGTTTTTTTGGGTTTTGTTTTAGTTGGTTGTTGTTGTCTCTGGACCTACAGTCATAAAGAATAATGATGATCCTCTATCAAACATTGACATCACTGGGGATGAAATATCTTCCATCAGTCTTATAAAACCAGAAAAAGAGGAGAGTAGTGATTTTTGGTTTTCTTTTTCTTGCAAGTGTAAGGATGAATTCTTTGATCCAGATCAATTTCTTGAGTCAGTTAAGAAAATATTGCTTCTTTCTGTTATGTGATGATTCATAAAGATAATAGGGGTTCTTCAATGAGATCTTGCCGCTTAACAAACAACAAATGGAAACATACCAGTGCTACAAATGTAGTCACCCCCATGCAGTGTTCTTGGGTGTAAAAACATGTAGACTATAACCCTTTTTAAGCTTGTGTTAATGGTTGGTCAGCACCTGACTTGGGGAATTATGCAAATAGTTTGATGAAGAGGACCTTACTAATAATGCGGAGTGCACAAGGTCCGCAAGGGGTTTATGTATCCTTTGTATCCCATTTTGAGGGCTGAAGTGATGCTTGAAAAGTTAGTAGAATTTGTGCTGTACTAGGGAATGCTTTGTCTTTCAGTGGACTCCCAGGGCTGTTGATAAACACACTTTGAAATGGATAATCTCAGTGCTTCAGCAAATTCCTGTATAGTAGGAATCACTAGGATGAGTCCAGTTCACAAAGGGGCAGAATAAAAGATAAATATTTATGCAGTACTTATTTTAACTCTCATTTTAAGTGTGATGAGAAAAGCAAAACAAAAATCAGAGTGACTTGTGACATCTTCAGCCTACTTTGTTGTGTTGGTGCAGTTATATTCTGTAGTCAGCTTTCTGAAAGAACAACATGACTCTTGCTTTAAAAACAGTGTGATGTTTGTTTAGAAAACAACTGCTACTCTAGTATCTAATCTCTGCAAGGATTATATTTCTTCTCACAGTCATGCTCTGCATTGCTGTTACAGACTCTGCTGACTTAACATTTTGGGCTTTTAATCTAGCAATTCCCAGCATTTGATCGTGATATGGAGTTATATTTTTTATGTAAGACAACTATACTATAATTTATGTTTGATAACATAAATTACTTACTATTTAAATTTGTGAGTGGAAGACCAGTGTTTCACACTCTTTGCCTTAGATGAGGAATACCTAACAGATCAAGTTACTTTGGAAATTGCATCTGTGAACATCAAGACCCTTACATCAGATTCTGGCCTAATACAACAGGTAAGAAAAATGATACTTGAATGTGAACTAAGTTACTGCTGCTAATTCAGTAAGTATGTTAACAAATAAGTATATTTTCAAACTGTATCTGGAGAGCACAAAATTATTCAGTAAAACAGACCAGAGATTTGCTTTCTTTTCAAGAGTTCAACGAAGGGAGCTTTTGTGGAGAAGAGCAAAAAAAAAAAAAAAGATTATTTTATGATTAACATGTACTTTTTAGTTTAAATAGGTTTTGATCAATGTATAGATGTTCTGAAGAAGAGCCAGCAAAGCATTAAAGCTTTGTCATGCATGCTGTGCCTCTGATGAAAATACTTCCTGGCGAAAATAAAGCCAGGCAGTGAAGAAGTAAGGAAACCTAGATTTTGTCTTTAGGGAGGCATTAGATGGTTTTTGCTTTGATTTTGGGACACTGCTCTTCCCATAGTTGAAACATTGTCCGCTTTCTGTGACATCTTTCATTGCCGTAGGAAGGGCAATGCTGAGTGACTCCCACGCCCCATGGTTATCGTCTTTCAAGTGAATGTTTTTGCTGAATTTCAAATTGATTCTCTTTGGGTTGAGCAGAAAACTTGGAGAAGAGAAATGAATGAGCATTTTCCAGCAAGATGAAGAATTAAAAGGAGTTCCTAATGCCAGAGTCCCAGCTGAATTCCATCAGAAACAAACATGGGTTTGGTATGCATTTCACAGATGATGGAAGTAACCATTCCTTCCCATCATCAAGAAGAGAGCTTAGAATCACTATAAAGATAATTCAGTGTATTAGGGTGGTAATGGTTCCACAGAGCTGGAAAACTTTCTGCTTACCTGCAGACTGCACATAAGTTTATGGCTTTGATTAGACCTGTAGAGGATGATTGGATCTTCATTTATTGCAATTACATTACAAGAAAGTTATCTTGAATAAACTTGAGTGCATCTGATATGATAATTTGGATAATGACTGGTCAGTAAAAATATGAATTTTGAGAACACGTGTGGCACAGGTAAGTATTGCTGCTTTTCTTTGTACTATTTGCAGTTATTTTTTATGCCTCATGAGGCATGTATAATGACATAAGGGCACTTAGGCATTGGCTTTCACAGTAAGGTTTGAGCTTCAATGAATTGATAAAGTCTGAGAAATGAGGTTCAGTACAGCAGTTAAGTGAACAGTATCTGCTTTTACTTTTGTTGTTTGGTTTTTTTTTGGTGTGGATTTTTTTTGTTTAGTTTGTTTTTGTTTTTTTAAATTTGCTTATTTATTTCTTTTGAAGTAGATCTCTGGGGAGGCTGAGCTGTCCTGGGAAGTTCCTCATTCTCCCCCATGAGTTACTCTTCTGGGAATTTGCTCCTTGAGGCTCAGTAATAACATTCTGCCTTTTTAAGGCATTTGTTGGAGTGGAGACAATTACTATAATCAGGAACTGCAGATTTAATTTTTTTTAAGTTTGTGTGCTCACATGTTGCCATGAAGGCCAACTTTGTGTTTAAAAAGCGTTGTCCAGATAAAGCTGTTGTGGTAGAAAAGTAAACTGCGGGAAGATAATGGCAGGGCTTATTTAGTTGCAATTGGCATGTGCAGTATTAGATCTCTCTTGAGCAGACAGCAGACGGTTTGATGCTGTTGCATGTGTGGTCTTGCAGCTTTCAGGGAATAAAGAAATACTGAAAACACTATGCAAATTTTCCCTTTCTTAACAAAGTCTGTAAATATTTTGGAGAGAGTTCACCTTCTTTATAATTAGATCATGAATGCATGCAAGTTCACCACGGCAACTGAAATTGCCTGTATTCTATTTTTAGTGGGTTTCTTAGTAAAGAAGGTGTAGCAGGTTGGACTAGAGTATCTTATTACACTATGTTGTTACCCATATATTGACTTTTGTTTGTATGCACAACCTGCAAAATTAAGAAGCCTGCTGTTTCAGAAGAATGACACAATACAAAAAGATCAACAATACTTCATTGCAGCTATCTAAGGGGAAAATCCCCTTCTACTTTCATCTTTAAATCCTCAACAGAAGAAAGTTATTTCACCTGGCTCCACACCTGCATAGTTAAAGTAAGGGCAGCTGCAGCTTCCCCACAGTTCTACAATCAAGGGGCTGTCCTTCCAGTTTTTAGAGGTTGCTAACTACTAGGATTTAAATGCTACAATGTGTGTTACAGTCTCAGCCTGCTAAGTAATTTCATTATGCTTAATTATCAGACAAAACATCATTGAGGGAATGTTAACACCAAATAGGGGGAGGGTTAGATGTGATCTGCAAAAATATTCACCTCCACCTGTTGTCTGTAAAAGTTCCCTATGTACCTGAAGAAGTTCGTAAAAAAAAAAAAAAAATTCTCCCTTTGGCCTAGATCAACAAAACAATCCCTTACTGCTGCTTGTTACAAAATTCTTGGCTTTTACATTGCAAAACATTTTAAAAATCTTTTAAATCAAACTATATGTATTGTTAAATAACTTTTGGGTGTTTAAGAAAGAGTTAGTCAAAAGATCCAATGCTATAGCATATCATTAATAAAAATGCTGTTGTTCGGTGCATACAACCCACAGGGCAGTTTTTTATGTGCCAAAGCATGGAAATGCTGCCTGAAAAGACTCCAGATTGTTAGCAGTTCCTCAAAACTATATGTATATTCCCTGTCTGATTTTACAAGTAGCTTGGGATTCTTGTAAGTAATCTCCTGCCAGTTGTAAATTAGTCAAATACTTATTCTGGTGTTCAATTACATTGTTTTATTTTTACTTTATATTTGTTTTCCGCTTTGTAGCCAGAAGACAAAGACACACAGAGCCATCCTGACGAATCGCTTTCAGGTAATATGTCAACTTTATTGTTCTCCATATTTTATTCCTAGGTTTTATTTGAAAGTGCTGTTTTAAAATCTGCTGTTTGTCATAACAAATAACTGCCTGGATAATTAGTGCTTATGGAGCTCATTTCCTTACCAGTGTCATTTACAGCTACCTCTTTGTTCTAAGATGATGGTGATCAATAGTGCCAACCATACAAAATATGCAACTTGGGCTTTCCAAATACATTTAGTACCTCTGCTTTTGGAAGTGATGTGTAAATAGCTGTCAGGAGAGGGCAGAAGCTGGCAGTAGGCTGTGAGTGCTTATCCCATCATTTGTGTGAGTTCTGCTGGGGAGGGGGTGTATGATATACAGTTCTCTTAGTCTAACAGTAAGAAACTGAGTGTTTCCTATTAGTAAGGCAGCTTGTCCTATCAGGTAGCATTAGGATCATGCAGTTAGTTGGGTAGTGCTTGTCAGTGTCTAGCACAGGAGCACCTTAGAAAAGCAGGATTCTTTATGATGCTTTTGATAGTCTTCCAGATGGTATAGCACAAGAAGCAGGTTGGTTTAGTTTTGTTTACTTATATCTCTGTCCTTTTACAGAGATGTTTTCTTTACCCCTTCTTCCCTGTTTCTATTGCAGGGAAAACTTTCCCTGGCAACCCTGCCAGAGTAAATTCAGATAGGGTGCTCTCCTGCCCTGTGAGCTCAGCCAGAAATTTGATTGGATTATACTATATTCATTTTGCCTTGTTTGTATAAGTAAAGGTTGGCATGAATGAAGCAAGAAAGTTTTATCTCACTTCAGCAAGTTTAGGGTGCACAAGAAGAACAGAAGAGTTAACATACATATTCCTGTAGAGAACAGCTGCAAGGCCTGTGGAACACCTGTGAGCTAAGATGTCACCAGAACAGGTTTCCCTTTAACAGGGAAACATACAAAGGCATAACTTCTATGCCTTTGTATGAAGTTATGTGTCTGCAGCGGTGTTGTTGCTGCATGTCCTAACTTGTTGAAAACTTCAGAAGTTGTTCTTGTCCTGCTAAAAAGCCAGTCTGATGAGCAATGTTACAAACTAACAATAGCCTGTTCTTTCTTTAAAAATAAATATAACATGCATGCAGACATTATATTCTGGAATTTTCACACAATCTGACAATAATTACTGAAAATAAATAATTGATGTTAAAAAAGAGCCACAAAATCCCACAAACAAGCAGCCTGAACAGATGCTGTTGTCCTTATGAGTAGGTGGCACTAACTACCAGATTTTTCCTTTGCCAGAGATACAGTTCAGGCCTCTGATGCAGCACTTGTAAATTGTGTCACTGTTTTCTGTTGTTTTTAATAAATCTTTTGATTACTATCAGCCCCTTTTTCAGAGTTTCATCTGAAGTAGGACTAGCTACTTCCCTATTTCAAGCTGTGCACTGAGGTTGGAGCACAGAAACCTTATGAAAAGCTTCTAGGCTGTGTCCATTTTATACTATTTGAAGATACCAGATTCTCCCTGCTTTCAAAAAGGAGCAGGGAGCGTTAAGGTCATATCGGCTGCCAAAATGCTCAGACCATGTCCTGATGTGTTGCAGTCTTAAAGGTCTTGGTATTAGAGTTTGACTAGAGGTATGACTCAAACTGGTTTCTATGTGGTTTAAAGGGTATTAATGTATACTATAGTCTGATAGCACCACATTGTTCCCAGTTTTGGGGGAGATGCTGACTATGGTGTGTAGGAGATATCTAAATGGCAATTTTCAGTATTTGATGCAGATTTTAGAACATATCACCACCTTTTCCCACCAACTTGGTATTTTTCTTTTTCTCGCACATGGAGGAGTATGCACTTTATTCCTTTTCTGATGTACCTTTAAAATAGGTTTTGTTGGCAAAACAAGGACAGTTTTTATTGCAAGAGCCCTCAAAAGCAAAGGAACATATCTACTTTTTCATTGTGTTAAAGTACTAGATGTTGGTTGTATTTGGATCTGTCAGCAGAGATTCTCCTGGTGCACATATTTCATGTTGTTTTTAAGGTAGTACCTCAGAATTGCAAAGCCTTTTCCTTCGCTCTACAACACAGGTACACAAGATGCACAGAATGCACATATAACCCTGTTGTTGATGTAAGTGGGTATTATGGTAGATTCAAGGAAGAGACTTTGTTCCAGAACAAAAAAAGGGAACTATCCTAGCTCATACACTGCATTGAATCCTGTGTCTTTTCTGTACAGGTATAAATAACTTTTCCAAGTGATGTACTGTCTTCAAAAATTACTGTCTTTTTGATTAAAGCCACACTTGATTAGCGTGTAGTGAAGAGAGAAGTTTTAGAAAGTAATTTAATGAGCTCTTCATGAGAAGAAGCATTGCATATTGCTATTCTGACTTTTTCAGAAGCCGTTCAAAGAAATATAATACTCCTCAACCCTATATGCTTTTAGCTTTTTGTTGCTGGTGATACCACAGCAATAGATCCTAATTTCTTCCCATGTAATTATTTTCACTGCAGATCTCAAGAAAACCTGCAAGGAAAATGTCACCTGCTCCTTGTGCTTATTCCGTGCGCCAACCATCAGTGACATGCTCAATGATGAGGACTTGTTGTACACAGTGAGGCTAAAGCTGGATCCCTGCCATCCAACAGTGAAAAACTGGAGAAATTTAGCAAGCAAGTGGGGGATGACTTATGATGAATTGTGTTTCCTTGAACAAAAGCCCCAAAGTCCCACCTTGGAATTCTTGCTACGGAATAGTGACCGGACTGTGCAGCAGCTGATTGATCTCTGTAAATTTTATAAGAGAATTGATGTTGTGAAAGTGCTGCTGAAATGGGTGGAGGAGGAATGGCCCAAGAGAGGGAACAGAACTTACCAGAATGATTTCTAGGTCAAAGTTGTTATTCTGTACGTGTTAAATGCTAGCTACCACCGATACATTGGAAGTTTCCCTTGCAAGAGAGAGAAAGCCTGTACTGAGGGTTTGTATACTGTGTAAGCTTTATCTACTGTATACACAATGTAAGCTTTATGCCCTCGGGGTTGCAAAGACAACCTTCCAAAAGTGGATGAAATCATCCAGGTTGAGTTCTTGAGTCTGCAAATACCTTCAGTTTCTTTGCTGCTGTTCACAGCCTTCCTAAATAGAAAAGGAATGAAAAAGCCTGACAGCTTGTTTTCCTGCAGCACTTGTGAACCATATCAGTTGTGTGCTGTTGGTATTGGGGAAAGCCACAGTTAGAAGGCAAGTTTCTTGGCCTTACTGGGAATTTTCTATGTTCTACCTAGTAGAAGATGAGGTGGAATCTTTTTTTCTTCCTTTTTAGTTGTTTTTTAAGCTTTGTGACACTGTTTTTGGCACAGGAACATCTCAGTGTTCCAGGCAGCAGTTTGGATCTGAATGTTGCAATTAACTGAATATTCAACATCACAGTTGAAAAAATTAAGTCTCTTATGAACAAGAGTAGACATTAAACAATAACAACTGTTAAACAATTACTCACATGCTACTACATCATAGTGTATATATTTACTCTAAGAGAAATCATGCAATTCAAAGAGACTTTTCAACCCATAATCTTTAGGGGCAAAAAAAACCCAATTAAAAGGCTCTGTGCTTAAAACTACTTTCCAAAGGTTTAAAGGCAGTGTACACTGTGAGTGCAGGTATCAAATCCCTCTCACTTTGCAGTGTGAGATGATGGCACCACAGGGTATTGTTAGTATTGACTGTAACTTCCCTTTTCACAGGCTGTGGTTTTCTTTACAGTTCTGTGGGTTGGCCTACTTTCTGTCCCACACCAAGGCAGTTGCAGTCTTGTGTGAAACTAGCACTATATATTGATTAGAACCACTCTAATGGAAAATGAACAGCTGAATTCACCTACAGCCCAGGTGGATAGCTATTAAAGCACTTACAGTGGTTTAGACTGATTTTTTTAAAGGATTCTGATTGTGTGAATTACACTGTTTACATTTTAAATGTTTCAGAATTGGCCTTTCTCCTACCATTCTTCTGACATCTCAGACATGTAATATGTACATAGGTGTATATACCCAAGCACTGGTCAAGCTGTAGGGCAAAACTAGAATGGGGGTGCAGGTTGATACACTGTTTACTTTTCTTGAGTAGAAATAATAAGAATTAGTAGTGAAGCTGAGGGAAGTCTAATGCTGTATGCTGAGTTTCTTACTGTAAGAGTTGGAAAAGGGACCTCTAGTAATACTTTACTATAGACACTGAGTGATATGGTTACAGAGGAGCTAGAAGTAAAGACTAACATTTTCAAGTCAGGTACTTGTTCTGGACTGACATAAAATTAGCTTTATTTTAGTGACTTCAAGAAGCTAAAAGTCTTGTTTCAGGGTAAAGAAATTGACCTAAATTTGAGGTTTGAATTTTTAATTTTTTTTAGAAAAGACTGGAATTTGTGATGAATTTTTGTAACCATTCCTCAAAAAAAAAAAAAAAGCTGCTACTCTTTAGAACTCTAGTTTTCTAACTGTATTTTAAGGAGAAAATTTTACTGCTCTGTCTTCTTGGGGCTGGAGTTTAAGTGCTTAATGGTTCTCTTCCAAGAGTGGGTGTTTCCCAACATATGTCTGTCAGCTCATAACTTTTGCAAATAATCTGTCTTGAGTTAGATGCTCTAGACTCAGCTTTGGGGACTATTGCTGTGGCTGGGCTGCCTGCTGTTTCAGGTCCTGCACAGGCATCCACTGCTGCTGTGCAAATAGCTCATAATGCAGCTTGTCCAACATAATTCCCATACCTTGAGCTGACTGCATGCAGGATTTAGGTTCATATGTCTGTGTGTTTGTTATTATAGATCATGACACAGTACAAAAATACATGACTCCATCAAAAGGGTGCAAGAGAGAGATTTATTACAGCAGCGTTGCTTTTATACTTCTTCAAGATGTTTACACCCATCCAACATACACATTCAATGCCCACTGGTGATAAGAGGAACAAAGTTCCCAGTAGGTGACCAGGGAGCCACATCACTCTGTGAGCCAGCCAGAGGCCATATCTCTTAACTTTCTCTCCTTCATCCTGTGTCCATGGTAACAACCTTGGTCTTCCTTCAGGAGAGATACGGGGCTTCTCCTTATCTTCAGGTGGCCCTTGCTAGCTCACAAGGACAGCACAGAATGTCTTTCCTACATGTGTTAAGTTGTTCTTCTGAGTGATGAGTGCACACAGCTTTTCCCTCCATAACACACCACAGGTATATCTGTGTGGTATTGTAATATGCTGTGCTTTGGTAGATCCAGACCAGCTAGGAGCTGGAATCTTCATCTAAGAATCAGAATGGGAATATGAAATGATGCAGTAGCATTCCTGAATCAAGGTGTTCAACTGAAATATACCCACTTTCCTGATTTCTGGGTAAAACCTGTAAAATTTTGAGGAAACACGGTCTTGTGAAGATGAGTTTGATCTCTTGAAGCTCTTCAGAAGTCAATGTCAGATGCAAGAGTTCATGTTGGATGGAAATAAAGCTGCTTTTGAGAGTTCATACGTGGATTCAGTATAAATTCAGCTTGGAAGGTTGAAAATGTTAGCCTTAAACTTCACCACACACTGGATTACTCATAGTTATACTTGAAATACTTTTTTTTTCCTCCTTGTATGGCATAAATTGAGATGTACACACTTTTTCTAGTTTTATATCTGTTTACAAGATATTGGTTTTGAGTGTTCAATTTATTCTTATGTCTTCTGTTATAATGTGTATTATTTTTAGAAGAAATATAGTTGTCAATGTTTGACTTTATTGTATTTGTTTTTATTACAGCTAGGAAAACAGCTGTTTTCCTTCTCAGCAGTCACCTTGGGATTACTGAACTATCAATTAGTTGCTCTGTGTAAAAAATACCTTATAGATCAAATTCATGATGCCTTAAATCACTTATTTTTGCAACACATACTGCTTTGAAGACAGGAAGATGTATTTTTAAAATCTTTTCTGTATGAAAAATGGATTAATTTTGATAAGATGAACAATATATTTATCTAGAAACTTGTAGCTGAGTTACTAAGAGAGGTAAGAAACCTGTATGGGGTGAACTTTTCCTGAATTAATAACCAATTTGATATTGAACACTAAAAAGGCTCTACTAGGCTATCAGTTTTGTTCCATGACATCCTTCTCCTATTCCTGTGTAAGGCCTGCTCTCCCTTCAGGGGTTTCCAGTTTTTTGCCTGCTGTCTCTGTGCCTGCAGGATGATCAGTGGCCTTTGCCACCCATTTTGGTTTCTATGAAGCTGGCCAAACCACTGTATTATTTCATTCCTGCAAGCTTATCTAAGATAAAATGAGCTTAATTACCGTTCTTCAATGACAAAGTTGTGGTGTTGTGCTCCAGGAGAACCTAGTTTTCCTGTGAGGACCTCTATGGGTATCACCCCAGCAAAATGGTAACAGTGTCCAGTTGTCTTACTCTATGCATGCACTTCCCTTGGATCTGTGGAGAGGAGTGCAGGATGGGTTTGGGACTGTCCTTTGGAACCTACCTAAAAGGATAGACATAGTCAGCATGGTCCCAGATGCTTGCTTCAAAATAACTTGTACAGAACCTAAAAAAAATCAAAGATTATTCCTGAACCAGTACTGAAAAATGGAGAGCTGCAGCTTGGCCTGGGCAGTGCTTTGTGCAACAGACTACGTATTTTTCACTGTCTCAAAAGGCCTCCCACAGTTCTAGGTCAAGCTGTTAGCAAGAGGAAAGAAATGTAAATTCTGCCTTATGGTTCTTTAAGCTAGGGTAGCACTCTTGACTTGTGGCCAGACATAGCTGGAAATTATTTGTCAGACAGAAGAACTGTTTAAACAAGGTCAAAGAAAGTGCATGGCGTTTATAATAACTTAAAGAGCAGCCTACTTGTGTAATTTTTGCAGCAGATCATGTTCTTCTGTCCATGAAGGCAAAGCAATTAGTTATTCATAACTACTTTTGAAATATCTTGTAATTTTAAATTTTGGTTCAGTTTTGGATAGAAGGGCAGAGCACCATTAAATGAGGATGTGAGCTTGTTGCCTCTTTTTATTCTGACAGAAAAGTGTTTTTCCTAGTCCCCAAATTCAGCTAGTCTTGATTCTATGTCTATTGTCAGTTGGCCTTAAGTGGATAGGGAAGGTGTGGATCTACTGGTTGAACAGGCTAAATATCAGCAGCACTAAAAGAACTTACTTTGAGAGGTGCAGTCAGTAGTATTTGCCTGTATTTTGGCCAAGGACTGGGACTGACTCTGTCCTACAAGAAACTTAACTGACCCCCATGAGGCAAGAATCTGACAGAAACGATGGCAAAGAGAAGTAGACAGCCTTGGGAAAGGGTTGCTGTACCCTCTGTTAGGAGCAGAGGGGCAATTAACAGCTGGGCATACTTACTAGCTTGATCTCTGTATTTTGCCTTTGTAAGACAGTGATTCTTGATTTCAAAGGCAGGTCATTTGAGGAAATGTATATTTGTTTTTGTGGTAATGAGAGTTGCCCAAGATTCTTAAATGAGAAAGATCAGTGCAAGTAACTTGCATAATAAATGTGTTCTGTGTATCTATGTACAGCAAGGAATGGATACACAACTTTACACATGAATGTGAAATTAATCTTTTTTTATTATGAGTTTGTTTCAAAATTACCCAATATTTAATTTGGGAATGTTTTTTGACTCAAAAAAAACCCCAAACCCCAAATTTTCATATTGTTGATGACATAAAAAAAAATTATATAACTAAAAAGTTCTTTAATGGAAAGAGCTATGATAAGAAAGGGGCATGCAAATCCTTACAGTAGTAAAAATATCTTGAGTCTAAGCTGAGGGTTTATTTTTGTCTTTGCACCCAATATATGTGAGCTTCCCCTACTTCATTCACAATCCTGTATTGTGGGTGGATTTTTTGGTCCTTATTTACTTTTGCCTCTGCTTTCTCTGAAGCAGAGAAGGTCACTATCTCAAAGGTCTTTTAAAAGCCTGATCGTCTCTAACCATCAGGAAACACCTACCATCTCGTGGTGAGAGATGATACTACACCCTCGCACGCCTCCCTTGAAAATGCAGCAGAGCTGAGGGCAGGTGAGCTCCTCTGTAACTGCAGAGACCCACCAGGGAAATCCAGGAGCACCTGCAAGGAGGATGATGAAGGTGTGAAGGTGAAGTTCTAGGGATCTTGGGTTTGGTCACAGTCCCCAGTTTGGAGAACATCACACAGTCTTTCCTTTGGCACAGATGTGTGATATTTCCTAGTTCTTATGTCCCTAGGTAGGCAGGGATTGAATCACTGTGCAGACCGTGGCCCAAGCGCCTGGGGGTGGGGGTGTGCTGGGTGTGCAGACAGGGCAAGCACAGACACAGGTTTGCTCTCCTAGCTATTGCAATGTAAATGAAGGAGTGATCCTGACTACTTCAGGAAACCTGGAGTGTCATGTCACTGATTTAAGAAAGAAGGGGTGAGTATGTTTTTAGGGTTATATGGCCTATAATTGGCTTTCAAAAGCTCTAGTGACTTCTTGGTATCTTCTTTATCCTTTGGCCCTCATATCTATTCTGTATCTTGTTTGCTCTTTTGCTTCTCTTCAGCGTTTTGCTTTAAAAAGCAGGCATTGCAACAAAAAAATAGAATACTTGGTAGTTCCTGAAGCAGCTGTAGCATTTTAAGCTTTTGAATCTTTAAGCCCATTTAAAAAAACTATTACTTTTTGTTTCCTGTGATTTGCAACTTTAAACCAAAAGCTGGAAAATCTGAATGATCACTGAAGCTAAATAGTGACATGTCAAGGAAGAGTTATGGAAGGCCACTGATTAACTCATAGATAAGTAAACACTGAGCCAGCTGGGCTATCAACTGAAATTTTAATGTTGGTGTACCAAGAGGGGGTGACTTATATCCTCCTTGAGCCTAAAGCTTTTCAAAGAAGCTAGGGGAATAATTTCCATCAGAAAATGCTGTAGTGCACAAACAGCTCCACTAAAACTACAGAAGACACGACAATGTCAGTCTTTTGAGATCACGTGAAGTCCTTAAGCACAAAATGTGTGCTGAACACTCCAATGTGCCAGAGGCTTTATCCCCGTGGCCTGTAGTACGGTATAAACTAGGGAAAATTAGTTATTATATACAACAATATAAAAAAAATTAGTCAAGAGTAACTTCCATGGGCAGGTTTCTTAATGGAGACTAGTGTTTATTTGTGTCAAGTCTACGGAATTCCATTATTGATGGAAATTTTATAATTGGAACTGTGCATAAAATACCAGGCCAAGTAAGTAAGTGTGACTATGTATGTTTTCACCTTTGGACCATGGATTGCTATCCTGAGAGACACAGGTTACAGGCTTGGAATCAAGGACAGGAGAGGGCAGGTAAAATTTCTTAGGGGTAACAGGGTCCTCAGTTAAAGGCCTTATGGCCAAGAAGAGCTGCTGTATTTACTTCAGCTGAAATTGGCTGCAACTGTTTGACAAAGCATTTCTGTTTTTCCAGCAAGCAAAATTCTGCCAGAACATGAGAAATCTTTGCTGACAGGATTACACACAGTCCCAGCAATGGCTGAGTGCACATCAAATTTAGAAGAAAAAGCCTGAATTAGGACTTGGACTGTGGAAATAAGGGAAGATTTTGTTATTTGCTGCCAGGACTGCCATTAGTAAATGGTGCTAAAAACAGCAGTCACAAGAAATCAGCAGAAGACTGACAGTCTATGAACAAAGGAACAGCACTGTAGCACAAAGCTGCTGAAGCTGTAACCCAACTGACTCATTGTCAATGCTGCATCAGGTTTGGGAGCTGAAACAGGGGCTTCCCTGCAAATTTCATAAACTGCCTATGACTCAGCCTAAAATCACATGAATCAAGCAGCTGTTCTGCTTCTGTAAGGAACTGGTGCATAATTCAAATCACTGTATTTCCTCTGGTTTGTTTCTTCCCAAAAGTAGAAGAGCCCTGAGCAAGAAGTAGTAAAGTAGTAAAACTTTATTTTCTGTGGTTCTAGAAACATTTCCACCTATTGCTCTTCCTTTCAGCATCATATTTTTTTATTCCAACCTTTCAGCACATTTTCTTTGTTTGACCTGAACTTTCAAACCTACTTTGAGGTTGCAGTCTAATACTGACAATTGAGTGTATTTCATGTACTTATGTCAGTCTGGTTTTATTAAAGTGTTTTACTCTTTTGACTAGAGTGCCTGGAAAAATAGCTTCAAAGAAAAACTAAGTGGTAGTTCAGGCTCAGGACCTTTTATTTGTTCTCTTTTTAAGTAGTGCTGTGGAATTATGTAGAACAGTTGAATAGCAGGCTTTTTGGTAGCACCTGACTACAGACAATAGTTGTCAGTCCTCTCTCACAACCATGCATGATTCTAAGGTACCTTTCCCCAGGCAATCTGCTCTGCTGCTCTTTTATCTGAGTACCTCATTTCTGCAATTCTCAAAAGAAGTGTTATCATACCTTTCTGTGAATGAATCCTTCCAATTTTATATAGCTAAGCTGAGGTACCCATTAAAGCAGCAGTCCTACAGCTATCAGCAGAACTCTAGCAAGTAGATAGATGATTTGAGATGGGGCTTTTGTGTTGGTTAATTGTGGAATAAAAGACTGGATATCATCTAGCTAAGATACTCTAGTGGTCTTTGTGACAAGTGGCTGAATGCCATTCTAAATTCTCTATAGCCACATACACTGCTTTTTGCAAGGCAGAGAAATACTGAATGCCTTTAATTGAATAGGAGATGGTGATTTGAGCTTGTGAGCCTTTTATGTTGCACTCTTTATTTTTGTGCTCATCTTTTCCCCATCCAGCATATTAACAGGGGGAACCTGAAGTAGTGCTTCTCTGAGCAGACTGTTGTTACACATCAGGAGCTGTAAAACTGCAAGGGACTTCATTGGCCTTCCTGCTTACCTTACCTATACTGCCAAAATCCCTCTTAGTGGGGCCTGCAAGGGAACAGGAGGATGGAAGTGCAGCCTTGGGGTGGTGGTTTTAAAGATTGGGTTGGGTATAAGATTTCCAGGTTTTCAGAAACCCAAAGGTTCTGTGGCAGCCAATGACCCAGTGTGAGCTTGGAAACTGTGTTTGGGTCTGGTGACACGAAGATGGTCACAGAAATGACCACAGTCATCATGAGCCACTGGAGAACCTGGAGAATTTGGCACAGAGAAACCTAATGAGGTTCAGCAAGGGCCAGTGCAGGGTCCTGCACCTGGGAAGGATAATCCCAAGTACCAGCACAGGCTGAGGGCTGACCTACTAGAGAGCAGCTTGGCAGAGAAGGATCTGGGGGTGTTGGTGGGTGAAAGCTGACCACGAGCCGGCAGTGCCCTTGCAGCCAAGAGGGCCAATGGTGTCCTGGGGTGCCTTGGGAAGCGTGGCCAGCAGGCTGAGGGAGGTGATCCTGCTCCTCGGCTCCACCCTACAGGGGCCACATCTGGAGCGCTGTGTCCAGTTCTGGGCTCCCCAGTACAGGACAAGGAGCTCCTGGAGAGGGTCCAGCGGAAGCCATAAAGACGATTTGGTGGCTGGAGTATCTCTTATGAGGAGAGATTGTGAGAGCTGGGCCTGCTTAGACTGGAGAACGGAAGGCTGAGAGGGGATCTCATTAACGTATAGAAGTATCTCAAAGGTGAGTTCAAGAGGATGGTGCCAAACTGTTTTCAGTGATGCCCAGTGACAGGGTGAGGAGCAATGGCCATAAAATAAACCCCAGGAATATAAGGGAGAACTTCTTTACGTAGAGAGAGGGTGGCAGAGCACTGGGAACAACAACTCCTTGTCTGGAGACCTTCAAAACCCATTCTGGCCGCATTCTTGTGTCACCTGCTCGAGGTAACCCTGCCTTCGCAGGGGGATGGGACTTGGTCACCTGAGGGTTGCAAAGGACCTAACAACTCAGTGTGAGATGTGCCTCGTGAGGAGATGCGGCTGCGCTGTAACACGGGCCGTCCAGAGGAAGCACAACACACATAGGAAGGAGCGGCTCCCAGGGAAGGGAGTGCAATGCACTGTGTAAGGTTCAAGCCCGGCCCCGCCGGCCGCAGGGGGAGGTGCCGGGGCCAGCAGGCCGCGCCGGGCACGCGCCGCGGTGACGTCACGGCGGTGAGGGCCGGGGCGGGCGCGGGGCCGGGAGCGGCGGAGATGGCGGCGGCGCCGGGCGGGCGCGTCCCGCGGGTGAGCGGGCGCTGCTGATCGCCGCGGTGCGTCCTGCAGGTAAGAGACGGAGCGGAGAACGCGGGGACGCTCCCCCTGCCCGCCCCTGTGCGGGTCGGGGAGAGGGGCTGCTCCCGGCGGGGCTATGGGAAGCCGGGACTGCCTCGGTTCGCTGTAAAGCTGAAGTGATTTGCTTGGTCCTGTGTCCTTCCAGTGTTCGGGAGTCTTGGGTTTAGAGCGGGGGACGAGGGGGCACCGCCAGTGTTTTGTGCTTTAATTGCTTGCAGATATCCAGACAGCATCTCGGTAATTCTCTTTGCAGAAGCCTTGTTCGCGCTCCTACAAAATCTCGCTTTAATTGTGAGGGCTGGCAGGAGTTACCGTCGTGAAGGTAACTCGTGAAGGACACATTTTCTCTGTGTCACAGTGAGAAGCATAATATCTGCCTTTTTTTTTTTTTTTTTTTTTTTTTTTTTTTTTTTTTTTTGTCTCTGGTTTCGTTTTTGTCTGTGGGAGATACGACTGTGTGAGATAACAGGACACATTTTCTCTGTGTCACAGTGAGAAGCATAATAGCTGCTTATTATTATTATTATTTTTTGGTCTCAGTGGTTTCCCGTTTGTCTGTGGGAGATCTTTCCAGCCCCTCAGAATGTGTGAGATAACAGGGCAGCCAGGCAGCCTCAACTTGCCGCGTTGCAGCTTTGGTGTAGCGCGTACCCTGGCAGAGGTTGCTCTGGCAGAAGGATACAGGAGACCTTTGCAGTTGCATGTCCTGCTTTTGACCAACAGAGCCTGAATTGCAGCTTTCCTTCGTTATTGCGACCTTGTCAATAAAAAAGTAATAGGCAAACAAGAAAACCCCCAACTCATCACTCTGTCATGGTGCCACCTGCGCTGCCAAGATCCTGTGCCAGGATCCTCTCCTGGCAGGATCTGGGTTGCTCTGGCAGGCACAGGAAGTTCACATAGCAGGCTGCTGGGCTGTAGGCTTCATTTTCGTGGGGTCTGCTGTTGGACCGTACAACCACAAAGGCAAAATTATTGTTTGATTTGGTCTTTTATTTTCTTCTTTTAAAAATGGAATCGATAAAATTGGCCTGCACAGGTTTTTTTTCCTTCTTTATAACATTGCTTGTTGTTGTCCATGTTAATGTGGCTAGAGCCCTCACGTTTGATTTCTTCCTGTCTGCTTGTCATCACCACATACCTTACATGCTACTTTTCTCCAGATTATGCCAGAAAGAATGCTTAGTAGTTTCAATTGGGCCCTGAATTTTGGACACTTTGTTAAAGGATTTGCTGAAGAAGTTGCAGTGTAGCTGAGTATACTCACAGACTTTATTTCTTATTAATGTTGTGCATTTAATTGTAATTTTACAAACTCCTGTTATTACTTGGGGAGTTCTGGGAGTGTACGTGTTGGAGGAAGAAATATAAAAGACCTTCTGTGTCTCTTGTTTTTGCCTATTATTTCTTAACTTTATGTAAGATAAAGGTGGAAAAGGCAAGGTCACCTGCTAAGGCTTGTCTGCCATTGGAAATCTGGGGATAGCACACTGCTGCTGACACTGTTTACCAGTGGGGCATCTCAGTGCTCTGTGCAAGACTTTTAATTTCATATTTCAAAACTCCAGCAGATTTACTGGAAAGATGTTTGCATCATTCTAGTGCTCTTTACCTTGGAGGTACTGAGGGTTTCACTTCATGTTGTGTCACCTTTTTTCTCTTTAATTAAAGTTTTTGGGTTTTTTTTCCAAGGGATCACTCCTTTGGTGTTGCCTGATCAGTGAGTTCTTCACGTACGCTCCAGCGGTGGCCACACAGAACTGACAAACTTCAGCTGCAGGAGGGAAGATGACATCCTTAGGTGCACCACAGGAGGAAATGAGTAAACTGACCTTGGATACACCACAGAAAGAATTAGGTGAACTGACCTTGAATACATCACAGGCGACAATCAGCAACCCGGTAACTCCTCTGTCATTTCAACAATGTGTCCCCTGGGAGAGGGGACTTTGCTGTTTTATCTCAACAGTACTGATGTGCACAGTGAGGGATGCTGCTGAGAGCTCTGCATCCCTCAGGTTTGTGAGGGAGAATGTCACGAAGAGCTGATGGTGTTTAGAAATTGTGCTGTAAACAAATGGATAGGGCTTCCAAAAGAGGACAGATGTTCTGTTAGCCTTGGAGGATAATCCTGTTGCATGTACAGCTTACATAGATATCTGGCATTTTTGCAGAATATGCTGGAAAGTGAAAGTATGATAAGATGTGTTTTCACTCCTAATTCTCTGTAAACATGGGTGATGCTTGGCAGTTGTCATGAAATGTTTTTTTTTTGTGGTGCCTGTAACTTCAGTCTGAACAACTAAACTTGGAATATTTTTTCATAGTTCATATTTTAATTCATAATAAATTCTATTTTCTGTGGAAGACTTGAGCTGACATGATTCAGCAGTTGCAAAGACTGGATTTGACAGAATTTTGTTTGCCTTGCTCAGAGTCTGGAAACTTTCACTGAAAAAGTTCTGTCATTCTCATGGTCTGTGACAGCAGCCTGACTTTGGCTTACCCTGAAGGGGTGACCTGAAGCTGTGTTTTCTGTTGTGGCTTAAAAAAGGTTGTTCATTTGAACCTGCAGGAAGTAGTATTTTTACCATTCTGTGCTAGACCCCTTTACAAATACTAAAATGTGTGCAGTATTTATGGGGAATGTGCAGTAGCACAGGCCTGCACACTTCCTTGTCTGTTGCAGCTTTTGTCACACTCTTGGGCCCTCAGTGAATCTGATTGTTTACTCCCAGGGTATGGTCACTGCTTGCAAAGTGAATAGAGTTAAGCATGAGGGGGGAATAATTTCAACCTCCTTCACAAGAACCCAGCTGGATGGAGGAAGGAAAGCTGTATGATGAACTAGAAGGTGGAAGGACTGAAGTGCAAAAGGAGAGGGAGGGTGAAAGTTGGTAGATGGAGATCTTGGTGGGAGAGGAGGTGTGAAGAGAAGGATCAGGAGATGTGTAGGACAAATGAGTAGTGTCAGAGAGAGACTGAGTCCAGCAAAATTGGGTGCCTGCAAGGGGACTGACCAGTATGATGGGTGTAAAGACCTAGCAGGAGAATTCAACTAGAGCTTAGGGGTCAAGAGTCTGTTGTGAGAAAAAGAATGAGTATTTGGGATTGGAATATGGAGGCAGAGTTGGGAAGGATTGTGCCAATGACTTTGGGGCAGCCTCCAGAGAAGGCAATGAGTAACTTGCTCTGTCTGACCTTGCTTTGAGCAAGGCATTTTGTTAGAGGGACCAGAGGTGTCTTCCACCCTCAGCCCTTCTGCAGCAGGGCAGGCTGTGGAAATGCCATTGTTTCAGTACATTGTTCCACTAGCAGCAAAACTTCATAACTCTCTTACAGGTTTGCGTCTCAGAGTCTGAGATGTACTTTTTCATTACTGTACTGTTCTCAAGCATGCAGTCCCACGTCTGAGCTTCTGAAGAGTTCATGGGTCACCTTTTCTTTTAAATAAATGGATCCTTTTGAATATAAAGAAGTGCTTTTGCTACAGTTCCATTTCAGGAGTACAGAACTTTGCTTCACTAAAGTGGTCAAGTACCAGTATCCCTGACCTGTGTGTGCTTCTTTGGTTTGTCTTTGGAGAATGAGCCAGTAACTTACTACTTTATTTCAGTAGAGCTACTGCCCCTCAGGAGCAGAGTGTAAAAATGAGAACAATTATGATACGCTTTTAATTTTTGATTAATATTATTTGAATAAAAATTACCTTCCAATGTGCAACTTGTATTTTAGGGAAACAAGCCACTGCTAGTAAACACAGGGATTTCACTTTTCTTTCACTTTTAACACTTAATTTCACATTTTGGTCCTCCTCTACTGCACCTGCTAAAGCAAGTAGACATGATGAGACTTAAAACAACCTGCCAATTTGCTTAAGAAGCAAGTCCTATTTTTTTTTTTCTTGATGCAGAAGATGACTCTGAATTAGGTTTTATGCAGTGGGTGGGTAGCTGAGAAGGAAAGTGGAGAATGGGCAGAAAAGGATGTGTATCTGCTGGCAGAAATGATCAGCATGGGATTTAGACAATTTCTGTTGTCCTGCCTTTTCCCTCACAGATTAGTAAAAATATGTGTCAGCAGACAAATATCCTTATCATATCTGCCTGTTTCATGCAGTGATCTATATATTTTAAAAATAAAAATCTGAACTCGTTGTTTTATGGTCCAATATTCCATTCAAGAGTAGTAATTCCAATGTGGTTTTTTTGTTGTTAAATTACTGGAACTCTTGTTTGCAATTGACGTTCCATTTCAGGAGTATCTTATAAACTACCAAAACCAACCTTGGTAAATTTTTCTTTTGGTTAACCAGAGCAAATGTAACATTTTCTACCATTTACTTCCTTTTTCAATCTGGAGCGCATCACACACGTGATGAGATGCAGACTTACTGCTTTCCTCTTGGGCCAGGCACCTGGGAACTTCCACAGTTTAATGCTGAGGTGCTTCCCATCCCTTCCTGAAATGCTGGATGGGCAGGGTAGGGCTTCTGTGAGCATGTCACAGTGAGCTGTGCCGGGGTGTTTGGGGCTTTTATCCTAAATGACTCATCCCTCCCTGTGGCTGAACAACTCTCACTGGGCTGCCATTTCAGTTCAGTGTAACATCCATTTGTTACCTTCTCCAGCTATTGATAAGTAAGAAGAGATAGTGAGGCTTTGAGCCAGGCTGCATACTGTAGGCACCATAAAATCCAAGACTCCTGGACAAGGCTGTTTTAGTGCACTTTGCAGTTCTTAGCTCATTAGGATGAGGTGTTTTGTTGTGTTTGTGTAGATTTTACTAAGCAAACACTCTGTGGCATAGTCTCTTCCTGTCATTGTTTTCCCTAATGGAGCAAGAACAAGCAAAAAGGCAGCCCTGTAGTCTGGGGTCAGAGGAGCTGTGGAAATTGCCTTCTGGTACCAGCAAGGGGCTGATAATAGTCAGCCCTTGGGAATGACCTATTTTGAAGTGAATCCTCTTTATGCTCTATGAATAGTGAGGCAATAAAATACTATGACTTCATTTGAGAGCTAAGAATGGAGGATGGAAATTTTAGTTTTATCTGAAAATCTTGGTTTTCATAGGGGAAAATATGCCAGGTTTTCCCTTCCTGTTGTGTATTCTTTTATATTAAAAACTAATTGTGTTTCTTCTAATGCTGTAGAGCATCATATAACTAAGAATTAGAATACTAATTTTTAAATTATTTTGGGGTTTCTTGCCTCCATCACAAAATGGTATTGGAATATTTTTTTCTGCTTTTTTTGTTCTTCCCTCTTCTAGATCATTCCATATGTTGGGACAATACATGGTGGCCTTGTTCCTGGAGAGCAGATTGTGATACATGGGACTGTTCCTGATGATGCAGACAGGTAGAGGCTCTGTTGTCATATTTTGCAGTGTCACCATGTGAGCAAGAATGTAAAGGGTGAAATGTTTCCAGGAATCCTTCTTAGGATGGCACACAAAGGCTTGATTAAATCCTTTTGGTAGCATTAGATTGAATGCAGGTTTAAAGGGTAATCTGACACTAACAAAATTGGTGACTAAATGTGTTGTGTGTAGGAATTAAGTTAAACTGGGATGGGGAGGTATGGACTAGTGCTTGTGCCCAGTAAGGTAGTTCTGTTCCCTGACCTTATCCAAGGCTCATTTGATATGTTCTGCTGAAGCTAATGGGAGCACAGTAAGTGAGGAGTTTACATGATATGAATGATGACCATTAAATAAATTTAAACATTTATATTCACTGCAAGTAGATCATGGGAGAACCTCACACATTGTTTCTTATCCAATGACATTCATTGTGTCTGCCTGTTCTGAGGCTCCACAGTAAAACACAGTGTACTGAGCCTTTAGGTGAGTTCTTGAGAGACTGAGCTGAATGTGGGTTGTCTCATTTTTGTGATTAGGTTCCAGGTGGATTTACAGTGTGGCAACAGCATAAAGCCTCGAGCTGATGTGGCATTCCATTTCAACCCCCGCTTCAAAAGGTCTGGCTGCATTGTTTGCAACACACTGGAGAGGGAGAAGTGGGGCTGGGAGGAGATCACTTATGAGATGCCCTTTGGAAAAGGAAAGTCATTTGAGATTGTCATCATGATTTTAAAGGATAAGTTCCAGGTGAGTCTGGATTGATTCTTTATCTGCAGCCGTTTTCTGGCCAATAAAGTAGAGGTATCTTGTATAATTGAAATAAATATTGGAGGTCTAGGTGTCTCTGTTACCTAGGTATAGTCTAACTACAGAAAAGTTTAGAGCTTTGCTTTAAAGAGGTGCTAATTAAATCAGACCTTTAATTTTGTACTGCTTCCCTCCAAATTGGATGAGTAGGCAAGGAACTCCCTGCCATAGCTAATGGCTACTCCACCCTTCCCTCTGTATGTGCAGAGGGTTAATGTTGGGATAAAACTGTTCTGTGGCAAGTATAGGACAGTCCTCTTGGAGGTGACATGTGAGGTGTATTTGTCTTGCTCTGTTAGACTGCAATAATATATTCTGTTGTATTGATAATACCACATTGGTGAATGATTAGGTTTAGAAACAAAGGTGTGAAGTGCAAATTTTAGTGTAGGTAAATGAATCTCCCTCATAGTGATGGAAAGAGACTGAATCATAGATGAGCTGAACTTAGTTGATCTGATATTTCTAGGACACTCCTAGGAGTGTTTTGTACCAAATTGTTTCTGTACCAAACCAGTGTAAACCAGAGATGTGTGCATACAGTTTGATACATGGCTGATGTAATGTATATTTGATATAGTTTTTCTGTTTGGTTTCCCGTCTCTTTAGGTGGCTGTAAACAAAAAGCACTTGCTGCTCTACAAGCACAGAATTAGCCTTGAAAAAATAGATACTCTTGGAATATATGGCAAAGTGCAGATCAAAGCTGTTGAGTTTGTTTTTAAGGTAAGTTGTGTAGATAGCTGACTTGTTTGATTCATTTCCTCTGTTCTGCTAAGCTGCCAAGTGGGATTTATGGTGAAAAGGAAGGAGAAGCAGCTACACAGTCCAACGTTAGTAAGGAGATTTTGGTTTCCCCACATTTCAGCATGTGACTCTCATGAGAATTTGTGCCTTCCTGTTTCAGTATTGTGGTTAGGGGCAAGAATGTGACAAAAGTTTACAGCTTACAAAGTTAACAGGACAAATGGTATAAGAATTGATTGGATACTTAGTCTTCGAATGGATTAGACTTTCCAAATATTGCAGGGGCTTCAGAATGAGCTCTTGAGTAGTCAGTGCTTCTGAGGGACAAGTGTAGCCATGCTGTAACTTGGCTTTGAAATGCCAAGGTTGGCCACAGCTGGAGCTCCTTGTGCACATAGCCCTGTTTTTCCTGCTTAACTGACTGATTTGTTGACTGAAGTCAGAAGTGTACATTTATGGGGATGAGAAGAAGTATTCTTTCTCAGACTTTGTAGTGGACCAAACTGCAGTGAATTTGAAGTGAAGGCTGTGCTGTGCCTCCTCTCAGCTGCCACCTCTGCTGCTGATAGTAAACTAACACGGAGTTTTTCCCTGGGGAGAAGATACTTTTGTTCTGAAAGAGTTAGATTTTTAGAACAGAAACTGAGGGTGATAAATTCCAGGGAGATTGAGAAGGTGAATGTCTTTTCCCTTTTCTACCATTCACTAAGGTAGCCTACCTACTCCTGTGAAATACTGTGGGTCTCTTCAGCACCATCTTCACTACATTGTGAGTGGAGCTTTTGACTCTTGCTGCCAAATACCAGGTCTAACTCAGGTCAGCAGGCTAATAATTGTTTTGGTAGAAGGCAAAGCTGAGCATAATGAAGTCTAAGCTTTAAACATAGGTCTGCTGTGTTTAAAGATCATTTGCAAAGACGGTAAACAGGCCTTCATGGGTCCCATCACTTGGCTTTGGGCACATTGTCAGAATAATATTTCTGCAAAAGCTGTCTGCATCCTAATCTTGGAGGATGACTCCAAGAAGAGCTTGAGGGCAAGCAGGTGCTGTAGGTTGGTTTCTGACCCAAGCACAAAACATACACTTAGTTTAATCTGCTGATGCTGTATGCTTTGTGGAAGATAGGAATGGAGAAAGGCAATTCTTTCCTTTTAGTCTTTGCTTCTGATACACTTTTCTGAGGAGGAAGTTGTAAGTTTGTACTGAAATAAACAACCTGAAGACACAATCTGCTAGGGCTAAGCTGGAGCTGTCTCTGCCATGGCCGTGTTGCTCATCTGTCCTTCCCGTGAGAAGGGACAGTGATGTACAGGGCTGCTTAGAATCCCAAGAACCCTGCTGTATAGACTTGCCACACTATGAGTAAAGTCTATGGGTACTCTGTGATCCTGAGGTTAGACAGTGCTCTGACTGTTAAATAGAGATTCAAATTGTAATGAGGTGATCTTCAGAAATCATCAGAACTTTTCTATAGTTTGTAGGGGTTTGGCTATCTTTTTCATTAACACAGCCCTAGATTTCCATCTTAACAGTTCACCATTCAAAGCATGATGATCCTTATATTGTTCTAAACCAACTTTATGCTAAAGTTATATGATGTGAGCAGTGACACCTAAATATCTGTCTTTCTGCAGCCTTTACAAGGCTCTCAGCCATCGTCTCTAGGAGTAACAAAGATAAGCACAGAAAATGTACGTATGTTTGTAAAAGGTTGAATGAATCTCCCCATTGTCTGATAAGCTAGATAATATTCTTTTCTTCTCTTGTAGGGGGAAATGCCGAGTGGTTCACAATTGGTAAGTGTTCCCTGTAGATTTGTGGCAAATGTAGAATAAAAACCAATGAAAAATACTTCAGTTATTTATGAAAAGACATGCACAAAAGACAAGAAGAAAGGAATTGACAAGTCAGCTGGAGAAAGATCATCACTGAGATTTTGTAGAGGGTAATCCTCTGCTGCTAGTACAAATGAGCCTATTGTTAAATCATTTAGAAAAGCCAAAAGATAAACGCAGTATCCACAGCCATAAACAAATTAAAAGTGAAGTATCTGAAGTTTTAAAGGACCAAGTCACTTTTTTTTTCAAATAGGCATACTTTGTTTTCTCTGCCTTAGGGAATACCTGCAAGGCAAAAGTATTCTGCAGTCATATTATGTTAACATGTGTGGAACCTGTCTGCCACATCTTCCTCTTGCTGATGGATCTCTGTGTACACTTTGAGCATCTGGATGCAAGTGTTGCACCTCAGGGGTGGAACTTGTACCCAGCTAACATGGGGTATATATGGAGCGAGTGCTCATCTTTATGCAAAAGCCTGTGCAGGTGGACTGTATCCCCACTGGAGCAAGGACTGCACTCAAACTGAAAATGGGTTGAAGTCAGGAATATATACACATAGAATTTGTGGAGAAAGTGAAGTTGCAGTGAGTGCCATAATTTTAGATGCTTTGTCACTTGACATCCTGCCTTCTCCGGTCTTTTTTTCTAAACCAAGTAACACACAATATTGTAATTTGCAAGTGGTGGACTTCAGCAAAAACGTAAAAGTGAAGTGCTTCTCCATTCCCTTCTTTTCCCTGGTGAAAATAACTGCTAACATAATGAAAAGTAAAGACGAATAAAATACTTGCACTATCATTATGAACTGCTGCCAGGAGGACAGAACACTTAGTGACTCTCCTTCTAGTACTTATGTGACCATGGGACAACAACACACCTTAACATGAGTCTTCTTCTTTAAAGCAAAACTGATCCTTCCAGGGATGAGAAGTCAGGTATATGTCTGAGTAATTATGTGATATAAATTTAAACTATTACAGGGAGTTTCATGCTTACTTTTTTCTTTTTTTTTTCTTTCCCCTTCCTCCCCTCCTTCCACCATTAGTTTGTTTGTTTTGAACCCAAGGTAGTAGTATAAATTAAAACCCAGTACATTGATGTATTTGTCTCAGTGTAAGTTTTCCACTGTACTATTAGGATCCGACAATATACTATAGGAATAACTTTAGCTGTAAGTGCAAATTTGCAATTGTAGGCCAAAATTTCATCATGCCATAGTAAAGCTCAGCTTGTATAAAAAAATTAAGTCACAGTCAAGATTTTTACTGGAGGTGTACTTCCAGGGTGTTCCTTATTTTGAGAAGCTTGATACTGCACTTCGTCCAGGATGCACAATTGCCATTAAAGGAGAAGTGAAAAAAAACCCAAAGAGGTATGTGTTACTGATGGGCTTTTTTCTGTTATTTAACTGAGGTGCTCTTGAGAATGAGTAGGCCTTTCCATTGCCTTTGTATATCCTTACTCACTTGCAACTTAGCATCTGGAATCACCTGAAACTACAGTGCAGTTTCCTCAGGAACCAGCAGGATTACCGCTTTAGAGAGGACTTGAATGAGCAGCTCCGTTGTGAAAAGTGAAGGTAAAACCTGAGTGTCTTACCTACTAAATCTGTGTCATTCACAAATCTGTGTGTTTGTTCAGGGCTTTCCACTGTTCAGGAAGTGTGAGCAGATGTACTGTGCAGAGACAGCTTTTATTCTAAAGAGATCCAAGAGTAAGGATGTGTCAGAAATAGGTGAAACATAAGTGAGGCGAGTTGCAGGTCTGCTTAGATGTGCATGTTACAATATTTCTCTGACAAACCTCCTTGGGATAAGCATGAAGGTGCTTAATTGACAACAACTGAGTGATGAAAGTGATTAAGTGAGTGATTAAGAAGGATGGAGCACCTCTCCAGAAAGATAAGGCTAAGAGAATTGGGATTGTTCAGCCTGGGAAAAAAAGTGCTTCAAGAAGACCTAATTGTGGCATTCTGGTACATGAGGGGTGCCTATAAGAAACCTGGAGAGAGACTTTTTAGAAGAGCATGTAGTGACAGAAAAGGGGGAATGGCTTCCAACTGAGACTAGGTTTAGGTTAGAAATGAGGAAGAAATTCATTACTGTGAGGATAGTGAGACGTTGAAACAGGGTTTCCAGAGAAATTGTGGATGTCCAATGTCTGGCAGTGTTCAAGGTCAGGTTGGATGGAGCCCTGAGCAACCAGGTCTGGTGAAAGTGTCCCTGCTCATGGCAGGGGGATTGAAATGAGATGAGGTTTAAGGTCCCTCCCAACCCAGGGCATTCTGTGATTCCATGAAAGCTGATAGGGGAGTATGAGCAATAATTTTGATGGCAAACTAGGAATGAAGAGTTGCAAAGAACACGTTTTCCAAACATGAAATAAAGCTCAGGGCGTAGGGGAGCATAACTCAGTCAAAATGGAGGTGAGCAAGTGTCTGTGCTTCAGCATGCCCCTGAGGGGTAGTTTTGGCTTTGCTAAAACATGCCTTAAAATGAAGCAATTAATGAAAAATGAAAATGATGGGAAGCATGTTTTCACATTTTGTATGTGTATTGCACTCCTGCTTCCTCAGGGCACGTTTCTTACCTGCAGTTGAACAGCATTCAGAGTTCATCCTGGAATCCAAGGTCTGGAGTCCTTATCCACAAAGTTTGGATGGACTTCAGATTGAATAGGATAATTAATACTTACAGAGTAGCATTTCTTTCCCTTTTTTAGCTTGAAAAGTTTATTAGCACTTTTCAAGTGCTGAATGTGCTCAGATGCATGTAAGCATGAAGAGGCTTTTGGCTGTTAAAGCATGCAGGTTGTTTGCTTTTTATGTTTATGCTTTTAAACCTATATATTTATACTGAGTTTATAAGTTATTCATTGTCTTTCGCTCAGTTCACACAGCTTTAGATGTTTCTTTTTCTTGGTGAAAAAGAGAACTTCACAGCTTGGAAGTGTTGCAATATTTCCTATCTGGGCTGAATAAGTCTCAAAAGAGGGCAACAGTCTGACAGCTGGAGCTAATTTGGGTGGGGAGGAAATATTCTTGTTCTTCAAATGTGGTAAGGTCTTTGCCACAGGTTGGAGCATTCATTTGTATTTGAATAACTCTTGCCTCTGATCACCCTTCTCCAGAGCTCCCCTTTAGGAACCCTGTTTGGTGGGCATGTCTGAGATGGCAGAGTATTCACTCAGCCCGGGCAGAGCTTTGCTGCCTACAAAATAATGTTTTGTATGCACGGCATCCTTAAACTTTTCCTTAGAGTCCAACCAGTTTGTTGGCAGAAAGGATATGATATCTTCAGGTAAAGAAAAGCTTCCACGCTCCATTGCCCGAGTGAGAGGTGGGGAAGCAGGCAGCTCTGTGTTCCTGTGAGAATGCTGCTTCCTAGTGCAGTATGGGAGCTGCTCTTGGCTCAATAGTTTCTTGCTGGGACATGTACAGAAAGCTGTGAATGGTAAAGTGCATCTAGCAGGGTCATGTCCTACATTTGCTGCCTCCAGCAAAGGTTTCTCTGCAAAGGAGATGAGTGCATGCTGGCTGGCGCCTGCTTGGATCTGCAGGTGAATCACAGCCCTGGCTCCCAAACTGCCTGAATATTGGTTGAGGACTTGGTAAATGACACTGACTGCTGTTGTCATGTCTGTAAACCGTTGGTGCAGTAAACTTTAAAAAAATATCTTACAGCTTTGCAGTCAATCTGAGACCAAGTGACTCAAAGGACATTGCTTTACATCTGAATCCCCGAATAAAAAAGAAAGATTTTGTAAGGAATTCCTACCTTGATGACAGCTGGGGAGAAGAAGAAAAGGAAGTTGCTAACTTTCCTTTCAGTCCAGAGATGTATTTTGAGGTAAGATTAAGTGAAAGAGCATCAAACTGAAAAAGTCTGCCAAATGGATTAATGTTGGTGCTTAAATGTCCTATTACTAATACAGATCTAAATGAAACTGCTATTCTTGCTTTTCATGTCTTGAAAATACTTCAAATTAAATGGGATCATAGAGAGCAGAGATTTGTCTTTATTTAGTAACAGTTTTCTTTTTAAGTAGTTGCAAAAATTTAACCTGTGCTAAGAGTAAATTTAAATTAAATTGAGTTGGATTTGATGATCCTTATGAGTCCCTTGCAATTTAAGTTATTCTGTGAATTTTATTGATGCCCTATTTTTGTTTTTAAATGTTGCTTTTGCATGAAACATCCTTTTTAACAGAAACATGTCTAGCCCAAGTCTATGCTAGGTCATCAGATTGTTTTTCACATCTTACCTGAGCTTAAATCTTAACTGTTTCTCTTCTTGCTTTGCAGCTGATTATTTTCTGTGATGCCAACCAGTTCAAAGTTGCTGTTAATGGTGTTCACATTCTGGAGTACAAGCATCGTTTTAAACAACTTGAAAAGATCAACATGGTGGAAGTCATAGGAGATGTTCACTTGTGGGATGTAAAGAGCTGCTAGGTTTTTTCAATCAGTACTGAAATAATTTAACCTCTTCTGATGACAGTGCCTCCTTGTCAAGTACAAACGGGTGCTGACTCATGCTGAGCCTGCCTTTAACCTATCTAGGCTTTGCATTTGCCTCTCTGAGTTAGGCAAGTACCAGAAATGCTAAATGCAAATTTAAATCCTTCTCTAGTCTTCAGTTTCCTGGCAAGCTGTTAGTGTTTGCTCAGATAAATCTCCTGCATTACTGAACCTAGCAATATGAAAATGCTGCATCATACTGTGTTCAACAATTGCACTCTGTATGTTATGTTTTACTACCATTTAGCATTCCTCAACACCATACATTCAATATTGTGAAGTAGAAATGAGACTGAAATAGAATCCAAAGATAGTCATCCACGTCAAAAAGGGATGTTTATAATTTATTTAATACAGAACTACGGATTATAATTTTGTATGTTTTAATTTATGTTAGACCAATAACCTTTACAGTGAGGCTGGACTGAGCAAACCCTTACTTGACCCCTTACTTCTGGCAAAAGGCAAGAAGTTTGACCGTACCTCTCAGCCTGCTGCTGCAATAGCACATTCTCTGACATCTGTGTTATGGTTATGTCACCTCCTGCTTACAAGGGCCCAAGATTTCTAGCTTTTAGTTTTCCAAAGTAAAACACCAGAAAGGGATTTAGCTGGTTTCAATTCGACATGAACTTTGCAAAGCTTGTTTGATCTGAAGTGGCTCCTAACTGGGTTAAGAATCCTTGGAGTCTGAAGTAGATGTTTGTGGGTTTCATTTTTAGAATATGTCTGAATCCAGATAGTCCAGGTAGTTTCAGCTGAGATGGCACTTGACTACTCAGCAGTGGACCAGAGAAGGAATCCTTTTTCAGTCTTGTATTAAAATACTATCTATTTGAAATAAACTGTTTCTATTCAGTTTTCCATACAAATGCCAGTTCTTTTATATCCTTTTTAAAAATAAGTTACTATTGGTTGTCAATACACACCCAAAAGATGTCCCTGTATGTCTTAAGACTGTTAATAACAAAGCAATTTCAAGAATAAGATGTATACTAAGACTTTAAATGAGCAAATTTAATGTATAAAAAGCATCAATTAAAACATATGTGAACTCTGCTTTTCTCCAAGTGTAGCTATGATCCCTTTTTGGTCTATTATCTTGTTTTGTTATTGTCTTACCAGTATCTCTAAGTTGGCAAAGTGACCCTGACTGGAGAACCATTTCTACATCAAGGAATTAGCAATGCAGAGCAGTTAGCCTGAGCAGGCACTGGGGCTGGGCTGTGGCTGTGCTGGGGTGGCCCTCAGGACAATGTGGTTCTGTGCTGTGCTGCAGGATAAACTCACTGGAACGGGGGAGCTGGTAGGCAGCTCTCTATGGCAGTAACACCACTTGTGTGTCCTTGCCTTTACCTGAGAGTTCAGCAGATGTTCTCCTGGGAATGTCCTTTTTGACAGCAGACACAATGAAGTTTTAAGAAACTCCTGTAAGAGCTTGATGTAATCTTCCCACATGTGGGATCTACATGTCATGCTGCACCCGGGACAGAGGCACATTATTCCCAGCACCCAATGGGATGTAACATTATCCTCTGTATAGTGTCAGTTCTACCCTGTTGGATTTTAAACCCTATTTTACAGAGTCTGAGTGCCTTTCTTAGTACCAGTTTAATGAACCAGCACCTCATGGTGCAAAACAAGTAGTAATTTTTTGGGTAAATCCATTATCATAGCAAGCAATTTATTCTTGAACTTCAGCTAATCAGTAGCAATCTTTAAAGACTGTAAAACAGATTTCGTTTCCACATGAATCATAGTTTCTTGGAAGTTATTTTTCAGTATCTTCAGTAGGTATACTTTTTACTTCCCTACAGATGATAGAGAAAACCAGATTTTCAGGACTGCAGTGCATTGGTCTAGTGAGGACCATGATTGGAGCGTGACAGCCCCTCCACTGGGACAGTAACTGTATGCCCTGAGCACAGTGGAATTCAGTAAGTCACATGTTGTCATTCAGGATTTGTTCATAGCCTGTGCCAGTTTCCCACTGTTAAGTATAGAGCAGTTAAGGAAAAGTCATAAGGAAAATTCCCAGTCCATCCAGAAATTATAAAGCCAGATTCTTAAAATATTTTATTAAAAAGTTAAAATCTTGTCTCTGATAAAAACTGTTATGACAGTTTGCCTGTAACACCTGAATGTGTAAAGCTTACACAATTCAGACAACATTTGAAAATTAAGGGCATAAAATTAGAAGTAGCTTTGGAGTGGTTCTCCCAAAATGACTTCCAGCTGTTGAATTGTCTTCTGACATTGCTGTTCAACTTCTTCACATTCATCTAGAAAAAGAAATTGAGCAGGAATTAAGTAGAGCAGTGATTACAAGGCTACCCAAAGAAGGCTTCACCATCAAGGTCAGAACCATCCTCAAACACCATATATGAAATTATTACTCAGAAATATTTTGTCACTGAACTAGGCAACTCTTTCTACTAACAGTGATCTCAAACTTGCACATGGGGAGATGTGCAAAGGCTACAACACTGAAGAAGCCACCATAATTTAACTGAACTTCATGAGTGTTTACCATAATCCATTTTGGTTTGCATTTTGCACAGTATAAGCTACCATATACAAATTCATAAGATGTACAGCAGTTAAATCAATGAGCCTGTCTGAATCTGAAATGAGTCACTAATGCCAGTTTAGAACATTACCTTCCATAAGCTCAGCTAAGAATGGAATAGATTCTGGTAGCAGGACCAGGTAGTTCTCCTTCAGTTTTTGTGCAACTTCTATCAAAGCAAGCAGGGCAGCAAATCGGACCTAAACCAAAACAATTACATAAAGAAACAAACATTACAGCATAGTTCCCTGTTTTCCCCTGCCCTAACCTTCCTTCCATTCATTGTAAGGTTATAATCTTTCATTACTGAAGGGAACTAGTTTTAAGCTAATTTAAATACTAACATCTGGGTTAACATAATGGCAAATACAAAAGAGGTTGTAAGAAGCAAGTAATGTTGGAAGTTATTTGATATACTGGACTTTTAACTTCCTGTCACAATGCCACTTCCACTCTTATCAGGGCTTAGCTCAGCACTGTGAAAAACCAAGTACACTCCCTTGATATCTGTAACCTGTCAATAGGAGAGTCTTGACAAAACTCTATGAACAGGTCTGAGAGCTGATAACTGTTTTCCTGTTACCCCTCTAAAGTGCCCCTATCTTTGTACACAAACAAATATCTCTTATTCCAACAGATACCAAATCTTAAAAAAAGCCCAAACCCCACAACATGAAAGACACGGAATATTAACTGCTTACAGCTAGAGCAGAAGAGCTTGTTGCACCCATCTCTACAACTTGGGAATACTGTTGTACAGCACCAGTATTTTAGTTTAGGCTACTATTTCAGCAATGACTTGGTTAATTCTGACTTGGGAGAGTCAGAATTTTGGGAGCACTGTTCCCATTTTCTAGCACGACAAAGAAAACCAATTCAAATTCTGATGGCTCCCAACCTTAGGAGAACTGTGCCTTGTCTTCAGCAGGATCTGGTAGTTCAGTGGTTTCCAAAGAGAATCATCTGCCATTGCCACTGAAAACTGAGCTATGCAGGGTATCAAGTGTGCTGTCACTCTTTCCTGGAACTTCTCATCTCCTCCAAGCACATTTTCTAGCTGTGGAAATAAAACAGATCCAGGCTCAGATAAACCAGCCATAAACAATTCTAGCTTTGGCTTTCAGGTACTCAAGAATTAAGTCAAAGCTCATCAGTGGGAGTGCACTGCTCTGCAAGAGCTCAGTAAACATGCAATGAACCTTACAGAATGAAGAAATTAAAAAAGGATACAAAAAGTCAGTAATTCAGAGCCTTAGGCAAAGAAATCAATTCTATGGCCCAAAAATGATGAACTAATGCGTCCTTTTTTGTTAAGGGAGAGGACTGACATCTGATTTCTTTTGTTAACTATGGGAAAAAAATCAGCTATGAATTGTTTCTATGGATTTGTCAATACCTGATCGACCAGAGGCTGCATCAAGGTTTCTGCTCTTTCTTTACTCAAGAACTTCTGCGTGTCAAACAGGAAGAGCTTGTGCAGACAGTCCATGGTGAACTGCAACAGTAGACAGCTCTTTTCTGTGTTATTGTCTGAGTCAAAGAAAGCTTCATCTACACATGAGCCAAGGAGAAGAAAAAAAAATATCATTGACAGAATGAAAACACAAAACTTCCCACAAAACTGCAGGACAGAAACATTGCTAGTCTGTCAATGTAGCTATGGGATGTACTACATAGCAATTATGTACTCATCACTCAGAACAATCAAGTGGATGTGATACATTATCTGGCGATGAGCTACTTCCACAGCAGGTGTGCTACTGATGGAAATAAAAGAGAATAGCTGCTGGCTACAGAAGTGCATGGCCATACCTGTGGATATGGAGAATTTCTTCAGGTCACAACTGGGATGGGCAAAATTTCCCACAGAAAATAATAACATCTATTTTTGCCCAAAAAAGCAGAGGAGTCTAGATACACCAGGCAGCATATAAAAGAAGTCAATGAATGAAAAAGGAAAAAGTAAAAAGAGAAACCCTCTTTCTACACAATTTCATACTCAAGGAAACTCACGGGGGCTGACACAGAAAATTTTCATTTGGTCACAACATTGTAATAGCAGCCCCATGCCTATAGATGAAAAATGTCCTTTGGTTCCATAAGAGAAAGATTTCTCATTTACCACAGGAAGAAAAAGGAGAGAAATGAATTATGGGTGCTGTGAAATAAATCCCGTAAGACTAAAATTTCTGCAATTAAAATTAGCCTCTCAGCAATCAAGACTAAGCCTTTCTTAGCCAGTAACTGACAACTTACCAGTTTTAGAAATGTTGACCTGGTTCAGTGTCTCAGCAAACGGCTTCACTAAGTGACCAGCAAAGAGGGTGAAGAGCCCCTTGAGCTTGTCTGCAATGCAGTCTGCTATTCGGTGGAATGTCAGCAGCCTGTCTCTTAGGGCAGCCTCTGTTTTGGACCAATCAAAGAGCTGAAAGTGAAAGGCAGATTAGCTGTTTCCTGTGTCTGTGCACTGGAAAACACAAACATGCTGATGCAGATGAATTACATTTAGACTTCTTACCTTGAAGAAGAGGGGCCTGAAAGACGCTTCGGAAAGTTTCATAACCATACTGATTAGACAGTCAATAATGTAAGCCTCTATCTTACCAACTTCCTCTAAATCATCCTAGAAAAATCAGAAAACATAATTCTAAGTCTGAAATGTAAGAATTTGAGCTTTCAAAGCACATTTTAATTTTTTCTATTTCAGACTAAAAACTACCATGTTTTCCACCATAAAACCAATGTGGAACAGAATATCTGATACCCAGAATTTCAGAGCACGTGTACAATGGAATCTGCTAATCTTTTCTTAAACAAGTGATGCAATTGGCATGTAGAGAGGTGAAGCTGCTGCTCATCCTCCCAATTGAGCTACCTCAGCATGCTCTGTTCGGAAGTCCAAGACTTTCATGAAAAATGCTGTCAGTTCAGCCTGATGGGAAATCAGGTGCTCCTTCTCCATACCAGTAATGTGCTCCTTCAAAATGTTCATAAGGGGACCCAGGCAGTTCTGCCAAAACAAAAGCAAAGCAATGCAAAGGCAACTGTGATATTGACAGTAATTGAAAAACATAACAAGGGAATTGGATTTATGTACTTCATGCATTTACCCACTGAAATACTGTCGATAAAATAAATAAGCTTTTTCTTTGTACTTTTTGGGGCTTAAGTTAGTAGGATTCCTGAAAAGCATTTTGTCTACCCTCTGCCATACTGGAGAAAATTCTCACTCACTCACGTTCCTAGCACATAAATGAAGTCCTTTATGAATGGGATGATCTCCAAAGCATTCATCATCTAACATGCAAAGGACATTAAACTGGTAGATCTCTTCCAGATCTACCTTTCCTGAATCACTGCAGCAGTACAAAAAACTCCAGAGATAATAATATAAAGACTATGGCAGATTTGGCTGGCATGGAGTTAGTTCTCTTCAGAGCAGCTCACATGGTGCTGTGCTTTAGATCTGTGACCAAAGCAATGCTGATTACACAGCGGTGTTTTAGTTATTGCTGAACGGTGCTTGTGAGACTCCCTTTGTTTCTCACTCTTCAGCCAAAGCGAGGAGGATGGTGACAGCCACAGTGCCAGGAGGAGACACAGCTGAACCAAATTTTGGCTCTTTGTTTCTTCTCCATCTTTATGACAGTACTGAAGGATGAAGAAAGCCCTTACCTTGCGGGTATGCAGCACTTCACTGTAACACTTGGTGACCGCGGGCAGGAGTATGCGGGGAGCCAGCCTCGTCGCTAGGATGGATTTCAGTGCTGCTACACGGACACTGATCTGGGAAGTGGGACCGAACTCGGCCACAATCTTTTCCAAGCGGACAACCTGTGAGGAATTCCAACAAAAGTTAGGCCTACTTAGCAACTCAAGATTTTATTTTATAGTAGTTGTCTGCTTCAAATGTCAGACAGGAATTTTGCTGCTTGCACCACTTGGAACACCTTATGCTACGGTCTGTGTACAAAGCCTCACTGTCTTCAGAAGGCAAACACTGAAAAATGCCTATGTCGGCAGCAGAGGGTTAGAATGACTCCCACAAGAGTGTCAGATACACATTTGAGGAGACTGAATATTACAGAATAATTCTTTGTGATTCACCTCCCTTTACAAAGAGGAAAAATATAACCTGAGGGAGGAGAAGGAGATGCTTTTAGGTTCTGTATCTGAGTTACCTGCAAAAGAAGGTGAGTAGAAGAGTGGTTATGAGCTTTCACAAAGTTGGCACACACTCCTACTTCAGTTTCAGAGATAAGAAAGTAATGCCTGGGATTACTGGATACTAAAAAAGTAATTCTTCTGGGATCTGGGCAGGTCCTGTCCCCCCTTTACACACCTGTAGGAGTCACAGAGCTCACCTGCAACAAGCACTCCAAAAGGTAAGGACTAAGGAAGTGTGGCAGTGTTTCTGCAACCTTTAGCAGAGCAGTGATGGCACTCAGCAGGTAAATCTCATTGGAGACCAGCTCCTTCTTACTTTTTAAAGTCTTCAAGAGTGCTGGCATCAGCCTGTGAATAACCACACATAAACAGAGAAAGGTGAAATAACTGACCATTTGGAGGTATGTTTCCAATCCAATAAATCCATCTGTTAAGCCTGCAGGGACAATTTTCAGAAGAATTTTTACATGTGTATTCAAGAAAGCTCAGTATTCTAGGCTCACTGTCATATTTTATTTTGAAGCTAATGAAGGATATTAAATTTAGAGTCACAGAATGGTCTGGTCAGATGAAATCTTTAAATATCATCTAGATCAACACCTTTCACTCTATCAGGTTACTCAAAGCCCTGTCTTTAGTTTAAATATTTAATGACAATAAGAGATTTGTATTTGTAAAGAAATGAAACAGTTTTACAAGGAACAAGTTAGATACTTGGATTCTTCTTGGATAGGGAGGATAAAATAATGTAGCATGAAGGGTTTTCAACTGTTTTTAAATGCAATCTGTTCTACAGAAAAAATACCAAGAATGGTCTGATTTTTCTAAAGCCATAGAGGTTGCCTCTCTAGCAGCAGACTCCATAAGGAACTCTACTGTGCATTATAAAAGTCTTGCAATTTTTCCTACTAGTTTCTTAGTTCTCTGACCACAAAGCACCTTCAAGCACTAGAAATACTTTTAATTTTGTCTGCCCAAAACACACACAGGGGCAGAGTGCTTTCATCAGCATTCCTTCAGTAATGCATTTTGGTATAACTAACTCCTGCTGCAGCTGGTTTTGTTAAGAAGAACCCAACAGTACCTTGGAAGCTGAGGTATTGCTTGGGCTTTCAGTGTACAGGTGACCTCAGCTATACACAGCAAAGCACTTCCCATCACATTTTTTTCTTCCTTCTCTGAAGAAATGAGATCAATGGCTGTTTTCAGAACAGGCACAAATGGCGCTGGATTTTCTGTGCCAAAACCTTTGCAGAGCAGCTTGAGGCTGAACAAAGCAGTCTGCCTGTTGATGGCTTGCTCCTCCTCTTCCTCCTTTCTTCTGCACTTGACAATGGCAATGAGCTCAGGAACCAGCTCTAAGAGCTGCAGGATCTGAGAGGACAGGAGAACACACATATCAGATATTCAGTGAGAAACTCAGGACCTGCAAGGTGGCTGTGGGCAGGCAGCCTTTGTGTCACTGCTCAGGAGCCCTTGCCAGGCTTGGCACTGGTATGTGCCATCTTTACAGGGGGTCAGGCACTTGCACATGAATCTCTCTCTGGGTACTTTTGCTAAAGGAACTGGGTTTAACCCCTTTGCCTCACCTGGCTCTTCTGCCACTTGGTGCGCTGCTGCACCTTGTTGTTCAGGAGGTCCATGGCCTTGCGTCTCACCGACGGCAGCTGATTCATCATCAGCCCCCCAATCACAGGGATGAAGGTTTCTGTTGGCAGTAAGGCATTGACCTACAAGAAAACAAACAAACAGTACCATAAATGCTTTTGCATGCACTGTGACATGGCAGCCTCCTGATAAGACTCTCTTCAACTTCCCTTATGGGTTTCAAGAACGAAGAAGAGGGGACAAGCCAGCAATGCTGTATCCGAGGCATGCAAAACAACAAAGCAGGTTCCAGCTTTGTTGTGTTCACTGGCTGCTAAGCAGCCATTATCCACTAGCTCTGAGATTTCCTCAGCAAGTCCTTTTGTCCACCCTTGTCAGCTCTATCCCTCTTTACCCAAAATAATTCTGCCAATGCCCTCTCCATGTACATAATGAAAACTGGAATATGCTTTACAGGTAAAAAAAATTCCAACAAGATACCACTCAAATTCTACAAATACATTTCTAATCAGAAAAAATAGTAAGAGGGAAAGTGTAAGGATTTAATTTCATGTAGAAATATGCAACAGCATTAGCTAAATGATTTTATGAGTTAACAGTGAGAAATGCTGCCAAGAGCCAATTTTCTCCACCAGACATAGTAAAATGACTGCTTACAGCCAGAAGAACGTTAACCTAAAGGCAACAAGCATTCCTGATTTTTGTTCTGCTTGTCCTAAGAAGCTGTTAGCTGTAGTTATTCAGGTTGTTAGCTGAGTTTAAACACTGATGTACCAGGCTGCAGACCATCCAATGAAATATAGTACTAATGCAACAGGAAACCCTACAAAGTTTATAATCATATCAACAAGCAAAAGCAGCAATGCTCCAGTGCTAACCATGGGGGCTAGTGAGACTTACTTTATCCAGCATATCATAGCACTTGCTAAGCAGAACCCTCCAGAATTTGGCTGTTGGCTTGTCCACATTTCCTTCCACTGAAGATGCCACAGTGTTTATGTACTGAAGAACTTCTTCTAACAGCCTAGACAGAAAGGAAGTAACTTTCAGCAAGTTACAACAAGACTAAAGAAGTCTATTGTTATTACTGGAAAGCATAAAATCTTACAAGGCAACAAAAATACAAGGAAATGAAACAGAAAAATTTAAAAATGAGCATTCATGGAACACAGCATTTAAATAAATCTTACACCCTTTTTCTCTTGGAATAAACATACAAGCTAGGCCTCTGCAAAAGAAACCCTCAATCTCCCTATCACTGGCTTTTACAGCACAATGGCTACAACTGTGATCTTTGATTACACCGATACAGAGGCACCTGTGAACAATGATCCTTTTTTTTTTTTACCAATGAACCAATATATTTTGCTAAAAATCTCAAATTCCTTTGGTGATTCAGACATGAATAGCCTGACAGTTATGGCCAAACATGTAAATAACCTCTATCAAAAATACAGAAAAAGAGTAGATATTGGGTGGAGTAATCTTTCAGAAATAAAAAGTTTCACATTCCATTAAAAGAAAAAAAATAAAACAAAAACAAGTAATGTGCACATAACAAATACTGCTTGTTGCAGAGGACAATTAAAAAGTATCATTAAAGGTATTCTAATGGCACTACACCTAAAGATATTCCTGGGTTGCACTAAAAGTTAAAAATAGGAGTAGGGCATATTTAAAGCATACCTCTGTTCCAACTCCTGCAGCACTTCTGGTTCTTCATATTCAACTATCTGGTTTAAAAAGCAAGAATGAAAATATGAAACTCTCCTCCTATCATTAAACTAAAATGCCAGAATACACTAATTTGGTTTTTCTGAATCAAATGTCCACTAACATGGTAATTATGAGTCCCTACATTTGTATTTAAGCCATCGTTCTAGAAGGAAATTTGAGAACCTTAGGCAATGCAGTCACATTAGCAAATGCAGTTCATGCTGGTGGATGATTTTCAGCTGAAAAACTGGGTCTACCTGCTAGAGTCAGAGCCTGAAATTCATAACATTTTGTCTTTACAATTAACAGCATGAATCCCACACTGAATTTGGAGTTACACAGGCTGTGAGTGAAATCCCAAGCTCCATTAAGCCAGCGGGAATACACTGGAACCAGAATTTCACTTGGTTACCTATGCATCAGTCACATAAATGGAGACTGTCTGGAAAAGCCTTATTAAAAGTAAGTAACATTACTGAGAGGTTTCAAAACTGTGCCAATAAAGGTGTCAGCACGATACACTGGACAGTGCCCCAACTTTGAACATAAAGTCATACTAAAAAGTAAATTACACCTCAGCTATTACAACATGGCACAATCACTTACTGTGATCAGTCTAGAAGCAAACTGCCATTATTACCTTTTTCACAAAACTCTGAGAAGACAGAAGCTGTGACATGAAGGAGACTGACAAGAATTTGAAATGCCGGAGTTGTTTGTCGGAGTGAGATTCCACATTAAAGAGCTGCCCCTCCTGATTTTTTGGCATTGTCTTACACGTTAACTTCTTTGTCCCAGGATCATCTGTTGAAGACATTGACAAAACAAATTTGCACCCAAAAATAAAAGATATTTCATTTTGGATCACAGAAACAAAGTAAAATTACAGTTGTTCAAAGTCCCATCCAGCCTGGCCCTGAATGCTGATGAGGATGGGGCACCCACCACCTCCCTAAGACACTTGTTCCAGTGCTTCAGCACTCTCAGAGTAAAAGTTTCTTCCTTTTATCTAGTCTGAGTCCATCCCTTTTTAATTTAAAACCACTACCCCTTGTCTCTTAAATTAGGAAGATTTACATGCATTTGCTGTCTCTGCTTTGTCGTTACCTTCTTTATTCTCTGGCAGCTCTGTCAGATACTGGATTATCTTCATCACGCTCTGGAACTGAGAACGTACGTTAAATTCGCAGCAGATGGAAATCCAAAATTCAGTGTCTGCTTCCAGAACAGCATCCTGTTAATGGTTCAGGAAAAAAAAAAAGAAATATTTCAAGGATTAAGAAAGAATATTTCTATCAATACTAATAAAAATACTCAAAAATGCCTCAGTGAGCTTGTGAAAATGCCATGCTGAGCTGGACACTTCCAGGATTAACACCAGTGGTAAAAGCAGCAAGCCCTTGGAGAGAACAAAGCTCCAGAGGGTAGAGAGAGAGATTAAACTGCTGCAGCAAAGACTATCTTCTGACCAATGTTCCTTTAATAATTCTTTCTATTTCCCCCATAAACTATGCTTTCACCTAATCTCAGGGGCTGCCTACACAAAAATTTATTAGGGTTTTCATCTTAGTCTGTAGAGAAAGACCAGTATCATGTTTCACAAACACAACTGAAGGGAAAAAACCCAACTTCCTTACTACTGAAGCACTACATAATTAGATTATCAGCTCTTCAAATCAAGGACTGCTATACAATCTGATCTAATCTATTGTTCAGGCCCCAGGACATTGCACTATTGAATGTGCAGTACAAGTCACAGCCAACATCACCATCAGGTTCTGCTGTAGCACAAATCCAGAGCTCACTGCCTTTTCCAGCATGACCTGGGGCTTATTAGGAACCTCCCTAAAGGCAAGACCATGAAGAATAAAGATCAGGCTCTCAGGGAAAAAGCTGACCCCTCAGCCTGCTAACCTTGTCTGTGCTTGGCGTCGCCGTCACAGTTTTGGTCACGTACTGCTCAAAGAGCAGCACCAGGAGAACCCAGAGGAATTTGTCTCCTCCCACCGTAGTGATCAGCTGGGACAGGATGGGCAGGCGCCGGTGCTCCGGCACGTGGGGCAGGGCATCCACAAACACTCGAATGATCTTGATCACCACCTCCTCCACGCTTCCCGAGGACTCTGACAAGTCACTGTCTTCAGCCTGGGCACAAACACAGCAGTTCAGACACGTTACTGCAGCAGGGTACAAGGCCTTTCTTGCAACTTCAGAAAATAAGAGAAAGCACTAAGTGCCAGATAGCAGCACTGCCAAATGCATAACCTCAAGGAAAACCTAAGTGCTCCCAAGTAAAGTTTGTAATCATACAGCTCCTTTGCAGTGTTAGAGGAAGATGCTTCAAATAAAATTTAAAAAGGAAGAAAAAAAAGAACAAAAATGAGAAAAACTCTACTTGGCATCAGCTGAAACAAACAAGACATTATCAAGAGAAAGCAAAGCCACATCCTTCAGAAAACTTTGAGTTAGGGTCTTAGATTCAAGGGCCTAGGAAAAATAATATACACAGGCTAAAGAGTCTCAAGTAGCATTAGTCTCTTCCCACATGTAATAATCGGGTACAACAAATAATTTGTCACAGAAACTTGTGCGAGCTGCTAGGAAAGATTTTAAAGAAAAAAAAAAAAAAATTAATTTCTCTTTCTTTTTATATAATAGAGAACTATAACTGATGAGGATATATAAGGATGAAAAATGTGTACAGATACAATTATTTATAGTCTGGGAAATCCTCAGCCCATTATTGAAAACATTTTCTTCCTCAATTCATTTTTACATGACATTATACATCATGTTTCATGTTTAAATCTAATTATGATCCAGAATCAAGATTTCTTTGGTGCAAGAGAAATCTGACTGAAGAAACTGTTGATTTGAAAAACAAGGATCTATTTTTGTTTTGATTTATAGCCATTTATCTAAGAGGTCCAGGCAAAATCAAGAAAGGCCCCACAAACACCAGCTGGAAGAATAAAAGCACTTCCACTTCTTTCAAACCACATCTACTATTCCTATGACCATGACATATTATAGAACTAATAACCAGATTCTTCCTTCCAATGGCTCCTCTACTGAACTTGCCTGTTATTTTTATGACAAAAAGCTTGAACTTAAAATGTGTTTCTGGACCTCTCAACGTACTGTTGGGGTAATTTTGGCTAAACCATTTATAAAGTGCAGAAACTCAAGACTGAAAAGAAGCAGCAGTCTGATGAACTTGGTCAGAGACACAGAAGTCTGAATTACATTATATTACATACAATTTAATGTCTATAAAAATAATCCTGGAGTGGGTGACAACTTATTCTACCACCAATATTCTAAATAAAGTTACTTAATTAATAATCTTTCCATTAAGTAGACAAATGTACCTGTATAAGAGCAGGAATAACCATCTGCACTGTCTTGTTAATTACTTGGAAAGTGTAGGTGTCATCCAGACGCAGGACATTTGCTCCCATGAATGTAAAAATGGGCATAATGTTGTGAAGAACTTTATCCTGGAAAAGAATAGATGAAATTAGTTCATGCTGCTGTGCATACTGTACCTTGAGGCATTTCTCATTCCTACAAATGACACTAGATTATTAAAAAACCCCAAAAAATCAAAAGAGAATCATTATTATCTTTCAGAATCTCCTTAAATGAGTTTTAAATGCATATTGTCCCTTAATGCTACTTATTGTGTGACTGGTAGATTTCTAAACATTATTTAGAAACCAAGACACACATCCAAGCAACTAATTAGAGAGTGGAAATTGAGAATTTAGTGTGATAAAACACCTTGTATCCTTCAGTGCCAGGTGAAGACAAGTAAAACCAGCTATGAGGAAATCTGCAGAAGCACAAAATGTGGTTGTGGCACAGATTCCAGTGATTTTCCCACCCACGTTTTTTTGTATCTGTAAAACATCTGTAATATCCACAATCATACAGTGTAAACTAACCATACTAATCTCAATTTTTGGCTTTTTGGGGCCTAGACTGTAATCACAGTAACCAATTTTAAGAAGGCTGGATTAGAGGTGTCACCTAGCTCAAAAGTTAGTTTCCTACATTTTGCCAGGACTTAGAGGAATAAATTATGGGCATATTTTTCATTTAGTTTTAGTGATTGGAAGAAGTACTTTAGATTTTAAAAGTGAGATTAAATGAATACAACATGTTTGCTTCTATTCTGACCTTGAAAAATTTTTAAGAGCCAATATTAATGTAAAACAAATGCCTGGTTCTCTAACAGGAGATGGCAGTAAGATGGAAACAAAACTCCCAAACAATAAAACTACAAAGTCCTCCTACAAAAATTTATGAAAAATATCACAGCTTTATCTTTAGGAAAACATGCTACCTTTCCAAACATGTGGAGAATATATTGAGGTGAATATAAAGATGCAAGCTGAGTTTGATACACCTGGGTACATTTTGCTGGTTTAGAGTTTCAAAGCAAAAGTATCTTAGAACAGTGTGCAGTCAAATTTCAGTCCATACAAGAAAAGGCCTGTTTCTTGGTCAATTAAAATCAGAACAACCCAGTTCTATTATCAACTACAATTTCATTTTTCAGCGTTGTACAAGATAGGAACTTGTAAGAATGCATGTGCTAACAGACCAGGTATTTTCCCTTTTTATATAAAAAATCAGGAGAAAGAAGAAACAAGACATAAGAACTATGACCACAGTAGAAAGGTCAGGCAGGGCTGGTGTCAGAAAACTGCTTCCATTTCTGCTGCATTTCACTGTGAGCCACAAATGGCCGGTAACCAAAGCATCAAGACAGACGTTTGTTTTTAACTAAAATGGAATAGAAAGCCCTAAAAGAGCAGGAACCCTGTCCATTTGCCTCTGGCTCCTTTTCAGCAAGTTTTTCCCCACAGAACAGATCTGTATGTTCTTCACTCTACCCAATATTTGGAAGCCAACAAAAGAGCCGACGCATAAATTCCAGGTGTTACTTACAGGAAATATTCCAGCAACAGCACCAAGGAGCAGCAGAGCATGGTGGTGTGTCTGGGGCATTTTAGAATACCTGATGCACCGAACTATCAGTTCCACACTGAATTTTTCTTTGTCCAGGATATCTGCAGGTAAAAATACTCACTTATTAATACATCAGTGGCCAGCCATGTAGGAGCAAACAGTACATTCAAGCCCTGTTTTTAGTGTGCAAACCATAACTAATGCATCTACAAAAAACGATTAGGAAGGTAAACTTGTTTACCCTCATAGAGAAATCCCTCTCTCCTCAACAAAACAATGTAGACTAAGGAAGAAAACCAAGTTGAGACCATTGTTTTAATGCTGAGCTGTGAGAGAATTACTAAGAGATGAGTCTGGTGATTTTTACCTGCTGGGACCTTGCTACCATCTGATGACAATTTCTGACAGATGTTCAGCAGGCAGCTGAGGATCAGCTGCTTTGTATATTCCATATTTTCTTCTTTTGATGCCGCGCGTTCCAGACACCTATACATTCATGGAAAAAAAAGAGATGCAAAAATAAGTAACCAAACTGCACATTAAGACACAAATAAGAAACTGCAATTTTAATTCCACATAAATTCTACATGGAGGCTTCTAAAAAGTCTTTGCCAAAAGTTTTGGCAAAGTTTCTTCGCCAAAAATTTCTGGTTTTTTGTCTTTAAATGCATCAACTGGTCTAATAAAAGACACATATATCAAAGCACTGCCAAAAACTTAAGTAACACCTGGACTATAATTGTTAGTCTATGTACAAGCAAGTCATAAGGAAAGAAAGACAAACACCCAATCTATATAAATTTACCCTAAGTGCCTGGATATAGGGCTGGCAGGAAAAACAATCATTTCCTTAGGTTACACTGGACTAAGACTGTTTCACAATGTATTGGGAGGAATTTCAAAGCTTAGAGAATTATAAAACTCTGCTGAAGACAAGAGTCCTGCCAATTATCCCAGTTTTAACATAGGTGTCATCCTTCTTGGCAATCCCAAGCCCTCTGCCCAATACAGTTTTCACAGAAGAGAAGCTATGCATCAGGTAAAAATCTTACTGTTTCAAAGGGAAAAAAATCATAACTTCCCATTCCCCTCCTCCTCCTGACTGGCCTAAAAGAAGTTCAGTTGAAAAAGGCAAGCTAAGCTACAAAACATGGCAAAAAGCACAGGCCCAGTAGCCCATATTTCCATGTTTAGGGTGTCTGCTGCAGCAGAGAGGGGTCCAGGCTCTGTTTTACCTGCTCAGAAGGTTGAAAAGTGCAGGTACCAATGCCTGCGGATGCCGAAGCTTCTTCTTATGCTGCAGTAACTCCAGAATAAGCATCACCCTCTGCCAGCTAGAGTGCTTTGTTGCTGGTGCCAATTCTGCACCTTGAGGCCTTCTAAAAAGACAGGACAAACAATCATGGATTGTCAAAGCAATGCTACAGTGCTTCAGGAAACACACACACACCCCCAAGTAAAAAAAGACAATTCTTCTCTCACATAGTATTGTATGTCCTTTACTGCTGCTCCCTGGAGGGGTGGCAGTGTGTGGGCTTTTGACTGAAGCAGCAACACATTTTAAACAAACAGCAAAAAAATTTCGGACTGGACTTGAAAAAACAAGTGTTTATTGGAAACAATTCTGGACGTGGGGAGGAAAACAAACAAAAAAAAAAATCTGTTGCCAGGTAACTGTCTAAATGATGATCTGCTTGCCATCCAGGAAACTTACTTCTCTGGAAATACTAGTGGTTAACACACTGACTATGCAGGCAATGGGGGAGAACGTATGAGTATGTCTGTTTGTAAACTGTGACAGGTACAGTTTACAGATGGGTCAATCTAATAGGTGATAATTATTCAAAATGGTCAAGTGAAGGAAAATTAAAAAAGCTATTCCAGGTCAAATCAGGAAAATTAACTCAATATCCTTTTTCAATATGGCTGAAAGAATATTTAAAGAGAGTAAGTACAGTGAACAAAACAGTTCCCCATGAGAATGGAGAGAAGAAACAGGACAAAGATTTAAAAATTAGTGATTATATTACCACCTTACTGGAAACAAAATACTGTTTTTCAGTCAATTAACAAATATTCTGATGAACATCTGTTAGGTTTCAGCCAACTGTATGTAATTTGTCCATGCATCTATATTTTACACTAACCTTACCATTAACAAAAATTAATCTTGTTCAACTGTGCCATGATTCTATAACAGCAAATGTCAACATTAAATATACTGGATTTTAAAATATATTTTGACTGTATTTCCATGAGCTCTCAAACAGTGACATGAGTTGGTTTCCCCATGCCAAAAGTAGCTTGGATTTATTTTACTGTGAAAAGAAGAAATAGTTTCTTGGGTTTTCAGTACAAGCTATGCAATGTATTAAGACAAGTGGTGTTTTCAAACTGCATGGATAATACTTGTGGGTTTCTAGTTACTTTACCTCTGTTGCTGCATTTTCTGCCTTCTAGTCTGTTGAACAGTGGCCAGATTTTGGGTTTTCTCAGGAGGCTCCAGTTCTTTGACAATCTGCTCAGCACACACTGTAATCTGAAACAAAACAATAACAATGCAAGCACCAATGAACAATTTGTCACATCACATATCTGTGCCCTGCCTTTTTTAAAAACACATCTCTTTCATGCACATATGGGTATATAATCCACATATTCCTGTCATATTCCCAGAATAGAAGTGACTTCTGCTGCATTCATTCACTTAGTGTAGTAAGTCACTGATAGATGGCTTTTAAAGAAACACCTTTTAAAAGCAGTCATTTAACAAAATTTTCATGCTATTAACACTATTCTCTGACAAAAAGCTTCCCATTCCTTTCCCACTATAAATGATATAAACAACAAGTGTTACTGAATGTAGGTGACACAAAATCACACTGCAATGGGTTGAAACATATTTCTGGAGGTTGCCACTTACCCCTTTAAACACACTGCTGATTGTCTGGGCACAAAGTGGGTTCTTACAGTCTAAGAGTAAGTCAAACAATACTTTTAGTAGCTTCTGTTGCACTGTCCCATCTGACACAGCTGCAAAGAATGGCTTAGTAATCTACAAAAGGGGAAAAAAAAGATGCAGAGAGGTTTACTTTAAGAGGGTAGCAAAATTGCAAGGTGTTGAATTAATGTATGTTGGATTCTGTATGACACACCCCATCATGGAGTACTGCAAAAAACTGCATATTAACTACATACTTGTATATATCCAGGCAAAAAGATGTAGATCACAGGCACATGAAATATCCAACAGACAAACTGATTTCTGAAATTTTTCACACAACTGACTGGTGTAGGGAACAAACTTGCTGTTGCCAGCCTTTGGGAAGGACATGCCTACACCTGGCCAATACAGGCCTGAATCTGTAGCTTCCTTCAAATTAAACTATTTCTCACCTACTGTATTTTGTTGACAATTTTTCCTCAGATGAAAAAGATTAAGTAAAGCTCTTGTCTGACTGACAAAAGCCTAAAACCTGTGGCACAGCAGCATCTAAAACGATACAGGAACTCATCTGCAAGCAAATACAGTATTACTATTTTGTGCTTGTCAAAATGCAAAAAGTAGAGCAAGCAGCAATATCTCCTTCTGATAATTTTAAGAGTTCAAGTTTTGTAGCCTGTTTAGATGTTTCAAAGACAGTATGGAGACACTGAAATCTTGTAGTAAAAAAAAGACAGGTCAAAAGCTATGGACTCCTCTACACTGAAAGAGCCCTTGTATATCCAATCTCAGACACTGCTAGCTGCTTTAAGCATAAAAATAAATAAAAGGTAGTTCATAAAGCCATACCTGCCCAAGTGCTGTGATCTGAAATGGTGGAATTTCTTCATATATTTTCTTGGCAGCATGCAGACTTTTGATAAATAAATCCAGACTCTTCTGATTCTTGCACAGGAGGGTGGCTGAATATTCATTAAACTTTCCAAGGATTAGATGCAGGAGAATGACTTCATCTTTAAACATTGCCTCAGCATTGTGAGAGACCTTCTGTAGCAGACGCTCTAGTATAGGCAAGAGGTGAGAGAGAACCATCTGCAAACAGAGAAAATGCATAACAGGAGGTTTTATCCATTCTCAGTTTAACAACTTTCCAGTAGCACAGCTTCATTTTACTGCAGCATCCTCTCTCTTGGACCACACTGCACACAGTATTTTAGGCAGCAGCTGTTCAATTGGAAAAATACAAGGTATAATATGAGATTACCCCAAGTACTTGCTCATCTGCTCCTTAGCTATTTTCATTTGCAGAACAGTATTTCATAATTTCAAAGTACAGAAACAAGGTAATTTTTCCACCCATTTATGATTGCTGTTTTCCACAAAACCCAAATGTGAAGCAAAACAACTAACACCCTCTATGCAGTTCATAATCTTTTCAAGACATATACAACTGAACAGGACATAAAAATTCAAATTTAATTCATTTTTTGAACTTTGAAGTCATATTTTCCATCACTTGGAGAATTCTGAAAATGCTAGATAAGACTAGGTTAATATATATAAAAGAAATTCACAGTCACTACTTGATACCTTGCAATTCTGTACAGGAAACTCAATGTTCACTTACCAAAGTAACACATTTCTTCTGCAGCAATCTCTTCTGAAACAGTATTTTTTAGTAATATCAAGGGAATTTCTTTAAAAACTCCAATGCAAAATTCTGCAGCCATTACATTCCAGAAGGAGCATGCAAACGTTTTATGTTTCATTAAACCATACTTTGCAGCTTCACTGCATATTACTGGAGGTGTCAACTTAATACCTAATAATCTAATACCTTGTGGAATTATTTAACAGCATTATTTCTAAATTATATGTGATTTCAGCATTTCACTCAAATGCAGAATCCATAAAAAACTCAAAAGGCAGCACTTACTTCACCATGGATTTCATGAAGAATTTTCATTAAGTTTCTTGCAATATATGATGGGAAAATACGGTTATGTACACAATCAAGTATGTTTTCCAAAGCTTCCAACAATTTTTTTTTCTGGGATTTCTGTTTTGACTGTGTCTCAAGATCCTCAAATAGAGTTCCCATAATCTGGTTCATTAGCAAAGTGAAAATTAAGTTATTTTCTTGCAATAAAAATGCCTTAAAAGAACAATTATTTGATGCTTTCATAACACTGTCATCTATATATAAGCAGAGTTCTTCATCTGGAAATAAACCACTGTTAATGCCTCTTAGGTTCTCAGCCCTCTGCATGTAATAAATCACCTAAATGTTTTTATAGTTCCTAAAACAATTATAAGTCAGTCCACTATTGGATACAAAGACAAACAACTTTCCTGGTTAACTTGATTTCTTTTCTGTGAGACAGAAGCTCACAGCAGCAGACAAAACTTGTATTAATAGACACCTTAATTAAAAAAATACCTGTGCTATGTATGTAGGGTCAGATACAATCTCTTCTGTCTTTTGCTCCAAATGCTGAAGGACAGGATGAAACAGAGACTCCTTTATTCCTCCCAAGGAATGGAGGCAGTTGAGAGCAGCCCTTCGAACTTCACTCACAGGACTAGCCAAGTTAATTAGCAAAGATATCACCACTGCAAGAACAATGAGGGAAGGAGGACAAGAACAGAGTAAAGTGAGTGGTGAAAATCTTACTGCAGCTGTCCCTGAAGAGGCATCAACATTACTTTGGATTTAAGAAGTTGTCTCTTTTCACTGTAAGCCTCTAAGGTACACAAAACCAAGTGTCTCACACGAGTCTCACAGATTCATGACTCTGAGCTTCATCACAGTCCTTATACTCGTGTTTAAGCTCAGAACTCATATATTGCTAGTGACTGTCACATCCTGAGACTGCACAGACAGTAATGTCCTGTAACTGACTCCTTCAGCACAGCCCTGTGCTACTTTAACACTTATAAAATAAAAAAAAAAGTGGCTTCAGTTACTTCAAGCTTGGACTTACAACTGCACCAGTGAATCAGCAAGAGAACTGTCCCAGCCCAGTGAAGCTGAACATAAATAACCTGAGAAACCCTTCATGGTATAAAACATTGTAAAATTGTACAGAATTAAAAAGTACAGTGATTGAGTGCTAAGATGAGAGACAGACAGACCGGCAGACAGACAGATAGAATTTTACTCTACCTGGAGATGATGGTGATAGCAGTTGTTTCTTGTTCTGGTCTGCTAGTGATTCAAGCAGTGCATAGCCAATATACAGAGCCTGAGTCTGTAGCATTGCACTGACTTCATAGTTCAGTTGATTTGAAAGGTTATAATTGTAAGTCCATAAAATGGAAAGGAATTTGAAGAGAAGATCTGAATTTTCTAGATGTCCCTTAAATTTAACACAATGGAAAAGAAAAAAAAAGAAAAAAGCACTTGTTTAATTTATTTGGCAAACTGCTACTGAAAACATTTGATAAACCACCCCACCCACTTCAAAGGAGTACTTTGTCTCAGAAAGAGAACTTTGTCCCAGAACAACAGAGAAACAGTCTCTTTTGAGAAGAAAAAGTTATTGAGTAAATGCTGCATGTATACACAAGGCCAGATGTTATTTACATATGCATGTGAAAAACCATGAGATGATGTAATAAGGAAACACAAAAGTTCTCGTAGAAGTTTTCCTTCCAGTTTCTGTATTTAAACACTAACAAATTTTACAAATCAACCCTTTGTCTTGCTACCAGTTAGAACCAAAACTTTTTCCTCAAACTTTAGGCTCTTGATCTTGTCCTGCGAATCAGTGCTGTTTGCCTCCAATAGTACATTTATGTTTTGTTTTTTAACTTTAGTTTTCCATTATTACATTTAATTAGGGCTAAGTAACCCAGCTGAAGCTTACACTTCCATCTCCTCACAGTACTTGAATGCCACAAGCAGTGTAGCATGACCTGTTGACCATTTTTCTTAGTTTTTCTTATAAGTAATGCAATCATGAAGTAGTTTCATGACTCTGATTCATAATTCAGAGCACCAAATGCAAAAATAATACCTTGAATAAGAGATTCATCAATGCTCTGTACTGAAGAGCATCTCTTCCCTCACTAGCTCCACTGACAAGCAGGTCAAACAGCCCCAAAATGATGTGCAGGTAGTCTTTGCTATCTTGCTTCAGAGATTCAGGATTCCACCAGTATTTCTCTAAAAAATACAGGTTATAATTAAGACACAGCAGGTGCATAGGAACACCCTCAGAAACCAGGAGAAAACAGACATCTCTAGTTAAAAGAGGACAATACATTTGGTTGATTTCACGTTCACCAGTAAGCAATCTTTATAGATGTCAGTTACAAAGGAGAAGGTTAGGGAAGCAACATTTCCATGATTCCAACAACTTCTGAAGGGAAAAAAAAAACTTTCCTTTTTCACTGGTGTGAGTAACAGGCAAAATCTTAACACCTACCATTTCCAAAGGCCACGGGAATTTTTAGGCCTTTAATGAAGTTTTTCAATAAGAACAGAACCATAGCTGACTCCTCTGCATGAGCAGTCTCATCACTTTTGAGCTTTTCTATATATGCAATTAACAAGTCCTCAGGCACCAAAGTGTCCTCTACTGTTTCAACAGACCAACTTAGGGGAGTTTCCTGCAAATGAAAATAGATTTTAATGTATTCTGTCACAATTCCATGCAAAAAGAAACCAGAAATTTAGCATTAACATTCAGCAACATTTCATTTCCAACCTCCAAAGAGGTATCCTTATGGAGTGAATTACACTTCTGATTTTACATTGAAACTTGCATCTGCAGTTTTAAAACCTATGCCAGCTCTTTCTACCATAATTACAGTGTACATAAATGAAGTAACAGAAGAGTAAATTATCAGTCTCTTTAAAATACCTCTTCAAAGGGATTGGGAATTGCAACATTTTTGACAGTCAGTTTAACACTTTCATCTAGCTCTGTTCCAGAAAAGCAATCCATGTTTCAGATACTTGCGTATACAAAAAAATCATTAATGGAATAACCTGAGGTCAGAATAAATAATTACCATGTGCCACTATGTGTGTATATGAAGGGATGTACACACAGAAACACAACCTGCTCACATGGGTTTCTTACAGAAAAAAACCCTAGAGGTGTTTCTCAACAAAATAGGTCAAGAAAACTCCAATGGAAACACACATAAAATATTAGAGTAATTCTTAATGGCACTATTGCCAAGTGTGTGTTTTTGCTCTGAGAAGAAATGAAGGTGAGATTTTTCACTGCAAGTTTCTGAACTTGGTCTTCAGTAAAAACAATTTAAAAACCTTCTTAATACTGTTTTCAGTACAAAGAAAATGCCCTCTCCAGACTGTTTACATCTTACCTCTGCAGGTTCACAACTTCTGAGATTCTTAATTTTTTTATCCAAGAAGCGGAAGACTCTGATAGCCACTGGAAGATAATTTTCCCTTCTCTGTGCATTGCAGCAGCGCTGAACAAGCACTGCACCAATTATATGAGTAGTTACTTTCTGTCTCACACTGTCAGATTCTGTTTCAGCAACGTGTATCAGGTCATCAATCTTAGAAAAAAACAGTGTTGGACAACAAAAATCAGTAAAACAGTGGGAGTTCCCTATGACTAAACTGAACATGTAAATGAAAAATGGTGTAATACTATTTAGTTTCTATCATAGGTAAAAAGTGACAGTCTGCTGTAATTGTACTCTTTGAAACCCTGCAATGCACAAACATCAGTTTCTATGAACTACCCACAGGTACACCTGCTTGCTCTCTAAAATTTTTTTTTACTAAAGTAAAAATTCCTCAAATTTAGTTACACTAATCATTTGTCAAAAAAGGTAATCAGTTCTTTTCCTTAAGTTGAGGAAGAAATTGGTTTTACATGGATGGTATTATGGTTTGGTATTTTTTATATATATATATGTAAATTGTATATAAATACATAAATACATACAGACATAAATAGATATAATTTTTATATATACATGTATTTGCCTAGCAGCTTGATGATAGCATACTAGTGCCTATAGCAGCCATGCAAAGCTCTTCAATATCACATTTGTTTAACAACCTGAAAAGTAATCAGTCACCACCTGAAAAGTAAAACTTCTCCAAGGTTAGGCTGACATGGTACACTTACCATTTGCAATAGTAAGGAAGGGTCCTTTGATGTCAAATTTCCAGAAAGCAGACGAATCATTTTCTCATTGGCCACTCCAACCAACTCTGCAGACTCAGCAGATTTAATTGCCTCTTCAAGAGCTACTCCAAGGGGGAAAAAAAATAAAATCAATAATCTAGATATAAAATTCATGTGGCTCAATAATATTTAGAATGAGTCAGAAACGTACTAAACAATTTCTACCTCTTTTCAAAGAGTTTTTTTCAAAATCCATTCAGTTACAGCATGATAGCCTGATAGTGACAGCCTGCGTCCTTCAGTATGTGTTTAGGTTCAATAAGGAGGAGGTCCTAACTTGCCACAAGTTTTCTCTTATCAAATTAGTTACAAGGAACACTTTACCTTCTGGCCAGCCTTTCAGTAAACGATGTAAAGAGCAGAGATCAGACTGTGACAAACAAACAGCCATTTTCCAGTCTGCAGATTTTGAATTTGCATTAGTGATTATCATAAAAGGTAACAACTGCATTACTGCTGCATCTAGCAGTTCTTTCTTCTCTTTTAAAATCTCCTCTTTGACTAAAATTTTTACTGTTTGCTCCAAAACCTTGTACCTGAAAGAGAACAAAACATGTTGAAAATACATTACTCAAGCACATCAGCAACTTTTCTTTGATTTGTTCTCTATTTTCCATGGTGATTTTCTGTATCTAAACAGCTGTAACAACAAATAAGGAATTAATGGGAAATGGTATGGAAATAATTGGACATCTCTCTTGTAACTCAGCATAGCCATAGCATAACAAAAAGCATTTGCAGAGAAACACAGTTTTTAAAGTACTCTTTATAGTTTCTTTAAAAAAAAATGAATTTGTACAGAAAGAATGTAGACTGAAAAAAAAAAGCACAAACATACCACTTTCCATCCTTTGAAAGATCAGCTTTCTGGAAAATGTTCAAAAGACTTGATACTATTACTTCTGGATTGACTTGTTCTCTGAAAATCTGAATGATAATCAAGAAAAATGAATGAAAATTCAACAATATACAAAACAGTTGACCACATCATAATGGAAAATGCATCTGCTATACCAAGTGGGAACAGAGATCAAATATGACTAACTGCATTCCTGCTGATGTTCATGAAATGAAAATACTATCAGGTGAAAAGAAGAAATAAGGCTGCCCAGTATGCCCTCTTGATAGCTAAAGTATGGAGAATTTATTGAATGTGGAAATGTTTGGTAAAATTGATAAATGAAATGCAAACTATATTACAATTAAATAAGAATTGTTTTTACTTTACATTGTATCTGGATCACATAAATGTAAGGCACATTAACAGAAGAAACTAAAGTTTAAAGGAGCCCTCACGTGCTTCTATTCCTATTTACTGGTGATCAAGAATGAATGAACACACAAGACCAATTCCACTACTACTAATAATATTCTCCACTACTACTAGCAGAAGCCATGAAGAGAGACTGTTACTCTAGCTGGAAACAATCAGTACAATGCATACCAGAGTCCTATCCAGTAAACCTGAGCTGGAGCTCAGGACTTTGCCACTATCAACTGACCAAATGACTCGCATATGGAAAAACTCAGCTGAGCACCTCTCACTGGAGCAAAGTCTTGTGACTGCACCACTTTCCATCCAAAAGACAGATAGTGTGGCTTGCCTTTTTATAGAAAAACATACAGAATAAGCAGGAAGCGTGCCTCAAAATAATAATCAAAGATTTAAGTATGCTTCAGTAGCTACATTAAAAAAAAAAGAAAAACAAAATAGATAAATTCACTTTAACTGCCCATCCCTTGGTAAGGATCAGGGAGCAGAGATTTGGGGGGGGATTTGTGAGATGGCAAACAACACAAGCCTCCTGTATTTGTGCTGCTTCATCCTGTTAAAGGATAGAAGTCATGCAACAGGAACACAAGGACAAGAAAGGCAACTACACAGAATACATTCCAGACACACACACATTGGAGACCAGGTAAAATCTCGCATGCCAAAAAACACACACTTACCTCCAAAGAACTGAGAGCAGCCATCACAACATCTCTGTTGTCATCCTTGAGCCGTCCAAAAATTGCTTCTTCTATGAAAGCCTGATCAAAACCTTCCTGAAAAAAATAAAGGAAACAGAGTCAAAAGGAAAATAAATCATTTGTCCGTCGAACACTTTACAGGCTTTTAATATCTGAATTCTAGTGTAAGAGAAGTGGTAATATCACCTAAATTAAACCTCACAGGCAGACTAACTTTCAATAACAAAAGAAAGAAAACTAGAAATATTAACTAACTTGGATTTTATGAGAATGTGAGCAGCTTAATCAACAAGAACTATATCCAGACTCCAGAACAGGGGGAAATGGTGACAGAAGCCTACTGAAAACACCATGAAAAGCAGTAAGGATGACGTAGGCACAGTCTCACATACCACTCCTCTTCAACTGCTAAGTTTGGCAAACAGCTTTTTGAAGACATTCCATGTTAAATCAGTTCTGTAAGTGAGAGGTTCAGACACAAACCTTTGAAGTTTCAATAGCATCTTTCAAATGCTGAAGAGCCAGGACCCGCACAGCAGGCTGAGGATGATTCAAACTAAGCAGAAGGGAGGTATCAGAGACTTCCAGAAACTGAAATACAGATTTCACAGTGACCCCGGTGCATGTTAAAAATATTTTAAATACACATAAGTATAATGGGAGACATTCTTACGGCAATTTCTTGTATCAGAAGAAAACCTGCATGATCAAGACCTAGAAAGTTAAACTACAGTATAATGATATTGTGTAACTGTTTTAAATTATTAAATTTCTTCACTGTTGCAGACAGTTTTTGGAAGATAGCTTGAAAAGTACAGTAAGCCACAGACACCATTATGTCCTAGAAAAGCATTACGCTTATCTAAGGATTCTGAGAAAGCTCTAGTGACAATGTCAGTGTGACAGAGCACAGACAGAAACTGCTAAAAAGGCATCCCTGCCAGTCCAATTGCGTGCACTTATCTCAGGAACCTTAAAAGCTGGAAGAGAGTCATATGCCTTTGTTCTGCACGCCTTGTGTTTCTGTTAATCCACTTGTTACTCAGGCACAGAATCTGTGCCTTTGTTAAATCAGTACAAAAATACAGGAAGTGCTTCTTTCTGTAGTTTGTCATGTTTGCTTTCAGTCCTTCAATCATTGCAAACAACAGCCATAATACTAACCAGCTCTTCTAATAAATTCCTTGGCCAGATCTGTTGTAGCAATGGTTATTCTGTGTTAGGCTGAGTTTCAATTGCTCTTCAGAAATGGCACAGGAAGAACTCTGAGGTCACTCTGTTCTTCCCTGTTACCGACTGCAAACATTCATAAAATCAGTGCAAGGAAAAGGACCAAGCTATCTTCTCTCAACAGTGATTAAGTTGTTTCTCAGCTTTCCCAAAACAGACTCTGCCACTGACAACATCCTTGAGGCCTTGCTGGGCACCACTGTGTTGTCACTATTGACCCTACAGTGTATGTAGTGGCCATGTGTCTAAGGAAAAAAATTATTGGTAGCAATTGGAGCAGGTGGAAACGTATAAATTCTAACCAGGGAAAAAATCTCATCCTTAAGAGTCCTTATGAAAAAAAACTTAAAAGACCTGATAGCTTTTGTTTAACCACAATTTTGACCAAGCTCCCTCCCCCCAAATATTTAATGAAGTTAGGATCCTTTACTTTGGTATTGGGTTGGTTTTTTTTCTTGTTGTTGTTGTTGTTTTGTTTTTTCTTTTTTTTGGTAGGAATGGTAGATAGTTTGTTCATAAGGAGTAATAGAGAGCAGAACTAGATTAAAAATCAGCCTTCTGACAGTATAACCATTTAAGATCTAGGATCATAATCCTACCTACCTTGTACTTGCCACAGCTTAATGAAAGAGAAATAAATTGATGAAAAAGGTTTTGGTCAGCCTCATTTGTGCAATCTTCCAGGTGCTTCTCCAATACAGAGTCTAAGGCTTTAGGATACCTGCCAAAAGGCAAAACCATCAATATATTCTGCAGAGGATTATAGAAAAACATGTATTTACAGGAGAAATACAGGGAAAACCAAGGAAACTGAAGGATTTGCAGACCACTAGGAGACATAATGAGCAGAGAAGGTCATGCCACAAAGTAAAGAGCTATACAAAGCCAGTAGGTCTGTGTCCAGGTATTACAGTGATAACAAAATATGTAAGGACAATCAGTAAAACAAAATTTGGACAGAGATTAGGAGTCAGTTATTCCTTTTGTATCTATTTCAGCAAGACTACTTGTAGTAGTACAAGTACTTACTACACCGAATAATCCAAGATCATAGCTGATATCACCACTCTACAGACTGTGGGTCTGTCACAGAAAAATGGAACTTACTTTCTCTCAAGAAGTCTGATGAGAGGAAGGATCTTTTGATTGAGTGCAGCCATTTTGGTGGGATTAGATTCAACCTCTGTGCCACAGGAGATAAACTCTTCAAGAAACTTGCTAAAATTACAAACAAAAGGAAAAGCCACCATGTTTTGCACAGTATCTTTTCATTACTGTTATAAAGCACAGTGCTTAACAGATTAGGAATAATATACATTATTTACTGCAAGTACAGATTTGCTGCTGGCTTCAAGTTTCCCTCTGTCCCACAACTATTCCCACAAATGCTAAATTAATGACTCTTCTGGGTTACTGAATGTTTAAATTTCAAAATCCACATCTGGATTTAACTTATGAACTCATAAAAACATATAATATAATGTTGATATAATGCTAATGCCATTGTCAGGAATTATTTATTATTAAACCAGAAGTGACTGCGCTACTGCATAGGAAAAAGAACTGAAGTCAACTCACGAAGCCAACAGGGAATCTAAATCCTTTTCCAGTGGTATACTCTCAAGAATAGCTTGAAGATGCTTGATATAAATGTCATTTTCTGTCTCCTCGGATTCTTCTTGCTCCTCTAAGAACAATCATAGAAGATGAACAATAGTTAGAGAACAGTCTCCTCATACTGATAAAGCAAACAGCTTCTGCAGCATCATCCTCTGCTGAACCAAGCACACAGCTTGAAGACCACAGTGCTCATCCAGCACTAACTCTCTGTGATCCATTAGCAATGCTTTATACCAATGTCATTAAAATGCCAAAGCCTGGATTGCTGCCAATAAACTCAAGGATGCTTTGGCATGTTCCACATCTGCTGCTAAGAGCTGTGCCAGCAACTCTCTAGAGCATTCCTTGGTGTGAATCTGGACCTTTTGAACAAAACAGCTTCCCCAGTCATGATTCAGCATTACAAAGCCACAGTGCAAACAGATTCTCTAGCACAGACACAGGCTACAAGTGCATGCCAGCCAGCCTTGCTGCCCCAGACTGTTCCCAGGCACATTTAATCACTGGGTAAACACAGTTGTCCCTAATTAACCACATATGGAGTACATGCAATCTACCCAAGATTTCATAGTATTACAATACACCTCTAAGAAGAAAAAAAAAGAAAGAAGGAAAAGGAAAAAAAAGCAAACATACAAAAGCTCAATCAGGTCTTCACAGGTACTGGCACAGTTTCAATGGAAGAAGCAATTACACAGCTGTGACATCTACCACAGTTATCCATCCTAAGGCTGATCCAAGTTTTACAAAGAACCTGTGCTAACTTACCTGTATCACTTTTCATGATGGTGTGAACAAGGTGAGGCAACAGGTAGCGGAGGAGAGGAGAGATATCATAGCCTGCTGACAGGCCTTGCAAAAGTGGTACCAGTTCTGGGCTTTTGCACAGATAAATAAATGGCCTGCACAATTAAAAGGGAGAAAAAAGAAAAGTGTGTATGCTGATCTGGGTTACAAACACTTTCAAAACTATGCAGATTTCACGAGGATTCAATTTTCAGCATCAGGTAACAGCCCCATTGTAAACAAACACTGAAAAAATTCAAAGGGCTCCACTTAATGCCAGATGTTTACTGGCAAATTTAATATCCAAGAAGAAAAGAGGGTACTGCCAGCCATGTTGAGCACAGCTGCTACAACGGCACAGTGAATCCACCTATGTTTTTTACAAAGCTGGTAGTAAAAGGAAAAATACTTGTATGAATTACAGAAGATATCCTCACACTGCAAGGAGCATATCTATCCCTCAGAAGCAGCTAAATGGATGAGAAGTAATTGTGCAATGACAGATCTTCTGAGGAGAAGCCATTTCCCTTTTGGCTCACACAAAGCCTCACCTTGTCTCCTTTTACACCCACCTGGCTGGATGCTGCATAACACATCAACCCCACACCTGCTCTTTTGACAAACAATCCATGACAGTGTTTAAGCATCTGGCAAGTAATCACTCTATATATCCCTCAGAAGATTCTTCCTATTGGAATACTCCTCTACTCCTCTCTGCCAGCAAGCAGATTCCTTGTAGCATGTGGGACTATGTTCAAATGCATGTTACCAGCAGAAGCCAACTGTGCCAGAGCAGGGCAGACAGATGGATGGGAATCCACCACACAAGCCTCCAGGAGAACACCTCACCTGAAGTGAGACCAAACAAGGGGTGGTAGAGAAACACTTATCCTTCAGGTGTTAAACTACACCAACTCAAAGCCCTTCCATTGAAGGGGCAGAACCTCTTTGCACTTTCCAGAAAACCTCTTACTTGACAGGGTTCAGTTTTGCACACTGGCATCAGTCTCTTACTAAGAGAAGCACCAAGAGATGACCAGCTCACACCACTGACACTCCTCTGCTGCAGTGGGCATACAAATTTTCAAAGTAAGCCAAAGGAACTTGTAAGCCCTCTGAAATGTCAACTACAGAAACTTCTGACAGGGAGGTATCCCTTTAATGCTGAGGATATAAAAATTGCAAATTATCAAAGCACAGTTTGGAATTTTAGAAAGTGGGAAAATCTGATTCATGTAGACTTACTTTTTCCCAAGTTTATCTCCTTTCTGAGTTTGCAGAAGTAGGTTCAAGCAAGCCAGCCCATCCCTGATTAATGAGGGCATTTTAAATAGTGTCTTGCTTATCTGCACCATCAAGGAATGCACCAAGGAAGTCTCCACTGTCACTTTTACTGTCATCTGGCAGATTATCATGTATGTTGCAGCTCTGTAATCCTGTACAGAGGATTTCAAGCCCTAGAAAAAGAGACAAAGGCGAATTTTTAACACAGAATAACACAAAAGTGTACATTAACATAAAAATAATTTTTATTCTAACATCCACAGAATCCTACTATGCTCTTTTCCATGTGTTAATGTTTAAGGTATCTATAAAATCAACTTCCAAGAAGAAAAAGCTGTCGTGCAGGATCCACAGACAAAGAAGACACATTTATTAACTACTGCTTTGTTTGTTGACAAAGCAACAACCATGGACAAGAAAGGATATTAGAGCAGGCTATCTACCCTGACACAACTCCCTCATGGTTTAGAGTGTGATAAATTTCAAAGCAAAGACACTCTTCAATCTGTGTATCCATTTCTCACAGCTCCATTCCTCATGCAGAGTAGAAAACAGTTCTTAAAGTGCTCATCTGAGGTGTAAAAAACATTATTTCCCATGGACCCTCACCTGCCTGAGGTTCCAAATCAGGCTGAGTGGTACAGTATGCCCCACACAGGATGTCCCTCCTGGAGGTTATTTGTGTGAGGTTATGTGCATCTGCAGAACACAGTGCACTTCATCACACAGGAGGGAAACAGAGCTTCACCCACCTTTTGGACATAAGGAAGCAGCAGAGAGACCATAGTGTCTGTTATCTTCTCTGCAGCTCCAAGAGCTGACACAATGGTGGAAGCATAAAACACAAGGAGAACTCTCAGTTGAGCTGAGTTGCCGGGACACTCTGAAAAGACCTGGATCACAAAAAAAAAAAAAAAATCTGTTGTTCAGACATAGGGCAAGTGGAAATGCACACATGGCTTCCCTCAAGCCACCAAAATCTTAGAACTCCAGCCTGCAAGCTCCAGCAGCTCCTGCTGGCACAACTGAAGTCATCTCCTCTGATAGCAGCAACCCTCACCAGAGGTTACTGCTCCTCCTCACAGGCAGGGCAGATGGAAATGGGTGCCAGTGTGATTAATCAGAGTAAGGCAGCCAAATTCACCTGTGATCCTGGTGCACTGCTCAAGACTCAGAGCTGGCCAGCCAAGAAGCTAAATGGTGTTATGTTTAACACCTCTTTCTACACCTGTGAATACTCTGTTACTGTGTCTGCTTTGCTTAGTTTGACAGCACATGCATCCCAGTTCTCTAAATAACTGTATCTGTGATACATCTTACCCTTCTGAGACTACAGAACTAGCTCTCTATTTGACAGTAACTGAAAACACAAAATAAAACTGCCCACCTTCTAACATTCTCAATTTCAAATTCTCATTAATATTTGAAGATGTGTATTTAAAAGACCTATGAAAACCCCCAGAAGAGACATGGAAATTCAGAGCACAGTTAAAGACTCATGGCAAGAATGAGTTTATGGAAGAAATTAAGACAATGAAGTACCCTGAGGCAACACAGTAAATAATACAGTATGGCCAAATTGTTTTGTCATGGCTCACTGGTTCTCAGTCACATCCCTATAAGAACTTCTGACAGACTGTCATCTTCACAAATTATAATACAAAAAATCCTCATACTGTTTACTGATGAATGAGTTCAAAATACTAAGAAACAGCACATTACTATAAAAACAGAGGGAAAACAAAGTGACAACAAAGAGTGCTCTAGAATAAATGAACAACCTTCACAGATCTTGCCACCAGCCTGCAGATGAAATCCATGAAATCCAGGTCTTTGTAGCAGTGTGTAATGACAGTACCCCTTGCCAGAGGGACTCCAGGTTTCTTTATACAGTGGAAAAAAAAAGCAAAGTTAGAACATTCAGAGTAAAGTGAAGCACAAAAAGTAAAAATTACTATAATCTCCAAATTAATCCTACTGATCAGTTAACACCATTGAAACTGAAATAAGTAATGGATTGCCACACACTGTTAGAATGTTTTGTGTCTACATTAAGACAGATGATGAAGAGAATAACATTTAACCTACATGGAAATAAACCTAAATTTAAGCAATTTATGTATCTTCGTAGCAGTAGCAAATACTCACACCTTAAAAGCCTGCTTTAACTTAGGCAAAAAAAAAAAAAAGAGTAATTACAGTCAAAGCTTTTTAATATCAACTTCACCTTTAAAGAAAGATAGCAGAAACAACATGTGGGCATCCAGGCTCCATTCCTGTAATTAAACCTTCCAGTACAGTTCTACAACTAACCACATAAATTGGTGGACCATATTCATAAGCAGAGTAGAAGGGTCAAGATAAAATTAAATTAAAGATTATTAAAGTCCCTCAAGGTCCTTCTATCTTGCATCTGTTAACTACTTTACCCGTATTGGATCCATCCAATGCCACTTATGAGTTGGGCTTTTTATATCTAAGAGTTGAATAACTCTCACAAATACATTAGTCTCATGATATGGCAGAACACAACCAATCAAACTGTCTTGATTGTAGAGATGAATGTGAAATCTAAAGAAAAGAACATACATATGTAGTTTAAAAATATCTGGAAGCCAAAAAGGAAAAAAGACCCCTCCACATTCTTCTCAGAATACCTTGTTACTTGTTTTTAAGCAAGACCTGACATGGTTTTCACACTGACTCAGATCTATGGTCCACCTACAGTCCAGAAACTCAAGGTAGTAGCCTGTATGTGCTACAAGAAAGAAACAGTGCTAGCATATTTTGTCCCCTCACTATCAACAATTTTAGGTCCCTGTACAACTAAAAATTACCTTAATTTCTTCTGCACAGGCTTCAATAGTAAATCAGACGTTACAAAAATCTAATATGAATCTCTCAGTACAATACACGTATAGAAAAAATGTGATTCAGAGAAGTATGTTTCAGGAAAATCACACATTCTTTCATGATAAGAAGTACTGCACTTTCTGCATTTGGATAGGTTAACTTATATAAATAAATATAACATCACAAAATACTTCATTGTTTTTTTCTTCACACCAAAACCTTGAAATAAGAATAGTGAGGGTTCATGGTTCAGTGTTAATATTGAAACTTGGCTATTTTACAAAGCCCACCTCTAAAAGCACAATATAGAAGTGCCTCTCTGTGTGCTCTGTAAGATGCTTAGGGCTGGGCAACTTTGGTGAAATTGCTTTTATAGAAAGTACCATGCCAGATCAAAATAATCACAGAAATTTATCAAAAGACAAAAATCTAATTAGCAAAGAAGAGCATCTGGCCCCATAAGGACTAAGTCTAAATGCAATTAACATTCTATCCTATTTTCAGAAAGCTGAAGTAAAATTATTCAAAATTTTTCTCACTGGGGAGAAATAAATCTTGCATTTCTAGCCTTATCTACTGACATGTAGGATATTCAGTGGATTACCTCTGAATCAGCCATTCAAGGCACTTCTGGGCTGGCTTAAGCATGAAGTAGGGGGACAGGTGAATGAGGAACAATGAAATATTCTTATCCAGCTGCTGATTTACTGCTTTAGTCTGAACACTGCGTTCAAGGCCTTTGGCTGTGGAACTAAACAAACTGGACTGGAACTCTTCAAATGAAGGATCAATGCCCATCAGCTCTTCTAAGCCAGTGCACCCTGTGGGGGAAAAAAAAATTTAAAAAATGGGAGGAAATTTTAACACAATAGTTTTTGTTCTCCAGTCCTACCCACTTACATCCAACTTTTTTGCAATACTGGTACATGTCATCCTTACAAGCAAACCAAAGAGGCCTAAGACCAAAACCTTTGATATACTTGGAACTATTTCTCAACTGACAAAGAAAAACAACATTAGCAACTATCAGCAGAGAGCTCTTGCAGCAGTGAAGGCCAGCAGCATCCTGGGTTGTGCTGTGCCTGAGAGCATGGCCAGCAGGCTGAGGGAGGGGGGAACTGCCCCTTCCATTTGTGAGCTGCAGCTGGAGCCCTGTGTGCAATTTTGAGATCATCAGTAGAAGAAAAACATTTCTGGATGTGAGTTCAGCAGAGGAATGCTGAGATGGTCTAGGGGCTGGAAAACAACATAAAAGGAAAAGGAGGAACAGCTCAGCCTGGAGAAGAGACAGTCAAAAGGAAATCTTCTGCTGTCTGCAGCTACTTAACAGAATATGGTGTGGGTTATCAAGGAGATGGAGCCACTCCTCTCAGAGATGCACAGTGGAAGGATGGGAGGACAGCAGATGCAAGCTGGAACACAGGAAACACAAACCCAATGTATAGATTTTATCTTTTTCTAATGGTGGAATGATCAGATAGTGGATCAGAGGTGCAATATTGGATAAGAGACCATAAAAACTCCATCCTCAAACTCAGCCAAGCAGTTCTAGAGTCACTATTTAAGAAAGCAAAAAAAACCACACTGTGCTGCATCAAAGATATGTTACTTAAACAGAAACATGATACCAATCTGCCTGGTTTTAGAAAACAGCTTTCTTATTCAACAGTATCACATGCCTGGATAAAAATTTATATAAAAATGGAAAGGGATAGAGCATAAAGAATTTGAAGTGTGCCAACACAGCAAAGGCTACTGCCACTTCACATTATTTGTGACCATAAGGTTACCCAAGAGCAGAGCATCAGCATGTTTCCATGAAACAAGAATTCATGTCAGAAGGCACATTGGGAGATTTCCAGTCCCAGGCTCTGCTCAAAGCAGGGTTAAAAGGGTCTCCAAAATTGGACTAGGTTGCTCAGGGCATTATTCTGTCAAAGTTTTCAAAAGAGTCACTTTTTATCTTTTCCCAACCACAATCTCCCCAGACAATCCTGTTAAATGCTTGACTGCTCTCAAACTGAAAAAGCTTTTCCTTTTATCCAGTTTTAACTCCTATTTTTCCAACTTATTCCCGCTGTCTCCTGTCCTCCAGCCATGCATGCCTGGTGCATCTTCTGGGAATATCCTCAAAGGCAATGGCAGGGTCCTATGAGACCCATCCAAAGTCTTCTCTTCTCCAGACTGACTGAGACCAGAGATATTCCTTTCATCAACTTTCCCTTATTGGGCAAATTCTCCAGTCCTTGAGCATCTTGGTGATCCCTGACTCTTCCCCATGACCTTACCCTCAATTGCCCAGAAACGTGCTCGTAGAGGAACTGGTTTTTCCAAGGACTGGAGTGATGCTGGCCAGCCAGTAGCTTCTTCAACTATTCTTTTGGCCTTTTTTGAATACGGGTTTGCCTCTCATATTCATCTTCCTCCATCTGTTTTTTGGAGTGTTTTTAAAGCCAGCGCCATCTAAGCAGCCAAACTCACCGATGGCAAAGAACGTGTCCCTGTCAATAGTCGCGGCTTCCTTGCAGGTGAAGAGCAGCGATGCCACCTCGCTGCGCTCCAGGAGGCTGGGATCGGTCTGGGGAAGCGCCAGCCGCTTCAGCTGCTCCGCCAGGGACGTCATGGCTCCGAGTTTCGGGGAAAGGAACCTCCGGAGAAAACTGGAGGGAGAAAACCACAGCAGGCCCGCCGATGGAGCAGCCGCATGCAAATAGCCGCCTCTGCCGGCCCCGCTGCCGCTCGGGCGCGCACGTGTGGCGCGGGGAGGAAGGGGGCAGAGCTCGGCGGTGACACGCGTCCCTGTCCCTGTCCCTGTGCCTGTCCCGATCCCGGCCCCGGCCCCGGTCCCCGGCACCGACCTGGCTCCCGCCGCTCCCGCCGGGCCCACGTGGGCTGCGTGCGCCGCTCACCCGGAAGCGGCTGCTCCCGAGGCTCGGGAAGTTCCCGCCCCGGCGGCGAGGGACGGGCCCGGCCCGGCCGCGGCTGTGCCCCGCCCCTGGCCCCGGCAGCGCCCGGCGAGCGGCCCGGCCGGAGAGGGGCCGGAGCCGCCGGGAGAGAGCTGCGGGACGCGAGGCAGCCCCGTGTCCTGTGGGCCGTGGCACCCTGGCCTGTGTCAGGAATGGTGCGGCCAGAAGGAGCTGGGAAAGGATCAGATCCTGTGTCCAGCTCTGTGCCCTGCAGTGCAAAAAGGACTTGGAGGCTCTGGAGCGAATCCAGAGAATATCTACAGAGCTGGCGAAGGGTCTGGTGCACAAGTCCTGTGAGGAGCACTGAGGGAGCTGGAGGTGCTTAGCCTGGAGAAAAGGAGGCTCAGGGGAACGTTGTCGTGGACGTTGTCCTAGACGGTATCCAGGTGGGAGTTGGCCTCTGCTCCAAGAAACAAGTGACAGGACTAGAGGAAATGGCCTCGAGTTGTGCTGTTTTGGATTGGATATTTAGAAACATTGTTTCACCATGAGGGTGGTCAGGCATTGGAACTGAAGGGAAGTGATGGCAGTTCGAAGACACACAGATGTGGGATTTAGGGACATGGTTTAGTGGTGGGTTTGGCAGTGCTGGGATTGGACACAATGATCTTAGAGGTCTTTTCCAACCCCAATGATTCTATGCTGAGTGTGTGCCACCTGCGGGAGTGGCCGTGCCGGCGTGTGGCTGGTGTCCGTGAGGAAAGCAGCTGTTGTGGCCATGGAGGATGGTGTCACCCTTCCAGGCAGGTGCCTCGCAGGGCAGTGTCCCATGCAGGGATCTCCCAGGTGTGGGGCAGGCCCAGCCTGCCTGGCAGCAGCCAGTCCAGGCACCAGCCAGGGTGGGAAGGCAGCAGCAATGGAGAGATGCAGACACCTCAGTGTGCCAGGGCTGCTGCTGGCTTTGTGCTGAGCCCAGCGAGGCAACAGCCTGGGCTGGGAGTGGGGATCCACCAAACATCTCTTCACAGAGAAGAGATTGTGGTGTTACATTTTATTTAAACGGTATGCTCTGTTTTATCCCTCGAAAATGTACGGTTTGTTCCAAACCTGTGATCCTCCCCTGCAGTATCATATATCTGTAATCCCATTGGCCCAGGTTTTATTCCGCGCCCACTTTGATTCTCTCTGTTAAGCTGTGCAGGGGAGACCGGGCTCTCTCTTAGCCTTATTTCTCCCTCTCTCCTCCCTCAGAAACCATGCTGCTCCCCGGGGTGGGACTCCCAATAAACTCTCATCTCATTAGCGCCCTCAGAAGCCGTGTGGAGTCTCCGTGCCTGCCTGCTGCCACCAGCGAACATAGAGTTTAGGGGGCCCCCCAGGGACTCCCCGGGAACCAACAAACAAACCAACAGCAACAATAGGTGGAACAACTAGAGTTGTTCCACTTAAGGATTTTTCCATATCAGGAATGAATGAAAGTAGGGAAAGTGCAGGACTCCCATGAGCAGAAGGTACTGAAAGCTGCAGTGATGTCTGCGGGCTACATCCTAGCTGCAGAACCAGAGAACGATGTAGACTGGAAGAGTCCTCTGATTCAGCCCCAGAGCAGGGCCAGCTTAGAGCATTTTGCTCATGGTTTTTCCCAGTTGGGTTTAGAATATCTCCAAGGGTGGAAATCTCATGGCTTGGATGAGTCTCTCATCCAAGATTTGGTTAACCTCAGATTAAAAATAAATTTCTGATGTTAAAACCTGTGATCTGTCTCCCATCAGTGTGCATTTAAGTTTGCGTGGTTCTGCACTTGGAAGTCAGCGCACAAGGCCATAAAGGGAAGGTGGCTTATGACAAACTAAGAAAAATTGGCAAAAAAATCAGAAATAAAATTTATCCCAACTGATGTCAGCAGATGGACAAAATGTTGCAAAAGGTAACAACTCCAGCACTAGTTCTGTAAAACTATTTCCACATATTGCTGAAAAGCTTCATGGCTATGACAGAAATAACAGATTTGTTTGTAAGACTGCTGTATCATTTCACAATCATTTAACATGCAGTAGAAATATGAAATACTGATAAAAGTCTGGGATTTTTTAAAATAAATCTCTGCAGAGATTTATTTAAATGCCTAATTTTATCCATTGTGAGTGTCCCCTGATTTCAACATTTTGTTATTCCTCTCTGATTTTTTTTTTTTTTTGCTTGGGTTAAACCATTGTAGGTGTGGCAGCAGAGGGAGGAAATGCAGCTGGATGTCCAACTCTGTGCCTGATGATATTTGCCAGTTAGTGTGTGTTAACTCTGTGTCATGTTCCTTCTGACATGGTGTGATCTGGAGGTAATCACAGCAATTGCTGAGCTGGTAAGAGCTGCTACCACTGCAGTTATAACAGTGTCAAAGTGTTTGGGGGATATAACTGATTTAACAGGAATTGATATTATTTTTCTGATGGTTCTAACACTTGAGATTCTGATCACCTAGCAAAGGAGCTGGCTGGGAGTGGTGCAAACCAAAAGGCCAGGTTTATTGCGCTTCTTCACATTCCCTGTGGCTTCTGTGTATCCTTTTCTTTCCTGAAACTTTCACGTGACCTTACTTTTAGCATAACTTAAAACCTCCAGAAATATGCATATTTTCATGCCTAAAAATACCAAACATATTGCAAGAGGCAGAAAGTTGGTTCTAAAACAAGAAAACTAGTCTTGTTTGTTTTGTGTTCAGCAACAGGGTTCATTATTTAAATGCTCTAGCCAGAAAGATAAACTGGAAGTTGTAAAAGCTGGAAAGTGTTCAGGTTCTGTTTTTTCCCCATGGAGAGCTGCAAGACAAAAGTTTTATACCTTTGTGCTTTCTGTTCCATCCTTGTTTGGTTGCAGAGTAAAGTTGGGATTTCCCTTGGAAGTTAATTGGAGGAACAGAGACACCTTGTGCAGAGGGAAAATTATTTGTTCTTAATTTGATTATAAACAAGTGTTTTGTGGAAAAATATTAGCTCATGAAAGTCTATTAGGAAATATGCTTAGTTGGCATTGTAATTATTCAGTGTTGAAGCTGAGCCTCACGGAGATTTGCACCATGCTGGACTCTAAAGAGGTTCTTTTTGAACTGAAATCCAAACCTATTTCAAGTAGTCCCTTTATTTTCTCATGGCATGTGTAGGTGAAATTCTGATAGCCACACTGCAGCTGAGATCACCTCTGCTGATGGCTGCTATTAAACTGCAGACACACGGTTTGTGGTGCTTGGGAGTGGGGCTGTGGCTGAGCCTCATCCCCAATGGGCCCCAGCTGTGAGCAGCAGGTGAGCAGCACTGAAGGCAATCAGAGCTGGAGTGCCCAGGGGCACTGACCAACCACCAAAGGGAACAGAGGCACACAGGTGCAGTGCATCAACATGAGGGTATAAAAGGTTGGGCTAAAGAACAGGAAAATCAGATGCTTGCAGCCTTCTGCAGTGTTGTGATGGTGCTCTGTATGGGCAGCTCTTTGAAGCTTTCTGATGTGGTAAGGTGTTACTCTGCTTGGGCAAAAGCATAAAGCCTTCTGAAATTGTGTGAGGATACTCTGTGTATTGTAGCATCTCAGTCTCATCATCTCAACTGTGATGTTAAATTGCATTTGAAAGAATTTATTGCCTGTTAAAATTCTTAGGGTCTTAGATTATAAATTGTCATATACTAATTTTAATTGGGAAAAAGGTGATCTGTTTCAAGCATTTTCTGTATGTTATTCACTTGTCAGCATTGGTATGTTTGAAAAGGTTTGATCGAGAAAGGTAAGTACTATGAAACTTTAAGCATTCTTTGATTTTGTAAAAGTACCACCACTAAGTTTGTGGTACTTCTGGAGAAAATATAATGGATGTCTTTATATAGATAAAGGTCTAGTCTTTATATTCCTTTTTTTTCCCAACTCACCCCATCAGCTGTGCATTGAGCAGAGCTTCATCTACCTTGGTAAGTAATGCAGCCCAGCAGGAGGAGATCTGTAGAACGAAGTGGTGCTGAAGAACATTCATCACACTATATGCATTTCAGAGGTTTTATGCAGGTCTGATCAAACCCCTGTGAGTTGCACTCCTGGAATGCATCTTTCTGGTCTGGCAAGAGGTGGAGGAATTTCATGTAGAGAAGAAAAAAGATTCTCTTCCGATTTAAAAAAAGGGACTGCTCAGTAGTGTTCAATTGTAATATGTTAGAATGAATGTGAAGGAATTGAGTGCTACCTATGCAATTTACTTTTTACATACCACATTATAGTGCTTGTATTAAATACTCTTAAGCATTCTCAATTTATTAATTTACTAATGTGCTACTTCTTTTTTCCTTCCTGCACCTCCTTCTGTAACTAGTGAGCCACCATGATAAATGATTCTGAAGGAGAGAGAGACGAAAGCTACCTTCCCTGTGCTTCCCATCACTTGCTAATAATCTTGGTATGTTCCCTGGCATTTGTCCATGCTGTTTCTAATTTTGGTATTTAAAATACAATCTGACTGCAGCATAATTAAGTAATATTAAAACCTTTCTAGGATATGCAAAGATTGTCACTGTTTCGGAGTATATGAAGTTCTTTAATGTTTTAAGCAAAAATAAGTTAACAAATCTGTGTATTCAATGTGGGTTTGTGGCTGCTAACTGAACTGTAAACCAATCTGTGTTTCAGAGTAGTGGCTTGAACACCTTGTTCACTCAAGGTAATCTCATTGTCAAGGAATATACTGTGTTTCACTGTTGGTTTTAGGAGACGTGCTGAAGTTTTGTAGTTTGGGAGACTGCTACTCTGAGCTAATCCATGTCCTTTGTTCCTAATTGATGTACATATCTGCTTCCTATTAGGACATTATCATTTATAAGAGTATACCTGTGGTCTCTGAATTTATAGAGTTTATCAGGAAGAACAGTGCTGCATTAATCTATTTTTCTCTATTTTCAGTTCTTTCTGTACCCTATGACAATGCAGCAGTCACCCTTCACTGGTGGGCATTGTGAAATGATAAAGCAGTTCCTTTCTGCAGGGCACATGTTGATAAGGCCTTGAGGCCATCATTCCCTTGCCCAAGCTTTTGCTAAAAGAAAAGAGATGGCAGCTGTTTTGTCCTATAGCAACGCACAGGTCTAAAATGAGGGAGTTAAGATTTCTTTTCCCTGTCTGCTTTCTCCCATAAGGGCTTGATCTTTTTACGCTTGCATCAGTGAAACTCAGGAGTAATTCTGAGGTCTGTGAAGCTGTATGAGTGCACAGCTGGAGTACCTGGAGGCAGATAAAATCAAGCATAATTCATAGACTCAGTGAATGGTTTGAGTTGGAAGGGACCTTACAGATCATCTAGTTTCAATGTCCCCATAATGGGCAGGGACACTAAAACAGATCGCTCAGAGCTGCATCCACCCTGGGCCTTTAACACTGTGAGGGTTGAGTGGTAAACACTTCTGTGGGGAGCATGTTCCAGTGCCTTGCCACACACTGTGAGGGTTGAAGTGTTTACCACTTCTGTGGGGAGCATGTTCCAGTGCCTTGCCACCCTCACATTAAAGAATTTCTTCCCAACATCTAATATAAAGCTACCTTCTTTCAGTTTGTAGCCATTCCCTGTGTCCTGTCACTACAGCTCTTGATGAGGAGCCCCTCTCCTGCTTCCCTGTATAGTCCCTCAGATAGTGGAAAGTTACTGTTACACCTATACACAACCTTCTCTCCTCTAGGGTGAACAGCCCCAACTCTTGACTGTGTTCACAGAATGGGTGCTTCAATCCTATTAATCCTATTATCAACTTTATGGCCCCCTCTGGGCTTTGTGGTCCCAGCAGTTCCATATTCTTATGTTGGGAGCACCAGAGCTGGATGCAGCACTCCAGGTAGGAGTCTCACAAGTGCAGACTAGAAGGGCAGAATCCCTGTCCTTGCCATGCTGCTTTGGATGCAGCCTGGGATTCATTTGACTTATTGGACTGTGAGCACACATTGCTTGGTTGTATTGAGTTTTTTGTCAACTGTCGCTACTCAGTGGTGGTTGAGGTTACAGAGAGTTGCAATTCTCACTGCTGGATCAGGCTGCAGGGAGAATAATTCTTGAGTTGAGCTGAAGGGCTGCAAGAAGTTTCCTTGCTAGGCAATGCATCCAGCACATCATTGACTTACTGACCACTGTGGGAGGCAGTTTTCCTGGATTTCATGTTTTCCTGGATTTCCTTAAAAATCTACTGTTGCTTCCCCCAGCCATAAATTCTCGTGTTTAGCTGCATTCCAGATCTAATAATAAATAGAAACTCTTTGGATGTAATGGTGGAATCTGTTTTGGGGATTTTACTGTATTAAAGTCTTTCTGATATGGTAATACAGACTAAAGGCTTCTAAATCAAAATTGCTGTAAAGGAAGCTTTTAAATATATCTTCTACATAAGGAGAAATAAACCCAAAATATCAGCTAGACAGATCCAGAGAAAGCATTGTCTTGAAAAGAGTATGTAATAGTAATTTTTGTAAATCCATTTGAGGTAGTCTAGTTTATCCTAAGAGCATCAGGGAGAGTAAGGAAGACAAATGGAGAAGGTAAAGAATGGAAGAAAAGAAGCTGTTCTTTCAGTGCAGAGCTGCTTGATGAATTCTGACTTTTTTGTTTGTATAAAAAGTCAGCTAGAAAGTTGGATTACAGAGACTGCATAATAGTTGCAATGAAAAGTAGGAGAATGTCTCTCATGATTGCTGTGAATGTATAGTCCTTTGTCATGCTCTGATGTTTCTTAGCCTGGGGAGTACAATACTGGGTGTATAAATTAACTGTTATTATGAAAAGGTGCCTTTGCCAGACAATCTGCTGAGAGAGTAGGTGTTATAGATCTGCTGTGTGCTAGTTGTGAGTCACATTGTGTAATGCATTGGGAGAACTTGGAAATTGGAGTGTAGCAATGTGGCCATTGGGGACCAGGGTGTAATGAACAATAAGGACAGTAGTGTGTTCTAGACATGTCTCATTGTTCATAGCAGGACTGTACACAGGAGGAAAGACAATAAACTGAAGGATGGGAAGGAGGAAGAAGTGATCAACAGGGGACATGCTTAACACACTTTTCTTACTGCAGTGTATATCTTGCTATCACCTCCTTCAGTTGCCTGTTAATCAAGCAACTGACAGGTGTTGGAACAGCAGCAGATCTCACTCACCCATTCCTGACCTGTAGTTGTTCAAACCTTTATTTGCTTGTCAGCCAGCCACTCTCTGTGTCTTTTTAAAAATGTTAAGATGAATCACAGCTCTTTCCCTGAAGAAGAAATAGTGTTGTTCCTATCTGGATGCACTAAATACAGATTCCAGCCTTTTTTCCAGGCTGGCCACTGAAGTCTGTTGTTTTCATTTCTTCATTTGTCCCAGCCACTGCCAGTCCATGGGCCTTTTCTGCAACTGGTGATTACATGATTTAAACTACAGTGAGCTCACAACTTATATGACAGTTCCAGAAAATAGGTATGGTCTGCATTCAGTAGCACAGAGAAGGGTATTTATTTGCTGGCTCGCTGTTCAATTATATTCAGTTACATATTTGGTTTATTCACATTCTAAAGTTTAATTGTTTTACATATTTTTTGTGTAGGAATGAGTTATATGTTCATGTAATACCTGGCACAGTGGCACTGTAAACACTGCAAGAAACAGAACATTTTTAAATGTTTGTGTATGCATATATGCATACATATAGGAGAGATATTAATACTGTTATATTTTAAAAGTATTAAAGAGTTAGTGCATTCTCATGATACTGAGTCACATAGAGTATCTTCAGTCACAAAAATCCCCCAATTTTTTCTGTGTTTCAGTGCCATTTGAAGAAATGTTTGGCTTTTGTATTTGCTTTCATTGTGGATTGGAAACTGTTCATGCTCTTATGTATTGTGGGGATTCTTGGAGGGGAAAACCCCTGTTTTTACAGGAAATAGTGTGTTAGATGAGGGTATGCATCTGAGTTTTACTATTAAGCCTACATCTCCAGATTTACTGGTTACTAGAGGCATTATGGTTTCTGATTTAAAATAGTGGCTCTGCTGTTTCTGTGCCTTGCATGAAGTAGTCCTGACAACTGGCAATGTTCTAGATAACTGCTAACAGCTCTTACTGACAAGTGTATGTCAGTGGTTTCTCCTCTGTGTCTCTTACTCTCTGACACTCTGCCTGCACTGTCCATATTGGGGACTTAAGGGAGTTCCCTGCAGGGAAACTACTTGAGAGACGACTTGGAGACCCTGTGACATCAGAGGCGATTCCTTGGATACACAGAGATGAGGGAACTATTTCTGCATAATGCTTGACAGGCACTTAGTGCAGGGCCAGGAAGGCAGCCTGGCCTTGAACATGTAGTGGAAGGGAGTGTGGAGCACTGAGCATTAGGAGCTTCTGGCACTGATGCTGATACATTTACTTTAAATAAGCCTGGTACTAAACCACTTCCTGCTGTGATACTCTCAAGTACTGCATGGGAGAGGTTGCACTACAGAATCCTTCTCACTTTACTTACAGTGTGATCCCTTTGGTCTGTATTACCTGCTGATTCTTAACAGTATGGTGATGTATGTGACTCAATTTGCAGAGGGGCAACAAAACACTTTAAACAACTTATGACTAATTTAATGAAAAGCCTAGTCTGTGGCAATGTAACACATTTAATGACTCTTGTATGAACTGCAGCAGACACATCTGAGATGCAAAACATGATGTTATTTCTTGAGCAGAAGCTGTATGGGTTATGCAACTGCTGGGCTGCATTGGAACCCTTTAGTGCTTTTCTTGATGTTATGTATGAATTGTCTTCCAATTCAGAACCCATTTAAAATTACTTAATTGCATTATGACTAATTACAAATAAAGTATAAATTATCTTGAAAAATCAAGATCACAATTTAATTCATGGTGGACTGTGCCAGAGTTAAGTTTTCCAAGCTGTTTTGTGTGTATCAGAATACAGACTTTATTTGCATAGTCACAAAATTTTTTCCCAGAAATTGTGCTTTAAGTGTACTGCATCAGCAGGGTTCAACACGGTTATTTTTCTTCTTTGTTCAGTGAATGTCTGTTGCACTCAGTTGGAGCATGTTCCCAAATATATAATTTATGGTTTTCTGCTCTGGTCATCACAGTCTTTGTACTTGTCTTCAAGTATTCCAAATTTATCTTGTATTTGATTTTCACACACTTCCTCATACTTCACAGTATTAGTATTATTCCTGGTCTATAGAAAGAAAACTGAGGCTCATGCTCCAAACTGTATATACTTCCATTTCCCTATACAGTGCATAGTTTTAGGTTAATGAATGCTGTTTGTATGGAATTTGTCTTTTCCCTTATGTTGTAGTGTGTTCATTAAGTTAGTTTAATTCCTCCCCCATTTTATGTATCTGCTCCCCCCCATTTTGTGTAAAATGGTTCTGCCCTCCTCAGTTTTCCCGCCACAGCCCTGCCAGTTCTATTGTCAATCTGTTAGGTTATATAATTCCTCCTCCCCTTTTTCCCTTATATGTATGCTTTTCCTCTTCCCTGGGCCAGTCAATTACCCCCCACTCCACCTAGAGTTCCAGAAGCTTCTCCTCTTTGGGGGTTGTGGTTGGCTGTGGTCCCGGGGCCCCTCCCATACCTGGTACCTATTGGGCTCTCCACTATGTCATTTGTGTTACGCTCATCCCCTCTTCTCCCCCTATTGGTCTTCTGTAAACCCCTCCCGGATCCACTCCTTCCCTTTATAACCCCTAAGTACCCTTTGTTCCGGGTCATTCACTGATACATTGTGGGCTTGCAGTGAATCTGTTTAGCCTCCAGCGAGTGTCCAGCTCCTTCCTTCTCGTCGTTAGCAGCGATCCAGTCCGCAGCCAGCACAGCCCGAGGCCTTATGACGCTGAAGGGTGCTGGAAGGATGCAGCTGGGTGTCAGCCTTAACCTCAGCCAGCCAGACTCTGACCTTCTCTGCCCTTGAAGGCCAAATACACCTCGCTGCACCTTATGTGCTTTACAGAGTACAGTTACACACTGCACTTTTCCCCACTGAGTAAGCCTGATGGTTTGAACCTTTAGGCCCATCAGAATCCTAAATTTTCCTGGTATTTCCATCATGCATTGTATTAAACATTCTCTCCTGCAACTGCAAGTGCAGTGACTCTCCTGACTCCCACCACTGGTACTGTCACAGTAAAAAATCAGGCCCTACAAATTCAGAGCCTGAACAGCCTGATCTTCCACAGATCATCTGTGTGCCAGGGTTACCAGTGAAAGTGGTACAAGAGGAATCACTGAACCACGGGGAGCAAATGAAAAAGTGTCATGGTGTTCTAGAAGCACATTCATGACAAAATAATTTCCTGTAGAGAAGCCTCAAATATATTTGAGTCCATTCATTTGAAATGCAAAATGAGCTTTCTGCAGAATGCTTTTATTGGGGAAGATGTGTTCACATTGTATCTACTGAAAAATTAATGTGGGAGCTCATATAAATACAGGTGGAGCCTTACAGCCTGTAGGGGTAATTTCATCTTTGTTGCTGACTCCACCTCAAGTAACTGTTCATATGAACTGAAAAATTACCTAGAACAGCTTCTGGCTTAGAAAACAAACACACATGCTGCATTTAGTTCAGCTGTGAAATTCTGGAAGATTACAGCTATTCCAAATTTGACTACAGGACACAAAAGAGACTTAGACTGCCCTTTAGCCAATTTATTGTAAAAATGAACTAGTTTCAAAGTGAAGGAACATTTGCATGCTCTCCTGTCCTCCTTTGCTTGTGCTTAACTGCACTTAGGCAGGGAGAGAGGTTAGCTAGTTAAGAAACAGAGGACTTGTCAACATTCAGAGGGATTGAAAATAGAAAAGAGCCTTCACCAAGAGTAGGTTGTGGCTGGTAGATCTCAAGAGCAGGCCGATACTGGAAAGTGTGTAAAACTGATAATTATTTCTCCTGACATAAGACTATGTCTGAGGTTGGTGAGAGGGATCATAGCCGGAAAGAAACAATTGTCTTTAAAATCAGAATTGGAAAATTCAGGCCTTGCTGCCTTTACATCAGACATGACATGAACATTGCTCATTTTCTCAGTGCTGGTTCTCAATGCAGCTGAGTGTCAGAGTAAGACTTTGTTGGACAGCATGGAACAGCATGGAAGGACAACAGTTCTGGAAAAGGAAAACTTGTGCTATCCATAAAGAACATAATTATCCCTGTTTGGCAGTAATTCAGGTTGTGCCTAATACTGCTGTAAACAAGGATGAATTTGCTGCTTTTATTAATCTCTATCTGTTTTGTGGAATGAATAATAAATAGGTAGTATTCCTTTTTGCAAACTGGCAATTTGTTCAACCAGGTTGCCTTCTTGACTGTGTAACTTGAGTATCATTGATGTTAGTGAGATTACACTGGTGTATCTGGAAAAAGAAATGAGGGCATTGAGACTGCAACTTGTCAAAGGTCAGTCAGTCAATGTGTACAAATGCTGAGTTTAGAACACAGCAGTGCCTGATGTCCTGTGCCCATAATCTCTACCTCATACCTCAGTGATTTAAAACCTGTGCCCCTCAGATCGTTGTTGTCTGGAAGCTAACTTAGTTGATGGTGTTTGTTTCTAGATAAATAAAGGCATATTGTCTTTGCACTCCTTGTCTCTCACACACACACCTCTCTCATTGTGACCAAAGCTATTGCTGAACAATGTGCTGCCATTTAGATGGCAGTCTCAGTGAAATCCTTTAAGGGTCACAGGCTGGCCTACAATGGGATTTTTTTAACTGGTTGTATTAATGAATTACAAATTGTGTCATCAGTTGCAGCTTTCTCATTGCCCTAGTCACACAGGGCTTGCTTAGTAGCTCTGTGTGGTAAAGCTAAGCCAGCATAAAATAGGAACACAGGCAGGATTCTGGGAACACATGATGTGTGAAGGTTTCTTCAAAAGGTTTGTAACAGGCCATGCTATACCCCTAGTCCTGCCTCTTGCATTCTCGTCACTGAACCATTTTTAAAATCCTGGATCTGTCTCGCCATTTTTTCCACTATTACGCCAGCCCTATTTGTGGTTTCCCCACCTGTTACTGTGTGTATTGCTCCACAGCCTCAGTGTGCCAAGACTGACTGCAGTGTGGTATATAAATTGCAATATACTTTCCCCAGTTTTTCCTTTTCCCACTTCTAATCTGTGCAAAGCATCTATCAAAGCTTCCGATTTTATTTAGTCCATGATCAAATCTGTCTTTGTGAGTTGCACCTACCCTGACAAGAACCATTAAATCAAAAAGACACTCTCGAAAGTCTAGCTTAAGGGATATGGGACTTCAGGTGTTGATACATTATGGATATAAATGTATCAGAATGGGAAGTCTGAGGGTTCTTCTCATTCATGGAAGGTCTGATCTTGTGCAGTGCTGCCTGGCCCTGCCGTGGCTAGAGGGTTTGCCCAGCTATGTTACACCTTTCAGCACTCGCCTTGCAGTTTGCGATTGTTACTATGTATCACAGTACTGCCTAGTGGCTCTGGCAGGGACCAGATGTTGATTGATTCCTACTGCCCTGAGCCCTCTGAGAACCAGGGCCATCTGCTGTGCAGGATGCAGGGCTCTAAGCATGGCCCTACAAACAGTGGGAACACTGCCTCCAGGGTATAAGGGCCCCTAAATCCCTGCCGTCCTAGAATAATGCTGGGGATGTTTGGGTGCAGGCCACACACAGTCAGGAGGGGCGAACAGAGAGGTGAAGGATGTGTGATGGGTAAAAAACACTGTAATCATAATTGTTGTATAGATTCCTCAGGGCTTTTAGACAGACAAAGCCTCTGCTCCTGAGAATTCTTTCCTAGGTGGACATTAGGGGCCAAAGGAAGCATTGCTGATAGTTTCAGAGATGGCAGAACGCAGCACAATAAGCTCATTTCTCTCAATGAGAGTAATCTAACAAGCTAACACTCAGATTTTTGGAAAATTTTATCTGAATTGATTTGCTCAAGGTCACATAAGGACATCTTGAGCTGGCATGGTCACACCACGTCTCGGCCCCGTGATTTTCCTTCCGCACAAAGGGTTGGCAAAAGCTGGTGATGTCAGTGCAGTCAGCATTTTCTCCATACCCCTGAAGCCCAAGCTATGCTTTGGTAGTATTTGTTGGTCCCATAAATGTTTCTTGCTACACTTCATCCATGGCTGAATTCCAGGGACAGAGCAAGAGTCTCTATATATAGCTGATGAAACACTTTGGGGTCTTCTGACAATGACAGTTGTTACTATGAAGCCAGTAGATGAATTTTTTCTGTTCTTTCTTAATTTTTATTTCCAAACCTGTCATTGGAAATAATATACTTTAAAAGAAGTAATTAGCTACTGTCTAGTTAATATCACCACGGATGACTAGCATGGAAATTTTTCAGAGTTAAAGTTTGTGCCTCTTGGTGCTAAATGTGGGAGGGCTAAATATGCTCAGTGCCCACAGTGCTTAGCTCAGACAAAATTGGGATCTTTGTTCCCAGATGTTCATTTCTGTTCTCTTCTCTCTTTCCGTTTTTCTTACATATGTGTTGCTTTCAGAAACATTGAGTTTAAAGTTTATTCATAGTACCTTTACAAAATGAATTTAATTCCTTGGTTTTCTTACAATATAGTGTGTTTTTTTTATGTTAAAGAAGGCAGGTTATATTTATTGTGTTGCAAAAAAAACCAAACCCCAACACAACTCTAATAAATGATGAATACATTTTATAACACACCTTGCCTTTCTGCTTAGCTTTGTTAGGGAAATTGACGCATAATTTTTTAACAGAATCCAACATTTTGGCCCAATCTAAATCATAATTTTCTTAAATAATTCAGATTTTTGTTCATTAAGCTTCCAACTAGTGGATATTTGCTACAAGGAAAAATATATTTTATGTACAAGTGACAGTTATGACATGCCTTGAAAAGAAAAGGCTTTTTGATCCCTGTTTTAAGATTCTCTTAACAGTTTATACAGAAGAATAGTCACTGAATTTATTTTCTTTTACCTTTCATTGACTTCTTTCTTGAGAAGGCGTCCTCTGTTCTTTTTCACAGAGAAACAGGCTGTGACTGGGGCAAGACTCAGTGGCTGATGGAGCTGCCATAAGATTCTTTATCTTCTTGTGGCCTTTCTGAGACAGTTTTTGCAGATACAAACTATTGTGTTCCTACACAGAAGTGTTACAGCTGAAAACTGATGGTGACCATTTCCATGTCAGTTGATTGTTTCACAGGCAATTATTTAAGTAGAGAAGTCTGGCTCATTTCTTATTCTAGATCTCATTAGGTTCAAATAGAAGAATGATCTGGTGAAACACTCTTGCAGTGTTCAGCATTTTTGAGCTTTTATTAAAAGTTGTCAGTTTATTCTACAATTCTGTGAGAGGGAAGTGTAAGAAACATGTTGAAGGATCAAAAATCTGAGAATCAGTAAAAATGCGAAGGACAGAGTTCTTCACAGAATGATATGATGGCTTTTGACAAGTAAATGAATGTTAAATATAAACTCTGAAAACCTTCAATTTCATTAAGAAGAATGACAGAGATTAATGTTGTTTAGGTAGAAAAGCCCTTTGTTTCTCAAAGAGCTTCATGCAAAGCATACCAGAAGCCTTTCACTTGGGTAGTGAACTCCCAGACCCGCTGCTAGGAAAGATCTGGCCTCTGGTGCTCCTCATGCATGGGAAGTGATGCCTGCTTGCCACAGTGTTCTCCTGGGCTCGAGGCCCCGTTCTCCTGGGTAGGCCCTTACTAGTTTACATGTTAGCATGAACGACAACTGCACACCTTCTGCCAAATAAAAGACAAGAGTAGTTGACAGTTCTGCTCTGCTATCTCTACTCCTGATCTCCCTCTGCCACCTTATTTTTTCTAATCTGGTTGGCAGTCATGAATATTCTTTTTCATCGTAAACCACCCCTGTCATTTCTGCCTTAAATATGCTTGCTGACTTTCTTGTACCTTTCCGTGTCAGCTTCAGATTCCATATTCATATAGTTTATTGTGTTTCTTTCTTTTTCTCTCTTGGAGACTTTTGTCCTTTCTTTCCTGCTCAGGTTGCTTAATTCTTTTTTTTTTTATTTTCTTTCTCTTTAGGCATACATAGTTCATGGCTGTGCAACTCTGCCAGCTTTATTTGGGTATAATCCTAACTTACCTCAGATGTGAGAAGAAGCTTGGTGAAGCAAACTGCTTTATTTGTACCACTGTGCTAGGCACAGCTTTCCTATTCTCTTGTTGAGTAGAAAGAGGCAGCTCCCTTTCTGCTTCACATTTGGCTGTCTTTCCACTACGGACCTCCATTCATATGCTTCTCATTACCATCCACACAGTTAGTTTATAAAATTAAATTAAAGTAGTAAACAAAATACCAGATACTCCTCCTAAAGCTCCATCTATAAATATCTTCCCTGCCTACTCATGCTGTCTGATTAAGAGACAGTAAGCAGTTAGTTAGAGAACCTAGAGCAGGTCAGATTCCATCAAGAGAGGCAGGATTTAAAAAAAAAAAGGGGGGGGGGCTACTCCATTTAGCTTTCTGTTTCATAGGTAAAAAGCCCAATGTTCCCCAAATGCACAATGACAATGTTGAAGCCTCCTATTTTGACATTTTCAGAATTAAAAAGATTTTTCATTCTGAAATATTTTTTGATCCAAAATGGACTAATATAACATAGATGAAGTAGGTCTTGAGACATTTGATTTTTTAATCTCTCCAGCTAGCTGAGAGATACTATGGTTCTGGCTGTCGGTTCCTAGGAACAATGAAGGCATTTTTGTTTTATTTGCTTTGTTATCAAGTGGTGTTTACCTATGTACCAAGTAGAAAGAAAAATGAACAGTACTTTTGCACCAGTGGCTAGCTGCATTTTAAGAAAATCCAGTTATTTTATGAAAAACTCGATAACCTTCTTTAAGAATTCTAGAAAATTTGGGTAGGATGTCCTTTGATTTCTAGAAATCCAGACATGGATCTGATTTCAGTCCTAATCCACAGTGCGATTGGATAGTCTTTGTCAAAGAAATTCTCTGCCAAAGCACCTCAGCTTTTATTTTATGACTGAGGTGGGCACCCTGGCCCATATTAGAGGGTGAGGACCAAGAAATAAAATGTGGGTTGTAGCTAATACCTCCCTGTGTGAAGCCATCAGTACCTGTAAGGCTCACCTGTACTGCACATGGGGACTGGTGCTAAACCATTTCCATCCATGTAGATCCCCAGACACGGCAGTGCCAAGGAAAGGCACAAAGCTGGTTCCAGTGGCTCCCCTCTAATGAGGGAGTGCATGGAAGGTCACAGGTTTCATCAGTGCAGGGGACCTCTTTGCATGGGGGACAGCTCTGGGTCACAGCATCACAATTTGTGTGTGCACTTCTAGGACTCCTCTGACTTCTTCCGGCATTTCCTTTAGAAACTTCTCCTGTGCTCAATACAGCAAATAAGAAGAAATGGTTTTAGTGACTTGGAAGGCTTGAATTATCATTTAAGTGATTGCAGTTAGACTTGTATTGAAAACCAAACGTGACTACCAAGCTATAAAAATAAACACACAAGTTGCACCAGCACACACATAATGTGTACACACATGAGTTATGTTGTTTTGTAATTGCTATTTGATCTTGTCTCAGAGAATCCTAAGAAAATGCTCATTTGTATTTGAGCAAAAAAGACTAAGCAGAGCATTTGCTTTGGTATGTAGGTAGAAGTGTAGCAACCTTGAGAGTATTTGCAGTGAGCAGGTGAAGAGCATGTGGTTCTGTCTGGCTGCTTAGATTTAGAATTTCATTTTTAGACTGTTTATCTCACAGTATGTACATCAGTCTTCAGGAGTTCAGCTTGCTGTTATTGCATGAATTGTTTCAATCCTCTTCTGAATTCCAATTTGCAACATGGTGCTGCATTTACCAAGGTTTTTTGAGCTGAGGAGTGGGTATTTTCTGTGCATGTGTGTATATTTTTCTATATTGCTTGGAGTTAAGGGATAGAAAGTGAATTGGAAGAAAACAGAGCTTTAGCTAGCAATACGAAACGGAGGGTATATGCTGTCTAGGTGTAAATTATCCTGGTTATTCATTCCCATTGGTTTGGAGACCTACTCAGCCTTTAATGAGCACAGTTTTCCCTTACACCTGATTTTGTAACTTGTGGCTTCCAGAAGCTCAGCTTTGGGTGAGCATTTTGGTCTTCTAGGTGAGGTTGGTATTGTATCCAGCGTGGACACCCCTAGAGAAGATGACCTTGGCTGATGATAGGTGCAGGCATGAATGACAAGCTCCATGAGGAACGTGGTAAACTTGCCAATTCCCAGAAGAAACATTGTTGCCAAAGCAACTGAAAGGAGAGGGCACGGGAGATACCGGACATGCTTGCCGGGATCTTTGATCTCAGCGCTATCCTTTGAGATTTTGCCCCGTGGAGCACACGGGCAAATGGCTCCTGCCGCACGCTTGTGAAGTTACTGGGCTTTGTATGTACTCCACAGGGCTTTGTATGTGCTTCTTGATGCCTGCTTTTGGATGTATTGAGCGTGGTTTTTGGCAAAAATACGTGTGTTGCTTTTTAAAGTTGTGTTTCCATGTTGTCTGGTTAACTCCAGACCCATTTCCACGGGAAAGCGTTTCATCCCTTGGGTGTCCTTGCTGGGCTGGCTCGTGTAATCCTTAATCTGAAAGTGCCAAGCGGCTCAGGGCGGGACGCGGGCTCAGACTAGCGCTGAGCGGTGTCGAACCGCATTAGCGGATGGCAGGCGGGCCTCGGGCAGCAGGAATCGGTGTCGGCAAGAGAGAAACAAAGCGAGGCAGAGGCCGGGCAGGTGTCGGGCTGCAAGAGCGGGCGGGCACTGGGGCATTGGGGGCGCTGGGCAGCGCGGCCCGCCCGGCCCCACGTGACGGCCGGCGGGGATAATAAGCGGCGGCGGCGAGCGGCGCGGGGCTCCTGCGCAGGGTCAGCCACAGGCACCGGCGGCACAGCCGGCAGGGACAGCACACAGCGAACCAGCGAGGGAAGGTCATCGCAGGGCAGCGCCTACCTGGCACTCTCAGCCTCTGCTCTCAGCAAGATCACTCAATATTCGTTTCCTGTCACCTTGCAAAAAGAAAAAAAAAAAAAAAAAAAAAAAAAAGAGGAAGGAAAAAAGACACTGCTACCTACAATCTCCCAGCAAGTAAACTAAACTTAAATCGTAGTAGAAGCCAGAGCAGCTGAAGCTGATCCCCGGGCAGAATGAATAGCATGAATCAGATAGAAACAAACATGCAGTACACCTACAACTATGAAGAGGATGAGTACATGACCCAAGAAGAAGAATGGGACAGGGATCTGCTCCTGGACCCAGCATGGGAGAAACAGCAGAGGAAGGTCTGGAAATAATGTGTATCTGTCTGTGTGCTTCTGTGTGGAATGATGCCCTATCTTACTGCCATGCTGTGCTGGAATTGTCGCGGTTGTACAACCGAGGGGCTCTAATAAAATATATTTTATGTTGTATAAACAATTTCTATAATGTATAGTAGCTATGCCATATTTTTAGTTTAAAGCATTCAATTTTTTAATTCTGAAGTGAAACCTTAAATTATTATTCACGGGAGGCAGGAGTTTATTTTTGTATTGCACTGCAAATATTCTGTCAGTACCTCTAGATTTATGTATAAGTATTTCAGTAACTTTCAACTTCACTTCCTGGATCTTTCCTTTTGGAAAACAGACTCTGAATTGATGTTTGTGCCTGATTGATTTTCAAAAAAGTAAATTGCAGTTGTAGGCAGAGATGAATAAGACTTCAAAATTAGTGTGCAGAAAAGTTTGCAATATTTCTGAAAGCAGACTGAGAAGTCACTTCTGAAATTGTGATCTTGCAAGTCAGCTCTTATTAGAATTTATTATTTATCTCCATTCTGACTGAATGACCTGACAAGGAAAATATTGCCCAGAAATATATCCAGGCTATATTTGGAAAACTGTATGTCATGATTATGTTCCTATATGCCAGTTCACTGTCTGGGGGAAAAAACCCCACAACATGTCTGTAAACTCCTTGGAATACACAGTTTTAGAAGAAATGCTTTTTGCCTTGTAGGTGTAAGAAAACTATTGTGCCACCAAGTTCTGCCCATGTTCTTTTTCTTAACACAGGCAGAAATTATGATCCCAGCTGCAGTCATGTCAAAGCTTTGGTACTTTAGTAATATTTCCAATATCTAATTTAATGACATTAAGTTTTAAGCAGCACATGGAAAAGAAAGACGAAATAATGCAAAGGATTTATTGCTTTCTAATTTAAAAGGTGATGTTGAAGTCACAGCTGACAGATCTGGGATTAAAAGGTTATCTGCTGGTTACAAGAATGAAAAAAAGGGAGGGAGTGAGAGACAGTGCTCTGGACAATAAGGCTGAATATGCATTTTGCATAGATGAGCAGCTTAAGTAGAAGGTGACAATTTAGATCTAATGACAGTCTGTCCCACTGTTACACTTCTATAAAAGCTATACTGTAAAAGTGTAATTATAAAAGTTAGAGCTGTTAGAATAGTTGGGGCCAGTGAGTTTGCTTTTCCATTAAAATTTGTAGAAGCAATATTTTCCTCTCAGATTTAGCTTGTAGCTTCCCTCCTTCTGTTATTTGTAGCTGGTTTTGTTCATTTTCTTACATTCAGACCTGTTCAGATCCTGCTCTGTGAGGATAAGGGGAGAAGTTCTAAGTTGAAGTTCACTTTTCTTGATCTGCCAGCTGCTGCAACTCCTAATGAATAATTAAGTTGTACTCAAAACTGGTATTTGTATTAATTTGGCACTCTTCAGATGGTGAACTATACTTTCATGTTTTATAATAAGAATGAAAATTATCTGAGTGCTAAAGTGCTTCAGTGATTTGAAACTGCTCAGCTGTAAGGGGTTGTGTTACATCTGATAAGGATTCAATTGTCCAGTATTTCAGAGAAGGCTGTTTTTGAAAGAAAATGGGCAGGTTACTAGATGCAGTTTTCCTTCAATGCAGATAAATGTTAAAAAGTAAAGAGAGTTTGGATAAGTAGACATTCTTATAATAAGTCTCTTGATTTTTACAGGAAAGCAGGGAGCAATTAAACTGCATTGAAAATTTTATGTTTCCATTCCTCTGAACAAGCCGTACTTCAGCAGAAAGTAAAATTTCCACACTGTCAAATGAAAGCAGACTCTGCTTTGCTTCCATAGAGAATGTGGTTTTGCTACTTAACGTTGCCAATTCCCAGGGTTTAGTTTTAATATTAATGTGATACCATATTCAAATAAAATTTACAAGAGGGGATCCTTATTCTTCATCTTGGAAAGAAATCTGAATTTATTATTACATGAAAAGTAAGTACTCGCATGATAAAAGGCTTGATAAACTTTGTGGAATGTCAAGGCTTCTATCTTTTCCTAATCTGTGCTAAGACAGTTGCAGAAAGTTCTTTAGTTTCCTTATTCATTAGGAGAAGACTGCAAGCACATGAGCACAGGTCTTTGTTCTAACTGGTAATACAATATTCAGAAGTGATCTTGGTGGAGCCCTGGCAGTTGGCAGCATATATTTTCTATGAGATGGTCTTGGAACAAACCAAAAATAAATGCCATTGTTTCTATTGTGGGCTGCCCTCTCCAGACTTGCCATTTCAGTGATATGCCTGGTATGAAATCTGTCAACAGATGCTGGTAACACATGATGACGTCCATAGGATTACAATGGAGGTGACGCCTAATTATAACCATGGTTCGTAGAATATTATGGTCTGCTGTAATCCAGGCTCCTTGGTGGTCACAGATGTCCAAAAATATATGAAGAGCACTATAGGAAGGAAAGCTGAGTTGTAGTTTAGCATTGTCTCTCTGAATGTGAACAACAATTTCAATTATTTAGTTGAGGTAACATTTAGCCTGTGTCAACTCAGGATATCAAGAAAATGCAAAAATTTGACCATTTTTGCATTAGGCGCTCTTGGCAAAAATTTAAATGTCGTTGGGCGTTTCAGACAGCAACTTTAAAGAAAGGAAAAATTATATTTTGGATGGACATGCTGTCTGCTGTAGAAAATAATTAGAGAACCATGGCCTTTGTGTCTCTTGAATATATACATATGTACTATGTGATAGGAGACTTCTGAAGTCTGCTCCTTGAACCATTACACTTATACTGCCCATGTGTGCTGAAACAGCAGCTGAAAGATCCATGGAAGTGGCCCCTTGTTTCTTCAGTGCCACGCAAAAATAAAGAAGTATTGGAAATTAGAAAGCCTGGCCAGAGAGGGTGGGATTTTCTTCATTCTGCTCTGTAACCCTAGACAAGGTCAACTCACCTCTGACCTTACTTTTCTCACTGGTAGAAAGAGGTACAGCAATGATATTTCTAAGAACTGGTAGAAGTGGTTTGTTCTATGGTCTGTCAGACTAGAGATCAGCTGTCTTTTAGTCCCTACCCTGCTGGACTGGGGTGGAAGTGGAAATCATACTAGCTTATAATGGAAGACTTAAAACATGATTTCTCTTTTCTTCATAATAAATTTATTTCTCAAGTTTTCTTGAAAAGTTCAACAGACTCCACAAACCTTTTAGTTTCACTACCCCATATCTCAGCAGAATTAAAAGGAACATAAGGAAATGCAGCATCCCTTAGCTTAGGAAACCAAGACAGCAATGCTCCTTGAAATGCACACACACTATTTTTGCAATGTTTTTGATCTGCCAACACTGCTTGGTTAGCCATGTGTTTAACATGGCTCTTGCCTATTTACAATAAGTAATTATAAAAGTGAGTGTGCTTTGTAAAACTTTGACATGAAATGTGCTTTGTTAGATTTCCAAGGAAGGTTGTAAAACAAGAGTAGTCCCTTTTTTAGCACAGTTGTATTGTATTGTAGGGCATTAAACGGAACTCACATATTTAACATATGCCTTCTGCAGTCATAAAGACGTGAATGACACTATTGCCCTAACACATGTAAGGAAAGAACTGGGGACATGTTCCTTGCCTTACTGCCATTGTTACAGATGACTGACCTTATTCTGTCTTGCTCTGTAGCCCTGGTACCACATCTTTGTTAATGCAAAAGGGTTTTAATGTAGATGTCAATGTAGATGATGACCATTTGGATGGTGTTATTTATGCTGGTATAAAATAAACAAGATGATTTAAAATATTTATTTACTTTGATACTGCCCTTTTTCTGAATGCAAATTTACTTGATGACACTGAACGTTGTGCATGACTGAGGACTTTGGGAAAGATTCTTAAGGCTAAAAGCTGTCTTTTCAGCAGTGCATATCAGATTGCTTTTCAAGTGTGACCTATAAGGATTTATCTGCGTTACCTCCTTTGGCTGGTAATATAACTCCTCTTGTCCTTGCAAGAAAAAAAAAAAAAGAAAAACCCAAAAAATTTGGAAGTCATGTATATGGCAAATTATTTGGCAGGAGCTATCAGAACTATGGATTATGGACAATGTTCTTATTTTTATGTTACTGCAGTTTTATTAAGTTCAGCAGGTTTGAGAGGTTCATTGCAGCCTGAAAGAGAAATTGACCTTGTGTTCAGTCTGACTTCAGAGTCTATAAATAGAGTTACAGTCAGTATCCTGGATTTACTCTACAGTTTGCTGCATCTTCTATGGATGGAATTTAAGTTGCTTTCTTATCAGAAACCTCTTCCTGTAATAATTCTACTGGTGAGTGAGAAGGCAGATGTAGTGGAAAGAAACTTCATTCTTCACTGGGCAAGAAAAATAAGCAAGGATGAACGAATGAAACATAAATGTAAGGTGGAAGAGGGTTGGCAGGAGAGGCTGGATGCCGCCAACAAAATTAAGTTCTACAGAACCACTTCTCATGGACTTACAGGCTCCAGATTGAAAGAGTTGTGGAGAATATAATGATGTTTTCAATGTGTAGAGGGCATTCCAGCCTAGGTCTTCCTCTGTTACTGAGATTATCTGGAAATAAAGTTGGCTTGGGTTTTAGTTTGTTTGTTTGTTTTAAACCATGTAAAATTCTTTCCTTGAATAATGAGCCTTGGGGTTTGGCTCATATGGCAGACACAGAAACCACCACTAGAGGGTTTTTACTGAGGTGGCACTTTTTACCCACTTGGAATACCAGTGGGATTGTTGAGAAGGCATGGATTCCCCTCTGCAAGCAAGCAACATGAGCAGGGTCTGGACATGAATGTAGGAGGTGTGAGGAAGCAAAAGGTCCTCTCCTTTCGAAGAGAGTATGAAAACTTCTTATTATCTATTCCTACTACTAACCTGTTAACAGTTGCATACTTCTTATAAAGAAGGTATTCTTATGAAGAGTTGAGGAGCTTTAGAACTACTTTCAGGAGGGAACTACTTTCAGGATATGCCAGGAGGAAAATCATCCAGAGTCAAAAGCAGAATGATAATGGTAAAAGCCATGTGCCACGGTAGCATATGCTATTTCACCTGCTGAGTCCTATGTTGCAGTTCTCTCCCTCCCTTACCTTTTATGCAGGTAATTAGGATTATGAAGGTGAATTGGGAATTGTGTTGGCTGAAATGCAGGATTTTCTATTAGCAGTAATAGTTAAAAAGTGCCAACAATTCCACCTGCTTTAGACATTTTTTTCCCCTGGTGTTCAGCAAGTATTTGGCTGTCTTGTATGGAATAGCAATGTCTTGCCAAATGATCCATGTAGATGATCCAAATGATCCACTGTAGATGCAGATTGCACCTTATGAAAGTAGGTTTCAGCATTCCAAGGCCAAATACTCCTCTTTTGTGTGCATCAAGAATTTTTTTTCAGTGGATGCCAAAAGCTGTAATATTAAGAACACACAAAGAACATCTCTTGTTGTCTTTTAAATCCTATGTGCATTCTCAGTGGGAGATGGCCCCACAGAAGGTCTGCTGAGAACTTTGTAGTAAATAGACAAACTTTTTTTTTTCTACAACTGCGTGTCTTGATTTCTCAACATATACTGTAACTGTCCAAAGTATTAGACACTGATGCAACAGAAAGCCATGGAGAGGCAATTTCTTTTATCCTATGAAGAGTTGCCATGAGAGCAGGAGTCCCTGTAGAAAAAGGGAATGTGTTTATGGCCTGTTCTGTACAATTTGCCTCTTAGAGATTAGTGCTTTTTAAAATAGTAACATGTTAAATTCCTCTTGCTGATGTTACTTGCATGGAATGGTGCTTGAGAGGAGCATGCTGAAAGGATAGTGGAACAGTCATATTTTGTCTAGGAAGCTGTCAATAAGGTGTGCAGCCCTGAATACTGTGTTGCTGGTATATAAAGGAAAAATCAAAGAAAACTATTATGAAATTCACTTTACTAGACATGATTATGTAGCTATTTTGTTTGAATGGGAAGGTTTTCTTTACCAGTACTAAGAGAAATCAATATATTACTTAATAGTATGTTTTCTATCTAAACTCAAATGAACCTCTCAATGTTGACCCATTCCAGGCTCTGTATGCTTTAAGTGTTGTCAAATTGATAATTCCTACAGTCTCCTATTTAGCTGTTAATTTCCATTGACCCCCAAATATCTGCCAGCAACAGATTATGAAAAGAAATTATCAGAACCATTTTATAATGGGAAGCAAAGGCTACCTGCTTCCTGTACTCAGATACACACCACAACCTCCCCTGAAATTTGTATAGTACAATGTCTGTCTGTAGATATGCTGATCCAATTAGTAAGACAATAAGGATTGGAAGAAAGTATGCATCTAAGTGGGTTTCCATAAGCTGCAACCAATGTGCTTAAGAGCTAGAGAAAAGCTGTGTGTTAAGCAGCAGACTTTGCAATAATCTCTTGGGGGTGGGATGTCTGCATCTTGGCTGAATCTCTGTTGGGGTCACTGGAGAGCTGAAGAGAGAGGCATGGAAGGTGTTTGCTTGGAAAGCCTCTGAGAATTTTCAGCCCTGGGACCACAGTAAAAATGAATCCATGCTTATACAATTTCTAGCCCTGTGCAGACAAAAGCAGAATGGGGTAAATTCTGTAAACGAATGAATTTCAGTAAAAAAATATCACAATACCATCATAATTTTCCAATTTGAGCTAAAACAGCTTTACAAAATGAATTTTGACTGCTTTTGCCCAATGAGGCCAGGTCAAAATCTTTCATTAAAACCCATCTGTCCTCTCACAAGACAAAAGACGTCATTATGATGGAAAAATCAGTTGCCAACTAATGCCTCACATGAATTGATCACTGTTGCATAAATTCTCATCTATTTAATGACTTTTCATTTAGCTCGTGATTTCTGAATTGCACTGTGCAGTTCTACTGATTAATTTCAAAAGGACTGAGCATTAAGATTTTCTTTAGTTGCAGATCGTGATTATTTAGTAGATATTAGTAGTATTTTAGAAATTTTACTGCAGACCCTGCTTACAGAAGAATGCATTGGATTTGCAGCTGGATTGCAGGTAGATGTGATGCAGGAAGAAACATGTCAATGAAATAGAATTAGATGGGAATTTGTGCTGCTTTGCTTTGTCCCAAGTCAAAAAATGTCCCTCCTGTGTGTTGTTTTATGGCCTTACAAATAAACAAATATAAAAGTGCTTACACAGTTGGCAAAGTTGAGTTGGTTTCAATGGCTTTACTGCCAAGCATAACTTCTTCTGAGCCATAATTGTTGGGATAAACAATGTGTAGCTGATGTGGAATTCCTCCACTGTGAGCACTGAGAAGTTGCTGACTCTGCGTGAACATCTCCTTTATGGCCTTTACTCATTCTTTACTCTCAGCTGATACCAGAAGGAGAGTGTATTCACACTGAGTACTCAATTTCTTCCTTAATTAAATTTCATTTCTTGTAGTCTGGGATAATTTTCACATCTTCAGTGTTTGGGGAACACCATTTCATGAGATGCTGTGATAAGAGAGTGTGATGTTTGTTTTTAGATCACTGGATTTGTTGGTTTGAAATACGCCTCAGGCTGAGAGACTTGATGAATAAGTTGTTATCATAACTATACAGGTCCTATACAATGCTGTACTTCTACACCATAAAATTTGGCAGGTATTTAAAGATAGAAAGTTCCTCTTTTCACATCATTTAACAGCAAACACAGTGTTATGATCACCCTCTGTGCCTATTTCTGTACAGAACCCGTAGTAGCTCTTCCTGCTGGCAGTACAAGGAACACTTCAGTACAGATCAAGGCAGTGTGGTCTCAGTAATCCTCAAACTGCTGGTGTGAAAGGCTTACAGGGCAGGTGTTACTGCTCTGCAGAAAGAGACCGAGGCAGAAGGCTTAGAAATGCAATGATCTCTGTTTATGAAAGTGTCTCCTTCTTGAAATGGCAGCTTGTAGAAATACACTTCATACTTTTGAAGGCCTGTCCAGAGGGAAGCAGAAGGTGACAGCTGTCTGGCTGATTTTTAGTTAGTTTCTATAATTGGACCTAAAAGTTGAGTGTGCACAGAGGGGAGAAAATAAATTCTACATTTCTGTCCTAAGTGCAAGAAGGGGCACTGCTGCTCCTGTGTCTGGTCCTGCTTTTACCCACTTTTGAGTTATAAGGACACATTTCTTTGTCCATGTCTTCATCTCCAAAAGAGTGGTTGTAATACCTTTGTGCTGGCTTGGCAGATGGCAGTGATAAGTGTTTACTGTACTTGATATGAGTAAGATTTTCCATTTACTTCAAGTGCTTCCTCCCAAATGCTCTGAACTGCCAGAATTCCTTCAACTTGAAATCTGATGTTTGTTTTTATTTCTCTTCAAAAAACTTGTAAATTAAAGAAGTCCAGCCATCCATTTCTTTGATAACTTGCAGAACCTAATTTAGAGCAGACAGATTCTAATCTTAACTGCCCCTCTGAAAAGCCTTGCTCACCCCCACTACCATAGCAGGAGTCTGTGGAAAGTGACTACCCCAGGCTAAATTTAGCATCCATGATTATTCCTTGAGCATCTAAGGAAACTCATTTTTTTATAGGTGTTGAACACCCAGGCATTTCCACTGACGTCAGGAGGAACTTCTGTCTATTTTGCACCTTTGAAAATCAGCCTGCTATTTTGGCAGTCACAGAAAGGCTTAGCTATCTAGCATTAAGTGATTTTTTTAAACTCTGTTTTATATTTAATATTGGCACCAGTGTAACTTTTCACTGCTGCAAGACTTAAGACATTGCACTCTTTAATGCGAAGAAAACTGGTACCCAGCTGCATTGAATTCAAATTAAAAAAAGCAAAAATCCCAAACACCCAACTATAAATGATCGTGTACCTCTGGGGTTAGACAAGTTCCTGTGAGCTATGAAAACCTTTATAGTCCGAGCTCATCTCCAGCTCATTTCTGGAGAGTAGTTCCACTACAAGTTTTCTTTGGCAGAGTAGCTGATCATCCTTGACTCTACTACTATCCAAGGGCTTTCAGTCCCCTTCATTTGCTGGTACAATGATCTTCTGCTATATACCAGATCATGGAAGAAATTTGAGGCAACCCTCCCTCTTCTTAATACCTTTTAATCCTAAATAATTTCAGCAATGTGGTTTGCAGTGCAGGCCCACAAGCAGCTGTATCTGTGCATGCACATATTATGTACAATGCACTTGTCACCCATCTGGCATTCTAGTAAAAGACAAGCAAAACACCAGACATGAGACTGAAGTTGGTTTTCCTTCCTTTTGTCTAAGGCCCTCATTTCCATGATGGAGCACAGGTCCCAGAATGGCTGGTGTTGAAAAGAGAGAAACCATAAACGAAGAATTGTTTATTTAATTGATAAAGCAGTTTGCTTATCACAAACTGTCTAAAACTGTTGTTTATGCCTTCTGCAATTACAGTCATCATTGTTTATTTACCCATCTATTCTTAGTGAAGTGCTTGAGAACTGGTTACTCAGTTAAATTTCTTATTCATATATAATCAAGTCATCCAAAGATCCCAAGTAAGGTTTTGCTATTTATTCTTAAAGAAAATGTAAGTAATTTAGGAACCTGAGCTTTAGCAACTCTGAAATTTGTCTGAATGTCTGCTGTCTTATAGGATATTTTAAATGTTTTAGAAAATAGTATTCTATAGATAATGCCTCATAAAATAATTAAAGCATAAACAAATTAACCCAGTATGTTTAAGTGGTATCTTTAACCACAGAATTAACAAAATTATTTAAAAATCAGTTTCTTAAACCAAGCATGAAATAAAAATTGAATTTGTTTTTAGTCATCAGTTACAATAGTAATATAATTCACATGGACAGATTATGTGCTTTGTGTATTTAGAAATACTGCATTGAGTAATGTGGCATATATGCCACAGAAGAGCCTTTTGTTGCATAATTGGGAATTAATGTACGAGATTTTCCTTTCTCTGTAAGAGTATCAACTGAAACCTTAGTTTAGATTACAAGTGAAACTAGATTTGGTTGTCTCCAAATGTGCAAAGACAACGTTTACTGTGTAAATGTTTTGGGATCTGACTATTGACATATTTTGCTAGCATTTATTGGTGTCAGAGACCTAAGGATGTGTGTTTTGGTAAGGGTAAAATTGAAAAAACTTTCAGTATCTGTCACAACCTGCTTTTATGATTATGGAAATGCTTTAAAAATGCTGCTAAATTGGATAGGAACATAGTTTTATCCCACTCTGACTGTATTGACAAATTTATAATGTATTTACTTACTCACCTGGCAATGTAGTGTATAATTACTGGATAAAGATAGCATGATGAAGAAAATCAACAGAGAAAGCAAAGGAAAGACATTTAGAAATCCAGTCAACTAAATCCTGCATTAGCCTACTTTAATTAATCCTTCTATTTCCAGAGAACATACCTTTAGTTCCTTCCATACTGTAATGTTCTTTCATCTCATCATAAATAGTATTTGGCCATTAAAATATGTATCTGCTGCAACAAAAGTGTTAGCCAGTGCTGTCTGTGATAGTTCATGAGCTCTTGGGAAACCAGGAGGAACACTGTAGGTACAGCTGGTGGAAGAAGGACCTAAGAATGGAAACAATAGGAGATCCTGTCTCTTTACTAAGAAGGTTCATTTGTCACTGACAGGGTAGTGACAGTGCATGTTCCTTGTTTAATACACTTGAGAGAAAGCCCCAGGCAGTGTGAGAGGCATTGACTTCCCCTTTGAAACACACCTGTGGATTTCTCCCTTGAAGATCCACCACAGGATCCTTTTAGGATTACCTGTACTTCATTTTCAACTCCCCACAAGAGTTGAAGGGAGAGACAAGTGAAACAGATTGTTCTTTTCTTCTGTAATAGTGAAGAAGTGGACAATTGGAAAAGAATATAGAGGGAGAGAGAAAACAGTAAAATGGTTTGTCTCAAATATTTTATCATTGCTGAAACAGTTCCCTTCATACTTGTTGGCTTTTTTAATGCAAATCTTTTCTCAAAGAGGCCTTATAGTTTGCTGATACTCTTGTGAAGCAGAAATACAGGAAAGGTGGTGCTTGAAAATGAACTTTGAGCCAAGTAGAAATGGGGGAATTTCTTTTGACTCTATGACATTTCAACTTTTTGTTGTATGTTTTGGTCCCATGACATATGAAATACCTTTTTCCTATGCTTTTTCTTTTTGATGGTTTTTCAATATTTAGATACCTTGTCTAACTAGCATTTCGAGTGAGGCTTCCCAAATGTCACTTTGCTCAAAAGTGATCCAGAAAGCACCAGAATGCAAATAGGTATCTGCTCCATTAACTGAGCATGCCTTTGAAAGTATCAGGAGTTGTCTTAATTTTGTTCACCCAAGATCTGTATCTAAAAGTCTTGTAGAGAGCAAGAGAGAGGGTGCATGGAAAAGAGATATTTGGGAGTGTGCATCAGTACTTTGGGGTTTCTGACAGAACCTACATATTTCATGCTCTCTGCTTGGGTCCCTGGTGCCCTGCCTGACTGGTTGAGGAGGGGTATTTGGACAGCACTTTATGAGATATGAATATATACCTCTGTATAAATGCAAAGATGCAGTCTTTATTGCATGGATGACTGTACATTTCTTTCTTGTGGCACTCAATTTTGTGCAGTGTAGTGGCAAATCTGTTTTAATGCCCTGACAACTGGGCAAGAACTAATTTATTTCCAGGCATGCACTGTGAGGTTCTGTGGCATAAAGTGATTGGGAATGCTGTGTAAGATGTTAGTAGCCATACTGCTGCAGGTTCTAATGTCAGGCTTGCTTGTTTATAGAGTGTACATGCAAGCTCTGCAAAGTGCTGTGTATCAGAGCAGAGAATATTTGGTTAGGGCACTCTAAAGTTAGCTTACCCTGTTAGAGGGAAATATTGTTGTGCCATGCAAATAGCTGGCAGTCCTCAGAGGTTCAGGCTGGATGCTGTGAACTCCCTGCTGTGCCGTGTAGGAGTGCCCTGGTTCTGTCAGAAAGGCACAGGTCCTTGTGGGGGATGCATCTCTATTTCTGCAGATTTCAGTAGGAGGCATTTTGAAGGGCAAAATTTGGCAGTGCTGCATGTAAAGAGAAAGTCTCCTGTGATTTGTTAATTGCTGAATTAATAAATGCTAGAAATAATATGGTAAATTTAAAGAGATCAGCATGTTTATAAACTTTTCCTTTGAGGGAAATACAAAATCAACATCTAAAAAGAAAAGATAAAAAAGCAATTGACCAAAAATGTATTATTTAAAACTTTCCATTTGTGTTGTTCCATTGGTTCCTTTTTTTGCTTTCTGTTTGGTTTTGTTTTTAAAACTTTACTGCCGTTTAAGAACTGTATTCTGAATATAGCTGATTCACAGATAATTTTTTCACCAATATTTGTTTTTTGAGGATTATGAAATACAATTTCTTTCACTTTCTACAGCATTTTATGTTTTCAAAATATACATGAGACTGTGAAATACACTCCCCTGTAAAGATTAACAGCCTGTCTCATCCTGCATTTAGAGGTTTCAGTCCATGGAATGTATTTATACTTCCTTCTCCTGTGGGGTAAAGGTTTTGGACATGTAAAGAGGTTTTATAACTTGAAGGAACTTGTACAGAAAGCTGTGGAAGAGCAAGAACTCAAACACTGAGTCATTACTCACAGTCTGTCTTTTCACTCTCATTGGAGAATACAATTTAATATGGGGGCTATTATAACTTGGAAATTTGTTAGTAATTTGAGGACTTTGTTTACTTCTTGGACTATACAATTATTTGCCATTCTCTAAAGCTAATCTTCCACATTGAGAATGTGCATTGAATTATGGCATATAATCCAAAATGCAGAGGTATTACTTCTGTTATGATGAGGTATTAACATACCTGTTGGTTTACATAAAAGGCAAAGAGAGCAGAGTCATCAGAAGACTGTTGTGCAACTCTAAATGATGTTATGCATATTGTTACTGAAGTAGAAGGGAAAATGAAGAGGTAACATCATTATAAACAGCAAGGGATTGCTCCCCATCACTCCTTCTGGCTACTGTGAATTATCCAGGGCTGACATAGTATAGCTGGTCTTGAGCATTTGGCCAAAGGATTCTCATAGACTATTGTTGTTGGGGACCATCTTTTTTCCAGGGATTCATGCATGTGATGTGAATGAACAAACTGTACTGCAAAAATAGTCATTCACATCCAAGAGAAAGCTGACTTGCACTGCTTAGCAAGGTGGTGACATTATTAATTAAAAGTCTCAGTATTGCAAACCCTTCCTAGTGGAATATTCTGATAACTCCCACACCCCAGCTCATGATGAAAGATAACCTTGTGCTGAAGATGGACTTTTAATTTATTGGTTGGGAATGTGTGGCTGATGGGAACCTTTCACTTTTAGGTCAGTGTTTTGAACCCAGGCCAGGTGAGTAAGTGACAAGGTTGCTAACACATGCAGACTGTTTGGTAATATCTATGAGGTGAGTTGTAGGCTCAATTTAGCTCTCAGAGGGACAGGTGTCCCCATCACTTAAACCACCAGAAATGGCAGCTTCACTGGAGGTGCCCAAAACAGACCTTATTAGTGAGAGGTAGGGACAGTGACTTTTCATCCTAGAGGTGAAAGCTAAAAAAATTCCTGTATGTGAAAATACTTTCTCAGATTGCATCTGTGGGGTTACTCACAGTCATTGCTATTCTTAACAGTTCCCTGAGCTACTTCTTTCTCCATGCTGGAGAGGCTGGCACATTCACTAAAGAGTTTACGGAGAGAAGAATAATGGCATGTAACTAGATTTACAGTAATAGGTAACTGGTTTATACTAAAAACCTCAACTTGGTTTTTAAATGCAGAATTAATGTTGGATGACAGTGTACAGATACTGAAGGTGTTGGTAGTTGTTATGTATTGTTTTCTGTCTGTTCAGAGTAGGTTCTTGTTTTGATTCATTTTTTCACAGTTCTCTATTTACAAGACATTTATAGTTTTGTCAACTTCTTCCTAATCTCTCCTGCTACTCTTTCTTTATCGGGCTTTTTTTCAGGATAGTGTTTGAGTATCCCAAAAACAATTATTAATTTCCCCACAAAATTGTGCTGTGGAATATGGAGGGTTTATTATCATCCTTGAATACAGAAGTGGGATGCTGAAAAGCACTCAGCTATGGCTAACATTTGCTCCTATTGTGAAAAGGATTATGGTCCCTTGTGAGGAATCATGGGTCATAATTTGCTCAGCATTTAAGACAGTAAAAATATTTTAAAAATTCTTGTCTTAAGTGCCTTAAAGGCTGTTGCAAAGCTGGGAAGAAAATGCAAGCATCAGGGTCTCTTCTCAAGGATGACAATACAGACCTCAGAAAAAGTGTGTACCCATAAAACAGATAATGGAATCCACTTTCATTTTTTTTTTAGTTTGTTTAGTTTCCCATAAACACTCCTCTCCCTATTGACTTTGACTCTCTGTCTAGCCTCTATTTATTCAGTTTTGTTTCATTATTGTTCTCTGTCTTCATCATCTTTTCTTTTTCTCTAATATCACTGACAAGTCTCCAATATTAGGTTTCTTTTTGCTAAGGGAAATTAGAGGGTCATATGAAAATAGAGGATGGACATGGGGATCACCACTTAAAGAATACTCTGACAGAAACAAAATTTACAGCTACCTTTTGCTTGTCAAGTGCTTGGATTCCTACAAGGGAGTTGCTTTCTGCTGAGTGACTTCTTTTTTTGTAGTCTTTGGATCACTTATCTGGCAGGACACAGTCTGGCAGGAAAAACTGTCTTCTTGATATTCTCCCTTTTCACAGCTGCAGTGTAGATGTCTGTTAGGATATAAATCTTCCATGAAGATCATAGAAAGTACGATTGGGAGAATCGAGACTTCTTGCTTATCTGAATCTGGCTTTCTTCAAGTTATTTCACTGATTTGTTAAGATGGGTTTGAATTGTAGCTCTGACATGAAATATGCATGGTTTTGTTGTCTTACTCAAATGTGATAAGCATGCAGCCTGTTCTGTTGTCCATATGAGTAAGTAAAGGGCTGTATAGGAAATTCTTCAGGGCAGATTCTTACAGAAGTCTGTTTAATAAGCCCTTCCACTTAGACTGGGCCACTACTCACCATTAGTAGGAATAAACACACTTTTTTTTTTCCACTATGGTTTTGTGTTTAGTTTTCCCATTTGATAAATAGTTGCCTGCTATTGCAACTGATTTAGGTACAAGAAATAAAAGAGATCTGCTTCTGTAGAGTCTGGGTGGAGGTGCTTTAAAATACTTTGGCTTAACCAGTGCAACTAGGACTAATGGCTAGAGTCTAGATAAAGTCGTGAGCAGAGGATGTGTGTATACATAAATGCAGGCTTAGAACTGTAGTACAATGTTAGTTTTGCTTGCTTGTCCTTGGAAGTTTAATTTAATATAAATTTGATTTAGCAGAAGCTGATGCTTAATTACCTAGTTTTCCACTTTCATGTAAACAAAATATGCCAGACCTTTTGTAGGACTGTGTTTCTCAGTTTTTTATTCAAATTGCCACATGTAAATTTTTCATAAACCATTCTGGTCTGCTTAGATGATAGGAGTGTGTTAAAAAATATTCAGAATTCAGAGAACACATCAGAAGCAGGCAGGAGTGGGGTTTTTTTCCCCCCTGTCAGTTACTTTGTCTTTCTAATTCCTTCACCTTAACAAATTGGGTAGCTTGCAATTGTTGTAAAGATAAGAATGAGTAAAAAATCTTACTATTTTTATAATGCAAGATAAAACCATACCCATGCTTTTAATAAAGGTTTTCATAGGATCTCTACATCTTTTATTTCTGTGTTATTTTTCTGAGTAAGCATCTCTTACATGTATGATGCTTGAAATTCCAAAAATTAAAAGTAGATTTAGACGAGCATTTTCCTATGGATCCTAGGTACCTTTTAGCTTCAAAAGCAATTTTTAATATTGCATATGTTCTCACTTCTGAAATATAATTTTCTTTGTTTGAAAATACATTTTGAATAGGCAGAATAATTTTAAATTGAAAAAAATACTGCAACAGTCAACCCTATGGTACTGCATGTATTTTGAGAAGTCACATAGTTGGATTTTACAGATGCTTTCTCAAATATTTCTTAATGAGTGTCATCAATAGTATTGAAAAAGGAAGGGGCTTCCTTCAGAGAATAGAGCTCTTGGAGCATTATATTGATGGTCCATCAAAGCTCTGAGTTATCTGAACACTTGCCTAAATTTTCACATTTATGCCTGAGGCTTCTCTTTTGCATGTAAAGGTGGGCTTATGTGCCTAAAGCTTCTCTGCCTTTTCCAGCTATCTCAGGTGATCCAATAAAGATATCTGCTTGCTCCTAATAAACTTGGCAGTATTTTAATTGTTTTTCCCTCTTCAAAGACCTTGTGAAACCTCTCAGCTTCCTTCCTTTCCTTCCTGTTCTTTCCTTAAGAGAAAAGGGCTGAGGTGAGGATAGTGCAGGCAGTGATCCATACTAAATTCTCCATGCAACTTGCTACCACCTGAGGTTTTTTTTTCCAGTTTAGACCATTGGGAAAACAAACATTTTCTCTGTTGTCTCCTCTGAAAGAAAGAACTAATATCACTCACTTTGTAACAAAAGGCTTAATAATCTTGACATTGTTCAGGGTTCAACCTTGCCAAATTATTCTTCAAGGGCTATTTACATGCTCTGGGTGTTTTTTGGTAATAGTGATCACTGTAAAACAGACGTGCAGCCATTCAGTACTGGAGGGAGTTGCATGTTTTACAGGAAACCCGAGACTCACATGGGATTAGGCCACCTGCTTTGCAAGGACTGAGGGCTCCCCAGGCTCTTCCATGCAAGCAAAATGCAGAGTGCCAATAAGACGTGTCCAAAGTCCTGTGTGATGAATGCATCCCTTTGGTGACTTCTGTGAGTGATAAAACTAAGGGACTGGAAGGAAGTTCCCTGAGTTAGTAGAGCAGATCTGCTGACAGTGCAGAATGTGCCAGCAGATCATATCTGACACCATCTGTTCAGCTATATGGGTGGATGTGCTGGAGCAGGAAGGGCTTACCCCAGCTTTGGATTTGGGGTACTTGTGTTGGAGCTTCTGTTCACTTCCATTGTGAGATGGTTCTGTGCTTATCCTTTCTGGCATTCCCAGGACTTTGGCTTTGACATAGTGCCTTTGATTTAAGGGTTTCCTTTTAATACCTATCTTAACCTTCATGCCATCCTTCACAATATTTCCCCTCTGCTTCACTTGAGTTGTTGCTATGCTCTGGTACATTTGGTGTTAAAATCCCACGTTATTCCTGATGTTCTCATGTGATTCAGTTGTACTGGTGAAGCACCTCTGCTGTTATTCTAGTTATTTCACTAACATATGTCAATGTATTTAGGTTTCCACTGCAAGGGAAAAGCAGAGCAAGGAAACATTTAATACTAATTAAATCCAACAGCTAAAATAGAAGATTTTATTTATTTTCAATTCATAAAAATATACTCATGCATGTATACAAGTATAGCTGCTCTAGATGCTCTAGGAACAGCTGAAGATACCATGTGTAGTTATTGGTTTACATCAAATTAGTTTATAAGTGCTGTTTTAAAAATTTTCTGCTGCATTTCTCATTCCAGCCTCTTGGGAACAGAATAAACAGTCAAGAGAATGAGGGCCAACACAGACTGTATCCTAAGTCCAGAGAAAACCCCTGATTCTGCAGCCATCAGAACATGCTGTGGAGACAGGAGCTAGGATATCATGTTGCAAGTTCAACTTATATTTTAAAACATGGATAACAGTCAGATGGGAAATTCTTCAAGGGGAAACCTCAGTCTGGCCTACTGGGAATGTTCTGGCAGAGCTCCTTCTGTAACACCCTTGTCATGCACTCAGAGCCCAGTAATGTTCTGTATAATTGCAGAGTGAATCACTGCATCCTATTTAGCCTAGAAGTAATGAAGACCCTCAGCCAACACAAAGAGAGAGGAAAAGCCCTTTAGAAGAAGGGCTGTAAAGCAGTTTAAAGAAACAGCTCTATGAGACTGAAATAATTCAGGATAATATATATGTAAACAAATGTGTTGAATGTTTGTATTTGAAGTTAATTTTACTCAGGTGAGTTCTCCTGCTCTAGTTATTAGAATTTAAGGTCCACTAAAAACAAATTGTGCTTCTGTTTTCCTTAGAAAACAGAAAATATTAAATTTCCAATTCAAGTAAAACCAAATTATTCCTTTGAGCAAGTAGCCTTTCTTAGGCTACTGATAGGGGTACAGACAAACAGACACACAGCTTTTGAAATAAATATTAATTTTGAACACTTATAAATACTACAGCAGACAGAAAATGATTTGAGTTGGAGTGAGTGAAAGGCAGAGTTAGCCATGATATGAGATATATGTACTAAATAGGATACAGGTGCCAGTGCTTCATTAGGCTGGATGCACTTCTGAATTTCAATGATGAGGGCAAGTGTATCCCCTGTGCACACAAGTTCTGCTGCTGCTTTAGCAATATTCATTATGGACTCGCCGTCGGTGCCAAACTAGAAATTTACTTCACATCTGCAGGAGGTGGAACAATTGTCTTGACTCACCAGTATTGGAGGATGTGGTGACTGTTGCTTTCTCAGTTGTCTTTATCCAAATTATTACATGCATGTGTGAAACTTGTTATCATAGCATCTTGTTTTCTGGCTTTGAGCCACTATCGAAAGCAAATTATCATTATACTCACATAAAAAGGACATGTGGGCATTCCCAGAGCTGTAGGACAACTCATATCTCAAAGGCACCATTTTCCCCTGCAAAGTGTCTTATTCATTGTGTCTGTGTAAAAAAATGTACAAATTGGGCATACCCTATTCTTTTTTTGGCATTAATTATTGATTGATAGTTAGTTAGGGGATAAATCCTTTTGCTGCCCCTTTTGCTGCTGCCCCTTTTGCTGCAATTTTATTTGTCAGAGAATTGTGAAATTAAGTGGCCCGAGTAAATTACCAGGTAAGGGTTTTTCTCCCATAGGTAGACACTTTGCCATCACAGATCTGTGAATTGTGGAGAATATGCTATTGGCAGTCTTCACAAGCAGGCTAAGTGGGCATAGAACATAAACTGCATTCTCTTTCCTGGAGTTACTGTTTCCAAAATAGACCTGTGACAGCAGTAGACGATTAATGGTGCATTAAGAGAACATTCACCTGTGGGACTGAAAGTTCTTTAGCTTCCTTCCCTGCATCCTCTTTTCTAGGGTCTCTCCTCTCAGAACGTTAGCAAACTTTCTTTTGTAATAACAAACTTGGAAAGGAGAAAAGTTTATCTATTTATTTTTTCAATTTGTTGAGCCATGGAGAGTAAATAAATCCTAAAAAGAAATGTGTAGTTTTGTAGACATTTATTTGTGTTCTTCCTGGTATTCAGCTTGGTGCCTTAAGTCCTGCTTTGTTTCTCTGGGCAATCTGATACTCTGAAATGTTCTGTACAGCTCAGCAGAAAAAGGAATTTGCTTTGTCTAAGTCATTTAATAGCTTTTAAATCCCAATGGATTACAAATTTCCAGGGTACTATATGCTGGCTGTATCTTGATCTCCAGGACTTGAACGTGCTTTGAATTGTTGCTCAATAACTATGAATAGAATTGTTAGTTAAAGCCAAAGCAGTGAGAACAAGTGGTATCACAGGGATGAGGGTTAAATAAAATGTGGATTGAGGAAACTGTTGAAATCTGCAAGCTAAATTGTGCAGTAGCCTTCATGCAGTCATTAATGAATTGCATCACTGAAACACTTCCCTAAGAATCATCTCTATAACCATGTTTAGGCCAGGGAGAAACAAGCTAGTTTGGAAGGCACCAGGCTTCAGAAGCCACACACCAGGAGTCTGCTGTGAAGTGCAGCGGCGTTTCCATGAGGCACAGGACAACTGTTGGAAGGGGACAGACAGCACCAAGGCATGGCTGGGGGCACTGGAAAAACAGAAAACTGAGAAACTGTAGTTTAAATAAAAGATGTAACTCTCTTATTCTAGATATAGAAGGTAATCAAAACTATTTGGATACAGATGGTCTAAATAAAGACTCCAATCACAGCAGAGTGCTTCAGCAGAACTTCTTATCTCATTGATGGAGGCCTTGTGGTAATTCCAAATTTATCCTTCAAAAGGCTACAAATGCAATACAACTGGAAAGAATCTTAAATAACCTACAAATATAGAAAAGCAGATAATAAAAACCACTCTGTCATCAAACTATTTCTTGAAAACAGTTTGTCTCAGCAGTAGCAGCATCTTTTCCTTGTCTATATCACAGCAACATAGGCTGATTATTGTCTGCATAGAAAGAATGACACTAGCAAACCATTTGTCTCTCAGGAAATTCAGTGCCATAAAAATATCAATTTTCAAGTGAAATTATTTAAATTATTTGAAAACTTTGTGATCTCTGCTTAAAACTTATGTTTTTTATCTATCAGTGCAGCATCAAGTAAGTTAATTTGTATATATATATGTATGTATATGAGCTAAGAAGTGCCAAGGTCCTTTTCTTCTTAAGAAACCGAGAAGTAACCTTCTTCACAGTAGGCATCAGGTTAGTATTTAAGACTTCTCAACCAGTGAGGTTGTTGCCATTAAACTCATAATTAAATGAAAAATGAGGAAAACTCATTTACTTGAGTGATACAAGGTGAACATTTACCATAAATATCTAAAAGAAGCGATGGAAATGGCTGAGGTTTTTCTCCAACTTCCTCTCCGAGTTTATTATGGTGTGCTTGGAACAGTTCTACAAACTGCAATAGCATCTGCAAATAAGCACATGTCCATCACTTAAGCCTAATTCATGAAATGCTAATTTATTTAAAGGTTCAGATTTCTAATATTTATTGCCAAATTGCCATACAAGGTTCATGTGCATTTACCCTCGAGTGCTTTTTTTTTTCTGTATTTCCATAGTATTATTCCTTCCAGGAAGCTCATAATAATTTTTAATGTTTGTAAATGACTTAATGTGGTGCTAAGCCTTTTGAGATACATACCACCAAAACAAGATACTGCTTGAGGCAGAAAAATTAGTCTTGTAAACTGGATCCTAACCCTATAATGATCCAAATGAAATGCCATCCTAACACTCCATCATGTCATGCCCCGATGGTGGAGGTGCCTACAATCTGTGCTGTGAGGATTGAGATGCTCTGGTTTCAGGTCTCTCATGAGCTCAGTAAAGCTGTTTACCTTAAAATGAGGAGTGTTCTGCCTTCCTGAATGGGAGCAAACATCCCTTTATTAAAATGTGTTTGCAGATATGCTTCAGCTGCAACCTTACTTATCCCTATGTGCACACAGAACAACTCACATTCCTACCTACAATTCATCCTCTGCACATCAACATGGACCTCTGCCCAGAAACACTTCCAATGTTTCTTCTCTCTCCTCTTTTTTCTGGGTACCTAGAGTTAGGGGCTTCACTGCACAGCTCTGCCATATCCATAACACTTCTTGCTTCCTTTTGATTCAATACGAGAAGATGACAAAAGGAAGTTGTTCCTTGTCAGTGTAGGAGCACTGAGAAAAGAGCCCAGTAAGCTGCCCATCAATTCTTCACAGAAACTGAGTCAAGCCCAACAATAGTCACAATGTTATTCTTTAACAAAAAGTTGCTTTTTTAAGATTGGACCACTTGGCGAAGTTCAGTCCATGTTTTATTAAGGTGTCAAATCTGTCTGGAATTTGTAGAATTCAGTTCCAGGGGAGATCTTTGTCTTAATCTACTGGCCTTCCTTATTCTGTTTCTGAGAGATCAGAAATTAAATAATCCAAAGAAAACAGTCAAGAATAAAGAAGGCTAAAGGGAATTTCTTATTTACAACTGGGATATATCTTGTTTCTTTTAAAAACATTTAATTCAAATAATTAAAACCTGCAAATTTGATGTAGCAAAAGAAGGGGAATTCCAAATATCTGATAATTTTAAGAAGCTGAAGTCTAATTTACTAAAAATGTTTAGTAACAGTGACTTTGTTATGTAGATAAATACCTGCTAAAATACCTAGTAAATACAAACTTGCTTTATGTATCTTAACAGACGCTGAAAAGCAAGGGCCATTTGTCGGAAGGCTGAGAGAAGTAATGGATATTTAAAACCAGACTAATTTAACTACTAAGTTTTATAGTAGCCCATGTTTTGACTTCTTTCATACAAAAAGTAACATGTACATGACCTCTGCCATGGAATTAGTTCTGCTTTTCACCTCTGCAAGTAAAAGCAGACTTGGTTACTTGCTATGGACACAAAAATATCCATGGTCGCTTTTGTGGTAATTTTTTCCCTGCAAACTTAAGTATCTGCATTTCTGTCCAAGTTTTGCCTTTATGTGTAGAACTTCTGTCTGAAGATGCATCTGCAAGCAGAATCTAGCACAAAATTGTTTCTATTCAAGAAATTCTTTGCATCTTCATGAACATCTGGGGTAAGAATTTTGTACTTGGCAACATGTATAGAGTGAATGGGAGCTGGACATCCAAATTTCAGATACAGTATTTACTCAGATGGCTTAGCAGTTGTTTGAAAATAAGTACTGATAAGTTGTTGATAAGTATTTTTTTTTAATTGCTATTACAGACGTTTACAGCCTGGTGCAATTCCCACCTCAGGAAAGCTGGCACACAGATTGAGAACATTGAAGAGGACTTCAGAAATGGCCTCAAACTGATGCTCCTCTTGGAAGTTATCTCAGGTTAGCTAAAATAAAGTGTTCTGTGTATTTACAGCACATGAACTGAAACACTCTTAAAGGAACAAAAATTGCTAACGATTCAAAACAGTGAACACAAACTCTAAGTAGACTGAAAAATGAGAAATTAAACACACCATAAAGCAAAAAGGAGGGGAAAACAAGCTCTGCTTTTTGCTTGTCTCCAGAATTTTCTGGTTTGTGCCTGTGTTCCAGGATGTCGCAATGTATCAGGGTATCATTGACATCACAGTGGTGCTGGACAAAGCAAAAACATTGAGGACCTTGTCTTAGCCCCTAACATTTAAAAAGCCTTTACACATAGGTTACAAATTCATTTTATTCTGCTTTTAGCATAAACATTTTGCTTTGCTTTTAATGACTTTATTGGTCATACCAATGCTTTCAAAAGTGAGGGCCTAAAGAACACCTAGATCAATATTTAGTCACAAAAGGTCTCATTTTTCAAAAGAGTGAAGCATCTAAGGACTTTTGCTCACTGATGTAAACTCACTATGCCCCTTTTGTTATGCATTATTCAGTGGAGCAGTCTTCAAGGTAAGATCAGAATCCCCTTAATGGGAATAGCTCAAGCAACAAATACACAAGACAGTTTAGATTTTTGCTGGAGATTTCAGTGTGGAAAGAAATTCTTCAAATGATCATTCCTCATGAAATGGAGAATCTCTTTTGAAATTATTACTCTTTGTGATCATTTGAAAAGATAAGTTTGTTCAAACACATTAGCCCTGAAATGAGCTCTCTGCTGTACTGGATGAGGTTGTTAAAAGCCATTCTTCTGGGTTAGATGTGCAAGGATGCTATGGCTGATCTGCTGGATAGAATCCAGCCTCTCTTTACAGTCTGGCAGATAAGGATGATGAGCTCTGAGAACATTCTGCCTTCTTAATATTCAACTACTGTAACAGACAGTAGCAATAAACCAGAAGTGGAGTAGGAAAAACTACACATATCTTCCAGATAGAATTTTTGTTTAGGACAAACAAAAATTTTACTCTGGTTTTACTGCTATATCAGAAAGATCAAAATCAGATGCTTCAACATTTGAATCTTCTTTTCAGCGTTTGATTCAAGCCTCTTTGGCATTTTTTCAGAAAAATACCCATTAAAATAATTGCTGAATTTTAGGTAGTGTTAGGGAACATCCACTCTTGATTTCTAATCACTTTTATGTCTGTAGGAAGGTGTATTTAAGAATAATCACATTAAATTTGTTGTTCTGCAGGGGAAAGGCTACCGAAACCAGACAGAGGGAAGATGCGCTTCCATAAAATTGCTAATGTCAACAAAGCTCTGGATTACATTGCCAGCAAAGGAGTGAAACTTGTGTCTATTGGTGCAGAAGGTATGTGACAGATCTTGACAGTGCATCTTACTTAGGTCACACTACAGAGCAGTCTGGTGGAGACCTTTGGCCACATAATGTTCTCTACATGTGGGTGCCTCAAACATCCCTTAATGCTGATTGCTGGGACTGTATCTGGGAAAGGACAAGAGGTGGAAGTTTTTGGACTCCTGGAGAGGGACAGGGGTATCAATCAACACTAAGCTTAGTTTGTCTCTAAGGTTAAATTGAATTGTCTGTGGTTCAGTAGGTGTTCAGATAATGGGGGTTTTTTTCTTACAGGACATTGTGGTTTTCCCACAGATAATTAAAAGTAAGGAACTTCTTTAGAAACCAGGTTGGATTCTGGGATGTGCCTTATACAGTCTGGCATCTTTAAGAGATATTATTCAGCCAAAACAAAGGCTGACATCACTGCTGAGTGGCTGGAACCTACTCTCACTTTATTATGAGATTTTCTGCAGCTGTGTTTCTAAAATTCAGATGTAGAGTTAAGGGAGTGATCAAAAGAAACTGGTAGCTGGGGAGAGATTGAACATATGAAGAAAGTGGAGTGGGATGCTATTTACAATAGTAATTGCTTTTTTATTGTTCTGCTGTTCAGGTAGCTAAGTACCAACATGTGGTTGGCTAGCTAGATTCTGATAGATGTAAACTGAGCTAAAGAAGACAGACTCTCACTATAAGTGAACCTATGCCTCCCTAGGAGATTCAATTAATTGTTTAAAAATTACAAAGGTTATGTAGAACTTGTTGCTCCATGAAGATATTTGCATACTGGTTTCCGTAGCCATTACCAAACCAAGAATGATGTGACTAGCATGATATTCAACTATTTTTGATTCCAAAGCCTCAAGGATGTGCTTTCTGTGCTTTTTTTTGATTGTAACCACATTATGATGATAATCACTCCTATATTCTACTGACATTTTTAGGCCTTTTTAGATTGATTTATGAGCCTCTTCTTCCTGTTTCCAGATTCCTACTGGCTTATATGCATCCTTATTCTGGCTTCCAAGCCTTAATCCCTGGGAGCTTACTGTAATTATGGATGGAACAGGAGATTCATTATGTGGGATAAGGGTATCTGTAGAAATAATGGAGAGATCATTGGTTTTACTATGGTTCATTGGTTCATTCATTGGTTTTACTATGGTTTCACCTAGCCCATTTGTTTCCTCAAGTGTTGTTCACCAAATGTGTTTGGTTTCTAGATCTAGAACTCAAAAATCCCAAGAAATGTGCTTCATGGGCAGAGAGTTTGTTTGAATCCACACTTTATTTGAGACTGAAGTGGGTGGGTCACCTGAGTCCAAATTCATACCATCTGTCTTTAGGCACATAATAGAGACCTTTTTTGGGGAATATATCATTAGTGGGGAGAAATGGGCAATTCCCACAAGCACTTCAGATCTCAGAAGAGCTCTACTGCATTTCAGAGGTTCCTGGCTCCTTCCATCACTTGCACAGACTGCTGGGGCACCTGTGCCCTTTGCTCAATTAAATGAAGTGGGATGGAAAAATATGCTTCTACCTTAAACCTTTGCAGTAAGGCTGTTCTGAGAGTGACATGGCATTGAATGGACAGCAGAGGGTAGTGAAGAGACAATTTATGTGTGGAAATGAAAATTAAGAATACAGATGCATGTTTGATAGCGGTTGAAGAAATGCTGAGCTTACAGGGCATGGAGCAAGTGAAAAGTAGTTTCTGTCATCTTGGGCAGGAGACTCTGAGGCTTCCTAACCAAAACCAGAGTGTAGCAAAAGGAATATCTTGTGGGACAGAATGGTTGTTTTTGCTGATCAGTGTTTGCACAAGGCTGGAGTATTTAAACTAAGATACATCAGCTCATATCTGCTCCTGAAAGGAGCCAGCCAGCCCTCTGCACTCCCATCTCTCTTATTTTGCCCTGCTTATTGCTGGTCACTACTGCCAGGGTACTCAAGCTGGGGAACAGCTCCTGAGCACTTTCTGAAGGGAAAGCATCTGGCATAGCTCAGATCAGACATTGAAAACATTTAAACTCGCCCTGCTGTTCTCCTTAGCAGCAACTGCCATGGGTTCAAATGCTCTGTGATTCAGGTGCTCTGTGATAATTCCCTTTGGAAGGTGGCAGCAAAAACGGCAGTAACCTCTTCCAGCTTTTCAGGCAGTTGCTGCAAGATGACTGTCCATGCATCCAGTATTTATTCCTGCATGTAACAGCAGGCCATACCTAGTAACCCAAGAGATTAAGGTGATGGTTTTAGCTATTCCCTGTTTCTGGAATTCTCAATCTGTAAAATGGATGTATTGAAAGCAAAATCAAATTAATTGTCATTAAAAATCCCCAAAATTCTTTGATGGAAACATGGGAGAAAAATTCTCAGCCACTGTGATAGCCTAGGAGCAGAGAGGAACCTGTCATGGTAAGGCATGACACTATGTTGAGTGTGGCCTGATGCCCACATTAGATGACATCCATGTGGGCAGGAGCAGATGGATTCACGTGCCTTCCCTCCCACTCTAAGGAGGCTGAGCACAAGGCAAGCTCTGGCACAGACATGCTTAGTGCCCTGTTAAGTTTACTGCATCCCCTCTCTAAATTTGTTACCTAAAGCACAGCATTGTGCTGATGCAGCAAAGCAGTATCACATCTGACTGGGTATGGTTTCACATTGTGGGACCTCTGGCACCAGGGGGTGTTTAACGAGTCCCTGTGCCCCCTGGAACTGCATTCCTGCTCCCACACTTCACAGCCCTGCCCTCTCACTTGGGCTGACAACTGTTGCTGTAGCTCTGCTGGAGACTGGATCAGCAATCTGATCTGTTTTTAAAACACACTTCACTTCTTTTTTTCCTTTTGTTGCATTTTTCAGCGTTGTTGACCAGGCGGTCATTAATAGTAGGTTGGAGTGAATGCCAGAAAGGAGGAGAGCACAGTCTCCTTAAGTTTGTTTCCTTATCAAAGTCTACAATCCCTTAACTCTCTGCCCCTGTGGGTGAGCATGGGGCTCGTGGGCTTGCCCTCACCCATCTGTTTGGGCATTCTCTGAGTTACATGGATGCTTGGAATACTTTTTAATTCCCAAAGCATTAAAGTTTTGTATCTATATCTGCTGAGGATCATGTTCCATTATCTGACAGACTGAATGGTGAAGAGCACGTAGGCCCAAGGGGAACAACTGGCATTTAAAATGGGGCCTCAAAACAGTGATTCCTGTGGGACATCAGTACAAAAATAAAATTAGTATTTTTAAGGGTCCAGGAATATTCTTTGAAATCATCATTATTGTTCTGAGCCTGACTTCTCTTGGCTGTCTGTGGAGTGGAGAGAGCTGATCCCTTTTAATTGTGATGCTGAACAGGAGCCAAATTTATTTACTCTGATCTGTTGTGTCAAAGAATATCTCTCTCCACTGGTCATGAAATGAGACTACAGATTCAAGAAGCTAAAATTAAAAACTGTGAAAGTAGTCCTTATGAACCATTTGAAGTCCAGGACTTAGAAATTTTTTCTTAAGTTTTAAAAAAGTGCGGTAACTCCATTTGGAAGGCACTTGCATCCTGAATGAAATCAACTAGATATGGAGAACCCCAAAAGACAAGTATCCTGTTAATAGTATTAGGAAATACTTCTGTACTGCTTTTCTGGGAAATGGGAAAAATATTAAAGACCAAGTGATGTGTGCATCTGCTACAAGAAGGTTAGAATAAAAAAATAAATTAATACAAACAACCAAAGCAGAATAAAAAAAATGGGACTAAAGCCTTTGAGAAATTGCTTTGCTTTACTTTTTCACTAGACAGTTTTTATTGTTTCTGCTTCATTTACTCTTTTTTTCTGCCCTTATCCCCAGAAAGCTGTAGCTTTGTGTATGTGAGGGGTAGGAGCTATATTCCAGCCAGAGCCAACAGGCAGTGTGAAAAAATTAATGAAGTCTTCTTTTGACCTCTAGAGGAAAATTATAGGAATGAATCAATGCCTTTTTGTCACTGATACTTTTCAATATTTTATCGACTTTGTTTTTCTTCCTTGTCTTGTATAGGAGTCTTTTTTGTTTCGTGCAAGCAGTTTTGTGAGAAACCAAAGCTGGAAAATCACTTGAAAATCCTCCCGAGGCTCAACACAGAAAATTCCCTCTCTTGCTCTTTCATTCTGTATGTGTGTACATACAGATATGTAAATCTAAACAACGATGTGGTGATTATGCAAATCTATTAAATGATTGCCTGAGAATCAACAATGCCTTCTGAGTATTTAAATACATTTATTTTCCATTTGAAAATTTTGTCTTTACTCTATATACATATCAGACAGCTGATCAAAATTGTGAGTGAATTGACTTCACTCAGGAGGAGGGAAGAAAGAGAAGTAGCTACCTGCTCTAATTGCCAATTGGTCTTTTTTTTTGTCTGGAAGGGTTTTGTTTTAAGATTTGAGGTCTTCCAGGGCCAATAAGGCAGGATGCATGGAAGGCAGGCAGCATAGTGTAAGAAATCTGGAAAACTAGTGCAGGATCTAAAAGGGAAAGTGACAAATTAGCCATTTATATATAACTTGAATTATCACACTAACAAAATAAGTATAGGGTAATGATGGGTTACATATTTCCTATCACATTTGTTAATTCCATAGGTTCAAATGACAGCTTGTGTCACATCCTACTGCAATTTGCCATGTATCTCTAGTCTCAGAGACAGCAGCTGCTCTTGCTCTGTAAAAGTTGCCCCTGCATTCAGGCAATTTTAAGTAGCAGAGTGACTGCATTTTCTGCTGGCACCTCTATTGGAATTTGATGTTAAATTGAGGAAATTCCTCCTGCTGCAAGTTCCTCCTGCTCCTTGCCCAGAACACCAGTGGGCCCCAGGCAGGCACAGCTGCTTACTTTTTGAGAAAGGCTGGAGGTAACTTTTAAGTAGGGGAGCAGCTGGTGCCTTCCCTGCTCCACTGCTCCTTTGGGGTGAGGTGACTGGAAAGTCAATCTGCAGTGCCATCTCCTCCCTTCTCAATGCTGCACCCTCCTTATAGTCTCACCATGCTTTTCTGAGTCTCTTGACTCACTTTTGAGAATGATTTAACATTACCAGCACACTGAAGTGATCTAGCAGTACATTTTGGTGTTGAGAAATTTCAGCGGTATCACTTAATTACAACGCGGGAGCATTGGATTCTGACCTGGCTTGTGGCAGAGATTCCCACATTCCCTGTGTTATAGGTAGTCTCAAGCAGTCTTGAAACAAATTGAAACCCCAGAGGTAAAAAAAACCCCCAACATTTATATTAAAGATACTTAAATGTGTGTATGCTTCAGAGCTGTGAGGCATTACAGCCTCGTGGCTGTGGTTCTGAGCAGCTTGGCAGGAACCTGTGTATCTCAGTGTCTCTTGAGCTGCTCTTCTTGTCTTGTCTGGGCTGGCACTAGAGGTAAATTCTCAAACATAAATAGTACAGGGGAAATTCTGAGTACCATTTTATTAAAAATTAATACTGTTCATGTCCTGTAGTTTCTTAAAAATTGGGGTAAGACCCCAATGTTTTTTGATTCTGTTGTATTTGAAAACTGTTAATACTGATACTGTTCAAACTTACAACATTTCACTTCATGTTCTCACTAACACATCATCCTAAAAGGTAGAGATTTAAAACTGTTACAACCACCCTGAGAGAAACCTTTCAGCATGGAAGGACTGAAGTGACTTTGACCTCAGTAACCTTCAGTTCTACTGACAGAGTAGCACAAGCATGAGTTTGTTGAAAAATGAACCCAGGTGAACTCTGTGTGCATAAAAAATTATAGTAAAAGTAGAATTAGTTTATTAGTTACAATGTATTATTTATAGAAATGTGTGATTAAATAAGATGAAATTGAAAAAAACCCATTTAAAATACTACTACTATATCTATTTTTCACCTTAGAAATCGTGGATGGCAATGTGAAAATGACACTGGGTATGATCTGGACTATCATCCTTCGTTTTGCTATTCAGGATATTTCAGTGGAAGGTAAGAGCAATACAATTATGTTAAATAATTAAGAAATGTATTTAAAGGCATTTTAAAATGAGTTAAGTGAGAGAAGTGTTTTAAAAATAATTTTTCCACAGAAAATGATCCTGTAAGTTCTCTACCTGGTGACAAAATGAATTTCTGGAAGGAAAATTATTTACTCTCATTATCTTGACAGAGACCTTGAGCCAGCTTTCTAAGTGCAGAAGTTCTGGTCATGTCTCTCAGCTACAGAGACAGAAACATGACTGTGTTTCTGAGCTGTACCCTTTGTGTTTGGCTCTATTTCCAACATACATTTTTAGTCCTGTCCATTAGTCACATTCTTTGCAAATAAATATGATCTGATTATATCCTTCTTCTTTCTATCTATAATTTTTCCCCTCACTGTTTCAGGATTTTTTTCTTAACTTTCACTTGCTAACTGGCTCCAAAAAGCATGTTGTTACAATACTCTTTAAATCAAGTCTATGCTTTGAAAGTCTAGAATTCTACAAACTAATCTCAATTTTCGGCAAAAGTAGAATTGCTTCAAGCTCTGCCTGCATGTTATCCTGCACACATAATTGGGATATTAAATGTGGGCCTAATTGTTTATTTAATAATTTCTGACCTTTACTTATGCACTCAGATGCCCATAGGGTTCAGAAAATAAATGTGGTTTTTTGGCACTTAAGCCTCCCCATAAGCAAAGGAACTGAGACTACAAGCATATTTCATGTACATTTCATGGCACCAACACAATCTTTTATGTCTATTTGCATTATATTTTTATTGGGTATTTTTCTCCAGTGTACAGTCTACTGTCCAAAAAAATATAATTCCTTTAATTTCTGACATCCTAGAGCATTCTGTACAGGCTGAGACTAATCTTAACTGATCTTTGTATTTTAATGAAATGCCAGTAGTCCATTTATATGGAACAACTTTTAGGATTAAATGTTGGTTTATGCTTTTCAGTTTCAGATGGCCAACCACATGTAAGATGACAGGAAATTAATTACTTGAGCACTTTTAAAATTTTCCCTTTTTTTTACTTCCTTGTGTCTTTTACAGAGACCTCTGCCAAAGAAGGGCTGCTGCTGTGGTGTCAAAGGAAAACGGCTCCTTACAGAAATGTGAACATTCAGAACTTCCATCTTAGGTAATCTTCCATTATTTCAAGAGATAGAAGCAATCTCAAAAATGTTATGTCAAATTTTCCCCACAGTTGTATATATTTGATGAGAGAATTTTGCTCTTCCCTAGACCTTTTTTAAATTTTTCTCCTCTATCTTCAGAGCATTATTTTGGTTAGCCTTTAGCATTATTTACTATGACTTCCGGAGTTACTATTTAAAATAAAAAGATCCTGCTATATACAGAATTACCATGTTACATCTTTAGAGGTCCTTTGTATTTTGTAGTAATTCCTGAGTACTGTAGCATAGTGGCAAATGACTGCTTTCAAATGAGGGCCACAGAAAAGTTCTTCTGGCAAAAAGACCAGTGTGTTGAGCATGTGAATATTTCATGATTGTGATGAATCAGTCTGTATGGTTTGCAATGTGCATTGCTATAAGGAGCATAAAATGCACTCAGTAATACACAACAGCAGCACTTAAACACATTTGTTTACAGAATCGGGCTCATAACCTAAGTTGGAAAATTTGGTGAAAGCTCCAGCCTTGTGTTTCTTTGTTTTCATTAAGAGCTAGAATGGGAATTCCAGGCCCTATACAGGTTTGGGGGATTTGGCTAGTTCCTAAATCTGTGCCACTGGCCTACCTCATTAAAGTACATGACTTACCATGTGCACTTTTTAACCAGGTGATCTTCCCTTCCCTGAGAGCCTTCTAGTATTTAAAACAAGAGCTCTGTACTAGTGATTTGAATTAATTCCTTATGTGTAGTACCTAAAGCACATTTAGTGGCAGAGAAGATACAGTTCATACATATGTTACAAGATAAGAAAAATTTGTCTGATGTAAAGTCCCTGTACTGCCTCTCAGAGATCTGAAATTTTCTCTGTGTTACTTTCCTAGAATATGCAAAGATATATTTTATAGAACTTTTTATGGATTGATGGTATACTGTAAGTTACAGTGTCAGAATCTTAGTGTATTTATGTACATACACTGGTCTGATACATGATCTTGAGTGGAACTACCTTGATTTATGTTTGTGTGGACTGGCTCTTGCAGTACTACTTTGCAGTGGGCTATCCAGATCATTTTATTTTGCACCTTTTGGAAAAAGAAAAAGAAAATTTTCAGTGCTCACTTTGATTTGGTTTTATATTCTAGATGATTTTATATTGTACAATGTAGGTATATTCTGCTTGATTTTGTTTTTTTTTTTTTTTTTTTTTTTTTTTTTTTTTGAGATGGTTCTATTATTTGAAGGACCTACCCAGACATCTCAGGAGTAGGGATTTTAACAGTGTTAACATGCTAAGGCTCACACACAATTATTTCACAGGACAAGACCTCAAACCCTCAGTCCCTGTGATTGCTTAAAGTCTTTACATAAAGTATCTTTCAGTATAATTGCTTCTGGCTGAAAGAAACCTCTCATCATCTTTCCAAAAATATGTTATTTGTAGCTCCATTCATTTCCTGTTCTTGCCACAAAAGGTAGCAGGTCTGAAGTCAGGCTGAAGTGTAAGAACTCAGATCAAATCTGTCATATGTGTGAAGTGTTTTAAATAAACTGAGCTGATTGATGATTTCTTACTTCTCTAAGCACTTGGTTGTGCCAGTAAAATTCTCAGAAATAACAGAGGAAAAGCCAATTGCTTCAGCAAATTCAAGTAATTGCAGGTTTGCTCTCCTTTTATTTTTTCCCAAATACGCTGTGAGTGTAATGGGAGATGATGCACTTTCATGGATGAATGTGTACTTGAGCTGTCCTAGAACACTGCATGAATTAAGCAATTGACATCAGGGACTGTTGAACAAAATGTACATTGCCTAGAAAGTATTTGAAGTCTACATGGAGTTTATGGAGTATACCTTAAGTGTGTATGGACTGTAGAGTAAGATATGTGCTATAGATAAAGGAGTACAGTAACAGAGCAGCTCAGAGAGAGTTGACAGGGTGTAAGTTTAGGATTTGACAGAATTCCTGCTTTAATTTAAGCCTTGAGCAAGGATCAAACTGTAAAATGCCATGACTTTATTAACTAATTTTTTCTCCATTTTATTTTTTGCTGTAAAGCTGGAAAGATGGCCTTGGATTATGTGCACTTATCCACAGACACCGACCTGATCTTATTGACTACTCCAAGCTAAATAAGGTCATCAGCCTGGGTGCTACAGCATGCTGTCCTGCAGTGATTTGGCTGGCTTCTGGTTTGCTTAGCATGTTTTCTAAAAGACAGGCTGAGGAGTGCATACTAATTCTGACTGACTTTCTAAAGTCCTTCCCAAAAAACCTCAATGACACAAGGGAGAGGACCTCCTGACTGTCCTGTGTCCTTTCCTTCCCATTACTATGACTTCAGCATTTAATTGCAAATAATCTGGCCCTCAGATTCTGGCAGTTGATGAAGTCTTTACATTGCCCAGTATGGATGTTAAATCAAATACATTGGAATTATCCATTTACCACTGATAGTATTGTCCATCCTGTTTTTATCTGGTGTAAATAACTGGAGATTGCAGACCAGTAAACAATGACATGACAATCAATCCTAAGATTCCTTAGAAAAAATACCGCTCTTACTAACTAGGAATACACAGTAAATTACTAGTCTTACATATTCAGGAAGTATTCACTGATTTTCAGATCTACTCTTCTACCTGTACTTCCAGACAAGTGGAAGCAAAACCCATAAACTAACCTCCTTAGGTAGTACCTCGTGGGGATTAAAAACTATTTTCTTACAGTTTGTTACTTATGGCAAAATGCATGTTTTCTAAAAGATACTTTGGTTTGAGAGGGAGAAATGAGGAATGAGCAGTAATGTCAGAATTTCTTGGTATCATTACTGAAGGAAAAAAAAAACCTAGAAAGAAGTAGAATGTTGTTGTTTCACATTAGCTCTCAACACAGACACACTGTTTTCTCCTCTCTGGAATGAATCTAAACACCAGTCTCATGTAAACACCAGTGCAACAGAAACCTTAATCATGGTTTTAATGTCTTGTGTGCAACTTTGCATTGATGAGAGAGAGTGGTAAAATATCAACCGTCCATGCCCTTTCATTGCCAATTGGTTTACTAGTGGAATCAACTGTTATTAGAAAGTCCTTGGTGAAGAATAGATAAATGAATGAACTGAAACTATTTTAAAACTTAGTCTGCTTTATATGTTTATATGTTCAATTTATGCCAGAGTCCCTGAAATGCGCAGTGATGAAAATTAAAAATTAAATTAACTTAGTACTGAACACATAAGATTTAAACTTAGGCAGCTGTTAAGATAACTTCAGATCTGAACCAATGGGCAAAATATTAGCCATCAAAATCAGCTTGTTCTCCAATTCTATATGCAACCTTTCCTACAGATAAACAGAGTAATGGAATGACTGAGCTACCTGTCTCTGTGCACATGTGCTTATTATGCATGGCATGAACAGAAGTGAGTTTGATTGAATCTGTGCTTTGAAAAGTGGTACGTGGTGCTGAAGAACCATCCCATAGATGAGTGCTGAGAAAAGGGAACAGAACATAAGCAGGTCTGCTTCAATGCTACTATTTTCCTCTTAGAGGTTTCCAAAATAAGAACAGGTCAGGTTTCAAATTGAGGCTGAGCTGTTGCACATAAAGCACAGGCAGAAAAAAAAAAATCCCAAAATAGATCTTGCTTTTCTGGCCTGGCTGTGTTTGATTGACTCTTCATTTTGGTTACATTAACAGCTGTCTTGGTCTCTTGTTTCTTACCGCCTGCATGCTGTCCTTTCCTTTTCTCACCAATATGTTTCGTGTAGCTGGAAAGATGGCCTTGCTTTCAACGCCCTTATCCATAGACACAGGCCTGATCTCCTTGACTATGCCAAGTTAGATGAGGTATTTCTTTAGCTGTAGCAGAGATTTTTAGTTACTGCGGCTTGTAGTTCTGTTGAAAAGGATGGGTGATGGAAATCTCCAATTCTTCAGAAGCTGCTATGATTTTAAAGCAATCCTTTACCAGTGGAGCACTATTTGCTCATGCACTTAGTACAAAGCACAAAAATAGGAGGTGATCATCACTCATTAATGGGCAAAGTGCTTTAGCCTAGTCAATAGGTCTCACTTAGATTTACTGTATTTTTGAATTTTCTTTTACAAAATCTGTGTTCTCTATCTGAAGTGTGCTCACAGCTTGCTTTCTCTTTCCTTCAAAAACCAAAATCTCAAAACCAGAGGAAGTGTTTGAATTTCCACAGCCCTAAAATTCTGTTTATAGAGGCATTACGGATTTTTATTTCCAAGTCCAAACTGGCAAGTTTCACTCCTTCTGGAGAACAATTCTGCCTGTGCTTGCTTCTTCTCATGCATGCATGCACCTAACCAGCAGAGAACTCAGTGGAAGTCACAACCCTGTGATGTACTGTGGATATAAAACAGGCAGGGCTAACTATGTGTTGAACAGTCTCATTTAGCCTGCTGGTCCAGTGGCATTTAGTGTCTGTATAGCTGCTGTATTTCATTCAGAATTAGCTCAGAACTGAGAGTACACTGTTATCTGTGTTCACCTTCAGAATGCATTTCCAGCAGAGCTCTAGCTGTAGAGAACAGCTTATTAAAGTTTTCTTTTGAAAACATAGCAGCAGATGGACCAAAAGTTTATATACCTAGACTGTTTTTTGAAGAACAATAGTTGTGACTCCAGTTTACAGTTTGGAAAAATAGAAGCTAAGTTTTAGTGTACTTACTCTAGTCTTGCTTCAAAGAAAAACTTCTATCTTTGACTCATTGTATTTTTTTCTCTAATGCAGGATGACCCCATAGGGAATATCAACCTTGCCATGGAAATTGCTGAAAAGCATTTGGATATCCCAAAGATGTTGGATGCAGAAGGTGAGAGTTATACCTTACTGAAGTTTGTGTTGTTTGTAAGCAGGACACAGTAAAATTTCTTTTTTTTGTTGGGTTTTTTTTTCCTAACAGATTTTCAGTATTACTTCCATATGAATCATAATGTAGCAACCTGCTTCATTTTCAAAAATATATTTTCTTTTCTTTCTGGCATGCATTGGGTAATTTCACTCACTTTTTGCTTTATTATTTATTGTTTGTTAATGGTTGCATTTATTATAGTGATTTGGATCCTAACCTCAGCACATGGTCCCACTGTGTTGAGGTAGAATGGAGGATCAAAAGTTAATCCTTGCTTTTAATAATTCATATTTAATAAAGGGAAATATAACTGTTAGCAACTTAAAGCATATTCAGTTTTCTAAACATTTAAGCAAGAGGCCAAAAATAGAAATAGTAGAAGTGCTTTGAAAGCCTTCAAAATATGCTAACACATGGCTCACCTCTGAAAAAGAGCTAGGTTAAGGAAAGCATTTTTTTGGTTCATTTTAGTTGTAAACTTTTTGCAGTGATACTTTTAACAAATAATTCATGTGTCTCCAATTATCTTGAGAATTTCCTGAATTTCTTCAAGATAACCAAACTTCATACTCGGGGCTGAAAAATGCTGCCAAGCTACTGGAATTTGCCTAAATTAGTTCAATGCTTTCTTCCCCAAGAATGGAGACTGAGCTATGGTGGCTTCTCAGTAAAGCAGTGATAAGATGGGAATCATCCAGAGCACTCAAACTGACTACACCTGCTCCTCTTGAAGTCTTCATTTGGAAAGTTAGACAGGATGATTTGGAAAATCCAGGCTGTAATCTCCTCATTGAAGAGTAGTTTCACTTTCATGCTTTAAAACAAATTGTTCTCATCTTTTGAAATGCAATTCCCCTTTCAACAACACCACTTAATTATTTTGTTCTGAAGTACTGTGCAAGGAATAAACAGAGAAGTGCTGCCCCTTGCCACTGAACAGCTTTCTAAGTTTTTTCCTCTTCATAATCAATATAAGAAACCTTTTGTTTCCTTAGCAAATTTGCTGCACATTCTATTCCTTATCTTACTGTTCTCCTCTTGCCAGGGGAGGTGGTAATGAACTTACATTCTTTCTGATACCCTTTAAGTATTCATGGTCACTTTTTTGCCATCTTTATTTCCACTGTGCTCTCTATGGAAACTTTGCGAAATTTTGTTCACAGCTACATAAAGTAGATGCAAAATCAGTAAATATATTGATCCTGAACTTAGAAATCTCACTGTTAACATTAGAAATTTTCACTCATTCCAGGGCCTTTTCAAGTCAGTATCTTCCCACTCCTTTCATTGACAGGAATCCATGCAGGCTGCACTGGAATCATCCATTACTCAGCCATAACTGCTGTAAAAAAACCTTTTTCTGCCTTCTCTGTTGAGTATTGAAAAGGTCTATTTTTACCCATGGATGCATACCTTGATTGCACCCACTTTATATTTCCACTCTCCTGCCATGGTAGGGACAAAGCTATTAGCCAGCCAAGCCAAACCCTCCTGTGATTTATGCTATTAACAAAAAAGATGGGCTGGCACAGGGATTGCAGAGCTGCTACTGTCCAACTTTTCTTAGCACAAAATGTATTTCTGGCCTGCAGGAGTTGTACAGGTTCCCAGTATATGCCAGTACCCTGTCAGGCACAGGGACCCTGTGCTGATACACACTGAGTGCAGTTCTGGTTTGTGACTGTCAATGGCTGCATTTAGCTCTGCAGTAATTGCAGTGATTCAGATGAAGTTGCTTTGGAGTGGCAGTGAAGCTGAACCCAGCAGATCTGCCAGCCATGCCATCTGCTGGGAAGTTTCCACAAACCAGAAGGTAGCAATATCCTTCTGTACAGTCTCAGCCTTCAGATGTTTTGCCATTTCAGGGAGAGTTGTATCTTTTGTGTTTGCTGATTCCTAAAGCTTCGGTGGCTTTGCACTCATATCAGTAAACAGATGCACCCTGAATAATTGTGTATTTATTTGGAATCCTTACAGCACTGAGGTGGCACCATTAGCATAATCAGATGAAAGTACCTTGTGAGAATTTCTGAGCAGTTAACCCTCTTCTCTCCACACAGATGTAGTAAACACTGCCAGACCTGATGAAAGAGCCATTATGACTTATGTTTCCTGTTACTACCATGCATTTGCTGGTGCTCAGAAGGTGAGACTGTAGATGGATCAGATCTCATCCTTCACCTTCTGCCTTGTTTTTTTCAGCAATTTTTCCTTTTCTGATCTTTTCCTCACTAGCTACTAGAACAGCATCTTAGAGCTGAGCTCATTTCCTGTCGCCTCTTTTCTCTGTGAGCTGCTGTTTTGGTAGAGCCAGTAGTAGTCTATCCATTTGTTCCATTGAAGCAAACCTTCCTGTCTCATCTTTCTGCTTATTTAATAATAATATCCAGTAGGCTTTTGGCAGCTTGTTACCAAAAGGGAGAGGATGATGTTCCCCCTAAAATGAATTTGTGTGCATTCATCTGAAGCACCATTAAAAATGTAAGATGAAAATAAGCTCAGAGTGAAAAGCAATTGTAGAATTCCATCTTTCTTCTCTCTGCTGGATATTATTTCTGCTACAGATGTCAAAATCATCATAACATGCTCAGAAAATAAACCCTTCTCTTATGCTTTCAGGATTCTTTTTAAAATGTTAAATGCTTAATGGTAAGTACAAACAGCAACATCAAATGATACTACTAAGCAAAACAGAAACACATACAGACATCTCAGACAAGCTCTGGAATCTTGTCCTAAAGAAAAGAAGGAAAATTCTAAAAAGTAAGGTGGTTTGGAGTTGGGTATACTTTAGGTATTGGTAATATGAAAAATACTGATGCTAAAAATGCTAACGTGCAATTTCCAGAGAACATCTCCCCAGACTGAAATGCAGTCTGTCTTTCCTGTGTCTTAGTCAACACCCCCACAACTGAAGTCACCAGACATATGTGTGCCAGTGCTTAAGCAGACTGTCCTGGTAAAATTTGGGTCACTCCCCCTGTGACAATACTGCTGGATCAAGCTTAATGAAAAAAAAATCCTCCTCTTTGTATGAGCTTACACTGAATTTTTAGTGTTCTTTTTATTCTGTCAGCACCCCTCAATCTAACAGTAAATTTTTTACAGCTTTGTAGAATTTCTCGGATACAGAGCTAAGGACAAGAAAACAGTAAGAAGGACATGAAGTGATGCATTTATTTATTCATCCTATTTTCTACTCCTCGATTCTTTTTTTTCTTGTTTTATTTTAATTTCTCCCCCCTCTTGTAGATATTGTGAACACTCCCAAACCTGATGAGAGAGCTATCATGACATATGTGTCCTGCTTCTACCATGCTTTTGCTGGAGCAGAGCAGGTATAGATCAACTGTCTCTTCAGGTTGCTGTGTTTTTTGACTGGTTGTTTCACATTTCCACTAGTTTATTAAAAAAACCAACCTCAACTAATTTAGTACTATGTGGTTTTAATTAACATTTGCAAGTATCACTTGAGCACTAATATTTGTTTTTAACCAACTCTCAAAGCTGCTTTAGTTAAATGTTGTGTAACAAGTTAACTTCAATTCAAATATGCATTCTGTTTCTAATTTTGGGTCTTTATTTGATAATTATAAGGACTGTTTCAGAAAACACTGATTTGAAGATATTAAGTGTTGTTGCTTCTTGCTACAACATCTTATGTGTTTGCTACATAACAGAATGTTTGACTTTTGGAGACTGAGACTTACCCATGCTGAGTAGTAATTTAGGGCTAGATTTTTCAAAGATGCCCAAAGAGACAGAAAGGCACAGAAGACATCCAACACAGTTTTTGTGCCTGGTTCTCACTGAAGCTGACAGAATTATTTGTGGATGGAAGTACTAGTATAAAAGGCATGAACATCAGCAGCAGATGTTCATGTAATTTATGAGATACTCACTTATAAATGTGGCACTTCCCACTCTTCTCTTTCATACATTTCTAGACTACAAATGGACATAATCCAACTTACGTTACACAAAAAGCAACAAACCTTTAAAGTAGCTGATATTTTCCCTTGATCCTCACGACTGAATTTCCCTTCCTGTCTGCTAGGTCCCCTGTACCTTACCACAGCACAGCTGTGCTGTTGCACTCTCTCATTCCTGGGTAGGAGGGTTTTGCTATTCATGCAAAAGGGGAATTCCAAATACTCTGTAACACAGGAGTCTACATGGATATTTCTTTGGTTAGATATACTCCAGAGTCATATTTTAATGAACGTACTGCTTTGTTGTAGCAAACTAGTAAATTTAAAATATGACAGAGCTACACAGAGCCTTCACATATAAATTTGTTAGGAGACGTGAAAAGATTTGCTGTCAGTGGTTGAGCTGCACTTAGTCTCAAAGGCTGTACATTTGATATGCAGATATAGAGTGGTCTGAGACTCCTGCATCACATGTGGTGTCTATTCAGTGTGGCTAACAAATCCAATACTTTTTGGATATGACTTTAAAAAATAACCAAATAGGATATCTTGAAGAATGGCCTAAGTTGTTTTTAAAAAGAAAATATTTATTAGACAACTGTATAATAAGGCTTCATTGTACAACAAGGGGACCTCTGTGCTGATCCATGCCTCATTCAGGCCATTGGAATCTATGGCTGCAGAAGGAGAGAAAATGAGTATCTAAGCAACATAGGAGTATAAATCACCAGTTATAAAAAAAATGGCGATCTTTTATTTGCAGCAGCCCCATTCTCTCTCTTTCTCCAAGCCTACACCTTTCTCAGAATGCGTTTATGAATATTTTCTGCTTATTTGCTGTGTGTTACAGGCTGAGACTGCAGCTAACCGGATCTGTAAGGTGCTTGCTGTGAATCAGGAAAATGAGAGGTTGATGGAAGAGTATGAGAGACTAGCAAGTGAGGTAAGGATGCTCTATCTGCATGTGGTGACAACAGTGTTCATGAAATATTGAAAGCTGAAAGATGTGTGCACTCTCTTCAAGACAGAAGAGCAGAGACGCTGTGAGAGTAAATCTCAAAGTGGCAGGTTTCAAAGCCAATGCCCAAGATATTGAGCTTTGGGTGACTCCTTTGCCACAGACTTCCTGTGTGACCTTCAGCAAATCAGTCAGTCTTGTTAAGGTGCCCAAAAGGTTGACTTGAGGATTGCCATCCATCTGCCCCAAGACCAGGCTTCCTGTTTCTCTAAGCTTCAAAGACAGCCATCCCTGACCACATGGGAAACATACCAGATCAAGTAAGGCCCTTGGCTTTGTGTACTGCAGAGCACACCTGGAGAGGGTCTGCCAGGTTGTTCACAATCCATCTGTGAGCAAGGACAGCAGATGAATGTACACATGCACGTGCTCCTCCTGTCCTTTCTAGTTTAATGACAAATCTGCTGAGCAGGACTACAAATGTAGAGTGCACAAATGAGAGCTCTCTTATCTTTTATTGCTTAATCTGCAAAAATAAAATGAAATCACCATACTACTTTCTGTATTTAAATTTGCACTAATGGCCTTCTGAGTGAAGATTTTTATATGACCTCAGCCTGGTTTCTGTCCTGATCCCATAACTATGACAAACCTGAAAATCTAAGACCAATAGTTTTGAAAGTGGCAGTTGATACTGGGTAACTGAGATTTTGAGTAATTAAAGGAACCTTAGATGTGTGTTTATCTTTCTGAAAATCATGTTATTTCTAGAAATACCTGGAATATCTGGGCAAATTTGTTATTTGTATAAAGCAATACAGTATAAAAATATTGTTTAGCTTTAAATGTCTTTATCTTGTGCTTACTCACCATTAAGACATCAGTACTAACTGAAGTCAATGATATTAAAACAGAACAAACTTAAGATTTGTATGTTTGATATAATCTTTTTTTTGGTTGTTTTTCCATTGCCTTTATTTGACTTGTTTTTGTTGGCTTGAAAGCTTTTGGAATGGATTCGCCGGACAATTCCTTGGCTGGAAAACAGGACCCCAGAAAAAACAATGCAGGCTATGCAGAAGAAATTAGAGGACTTCCGGGACTACCGCCGCAAGCACAAACCCCCCAAAGTCCAGGAGAAATGTCAGCTGGAGATCAATTTCAACACCCTGCAGACAAAACTGAGAATCAGCAATCGGCCTGCTTTCATGCCATCAGAGGGGAAAATGGTTTCAGTAAGTAAAGGAGGCTTTAATATTCTGTTTGTTTCATCAATGATCTCCCAAAAATGCCAATGTGAGGGATTGAAAAGCCATTCTAAGTCATTCTCAGAAACATCAGTTTGTTGTACTTTTTCAATACCACACTCCTTTTACACATTCCCTTTTGTTCCAGAATCTTGCTTTCTAATAAGCATGCTCCTGCTTCTTTGAAGGCTTTCCCAAAAGCAAATTAGCTGGAGATGCAAGACGATAGAGAGCTTCCTTTGGCAGTGTTATCAATACTCGTGTATCATTGGGCCAATGATTGCTTATTTAAGCAAAACTCAGTTGTTTCACTGACATTTTAATCATCAAACAAACAGACATTGCTCAATATGTGTTTCTACATTTTTTCTATTCTGTTTTTTCTCTTACGTCTATGAAGATAAGAATAGTCTGTACCAAGAATTCTCATCTGCTGATAAGTACTGTGACTTGACTGGGTGAAAACATTTCCTGTGGAATACAGCAAACCTGTTTCTGAACTCAATTCTATCATTGTGTTTTGTTTTTCATAAACAAAAAAAATTGCTCTGTCTGGAAAGGGTTATTGCTCACTCTCCATATGCAGAAAATAAGGGCCCTGTCACTTCAGCTTCCCACTCACGTCTTTTAAGTTTGCAAGAAAGCTCACAAAACTTTGTATACCACAGAAAGTGAAATGAATTTGTGTTCCAGGTAAAACATGCACCAAATCCTCTTGATAGTAATTAACTTGCTATTGTTCACTTGTGAAAGCAAAGCACGTTCATTTTGATAACACATAGATATATTATAAAAGAACACACACATTGTAAAATGGGAGGTAAAAGCAATATATTGTGAAGACATTGGACCTGTAGCCATGCTTGGAAACCATTTCTATAGGGGCTCCTTTCATAAATGCCCCTGAACACAATACATAATGAGGAGCAGGTGTCCACACTAAAACACAACGCCCTGACAATGTTTCATATAATTCTGTGATTTTACAAAATCTGCACATAAAAACTTCTCTTTTTGAAGCCAAATTGTGAATGAATCAAAAATGTGTAAACTTAGATAAAAAGAGATTATAGTTTCATCCATCTCTCCCATGTATTCTCTTCACAGGATATTGCCGGCGCTTGGCAGAGACTTGAGCAAGCTGAGAAAGGCTATGAAGAGTGGCTGCTGAATGAAATACGGCGACTGGAAAGACTGGAACACTTGGCTGAGAAATTTAGGCAGAAGGCTTCCACTCATGAACAGTGGGCATATGGTGAGGAGAGATGGCTTTTAACATTTTTAGTATTGTAATGTTTGAAGTAGAACTGTCAGTGCTGAGTATTTGCCAGCTACAAACTCTCTCATAAGTAGTTTGGACAATTTCAGACAATCTAAAATAATTACAGATAAAATGTCAGGTTTCGTTGACTGTAGTCACGGTCCTAACTTGTTGGCATGTTGCTAATGAGATGTAACTGTAAAAATCATACTTAAGGCAGTGAGTCAAACTTAATGGGAATATTCTGCATTTGAATAGAGGCCATTACTGCTAATGCATTCCTACACAGTTGTACACCAGGAATGCAGTCATACCACTGGCTGAGTGTGGAATTCTTAACAGAAATATTCTGAGTTTATTATTATTTGGTCACCATGATGTTCTGAATAGTCCAGATAAACTACATGATGCTGGACTTGTGTCTACTTTGCTCTAAACTCTTAATTATAAACTATTAATAGTTCTGGCTTCTAATGGTAACCTAACCTTACCTGTAGTTGTGACACCTGTAGGACCTCACAGTGACATTCAGTTTTGTTGGGGCCTATTAAACGTAGGTCTGCTCTATCATCCTGGCGACTGTCTTCCTGTTTCTGCCATGCTTCTGGCTTTTCCCAGCTAGATTTTTTTGACACCGTGAAAATGAATCAGAGTCCATCCTCTTACAGTTGCTGGAAGCATGCAAGTCTGTAAATGGTTGCCAAGCAGATATTAGAAGGGAAACTACAGCCCTGAGAGCTGATTTTCTGAGTATAAACTCCTCATGGTGACAAGTCAGAGCTGTTGTGTAGGGAAAACTTCACGTAAGCTGGTACACAGCAAGTGGAACAATAGTTGCTTCTGGCTCTAGGATTCACAGAGCTGCAAATGCCATGTGGTGAGTGCAGCTGCAGGGCCTGTCTGTGTGGATTCAGTTGACCAACATAGGAGCTACTCAGCAATAATATTTCAGTTTCTACTTAATCTTTGTTTCTCTAGCCTTTTGTAGATGAGTTGGCATTTTCCACTTAAAATTCAGAGTTCAATACAAAAGGCAGTCACACATCTCAGGTTTATTTTTTTTAAGTGCTGAAATGACTAATGAATTGAAGGCAGAACATAAAAAAATAATAACAGATCATTAGTAAGAGTGAAGCTGAGCATAGCAGTGTAATTTCTGGGTTTTTAAGTCTATTCTACAAAAAATTATCACAGTGGTTTAGAGATACAGTTTTTGCTAATATACCATTTTTATGCCAGTTTCTCCAGCAACGTAGTTCTCACTATTTTAGACCTGTATAAGCTGCCTATGCAAAACCCAGGACATTACTGTGAGAGCTTTAAAAATATAAGTTTCTAATTAACATGTGCTGACAATTTGCTGCTGATTTCAGTGGGGGTGGGATTTAATTTCATACAGTTGATTTTCACCATGCCTCAACTAAAAAGTTGATTAAATTTACAGTTTTCCTAACAAATAAATTGCGAAAAAATGAGTAATATTTTTATTTCCCCGTTCAGGCAAAGAGCAGACCTTGCTTCAGAAGGATTACGAGTCTGCCTCTCTGACAGAAGTCCGTGCCATGTTAAGGAAACATGAAGCTTTTGAGAGCGATTTGGCTGCTCACCAGGACAGGGTGGAACAGATCGCTGCCATTGCCCAGGAGCTGAAGTATGTTCCATTTAAAGGCTTGCAGCTGCTGACATTTAACTTTGCGATAAACTCTTTCCAATGAATTTGATAGTGTCATAGGTACCAACGAAGGAATTCCAGGCATAGCTTCATAAGTATATTATCTGAGCTGGTCACTGAGACCTTTCCCTCATCTCCCCCTTATCCCCAACCAAATATAGATATTCAACTGAACAAAACTATTTGAAAAGAAACGTTTTCGACTTGACTTTACAGTAATATTTTAGATTAGCTCTACCCATGAGTTCGTTGTGGGTTGATGGGAATCCTGGAGAGGTACGGGCTATGAGTTGTTTAACTTAGAAAATAATTTCACTTACACAAGTTACAGATCAAGTATCTTCACAAGAATATCGGTCCTTTCAAAATGCTTCACATCCCTTTATTATCTCTGTAATAGTGGGTAATGCACTGACTTCCTGCAGATTTAACTGTCTCTAATGTGCTTATTTTCACAATCTCTTGATATTATATTTGGAATTGCCATTGTCTCCATTTTACAGAAGGGACGCTGGAAATGAAATAATTTGCTCTCAGATTCCTGCCCTTGGCTTCCTTGAAGCTCTCCAAGTTTCAATTTCTCACCTTGAACTGGCAGAACAGTTACTGCTGAGAAATGAAATCTTAGAAACATGCCCTTTTTTCAGTTTGTGAAGGACCATGACTCACAAACAGCTCCATCTTCATTAACAATTAAAAATCAGATACTTGTCTAAAAATGTAGTGTATCGTATCTGATAGCAGCAGCACTTACAGTAATTGTGTAATTCCAATGGATTTAAAAGAAAAATTCCATCTTCGGGATTATTTAAAGGAAGAAAAATTAAGCATAGTGGGCAGACTGAGTACTGTGCTTTGGTTAATGTGAAAGAAATCAGAAAAAACCACAGAGAATGGAGATTGCCCTGAATGTGTGAGATTATGAAACACTTTCTGGCATGCCTTGATCTCTGCTGTGGAGTTACTTCACAGTATGGCTTGTGTTGGAAGGGACCTTAATGATCACTTAGTTCCAAGACCCCTACCGTGGACGGGGACATCTTCCACTAGATCACGTTGTTCAAAGCCCCTCGCCTTGAACACCTCTGGGTATGGGACATCCACAGCTTCTCCAGGCAACCTGTTCCAGTGCCTCACCACCCTCACAGTAAAGAATTTCTTCCTAATATCCAGTCCAAACCTGCCCTCTTCCTGTTTAATGCCATTCCCCCTTGTCCTCATTAAAAGTACCTCTCCATCTCTCCTATAAGTCCCCTTTAGGCACTGGAAGGTTGCCATAAGATATCCCCAAAACCTCCTTGTCTGGACAGCCCCAACTCTCTCAGCCTGTCTTCTTAGGACAGATGCTCCACTATTCTGATCATCTTTGTGTCCCTTCTCTGGACCTCCTCCAACAGGTCTATGTCTTCTCTGGGGATCCCAGAGCTGGATGCAGGGTTCCAGGTGGGGTCTCACCAGAGCAGAGGGGCAGAATTCCCTCCCTGGCCCTGCTGCCCACACTGCTTTGGATGCAGCCCAGGACACGTTTGGCTTTCTGGGCTGGGAGTGCCCATGGCTGGGTCATTTTTAACTTCTTGTCAAGCAACATCCCCAAGTCCTTCCTCCCAGGGCTGCTCTCAATCCATTCTCTACCCAGCCTCTATTTGTGCTTGGGATTGCCCCGAGATTTGTTTCTCTTTATACTAAAGAAAGTTTCTGTAACACCTAATCATTGCTACTTCAGTTTCAGCTTTATGAATGATGAGAAACTTTGGGAATGTAGCATACATAGCACAGCATCTGCTTACCAGTGTTTGAACCCTCTGTCCTTTACCTCTGGTGACGCCAGTGAGCACTGTATCCTGTCTATTTTGGGAGTGTCTCTTCTCAGTTGTTTCAGTAATTTGCTGTGTGAAGTAAAACAAGTTATTTGTGGCCTGGGCTGCAAAGGTGCTGAAAGCTGATTGCATTTAGAGATGCTCTAATTTGACTTCTCTGCTTCTGTATACAATGGTGTTATCAGTGCCTGATTTTTCACTGTGGCTGTGTAACTGAATTAGGCTTAATGCCCATGGGGAACACTGAATTAAAGGTCATAAAGGTCAGGTTTTATCACTGGCTGCAAGCAAATGTGCAGCTTCTATTTAAATACTGATTTTAATTATTTATACATAATTCCTCCCACAATAAAATTATGGAGGAAAATGCTAATTTCTTTTTTAATCCATATTTTTAAAGAAGGACTAATGTCTGAATGCTAAGAAATGTGCATTGGCATCTGATACAAAGCCTGTTGAAGTCAGTGTGGGTATTTATTTCTTGATTTTCCTTTGGTTGGTTGGTGGGTTGACTGCTTTTATACCTCATCACTGGAGCAGGCCCTTACAGAAAGCATCATCGTCTGTGTCTAAATTCCAAGTCAGTACACCTCCACGTTTTGTTTTAAACAATCTCTTGGATGCCTAAAGTAGCAATTTCAAAGGAGAACTATTGCTGTATGACCTTGAACTCTACTAGTTAGAGTTTCCTGTCCTGATACTTCTGCTACAGCTCAGTCCACTGTGTGCTTAAGGTTAAAGTTGCTAAAGCTTGTTGATTGATGCTATTTAATAGAGAATTTGTGTGTGTATGCAAACAGACAATTCCAGCCAGGATGCTGCTATAAGATTGTTGTGTTCCCAGCCTATATAAACTTAGATATTCCTTGGCAAAGAGGCATGACAGGGCTTGGATAGGGCTTTATACAAAGCTGAAGGGGACAGGCATTTCTAAAATGAGATTTGCCATTTATGACATAATAAATGCTCATTTGAGTGAGCTGTGCTATAAAAACCCATATTGATTTATGATCTTATGTGCTAATTTCAATGTTTTCAACCACCAAGACAAAAATTTTGGAAAGTAGTTTCTTGTATATCCGTCACTTGTAGTACAGTGACTGATTTTCAGCCAAGCAGACCATTATCTGTAAGACTGATTTTAGAGTAATTTTGATTCTGGCGACCTGGGCTCAAATTGTGCTTACGTGCATGGTTAACATGAGCCTTGTTCTGAAGCAATGCTAAAACACGTTGCTCAGCAGGTTATTTTTGTGGCACTATCACTGTTCCCAAAGTGAGCTCACACTTAAGTGCTTCTCTGGATCAGGTCAAAATTTGCCTGAATTTTTAATTTTTGACAGAGAAGATTGAGTTGCTCAGAAGATCAGTAGTGGTAACTTAATGACTTTTAAATTCCAAAGGCTGTAGGTTTCAAGTGGCCAAACAAATAGAAAGATTGTTCTCTCAGAAAGTCTGTAACACATGAGAAGCAGTACTTCACGCACTGCAAAGTAAAAATTTTTATAAAATGTAAATCAGTCTCCTCAACGTTGAGAAAGATACAAAAATTAATAGAACAGGGAATGTAAGTCTGTGTTTTATTTCCAGCTAATTAATCTTTGAGTTATTACTTCCTCTGCTCCTGCTTTGAGCAGAAAAATGTTCTTTGATACCTATAATACACTTACTTGAAGTAAACAACAGCAGGCAGAAAGGTAGTGGAGCTACACTGCTTAATGCCACTTGGTAAACTAACGTAGGATTTAGTTAGTTAGCACCATGGGTGCCCTTTTTGAAAGTTGTTTTGATGTTATTCTCCTACCTATTTGTTCGCAGCACATATCCCTGGAAGGAACAGGATAGTAGAGATTTCACAGGGAATGACTGAATCTCCCTGGCAGAGCTTGTGGAGGAAGGTGGCGTATCACCTTCCAGGACTTTGACCACAGCTGGTACAATCAGTCCCTCACTTTCATGGAAGGACACCTGCCCTTACCCTTAATTGACAAAAGGGGATAAGTGATCCATTGAAGCAAAAATAAAGTTTGCTCCCTCAGGAACATAATCTAATAAACTTAATATGCTATAATGAAAAAACCCCCAACTTTCAGCCAAAAGCTCCTGACAGCAAAATCAATCTCAGCCTGTTTCATCCAAGACTCTACACTTCTAACATAAAATTTCTTAGCAGATAGGCGGCTTTTGTTGTATCCCTTGAAGGCTACTGAAAAGGCTTCCAAAGAAGGGAGTGAGTTTTCCAGTTAAGGAGCCCTTGTACAGTGTGACTTGCTGGCAGTTTTCTCTTTACATATGAGAGTTTACTTTCTCAATTCTGAGTTTTTTTGTTATTTTTTAAACTTGTTTAGAGGATTGGATTAGAGAATACCTAGGCAAACTTGACATCTTACAATTCTATAGGCTCTGATGGGCTGCATCCATGAATGCTAAAAGAACTGTTGGATACCGTAGTGAGCCTGCTCATGATGATCTTTGAAAGTCAGGAGAGGGGCCTGAGGACTGGAAGAAAGTAAATGTCACCCTGGTCTTCAGCAATGGCAAGAAAGAGGACTCAGAGAGCTACCAGCCTCCAGCCTCATCTCAATCCCTGGCAAGGTGATGGAGTGTCTGATTCTGGAGGCCATCTCTAGCCAGGGAAGACAAAAAGGTGATCAGGAGTAGTCAGGTAAATCACGCTTGACCAACCTGGTTGCCTTCCGCAATGAGTCAACTACCTGGATGGATGTGGGAAGACCAGTGGGTTTTGCCTCTCTTGACTTTAGTGAGGCTTTCAACACCATCCCTCACAACATCCTCCTGGGCACAGTCAGGAAGTGCAGGCTGGATGAGCAGACAGTGAGGTGCATTCAGAACTGTCTGAATGGCAGATCCCAGAGGGTTGTACCCAGTGGCACATGGTTGTGTTGTCACTTGTGGTGTTGCCCAAGGTCCAGCACTGGGCCCAGTGCTGTTCACCTTGTCCATCAATGCCTCAGGTGAAGGGGCAGGTGCCTCCTCAGCAGGTTCACTGAGCACACAAAGCTGGGAGGAGGAGGCAGTGCCCCAGAGGGCTGTGCAGTCCTTCGGAAGGAGCTGGCCAGGGAAGGGAGCTGGGCAGAGAAGAACTGACTGAAATTTGTCAAAGGCATGAGCAGGGTCCTGCCCCTGGGGAGGAAAAGCCCCTGCACCAGCACAGGCTGGGGGCTGAGCTGCTGGAAAGCAGCTCTGAGGAGAAGGACCTGGGAGTCCTGGTGGACAGCAAGCTGTCCAAGAGCCAGCAGTGTGTCCTCATGGCCAAGAAGGCCAAAGGTCTCCTGGGATGGATTTGGAAGAGCATTGCCAGCAGGTCGAGGGAGGTGATCCTGCCCCTCTACTCAACCCTGGTTAGGCACATCTGGAATGCTAGGTCCAGTTCTGAGATCCTCAGTACAAGAGAGACATGGAGCTCCTGGAGCAGGCCAGTGGAGGGATACAGGGATGGTGAGGGGACTAGAACATCTCTCTTATGAGGAAAGGCTGAGGGAGCTGGGCCTGTTCAGCCTCGAGTAGAGATGACTCAGAAGGGACCTCATCCATGCCTATCAGCATCCAAAGGGAGGGTGCCAAGAGCCAGGCTCTTCTCAGTGGGGCTGAGCAATAGGAAAAAAGGCAATGGGCAGAAACTGATGCACAGGAAATTCCATCCGAATATGAGGAAGAACTTCTTCATTGTGAGAGTGACTAAGCAGTGGAATAGGTTGTCAGAAGAGGTTGTGTAGTCTCCCTCACTGAGATATTTAAGAACTGCCTGGCCTCAATCCTGCAATATATGCTCTAGGATGACCCACTCTAGTCTCTTCCAACCTGACCCACTATGTCATTTTGTAATTCTGTGATTCTGTTATGGTATTTTTTTTACCTGTTTTACTATTCTTGACTTTCAGCAGTCAATCTGAAGCTTCTTTTAAACAGAATGCTTCTCATACTTCTCAGGTTTTTCCCAAACCAGATTGCTCTGACTGGGCTTAGAAGCAGCAACATGAACACTGCCCCTGGCCTACAGAGCTGCTGGCTTCTGGCCTCTGGCTTCACAGAGGAAAGCTGCCTCTGTTCTCATTTTGTCCTCTGTGACTCTCTGTATTACTGGCAGTGTGATCTGTTCATTCCTCTTGCCAATTGCCTAGAGAAGAATGCTCAAACAAAAAGGGAACAAATTCTATCAACACTTGCTGTCTTGTTCAAGCCTCAAAGTAAACCTTAGATTGATTATTGCCATGTGTCACATATTTACAGCCCCTGTAATGTTTAGTACTGGGCAGAGTGTTCTCAAGGCAAAGCCAAGAGCTAAATTCAATGGATGGTGATGCACCAATAAAAGGGAGTTTCCAAAGTGTCAAACACATGTATTATGGATGATTTTCATTTGCCACTGAGATCAAAAGTTCAGTTTGAAGCAGAGTCAGTCCAGAATCTCAGGACATAACCTCAAAAATTTATTCCAGTCCCAGGCTGAATAGTAAGTTGCTTTCTTCAGGATGATACTAGCCTATTAAGCAGGTGAAAAAGCAATGGTAACTGCTGTCCTTTGAGAATGCACTCATTCATCCTGGTGGCATATGTGGGTCTGGAGATCCCTGTTCTCTGAAGCAGCCAGTTCTGGGGAGATCTGTGAGGAGATCCTGGAGAGGAAGATGAAAATTGTTCTCTGCTCCCCAGATCCTGGGAGCCCCTATAAGTACTGCCACGCTTGTGAGAGGTTATGCTTTGAATGCAACCTGATTTGTATTTCTCAAGTTAAATAATTTCAAAGCATATAAGGAAAGGATCATTTGATTATTTAAAACAACATAGATATTTCAGGCCAATTAATTTAAAAAGGTACCAATCTTTGCAAACTTGTTAAAGACCAAGACTGAAACATTCTGGCCATCAGGGGATCAAATTGCTTGTGCCACAGGAATAGCTAAGACAAAGATGTTTGGACACCTTAATTGTGATTAATACCTGGGTGTTACTTGATTTTTCTCCGAACAGAGGGGATTGATCCTGTTCCTGTGCTGTGCTTCCTGAAATGCTGAATGCCTAAACACAATGTCTGTACTGCAACACTTGCTTACCTTAGGAGAAATATTGCAAAGAAGAGGGGAAGAATTAAATTATTGAGGGCCAGTGGATGTGTGGACACTGCTCCTGTCTTTCAAAAATTCACACAGAGTTTTGCCTTTGCTCTTTCCTAGTGAACTGGACTACCATGATGCTGCAAGTGTCAATGATAGATGTCAAAAGATATGTGACCAATGGGACAGTCTGGGAACACTCACTCAGAAAAGGAGAGAGGCACTGGAGGTAAACCATATAATAAGGATCAGCAGCTCAGCTGAGGAAGGGAGAGGGAAATGAACCATTTATTTCAGATCTGGAAATGGTGCATTTGAGCATCCACTTTGGAGTCCAAAGAGCAAAAAACTCTTTCCTCAGATAATTTTTTGTGTGGTTACTCTTGCAAATGGACTGAATTACTCAGAGTAGACTTGACAGAACTTAGCTGCCACGGACAGTTCTAATGCAGCAACAAATGTCATGTGGTTTGTAGCACCCCTCTGTGGGAATCTGATGTCCAGCAAGGCTAAAAAAAGCTATTGGTTGGTTACCTTTTCATACCAGTCTGAGTTTGCAGTCTTGCATACCTTTCTGTCCAGCAGTAAGTCAATTTTTGGTAGTGAGTATTTCAAAGCACTGAGATACTTTGCAAAACCTTGTTCTTTTGGAAAAGAGGAAGTCACACACATAAATGCCAGGGTGAGAAATATGTAATTCTTCCTTTTTGTACTTAAAAGAAATTAGCAAATCAAAATGAGCAGATTTTAATTCATTTGCAGATAGATCCCAATAACAAAAATGCTTAATATATATGCACATTAAAATACTTAAAATATTAGTATTATACTTCACAAGCATACACCCACTCCTTTTAATGTTTTGGATATGAGAGTACTACTGCAATTAGTCCTATTGCCTTAAGTGGGAATTCTTAAAGCAGGTGGTGAAATCAGTCAATGCAATCAAATGCATTACAAAAGATGAGGCATGACTTTGTTTCTGGGTGGGTATGTGGTATTTGTGGAGCTAGATCTTGCCCTAATAATAAAAGAATGCACTTTTCCCAACCTGTACAGAGGACAGAGAAACTGCTTGAAACAATTGATCAGCTTCACCTGGAGTTTGCCAAAAGAGCTGCTCCTTTCAACAACTGGATGGAAGGTGCTATGGAAGACCTACAGGACATGTTTATTGTTCATAGCATAGAGGAAATCCAGGTAATTGTATTATTTCCTGCATCTACACCCAGCAGCCAGGATGTTTGAGAGCCTGAAAAAGGAGCTGTGCTTATTTACAGCAGATCTTCCAGATGCTGGAAGAAATGTTGGAGTTTTTCATGCTTTCCCTCTCTGTTTCCGATTTTAGAGTTTAATCTCCGCACACGATCAGTTTAAAGCTACTTTGCCAGAGGCAGATGGTGAACGACAGGCCATACTGTCAATCCAGAATGAAGTTGAAAAAGTCATCCAGAGTTACAGCATGAGAATAAGTGCAACCAATCCTTACAGCACTGTTACAGTCGAAGAGATTCGCAGCAAGTGGGAAAAGGTAACGTATGCTAAATTGCTAAATACAGAAAGGACATTGTAGCACATTGTTCCACTTGAGAATTACTGAGAATATTCAGAGAACTTTACAATACATCTCTAAATTATTCTAGATCATCAGATGCCAGAATGAATTTCTACAGTACCTTATGCTCTTCCTTATGCTTGCCCAGCTCACTTCACAATATCCCTTGCTCCTGTCATGCAATATTACCTATGTCCTCTTTGTCTTTCTGCCAGGACAAGAGAAGCATGTGTTGAGGCAGGTGCCTGGCTAGGGGTGCTGTTAAAAGTGCAGGAAATGATTGCATTCTTTATCTTAGTATAAAGAGTAATTTTTGTGTTTCTTCTACTCAGATGCTGCTTTTCAAAATATGTTGCATAAAATCAGCATCTTTGGAACCATTAATGTTTCTGTCCAATTAGATTAAAACTGGCATTAGCAACTGAAAAGTACTGGGAAGGAATTAAAGAGAGGCACCTAGAGCAATCACACCAATTTAATTTCATTAGGAACCAAGACAGAAAATGTGCTGCAGGTAAATTGTGTAAAATGTAGAATTACAGAAACTTACATGGACAAGAACACATCCTCAATGGGTAATAAAAATGAAGCAGTAAGGACTAAGGTTAGAATCTCCCTGGGAAATTCAGAAGGGTAGGCCAAACAAAAGCATTTGCAATGAATTAGAGACCTCCAGATGTGCATGACAGACAGAACATGTCTCATGTTATCCTATTCTAATAGAGGTGCTCAAATAAAATGTTTTGCACGGTCTTTTCTTAGAAAAATTACTTAGAGATTGAAAAATCACCTTCATTTTTCAAAATAAAAATAAAGTAACTGCTCTAAGAGCAGTTAAAGTGAAATTGTCTCGAACTTGAATCCAGCCAGAGGTGAGAATTTCTTCTCTCTGGATGTCAGTCTCTCAGGTCAGGCTGCCTAAGACCATGTTACAAATTTCTCATGTTAGCACAGATTTTGTAAATAAAACCGTTATCATTCTGGCTTGTTCTTCTGATACCGACCTTCAGACCAATAATGGAAATTAGTAGCTGTAGACTTACTTGTTCTATTTGTTTTTAAACTATTGAATTGTGCCTACTCACCTTTAGCGCCCTCCCACTGTAACAGGTGAAGCAGCTGGTGCCTCAGAGGGATCAATCCTTGCAGGAGGAATTAGCCCGCCAGCACGCCAACGAGCGCCTGCGCCGCCAGTTTGCTGCTCAGGCCAACGTCATCGGGCCATGGATCCAGACCAAGATGGAGGTGAGTGCCACACCCTCATGCCAAAGCTGATGAACAAAGGGATTTTTAATTTTTTCATCTTTGCTTTATATACAGGGCAACAGCAAAGTCAGTGACAGTTCACCAGCTGTTTGAGCCTAAACTATTTAGCACCCATTACAATTATTCTTAAAACTTTGTGGAACTTTGTACAAGTGGTACCTTGATGGTGGACCAGGAGATTCAGCTTTGAAAAATCAATCACTAACCAATTACTATTTAACTTCTGCTTTTTGTAGAAAAGATACCAGGTTCACTGGGGTCTCAACATTAATTCCAGATATAAATGTGACACATTTCTTTTGAAATGTATTTTTTACAGTAAAATCTCTCATCTCCACTGTATGACGGTGTTATTACTGTCACTTCTTAGTATAAAAATACAACATATTTATGTGAAGATTGGTCAAATTGGCACAGCTGAAGTTTAAATTTTTTGGGACTGGGGAGTGTCTTTTTTTCTTCTGACAGGAAATTGCCCGCAGTTCTATTGAAATGACAGGGCCTTTGGAGGACCAGATGAATCAGCTGAAGCAATATGAGCACAACATCATTAATTATAAACACAATATTGACAAACTGGAAGGAGATCATCAGCTTATTCAAGAAGCCCTGGTGTTTGACAACAAGCACACCAACTATACCATGGAGGTAGCCATTTACTCCCTTTTCTATTTATTAGTTAATTCTGTCCTCATGTGCTGTGTAACTACCTTCCCTGATTTAAAGGGACTGCAACAGCAGAGGGAATTTGGCAGGCTTTCTGACAGTCTCATAAGACTTGCTTTATTTTCATTTATTTTCATTTTTTAGTGATGGAGTAGCCATTTAGAAACCAATTTTGTATTTTTCTGAAGGCCATTTTTATTTTTAGTGATCCTTGGTCATAATACAGAGTTAGTGGTATGGAAAAAGTATCACATAAATATTTAGAGCTGATTTATTTCTTATTGTACTTTTTATACTCTTAAAAGAATATATTTGCTTCTGTAATAACTCAGAATTTTCTCTCTCATAGCACATCCGTGTTGGATGGGAGCTCCTGCTTACCACCATTGCTCGAACTATCAATGAGGTTGAGACTCAGATCCTCACAAGAGATGCCAAGGGTATCACCCAGGAACAGATGAATGACTTCAGAGCATCATTCAATCACTTTGACAGGGTACAGTACTCCTGCTTTTTCTCAGCTAGCAATATTTATTCTTCCCAAAAGCGAGTTTCTTGGCATTCCAAACATAAGCCTTTTAAAAAACCTGAAAATGAGCTAGCAATGGGCTCTTTTTAAAAAAGTAAAAAAGATCAGTTAAGATAGAATTTATAAAGTCATGGGATGGCTTGGGTTGGAAGGGACTTCAAAGATCATCTAGTTCCACTCTCCCCACCTTGGGCAGGGATGCCATCCGCTAGACCATGTTGCCCAGGGCTCCCACAGCCTAGCAGCATTGTGCAAATAAATGAAAGATTAATTTTTGCTTTTTAAATGTAATGCAGAATTATAGTTGTGCTACTATGATTTAGTATTTGTCCAAATAATAAGCAGAACTGCATAAATTCGTGTGATTTGGAAAATAACATGACTCTTTTATTTTAAGACTGTACAGCATGTTCTAAGTACTTGCTGTTGTTTCCATCTCATTAAATTTAGCTGGAATCTATATCACAGAGGTTCTTTTTCCCCTTTGAATCACAACTTGTGCCCCTAGGGAATGTATTTGTAGGGAATATAGTTGGGACACTTACAGCTGTCCAGGAATATCTTTTATTTTTCTGGCTGTATGTGGGAAATAAGAGGCTGTTACTTTTTTTAGTTATCTAAATATGGATGAATAAAAAAGTAGGAAGGAAAATAGTGCTGTGATGAAACTTAACTCACTTCTGTGAGTTATACAGTATTTATGGACAGGGTGTTATAAAGGTAACTATTAATATACACAATAGCAAAATATATGCAAATGGGGATCTGACATTTGCAGTTGGAGAACAATCTGAACATGAGTTAGTTCTGATACCTCTGTGCTCACATGAACCCACCTTTAAAACCAAGTTCACAGTTCAAATACTGAAAACTTACAATGCAGCACCAGTCTGTCTAGTCAGTCCTTCAAATCATTTCAGGATACAGCAAAATGCCACTTCCTTTTCACTTATGTGCTGTTTGTCCAGCTCTACTCAAATTGGTTGCCATACATGCACTTTCATTTGATATGGAATGGATGCTGACAGTCAGTTTACTGAACTTTCTTTAGAATACACCTAACTATTTAAAAAGAACACCAGAATTATCAAACCTCTGCTTGCTGAAGAAACATACAAGCATAGGGAAATGTAGCTACACAGAACTAGGAATGGATTCTATGGAAAAATCTTAATGTGATTCTAGTACAGCATAATTCTTTTTTGTATTTTCTAAGAAAGCAGAATATAACATCATAAAAGCAGAGATAGTTTTCCTGGGGTGGAAGGAAGTAGCATACCAAATGGCTTTCCCAATGCACTGGAGCAAATAATTGAGCAATTAGAGCTATTAAAAGCAGACAAAGTACCAGGCCTGGATAAATTACATGCCTGTACTTGAGAGACTTCTCTAAGGGAAACCAAGGTCTTTGCACAAAGATTTGGCAGTGCCCTAAAGATAAGGAGGCAAAGTGGTGGAATCCAAGTCTATTTTACACTGGATGGGCATTTCTAGCATCCCTGTACCTTTGTAGCCCATAGGTGAGTTCTCTGTCCCGCTCGCAGCAAGGCTGGCTCTGTGGCTGAGGAAATATCACAGTCAGCTCTTGGTGCCTCTGGCTGCTTGAAGGGAGAAGCTAAATCCTACACCAACCAGCCCTACTGTCATGGATTTTCAGGCTTTGCAGATGCAGTAAGACACTGAAATACCAAAGCATAACACAGAGCAAGGCCTTAGGAAAGGCTGTATGACCTGGAAGAAGGTGGTTGTGTCACACAGCTGCTAGCACACTGGAGATGGGCTACAACAATAATGTGTAACACAAAATTGCTGCCCAGCTCTTAGATTCTTACCTGTCCCTGGCTGTCTCTTTCCTCAGGCTATTATGGGTCATGGCTTCAGGCTGTGTCCCTCTGTCCTGGCTCCTGTTGCAGGAAGCCTGAATGGCCAGGTCAGAAGCAGAAGGAGACAGATGTTTTATCTGTCATACATCCTCATCTGTTTCTGCAGCCTCAATAATGTGAGCCTGGTCTACAAGCTTAGCTGTAGACCCTGCCTTCCCCCATGACAAATATAATCCAATGGCTTAAAAAGAGACGTCTGGAAGGATCACATAAGGAAAGCACCATTTTACAAATGCCCTCTTTAGTATACCCCATCCCTCAGAATCAAACAAGAAACTGGTCTAGGTGGACTTTTGCACTGACAGAGTGTAACAATTATTTTCTCAGTAGCATAATGCAAGTTAAAGAAAGGAAGAAGATAAGATCTAAAATGACTCAACCATCAAGCCAGGCTTTTTGCAGGGAACAGATAGTAGAAGCACTGATAAAAGAGAAGTTTGTAAGGATTAAATTACACTGTTTAATGGACAGATGGAACTCAATCTACACAGGCTAAAAGGAGGCTTTGAACAAACATGTTGGAGAAATACAGGCTTGTTTTTCATTTTTCTATCTTTCCTGTGTCCTTGCACATTCGAATATTTAGTGTTGGCAAATGAAGGCAATTCGGGGTGCTTCAGAGTTACTTCAGTATACATAAAATAATGAAGACTTTCTATTTGTTCATCTTTAGATAGAAAAAGCAGTAATGGATTGTTTTATGGCTTTGATTTCCTTAAATAGAAATGAAGATAAAACTGGATTATCTGAACATAGGCACTAGCATGAAAAATACTGTCTTCTTCATGTCAGATGGAATTATGTATATATGTAAAAATTTTGTGGCACTTAGCAGCATTTCTGAATGTCTGATACAGTTTAAAAATACACTTGAAGGATTGGATTGCTGTTCACCCTGATGAATAGCCAGAAAGGATCCCAAAAATTAATACTGTCACTGACAAGGAGGCTTTAAATATCTAAGTACAACAGAATAATTTATGCATGGTATAGCTCTGACTTGTGTGGCATTTTTCACATTTAAGACATTTCTTAATGTCTGACAGCATGTGCTGAGGATGTCAGCAAAGTACTAATATGCAATTCCTTTCCCCATTTTAAAGTATGTATTTTGGTATACGTAAATCTAAAAACTCTTTTTAGGGTGCTTCTAGAAACAACTTTCTTTACTTGTGAATCTGAGAAAGGAACCCCTGTCTTCCTCCCTGAGAAGAATATATTTAAAAAAATTCTCACAGTGCATGTGAGAATTACAAGGGCAGGAAGAGTCATGCTTCTTTCAGTGCATCCCCAGCAGAGATGTGCTGGTACAGAGAGCTTTACAAGTCATCCTTGAAAAGGCAAGTGGCAAACAGGGTCTCTCCCCTGGCTCATGGGGGTGAGAGCCCTCTTGGCTCTTGTGTTCCCAGCAGCCATGTTCACATGCTGGTGCCCCAGGGGTTATTCCTGAGGGTGCTGATGCTTACCCTTGCTTACCACTGCTGCCCCACTCCTTGCTAGAAATTGTGCCTAAAGGCACAGTGTAGTTGTAGTTATAAATATAAATCTTTAGCATTGCTGCTATATTTCCTTCCTTAATGTGACTGCATGGAGGAAAAAAAAGAGAAAGTGGGACACAATGTCTGAATCACAGAAGCAGCTTAGAAGTGTTCAAAATGGTGCATAGCTGAATAATGGTATGCAGCCAAATCAGGATACCACACAGATAGGTTGTCAGTCACTGGTTTTGACATCTCTTTATGCAGGGATTCCTTTTTCAGATTCAGTATATTTAGTAAATTCTAAATAAGATTGCAAAGTACGTGATGAAATATCTGCAGCTCCTCTGCCTGTACTATTTTAATGGCTGCTAATACATTCTACTATTGATTTTTCTGCAAACTCCAGATTTCAAGTAGGAGCTCTGCATGCAGAAAAATAGCATCATGCCACCCTATATTTTGCTAACAGAAAAACAACAGCTCTCTATTAAAGGAATCATATGTTTAGGCTTATGCAGGTCGATTAGCATTTAGGAAAATTAGGGACATATTTAAGAATGGATTAGTTTGACTCAGAAGTTCACTTGTTTTATTTATAAGGTCACATATAAATCGCAAGGAGAAGGGAAAAGATTTCTGGGGACTAATAATGAAACATGAAGGAGATTTTAGTGTTTTTCTTTGTATTGGAAGGAAAATATAAGCAAGGAAAAGTTATTTATATTTGTTAAAAGATTAATTTCAGCTCCTAATGTTGGTCTGCAAACAATAAAAGTAAATGTCAAGAACCATTTCCAATTAAGAAAGCCTTCACATGGGCTTGATCTATGCTTTAATTGCAAAATGCCATTGAATTCCACGAAACTCTGATATACTTCAAAGATGCTTTTTTTAGGCAACATATGATGAAGATTTGAAAATTTCACTACAAGAATGTGAAAACCTGCTATAGCACTTGGCACTACTACTTGGACCCTCACTGGGGAGTCCCACTTAACCATATGACTGTTCTGAGCTGCAGCACAGCCACTGCACTTCTCTCCTAAAGAAAATGGTATCTTGGAGCATGTGCCAGCCCCTCACTGCCATCTGCCCTTCACTGCCTCAGCTCCTGCTGCTGCGTGTGCCTGGTTGGGCAGCTCCTGCACACACTGCCCACCCACCCCCATGGATGGGATGGTAGCTGGTGATCCTCCCCCAACACCGGCTAGAGGAGTCGGAGGGGCAGGATTTGGCTCTTAGCTCCCATTTTTGTATCACTTTGTTTGCAGTCACAGAGAAGCATCTTCAGCTTTAGAAATGAAGTAAAATGAGTAACTTCATCCCTGGTGGGACCTGCCATAGCCTGTCTCCAGGACAGCTTTTGAAAGTTTCAAACCAGCCTAGATTAACATTTTGAGAATGATAAAATAAGCCATTTCTGAATGCTTTATAGCATCATCATAGCTTTATAGGAATCATCACATAAAATGGAAATATTAAAGGCTAGAAACAACTGTGATTATGGCTCTTAACTAAATGCTGCTCCAGATTTGTAACTTTGCTTTCTTCCTCTTCATTGACTTCCCACTGTTATTTTTCATCTTTCTTTTATGGGGCTGGTGGATGTTGATGCAGAGGCAGTCAATAACAGCATGATATTTTAAAAATGCATAGTTTTATTAACTTACTAAAGCACCACTTCATCCTATTAGTATATTAAATAAGCCCAGTGCATTCGTTAAACTCGTACAATTTTACCTATGCATAGCTGTATAGAAATGTTAAAAATTAATTATTCATCTAGCAGACAGAAAACCTTGGATCTTCTCCAAACTGTCTGTAAAATCAATAAGGGTAATATTTTTCATCTTGGAATATCTCCTTAATTGTATTTATGTTAACTCACTCTAAAGTATCCCTCTGATAGGAAACATTTTGTATGAACAGGAAGAAAAAGACAAGCCAGTCTGTTTTTAAGAAGTTAGTGTGACTTCCTTCACCTGCAAAATAGAAAAATATATTGGTTCAAAACCATATTCCAGTTTGATGTGTTTTTTTTACTAGAAACCATTTAACCTGGAATTCAATGGTGCTTTTTAAGCCAGTTTTCAAAGCAAAACCTGACTATATATATTGTTAAAGAAGACAGATAACTGAAAATAAGTTGTCAGTTATAAATTTATTTTGTACTTGTCTCCTTTGAGGCATGCATATTATATTAAGTAGTATTACCAGATCAAGAACAAAGTAACAGTAATTGAGTGGGGAAAACATGTTTTGCCTGGGTTCAGTGATATTTTTATTGCATCTCACATGCACTGAATCACAGAATTACTGGGTTGGAAGAGACCTTCAAGATCATCAAGTCCAACCCATTCCCTGACATCTCAACTAAACCATGGCACTGAGTGCCACATCCAATCTTTTTTTAAACACATCCAGGGATGGTGACTCCACCACCTCCCTGGGCAGACCCTTCCAGTACTTCCAGTGCACTGCATGACAACAGAAAAGGAAGGAAGCAAATGGAAGTTCATAGAATGAAATCTGCCTTGACAGCAAAGGTATTTAAAAAAAAAGATGGAAGGAAGCAGAGTTTTAACTCTGTAGTTGAAGTGAGGACCCTCTTCTACTAAGAAAAAGTCTAAAGTATGAAACTGCAAAAACTGCACACTTTTTAGGTAATTCATTGCATATGTTGACATTACATTTCCATGAAATTCTGGAAGAATGTATTTATTAATTTGTGAATGGAAGGTTCTTTACTAACCAACTAACCTGATCTGTGACTTTTCTTTCCTTTCCCCTTCCCAAATGCATGGCCTGTGATGGGATGCTAGGACGAATCTGACAATCTACAGTCTGATGAATTTAAAGCCTGCCTCATCAGTCTAGGACAGGTTGGAAATGACTTGCAGGTAGAGGAAACTAAAATAATTCTATTTTCAGATGTAACAATAGCCAAAAAGATCGCATGTTTAAACTCCAGTCTGTTGGTCATAATGCTTTAAAAAGATCCTGCCTCTGGGAACACAACTGGTTTAGATGGACTGTCAGCATCACTTTGAGCTGTATTTTTTTTCAAAGATTTTTAAGTTTGTTTGTTTTACTTGGTTTGAGATATTTTCTTTGGACACTACTAGATGATTAGGAAAGCTCTTATGCTTCTTGCATTCAGACTTTTGTCACTTTTCCTTTCCTCAGACTCAATACAAGTTCTCCTATGCTCTCTCCTAATACAGGATGACACAATTCTCTCCAAGGCTCTGCAGTCTATCACAGCACAGAGGAAAGATTTATTTACCTTCTTACTTTCATGCCATTTTGTGTTTACTCAGCCTCAAATCTAGAATGTTGCAGATATGTTATTGACTGGAAAATGAGCAACCTCATTTCATACAAGGCCTTCAACTGATCTCCTAAGTCTTGCAGGTCTCATCTTTTAAGTCAGTATGCACATCTCTGCTGTATTCAGGGTCTTGACAGCCTGCAGTCAGAAGGAAAATCCCGGTACTTATTTCCCATATATCACCAGATTGCTCTCATGATGTATTTACTTTGACCTTGGAAGGAAGTATTTCATTGTTTTTCACTGTACTTTTGGCTGATAGAAATTCCACGCAGAACATTTCAAAGATATTTCATATCAGGGAAGCAGTTTTGAGCATCTACTGAGTTTGACTAATTTAGTAACAAATTTTTCTCCTCGCTCTTCTTTTTGTCTTCTCTGGTTGTGTTCTCTGTATTCTTGTCCCATTCATCTCCCCTTCTCCCTTATCTCTCCCCTGACCTTTCCTGATGTTACTCCTTTTGTGGTGAAAATGTCTCTTTCCTGTGTGTAATATGTTAGTTACTTCTTCCTCTTTTTTTAAAACTGATGATGGTTCTGGTGACCTGACCGGGCAACATCAATGAATACTGTTCATGCACTGGATCCAATATGCCAATGGTCCAAACACATCATCTCTCTGGAAATTACCTTGGATTCTTCAAACCCTCCCTTCTATATTCCTTACATTGTTTTGATCAATAGAGGAAGAATGGATTGATGGACCATGATGATTTCAGAGCTTGCTTAATTTCAATGGGTTATGATTTGGTACGAGCTTTAAGAAAAAATGTCAGCTGATTCTGCTTGCAGCTAAAATGTTAACCACAGCAATACTAAAGCTTATCTAAATAGAGAGGATACTAATGTCATCCACACTAGAGATAATAATTTCTTTGCTTTTTCTTTATTTTCAAATGGTTAAAAGGGAAGTTAAAAGTAAAACAAGAAACTCGAAAACCATATTCTGTGGTGCACTGCATTGCTCTTTGAATTAATGAAACTTTAAAAACTGAAATTAACAGTTATTAAACTGATGTTTTTATAAATTTCTCCTTTTCTACCTGCATGACGAAGAATGAGTTTGATACTGTTTAATTTTTGTAAACTTGCCTTGGGAGTTACATTTTCCTTGCTTCAATTATTTGTTCTAAAAATTTCCTCTGAAATTCACCTTTTTTATGGAAAAGAAAGAGATTATCCTTAGTTAAGCTATCCTGTATTTAGCATGAAATTTTCAGAATTGCTTCCCTTCTTAGTTCTGTGGGCCTGTGACTACCCTGCTTGTTGGGCTATTGTTTCACTTCCCTGCATGGTACCTAAATTACAATGGATTTAGGATGAGATGGAAAATGAAGTGTTAAGTTAGAACAAGCTAAACTAGTATTTTGGGAGGGTGGGAAGGAGAGAATATGGTGACATTTAATTGAAAGGTACATATTATGTATTCAGGACAAAGGATACACTTTCCAAAAGCACAGTCCTTTTTACGGAGGCGGGGTGGGCATTTAAGGTGCAGATTTCATTGGCTCTGATGTTGATGTTCCTGAGTCAGGAAGATGCTTTACAAGCTCTATAGCCAGTGGTTCCCACTGGTTCATGAGAGGCTCAGGCTGCTGGAGATCAGTATTATGGTGACCATTTTCTTTGTTTTGGATTTTGTGAAAGGGTGAAGCTGAGTTTGCCCGGATCATGTCTCTGGTTGACCCCAATGGGCAAGGAACTGTCACTTTCCAGTCCTTCATTGACTTCATGACCAGGGAAACAGCAGACACTGACACGGCTGAGCAAGTGATAGCTTCCTTCAGAATCCTGGCTTCAGATAAGGTCAGTCACCATGCTGCTGCTGCAAGGATTCAATTGCTCTCCTGTTTAGCCCTTCTTGTTACAAGCCTTTTAGTAACAGTGAAGCTTTGTTTGCAGTTTGTCAGACTTAAGAGAAAGCATGTGCATTTTCTTCTTGTTTGGAACCAAGGCTCTTACCTGAAATGGGCGCAGAATACAAGGCTTGGTCTGTGTATTGGTCATATCATAGAGAGCCAACAGAAAATTAGGCATCTTAGACAAGACTTAGATGGTTGACCTGTATAATGGATATATTGTACATCAGGTTATTTCAGCACCACAGCTTTGATTAGCGGGGAACTCGTTCTGCCTTTCATGCTGTTGTCTCAATGTTTCAATGCAGTTTGACCCTCTGGAACACAGCCTAGATCAGGTGCACAAGGCTACACCTGATTGTGAGCCATGTTGTGACTGGACAGGTCACTCAACAGGATGATGCAATGTGGTGTATCCATATCCTAGAAGGAGCAACAGGAGGAAGCCTCCTGTAGTTACTGGGTTTGTAGAGAAAGCTCCTGAATTTGGCATTCTTTCATCCCCACTGCCAGGTGCACTTGTGACTGAGTGGTGTGTGAAGATGCAAGGGAGTATAATGGCAACACAAGAGCTTCTGGAGGAATCAGGGCCATAAACAGTGCTGCCACAAAAGCAATACTGTGCTGTGGAGAGAGATCATAGCAGTACAGGTCTATTTGCCCAAGCTCACTCTATTGATTTTCTCATTCCCGCTGCTTGTATTGATTTTGTGATCTCAGTTAATGTGGACCACATTTTAAATTCCAGACGTGTTCTCAGTAGCAATTCATGTGGAAGATGGTCTCAGGAAAAAGTGGTTTAATTAGATTGCTATTTTAAGCAATGTCAAGTCTGTTAACAGAGGGTATCCTTCATGTCATAATGGCATGCCATTAAGAAAAATAATGCATCTTTCTTTACACATATATTAGAACTTTGAAACTAACAGGAACTACCTGCATCTGTCCTGTCACTGCAGAAGGGGCAGTAGTGCACTGCAGAGATACTGACTATTTAGGAGTAAGCTCTTTCTGTAGCAGTCTGCCCATGGTTGCACAGTGCTTGGTAGCTAATATACACAGTCACATATCCTGACACTGCATTTTGACCTAATCAGTTTGTTGGTGGAATTGCCCCCTTCAACTCATAATTTGTGATGGAATTTACAGAGGAAAACATTTGGTCTCAGAAAAATTGGCAAGATGCCCAAATTTATTAGTTACAGAAAATAAACATGTTATGTGATTTTGAAGAACCAATACTGAATTTGTCAATCCTTTTCCCCCTCCCAGCCTTATATCCTGGCAGATGAGTTGCGTCGAGAGCTGCCTCCTGAGCAGGCTCAGTACTGCATCAAGAGAATGCCTCCGTACACCGGCCCGGGCTCTGTTCCTGGGGCTCTGGATTACACCTCCTTTTCATCAGCACTGTATGGAGAGAGCGACCTCTGAGTCAGTAATTGGCTCTATTCATGGTTAACACTAAAAATACCCACCTTATTGCCCAGATTGCTTCTCAAAAGCTTTGACAAGCTGATTTAAAAACAAATTTTACAAATACAGTAGGTTCCGTCAGTGTAAAGCGCTAGTAACTGAAGTAACCTGTGTATATTAAAGTGTGCAGCACGCTAGATACCTGCCTTGTTGGTTTTAGGTTGTCTGTCCTATGCAATGCTACAAAACCGATTAAAAATTGAAAGATATTAATTCTGGAAATATACATTCAGAAAACAGAATGTGAAACCTAAAAATGTTGAAACTTGCAAAATATTTCTCCATTTTCAAAATGTTTCAATGCCATATGTGCTTCTTTTATGATGTTCAGAAAACTATGTTAGAAGTAATGCTTTTTTTCTTTCATAGAGCAATATTACTTTCCTCTCATGATTTCTGATTTTGTATGCTTCTATTGGTGGAATTTAATAAAATACTAAAATGCAGATTTTCAGGGAAGAAATATAACAACCACATAAACTACTTAATTACAAAAGGAATCCAGAGTGCTATGCTTTTGTCTCAAAGAGTTGTAATATAAGGGGGAAGCTGATTAAAGTGCAGTTTTAGAGTTCTGTAAGCAGTTCTTTTCTTTTAGGCCTTTGACTTTTACAGCTGAGGGAATACAACTTTTATAATCAGAAAAGCTAATTTCATGTGAACTGTTTTGTTATGAAACCCTCATTCTTGTCTATGTTGGACAGTCTTTGTTTCTCAGTATAAGAGTGCATCATTGTATGTATTAGTGGGCAACATTCATCTCTATCCTGCATAAGCAAACTCCCATCTGAGCAAATGTAGTATGGTTGTCTTGCAGCTTTAACTGTTCAGTGCTCAGAATTCAGTTTGTCTTGAGTTCTGCTGCGTCGCAGGCAGTTCTGTCTGTACCCTGCTCCTGTGCGCTAGATGTTTACTGGTTTTTTCCACCTTGAGAAATGACAGAGAATAAAAGCAGTAACTTTTTTACTTGAATCCTACCGACACTGAGGAAATGCAATGTAATCAAACAAAACCATTTACGAATGGTGAAGCAAGCTGTGCAGCCCAGTGCTATTAAAGCAATGATGTGCCTATTAAATAAAGTCTGCTTTTCAAAACCTTATGAGACTCTGTCGTTGGCAATTAACCTAGTGGCTCCCTCTATGAACTGGAAACATCTCTGAACATCAAAGGAGTTTTCAGATGCAAAAAGTTCAAAGTCTGTCACACATTTCAATACATGTGTCTGCGTGAACAACAGTCTCTGTGTGCTGGAGGTATAGGTCTGTTTTCATGAAGAGAGATGGAGCTCAGAATGAGTTGGAGAGTTTCCATGTAGGTCACCTGAGCACAGATGTCCCTAACTTGTTAGAACTCCAAGCTTAGATTGAATTCAGTGGTACATAGGCGTTAACTTTGAGGACATTGGTGTTAACTTTTCTGTGTGTCACTTTTTCCTCATGTGCAAAAAAAAGCAGATGTTAAGTATGCAATGGTGCTTTTGCTGGCCATTGTTTGGAAATTTATGGATGGCAAGCATTAAAATTCTGTGTGTGATTTCAATCCTAAAACAGGCAACCTGCATGTTAAGGTGGGTGGAGTGGGAGCATTTTAAAACAATCCCAGAGGAGACAGACAATGACCAAATATCTCTTCCTTCTCCCTTGTCTACAAAGGCCAGCAGAGGACTTGCTAGGGCTAGGATCTGCATGTGGAGCCTTGCACACAGCCAGAAGCTGCTACTGCCACTGCTGACAATGACATGGTGCAGTGCCATCTCCTCCTGTGATCACAGTGCCTGTACAAGCTAAGTCAGGAAGCTCTGCCTTAAAGCAAAGCCATCTCCAGCTAAATGACTGCAGGGCAAACTTAATCCTATTAAAAAATAAATCTATGTATCTCTCATTGTCACGGTTTAATGCAGCTGGAAGAATAAAACACTGCACTTCTGAATGTGGCACAAAAGCAAAATGTCAGTGCTACAGGCAGGATTATGCAAAAAAAAAATGGCACAAAGATAGTTTATATCTGACACCTCTGTCATGTTCATGTTCTCTATCCACTAATTCTTATATTGTGATATTATTCCTATTTCTGATAGTATGGAAGGGACATCTAAGCTCCTCCTTTAGCTGTATTCTGTTGATCAAAGCGTGTGAGAGATAATGTTATCAGCAGCAAGAGAAAAACTTGCAAAGTAATTTTTCAAATCTTATATCAGGTTTCTAATTTCTAAAGCAGAATGAACAGAACCAGTGGCTGAGAACGGCAGGGATTAATTATCCATTCACACTTGCCTAAAAATGTTATACCATAATTATTACTTTAACATGTCTTTTGTGTAAAATGAAGATATATCATAAAATGTTTCTCCCAGGATCAACATAAGCAAACTGTGTTATTTTACCCTAGAGAGGGTAATCCTCAAGATCCTTTAAAATGTTCTGTGATCACATTCAGGGGCTGTGGGTTTTACAGAGACATTTTCTTTTCCTCTAAGGCTCTGTTTTTAGTAGGTGGCATTTGTATATTTCTGCAGGATCATTCTTCCCACTGGGAATCAACACAGCAACGTTTTCTGTCCACATAATTCTGGCAGCAAACTAGTTTTACTGTGAAAAAAGTGCAGTAGTTGAGTCAGGGGTAATAAATGTGTCAATCACAGGGGCCAAATCAAGGTTCAGTAGCTGGAGGTACAGCATTATTTTGATGAACATATGAATGAAGATTGTAGAATACAGTTCACAGAAGTTGGTAAGGTTTTAACTTGCTTAAATGACTGTAATACAGATGTCTTCTGTGACTTTACATGAATACAGCAGTTCTTTGAAAAACTTCCTGCCAAAATAATTTTGATTTCATAGTAGTAATTTTCAGACACTGATTTTTGAAAGGTGCTGATACAGGTAGAAATCTGCTGTCAGCTCTATGCTACCTTCACACCTCCCTTCTTTGTACACAGTTTCCATTGCTGTTTTTTTGTCCACTGACCACAAAAGGCTTGGGTCAGAGCCATTCCTAGAGGATTGCATTTTCATCAGAACATCCTGTTGTTCAGTTTCTGAATTCTTGGAGATCATGTTCTTTTATTCACGTTGTTCATAGTGTCTGTAAAGGTTTTCCCAGACACAAGTGGTCTCACTGAAGGAGGAATATAGTTCCTGTTAGCAGCTGGATTTGGATGGTAAGCAGTTTCCTTTCTTGACTGAAATAGCTTGTAGTTGAGGCTAATTCTGTAAAGAAGTAATAGTTTGATCATCATTAGTAAATGAACATGCTTTCCTCACTGTAATGATATCAATATTTTTGGTAAGTTTCTACAAATAGTTCCAGTAATATTTAATGAGAAAATAATATCTATTCATTACCTGTGCCACTCTTCCCCAAGACTCATGGTTAACAACTGGTGCACTTACTTGCTTGTGCATAAGTATACATTCTGCTTGTGTTCAGAGGGTATTTTCTTTGGGAGCCACTTCAGCAGCATTAAGCCTGGACTACAGACAGTTGTTAGCATGTTCTGGTGAGATTCTACTTGTTTTAGATCAAATATTTTTATATAGGAAAACTGACTGTTCTAAGCTGGATTTTATTTCCTATTAGTCTCTTTTTAAAATGTGTAATTCCATTCTAATTTTAACCCAAGGTGTGGGCTGCCACCACAAAGGACAAGTCTATCTCTGCTTTTTCCATGATCCCATTAATTTATAAATAGAACAGTTCCCTGGTCTGGTTACCATGCTGGCTGGGAATACATATCTAGAGTGCTTAGAACTGTAGATTATTCCCTGGAGCAGCAGCCTTTATTTACATTACCTTAAAGTGATTGTATAACTGTGGAATTAGGGACCGAGCCACCTACTTTCACTGAAAGTCCTTTATTATTCCCAACAAAAGAATATTTATGTTCAGACAACAAACCTTGAGCCAGTACTAGGAGTGCCAGTCGTTTCCCTCATTAATTAGGGCAGCTATATTAAACAATAAGCCAAGTCTTTTCCATATGTGAGCTTGACTAGGATTTCATATTCTAATCTTCGAAAGAAATTCCTCTGCTAATTTGCCAGGTCTTGGGAAATTGCATTAGCATTTGTAATACTGCTTTTCACAAATTTGTTTATCAGCATATTGCTTTAATTACCTGGAAATCAAGTATGTTGGATGAATGTCCTGAGACAAAAAATGTCCTGAGGCTATTTTAACACCCATCCATCCCTTATCTACTTGCACCTGGCTGTTTTGTTTCAAAACCTGACTGTTTTATTTGGCCCCAACACATGGAAACTTTCTTCCTTTCAGGATTCCTTTTAATGCTTTGAGTGGAAAATGACCTTGAGCACTGTCCTTGGGAGGAGTGGTTATCCTGTGTCCTCTCCTGAGCTGGAGCCTTCCAGCTGCATAAGGGATACTTGTGGCAGAAGCCCAGGTATAGAACAGCTCCTCTGGCTCAGACACTGAAGGTCCTGTTTCAGGTTTTAGCCGGTGTGCCGATAAGACTGAAAGAGAAGAAATGTTTGCACAAGTTGCCAGCAAGTCTGGCCTTGATTTGAATGGAACTGTCAGTACAGGCACAGCAAATTCTTATAATTAAAAAAAAAGGCACAACAGAAAAGCAAAGAATGGCTGTATCAAACATCTTGTTCAGACCTGTATCCTAGCTCTGACCATTATGAACTGGAGGAATAATGGAAAAGTCTGAAAAGGAGATGCTAAGTGGTCACGTGTGACCAAAAGAGTCTCCAAGCTGACAGTAATTTGTAGATCACAAACTTGTAGAACTCTGCACACTGATGCCAAAAATTTAGTCTGTTTTTCTGCCAAAGTAATATATCTGCTTTGAGAGCTCCTTCTGTCCTCCTTTCAGTAGGACCTACTGCACTTATAAACTTGCCTATTGGATATGCTTGAAAAAAAGATTTACTTTTCATTCCTTTATCTATTTCAAGCTGTTTCCCAAAGTCTTTTTGGTTGCTCTGGTTATCTTTTTATCTTCTGGTAACCTACCAGAATTAATATGGACGTGATTCCAGCTTTCTGACTAAATATTTGCAAAACACAGGCAGTCCAGGAGAGAGGAAATGTTACCTCCCAGGAAACAAACCTCAGTAACAGTTGTGACAAACTCTTTAGCTAACCTATTTAAATGAAAGTCAGACATCCAGTAATGTTTGGGGGGTACCCAGGTGAGTGTGACGAACATGTATGGCAGATGTGATGTGGTCGAACACCACATCCCTGACATCTTGTCTATTGCTGCTGTCATTAACCAAAGGCACAGGATCTAACATTGAGTGGCCTTGCTGTGATTTGTGCAGTGTCTTGGGACAACACTCCATGGCAGCTCTAACTTTTACCTTCATTATTTGCCAGTGGAAGGTGACAAGGCCTGATTTGCCACAGCAAGCTGGCAAACACCTATACTGTCCTGCAAGCAATTTTGGCACTTGGAAATAATAACTGTCTCATTATCTGAAATGACTTGTGGGTCACTTCATGGGCTTGAAATGTAAGTATTTTAATGCGATAATAAAAATGTACAAGTATTATTACATTCTTAAGCCGTTGAATTACATTTAATTTTTTCCCCATTTTTCATTTTGGTATAGCTGCATATGCAGTTGTAAGAAGCGGAAATTATGCTTGTAGCAAAAAGAAAAATGTAAACTTTATATAAAAAAAAAGACAATACATTTTTTAACATTTTTCATTCTTCTCAACAAACAATACATTTCTATCAGCTGCCTCAACTTAAGAAGATTTGTCCCAACAGCACTACAAATTAAATGTTTTGATTATGGTTGTGCAAAAACCTTCAATCCATAAAAATTAATAACTAGCTTTTTCATTTTCTTACAGCATGAAAAACTGAAACCATTCAATTATGACCCCACCTGACTGCCCCAACATTCTCGCTCTTCTGGGAGCTAAAGCAGATTTTCTGTAAGACTCATTGTTTCTTCAAGCCAGACCCTGAACCCAGATGTCCTGGCTGACCTTATTTGCAAGGGACAACTGGAACAGCTATAGTGAAATGAACATTCTGCCTTCTGGAACAGTTTTTGGAATGAGGCAACATCCTGATCAGGGTCATTACCCCTTCTTGTAGTGGTGGCCTTTAACTGAAGTGCTGCTCTGCAGACAGGATTGCCTTTAGCAATCCTGGTCATTAATTTGCCTTTTCTGAGGAGACACCTCTCTTCCTGCCAGCATTGCTGTCTCTTGGCAGATAACTTTCCCTCCCAACTCAGACACCAGCCTCTGTCTGCCACTGCTCTCTTCCCACTTTTAACAACTGTCCCTTAGAGCTTAAATGTTTCTGACTGGAGATGTAGACTCAAATCTAGTTTAATGATTTCAAGGCTCCCTTGAACTGGATTTTAAAGGGAGACACTTTATTTCTGCTTGATCAGAATGCAGTTATTCTTGACTTGTACTAAGGCAATAGAATGTTCCTCCCTTTGTTTTTATTTAATATCTTTAGCTTTACTGCTACTCCTGAAGTACTTATCAGATCCATCAATAGATAGGAATGACAGCACGCTCTTCAGTCATCAGCTCTATATGGAAAGGCGTTTGTGTACCACAGGAAAATTTAAGATATAAACCACAGATTATTCCACCAGCACCTGCTGGCATCAAAATTCACGTGCTTGCAGTGAGTTTTGCTCTACATAGTAAAGAGGAGATGGGAGACCTAAGTGTGATTAACCAACAGCCCAGCCTCTACCCTCTTCACACGCTTCTGGAGGCTCTGCCAGCTCCCAATGTACCTGTCCTATCTGCAGGTGGGAGAGCAAACAGGAGAGGAGGGAAGGACAATACACAGTATTTGCATGAGCAAGAATATACAGGGGGACTATTCTTGCTTGTTCAAGAATATACAGGGGGACTAGGACCTACTTTCTCTTGCAGCTCTCTTATGTTGCCTCCAAGTTCAACTCATTGACAGTGACTCTACTACATGAGGGGTTGTACAAAGACCACTCTCCTGATCCTGAAAAATATACAAGGAAAATGCTGACATGATATAGCAATGCTAACAGAGACTTCTGAGGACTTGTCAGCAGATCTTAGATTGCTTAATACATTTTATTATTAAGTGCTACCTTAACACTTTAACAAGTGTTAAGACCCAAAGTGAAGTCCTTTAGCTTGACAAGGCAAAAAAGAGATACCAAAGGAAAAGAAAATCTCAAGTGGAATTATTGTAGACCACAGGCTAACAAAAGAAATTTTTCACTTCTGTATTGAGAACTTGCCAAAGAGTAGGACCTGACAGGTATCACTAACCAACAGGGTGGAAATACTTGGCCTTTAGGATGACAAAGTACACTCTAGGCATTTTTTAAAATGCAAATGTGTATTACTGATAACTAAAGAAAGACTCTGCCCTAGAGCAGTGTTCCCAGTCAGTGTCTCTTGCCCATGTTGTTGCTGGTGTAAGAGGCTTGTTTTTCCTCACAATTTTATTTCTGAAGCTTAGGCAAGATTTGAACCAACATCACCACTGAGTATTTTTTCATGTTTCTTCATTTCTTCATTCATACATACGACTTTTAGCATTAAGGTTCTTTTTTGTCTGACAATTCTATATTGTTGCATCACTTGCATTTTTTTTTTCATTTAGTATGTTGATTTGACAACAATTTTCTTTAGTCATAGTTAATATCTCCAGCAAAAGAAACTTTCTAGAAGGGTCTATATTTCTGGAAGAGGTTCCTTAAACTTGTTTTCTACCTCACATCTGGGACTTTAATCCATGCTGCTGTTTCCTTGCTCCTGACCTCATCATCTTTCTCCCCTCTCTATTTCTGCTCTTCTAGAATGAATTGAATGCATGAGAGGGGATAGCATTTCCCAAATTCCTCTCAAGGTAAGGGAGATGGTGCCTGCCTATAGGAAGGGTAGGGAAAATGTCACTGTTAGCTCTGTGCTCATAAGCAGCTTCCACAAAGTTTTGAAACCTATGTGTTAGACTTGAAATCAAACTGAATGAACCATGCGGTTCCAAAGTCCTTTAACGAGAAGAGAACTGCCTATAAACCATGATTTTTAAGAGATTGTTGACAACATACTGGGCTGTTTCTCTGTGTAAGTTAGAGAAAGCAAAGTAGAGAACTGGTCTTTCAAGGTATTTTACACAGAAAGATTCCCTCTGCCTTTGCAAAAAAATCTCACAAGGTTTGCTTTTTAATGAAAGAAAACGACAGAATTGAGGCTGCTCTGTCCCAGCGATGGAGCCATGCCTGACAGCCGGATGCCCTGCTGGAAGCTCTCCAGTGCCACTCACACATCACACACAAGGGACCTGTGCATGTCCCTTTGCTCTGCCTCATTGTGCCGTGGTGGTACTACCAGGATGCAGATGGCTGGGCTGATTGGCTTTGTTTTCTCATGGTCCACCATTCAGAGCTGCTCAAACCTTTCTATAATCCTCCTCAGTCACCACATTTTCACAGATCTCAAGCTGTGTCGGTCACAAACCGCTGTGCTTGTCAGGAGAAGTGTAATCCCATTTACAGTGCACAGGCAGCAAAAGTGTGCCTAGGGCTCGTGCTCTGACAGCTCACTTCAGCTCCTGGAGTCTGTATCTCTGAGCTTGTCTATCCACTGGTATGGCCCAGAGAACACCACCAGCCTCTCTTCAATGATTTTGATGTGTATGCCTGAAAGCTGCATACTTAAGAGTTTTAAAAATGCTGCAAAATTTCATAATGAAATAAATACAAAATATTTACAGGCACAAATCTGTAACTAGTTGAAAGCAGTTGACACAATTTGCCAGCAGTATGAATAAGCTCTAAGACTACACCCCTTATTGAATTCCCAGTCCTCTCATGCCTGCATTTAAAGTTCTTCTGGATATTTATACACTCTTTCATCAACAAAGATTCTCTAAAGATGCAAAAGGTTATACTCAGTTCACTCTAAGTGTGTTTTTTTTCACTGTCATGAAGACTTTGGGCTTTTTTTTAAGTAGTGAAGTCCAAATTCTTTGGTAAATATGTAGAATAAAATTGTTGGTTTAATATCTTTAATAGGCTATTCTGATATTTGGAGTGTGCTTAGAACTGATCTCAAGGCACTCAGCTTTCTTTTACCTTCACGTAAGGTTTTGAATCTGGAAGAAAAATGTTAAGACCATAATTTAACTTATACAGAACAGATAATTTGTATTTGGATCACAGAAAAATCACCCTCTAAGTTGTGGGTCTACAAAATTATTAAAAATAAATAGTAATTCTTAAACTCAGAGGAAATTCTGAAACTATGAAACAAGTAGTGCAACTTAGTAATCCAAAATAGGGCAAGAATCCAGCTGCAGCAAAACAGCACAAGGGGTAACTTCACAGAAGAGAGTGCCAAGACCTGCACTCTGAAATCAGATTAATCTGCTTTCCCCTTCAGACTTCTGCATGGAGCTGTGAATGCTTTGCTTGGATATATTTCTCTAAAATGCAACTCTTCTATAGTAACACGACTAATTCTACTGTTCTTGTTTAAATAAGGATTGCTTATGTGAAAAACCCATTAGGAGCTGCATCCTCAGAAATCAAGGCAAATAATATGGGAGACATGTATTTTTGTAATTAATATTGTGGAGGTATTTAAAACACAACTCCAAAAGCTAAAAGTGGGCTAATGACTTGTTTTTTATCTTATACACATGTGAGTGTGTTGTTTGAATGCATGGGTGTGCAAGTAGAGTAACAAGCTGGTGAACAGATCCTTGGCACTGAAAAAATAATCAAAATATGAGGACGGCTTTGCTTGCTTCAAACACTGCCTGGTTTAAAAGATCTTTTTGTGAGAGTTTATCTGTGTGTGTGGGAGGAGCTGGGGAAACAGTGGTTTGAAAACACATTCAGATATATTTGGAATAAACCTCAGAACTAAGTCTTAGAGTTTTTTATTTCTTTTGTTAAGGACATTTATTTGGATTTAGTCTTGCTGCAATTAGGAAGAAGCTAGCTTCACCAAACCACGACATATAACCCCCTTCAGAAACCAGGATTCTCACCATGATGTGTGAGTGACTCCATGTCTGCACCTGATGTTTAAATAGGGCTAATTCCCCACAGTGCTAAGGTCAGGCTTCTCACACACAGGAATGATGCCAACTTTGTGTTCTCCCCTGCTTTTCTCACTGCTCTGCAACTCTAAGCTGCTCCTGTATTAAAGGGAATGTATTAAATGGAACAGGCTAATTTAGCAAAATAAGAACAATGCTCCGTAACACAAAAAAACCCAAACCAAAACAAAAAAAACCAAAAAACACTACATTTCAAGCTTAAGGGCATGTTCACTGCAAATGCTTGAATGTTCCCTCCAAACACACCATGTGTTTGAGTGTCTCCAAGAAACAGCTCAAAAATCTTGGTAATTGCAGGAGTGTGTCAGCCTTGGGGTAGGGACACACATCAGACTCCCAGCACAGCGCAACTCTGTCAGCATTGACACGAAACCAGGAAAAGGGACCTGGGATTCTCTAACACTGCAAAACACATTAAGGCTGAAGTTTTGTGTTGTTACTTCTTTGTTGGATGAATGTTACCTTCACCACTCATCCACTCACTCCTCTTCCCTTCACCCTCTGAAGTGCCATCCTGCTTCAGTTGTGCTCCTTCGGTTGTTTGCACAACTCCAGTTTCTCAAGCAGATTGAACACAGTCTGAGGCTGGAGGGTTGTTGCACTCTCTTCCTGCTGCTGTTCCTACATCACCCCTAGAGATCATTCTGCTGCAGATGAATTGGACCAGAGATCTGTTACCACTGATAACTGACTTTTACAGAAGAACTGTGTTCAAGGGCTAGCACCCACACAAGGAAAAGGATGGAAACAGGAGAACAGCACAGGGTGGCATTTGGGACAAACCTTTCACAGCATCACACAGTCAAACTGGCTTAATTTGATTGTGAAACTGCAAAGGAACTGGGATATGTGAAATGATCCTTTTCAAAAACGCCTTCAAATCTGCGGCTTTTTTTTTTCCCCACTGACCTACTTTGCAGCAGTTACACAAACAACTGCATCAGCACAAGGACGTGATGAACTGTGGTACAAAGATCTGTTGCCACAAAAAGCAACTGTGTAGACAGTGAGCTTTGCAACCTGCATTGCTGCCAGAGGAAATTTTCACTGTGTTATGTCACATGACAAAAAAGGGTGGAAGATGTCAAAAAGTCAAGCAAGGAAATGCACCCCCTAAAATCTCATAACAAGCAGTTCTCAAAGTATTGCCCACCTCTGTAATATATTGTGTGTATTAGGGATCAAACTAGGCACTCATTAGGAACACCTAATTTCTGCTTCTGTTTAGTGTATTCCACTTCTGTTGTTAGGTTTTCAAAGAGTATGGGTTTCCCAACAACCATATCTTACACTGGAATTTTGGGACACATTTTTGCACTAGGAGCTCAGGCTGATGATTGCAATGGTTTGCTGACAGGTAAGGTCTGCTCTCCAACATCTCCTGTCATTCAAAACCAGAGCATGGCCTCCTACAACTGAAGCTGGACTATTACCAAGTTGATCTGTGGGCTGCCAGCATTTATTCTGAAAATGAATGAAATATATATGTTACTTAAACATTACTAATTATATATATATATATATATATATATATATATATACTTGATTCACTATTGACCAAAGGGACAGTTGATTATGAAAGTTCTTACATCACACTGGACTCAAGGGAGTTTGTAATCACTGTTTCTGTGTCTCAAAAGAAAATTCAAGAGTGAATGTTTAGCTTCCATTTTACAGGCTTCCTTCTTTTCATATTTTCACCATTGAACCTGTTTAGATGACAATTCAAGTGCCAATAACAAGCAATAAAGGCTTGCTATTGGCACTTGAATTATTAACACGAAATGAGAGGACTGGTTATTCCTTTGAGCTACTCCAACTCTTGGCAGTACATTCTGTACACAGTGTGGGGATTGCAGTGTTGTTCTGCGAATATTTTTTTCTTTTAGAAGGTGAGTTCTCACATTGCAGGTTTTTTTCATCTGTCAAGAAAACTGTGACTTAAATTTGATTTCTTTAGTATTATTTTGCCTCCAGGTTTACATGACAGTAACGTGCATCCATACATCACTGGCATGTCCAACTTCAACCTCCCTAAGGCTTATTTACAAGCCTCCTCCCCACACCACATTTGTCTCTAGTGGCAGTACATTTGCTTGAGTTTGAAAGAATCACCCCCGTACACCACATCCCCGCCCCGCTTCTCCTCGCCGTGAGAGACAACTCAATTTTGCTGAACTCGGCCTGGCTCCGAAATCATCCCTCCCCTCGGGGCATTTAACGTGTCGTCTGGGTCTGTTTGTGCGTCTGTCGGTCTGTCTGTCTGCCAGCAAGGACAGACGCCTGCCGCTCCCCTCACGCCAGGGGCAGCGCGCGCTGCCTGCCCCGCGCTCGGGGCGGAGCTCGCGCGTCACGGGCGGCGCGCGGGCCCCCGGCCGCGGGCGGTGACGTCTCGGCGGCAGCGATGGCTCCCACGGGGCCGACGGGTAACGGCGCGAGCGCCGGGGGGCGCGGGGGACCGGGCGGGCTGTGAGGGGGCGGCGGCCGCGCCCGCCCTTCGCATTCCCTGGTGCTGCCCGCGGCTGGGTGCAGGCAGGGGCGGCACTTACGCACCGCGTGTAACTTTTCTGCAGAAGCTGCGTGTGGCGTGTCGGGAGTGAGTGAGAGAGTGAGTGAGAGAGACAAAGGAGGAGTGAGGGCGTTTTTTGGTGCCGGCCCCTTGGAGCAGCTGCATCCTGCCAGGGAGGGGCTGGGAGAGACCTCCAGGGTACCCGCACCGACCCGTCCAGCGACGCAGCTGTGCCGGGAGAGTAGCTGGGTGGGAGGGGCTGGGTGTGCTCCAGATGCTCGGGACTCTGAGTCAAAAGTGCCATTTCACGGATTAAACAGAAGCCGTTGGATGGGGAGGATAAGTAAAATTACAGCTCCTAATTGGCGCTGGTGTTTTAAAGTGGACTGGTCTGTCAGTGGCTGCTTTCACTGGTGCTGCGGCCAGCAGAGCTCCCAAGAACTTCCCCTTTTAATACTTGTGAGAAACAGCTGCTCACTTTGAAAATTTAAAAAAGGTTTTTTAAACCTTGACAAAAATACAGCAAAAGGACTACGTACGGAAAAATTGGTAGCGCTGGAAGCTGTCCCGTAGATACCACGTGGCCAGTTAATCTTCAAGATGGATGCTCAAGTTTTATACCCCTGGGAGGTGGATCAGCCAGCCCTGGCCCCGCCCAGAGTCTGTCCGTCAGCTCTTTTCCATTTATCTGTGCAAACTGCTTTCTTGTAACTTGATTGGAGATGAGGTGTTGCCGTCCCGTAAGTAACAAGCTTTTCCATTCCCAACTGCCCCATGTAAGGGACACGTGTACCCCCGCCCCCTTCTTTTTAGCTGTCCTAGACAATCCCGGCTGTCTGATGGTCACAATACAGGGGGGAAAGGGAGCTATGGGGAGAACAGAGAACATCTAAACTACCATAACATAACTATACATCACTAAAGCTTTTCTTAATATTCACACAATAGTTATCCTTTAGTTGCGAGAGCCAATCATCTCATTATCCATCTATAACAATACTCGTGAGGGAGTGCCTGGTGCTGAGCCTGTGCTTCAGATCAGGCTGCATCCCTTGGCATGTGAAAACAGGCCTGCAGTCCTGCTCGGCACCCACTCCACAGCCAGCTTCTATGGCCTGAGGTTTCTCTAGGTTCCTCTGGCAAAGAGGATGTTGAAATGACCTCTCCTGCCCTGCCCTTTCTCTCCTGCCACTTGGGGTCCAGCTGTGGGCTCGTGACTGCCCTGCTGCAGATCCAAATGGATTTGGCTGAAATGGAAAGCGTGAAGGTGTTGTGGCAGCAGCCTGAGAAGCGGTGGGAGAGAAGTTCTGCATAGACAGAAGCACAAATTGTGTCATGGGGGTGTTTGTGGAGCCCCAGTGAGCAGGCGCGAGGCAGTAGGTGGTGGTGTGTCCCTCTGGCAGCGAGGCAAAGGACCTAGGTTCAGGAGTGGGTTATGGAGAAGCTGAGCACTGTTCCTCACGAGCCTTTGAGGGGCAGGACGTCCCACAAAGTGAGGCCGTGCAGGTCTGTTTCTCTGTGAGTTCTGCCTATAGTGAATATCTGTTGTGGACAGTTTAACGTCAGAACAATTGGGGTTCTAACACAGGGAGCTTTCTAAACCTGGGATTTGCATGTTTAGCTACAGACAGTGGGCACAGCTGACAGGGCACTGCTATTCTGAAAATTCAGTGACTTTTGTAGTGGTTGTTTGCCTCTCAAGCTGACTGTGTAAATGCATTGGGTTCGTAAGTATCTTGTCTGTCTGTTCTGTAAGAACTGAATGGTTCATAAGACAGCTGCCAACATGGAAATATTAGCAAGGGGCACATGAGTGCCCAAGGTGAAGTGGTAAGATCCAGTACTTCTCTCCTTGGATAGGCTGGGTAACAACATAGCAACAGGGTGCTGCTGCCCACTGTTGCAGAGGACCTGTGTAGCATCTGTTGCTACAGTTCATGAAGCTCTTGTTGTTGCCAGAGGGCATCCAGTTGAAGACAATTAAATTAATTGAGTAGCAAATAATGCTGAGGTTATCATGAGCTGTCTGTGGCAGGCTGATAGCAAGAGCATCCTTTCTAGGTACTAATACTGTAAATTCTGCATGCTGCACAGTAATTTTTTGAATGATGGGCAGACTTGTGCTTGGAGCTGTTGGGAGGAATGCTGATTTGTTGAATTTGGATGTGCAAATATGGAGAGACCTTGTTTCCAGTGAAGACAGGAGCTGGTCAGCCTAGGAAACAGTGGGTCCCGTAAGTGCCTCTCTCTGTGTAGTTCCTCAGCTTGTGTTCTGGCACATTAATGTGGTGAAAACGCTTTAATACTGTCACAGTTGGCTTGCTCCTTTAGAAGAGCTTTGGAAACACCTTGTAATCTTTTATTCTCTTCCAAGTACTTCTATACCAGACTATTTTATAGTAAAAATAAATTTGTAATGGAAGTGCATCAATAATAAAAAGCAATACCTTTTGAGAATCACTGCAGGCATCACAAAAGTTTGGTTTAGAGTAAATTGCAATCTTTGAAGTCCTGTTTCTTGTGGAAAACACACATCCCTTCAGTTGTGCACGTGTGGTCTGTATGTGGTTGGATTGGGATAAGGAGATGAAGGAACATCGTCTTGCCTTATTCCCTGACTGTTTAGTTGCTTACATTGTGAAAAATGAAAGCTTACAGTTGGGAGAAGTTTATAATTGTTAGTGAATGACTGTAGGGGTGAACAGCTACTCTACAAGGAGTAGAAGTTCTTGTAACTCAGATAATTTCTCTGTTGCAGACAAGTAATTCCCTTGTTCATATGATTTCAAGACAGAGTGTTTACCTTGGGGAAGTGAAGCTGGGAATTAGGATTTTTTATTTTGCATTCTGTATCCCATTGACTTTTAGGCCAGTGCTGTTATTTTTGTTCATTTGGTTTGGCCTTCTAAACTAGTTCCAGCCCTACAGCACTCTGTGGTAATGGGCTCAATGTTGTAAGTTTCAGTAGAGTGTAAAATCAAGGTAATCGGTCCTGGGTCCTGTTACCACTGCTGGTTTCCTTTTATTTCTGTTGTGGCTAGAGAAGCAGCTTATTTTCCTGGACACTTCTGAATGGAAAAGGATATCCATTTCCCAAAGCTCACCAGTAACCTTCATTAAACAAAATTTTCATCAGCTCCTGGCTGAGTAGAGGTAAGAGCAGGGTACATAAGCAAAAACAACAAAAAATAAAAGGCTGGCCTGATTTTTCCCTGCTTAGGAATTTGTCCAAACATTTTTCCTTTTATTTTGTAATATTCTGTCATACCCTGTTTGTGCTGGAGAGGGGAATTGCTTGAGCTGAATGCTGAATTAAGGTTATGGTACTTGTTGGTAGAACTGACTTCTAGACAGCTAGAACTGACTTCTAGCTTCCTGCCTGCTTTTGTTCCAAGGACAGAGTTCAGCACTTCCTAGTAGTGCTTTTTGAATCAATCTTCTTTGATTTCTGGAGTGTTTTTGGACCTGTCTGCAGACTTGGTTTTCAACTTGAAGTTGCACCATCAATATGCCAGGGCATGACAAGTAGTGCATGCTGCTGTTGGAAGAAGAGTCAGTTGTTATCCATAGCCAGGACAGGTAAATTGGGTTTTGGTGGGCTTGGAACTGTTGCATCCCTCTGTAAAGCGCTGATGGCCACCCTCATGATTCCCACCCTGTTTCCTGCAGCTTTGTGAGATGCTGCTGAAGAAGCACAGATCTGAAACTTCAGAGTAAGGCTCTTGCAGCAATGAGGCAGGATCTGTGCTTCTGTGAGCAGAAAACCGTAGGCTGCTCATTGCTTCTGTTCCATGAGGCAAGCAGTAGAGAAAACAAGATGGACCAGGTGAGGTGCAGGATTTCAGCCAAAGGGGAAATCTTTGCTTCTCAGTGTGGATGAGGAGATAGTTGGGAAGCACACAGGTTAAAGCCTATAGAAAGCAGGACTGGTTCTGGGAGGACTCCAATGGCCTGTCTCAGCTGCCTGGGATGCAGCTCTCAGGGCCAAGGATTTGGCTTGGGAGGCTTATTAAAGCACCAGTGAGCCTCAGTGCTGTGTGTCTCACTGGGCTGTGGCTCTTGGAAGCACACGAGTTAGACTCCATTAGGAGCTGCACTGCAGACCTACTTTCAGATACAGCTTTTCGTGTCTTGCTTCTAAAAGGCTTTAGCTCAAGGATTCATTTTATTTTCATGAATAATTTGATGGTTTAATGTGAGTAGATTTAACCTCTTATGTAAGAACCTGCTGAGCCTGCCTGTGTGCTGTTAAAACTCTCAACTTGAAGCAAGGGTGGCTTACTTTTTGGTGTTTAAATCTGCCTTCAAATGCTTCATACTTGTTAGAGAGCACATTTTCTTTGACTTCTCTTCATGCTGAGCCTACTTCTGATCTAGAGCTGTTTTTCCAGTGTTGGTATAAATGTAACCTTATAATGCTTTCCTCATGGCCTCAGCTTCTCTCCAGCACATTGCTTTTTTAACAGTACTGATGTCAAAACAGAAGATTCATTGCACAAATGCAGAAGAAAGAGAAGTCAAATCAGTTAGCAGTTGCCAGTGATTTTTAAGTACCATTGTGTGTAGTAGTAAGTTAAGTTGTAATGAGACATGTGGATGTTTTTGTGCCTTGGAAATAATTCATTTTTTTACAAGGGCTTCGATGATAGTTCATAACCTAAACACAAAACAAGTCTTTAAGAGTAAAATGAAGCTGAATGAATGAAACAGATGAGGAATAGCACGTCATTCACATGTTTGTGAAACATCTGTGGGGTTCTACTCTTGTGGTTTGGATTTTTGGATTTTGGTAAAGAGGTTGGCTCATTATTTTGGTATATGTGCAATCTTATCAGTGCCTGTAAGTATCTAAAGGGGAGATATCAGGAGGATGGATCCAAGCACTTCTCCATGGTGCCTGCCAACAGGAGAAGAGACAACAGGCAGAAACTGATGTACAGGAAATTCCACCTGAATGTGAGGAAGAACTTCTTCACTATGAGGGTGAACAAGCACAGGAATAGGTTGTCCAGAGAGTTTGTGGAGTCTCCCTGTGGAGATATTTAAGAACTGCCTGGTCTCAGTCCTGTGCTCTAGAATGACCCTGCTTGATCAAAGAGGTTGGGACAGATGACCCCCTGTGGTCCCTTCCAGCCTGACCCACTCTGTGATTCTGTATGTGTGTTTGCATTCTGAAATGATTCTGTGTATGTTCTAAAGGGGAAAAGTAGAATTACTTTTTCTGTGGTCTTGGAGGTTTTATTGGGGTTTTATGGGTTTGTTGTTGTTGCTGTTTGTGTTTTTGTTTGTTTTCTAAATGCATCAGATTAAGCTTTTTATTAATGTCTGGGATGGGCTGTATTTGGGATCTTGAAGCAGTAGTGCATATTCATTTCTAACGATAGTGCTGAAATGTCTACAGTGTTTTGTTTCAGTCATAGTTAGATTTACCCTGCTCAATGTCTTATAATTAACCATGTGATTTGCCTGATCTGTTTTCCTCTGGCATTACTGCAGAGGAAAAGAGTATCTTGTTTCTTTTGTGCAAAAGAAAGTAAAGCCTGATATTATCTGTTGGCATATCTTGGTGTTTGTCAAATTGTCATTTACTGCTGTAATCCTGAGGGAATTTAGGACTCAGCTGAAAAATGGTTTTTGTTTGCTCAGTTTATTTCTCTTTCTCATTATGATATAGACAATTAGAGTAGATGTGGGTATTTGTTGTTTGTTTTTTTAATGAAGTTTACTAATTTCCACTTTGTGCTTGTGTACCACTTTTAGTGTGGTGTCTGGTACCAAGAGGCAGCTCTGCATTGCTGCTCAGACATTGCTGGGGTGGAAATTATCACACTTTTCACTTTTGGAAACTAGCATATGTAGAGATTTTCATGCTTGCCCTTCTGAACTTCAGTTAATTTTTTCTGTGGTTGACTGTGTGGGTGACTGTCCTTAGGTAAAGGACCAATTGAGCCTAATTGTATTTAGATAGGTGCAGCTGTTACCTTACATCAGGTGATTGGAACTGCAGGTGAAGTAAACCAGTTACTGTCTGATTTCAGTAGAGGATTACTTTATTCTTGAATGGGAAGAGCTCAAGTTGGCTGTGTGTATAGATGGGGAATTTCAGAATGACTTAAAAATTGGGTTTATCTTTTTCCAGCAGATCCCCAGAAAAGAGTGCAAGATGAAATTGAATCTATTCTGCAGGAGCGGATAATGGTTTTGGATGGGGGCATGGGGACCATGATCCAGCAGCACGCGCTGACAGAGGAGGATTTCCGAGGCCATGAATTTAAAGATCATTCCAGGCCTTTGAAAGGCAATAATGACCTTCTGAGTATAACTCAGCCTGATATAATCTGTGACATACACAAGGTAGGTGGTTCTGGTTTCTGTCTCTTGACAAGAGGAAGAGAGAGAACTTGGCCTCTGCATTCCCCTTTTCCCTACCACAGGCTCCTGGCTCTCCACTGTCCTTTGGGGATAGGGAAGAGAGAGCTAGGTAGCATGTGAAAAAGAATGAGCAGATTTGACTGTTCTGGTTGTGTGAGCACAGCATTTTTATCTTGGTTTCTGATGTCACCCAGGCTGTGCTATTTTTAAATCCCTTTTTGACTTATGTCCCTGATGTATTTATATTAATTGTAGATTCTTTTTTATTTCATTTTTATTTTCTCTTTTTGTTCTCAGCTAGCACTTGAAATGCATCTAAGTAGGACATATCTGAATTCTAGATGTGTTTCTATAATTGTGTATTAAAGGGCTGTTAAATGTGGCAGCCTGAAGCAGGCCTGTGTAGTTAATGAGTGTATGTGCTTCCACAGTCTTGTTTTTCCCTAGAATATTAATGTGTGGCCCACAGAATAAAACAGTCTAATCTGCTGATGATTAGGAATTTGCAAACAGATTTCATTGTTTTCCTGTGTTTAATTAGACTTTAAAAAACAACTTCCTAAGTCTGTTTATTGAGCTGCAGGTATTCATAGGTCTTACTGTAATAATTGGAATGCTTGAATGGTGTTGCAGCTATTTGTTATTCAGTTGAAGCCTGTATTTCATTAATGAGAATCATATTTGTCTTATGTTGGTTAAACTTGGAAAGTAACCTGTAGTTTTTAATTAAGTTTTAACTGCCATTATTTGGATTTTAAGAGTGATGAGCTGGAGGGAATCAGTCTTAGACCTATAAAAATTTCAGAAGGAAGTATTTGTAGATTGAATTCAACTGAGCAATAGTGCTCATGAATCTTGGAATTTGTAATAGTTTGTGGTTTTAATAATGTAAGCTGCTCTAACAGTTGAATTTAGCAGGTTTAGCAGAGCTATAGTGATGTGACTTGAGAATATATGTATTGATTCAAACCAAATAACCTGTTGGTGTCTCTGTAATGGCCAGTTATAGGTGCTTTAGGAGGAGTGTCTTTTGTGGTCCCCATCCCTGCAGCAACTATTGGGTCAGAGGCCTTCTGAGCAATGGGTGCTGACTTCATATTTTAGAGCTACCAGGGGTTATTTCTTCTGAGAACTGCACAGAAGGAACTTGCAATAATAGATGAAAATATTTCTACAAAGAAATATTTTGTTTATTTTGTTTAGGTTTTTTGTTTTGTGGGGGTTTTTTGTTGTTGTTTTTTTTTTTGTTTGTTTGTTTGTAAATGACCTAGTGAATTAGATCTCACAGATATCAGTAGCTTAAAATGTAAATGTTAGCTGTGCCTTGGCTGGCAAAGTCAGATTCAAAGGGTAGAGATGTGATGTATTTTCAAAGGCAAATATTAACTTCCTGCTTTGAGTATGTTATTTCCTTCTGTAATTGTAGACAGGAAAGTTGGAGAGCTTTTATAATTTAACATGTTTAGATAATTTTCAGAAAATTAATATATTGTTGATTGACATTTAAGAGCTTGTATATTTTCATATCTCTATTTGTAGATATTTTTATGTGTTTTCAAGAGGAGTTCAGAGAAAGCATATCTGTTTGCAGCAAAACATGTTTTAAAACAAATTTATTTTCAGCTGTCATTTGGATCAAGACTTTTTTTGCACTGTTGAACTCAATGAGTTCATCTGCTTCTTGTAGGAAAATCTGAGAGGTTTATGTTTAATGGTGGCATCAGTATTTTTTATTAACTAGCAGTTCAAGTGTTTTAATTTCCTTGAATATGATCATGCCAGGGTTCAAAGGGATCAAAAAGATGAGTTAGGGAAAAGGGCAACTGAGAGAAGTTATACAAATGCAGGCTAGAATCTGAAAAATTGTTTAAGTTTGCATTGATTTCAGTTTACTTCAGTGGGAATTAGACAACGAAAATGGAGTAGAAGTCTTAAATGTTTTGTGAATCTCTGTCATTAGTTAAACTTTTAATGAGATTTGCATAAAACATAATTCTCCTAACCTTCTATTTGGTCCCAGTGTGCTCTTGTCCCATACAAATCTCTTCAGAACATTTACATTTTCTAATATTTTCTGTCGTTTAATTTGGGCCTTTTCTGAGACTGCCCGCAGCAGCCCTTGCTTGCTGAAGGTGATTGGACTGTGCCTGAGCATATCCCTGTGCAGAAATCTAGAATGTGCTCAGTGGCAGAGGTGACTCTATAAAATAGTTACTTGTTAATAGAAAGTGTGACTGACACTGAAATGCTGAAAATTGTTTACATGGAACACTTCTACTGCTTTGGCCCTGTGCTTTTGAGTAAAGCCTTTAAAGTGTGATCAGATTTGAACTGGGAAATGATTTGTGACCTTTTGTCAACTGGATGAGACAAAGTAGTTGGGTTACTTGCATTCCATACCTCAGGCTTTGTTTCTTTCATGCCTTGCAGGAATACTTGCTGTCAGGTGCTGACATCATTGAAACCAACACTTTCAGCAGCACCCGAGTTGCACAGGCTGACTATGGCCTTGAGCATTTGGTAAGAATGCTAAACTATTTACACATTAAATATTAATTATGTGCTTGCAGCCAAGATTAGCTTAGTCCCAGGATTCATTGGTGTTGTGCTGCTTGGCTGCATGCTGCCTCTTGAGCCATGTGATGGGATCGTAGCTCCTTTCTGCTGCTGTGGACATTGCACTTGCTGTGTCACAGAGAGTGTGCTTCTTGTTGGCTGAGGTACAGGCAATAATAATCAGTCCTAGATTTTGTTTGAGCATTCATAGAATCTCTTGGTTCTGTGAACAGGGATGTTTGCTTCAGTCATTCTAACTTTCCAATGCACAGTGGAACTGCTTTTTTCCTGGATATTTCTTATATGTTGTTTGTGCTGGTGTATGTAGAAGTCCTTTGTAGTTTGCATTTATTGTGCCTATTCTTTGTTATGTGTTGTTTTGAGAATTCTCTGTAAAATATGGAAAGTAAATATTATATGGGAAATATGTGAAAGTAAATACTTGGAAATACACTACTTGAATAAAAATGGACTTAAGAGTAGGCTAATTTTGTCATCAAAGTCCTGTCTTTCAGCTTCTGTTGATCTCAGCAGGATTTGTTTACTACCTTAAAGAATGAAATTTTATGATTAGCAGCTGTAGGCTGATGCATGTGCAGGATGAGCCTGCCATGTAACTCTGTTGCTGAGATGTATTGAGCTGTTCCTTTTGAAGCCTCTTGATAGTGCTGATACTTACTTGTGTGACTTGGCACCTTTGGAGTGCACTTCAAGCTGCTGGATGCAAGTGTTGAGTTGCTTTTAGGGTGAGTTACCCTGGACTGGACTAAACGTTGCTCAGTAATTTTCTGTAATTGTTCCAGGCGTATCGATTAAACAGAGTCTCTGCACAGGTGGCCAGAAAAGCAGCAGACACTGTAACTGCTCAAACAGGTTAGCATTATTTTAAATTTTTACTTGTTTGTAGTTTTGACAATGCTGCAGTCTTTGAAATGTTGCTAACTAGAGAATAACTTGATGGTTTACATTTTGGGGACATAAAATGACACTGTGCTTGTTTGCAGGTTACACACAGTAACAGCAATTTCATATCTCTGTTTATATCACACTAATTTCATTATGTTTGAAGGATCTGGTCCTCAAGGTGTTCAGCACAGCTTTCCTGTGCCTGCCTGGTGTAGACTGCAGGTGATAGACATCTTCAGACGTGTTTTAGAGAAAGTAAGTTCAGCATGGACTGTTAGAAGTTCCTTAAGTCTGTACAGCAGAAGTCTTTGTACTCCAGAACCAGGATAGCTGATTGTAGGTAAATGTGGATTACCAGTTAATCCTAGTGTTTGTCTAGTAGTTTAGCTTTATTCAGCAACTAATGGAATCATCTTAGTCTTTTAATTTCATTTCTACAGATGCCTTCCAGGCATTTTGTGAGAAGGGTTAGAGCTCGTTTACACTGCTGTAGACATTGTTGTTTTTCAAGATTTATTTCTGCTTGTATTCTACAATCAAACTGTATTTCAGGCTAACAGTCCTGCTGCTGTTCAGATAGCACCTTACTGGTGTGATTCATAGTATGCAATAAAAAAGTAAGATTTGGAATGTGCTTTTTATAAGTCCGGCCTTTATGACACATGCCAGAATATTCAAATAAGGTTATGTAGTGAAAAATGCCAGGGCAGTTCTATGCTGTACATTTAGAGTAATTAAATGAAGTTTTCTTGTGTTAGAGACAAATGATTCTTAGAAGAAAAATTAATTGAGAGAGGTGACCTTTTCAGAAATGTTCTTCTGTCCTTTGAGTATACATTGAACATCCTGTTGGATTGAAATAAAAAAAGTTGGCTGTGCTGGATGATCCTGTGCTGACTAAACTCTAGAATTGAGACAAGAGTTTCCTGCTCTATAGTTCTTCATCCTTGAATGATATGCATGTCTCGGTGTCCTCAGAGGTATTTTACACTGACTCTATAAAGCCAGAGGTAAATAGTTTGGGGTCTTTTTCCCCTCCTGTGTCTTGGTCTAGGAATTAGGAGATATGTTGCTGGAGCCATGGGTCCAACAAACAGGACACTCTCTGTGTCACCGTCTGTGGAGAGACCAGATTACAGGAACATAAGTAAGTATTTATAACCATCAAGTTGACTTAGGCAGTTGTCTTGAAAGGGTTTTCTCCAGATGAAGTTATCATCATTCCTGTTTGACAGCTTTTGATGAACTAGTTGAAGCCTATACAGAACAAGCCAAAGGACTTCTGGATGGAGGAGTTGACATCTTACTGGTGGAAACCATATTTGACACTGCCAATGCTAAGGTGAGACTTCTGGGGAAAAAGCCCCACCACACTAATGTAAGTATTTGGTCTACTACCTAAGGAAATTCAGGATGATATTCTTTGAGCTATCAGCTGCTTTTTACTAAATATATGAAAAGACTCTTCAGTTGATAGTAAGTGGGTAGAATGTGAGGAGATGGTTTTTAATCAGGTTTTCCCAGAAGGTTTCTCTTAATATGTGCCATTTGTATCTTTCTGGCTGTCTGTGCCAGCTGTCCTCTTATTCCCAGAAGCTCTCCTGTATTGCTCAGCATCTCCAAATACTTCTGATTGTATTTTTGGCTATAAGCATGTCTGTCCAAGGGATGCTTGGGATGCCCACTGGAGAGGGAATGTCCAGTGAATCTGGTTTCAGGTGTGGGAAGGCTTGTAAGGCAGTTTTATTAAAAGGTGTCTTTTGGGGGGGAACTCTGCCATCAGTTTTAAGAAAGAACAATTTGGAATAGAAGATTAGAAGGGTAAAGTAGAAGGAATAAAATGTTGAAATATGCCACAATTTATGGGATTTTAGCACGTCTTTCTTTATCTAATAACTGCTCAGCACAGGGGGTGAAGTTGTTAGGGTACTTAGGGTACTTAAAACTGTCTTGTGATTTTATGTGGAAAAGTCTGGCTGGATGTGTACACAGTGTTTCTTTGAATTTTTGCCACAGTCTGAATAATGTGTGCAGTGACATCACTTGCCATTTGCAGATCTGACCAGTCATCATGGAGGTCTGGCTAGGAACCTGTAGCTCAGAATGCTAAGGGCATGTTCACGGGTGGCTTTCTTACCCTAAGGAGGGAGGACATTTTCAGCACCTTCAGAGGAGTCATTTGCAGCTCTTACTGTAAAAATTTGTGGTGGTTGGAACCCTTTGGAAACTACGTGTCTAAACAGACTCAAGGGCAGTGAATGTGTACTGGGAAGAGTACATACAACCATATTTGGGGTGGGGATTGTGCTGCAGATGTGAGGGGAACCACGTGCTGATGTGATTTGGTTTCAGGGTAGTCTTGGTCTTGCTTGGTTTCCCTGTGATGCTTCCTTTCTACTTGTTACCAAAACGTGTTTTGGAACATCTGGAAGATGCTGGGGGTAAGGGTAAAATTTCTGAGTGTAACTTCTGGCAGGCAGTATGAGCTAACAAGTTGCATAAACAGTCATAGAACAAATAAATAAATAAAAAGAGCATCAAACCCATAGAAACATAAAGAAATGAACAGTCTGAAGAACTCTCAAAACATCATTAATGTTTTGCAATATATTCTTCTGTAGGCAGCTCTTTTTGCACTCCAGATGTTGTTTGAGGAAGAGTATGCTTCCCGACCCATATTTGTAAGTATATTTCAATATTTTACATATCCTTAAGCTTCATTTGTGAACTAGCTGAGATGGCAGTTGATTAAAGTGCTTTGAAGTGAAGGAAATGAGTTTATTTGAAATGTACTTTTTTCCACTTGATTGTGAAAATAAAACCTTTTACAGTTTTGTCAAATCAGCCTTGGATAGCTCTGTTCATCATATCAAGCCGTAGTCTAAGGAGTGACTTTATTCCAGTGTGTATTCATTCTGTGTGTTTCCACAAGAAAAGATCTAATCATGGGGTTTTTTTCAGGCCTGCTGTCTTCAGGGCAGTAGGAACCAGTGCTTCAAGGAGGAGATTAAGCAAATTCTGACATACTTTCAAGTAGAATGAGTGTCCATTTGAAGTCAGAAAAGTCTGTCTTACTCCATATTCTTTTCTGATGTTTGTTTTTCTGATAGTTGGTGCTCATGAATGCATTGGAAGAAATACAGAAAATGAATAAGATTGTTTTCAAAGTTCTGATGTATTCTTCCGCTTTTCTACACTTGCAGTCCAGGCTTTCTGATTTGCAGTTGGTCTCTGTAGGCTTTTGTTGAATGTGTTTACTCCTTCCTTGCATTTGTGTTCAAACCTCTGTGGGACCCAAGCATCTACAAAATAATCTGCCAGTAACTTTCACAGTTCATTAATGTGCTGGTTTGAAAATTTGCTTACTTTTGGCCCATCCACCTGATAACTTCTATTGTGTCTTGTCATTTATCTCTTGAGAATGATAATGAGCAGCTGTTCTATGTTCCCTTTGCTGCATAGTCATGGCATTTGTAGTCCTTTGTGAGAGCCTCCTTTAGTAATCTTTTTTTCAGCCTGATGAGTCCACTTCTATTTAGCTGTTCTGTTTGGTTCATTCATTATTGTCCCATTTTTGTTTTCTATTTCCTCAAGTCAGAATGGAATGACAATAGAACACAGCATTCAAAGTGCAGATGTCAGGGATTATGTGATAGCCTAGTGATGTGCTCTGCCTTTTCCATTTTTTTTCTTTGTAGTTTCTGATATTTTGCTTCTCTGCTAGTGAGCTTGGAAATTTCATTCATAAAAGTCTCTTTTGTTACTTAGTTTAGCTTCAAGAGCAGTAAAGACTGGTTTGGAGGTGTCATTGTGTAGAACTTCTGTGTTTACAACTTTGTACTTGGCCAGTTAGCACAGGGAGTTTTTTGAGTTGGCATTTTGTCGTCATTGCTCTGAACAGAGTGGTCCTTGAGCCTGATTCCTTATTCTTTGTTCCCTCTTCAGTTATCCTGGGAAGTTACAACCCTTAGCACAGCTTTCTAAGATTCCACTGATCACCTTTCTTGACTGAGTACTTTGGAGGCAGGAAGTGGCGTCAATATGAAAGCATGCTTTGGAGTAAATAGTGGATTTATTTTTGCACGGAGTCTTCTAAACCCATTCCATCTTCTGGAAAAAAAGGCTTTTAGACCTGGTGTTGGGGTGTAGGAATGGTACTCTGCAAATCAGTGCCCTCACTGAGATTCTCCAAAGCATGCACTGCATTTTTTGCTCCCCCACTTTCTTCCCCTCTCTCTTTTCCCTGCGGCAGGAGGGAGAGGAGAAGTGGAAGCCCAAAAGGAAAAGATCAGTGGTTGAGGTATGAACAGTTTATTGGAAACAGCAATAAGAAAAGGAACAGTAACAGCAACAATATTGATGACAAAAGTGTATACAAGAGTGAGTGACTCACATGCAAAATGCTCACCTTGGAGCTCAAGCTGACTGCAGCCACGCAGCTGCTCCCTCTGGCTTGGGACTGGCGTCTACCAAGTCTCCGGCTCAGGACTGGCTTGGAGCTGGTATTACCCTGTCCCACTGGAAGGAGCCCCTTCTCACTGGAGAGTCTCCCTTCTCCCACACCTGATAATGATGTGGTATAACCTCTGTGGTCCTGGCAATGATGTGCTATAACCTCTGGTGTCCTAGCCATGTCCCCTCCTGGCTTCTGCAAGAATTAACCTTGTCCTGGCCAGGACCAGGACATCTGAGGAGCCTTTCCTGGCTCATCCAGATGCCTCCCAAATTCTTGACTTCATAGTTAGTTGAGATCAAGATATTATTTGCACATCTCTCTGTATACTGCTTAAGAAGTGTGATTATACAGGTTAAAACTTATACTTCACTACTAAGTTGCAACATTTGATGTTCCCTTGTGGTGAAAGGAGTTACTTGTTAAGGTCAGACCTACCTCCACCAAACACTTAATAGCAGTCCTGAGACCTGAAGTAGCTGAAGTGAGGAGAAGGTGACCACTGAGTGCTGCCTAAACAAAACACTCCTGTGGGCTGTTTCAGAGACTGCCATCAGAATGATACCATGGTACTCATGCTACCTGGCTGCTGGATAGTTGAGAGTGGTTTTCTCCCTTTTCTTTTGTTTTCTTTCTTCCCCCCTGAGGAAGTGAAGCATGGACAGAACGACTCTCCAACTAGTTAAAGTTGAAAAGATTGGTATTTTTTACAGCTCCAGAAGCATGTGGAATCTTTCCCAAAGACATGCACGAGGAGTTGGAGACTCCTGCTCTCTATTTATACAGAAAAGGTTTTACATATCTGAGTGGTTTCTAAGGATGCATAATACATAATCATTACCTGCCCACTTTGTATTATAATCAGCTGAATATCCATTATGGCCACGCAATTGTCCTCTTTAATTGGGTCGGTGGGCTTCTGGGGAGGAAGGAAGGCATCTTCCTCATGGTAAACTCTTCACCCTGTGTCAGGTTGGCAGGGCTCCTTGATTTGCTGGTCACAGTCCAAACCTGCTCTCATTCTTACAAGTCCTTGGTATTTATGGCTTACACACTCTTACAATACTTCGTAAATCACTTGTCATTCCCAACCTTGTTTCAGGTATCCCCACCTGGTATCGATTGATTTTCTTGTTAAGCTCTAATCACAGTATATGATCTTTGCTAACTACATTTCTGACTTAACCCCTTAACTCAGAGGGGGGAGAGAGAGAAAGACAAAAACCTTTAACCAGTCTTCTTTCTCCTGGGAAAATATTTAAACATTTATATGGTGAAAAGGGTTTAATTTTTCTGTTTGAGTTGTGCCTTATCACTTTGAGTGGAGCACAGGTGTATAATAGCAGTTCATCCACTTTAATTTTCCATTCTATTGTGCATTTAATTCTTCTTTCTCTGTGTTCAATTGATATTTAGGTTTCTGGAACTATTGTGGATAAGAGTGGGCGTACCCTCTCTGGCCAGACAGGGGAGGCATTTGTCATTAGTGTTTCCCACAGTAAGCCACTTTGGTAAGGAAATGTATTGTTCATTCTCATAGTTAATTAGTTGTAGATTGTAATTCTTTTCTATTTTAACCCTTGCTTGCAGCTAAATGGAAGCTATACAAATTGTAATCATACGTAATCATGTGCATTGCTAATGTGCTTTTTTATCATTCCCTCAACAGAAATTATGTTACCAAAGAAAGCTGAATTTGTAATTCATTGCTTTAAATAATCTGAGGATTTGTGCTTACACTGAAATCACAATTAGGTCAAAATCTGAAACTGTAGTTTGCCATCTCCTACTGTCTTGGGCTGTGCAAGGAGCCAATCCCTGGTACAGGCAGGACTTGTCTCAGAGGAAAGCAGTGCCATCTGAGAGTGTTTTAGGGTGTCTTGAAAGAGCAAAGCATAAAATGCTATTGCAGTGTTCTTTTTACTGAACTCTTAGAAGAATGTGCCCTGAGTGATTATCTCAAGGATGTGCGTGGTTTTTTTGAGAGCTCCTGATGCCTCTATTTATTTTAATTCTTTTCTCTCCAGGAAGAAAAGTTCAAATAAATGTGAGGTTAAAATCTGTGCAAATTGTTAATATGTCAGATTTGGTCATTGTGCAAGGTTTTGCATGTTTATTTAAATACCATCCTCTGGTTATCTACTCTTCTGTGTTGCTTTACCCTGTTCTACCTCCTTGTCTTCACTTCCTTCTTTACCTTTTTTCATTCTCAGGCTGGGTCTCTTCACACAAAAGCCAGAAATAGATGTTTTTTTCTTAGAATATTCTAATTGAAAGCACTTAGTTTGCTGTTAGTAGTGCACACCATGCACATTATGATGAGCCATTGTTTGTTTTTACAACAAAATTTCAGCTAAACCACGCAATCTGTCATCTCAGTGATGCAGAAGCAGAAGACTGCATTCACAGTTTTCCTGACTGCCCTTGAGGCTCCACTTTCCCAGACCAGACGGTGTTCCAGAAGTAACATATGGAGCCTCTTGGAACAGGGTGGTAGTTGACTTCTTCTCTCAGCATCACGGCCTCGTGATCCATATTTGGCATGAGTCTGTCTCAGATAATTTTGCTCTAACTTTCTTGCTTCTGAAGAAGAGAGAAGGGCACTGGAGCAGAATTCAAGAATTTAATAAAGCATATTTCATAAAAGCTGTCTCATGGATCTCAATGTTTAAGGCCTGTTTCTCATTTGTGAAAAGGCTACTATGCAGCACTGTAGCAGAAGGGTTTTAGTGGTTGGAACAGATTGCGTTTAATGTTGTTTCTGTGGCCAAATTGGTGCAGAGTGGCTTTAGGGTTGTGAAAAAGCTGATTAATGGTAGGATCCTAGGAATCGTGTTATACATGTTCATGTGTTTCTGTTTGGGTTGTGTATGCCCTGATTAGGGTGATGTGTCATCCTTAATTCAGTTTGGTTTGGACCCCACCCTTAAAAATGTGTACTTTGTGTTTGGATTGGGGAAGTGGTAGCTGAGAAACTCATGAGCTGTACTTAACTGCTGAAAGATGCGTGTCAAACTGCTTGCCATGAAAGATGCTCAGATGTGTTGTTTCAGATCCTATGGTTGTTTCTACTGTGGCAGCATTTAGAAGACATACGCTGTGTTTTGGGCCATAATGTGGATTTGTTCTGGTCCCGAGGGGCTCTGCAGCCTTATCTTTCACAGGAGTTTATGTATGACTGCTGTGGAGAAATGAGCAAGAGAGGGAGGTGATGTTTAAGATGGGTGTGTGATGGTTATTACCCTAGGGTAGCAGTGACAGAATATCAGCTATTTGCCTCAAGGCTGCTGGCTTTTATGGCATGGTTAGCAGTTTGCTTTACTCAAATGTTTTCTTGCATGATGTTGAGTGCTGTGAGGAGATGATACTGGCCACACGAGCTACTTATTGTTTCTGAATGAATGTGCATGTCTTTGGTACAGTTCTGAGATAAGTAATGCTTGGATTGTGTGATGCTCATGAATATACTTGTCAGCAACTCCTGTAATGGGTAATAATTCAGGCAGTTTGGAGTGTGGGGAGTATGAGCTGGAAGCTAGTAAATTGAGTGACTTAAGAGTAGGAAATACGCTGCATTTGTCTGCATTTGATAAGGGCAGTCTTGCTAACTGTTCTGGACTTGCTTTGCTTTGAAAATATTAAGTGAGAGGAGCCCATACTTTGAAATGAATTCCAGAACCTCATTGCTGTAATAAATTGTGTATTCCTTGGGTTTGCTATTTGTACCCAGGGAATCTGTATGATGGATTTAAAGATACATAAACATCAGATCTTGAAGTGAGAAAAAAAAGATTATTTTCAAAATTTTCTGGCTAGTTTAAGATGTATTAGAGAAAGCACTTTGGAGGTAGAAGTTGCTGTTTAAAAAACATATACACATATACCCTCCCCCCTCAAACACCAAACCAAACCAAAAATACAACCAAACCCTTACTGTCTCATCCCTAAGTGATTGGGAGAAGGAGTTTGTGTGTTATTTGATCTTGATCTGTGACTGTGATATTCAAAATCCTTAATTTGGATGTTGCTGTGAGCCCCTCAGATTTCAACAATTTTTCATTCTGTTCAACAAGTAAATCTGACTGCAATTGCTACTACTTACAGAGTTACCAATGCCCTGCCTACTGCTTGGAAACAGGAGAAAAGTCAAGAACCATTTTACGCTCCCAGTCTTGTGCAGGGCTTTCGGCTGCCTGTGGAGCTCAGTCAGCTGGGCGATGTGGCTGTTGTGCATTCCTGTTTCAGTGGGTTAGCTTGCATCCTCCCTGAGACTGTTATTTCGGGAAAGGAGAAACCTTTTTTATGTCTTCTTCTTCCAGCAGCTCTGTGAACACCTTCTGAGTTCTGCAGTGCTCACAAGGGGTTTTCTAGAATGGTGCAGAAAGATCATGGAAACATGTAAAAGATATCTCACATACTTTCTGCAAGAGAAATTTCTGTATTTAATACAAATGGAGATATTTTGAGTGCAAGTCTCATTTATCTATCTGCCATTGAATGAAAGAAAATATGATTATATCTCATATAGTAGTAAAGTTGTTTAGAAACTTATTAATGGAAAAATTCTTCTGCTGTAGTGCTGTCTTGGTTAGTAAGAAGTAGCAGATTCAGTTGCTCAAGCTTAGTGCTGCCTTGAGGCTTCTTGCGGGAGGCACTTGCTCTGTTCCAAAGTTGACAAAATTTATGTATAATTTGTAAAGGAAATGATGAATTAGCAGCTTGAAGCAGGTCTTGCCTTTTCGACCTTTTTTTCATACTTTTTCCTGTAGCACAAGACTTCTTTCCCATCTGCCATTCTCATTCCACTTGTTCTCTCTCTTACCTAGAAAACAGAGCCGTCGTGTTGCTGCAGTTGCTGTCAAAATGCTGCCACTTTCCTCCTGGATTTTGAAATGAAATCTTGATTTATTGTTCCCAGTTCAATTCAGCCCAGCTCCCTTCCCTCTTGTGCTTTTCTTCCATCTGGGGGTTCTCCTTTTGCACAGTCATGCTGTATTGATGATGATGATTAAAGAAATTGGAGATCAGGTTGGTTTTGTTTTAGATGATTGTGGGAGTTAGCAGTTGCCAGCACTAACATTTATCTGTTCTGTGTGTAAAAGGTGTTTTTACTTCAACATAATTTTTGAAAATTTATTTTCCAGTATTGGCTTAAATTGTGCTTTAGGGGCAGTTGAAATGCGTCCATTCATTGAAACAATTGGAAAATGTACAAGCGCCTACATCATCTGTTACCCCAACGCAGGTGTGTTGGTGCCCATGTTCCTATGCTTACAGGCACATGCAGTGTAGCTAACCTGTTCCATCTCATTAGCAACGATAGAATTGAAGTAGCTTAAAAAGATGATTGATTTTACTATTAAAAAGAAAGTAAGAATATTTTAAACTGCTGGAAGTAACTGTTGTTCTGTGACAATGAATCCAGAATGCTTTCTTGCATAATTAATAATCTGCTGAGTAGTGATTGCAAGGGTGATGAGGCATTATAGTCCTCTTACAATTGTAGCAGTACAATGTGCCTTTTATGAAATATAGTTCTGTTGTTTTGGACTTTAAACAAATTCTAATACTAAACAAAAATTATGTTTTAAGGTCTTCCCAATACTTTTGGTGGTTATGATGAAACTCCAGAAGTGACTGCCAAGCATATAAAGGTATAAAATACTTCTGATTATGTGACATCTGATATACTAGTAGACAAGAGCTCTGCTTGTATCCTGTGCATACTTGTTACAATATTGGGGATGGATTTTTTTTCCCTCAGATACTCTGTATGTCATTTGGATTGTTTATAGACAATTTGCTCAATGACAGTGATTTGAAGTATCACACTAGGAAAACTACTTAGGAAACTGAAAACCTTAATTACTTCTATGTGCTAACTTAAGGTTTCCTGCTGCTTGATCTGTGCATTTTACTCATTGCACTCCTGTGTTCTTACTGTTCTATTTGGGAATTGTTGAAAAAGCTGAGTGGTGGTTATGAACTTGGCACAATTTTACAGAGAGTGTGTATGGAACTGTTGATGTTGGGGGTGTTCCAGTGCAGAGTGTCATTCCCCATGCCACTGGATCTGCATAGGACAAAACTGTGTCTGGCCAGTTTCAAATGTAGTCTCTTGAAATTACCAGTTGAAATTGCTGGTTAGCCTTGGGAATCTAATCTCAAAACAAATCCTAAAGAGACAATATAGTGCAAATTGTTTTTTTAATTTAGTGTTTTTCTTCTGAGCTTCCTGAATTGCTTCACATGTGGAGAAAAACAAATAAATAAATGTATGTATAACATAGCTGTAATAACTCTGAACAAAATGTTCCTTCCTCTTACAGAATTTTGCTTTGGATGGTTTGGTCAACATAGTTGGAGGTTGCTGTGGTACCACACCAGCACATATCAGGTACTTCATGTGCTACAGCTCTGGACTGCAAAGTAAATTTAAGTGCTGCTTCTCTGGCACAATATTCCATGGCTTGTCTTAGAGTTTCCTGAAAAGATGGATCACTTGAATGCCAATAGCAGCAATATATGAAGTGGGAACAACCTGTTCATATCATGAAGAATGAGTGGAAGTGTGGTTCAGACAAGGATTAAACCTCTTTGGTTTTGTCACCTAAAATTGTTCTGGAATTACTTCTCCCTCTCTAATGATGAATAGAATAGACTTCTTATTCTCTCCTTTATTGTGCTGTATCTTCTTTCTCTTTTTTTTGCAATCTTAGCCACAAGGTGAAACTTAAGGTTTCCTTTGATGGTAGATGGAAGAAAGGGATGTGTGTGTGTTTGTTGGGGAAATTCCTAAACAGAAGTTCTATGAATGCTGTACAGCTGGTGCTGGTCCTGGCTAGTAAGAAGGAGCATTTGATGTCTTTGTCTCTGCAAGTAGGTCAGTGGGAAAGCCTCCTTTTTCCACCTAAACTTGAAAAAGAAAGGGCTGTTGTGATTAATTTTTACCCTGATATAAACTGGGAAGAGGTGACATGTAAACATGTAGAGGACACTGTGTGTCAGTCCTGAGTAGTGTGAAGAGAACATGAATGTGAACAGCATGAGTCATTCTGGCATCTGAGAAATGTGTCTCAGTACCAAGCAATGTTTGTCCCTTGAGTTTTTTGGGGTTTTTTGTGGAGGTGATTGGGGTTTTTTGTTTGTTTTTATTTGTTTGGGCTTGTTTTTTGTTTGTTTTGTTTGCATGTGATTTTGTGGGATTTTTTTTTTGGTTGATTGGTTTTGGTATTTCAGTCATTAGCAGTTGCTCAGCTCAGCAAGTCATGAATAGGGTAAGAGTCAGTGTGGCTGAGCACTGATTCATAAATCCTTCAACTGTCCCATTGTATCTCATTCTGCACTTTAAAAACCTCCAGCATTGTATATTTCCTGCAAATAGCTATGTTAGAATCTTCTGGGAGTATGTTTTTGCCTTTGGCCTCACAAAGTGAAACTACATAATTAGTCTTGTCTCTACAGGGCTAAATTGGAAATGTAGCTATATGTCTAGTGTATATGCTGTTTGGGTCTTGTCTGGAGTAATGTAATTTTAATTGAAAACTTTCTTATTTCTGTAACTCAGAAAAATTGCCGAAGCTGTGAAATTCTGTAAGCCTCGTGTTCCACCTTCTCTCTCTCAAGGATACATGCTGCTGTCAGGTAAAGTGTGTAACAGCTTAGTTTCATAACTAATGCGAGTTTCCTTTATAAATTTATTGGCTGTTTTCTGCTGATCAGAACAATGCCTGTGAACCTCTGGTTCTACCTGACTCCAGCAAGCTTATGGATGTGTAACTACATCTAAGTTTTACTGTTTTGCCTAAAGGAGTAGTAGAACATTTTTGCTGCCATCTTGTATAACATAATCTACTCTGCAAGTCTCAGACATGTTGTAAGGGTGAATGAGTATCTTTGTCTTCACTTTACAACAGGGAGAGTCAAACACAGGGAGACCAGGTAATTTGGCTACAGTTATTGGCAGAGCTGGGATGAGATCCTTGTACACCAGCTGTGTGAGGGCTGTCCTGTCTCACCTCAGATGCTCATTCAGTCATACTGGGACTGTGTTCCAGCAATACATCCAGGCCAGAACATGTTTTGTTTGTATGTTCCACACTTTAGGCATTCTTTTAAGCCTTTGAGCCATGTACCTGAATAAAACAGTACCATCTTTTCAGTCTGGCATTTTAACCTCAGGTCAGATCAGTTTAGCATAAATAAAATATATCATGGTTGGCCTGTGATGTAATGCCTTAGCTTATTTGGTTCTGCTGAAGAGTTTGTTTGCCTCTGCATTGCCTGCTACCCAAGGGCCCAGCTGGCCTTGTTTCTCTGAACTAGGGTATGCGGTTATGAGCTGCCCTTGTTGGTCAGTCAGTTCAGTGGGCTGTTGCTTCTCTCAGGGTGTCATGCATGAGGTAAAATAGTTGAAGGTTGAGAGGACATACACACAGATGTCCAAAAAATCATAGCTTAACTTCTGTATTGGAAAAGTTGGTTGTTATTTTTTGTGGGTCAGGTAAATTATTGACTGTCATTGAGGAAGAGCAGAAAGATTTGGCGTATGTATTGGCAGCTGTTTCATTGCATTGCTTTGCTAGTTACTCATTAGAGCACTGATGTACTGAGAAGTCATTATGAGAGAGAGAATTTTATTTTACAGTTCAGAAAAGAGATTTTGTCTTTCTTACACAGTTTTTTCTTTTCTGTTTTAACAAATATGTTCAAAAATATCTTTTTAAGGTCTGGAGCCGTTCAGGATTGGGCCATACACCAACTTCGTTAATATTGGTGAACGCTGCAATGTTGCAGGATCACGGAAGTTTGCTAAACTCATCATGGCAGGCAACTATGAAGTATACCTATTGACAATAATCTCATATGAACAATAATCTTTCTAGCTGATGCTCTGATTTTCTATTGGTCCATTACACTATTACTGTTTGTTTTGCTGGCACAAAGCACTATTCTAGAGTAAGAAAATGTGGAGGGTTTATTTTTTCACTGTCCTTGTTTTTCTGCTTGCCAGCTGCTAATAACTGTGAGAAGGGCTTTACAAGGACTTCTGTATTTTTTTTGACAAGTGTTACAGGAAACTTTTAATTTTTAATTTAATTATACAGCTGGTAATGGTTTAGAAAATGTCTTGGTCTGTGCTGCATGTAGGGGGTTGGTTTTCAGAGAAGAGGGGAAAAAGGTGGGTGTAATCCCTTCTTTCAAGTTACGAGGAACATCTGACTTGGGATAGATTGTGGCACTGTGCAGCTCTCACTCTTTTTCCCCTTCCTCACTTCCCCAGTTGGGCTCAGCATTTTGATTACATCTAATTGGTGCCTACTTTGATCTCTGACTCCAGCAGGCTACATGAGCATTGGTACAGAAAAAGATGCTTAGAGGGTAATGGCTTTCTTGAAACTACTGCAGGGGAGAAACGAAGAGACTGGAAGACTTATTCTTTACTGGTGTGAATTGATGCTGTAACATTGAAACAAATAGCAGAGTGACTTTTCTTGAGAGTTAAGTCTCTTTCCCAGAGTATAGTCTGATGTTACATCAAATCAGAATGAAAGCCTTAGTTGGTTTTTTGAAGTCTGACTCTTAGGCTCATAGAAGTCATGAAGCACGTTAGGCTTATTAAACGAAGAGACCTTTAAACACAGGTTGTTAGGGACTCTGCAGAATGACAAAGAGACAAAGTGAACAGAATGGGTGTTCAGATATTTATCTAGGCTGGGGGAAAAGCTTTAGTTTTCTTTCTTAGCATTTGTGATTATTCTGCAGTTTGCAAAAATGTTGAAAAGCCTTTAAAAATTAAGTATCCTGTTACAAAACACCAGAACTTGTAATGCAAGGCCCTTATTTCATACCATCACAGAGACTGTATTTTCCTGTCATCTTGTGCAGACACAAGTCCTTGTTACCATGCAAATCTTAAATTATGAAATTAAGCCTATGACCAACTTTCTACAGTTGGTGATGCTACCAGCACATCAGGTCTCTGATGTCATGTTCTGTAAACAAATTAATTATAGGTTTTCCGTATCAGCAACTTTTCTGTATTGTTGTACATTACAGACCATTTCCTTATTTTCTTATAGGATGCCTTGCAAATCTTTAAATTTTTGACTGCATGCTTAGTTCGGAGAAATGAAATGTTATCCTGAGAATAAGTAGGATTTTTTTTCTTCTCAATGTTGTTTTGGTTTTTGACTTTCTTCTTTAGGAAGCTCTGAGTGTAGCCAAATTGCAAGTTGAGATGGGGGCCCAGATTCTTGACATAAATATGGATGATGGGATGTTGGACGGCCCCACTGCAATGACCAGATTTTGTAACTTGATTTCATCGGAACCTGATATTGCCAAGGTTGTAATTGAGTCACAATAATGAACATGTTACTGACTTGCAAATTGCATGCTGGAGATGTTGATACCGTTTCATTTAAAAACCAGTTTATGTGCTTAGGCAGGTGTATTTGTCCCCTGAGAGGAAGTGACACTGTAATAGGGAAGGCCTTTGGGTGAAACGGAGGCTTTTCTGTCTGTTTTCACATAAATATATGCCAGTCCTTTTCACTGGCTAGAAAAGCTGAATGCAGGTTCATTCTGGAGCAGTTATAAGCCATAATGTATATGTTAGCAGTGCATAATGATACTGCTTTCCACAAACCTTAAAGTTGCTATGGATATAGAATAGCTTTAAAAAAATAGTTCTGCAATGTGCTTTCTCTAAAAATGAGTATCTAAATCAGAAACACAAGATATTACAGGGAGAAGTAGAGATCTCTATATGATATATGATGGAGCTGCCATGGAAGCTCTTGAAATAAATTTGCTCTGAGTTTTGCATTTAAAATAAAATGAATCTCTGAATATAATGTGGAAACATTTATTCCTAAATGCTGATTAATGTTGTGCGCATTTTTATGTCCAAATGGACAAACAACACATAGAACTGTAATTCTTAACTTCTGTGTATTCTCCTGGCTTACTATTACTTCCAGGTGCCGTTATGCATAGACTCCTCAAATTTTTCAGTGATTGAAGCAGGTTTGAAATGTTGCCAAGGGAAATGCATTGTAAACAGTATCAGTCTAAAGGAAGGTGAGGAAGACTTTCTGGAGAAAGCGAGGAAAATTAAATTGTATGGAGCAGCTGTGGTTGTTATGGCTTTTGATGAAGTGGGGCAGGTGAGTGTCACTTTAAAGGAGAGGTGTTTTTCTTCTGAAGTGTAAGACTTTCTTCCTCTTTTTCAATACAAAGTTGCTTTGTTACCTTGACACAGTTGATTTAGAGATGTTCTGTATAACCTTAGCAGTTATGACCTTTGTTTTGACCCTGATTTGTAAGTATTTCTTGTGCTGCTCAAATGTTTGAAGAATCCATGTACTGATCTAAGTGGACCTCTGTTAGTTCAAGAGAGTCTCTTGCTATTCAGACGTGCTGAACTGTTCCTTCACAAAAGATATTTTTAGTTCAGAAACTGTCTCTTATGGGAGTGAAATCTTTGTGAATTAATTTAGTTATGTCGAAAATCACATATTAAGCTTTGCATAGGATGATGAAAAATTGGGTAGTGGGATTGCTTTTTATATGCTAAATGAAAACTCCGGGTATAAGGGTGGTGATACTTTAAATATAATATTCTTATGTATAATCCTTTTCTAATATTTGTGATGTTCACATTCTGTCTTGAGTCACTGGAGCTGTAAATGATTTCTGAAGAGTTTATTTTTTGTGTGGTCTATAAGTTTCATGTCAGAATTTTTTTTCTTCACTAGGCAACGGAAACAGAAACCAAGATTGCAGTCTGTTCCAGAGCTTATCATCTCCTTGTGGAAAAAGTGCACTTCAATCCAAATGATATAATATTTGACCCTAATATTTTGACCATAGGAACTGGAATGGAAGAACATAACCTTTATGCCATAAATTTTATCAATGCTACTAAAACCATAAAAGTGAGTTGTAAGGTTATTTTAAATTGAAGTATATTGCTGAGATGACTTAAAACCCTAAACCCCCATAAAACAGAAAAAACACTGCACACCCCTGCAGACAACAACAACAACAAAACACTGCTGAAAAATGTTACACATTTTGGCCTAGTGAGTAGGACTACTCTTCTGAAGTCCAGACATTCCCCAATATTGCTGTATTTCCAGCAGAACAGCTTCAGATAGTTCTATAAATATATTTCAATCCATTTGCTGTATTGTAAATATACTGCCTTAATTAAATGAGGTAATGATCACATTTATCTGCAAGCTAGAAGGACCTCTTTAAAGGTGTGCAAAAAGTGCTTTTTTTCAGTAAAAGTCCTTTTTCTATGGAAGGCATTTGTTTGGCAACCTGACTTTTTATGTAGCCAAAATATGTGTAAAGAAGTATAGCAGTAAGGGACGTCACCTGCATGCAGCCAAGGAAACCCCACTGTTGTGTTTCACAAGACACCCTGATAGATGTGGAGATGCTCTGCCAGTAGCTGTCTGGGGCTGCTTTGTCACCACAGGGCTCCTGGAAGTAGAGCTGCACCCTTGAGTTTGGCTGCTCAGCTGCAGCCTGCTCCTGAGATGTGCAAGCAGGCAGACTGGCTGCTCCTGTTTCCAGAGGTGTGGGGACAGGAAGAGCCAAAAGTAGGTTTGCATGGAGAAAATATGGAATGCTGCAGTGGGAGAACTGATGTGTTCAGAATAGCACCTGTGACAATGGAAACCACAGAAGCTGCTGGATCTTTCCTTTATTTGTAAATTTTCCTGAAGATTTGAATTGATCTTTATGAATTTGAGTAACTAAAAGGATTTGGAACAGGGAAAAGAGAAAGGGTACATAGCCAATGCACTGAGCTCAGGGGCCAATTGTTTTATGAACTGAATGCTTTACTTACATTTGCTTTCTGGAAAACACTTCTCTAAAAATCTCTGTGCAATTCCTGTAGGAAACACTGCCAGGAGCCAGGATAAGTGGAGGTCTTTCCAATCTGTCCTTCTCCTTTCGAGGAATGGATGCCATTCGAGAAGCAATGCATGGAGTGTTCCTTTACCACGCCATTAAGGTATGATGTGCTTTTGGCTTCCATATGTTTGCACTTGGCAGATGTGCAGTGCTATGTCTGACAGCCTTTCTGGAGGATTCTCTATGGTTTTTTCCAGTATGGCATGGATATGGGAATTGTGAATGCTGGGAATCTGCCTGTGTATGATGATATCCACAAGGAATTGCTCCAGCTGTGTGAGAATCTAATCTGGAACAAAGATCCTGATGCGACAGAGAAACTTTTACATTATGCTCAGGTAACTTCCAGTTTTAAGCTTTGAACAGTAGTTAGCTTAGCATCTGAGCCTTACAACCTTCCTGCAGGTGATAGGTAAAACACCCTATAAACTGCATGTGTCAGTATAACTGTGGATGTAAAAATTTCCTGATGATACTACAAGTGGTTCAGTTATTAACACAGAGTAATCTGTGATAGATCAAACCTCTCCAGTTTCATGCTGTGGAAGAGCCTGTGCCAGAGCTCTTCATATGCTTCAGGAGACCAAGCTGCATAGACATTCTCTACAGAAAAAAACCAAACCCTCAAAAAATAAGAAGCAAAAGTCCCAACCAGACTTTCCCCACCAAAAAATGCTCACAAACCAACAAAAACCAGAACAAAGGCCAACTCATAAGTAAGCTGATCTGGGTGCTCGAACTTAAATGACAAATGCTCTGTGGGAGATTAAGAGTAAACCTCTCTCTCTGGTGGTAATGGTTTGCTTGGAGTATATAAAAAAAGTGAAATAGTTGCTTGTGATTTGTGGCTCTGCATAGACTTCCAGTTCATGTAATGTGTCAAGATTGAGGATCGGGTATTTAGTGTTTTTGAGATGTTTTAGTGATGATGGTGATAAAGGAAAAAGATTACAATTATCTGTAAGGTAACTGGTGAAATTCTTTTCTGAATGGGAGATACAGCAAAAATCTCTCTGGGTTGGGTGGCTGTTAGATTTGAATGAACAAGAAGACTTGCATGTCTGTTTTACAGCTCCTGGAGGCAGTGTTTCTGTGCAGAGCTTTACTTGGTTTGTATTTTGTCCTTTGGTGGTGCATGCTTTATAGTAACAGTGGCAACATGTTAAAAACTGCTACAGGAAGACTCTCTTTATCCCTTGTGCTTAGGATATTTCAGATGGTGTTCTTGGTGTCCAAGCAGTTCACCTGGGAGTGATCTTGTCTGTTTAAGCTGAGTTGCACCATTGGTGTATTCAAGATTGCCTAAAGAGGAAGAAAAATAAAGGGAGAGTTAGAAAGGGATTCCTTGAGCAAGTGTTTCTGCAGAAGGCTGAATGTGAATTTAAATGGAGCCTTAAAAGTAGAAATAAAAGTGGGTGTTGAGTCCTAGGTCTATAAGTTTGGGAAGCCATTGTTGGAAAATCTGCTTTTATTAGTGGTGGTAGTTTTACTGAGGGAGTTAAATAGTCTAGTGGCAAAAAAGAGGAACTTTATCCTTGAAGATTTAGGGAATCAGTCTTCATTTGAAGTTTGAGATTAAAAACCATTTTCTATGATTTATGTAACTGCAGACATTCTCGAACACTTTTGCTCCTGCATGTCCACCCTGCAGTGTCATGGGTTAGGCTTTAGGCTAACTTTTAGGCTGCAGTGGTTCCCTTGTTAAACTTTCTGGCCAGAGGTTGAAGAGCACTTGGTATCATTTCAGTGAATCACATGAGGTGATTCCTGAGGTGGATAGAGACTTCTGGAGATCATCTACTACAAGCCTCCCATCTCAAATCAGGTGCCAGCCAAGATCAGGTTACTCAGGGACATGTCCAGTCAGGTTTTTAATATAATTAAGAATTAATATAAGTCTATGTTGTCTCCAGGCAGCATTTTATTCCTTCCTTCATTCCCTTTTACAATCTAGACATATGAGGGGAATAAGATTATGAAGCAAGAAGTTGTGAAGTTAAATAATATTTGTATAAACATGGATGAGAGCTGTTCTGTTTTCTGTTCCTGTGAGTGAGGTCTTGTTTCCATGGCTTTATCTTTAAAAACTTGCTGATGAGTACTCAAAAGTGTAGGAAGTTCATAAGGCCTGAGAGATGTCAGATTATGTCTAATAACTGAGTAGGGAAAAGAAATTACTTGCCTGAAGTGTGTTGGATAAGGTTCTCTTCCATGAGTCTTCCTGGGGTGGGTCCTTGTGAACTTTCTTGCACTGTGAAGCCCTTTTGGCCTCTGTGTTCATGGCCAAGGGGAGTATGAGTGTGAGACAGTGAGGATATGTGGTAGCTTGGGGCAGTCTATGTGTGTGACAAACAGTAGTTTTGTAGGCTGAACTGATTGAAAACACGTCTGTGATATGGAATAACATAACCTATTCCAGCAGAAACTGAATTAGTGCCAAATTAATTAGAATTTTAAAATTAAATGTAATGTGTGGGCCAGGAATCAATTTAAAATATGTTCCCAGAAGTAAATCCTTTAGGATTAGTCATGTCATCATTTTTATGAGCACAAAATTTGTCAAACTGCTCTCTCTTTTTTTAAAAAAAATATTTTGTTTAAATTTTCATTGAGGTGTATGCCTATTAGGATGTAGACACCCTGGGTGCATGTATTACATCACAGGTGTTTGCAACATGATTTGCATGTATATAAACCTTTTGCATAGTCTAAAATTATTTTATGAGTCACTACTTGGAAATATCCTGGTTTTTCTGAATGTGAAGCCCATAATTGCACCTCTTATGCAGGCAAGCTCCTATGGATGTCTTTTCTTTTCAGAATCATGCCCAAGGAGGAAAAAAAGTTGTACAGACTGATGAGTGGCGTAAAGGCTCTGTGGAGGAAAGGCTGGAATATGCTCTCATCAAGGTAATCTGATGTCCTAGCCGTCAGAGCTCAGAGCCATGAGCTCACCTCAGACCTTAAGGGACATATTTGCCTTTAAAAGTTCTTCAGCTACCATTTTTTCACAAGCTGTTAATTAACAATGAATAATAAAGGCAACTGATCTATTTAATTTCAATAACAGAGAAAACTAGAGAGAACTTATCCTAGAGGTGTGTCTTTAAGCTTCAGAAGTTGAAGTCTTTGACCCTTAATATTTTATTCCACTAGTGTTGGTAGGAACATACAGCTTTTGCTTTGGAACACACTCCTTTTACTTCCTAGGGCTGGTTTTGGTCCTTCAGTAGTACTGCACTGAGTGGCACCTGGGCTGAGGAAGCAGCCTTTGAGTGTTGGGTTTTTCTGATGACACAGTTAAGAAAAATGAACAAATCTGTTACTACCGGGGAAATGCTGTGACTAACTTTATCTGCCTAAGACTTGCAGTGTTTTGGTTCCTAAGAAAGTCTCTTTTCAATACACATTTGAGATATTTTTAAAGACTATCAGTATCTACAGTATCTATTTGTACTTTCATTGTGCAGTTTTTCTGGGGAGAAGGCAACTAAATAAAAGTTGTATTTCTAGCAAGATAAAAGCTTCCCTCTTTTCTTTTTTTTTTTTTTTTTTTTCCCTCTCAGGGCATTGAGAAGTACGTCATTGCAGATACAGAAGAAGCAAGATTAAATCAGGAAAAGTATCCTAGACCTCTAAATGTAATTGAAGGGCCTTTGATGAATGGCATGAAAATTGTTGGTGATCTTTTTGGTGCTGGAAAGATGTTTCTGCCTCAGGTAATGAAAAAATAATGTCATATATTTTCCTACTTTACAAACACTAGTATTGCAAAATGTAGCAATTGCAAAAATTCAGGTACTGCTGAGAAGCAGACATTTTCTTACTTTACTTTGAAACCCAACTTTCTTTGTGTATGATTTTGTTTGTTTCTGTTCTTCCTGAGTGTTTTTGCTTTATTTGAAATGCAGTTTTAAGTTTTAGCCCATGAAAAAGTGCAAGAGAGTAAAAGCCCAAATAAAATTTGCTGTGTTTAGCATCTTCCAGGTCTGGGCCTATATGTAGCTTTTGGTTGTGTTGTGATTGGTCTGGGAAGCTGCCCTGTGGAAGAAATGTTTTGTGTAGAGCCTTAGCCCAGTGAGGCCAGCAGCCTGCAGCCACAGAGTGATGTGAAAACTGCCACCTGGGGCTGCAAATGAAGTTTCATTTATTGCCTGAATGAGAAAACTAAAAGAAAACTGAGTTTATTCCTGTACCTTGTCTTTATCGTTTATTCTGCCCCCACCTTTACCTGTGCAGGTGATAAAGTCTGCTCGAGTTATGAAGAAAGCAGTTGGCCACCTTATTCCCTATATGGAAAAAGAAAGAGAGGAAAGGAGAGCCAAGCAAGGCAGCACAGAAGAAGAGGCAAGATACAATCTTTTGTGCTGTAGTTCTTTCATAGAGTGCTATGACAAATATAAGAATTATTTGTTGCTATTTATATTTATTACGCTGGAGAGTTGATGCAGCCACATGGAGACTGACAATCTCAGTTAAAATTTGAATTAGGTTTGAAATTAATGATTTTGTGGAACTCTGCTTGGTGCGTGCCTAAGCTCACAAAGACTCTTGAAATATGCCAGTGAGCCTTTGCAGCCCCTTTATGCCAACATTACTAATGTCTTGTATTTTTACAGGCATTTAATTTTGGTGTTATTTATTCTAACTTTATGTCATATTTTGCTGTTTGCTTCTAATACTTTTGCCCTGGGCGAACTCTCTAATTCTTTAAAATTTTTAATTGTTCCTAATTTTTTGCTTGAAGTCTTCTTATAGTCTATTTGCTGTGCATCTGTTGTGTGATTGTCCAGCACAAAAGTAACAAATACAGCAAATAATTTGGAAAGAAAAATAGCCTGATGATTAAATCTGACTGATCTTCATGAAAGAAGGAAAATGCCTTGTCTCTTCTCCCATGCTCTTTCCAGATATGAAGGTGTCTTTTCTCCTATATCTCAAGTTAATCAGTTGTCTGGCTGTCACAAATCACCTTTCACTTCATCATCTCTCTCCAGCTCATGCTGTTCTCTTTTAATTCAGACAACAGTGCTAGTATTTCACACCCTCTGTTTTGTTCTGATCCTGTTTGAAGTTGTTTAAAATTGCTACCCCATTGATTCCATGAGCAGTGGATTAGGATCTTCTGTGAACCCTCTGGCACTTAATTCTCTGGCTGGAAAAGACTGAAAACACTCTAAGAGAGTGAGTTAGATGCTCTGTGTGGCTGAGGAGAGCAGGAGAAAAAGGCAGGGCTTCTGTCATCCTGCCTTCTCTACCTTCTGTTGGGCAAGGGATGTAATTCCTTCCTCTTAAAAAGACATGCCACTATATAGAGACTCAATGAAAGAGATAAAACAGCTGCATCTATTCCTTGGCTTGAAGGAAAAAGATTTGCAGACTCTGGTAACTGATCTGTCTGATGTTACCCAGGCCACTGTACCCTTCAGGACAGTTTTAGTCACAGACTGCCAGGAAATGCAAAGCGTTGATAGTTACATTTGAGGATAAATAGCTGTGGCTGTGGATCTCTATCAAAGATGAAAAAAAATGAAGGCCTGTTGGACGTATGCCCAGAACTTGAGGACCTCCTTGCTTAAGACAGTTGAAATAAGTGTGCCTTAAATAGGGTTTATTTAAAGTGGTATGTGCTGTTGCCCATGTTGTTTGCTATCCAGCAAAGATTTTCCTTCTTATGTGCAAATCCAATTTTTTTTCTTTTGTATCAATCGCTAATGAAATCATCAGTAATTATTAGGTATGATTAGGTGTGATACCTAATGTGAGCCAGCATGTTTTGTTCTTCTCCTAGTCCTTGATTAATCTCTTACCCGATTCCCCAGCAGTATATTTTCAGCTGCAAAATTTTCTGTTGATTTACTGAGATGGCTGACTTACAGACCTTCATTTTGCTTCCTCTGTTCTCTGGACTTGTGTAAAACAGAAGCACTGGGGAGATACTAGATTTTAGTAAACAGCAACACTGGTGGAAATCCAGGGATTTTATTCAACAAATGTGTTAGAACCACAGGAAAATACTAATGTCACTCTTGGTAATATATCAAGATTTTTTAACCCATAATATTGCAACTACAAAAGCAATGTAGGTTCATGAAATAGAGAGCTGCTCTATGTGTCCAGAATTACAACATGCTTCATAGAAGGGTTCAGTCATCCAGTTCTGCCACGTGCGAAGGAGATGAGATACTGTCTGGAAAAATATTTTGTAGTTTCACATACAATATGCTCAGATTTCCACTTTATTTAAATTCTGTGCAATTTATGCAGTTGCTTACTGGCATCTGATGCTGCAGCAGCTCAGACATAGTACTGTTATAGCCTGGAGCTGTTCCAAATGACGGCAGTGATTATACAACTAAAAAGGTATTGCCAAGTCCTGTGTCCGGGTGGAGAACTGCTGTGGGAAGTTCCACTGTTGTGCTGCTGGCAGCACCCTTTGTCAGGCTGAATGCCATCTAGCCTAGGACCTGCTTGTGACAGAACAGCTTCCTTTCTTCAAGTTGATCCTTCTTCAGCCTGTTTGTTCGGCTTGGGTAGTCTGAAGTAGCCTGATCACTGCACTGAAAGCTCCGTTGTTATTTGTGTTGCATAAAAATGAGCCTCTTCTGCTTTTTCCAATTGCTCTAATTTCTCTTCTAAGTTTGCTAATATCCTGTTTTTCTCAGCATTGCATCAAAAGATTGATCTTGATGCACAAACAGACATGTAATTATAAGTATTCATACCCTTCTGTTCTAAATATTTAATCTCTTTATTGGCAAGGTGTGTATGTGGAGCAGAAGTACCTTAGGAGTTCAGTTATTGCACTGCAAAAAATGCTATCCAGATCTGAAATGGTTTTATGTGCTGTTTTGTTTTTTCAAGCACAGATTTTTGAATAACATCCATGCATTTTAAAAGAATAATTCATGTGCAAGTTTCTATTACTTGGATCTTTAAAGATGGTTTTTAATACTTACTGTATTATCTGTACTACACTTTGCAGTACTATAATAGAAGTCTGGGTCATGGATTAGGATTGCAGTGTTGAAGGATGTGTTCAAACATTCCAAGGCTTCTGAGTAATTTAACTCTTGCTGCTTTAACTTCCAGGATCCTTACCACGGTACAATAGTATTGGCAACTGTGAAGGGAGATGTACATGATATCGGCAAGAACATTGTGGGAGTTGTTCTGGGCTGCAACAACTTCAGGTAAAGAGACATCAGGTAGCTGAGAACACAACTGTAGGAGGGTTGGTAATTAGTACCTCTCTGTAGCTGTAGCTGTGGTGATAACAGAACTGGGCATCTCTTGGGAATTGTCCTCTGTTCCCCAGGCTGTGATTGGGAACACAGATCATAGCAGCTATTACTAAATGGGGAGGCAAGAGGGAATATTGCATCTTCCTTGAATACTGTTTTTCCTAATAAATTGACATCTGAGGTGATTCTGCAGTTTACCATCAATTGGAATATAAATGAGAACATCAATTTTTGTGTTTGTTTTATATAAGTTAAATATAATAACTGTAATATTTTTATAATATCTGAAGAAATCAGATATGACAGTTGCAGTAGACAATACTATATATGGCTTGTGTTGGGAAAAAATAGTCTTGTAAAATTCAAATGAATCTTGTAGTGTGTTTTTCACATTGTTAACTATGAAAAAAACTTGCTGAGGTATGTTTTCTTAAGTAAGAGATGAGATTCTCATTCTGTTTCTAAACTTCAAAAGTTAGAACTTCAAGAAAAGTCAGGTCTTTCATGGCCTGTGTACGTGCAGAAGGCTTGGCAACAGTGTTGGAATGAATGGTCGAATGGTCATGTTTCCATTAGTGTTCAAGGGTCTGTCAGACATTGTGCAAAGCTGAATTGATTTTGGAACTCTGTCTTACTGTTCATTCCTTTAGTTTAGTTTTGACTTTGGGTTGTCATTTGCTCTGGAAAAAGCCAAAATTATCCCTTTATTTCAAAACACAGTGTTGAAGTCAGTAGCAGTGCTGTATATATGCAATATATTCCATTAAATTTCTTCTTGAAATTCTGTTGATTGGATTCAGGCCTTCTTGCGCTTTATTTAGACTTACTGAAAGAAAGCCATAGTGTTCTCTGTCACTATGAATATGAGTGAGGCTGAGTGAAATCTACAGGCTAGGGTGGTTGACTTGAAGAAATAAAAACCTCGGCAATTGCTTGGGTTAATAGGAATAAAATGCTAAAAAGGGAAGTTCAGTGTCCTGTTTCATAAAATGTATGCTTTAATAAGGCAAACAAGCTTGGTGTGAATCATCTTATATTCCTGATGTAAGATATAATGTGGTGTTTGCAGGGGTCCCCAGGATGAGGTGAGAGATGAGTGAATTTGACTCCAAGTTTTTAGAAGGTTAATTTATTATTTTATGTACTTATATTATATAAAAGAATGTTATACTAAAACTATACTAAAGAATAGAGAAAGGATACAGACAGAAGGCTTAACAAGAATGATAATGAAAAACTCATGACTGACTCCTCAGAGTCCAACCCAGCTGATGGTGATTGGTCATTAAGTAAAAACAATTCACATGAAACCAGTCAAACATGCACCTGTTAGTAAACAATTTCCAGACCACATTCTAAAGCAGTAAAACAGGGAGAAGCAAACAGGTAATTATTATTTTCATTTCTCTCTGAGGCTTCTTAGCTTGCCAGGAGAAGAAATCCTGGAGAAGGGATTTAGGGATTTTTCCAGAAAATAGGACAGTGACAATACGATGTCCACAAAACATTTTTGTATTATCCAGATGCCTTCAGAAATGCTACTGTTGTGGGTAGCCTGGTAGGTGGCTCAGCACCACATAGCCATTCATTCACTTCCACCCAGCCAATCTCAGTGAGATGGGAAAAGAGGAAAGGAAGAAAGAAAGCAAGAAAAATTATGGGTGGAGAAAAGTAATAACTGAAGGCGAAGTGGAAGAAGAGAGAAGGAAAGAAAAAGCAAGTGATGCTTTTCACCCTTATCACCTCCTATGGACAGACTAGGTGCCTAGCCAGTTCCTGAGCAAAATATGGCTAACCCCTGCTATGCCTCTTACTCTCCCTTTTTATTGCTGAGCTTGACTTCATGTGCCATGGAATATTTCTTTGGTTAGTTTGGGTCATCTGCCTAGTTGTGTCTACTCGCAGTCTGTTTCTTGGAGGGGCTAGAGTAAGAAACAGAAGAGGCCTTGATTCTGTGAAAGCGTTGCTCATCAATAGTTAAACTTTAATTTGCAGAATTGTTTTGGCCACAGATCTAAAACACAGCACCATACCAGCTGCTGTGAAGAAAATTAACTCATCTCAGCCAGACTTAGTACAACCACAAAAATTTATTTTAAAGAAAAAGCTCCTCTTACACTTGAATTTTCATAACTGTTATGCCTTCTGGAACGCTTACTGAAAATTTTACCAGACTCAGACGTATTTCCTGTATAAAGATTCCCCAATTTCCCATTTCCCAAATGGTTTTAAGAGAAACAAACAAAAATCTCAATCTTAATTTCAATTTTTAGGTCAGTTGTTTACAGCAAGAGGAATGTATTTGCCCTGTAAAAGAAATTTGTTTTGCTAATTAAAGGATCTTGTGTCATCTCCTTTCTTTCCACAGAGTTATTGATTTAGGAGTCATGACTCCATGTGACAAGATATTAAAAGCTGCTGTTGAGAACAAAGCAGGTATAGAGAGACTTCATTAGTACTTCTGAATTGTTTGATTTTTAAATCACAATTTTTATTGCTGCTTATTGCATTCCGGTACTGTCTATGATTTGATCAAATTATCTTCAGAGAAATCAGAACTTCTGCTTTAACCATGTTAATTATTTAGCATTTGGCACTTCTGTGAAACTTAGCCTGAGGAATGTTTCAGACAGACACCTCTGAGAGAGATGGCGTAGTATTTCTTTTACAGATGGATAAATGGAGCCTTGAAAAGGTCTAACTAACTTCTTTTTGAGTCTTAAATCAGTAAAAGAACTTGGCATTTGGTCTGCCAGATCAGTGAGTGTGAAATCAGGAAGGAATTGTTCTAATAATGAACTTCCTGATACAACTTGCAGTTGCTTTGGAATAGTCTGCTGCATCTTGGAAAAGATGAATGGTGTGAAACATGGTGAAGTTTGAAAGCATTTGCTGTTTCTAAAAGCAGAACTTACAATTATTTTGTCTTATTTTCCTCTTCAGTGCTGAACTTCTGAGACTTGGAGCTTGCTCATCAAAAGTGCTGTTTATTTATTGCTGAAACTAGAGCAGTAGGTGTTCAGCAACTGTGAAGATGAGAAATATCTTAAACTGGGGATTTGGAATTGCTATCATTCTTGGAAAGCTTTCACTTTCTAATTGGGTCAAATGTCCCTTTTAGATTAGTGACTATCCTGCTTTTCATCTCATTATTTTCTATCTGATGCATGAAGCTATCTGATGTATGAAATAAACTTTTCTGTAGTAATTTCTGTGTCTTTCTAGAATGGACTGGCTAAAAGTTTTGTGCATGTGTGTTTGTAAATTTGCAATAGATATAATTGGCCTGTCTGGTCTCATCACCCCATCTTTGGATGAGATGATTTTTGTCGCCAAGGAAATGGAGAGATTGGCAATAAAGATTCCTTTGCTCATTGGAGGAGCAACTACTTCTAAGTAAGATATCTCTGTTGGGAAGATGGGCAGCTTCTATGCAAACAATATTATTATTATATATAAACAGATGAGCAGCTTCTATGCCAACAGTGTTATTATTATATATAAACAGTATTATATATAAACTATTTCACTAGTTAACTAATGAAAAAGAAAATTTATAGCCATTTCTTTCCCCCTTTCTCTCATTTTCCTGCAATACATACTGATATGTATTCACCCTAACATTGACTGTTATTTCTTGTTTCAGAAGTCCTAGATTATTGAGGTAAAATCTAATTAGTACATAACAAATAATGGACATCTTAAATGTTTAATTTTTTCAAGTATATATTATATGTGGAAGTACTGTGTTTTTTCTAAAAGTTTTGGCTCACATGGAAATAAATATAGTCCTGTTCTTCTGAGGGGTTGGATGATCTATTTTGATTCACTGAAGCATTTTAAAAATGCAGGATTTTGAGACTAGAAGTAGTTGACATCAGGGAGCTGTTATCTTTAGGAAGTTACTGTATTTTCCTGGATCGCTGTTCAATGTGGTGATGACTGTGCTGAGCCTCCAGTGCTGCTCAGGCAGGCTGGTAGGGGATAAAGCCCCATTGCTTGCCGTGAAGTACTTATCATGTTGATTTTGATAGACTGAGCTGTTAAAATCTTGTTCTCTCAGATCTGTTCAAATCAAATAATACAGCTGCTGTGATTTCCTGAAGACCATGTTGACAGCTCAGTGACACCTAGTATTAGCAATACTGCAGATGTGTTCTGGGCACGTATACCAGCCGTGGGTCACGCTTTGCTGGCTGATTAGTGTACAATATACTTGAGGAGGTGACAGCTCAGAAGACTGTAGAGGTCATTTTTTCTCTAACTGAAAGCTGTGAGCAGTGTTGCTTTCTTTATCAGAGCAGCACATACTGTATTCTGTAATTTTGGCTTTAGCAAATCATGTCATGATTCGGCAGACAGTGGAGAGTAGGATCTCTACCTGCCTTTATTGTTCCTGCATGTATAATGCAAGGTTCACTGTATCCCTTTTCTCCTTTTCCATGTGTGCCTCTTCCTGCTGCTTTGATACTGAGAGCAAATGTGGAGAATTTTTTCTTACAAAAACAAAGCAAAGCAAAAACCCCTCCCACCCCCTCCCCACCCACGAAAAAAAGACAAAAAAAAAACCCCACCAAAAATGTGGGGAGTCAACAGGAAGGCTTTATTCTAAGTGGAGGTCTTAGGAGAGCCTTTTCAGTTCTTTTCAGTTTTTTCACCCAGGGCATTGTGGCCTAGTAATTAATGTCAAGTAACCAGCATCAAACAGTTCTGCAGAATTTATTCAAAACAAGGAATGTAGCTAACAGGGAAGCTGCACTAGTTTTATCCTTGAATATGGAAATTACTAAAGGATATATGTATACTTTTGAGTACAAAAATTGATTTTATTCATGTGAATTTTATATCAATATATACTTGCACATATGCCCAGATACAATGCAGTGTCTATAAAACAATGTCCAGTAAATGTACTCTTTATGGAAGACTAGATTCTTAATGTGTATTTAACATTACTTTCCTAGTCTTCAATTTCACCTCCCATTTGCATTCCTAAAGTTTGTGTATATGTCAGAGGTTGCTAATGAAGAACCATCTGCATTTTTTTCACTGTAATAAATAGGCATTGTTATTTGGAATAAGGAGATCATGAGTACTTGGGAGACTGTATAGTGAGGTTAGTTTGAAAGAGAGAGAGAGAGAGAGGCTGGATTTAGTCTCCAGAATCCACACAATAAGAGTTTCTTCATAATTTACAGTAATGATGATTTTTTCCATTCATATTATGCTACTTTGGTAAATTCAGGTGCTGAGGAATAATGATGACATTCTTATTGCCATAAAATTTACTTAAACAAATAGAAAAGTTAGCATATAATGGTTGATACAGTGCCATTTTAGGACCATGTCTTCTTTTTTTCCTCTCTTCCTATCAAAACAGATGAGATACCTTTTTGTAAAAAATAGAGTTGCCAAGATCAAAAATGCATCTCCTAGAAGCAGGTTCAGGGGATGCTGGACAGTTGTTTACACAGCTGTGTTGCACAGTCATGAGTAAACTTCCATATCCAAGTGCTTTAAATATTTGACAGAACCTGAAGAAAAGGGGGATCTTACCTTTGTTAGGGAAGATTGCTTCCTGAGCTCTGGTTCAAGTTTAATTTTAGAAATGTTGTTTGACCTTAGTATATAAAAAAGCAAATTATAAGGCCTGTAACATCTTTGTTCCTACACTTGCTTGCAGAGTTTTAGTAGGACTCGGGACAGAACTCTTTTTGCATCACTAGAAACTGTTAGCAGTGTTGCTTTCTTTATCAGAGCAATGCATATTGTAGTAGATGTATTAGAGTCTATATTTTGTGGCTTCAGCAAGTAGTCTCATAATTTGACAGACTGTGAAGAGAAGGGTCTGTCCTTATTGCAATTATAGTTTCAATGCAAAGTTCACTGCATCTTTAAGGTGCAAGTTTGTAGTATTTGCTGGCCACTGGCAGAATTTATTGTTCAGGTGTATAGAGGACTTGTGCCTCTGATATTGAGAATTGGGATAATCATCACTGAATTAGGTTAATGCTAATCCACAGATCCAAAAATTAACATGCGGGAGGAAAAAATGTAAGATGAGCAAAAAGGATTAAAGAAATGGCTAGTTCTTGGTAGGCTTAGTTTGGAATATGCTTACTGATTTCTGAGACTCAAAACTAATGAGTTACTGATTTTCATTCAGCTGGTATGACGTTGAGGGAGTGTGAGTTGACACATTGTTTATGAAGTGTTCTGAAATCTTGAAGGAAAATGTTTATATACCTGTTATTAAAAATCTGTGTTTAATGATTCATGGATAGCAGATGGATGAATGAATTTCTTCTTTTGAAGTTCTGGTCTATGCATTAAGTCAGGATTTATTTCTCTGGGGATTTTGTCTGCTTTTTTTGTTGGTGGGTTGCTTGGGTTTGGTTGTTTTTTTTTTTTTGTTTTTTTGGCTTTACTTGTGAAGTGCTCACTCTTTCTCTTTTTCATTGAAGGACACACACAGCTGTTAAAATTGCCCCACGGTATAGTGCACCTGTGGTTCACGTCCTGGATGCATCCAAGAGTGTTGTGGTTGTAAGTTCTAAATTCTAGTTTCTTGTCCATCCAAAGATATGTGCCCTGTTTTTCTGTTGTCCCTTTCATCCTTTCCTCTAAGGCTTAGTGTTGTGGCAGAAAATTAAAAGGGGCACATCAGAGACAAGTGTCTAAATTACACTTGTTTCAGCTGTTTTGTGCTGTCACATGGTTCTCAACTGGCTTGTGGCAGTTATTGTCACTGGGCACTTTCATTTAAATGTCCATTACTCCAGTGAGGGTGACATTCACTGAGTCCTTGACTGTAGTTTTGTAGTGAAGACTGATGGAGTTCTATGTGTACTGCTGTTCTGGCTAATTTAAATATATTTCTGAAGTTAGATAGCAACATTCATACTGAGAAACATGTGGCTGGAGTTTTTTGGGATGGATTTTCTTTCAGAGAAATGGGTGGTCTTAGCTGCCAAATACATGGTGGTAAAGAGTAGGCCAAGCTGTATGTTGCTTCTGTGACTATTCAGTCTCTGAAGTTTTGGAGTATTCTCCTCTCAGGTCTTTACAGACCTGAACTTGGCTCTGCCAATGTTACCTGTGTAGTAGGGCAGAGATCTCAGTAATAATTGTAGTCTAAACATGGCTAGTTTGAATAGTTTGAATGGAGGTTGCAGATTAATGGTAAAGTTTAGTTTAGTGTTGCCAAGAGAGTCCAAAAGACAGGTTGCCTAGTCTGAAACGTAAACTCTGTCTTTCCCATAGTGTGTTACAGTAGGTACTTACTGCTTTTTCCTTCCTGTTCTTTTCAGTGCTCCCAGCTCTTAGATGACAGTATGAAGGATGATTTCTTTGAAGAAATATTAGAGGAATATGAAGAAATTAGACAAGAACACTATGAGTCTCTCAAGGTACAAATATAATTGATTATCTTGTTTGAAGTGGTTGGCACTTGCTGTTCATTATGAATAACTTGCTGTTACTCTTTACTGTTCAGCTCCTTGTGAAGACCTTCAGGTATATTTGTTTTGATTTAAAACATACAGTAAAATGGATTAAAAACTTCCAGAAGTGCTTATGAAATCAAATTTTCTAGCCTATAAGACTTTGCTATGTGACTCTTAACACATGCTTGGCAAATTCTTGGTTGTCCTCAATGGCTAATCAGTGGTATCCAGGACCTCCATGGAGCTGGCAGTCATGTCATCTTAATCAACCTTGGGAGACCAGTGCTCTCCTGGAGCAGTAGCAGGACATGTGGAGCTTCAGCTGGGATGGTGAACATGGTACTGGTAGCTTTTGCTGGTTCTGAGCCGCACTCAGTGAGAATTTTAAACGACCATGCTTTCCTAATGTCTTAGTCTTGTTTAGGTGAGTGATCAGAGCAGTAGAAGAATATCTTTCTCTGCTTGTATTTTAGTGTATTGTAAAGCAATAAAAGAACTTCTGGTGTAATTGAGAGGAACCAGAAATCTTGTAGGCCAGCTTCATTAACATTATACAGGCAAAAATAATGATCTGCTTGTGATGTAATCGTACTTTACTCATGGGAACTCAGTGTTGTGGAGACTGAAATTATCTGTTGTTAGATTTATTCTGAAGAGTATTTTGGGTAAAACTCTACCATGAAGTCTGCAGTTACAGTTTGAGTCTGAAAGGCGGTGTTCTGAAATTAACCTTTATGTCTATATAGGAAAGAAGATACTTGTCTCTACAGCAAGCTAGAAGAAAAGGTTTCCATAATGATTGGTTATCAGGCCATGTACCAGGTCAGCTATATGTTGTTGTTTGTGATTGCTGTGCCTTTATTGTATTTTGTGTGATTATTTTTAGTTAAAATATGCTTTAAACTTCAGAATGTAGCAGTGTAACAGCTTAAGTAAATTGGTATCTGTCTCAACTGAGATCTTTTTGCATTACTTTTAACATTGTTTCTGCTTTTTTACAGCTCATTTAAAAAATAAATTAATATTCAATAAATGTAACTGAAAAAATTCCCAAAACAATGAGTTACCCATCACAACATATAATCAAAGAGAACACTAATGACAGCTTTTGAAAATACTGTCTGCCTGGCTCATTACATTGCACACCTTACAGTACCATATTTGGGGAACACATGCTGTAACATGGCATTTTAATCAAATTCCTCCTTACACTCTTTCCTACCCTTCCCCCATCAATTTTTGTACTGTTTTATTTTTTTTAAATTATACTAGAAGTATAAACAGCATTCAGGTTGCATCCTGCAGTGATATTAATGATGCTTTCTGTTGTTTCATTTACAGGATTCAACAAGATGCTAATTTTCCATAGCTTGTCTTAATGTGTGACAAAGTATTGTACAGACAAAACAAGTGCAAAGCTTCTGGCTTTACACAGATGCATCCATCTTGCTTTATCACTTGTGTGTGTGCATCTAAACGTGCAAAAGTTCTTAGAAATTACATAAGAATTTACAGAAATATTCTGCAGTGTCATAGTACATGTCTGTGTATAGAAAGGAATTGGTAAATGTGGAAGGCCCATGAAGTATGTTAGGGATTGATAAGTTGTGTAGGTTTGTTTGGTCTTGTGTCTTGGCCAATATTCTGACCAATTAAATAAGTTCCAAAGTCCAGCAGCTAAAAGCTGTTTATTTACGTGGAAGAACAAAAGGCCTTAATTTTTCCATTTCAACTTTATATGCCTTTTATGCTTTTTTTTGGTTACCTTGTAACTGTGGATTATGGTATGACTTGGGAAAATATGACTATGAGAATTTTAGGACAGTCAGTTTGGAAGAGGTCATTTGCAGGGGTGGAAGCTGCTGAACATCACTTATACTGCAAATGTGAAAGCAATTTTAAATTATTTTCATCATGTCCAATTGTACTTCTGTTTCCTACAGTTAAACCAAAATTCATTGGCACAAAAGTCTTTGAAGATTATGACCTCAGGAGGCTGGTAGAGTACATTGACTGGAAGCCCTTCTTCGACGTCTGGCAGCTTAGGGGAAAGTATCCCAACCGGAGTTTCCCTAAGATTTTTAATGACAAAACTGTAGGTGAGTATTGAAATTGCATTTACTTCATATAACAAATGCTAACAGGCCCAATGTGCTGCAGTAAGATTCCAAATGTTTAATGAAATACATCAGGAATAGTACAAATACATGCAAAGAATGTCACTGAAATAATTTGTTCAAAGCAAAGCTTAGTGAACCAACTGTTGCCATGTGAGGCTGGAAAATAAGTGTGGAAAAATGCTCAGTCATCTTACTTAGCATTCACCTGCCAAAGCACAGGGAAGTATTTTATTAACATAAAATGGCAGCAGAGCACTTAATGTGTCTGTGGGTGAAGATGGCAAGCTCCTCTTGAAGCTATTCAGTAGGCTTTGAAATAGGTGATAAAAATGCAAGGGTGACACTGAAAGCAATGTTCTGGGTCTGCTGCACTGTGGTAATGTCGGTACATGCACCAGGTCTCTTGCTCATTTTATTCTGTGTTCTCTTCCTCTACTAGGTGCTGGCTGAAACATTTTGTTTGGGTTTTTTTATTCCCTAAGATATATGTTGTTACAGCCCTATGATCACACTACAATCTTCTATTGCTGTAGCTGACAGATCATTGCAGTCATTGGACAATTATGTGGAAAATGAATCAATCTTCAAACAATTCTTAAATCTATTTAGCCAGTTATGAAAACATGCCTTTTCTAAGGCAATTTTGTTGTTTATTTTGTTTTTTAATAGGTGAAGAAGCAAAGAGAGTTTATAATGATGCTCAAGATCTACTGAAAACATTGATTAATGAAAAGAAATTACAAGCCAGAGGTGTGGTTGGGTTCTGGCCAGCTCGAAGTGTTCAGGATGATATCCACTTGTATGCTGCAGAAGAGGCAGTGGGATCTTCAGAACCAATAGCAAAATTTTATGGTTTGAGGCAACAGGTACAGTAACAGCACATTTGTTAAGGGACTTTTCTTCCCCCCGAATTTCAGGAATGTAATAGAAGTGCCCTATTAAAATCTGTAGAAAATTGTTGTAATCTTTCTGCGCCATTGTTTTGTCATTTCTTTCAATAATAACAAGATTCTGTTAGTGATAAGCTAGGTCTTTGTATTGTAGTATTTTGCATTGTAATAGCTGTACAAAATGCTTTGTAGGTTTGACATCTTCAGATATGTTGTGCATTTTCTGTTTCAATTTTAAGATGTCCTAAAGCAGTATGTTGTATAAATTAATCACATGAATCTTGTTTCAAGATAAATTAGAACCTAATGAACCTTAGTTCTCTAATATCACTGGATTCTACTTTAGATGAAGAATTCTGCTTGAACATGTAAATGCTTAAACCCAGTTAGAATTTAAGAAACATGGAAAATAAAGCCCATTGGAGAGAAGTGTTTCTGATAGGCTTAATTTCTTTGTAAAATTCACTATATGAAGGGGCCATTTAGAATTATTTGGCAGCTAATTTTGATGGAGAGAATCATACTTACTTCGATTTGCAGTTAATTTGCTAGATTGAGCTTGCAAGATATTCTGCCTCTCCTTTTTCCCTGTCTTCTGATTTGGCTTCTTCATAGTTCACATATTCGGAGTCATCAAATGTGGCAGAAAAAGAGTTCAACTACCTGCATTTCTGGAGTACAGTACTCTGTGAGCACAGTCGTGTGCCAACATTGCAGAACCGTGCTAAGAAATATGTGGCTCTGTTGCAGTTCCCTGAGATGGACCCAGTGCATCTCGACAGTCCATGGCAGATGTTTATGTAAAGCGCTCTCAACAAGCGCCGATGTTTCAGAGACTTATGGCCTAGTTAAACATTTTGATATCCCATGTAAATCAACTTTACTACTCTTTCTTTTCCTGGCTTTTTCCCAGGATTTTCCCAAGGAAAATACCTGATTTGATGTTGTTCTTGTAATGCTTTTTATTATTGGAATACTGTTCTTTTCCTTAGCTTTTGTTACTTTGTATATCCCAATTACTCAGGCTTCTCTCAAAGGTTAAGGTCATGAAACTCTGTGTATATTGTTCTTCTGGACTCCATGTATTTTAGCTGCATCTCTTCCAGCCTGGTGTATACAGTAACTCAGGAGAGTTCTCAGCAGAGCAAAGTAGAAGAGAATAATTGTCTTCTGTTTCTTATATAAAATGTTCCTTTCAGTACACGGAGTTTTCTCCGTGACATTGATGCTAATTTAGGATGTGATATAAATCTAAAAGTTAGAGATGCATGTAATATTATCCTTATCTCTAATATTTGCAAATGAACCTTAAAGTTATTATAAATTTCACCTGTGGGGAAAAAGGATATTTTGTTAATTTTATGGTACTTTCTGTAACTGTGCAGGTTAATAGACAATTTTTCTTTGTTTTTCAGGGGTAGGAGTGTTTTATTTGCTTTTAAGATGCAGTTGGGAATGGGTGAAACACATTGCTAAAATATTGTCATTGGTTAAAAAAATTATTCTTCAGCTAAGTGATAGCCATTAAATAACTTTACTCTCTCTGTAAGTTGGGTAGATTTACAAGAACTGTGCCACTTCTTTACAGCAATCATGCTTCCACAATGAATGTACTGATATGATTCAAGATTTCTTTTTGGGTGCTCAGGTACCTCTTTCTGTTACCTTTCTTCCATTTTGGAAGAGGATCCAGTGAGCACTATAATTCCCTATTTCACAGAATCAATTAGTTGGAAAAGACGTCTGAGATTGAGTCCAACCTATGATTGAACAACCGTGTCAGCTAGACTGTGGCACTGAGTGCCATGTTCAGTCTTCCCTCAAATACCTCTGGGGATAGTGACTCCACCACCTCTTTGAGCAGTCTATTCCAGTATCTGATCACACTTTCTGTGAAAAAATTCCTCCAAATGTCCGACTGAAAACTCCCCTGGCACAGATTAAGACTGTGTTGTCCTGTTCTGGCAGTTGTTACCAGGGAGAAGAGACCAGCCCCCACCTGGTTACAGCCTCTGTTCAGGTGTTGTAGAAAGCCATAAGGTCTCCCCTGAGCCCCATTTTCCCCAGTTCTCTCAGCCACTTCTCACAGGATGAGTGCTCCAGAGCCATTACCTGCTTCATTGCCCTTCTCTGGACTTGCTCCAGCACCTCAGTGTTCTTCCTCAGTTGGGGATCCCAAAACTGAACACAGTATTCAAATGCAGCCTCACCTGTGGCAGGTACAGGGGAAGAATCACTTGTCCTACTGTTTGTGATGCAGGCCAGGGTGCCATTGGCCTTCTTGGCCACCTGGGCACCCTGCTGGTTTCTCTTCAGCTGGATATTGACCAACACCTCAAGGTCCTTTTCCCTTGGGCCCCTTCCCTTTGCATTAAACCCACTCGAACTTTGCTTAGGATCCAACTTTCCAGTACTGATACATACATTTTGTTTCTGCTTGTGTGTGATTAGTAAAAAGTCTGCATCCTGGGCACTGTTTTGTTTGGATCACTGAGCACATAGTTTGTAGCATAAGGAGTGTTTATGAACTCATAGCCATTCTACAGTGCGAGTTGCTGAAGAATTCTTCAGTTTGCACATCAGCCATCAGTTTTATTAACAAATGTGGAATCTGTTAGGGGTGGAGATGAAATATTCCTCCTCTTACCCAGTTGTTGGCACAAGACTATTCCTTACTTTGTAATAATTTTTTTGCAGTATAAGCTGTTAAATCTTAGTAGCTGTAAATAGAAGCAAAATGTGCATTCAGTGCTGCATCTCTCTTCTTTGATGTTTTGTTCTTCAGTGGTCCAAATGTCCTCAGAGTAAGAGAGGTGGTTTTCTTCTAACTACAGAAAAACTACCATGGCTCAAAGACTAGTTAGGTGTTTGTCAGAAATACTCTAGGCCCTTTAGTCTTAAAAATACTGGTCTTTAGCTTAATACTGCACTAATGATTTATTTTAAAATGTTCTGATTTATCGCATTGATTTTGTTACTTTAGGCTGAAAAGGACTCTGCCTGCACAGATCCATATTACTGCCTCTCTGACTTCATAGCACCCCTGGATTCTGGCATTTGTGACTACTTAGGGCTGTTTGCAGTGGCCTGCTTTGGTGTAGAGGATTTATGCCGTGAATTTAGGAAACAGGAGGATGAGTACAACATCATAATGGTGAAGGCACTTGGTGATCGGTTGGCGGAGGTATGAGTTTTTTTCCTTCCAACTTTCAGCAAACTTAGAGCCACTTCAGTACAATGCAAGTGGAGCTAGCTCTAGCTGGGGATTTCAAGCTATAGCAGGGTTTCAGAAATTATTGTTATTATTGTTGTTGTTGAAGATATTTACTGAAGTGGGAATTCTTCCTGAAGGGCAACTGGTGCTGGTAAATCACATAGGCTGCAGAAGCAGTTCAGAAAATCTGTTTCCCACTTTGAGCTAGAGGAAAAGTCCTCTGCTAAAAGGAGCAGCAGGACACACTTGTATCTGATTGTAGCATGGAGCAAGAATGATGTGGCCTTCCATAGCTAGATCTGGGCCAGACACCCAGATAATCAAGACCTAATGACCTCAGTGCTATAATGAAGTGTCGCTACCATAGGTTAATGTGTTTTGTCTTTTTGGGTTACTTGTCCACACCTTTACCTCTTTAAAGCAGGACAAACAAAAAAGCACATATGCCAATAAGAGAAGTAACTAACATGCTTGAATTAGCAAAATAAGTGTTTCATGTGAACTTTAATTCTTTCAAATATCTCAACTATGTTAAGAACTCTCTTTAAAATGAAAATGGGAATGTGAGAAAGCATCTGTCATTGTTAATCAATCAGCTATTGCATCGGTCTGTACAAAGTAAAAAATGAAAAAAATATATTTTCATTCTATTCCAAGGCATTTGCTGAGGAGCTTCATGAAAGAGTTCGAAGGGAATTCTGGGGTTACTGTAGTAGCGAGCAGCTGGATCTCTCTGGCCTACGCAAAATTAAATATGAGGGAATTCGCCCTGCCCCTGGATATCCCAGCCAGCCTGACCATACAGAAAAACTCACCATGTGGAAACTTGCAAACATTGAGGAAACAACAGGTAACTTTGCTTTGCTAAGATTCTTAAACAGCTTTTTATGTGAAATCAAAATTCCAACCAAAGAACAAATTGGCTGTTGCAGAATTACAGAATTACATTCCCAGTGCTTCTGGGAATTGCTGTCTTTTCCTTTTTATTCTCTTTTTATTTTGCCTCATTCAAGGAAGAATTTGCAAAACATTGCCAGTGCTTTTGGTGGAGGAGTTGTGTCCCTAATTAGCAGATTGCATGCAAACAGGGTTCTGCTGCACAGAAAAAATTTCTGGCATCCTTATGGTGGTAAGATGACATTTCAGATAGAAACAGGAAAAAAAGTCAATTCAGCAGAGTATTTCCTGGTCTGCAGGAATCCTGAGATGGTAATTTTTAAAAAGGGATTAAATCCATTTGTTTTCCTCTTACATTTTGCATGTCAGATGTTTCACTGTTACTTCCACAATTCCAAAAATAATTTTCAGTGCTTCAAAACTTCATTTGCCAAAATGTCCAAGTTTTTTCCTTCAAACCATAGAGTTACTCTACAGTAATTGTAATGAAAGTCTGTGGTATGTTTAAAGTTCTAAAGTTTTCTTAATCATTAAGTTGAAAAAGGGGTTGGTTTCAGCTTTCCTTGAAAGCTGCTTGGTTTTTTTGAGTTTGCTTGAAGCCACCCAACATGAAAAAAAGGCTCTGAATTTGTGCTTAATCTTAATTCAAAGAATAATAAAATCCTTATTGTCTTTTCCAGGAATTGGTCTAACAGAATCACTAGCAATGATACCTGCTTCTGCAGTTTCTGGCCTTTATTTTTCCAGTCCCAATTCCAAATATTTTGCTGTTGGCAAGATATGTAAAGATCAGGTAACTAACACCATCAATTGTAGTAGTGTCAGAGCATTCAAAATAATCTTATAAGCAGATGTCTTAAAAATTTTGTAAACATTTAAAGCTGGCGTTTCAAAATTTTCATCGTATTTTGTGATCCCTTTGCAGGTTGAAGATTATGCACTGAGAAAAAATCTGTCTGTGGCAGAGGTGGAGAAGTGGCTGGAACCCATTTTGGGATATGATACTGAACAACTGTGATATTTGTGGGTGAACTTCCTTTTTTGATGGTCTTGTTTGCCAGAAGGAACAAGAAGATTCTTCCCACTGGAAACAGCTTTCTTCCATCCACCCCAGTAGCTTGTCGGATTGTCTTAAATTTTTAATCAAGGAACTTAATATTTCACATCAAGTCTGCCTGGTGCCCTTGGCTTGGGACCATGAATGTATTTAGTTGTTCAGTCACAGCAGCATACTTTTATTTATTTTTGTTTTCACAAAGACTCTAGCACAGAAAGTAGGTGTAGGATGAGATGGGGAAACTGCAAAGCTTTCCTTTTCTCTGGAAGATTTTGAAATCAGGGGCAAGAATTTCTCTCCCATGGCTGTGGATATGCGTAGAACAGAATTTGACTTCTGTTATTTTAGTGTGTTTTGGTAAGTCCAGGGACAGAAATATGTTGCAATTCTTTTGCAAAGTCACAAAATGTTTTATACTGAGTGATCAAGAACAACTGAAGTACAACAGATCTCCTTTTAAAAAATCATCTGCTTACTGTTTAATCTTGTGCTTGGGAATACACATTCTTCTCAATGGTAGAACTATAAGAATAATACATTCTGGAGTAGTATCAGAGATCTGTATTGGGAAATGGGATGACAGAGCCCTTGGACTTGTCTTCTCTGTGCTTCCTCTTCCTTTCAGCAAGTCACAATCTGTCTCTTCTGTATAAAGGGTACTGGCACTTCCTACCTTTCAGTTAATGTTGTCAAGCTTAATTCATACATAAACAATCATTTGTACATGCAAATTATGACAGTAGCATATTTGCTACTGTAGACAGCTAGAAAGCTTGGAGCTGACTTTTACAAAATTTTAACCTTCCAGAAAACTGGATTTTAAAAGCAAATAGTGCTGTCATATGTAACAGCTAATATTGTAGACTATTCTTCAGATTTAACTGACTGTGCTAATCATTCATAGCTTTCAATAATTTCTGAAAAGTGTTTCAAGTATTATTTAAATGCTAATTTGTAAAATATTAGGACAGAACCCCCTCATTTTTTTGGTCTCTAATTGTAAACAAAAGACCAATATTGTAAGGAAGATCTTTTAATAGTTTATTGCAGTCTATTAATAGCTACATAATTTTTGTAATGTCTTCATCTAACTTTATGCTGAAAGACTCATCTTGTATCAGCAGTTTAATAAAGATGGTGTTATCCTATTAAAATCCTTTAAATGGCAACAATAAAATGTGTGCAGTAATCTGAACAGATAGTGTCAAAATTAATATGTGCTTGTACCATGAACCTGAAATTATAGAGGCTGCTATGGGGTTTTTAAAGTAGTTATGTGTGTTCTTAACTGAATCTTTTAGAATGGCTCATCCTTTAATGACTTACAAAAATAATTTCTAAATGGATCTCCCGTCCCCCTGCCTCCCTCCATGTCAAGGGACTTGTCACAAGTCCTTGCTCAGCAGCTGATTTTTGTAGTGGGAACAGTTTCTCACTAGAACACTCGTTTAGACTGCCAAAAATAAAGTAAAATGTTCTTAATATAAAAGATTATTTGTTCCTGAAATATGCAGCATATGAAAATTGCAGTCCTCTCTGCTGTGTTTTTGGTAATTGCACTTCTGCTGATCAATTTAATGCTTGGAATCTCTCCTCTCCGGCACTCTTCCATATTCTTACATTTGGAAGCAGACTACCTTTAGTCTGAAAATTTGATTGTGTTAATGGGGTCAAAGTTTGACTTGCTCAGCTTGGTTTGTTTATTGATTTATTTTCCTGAAATCAGTGGCACCCAGTTCAGTGAGTACAGCTGGCAGCAGGAGGTCCCTGCTGTCTAACAGTGGTGGTGTTACTTGGTGTACACACAGAGGCTTTCAAATGGAGTGTGGTTGCTTTAGCCCTTCACACATGGCATCACACACTGAGAAAATCTTCATGTTTGCCTGCAAAACTTGTCATTGGGAGAATCTGTTTGGAATAATTACTCCTGGTTATTATGCAAATGTTTTTATAAAGAACAATTACCTTAAAGCTTTGTTATTTTAAATTGTCAGTTGACATTTTGGGTAAGACAAATTTTCATTCTTGTCTCCAGAACTTAAGTTAAATTGTGAAGTAAAAGAGTCTCGTAATTGTACCAGGTAAGGCTGTTTTACTTGATAGACAAGTTTAGAATTCATAAAATATTTTTGCAGTGCTTTTCTGAATACTACTAACAAAGGTTCTAGATGTAAGAGATGATGGACAATTTAGAATGCATTGTAAATTACTCTGGTTTAGTTCTTGTGAGTAATAGAGTTTGGATACTGGGTTTTTTTTCTTGTAAGTCAGGCCAGCAGACTGGAGATTAAGTTTTGAGGCACGTAAATTTTATGACTGTCAGGAGGGAATATTACCCTTAAACCTGCCCCTTCATTAGCAGGTCTGTTTCAGTGCTGCTGTTACTCCTGGGAAGAATCTGGTGCAGCTTATTTTGTCAGGAGACTGCTATCAAGGTCAGTTCATGTCTCAAAAAAAACCCCTAAAACTCACTTTTTTTTTGGCAAGTATTTCTGCATTTTTTGTGAAGCTTCTGATTTCTTGCTTAACAGTGTGAAAGTTATACACCCTTCAGTTAATTTCTGCTTCTTAAAACACAAGTCATGTCCAGAAAAGGAGGGGAATAGTGAGAGGCCTATGAGGGCCTTGCCTTTTCTAAAAGGATTTGTTTACTAGTAACGGTGACTGGGTGTCATTAATTTACCTTTTTAAATCTTTGTCTGGTTTACCGGAGCATGCCTTGAAAAAGTGGATTCAGGGTCCTAAAATGAAGACCAGGAAAAGAAAAAAGTCCATTAATTAGTTCAGGAGGGTGGTTCCCTTACAGAAACAGTAGCACACATTCTCAGTCCCTGGAGAAAGGGATTCCTGTGCCCTCAATTTATCATGGCCTTGTCACAGCAAAGCCTGTTCAGACCTGACACTAAGTTTTTTTCATTTGATTGTAGGTGCCAGTTTTCAAATGAAGATGCACTGTGAACAGAATGCAAACACATCCACCCTGCTTTCACCCAGCATTTGTAAACTGTCCAGCTAAAGGCAGCACAGAAAACCCAGTGGAGTTTGCCCCCATGTTTGTTCTAATAATACCAGCATGGCTGAATATCGCGAGTTTCTGACCATGCCACGTGCCTGACATAAATAGCTATGCAAAGGAGACCTCAGCTGAGATTACCAAACTTGGTGCTTTGGGTTTGTGATTCAGCTTCAGCCAGGATGGCAAAAGCAAGCTAATAATTATCCTTGCTGACCTGAAGCTGCCGTGATGACTGTGGGATGAAAGGCGTTGTTTTCTTCCTCACTGCCCTGGTGTGTCCTGTGCCCACAGCTCCTGATCAGGCCAAGGGGAATGATCCCAGGCCAGGGTGGGGTGGTCTCTGCTGTTCCTTCCTACAGAAAGAGCATAAAGTATGTGGAGGGAGTTTGGAAACTCACACTGAACCCCTATTAGTTCTTAGCTTATGGTCTTTCCTGTCCCATCTTCCTGTCAAATTGGCCTCTTCTTCCTCCTTTCCCCTCCAGCAGCCCTCCTCTATAGCTGCACGTCAGGGTGTTTTGTAGGTTCCACCAAAATGAAGCTGTAGGAATCTTTAAAAAGTTTGTTTTATGTCTGAACAAGTTACTGTTCCAGAAAGAGAGGATTTTTTCATCGGCAAACATTGGATAATATTAATAAATGGTGCTGATAGCTCTGCCTGTGGGAGCCTTATACTGTGTATGTCAGTCATTCCTAAAATACTAATGAGAAGGCCACACAATGGGATAAACTATTCCCTGTGTTTTAACTGCATCTTTAGTTACATGGTGGTTTTCATCTGGATAGCAAAACCAAAACGTGTCTTAATTGCATCCTTTGTCAGTGTGCTGTTTTAAGCCCACAATTAATAATAAGCTGGTAGTAAAACTAAATAAAACTAATGTAATTTTCAACTGAAGCATTTTAATGGTATGGACTACTTAGAAGTAAAGAATTTATCCGTGCCTTGCTGTTATAACAAACGCTTTTAAAATTCTTTAGGCAGCTGATGACTTAAATATTTTATGAAGCAAAATTTATCTTGACTAAAAACTCAGGTTACAAAACACTTATAATTTGATTGAAAAGGCTTTATCACTGCTTTCTAGAAATAGCTGATAAAAATGATTTATGAGACTGGAAAGTTTGCTGCACTAGCTGCAGAAATTTCTACATATGACAAAAGAAGATAGAGTAGTGTGGGATTCACGGAGGGTAACTTAATTGCAGAAGAACAGGCAGTTCTTGAGAAGAACTGAAAGATTAAGTTACGGCAAATGTAAGTCTCTTACAACCAAGATATTCACAACATTAGTAATTGCAGTAAATGAAAATAAGGGAAACATTTTTATGTACACATCAAAGTATAGGAAATGCAATTTGAGAATAATTTTAAAGGAGCTTTCCTCAATCTAATGCATACTTGGGATTGTTGAGTTGTATTTGCACGTTTAGAATGGGAGAAGGAGGAGGAAATAATAATTAGGTCGTGAACTTGTTCTGGTGTTAAGTAAGAAGATGTTGAAAAAAAGGATAGCCCATGTCACAACACCCCCCCCCCCCCCCCCCCATTTTGAAGTTGTTAGGTTCATTACTTACATGATTGTTTCTGAAAGGATTTTCAGTGACACTAGCATTCCTTGACTCTGGGAAAATATTGGGAGAAATGAAAATAAACTAGCCAGTTTTTTCCACAGTTTTCAAAAGTTAAAACTCTGCATCAGCTCTGTAGCTGCACATAGGTAGGTGTCAGTGCAATTTTGATCCAAGAATTCCTTTGGTCTAGCAGATAAAATGACTCTGGATGTGTAGGTGTAATGGATTTTTTTTCCTTACTCAAGTTGTTGAAAAGATCAATTTTTCCTGTTAGAGTGCAACTTTTAGAGGATGCTTTGTTCTTACTTTACTTCTTTATATACTTGATCTGTACTTGTTTCCCCTTCTCTGGCTTGACAATACAGATATGTAGATGTGACTGAAAGTTCTGTAATGGCCTGTGAATGCCATATGTTTGTGTTTTTAATTAAAAATACATGTTATTTTCAGGTTTTCTTGAATTTCATCAAGGTTCTTGCCACGTAGCTTCTTCCCAGGAAGTGGACAACTTTATTCCTTTTGATCTGGCCATCAGTTGGAAATCTAGGTTGAGGTTCAGAAGTGGAGAGCAAATATGAGGTCTAGAAAAGGTGTCATTTCTCTGTGGTTGGTGGACTCCTCCTGTACCTCTGTTCCTGCTGTGACCTTGTGAGAAGAGCTGTGTTTGTCTCTCTCTGTTGATTAGGGCGGCGGTGGGACACCAAGGCAGGGAGACGAAACGCTGCCCTGTATGGCCAAAGGACTTGTTTAGCAGACTGCCCTTTGCAGGTGCCTCAGTACAACGTGTGCTCCTGCCTGCCTGGTCAGGGCCTGTTTCCAGCTGCTGTCTCAAGCTCATCTGTACTCAGCTGCTTTTATTTCAGGAAGCTGCTACTCATGAGATCTCCTGCTAAGCGCTGCGCAAGGCCCTCTTTGCATAATCGGTCATTTGCAATGGCTGGCTTCACAGTAATTATCTGCTGGTACAGTTTTGGCCTTGTTTAGTTTTCCTGTAACCAAATAGATGGCTTTCTCCAGAATACTAATGCAGAGCACATAAACACATTGTTTCTCTCTGGCCCATAAGATCAGATTTTACTATCACCACTTAACCTAAGAACTTTACTCATGTGGTCAAGGATTTGCTACTTACGAAAGCATGACCTTGTTTGTGCTTTATTTAGGAAGTAAATGTAAGCACTTGGGTTTATTGCTTTTATTTCTTCCAAATATTGTTTCTCACTTCTCAGGGCAGCTAAAGGAACAGAAGTTATTATAATACAGTTGTTATAATACCAGATACCAGATACACAGTTGTTATAATACTAGGACTATGAAAGCAAGACATTAAAAACTTAACATGATGTAGGAGTGTACAGGGTACTTACCAATTATCATCTTGTCTCTAAAGATAAGCATTAGCTGAAAATGCTGTAAGACAGGAGTCAGCAGTCAGCTGGGGGTACATGAAGATTTTAGACTTTCAAGTGTTGGATCAGCAGGATTTCATTAGGCATTTTATTGCGTGCTTTGCCTCTTTCTGTGTCACTGTCTCCCTCAACTGCAACCGGCTACTGCATCCAAATTTCTGGTTATTCCACAAGAAGGGTTTGACATGGGTTTTGTTGAAGTTTATGTGCATTTGCAGGATTATTTGTCCAAAAGTTTGAAGTACCACACTGGAGATAAATGATTCAAGTTCTTGAACCATAAAATACTTGCTTTTCCTCAAAAAGTTCCCAGGTACTGACACATTTTTTATTTCTTAGTGAACAGAACCAAATATCCTGCATTTTCTCAAAACTACAAGTATGCTGGAGCAGGGAGTGAATATCAGTGAGAGGACTTTTTGTGGTGCTGTTTTATTCTCAGTTCTTGATCAGCATTATCTTTTGGGTGTCATATTCATTGCTTGAGAGCTGAAGTGAGCTAGAACATCTCTTAGCTGGTTTTCGAGTGCTGACCCAGCTGCTATTAAAGTGTCAGGAGAAATTACTACCGCTCCAAAACACCAGTTTGATCAGTCCTAGTGCAGTTATCTGGAAAGAATATTAGGTTGAAAATACTTGAGAACTAAGAGGATGTGCTGTTAAACCTCCTTCAGTGCTCAGCTTCATTGAAATAGATGGCTGGGACTATGAAAGTAATTTTTACTCTCATTCTGAAGCACTTACCTGAGAGAAAGTGCTACCCTATCAAGCCAGGAATAGATGAGCTTTCCAGTCCAGTGTGATTAATGGTAGCTATCCATCTCAGGGATGCTTGAGGGAGATTGCCTAACAGAACCAGCAACGTGGGCATTGATTCTATTCTGTAATCTGAGTGATGGAAGGTGTTAGAGTGCCTTGGTTCAGCACATGAAGATTGGCAAATACTCCAAAAATTTTGTGTTTTTAAGCCTCTTGTAATTTTTAAGCAAATATTGTTTAATGAGAGTTTGAATTTCAGAGTCTTTGATAGTTGTGAACATACATTGTGCTAACTTTCTATATACTCCTGGAGTTTCACTTGGCCATTTTTTAAACAAGAGCTGCCTTTTAGTTAAACTTCCTCCTTAAATATAGGTTTCATATTGTGTAACTACAAATATCAGGAAAATCACAGTACTGTCACATATTTCGTGCTGTTCATGCACACAAAGTGCTGAGCACTGGCAAGGCAGCTGCTGCAGTATGGTTATTGCTAATCAATCTGAATAAATTTGAGAATTTTATTGCAGTTTCTCTCCAGAACTGTCAGCATGAAGTATACAAAATCTCTTGCTTTTGTAGCTCAAATGAAGCCTGTAATGAGGTGAAATTCTTAATGTTATATAAGACATCTTATCATGTGGTCTCTTGATCTGTCAGTAAAATATGCCTTGATTATAAGTAAACTGAGAGAGCTTTTTCATTTCCTTATGGTACTTTTATTGGCTCTATACTTCTGCGGAACTTTTTTTTTTTTAATTCATCATATTTCTGCTGCCTCTGCTGCTTCCAATCTCGCCACTGGAGTTTTTACTTGGCTTCTAGAACATTACAATTCACTTTCAGTCAGGCATATTTGCCAAGTGTCTTGGATGTCATACTTAACAGTTTTCATATCTTCTGTAGGAAATGCCACCATTTGCAAAGAGTCCATGCATTGCACTCAGCTTTATTGTTGCTGGGAATCTTCCTAAGCCAACTGCTGACTGAGAAGTTGAGAGTGCTGGAAAATTAGGCAGACCAAGTAAATGTGTGAACAATGTAAATGTTTACCTCTGTGCATTTGGGTTACAGGGATTTCTTTTTTACCAAAGGAGGCCTGATATTTCAGAGCTTATAACAGTGTATTCGCTGATTGCTTAGAAAAATAAATGCCTGAACTGTGCTCCTGTCTCTTTCCCACGTAAGAATCATTTTATTTACTACAAAGCTGATAACAATTACAGGATTTGAGGAAATTAAACATGAGACTGCTGCTGAAGTTAAATATATTTCTTCACATTAATTTGACTGAAAAGCCCTAAATTAGTTTAAGGAGAAACATGAGTGGTTTTGGTTTTGTCTCCAAAATAAGTTTTCCATAAGTCATTTTGTGGGTGTGGCTGCATGGCTGTTTCCTCTGAAGCAAAAACTGAAGCACTTCAAATATTTATATCACAAACACTACAAGCTTTTTAGTATCTGTGGTGGAAGATATTTTCCCTTGCTGTAAGGAGTACACCTGTTGATGAGTATTGGGAAAAAGCCATTATTTAATCACAGAATCATAGAATATACTGAGTTGGAAGGGACCCTTCAGGATCTTTGAGTCCAGCTCCTGATCCTGTGCAGGACACCCCAAGAATCACACCATACACCTGAGAACCTTGTCCAGACACTTGAACTCTGCTAGGCTTGATGCTGTGACAGCTATGATTGAAGGATAGCAGGTACCTGCACAGATTACTGTTCAAGGGCTGAAAATCCCACATTATCAAATTTGTCCAACTCTGCTATTGAACTTTTAGGCACTTTATTTAAGTATACTTGTTTTGGTCATCTGCTAGTTCTACCCAGTACAGCTGATTGGTCCTCTAGTCATAGTCGGCTTTGTCAGTCCCTGGAAACAGCCATGGAAGTAGGGAAATGTTTCGGATTAAGAAACATAATCTGTCACTGGATGATACATTTCCATCTTTCATAGCCACAAGAGCCACTTTCTGGGTTTAGTTCTGCACAATATGGTGGAGAGTTCAGATATGTTTTTAATTAATTTTTGAAGACTGCAGTCATTAGGGCCTCTACTTGTACATACTTAAAAGGTTGTGAGTCTTGGATTAAGAAATTTAAACAAACAACTAAAACAAACACAGAGAACCCAGCAGCAAACAATTGTAAATTTAAATGCTAATCTCCAGGCTAGTCTGTGATACTTGAGTCCAGTTAGTATTTCCATTAACTGGTACGCTCTTCACCTGCACTTATGTAATATACATGGAACTGTAACAGTTGTCTTTGCAAGGGAATATTTCAAATAAATCATTCCTAGATGGCTGCTGGTAATGACAAACCAGTATTTACCTATATAAAACACCAATACGTATATTGATTAACATTTTTGGTACCCCTCTGGTGGCAGAGATAAGAACAGGAGTCAGCCTGGTTTTACACCTCAGCACTTCTGTTTTCAGCCAATTAAAAAACTGCAAACAAACAAAAGAATCCACAAAGGACAAGGCTTCGTTTCAGCCTGTTGAGTGCAAATGGGTCAGCATTTGCCCTGCAACACTGCTGCAAGGGGTGATGGGCTGGGTGTAGACTGCAGGATGCATCAAGATTCTGGTGCACTCAGCTTCAGCATGGCCCTATGCCCAAATGCATGCAGGGAGGAGAGCCAAGTGTGCACTTGGAGAATGATGTGGACTCATCCTGTCTGATGGCTAGGGATCAGTGAAATCCAGTTCCCATATGTCACCTCTTGATTTACTATGAAGCTACTGTGTTAAATTGTCAGCACACAAAGCAAATTGATTTCTTCTAATAGTTTGTGTGAATTTTATTCTCAGTTCTTGGGATTCTTGACCAGCTGTTGCCACAGAGTAGCTGCAACAGTGCCTGAAAGTATTCCCAGTAGAATCAACTAGTGCAGCACAGTGTGGAAGATACCACTGCTTATAGGATTGGGGAATTGACTGCTGGATAACCTTGCAACAGTGCACTTGAGATATGACTTAGCAGCCTGTAATTTGTGTTCAATTTGAGCCCCAAGATAGTTTTTTAAAACCCATGGATATGGGTTTTAAAACTCCTTAATGAAAAACTGTCGATAATGTAGTCCCTGTAATCTTTTGATTCTTCTGTCAAAACTCAATGATTAGCTGAACTCCAATTTATAATATAAACCTGATCCATCTTAGAATGCAATTGGCCTGACTTTAAAATATATTCTGTTAGTAGAGAGCAACCATGCTGCCTTTTCCCAGTAAAATGAAATGTTGCTGAATACAGTTACCCAATTGCTCTGCAGAAGCCAAATATACTGTACTCAAGGTTGTGCTTTATGAGCCAGCAAAATTCTTACTGATCCCAAAACCTAAAATCTGCTACATGCCTTTTTGAATTCTAGAATGTGTGAGCAGTGGGTGTTAGATTATTAGACAAAAAATATTGCTGAGCTTGTTATATTTTCAAAGGCACAATAGTTTTAAGAAATAACTTTTTGCTGAAAAAAATTGCATATAAGCATAAAATATTTCATTCTTCCAGAGAGATAACTGGGCAGTATAATATGTAAGCACATGAGGTAAGGACAGTGAACACACAGGTTGGATTTCATTCAATAAATATGTATTTAGCAGGTGTGTGCCATCCTACAAGCACAGCCTTATGCTCCATAAAGGAGGGATGGAGGAGCACAGTGTAGTTAATCATCAATGCTTGTGTGAATCAGCATGAATAGTCTTTAGAAAGAGTGAGAATTCTATATTCAGCTTGAGAGTTTACAGCTTTTATACAATATGCCTTTTGAGTAAAGCTAAGCACAGTTCTTCACATGCTTTGTGGGCAATTATATTCTTTGTTGCATGTGAAATGGAGAGTACCAGCCTCTTCTGCCACAGAAATGTTAAGTGAAATGATTAATTTTTCTACTGGAGTAGGAACTTAGTCTCACAACTTTTGATTATGTAAAGGATCCAAGTGCCATATAGGAATGGATAATTACCAAGAGATGGTGTTCACATGGCAAAAACAATATAAACTTTTTATTAAAGTTCTTACTGAAGAATTCTTATCATCCATCAACTGAATAGATTTGCTTTGAGCTGACAGCAACTTTATATTATTTTCTTTCATCATTCTTGATGTTGCAAGAAATATTACAAATTTGTAGGAAGCGGTGTTATCAGGTACACATTTGAGAAGCTGCTGGGCATCAGCACATCAGAGTGTAAGCAATAAAATAAATGTGGAAGTCAGATAAACAGTTTGAACACCCTCCTAGCTGACTGGATATAAAGGTTTTGAGATATCCATAGACAAATTGTGAAGAGAAGCACCTTTTTAACACGCTTTCACAGATATCCTTTGAATGGTGTTATCTGTACCCGTTTATATTGTTTTAGTAGTTACCTCAGAGAAATGCAATTTGAGTTTCTTTGTTTCCAAGCCTTCTGGTTTTGAGACTGGCTATTTTAATTCCCATGCATGTTATTACTGTAATAATTGAGTAGGTTCTTTGCACACAGTTTAAAATCACTTATATTTTCTCAAAACTGGGCATATACATGTCTCCTGCAACACGATGACTTATAATGGAATTCTGTGAAGGATTGACCTGAAGTTTTATTCTTGAGTAGTGAAGACAAACTGTTGGGAGTTTCAAGATTTACTTCCAATACCTAACATGGGACTGAGTTGGATCAGATTGTGTTCAGATTTATATACTTTTTTGACTGCTTCTACTCAACTTTTTCTGTTTTTCACTGTGTTGTAGTAATCCTGTAGAAAGCAGTGGAGCTGTCAGCAAGATCTGTCCTCTGGAACCACAACTCTTGAGGCTTCTCTGCACTGTTGCATCAAGAATTTTGCCTTTCTTTATTGTTTCCTCCTTGAAAAGGGATGTGCTCAGTGCACAGAACTAATGATGACATTAAGGAGTGAGATGCTCTCCTATGAGGTGTTGTGAGGCTTGCCAAATGCCTATTTAGACTGCACTAATGCACAGTGGGCTGTTCTAAGTGGAAGCCTGCCAGTGACCTACTGGTGCTGTTCGTGCCTGGGAGCTGCTGCTGTCATTGCCTGGCCCCGTCCCCAGCCTCCCCACTCATCCCTGCTGGCTCCAGTGCTCGTGGCTGCAGGAAGGTGCCTCAGCCACCTCAGTGCTGCAACTCTGACCCTCTCCTCACACTGCCTAGGAAGCCAAAGCACCTAAATAAGGCTGTCTTGTTCCACTATCCAGCTGCTTACTGTGAAAGTCCAAGGGAGATGCAGAGACAAGGTAGGCAGGGTGTGAGGACTACTTTTATTTTGTAGGAGTGAGTGTCATCTTAAATATAGGTTAATGCATAGCTCAAGTAGTTTGCTAAATGGCAGCCCTGACTCCACAGCAATTAAGGTTAAAAATGTGGGAGAAAGGGCAAAAGAAACCATCATGTTTTGAGCTGGAAGGTATAATGCTAGTGACAGGAGACCTAGCTTACCCTGCCAGCGTTCATGTTCCTGGTTTGCTGGTGGTGTTCAAACCATTCTGAAATGCTTACTTGAAAAGAGTGGTAATGAGATCTGGCTGAAAAGTCCACAGTTCAGACATTCACTCTTTTTTGACTAAAAGGAGAATTGTCTTAGATTCTTATTGCTCAAGTTTGCTTATTCATGTTGAACCACTGACATCCAAGGACCATGTTTTAAGTTATGGCATTACTATGAATCAAAAAGCGTAGTAAAAATACACATGCTGGGCTATAAATTATAAAAGCAAGAAGTACTGTGCAAAGAAGTATTTTGGACTGTCAAAACTTTCTTGCATTGCACTTATTCTAAGCACTGAAAATGAAAGCCTTCAGAAGCTCTGAAGTATTTGAAGGAGTAAATGTAGAAACAAAAGTTTTGACAGTTTTGCAAATTCTTTTCTTGTGGCAAGAAAGACTTCTTGATAAGATCTAAAATGAAGTCCTGCCCAAATATGGCCATAGAAGAGTGCAGGAGCACAGTGATTTTCACAAGGGCCAAAATGTTAGCAGCAGCCATATTTCAATGAGGACAGCTACCTCCTTCCCACATTCAGCACAGGACTCTGTAACCCTTGTCTTGAATAGCTGTATCATGTTTTTGTGACTTAGTAAACACCAGCTGGAGAGGGCTCTGCTTTGCTCAACAGCATAAGAAATTTCCTCTGTATGGCACAAAGAAGCTTTGCCAAGACCAGTGCTGCTTTCCTGGTGCAGCTATGGCTGGAGTCAGGGGTTTGTCTCCCAGGCTGTGTCAAGGAGGAGTCTGCTTCCTCCTCCCCATCTTGCAGAGCAAGGCTGGCAGGAGCCTGTGGATCAAACAGGAAATGAAAGGCAGACCTTTATTTTTTTACAGTCTGGTAAACTACCTGATCAACAAGCCACAAAGTCCTGACATACTAAGGATTTTCCAACACAGCTAATTTACTGAAATACATCAGTCTTTTTGTCTGCAATTCCTCTGCAAGAGTCACATAGTGAAATCTCTGTTCTGCTATAGAGAAGTGACATAATATGGTCAAAATCTGAAACTTGTAACGGGGATGGTACATTGTGGTGGCTCTGTCAACACTTAATTTTAGGCAAAAACTCGTCCCTTTTTTCCCTTATTTTGTCTTAATTGTACTTATTTTTGGCCAGACTAAAGGTCTGCTCCCAAAATATCTCTCTTCTCACCAAAGGGCAATCCAAAACTCCCAGGCATGGAGACAAACCACAAGAGTTTAAGATGCAGAATAACTTTCTAGAAACAATAGGAAGGCACCCTAGACTGTACTTTGGAGCATAGCAGAAATCCAGTCATTTCACACGGCTTCCCTGACCCTCTTCCCAACAGCAGCAACGGGAGAAAGGCACAAATGGCACCCAAATAAAAGGGCAAAAGAACTAAATCTCTCATGAAAGTCCAGGTCATCAACATTTTAATTTGTTCATTAGAAAAGAAAAAAAAGCGTCCTTTTGGCATAGGGCAGAAAGAGTCCATCAAGCTTACTTACTGTGTGGGAAGGAAGGAAGGAAGGAAATTCTTGGAGGGGGAGGCAGAGGTTAAACAGACAGGGAGTTCCATCTTGGGCCTAAATTCTCCTGGGCAGTGAAGAATGTGTGGGCTGTGGCTAGAGGAATCCCTTCCCCAAGCAGCATCTGCTGCTGTTCTGCATTGTTTTGAGGGCTGAAAGGATGATTCTCAGTGGGTTTGTGTACTTACTCCATGGGTCATGCAAAGAGTATGGACATACTTGTCATACCCAGAGACACTGAGGAGGACAGGCTGAAGGCAGGCTCAGGGGAAGAGAGAGTCGATGGAGGGGCTGTATCCAGACTGATCCCCATGCCCTACACCCCATCATCCTGCTCTCATCCAGGGGCTGCCTGAAGCATAGATTATTTCCTTTTTAGGGATTTCCTCACCACAGAAATGAATCAAGGGAAAACGGTGGGGCTGAAATTGGAATAGAGACAGAGCCTAGAGTGGAGCTCTACAACTGCTCACAGGTCTACTGCTGAAAGTGCAGCCCAGCAAAACAGATCTCTTGTAAAATATTAATCCTTGGTCCTAAATACTATTATCCCCTTTCCTGTATTTTCACTTTCTTCATGCTGCTGTCTGGTCTGAGCTCTTTCTTCTCCAGCCTGAAGCTTCCCCTCGTACGTCATCGTGTGCTGCTGGCAGAGGTGAGAGCTGGGGGAGGAGTGATTTTACAGCACAGTGACATTATCCCAGACATTCTCCATTCTCCTGGAACTGTGTCTTAGGAAAAATAGGTAAGTAAGGCACCTTGCTTTGAAGGTCTCTAAGCCTACTGCTGCACCTGGACCTTGTATTATCCTGAGAGATGAAGTTTCCCAGGGCTCCCAGCTGGCCATGTAGGGCAAAAGCTATAGAGCACTTTCTGGCAGATGCATGTAGTGCACACAGGTTCCTGCTGAATTAAACTCTGCCAGTGCATGAGAGAGGCCTGCTGGGAGAGTGTGCTCTGCTGTCTGCTTCAAATGGCAAAAAGCTGCCTTGGCTGTGGATGGCAGTGTGTGCTGTGCTCAGCACAGGGCAGTCACGCAGCCTACGGGCACCCAATTTAGCAATGTAGCTGTGCTCAGCTCCCTGTATGGGCTATGGAAAGAAAAATACTTACTTGGAGAGAGATTCAGAACAGCAGCTGAACTGCTCTTCCATTCAGCACAATAAAATTGAGACACTAAAATTTCTAAGCAAATAATTGTTATAAAAGGCCTACACAACATTAACTGATCTGGTAAAAGACTACATTTGCTGTCTTGTACACAGGGCTGTAAGGTCTGTGTTTCTTTACAGCTACTTCAGTCTGTTTTGGATCTTCTAGCAGACTGTGGCATATGGAATGGAAAATTAAAACTTTTGATTTATGTGTTGCTGCTTTCCTACTTTGGCCACGCTAGAAGACTTACAAATGTGAGATGACAACAAATATTTAGTTGTATGAGTAACTGAGATGGTTACATCTGGGAGCAGAGGGAATGGATAATTCATCACTCTAATAGTTTCTATGTGCTGGAAGGGGCTCTGTGGTTTGTAGAGGAGAATAAATAGAGAAGCATTCCCAGCCCCCCCAAGCTGCAAAGCTAAAAACTGAACTGCTGCAAAACAAGTTTACATGAGCATTGGCAGCCTGATGGACGCACTAAGAGTTAGCAAAACAGCAAGTGCAGTGAGACTAGACAAACGCTGTGCATGAAAAATCTTGTTAATAACTTCATCCTCTTACCTAAATTTTCTGTATGGCTAGCTTTGCAATATTTACGTTTTCCCAAAAGTTTTAGGGAATGTTCTAAATTTTGATAATCTGTGCAATATCTGTATTATCTTAGGACTTCTCCCAAAAATATCAGGAGGCACTGAACTCTTGATCAACTTCAGAAAAAAAAAGCAGACAAGGCCTTCATGGTTTTTAAGATCAGAAGAGACCATTAAAATCATCAGTTACTCTAATCACTTTTACAGAATATGATTAGGGTACCTTATCAGTTAATTCAGCATAATACCTTTACCTCTGATTTAAATTGCATCTTTCTTAGAAAGCCATGTAGGCTGTGAGGTTAAAATATCTGTCTTAAGCTGGTGCTTGACTTTGTTTCAGAAATACCTATTATCTATGGATAGTATGATTCTTCTTATGTGCTTGCAGACAATGACACAGGGGGAAACCTCTGGCTATAATTTTCTTCTCCTGAATTTTGCAATGCCATTCTTTAATATATTCTTGCTGACTTGTGCCCTGTTAGAAAGACAAGATCAGGAAAAACACTACAGGCATTTCTTGCTGGCTTAGTCATCAGAATCTGTTCACTGACACACTGAGACCTCTGAATAATATTTATAGATATAAGAGGAGAAACACTTAGATTAATGGAATTATAAGAAGGCTTCACTTAAGTTTTCTAGGAGGCAAAACTCAATATGCTAAAGTTAGCTTTTGAGAACTAAAGCAATGAGATTTTTCCTTAAGAATTTAGATTTGCAGGAGCTTCCCACTATGCATTTATTCATCAGTGGTTGGAAAGTCAAAGACAGGGCATAAAATCCAAACAAATCAAGTTCTGTCTTGGTGAGTGCATGTCTATAATTGTGTTGTCTTTAACAAATTTTGAAGACTAGGCATCATTGCTGTTCAAGTCTGTCTCTAAAGTATTATATATTTAAACTGGCTAACAGTAAATCAAACAAAGAACCCTCACTTTGGCCTGTAATTAGCAAAAAATCTTGTAAAAGTCAAACATGATAGTTTGACTAAAAGTGCTGAATATTCTGTCTGGGAAGCTTGGCATTCCTTTCTCATATAGCCCTTCAAATTTAGGAAAATTACTCTGAAGGCTAACTAGACAGGATTTAATATGAAAATAGGATATATAGCCAGCCACCTTCTCAATTTCAGACAAACATAGTTCTTGCTTCAATATGTGACAAGTTAGTTTTTCTAATCAAAATGATATCTAATATAATTTTGAAACAAGTCACTAAAAATACCTGTTCAACTAGATGCAATTTTTATTATATACTGAGTATAACAACCAATTTTTTAGCATGTGGTGATACATATATGTGTACCACTGACAATTCAGAAACAAAACTAAAGGTCATAAAAAATAAAAACCAATGGCCTTTGTGGTAGAATCAAATTTTGGATAATGATATATTGAGTGCGAGAACAAAACAGGCAATCTGAAACAGCAATTGGTATAAAAATACTAAAGATAGGTAAGCAAAAATTTTACATGGGTATATGAAGCTTCAGAGTGACAATACTAGAAAATACTTTTTGAAAATGGAAAGGAACACTTTGATAGTCCCTTTACCTAGATAGAATCACTGGGATAGGGGCTATTAATAAGTCCAAATAAAAAAGAAACAGGACAGTCAAACATTGTATTCACAACAGTCTTTTAAATAGACTCAGACTGTAATTCTCTTTGGGCTGTTAATTGCGTGTCCACCTGATATCCAGTTCTGAAATTAGGTCTTTTTGTTCTTGTTAAACTGGTTATTTAAATACTGAATAATATTACTGAAGGAAGTAAGTCTGCTTTGCATTGAAAGGTTTCTTTTAACAGGACTAATTTTTTTCCATTAAAACAAAAGAAGAGTAATCTCCTTAGAGATTAAGATTTCCTCTATCAGTCTTCATCCATTCTCAGGCTACAAACAAAAACTGTTGTCATTCACATAATTGTGGGGAGCTCTTAAAAAGAAAGGATCTCTTTATCTCCTGCAGCTTGTTCTCAGAGTGCTGCTTTGGCTCAGATGACTGTGAAGGGCAGTGGAGAGCTAAGGTTTGGGTTTTTTTCACGTTGCTTAAATTTTATCAGAAATTCAAATGTTTGTGCAGGCGTCACTGTTACACAGGATGTACCTGTCTGGGTTCCAGCATCTTGTAAAGCTTACCAGAGGTCTAGATAGTATTAGTGTACTTATTGTGATTCTTTTCTGTGTCTGTTATAGGCTTGGCCTGAAATAACATATTTTCTTTTACCAAAAGTTAAAAATTGCATGTAGATATGAGAAGAAGGTGACTGCTACTTGAGACAAACACAGAAGTAGTCACGGATAAGGAGATGATTTAGGAGATGACAATTTTCCACATCTGCATTTCTTAAAATCTTTCAAGAAACTTATTATCTGTTATCTTCGCTACAGTGTTTGTGTATTCAAATATGTTTACTGTATTCCTTTCCTCTTGGCAGTTTTACTTTGAAAACAGCTACAACATGAGAGATTAACTTCAGTTTCAGTATCTCTATTGTTTAGAAAAGTAGAGTCAAGTTACATTTGTCCATGTCACTGTATGTCCATGTCTGTCCTTAGCTTAACACTGTTTCAAGATAGTGTTGAAATTTTTGTACTAAAAATATCCACTAGAGCTGACAACGAAATGGAATCAAACCTATAAGGTTGTTTTATGTAACTCTGAAAGGGAAAGCAAATACCAAACTGAAAAGGAAACATTCGGTCAGTTGCATAGCAGACTTTCAGATTTCAGCTCTTTGTTTTTATGTCTACTGCCATCCCTAAATACATGTATGAGTGTCTGGAGAAGATTATCAGTCAGGAGGCACACAAATATAAAAGCCTTCTGGTCACCTAAAGGAAATTTTATAGCTCTGTATTTAGCCAGAGTTCTCCCTGGGTGGAGAAGGGCCAGAGAACAGCTTGGAGCTACATTTCAGCCATAACTTTTGGATCTGTGGCTGGGACTATGTAAGCTCCAATGTCTTAAAATTCTTATTAAATAACAATGGGAAATTCATGGGGGTAGGAAAGAAACAGAATGTATTTGTTGAGCAGAAGCCAGCACATACAGTGTAATGGCCTTTACTTTGAGATGAAATATTAACCATCTGTACAATGAAACTCATCCTGCAAGCAAAATATGTGTTCAGATCTAAGCTTCTGCAATTTCCTCACCCTTTGAAATTATCAAACCTTTTTTTTACTCACTTTTATCTGTCCTGCTGTTTTGGTGTCTCTCTGGGCCTACTGCTCCTCCTCTGGCACAGCTCCATTGTCGAACGAGTCACGCTTTCAAATTTTCCTGCTGTCAAATACCTCTTGCTTCAAAAACTGCTCTTAGCACCAGGCTCTACTGTTGCTTCTTATGTTGCACACACTAAGAACAATCATTAGAGTTTGTTGGGGCAAGGAACTTCCTCCTGGCTTGGTCATTAAGCATTACATAATTGTATCACCTATATAAACTGTGTTTTGCGTTGATCTTTGATCAGTAATGCATTGCTGATATCCTCTTGGGTCTCTTGGTCTTCCTCCCATGACAGTGGAAGTTTTTGAAGTTCTCATCTTGTGATGAAAGTCTTGTTTGTTAAAATGGGATTAAGTGTGCTTATGCAACAATGTTCTCATGGATGCTCCTGTACTAGCTGTTTCCCTTATGGCATTGCTTGTCTTCAGTGGTGATGGCTCTGTTACAGTCATGTGCACCTACGTGCTTCTAACTTACACTGAATGTGTAGTTAAATTACCTAAATTAACCAAATTTTGCAGTCCAAGCACTGAATGGCATGGCATGAGGAAACAAGTCCCAGGTGTACTGAGTATCCAGGGCTAGAACTGCTTTCCTTGTCACTGTAGAATTCTCTGTGGGAAGGTGTGATGGTGTTTCACAAAGGTTCTTGGGTGAGGGAAGAGATGAGGATCTGACTTCATGTTTCAGAAGGCTTGATTTATTATTTTATGATATATATTACATTAAAACTATACTAAAAGAATAGAAGAAAAAGTTTCATCAGAAGGCTAGCTAAGAATAGAATAGCAAAGAATGATAACAAAGGTTTGTGGCTCGGGTTCTGTGTCTGAGCCAGCTGGGCTGTTATTGGCCATTAATTACAAACACCTAACATGGGCCAATCAAAGATCCATCTCCTGCATTCCACAGCAGCAGATAACCATTGTTCACATTTTGTTCTTGAGGCCTCTCAGCTTCTCAGGAGGAAAAATCCTAAAGAAAGGATTTTTCTTAAAAGATGTCTGCAACAGGAAGGAGCTCTGTGAAGGCACTTGCAGGAACTCCTTGCTGCCACGCTGAGAGACAGACCTGGCAGGTGTGCTGCGCCTGGTCAGTGGCTCCAAGCAGCCCAGATCAGACCCTGTTGCTTCATTTCCCCACAGGGCACAGCCCCTCATCCCACAGACGTAACCTGCTGCTCCGTACCTGCTTGTGCCTGTTGCGTTGCCTTTTCCCCTCGTGGAGTGATGTCTGTTTCACTTTAGAAAATGGGTAGCAAGCATATAAAGAGATTTTTTTTGCTGCTAATGTCACCACAGATGGGAGCACAGCTTCCCTGAGAAATCTACATTGGATGTATTCCACTAAATGTAGTGAGAGAGGGCTTTTTCAGGAGTATGTAGTTTGTGTGATTCATATTCTGATCAAAAAGATGGGACTCATGTATTTATATAGTTTTTGTAAAGTCAAATGTCTTGTCTATTCTTGACACCTGTTCAATTGCTGGGCCATTTTGTTTCTGCACATGAATTGATCCTTGTATACTTTCAGTTGCACATGAGTCAAAGACTTGTTCACATATCTTTTGATTTGTCACATTAAAACGTCTTATTTTTGCATTCTTATCATAACAAAGCCACCCAGAAGAGCAAGAGTCGTAGTAATAGGCCCTGTGTGTGCAAACAGAATTCTAATATGCATTCTGCAGAACCCTTAGTAATAATAACCTAAATTATGTATACTTAAAAGGATTGTTTTAGCATACTAAGAAGAATTAATAGTAAAAAATTATTAGATATTTCGGATGGATAACTACTTTTTAAAATTTGCAATGCAGTTTCTATTACATGAATTAATATCCTGAAGGAAGCTGATAGATACAAATAAATCTCAGCAAAATACTAAGGAAGGTGCGACTGGCAATAATACTGGGATGGCTGAAAATCTTTATTATCTCTAGATCTAATCTTTATTATGTCAAGATTCTGTGGGATCAAGAACAAATCAAAGGCAAATCCAATTGGACTTTAAAGTAGTGACTTCTGTGTGCTCAAGGGCAAACCTGATAATCTAAGAAAACTGAGAAAAACAGGCTTTTGTACTTTGAAAAAGGCAGTTACTGAGTGTTGCAGGGTTTAAGGAAATGCCATAATTATCTTGGCTTGTGTTTCCTTTAGTACAATTCCAATGATCTGCTTCCTTTTGCCATGTCTGATTACGTCTTTTTTCTTCTTTTTAATAATAGGGAGCAGAATACGTAAAATACTCCATTGTGTAAAAACAAACAAAAAGACATCAGTGACTGACCTTTCTAAGACAATTAAACATCGTAAGTAAATCCACTGTCTTTCCCCCATCATTGCTTCTTTGGGCCTACAGATACTGAAGTGAAGGGAAGGGACAGATGAGGCTGATGGACAGTTGTCATCTAATCCTGACAGATCTTCTGCCCACCTCCTCTGAGGAGAGACTGAAGGGTGTTGTCATTCCCTGAGTTAGGCTAAATCCATGGCACCAAACGGAATCTATGTAATACACAACAGTTGAGTTTCACCATCACCTCCTTCCTATCTCATTTTCTTTTCTACCCTCCTCTTAGAAGTCTTTTTCTGACCTTTGTGTGTGGGTGTTTTCCTAGGATGTGTGACTTAGCTGATTAAGGCTGTGGCATGTCTTGTTTCCCTGCTGTGAACCCATGACTAAAAGGGCAGCTAAAAGCAGCATTGTAGTCATCAGATGCTGCTCAGAGTTTGCCAGGTTTTGGAGAGGCTGATAAGACCATGTGCTGGGTCTGTCTTTCCAAGGGCAAGTGAGTTGAAATAGAAGTTATTTTTCCTTTCTAGTTCCCATGCTTTGCTCCCCTTTGCTGTGGGGGTCTGGTTTGCTACAAGGAAGTAGTACTGATTTAGTGGTCCTGATTTCAACTAACTGTGGCTTTGGTGCTCTCTTTCACACAAAGTAAAATTTTCACTTATAAAAACCTAAAGACTGTAGGGAAACACAAAGGAAAATCCTTTACTATTCTGCTTAATGTGTTTTATTGTGTTTGTTTGTTTGTTTGTTTTTCCCAGTAAAGACGAGTCAAAGCATTTTAATTTTCACTGTGAAACCAAGTGGATGGTTTGAAACTCTTAATCCAGATGTTATAGACCGTCATATTTAAATAAAGACTTTTTCCCCTTCTTTTCTATCAAACTTAATATACTTCTCTTATCATTTGACAGAAAGGAATGTGCCTGGGGAATGACCAAACTCCTTGGACATATGGCTGGTTAGTGTCTTCATAAAGCTTACTTTGTACCTCTGACTAGCAAGAACAATTTTATTCAATACCAAAAAGCGTTACACAATCTTAGACATAAGTCAAATGTGCTTAGAGTAATTTTTGCCCAGCCCTAATCAGAGACCAAGATGTCTTCCACATGCAGGAATCTCCTTTAACATTCATTTTTTAAATTCAGCACGCAGTAAGTATAATCTAAGACTTTGCTCTCCACTGTTTGGAGCATGGGGCATAAGTATACCACATAAATTTGAGGGATTTTGCTTTTAGTTTGGCAAAAATTAAAGCTGTACATGTTGCCACAAGCAATGAAAGAAATAAACTCAGCTCTGTTGAGGCAGCTATTTTTCTGGGCCAGTTCAAGTCGACTAAATTGTACTGCACTTGCACTTTGAATGGGCAGAGCTCAGAAGGGGTAGTTTTAAAAGCACCAAGGAAAATAAATGAATTGAAATATCACTACAAATAGCTACCTCCTTGAAATCCAGTATATATTTTGTTCCCAGGTTGTTTCTTTCTTTGACCAGTAGTGAAGGATAATGAACTTCAGGGATTGCGGGAACCTGCAAGTGAAACAGAACCGTGAAATCTTGCAAAAATAACATTGAAAGGACAATGGGGAATCACACTTAATGGGAGAGGAACTACCACTACCACTGTGACTATTTGAACAACAGAACTTTATGTCAAGACTCACTAAATGCCCTCCTTTGTCCTTGGCCAGGACTAATGTTTCATTTGAATGTTTTATCTTTTCTGTGAAAAATTGTATTTATGAACTCTGAGAGCAGATCCAAAGTGCAGGGGCTACTGCATGCAAAAGTCACAGTTCTTCTGTGACTTTTGCATGCATCAAAATACAGCTGAAGAACCCAACAAACAACTACTGATCATACAAGCTGGGGTGAAGAGACTGTAGGCAGCAGCAATATAACTGCAGAAAATACTGATCCTAAAGCTAGTGTTACTTGATTTGGGCAAAAATTGTTAAAACAGTTTCCTCCCTTATGGTCTTTCTTGGATTTAATTAAAATAAGTTCAGCTGTCAGTAGGAAAGATCTGTCTTCTTGACCAGCAACAAAAGCACATTTCTGCAACAGGAGAAAAGCAGTCTTAGTTCTGTCACTCCTAAAGTCTAATTCAGAGTGGATGTTGCAGTTGGTGCTGCTTTATTTGTACTGAGATCTCCATCCTCACTTAATGCTGATGGGTATACCTACATTCTTATCAGTGTATATTTGTACTCTCATTATATCTATTCTGTGTGCTGAGACAGGTGAAGAATGTTAACATTATCCTTTAGGATCACTAGGCAGGGACTGAAATGGATTAGCAAATTATGTGTTTCTGTTAGGAGACAAGCATTGAATCACCAGCAAATTGTTGCCTTCTGCTAAATCAGCAGAAACATGAGTGTCCCGTTGTTAATTGTTTATGAGCTCCTAATAGCTTCCTGTAACAGTTAGCTCAAAATCTACCAATATTGTTCCAAAGCATAAAATCCTTATGCTCTGCTGCTTTGTAGTGATATACATCTGGATAATGTGTGTGTGTAAAATGTTATCAGTCTGTTGTGAGAGAGCTTTACACCCACTTTTTTGCTGGCGACTATATATGCTAAGAGGGAAGCATGAAACCAAGCCTTTAAAAAACATGTAATAAGCAGATTAGGCAGAGTTGTCAGAGAAACATGAGCTGCAGTGCTGCTGTTAATGCTGGAAATCATGATGTATTGCTAAAAAAGAAAATGTTAATTGGACAATTAAAATCCCTATTTATGATATGCAGAAAAGCCTGGGGGTTCTGCTTTAATGTAAAGCTGCATTTTTCAACTGGAACCATCCGTGCCTGTCTTGAAATGACGTGTGGCAATTTACTTATGGTTTATAAATATCTGTACGTTTATGGATTTCTCTAATTTCTAGGTGGGTGACACTGCACTGCAGCTTCCCTTCCTTGCTGAGGAATATGATGGCCTGTTAGAAACGTTGGAACTGGATGATGCTTCAGTCATGCCATGGTGTGAAAACACTCGCTCTGCCCAGACCGAATCATCCTGCCCTGAGCTGCCCTTTTCACACTGTGATTACAAGGAGGTTAGCCCAACTGAACTGGAGTTATACAATCTGCAAAGCTATTGAAATGACCTCAGTAACCTCGAAGAGAAGATGATTTTAAGTGGATCACCTAAGTGGAGTAAGAGCGATTTTCTTGCTTTTAATGAAGTAAAATCATACTGCTCAGAGTGACTCACTAACACCACTTTTCAATCGTTACTTCATGGATACAGATTTTAGGTGATTATTTTACTGTATCCTAAGGCACACAATTCAGTGTCATATAAACAGACTTAACAGGCTGCACAGTGTTTATTGAAGAAGAGCTGTGCACTAAAAGGAGTGAAAAGAAAGATACTACAGTACTATGATTGATATTATAATGCTGATTAACATTATATACTATTAAAATGAGAGAGAGAAAATCAGTAATAAAGATGAGAAATACCTGATATATTACCTAATATTGTCCTTCTGTTTCAGTAACGACAAAATTAGTCTCTGCTTTCAGGAAACCAGAAGCACCTTAGTTAAGAATTTGAGATGATGCTAAAAGGAAACAGTTCAGCTTGTTTTCACTGGTCGCTTGGTGAGATACCCATGCAACTGGCAAGAGTTGTTCTTTTAAAATGCCATGTTCTGGGAAATGTAGTGGAACTTTGCCTATGGAATCAGTCTGAGCTACAAGAAGTACAGCAGAATCCAAGAACTGGGATGGAGAACTGAACAGGAAGAGTAAGGTCTGGAAGAAGCTGGTATTCCTGAAAATTATGTGAGCAGTTCTACCAAATGCCAAAAAGTCACATCTAAGATTTTTGTGACAGTACAAAATGATGCAATCAAGAGGTAGAAAATATTTTTGAAACAGTTAATGATTTGTGTATTGTTGGACCCAACAAGAGTCATTGGTTTTTAAGCAAGATTAAATTAGGATTTTGTACACAAAACAGGAAAATCCATTTAAAAAATCAACTGTACAAAATATTCAACCAAGATGAAAAATTTATGACTGAAAATGAAGGGAGAACTAGACAGTTTCCATTTGCATCAGTTCTTTGCTTGCCACAGAAGCTGACTAGAAAATAGCTTTCACATATTTTAGGTCCAGTTCAGCATAGCAAACTGTATCTGTCTTTAAAATAACAACACAAACCCCCAAATCCTTCCTTTTCAGAATTCAACACATTGTACTCTATAAATTTTGATTTAGGTGCATTTCAGCATATGTCCTTATTTAGTTCAATGAACAGTCACAAACAGATGGTGTTTCCAGTTTCTAGAGGTGAGGAATTTCATTAGGGCTATGGGATAAGATCCTAGGTACCTAAACTAAATATTTATGTAAGATAGTTTCCTCACAGAGCTTCAGAAAACAGGTTTCTTTTTAATTATAGAAGTAACTGAACCATAGCAAATATAAGTTTTGTGTTCTAGCAAGAATTCTGTAAGTACTGTTAATGTCTTAATTTATTCCTGGAGTGTGATACAAGACTCCATTTCAGGAATTCTGCTACTCCTTTATAATAACTATTGTTTGTCAATAAATTAATCTATTTGTTTCTGCTTTACAGTTGTGTTAATGACTATTTTTTTTCATGTTGGTGAAACAGACAAGTGAATGTTGGTTATTTACCATATATCATTTCCCAGATACCTTATCCACAACAGTTAAGTGCTTGTTGTGACTGGAATGTAATCTCAGTGGTTTTGGTTCTGTTACTTCCATGGAGCTTTCACTTCTTAATGGCTACAGAGACTAATCTTGAGTTAAGAGCCAAACATTTTTTCCTCTGCAGTAGCACAATGATGTTTAGATTTGTGGCTTTTAATGTCAAAAGGAAATTATAGCTCATGCATGCCTTTCCAAGCAGAATAGCTCATGTAGAGGACATTAGAATAACTTAAAGGAAGGCTGGAATAAACTCATAATAATTAGAAAGAAAAACAAATTATGTAACCTGTGTAATAATCCTATATTAAAGAAATTAATAATTAACTCTATGTGAAAACTGGGAGCCTGTGTTTATGCTGGCCTGTGAAATAATGGTGGGAAAAAGTAGCCTTGCTACAGATTTCTCTGAGGAGTATGTGGGGAACATCTATTTTTTTCCTCAGTTATCTGCACTGACATGTGCACAGCGTTATTTGTGCTTACGTACGGTATGTGATCCTTGTCCTGACTCTGTCACCCAGTGAGGCAGCAGAAATGATGCTCTGTCACTTACATGACACCACAGACATCACAGAAGCTGTGGGAAGTATTCTCAGGAAAAATCCAAATGTATACCTCTGCAAACTATAGCCCTATATTTTGTTAACAATGCTGAATAACAAATATATTGGTGAATGACTTGGCACAAAATTTTTGACTCAAAAAAAGCTAAATTAGGTTCTTCATGAAGAGGGTGGTTGTGCACTGGAACAGGCTCCCCAGAGAAGAGGTCACAGCACCAGCCTGACTGAGTTCAAACAGTGTTTGGACAAAACTCTCAGGCATTCTTGGGGTGTCCTGTGCAGGTTCAGGAGTTGGACTTGGATGATCCTTCCAACTCAGCATATTCTGTGATTCTAATCATTTGTTCACAGTGAATAATTTGCCTGGTAACAGTTGTGGTTCTGCACTTGTGTTGTCATAATCACAACTCAAATAAGAGTCACAACTCAATTAAGTTGTTCACATTATGACCAGCTTAACTTTCAGTTTTAAATGCTGGATGGTTTTGTGTCTTGTGTGAATATTCAAATCTTGGGCTTCATGTTATGATACACTTGAAGAAGTGTACTATAAAGGCAGACAGAGGGTGAAAATTACGATATTACTGTAACAGTGTTGTGGTACACAGGTTTATGACTGGAAGACCTTGAAAGTTTTCCCTTTCTCTTTCTTTGTTTTCCTTTCCCCCTCTTTTTATTCTGGCAGCTTCTCCAGGCTACCACATCATCACCTCATATAATATTTATGAGAAAAATTTCACCTGCTGGCATAAAGAGTATCCAGTTGGAGAATGGTCAGTCTGAGTTTTGCATTGATTACCAAATTATTTTATCACTAATTTATAAACATTTTAAGTAATGTAAATATTTCCCCACGGAAGAAAATTCTTTTTATTGCCTCTAAAGACAAAAGAATTAGTTGCTTCTCCAAAAGAACCTGCCAAAACCTTTGACATATGGTAGCTTCTATCTGATTAATACCTGTAATGAATCCTAGCAGCAGTTTCATGTTGTTCGTAGTATTTGTGCTGTCTGCCTTCACCCTTCCTCCACCTACAATTGGTTGTCTCAGCAGCCAAGGAAAAAGTATTCTTTATCTCTTTAGAAAAAATGCAAGTCTGCTGAAATTTCATTTTTTGAAAATGAAAGTGTGATTATAATGTCTTCTCAAACAAGTTTTGGGAGTTTTTTTGAGGAAGACAAGCATTACTCAAGTTTCAGATTAGCCCTATGGCTACTAAAATCTCTCCCAGAAAACTGCCTGCTGCTTTAGAAACAGGATTGTTAAATATCACAGAACTGAACTTCACAGCAAAGATTGCCATGGTAAGGACAGGGCATTAAATTTTTCCAGTTTTATAAGTTTACTGGAAAATTGTACAGTGGATTGCTGCATATTAATAAGAAGGCAGGCTTTCCCTGCCTTTGTTATGCCTTTATAATAATAATGGAATTATTTATGTCCTCAGATATTAACTCAAACAGAATAAATCAGGACTGTGGAGTATATAGAATCTTACTTTAAAAGATTTTGGAAAACCTTGAAGAGCTGATTTTCTCCAACTATTTGCAAAATCATTGATTTTTGAGTCTGACATATGGTTAACATAAATTATTAACAAAATCAGAATTACCTTCCTATTGATTCCTTTTCACTGGCTAAAAACCGATGGCATTTCATTTGCAAGAATGCAAGTGTGAAGAAGGCACCAAAACCTATGTATTTCTATGTATTTATCCATAGAAATGTGAGATAGATATATCCTCATATACATTATAGTCATATAGTACATGTAAATAGTTACATAATGACATAACCTGTTACAAGACTGAGAAAACCAGAAAATTCTATTTTAAGGATGCTATTTGATGTGCTCTTTTAATTTAAACCAACATTTTTTATAAAAATAATACCTTATTGCCCCCCAAACCCAAAATGACCAGAGGAGAAAAAAGGCCACCTTCAAAAACCCACTTCTTCTGGATTTGTGCCACACCATAGATTCCAGTGAATTTATCAGAGAGTACACCAGAAAAAGATTAGAAGAGCAATAAAAACATCAAAGGACGCAGAAACATGAAAACACAATCAAACTATTTTTCCCCAAAAGATAAGCCACAAGTTCCATAGTTCTCCCTTAATCTTAATAATTCCCCTTTCTTCTTCCCCCCACCCCTCAAATAATGAAAAGAGAAATTAAAACTTTCAACTTTGCCAGGAAGGATGCTTCAGACAGTGATAGTTTCTTGGTGAGAAGTGTAATTTCCAGAATTTGGCACAGCCATGTTCCAGACTATGCTTAGGCATGAGCTCTGTAGTTGCAGACAGAGGTTTTTATAAAAGGAAAAGCTTTGCTGTCTAAATTTTATTACGACACTGTATCCCTGTGTAAATCCTTGCATACAGGCTATATATAGAGTACAAAGCATGTACCTGATGACAGACATGTAATTAACATTTATACTGTACTTTATGGGTTCAGGATAAACTCTAATTGAAGAAAATGCAGTATATTATTGAACTCCAGGGTGGTCATGACAAGCATATAACTAGGTGATCTTAGACATAATTAATCTCACTTAAACTCTGCTAATCTGCAATAAAATCTTTTAAATTCTGTGCAGAACTGGGTCTGCAAATTTTATTCTTTCCAAGTCACATTTGGGGCCTAAAATGGCATAGATTTTACATTGACTCAATTTCATTGACCACAGGGTGTTGATTTATGACGTGTGACAGGAGCTGCCATCTTGCTGGTTTTACAGTATTTGGAGTAACATGTTTGCCAGATTGATATTTGGCTGAAAAGTCTGACATGCTGCAAGAAAGAGCAGCACAAAGAAGAAAGGATAGTATCTGCCCCATTTAATTCCCATTGCCATTATCTTATTCTGTGCTCCCAAGAAGAAAAAATAGTGTGGTAGTTTATTCTGCTGTAAAAAATAAAGAAACACCTGGGAGTTCCCTTCATGTTACGGAATACTGAATGTTCACAATATTTGTTATTATTATAAATAGCAAACATTGTTTGTTTCACATGGATTATTACTTTGAGCGTGTGCACACAAAATTACCTATGAATCTGCCTCTAATATTCAATTTAGATGATTAAAATGTATGAATTGAAAGTGCTAAAATCCTTATAATGGTGTAAATTTATGTTCACTTCAGAGTCCTGCTGTGAGACCTCAGAAGCACTGTCACGCTGGTGCTGCTGTACTGCCTCTGCAGCACACAAAGAAACCTGGGTTTTTTTGTGAAAATTGCTAAGGGCACATTATGGATCTTCACAGTGCTGCTGCCTTGATAATCTAGGCTTGCAGGAGCAAGAAGCCCTTGCTGTGCAAAGGGAAAATGCACTAAGTAAAGTATCTCTTGTAGTGACAATTACAAACAGCACAGACATGGGCAGATTTCAAGTGATATTTTAAGAAGAACAAAGCAAGAGCAGGACCACAAAAAGTCCACAGTAAGTAGCTTTAGATCATTTTAGGTGGGAGAAATGGACCAAAAATTTGAAAGGCTGCTTCTAGGTCGGGTGAAAAAGAAATAGACATAGTACATGCATATCATTCAAGACAACTAGATGGCTAACAAAACAAAAACTGGAGCTGGAAGGGAACACCAGTTTTCTTGTGAAAACTTTTTGTTAAGCTTCAGAGGTTGTGTTAGAACCTTTAAATTCATAAACCAGTACAGGATTGTTTTGGCAGAAGTAGAAAGTTTTGTTTTGCATTTTTTCTACGGAAAGCACAGTTATCAGTGATAAAAATAGTCAGAAAATGTTGTGGAAAACAGTGGGTATGATGAGATGTAATATAGACTAAAAATGATCAAGTAACAGTGGGGAACATGAAGTGAATTGCCATAGGGTTGACTGACATCTTGAACCTTGGGACTGCCAGTCCTGGAGCAGGGAGTCCTGTTCTTCCTCACCCACACAAAATATGCAATTCTCCTGAATTCCACCTGTAAATATCAGCCATGGAGGATGTTTATTCTTTCATTTTCCCACTAGTTCATCTAAGAAATAATTCTGTGAACTTTACATTACTTCCTGTTATGATAGAAATGATCATGTTTTTCCATTTTAAACTATTATTTTCCATTGTTTTAACAAATCCGTTGCTTTTAATTATTCAGTGCAGTTAACCATAACTGCTGATTAAAACCTCACATTAGCTAAAATGCTGGAACTATATTTAATATGTATTTTGCACATGTGTACATATAATATTCTATGTGTAGAATATTTGTCCTTGATGCTCATAGGAATATTTGTCCTTGATGAGTAATTTAACAAGAAGCTTCCATCTACATTAGGCCTTTATCACCCTGTTCAGAAAGTTTCTTGAAGAATCTTTACTGCTTTTTAACTTTACTTCCTAAGAAAACGATCTAATGTGGCCAGATATGGTGCATGTGTCTCTGTTACTGCATAATATCTTTTAAACTAAGTGGAAAATTCCAACAATTTCACAGAAGGTTAATAGTATCATTCATGCTCCTAGCCATTTCATTAGAACAGATGCATGGGCAAAGAAGACACCAGATAACACTCTTTGGTGTCTGAATAACTGCAGCATACATTTCACTCATATTAGACACCAACAAAACTGTGTGTTAGAGAAATATTACTGCCCTAGCATGGAAAAGCTTCAGATGGAGTTTTTGTCTTCATAAACACCAAGGAGTCTAATTGTGAGCTCCATATCTATAAGAAACCAGGTAAGATCTAATTATGAGCTCCAAATCTGCAAGAAAGCAGGTATGATCCATTCCACAGTTCTTGGAACAATTTCCATGATGTCATAATGTGCTGAAAACTACAAAATGTTTCAGGCACTGATGTTATAGTGAACTACTTATAATTTTTTTCTTTCCTTTCTCTATAATGTCCTTGCTTTACATGCAGCAAGCAAAAAAGGCATCTAATCTGATACTCATCTTCAAAGCCTTATGGAAAGTACCCTGGATGTTCTATGATCCAGACCTTTGACCAGGTGAACTGAAATTTACAACCGTATGAAATACATTCAATACAAGTACTTGTGCTGAAACTGACTTGTGTGCTGAGCAGGAAAAAGAGATAGGATAGTATGATAAAATACATTTGTTCAGAACCTTTTCATGAAACCTATTTTTTTTAAGCTTATCCAAATTCAGGACTTTTCTTCATAATTGGGGTCTATTTCAATAAATATCTCTCAGTCTAAATAATTTGGAGAAGAGATACTTAAGAGGTTTGAGTGAAATATGAATGAACAATGTCAAAAAATGTCTTTATCATTCTTTAAAAAAATATATTTTCCGTCAGTATTAATCTTGAGAGGTAAAAGTCACTTGAAGTCAGTAGTAACTGAAACCAGGATATTACAGAGGAAAAGCTTAAGCTGTCATAACTCTGGAGTTCATCTTCAGAACCTCTATATTAAACATTCGTACATTACTTGCTCTAGAGGTCTTATGGGTCATGACTGCTCTTGCAGTTTCCAATCTGTCAGAAGAACAGGTTTTCCACTGCTGGAAGTAATGATAAAATCTTACACTGCCGCACTTTTTCATGATGTCCTTGAACAGCATAAAGTTACAGATTATGGGTATAACTTCTCTAGAAGCACTTTTCACGTATTTTGCTATGCTAGCCACACAGTCTGTTTAGCAAAATAATTGTGATTTCATTATGTTTGCCCGTTTTGGTCCTTGAGAAGCCTTCTGCAGTTATACATCCCGCACACATTTCACTATGTCAATGATCCAGTGTTAATTTTACTCTTTTCTGAGATGGCCTGCTGTCCTCCCCTCAGGACCATTGCATTGCATTAACAGAGGCTCTCTGCCACACACTTGTTTCAGAGTGCTGTTGCTGTTCGTACTCTGGAGGCTCTCTGGCTTGCTAGACTTCTTTCTGGAGGCCAAGCATCCTCCCTGATGGACACAGGTGTCCTTGTAAAGGTATGATCTGCACAAATGCTCATGAAAGATGAGCTATTCCCTGTCAACCCCTGACTTCACCACATGGAAAACACATGGTAGCTATCCTTCAAGGAAATGGTATTTAAAAGCCTTACATTCGCCCCGGGTTAAGCTCACTCACGCGATGGTTCAAGTACAACACCCACTGAAGCCATGTTGTACCTTTCATCTCTTCTCCCCGACAGCACAGTCGGCTGCCAAAATAACTGGCTCGGAGCCGTTTAGCTCTCCCTCTCCCGAGGCATCTCTCACTGCAGCGCATCACGCCTAACTCCTGCGGGACAGCCGTGCCCAGGCAGGCACGGTGCCGGCCGGCCTTGCCCTGGCTCCCGCAGAGCGGAGGCAGCCCGGGGCTGGGGCCGTGCAGGTGACGGCGGGTCGGGCAGCGGCGCCGGGCAAGCCCCGAGCCGGGCGCAGCCGCCTCTCCGCGGAGCACCGACAAGGGGCGCTGGGCGGCGCCTTTGGAGTGCGGAGGGAGCGGGCTGCGGATCACCTGCAGCGGCGGGGGGGCCGGAGCTCCGCCTCCCCTCCTCCCCCGGTTAATCGCATCCCCCTCCCCGCGGCAGGCACAGGCAGCCGGGCAGCGTTGCCAACCTGCTGCAGGCGCACGGGCACCCGCACCCGCTCGCAGCCAGGGCCGGGCTGGGGCCGCCGGCTCCGCCGCCCTCGCACTTGCCCCAGCCCGGTGCGGCCGTGAGCCTCCTGCCGCCGGCCCGCGGGGAGCGACCGCCGCCGCCGCCCGCCCGGGCACCGGGAGCAGCGCCCGGCAGAAGGAGAGACAGGGGCAGCCATGGCTGAGGGGGGCGAGGGCGAGGACGAGATCCAGTTCCTGCGAACTGTAAGCGCCGCGCTTGCCTCCCTCACCTCCGCGCCGGGGCGGGCCGGGGCTGTGGGGGCGACGCCCGGACCGGCCGGGGTGGGAGCCGGGCGGGGGCAGCTTGGAGCGGGCTCCGGAGCCCCGGCCCCGTCCCTCTCCACCTGGCAGCGTGTGGCTCCGTGGCCGGGCGGGGGGCGAGAGCCGGGTGGCCGCGCCGGGAGGGGCGAGCGGCCGTGCTCGGCCCGGGCGGGAGCACCCGGGCAGCGTGAGGGCCGGGCGGGGTGAGGGCCGGGCGGGCGGGGGCGAGCGGCGCCTCCCCAGCAGCAGCAGCAGCAGCCCCTGTCCGCGCTGCCTCCCCAGCAGCAGCCCCGCTCCGCGCTGCCTTCCCGGCCGCGCTGTGTGCGCCTACTGCAGGGACTAACCGAGCAGCCGTCCCCAGCGCGAAAACTGCAATCACGCTCCCTTGGCAAAAATAGGCTTGGGGAAAAAACCCCACCTCTCTCACCCTGTCCCCTCCCCACGGAGGTTCCCACTAACTTGCAGGCGTTCTCCTCGCCGGGCACGGACTAATACGGCTTTTTCTGGCGTGCGCATCCTTTCGTTACTTCGGTCCAGAGCATGTTAAGGCGCTAGAGCGCTTCTTCCTTCCGTTTAATTAATGCATCGGGACTGCTGCATCTAATGCTTATCTGGATTATGTTTCTTCAAGCAATGCTTTTATTTATCTTCTCGGCCATCTCCCAAGTGCCTTTTATGTGCACAATCCTAGCAAGTTTACAGATAGGCATCTGCATCTAGAATGGGGGTGTATACAAACCGTGCCACAGTTTGAGGAAAAATTGCTGAGACATTTGTTAAGTAGAGCTGGAAACACTGAAACTGTAGGATAAAGCTTAACTTCCCTTTTATTTAGTACAGTCTGATTTAGAAAACGTTCACGTTCAGTGGCTTGTAAGAAAATACATCTAAATGGGGGTGGAAAGAAAGCAACATAGTGTATGTGAAACATATTCATGTGCTGTTTGTGGCATGAAGAATCCTGGTTCTCAGTTGTCTTCCATTTCTATCAGAAACCGCACAATAGTACATGTATACCTTGGTGTTAATTTTTTTTATTTGTTTGAGGATTCTTAGAAAATCTGATTTTACAGAAAATACAGCTGTTACGCAACATTGTCACGAAGATCGGCAACTTTTTTTTCCTGTCAGCATTATGTGACTTGTATTGTAGTGTTGCCTAACACCTAAAGACAAAACAGAAAAATATTTCTGTGAAAGAAAATTTGTCATAAAATTTGTCATCTAAATTTACGGGCGTTTTTACTTTTCACTGGTAAAGATTTTTGGAAGACTTGTACCATGGCAGCCTTACTGCAGGCGTGAATGTTAAGCTTAGTTCATGTTATCTGAATGCTTAATAGGGAAGGAGAAGCATTGAGCATGCTAATACAGCTCAGCACATCTACAGTGATGTTAAACTCCAGCACCTGACAGCAGCAGCATGTTATGTAAAACAGCACTCCTGATAATGTGTGTCAGGCTTGATACAGATTTGGCAGACCCAGTCTTAGATAATACTTGAAAATGTTTAGCATGTTTCACCAGTGGTAAAATGACCTTGAATATGGTAAACTGAGGCTTTGGGGAGGCATGTTGTGTAGTTTAATCAAAAAGGCCTGAGAAACCCATATAATCTGTAGGGGTGTGTAAGCAGTGATTTTTACTCTTCTTTTCCTTCCACCTTGTCCAAGGTATGAGCATTACTTGGAAAAGTCAGTGCTTTTTTTTTTTTTTATGTACTCTTCCACTTTTATTGTTCGAAGGCTTGGATTAGTGGTCTCTAAAGCTATTAGATGTGAGCAACTTTCTGCATGCCATTGGTAGAAAGCATTGGAAGTTTGATATTGCCCTGGTAATTACTGCAGCTTTTCTTTTTATTTATTATTAAAATACTGATTAGGGACAGATGGATTCATAAATGTTTTGTAGGTAAACGAGAACTTTTCAAATAACACTGTATGCAAGCAAAAGCATTCTGTGCTTTCAATACTTTGAGAATGACATCTGTAGGCCTACTACATGTAAACAGTGCTCTTCATATTTTCTTTTTTTGGTGGGACCTGACAAACTTCCTAAAATCTTTAGAGTCTATCTGGAATGTAAACACTGTATTTTTTAATGTTTAAAATTGCACATGAGATTATACTCTATTAAAAATGCCCTTTATTTGCATGAAGCTACTAAACTGAATTTGTATTTTTGCCACATGTTTATTGGAAATTTCGATTTTTCTCTCTTCTTCACACATTCCTATATGTCTAATGATTCCTCCTCTTTACTTGCTTCTTTGTTTTGGTAAAGTGGCATTAAGCATTAGCTCCTGCAAATTCTGCTGTCTAGGATAGATTTTTGATTCTTTTGGTTATAATTTGAGTTTGGTATGTCATTTCTGAGACATGAACACAACCTATTAATGCCCTGTATTTCTGGAAGCATCAGAGCTTACACTGTTTGGGACAACCTTGGACAGACTGGAGCTCAGCTCTGTGTTGCTCGGTTCTCCTCAAGGAGCGCTTCTGTAGTCCTGTAAATTACTTGCTTCTCTGGAAACAGGGATCTCCCTCATTAGTTTGCCAAATGCTGCAGGTGGAGGTGACCTTGTATTATGTGTGGCCTTTTTTAGGCTTGGATATCCATTCTCCTGACTTCTCCCATGGAATAAACACGTACTGTGCAGGAGAAGCGAAGGTTAACAAGTATCCTGCTGTGTGTTTATTAGTTGTGTGTCCAGGCAGGACCTCTTCCCTGTAGGGGAATTTGTTTTTTGTTTTGTAGTACTTGAAAGATCAAGGGTATATAGATTTCACTGTTTGGTCTTTACAGTGAAGAATCTAAAATATTCATAATTAATACAGAAATCACCTGGTTTTTATTTGTTTGGTTTTATTTTTATTAGGATGTGTAATTTGAGGAGGGTGAAAACAATTCCAAGTTCCAGGAGAAAACAGAAAATATTTTCCCCTAAATGCATAGGCTCCTTCCTTAATATACACGTACAAGGACTGTTTTTTGTGACACAGAACGCCCAGAAGGGAAGGCCTTTGCAAGAAAAGGGGTAGCAAGCTGGTGAGAGGATTAAAACCAATTGCAAGATTTCAAAAAAATAGTGCTTATATTTGTCCCTTATATTTTTTAAAGGTGTCCTGACTTTCAGGAGCAAGATGTACCTAAAAGTGATGGGAAACGTGTAATTTAGCTATTTGATCTTGTGATGTTCCTGATGCCAGTTTGGTTTTCTAGAGTTGTGGAGTTTCTTAAATTAGAGGCAGGTCTGCTTTTAGCTGTTTATGGTAGGAGACACCAACAGGACATGCTGAAGTAGGGCTGACAGGGTTATGTTTTTTTTCACTGTCTTCTGAGACAGTGATGACTACCATGCCTGTCAGGAATCAGAGGCGTAATCAGCGTGAGCAGCACATGTTCCCCAGGACTGATGGAGTCATCGTCTCTTTCCATCTCTTTTTTTTTTTTTTTCTTTAAAGGTTTGAATGCTAGCATTCTATGTTGCACTCTCTTCTAATGCCTTTTTCAAATTTTTTAAATTAGCTTGCAGTAAAACAGAACCTCTTGCTTGTGTGAATGTATTCTCTGGTGTTTTATTTTCTACATGGAATTAATAGTTCTGAGTGTTACTGCCAGTGGAAAGTGTAAGTGTGCTTTGCAATGCTGGAAGAGTAGTTTGAAACAAATTTAAACATTACTTATTATTCCTGTTTGACATGCAAAAGATTTTTATTCACTCAATGCTGGGTTTTAGAATGAAGTTTATGGCAGAGAAGTTTGAAATGAAGAATGCTGTGTTCACATTTCAAGGACAGCAGTTCTGTGATTTCAGAGTCTCTTCTGTTCCAGATAATTCTCATTTGAGCAGCATTTAAACAATGTGTGCCACTTTATATCTGACTAAAAGTTGTACACTTACATGCCATCCTACATGAAGATTCTGTGGAATTAGAGGACATGAAAGGAACCAGAAGAAACAAGATCTGAAGATTATTTTAAGAGACGTAACTCAACAGTAGAAGAATTATGCAAGTCTCTCAGTGAAACAGAAAAGAAAAAAAAAGTGGTGCTTTTTTTTTAAAAATCCCTCACTGCTTTTTATGTGCTGCTTATCTTTTAAAGGGGTTTATCAAAATATGTGAGATACTGGTAGCTGCAGTCATCAAACATACAATTGTCAGAATGCACAAAAAGAAAATGCTCAAAAGCAATCTTGGCTATTAGAAGCTATTTTAGAATTAAAATATGCCAAAACCCACTTTGGAAATCCTTTGTTTATTTAAAAAAGTGTTTCTTGTACTTGTCAGTATGTGACTTTTGAAGATACACCAGGGACTGGCACAAGAGACCACTGTTTAACAGCTCATGTGAGGGATGGCGTGGCTGAGATTGCAGCATTTGTACCTTCCTCTCTAAGGCACTGCACTGCAGTACAGATACTGAATATGATCTCAAATTCTATTTTGGAATTGAGCTGGACAGCTTGTTTGTAGTGAAGGGGTTTTAGCTAGGACATGCAGTCCATTTCTTTTTTGGAGATTACATGTGAACCTTTCAGGTATAATTTTTTTTTATTCCAAAATCGGTTGCTAAACATTTTATGCCACGTTTAAGATTATATTAGTGGATGAAATCACTTGTCTAGTGCGTGTACTGTCTTGTCCCATGTTCTGCATCTGGAAGTTGTCTGTATTTGATGTGTGAGAAGGCAGCTGGGGAAACTCTGTAGCTAATAGTTGGTCCACCAGGGAAGCTTCTTGATAGCCCTGTGAGTTGGCTGACTGATATTCTGAGAGATGGAGTTGCATTTCCTGTCAGAGTCTGAAGATGTTTTGATGCATTCTGCTTTTTGGAATTGTGAAGACCTGAGGAAAATCCATCATAGGAACTTAAAATGTGGACAGACTGTAAAGAGAGAATACCACTTATTTCTGACCCAAGATTTAGGATGGGCATGAGAGCTGTGTCTGACTTGTACTCCCCTATTTATGTGCTATATTATTACAGGAATATTTTAAAGGTGGATTTTCCTCTTAAATGCTGTGTGCAAAGTGCACAGGATGATTCTAATTCAAGAAAATAAGCCAATCTTTCTTTAGCAGGGATATGGATTTATTGAAGTATTTCTCTGAATCAAGGTAGAAAATTGGAAGCTGTGTGGAGAAGTACTGACAGTGGACTGACCTCAGGAAGTATGTGAATTAAACTAAAAAGACAGAAATATTTTTCTTCTGATTTTTGATTCATGTTGAAAATCTGTATTAGTTTTGGTATTGTTTTCTGAATTACCCCTATGCTTTTGCTTAAATTTCCTGATCTGACTGAAATGAAGCTTTGTGTGGATGTCAGAAGGAAAATCAAGAAGTGCATATATTCTTATACTTCCTTATAAAACTTCAGTGATGTAAATTTCTTTCATTTGGTATTGATACATCAATAACTGAACTGTAAAATGACCACATTTTACCAGGGCGATTGAAATAATTTGAACTTCTTACTGTGTTTGTTTGACACAGCTGTACTCTGGAATTTCTCCCAGTAGCAAAGTTAGGATAGCCTGGCATCATTTTCAGTCTGCAGTTTGTATTCTGCTAGACCTGTTTTGCAGGTGTATGGCACTTCTGCCATGTGTGGCTGTGTTGTCTGTACCACTCTGGAAATGGAGGGCCTCTGTGTCTGCCTGATGCATCTCAGTGGCTGAGGAAAGGCATAAAGGAATTAGTTTTGATAACAGTTTCGGCCCTTTTTTATAGGCACCAACAGCAATATGGAACTTACTGCAATATCCTGTGACCATCAGAGGCACAGCTGTGGTACTTCTTTGTTCTCCTTGTAAGAAATAGAGCAGCTTAAGGGCACTGCCTGCACCATCACAAGAGGTCACCCCAGTTTCCTAACAAAGACTAGCAACAGCTCCCATGTGGTTTTAGTGCAGTGTAGTTTTATACTGTAGTCCCTTGTTATTAAGTGTGAGATTCATTAACTAATTATGGATTCAGTTGTTGAAGAACTTTTTTTTTTTGTTTTTTTTTTTTTTTTTTTTAACCTAATAACCACAGAGCAACTTGTGAGGTGAAGGGCTTAAACTCTTCAAATGTGTTGCTGCTTCTTGAGCCCAGTGATGTTACTCAGCTGCTATAGGTTGGAACAAATGTTTTTGAGGCATGTGATTTAGTAGAAGCTTTTCATAGCTTCTCAGCATTGCTAAATAAAAACAAAGTGGTGTCTAAAGGCCTTCTGTTAGTAAAGGGAAAGATATGATAGGTAAGGTGTCATAACATGAACTTATATGTTAACTTACGTGACAGCTGCAATTCCTCTGTAAATGTAGTGCTCAAATGGTCAGATTTAAAGTAGATGTGTTTATAAGAAGATTTGCACTAGCAGCTACATAAAATTGTAAATAAAAAGATGATGTCGTTCCTTCAGTGTTGTGGTGTACTTTAATGTTTATCATAGTCAGGAATGACTTCCTTATAACTGTCATGTACTTGAAAAAAAGTATAAGTATATTAGACTTCCTAGAGGGACTTTGGCAAAAATCAACAAGGTACCATTCTGTAAGATGCATGGGTCAGTTAATTTTTAACGTGGATGACATTTTGGTTCAGGACAAGTTTTTTTGTCACTGAGTTGGAGTGATGAGATCATTGTGTTTTGTGAGACGGCTTCCCAGAGGATTTGAGTAATAATGCTGCATCACAACAGACCTGTGTTACCTAGTTGTGTTTTACTTGACTGTGGGAAATAATATCTGAAGGATATTAGCTAGCAGAACCAAATGTCAAACACTGGCATGTCTTATCTCGCTACTGCTCTGAAAGCCTCTCTGGAATTCTGATGTGAAAACTGGGTGCACTGAATTTGAAGTATATCTCTGCTTAAATCCTTTTTTCAAAGGAATGATGAAAGAAAGCAACACAAAATTTGCATTGGCTGTCTGTGAGTTTTCCTGGAGGTTGCCAGAATGTGGAGTTGTATTAATGGAATCAAGCCAGAAATGGCTGTCTCTTACAGCTATATTTCTTCATTTTAAACCAGGCAAAGCTGGAAAAAACAAGTACCTGGGATTTGTGTGGGATGCATTCTTTGGCTTCAGAAACAGGAATATATTTTCCTTTGCTGAATGTGCCACACAATTCCCGTGGTGTATGAACATCTTCATTCCTGTGATGGGCAAGCAGAACTCCTTGTATATAAATTTAGGTGGAGGAATGAATGGAATTTTTAGAGTTTTCAGAGTAAGCCTAGGCAATTGGATAGATCTGCAGTAAGACTCAGTAAACTTCTGGATGTAGGATCCATTCACTGGTAACTGATCCTCATTGTACATCAGGCATGTAGCCATGCTGATAAACATTTGAACATCACCTACTGTGTGTTTATTTCCTAGCTGTGAAACTGGGAAATAATTTAGTTAGAACTAACATGCTAAGCACAAGCCAGATTGTTAAAACTTTCTCTGCAGACACGTGGTCTTCATCCTAAGGCTGCCTTTGTGAAAGCATTTGGTTCCAATGGGGACAGAAGCAACCTAAATATCTGTACAGATAGATAAGAATTCCTAGCCCTGCAACAGTCACAAGAATTCTGTGTGCTCCTAACACTGTGGATTTGCCAAAAAATAAGTGTCAATCTTGCGACTTCATATTTTTGTCTATTTTCTGCCCATTTATGAAGTGGATTTTGCAATGCTAATGCATAGATAGTTATGTGTGTTTGTAGTCTTTATGGCAAGTACCAGGGAGATAGAATGCATATTCCCTTTTCCATGCAAGTGGAAAGTAAAAAAAAATCAGTATGTGATGCAGGGAAATACTCAGTAAGTTCTCTCCATCCCCATTTCTTTCTTTCTTCTGGTGTTACGGATAACTTAATAGCTCTTTGTTGCTTAAGAGTTGGATTAATCTTCTCTTAAAAGCCTGTATTAAATAAATGTGGTTTTTGGTTTTTTTGCTCTACCCCAGCTAACACAGAAAGCAAAGGTTCATTCTGTGCCATGCCAAGTCTGCTGGGCTTTGACTTTGTGCCACACCAGCTCCACCAAGCTCTGCTGGGCTCAGCTGCCTGTGTCTGCAGTGTGCCTAGTCTATTGTAGTCTTGGAATTATGTAGTCTTGGGTCCTTCAGAAAAGCTTATGAGTGAAAGAAAAACCACTAGTCCACTATTTAGTAATTGCAGGAGGGTGATAGCTACACAGGTAAATCCAGGTAACTCAAATGTCATCATTGTTAACTGAATTTCAGTAGGGTAAGCTTGTAAATTAATGAGTCAATACCCCAAGATGTTTTTCAGTTGGTCTTTACATGATGGTCTGACTGCCTGATCAGATATGTCAGCGTTATTATTTAGTCTTTAATGACTTCTAATGCGTCTCATATAATGAATTATGTATTTAAAGAGTTACTACTTTTGCTAGTCGTACGTCAATGGCAGAAGAATCAATGGAGGCCTGGTCTTCATTTTGATCTGACCAGGGTTCTTGTAAAAATATCCTATAAATTTTCTTTGATTTGAGAAGGTTCCTGAAATCCTACAGAAGAAACATTGCATTTTTGGATTGTTTCAGAATATCTTAATGTTATGCCTCCAAGTCCATTTCTGGAATCTGTTAGCAGTATCATTTACAAGAAGGGTACTGTGTTTGTTCTCTGCCCTATCTTCTGGTTCATTTTAACTTGCTTTTCTTTGGAGTTTCAAGGTCTGAGTCCAAAACTTTGTTTAATCCCTGTCACTTTTCCTTGGTCTTGTCAGAGCCACTGAGATCCTTCTCTTCCAGTATTGGGTTTGATGGCTCTTCCTGATTTTAAGTGTGGCACAGCTTCAACCTAAGCCTGTGGTAGGACTTGCTATTGTGTATAGTTATGAATTTAAGAATTTATTCAAAATCATAGAAAGTTATGTGGGTTTTGTGTTTTTTTTTTTTTTTTTTTTGTTTTTTTTTTTTTTTTTTTTAAGGGATCTCTTAGATTTGGAATTTCTTTCTATCTTCTTTTTTTCTTTTTAATTTTACTCTTGGCCTGACAAAGGTCAAGGTTTTGTTCTTTTGTTCTCTCAGAAAAAGAAAACAAGTATTTTAAAATCTCTCAGAACAAGAAAATAAGTGTTTTAAAAATGTCACACAAAGTTTACTACGATATCATAAATTATCACAAGAATTTCAGTAAAATGTATTCAGAACATCATTTATCTTGATGTATGATTAGTTTGCATTTTCTTTCTCTATTCCTTTGCATGCCTCACCCCTGGAAAGCTTCATCTTACTGAACTGAAAGACTCTGAAATCTTCAATTTCAACTGAATATAATTTGTTTAGAAAGGGAGAGGGATGGAGTGTAGGAGGGAAGGATGCCATAATTTGCAGGTGAGCTTTGTCATCCTTTTGAGAGGCATAGTTTGTTGCCTGGCTTTTCAGGAAAAAAAAAAAAAAGAAAAAACCAACAAACCAGCTTATGCATAGAAAGTGTTATTCAAGTTTAGATGCAAAAAGAAACACTTCAATTTTCCATGAGTGGGAGGTGAAAAATGAGCAATTAGGTAGTGAGAATTAGATTTTCATGTTCCTAAAGGTGAATGGAGGTATCTTTTTCCAGGTGAGATGTGTTGCTCAGTTCAGCAAAATACTGTATAACTGCATTTTAAAATACTGGAATATTTACACTTGTTTATTGACTTCAAGCAGCTGAAAGCATATTTGATTTTTTTTCACCCATCTGACCTTGGAATTCTCATACCTCGTTTAATCTACTGAAAATTAAATGGATGTGGTTTAAAGGTATATCAAGTTGCAACATAGACATATTATGTTGAAAATGTTACAAGCATCACTTTATTCTGATTATGTCAGAAGTAATGTATTGCTGTTTTTTCTTTTGAAATTTCTGATTGGATTCTATCTCATAATTTGTATGTCAGCTGCAATTGCAGCTGAATTTTCTGAATTTTTTCCTTTCTTATACTAGAAATCTGTTACTGAAGCAGAATTAGATGCATTCTGTTTTATGCCCATTTTTTATTCTGCTTTCTGCTCTACAGTTTATTTTTCTCTTGACAAGCTGTAAAGATAAAAGAACATCAGTGACAATATTTTTCCCTTCAAAACCAGCTTGTTTTGGGGGTCTGTCCCTCAGACTTGATAAATCAGCTCCACACATCCTGTGCCTGACTTATGGAATAGTTTACTCTGGCCCTCTGCACAAAGGTACTTTCTGCTGATGCTAGGAAAACCTCGAGGTGAGAGTTACTGTATCAGTTTTCTGAGGCTGTAATCCTGTAAAGTAATCCAATTAAAATGGTGGATGAGAAGTGCTCAACCTTCCCAACTCGATGGGGGACATTTATTTCTTATGCATGGCATTTGCACTTCTGTTTACACAGGAAGGCCTTGCTGCACTTTTTTGATTTACTAACAAAATAAACTAACGTGGGTCAGAACACATATTCAATGAAGGAATGAGGTTAATTGGTGGTGAACTGTGCGGGTTTATCTGTGCTAACAAAATTACTTCTTCATGTACCTCTATAACTTCTGTTGATGAGTGAGTTTTTTTTTATGATGATTTATGTCTGTTACAGAGTTACAGTTTGACAATTGGAACCACATCTAGAGCTTGGGAAGCGCACTTTGTTGTAGTAAGTTCTTACTCAAAAGTTACGGTTTGCTATTAGTGGTTGTACCCTAGTAATTTGTTTTATTGGGAGGGGCAGAGAAACAAGGAGTTCTGTGAATGAAATGAGTTTGTAACCTTACTGTACACCTTTCAATTACAGAGTAATCAGCTGAAAAAAATAATTATATTCCTTTCAAAATTTCTAGCTGGATCTCGTTTTCCTTGCCTAAGGAATAAATCTTTTAAATGAAAGAAATACATAAAACAGGCAGATTGGTATAACAGGTTGTTAAAGGTTATTCTATTAACAAAAGTCTGGAAGAAAATACTTATGGCACAAATACACTTTTTGGCTAAAAGCCTAAAAACAAATCCTGTATTAGAAGACTGCTTCAAATAAAAACCTGTCTCTCTTACCTCTTGCTTAAATGATACTGGAAATCAAATGTAAATTAATTGATTTTAGTATGTTGTCTAGCAGAATAATCTACTCTTCATCTGTTAAACATTCCAATGAATGTTTAAAAGAAAATGATTTGTTGATCTATGACTGTGATGTCTCTGTATGGCCATGTATGTTTTTTATAAGTCTGGTTCTGTTCTCACTGATGTTTATGTCAAACCTCCTCTAGATTTGAACCAGAGCTAAATCATACACTAATTGTGTTGTGTGCTGTTGTATGTAATGGCCTAAATGTGTTGAATTCTTCTCCTTGTCTGCTATTTTAACACAATTAATATTCATCTTCCTTAGGTGCCAGAAGTGTATGACCTGGCTTTTCCAAAATTAGTTTAAAATTGTATGCATGTTGCTAACTGTCTGTCAAAATATTTGCATCTAATGGTTAATTGTTCCAATTGTGCCACTCAGATATATCATCTTGTCCAATTCAGTAAAGATAATAATCCCTCATGTGCTTCTCTTTTCTAAGAAGAAAGTTAGGTTTTTCTTTTTCTACAAATCTCCCTGATGTCTTTGTTAAGAAGATAAATATTCTTGCAGAGTTGCATTTGCATGTTTTTTTTGTTAAGAGTGTGCTTTTGCTGTGTCCAGCATAAATTTTATTATGTCCACCATGGACCCTGAAGTCAACTCTAACCTGAATTTGAGGTTACAAATACTGTTTCATTTTCTCAGGAAGTTATCTATGCTGGGGGTATACTGCTTTTTAGGTACTAGATACATGCAAAAATGCTGCTTCTTACTATTTATTTTTTACACTTTCAATGTCATATTTTAATTAATACCTTTAAAAAATATTTCTTTTTACTAGGTCTGTATTACAAGGTTGTGAGATCTGTTTGTCTTGAAGCATTTACCACTGCAATTACTTCTGTTTAGTTACTGAGAAAAGTATCAATTATACTTCAAAGTAAGAAATTATCTTGTCACAAAGTTTCTGAAACATCAGCAGTGCACCTGTGGTTTTTATTTGGTGTCTGCAAGCCTAAGGAAAGTCCATTTTAGGAATATCAGCACTTTGTGGAGCTGAGCTCTTGCTGTGCAGCATTGCTTTTTCAGCCTCATGTATTAACTATGGCAGTGGCGAAATAGCTAAAATTATGTGCACTTTCAAATTCATTGTAGAGATCAGGTAAACATTAAAATGCATCTGCTAGTTTTCTGAGTTCATCTGAGTGATTTGCCTTGCACTTGGATTGGAGTAGAATAGGTAATGAAAAAATATATAGGCATAGGAATATGCCTTCTGCTCACATTTGTCTAATCTGCCTGGTCCAGCACTTGAGCTCTTGTCTTCCAGTAAAACTGCAAGGTTTAAGTGGAAAGAACTTCAACCACTTTTCTTGATTGCACATGGTTTGCATGGCAGTATCTGGTAACAGACCATTTCCAGCTTCTATCCTGCTGAAATAGTCTGTGAGTTTCTTCATATTTACTAGTTTTTCCATTCACATAACCAAACTTCCTGTGAACCCTTGCATATGTTTTATTCTATAGTTTCCAGCTATCTTGTTCAGAGACTTCTATCAGAAGCTAATTACTCCAAACTGGCGTGGTCTCATGACTGTGCTTACTTGAAATGCTGTATAGCAGTTTGTGGTGGTTTTTTTTCTTTTCACCTTAAACGCTGGAGTTAATTTTGTCAGAGTTAAGAGAACAGTGATACTTGTATGAAAATGTGCCTTGTTTTCTCTTCTGGTTTTGTTGGTGCTTTTTGATTTGTGTATGGGGTTTTCGGAATCTTTTTTTGTGTCTAAAGTAACTCATGTCTGGAATTAAAACTTTTCTTTCTAAAACATGTATTTCTTTCATTGTGAAGAGCTGGAGTGGTGAGCTCAAAATGGTAGCATTTTGTCTTGAAGAGGATGATCTTGCGAAAAATTGAGGCATGTATAAACAACCTCTTGCTACAAACTGACCTACATTCTTTTCTTCTTCTAACCCAACTCTTGCTGAAGTAAAGGTTAATATATTTCTCGCTTTAAATTTAACATTTGTTTAAAGTGTAATATATTTTCATAATAAAGATTTTATGCCCTAAAGAGATGAGAACATTGTCTCTTAAACTCATAGTAGTTTTATAATTTAACAAATATAGCTTTCTTTTTTTTTTCCCTTCAGGGTGGAAAGCAAGTTCTAGTCTGTAATTTGTGTTTCTCGGTAAGGAGCTACAGCATAGTAAAATCATAATGACTACATTTTTTTAAGACTGGTCATGTTTTTCTGAAAGCTGTACTAAATCTTTCTATTCTCTGACATCAGTTTGGGTCAGAGAATAGAAAAGAATTTGGGTGTACTTTGATACTACAGGTCTAGAAGGTAGCCCAAAATACCTACTTTTCCCACACCTTATGAGGTGAGCGAGATCTTGTTACAGAAGAGAGTTATGTCACTCCACTCAATCCTGCAGGATGGAAAACAGATCAGAATTGGACTACACAGATTTAGTGCTGACTTCCAGGAGGAATTTATCCCCCATTTTCTTTTAATTGCAGTAGCTTCAAACTTCTCATCAGGAAGAGAAAGCTCATCAGGAATGGATTGTGCTTCTCCCATGCAACCCTCTGGTCTATGGAAGGCAGTTTTGTCAGGTTCAGCTGGAAACATGAACCTTTTACTTCAACTCTTAACAGAAGCTCCTGAGTTCACAACTCCTGGTGGCCAAGGATTTTTTTTCCCCTGGCTGTACAAGAGAATTCAAATGAGACAATGAGTAGTGTTAGAATTCACTAGATTTTCGTTGTGTAACTTTGTTTACATCAATAGTAATTCTCTTAATATCCAGTCTAGGGATGGTGGCTCCTGCTCTTAGCTGTCCTTTGCCTGTTTTGTTTTCAGATTCGTAAATTGTGCCAAGGACTGGATTTTTAATGCCGTATGTTGAAATAGTTTTACCGAGTAGTAGAGGCAAGGAACATACAAAAGCCAGAGCATTGTGATGAGCCCAATGCTGCAGGATGTTGGTAATTGTAGGGAGGCACATTCCTAGCTGAAGTTAGCGCAGAGTCCATCATGAGCTTTTGACAGTCAGAGATGTGTCAATTCAAAATTTTGTAATTGATGCAGCACAATGTGGTGCTCATGAGCTGATTCTGGATGTTGACAGAAGGTGCTGTTAGGAGATTTGGAGATGATCCAGGGGACAAACAGTATTAGTAGAGATTAGCTGGCAGAGGTATCACTCCCACCTCTTTGGTCAACTTGACATCTGTGAAACTGTGGTACAGCTTGCAATGCAAGAACCTGTATTGGTCCAAGCAAGATGTCATGAAATGTCTATGACATTGTGTACTGAGCCCTATAACATGACTATAGGACTTTCTCATAATGCATAAAAGTACCATTTTAGAAAAACTTAATTAAGAAAAGTTGTTCACATGCAGAATTGAATTGGTCAGCGATTAGAGTACTCTTACAGGGTCAGAATTCCAATTTTCAGTCCATATCTACCCTGTTCCAGCTCTGGACATTGGAGTGAATTACAAAACCTCTTGACACATGACTTTTCTTTATTTTCCGGAAACAACACCTAGAAAGCCACAAAAATGTGAGTATTTCTCATTAGGAGGTTAACTACATTTTTTTTTAAGAGCAGTAGCTAACTGCTATATATATCCTCAGAAGAGACTTTGTTAGGAGAAGAAAAAGATTACAGGAAAGAACATTTAGAAAATGCAAAATATGTATGTGAAATATTTTGTCACTATTAGAGAAATGAAAAGGCACAATTAATCTGATGGCCACAATGAATAAGCAGAATTATTTCTGCAAATATATAAATAAGAAGATAGAAAATTTAAAGTGTTTAAGTCAGCTTTGATTTGAGAGAAATAAATGTCGGAGTGTCTTTTGCAGAGAAATATTTGGAGTCTTCAGATAGTTGCAGATACATTGCATCACTTTGCATTTGCAAAGCTGGATTTTCTTCCGCTGTTTGAATGGTCTAAGTCCAGTCTATGAGTTGTCACAATCTGACTTTTAACCTGAAGCAGGGAAGTTTCATGTTTTGGGTTCTAAACTGAAGCAATATTTTTGTCAGTTTCCTCGGTAAGGATGAGGTCCCTAAGCTGTCAGACAAGCTGTAACAAATCTGGCTTTGTTTGGCACTGTTTCAGTGCCTGACGTGATACTAAGACAAGTACTAAAACATTAAAACATCTTCATGAGATGTTTTACTGTTTCTTGCATGGTGCTGTCCTGGTTGACCAAGCAACCAAGTGGGAGTGATGTGATTTGCTAGTGCAGATGACCTGCTTGTGGTTTAACCCAAATTTGACTTATTTTTGCTCAAAGAGTCCTGTTGGTAGTCACTTAAAATAGCACAAGTTGCTTGTGATTTCTCTACATTCATGTCTCTGCTGCACAATGGGAGCTCTTAAATAGTCATGTTAGAGATAGTTATGTTGAAAGAACTTGAATTTTCTGTCTAGAAATAGGTTCTCAGTGTTTAAGAGACTGATACACCGAAATTGTTGATGAGTGGTGCTGGCACAAAACACTAATTTTCATTTGAGGTTTGTCTTGCCAAAAGAGCTCTGGCTTTGTTGGACTCTTGACTGCTTGTGTGGGTGTGTATGTGTTTATGAGTATGGGTGAAAGTACATGAATGTTTCTTCTGTGCATTTTCCTGTGTTTAATGTCAATAGGAATCTTGAAATAACTTAAACCATTGTCAGAAGGCCCAATCTGTAGTGGAAGATCTGCTGTGGTTTCAGATTTGTACTTGTCACCTGTTAGTTTGATAAGAGATAATATATGCATATGGAAAAAACCAATTTTCCATGTAACATTGGTATTTTAATTCTGAAACACTTCTTGTATTTGTCTCTTAGTTGTTTAACCTGTAAGTTTGAAGTAGTGCATGCTACCTTAAATTAGTAATGAAAGTTTATCTGAAGGAAATGAATTTCAGGACAGAATTTGAATAAAGAGAACCAATTGTAGTGTTTTTCTTAAATAATTCAGTACAGGTAGGTTGCATGAGAGGAGAGCAATAGATATCTTTCTTAATGGGACAAAACATGAAGAGCTGTGATGTATATTCAGTTATCAGAGGAAAGACCACAGCAGTTGGATAAAAGAGGAAACAAGGCACAAAATTAATTACTGTTATTGATTGCATTTTGTAGTGCCTGGAGGGCTCAGCTGAGGCAAGGGTGCCACGGTGCTACTGCACAAATGTGCAGCGTGTCACAATTCCTGCCTCAGAGAGCAGAGGAATGCTGAGATGAGACCAAGGGACAGGGAAATGAAGTAGTGTGCCCAGGAACACTGAGGATATCTTGGGGTTCATTCCCATCTCCTCTGGATTCCTGGTGAATTCGAATATGGAGAATTGGAGGGCTGTGCCTTTGAAGATGAGAGCATACAATGCAGACATTATGTGGGAGGATACTGGAAGTCAGCGTGGAGAGTCAAGGCCTCCTGGACAGAGGACTGAACCAAAAAAGGTGAATTTATTTGCAACTTATTCAATGGTTGTTATCAGAAACATGGTGATGTCTTTGTACAAAATGGGTAATACTGCTAATAATAGCATAGTTGGATAAAAGATACATCACAGTTATTGAGTTGAAAGTTCTAAGTTGTGGTTGCCTGATTGGTTTGAGGTAGTGGCTGGTCTTTAATGGTAATATTTAATTTAAAGTAGAATGCATTGCGATTCATGTGTTCATGGCATAATAGGCTAAAAAGACTAAAAAGAAGTTCTTTATGAGAAGCTATTCCTAAAGGAAAAAATTAAAGGGGAGGACGTGGCAGTTATTCTGAAAAAGTGCATAGCCAAATAATAATTGTAATACATGCCTCCTAGAGACCTGGAAGGGTTGAGCCCTCCTATACTGGGTGGTGTGGGAGCATACACATCCTTACATAAAATAATACTTGAGTAGAATGTTTTACTTAAATGGGCAGAAACAGCAACCAATGTGTTCATTTAACTATCCAAAGTTTCAAGTGTTAATGGATAAACTCTGTCTGCTCCATCCATATACTGTAAAACCTGAAAGGAACTTTGGCATCTGTATAGTCTTTATCAATTTACTCGTCAAAAGTTATTTCTTTTAATTTCATGTAACCATTAGAAGAAGGAAGCTAGGCTAACAAGGTGGAAGGATTTTTTTTTGTCTGCTGATTAAAAAAATTTGGATTTCCTGAAGCGTCTAAAAAGAAATTGTAATTAGAATTGAATAAAAGTAGGAATTCTCAGATAATGTTTTCAAGGGGATGACTTGGGAGGTAATTTTTAACTCTTATGTTTGTTTTTTGTGTGCACCTATGAAATGTGTTGTGTTACATGTATGTAGAATTGTGTTTTCATCCTGTGTTATATATGTACCAATATTATAGGTGGTTAGTCTGGCTTTTAGTTGTACTTAAAAGTTGGTTTATTTACATGTTATTTCCTTGCTGCTGTATGTCAATACATGATACCTTCTGGATGAGAAGTCAAATCACATTGCAATTTGCTCTTGGATGTAGGATTGACCATCCTTAGTAATGGTGACATATGCAAGGAAGAAAGGTCCCTAATGCTAGCATAAATTAAATTCTTAATTTGGACTCTAAAATCCTGAATTGTAGTTAGCTATTTGTTTCCCTTCCTGAACTTCAGTATAGTATCATTATTGTAGAAAATTCTGGATTAAATATTTCAAGTGAGGGTAATGAATTCTTACAATCTGGTTATTCTGTCTGTTCTGTGAAAACTGTGATATTTCAGATTGATTTTTTTTTTAAATTTGTTTAAGATTGTGATTTCTTGGTACAAACAAAATAATGAAAGAACAATGAATTATAAGACTTTACAGGTTTTGAGTCTTGTGTTCTGGTAAAGCGGTGAATTTGTAGTTAAAAACTTGAGTAAGAAAAATGTTGAGTGGTTTAGCTCAATTGATTTGTTTAATTTGCGGAAACTGCCTTAAGTAAGCTTTGAACAGCTCAAGATTTTCACATTTTGTTTCAGTACAGTTCAAAGATGCTCTTCTAGCCAGATCTTCCTCTAGCCAGACTTTATTGTCCTAGTCAAGTTACTACACAGATGTCTTCTCAAGGTATTACTAGGTTGTAAGAAGAACAAAAGATGATTTTGTTGTTACTATTAAGTCCCTGGCTGGCATTTTAAGCTGGCATTTTAACTGGACTTAATGACTCACCTGAAATTGGAATGCAAATCTGTACTAGTGAATAAAAAAGGCAAACAGAAGCAGAGATGTGCAACGTGTAATACATTGTTTCTAAAATGAACAGAAATACCATATGAAGATGGAGTCTGAAGATTTAAGCGAAACAGGGATGTCACTCAGCATGCAGTACCAACTGTTTTCAGCTTATTTAGTATGCAAGAGCATAGTTGCAGATGAATCACAGTTAAAATGCCTTACATAAAATTGCCAAAGTATTTAGTTCACGTCAGGTGATGGAAAGACATTTTAAAAACAGTAGTAAGAATTGTATTCAGTTACTCTCACTGGTTTATATTTTGTGGGGGTTTTTTTTATATTTTTTTAAAGATCTCTTCTGTAGTCTTAAAATATAAAAATGATGTCATAAAAGGAATAATTAAAAGAAATTATGCAAGACTGCATTTTTTACTTGTGATTTAGTGCCAGAAGTTTACCTTACTCAGGAAAAGCAAATTCCAGTCCAAAGCAGACATTACTATCTGAAAGGAAAGGCTATTCTAAAACTCTTGACCCTTGCTATCATATTGTGTTCCAAAAATCTATGTATCTTCTATAGACTTCATCAGTGCTCCCAGATAAATAGGCTAGGCTTCTTTTGTCCTTAATAGCAGTGCTTTGGGGTGCTGTATTATGTATTTACTACAGATTACATAACAGCATAAAAATAACTGAAGGGATAACTGAAGGTCAAGGGGTGCATTTAGTTCAGTATTTTATCTCCAGTAGTGGTCAATAACAGAAAGGGAAGAGGACAAGAATATACTTTCCCTGTCTTTGTTGTGTGCTGTCAGCCTGTAGCAATTTGTGTCTCTTGGGGGAATTAGTCTCAGGCTTGGTGACACTGAATTTGGTAGCAAATTGAGTTCCTCAGCTGCAGTGGATTTTAAGTGAGGAAGCACTGCTTTTCGTTTGTTTTGAAGCCTCTGTGTGCAACTTCGATTGATAATCTCTAGTTCTGGTACTAGAAAGGGCCGTGAATCATAACTGAAAATAGTACTACATATATTTGCAACTATTGTGATTTTTTTTGGTAGGCTTATACAAAAGGTTCAGTACTTTTTAAATCTGTTGTTCACTGTTGAAACAGAATCAACTGTTGAAAAAACAGTGGGATTTATTTTACCAGTAAGTGGGGTACTTTGTGTTTTTCTGTAATCTCACATTCTCCATCCACTTTTCCCTTTTTGTAGTTCTTAATTTGCATGTTTGTGGAAGGCTTTGCAGTTCCAGATTTTCTGACTTTTTATAGTCCTAACAGTTGCATTTGTGTGTAGCCTGCATTCTGGGGGCTTCCTGGCCCTTTGTAGCAGCAGCAGCCTGTTTGTTTCTGTTTTTGGCTGTTGGGAAAGGTGTTTGGGGAATTAGGAATATTGTCAAACATGCTTATGACTTACACCTGAATTGAGATAATTGCTACTTGCTTTTGTGCTTTCATTGCTGTGTTGAAATATTTTTCCTCATGGATGCAGTGCTGCACGCTTTTGTCTCTGCATCCTGAAATGGGGTTTGTATTGGAAAACCCCACAGAAGCGTTTCTGGGAGTGCACAGAGAGGGCCATGGTAGCTGATGCAGCTTGTGCACAGAAATCCAGTCTACTGTAGCAGGGTGGGGCAGTGAGGATCAGAGTGCCTCAAGTGAAACGGTATGGACTAAGCACCAGTATGTTTTTGGGGCTCTAATTGCTGACCCTCTCCTTTGCCCTTTTGAAAAGTTGCTGCTGTCATATATTTGAGAGAGATGTGGTTGAGTTGGAACTTAAGAAACCTGAAGTTGTGGTGTGCAGCTCTTTTTAGCAGGACAACGTAAGAAGTCAACAGCAGCTGTGTCAGATAGTTGTAGGCAACGCTGTGGCCAGATGGAGGTGTGATCTTTCATGGTTGCACAGGCTGCCTGTTTTGCAGTGCAGCAAAAGACATCCATCCCTTATTATCCCCCTGGCATTCCTGTGTTCTGAGGACTGGCAGGATGAGAAGGGATTCAAAGCCTGACCTTCATGCATGTGTAGGTGAGCGCAGCAAACAGGGAACAGGCGGTGGATTATGTGGTGCTGTGAAGGGACAGGCAATCTGTAATATGCCACAGCTAAATGCTCACCCTTTAGTCAGGGTGGAGGACAAACTTACAGTCTAAATGCTTTATTGTTAAAGTAGAAAGGTGAAGTCAAGTCTCCTCTTGGATCCTGTATAGTTTTACAGTAATGATGCTTAGCAATTATATCTTGTCTTTGAGTGCTGGAAAGTATTAGCTATGACCAGTGCTCAAAGTAAATCTTAGAGGTGAAAAATGATAAAAAATTATCATTCCAATAGCTGCAGTTTGTTTAAAAAAGCAACCAAGCAAAACCCAAACAGCAGTATAGATATTTTTAATTTTAATTTGACTTTTATAGTTCAACATACTCTTTGCAATAAAGTGGATATTTTTCTCAAAAGGAACCCTGAAAGATTACTGAATTGATTAATGTTCAAAGTGGGCTGCTGTCTTGAATGTAACAATGGTAAGAAATAAGAATTCCATTAAAACAAAACATTAATAATTACTGCTGTTCCACATGCTTAAATTTAATTGTGATGAGAACTTCCTCCCAGTCAAATATTCAAATGAAGGTTCTTGAAGCTCCCAGTGTGAGATTAAAAACAAGATGAAGAGAATGTCCTCAGGTAGCAAATAAAATAATGTTGCTCTTCTATTGCTCCTTTTCCATCCAGGCAGCAGACATGGTTTGCAAGTCCCATAGTAAAGATTTAGGGAAGAGAGAAAAATCCAGCTGCTTGTGGTGTTAGCTGTACATTGCAAATAAAAGTGTCTGTAAGTACGAGGATGGTAGCTGAGTGGTGAGCATTTCTGAGCTTCTGAAGTTCTAGTGGAGGTCACTAATTCTTACCTTTCAATGATGGCCCCTAGCACTTGGAGATCCTGAGGGAAAAAAAACTGAAAAATATAAGGTTGGCTAAAAATAGTGTTAATTTCAGGCAAAAAAAATTGTTAACTTTTAGTTTTCCATTTAGTTACGATTTTAAGAAGGCCGTGTTTTTAAAGTTTGGTAGTAGATCCTTTTTCTTATATGAGGTATAAAGTTAAGATTCTTCAGAGCACCTCCATTCCATTTTCCAGTAAATACTGGAAAGAACATATTTCATTGTAGTTTAGGGGCAAGAAAAAGTGCACATTATTTTTAATTATTAAGGTATAAGAGCAGAAAAGTCTTCAGCTTTGACCTTGAGGGTATTATTGTCATTTCAGCTTTGATTTTTAAAACCAAACTTCTTTTTTTGAAACAAAATTATGAGAGGCCCCCAACTTGTTTCCTTTTATGTTTTTTACCCACTGGACTGTATTTTTGTAGATGGGAGTTATATGTCCCTGAGGGATCATGAGTACTCCCTCCTCCTCAGTAGATGGACTTCTCACATCCTTGTGCTAATAGGGAGAACGATGCATTTACATTATTGCTTCATTTAAACAAGAACTGTTGATAAGAAATAAGTACTTCATTCCCAAATGGCATCTGCAGGATTTAAAGGTTTGGCCAAGTTTTCAGGAGGATAGGCATGAATTCAGCACTAAACTGCTGCTGCTTCTGTGGAAAACAATGAGCTGTGTCATTTGATCAGGGACAAAGTGACTACTGAGCAGGGATGATTTCGAGGAAGTAGCTTTTAATAATAAAGAAAGAAAACAATTTCCCATGTGAAACCATACCCATAGCTTGTTTGTAAAGTAGCTAATGTAGTTCATGTGTTAGGGTCAACAAACAGATATAGTTGTAGCAAACACAGTCACTATCTGTTTCCCTAGAAATCCTCTTCTGGCTTTTTGCTTCTTGCCGCTGCTGATATACTTTTCCACTGGTTTGTTTTGTGGAAACACCTCCTGTATTCCCATGTAGTCCTCCTTGCATAAGGAACATAAAACCTTTTTTTTTTCCTCCTTTGTTTTTCCATAAAGTATTCTGTTGCCTCTATTGAACTCGTGGGAAGAGTGTTGCATGAATGAATGGAGGTCAGTTGCTGTTCTGTAAAAGCGTAGTCTTTAGTTATTTTTCTGGTCTGATTTGGCCTGTACTATTCAGTACAGTTTAGTTTTACTTTGTAGTATGTGCTGGTTCTGGCCAGGACAGGGACAACTCTTACAGTAGCCAGGAGGGCACATGACTAGGACCTGGAGGTTGTTTTATACCTCCTCACATCATTGCTAGGGGTGGGGAAAGGGTTCTTGTCTGGTTGAATATGTATGATGGAGGGAAGCCAAAAAATCTGGTATTTGTCCATTTTCAGGGGGTTTATCTGTGAATTGTTTCTTTGTTATACTCTCTGTCCTCAGCATTTTTGCTGTTACTGTTAATTTTGTTCTCTCATTGCTGTTTCCAGTAAATTGTTATTTTTTTAACCTGTAATATTTGCCTTATATACCTCCAATTCTCCTCTCCAATCCACTGCAGGGGTAAGAGGGAGGGGAAGGTGGGGGAGCATGAGAGAGGCAGTGTGGCTTGAACAGTCCTGTGGGGGCACTGAACTGGGGAGAACCATTCCTAAACCACAGCATACTAGGACAATGTAATAGCTCTGGCAGATTTTCACATATTGCTCTGAACTGGGCTAAGAATGCCTCTGGATTGCTCACCAGAAGCCTGTGAGACTTGTGTTTTGTACCTTGGACAGAAACAGTCTAACACTGAGGCTTTTGCTGTGTTATCTTCTCTGTGAGATGATGCTGTCTCAGAACTGCCTGATGCTGGAGGCTCTCACTGATTTTTACTGGCAGCTGTAGCTACCATTTTTTAAAGTCAAACCCTGAATATGTATGATCTGTCTAAAATTGGTTATGGTAGGCAGAGTTTGCCATGTCTGCACTCCCTAAACAGCCTGTACTGTCTCTTGAGCTTTTCATTCTTTATGAGAGTGCCACAGCACCTTTGAATTGAGACACCTCAAAGGTTTAGCTGTGGTTGTTGGGGCTTGCAGAGCCCACTGTTGCTCTTTGGTCTCACTTCCCATCTTAGCACAAGTCAGTTTTGCCCAGTGGTTCCACTGTTCTGTGATAGGTCATCTTATCTGTCTAAGGTTGAATATTCAGTGACTACTCTTAAGTCCACTGGAGAACAGCTAAGCTAAGTCGCATCTCTTTGAAAGCAAAGCCCAAACCCCTAAGCAGATAATATTCTGCTATGAATTAGTAATTTCCTTTGACAATATATTCCTGTGGCTATTTACCCTCACAGTTAAAAATTATGCTTTCTTTTCCTGTGACTTTTTGCCCCTTATTTGTCCTCTGGTGATGTCTAATTACCAAAAGATAAATTTAGAAGGCATTTATAACCTACAGTGGTATAAATACTTGCAGTCTCTCTGTGAGCTATGACAGCACTCTCATTTGTACCTTCTCAGGTTTAATTTTATTTCTGTATGGAGCTGATTTTTCCATGCAGTGGCTTCACCATAAATTATATTTAAATAGACACAATCACTTCCCATATCCTTTATTGTATGTGTATCTCAGCTGCTTCCACTAAATTTTTCTAACTCAAGATTTTGTAGTAGAGGTAGCTTGTCCTTTAGAACAATCTCTAGCTTTTATCCAGTTGTAAATTGTGGTTTGGGGCATTTTCCCCCTGTAATTTCTTTATTGTTTCAGTTTTCTTATATAATTCAGTGATGATTTATCTTAACTTTTCAGTTTCCTCGCAAAATAGAATGATTTCTTTCTCATTTAATTGCTGATACAATTTTTTCTCAAATAAGGATCACTGATGTACTATTTTAAGTTCTTAGATATAAGCAAATGGGCTAATATTGGGTTTCTTTTCTTTCCTGGTTTACATCTCTCAGGTTGTTTACATTTTATGTTTATCTGGAATAATTAAATTAGCATCTATGTGTTTCAGAAGAAATGCATTATGTGCTTTTTATCTTAAAAAAATCATGTCATCTTTCAAGAGTAGGGTGCAACAGTATTTTTGCAGGTGTCAGAATGTGCCAACACAATTCGGATTATGTAGCATAGTAAAAAAAATAAAAGGTAGGATTTTTTTCAAGTTGCGTGACTATATAAATTTTATTTAGTTATTTGTCCTACAGATCTCTGCAGCAATCAATCAACTGCTGTTAAAGCCTGTGGTATTGATTTTGATTTGTAATATCACAAGCAAGCCTGAAGGCAGTGGTGGTGGTGACATGCTGCATGTGCCCCAGCAGTGCCTGTTAACAGAGGCAAGCATAGCAAGGCTGGAAACCCGTTCAATTTTCAATTTTTAGGTGCACAGATAGAAAGTGAATGAGCTTTTTGGAGTTGGTCTTGCACTGTATATTTGGGCTTATTAAACCTTAGGACTTTGGTTGCATGACAGATTTAATAAATCCATTCAAATTGGAGATTTGTTTTCTGTTGTTGCTTACATAATGGTGATCTCACCTAGTTCATGTCAGTGTGAAGCTCCCAGATGTTCATGAGTGCTTGTGTCAGCTGAGAAAAATATGTGTCGGGGCTGAGTACATGCGCAACTTGCCAGTATGCACTAACTTAAAATTAGGTGCATGTATATGCACGCATGAAATTGTTGAGATTCAAAATAATGCGCATCAATATGGTCTTCAAGTTTTTATTAGTGAATTAAGCTAGGCTAGGGCTGGAGAAATGAGTTGAAATCAAGTAATGTAAGGACACCTTTTCAAAAATTGTACTCCTTGTCATGGTCATCTTTGTACTCGTACTGTGCTTGGTTTATCGTTAATTTTTCAATTTCTGTCATTTTCTCTTGTGATCAGGGCACACAGAATAGCTTGAGATCAAAGTGCCAACAGCATTCTGTAGTCATAGACCGGATCAATAATACAGTGATTTAAATTTTGTGGAACCCTCAAAAGAGATTGAAACAGAGAAATTTTTAGACTCTTACGTCTTAAAAGCAATAGTATATTCATAAGATACTTCAAATTTTACAAAATGTTAATGTTATCAGAGCATCCCTTTGCTGTATCTCATGATGCTGAGTCTTCACCGAGCCTGAAGTTATGCCTCCTTTGCTGCCCAAGTTGTCAACAGCTGTTGTACAAAGCCTGCTCTCCTAGGCTAAACTCAAATGTCCTAGGTCATGTGCTTCCTCTCTCTGGGGAGATGAAGACGTGTCTCTTCATTGCAAAGAGCCTTTGTTTGCTTAAGTGACAAGCCAGTGCTTTTTAGCATTCTTTACAGTGTGTTTCAGCAAAGGATATGCTTGGTGTGTCTTTTCACCAAGGCTGGATAAAATCAGGCTTCTGCCTTCAGGTCTGCTTTCAGTGCAGTTGCATTATGGTTTGCCCAGGTCAGGTGCTGACATAAATAAGGATGGTGTTTTTTCTCCTCCTGTCAACAAATATTAAACCAAGAACGCCACGATTATTTTCCAAGCCCTGGGCTGACTTTGCCTTGGTTCCAGGCATTATTGTGGGATGTGATGTTGGAATATACTCTGTTCTGAGATGGGATTTTCCAGTGTTGAATCCCTCAATGATATGAATAGAGGAGGCAGATATACTGCAGCATGGGTTGATACTGTTCAGTTTTGATTCTGAAGTTTGATTTATTCTTAGGTCTATCAAGTTTCCCTTAAGCACTCTGCATAAATTAGCGTGCTGAGGGCTTCAGTGGCACTTTGAGAGATTTGTTCTTTTCATAATGAAAGCTATTATCCATTTAACTAGGTGTTAGGTGTTTATTAGGCCTCGTCTTATTGATATCTGGCTGTAAGAAATGAAGAATAATAAAATTAAAAAATTTTATTGACCAACTATTTTATTGACCAGCTAAGGGCTTAAGGGCTGTCAGATGAGCACTTATCTTTTGATTGCATGTCCTCGATTTGAATTCAAGTCTAACCTATTAATTCCATAGGAATATTTTCATATGTTCGATTTCAGGCCCTTGAATCTATTTGAAAAGTTTATTGACATTCTCTGTTGTGACCTCTGTGGGAAGAATCACAACATTTAGACTGTGTTGTCTGAATCTGCCCTCTGTAACACTTGAGCATGCTGTGCTTGCTGAGACACCATGAAATTCAAGAGTAGGGAGCATTGATTTGAGTTCTGTCTGCCTTAAAACCCACGACTTCCAAAGCTGTATATTTCTGTTTGTCAGCCCTCAGCTGTCCCAAATACCCAGGGTTAACAAGAAAAATCCAGGGTTCCCATCCTGCACAAAATGGTGATTTTTCTTCAGTTTTAAAACCATCAGTGGCATGAACAGGGACACTGATAAACTTGGCTTTCTGTCTGCATGTCTGTGAAGCCTTCCTGAAAGTTCTTAAAATTTGTCTTTTAAGCTCTTCTGTCAGTGTTAGAATAGGTTGAGTTATAATCAGATTATTTTAAAAATCATGTAAGTGTGTGCAAAAATTTGTAAATTAATTTTTTTTTTGTATTTTTTATTTCCCCCTTTCCCAATTAGAATTAAAATACATAGTGGATTTGTAATTTACATTTCACATCCTTGGTAGCAGGAGCTACATTTAAATAAGCATATTTTATTTTTACATAAACAAAATCCTATGGTTTGCTTTGCCATCACCAGACCAAGTCACAGCCTGCCTGGTAAATTAAAATTATTGCTAGCCTTTTTTCACACATCCAAAAATTTGGATTAAGTCTCTTCAGCTAGGAAATTTGGGATTAATGATTTGCTTTTTGAATTCAGATTGTACCAGACTGTGTCTTCCATCTTAAACCTGTCTGTCTCTAGGATGTCCAGGAGCTTGGCTGTTTGCTCTGAGTGGAGGCCTGGCCTGAACAGTGGGAATTTTGAAACTGTGCACCATCAGGGTTTGGTAGCTAGACCTGCTGCTCCTCCACCCCTTCTGTGTAATGCTGAGCACTATTGGACTAATTTTCATAGGTGGTTGTGTATTCATGATTATCTGATATGAAATTCCTGGATCTGAGTTGGAGAAGTGCTGAGTGCTCACAGAATCCTGAATGGGATGTGTTTGGAACATGAAAATTGTTATTTAATCATAAGTATTCCAAAAGCACTGCCCTCAGGCAATGCATATTGGGCACTCAAAATTAGTTGGTAATTTTTACCTTCAGTTTGTTTTCCCTGTTTGCAAATTAAGGCAATGACATTTTACGTTGGAGGTCTTCTGCATGGGATTCTGCAGTGCTTGTGGAGCTCTGAGGTGCTGGAGTGCTGTCTGCCTGGCAGGTTATGAATATGAAATATGAAATACACTGGTGGATGGAGTGAAGTGGTGTGCAGTACAGGTGGCAAGACATCGGGGCACGTACTGAGCACCAGAGGCAAAACAATCTATTGAACATCTTTCACTCTGCACTGTTACAAGGCTTCATTCTGGGGGTTGGGGGGGGTCGGGGGGAAGATATTTGCTCATAAAATTAATTAACAACTACTTTGTACTCCATATCTGTATAAGACAAAAGATGCAGTGATACTAATTGCAGAAAATCCAGAGGGAATTGTCTAATGCTGTGGTAATTGTACACATATAGAATGGTCCATTGGAGCAGTTACAGCTGTTATGCACAGCTTGGCCCTCTGAGAAGTGTGTGCTTCCTGAATAGGATTAGAAGCTCTTTTCCCTTTCTCTTTCCCTTCAGTTAATTCAGTGCCAGTGCATTGGTTTGGTGTTTTCCTTCTTGCTACCTATCTACAATCCTTTTCTTCATGCTTTTTTAATTTGTGTTTTCAGTTGAAGGCAGGTTCTACATAGTTTTCTTGGCCATGGGTGAAATATAAAATGTACAGTAACTTGATTTAACTCTGAGAAATAAAGATATCTACAGAAATTGCATCTCCATGTACACTTGGCAATGTAAGATTGACTTGTTAAAATTTCTTTCATTCCCTTTCACCTTGCTGGAGGTGTTAGCATAGCAGAAAGTAAGTGTAGAATAAGTGTAGTGTAAGTGTTTCTACTTGTTTAGCATAAGTGTAAATTACATTTTACAGGGTGCAGGATAACAGAGATTCAAGATTTGTGTCTCTTTTTGTGCAAGTAGCTACACTCTTACATCTGATATATGAAAGCGTAACTTGTATTTTCAATTCCTGGTACTAGAAAACTGTGGATTAAGTTGTCCATTATTTTCTAGTATTACCAGGCATGGATCCAGCAGTTAGGCTTATAGCCCTAACAGAAAGCATAAGTTCCAATACCTGAGCTGTGTCAGAGGAAATAAAATTGTTTGCATTTTTTAATTGTGGTGGGTTTTCTAGTGATTAAGCAAGTTAAACAGTTGCTGCAAATTAATACGCAAACTCCCTGCCATTTTCAAAGACAGACTTGCTCTAATGTTTTCTAAGAAATGGTACAATGGGTGAATAAAATGAATATTTGGAAGCATTTTATTACTCTCTAGCATTACTAACATAAATAAAATAACCAATTTTATTTCTAACACAGATTTGGATTAAAAACTAAAGGACATATGAGTCAGTACATGTACTGATTTATGGAGCAACAGACCTTTATAGATGAAATCAAATCTGTAATATGTGCCAAGTGAGATTTTGGGTGTGGAAAAATAGAAGCATTAGGTGACTTCTTCAAGCCTTTTGGTAGGGCCTCTCTGCGTTGTCTCTTCTAGCAGTCTTTGTCTTCTGGAACATGTGGACCAAGTTTGTGTAAGGGGAGGCTGAGTAAATGGGATGGAATTGAAGTCTTTACCTCTTTGTTCATTGGTGCATTTTTTTAAGATGACTGCCTAAGAAATAGGTGTTTTTGAGAACAGTTTTTCTGTTTTCTATTCCACATACTTTAGTTTAAGCAAGTATCTGTTGTGTATTGTAACAACATTTTTGCTCGATGAGAGGTTGATAGGTAAAACAGTGAGTCTTAAGGGATTAATTTTTTATACAATTAGCTTAGATCTTTCTCCTAGATGTTTAAGATAAAACTCTCAAATTTAAAAGCTGTTGTTCTGTTTATTCCAAAGGAGTACCAGGTGATGGAAATAAAAAAATCCAAGGCAAACAAGGAGATTTATAAATTCAGTTTTCATTTCTATCTTTTTTTCCCCCCACAAACTCCTGGCTACTTTTACTGTCTCTTGGAAGAGATCTTTAGAAATTCTCTGCCTCCAGAGAGCTTGCTTTCATAGCATCTCTAATTTGTCCAAATTGACTCATGTGAAAAAGTTAGTCTTAAAATCTTCTGTCCCATCTGCCAACTTCTCAACATTTTACAGGAAATGCTTCCCAAGAGAATCATTACATTCACCCTAGTGTGCTGGTTAAAAGGACTCTGGCTGTCACTGGGATACTTGCCATCTGGAATGTAGAGAAAATTACTCTTTCTAATATGGTAACTACTGGGAACCTCGCTGAAGGAGTGGGCCCCCTTTGTGCTAGGTGATTCACTTAAAAGCAATGGAAAAAAAAAACCTAGTTACTGATCTTTAGAGCATGCAATTCACATTTTAGACAGAATGAAATGGATTAAAGATATTAAAAGTAGGGAGGATAAAATAATAAAGCAGAACTAGAAAAACTTATTTTACTACAGAGTAAGCTACAGTTAAGAATAGTCAAATGATTTGTTAGATGGACCGCTTTATCCAATAAATAATGGGAGAAAAACTCTCTAAATTAAGTAGCTTTTGAATAAATTGCTATTTCACTTTTTCAGATGTTGTTTTTTATCAGGGGCCAACCCTGAAGGAACTGTAAAAGCAAACTTCCTTTCTCTGAAGTGTGATAGGGGTTTATGGAGTGAACTAGATTCTAAACTCTTTATCTGTTCTTTAGCACTAGCACTACCAGCTGCTAGACATTAACTCATCCTCCTGTTAAGAGCAGCAAGTCCCTTTATTTAGCACCTGTTTCTGTCCTGGGTTTGAGTCCAGCTGGTGCCCAGGCTGCAGGAGAGGACTAAAGGAGAGAAACTGCTGCAGTTGTTACCAGCAAAAAGAACTGCAGGGCTTCTATAGAGACTGGACACTTAAGGTGATGTTGTTTTTCTGGAGTCAGTTTTCAAATGGTTTTTGCTTCACTTGATTTCTGTGCTGCTGAAGTAAAAAACAAGTAGGTAATTGTGTGTTTTATTTCATTAAGCTAGAATTTGAATTCTATCTTAGATATATGATGGTTAGGATTAATATTAGTTCAAATACCATCCCTACCAGAAAGTTTTCAGGAACGTAAGAAATAGTTACTCTGGTATGTTTTCCCTAGACAATATTATATTTTCAGGTTTTGACTGATTGAGTAGAGAACATACCCACTAAGACAATAAGGGACACTTCTCATTATTATTGTTCTTTTGTGTTTCCTGGATACTGATTTCAACAAAATATATTAGGCTTGGACTTTTTTTTCCAAGAGATTTAATTCTAAACAAAGACACTCGCTTCGTATTCTTTAGCATTGCGTCCAAAAATGGTTAACTGGATGTTAAGTGTCTACTGCTTTTAAAAAAATGATTGAGATTTTCACAGTAGGAAGAATTACTTTTTTCCTTAGGAATAAAGATTTTGCCAAAATGAAATTTTTTCAAAGTTAATTGTAGAGTGAGAAAGCTGACATAAGTGGTATCTGTGGACCTTTGAAATTATTTTACTTACAATCATTTTGGGTTTGATGTAGAAACATGACTAGGTTTTCTTCCAGCCATCCTACCATGGATCCATTTTATCTCTGATACATGGTTTTGTCAGGAGTCTATTAACTGGTAATTATCATGTAATACCTTTTCCTTTCCATAGTTCATTTTCTAGGCCTTGTAGCAAACTAATGGAATTGATCACTGGTGAAAATTCTGAAGGGTAATATTCCTTAAAAAATCTGATTAACTTCTTTATTTGCTTGTATCGATTTCCTCTACTTTAGAAAAGGGTAGGAAGGAAGAGAAATGCTGCTGCTTTCAGTACTATGGAGGAAATTTATAGTATATAATAAATGTGCATTGACAGCAGAAGCACAGATGTATATTACAGCGGGTGCTAGAGTGAAATTGAAGCAGCCATTATATTCTGGTAGATTACTTGCCTGCATTCTGCTTCACCTGGAGGACATTAAGTTTTCATTCCAAGTTCTCCCACAAAACTTCTAAATCTGTGCAGCAAGAAGGAATAAAATCAGTATTCATATGAGGACTTTATATGAGAATCTTATTGGTAGAAATGAGCAAAACTTTACTTGTTCATAAAATCATTTGGAAGGTGTAGCTGAGGGTAGGTGCATCTTTTAAATCTGCAAAATGTCAAAATATCAGAATTTATTAGATGATACTGTTATTTTGGGGATGGGTTAAATTATTATAGTGAAGTGAAAGTCAATCTTGAATCTAGTAATTTACTTCTTTAAAAAATTTTCTCGCCCATTGCATCGTATTAGTTTTTGGAGTTTGTTAGTCAAAAATTGCATGCCACTGAAAAATAAATAGCAGGAGCATGAATAGCCTTGAAAAAATGGGAATGGAAGCCTAGAATTAATATCAATCATTCTAACATCTGCCATGTCTCCACAGTGAATTGAATAGAAACATTATTTTGTGTGTTCTTGTGAGATTCTTATTTAATGAGAAAAATGTAATTATTGAAGTACAGTACATCTATATTGGTTCTTTTGACTTCAGCACTGGACATGATGACTTTGCATCATCTCTTTTTAGGGGGACTTTGGAAAGGTTTTTCCTATTGTGTGAATACATTTCTGATGGTGTCAATAACATTTTGAAATTTACCTCTAAAATAGCATGATAGAGTGTATACACAAACTAATATAGGAATATCTTTGTATTGATGACCTCACCCAGTATGTATAGACACATGATGTTCTCATGTGAGCATTTGTTCTTATGAGGATTTTATTGGAGGCTTGTGTCAAGATAATTGTGGACCGACATCATTACCAGAAAGAATGAATTCCAGTACTCAAGGTATTAAGAAGAGCTGTTCTAGCATTTTCTTATGCCATACATTCAACCTCTTGCTTAAAATATATTTAACAATCAGATAAATAACTCTATTGTTCTTTTATTAAACCATCACTTGCCCTTTAAGCTCCAGTAGTGCTTGGACAAAACTGCAGTACAGAATGTGATATGCAATAGGACTGCTTTAGTTTCTGCAAGTTTTCAGGCACTGAGCATTAAAAGAAGTGAGACAGTTTGGCCACAGGTGAATTTCTTTCCTGAATGTCCAACAAGAAAGCGTAGCAAAAAACTCTGGACTGGGAGAGCTTTGAAAGACAGATACCCAGGAGTGAAAAAAAGAAAAAAAAAAAGGAAGAGCTGCAGGGTTGGAAGCTTTGCTTTGCTGAATATTTGATGGAACAGACTGCAGATCTCTGCAATGTGAATCTAGTGAAATCCCTGATGGCAGTTAAGAGTTAGTTGTCCTTTCTGGGATTTGCAGTGATTTGATCTGTCCAACATTCCTGTCTGATAAAGAGGAGGGGGCATAGCAGAGACAGCAATGAACAAAATGAACAATTAACTTAAACAGCACTCTTTGCATGTGGATCTGTCCAAGTAAAAATAAATTATTGGAAGGTTTCTTAGTTCTTAATCAAGGATATGATTTTTGATTTGTAAATTGAGTAGACCAAGATCTACAGAAGATGACGTGATATTTCTGTCAATGAAATCTGTTGTTGGGAACTGTGTTTTGGGAACCTTGCTTCTTGATTCAGAAAACCCACTTAGAATCTTACTCAAGGCCCAGTAGAGTTAAGGTAGCACTTGCTTGAAGCCAGGGTGCACTTCTTGAATAGATGTACTAATAATAATGATTCTATATGATTTTATGAAAAGACAGCCCTGTTTTGAGAGAGAGAGCTGCTTGCTGATTTTGAAAAGGTAAATTTTAATGAATTTACACCCTTAAGGACTGTTGTACAATAGGGATAAAAAAATGAGATGAGAAATGCTGAAATGATTCCAGTGTGATTACATCCAAATTATACTGCTCGTTTCTTTCAGAACAAAAAACAATGGCAGGATAATGAGAGCTCTACTCTTTCTTAATAGAATAAAGCTATTAACCGACTGGTTCTGCAGATTTTTGTTTCTTGCGGTTTGCATCTGTTCAAATGGCATTATGGAGATAAAACCAGTTAGATTCTATTAGCTCCTGAAGTCACATAAAAGCCTAGAAAACTACTGCGGATGCAGTTATATTTTCAGTGATGCATTACTTCATCCGGCCTTAGGTCAAAAAATACTAAGTCCACTATCTGGGCACTATATCCTTCCTGTTTTTTCAAATCCCACCATAAAATTATTTATGGATTATTTGCAGAATTCATTTCCTTCTTTGTATCAGGATTCAGTAAAGATAATAGCAGTCAGATACAAGACAACACTAAATGCCTTCATGCAACACTACTTTGGAGAAGTAAAATAATCTTATCCCTTCAGGTAAGTGATAGGAAACAATCTTATTACCGAATAGCTTAAATCATGGGCAGGTAAGCTTGAAGCAGAATGCAGGGTTTTATGTGACTAAGCTCAGTAGTGATTAAAATACTTAAGTCAGCCAGGCTTGTAATCTGAAACTGATGTTTTCCTATTAATATTTAGGAGTGGAGGATAGGGATGGGCACCAGGAGGTGTCTTTTTCGCCAAGCTGGGAAATGTCAGCCTCTTATTTTGAAATGTTCAAATTTTTGTTTCTTCGTTGGTTATGATAAACTATTTCAAGGGACTGCAGAATTAGAAGATAGCTTTTGAGAGAGGCAAAGACTGTCTTCAGGTGTTTTCCTTTAAACAGAGATCTGACAGTTATGTAGGGCTGCAAATCCCAGTGAAATGCTACTTCAGTATCCCAAATGCAGTACCTCACTGCTAGCTGTCTGTTCTGGTTATCATAGGTGAGGAGGAGTACTGGAAATCTTCTGCCAATCTTTACACCTTTGTACTATCCACTTCTAGTGTGTGTATGCCTTGTGCTGGTGAGAGGTTTGGGAAGCAGATGGAATGCAGCCCTCATGACACTGTGGTGCAGCCAGATGAGTCGGTAAAACTGCTGAGTGTTGGATGAGACTGGCATGCGGATAAGAGTGACCTGAATTAAAGCTGAGAAAGCTGAACTCAGAGAAGATGTTAGTTGGCAGTGTGAATTGAAGGAGGCCTGCTAGGCATAATACCAGATGCTGTGGCCAAGTACTGAGTGCCCCCTGTCAAGTGTGCTTTGAATCTGGGCCTGTGGAGACTCCTGCCTGCTACTGGACTGCAGCAGCAGTGGCCACCAGTGTTCCTGTTTGACCAAATGGCCTGTGTTACTGTACTTGGGCAGAGCTCTGTGCAAGGCCATGCAGTTCTTTTTTTAATGTTTGTTTTTCCATGAGTTCATTAGGTTTAATCTACAGTGTAATTACTCTTCAAACCGGCAGGGTCTGCAACCAGAGTATTCATACTGTAGGAGATAACAAATTATGAATCACTCAATTATTGAAGTACCTATGAAGAAACTAAAGGCAAGAACGAATGCTGTTTGTTTTTGAATCTCTTCAGGAGCTCAGTCTTCAAGTTCTCATTAGTTTTTCTCCCAAGTATACACTGTATTTGATTTGTTCATTCTCCCGAGACAATCACCAAGAGCTATGTATAACCTCGCAATATATGTGCTATATTTCATGATGGCTTTGTCACAAAGAAACAATTCACACGAGTTCATGACAGTCAGAATGTGTTGGATATTGCCTTTCATTAGGGAAAAAATGACAGCATTGCCAGTATGTTCCATCTAAAGAATGTGTTTAAAAATAGTAAGTGGTTCTAGAGAATTTCCAGGCTCACAAATAGCAGACATGCTACTGTTTATCTCAGCTTTTAGAGGAACACTATCTGAGTGCTGAACTGAACTTTGGTCAAGATAACGGGGTGTTGGGATTCAGAATAACTAATGATGAGACATGAGAAAGGTTCTGATCATTTTAAGTATCTTGGTGAATGTGTTGGTGGGATTTATTTTGTTTGTTTTTTAGGACTGTCATTGCTGTTACAGTAGATTCTTTGTAGATTCAAAAGCAGTATTCAAGTATTCACAAATTTACTCTAAGTCACAAAGTATCTCTTAGTGATAGAAGAATTTTGTCACTAAGATACACACATTAAGATCACTTTTAAGTGATCTTAAGTTTTATACAAGTTTATATAAGTTTTTTATACAAGTTTATACAAGATCTAAGTTTTATACAAGGTACGTATTGCTAAGATACAAACAAGAATGAGTTGTTTTGTTTTCCATAGTCAGTAATTCAGACCTTGATTACAGTCCTTTTAGTAAGAAACTGGGAAGAGGTGTAGAGATTAAGAAGAGTTATTTCGTTTTTATTGACTAATTTTAAACAGGTAATATTTTGATTTCAAAATCTCACTGATTTATTCAATTTATATATGATAATGAGGTAACATTGTCTGAAGCACTGGGCTGCATGATTGGGCTAGGAAATGTTACGTCCATTGGCTTCTGTAAATGCAAGGTGGATAGCATGCTCTCAGCTGCAGTGCTTTATAATGCTCTTGATAGATCTGTATTTCTCTTTAATTAGACAAGTATGGATTGAATTTAATAGTAAGATTTAGTTGATGGTTATGTCAACATGATGCTCTAGAATTGTTGTGTTTTCTGGCCAGACCAGCAGTAGAAATGGAAAGTGGAGCCTGTATGAAACCAGTGGCAGAATAGCTACAATTAGTGGTAACGGAGAGGGAGCTATGTGGCCTTTGTGCAGCTCTGGGAAATGGTTAGGCATTGGAATGGTGGAGTTTTGTGAAGCTTTTTCAAAGAATCAGGTTGGAAATGACTCCTGAGATCATCAAGACCAACCTCTGACTGAACACTCCCATGTCAACACGACCATGACAGTGATGTGCCACATCCAGTCTTTCCTTGGACATCTCCATGGATGGTGACTCCACCACTTCCCAAGCCAGCCCATTCAAAGGCCCATTTTGTAAAGAAGCTTTACAGTCCTAGTAGATATTTGGAAATGGAAAAGCAGTCATGACAGTGATTGTGTTCCCTCTTTCTATGAGTTTATGGAGGTTTAAATGATTTCTTCTTTTAACTGTTTCTGTGAAGGCTATGCAACTTGTGTTCATATGGATTATTTGACTGCTGTTCAAAGTTTTCTGGAAGTTGTTTTGTTTGTTTGTTTGGGGTGGGTTTTTAAATTATTTTTTTTCTCAGTCTAGTGTAAAACCTTTATATTGCCTAAAAACCGTGCTGGTGGAAGTGCATAATTGTATATGTTAATAATTGCATCTGTTACCAGACTATAGTCTTGATTAAGGCAATTTCATTTGCCAGAGGGCCTTGTCCTTTTTTATCATACTCAGACATGTTGAATTTGCATTCAGCTGACTATCAAAGATTTCTAGTGAAAATTAAACTCCCAAAAGAAGAATCTTCTCTCTTCTATTAATTAAACATGAAACTAGCTGTTTCTGTTCCCTCCATGTTGACTTAAGAGATATAAGCAAGAACACTGTAACTTAAAAGCAACATTTTACTCTGACAATCATTATACACTGTGTTTCTGAAGCCTAAGAATATCCAAGAGACAGTGCTGCTTTTGCAAAAGGCAGAATCATCTACTTGAGTAAGATATGTGGTATTTCTGGAATGAGAAATCTTGACAGAGATGTTTATACTTTTGTTAAAGTTTTTGTTAAGTTAAACAGTTTGATATTCTGCACAGCAGATGACAGGTTCATGTGTATCTGCCACATAAATGGGACATATATTCTTAAATTTCCTAAGTTCAGCTGTCTTAAGTATCCAAATGTGGTGGAGGAATCATCATATTCACTCCCTTCTTTTTTTAACATGTCTTGTGGTTAAAACTTGCCTTCAGTCATGGCTTTTGTTTCTTGGTGCCATTGTACCATAGGCACTGTTCTCTTGAGCAGGGAGAGCCCTTCTGTGACCCGAATGTTCTAAAGCTGAAAAGAGAATCCAGCTCAGAGCTTGATGAAAATTGTGCTGTTTGGACCGCTTTAATTTTTTTTTCTTTCAAAACTACCTGTTTTTCCATTTCAAACGGAAAGACTAGAGGATAACATAGCTCCCTTGCACCCCTCTTTGAAATAGGACTATATTAATTGATGTCTCTCCTTGCAGCTACACTGGCAAGTTCTGTCAGCATCTTTCATCTTGCTGAATTCCTGCTGGGAGAGGCGAGGCTCCTTGCCAGCCTAGCTCAGGATTGTCTCCCTTAAGAGTACTTCCAGTAACTCTCTCCCCTCGTTAGAAACCCCAGCTTCCTTTTAATTGCAGTATTCAGGAGATATGCAGAAATGAAGAGCATGATGCTGATGTGCAGATGAACGTGAAGTTTAGTGTGGGGTTCTTAGTCGTTGCTTGGCTTTAGCCACAGTCTTGACACTCAGAAAATCACTACAGCTAAAGGGAAAAGAACATTTGAAAATGAGAAAATGAGACTAGATTGATTTGTACAGAGCCTACCTCTGGAGGCTTAGTGGATTATGTTCAAGGTCCTTCAAAGAAGGGTATTTGTATTAAAAATTCTCTGTAATATGATCTAATCAGAATACATTCTGTCTTTACTCCCTTGGCTAGCATTACGAGATTTAGCATTAGGAAATTTGGCATTTGTGGCTTCTATAGCTTTGAAAAATTTGAACACTTTTCATAACGTACGTTTTGTGCATGAGTTAGAAAACTTTAATGGAAATGCACTTATTTAGCATTTGTGCTGTAATTTGGCGAATTAGGATTTGTAGTTTGTCACCATTATGAGAGGGATGGTCATATTAAAAAATCAGAATGAGAAGTTTACCCCTTGGTCATTGAGCATGTGACTCACTAGGATCTTTCTCACCCCAGACTACAATGATGCAATTGTTTCCTAGATATTTGGAAGAGTTGCCCTCAGAATTGCTGTATCTTCCTGACAGAACTTGCTGAAGTTCACTATGGAGAATTAGGAGAAGACAAACTCAGTGCAGTGTCCCATTGCACTCTTTTTTTACAGGTGAAGCTGTAAAGCTGTGAGGTCATTTGAGGATTATGAAATTACTCTTTGAATAAGAGAGAGCCTTGGATTAAGATATAATGGGAGAAGTATCCCCTTGGCAACATTTGCATTCAGTAATCAAATGGAGCTTGAATTAAAGCCCCTCAGCACACAACTATATTGTGAATACTGCAGCAAACAGGTCATGCCTGGGACAGTGCTTATGCTGCTCCTTGTATGGTACCTAGTGAGGTTGTGTCCTAAATTCTCTAAGAAGGCAGCAAAAACTTCGGGAGAAAGAAGCAGCCAGCCACTTGGCTGGATATTCTTGTCCTTATGTAAAGCTTGCCCTGCTGCAGGGACTGTTCTACCCAGCTCCACTTCCCCTCCCCTGCTGGATCTCTTTGACAGCGTAGTGAGAAGATCCAGAAAACAGTGTATCATCAATTTATCATTAGTAAAATGTATAGTGTTTGAGAATAAGTTAATTAATGCCTAACATGAGGGAACTTACTGAATATCCCAGGAAAATGAGATGGCTGTGACAAAAATGCATGTACCTATACAGTGGCCTTTACTCATTAGTTGCCGTGTTAAGAGTGGAGAAGAAGTAAATTCTGAGAATCTACATGAGTAGAAGATGACTGGATTATGTATGAAGACATAAATAGTAAAAATAGTGTAACGGTGATAAAAAAGAACTTATGTTGTTGAGATTTCTGTCTTTGGCATTTGCTTAATTTGCAGTAATTTCTTTTACATTTCTAAATCCTTGTTTAGTTACAACTTTTGGCGGGGGGATTGATCACTTTCTTTCCAAAATTTTTTTGTGATTCTTGTCCTTTAAAATCAGTGAAAACAAAATGCAAAACTGTGTAGATGAATTAATTAAAAAAAATTATTAGAAAACTTAGTAGTCCAATCCATTTAGAATCACGGTCGACGAACTTCTTTTCATTCTCCTTCTCCCTGACTCTCAGTGCAGACAGGGAATAAAAGAACTAGAAGACTAGACACCTAAACATTTTACTCTGTCTTTATGGTCCCTGAATTTTGGACACCATTGTAATGCAAGATGTTGTCAGTGAATAGTAAAGTATGAGGAAAAAGAGATAAAGAAACATGATGAAGATTATCAGCAAGACCAGAGATGAGGTGCAGAGTAGGCTGAGAAGAACAGGAAAATGTTAAGATTGGAGAAAAGGAAAATTCTTTGGATGAGGTGCAGGGGAAAAAGGTAAGCAATAGGAAGATAAAGAAAGTGAACAGAGATTGAAAAACAAAAGTTGGAGGAAGCTATTCCAGGACAATAAGTGAGTAAGGCTTTAGAGGATAAAATTTGAACATAGGAGAAAGATGATAATGTGGAAGGACTTTCTCTCCTATAAAGAAATGGATGAAAAGGATAAAGAACTTCCACACTGAAAGAGTGAATGGTCCTTCAGTGATTCCACAACCAGTGTTGTGTAGGAGCCGTGTGAATGGGAAAGAGAAACTAAATTAGATAGAAACCAGCACTGCAGAAAAAAGAGATGCCTTATGAAGACAAGATCAGGAAGAGTTTAGCTTTATGAAAACATCCCATCACAAATCCATTCATTTATGTCTGTCTACACTGTAAGGACCCTGTGGGCACTCTCAGACACTGCTGTAGCTGCACAGCCCCTCAGGGCTGCCCTCCCAGCCTGTCCATGCCCTGGGACCCCGTGCCATCAGCACTGCAACAGGGTCAGTCTCCAGCTGTCCCCAGCCCTGCTCTGCCCAGCCACTGGCCATGCTGAGCCATGCTCACAGGTGGCCCACATCCCGGCCCAGCTTTGGACTGATGCTGGGGAGGTGCCCTCTGTCTGGGGCTGGGAGGTAGCATGAGCCTTGGCTACCAGACCTAGAGGCAAATCCCCATGGGGATCTCCCACTGCTCCTGGGCCCTGGCACCTATGGAACTTTGTCTTGGCATGCACATGATTGGCCTTTGGTAGCCTATTAATTTTTTCAGCTGCTTTAAAACACTGTGAGGTAAGCAGTGTGGTTGTTGGCATTCATTAATTACTGGCAAAATGCTGATTGAGTTGCATGGAACATCCAAGTCAGAGGAGCAGTTTGTAGCACCATATATTTGTTAGGCTAGCATAAGGTTTGGATGTAAAGTAGCTTTCCTGGGTCTGCCCTTGCCTCCCAAAGTCCTAAAGGCTGTTTGTACTGTCCCAAAATTGGAGGGGAGTTCTCCTAAAGAAGAACACATTCCACTAGACAGCTGAAGGCTTTTATTTCTGAGGAAAGTTACTGGAAGCAGTGCTGCTGGTGAGCTGTGGGGAGAAAACAGAAGGTTTGCTGGTCGTGCAGAATTAATTTATTTGTAGACTAAAAATCTGTGTTTTCTCGCCAAATGATTTTGTTTTAAACTTTTACTTCTTGCTAGTTGATCAGGAAATTTCTTAACTGTGCTTCCAGTAATACTCAATTTATCAGTGTACTTAAGATGATAGCTCCAATTATTTTCTTTTAACTCCAGACCAGAGTAAATGGTGTTGCACAGTTGAAAGTTTCCTAGTTGGAGAAAATAGAAGTACTTATAGAAGTGGGGAAATATACTGTGCTGCATATGCAGAGAAAATTGCATCTCTTATTTTTTTAGTAATGATAAAAATAACAAGAATAAATCTTGAACTACATTCACACACTTGCACATGCAGTGTAGACACAGAAGAAATATTTCAAATTGGATGTTTTTTTTTTTGCCAAGCCAGCACAAGGCATGTAAATTGCCTAATTTATAAGACTCAGTATGAACCAGTAATGAAATGTAGTTATGAGGAAGGGAAATGCAAATATAGGATATGTCACAAAAGATATTTCCAGTAGAAAGTAATATTAATACTATTGTATTAAGTCACTGATGAGAACTGTTCTGTAATTTTAACAGTAGTTCTTTCCCCTTTTGTTCAAGAACTGCGAAATTTGACTATGGTGTGATTGTAACACGGGGGAAATTGGCTGGGGGAGCTTGCCTTGTTTAGCCTAGGACAATGCAACTTAGATTGTGGCCTTTAAAATGTTGAGGATATAAACATCAGGGAGGAATAAAAATTAGTTAATCTTAAAGACAATGTTGGCACTAAACCCAAAGAGAATAAACTGACCCTGAATAAGCTTAGCCTGAAATTAGAAGATGGTTTCTGATTCTCAGAGGAGTAGGACTTGATGCTGCTTCTGGATACAGATATGAAGGGCAAAAGAAAACTATGGTAAAAGCAAACTTTAGTAGGTTGGTTGATAGTCTCAGATGATGTCTGTGATGATAGAAGCAAGGATAGAAATAAAGGCTCAGATTGTTAGGGTTATCTGGAGTACTTTGCTTATCATCCTGAAGACATTTTTTGTATGAGATTCCTATTTGTTTTATTTTTATTCCAAACTACTGAGGAAATAATGAGATTAGACGACTATGATCCATACTTGTCAGTTGGTGACAAATGCCTTATGGGTGTGCCAACATTTAAAGTGAGCTTTAGCGGGCTGAAATACTTAAGGTAGGGCAGGCTCTACCAAACTTGTGAGTCATGACTCTGCTCTGGCATTGCCTCCAACAGTGGCAAGAGTAAGGACGTATGGAAGGATGCCAGAAATGCAAGCCATTCTATGATTGATGTCTTGATTGCACTCCCTCATTTAGTAGGGGAACAGTTGATTTGCTTATTATGCAAACCTTCTAATGAGAAACTCTTTGCTGTAAGCTCTGTAGAGGAAGCAGGATGTTCTTTTATTATTCTTGTGTTCTTTAGGAAATCTCTATTTAATGTGTATTTTACGCTTAAACTGTATGTCTGTGCTATGGATGCAGTGCTTATGCGTTTGTAGTTGGTTGAGAGGGCTGTACTGTGGGCAGTACAAACTTCACATGGACATGTGCAGGCCCAAAATGACACAATTTTCCTCAGTGCAGTCTGGGAAGCAGCCTGCCCTCAGCTATCTTAGCATGGACACACAAACCTCTATAAAATAACCATATACATCTGACTCTGACAGGTGTAATATATTGATTACTCTGACAGTTGTAATATATTGATTATTTTCAACAAGTTGTTATATCTGGGAAAAAACAAAAAACAAACCAGACTGGCTGGTATATGCAGTCCAGACCAAATCCACAGTTTTAAGTAGTATGGTGATTGTCTTTCCTTTTTTTCTTTTTCTCTGTTCTTGAATTCCTTGCCCGATTGTCCTTACCATCTCTAAGGGAAAAAAAAAAACCCCAACTTTTGTGCAAGACAGTGACAGCCTCTGAGCAAATAAGCACCATTTAGGCCTTTCCTTTTCTTTGAGCTCCCCAGCTCTGTTTTTCCCCTTTTAACCAAATGTGGAGAGTCTGAAAGAAGAAAATATAATGCAGAATTCATAGAACTGTGTTTCTTATCAGGGTATAGGGCTGGAAAAACAGCACAGTGTGTCATGGCTCCTAATGGATGCTGTAAAGCCCTTGAAGAAATCCCATAGATGATAAGGATGTATATGCACACGTATCCATGTATACGGCAAATGTCAGAAAGGGACCTGGTGAAAAAGAATGTTGATTTTTCAGTCCTTTACCCTTAGATGCAAGGTCTCGTTTTCCTTAAATAGAATTTGGAATTTGAAAAATAATTTTTGGAGGTTCCTGTGTATTATCTGTTTTGTTTTTCACTTATGAAGAGTGATTTTCCTGTAAGTAATAATAATAATAATGAAGTGACAGTTGTTGGCAAAGGATTTGCTACATTTATTAAAGTGTTATGCTAGTCTTTCAGACATAGATATATAAATTTGCATGTCCTGACAATTTATTACTGACAAAATGCTGACAACTTTCAACTCATTTTAAAGGCACAAAACTGAGGAGGAAAAGAGAGAAACAGAGTGGTGGTCTCTACAAACTTCTTTAACTATATGAGGTTAAATCAATAGTAAACATTATATTGTGTATTCTTTTACAGATCAGCTGAGTAATGTTATGCATTATATGTGGACTACACAGATTATGTGTGTGAGCTATTTATAAGGATGTTGTTATCAAAGATTATTACCTTATTTAAAGGTATACTGTCAAGTTTGAAGATAGGAGTATTTTTTCACGGTTTTTTGTGTCACTTTCAAATCACTTTTGTTAACAGCTGGTTACTTAAGCTTATATAAGAATGTGAATGACTTATATAATCTGATGATTTTCCAGTTTTACAATGTAGAGCTTCTTACTCTTCCTCCCAGAACTATTCTTCTGCTGTATTGCTCTTCAGGAGTTACATTAGAGTGAGCCTTTAGGACAGACTCCAGGGAACAGCAAAACAAGAAGCGACTCTCAGAATGTTGGATGCAGCTGATAGCTGAAAGAGCTCTTCTCAGCCAGTTAACAAGGATACCATTTTGTAGTCCTTAAAAGGTGATGGAATTTTGTTTGCTGCTGCCTTAGGATGTGTAACTATTTGACTAGAAGTTTATCTAGCCATATGAGTGCAAAACCCAAAGAAAGCAGTATAATTATCTATTGAACAGGGTACAGTTATGTAATTGGCACTTACGGCTTATGACAGAGGACTGTGGTGATAAGCTAACGAATTCATGAAGGGAAAATTTAAGTGTTACCTGAGCGTTATTTATTCTTCTTTGGTGAAGGGTAAAATACAACTGATGCTTAGCAATAGTAGATGGAACTCTCTTTTTCTTCTTAAAGTTTAATTAAAAAATGACACTGCTGATAAGAGCTCAGAAAGTTTATTCTGGGGCATTATTATCTCTGTTGATTCAGGGGGAAGAGTGCCATCTGCAGAATCCTTAATCTTCCCTGCTGTAACAGCTCTGTCATGCCAGCAGTCCTCAAATGTTGGTGGACAGGATTTACTCTTAGCTTGTGAGATCTGATGTGCTCAGCCTTTTCTAAGGAAATCGCCTAAAACCTGCTACAGAGCAGACTGCTTTGTAGAACTGTTGAACTAAGAAAACCTCATCTATAAGCTCCTTTCCCCAATATTGTCCAAAAAAGATTAAGATGCACATCCTTGTTGCTTTTATAATCTTCTCTAGATTAACTGTGAGGAAGCAGGGGAAAAGAGATGAGTATTAGGTCAAAGTGTTTTAGAGGGGATGAAGAAAGCAGCTGCTGCAAAGCAAAAGAAGCACATGCTCCCAGCCAAAATCCCACCACCCAACCACCCAAAAAGCTGCTCAGAAAAACCTCAGGGAAAACAAGAGAGACAGGCTTTTAAAATTTATTTTTGTGGGTGTTTCTCACCCTCTCATCCTACAGACAACCCACCCCCCTTTCTGGACATTAAACTCAAGTTAGTCTATGCTGTGGCTCTCACCACTGTTTCTTGGTTGAGGACGGAGGTGTTCATTTTACTGCCATGAATATAATGGATATTGAAAGTTTCTTTTTGTAGGGGCAGTCATCTGGGGCAGGTTCTAACACATTTAATATCTAGGCTTCTGCTGATGAATTCTCCTTCCAGAATGTGATAAAAAGTTAAATGAAAGAATGAAAGAGATGTTAAATGAAATACACATAGACAACTTTTTGACTTAGTGAAGCAAAATGGAAAAACTGCTTTTCACCAGAAAAACAGAATCAAGGCACAGTGAAGGAGAATAATCAAGGGAGCTAGAAAACAAGGCGTTGACTGCAATGGCCAGTGACGTGGCACAAGATAGCTCTTCACCTAGCATAGGGTCATGATGGCAAGATGCAGAGACCTGGTGCATCTTGCCAGGGCTCACATGATGCTCACAAGCGCACTGCAGACTGTCAGATAGCTGTGACTATCAGTGGCAAATGCCTGGAACCTGAGGATTAGAGCACTATTTCTGTATTTATATAAATACTTCTCTGGTGTCTTTGAAGCATGTAAGAAAGGAAAAGTGTCTGAATATTGTCTTTGCATCTTGACAAGAGGGTCAGGTCACATAAGAAGTGAGGTTTTCCTTCATGAGGAAAAGAGATATTGCTGAAAGTTTGTAGCTTTCATTGTGAAATTTCAGCTCTTTCTGGACTCAGAGGAACTGAAGACAGAATCCCAGAGAATCTGTGTGCCTTGCTGTAAAGCCAGGCAGCTGGTAGAGCAGGCCCATGTGACACCCCGCTTGGTTGGTGGTCTGTCAAATCTGGCAGCTCTGTAGACAGAAAAAGGCAGAGAATGCAAGAAAGCAGGAATGCTGCCAGCCCAGCACGTTCAGTTGCAGAGTGGTGAGCAAGGGGCTTGGAAAGTCCAGGAATTAATTTGGTTTGGTGAAGGAGTGGGGCAGTTCAGTAGGTGTACAGTTGGGAACCAGCATCCCTGGGTGCCTCTAGGCAGAGAGGGTAGGAAGTATCTTCAGCTGTCCCAAAGAAAATGGAAAGTTTTTCAAGTCAAAGGCTTTGTTTGTGGTGATTGTTTATTATTAAGGCAAGAAGGAAGAAATTTTTTGTGATGAGAATGAAACACTGGAACAGGCTGCCAAGAGAGGTGGTAAATGTGGCCAAGATAATAGATGCCTCCTTCCAACCCAAACCATTTTATGATATTGTTGTTGGTGCTGTTGTTATTATTATTATAATACCCCATTTTCCCCAAACAAAAGAAAATTGTATTTTAGTGGAAAAATCCTGACCTGAAAGTTGCATGTTGAAAAGAATTGTACGTATTTTTCCTTAAGCTTTGGAGGGGATGGATATGCAATGATAGTGTTTTTCTTTTATGCATCCCTTTGATCTGTTCATCTTTCTGGCCTACGTCACCACCATCTGTAGGTTTGTTCCATCTGATATGCAGATTTGAGCCTTCTGGGATTGAGTTCCTTTTCTGTTGTGCCTGGTGCAGTGATATTTACTAGCCAGAATCTGTAGTTATTGAACTGTATCATCTTTGACAGTATTTCAGGTAACCTCTGAAAAGTAAATATGTAGGAGGCCTTTCATATTCTTAGGAAACATATGATCACAGGATAAAATGAATAGAGGCCTTTATTTTTGCATCACAGGCAAAACTTGTCCATATTGTGATTTTAGTGGTCACTAAAAGACCCCCAAAATAATTTTTCTGTGCTGATTTTTGCTGCTTTATCAACAGTAGTTTCAGTAGTTACAGTGCTGTGTCGATGAGGGGGTGGGGAATGCAGAAGAGTGGTGATGAGGCAGGACTTTTAGAAAACCTTATTAGAATGAAATATGATTTCTGGAGTGAAATAATTTAGGAAATTGTAGCTTAAGTAAAATCTGTATGCATAAAGGGATTGTTATTAAAGCAAAGAATGGAGGATCTAGTTGGTATGCTCATTTCACTTGTATCAATTTTCTGTCTTTTAAATTCACAGTTTGAATAAAGAATATCTTATGAGTATTGTAATTTTCCAACAAGTAGCTGGAAAATCTTGAGCCTGGAGATTTATACTGCCTGAGCTCATGTGGATGAGATGTCTCTATGCTTTGGATACTTTGTGTGCTGCACAGTATCTGTGAAGTGACTTTCTTCATGCTGCTTTTTTTAGGTTTTTTTTTGTTTTTTTTTTTTTTTAAAGTTGGATGTACAATACAGTGAATACATGAGTGTGAGAATTAGGCATGTATAAATAAGACTATTAATTGGCAAGACACCAGCTAATGAGTTTCAGTAGTGCAAGAGACATTTCCAGATGGTCAAATTGGCCTTCAAGAACTTTTGAAATAAGGATTGATGGATTCCAGAAGAGAACTCAATTGGTAGGTTATTTTTTCACACAGCTTTTCTTACAGTAATGCAGCTCAATTTAGCCAATTGAAGTTTTTTCAGTTAAGTGTAATTTAAATTTATGTGAAAGTATAATTGGAAATGGGTTATTTTTGCCAAGTCATCAATGAAATGTTGCTTTAGTAAAGTATGCACAAGATATTCCTGGTCTCTCTGTAAAATTTGGCTATGCTGTAGTAAGCAACATACATAAACATTAACTACAACTGCAGATAGAAAAATACTATGTCATGTAAAAGAATTGTAGGCAGCGAAGAAATATTTTATATGGCACCTAAATTCATCAGGGTGGAGAGGAGATACAAAGTCTTACACTAGCCCTATTAAACTTACTGGACAGGGAGAAAATGAGATTTTGTGTGTACAATCCCTGCTTTCTTTCACTGTTTTCTTTAATTGTATTTTTTCGCCTTACCTTATGTTCTTAGCCAATTACAGCTACATCACAGTGCAGTTGTGTAACATGTATGTATATTGGTCATTTTTTCAGGTATATTTCAAAAAAAATTTTTTTACATAGTCAAACTATGTTGGATAATAATTTTCAGAATTGTAGGTCTTTTTTACTTTTTAAATTATAATTTTTTATTCTTTTATGTATGTACAGGAGCTAATCTCTTCTGAAGATATCTTAAAATGAAAAGTTCTGAGTTCTTTTAAGGACTCTGTCCCATTTCAGTTTGAAAGTTGAGACCAAAAAAAAGGTGGCCTTTGCCTAAATTAACAAGGTTAAGTTATAAATGGAGTGAATAGTAAAAATAATTTTTTGTGTGTCTTCTTTTGCAACCTGTGTAATAACCCAGGAATAATCCTAAGTGCTCTGAAAATTCTCAAAGGCAGTTTCCCTCAGCATTATTTTGGCTCTTAGTTTTAATTGGAAAAATAGGCATAGGATTTTTAGTCTGTAATTTTAGTGCTAATTTTCAAAATGTTGCATTTGGTTTTGTAAGTCAGCACTTGGCAAATACTTTTCAGCTCTCATCACATAAAAAATAAATAGATAACCGAAGCACTCGGGAAATCTAAATTTCAAGAGTTGGACATCTCATTTCATATTTTCTGTGTTCTAAAACTTTGCACGGTGATAACTGGGAAGGAATTTTTTGTCACCTTTACCTGGATTTCAGATAATAACACATGGACTTGAATAAACTTTCTTTTCCAAAGCTCTTATTTGTATTTATTGAGACTTGTGGTGATCAGCACCAACACTCTCAAATGCTTTGCTCAGTGTGCAACAGATGGGAAGTTGACTCTACAATTGCCTTCTTGACATTAAAGCATCTCATCACTTGCAGTGTGCACTCAAGAGCAGCTGCAAGTTGAGCCCAGGATATTGATCTGGCAGACTCTGGAACCCCTCAACTCTTCTGTCATGTTATGTGGATCTCATCCAGTTCAAATACCACATTTATTGTGATGACAGCTTTTACAGTATGGCTTTCCTGAATCTAGCTTTATGACCACTCTATGTCATATAAATATGACCATGTTTAATTGACTACGCTTTTTTTTTTGTATTTTGACTCATTACAGTGTAGACTGTAATGAGTCCTATAAACTGTAGACAGTTTATAGGATTCAAGGGCAGTCTTTCTCTTATTTTAGAGATGCTTCTTAAAATTATGTTATAACATTTTATAATTTAGTTACTAAAGACTTTAACCTTCATAAACCTATGAAACCACAAAAATCCGCATAGGCTTCACACTGAGAAACTAGGGAGCTTTGCTTCTCTTGACAATTGTTTCTGTTCATCTATCAGGAGCAGATATTGAGCCTCAGTGGAACAGGCCAGTTTTAGCCTTACCTCTTAATTTGTGCTAGGGATTTTTTAGTGTTACTTGCCTAGAATGAGACTCTAAAAATGGAACATAATTTTGATATGCTTGGTCATAAGACTTTGCCTTGTAGCCTTATTTCATAAGAAAAATTATATTTTTAAGCCAAAAAATTTGATATTTAACTTCATTCTTTTTATGTACAAGCAGCTAAGTAAAAACTTTAATACAGCTGTTATATGCTGTTAACTTTAATATGCTGTTTTTCTCTTCCAATATTTTATTACATTCCATAGTTTAAGAATAAATGCCTTGAAAAAGAAACCATCCTTTTTCTTGCAAGTTAAATAGTCATTAAATGTGTGCTCCTTAATTTTCCTGTGCTATGTGTTTGCCTTTCTAGGATGTACAGTTATGCTGATAATAAGGTGTTTATTGCAGTATAATTTATTCCTAAAATATGAGAGATTCATGGCATTTAAATTTTTTATATAATTTTCTTACTGTAGATAATGACATTAAAGGTAATGTAATTACCTTAATGATCTGAGTGGAGTTGTATTATTTCCTGTGAAATCTGCAACCCTTTTGGCAGCTGTGTGAGTTAAGTATAGCTGTGTACAGTAACAGGGATAAAAGGAGTGAGTTTATCCTACAAAACAAACATCCATTCCTATCTCTGATCCTTAAACCTTGTGCTGCATGACCCTCTGGTTACTTCATTCCTCCATCCTTGCCTGGTACCATCTTGGTTCGGCAGAAATTTTCATTGTGCTTGACTTCATGCACAAGGGACTTGAGTGTTGCTGTTCAGGCTTCAAACATGTAAGTGCCTTTGTAGAGGTTTGCAGGGAACCTTCACTGGAATTTGCTGCAGCACTCCTTTCTTTTCTTTGAACATTCTTGATTAAAGCTATGCATCTCCATTTACCAAAAGCTGCAAGTCTTTAGAAGTAAATTAAAAAAAATAATATTGGGCCATGTAAGTTATGCAGACCTAATAGAAGTAACCTGCAATTTTTAGTTGTGTACTCGTCCTGCATTATAGTATATGTCATCTCTTTATTGGTTTGTGCATGAATTGAGAATGGTACCTAAATTAGATGACCAGCACTTCTAAGAGGGAATCTTGTTCTTTTTGGCTGTCAGAAATGAAGTCACTTAATACTGTACATATTACTGCTTTACTGAATGTTTTTACATGAATAGAAAAAGTGTTCCTAAATTAAAGATGTGTTTGTAATAAATGTTTAGGCTGCCCTGAATATTAGCATTATTTTGTGGTGACTTATATGAATCTGATTCCATGACAGAATTATGTTGATATTACATAATTCTCTCGTTCCTCCCCCTCATAATCTGCAGCCTTAAAATTCTTGTTCTAAAAATTTGTTGTCTAAAAATTCATGGGAAATCTTTCAGCTGACTTCTAAGCTAAAGTATTTCTGGGAAGCACTGTTTAGCAGGATCAGATATCTGTAGTCTTTAGTTATGTCTGCTGAAAAATTTTTAATTGTTCAGAGGAAAAATAATATCACACAACAGTAATCTGAATGCAAATACACTGAGAACTAGATACCTTTAATTCTTTTTACATACGTAAAGTTACTGATTGCATTATTGCTTTTAATGGCTGCTTGTGTCCTGTTTAATTCCTAGAAATTTCTTTTCTTGTCCAAGTCTGCAGATAAGCAGCAGAAATAGTGAGGACAATGCTTAAATGCTTTTCTTAATTATATCTAATTGCAATAAGGCTGCACCTACATAATTTCTCTGTTCAGCAATATTCAGTTAGAACTTTCTTCAGTAAAGTATATGAATGGTTTTTATCACTGGAAACTGTCTACCTTTCCTTTATTCTTAAGATGAACATCTAAGGAAAGCCCATGTTTTGTCTTGTATTCTTTTGATTTTCCCTTTTAGAGGGCATATGGCTGTATCCAAAGCCTGCAGTGAGTGTTCAGCCTCTGAATGTATTTGTGTCAAGCGGCTGCAGTGATAATAGGCTGCGGGTGATGCAGTCTGCATTGTTAAGTCTTCAGGGAGCTTTGCTCTGATAAACCAAGCTTCATTCCACTGTCGCATCTCAGAGAATAAAGGGAGCAGAAATGAGCAATGTTATAAGTCCCAGATTAAGTTAGAGAGATGCACAATGTATGAAAGAGCTTTTTGGTCTGTGACTAAATTCACAATTTTTCATCCGTGTTGTCTGTGCAAGAAAATAAATGTTATTGTTTTGCAAGCATCTTACCTCCCCCAGCTCCTTGCAACCTTAATCTGGGTTCAGTAGCAAGCCACAGTGGCTATAGTATTACTTTATTTCTTAATGAAACAGAAAGAAATGTATCCTGACTTTCTTTATGTCTTGTGTATTGAATGTAATTTGAATTCCTATTGCTTTTCTTCATTTTCCACCAATAAGCTGATATAACTTACATAATAAAGAAGTGTAATGCAAATCTCTGCCTAGCTACTATACTATGGTTAACATTGGGTCTGGAATTAGTTTGTCTGTTCCTTTGCTTTTTTGCTGAGTAATTGCCTAGAACTGCCACCAGCAAGGCTTTGGATTAGCCCCTGGCTATGGCTGTGTCAGATGCTCCCATACTCTTAACAAACCACATAAATTGGTACGTTAAGAATTAGAGATTTTGACCTTTTCTGGATATTCCCAGTTTGAATAAAATTCAGTGGTGTGTTGGCAGAGAGGTATTTTAGTCTGCAGTCTTATGAAAACTGATTCTCAGTTTCTGAATAAGGACTGATAACACAAAGTACTGATTGGACTGCAAGCTTTGCCTCAGCACTTCCGTAGTTCTCCAACAAAGTGTTTCTACTCTCTTGTAGCTCTCTCAAAAGATGCAGGTTCAGAGCCCAAGTAACAAATAGCAGGAGCTGGGTGCAAGTACTTAAGAGTGCCTTTAACAAATGCTAACTTGTTTCAGCCTTAAGTCCTTGATCCTAGGGTTTGCCACAGTGTGTGGGGACATTGGTGGTCTTTTTCTGTAATTCCCATCAGCATGAAGAAGCTCGAAGCTGCAGAGGAACACTTGAAAATTTAGCCCTTTGTTAGCAAGGTATCTTGTCTATCAACAGAAAATATTCATTTGAAAGGCTCAATTTCTCAACAAGTGTTAAGAGAACTTGATTTTTAGAAGCCTTGATGGTAGTGCCTTTGTTGGAATAAGGATAGAAGTGATATTGGAGAAACAAGCTGTGGCAGTGGTAAAAACTGTAGCACCCATAGACTTTCAGAATTGTATTTCATTTTCAATAAATAAATCTTGAAAGAGTAGTTCTGAAAGTCTATGTGGGATTTTTCGGGTTTTTTTGTGGTTATACTTGAACATTGTCTAATTGTTGTTCACTTATGTTTGAGTTTTGTGCTTGTGTATTTCTTTATATGGAGACTATGAAAATGATGAATAGAGTTTATGTAAATTTAGAAAGTTTTGAGTTTCATGTAAATAATTGTCTAACACTTCAAAATTTGTTTTGTTTTATGTTATTATGTTTGTCAACCTTTTTTCTTGATTATGCCCAGGCTGCAGCATACTAGGAAATTTAGCAAGATTTTTTTTTAGGTTGATTTATGTTATTACAACAAAATGAGACTTAGCACATTATTATTCCTTTAGTAAAAACATCACACAAACACTTGCTGGTATTAAACTTCTAGAGGTGCAGAGTTTCATTTTCCTTTTTAATTTTCATTTTTTCCTTTCATTTTCATTTTTCATTTTCAGTGTGGTCAGAAATGTAGCATAGATAATAAGCAGAGATGGCTATTTTGATAGACTTTACGCTCTTTAAAAATCTCTCCAGAGCTTTAATATTTAAAAGTTGTAATTCTGTTGCCAACTTCAGTCTGTTATCTCCTAATGACAATTCCAGGTGTCCAAATAGTGAATTATATGCTTATATGATGTTCCTTCATAAGAAATAAATGAGTTCAGCTGCTTTTGTGAAATTGCCAGGATAATACAATGGAGATGGAAAGGAGCAGTAGAAACTAAACGCATTTGTAGATGTATGTATTGGGAAAAAAAGGGAGCTGTTTAGTCATGCAGAATCTGTGAATACATGCTGAAATATCAGCATAGCAGAGAAGCAGTGAGTGAGCTTGAGGTCCTGGATGGTATTTCTCACTGCTAACAGGTTGTTGCATATAGGTATTCTCAAATAAATAAACAAGAATGTAGCTAGTAAATGCAAAAGGACTGTGCTAGTTACCTGTAGTTTGGACTATTTGGTGTTTTGCTTAACTTTTTATTGGTTTAATGTACTAGTGGATAGAGTTTGTAGGGTTACATTCAACTAGGTGAAACTTCTTTCAATATTTATTTTTACCCCCCCAGTATTTCTTTCTGAAGAACCATTGATAAGGATTCTTATAGGGTATTTGATGACAGGTGCAACATATGAAAAAGCAGAGATTTTCCCAAATTATGCAGTAAAGGAGTCAGATTCATTTATCAGTTTTAAAGGAAGTTAGCAATGTAACAAATATTTGGTTGCCACTGCAAGGGATCTGATTTTAGTTGTTAGCTGAGGCTCTCTGTTTAGTTGCTCTTCTTTGCTTTCTTTTTCTGATATTTGTTGCTTTCTTAGTCTGCGTCCTGCGGGCATGGCAGCATCACAGTGAAAAATAACAGCATAAAAGGTAGCATAACATATTTTGGGACGTCACAGGCTACATGGCCAGGAGGATTTATTGTAATTATGTTGTCTGTCCTTTGGGTTAGCACAGAATTAAGAACATCACTCAGTAAATTTAATCCAAAATTGTCTCTAATCTTTGAACAGAATAAAAGTTTCGAATCAAGTATTTTTTCCTAGTCTTATACTAGAGCCCCTACAAGGTTATATTTGCATATCAAATATGGATAAATGTTTACACTGAAATTGTTCTAACTAGCATTTAATATATGTGGTATTTAACTTTCAAATCTCAGAACAATAAAGTTATATGGAAGTCTTTTGCACACTGATGAACTCTATTTTTCCATTATTTATCTGTATTTAATCTGAAGAGCTTCTGTGATTGCTTACTGCTTTTAGGGTTTATGTTTGTTGGAGTTTTTTTTTCTTCATTTTTTTGTTATTGTTTTGGGGGTTTTTTTGGCATGGTATGCTCTTTTGAGAGTCATCTGATTGCTTAGCATATGAGATTAGAAACTCTCAGGAGGGATTTTGAACTGTTGCAAGACATTATTTTTTCATAATATGGAAACTGGAAGGATGAAATTGAGGCAGCTGTAACATTTTCTCACCCTTCCTTGAAAGCAATGTCTCTGTTGTGGAGAAAGTAAAATTCAGAGTAGGAGAGGTGATGGCAATATGGATTTGAGTGAATCAAGCCTGGAAGGGTGGGAGTATCAGTGCAGAGAGAGAAGAGCTGAGATCTGAGTTTCTCTGCTGATTTTTGGGTCCTGCGTCTTATGTAGCAAGTTTTTGCTGTTTCTTTGTGCTGACAAATGCTTTTTGCCTTCTGCTTCTAACCCTGAATTTTCTGAAGTAACACCCAGGCTTTTTGTGAGTGGTATTTATCCTGCACATCACTTAACAACACTAATGTGTTACTGGATTAAACAATGGCTGAAGTGTAAGAAGTCATCTAGGTACAATGATTTTCAGATTAAAGGTGGCAGAATCCATATTAAAAAATTCATTAATAATGTCAATTTGTGTGAGCAAGAGTTGTTTAAAATTGACTGCAGTGGATTTGGTGTTTACTTACTATTTGATCAAGGTTAATCCACAAAAAGGTTCTATCTTGTGGTACAAAATCTAGTCTTTATTAAAAATAAATTAGCTGTCAAATAGTATTTCCTTTGCTATTTGTATGAATCATCTGTGAAAAGTACATTATGTTCAAGTGTGAAGTTTATCTTGTTATGGTGATCTTGATTTTCTTTTTTTTTCTTTGCCTTGCAATGAGGTAAATGCATGAACACTGTTGGAGGGCAGAACTAATAAAATGCTCTATATTCTTTACTAAGAACCATGTATTTCAGATTTCAGTTTAATTAAGGTGAATAAAAAAAAGTGGATCTCCAGAAGGGTTAATCCAGCCCAAGAAATTTAGCAGAGTGATGGCAGATGAAAGTTAGCAAAGACACAAGTGAGAGACTGCTTTTGATTCAGAGCCTGTATGTTTTTGTACTTTCCTGATTGAGGAGGTTTCATCAGGAAACATTCCTTAGATTTTTAGTCTTAGAAAAGCAATGGGAAACTATAAAAAACTATACAGAAAAACAGTTATTGTGGTAAGACTGATTTACTGTTATCACCACTTCAGTATAGTATTAATGAAAGAAGTTTGTGTACAGATACAAAACAAGTACTGTAACCACAGAATTTCAAATGCAGACAGTGTCTGATATATAAAAAGCAATTTGGCAATGATTTAAGGATCCTTCTTTTGATAACTGTAGTACTGAAGTTTAAGTGCTTTTCATGAGCATCCATTAGCACACTTGCATTCTAAGAAATGGCTTGGATGCATTATGCAAAGTAATGAAACATGGCAAAGGGTGGTCAGATACTGCCCTTGATATGGTTCTTAATGTGTGGTAGAGAGGCATGGAATGTTACTGCATTGTAAATCTGAAGATAGAAATCCTTGTATAGATGCAATAGGACTGGAGGTGTCTGCAATGTAAAGCCAGTTTCATGAACCCCAAATCTCATTGTGTGGCTTAGCTGCTGTCCAGGACCAGCCCCTTGCTCACTCCCCACCTTAAATAGGATAAGGGAAAGAATTGGAAAAGCAAAAACAAGAAAAAAACTTGTGAGTTAAACTAGAAAGAATGTAAAGTAAAGATAAGAGGTGGGATACCCTTTCTAGCCGCAGTGATGCAAAAGCTGTCTCACCACCTCTCAGATGCAGACTGAGGCCTCATGACTCTCCAGGCAATGGCTGCTTTAGAGAGGTCATCCCTCAGTTTTTATGGCTGAGTGTGCCATTGGACGAGGTGGAATATGCCTTTGGTCAGGTAGGTTCAGCTGGTGTGATTGTGCCCCTCCAGCTGCTCAGCTGTCCCTGATGTGCCCGCTGTGGTGTCAGAATGAGGAGCAGAGACGCCGTGACACTGTGCAGGTGCTGTTCTGTGTTGGCCTAAACACTGCTCTGTTGTCCCCACACCAGTTCAGACACAAGTCCAGGACACAGCACTGCATAGGCCACTGTGGAGAGTTAATTCCATCCCAGTGAGAGAGTCACTCCTCTATCTTAGTCATTTCTGAAGCAAACCTTCTGTAGTACAGAAATGCTGAAAATAAAGGGTACGGACTTGTTAACTAAGGTTTTAGTTCTTTATCTTACTCTGTGAGGAGTAGCAAATTGATTTTACTTGTTTGAGTTGTGCATAGGCTGCGACATCTTATAGGAAAAGTCTCAAAATCAGCTTTACACTGTAAAATTGATCATAATCAGTACCTCTTGTTTCATCTTCTGTGGAAGTGCTGTCTACAAGTTGGGGCAATCAATTGCTCTGAGGCTTAGATAATAAAGTATTTTGAAACTGGATTGATTCTTGGATTAAGGAAATTTAACAGTTAATTTAAGAAACTGTGAACCTTAAGCAAATGATGTTGTATTTCATATCTGCTCAAGTTCTGTCATGTGTTTTTACAACATAGAAAAGGCTGAATTATTTGTGGAAGTAAAATTTTACAGGGAAGCTGTGGCAGGCTAACTATTGCAAATTGCTGTTAGGGGTTAAATTTCCTTGGTTTCCAAATATGTTTCTCAAATGTTTTGACCTTGCTCAGAAAAGACATTGTGGAATAAAGCCATTTTTCTTTGCCATCAAGGATATATAAACTGTTATCCAAGTTCTCTTGTATAGTGAGTCTCTTATGTCTCTGCTGGAGAAAGAAGGGCAAAACCAAGGGATGGTGAAGATCAACCATGTACACAAATGCTTAATTATTTCAGAGAGAAGAAAAGGCTTTAATAAAATGTATGTGTTTCCATTATTCTAGTATTTGAACCAGCTAATATGCTAATTCAGTTTTAATTACAGATGATGAACTTTTTCTTGAGCACATGGGATTTCAGGAAAATTGTTTGCCTGAAGCACCTTTGTTTAAATAAGCAATAACATGATGTATCAACATTAATCATGACCTTAACTGAAGGTAATAACATTTTTTCCCTGCTTGGGCGTAGTTTTTGTTAGCACTGGAGAATGCAGGCTGCAGAAGAATTTAGGATTTTACTTTCCAGATATTACTTATTTTAAAAGGAATCAAAGTTCCTCTTAGCCTGCTAATTCCTTTTAGCTATTTTTATTAATATTTTTTTCTTTTCATGTGTGATGATCTCTAGGTTCCAAATAGCATTAGAGATTTCTATTTCTAATGTAAGTTGCTAATGAAAAATTGATTTTTTTCAAAATTTTTACAAGTGCGTCTTTCTTTAGGGAGAGTTTAGATGCTAAAATGAAAATTTGTAGTCCACCTACTAAAAGTTGCTGTCATTTCCCTGAAAATTTGCCAATCACATTGGGTGGAATTTATCTTACCTTGTAGGCATTAAAAATCAAATAAATTTCACCCTATATGATATGTTTCCCTTGTTTTAATGAGAAGATGAGCTGCATGTAAATAGGTCAGATATCATACATAATAGCTGTGTACAAAATATGTTTCATCTCCTTTGATTAAATTCAGGTAGGGGAGGTATCTTTCAGAGTTCTTGTGCCAATGTTCATAGTTTTTTTATTTTAAACCCTCAATCATCTTTTTAGAGGGGACTGTTTATAGAGAATTTTACTGCAAGACATGTATTTGCTCTTGTCCTGCCACTTTTTTATTAAGCCTTTTTTGCTATCTGTTCTTGTTAGGACCCAGGACTATAACGTTTCAGGAGTAAAAAATACAGAGAAGGTGAAGATAGTCCCTGCACCAAAGGGGTCTAAGTTTAAAACCAGGAAAAGAAACAATGGGCAAATATGTCAGCATGATAATGATAATCTTGTGCCAGAACTCTGAACGTGACCTTTAGGTTTTGTGTAGAAGAGAGATTTTGCTGAAAGCTTAATTAATTAAACTAACACATTAGTTATTATGGGGTGATGAAAAATTATTTCACATCAAAAAAGTGTCTCCTGTTTTGGACTGGAAAGCCTGGTGCTTGTGTGAGTAGTGGCAGTGTTGAGTCACATCTCACATGGCCACTTTTTGGTCATCTGGCGGGGAGCCCTGCTGAATACTTATGTGAATAGTGTTGTGTGGCAAGGGAAGCTGTTTGGTGCTTTTTACAGTGATTGTCATCATTGGGCACAGATAGCAAAGCAAATGTGTACAAATGAGATGGCTTTATAAGGTTGTAATTTCCTTTCAGGGAAAATTCAGAGCTTTGTGAAAAGGCTAGAAAAAGTCTAATGGTGCAGAAAGTTTTATTAGCAGAGAAGATAGTTATACCTTTTTAGTATGCTATTTCTTCTTGAGCTTTCATTAGGATTAATTTATTTGAAGTTGCCGTTGCATGAGGAAGAAAATTAAAATATGTTTTGTGGGAGTCTCTGCATTTAGGTTTTAGACCTGCCTACGGCTTCCACTGACATTGGTTGAACCCACATGTGCTTAGTACTTCTGTAAAAGTTTTTCTTGATCTAGCCTAAAGAGTTAACGTGTGCCACGAATCTGGCTTTTACCTTGTTGGAAACAAACAAGACAGAAAAATTTTGTCTTTTGACTTGGGATGGGGAATAGTTGGTGGGCACTATTTTTTATGCTGCCCTAATTGCTTCCTTCCAGCCTCCTTCTGGGGGTTGCTACAAGGGTTCAAGTGCCCGTGTTGTGGCAGCTGATTAAAGGAGTGGTCACTCAATGCTGTCCCTTGATTTGCTTCTGTCACTGGGCTGTTTCACCCTGGTGCTCACTGCCCCATGGCTGTGCTGTCTGGGGGGCAGTGTGGGTGAGGGGGAGCAGAGATGGCTGGGGAACTGGAAGAGGCCAAGGGACAGGATGAAGAGGAGATAAAGTCCAAGGGGAGGAAGGGGGCTGCTGGAGGAATTGATGCTCCTGCTTGTTTTAGTGGCTCAATTTGATGTGAAATCATGTTTTTCATGCCTGTTCCAACAGACAGATCTGCTTCTGATATGATCTCTTAATTCTCAGTGATACTACCAATGCTTGAAGAATTATATGAGAGATAGTCTGATGTTATTATTATTGCAGTAAACTTTATTTTGCCATTGAACTGAAGAATGAAAAATTGGAGCATGGCTATAGCCCTGCACAGATGGGGAGTGGTTTGATTACCCTCTGGTCCCATCAGATTGTGTGTGTTTACTCCCATGAGTATAGAATCACTCAGGTAATTCAAATGTTGCAGCATGTGCTTCCTGCCTGCAATTAACTACATTGCAATATGATTATTTCATTATTTGTTAATATTGTCTAAGCTATTTGATTGTGTGGTAGCTAGTTCTTGTATTAAAACCAGGAAAGTCACCCATGAATCCTTAGAATAATTGTGTGGTTGATATTTTAGCTAGACAAAAGTAATTTCTCTAACATTTGAAAATTGCAGTTGTCTTGTGTGTAACACAATCAAAATCGGCATAGAATACTTCAGATAAATTTATCTCAGTTTTGAAACATCTCTATCTCTGTTAGTTTGGAAAAGTATGACAAAATATTATCACAGCTCAACCTATTTGTAAGTGTGTGGGGGGACTCCAATTCCAAGCTTTTTGAACATTTTTTTACTTTTATAAATAATTAAACAAGTGTAAATTGAATCCTTGGAATGCAGTAAAACTCTTGGTCACATTATTTTCACATCACTTTTATTTTTGTGCTGAGTGTGGGAAGGTATTCACAAAATTTTGCTGTGTCATCTGGCTTTGAAGATCCAGACTGGTAATGTAAAAAGAGATTTTCTGTCTGCCTTTGTCTTGAAGAGGAAAGAATTCTGATTCTCTTTCTTCCTTTGCTAGTGTGATAGGCTCAAAGAACTGAAGTATGCACTTTATAGCACAAGGTGAGTTTAAAATGCACAGCAGTGCATATTAGTATCAGAATTTTATAAAATTTGTTAGTGACTGATCAGTCAGAGCCTTTTATGAAAGACACTTAGGTTTTTTAACTGCAGAGCTGAGCTTGCATTTCAACAGTTTATACTGTGGAACCACTGCTCTTCCCTGTCAGTTGCATACAAGACATGTGGCAATTTTAGCAATTATGTGAGGAATATGTATTTATGTGAGGAATTTATCTGCAATATATCCTTTAATGAGCTTTAACTTCACTGGAAGGAGTTACTGCGCAGACATAAAGTGATTCCCAGAGGTACTGGCTGAAGTTCTCCAGTAGTCCTTAGAACATCTGATTAAGGCTGTAAGAGACTAAGTAAGGAGTAAGATATTAATAATAGAGGCTTACAGGGCTTGGCAGAAGATCATGGATTGATTACATAGTATTTATAATTTTCTACTAAAGTCAGGCCATTTCTCAGAACTTGGACATTTGACCTTTTTGCCCAGGTTTCCCCACTTTGTAGCTATAAATAATGGTGTTGCCCTTAAATATAAGGCCACTTTTAGGGATTATATTTTCTTTTTCAAATGGATGACAAATTAGAAAATTTATGCAAGTTATTTAATATTGGACCATTACTTTTAGATTCATTTTAGTGGAGAAAACTTTGTATATAAATTGTCAGTGCAACTCTCTGCTGTTTGGGGTGAATATCAAAAAGACAAATTTTTTGATGGGGATGGTGAAATTTATTTGATATGGATGGAGAGGCAATGCACTTCCATCCATCTTGGTTTGGTTATTTTAGGATTTGAATTTGATTTGATGCTTATCTCTGCCTGTTAGCTTCCTTTTTTTCTTGATACTGCTTTTCTGCAGGTTTTCCTTCAACAGGGTTGAATAGTGGCGTCTGTCAGTTTTGTTATTAAAAAAAATATTGGACAGATGTGTGTTTTCTATGCAATGCATAAATTTTGGATACTATAGAAGGGAAATGTGGTAGTTGGTTGTTAGTGTTTCTCGTTTAGTATTTTTTTTTCCACTACATTATAAAAGTTAATCTGTTCTTGGTGCAGAAAGAATTTCCATGATCATTGACCTGTTTTGCATTTGAAGTCAGTTTAGTGTTTATGAAAGGCTTCAGGAAGCTATTGTCATTGGCAGAAATCTGTCTGAGCATCCTGCAATGTACATGGATTTTTTTTTTCTGTCTGTTTCATGGTCCACAGTTCTTCCACTGAGTAACCATATGCATGGATGAAAACTCATAATTGTCATGGTGGTTGGTGTTCTTTTGTTTTGTTTCTTATATTGTTACTGATTTGTGTGAGGAGATTTTTTTCCCCCTTTTTCCTTTTTTATAATTTGGTTGGTTTTTGACTGCTTGAAGACATGGATGTCTCTTATAGTGTTACTATCAGAAGTACTAATTAAATATAATGATAGTAGTTATTTTTAATTTAATTTGCTAAGCAGAACATGAACAGTGTTAGTTTTCCCTGTAACATCCAGTGAAAGGAAATCTTTGCAGCCGCTCTCCAAATTCAGTACTGAAAAGAAATACATCTTTTATGAACTGACAAACAAGCTTGTAATGTGAAATAGAATTTTACTTCCTGTGCCTTAGACATTCTGTAGCTAGAGGACAGGGAATGTACTATCTGTTGGCATTTTATGTAAATTATGCTTTTCCGTAAGACTAATTGTAATTTTGTACTTCATTTTGATATAATATTTGGAATATTTTATGTGCATTAATTAAGTCAAGGTTACTATGTAGATCATAATATTTAGAAAATAATGTGATATTTGGAATCTGCCTTTTACCTGGCATGTTTTTTCTCCAGTGAATTGCTTTTGTTTCTGTAGAGCTATAACATATATCCTACCTGCTGCTGTTGCCTGCCCTTATCACCATTTAAAAAAAGACCGTGGGGAACATTAGGCAAATGCTGTTTTGCTCCATTTAGATTGAATGGGCAGGATTTATAAATAATGTATAAATAAATTTATACATAATGCTCTCAAGGTTTATTTGTATATTAATGGGTGTCTCTTATATAGCCTTGGAATACATGTAATAATACTAAACCAAGGTGGGGAGCCAAAAACATTAACTATGGAGCCTTTTATGCCAGACAGAAGGGAATCAGGTTGTGTGGTTTTTTTTTTTGGATTTTTTTTTTTTGCTAGATAAGATGAAAAAAAACTTCTATAATATAGCCAAATCTGTTTTTCTTTGAAAGTGCATACCAGTATCATGTTCTATCAGATAACCTTTAGTATGAACTGAGATGATGTCAGGAAACCATATTTTTGAAAAATAAACTGATCAATGTGTCAAGGAGAGTTTTTTTCCTCAGAGATATTGAGGAATTGAAGAAATGAAGTATTCTGCAATCTAAGTGTCTGGATTTTTTAGATGTTATGAAGGAGGGCAAATAAAATGTTCAAGCTATTTGTGAGGCAGCCTTTAAGAGGCATTAAGAAAAAAAGTTTGATGTATGGAAAAATGTTGTTTCTTGGGATTTCGATTTTCTAAAAAAACCCCAACAAATTGTAATGTCATTGATATGTGAGGAGTGCTGAAATAGCTCTTTTTTTTGATTGCAGGTTGTAGCTGAGGAAAAGCAGCATTTGCAGTTACTCAGTAAATACATCCAGGGATATGAGAAGGGAAAAAGCTGTGCTAGATGTTTATATCTAAAAAGAGTGGGTGTATTGTTTTGTCATTGACCTTGCCAATCTTGTACTTTGGGTTTGCAAACCTGATTACAGATTCAGCCAAGTGCCCCAAAGCTGGGAGGTGATAATTGTGATATTAAAGTTATTAATTCAGCTTTTTAATTGTATAATGATATTAAACATTGACATAGATTTAATTTCTCTATGCCTCTAAAATGATAGAAGTAGAAAAGATAATTTGCACTTCATCCAGATTTATTTTGCAGTTTTAAACTTGTAAATCCTATATTCTGTGTGTTCCATTCAGAGTATTAATCTCCCAGTAGAGAAATATTAATGCTGTTGTGCGAATTGTTAGCAAAACTCAATCTGTTTAGTGAAACTGCAAGCAAAAGGAAGCAGAGAAAGAGGAAAGTATGATGGAGAATTTATTTTGTGAGGTAAATAAGAAGACAGCAGCTTCTTAGTGGAGGAAAGTTTTAAGGCCAAAAGTAAATCTAATTGTTCTGAGAGGAATTATACATCAGGGAGGGAAAAAACAGAATTATGGAACCTCGAGAATTTTTTTATGTGACCATATATATTACATGAAATTAAATATATTTTAATAAATTCCCTAACCTTCATAATTACTGGCTTCTCATTTCAGATCTGTGTAAGAGAAAGTAGGCGTGTTTAAGATGGAGAGAATTTAAGAAAGTAATAAGATATGATACAGGCAACACCAGGGGATTTATTCACTGATCCAGGAAATCCCTTGTAGTGCTTTTCCTATTCTATATCCTTGTCTATTACAGGACCTATTTTTTTTAATGTTACACACAAAGTATGGATTAAGCATTAAAATTCATTTCTGAAAATATTTTATTAGATTGTTGGCTTTGTGGCAGTTTTTCAGTGCTTCATGCAGATCTTTCACCCATGCTGAATACTACCATGCAAGATTTTGCTACTCAGCTGTACCATTGAGGCAATGAATTCTGGCCTGACAGAAAGTGAGTGAGTGATTTGTGACTGACCCTGACCAGTGCTTCTCTGCAAATTTATAAGGAGAAAGAGTTTATGACTCTTTTGATAAAACCCAAGAGGCAGGTCTGGGTGCTTCTGCTGTCAGGTAGGCAATCCATGTGAGGACTTGGACAAAATAGGGCAGTATTCACTGCAATAAATTTTCATTGAATGCTGCATGAAAAGTCAAAAAGCCTCTGATAGAAGCATAAAAAAAGTCAGTTGAAAGCATAAAAAACCACCAATATAAGCAGTGGAACCTGTTAAGTGATGGCTCTCTTAGCCTAAGCCAAGCAGGGTGCTGTGGATATTCTTTGTTCATGGAATTTGCAGATAGATCCAGCATTGATTGGTGACCCAAACCCATCAGATTTACATGATTCTAAACAGACTTAGTAATAGATTTGCAATCAAGTGTCATTATTTTAATGTAATTCCCAGTACAGGATGATTGAGAGCCTTTATTAGCTTTGTGTCACAAAGTCCCAAACTTTGTTTTCAGAATGAAAGAAAAGAATGAGTTTAATTACATCCTTTGTATACCTCACTTTTTTATATTACTTATTTGACCAAGCTGATTGAGTTGACAGATGTGAAACATAATCCTGACTTTAGAGGTTTTGGCAAGTTATGGATGGCCTTGGTGGCCCTGTTGTGTCATCTTTTGTAGCAGTGTCATCTTTTAAAATGTTTTATGTATTTGCGAAGACAACAGTGTTATGATGTATTAATGTACTGTGTTCTTATCCCCATAAGGGGCCAATATTTCTAGGGTTAAGGAACTGAGACACAATATTTACTGTCATCTGAAAGGAGAAAATAGTTAGTCCATTGCCTTAGCCAGAAAGCCATCACTTCTCTGTATCTGCATTTTCTGTCTCATCTACTGTAGTATTTGAAGAGTTAATGGGCATTCACTCTCTTTTCCTGTGCTACAGTGTTTGTGAAATAGAAAAAATTCCATTTTTTCCTATTACTTTGTCAAAATAATGAATGAAAAGAGCATCAAGCTGATTAAGGATAGCTGCTGCTTCCGTATGGGTGGCAGCTGTGCTTCTTGTCTGCTGAAGAAGTTGTTTGTTGCTTGGTCAGGACTGAGACACAGCTTTTATCGTGTCCTGGAAAAGGGGCAGCCAAGTTCATTTTGCTCCCTCCTGGCTGCAGAACATGTTTATGCTGTGAGCTTACACTGTGTGTTTTGTTTTGAGGAGTAGGTTGAAAAAAATTACTATTTTGATTTTTCCACCAATTTGCTCACAGGGGGAAGGGTAGTTAGGGTGGCAGAACAGGAAAAACTAGACTGAATCTCTTGGTTTCTCATTTTTGGGGGATAAAGGACTGTGATAATTTAGTCCTAAAAGTCCTCTTCCCAGTATGATGAGACATTTCAATTGCTATTAATGTCATGAAAGGTCTTGGTGTAGGTAGTTGTACCCTGGGAGATTACAGAGAGGTAGCCCTTGGAGACAATTATCATACTACAGGTCTCCATTGTGTTACACACTGCACAGATGCATAACAAAAATCCAGCTCTTGCTATGTGTTTATGTCCCAAGCATAAGGCAAGAGGCAGGTAGGATGGAGAGATGCACACAGGAAAAGCAGAGACACACACACACAAACAGATTTTTCTTCATGATCCCTTCACAGACTGCCACGGCTGTCCAGAGAAGGAGCAAGCACTGTGGTGGGAGATTAATTTTTTTCATCTGTCACCTTTCAAGCGCAATGTGATCAAAGCTAGTGTTGAAGCAATGCAGCATGTGAGGAGTCTGTTTGCATTTAGCTGAGCTGTCTGATTTTGCATTCATTACATAAGGTGAATGTTAATTTCATGACAATAACTCTAGTGCTTCTTGCTGGAATAGTTACTTGGTTTCAGGGAAAAATCCTATATGTCCAGGAACATTGATGCCCTTCTAAGAGAAGCTGTCACTTTGAAAATCATTTATGACACAAGTGAACAAATGTCATCAGTTTTATTACTAATGATCACTTAACCTTCAAATATGTTCCTATGAAGAAGCTGCCTTGGGGACCCCTTTGCTTCCCTTACCCCAACTGCATAGCAAACACTAGCAACAATTGCTTACTCATGGATAAAATTAATGTTAAGTAAAAAATATTTGATTTTTGAGTTTTATAGAATGCTTTTCTATTGCTTTTATTTTTAATGATATTTCCCTGTTACGATTATTTTGTTATTTAAACTAATTTTGAGTTGACTGTGATCTACTACAATGTTTTCTGCCATCTTAGAGTAGAAAAATACATAAATCTGTTTTTTCTGTTCATTAAAAAAAAAAAAAAAAACAACCTGAAATCAAGAAAAGAACATTGCTGGATGCATTTCCAAAAACTGGGTAACAAAGTGAAGCCCTTTATGTCAGAGACTCGCTTAGTATACTCTGAACATAGTAATTGTGACCTCTTAACTTTCAGTCTTCTTTTTTTTTGAAGACTCTTAGACTTTTCTGTTTTTATTTTAACACGTTCCTTAAGTTAAGAAGTGGTCTGTTGGATCAGATCACTGCTCTGTCTGCCTGAGGAGCCCTGGGGACAGTTCTCTAGATGGAGACTCCCTAGGGCTGGGTAGAGGGGCAGCATCATCTCCTTTGTCCTTCTGGCCACGCTGTTGCTAACGCACCCCAGGGTGCCATTGACCACCTTGGCTGCAAGGGCCATGGGTAACCTGCCCAGCAGGACTCTCAGGTCCTTTTCATCAGAGCTGGCTCCCAGCAGCTCAGCCCTGAACCTCTCTTGTACGTGAGATTGTTATTCCTTAAGTTCCTTATATCCCTATGCAGTATCTTGTGAGAAATTCCAGAAGTTATAGTTATAGACTCTGTTCTCAAAATAAAAAAAAAACACCACCGGGGGAAAAAAAAAAAAAAAAAAAAAAAAAAAAAAGAGAAAAGCCCCACAACCCCAACAACTCCTAAAATGGGTAGAAGTATTTATTTTAATCTGTGGTAAACTTTGCAAGGATTTCTTTGAATTTTCCTCCACTTTTCCTTTATTTTCAGTACATTTGATCTGTCATGGTTTATGTGCTTTCCTCTCCCAGTTTGTGTGAGTTTTCAGGTTTTTTAACTCTTGGCTTTTTCACTGAGATAATCTCCTCTACTTTCCTGTTGAGCCAAGAAGGTCTCCATCTGTTTTTTTTTTTTTTTCTATTAGAAATGTTAGGCAGTTTTATCTGGTCATCTAGCACATTGTTTTTTGAATAGCTCATGCTTCCATTCTCTTATGCTTTTTTTTGACCATTCCTTTTGGATTTTGTTAATTTGTCTTCTTGTACCATTTCTATTTCTGTCCTTTCTTGAAATTGAATATCATTATACTGGATTTATTGGAATATCCATTTTTTTTCAGTGTTATTTTTCATTTTGTTGTGATTACTTTTAAACATTGTGTTTTCCCACTCACAACTTGATACAAGTAATTAGTTTCATTTCTGAATAAAGCCTGAAGAGCTTCTCTTGGGGGATTTAAGACTAATTCTTCTAGAAACCAGTCACTGCATCAAAAAATTGTATTCAACTTGTCCTGATCTGACATTAGTCCAAACTGCATGTGGAGAGAAAGAAATTGCTGCATCTGCATATTGAGTTTTTTGTGTCTCAGATAAAATCTCCTGATCAAAGTCTCCTATCTAACACATTTCTAGGCTTCTAATACTGTTGTACAGGCACTTATAAATTTTACCTGTACTTTGTTATTCACTATTGCAGGTGCTGATCAGCTGACATTGCAGGAGGTCAGACTTGCCCTTCTGGTTAATCCTGACTTCCTTTGTATATCTCCTCTTATCCCCCCTTATCTCATGGTTTCATTGAGACAGCCTATTTCTTGGGCCTTGGGCAAGGATTTGTAAGCATTTTGGTGAATGCTGCCATGGAGGTCCTTAACTTCAGTTTCCAACTAAGAAACAGAATGTAGTCTTCAAAATACCCTTCCTACACTCCCCTTCTTCCTAAAGTAGCAAAGAGAATGGTGACCGTGATATCCAATTATAAGTAATCTAACTTTTTGCCCAGTGCTGCAGTCTTTAGACTCAGTGGAGGAATTATTTGTCGCTCCCCTGGGACTTTGCAAACCATCTGTCAAAATCTTCCATTGTCAACAATGGCTTTTGCCTATTGTGGAAATTCCCACCACTGCAGGACCCCCTCAGTACGTGAGGATGCTGCAATACTTCCTCTCAATCCAGCTTTGGCACCACTGCTGCTGCAGCATTTTGAACCATCTCATGTGTGCACCTCTCTCTTTGTGAGGGGTACTCATGTAAAAATATTCAAGAGATAGGATCGGTATCATTTCTTAGTTCAAAATGTCATCTGTGTTTCTGTCAAAGAACCCATATGAACAAGTTTTGTTTTTTTTTTTTTTTTTTTTTTTGCTTCACAGTAAATTGGAACAATGACAAATGAAAATGATCATTGAATAGAAAATGCCTGTGCTCTGAGTATGTTTTTCATATAATGCTTTTGCATAAGTATTCATACAAAGTAAGATGAAGTACCTCTGTGATTGTACTGAAACATTAGGTTTGGCCTAATACTGGTAGTTGGTCATAAATTTGAACTCTTGAATATTTAAAACTTATTCTTTCAATAAATCTCAAAACTTGGATGAATTTGAGTAGTGCCTTTTAACCTATGCCAGTCTTACTTGTTCCAATTCAATATATTTTCTTTTTATTAAGCCCACATAATTGCTTCTATTTATTGCTCCCATATGCTAGGATGTTCTCATATGGAAATAGTGAATCATTATTCTCCATGTCTATAATTTCAACATTTTAGCTAATACTTTATATTATTAGTATGGTACTACTTATTTGGGGCATACATTAGGATTAAATGTAAAACCCAGAAATGGGTAGGAATACAAGTATTAGAATATTTGTACTTGTCTGACTAGGTAAGATGTGAGCGAGTTAAATATATCTTCTGTGTAGTTTCATTTTACCTCATTATGATTATGAGATGGATATCACCTCTCAAGGAGACTAAAGAAAAAATAACTTGGGTTATTATAGGAAAAAAACAGATGATTTTATTTCCTTCATGTACCTAGAAAAAAATTTTTGCACAGTTCAGAATATTTAAAGCAATTGGAATTGTTTTGGTTTGTAATCAGTATTACAAGAATTGAATTTAATCACAGTCCTTTTTTTGAAAATAAGCTGTGTTTTTCAACTATCTGCATTTCACAGTATTTACGATACCAATTCAAATTGTGGTTTAGTGTGTTTATTAGTTGGAAATCATACTTAATATAGAGGACTTAGAACTGGGTGATCTTGAGGAGCGAAAATTTTATTTCCACTATTAGTGCCTTGGAAATTACATTATGAATCAGTGCATTTTATTATGGTGGTTTTTCAGCTTAAGTATGAGATTTGAGCTGTGTCTGAAATCTCATGCAGAAACCACCTGAAGTGTTGATGAACTCTGTTCCATAGAACAACAATCATAATAAATGTTGCTTATTTATTTCTTTTATCTCAAGTTGCTTCAGAGAAGAGAGGCAGAAACCCTTTAATGTGAATGGGAAAAGAGAGATGCAGAGCAGAAGCATGATCTTGAGGGTATATGACTGTGTGCATACTTTATTCAAGTTTGTGTACTGACTTTTTTATTTATGGTTTCCCATCAGCCTTATTCTGTTTTCACCTGTGGTTACACATAGCCCAGTCTCAGCAAAATATTTTTACTAACTTCCCATGTATTTGAAGTGATGTGAACACTGAAGAGCTAAATCCTTCTTTGAATGCCGGCCTCTGGAGGTGTCTTCTTTATTTCAGAACCCTTCAAAGAGACTCAGTATATCACAGGCAGGTTGCTGTCTAGAATTATCTAATAAATTGATGAAGACAAATCAGCTGTCTGGGCTATTTGGTTGGCATATCAAACTCCTGCAGACTGTTACACATGTATTGGAAGAAAGAAATTTATTTTTGTGTCCTTATTATTGCTCATTTTGTTGCTTAACTAACACAGACATTCACTAAATACTTATGTTTAATAGATTTTAATTGTGTCCAGTTATCCAAGCATAGTCTATGTATTTCCACAGATGGTCCACTCTCTTGTAGGGAGGAGGGACAGTCTCCTAACAGTTTTTAAATTAATGAATCTGCTAATTCAATCAAAATAAGAGAGGTTCCCACATTTTAGCCATCCTCCATCCAGGTGACTCATTATGAATTTCTTGTACATTGGACTGCTGGATATTAGGGGTTTTCCACTTGGAATTGTGGGTGTTGTCTTCTGAAGAACCAGAATTGTTTCCTCTCCAATTCCATCTCAGTTTTTTCCTTCTGTAGTATTTTAAAAGTCATGTTTATAATATGGTATATAGTTTTTCAGATAGTTGCAGTTTTAATCTGTACTTGCCCTCTGTGTTTAAATAGAAGTTTTTATTTTTCTTGGACATTTTTTTAGCATATGAATACTGTTTTGATTTCTGAGAGTTGTCTGTTGTTCGGCAGTTTGATATTAACAGTTTAATGTTAAATTTGTGTAATAGCAAAAATGACTAAAGCACTTTGGTTTTGAGGAGGAGGAGAGATCTGTGAGTGAAAGGATGGAAAAAGAAATGTTCTACCTTGCTTACATTGGTTCTAGTGTAATTTTATTTGCCATTCATAAGAGTATGCCTAATACTCTGCGTGTTCTAGAACAGAGAACACAGTTTACCATTAAAGTATAACCATGCTTAAAAGCCTACAGGCATTATTTTAATCTCCTTTTTACTGAAAGAAGGTGGTGATTAAAAAAAAGGGGGAAAAAAGCCCTTTCAAAATTAAGATTTTATCTTATTAAGTTGAGTTTTTTACCCCACCAAAGCAGTAAGTATTTTCTTGAGTTTCAGCAAGTTTCAAGACCTAAATTTATCAAAAGACTCTTCAGATAATTTCCTGCTTTTGTGGCTTTCTGCAAAGAATATATAAATTATTTCTCCATAATCTTTAATTATGCTGAGCCTGAGGAGATGTTAGAAAGCATACTGGAAAGTCTTCCATAACATGCTTAATTCTGCATAGTCATAATTTTGTGGCTGGGTTGAACAACAAGAAGACAGAAAACACAAAAATATTCTCTCTTTCCTGCATTTTCTTGTTCTGCCACCCTAAATTTTTGTATTCTTAGAATTTAACGGTTTTCTTCCTTTCTTTTTTTTTTTGTAAAGGACACTTGGTGTTATCTTGTAGAATCCTTGATTGTAGGTGGGTCTATGGCATCCTTCTATAGCATGCCAGGCCTGGGATGTAAGGTGTCCTCAGTTTGCTAAGCTGTGTTTGTGACACAATCCTGTAGCTGCTGGATTGTGGTCATGTGGCCACATATCTTAAAGCTTCCAGCTACTGTGGTTTGAAGAATATTTTTCTCCATTGTACTCTCCTTAATCATTAAGTAGCGTATTAATCCCTGACCTCTATTTCCCATGTTATTGCATTAACAAGGAAAGTTTGTGGATCTTTTAAAAGAATATTTACTTCTGTATGACTTTGGTTGAAGTAAAAAGGGACTCTTTAAACCAGGGCAGTCTGAAATGTGAGGAAGTCCTAGGAAAGTGCCACAACTCTGGTGAACTGCTTTTATTTTTGTGTTCATTTTGGCTTCTGTGATTGTAGATGTGGGAGTTGGATGGAGGAATATGTCTGGATATTAGTTCCTTTAATTTGAAGAAACTACCTGTTATTCTACCAGTATACAAAGAGAATTGGAAAATAACTCATTTTTAATGTGGATTATTTATTACAGTAACATAGCTCATATTTGTACTAGAATTCTAAAGGGAGAGACAAGTTGGTTTACCCAGAGAGCCAGGTCTGGAAGGATTGGACATATTTGTACGAGATTTGCTGTGGCAAAGCCTCAGCCCTGACTGACTGGGCCAATTCTGCATGTATTGGAAGAATTGAGGATCAGTGTGAATTCTTTCACTGGCATCTCTGTAGGAGCTAAAAGGCCTTGTCTGGAGTTGACAGCTGTAGTGCCTTTGTTTTGAGATGTGAACGTTATCTCTGTTTGTTTCTTCTTTGGTTTTGTTTATTTTGGGCCTGTAAGGCAGCTATCAGAAGACAGCCGTCATTTACTGTCCCTAGTGACTGGTTTAGATAGAGCTGAACAGCTACAGTTTCCTGTCCCCCAAACTGCTCTGCATTCTTAATGCCTTCTTGTCTTGTCAGGAGGAAAGGAGGCCTGCCATTAAGGAGTTATTACCATGAAGCTGGCTGCAGGAATGACTGTCACCAGGCTGGTCTCTGATGTCATGTGTACATTAATGAGATGGAAATGAGGGTTTGCCTTTCTGCTCTTTGTAACGAGCGTCTTTGGGGTGACCTAGGGATTTCATTAAAGAGAGAAGAAGATGCATCAATAGATTAAGTGACACTTTAGGGCTTCAATCTCACCACCCTTCATTCAGCATGGAATGGTCTCCCTGTCTTTGACTTTATCTGCTTGTTTTCCAGCAATTACAAAAAAAAAAAGGGTCATATTTTCTTGCCCTTCAGTGCTTGCAGAAGTTTATAACACAACACAAAGGAGAGGATTTGCAAAGCTGCATTTCTGAGTTCCAGTGGTAGTCATGAGATTTGAGTTTGAAATAAACACAGTAAGATTGAGGCAACTCCAATTTGAGTTGTTTGGTGTTGAGCAGTGCAGTCATGTTGTGGTGCTTAGCCAGAAGATTCCTCCAGCCTCCAGCGATTAGCAGCCTGTGGAGTCAGAGGTGACATCCTTGTGCTTAACAGTCCATCTAACAATGTAAGCAGTGTTCAGCTGTCTGCTGGGAGTAATGTCAGGGTGTGCGTGGACAAGCCCATTAGCATTTTGTGGACAGAGTCCAGTGTCTATTACCAGAACTGACTTGCCAGTCACCTGAATCCTACATGCAGTCACTGTGAGTTTGCCTGGCTTCCTTCCCCTTCTGAAAATGCTGCATTTCAGTTTTTGAAGTGGCCATATGAGGGTGATATCCTCCCTTTAATTTACTAATTACTAATTTACTAATGGATTATTGCAGTGAAAGGTAGTTCATTGCTTTTGCTGATATCAGCTCAAGTATTTTTCCTGGCTTTTATTTTTTCAATTTTTTTTTCTCTCCAGTGTATTCCTGCATAGTTAAAGAACATTGCCAACCCTGTGTGAGGTTCTTGGATGAGGTTTCCTAACAATAAAGTCACTTCTAAGAAATACCTGATCTCCGTCTAAAAAGACATTTGAAAAGAGACAACCTACATAATGCTGATTCATATGATTACCACAATTTATGTACAAGCTTAAAGTACAGACATTTGCTTTCAAACTCAACAGAATACTGCGGATCTTGTTACTGTGCAATGATTTAAGTAATTTAATTATAGTTCACCACATTCTTTATTACTGATGGAAGCCAATTTCTCAGGGGCCAAACTTTGAGAGCTGCATGGTTACAGATCAATAATATTTTTATTTTCTTGAGACTCTGTGCATCTTGTTCAGCCCATTAATTCCTCTATTCCAGCATTTTTGCTAATTGTTTATTTACTGCTTTGGATTTCAACTGTCTTACTAAAGCATCAACTTCATTAGTATGATAAAGTGCTTTCTTATCATAGCTCACCGCTGATGCTACTTTTCTTTAGATTCTCATTTTAATGACATTGAATAAAAGCAAATAAGCTTGCCCTAGTAATGTAAGAAATCTGAGACCTTAGCAGATTTTCAGTGCCAATAAGAAAGGACATCACCCTAAGTTTTACACTTAAATAATTTTCATTATATGAAATCTTGCAGTTGTTTTACTTACAGATTTAAAAATTAATAGAAGTAGCTCTTTTATGCATATGATCACAACATAGAGGTCATATTGCTGTTAGCATCATCTGGTATGCTGCTTAAGTTCCATTTTTGTTTGGTACGCAGATAAAGGTCGAGGTGATTAACTTGGTTTCACCTTTCTGTAGCTCTCAGTAGGGATGCCCATTGCAGCCCCTTGAATTCAGCGTGGATGTTTCTCCACAATCTGTCAGAGGTGTTTAGTTGTGCGCTTGCCACCAATGCTGGTCTGAATAGAAGTGTCCTCACGATGCTGGAGAAAGACCTGTGTTTGAATAACTCTGATAATGCTGAGGTATGTGGCAGCACATAGTCCACTCGAGGCGTTTGAGAGAGCTGCCTGACCTTCAGCAAGGAAGGGGTTCCCCCATCCTGGTTCACAGTGTGAATGGAGAGGAATTAGGATCTTGTATTTTGACTCTGTGAGTAGAAGCATGGAAAAGTGGAACTAAGCAGCTTATCTGTCTTCAGTGCTCTGTGATGGCTATTCATCCTGCCAAGGACTGGAATAGATTGTTAATAGAGCTCCGAAAATATTTTTTAAAAAAACCCAAACAATGAAACACCATCTTAAAGATCTCTTAGCAGGTCAGTCAGCCATTGGACCGGAGCAATAGCAAACATCCTGTTCTTGCATTGCTTGTTGCTGTGAATTAAATGCTTCATTATATATGCCTTTGCTGAATGGCTGTGTTCTACAAGTTAAAAAACTGAAGGCATGTAAGAATTTGGCAAGACCTGAACATCTAAATGCAATCATAGTCATTTTCTCTATCTGGAGATCTGAGAGATATGCTAAATTTAACACGTATATAGGAGATTATGCCAAAAGATAGCAGCAGTGGTGAGGCAAAAATGAGTCATCTCCAGCTCTTGAGAAGCAGATGGAATTTTCTTTTTCTTTTAACTGGAGGTCAGTTTTATAGCTATAATAGTATCAGAGCTCATCAAAAATATCTCTGAAGACATTTTTACCTCAAAATGGTTAATGTTAAAATGATTTTTCTTTCTGAGTGAAATGTTTCAATTTCAGTTAAAATTTATAATTTTTATGCAAGACAGAAAATGATGTATGGGTTTTTAAAAGGCAGATATTTTTTTAAAAAGTGCAGTTTGCGAAACCATGGATTTTAATATCTGTTTCTCTTAATAACCTTCAGGAATAGTTACTCACAATAAATTAATTTCTATGGAGTTCTGTAAATTTGTGCTAGGCAACTCTAGGATTAAAAATAAGCTCAATATTGTAATTACTATAAAGAAAAGGAGGAGAACACCCTGCTTGCCCTACAAAAAAGAAATTTTTGGTTTTATGGTTTCTTTTCTGTACTCTATAGAGAAGGTCTTGTGGTTAAAGTTTTGGTGGCTTCTGGCTGTGGGATTTAGCAGTAGATAAGACAAAGCTGTTTTATTTTCAGAATAAACAATGTTTACGGGGTGTAGTTTAAAAACCCCCCACAATTGTTTATAGATTAGGAATTTTGCAGAACAGTGAATTATTAATCTATGGTTTATCCTGGGAACATCAACTTGTTAAAATTGGGAAAATATGAGTCTAATTAAATTATATGAAGCCAGCAGTAATATTTAGACAATCATAAAAACAAATGAACATTCATACAGAAAGCCCCACAAAAACCCCTTCCCCTCCAGGTCTATTTTAAGAAAGGGAGAGTAACAAATACTGGTTAAATTCAAAATAAATCTACTCTTCATTTTTGTCATTTTATTTCTCTCCTATTCCAGGAATACCTAGAAAAAGTGGTTACTTTATTTTTTGTCTTAGAAACATTTTTTAGTCATAAATTTTAGGAGGATTTGAGTGTCACACTGTATTCATGACACAGGGAAAAAATGCGTGTAGTTCCATTAGCCAGTCTTGCAGCTGGTTTTGTCTCAGCCGTGGTGTGGAAGGCACAAGGATCTTCCCAAGCTCTGGTGTTGCTGGTGCTTTGCAGTGCAGGGTGTTTTTCCTCCCTGCTTGTGTAGTTGCATATGCTCCTGCCTTCCAGAGACGAGAGAGGCAGACTGAGGTGAAAGGGGGATTTGGAGCAAGACGTCTCTGAAGCTGAGAGCTGCAGGATTGCACTGGTGTAACTTCCTTCTGCACCCTTTAGAAATGCCTGAGGGCTTGCCCAGTCTTAATTTGTAATAGCAAGTGATCTTTTATTGGCCCTACATCCTTAATGACTGTTTGGGAATCACCTGCCATTCTGGATACATGCTGCTAGTTAGTATACATGAAAGTGATGACTGTGTCTGTGTGGAAAGATCTGCCAAATACCCCAGCAAATGAGAGGTTCTGGAGGGTTTTTTCTCCATCTTTGGATATGTTTTTTCATATTTGGTTGGAGGTTTAATAGGAATTTTGCAAAAGCACAATCCACCCGCTTTTATGTAAATATTTACTTTCACATTCAAATATCTATTTAAAACTGCTATGATTCTTAAGGATCTAAATCCCCCCAAAAGGCATCTAACTTGTGTGTAATTATCCTTGGAGAAGTAACTTGTTTTTTGGCTTTGCCAGGGAGATTGCTTAAGCACACTTAGAAAATTATATAAACTTTTTAAACTCTAGAAGCTTCTTAGGCAGCCACCAGCAATAACAGTAAATAAAATGCTTGAGCTTTATTTGCACATAAACTCTTATTTTTACATAGGAATTAGGAATTTATATTTGCTTTTTAATACAAAATGTTCCCAATAAATGTTAAGGATTTCAGTATTGCATAAAGCTGCTACAAGTGTTTTTTGAGCGCTATGGAGTTTTCCTAAAAGCTATGTGAAGGCAGTAAAGTGTGAAATTACATGAAGTTTTCTTGAATGTAAAAGTGATTTTCTTGTCATTTGCTATTTAGCCCTTCTTAGACTCCACTCCCCAATAATTTTCTTATTAACCAGGTACTACATTCCTTCACCACTTCTAATGAATAAGAGAATTAGGCTATACTAAAAATTGGCATGAGGAAAAGCAAGAAGGTGATGAAAAAGGTGACAAAGGCTCAAAGCAAAAGTTTAGGGAAACTCTTATATTTTCATTTTACCAAGTTAGGAGTTGAAGGAGAATGTGTTTGTTGAGGCAAGAGAAGTGAGTGGTATGGTAATTCAGATGCAAAAAACCCACAAGCTTGGAGAAACTGGTGCAGAAAAAAAATGCAGTGACAGAGAGATGTTCCTGAGAAAAGCCAGGACAGAGTACCAGTTGGGATGTCTGAGGAGCAAGTGAGGGATCCAAGCTTGACACAAGGAATCAACGCTCTGCCTGCCTGGAGAAATCAAAAATTTGGCACTTGATCGTACAGATATGCACCAGGATATACCTTATTTTTGAGAAAGGAACACATCAGCAAGATCAATCCAGGTGTTACCTCTTTGGAAATGGTAATTGACTTCATAGTTATGGACAGTTTCTTGGCAGTTAGAAAAGTGGATCAATCAAATAAACAGGACAAAACAAAGGCTTGTATGTTTAGAGTCATTAAGCTTTGTGGCAAGTCCTGTAGGGAATCAGTCTGTTTTAGGCAAGGGTGTTCAGCACTAGTTTTTTGTGTTATTTCTTAGTATTTTCTTTATATTAATGTTTATGCTTATTGCCCTTGTACTTCTGAGTAGGTTTGTAAGGTCTGTTTTCTTTTTGATCAGCATGCTACAATTAAATATTTAATTCAATGGTGTTACTTCACTCTGTTTCTGGGAAATGTTGCTGGTCTGGTATTTTTCTCTGTCTTAGAAACTCTGTAGACTGTTATTTCATGACTTGAGAATAGAAGGGGAAAAAACATGCAAGAGGGACTTGAAAAAAGTTGATTTTGGTTTTTGGAGATAAGACTGAGTTGAATCATGTGTTTTGGAGAAGATCATTATAAAGCCTAAAATACTTTGTTTTGGTTTGTTTTTTTAACAAAATATTTTGCTTATGGTGAAACTACATAGGTATACACTTCAGGATTTTTGAAAGCATTCTGAATTTGTGTAAATGTTTTTAGAAGCTGCAGTGTGATAACAAAATTAGCACAAGAATTGCAAGAATTAAAGGGAATTGAATGTTGAAGGACAATCCTTCCAACCAGCCCTAGTTTAACTGGAAAACTTCAAAACCCAACCAAGTCAAATCAAGAAAAAAAAAATTATTTTTTTCTTCCTCCTCTTAAGCCGCAAAGTGGAACTGAACAGGTGTGAAGACCTGTCTGGGTAAATGGAACAGATGCAGTCACCAGAGGATATTCTTCAAGCTGCTAAAATATATCTATATTACTGTAATCTATCTCTCTTTTCTTTATTATTTTTTAATAGAATATGTCTTGTAAAGGCACACCTTGATTATTTTCAGTTTCTTATTCCATATTTTAGTAATGATTTAAGTCTGGTTTTGTTAGGCTCTGCCTTCCATTAGCAATGTGATATAGTGCAATGTATTTCTGCCAAAAGCTGCACCTTCCAGAAAGCTTCTCAGCGTGTCATAGAATAAATATAATCAGACTTACAATGTTATGTTATTAATGTAAGTATTTATTGAGAAAGCCAAAACTGAGTTGGAGCATCTGAGCAGTTTTTATTTTTGCAATTTGTGATTTTGCCTCAGTGGTCTTATCATTACATCAATATAAGCTTTAATTTCCTAGTTAAGTATGTGTGACAGATTTCAGGCTTTCAGGTCCTAAAAAGTTGTCTTAAAATCATTATTACCTTTAAGTAAAGACCAAGTTTGAGCATTTCAGAAAAAAATAATAACCCTTTTAGAACAGTTCAAATGCAGACCCTGCATGTTTGGGTCATCAGCAGCAATAAACAATGTAATGGTGATGTCAAAATTTTGTTTCATATTTTGTGTATTTGTGTTGTCCATAGCAGAAAAGTATTTAGTCAATTAGCTTGTAGTTCCTTGGGCAACCACAGCAGCCTTTCCCTTCTGGAGCACTAAGGCCAGTGGTTGTTCTGTAGGGTTGTCTATGCTGTGCTAGTGGCCTACTGCTTTAAATTGATTTAGTTCCTGCATGCTGTAGTGTTTTCAGGTGGTGAGGCACAAAGAGACCTATATAATTTCATTCTATAGGCTTCACTTTCCTTTAATTTTCACCATTTTTCTAGTTCAATAGTAAATGTGGGCTTTAGGGTGAACCTAAAAGGAGGTTGGTATTGAAGTAGAGAATAAGCTGCATTTGTGTAAGCAAAGTTTGTGGTTCAAATTATCTGCCCTCGTCTATATATCTTTCTTTCCAAAGAGATTTTTTTTCATATCTTTTTACCTCTACAGTATTGAGATCGATGGCCTGTTCAACAGGGGTCAAGAAAATCTCTACCTAGCCATTAATATTCTTAAAATTTATGACAGCATGTGGGGAAAATACAGAATTTTTATGTCTTATCATTACTTAAGATGAATTATTGGGAGCTGGAAGCCAAGTCAAAACAGATATCTTGAATTTTAAGTTTTAACTGCTATCAATACTGATTTGCTAATGGTATATGTGTATGTGTGAATGTGTGTGTATGTACTTATGCATACTTTAATCTTATTCCATGGTCTGAATACTGTAATCCTACCAGCATGCTCTGTCATGCCTCAGGCTTGCCAGCTTTCATTAAATATCCTTTTCTGCTGTGGTACTTACTGTGAGAATTTGTGATTGCTGACCTGTACTTTAGTTCTATTATCTTATGCCTGCCCATAAAAATTGGACATGAGGACAGCTGGTAATGCTGACCTAACATGAGAAGTATAGCAGGACTTATGCCAGCTATTCAGTTCAGGGGTTTTTTTTTTTTTTTTTTTGCCTTGGCATTGGTTTCTTTCCTAATGGCACTAGCTTGGACATAGATGCCTAAAGCCTGACTGCAGCAATTTCACCCCTCACCCTGGGACAACCAGTTGTGTGGAAGCTAGACTGCCAAAGCCTCACAAAATTTATACTTTCTTCACAGAATTTTCATATGCTTTTCGTGGTACATCTAAATGTTTTGGAGCAGCTGACAGAGCACTGGAGGGTTGGCTGGCTCACAGTTTGTGCTAGCTGAGGCCTGTAAATCCTGAGTTGCCTCAGGATTTATTCAGGTTGCCATCATGTTGGCTGTGGCCACTTTTTAGCTGTTTGGGGGGTGAAGGCTGCATTGCATGTGCTTGTAAGTTAATAGCAGAACTGGGGAGAAAATGACCTTGTGGCCCAGGACTCAGGGGTTGTGAGTAGAGATGGAATAAATGACTGAATAAAAGTTTCTTTTGAATATCTAGATTTGCATGTGATTCAAGTTGAACTTTATAAGCAAAGGATTCTTTGTTTGGTCTTTACTTGATTTGGTTTCGGCACTAGGAAACGAAAGAAGGTGAAAATCCAGTTCACGCTGTGCTATTTGTTATTAAGATACAGCTGTAATTTCAGCAGTTATGCAAAGCTTGTCTAAATTTCTTGCCATTTGATGCCTTCAGCTCTTGTGAGTTAGTTTTCATCTTCCCTCTTCACTGGAAACACAAGAGTCTTCTGCAGAGGGCAAAAGTTTCCCTGTTGCCTCTTAGTGGACTGGCTACTGTAAGCACATTTAAGCTGGGGTTCACCTCACTTAAACTGGGGCACCTAAGTGTTGGTCACACCAGCCTGAGCTGATCATTGAGGCGGTCCAAGGAGAGGAGCAGATACCCACAGAGGGTGGTTTACCAGGGCTCTCTTTAGTCCTGGTTTCACAGGGTGTCTCGCTTTCTGGAAAACTGATCTCCTGCCGTCCACTGCAAAAGAAGCTGAAGCTGAGTAGCTGTGAGTGACAGATGTAGCTAAACAGACTGAGCTGAGTGAATTTTAGGTGCTTTAAGGGTGGTACATCCTAGTCTAAAGGGTTTGCAGGGGCTCAGTGAACCAGAAGGACTCAGAAGAGCCAAAAGAAACACATAAGGGCTCATGGTTCTTAGTCTCTTTGGTACACAGATGACTGTCAGCATAGCTTTGCTGCAATACTCAGAAGCTGTTTAAGTAAACACTACAGTTAGTGAGTTTAGAGGACAAGCATTGAAGTATAATTGTGTCCCAAAATGAACTTACATGAATGTACTGTGTTTGAATGAGGAAACTTCCATGAAATTGTGGATTATCTCTTTGTTTTAATAATAGATGCTAAAGCATCAGTTAAAATGAAGGAATAAAAGTAGTAATGAAAAGTGAAATTCTTTGTGATAAGTATATGAGCTATTACGTTGTATTCTGTGAGTTAGACATATCTCACATTAAGAGTTAAAATTTAAAAATATTCCAGCACAGCTCTTTAGTCATGTAACATATGAAGAAAATTAGGGAAAAATTACCCAACATTAAAAGATCCAGCCTTGATTTTCTTTGGCTCAGATTAAACCATTATTCTAAATCCATTCCCTGGTTAAATGTTCTTTTCTCTTTCTCAGACATCTCTGATTTACAACTAATAGTGTGATTTTTAGCGAGTGTGGTACTTGATAAAGAGCAGCCTGTGAAAACAAGCTATACATAGAGCCTTATACTAGAGATAAAAATGTTTTTTTTTCTTTTGTCTTTAGTAGCAATTCTGACGTATTCTGGAAGGCTTTCTAGCATTTCAGATGCAGCGCCTGTGATAACATGATACTTTTTACTGTCCCAGTATTCTTAAAGTACAGTGGAAGCAATGACAGAATTTCTTATTCTAAGGAAAAATGGCATTCAGCACATGATCATGAAATCAATATTTGAGAATTTTTCCTTTTAGCTATTATTACTCTACTTTTTTTTTTTTTGTTTGGGAAAATGTAGGGGTTTAAAAAATGTAATACAGAAATATTATTTCCAATGTATAAACAGACATGGCAAGAATTTGTTGATGTTTGGGTTTTTTGCCCTTTCTCCTAGTTGGGAGCAGACTGAAGCAGATCATTTATCTCATGTAATGTAAAAAAATATATCTTTTTATGTATGAAAGAACAAAACATGAATATACAAATATAAGTTTATGATTTATAGGTATAAGTTTGTCCTTGTTCATAATTGTGTGTGTTGAAGCATTTGAAAGAGTTGAAGTAGCTGAAACATACTCCTGCTGTTTCAATATTCTTGGTGATAATTTTCCATTTCACTGGCTCATGTACAATAGCTGGTGAGTTTGTTCGAGGGAATAAACAGGAAATAAAATCGAGCTGTCTCTGAATGTTACATTGCAACATGTACACAAGCCTGAAAGGTATTTTTGCACCTGCTTAATAACATATTTTTGGGACTCACAGTTCACTGCAGCCTTCTGTCACTGCAACTGATTAAAATCTGTGAGGAGTTACCTGCTGGCTTGAGAACGTGGTGATAGAAAGCCATTTTCCTGTGTGCCTGAAAATTCCTTAATGTTTCTAAGTTAGCAGTATACAGTGTGTTAGTTCAATCTTCCAGCTTTTCCATGAATTGTTCCCCTCCACAGGAAGACTGTGAAAGACTCAAGATAAATGATTAAACAACTGAGTACCCTGAAAACTGGAGTAAAAAAATTCTTTTAGGAAACCCTAATTTTTTTTAGGGTTTCCTAAAAGAAATTTTACTATTAATTCCTTTTACTAATTCAAAAGGCAGGATCAGCACAGAATGCATGGGGATCTGCTTACTATTCTGTTAATACCTTCACAGAGTCTTAAATAACCAAGTCTTCTACCTCAGGGTGCTTTCATTTCTTCTGCAGAAATTGTCAATCCTATGCTACTATTGCCCTGAATCTTTCAGTGTTTGAATACAAAAATTACTTTTCATTCTATAACAAAAAATGGAATGGCAATGCAATTGCTACAAGATAAACAGAGTATCCTTCTCTGGAGGAGGCATTCTATGGTGTTCTCCAGTACTGATCGAAGAGTAGCAAGTTGCAGCACTTGGTAGAGTACAGAGCAATATCCTGTGCTCACTAAAACCCATGGCTGTGTGGCTGCTGGATGATCTGGACCTAAATCCTACCACAGAAATCTGACCTTTGGCAGACCCTGCCTGTCAGCTTTGGTGTAAAATAGAAAATATATTCTGTTTGAGGAGGGAATGCCGCAGATAAGGCCTGTTCAGGTGTTTCAATTTTGAAGGTATTGATGCTGGAGATGTGTCATTTCAGGATGCCACAGATCTGCCTCCTCATCCCCTATTTCACAGCATTTCAGGAGTTGCCAAGAAGTAGCCTATTAATGTCAGAAACAGCAAGCCCAGAGGCCACCTAGAGCACTTGGCTCCTGTCAAAATATTTTGGGATTATTTTCACACCTTGCCTATTACATCTTGTTGCTATCATGTATCATCTTCCCTACTGCTATTAGGAAAAAGTTCTGTAACTTTACAGCTCTTATGCACTTTTTAAAACAGTACACAGAGTAAATGGGTCATAAGTGGTTTAGAAACTGCCTCTGGGGAGAGCTCTTGCCAGGTAAGGTCTGTGCTCATGGTATGTCATGATGTCTCAAATAAAACAAAGAGTTTTTACTTAATTATATTTTTCTTGGGACATATCAGGACAATTTTATGGATTATGTTGCATTGGTTTGAAATATAATTTTAAAAACAAATTTTTTTTTCAAGTTTTCTGTTATCATAAAAGTGTGGTAAAAGTCGATCTGGCAAGTTCAATAAAATGCTCAATTACTCTTGTCCAGAACATCTTTCTTGAAGCAGAGTTCACTAAAAACTCCAATGGTGCTCCAGTGGTGTGGTTTGTCATGTAATTTGATTAAAGTTATAAAATAAATACAGCCTAACTACTGTGATTCAAAACTGGGGTAAAGTTAACAAGAACTGTCAATATGGTCTGAGGTTCCTGGCTGGAAGAATATTTTCCTGGTAAGACTTTCCTTGTAAAGCTGAGTACCATTACTAGGATGTAAAATGCCTGACAATAAAAAAAGGGCCTTCTCAACCTTGCCTAGCAGGCTTCACATCCTTGGCTATCCCAGTGCTGCTGCCTGGATTGGCACCTGGTATTATGGGTAGAACATCCTTCCCCCGAAACAAAAATTGTTTTATTTTTGTCACAAGATATACATCTAAACTGTAATATCCTAGGTATATATTTATTTCTAAATGAGATCAAGATCAGGCTGCCTCTGTTTGGCATTATGTCTTTCTTGTAGTGACAACCCTGGGTGTGTGGAAAGGCCAACACTTTTCCTTTTTTTCCAGCTGCTCAGTATGGTCAATTGTGTGTGCATCATTAGAACTTAGGTAGAGGAAATATCAGTGGAGCTTTTAAAACTGAAGTTTTAAAGTAGTGGAGTTAAAAAATCAGGGAATAACAGAGTACACCTGAGAAGAATAATTTTTTATGAGATAACTGGAAATTCAGAGGCAAAAGCCATGGAAGTTTTTTCAGGGATAGTTGGATAAGAAATTAAAAATTTAATTCATAAAAAGAGTTCCATATTCAGAGGAGGATGGTGGTCTCCTGCTGTGTGTATCTCTGACTACACTGGGTGTAGTCAGTATCAGTAATCACTGCTGTTTCAATATATCAGTCCACATTTATCCTCTTTTTATCTTCTTGTTGAGAAGAGTAGTAAGACTTCAATAGTATGATTTTTCAAAATGTGAGTCCTGTTCAAACCTGATGATAATTGTGCTAAACAAGAAAAATATCTCAGCTGCAGGCCACAGGCAGCCTTGGAACCAAGCATCTGACTTATTCATCGTTGCCTGGTCCCAGGGCACTGCAGGTAAGGCCATCAAGCAGACTTCCAGCTGCTTTATTGTGTTGTATATATTTTCCTAGCACTGTACTTATGGAGGCTTTTTCTTCTGAGTCCTTTTTTAAAGGCTAAACACAACCAATAAGTTGGGAAAAAGGTCTTAAGCACAGGGGAGTAACTTGACAAATGAGAAGTTTGGTGGGAGATCTGGGAATGAAATTCATCTGCCACTTCTGTCAATTTAGTGTTCTTCCTGTCAGCTGCACTGTTCCTACAAAAGACATTTATTTCCTGGTATCTAGGTGTTATAGTTTCTTAGATATAAAGTTTATAGTGTTGTGTTTTAAGACTGATGCAGTTTTTATTTTGTACATTGATGTTTTGCGAAATCGGTACATTGGGACAGGTTAAGAAGAGATAAATGTTGAACAGCAGCTCTCTTTGGAGACAGTGGGTATTGGTCCCTTTTTTGCAGGTACAACCAATATCTTTAATGAGAAAATGAAAATCCCTTTTGCAACTGATTATATAGTGTAGGATGTCTAAGGAACTGGTTTTCAGTGTAATGATTGCTTGGGGTTTCATAATATGGTTCAGCTCCAGCTACGTGATGGCCCTTGGTGGCATTTTAAGCTGGGTACAGATGGAATATTGGCAATAGCTCTTTTCAACATGTTCATGGGAGGGTACCACATCTCATCTTAATGATTTTATTAATGGTCTACAGGAAAGAATAAGTCATAAATCAAAGATACTCAGAGGAGAAGTTGTGAACTGTAGTCTGAGAAAATTTTTAAAAATGGATTTGGTCTAAGAAGAATTTAGAAAGGTGATAGATTTCTCATGGAAATGAAGTATCTTGCTGTAAATGTGTGGAGTGAAAGGGGTAATCTCATAAATTACAGCAGTTTCAGAATGAAAGCAGGGAAAATATTGACAGAGAGTTACATGGCTGAAACAGATGAAGATGGGAATGAATCTTTCCCCCTGCTTCAAAAATAAACAGAGTGATAGGTGAGTTTTTGGGATTTGGAGGGGAAAGTTGCATGATTGATAGGGCTGCTGAAAAATATCTGTTTGTCAGAGCTCTGAATTGGAACAATTCAAGAAATACTGCCGATAAAAGATGAAGGGAAGAGAAAGTGAACTAGGATGGAATGTGCAGACTCAAGCAGATGGTCATATTACAGACTTAGCCACCTGAGACTGCTCACAAGATCCAAAACTGGGGGCTGATAAACCTTTTCTCATGTATTCTTGAATGAAAGGCATGGTGTTGAGGGGAAATTTTCACAGTCTGAATTGGAGTGAGAGGACCTGGTTCATGAAAGGTGTGTTCCTAGAGCCTTCTTGTTGTGGAACTCATTAGTAGGAATGTGCAGAAAAAAAAAGTGTGTTTGTTCAGTTTGAGTCTCAGTATTTTTATGACCTTGAACAAATTATTTGCTTTAACAAGTTCCTCTGTTTTTCAGCTGAGATTGATGAGGTATTTCTCAGAAAAGTGTTGTAAAACGAAAACGCGTCAGTGATTATTTTCAGATACAGCACTTTCAGATACTGGTGAGGCTGAGGATTTATTAGCTATTGAGTGCTGTGGGGTTATTAAGTCCTTGATATTTGTTAAAGTCAGTTTTCTACCTTCCTAACTGACTCAGATAATGGAGATAATCTTGTGTTTGCCTGCAGAATATTATGGACACCTTTTCTAGCATGCTCTCACCTCTGTCTTTACTGCTACTGTTATTCACACCAACAAAATCAAATATAGCATGGAGACCTCCCATGCTGTTATCACACCTTTGAGTGCAGAAGAGGCATAGCCTGGAACTAGTGAGTGAGGGTGTAACACAATAGATTCTTACCAAAATCCGAAAATAGGTGAACTACATCAGAGATAAATTTGAAGTACTGAGGTTGTTAAGAAGCTGAAATCAGCTCACCAGATGTTTTTGTTTAATTTAGTAGCTACACTTCATTGCAAATGTTTTCCACCACTCTGTCAACTTTGTCAGATGCAGAGTTAGCCATTGCTAAGTATGGTAACAAACAAATATATTATTAGACATTGACAACTGAACTTGGCTTTTTTTTTAAGACTCTGGGAGCACAGAAGGTGAGAAATAATAAAATGAACCATCTAATTTAGGAATATGATCATTAGCAGACATGGTAGAAGTCAATCAAGAGCATGCTAGTACATGCACATGAATGCTGAAACTAAATTTGACACTATTTCATGATGACTCAGTGGAAAAAGAACTGGAGAGGAAGCATTTGGATTATGTGTATATAGAACATCTGCTTTCAGTGTTATGTGCACGTTGCTATCACTAGGAAGTAGTTTGCTTGGGAAGGTGTCTGGCTAGCATGTGCTGCTGAAGCTTACAGTCACCCACACCACCACAGCAGTGCCCAGCCAGACCAAAGCCAGTGCTAGGCTTGTTTCTCCATGGAGTACCTCTCAGAGCACACAAGGTGCATTGTCACCTGGTTGTGCTGGAGCTGTGCATTCTGTTTGTTCATTGCCTTCTGATCATGCCGTTCATTTCCTTTGGGTGCCTGTGGAATGCACAGACTGGGATGGGCACTGTGTCTGAGACACTCTGCAGTGTTGAAGCACAGCTCCCAGATAAACTCTGCTTTGCCATATAGCATCACACTGTCCCTGTGGTGTGTAACAAGTTTTTTTCCCTTGTATTTAGTGGTTGCTTTCAGACAAGCTCTTTGTGTCAATGTTCTTTAATGAAGACTTTTTCTGACAAGTACAGAATAGGAATCTATGTGACTCAACATGGGCTGTTTTCTTCAGGTTTGGTTTTCCTTTTTTATTTTTTTTCTGCCATGTGTCCTTAGTCCTGCAGATTGCTATGACATTGCTGTTATGTTGCATATTGTTTTGATGACTAAGTTAGAATTTTTTGGGGAAGGAGGAGGAGGTAACATGGTTATTGTACTAGCAGCCAGCTTCATAGTCCTGTATTGAGAAATACTAGCTAATTTGGTCCTTTGGAATTCCATCTGTTCTGCCTGGGGTTTTCTTTCTCAAAGGAGGATTCCATTGGAATAAGGTTGAATTCTTAGGAAATTACTCCTCCTACAGGATAAAACTAAAACATGTACAATTAAACATGTTCAGACCATTTAGAATTGCATGACCAGAAACGTCATCTCCTCTTCTCATCCTAAGACAAGTTCAGCTATGCATAAATCATCCTGAAAAAAGTTTTCTTGTACAGTTTTTGCAGTCTTGTAATGATTAGGCTTCTAAACAGGTCTATAAAAATGCTTTATTTTCTGAAAACTTTTCCCCAACTGTCTAATGCTTATTTCTTTAATTCATTAAGAACCAGTTTAACCTGTCCCCTCTTCCATGTTTTAGTGACAAAAATACCAGTGTTGCCAAGTTTTCCCACCACCTAAGCAGACTTCATCCCAGCAGTATTCCTGAATTTTTCCTTTGGTTTTTGTTTTTTTTTTCTTTAGGTATCATTAGTTTTTTGCTCTCTGTCCTTCCCTTATGCAAAATGAAGAGTCAAAATGGCTGAACTGCACTATTGCAATGGTGATCTGCAAACAAGGAGGTAGTGTAGTTGTGGTTCAGGCTCAGATAGAGTCATCAGAAGTTTGTGACCTTTTCTAATTTCTGTCACAGTTTTTCTGTTCAGCTGCCAGAAGCTTTATTGTCCTAAAGTGGTATTTAAAATTTGGTAGTTTGACTGGCTGATTAGCCAAGAATAGAATTAACAGTAATGCTACTCTCTGAGTGTTCTGTTGCTGTCCTCTGTAAAGTTGTTGAAAAGCTTTTTAATCTCTGCAGATCACAGTTCTTGCATGTTATGTACGTGGTGTTTCATAAATCTTGGTTTCTGTTTGTTGGGAAAAACACCATCTTAACTTTTTACTTGACTTCTCTGCTGTAACTTTTTACCTTCTAAATCACAGAAGGAAAAGCTCTGGGGCAACAGTAGGACTTCAGTCAAGACTCAAAGTGTGTTGTGTATGTTACTCAGATGCCTAGCATAAAAAATGTCACATCTGATTTTTTTTTTTTTTTGCTGGTGAGATGTCTAGGATTGTCTTAGGGGATTGATTTGTGGACCCTATTATCCTGTTAGCATATAGCATATAGTTGTCTGCAGTTGTGAGTCTTGTCCTTGATGGCCTGTAGGCCTTTCAAACCTTTTATTCTACTCTGTAATCTAGTGTTTATCCCAACAAGACAAAGGGAAGTTGAGGTGAAGTTTGTAAGTCAAGAAGTATTCTACAGTTTCCCTAGGCAGAAAGCAATTTGTACTGGCTAAACTTCTATTTGTAAATCTACAAAATAGATTAAAGTATGTGTGGCACCTGTTCCCATTGCACCGTTCAGTTGCACAGCTGAACAGTAAATTGGATGCAGTGAAGCAGAACTCTGCCTCTGTGACCTATTAAAAATTGAGATACTGAAATAAAGTCTGTCCTGAGATCCTGATTTATAGCATATGGAAGTTGAGGAAACCTTCCACTAACTGCAGTATTTGTCATAAAAAACAACAGTAGGAATTTGAATGTACAAGCATAACTTAGAAAGTTTAATCTTTGGATGTTGAATTTTGTAAATGTGACACTCTCTGTTCTCTATTCAGAATTGATGTATTGTCAGGACACAGAAACACAGAGTCAGCATTATATCTTTGAGAGGTAATTATGTATAATCAGATTGTGAAGAGCACAGAAATTTATTTAGGTTAGTAATAACTCGTGTTATTTGTTGCATTCTCTACAAAGAAGTAAAATATAAAGTATAAAATCTAAAATCAAGGAAGATACTTGGAAATGGTTGCCTGTTTTTGTCACGAAATGGAAGGGAAATACAAACATCATAGTCATGATGTGATGAGTTTAAGCACCTCAGGCTGGAGCATACAGTGTTTCTAAATAAATGTATTACTCATGTATATTGCTACTTTGTCTTCACCTTTTTCTGCAGAGGATTGTAGCAAGAGTAGAGGCTCCAATACTCTGCTTTTCTTGCATGGATAAAGTAAAACACTTAGAGGTAGTAATGGGACAGTTTGTAAAATAGGAGAATGACATACTGTAGGAAAATGTATTTTGCATTCCCATAGAATGGAGAAAAAAAAATTATTCAATCTTTTAACTCCCCACTAAACCATTACCAGATATGAATGAATTCAGAAGTTATAGAAGTATGTGAAATGATTAAAAGCTTAAAGGACTACAATGTGCAGAATAAAAATAAAATAAAATCAAACATGATGAATGTGGTATTTTAAAAAAAACCCAACCAAACAAACCAACAAGTATCAGGTTTCCAGGAAAATGCCACAGCAAGTACTTCTCCCTCTAAATACCAGATGCATCCATGTTGAGGAGGTACTAAGAGCTATTGCACTGTAGATGTGCCCACCTGTGGGAATTGCCAGACACTTGTTCTTTAATAGAACTACATTGAGAAGGTTAAGGATTAGTCAAAACTGACTTTACATGGGAGATGAAAATTTTCAGGGTTTAATAGGACACAGTAAGATTATTAAAAGGAAATATATGCATGCATATATGTGTGAACAGTATGACAAACACATATCTACATAGAGATGTTGGAAGGTTGCCATGAGGTCTCTACACAACTTCTCTTCTTCAGGCTGAACAGGCTCAACTTTCCAGTCCTGTCTTCATAGAGATGGTGCTTCAGTCTCAAACCTGGGGGGGAGAATACCTTTTTGGCTCAGGTGATCAGCCAGCTGGGCAGTGTGAGTGCCAGTTCTGTCTTCCTGTAGGCATGCTCTGTTACTGTAGCTAGATAGTATCCTTTTTGCTCTTCACATCCTTATCTTTGGGATGGAGATTAATTACTGCTCTTCTGAATTCCTTACTGTCATGAAGCACCTCAGATTGTGAACTTAAGGATGAATGAGAATGGATAGAAGAATCATTCATTAAAGTATCTAAACTAAATGGACAGCTTCCCAAGTTAGATTCACACTTAGATGCAGTAAATGTAATACACCTGGCACTGTGCTCCATTGTTGTTATAGAGACTGACATTTCCTTGTACATTTGATAATTGTGTGCACAGAATTTGTGTGGTTTTTGGGACCTACTTTCCCTTGCTCTCTAGATGCCTCTTCTTTGAGTATCCACACCCTGGAAAAATACAAGACAAAGCAGTGTCTTTGGACTTACTAGTGAAAGCTGCTATGATGATAGGGAATTGGGATGGAAATAGTAACATTTCAAATTTCCATGGAGGAAACAGGCAGATGTTTACCAAAGTGATGATTAATCAGCAAAACAAGAGCAGTAAAAATACCTATCAGTGGCAAAGACTGCAGGGATTTTGGGTTTGTGCTACTGCTCTTTCTTCCAAGCTGTACTGAAGCTTTTTCAAGACTATGAGAAACTTTGTATAATCTTTATCTGTTGTGGTTGTTTTGAATATGAACTTTAAAATAAATTTGAAGTTCATATAGGTACTGATTTTTATTTGCATTTTAATGAAATTAAGTATATACTAAACTCATTTATTTCAAAATTATTGAGACATGCTATTTTTTATCAAAGTATGTTATCCTGATCTCTTACAAAGACCTATAACTGTATTACCAAGGACTAGGTTTTGTTCTTTTGGCTATGCACTTCATATTGTCAGTGCAGCTATGCACAGACATGCACAGACTTCTACATGTCTTGAAACACTCTGTCCAAGAGTTTATAGTCCATATGGATAAAAAGTTTGTACAAGTGATTACATTTTAGCATTAAACACCTGTGCTTGAAGTTGGTTTCTTGAACTCTCAGATCTTTGTCTGTTTAGTTTACTGTGATATTAAATAATGTTCTCAGATGTGTTTAAAAGGCACCAGCATTATGATCAGGAACTTTGCATTGCCTCTTCTACCCTGAATTTCAATCATATATGAAGAGAGTTGATGTATTTGCTTAACTTTTGAAGGTTACAGTTACAGCCCCTTGAACTATAAATTATGTTGACCTGACAGGAAAAGTGATGATGATCTAATATCAGAAGATAATAGGAAGGAATGAAGCAGTTTGAGACATCTCATAATTCAAGATGTAAAAATATCTGAAAGATATTTTTCTTTAATAGACATTTAGTATGATGCATATTGTAGTGCAAGAACAAAGAGACCTCCTTTGAAGGTCTCTTTGGTGGTGTGACTTAAGAAAAGGAAATATTGCATTTTTAACTCTCTTGATACTGAAACTGCTTATCATTTGCTGATTTGGAAACAGGTTTAGAAAAACGCTGCTGAGATGCTTACCCACTTACCAGTCTGCTTTAAAGAAATGTAATGGAATTATGTGTCTTAAAATAATTCTGCAACACAATCAAGTTGAATATCTATAGGAAATCTTCTGAACACATAGTCAGTAAGTGTTGGAAGACTGAATCTAAAGTGGAGCCTATATTAGACAATTCTATAATGATGGGCACCGAAATGCAAAGTAACTTAGAGCTCTGTGTGTGTGTGACACTCATTATCCGTAATTACCTTTCATGTGATCTGACAATGGCATCACGTCTTCCTTAACCTTCTGTGCCAGTTGTTTCAACACCACCTGGACTAGAACAGTAAGTTCCACAACACTGTGACTCTGAGGCCTGAATTAAGAGAACATTTATTGTGAACATCTCCATAGAAAACAAAGAAAATATAACAGAATTGAAATTTGATTTGTTTTCATGAACATGTCCTACCAACCCAGAAACAAACTTTGGAAAATGGTATGGGAGAGTGATTGACTTTCATTAACTTGTAAGCATTTATTAATAAAATGTATTTTTTTGTTTGCCAAGTATGTAACAAAATAATCTGTGTATGCCCTACACTGTGCAGAGAAGGAAGAGGAAAATGTTTGCAAAATGTATCAAGTAAGTTTGTGTGTCAAGAAATTTAGCATTTGCTGTATTCCTGTTCTTAATCCACTGGCAGTCAGCATCTGCATTAGATATGTGTGCCTGGTAATTGAGGTTAATTGATTTACAGGGAAGGGTATGATACATTAGATCATAAACTAAAATTAAGTATGTCAGGGACTTGCCCCAAACCAACTTACATTTTGCTGCTGTCAGCATGCAGTAATTTTTGTAGATGGGATATGTCAAACACTTTTCAGATGTTCTCTAAAAACCTAACTTACAATGGTAGAAAATGGGGCAATACAAAACAAAATTAGTAGTTCATTTCAGTAAAAAGTAGCCTTATTATGTTGTTTGCTTCTGGTTGTGGAGGTACAATGTTCGAATCTTCTTTAGTGATGCTTTGTGGAGACAATTCTAGGACAATGGTGACAGGGTTTCTGAAATTTTGATTCTGCTGGGGTGGTTACTTCAGGAAGAATGACTAGGAAGAGAAAGATGAAGGAGAGTGTATTTATATAGTTTCAATGTAACACCACTATTTTTAACCTGAAAGGAAACTTTATTTGAATCAAATGTAATTAAGATTAGGAAGTAGTAATTTAGTACTTTAAAAAATAAACACAACCAACCACTTGCTCTTCCCCCCAAATGCTCTGGATTTTAATAGATGATGTTACTTTTACAAAGAGTACACAACAAAGCTGTTAGGTCTGTATGTGTGGTCTTTTCCATCATTGATATTGGCCTTCAGGGATTTTTCTTTGTTAGCTGTGATTCTACGTTCTGAGCTTCACCAGTAACGCATGCATGTGTTGCGTTGTTTGGATTCAATGCCTGACTGGAAGCAGCTATTGCTTTTCACCTCTGCAGTTAACTGGGGATTGCAGCATGGGCACTTTTGCTGGTATACAAGGAAAATTGCTTTACCTATACTTACCTTTTACATATGGGGACAATTTAAAAAAGGTAACAGATGTTAATTTTTTTGAGTGTCCGATTAAACCCTATGTAAGCTCCTGTTCTTTTCAGATTGAGATACAATTTAATTTAGTCTAGTTAAATTATTTGAGTGAAGTAAATGGAACAAATGAAAAACTAGCTTAATTTAGGATGAGTGTTTATGGGTGGCTTCAAATTATTCAGTTCAATTTAAATTCAGGCGTTCATTTAATTTGATGAACTTTTCTGAATGTCCCTCTGTAGCAAACTGCCTGTAAGAACAACTCCTTTGGTAAACATTCCTGCTTTAATGTCTGCATTTTTGAAGTCTCAGCCTGTTCTGCTTCCAGTTGCATGCTTCATCCTGTAGCTTTATTGTTGTATTTATTGAATTTTATTTACAGTGTTCAATATGGACTCTTCGTAGTCATTCATTTGAAATTTATTATTGGAAACTCGTTAATGAATTGGCAGAATGCATAGGGAGATGCTATTTTTTCTATTCTAAAACAGAAAATCTTTGCTAGAAAATAGACTCATTGCAACAAAATTTTCTTTCTTTAACTGGAACCATATTTCTATAGAGATTCTTAAGCTGCTGATTGTGTTACTTAGAAGAACTGTGATTTAAATAAGGGTCTGCCTGTGTTTTTTAGGGCTTGTTGATAAAATCTTGAACTATTACCACACGGAATTAGTCCTGTAAAATTTTAGTTGATACATGTTAAGGACTAAGGAACACACTGTTTGCTTTGCTGTGTGCAAGATATCATTGCTTCCTCCTGGACCCTTCTTTCTCTGAAGTACTGAGCAGAGCTATGGGACAGCTGTCCCAATATCTTCTTTTCCCTTTTAATTCTGAGTATTTCCTGTCTGTCTTTATATGCTTGCACATTAGGATAAGCACAGAGCACTTAATTGGAAAGTTCATAAAGTCTATTAAAATCAGTATAAGACAGTGTTAGTACTTTCTGTGATAAGCTTCAGCACACTGCTTAGTCATCATACTTTTATTATCTTCTATCACAGTCTTCCTTGCTTGCAAAAGCCTCAGCAAGTCACCACACCTCCTTCTTTAAGAAACTGTGGGTAGTTCTCTCCACAGCTTTTACAAGGAACAGCAGCGAGTAGGCACTAGCTTTTTGAAAGTAAAATCCTTTATTTACACAAGAATATGCTTTTCAGCTTACTGCAAAAAACACTAATTTATGCACTATATGTACAAAATTACTCTGAAGATAGGAAGAATATTTTATCTTTTATTTACTTATTCCTTTACAGCCTTCCAAGCAAGTTGCACTAACTAGAATATGTGCAGTATATCCACAAACAAGTTAATTCACATGTATGTGGTACCCATCAATTAATTGATTTGAAGCTTTTCTACTTCTTTGCATTGTATGACTGACCTATGAAAAAAAAAAATAATTCCTGTGTAGTTAAAATAAATCTCCTGCTCTGACTTTTATTACCAGGACAGGTAAATGGAAAAAGCACATATGCAGTTATTAGAATTATTTAATTAATTTTCTCACATTTACAATTCAAAATAAAAAATATGCTGGGGTTTGATTCTGCTTGTGTTCAGGGAAAACAGTTTGTGCATTTAACAATGATTTTCTTAAAGCTTCCATAGGTCTTATTGGGTCAGAAACATAACCCTATTTCTCTTTTTGCTTTTTCTTTTTGGTAGGATGATGAAGTGGTTCTGCAGTGTACCGCAACTGTTCACAAGGAGCAACAGAAATTGTGTCTTGCTGCAGAAGGATTTGGCAACAGGCTTTGCTTTTTGGAATCCACATCTAATTCTAAGGTACCACTGAGTGTTTTAATTGTCATTTCATGTCACGAAGCAAGGATAGTTGTAACATTGCTTGCTTTGATGTAATATACACAAATCTGTCAGGGAAAAGGGACAAATCAGGTCTATCAAGAATAAAAGGAATATTTAATGCCCATTAAAAGAATAATTTTTCCTTTGTCCTTTGGCTGGACTCTAGTGTGGTGTTTTCAAATTATTTTAATTTACTTTAAAACTAGTTTACTTTAAAACTAGTTAGCTGCAGAAGGGCACCCCAAATAATATGCTTGTTATTTTGCTTGTCTCAACTCAGTTGCAGTAAGCCACAGAGCAACTTGTGTACTGCAAATTGAAGGACAAGTTGATTGCTCTGATTCTAACTTCACAGAAAAGAAAGCAATTATTATATTTGTAGCAAGTTTTTATTCTGTGTCATTTATGTTGAAATGATTATTACTTTGAGACCTAATTCCCTATCTGAGCATAGTGCAACTATCAAAATTACCTCATCTAACACACTTTATTTAAGCCTCCTCCAGCTCTGGTATATATGCAGTAGATAGTTTCAAAAAATACCTGTGCTGTTTATTGCAAAGAAGGGACTGTGTTTCACAATCACATATGCTGAAATAAGTGTTATGAAGACAAAAATGGGCCTCCTGAGGGCAGAAGTGGTTTTGTGGACAAAGAAATGGATATACTTGGACATTTTTTTCATAGAAAGGGAAGAATGTTGTTTAACAGATTTTTTTCTTTAGTTAAAATATAAATATTCAACAAGAAAATATAATAAAGGTAAAGTATCTGAAAAGACATCTAGAAAGATTTAGAACAAAAAATGATGGTTATCTTGCCAGCTTTCATAACATCACTTTGATTTTCTCTGATACTTCACAGAGTAATGCTTCATTTTCTGTCTCATCATTTTGAATGCATTATTCATAATAATAAATTTTTCACTAGGATATTAATGATTCATTATAATAGCAGTGATCTTGATGAAGTAATTCATGCTGCTCTGTTTTAAATGAATCTTTTTAACAATAAAAATGTGCTAGGATAGAAGTGGTTGTAGTTCTAGTTGCCTGTGAGGCCTGAAAGATTTATTTAATGAATTTCTTATCATTCAGTAGGTTTGGATATTAGATCTATAGTCACTCTCTTCCCATATAAAACTCCTGAATATTCCTGTCTTTAAGTAATACAGTGTAGATTTCATATCAGTTTTGTATGCTTGTTTGCTGATGCTGCTTTTTCTCCTTGTTTTATGAAACAATCTGTATTCTGCTCATTCTTCATGAGCTTGGGGCTAAAAAAAAAACAAAAAAAGAAAGCCCATGGAGCTCATCTGTGTTTTAATTTTTGAGGGCTGACAGTTGCTAGGATGAACTCATCTGAAGTCATTCGTAGATATAAATACTGAGGGAGCCATAAAATTATCAAATCCTTAAAGCAAAGTTGACTATAAGTAAGAGTAAATAATTTTTTTTTTTTATCCCTCATGTCTGTATCTATAGCATGTTACTGTTGCATTATATAAGGAAGAACATAGGAAATATTCAAAGAGGTGTGATAATTTGAAAATAGTTCCAACAAAATTCTTGAGCCTGTTAAAATGCATGTCTAAGAGGCTGTTTTCCAGGTAGACTGGGATTGTGATGCCCTTTAATGCACATCATAGTGGGGCATCTGATTTACTCGCAGGGATCAAGGATGGGATGCAAACCCTAGCACCAGTAATAGTCCACACATGAGTAATAGACTTCAGCTATCATCCTGGACTTGCATTTTTGAGAATGCTTGTTGCTATGCTGTGCTTTTCTCCAGTATCTTTCAGGATGTGGGTCCTCATGGTGTAGCTGGTGTTTTATTAGCACAACTTCTTTGTGTGCACTTTCCTGCCCCAGGATCACTAAATAATTCACACTACTTAAGTAATGCTCAAATTGAAGATATATCTGCGAATAATTTGCTAACAGCAGACTATTAATACTTATCTCTGTACAGCAATAACACTGGGAGATAAGGCAGAAGATTTATAGGCAAAGTAAAACAAGTTCACCCACCTGTTCCCATGAGCAGCCAGGTGTTCATCCTGAGGAAAGCAAGGCTTTACCATGCATCATGGTGGCTTGTGAAGACAAATGCTGTCATTCTGATCACTCCCTGCTTCCTTTTTCATCTCCCCTCCTGGGCATGAGGTCGTATGGTCTGGAATATCCCTTGGGTTTGTTGGAGTCTGCTGTCCTGGCTGTGTCCCCTCACAACTCCTTGTGACCTCAGCCTGCTTGCTGGTGGAGAGGGTTGAGGACCAGAAAGGTCTTGACATTGAGCAATTTGCAGCCTTGCACTAATTGACCCCACATATTGAAGAGCAAGATAAGAGATAAACAAGACATCAGGTCTAAATTATGTGTAATTTTACTAAAAGGAGACAGTCCTGAATATAAAACGTACAGGCTTTCTCAAGATAGACTCATGACTACCTCATCTGTAGAGACAGAGCTCAATATTTCTATTTCTATTTCAATTTCTACCAATTTCAAAGTAAATGTGTCTCAAAAGGGATCTTCTAGGAATCGGTTGGAAGTGTCAAGTGTATAACAATATTAGATTTATAAACCATCAAAAATTTTTAACATTGAAAAAGCTGTAGCAGCAAGAAAAAAACAAGGAAGACATGCTGAAGACAAAATTTAAAATGCTTACTTTCCTTATCTCATGTGGTTATTTCTTCAGCAAGTTTTGTCATATATATAGCATGAATTTTTATTTCATGAAGAAGAAGAAGAAAATAAGGGATGGCTGTCAGGAAAAAAAGGCAAAAGCCTCATTGTCGTGGTTTGACCCCAGCCAGCAGCCAAAACCCACACAGAGTGCCTGCTTACTCCCCCAGTGGGATCAGGGTTGGGACCAGGGAGAGAATCAGAAGGGTAAAACTGAGAAAGCAGAAAAGGCCTTGGCTCTGTGCAAGCCCTGCTCAGCAATAACAAAAACATTTTTATATTATCAACCCTGTGTTCAGCACAAATCCAAAACACAGCCCTGTACCAGACAGTGGGCAGAAAATTACCTTGACTCCAGCCAAAATCAGCAGACCTGTAAACTTCTGTTTAGGCAATTGTCTGTAGGTAATTTTGCTTCATCATTGCTTGCTGTACTTTTAAATTCATCTCTTTTATTAAAACATGAATTAACTTATCTCAAGATCAGTGAGATCTATTTCTTTACATTTGAATGTTGATTGCTGCTTTCTTTATATAAACATATTGGTCATATGAGGAAGTCTATTCATTAAAAGATGATGTTGTCTTGCTTGGGAAGTAATTTTTCTTTAGACTTAAATAATGCATGGATTGCTGAAAAGGAAACAAGGTGGAACTGCATTTTAACAGCTTCTGAGAACTATTCCTGTCCGTAGTGCAGAATGAATAATATGAGCTCTGGGTCAGTCACAAAGGTGGTGTTGATCCCTTGTGAATGACTGCAGAGCAGAACACTGAAAGCTAAGTTATGCTTTTCTAAATGGCATAAGGGTTTGGGTTTTTTCCCTGTTTTTATGGCAGGTGGTAAAATCATATTCATTTCATTATGCCCTGAGGTATGGCCCTACTTTACATCATTAAAAAGTACTGATAAAAACTATGTGTGGGGCTTTTTTCCCTCTTGAAGTCTCTGTAATTTGAACTTGAGAGAGGGGAGGATAACATAGTGAGGGTTTTTGAAGGTCTAAAAAGGCCACCCAATTTTTTTTTGTGGTTTTTTGTGTTTTCCCCTTCATTTGACTTTGAAGAAGGCAAGAAGGCAGTGCAGTGTGTGATCCTAAGGTTTGATCTTTTTTACATGTACTAAGTTTCAGTGCTGAGAGCAGAGTCCAGAAACTGATAATAATTCTATTTGTAAAGTTAAGGAGGTATTTCAAATGGAAGACTTTGATAACTTATTTTCCATTTTACTTTTGAAGAGTCTCTTCTGTATCAGAGCGGAATGGTTCTTCAGATTTGGTGTATGCCAGTTGGTTGGGAATTCTGACTCCATTATCCAGAGTATGTCAGTGATGCTCTATTTTTTGTTGGCCCCTAGATGCTACTGTTGTGTAAGGGAGTAGAAAATAAAGCCTGATGGTAAGAGTGACACATGGCTTCTTGTGCTGACAAATAAAAATAATTAGATTTTTTTTTTTTTTTTTAGTCAGATGAATTGGCTGGAGCTGGACAGGTGACTATGCTTAAAGGGAAGAGGACAATGTGGGGAGGGGAACTGGAGACTGTTATACCTGGCACAGACAAGGCTACATGGAATTATGATTCTTTAGGTATTTATGCTAGCTGTTTCCATGCCAGCAGTCAAATTATGTATGGATGTGTCTGGAGAAGGGTGTCATCCTGAATGGTGGAACATTGGCCTGAACTCCTGTACCCTGATTGCCTCTGGGAGAAAAAAATCTTTTCTCTGTTTGTCTTCCAGAGTGTATGATCTGAAGGCAAGGGTTGCCTTCTTTTTTTGTCTTTTACAGCAAACGTATTCTCAGTGGCCAAGACAAATAATCTGTCTCCAGAGAGACTGAGTCTGAAATTCTCTCTGACAGCTGAGAAACAGTATCTGCATTGTGCACAGTTTTTGATTGTGTAAATCCAAATAGATAAAAAAGCATGTGTTGTCTATTAACATATGGATGCAAGCAGATACTTTTTGAGCAGTTAAAAATTTGGTCCGTTCTCAGAATTAGATCAGTATTGTTTGCTTGTGTTTACATTGGGTCACTCTGTGAATATGTCATTTAGTAAGGTGGTTGGTAGAATTTTTTTTAATGTAATTGCTGTGGTTCATTTCTGTACATGAGTTTCCACTTCATCCTTTTCTAATAAGTAAAAAAATTTGTCAGGGCTTTGTAGCTGCACCTCTAGGGCCATTGTAATTGCTTTTGTGTCATATTGCCAAAATGATTATTCACATTTAATGATAAAGATGGCATTTAATCGTATGTAATCTTATGTTCAGAGGACTACATTTAGCCAACTTTGACTAAAATTGGTGATTTCAATAATTTAAATGGAGAGAATTTATGTGTATTTGCACGTTACTTGGCCTACTTGACATACATAAATTAGACACAGAAACCAACATAAATGTTTATTGAGATGGAAATGAAATAATTTAAAATGAATATGAAACATTTGGACTGTGAAAAACACTGTCAGATCTCCATGGCTGTAAATCAGCAATGGAAATATGGCTTTTATATCAGCTGAAAATTGTGGGCATTGGTACTAGGTATAGTAATACAGAATATTTGTACTGTCACCTGTAACTCAGGTAGTTTTTAAAAAGAAAACAAAATTGTGATATCAAGCAGGTCACCACAGACTAAACAGTGTAATAATCATAGATCCAATCTGTGAAACATTAGTATTTTCATTTTTCATTATATCTCCTGTTGAAGCAGATATTTGAAGTTTTAAATTCATACAGGGATGGATTATTTCTGATCTTAAAGAAATATTTTTATCAAATCTGGTTTTGCCTGAGATATACATTGAGGTTTAGCTTAATAAGACATTATTTGCTACAAAATACGAATTTAAAACTCTTCCTGTCTTCAAACTACATTCATGAATGGAAAAGAGTTTATTTTTAAATGATGCTCACTCACTTAATATTTTTAAAAGTAAGACATTTTTATAGTCCAGTTCTCTGGTTTTGGGGATAACCTTGAATGCTTAATACTTGTTATTTGGAACCCATGGAGTTTTATTATAACACTTTAAATGTATTGTGTACTTGGGATTTTCTAGTCAAAATGTATTTTAGAAATATGTAAATCGATAAAGGACGTGGAAAAACAGCTCCAAAGGAAAGTTCTGAATTCTTAAATATGCTGCTAGAGTTCATGACATGTAATCTGAACATACAGTGACAAAAGATGAAAGATAGAATCAAAGTAATATTGTAGGTGAGTTTAGTTGATGGTAATACTCCAAGTGATGGCACTGAATGAAAGGATAGTACATATGATATCTATGCATGCATCATTTCATTGTCTGCTATCAACAAAACAATGTAAGAAAGATTTCTAAATCTCATTTTTAAAATATTAGTGAATTGTTTCACACTAATAGTGACATAGACCATCCATTCAAGAAACTTAGCCCAAAGTTATAAAATTTATGAAATTTAATGAACAAAACATGAGTTGTAATTTCTCCAGATGAAATGTGGTTTGCAACTTTCATCATTATCTAAATGTATGTTGAAAACAAACAAACCCTAAATGTTTACAAACCCACATATAATGTGGCTGTTTTGGGTCTTTGTTCTTTGTGTAGGGGTTTTTTTTGGTGTTTGTTTTCATTTGTGTTTTTTTTTTGTTTTTGTTTTTTTTTTGTAGAACAGATGTAGGAATTGCACTTCTGGTCTAAAATAAGTGAAGAAAACCTGAAAAATCCCATTAAATCAGTTTTCCTTTATAACTGTATATCCCAGTAACTGTTTAGGCATCTTATTACTTAAAGATTAAAATGTAAAAAGAAGTAGATATTATGGTGAAAAATCTTGTCTGAGATATGGCTGTAACACAAGCACTGTGATCAGATGAAGTCAGATATGTGGTGTACAGTCCTGTAATTGGTTTGGTAAGTTTCTAGAGGCTTCTAAAAGCCTGCCAGTTTGCTGTGATTTATTTTCTGAGTCCTAACATTTTTAGCTCAGTTCCTAATAAAAAGGAAAGTTGCTGTCATTGCATGATCGGTTTATGTATTTGCATTTTGAACAGTCTGTTCAAAGCAGTGCCTTCATCCAAGTGCACAGTTGATGGGTTCCGATGGTTGGGTTTGGCTTTTCCCCCATTTAGTATACAAACCTTGTGACTCTTTAATAATCTTGGGAATATATGTTAAGGACTGCAAACAGATTACTCGTCTTCACCAAATGCAGTAACTGTAGTAAAATACAGTAAGAAAGTCATTGAAAGATAAATAAGTGATATATAGAGGAAATCAAAAATATTTTGAGGTAGGAGTTCTTATTTGGGTACATTCATGTCTGATGCAAGTTAGAGTGCTGGCTTTTCAGTGCAAGCTCACCCCAGAAGCTTCAGGCTTGCTGCCTTACCCTGGGAAACTGAACATCACAAGGTTACACAGCTGGCATGTTCTGCCAAGTCCCCTGGAGCTCAGCATTTTAAATATTTTCTCTGAAGGGTTGGAGGGAAATGTACTTCATTAGTACATGCAGAGTAGTTACAAAGCAGTCATTTGAGTTTTAATTAGACTGATATGTAGCTACACATCTGAAAACCTGAAAAAACATTAACAAATCTGTGTTTCAAGCTAAGAACACATAAAAGTATAAGTGCTTATTTTAAGCTTTTTAGATGAATGTTTGTCTAAACAGCAGTTCCAAATTAGCTTTGTACCTTCTTTGCACTTTAAGTCATGGTATTGCTGCTTTGTACTCAGTATTTTTAAGAGCTGTTAGTCTAAATTTGGTTCAGCAGACTCCTACGAATAATCTTAGCCCAATGGGCTCTCAGAAATAAGGGCAAAGAAATGTGGCCTAATAATGAGTAAATCTGTGTTTGAGGTATCTAATATTGATCATATCTGAAACAAAATGGAAAAAAGAGTATAAAATATTTTTTGTTTATTTCTTAAGACGTTTTGAGACAGACCTTTTGGGTTGTGATTTTCAAGATTTTAGACTTTACCTCCTGTTTACTTCCCCATGAAAAAGGAGGAAGATTATTTGTGCTTTTGTAGCAACTGACGAATGTTGTAGTTTGCTATCATAAAAAGAATATTTTCATCATTAAGATAAGAGTTTTAGTTTATAAATAGTCTGAATTGGATGTGGGAAATTGGGCAAGTGGAAGTAGTTTGGAGTTTGAAGATGTATGCTTTGTGACCATGTGTTTGAAACCCAAATGCAAGTCGTTTTAGTTACTTTGCTAGTGCTGACTGTTGGGTTACCATATACAAATACAAGATTAACTTTTTCTGGTTTCACAAACAAAAGAACAGTTGCTTTATTTTGCATTAAAAAAACACAGGCGAGATGGTAAAATAAGTTATTATGCTCCTGAAGATTATGCGTAAATGCTCAAGGTTACAGTTCAGGCTGCTTTTCCTGAGTGTTTAATTGTTTTTGAATAACTGCTGAATGTCTGCTGTTTGTTTGAAAACCTGTACGTAATAGAGATGAATGTGAGTATGTGAATAATGCTAATGGATTTTATGGAGCTTTAACTCCTTCCAAGTCTCTTTTTCTTCCCTACTGGATATAAAGAATATATTTAGAAGTGGGAAGTTTATTCCATCTTCCAGGTATTTGTACTCTTGGCATACTTACGAAGACACCTTGCACAAAAGTGTTGCCTTTTCATGAGCAATGACTTTTTACATGTGATTAAAAATCAGGAAACTATTGTCACTGGGCTAATTTCAAACATCTTATACAATGTTCCCTTAATACTTCAAACTCTGCTTCTATCCCACATCTAAATGTCTTTTAATGATAACAGGGACTTAGGAATTTCAGGTTTTCTTGTGTTTCTCCTAGTATTGACCAATTATATTTGCGCAGTACAAAGTTTACAGCTGGCGATAAGGCAATTGACAGAACTGCAGATCAAAATCAAGAGTTGTTCAAATAGCTTTAGATAATGTAGGATGAATTATTTTTGATAGTTTAAGATCCTTTAAACAGCCAAGGTATGTATTGATCTTTAAAGAAAACAGCAGGGACAAGCTATTTCTACATGAAGGAAAATTGCAAATCTGTGACATTTTGAGTACTGTGAGAGAAAAAGAAACAGGGCTGGTGCAGGACTTGCATGAGAAGTTTGGACAGAAGTCCCAGAAAGCAAACAAATATTCTGCTCAGTGCAATATGAAATATGAACTGACTTTCTAAGAAACCATTTGAGTGCCCATTATTCAATAAATTAGAAAGCCCATCAATACAGAATTTCTCTTTCTAGTGTATGTAAGTTGATTGAGTATTAGCAAATAAAAAGGCCAATAGAAATTTAAGTCAAATTGCAATAAGGTCTTATTTGTAAATAAGAAGCATGATTAGCTATTTTAAGAATAAAGCTTAATAAGCTTTGAGTGCCATATTTGATATTTGATTTGGTTGATCTGAAGTACGCTAGCAATAAATTAAGCCCCTTTGGGCTGATACATTTGAAAAATGCATCATAGAATAATGACAATGTAAGTCTTCATTAGCTCAGATTGGCAAAATAATTCCTTTTTGTCTTGCATGTTTCTGGCCAGTTTATTACGGAGGTGATACACATACCTGTCTACATAATTCTTACTAATTTTTTTTTGTCTATTGAAAGGAGAATTCCTTAGAATAATTAATGAAAAAGAATTTTGGTTATTTTGAAGAACTTTCAATTATGTGGTATTTTTTTGTCTTTTTTTTAGAAAATAAACCAATACCAGACAATTGAAAGGTCATTTTAAACCCCAGCATAGACAGGGACCTGAGTAAGGGAGTGAAACCTCTTTCCCTGGGTAGCTGAAAGTTAAGGTATTGGCAAATTGAAATTAGAACCATCTAGAAAATGATATGTGCTTGTGTGTGATAGGTGTCTGCAAAGTTCTGTAGTTATCTTTTTATCTGATGTCAGAACGTGAAATTTTGAAAAAGAAGATCTTGACTCTGTGATAAAGGAGGAAACTCCAGGTTGGTCAATGATATAAACGAATGCCATATTCTCAGGGAGGGGTGATATCTGTGAACTTGTTATACTCCTCCTCATTATACTCCTCACTGAACATGTATTCAAGTGTAGCAGGAAAAAAAAGTCCACAGGTTGTTTAGGTCCTTTAGACTGTCCTTACCATATCTAAATTTTTAAGCCTCTTGCTTTATTGCTTCTTGCATAATTCACTTCTGAGGCAGGTGGGAAATGCATGCGGGTATTTCTGTCTAGACAGTAGTTTGTGGAAGCTGTTTGTTCTGTGTGTTACTGAATGATAAGTAAAAAATTATTTAAAGCACCATTTGGTTTTATCTTAACAGCTTAGTAGCAATATTTGGACGCCCTAGACCAAGAAAGAACAAAATTTGAATATTACAGACAAATTACTCTTGCAATTGTTTTTTTTTTGATTTGGTAGTTAATAGGGCTGTATACTAAAACAAGTGTTTGTTTTTGCATTATGCAGTGGATGTTCAGATGTAGTGCCACGCCCAGGCAACCAGGTGCTTTATATACTTAGACATTGATACATAAGCCACAGTTTCTAAGTGTACACGGTGAGCTTTTTTTTCCAAACAGATATTTATTCCTGAAAGTATTATTGCACTTTTTATCAGCAGTGGAACCTTGTCAGTATAAGTCCTTAATTCCCAGGAATTTTCCTGGCAGGCAGTGTTTGCTTTTAGGACTTTTCAAATCCTTCTGTCCCTGGCCCAAATCATCTGCTAGAGTCTCTCTTGAACTGCAAGAACTGCATTATTAAATATAGATTTTTTTTTTTTACCAAAAAACTTTCAATATATAATTCTGATTGATTTGCTTTAGTTTTCAGAGGTGGATGTATATATCTTCTAAGGTAACGTATTTTTTTTAAATATAATTTTAAACTGTCTTTCCCAGGAGAGAGGTGATGATGCATCTCCTTTCCTTCATTTAAGGGCAAGTCAGAGGTGAATCAGAGCGTAAACTCCCAGTGCCCCATTGAGCAATATTTGATTTTCTTAGGTACACAGGTTGACCACTGATTTCAGCAACATACAATGGAAAATATAATAGTTAAAACTTACAACAAAATCCTTAAAAGTTAAAATTTGACGTCTGTTATGTTTTTTAGTCAATAATTTATGAGATAAATAAGCAGATTTTACTTTTCTTAGACATAGTTTTCATGTTTACTGCAATGTAGATTAATTGCTCATAACAGTTGGTATTCTGGGAGGATTAGTGTTTATGTTATTTGGATGTACTTTTAAATGTGAAAATTCTACTGTGAAGATTTCAGATATGGGATAAATGTAACAGTAAGAGAATCTCAGCAAATAATGGCCTATTGGTTATTATGCAGGGCAAGAACTTCCACTGACACAGGTCAGGCTGTGTCACTTATTACAGGCACAAAACATGTGCATGTCTGCCCTATTTGTTTGATCCTGAAAGGTTACAGGGTTGCTACTTAGAAATATGACTGTTGTAATGTGTTTGGTTTATATTAAATCTGGTCAGGGATTAGGAAGATTTTCCTTTTGTCTGTCTGGTATGTTTTTCAGAGAGGGACAAAATAGTGTTTTATAAAGGTCATCTTTCTGATGCTGTAAGAATTAAGGGTAGAGTGCTTCCTTCCAGGTTCTAAAGCAACCGTACCCTCCCATGATAATAATCATCCTAGATTTTTCCATTATTCGTTGCAGTAGCTACAAATACAACATAATCTCTGAGAATAAAAGGGAACGTTAAAGTTTTGAATTATACCCATAAGATTAGCATAAAAAGATAGAATTTTCAGCATTAATATGAAGATAAACAAACCATGTTTTTGTTAATTTGGATGTGTGCCTAGACCCTCTGTAGTGCTGTTGATCCTATAAGCTTTTCTTATTTTATTAATCAGCATGAAATTTTCCTAATTACCTTAAAAATGAACACATTTTCACTGCACTAGGGTGATACACTATTAATTAAGTTCATCTAAGCTTCTGGCTACAGCAGCAAATGTTGTTGATGGGAGTTGAGCTGATTGACCAAGTTTATCCATCAATGCTGCAGTGTAGTTGTACGGCTCCTTACCTAATATCACTTATATCTCTTGCAAAGACCTTTAAATTTTCAAAAAGGAGATAAAAAGGAAAATGCTCTCAGTAATGTAGATATGTGGGACTTATGTCCTTAGGTTAGAAAGGAGACTAGAGGGAAGAGAGGGAGGGTAAGAGGAAAAAGCCTCTTTTCCATTTAAAGATGGAATGTATGCAGCCCTTAATCTATACAGAAAGCAAATACCTTACCAGGAATTACAGCATCCAAGTGATTAAGATAGTCTTCTCTGTTAATAAAATGGCCTCAAGACCTTTGACAGATTTCAGGATCAAAGCTATTTCCAAAGAGCAAAAACTGAAAAATTGTAAGATGAAACTCTGTTTTCAGCATAAAGGAAAATACTCTAATTGTACTTTAGTAAGAATATCTGAAGTAGAAGTAGATTTCTTATGGATTTTTAAAGAAGATTGTGAGAAGGAAAAACCCCAAGTAGTAGTTTCCTTCTATGCTTTCAAGTTTTTACAGATTAAGTTTCAGGCACACAGACAATTTTCTTTGCCAATGAGCTCTGCTACACAGTGACCACCAGATGACATTTCACTCTCTGAAAATGAAAGTGGGGAAGGAGTTTTGTCTTCACTGCTGTGCAAACTCATAGAGAATAACAACTAGTTACTCCCTGTAATCAGACAAAAACTACTGTAGAGGAGTTTTTGATGTATCAACAGAAAGTATGCTCAGTATATCAAGGTTTCTTCCACTGCTGGTTTTATTCAGTCTAATACTTCCCTTATGGGAGGCTTCTGCACTTGGAGATCTGGACAAGATGGTGAACTTTCTATATGTGACCAGAGAGAGTATTTTAAGAAAATTAAAACAGTCAGTTGTTTAGGTCAGATTAACAAGGAGATCAGCATGTGGCATAGGCAACCAACACAGTTCAAGAAAACCACTGAGGGCATGGAGCGGTCTTGTGTTTTAAGATTTGAAAATGGAATGATTGCAATGTATTTGTGTCTGGCCTCAGCTCCATTACTAGCTGGTTTTCCCTGTTTGTCTCCTCCTTCCTTTTTTTTTTTTTCATTCTAGTCCATGTTCTGATTTTATCCTCCTGTCAGTTTCTAAGTTTTATCTCTGAAACATCTGAAACAATTTTCCTGTGCAAAAAGGACTCTTTTGATCTTTCAGATGTTAACAAGAAACTTTTCACTATGTGAAAATGATGTTTTTCAGGAAGTAAAACATGCCCAGATTTTTGAAGTTTTTCCTAGAAAAAAGTGTACTTGTGACAAAAAGCCACTTCCTTGGCAAGCTGCTCTTCCAAAAACATGAGGACATTATAAGTTTTAGGTAGAGTAACATGAAAAATTTTCAATGCTGAAAATTTCTCTGCTTTTGAGGGAGAAAACTGCTTGGGATGGAATGTCCTATAAAAGCCTCATAGAGAAACTGATGGTTTCAGACTGAAATAGTCAGAAGCAGCTGATAGCAAACTCTCTGTAGGAGGTGTCCAGGCAGCCTTCACAGTGTGCTCATGGTAAACACACGAAAGTTTGACACTGCTCCTGGAGGACAGTGGGAGGGAGCAGACAGAGTTATTTGGCACTCTACAGAACTGAAACTGTAAGGCTCATAGTTCATTCTCTGTCTTTTCTGCTTTGGGATTTGATGAGTATGGTTCATTCTGTTTGGCTGATGGGACTTGGTTTGTCAGACCCATATATTTCTGTTCTGGGTCCATTGTTTCGATGACAAGCTTGAAAACAAGGAAAGCTGGGCCTTCTATGTAGAGTCCTAGAAACAGAAGTTTTTCCTTGGTTATATTGAGTGTGTTTCATCACTGTCACCAGACAGAATCTCATTTAAATAGAAAGGGCTGCCAGAAAGATAGAGATGTATAAATTGAAATGTAACTTGAAAATAGCTGATGGGTTCAGTTTCTTTCAGGCTACTCCCACAAATAGTACTACAGATGTTTTGCTTAAATTCTGTACTAAAATGAGTTTTCTGAGTCCTCCTACTTGGATTCTTGAGGTTAGGCCTCTAGTAAATGTGCTAGCATTAAAAAGAGTTATGAACACCCACATCTCATTTTTTGACATCAGGCTGCTTAATTAGGTGATTGATTAGGCACTGATGTGTGAATTCTCAGTATACAGTTAAAAACGAAATGCCTGTAAGTCCATTTAATTGGGAATTGGGTTAGAAAAATAAGAAGCTTGCAAATATCTAGGAAGACAAGTAAAGCTGAGGTGAAGCTGCCTATTCTTAGAGACAGAATTCTGTTTGCTGATGCAATTTATTATCCTTCAGTCTTGTACTAATATTTATGAGAGGCAGAAGTTCAGTTTACATTCACAAGATTATATGCAACATATTATTTGAGCAGGTTGTGCATTCCAGTGGCTTGTTAGCACTGTGTGATTGTCAGAGTAATGACAACAGCACTGAGTTTTGTGTGTCAGCCTCTTGCTTTCCTTGGAGTGTGTAAATAGAAAATCTCTAGAAAATTAAACTGAGGATAATTAATACATCCAGTACCCATGATTCACCTGTGGGTTGGAATGCAGTTAGGGTTATTTTGAAATATATTTCAAAAGCTTTACTTGAAACACCTTTTTAATAAAGGGTATGATTATCTAATTTGCAAATCTGCCTCCCACAGAGTAAAGCGTGGTTTAATATGCAAATATTACTACAGAAAACTAGTGTCCACAATAAATGTAGTTTAAAATGACAGGAAGAATAAAGAATTCACCAGTTTTCTAAATAATCCAATAATTACTTCAGTAATGGGTATGCCTTAAAAATTCCAGATGACTGTTACATTTATTTTAACCTCTCTAATTTTGCTGATTGGACTGTTACAAGCCATGATGAAGGAACAATAGAAAAAAGGTAATAATAATTTATTGCTTTTCTCCTAGAGGTACTCAGCATCCTTTTGAAATGCAATATACAATTTCTATTTATGTAATAACATTTTAAAAAATTGAACTGCTTGCATATTAGGCTGTAATTATGACTGAGTAAATTTTCTAAAAAGAAAAATTGATAAGAGGGCAAATCTAAACATAAACTGGTAGCCAAATCAGTAATGCTTTAATTAATACTGAGATAAACTGGAGTTACTACTATTTACCTTATAAGTCAGCGAGTATATTTTATATTCAAACTGATTTTGCAAATGTGTCAGAAATGAACTGAAAATAAATTGTATTGAATACTGCCATTGCTTATTAGAATTTTCCACTGATCATATGAACTGTTACTGCAGCAAGTATAAATATGATGAAAATTGGTGGAAAAGAAGGTTGAAGATTGCCAATATGGTTATTTATATCTGATGAGACCTCTGCTTTTGAGCTGATCAGTGTTTGGGGTTATAGTTTGTATTCTGTTATCAAAATAGAGATGTATTATTTACATTTAACTGTTAGTTAAACTTGGTAATTTTGATGTTTATTAAAAGTGCATTTGTGGGTGGTTAGACAAGTAGCAAAATATTTTCTTTAAAATTATTAATTATTTAATAGTGTGTTTATAGTCTAGCAAAGCAGTCACTGAAATATCTGCCAACACATTTCACCTGTCCTCAAAAAAGCCTGATGCTGACAAAAAATTGCTACAGGTTTTCCTTGCAGCCGCTAGAATATGCAGTTGCTCTCCAGGCTGGGTACTAAAATGTGCTATATACTGTGCAGGAAAATATTTTTCAGTAGAGAATGTTAGACTGCCATAGAATACCTTTATTTTTCATATGCCATCCTCTGTGTGTGAGATAATTTGACAGAAAATTAGATAGATAATCAGAGGTCTGGCAAAGACTCTGGTTTCTTTTCTCCTTTTTATTTTATGCTTTGAAGAGATGGAAAAGACACTTGTGAATAATTTTTGTTATATTTAAATGACAGCTTTAAAATTACTTGGAATTACTGTCTTTGGAGGGGGCTATTCAAGAGAGGAAACTTCAGTCTGTGTCTGAGGCCCAAAGCCTCATTCTTTAAATCTGTAGTGGTAAAAGCATCAGCATTGAAATAAAGTGTAGAGAGATGAGCGGAGCTCTAACTGAGCTAAATACATTGACAGTTCTGCATCTGTCTCCTGTTTTTCCATGCTTTGATTGTTGTACGTGCTGGGATTGATGCAGTCATGCCTGTTGGATTTTCAGTCGAGCAGAGCTGGCTGAGGAAGTGTCAGAGAGGAAGGTCTAAATCACGTGCTTCCTGCAAGCATCAGTAGGTGCAAAGCTCTTAAGGGAAAAACATTTCTCTCTGAGGGCCTCCAAGTACCCAGGAATTCATGCAGTGAAGATGAGGTAGGATAATGTGCTCTCCCTTTTGCCTCATAAAAAACAACCTGTCTCTAACATTTTGCTAGACTGTAAGAACACAACACTTCTTTCACTTAATTAAAGCTAAGCATCTCATACATTTCTCCTAATTTATTCCTGAGCAGCAAAAAGTGTGCCTTACTCATTTGCAATGAGAATAGCTGAAAAGTGTTCATTGGGACTTCATGCCTTAGTTTTAACGGGTAGGAAAGGAAGTGCTCATGGCGGTCTTGAACATAAAGGAGAATGACATTGATGAAGGAAAAGTGTCCTAGATATGTTGGTTTGATCAGTGTTTGGAACGATGCAGGATTTTTGATATTGGAGAGTATATAAAATATTTGATATGTCCAAAATTGTATGTGTGAGACACGTTCTGCCAGCAAAAATGCTACTTTAAATAACAGCAATAACAGTGGGAATATTGTTAAGGAGACTTGGTTTGGTTATAGATGCAGACAAGTTAGCCTTGACTCATTTCTGAGCACAGTGTATGGAACATTTTTTCTCTTTCGTTTGTACTCTTGTTTGTCAGTTTAACTGGGCAGACTGGAGGGCGAGCTGCACTCTTAGGCTGTGAAACTTTCTAGACTGGAAAACTGTCCTTACATTAACTGAGTAGAAGCAGCAACTTGCAGCCTGAGATCTCTGAGTGCTCTCTTTCCTGCTTTGTAACATAAGGGCTAGTGATGGTGCTTACATTACAAGGATGTTTTGAAGAGAATCTAATTGGTTGTTTGTTGGCCCAGTCTTACCATTAGAAGCACTGTTGTAGTGTCTGACTAGCTACATAAGAAAAAATGGTAACAAGAACACTGAGACATAATGAGAGACCTGATTCTGAAGGAGTTGGCTGAAAAAATATTTCATGCCAAAGTATCATTGCATAAGTCAGTCAAAACCCATGCAACAGAAGAACCTATTAAAACCTTTTCATCTGGCTGAAACTTAAAGTACAATTCTACATTAATTTCATTGAAATATAGGTATTGGAAAATAATGAAAGATCTATTATGCATTGAACAGACCTGAATTGCTGTGTTTAGTAGGGATGAACAGAAATATAATAAGCTAGTAAGATTGTGAGGGATTCTGAGAAAACAAACTTTTGTGGGGGGGGGGGAAAGATTTTACAACTAACTTTTACAATTTGGCCTTGGAAGTTGCCTCTTCACTTTGAGTAAGTGTGCAGTTTTACAGCTTTAGCAGCAAAAGAATTCATGGTGTAAAAAACTGAATTCCAACAGTCAATAAAAATACTCCTAAACTAAAATATGCAACTAACATGAAAAGAAAATAGAGAAGGGATGCAAAAGAATTTCTGGAGGCAAGTAAAGGTGTGTAGGAGTTGCATGTTCTATTAACAGAAGAAAAGATCCCCACATAAAATCTAATTTTACTTTGCTACTTTGTAACTTAGACATTGCTATTACAAACTTCTTTCAATTTTATATGAATTTTTATGATAGTCTGGGAAATTAACTTTTCAGTAGTTCAATGATCTTTATTTCAAGCATGTCAAGTTAACTAATAATTTTTGTAAGACTTTTTAGTTTTATCCCAGTTAGTGCAGCCTATAGTGAAGTATAGTGCCCTGCAAGGCTTAGAAGCTGCTGGCTTGGCCTTGATACCTGGTGTCCACTACTTCTACTATGAAAATTCGTCTTGACCTTCATGATAATCATGAACTCTGGCTAACTACCATAGCCTAAAGACTGAATTTGGTTTTCCTCACAATCTGAGCATAATGTCTGGGACACATGTTCCATGTGCTAATGTCCAAGCAGACCCATCATTGCTTTGCCTAGGAGCCTTTCCACTCCCAGCTTTTTTTTTCTGATTTTCTTTGTACAACTTGTATTGCTGCTCCTATTTCTTCCAAGGACCACATCCAAGAAGAGTCTACCTCTATTCCCCTGTAATCACTATTAGATTTTTAAAGAGAATTGCAAGATCACTCTCCTCCTCTCTGCAGGCACACAGGGGGAGTGCACTAGCCCTGACATTCATGGCGATCCTCTGCTGAACTTGATGAAATTCGTTGATTTCTTCTTTCATTGAGAGTTTCTTTCTTTCTTTTTGATGGGACCTGATTCCCCAGGTATCAGCTTGCACATGTTGAGCAGAGCATTGCTTCCCTTTACTGGCTAAAACTTAACTGTTGCAGCCCAGTATGTGGCTGGATTTTGTAGCCTCAGAGATTTATTAGGTCTTTCAGATCCATGGATGGTGAGGCAAAATAGAGCCACTGGAGAGTGCTACTCATCAAATGTGTTACTAATGTGATCTAATGGTTCTCTTTTATCTAGAATGTTCCACCCGATTTGTCCATCTGCACCTTTGTGCTGGAGCAGTCTCTGTCAGTCCGGGCCCTCCAGGAAATGCTGGCTAACACAGAAGAAAAGGCAGAAGGGGTAAGTTATTAAATATTCACCTTTCTTTATCTTGCAAAATAGTACTTTTTTTCTTATGGCAACACAGGTTTCATGGCTGTCACATGCTTATAGCATGATTGTGCTGAATTTTCCTTCTTTGCTATGGGAATGTCTGTATTTTTTGGAAGTTATAAGCACTTGCAGTGTCCACTGAAGCTTGCTAGAGTTGTAAATTCACAATTTCAATGTACTGTGAGTCAGTATAGAGTTACAAGGGTGTTTTAATTTGAGAATGTCATATAAAGCTTGATCACTTCTTCTGAACAAATAAACTTTCTGAGCATTCCTGACTATATTGGGTGAGACTGTTAAAAGGTCTTAAAATGACTTGGATGTATGCTGGTTGTGTCTGGAAATAATCAAACTCATGTGCATGCCCTGAGCTAAAATATGCTGTGACAGACCTTTAAGCTGAAGATAAAATATTATTGAGCATGGTGGGCAAGAAATAGCAGTCTGGAAGATGAAGGATATAGGAATTACTTAAATCCTATAAGAATTATTACTATTATTCCTAATAGGAATTAATTTTTTGACTAACAAATAGTTATTTGCAAATAAATCATAGTGGTGTAATTATTGTTCCCTGCAGTGCAGTTAATTTGATTTGTTATGCTGTAATTGAGTGCTCCATATGCACCTTATAGTGTTCATCTGAATGCTATGCTCTAGCTCAAATCCTGTTAGTTTTTGAGGAAGAGTGACTGTAGGCATAGGAGTTATACAGGCAAAAGAGAAGTAGGTGTTAACCATAAGTCCATCGGTCAAGAAAGCTGGCAGGAGATAAGCATGCCTCTGATATTTATGGGGATGCCTCAAGAAACCAAACTAATGTACAGTAGTCAGTCCCATGAAATGCCGGGCACTTCGACTGAAACTGGTATTTGGGAAATGGAGTCTGGGAGCAGGCCCATGGATGATCCAGAGTGTGTTCTGCAGTGACAATTTGTGACAAGAGAATGACAAGCATATCTGAGAGAAGAGGTGGTACCAGAGTAAGCAGATACAGACTTCTTAACACCTCTTCCCTTACTTTGTGAATAATGAAACCAAGAGCAAGCAAATTCGCAGGGAAAAAAATAAAATCAAAAGAACAGACATACACAGGCATAATGTCAAAAATCAGTCAAATCCCCAGGATGTACAGTGATAATTGTGTATGACCATGTGTGTAAAGTAGAGCAACAGTTTTCTTTCTGTTTATTCCCGACAGATGTGAGCAGGGGCCTGAACTAAAGGAAGTATAGGGGAATGTGTGATAAAGTAATGCTATAGGGCAGAATGCAGTGAATGAAAAAGCATTCAATTTTTGAACATGAAGTACTGAAACTTTTTTTAAATCATAAAATCAACTTGCAGATTTTCTCTTGCACTGTCTTTAGCAGAGTGCTGGGGCCATGTGTTAGGAGAATATTTGCTTTTAATACAGAGATCACACCCAGAGAACTTTGGAGAATGAACAAACCTCTGCAGAATGATCAGACAATGTGAGCTTGGGTATTCTGCTGGGAACAGGGCAGACTTAAGAGAGCTTTTTAGGGGCTTTAGGTGGAATATTTGCACTAGTTCTGGACTATTTTCTGCACTTGATGTGAGTAGAAAAAGATTTTTGTAGGACACCCGGACCAATGAGACCTACTATGTTTGGTGGTGATCTGGTATTTTCTGGAAAAAATTACTGATGTTTTCTGTGCACAACCATGAAGGTCAGAATTCTGGACACTTACACCCCTGCCTAAATAACACTGATGGGCAGCTGCTCTGGTCTACAGTGCTCTGTACTCAAAGGTCTTCTGAGATGTGCACAGGAAAGATAAAGCAAAGTTCTGAGTGTGGTCATCATGTGGCTCTTGGCTGTTTACAAAGTAGTTTACTGTGCTCTCAGCACCTATTAAATGGCAACACTAGCTGAAGATACAGCTATACCAACAGAGAGAGATAGTGTTCAGTAAATCATAAATATATTTCTACTACAATGGCTTCTATAGAAAGGCATTAGGAATCTGCTTGTGTCTCTTGCATATTAATATACTAATATTAGAGGACAACAATCTTGAAAATAATGGTTTGTAGATGAACACAAGGTCATGTTTTCAAGGTCTATACTTTTCTTTTTAGTAAGTCTCTGAAAGCCAAGATGGTACTAAAATGAATGACTATGTACTTGCTGATAAATTAATAGAACTGACATTTGGTATCTGTATGTGCTTTCTATGAAAAATACATAAATTTTGCCTTTGCATTTATATTTGTAAGTCATAGGCCAGGTACTTATATAGACAGCATCATATCTGTTTGAAGCAACTGTTAAAAAGTTTTAAGATACAAGGTAATTTGTCTTGCCTGAAGCACTGCTGCCTTCCTAGAGAAGCATGAATTATTTTTATTAAAATAACAGTGCTTCATTTAATTTAGTAGAAGAAAGTATAGGAATTTTTTGAGAAATTGTTGCTATAAACTGGTTTCAGTGTGACCTCAGTTTTCTAGTGGAAAGAATCCTGCAAAAGGAGGTCTTTTCAGTCCTCAGTTACTTTTCATTGCATTAGAAATCATTAAGATGCTGTGCTTATTATATGCAGAGTGCTAGTTTGCCTTTTGTATTGTGTAATCTCTTGAATGCTATGTTTATATAATAGGTATTCTTGTTATATAACAGGTAAGTTAGCAGTAATATAATGGCTGAGTACTATGAACAAAATCTCACGCTGACTTGAGTCAGAACAATAAGTAGCTTTCTTGTGCCTATGAAAGAATAACTGTGTGCACTTACTGGGTTTACTGCTATTTCTCAATTAGTGTGCATTAAAGGTGCAAGGTCTACTCTGCAATAAATACCTACATTTTTAGTGCAAGAATCCCAAAATGAAAATTTCCATACTTTGTGAGATCAGTGATCCATCTGAATATACCTACTTGACTCTTCTGAACCAGATAAATGCTAGTAACAAAGGCAATAGTGAAAAATCACTGAAATTTCCTTAGAAAGAATGTGTGTAGTGCTCTGTTTCTTCTAGGCACTGAGTAGTTATTTTGTGCTCTGAGGTTTCATCATTTCCCTGTAAAATAGTATGGTTAGCTCAGACAATTTATTAAAACACTGACATTCATGGCTTGCTTGAATGGTTTTGGTTTCAAAAATAAAACGACAACCTAGTTTATTTGCTTAGGCAGCATTATTTCCACTTTTCATTTTAAACAGGTATTTTTTTTATATTTTGCTGGGTGTGGGGTGCTGCATGTATGTACCACTTTCATCAGTTCATCAGCAGGAAAGAAAGAAAACACCAAAAACTAATAAACCAGAAATAGATGAGGGAAAAGAGATGACTCTTGTGGAGATGGAATAGTAAATAATTGTATAATGAGGAGTATCATCACATAGTCTGGGCTATGGTGTGTTAGGCAAGCAGAATTACAGGTGCAGAGTCCTAAACAAGGGTGACCTACAGCCTAGGTATTATTTTGTAATATTTTTGGCTCATTTTCTTAGTGTAACTTTTTATTATTAGAAAAGCACACATAAGATGAAGATGGAAGTCCTTATGTTTTTATAAAGCATTTAAGACCATAAAAAGCATTCAGGCCATCTATTCTTCGCCTCGTTGTTATTTCCAGTGAACCTTCTCTGGACCCAAGTGCCTTGTATTTCACTAAAGCTCATTAGTTAGAGTGATTCACCTGAGAAGGTGAATCTATTGCTTCTGGAGTAATTTAGGAATGGTCATTGCAACTTCTTGGAACTATGTTTTTCTTCTGATTCTTTTTCCTTTGATTATCTTTTCGGGTAGTTTGATTTTTTTTCTTTTTTTAAAATAATTTAAATCACATCTTTCTTTTCTAGATTCAAGACCTCTATCATCTAGTACTTTCTTCTTAAAGTAAAAATGATTAAATACCATAATCAAATCAGTTCCTGGAAATTTTCCCTAATTTTCTTAAGAAGTGAAGCCTGGCCATCTATCCATTAGTGGTCTTGAATTCAGCAACTTCTGCAATTTCTAGACAATACGAACAATATTAGAAACAGGATTAGGTAGTTCTTTCAGATATGATGAATATTTGGTAGGAGAAAGGGATCTAACTTTATATATCCTATAAGAGGAAAGGAAGGCAGAGTTTTCTCTTTTACCATCAATTGCTCTTGTGCTGTTGCACCTTCTGTACAGATTTTTTTCACTGAGAAAAGGTGTCACAAGGACATGGGAAGGAAGTTGCCAGGTTTCAGGTGTGAGGGAGTGATTTATAATTTTGTGGCTTCTTTCAGTTTTGAGATTTAAATGACTTTTTCATGAAAGTTAAGCAACAGACCTGTACATTATATGCTGTTACCTGTTTCACATTTTATGACAAGGAGAATTATTTCCCTTTTTGCTGCTCTATACCCAGTAAAAAAAGGTATCCAGAAGAAAAGATATCCAGACATATTTGACATGGAAGAATGCCAGGTATTTACTTAGTCTCAGTTGGTTCAAAAATGATTAGGATTTTGTCTGAAAGGTTTTTCTTTTTATATAATCCTCAAGCAAACATGCTGCATGAAAAATAGGTATTAAGATAAAAATTTGCCAACACGGTGTGCAAATTAAAATTAAGTGTAAAGTAACCTTCATAAAGCCCATTGCTACTAACTATTATTTGAAATATTTCAGAGGGTTTTTCATATGATTAAATATGAATTATTTTTTCTGGTGGGACAATCTGAGTATTCCAAACACCATTACTCTCAGTATTTATATAAAAAGGGGCTAGTTTGAACTTTCATTCTATTCTAATGCCTTTGTTACTTCAGAGATAAAAACCAGTTTTGTGTACAGTGACTAGGTACAGGAAATTAAGTTAGTTTGGCATTTAAAGGAAATTTTTCTGTAAGTGAGCAAGCACAAAATCATCTATCATCTGTGTTGGCTGGAAAAAAGAATTCTTGTTATTATGCTGAGTTACACTTGGTTTGCCTGTGTTTTCTGAAATATATCCAACAGTCTCATTATATAAATAATATACTATTTTTTCCACCTTGTTATGTCTTTTATAGTACCTGATGATAATTGTAATCAATGATACCACTGAAATTTGAAGATTCTGGATTATATTTTACATGCCATACCTCATGAATACACTATATACATATGTGTGTATTTATATATGACTTATAAATACAGGTGTAGAGGACTTGCTTTCGCATCCCAGTGTGTTCTACATCGGTGTGTGGATGGGAGCCCTTGTATCCCAAACAGAGGATTGTTCTTAACTGCACCATCCCAATGGAGTGATTGAAAACTCTATTAGTAAATTGTCTTTTACAGAGATTTAATTAGTTTTTGTCAGCAGTGGTAAAACATTCTCTTCACTCTGGTCTACCAGAAGACTGGTGAGTGCCAAACCATTCCAATTCTACTGCGGTAGCATACATCCCCAGGAAAATCTCATATCATTGGAAGGGTGTAGAGTAAGAGACATCTATTTTGGTGAGAGGTTGGAAAGAGCAGTGGCTTCTGGAGCCGCTGTTTGTTGATCTGTGCTTTGTTCTCCCAACACAAGGTATATGCATGGGCGTTATTTTTTTTTTTTGTTCAGGTATATGTAGGAGTATGAGACTCCTGTAGGGTTTTTTTGTTTGTTTGTGTTTTGGTTTCTTTTTTGGGTTTTTTTTTTTTTGGGGGGGGGTTTTCCCCCAGTTTTATCAGCAAAATATTTGGAACATTCAATTCCTTTGCTAATGGCTAGGTTTCATGCTACATGAAGTGCTCGCTGGTAAAATCATCTGCACTTGGAGTGTAATGTGTTTCCTTTGGAATTGTGTTTTAACGACTCCAGCAGGACAGATAGACCAAACTCACTTATCCTCAATGGAACCCAGTGGATTTCCCTCAGCTGCTTTTGTGGCCTTTCACTTGGAGTGTCAGCTTTTTGATTGCTTATTAGAATAGCATGCAGTAGTAAAATAGGTAAGGATTTCTTTGCATGTCACCTGTAGCAAGAAGGAGAATGTTTAAGTAGTTACAATTTCTGTTTTGAATGACATGATAAACTAGGTACTAGAATACATCAGGAGAGCTTAGGACTCTCTAGAATTTATATTGAAATTATTTTAAATGTTTATTCAGAAAATCACACTGTATTTGTTTTTTTTTTTACTTCTGAAAAAACTTGAAGTATTTTTTTTGATATTTGTCTTTCTAGATTTCATTATACGGGGGAAAAATTTGCTCTCAGTTGCCTTAGTAAGCCTGAAATTTGTTTACTTTTAGGCAAAATGAAATGTAGGGTTAAATCCCTTTTTAGTTTCCTGCAAATTGGTATCAGTTGCTATGTCATCTACTGAACACTTCAGTGTGCAGTTTGCTGCATTTTCCCCAATATTTATTTGCCCAGCAGCTGTGCTATTCTAGTACTGCATGCCATGAAGATTTTCTGTGCTTGGCAGCTCTATCCTGTCCTCGTGGCTGGTAATGAAGATGTGACACTCTGTCCATGCCAATATCAACTCCTGAGGGGTGGTCTTCCAGAGAGCTGCAGGTTCAGAGCTGGAAGCAGACTTCTTTCTGTTTGATAATTTTGGGTGTTCTCCCAGCCCATCTGAAGAAGAACATTGGGTGTGGAAGGAAAAATCTGATTGTGGAATGAGTACTCAGTGGAGTACTCAGGCACTGTTGCAGTCTAACTTAGGGAGAACTGTAGCAAATTCAATTCTGCCATTGAAGCAGAATGGAAAAGTGAGGATTAAAACAAGAATTGGTACAGATTCCATGTGGTCCTAGGGAACAAACTGAAAATAGTTGGACTAAAAGTTGCTGACTGAATATAAGCAATGTAGAAGTCACTGAAACTGGCATTTCTATGTATTGAGCTGCCATGAGGACAGCTCAGAAATACTGGCAGAGAGATTAGAATGAGGAACTCAGGGTGTAGTGTGTGTCTTTTTACCTTGGATGAAAAAAGAAGGGGATTGGTTGTTTTACCTATAGGTAAAAAAGGTATTATCCCTCTGCCACCTATAAGCTATGGCTTGTTAAAATAATGTATGGCAACATACTGATGCTTTTCAGTAAAGATTCCCAGTTAGTTCCTGAAAGAGTTTGGGGTTTTTTTGTATGACATTTAAGCACGGCAAAATTGAAAGTTATCCTTTTTTTAATCAGCAGGTGGAATTGATGTACTAAAGGCTATTTATGCAAAATGATGAAAAGATAAACCCCACCAAATCCTCATATTCAGACGGCGTTCTAGAATGTTGAATAGTCTCAGTTTTGCTGCTCAGTCCTATATAAAGCTGAGATAGTCTCCTAAGCCATTAATTTTGTTAATTCTACCAGATGTCTCAGCATAGATAGTAACACACTGAGGTTTTAAACCAGGCCAGTGTAGATAAGCAGTTGGAATCAATAAGCTAAGCAGTGATTGATACTTGCATTTTTTTTTTCTGATTTTCTTTGTTTTCATACCTCAGGACTGATTTATGCATGTGTTGAGGACTGTAGCTGATGAAAGCAACACATAAAATAATGCTGGAAGTTGGGTCCTAGGCATCTCAGACCAACATCCCTGCTTTGTGTATCACATTGATTTTAGTAGATTCTTTAAATCTATTAATATGTCATATTGTGACATATCAATATTTCACAATGTTGTGAAAATATTTTATTGTGAAAATTGAATTAATATTTGTGAGGCTAGCTTTACAGTAGTGAATATCATAAAATAGATAGGATTTGATTGTTTTGTCTTCAGAAGAGTTTTTAAAATAAATATTTAGGTACAATGGTTGCACAACAAGCTGGAATGAAACAAAATAGTAAGTGACCACACTCTCATCTACGTTTTGCATGAGGAAGATTTGATGTTGAAAAGGTTATGGACATGTGAAAGGCTGCATCATAAAACAGTGACATTTTTCTGTTTGTCTTAAATTTGTTTACTTCTTTTTTAAAAGTTAGCATAATTTTTTGAAAACACAAAAACATTAGACTTTAGCTTAGTCAAAAATGTTTTGAGATATTAAATTGTTCATGGTTATATATGATTCTTGTCTGCTACAGTTCTACTACTACTGATTGTACATAGTGCAGTTTTACATTAATCTCTCAGCTGAGGCAAGGCCTGGATAAAGTGATACTCAAACATTGTATCCTCTGTTGCAATGTGCACAGCTGTAAGATGAATTATTTGTAAAGCCCAAGACCTTAAATTAAAGAAAACATAACTTTTACTTTTGTCAGTTATAGTGAGATTGGAAATAATAATTATTCAATGTTTTTAAACAGACTGCTTATACTCAATAAACACCTCATAATATATATGAAAGCTCTCCATATCTCTATTTGTCTTGTAATGGCTTCTTATAAGGGTAGCTTCATGAAATATTTGGCTAGGTTGGTTCAAAATTTAAAACAGGAAGGATCCTTTTTTCCAACTCAATGACTTATAATAACAAATTTATTACAGCGACCTGAGGAGGTCGCTGGGGTGAGAGAACAACGAGAATCTTGTTTCTTGATCAGAAGGCTGGATTTATTGATACATGATATATAATACATTGTAACTATACTAAATAGAATAAGAAGAGAAGTTGCAGAGGCTGCTAAGCTAAGCTAAGAATAGAATAGAATATAAAACAAAGTTCTGTGTCCCGGGACTCTGTCCCCAGCTTGCTCCTGTGATTGGCCCTTAATTATAAACACGTGGAACATGAACCAATCACAGGTGCATCCTATTGCATTTCACAGCAGCTGATAGCAATTCTTTACATTCTTTTTCTGGGGCCCTTGCTTCCCAGAAGATGCAGAAATCTGAAAGAAAGGATTTCTATGAAAATCTGCGACACAAATTAAAAGAATATTTTGCTGAGTGGTGAAAAATGTTATCAGTGTAGGAAATGCATAGCAGTGCTACAGAGGCTGGCAGTGTGGAAAGCGTTAATTCTCTCTTCAGTAATGTGTAGCAAGAAACTAGACTCCTATCAGCCAGCTTGGTAGGATCTCCCAGCAGCTGGAGCTGGGAGAATACACAGGGGAGTCTCCCTCTTGAAATGTGCTCATTGTGCTCAACCTCTGGGAGTTACCAATACCTTCTGTGGTAATTAAAGAAAACAACAAAGCACCCTTATCCTCAAATTCAGTCAAGATTTTGGTAAAGAGAGTTTGTTCCCAGCTCTCCTTATCCTGCAGGGTTCAGCACCTTGGGGTGCTTTTGATTCTAATGGTGCTCTATATGCATCATAGGCTCCCATATAGTTTAACTTTGGATGTGAGTGGTCTTCCCCAAAGGGGTAACACTTGAGCAACACCAACAAGGGTAGCATTAAAAGAAGAGATAAAACTGGTGTAGTGAGAATGAGCAGGACTGAACAGACTGGATTCCTGTCTTGGATAGGAAACGGGAAGGATTTGATTTTGGGGTGGATTCATCTCTGTATTGCCTCTGTGGTATGTCTGTCAGAGTTGCTGATAAACATGCACAGTTTGTTGCTGTTGTCAGTGAACTCTGTTGCTGAGCAAGTCTGGATAGGGATGTTCCGCATGAGGATTCATCTGCATGTCTGTAATTGCATCTCCTCAAGGCAATAGGAATTTTGAATCCACGGTAGCTATGTCACTGCTATCTTATGATATCTTAGTAAAAATAATAGGTTTAGTGAGAACAGGTGTTATTTCACTTCCCTGGAGCAACCATTTGTCTGTGGAGAAATTATTTATTTTGATGCCCAGCTGTTCCTTAGGGACTGTGGTAGTGTTGATTCACCAAGAAGGTTTCTAGCTTTGTAACGTTTTCTTAGAGAGTCAGCAAATGGTTTGTTTCAATGATTATAATGAGACAAGAGCCTTCCAAGCAGGTAAGTGTATGAGTATCTAAATACTACTGCAGTGTGAGAGCTACACTGTTTCAGGTTCAAAGTTAAAATACCTAGGTTTTGTTTCTCTCTTATCATAGAGAATTACCATTTTTTAATTACTTATCAGGATGGTACAAACTCTTAAATTGAGTGTGGAGGGAAGGAAAGTGAAAGAAATGAAGGGATTTAAGACCAGGCGTGTTAAGTAAACACAGAGAGGCTGGGAATGGGGTGCAGCTCTGTAGGCAGAGGTGAGGTTCTGTCCCTGGCCTCCAGGTGCCTTTTTGGTAGCTGAGTCTGGGACCTGAGCACAGCAGAGAAGCCCGAGTGAGCAGTGAACCCCTGCTCTTCAAAGGGGAACTGACTTACCTTTTTGAGTGGTGGGATCATCCACCTATAGACCATGAGTTTGCCTCAGTGTGTGTCAGGATCACTCAGCTTTTCCTAAACCTGGGTTTTAGTTTTTTAGTGTTTGAGTGGCCACTCCTGTGAGCAGAGCCTTGTTCCCTCAAGGTTCAGTCAGAACTGCAGGCTCTGGGACAGGGAAGGGAGCTGCCCCTGCCTGCAGCATCCTGTGCATCCACCCTGCCGAACTGCCTCTGGCTTCTGTGGTGGGGAGTGGGTCCCACACCAGCAGGATCCATTTTGGAGTGTTTGAAGGATCTCAGCAGCAGTTAAGGCTCCTGCTGTGTTCCTGCAGGCAATCTGGATAGACTTCTTCCTCTTCAAAATCATGCTTGATAAATATACATGTATACACACACACAGGCACACACACATGCGCATACATTTAGGTTTAAAAAGAGGGAATGTGCTCTCTATGATGCTTCCTGACCTCTTTGTATGCACCTGTCCTTCGTTTTTCCAGTGAAAATTGACACCTCTTTTTTAGAGTACATGGTAAGTGAGAAGGGGAGGTATTATCCCCACATGGTTAGGTTTTTGATCTTGATCCAGAAATATTTTTTTTACAAACATGATAGTTGCTGAGCTCTGAAGATTGTCCTCCCTTTCCTCTGCAGACTCCTCTTTCTGCTAGGCTACAGTCTTTTTAGTATTTGCTAGTTCAACAGTTGAACTAACCCTATAGTCTTTTAAATAATAGCCATTCCCTCTGTGTATAAATAGATAAGGCATTGATTTCCTTTTTTATGTGATAGGGGTGAAAGATCAAGCCTTATTTTTCTTTATAGAAATGATGTACTTCTAAGTAAACAGAGCAAATAAAAGAAACTTGACAAGAATAAAGGGTATTCAGGCTTCTGCTAGTAAACCTGTGTTCTATTTATGTTGGCTGGTGTTCATCTGCTTCAGTTTGGGGAGTCCTGTATTGTTGTATATGGTTTTTGTAGTTAATGCTTGTTTCTGCAGATACTGCTGATAGAGTGGATTGTGCTTGTAATGATGGTGGTACGTGCAGCTTCCACTCCTGAGGCAGCCTTTGATAGCTGACAGTCTGTTGACAAATATACAGAACACTCACTTTTTTTTGAAAGGTGTTTCTATTAAAAAATATTAGGATGAGTCACAAGATAACGGTATGCAAATAGCAGAAGGAAAGTGAAAAATTTGGAAATCCTGTTTTTTTTACTGGTGATTATTTAATGTAGTAAACTGACATAGTCTAGTGTATATGTAGGTCATTTGGCAAAAAACTATTTTAGTTATCTAGGCATTCATGCATTTTGCTCTTCCTGTAAAATTCCATTTCCAGGTGGTGTTTGTTTGTTAGAATATAAGTGATTTACTGGGTATAGCTTGGCTTCTTTAAAAGAACTTGTGCATTTGCCCAAATTTTAATAATGTCAGTAACTGATTAAATCCTTTGGCTGTTCCAAGAAACTTCAGGTGGGGCTTCATATTCTCTCCTCAGCCATATGTCACTATTTTCTAGGTACATTACTTAGGGATATACAAAACTTTTGTCCTAAAGAAACAGCTTCTTGGTGGGTTTGGAGATCTTTCTTGGGACATATGAGGCAGCTGGGATTTGCTTGTGCCCAGAAGACCACAGTTCTCTTTCTGTGTCCTTTCTTGCTGTTACTGCAAGCAATATGAGTGCTTCTTGCAACTCTGAGTGTTCCAGGATGCTGCAAAGTATAAGATAAAACATTTTTAGGGAACTGAGAGCTTTGGGTGGAAAAACACAGACTGGCTGAGTTTTGAGACTGCACAGTGTTTTTGTACCTCAGGTGTCTGACCCTACCCAGTTTGAATCCTTTCTCAACTTATGTATGCCATGGTATGAGTTGAGAGAGGAAATAGCACATGAAATAAGCTTTCTACTGAGATTTCTTCTTTAATTCCAGTAACTTTTCCAACTTTTCCCAGTGAAATTAGAATAGTTTTCATAGATGACTTCAAGATTTTATTGTTTGGATGTAAAAAGGGTAAAGAAAAATAATGCCTTAACACAAGTAAAACCTTAAGCAGGAGGTTAATTAAATAATCTGATTTGTGGATCTTCGTGGTTAAAATTGATCATTTCTGCTTGATATAGTTTATCAGTGAAGTACAATAATTATTTTGTTACATGCCAAAACATTTTTCTCTCATCTTTTTCTTCCTCTTTGTTTTTAAGGCTAGCATCTTACTCATGATGTCTTTTACCACAGGCCACTCTTTGAAACCTTTTGTAGATAGGATGGGATAGTGTTTAGGGGCTTTCCATGTAACTTGACATGTAAATCTCTTGAGGATTCAAAGCTGCAAATATAGCTGTTTGTTTAAATATAGTAGAGTAGGAAGCATTTTCTATATTCTTTCTTACATGCTTATTCTGCTTGCATTTAAAACAGGAAATTTTGGTTCATAACCATCTCCTTTTTATAGTCCAACTGCATTCCACAAAGAGAAATTTTCTCTCTTTTGCTCCCTAATTCTGACTGGATTTTTAATTTCCAGTAGTTTCTTTTTCTTTTGGCTTATTGGATCACTTCAAACTGAGAGCAAGACTGGACTAATCACAAAGTCAGATTTAGAGAGTCAAAATGGGATTGTGAATGTGATTATTAAAGGGAGTGATGCAAACACATAACACTCATGTCTGAGTGAAGACTTCCGTCTGTGAGGAAGTGCTTAGCTAAAGGTTTCATTTGTTCTGCACCTTGGCATAACCAAATAAATTGACTACTAGTGAGTTAATTGTCTTTCTAATATAAACCTGACACTGATTTTTGCACTGATTTTAGAGTTTTTAAAACTTTTAAAACTTTTAAAACTCTAAAACTTTTAAAAACAGGTCTCTATTATTTAGTGTCAATATAAATTTTTTCCTTTTTTTAATAAATTTATTTTAATAGCTTTTACTTCCTTTATTTATACTGTGATTTTTGGCTTTGCTACATGGTTTTCCCTATCTTGTGAGACTGATTCTTTCTATACATTGTTGTCTCGTTCCTGTTACTAACAGGAGAGCTTAAATTTGGTGCAGAGCTGATTGACTTACTGACAGAGCTGTCTGCTTACTGACAATAATATCCATATTTTCTTTCCTTCCTTAGTAACATTGCTTCTAGAATGTCTGTATTTTCTTCCAAATATCACAATCTTTGCCTTGCCCTCCCCTTCCATCTCCCTACTCTCCAATCCAATGATGTTAGAGAAGCACCGAAACGGATACAAAACTAACTCATAGACAACATGAGAAAATAGACATAAAAAAAATCTTTTATTTAAATGTCTCAGTAATATTATGGTAAAGCACTTTAATTAAGGCTAGGAGTTTTTTCAGACTTGTGTAATCATAAATCTATGTCACATTTTATTAGGAGAATAAAAACATTTGGTTGCACATGTTGTGTGTGAATTCAAAGCTGAAGTGTTTCTGTAATATGAAAAAAATTTAATTTCACAACCTCTACTCCAATAGTTGACAACTTCATTTTTCAGGAAAATGCTGTCTGCAAAATACCCATCAGTAAGGCAACATTCTAGCTAAATTGCATCATGAGCTTATTAACTCCCATCTAATCATCCAGTCATGGCTGATTAATCACTCCTCCTGGTGCCTTGTTTTAATAAAATCTGTTTTCTGTGCCACTGGCCAGCAAACTGTTCTCTAATTTCATGTGTAGCATAGTCTTTGCCGTGGATTAAAGTGAAGCCCTTATCCTCTGATCTGAAGGGCTGTGTGAAGGAATCATCACATGCAAGTGTCTTGCATGTATAGTTATCCTTCTGTGTTTAAGGGATGAGGAAAATGCGTGTGTCCTCACAGAGCTGAAAAGCATTCCTGTGCTTCTAAGAGAGAATGCAGCCATTTTGGGATAGGAATGCAACTGTAGCTGGTGGATTTTTGAATATTCAAATCACCTATCTCCAACTGTGGAACTCTGAATTCATTAATTACTTTGTATTAGTAAGCAGCAAGATAACACGGAGAGCTGGCAGCTTTATCATTTTCTCAGCATGGGAGGAGGGCAAAAGTAATTTCATCTCTCATGCCAGTGGAAAGAGGTAACACCTCCCATTTCTTTTAATAAGTGTTCTGTATGTTAATGAATAAGCCAAGTTACCAAGGTACTTCCTTAAAAAGAAGTATGAAGATTGGCAGTTAAATGCACTCTTGAAAATTTAAGCTCTCTGATTCACACTACAGTAGCCTAGTTAATAACCTATTTGAAAGCTAACAGCAGCTGTGAATATGACAGGCTGAAAATGTTTTCAGGTTTGCCAGAAGAACCCCCACATGTAGAAAGGAAGAATCAGAAATGAACCACAGGTTTCTTGAAATAACAAACCAGAGCTGTTTTAGTTTCCTATTACTTACCTGAAAGTTTTCTTAATCAACCTTTTGGGCAAAAGGGCCAAGTTATATTTTTTAATTTCTATACTTTGAGTTGTTTTCATTAGTCTAAGGGTGGGCTACAGGTACCAGTCATCACTCACTTCAAATAACAAAATTCGGTAATTTTCTTAATAAATTATTTGAATAAGTCTTTATCAGATGGTGGTGTGTCATACAGAGGGATAGAGTTGCTATGTCCAACAACTTTAGCTTGTCCTTACTGCAAGGTTGGCCATCCCAGACTTTTGAGTTTACATGAACCAAGTGCTTCTTACTGCAAGGAAATAAAGTGACAGAAGGAAGAGGAAGGAGAGGAAGAGGATCTTAGTGTTTAATGCTGTGTGGGTTTTTGTATCATGTAGATGGACATACATAATTGATACCAGTGGAAACTTTATGAAAAGATGAGCTAGAGTCTTCTCTACTTAAAATACTGACTACACATTTTAGTGATGCCATACTGCAAATAGGAACTGGAAGTAAAACAGTGGGGAAAAAAAGCATGGAGATTTTAAAGAGAAACACGTACTGTCATTTCCTCCTCAATGCACCTTATTTAGCATCAGAAGTGATTGTTAGCAGGCCATTTCAAATAAGGCACAAAAAGAATATGGCTTGGCTTTCATCAACTGCACTTTGATCAACTGCAAGTACTGGAAGAGATCAAGAATGGCAGGCGCAGTGTTTTTGCACTCTGATTATCCTCAGGGTCAAGCAAGGACAGGAATAAAATCAGTATCTATTTCAAATCACAGAGTTGTGACACGCAAATACTTCTGGCCTGGCACATGGCCCTTCTTTATGTGTGTACCATGTTTGGGATGAGGATGCGTGGCATGAAATAAAACATTTTTATTATCCTAGACAAGTTTCCTATTTTGGAGGTAAGTAGCAGCAAGCCTTTTTCTGGCCTTACCATGACCCTTGGAGTGCTAATGTCTCAAAGTTTTTTTCCTAGGGTGATGATCAATAGAAAATGATGTTGGGGGGAGACAAGTTACTTTGTTTCTACCCAGTAACATTTTCTGATCTAAGTTACATGCAGAGAAGGAGTTAAAGCAAATAGACATGAAAGCACAGCTCTTGAAGTGTCTTGATGACAAAGGCCTACACTGGAAGACAACCTTGGGCTGGAACAGAAGGCATATCATTAATTAGCTTGTTAGATATTAAATCCAGGAAGTCAAGGTGTCGATGAAGCTAATCAAGTGTTGTAATAGAAGTAAAGAATACAATTCAATTTGGAATGTAGTTCAATTCTACTTATTCTCACCTTGCTTATCTTTATTAAAGTTTTAGACAAAGATTTTGCTATATGTTCTCAGTTTCCACAAGAGAAAAATGAAAAAAAAAGCAACTTTTAAAATAAGAGTTTGGTTAAGATAAATGAGTTTAAGTGCAAGGGAAAGTATAACATCTACTAGTGAATGGTATACATTTCTTCATTGAGATTTCAGTCACAATCCCATGTGTGGATCATGGCAATATATTATAATTATCATGGCAGTCCTCATAAATTGTTGCAGAGAGTGTGATTATCAAGAGTCAGCTGAGATTCTCCTATACACTGTGAAATAAAATTCCTTAGTATTTTTGTGTGCTGCTCAAGGAGATGAAAGAAAACACAATACAGAAGCCAGAATTAGGAATGGGAGGTTGTTTTCATAGCTTAAAGTAGCTTACTTTGTAGCTTGTGCACTCGTAATTAATGCCTCTGTATTAGTGGAAATTCAGCACATGTTCTGTGATCCTGCTTTCTGTCAAATTTAAAAAATGAAAAAAACCTCCTTATAATGCCAGCAAGATCCCTCTTTATTTCTCTGCAGTTAGTTCCTGGCTCCTTGTGATAAAGAGAAAGTAGGGGTAGCAGAATAACATTTCTGCTCTTTTAACTGGCTTTTATGTCTGGTTAGTGTAGTTCTGGGTATATGCAGTGCTTGGGAAAAAAGATAAAAAAAACAGCTTTCTGGTTTGGATTAAATGCATTTAAAATGAAAGCTTGACTGGAAAGATTGGAGCTCTGATGTGCCCCAGAAGAGGAGTCAGCAAGTGCAGATCAATCTGAGATTTCTGGACTAGCATAGCAGTAAATTATTAGCCAAATAATTGACTGTATGTTCTTCTTACTAGAGAAACCTGAAATTTTAAGGGAAGTACTAAGACTTAATACTTCCCTTAAATACTTAATAAGTAATATAGTGCTCTCTTCTAGTTCAAGGAGGGAGATTATTTCATCATTCTAAATGCCATCTTTGATCTTTTGCTTGATTCTTAGAACAAAACTTGTAATCCTTGGGTTTATTTTTATAGCACTACTTGTATATTTTAGATGCCCAGATATATGGGTGCTGTACCATTTTATTATCCACTGCTCTCCAGTTTCAAGTGTCATAATTTTTACTCATTAACTTAGGTTGATGGCTACTTGCTAGCAGTAATTCTTTTGAGCTCAAATTAGTAGCTTTCTGTAAAATGATTATTGTAGTATAAGTAGCTCACAGTCACTAAATAAATTCCAGACATGATATATCCTGATATATCCTTCAGTCTTTTCCCTGCTCTCATGTTCTCATGGCAAGATGATAATTCCTGTACACAGAATTGTCACATAGAAATGTACTCACTAAATTATGATATCCAGTGTTAGATAGTGTCATGTTCTTTTTTCTTTTCCTTAGAAAATCTTTGAGTACCAGGTGCATAAGGAAAAAAAATTTCTAAATATCACACTGCCTTTGACGTGTATATATTTTAATATGGATCTTGCATCCTCTGCTGGAGGAAGTGTTGTAAATCCAGATCCTCTTTCTTTGGGTAAAGAAAAAGAGAAAAAAATCAGTATATACATACCTAAACATTTTATTTTTCCAAAAAAATATGACTTAATGGTCAGGAAAGAAAATGAGTTGGATGAAAAAAAGTTACTGATTTCCAGGGATCTGGGGTTTTTTTTCTGACTAGGCAAAAATTCCTGTGCTTTATGAAATAAATGATTGTACTTTTCTTTTGGACTGTGTCTAATGCAATGTATGATTGAAATGAAGCTGTTACTGTGAGAGGTAACTCCAGAAGTGACTGCCAGTCCCTTTGTACTATGTCCCCAGCCTATCCTGAATTTTAAACCTTCCTAGACTAGTTGAAAGATCTACACTTCCTAACAGGTGAACAAGTCAGCAAAACCTGAATTATTTATGTAGAACAGGTAATTTCAAGTCCAAGAAAATTAAGCACTCCAAAAAAGAGAGGTAATAAAATGTGGTCTGGTAAAAGAGAATGTTAGAATTTGTTTGCTTGTTTGTTCACTCTCTGGTGTGTATGTGAATTTGCTGTTTGTTTTGTTTTGTATGTTGGTTTTTTTTTTTTTCAGTTCTCCCCTTGGATTAATGACCAATGCATATATAGCCATAGAAGGTTTGATTCTTAGTGTTTCCTGAATTTGGATGGGTGCTGGGAAATCCATGGGAAAAGGGTTCCTGTGGCTTCTAGTCTTGAAGACAGAGGAAAGATGGAGGTGTCAGTGTGAAACAGAATCTGTATTTAGATGTGCTGTGAAGCATTTGCTTGCTTGTTTTCTGAATCATAGCTTAGATCTTGGATACATGTGCTAGACTGAGGTATCAGCCATTTCATTTCTGTTTATGTGAGCTTTGCATTTATTTTGTCTACATTAGGGCAATTGCTCTTGGATATGAGTAATCTTATTTATCTTTACCTTTACCTAATCCATGTTCCTAGAAATTTCCAGATGAGTAAATATTATATTCTAGCATGCCTTTTTCCTCCTCCCAGGGGAATACTAAATAGCAAGGTCTCAAGTCTTCCACAATAGGTTCCAAAAGCAGACAAAATTTTATTTCTATAAGTTACACAAAAAAGTCTTAGAATTTGTGACAAAGTGGTCTGTAAGAAGGAAATGTCTTTTTGTGACTTGAGTCACTCAAAGGACTCTCCCACAGATGAAACAGGAGCACAGCAAGACCTGGGAGGGCTCTGACAAAGCTCACAGCAGAAGGCCTATAAAATACAGCTGTAATTACATATGGAGGATCTTGTTGTGCTGTTCACTGTACCACACTCTCAATATCAGATCTCTGGATAAATTCATAGCCATTCCCATGTGGGTGCCAAACTGTACGGTTTGACAAGTGTACATGCATGATTCAAGTGGCTGTCCTGAGATACATTCTAGTTAAACATGAATGTACCAATGCAGAATTAGTGTGTGCAGTGTGTAAATACTTTGAAAATATTGCACATGACTCATGAAGCTATCTGGTGTCCATAAGAATAAAGTAAGTGGACAGTTCAGCAATTATAAGGCAATTAATTGTAAAACTGATAATGGCTGTTGAGCTTTGAGTGGGTTCTCTGATAAGAGTTGAGGCTGCCTTGTTCACTTACACTTTGGGACATCAATTTCTTCTCAAAGCAGGGCAATAAAGAATGCATCACCTCTTTCTAGCATTGTCACACAGGCAAATTGCTTGCAGTGCTGTTTTCAGAGCATATAAAATTTTAGCAAAACAAAGGATGTATCAAAGGCAGGGTAAGAAAAGAAATACTTGTACATAAATCTAACTTGGCTATTCTTTACTCCTTTTTTTTAAGACAGTGTAGTTGCTTTTAAGAAAGTGTAGTTGCATTTAGATTTAAATCATTGCTTACTTTTATAACTTGCTGACATCTTATCAAATAATTTCTTACCTTGTATCTGTTTTAAAATATTTAACTGTTTTTGAGGAGACATTTCTGCAGCTGTGTTTGATAACAAAAGTCACAGTAAAGATTGCTAAGAAAATAAATAGGGGCAAATCAGAATTTTGTGTAGCACTGAACAAAAAACATAAAGCTGCTCTTTAATTGAAATGTATATTAAACGTGAGAAAGTTCACTTTCAATTGAGCTATTTTAACAGATGAGAACTAAATACATTGCCTTTTATTACAGTAATTTTACAAGCAAGTTGACATCCAGATATTACTGGTTTTGAAAATTGCTTCTGCTTTTCTCTAAGCTATCTTAAATTATTTAACTTTTATGTGGCATCTGCTAACAAAAGGTCAATATGTGAATACTGTAACACCACTGAAAGCATGATATCCTGCAGCATTTTCTGTGCCAAGTCCAGAGAGCAATCTGCTACAGGTATACTGCTCTTGGTGCCAACAAAGTATTTAATAGGTAGTGGCATACTAACTGTTCTAGTAGCTGAATTGTGTTCTAGTAGATATTATCAATCCTATCTGAGACTCTAAGATAGTCCAAAGACTTTTTAGAGAGAGTAATTTAAAATTTGTTTCCTTAATGAGTCCTGAAACAGTTTTGGTAATGTAAAACCTTAAGCTTTTGGAGTTATTCTCACTTTCCCTGTAGAAGAAATGGATGACATTTTTATGTGCTGTTCTCTGTTCTTATGCAAGATATTCTCATATGCTGCAGGTTGTAGGGTCAGGATTTTACAGGTACCCCTAATTTTAACTTATAATATTATGACATTCTTTAAAATGACAAACCATGAATAGCAGCAATGAAACCTTTCCAAGTGAATGATGTTCACTAATGGCAGAGCTTTACTCAAGAGGAAATGGAGAGACGATTTGTAGGATACTGTATTCTGCATTTTTGTCTGGTTGGTACTGAATACAGTGTGGAAATAACTGAGCATCAGTCTTCCTTTGCTGCCTGTTATCTGATTTTAGAGGGACATTTTTGACTTTTAGAATTTGAAGGGCTTTCCACAAAATAAAGACAGAAAGTGAGGTATTGGCATTTTAAAGAGAAGATGCCAGGAGAATATCTTCATTACTAGGAGCTATAGAATAGAACACATTTTCTTTCATACTAGATACATTTCTGAAAATATGAAATGTTAACTTCAAAATAGACTTTGATATGCTGTATTTAAGGAAAGAGATTTACTGATTTCTTGCTTTTTCTTTCTACAGCTAGTTGATGTGGAAAAATGGGTATGTGATTCTGTCTTTTATTCACTTGATCCCAAATGTTCCATGTTGCCACTGAGTCTAACCTGTCTGCTTTGATACCCTGTGTGTTCATGACCCTTCAACTTGCACGGCTCAAAAAAACCAAAAAAAGAGGCGAATGCATGGTCCTGTAAAATCTGGTCACTCCTGAATTGTCCTACCAAATTTCATGCTACCTTTGTGACTTTTATCTCTTTAAATTTGATCACAGAGTCATGTAATAGAAATGTATGATTACTGACTTTCAGTTTTGAGCCCTGCTGTCCAATGTTTTAACTCCATTCTGTAACCCACCCTGTCTTTTCCAGTATAGACACTGTAATCTTAAACTGCATGACAGTAAGATAGTTAATACTGATAAATAATGTGTGATGCTATGTGTAGCTGCAAATATACAAAATATATTTAGTGATGCAGAACAGCCACTACAGAATAAAAACAATATTTCCTAGATCTTAGCAAATAAAGCACAAGTCTCTGCTTAATGTGTTGTTAAGGCCTTTCCTAATGTGTCTGTGTAAACCATACATATTTGTTTGGGCATCTGATGTAACTCCCCACTGTGGGACATGTTTATGTGTGTTTTTCTTCAATGTAATCTCTAACCACCAGTGTTATGTAAGAGTTAGTGGTCGTAAAATGTATGTAGAATTGTTTGTTCACCTTGTAAATATTTGAGGCCTCTCTGAAAGCTTGGACTATAATAGGTCTCCTTGGTTTCATATTACTTAGTTTGGGCTACACATGACCGGAGACACCCTCGGGTGTCCTCTGAAATATGACCAATAACATAACTGTAGCACTGGTCTCGTTTTATTTCAGCCAGAAATTACAGAATTTTAATCTGTGATAATTACATCTTTGTAGTAAATAGTTACTCGTTAGAGCTTGCCTGAGACTCCTGTAGGTAAGTACATTGTTTAAATAGTGGTTTAGGCTTTTCAAAACCATTTCTACCATACTCAAAAATATCTGTGACATGTCACATACATAGTATGTTTGTAATATTTATTAAACAATAACTGCAGTTAAGTATTAATTTTTGCTAATTGTATCAGTATGACAGCATTATCCATATTCTGTGGGTCTAGTATTTATGACAACCATCAATTGCTATACAATTGATTTTAAGTGTTTTTAAGACATACTGATGGTCAGGTTATCTTTTTATTTTGTCCAATTTATGACTGAGAAAGCTTGGTTATACATTTTTAGATTCTGTTATTTTATTCCTATGAAGAATTTTGCTATAAAGAGAAAAAACAGCAATAAAAAGCACACTCAGTAATATACAGGCACCTCTGCTCATACTCCACAACACATTAAATATTATTGCCAGAAGTTTATTGGTGACACTGACATGGCTTATTTTTGACTGAAGCATTCATAATCTGTTAATGGAAAATGTAGTATTACTTGCATAAATAGAAATCAGATCTGCTGTTTTAGTGGTTTGTTTTTGGTTTTTTTTTGGCTGCTTGCTTTTAAATTCAGAACTTAGTAACATCAAAATCTTGCTTCAGAAAGACTGCTTCGTCAAAATGTGTTCTCAAACCATTTTTAAAAGAACTGGTTCCCATGAGAGCAAAGCTAAATGTGTCATTCCAAGTTAAATTGGGTAAAGACTTTTCCTAATAGACTGATTCTATAATCCAGACAACCTCTCTGGTGGGGGTGGAGTGCATACTGGCTTTACTGTCATACATAAAATTATTCTCTCAGATGAACCTCCAGTCTGGCCTGTAAAGCAGCTTTTAACTCCTTCTGTAACTCCAGAGTGTTACCAGAGGTCTTATGGTGGCCTGGAGGTGCAGTGAATTGATGCAGTAGAAAGCTGGCTGCTGTAAAGCTGCATGCTCACAGGGGCAGGCACCTCACTCTAACACATGTATTTCTTGATAAGCCATTCCCAGCACAGAGCACACAAGGTTAATGCAAGTGTGTTAGTTATATCTATCTGTGGGAACCTTAAAGCCCAAGCCCAGAGAGAGGCTTCATGTCAAATTAATGAGCAAATTAGTAGCTGAACTTGCTGTAAGCAGTTTCATGCTGTTCAAAGGATAAGCTAAAGTCATTCACTTCTGAGATGTTCTAGCCTATGAAGTGTGCTAACAAAAGTTTTAGAAGAAATTACTCCAGTTCCTGTGTACTTCTGTCAAATGGCTATAATATTTCTTCTGATTTTGTTCCAAAATCATTATTCTGCTGAAGTGATGTGCTCTCAGTTGAAGCTGGGTACAAATTAAATGGCTTTGAGATCCTTGTTGAACTCTTGTCTTTATCCTTTTGTCTCTGAGCAGGTATCAGTGAAGACTTGTAGATCTGCTTCAGTGCAGAATCAAATAGATTAAAGAATCTTGCCCAATGTAAAACCTAGTGGAAGTAAGGCATCCTTGTTCCCATTTCATATCTGAAAAAGGCTTTTCAGTTTTTTATAAAAATACCAAGGTGGGGAACCCCCAGTACTTGATCAAAGGGATTTATTAAATTTGAACCAAAATTTAGAAGACCCTGAATATATTTTCTTTACAGAGAAAATGACAGTAATGCAGTAAGATGAAACTGAATAACACCTAGTGAAAGGAGTTCCTTTAATCTCCCTGACATTTTCTCTCTTTTAATGTATTTATGAAATAAGGGAAATAATTTTAAAGTGTCTTTTTCTGTGAATTAGCAATGTGCTTGCAAATTTGTGATCTCAAGGGAGGTGTTGTATACTTGCATACAACAGGACTAATGCACTCATAAAAGCACCTGTGTTTCTGCCTTGGCTTTCAGGATAACTGCTTAGCTCTACAACAGGTATCAGTGTAAGGATAAGAAATTTCCTTGGATATCTCTGGTGATGTAATAATTTGGCCTTTTTACACATTTAACTATACCGAGTCGGCAAATTATTTTGCAAATTTGGCATTAAGAGCCGTCCGGAATTATTGTTTTCAGGAGGGATTACTCTGAAGAGCTTTTTACCTGAAAGGAAATGCAGTCTGTTGTTTCTTAAATTCAAAGTGCAAGGTACAAGAATTCTCACGTTTATCCTGGCTGATGGCAAAGCTATGCTAGTTACAACATTGTACTATTGTCTTCAGTTTTTGAGACAGAGAAACATCGTCTGCTGAGGGTAATGATAAATTTTTTTCTCTTCTCCTCAAGTAGTAAGTATGTTAGCTCAGCTTTATGCCACTAGTGAAGCTGATTTTCAATTTCTTTGGAGAAAAGAAACTTGCAGAGTAAGAACACCCACTTTAGACACTTTTCAAAAGAATTGTTTTCATTACAGAGACTTCTAAGCTGCGAAGTAGTGAATAAATTCTCACTTTGATAGTGTGGACTGGATAAATATAACAAATGAAATTTGACTAGTGGAAACAACCTAGGGTTCTTGTGGAGGCTGGAGTGAGCCACAAAACAAGGCTTCATCAAGGGGAATTATTCAAGTAATGCATCTTCAGTTCTATTAAAGTAGTTGAGTGCACATCAGTACTTTATAATCAGTATGATTTTCAAGCATTAAGTGAATTATATAAGAACAATTTTTTTCTTATAATTTCTTGATCACACTTTGTTAATTTGCTGAAATACATATTGATTTTTCATATTGCTGTGGGAAAATACGTTATTTGTGCACAAATATTTAATCCTCAAATATAAAGAATTTGCATTCAAATTTTAGATATAACATAGACTGCAGAGGTGGCTCAGTGTAGGGAGTAATATGAGCACTATTAACTCAGTTTCATATACTCAGAACTCAGTTCTAATACATGTCTTGAAGGAAAATGTGAGATAATACTGTATGATGTTGAAGTGAACAGGTATATCAAAATGGAATGACTATGGAAATGCTGCTTAAAATGTCACACCTACAGTGATAGTTTCAACCACATCTGTAATTCCATCCTTAGAGTATTGTATATTTTAGCAGATGCTAATTTCAGCCCAAGTCTAATTCACATCAGCAAAATAAACTGATACAAACATTTTCTAATGTACACTATTTAATTTCAAAAGAAAGCTATGTGTATATGCATTTAAACCTATCTCAATCAAATAGTGACATTTCCAAATGCATGCTAAGGTTTCTTTGGTGTTTCTCCTTCAGTCCAGATTACAGAGCTGAGAATTTCAAGCTGTGTTCTATGTAGCAATAGTAATTTCTGTGAATTACAGCAAAATATCTCAGTTTGTTTTCAGTATTTGTTGGGTAGGTTAGTGTAAAGATCTAATATTTTTACAGAGCGAATGGAATGCTATAAGAATTCCACAAAAGATATAGTCAGGAGATGATCTCTAAATTAAAGGATTTTTGGCAACTTTTCTATTAAAAAATTCCAAATAAAATAGAAATAATATTTTTTCTCTTTGCATCTAGCCGGAAAGCACAAGAAGTAAGGTGAAATTATGATAAATTAGGATAGTAAGTGATAAACTACCTGAAAGCTGTCCAAGGAGCCAAGGAATATAATGGCCTCAAATAGCTGTAAATATTTGTATTAAAAACACATCCTAAATGTACTCAGATAAACCTTCAGTAGGTTTTAAATGTCAATTATCTGCTTTATTTTGAGAAGGAGGAGGTAATTAGGAGGATGAATAGAATGATGAGTGTTATGTTCCTCAAATATAATGATCTGAAATTCTGTAAAGGCTTTTCTATTGCTTTTACTTTTTCAAGTCCTGGTCCAAGCCAGTAAGGTATTCCAGCTGCTGAGTGCTCAGTGCATTTTCTTCATGAGGATATTTGTTTGATGCTAAGCACTCACATTTGTCCCTTAAAGGTCAGATAGCATATGCAACTGAAGACTTAATCAGAGGAATATGATTATCCTCTTGTTGGTTACATTCAATTACCAGTCCTACCTCTCAGGACAACTTCTGAAAAAATTGAACACTGAAGAAATGCATTGAAAATTAGAGGACACTGATTTCTTTAACAAGAGAAGGAGAAAGTGATAATTTCAATGCATCTAGTCATCAAATTTGCATGGGTCTCACTTGTACAGGATTTACTGTACTCACTGCTTACTCACTCCCTTCACCCAGTCACAGTGGAATGCTCTTGCCACTCATTTCTAGTCAGGCTCTCTTTGACCTCCAATACAGTCAGTTGTTGGGACCTCCTTGTCACTCCAGAAATACAAATGGGAATTGAAGGTATTAAAACTGGCATATACTAGTGGATACTAGAGTATTTTATCACTGTGGGTCTGATGAGACAAACCATTGGATCACAGTTCCAGTACACAGTTCCAGTAAAATCCAGAAAAGTCCAGTTGTCCTTTTCATCCATCTTTCTCTGGGCAAGGTTCTTGTATTCCTAGCACTAGTTTTGACTACTCACTTCTTGTAAATATGAATGAGAAGTCCCTTCAATTAAGAGTAAGATCAGCCCTTCTGCTCTCAGGAATTTCCCACAGGAAACTGGACCAGCAATTTTCCTGGAAGAACCCCATTTGTGATTGTTTTTCCTTGCAACTCACATATTTGTGCCTCTAGGACTGAGGCAGATTTTCCTCCTTAGCTCTCCTCTTTGTGGTCACTCAGGTCAAACTACAGGGTGGTGTGTACTCATGGTGTCCTCTCTTTTCCTGAGCAGAGGAAAGCTTACTCCTAATAGTTGAGTTACTGGTCCATACAGGTGGGGATTGGATCTCTGTGCTGCTGGACCAGTTTTTCCACAGCTGACATGATAAAGGAAAAAAGATTTTCTTCATTTTACTGGAGTTGGCCAACCAATTCATCCACCTCCAGCATGGCTAATTTCCTCAGGTACTGGATACCTTTCTCAGTGGTGGTCCATTTGCCTAGGTGACATATAATATCTTTCTTGAAGGGATACCTTTCTTTCACATCTTACAGAAGTTGCCTTCAGAACCTAAGGACTTGTACCCATTTTCCAACCACTTTGTTTATCAAAGAAAGGAATCCCAGCTGTTTTGCTTCCTGACCCTCTAATTCTGGGCTGCTGCTCCCCTTTTCCCAACATAGGAGCAGGAAGGTGACAATGGGCTTACCTAGGCACTAGACAGCAGCTGAAGTCTTTTCACACATCTCACAGCTCATTCAGGGAAAGAGATCAGTGGTCTGCACCTCATTTGTGAGTTTTTGCTCTTTATTCTCCCTTATCAGTGTCTGCCTCTCTCCCTCCTCCTGTTCTTGTGGTGGCCCTGCTTTGGGATAGTCTGCCTTGTTAATTTTTTCCTCCTGCTCCCTCTTAGTAAGGGATGAAAGAGCATCTTCTAAATGAGCTCACTTTTGCTTCCAATATTTCTTTTTGTGTACTGAGAAGACTGACACTGGCATGTGTTGGTTCTTTGGTTCAGCTGCAGTGCCAGGGCTGTGGTAGCTGCAGAGTCTGTCCTTTTGCCATCAGATCCAGAGACCTTCTCTGCCCCTTGAGGGTACTGAATAATGTTGAACAGGGCTCAGTAGGCCTGAGTCAGGCTAAAGTATGCAATTTGTGTCTTTCTGGAATTGCCAGGATGACAGAATACCTTTTCCAAATATTTTACTAGTTTCTCAGTATACTGCACTTGTTCAGAGATGTAATTGCAAAATGTTGGAGGTGACCATTGTCCTAGGCACTTGTGTATTCTATCCCACACACCCTGCCACTCCTCACTATCCAGCCTCAGCGCAGATCTCTGGGTGCTATTCTTAAATAGTTGTTTAACCTTAAACAAGACCTGAAACACATTCAGGAGCTCTAGCAATAGGAACATGCTAGAGCTAGGTTCAGACATCCTGAGAATATTCAAAATTCTTAAGCACTGTTGTAATTAGCCTGGAGAAGGGGAAGATGGAAGAAGGTATTTCCTCTATAGATTGGCTCTCCTTGAAGTAAAGATAAAAGATGTAATTATGAATAATTTCTAATAGATGGTTCCTGGAATACAGAGGTGGTGGCAATGCTGTGTACAAACCCCAGGTTAGTCTCACGACCCTCAATTTAACCTAGTGCAGTGTTACGAAATACAACAAAATAATGGCATTAATCCAGCCCCCAGAGCTGATAAACAGCATGGCAGGGAACATATACCACAAGTAAGATATGTTACATAATTCAACTTTGAGAACATGTACAGCAGCTGTAAGAAAGATGGCCTTTTTATCAAGGCTGGTTTTAATAGGATGGGTGTGATAGTTTTAATCTGGAAAAGGGTCATTCTATATTATATATAAAGAAGTTTTTTATGATGAGAGTGGTGAGACACTGGAACAGGTTGCCCAAAGAGGTGGTGGATGCCCCATCCCTGGAAACATTCAAGGTGAGATTGGATGAAGCTCTGAGCAACCTGTTCTAGTTGAAGATGTTCCTGCTCATTGTGGGAGTTTGGACTAGATGATCTTTTAAGGTGCTCTACAACCATAAACATTCTATGATTCTACATTTCCATGGACTCTGAGAGCAAATAAGTCAACATTGTGACCAGAGACTAATAAACTAATAAAATGAATGCTTATAAATAATTTTTATAGCATTCTCTGGTCAGATCTATTGTTATCTCAACCCTTTGTGCCCCATTTTGGGCTCCAGAAAGACTGATGGGTTTAAATCTGCAGACAGTTAAACACCATACTGCTAGCTCACTGCCTCCCCAGCCACAAATAGGATGAGGGCAAGAACGGAGAGAAAAAAGCGCAAAGTTTGTGGGTTGAGATAAGGACAGCTTAATAGGACAGAAAACAAAATAATAATAATCTTAATGAAAAAAGAATTAGACTATTCAAAGCAAGTGATGCACAATGCAATTGCTCAGCACTCACCAACTGATGCCCAGCCAGTTCCTGAGCAGTGGCCCCAGGCCAACTTTCTCCCCATTTTGTATATAAAGCATGACTCTATATGGTGTGGAATATCCCTTTGGCCGGTTTGGGTTGGCTGTTCTGGCCACGTCTTCTCCCAGCTTCTTGTGCTCTCCTGCTCCCTGGCAGGGTGATAAAAGAACCTGAAAAGTCCTTGACTTATTATAAACACTGCTTAGAAATAGCTAGAATATGCGTGTTACTGACACTGTTCTCATCTTAAATTCAAAACACAGCACTGTGCCAGCCACTAGGAAGAAAATTTACACAGTCCCCGATAAAACCAGGACAGGAAGTTAGGATGACTTTGGAAGTTTGTAATTATATGTGTGTTCTATCTGTTTAATTTTCATATATGCATTCTGGATTGCTAATGTTAGGCCAGAAACTTATGTGCACAATTGTCCTGAGACACAGAGAACAAGTGTTATGGAGCAGGAAGTTCTGCCCTCTGCAGAGAATGAGTTGAAAACATTTCTTGTGTAACAGCTTGTTGCATACATAAAGTACATAATTTCTGCTGTTTTTTTTTTTTTTTTTCTTTCTCTCCTTTTTTTTTTCTTCCCAAGCTGAGAGGTCATGTTTTTCATAGTAAGCATTCTCATTTAGCTAGGAAGTGATTTGGTCTAAAAACCTTGGAGAATGTTCTTGCAGAACAGTATGATGGGAGCATGACAGGAGTGTCCAGAACTCTGTGCTGGCCATTTGTTTGCAGCTGTGGCCCTCACAGATCATGATATGCAACTTCTCGGGCTTGGCCTAAACTTTCACAGGGCATTTGCTTTGCTTTTTTGGGCATTACTTATGTTTAAGTATTTGTGATAACATTTCAGAGTATGGTGTTTTTTTAAAGCAATAGATAGACAGACAGACAGATAGATAGATATGTGTTCAAACTCCCCTCACCCACTGTTGTCTTTCAATTGTTTCTTGAGGGGCTTATTCATAGCACATTCTAGTTCTAAGAATCATCTGTAAGTTATCTTAAAAATTATTAAGGAACCAAAGTAGCTCTAAAGCACATGATATGACTGACCCAAATAGATGACAATTGCTTCTCTTGCATTTCCTATAGTTGATTTAATACATCAGCTGAAGAGAATGAATTGTTATATCTGGTCCTTCAAAAAATTCAGTGCAAGAATTGTCCTGTATCATTTTCGTAATCAATATAAGATACAAATTATTCACTTTAATTTGAAGGTAGTTAAAAGATTACAATCAAGCATTTAAATAAATTATCAAAAAGAGAACCAGAAGATTTTACAGGACTGTTGTTTATTGTACTTGTAATATGAGAAAAAAAATGGGGTCATGTAATTCACAGAATAAAATTTTATATATGAATGGTAGCTGGAAGAAACTGAGGTCTTTTGATAGATCTAATGTCCTTGATAAACTGACAGCATGTTGGCAAGTGAAAGTCTCTATTGACAAATACAGACATTCATAAATAGGAAAGGATTAATTTGAATTAATCATCCACATAAATTGTTTATGTAGTAATGAATTTACACACTTCCCACTGTAGTAAGCTCAGCAAAGATTCCTGGTTAGTTTCTGGAACCACCCAGTAAAAGCAGCAAAATTTCTGTGACAACTACAAAGCTATACTGATAACAACCAAATAGCCCTAGAAGAAGAGAAGGAGAGAAGTCTTTGAACATTTTAAGATTATTAGATTATAGGATTTTTTTTTCTTTTAGCTAGAACATCTTGTACATCTTTGAGAACAGATACTTCTCTTTAAAAAAGCACATACGAAATGAAAGCAGCCAGCCTTGCTTGGAAGCTCTCCAGCTGGAATATCTTTTCTTTTGGGATAGAGACAAACTTCAGTCCTCAGTTTCAACCTTTGTGATATCAGAACATGAACTGATGAGGTCAAAAGGGGAAAGGTGGCCATAAGTCTCTGACAAAGAAAATAAAATCACTGCATGTAACACATCAGTCTCCTTTTATTCTTAAGCAACCTTCATGAAAATTTACCTAAACATTTCCATAATCTTCTAGCATCAGCCATGTGGCACTTAATTTTTTTAAACTGGTGCATGAAGTCTTACTAATGTTTAAATTTTCTTAATTTATTTTGCATTTGCTTACAATATGTTACTACAATAATGATGTTTCTCTTCAGCAGTGCACTTTGAGTGCAGGATTTAACAGCTCACATTGTACTTTTTAGAAACTCATCAGAACAAGTTGTTTAAGATGATCAGGCATGGCTCCTGTTTTGCTTGTACTGTGTTTCATCTTTAAGCAATAGGAGTCTCATGTGCTATATTATTTCAAGTTAAGAAAAATCTGAGAAAACTATTGCAACAACAAAAAAAGGATAGTCTTGTTCAGAGTAGCTGTTTTGCTTTCTAGCATGAGCTATAATTATGTTAATTGCAATGATAAATGTTCCTTTTAAATGTGGTTTCTAGTGAGTGTATCCCACTCACTTTTTCAGGGGAAACAAATCCCATTTTTATGCACCTGAAAGCAAATGTTCATTTCACATTTTCTCTTTTTTTTTCCCCTTCTCATGGATCTACAGAAATTTATGATGAAGGTAAGGAAGTTAAACATTTGGTATTATACTTCCTATGTATTCCTACAATTTAATTAATTCTATTTATTAATTTTTAACAACAACATCAAACTCACCTTCTTGAACCTAAAACATACCGAATTAAAAAAAAATTTGAATTTAGAAACCATGATGACTCTGGTTTGTTTTGGGGTTATGATTGTGAAGGACCAAAGGCAGACTGTAGAGAAAGGACTTTTGTCTGCTTTCCCTAATTTTCACTTCATACCAATCCTTTCAGTGAAAGTGTAGTGTTACATGGTGAATACAAAATCTTGACACAATGAATAAATAAAAGAAGTTACAGTAAAACATTTAGGAAAGCAGGGACAGCACATTGTTTCTTCTGTCACAATAATGCTGTTTGGATGGTTTTGTGTCTCACCTGTGGGGTGGTTGGGCATTTGGGATGCCCATTTGGATGCCCATTTTTGGCATGGGGCTGTCACTGGCATTTGTTGGAGCTCTGTTTCTTGGGGCTGTTTTTTGCCTTTTTTTTTTTTTTGTGTCATTAAAAATATGATGAAGCACTCGAACCTCCAAGCATTTTGAATAACTAGCATTAAATAATTACCTGCAGTTTTCTCCAAAATGTGTTGCTTATCCATTTTCTACTTTAATTACCAGTCTATTCTCAATTCAACATATAAACTGATTTCTTTACTGATTTTCATCCCCTAAGAGTTTTCTTTTCTATGGTATGGTCTTGCTTCACTGTCACTCTCCAAAAGTGAGCAATTCTCAGCTAGATAAGCAGTTCTATTTTAAGGGCTGGATTTAATGATGTCAGAGGAGTTTTCTTAGCATGATTCCTCTGCTGATCCATCTTTTCTTCCCACTCGGCTGTCTTATTCTTTATCTGTGAGTTTCTTTCTTGAGTGACAAGGATGATTCACATTCCTTGTACTGTTCAACAACAGAAAAAGCTTAGTCACGATCCTTAACCTGTGAAAAATGCCTCCCTCCTCTGCTTATTTAGCTCTAAAATAACCAGGAAGATTTTTATTATTTCTTCTATGTTCTATGCAGATAAGGAGGAGGAGAATAGGGGAAGAGAAATCCTCACTAGGCTAAAGGAGAAACCGATAAATTTTATCTTCCTGGGTGATTTCTTTTCCAAAACACTGGAAGTGCTTGAAAGTAGGCATTTGTAATGGAAGTATTGCCTCACCCATAAATATAAATCTTTGTTTTACATATAAATCTAGAAGCAGACAATCAATATTATTTACTTTTGATTAATTTTTACTGCTGTGTCTGCTATTCATTGTTGTGATGTTTACCATTGCTAGGAAAGTGATAACATAAATGTAGTGTCAAAAATATTAATAATGAAGTATATTTGAAGTGTTTCTAATTCTGCCTTCCACCAGGTCAATATTAGCAAAATTGGGATCATTTAGCATGGTGCTGGCACAAGTATTTGTCATAATTTCTAATTATTCCAGGCTTTTTAATGTAGATAGCAAAATATTTCTGTGTTCTGTGAATAAGACATGCTTATGGGGTTTTTCTGGCCAGCTGATTTATTCTAATTCAGATTTTTATGTGATATTTATATAGAACAAAATTACATGTTGTGATGCAGCTTTAAATTCAAGCCATTTTTAGGAAACCTATAGTTTAGCTGTAGTCTTTTTTCTAGCTTTTTTTGGTTTTTTGGCCTGCCACAAAATCAGAGGTAACTGCTGATCAAGTTAGTAAAAGAAGTTTGTTTTGTTACTTTTTTTTGCTTGTCACAGTGGCCATCATTATCTGGGCGTAGGTATCAGCAGTCATCAATCATACTGCACTCTATGACTGAATTTTTGCAGCATTTTCTGTTTGATAGTGAATTTCACAGAAAGTCTATAGTGGTTTAAGAGTAAAGTATAAAGACATGAATATGTATAGCATATATAATATCTTGAGAGGTTCAACTTCCTGTTTGTTCTCATGTAACGTGGTGTGTAGGCTACAGTGAGACTAAGAAAGGTCTTTTAGACTGTTTGAATTCACCCTTTGATATTGCTCTTATGTGATAGGAGCAGCGTGAGGGAATATTAGCTCAATGCCTCATGTCAGTGAACTGATTTACTTTGTAACTTTAAATTTTAAGCAACTAAATTCTAGTTGCTCCGTGCCAACCACTGGAAACAGCAACCCAAGAGCACAATGATTGCAAAAGTGTTAGGATTGTTGTTTTTTTCCATAGAAGAATTCAAGGGTTCTGGGCCTGGATGCTGTATCTTCGGAGAGGAAATTCTTTCTGTTTTGTATCAAGATTTTAAAACAAAAATGCATACTTCTACGAGCAAGAAGAAGATGTAGATCTTCTTGGCTTAGTCTCTGTAACTTTGTAGTCTTTACTGCTTCCAGCATTTTCAAGTTCTCTGATGTTGCTTGAGATTTAATTTCCCAGTGTTAGTATTCCAAGCATCAGTTTAGTTTTTCCTGACTAATCTTGTCTCACAAGCCTTCTAGCTCTGTTCCAGGGTTACTTCACAAGTTCTGCAGTGATTCAGCCTGTTTCCACACACTCTGTTTTCACCACTGCTTGGGTTTTCTGGACTCTGCTTGGCACTCAACTGGCAAAACTGAAATGCCAGACTTAGAGCCATGGATATCCTCAGCTCTCTGTGTAACCACCAGCAGAATGCTCAGATTTTAGGTGGGCTGAATTACTGACCAAAAGAACCTTTTTTCTATCCGCTGGCTATTTAGTTGCCTTCAGTGACATTAGTCTGAGTGCATTGTCATCAAATGTATTAGGTCTGGCTGAGATGGAGTTTGTTTTCCCCACAGCAGCCCTCACAGTGCTGTGCTTTGCATTGGTGTTGATAACACACCAGTGTTTTGGCTATTGCTGAGCAGCACTGGCACAGCATCAGCGCTGTCTCTCCAACATTCCACTTCTCATCTGTGGGCTGATGTCAGAAAGATCTTGGGATGGGACGCACCTAGGACACTAGACCTAAATTTACCAATGGAATATTCCATACCGTATGATGCCAGCTCATTTGTAAAAGCTATGAAAAGGAGAAAGTGTAGGCATTTGTTGTTTCCAGCATTTGGCTTCTGGAGCAACCATGAAGCATGCTGAAGCCCTGCTTCTGGGGAAGTGACCAGACATTTCCTGATGATGTGGAGTAGCAAATAAAATCTTTTTGTTTTTTTCCTTTACTTGCATGCATGACCTCTCACTTCTGCTTTAGTAAACTGCTTTATCTCTCCTGTTTGCCATCTTACTTTTTCTCCCCTGTCCAGCTGAGATGAGGAAGTGATAAAGCAGCTTAGGGGGCACCTGGCATCTAGCCAAAGACTACCCACCATATAAAAAAATTTTTTTAGCTCTTCATTTCCAGCTTTCCATGTAATTTATCATAGTGATATTAAGAGAACAAGCCTTCCTGTGTTTTCCAGCTGGCTGTTGCTTGGTATCAGAAAGAAGCTCTCATTAGTCATCTGAAGCTGTGTTCAGAGTGAAAGAGTTTAGACAGTATGTACTTGTGGGGAGCAAGAGGTCTTGTTGAACACTTACTGTTGTGGCCTCCTATTCTAGGCAGCTTGTAGCACTGCATCATTGCTGATTTTAGATAAATACTGGCCTCCATCAACATTGGTCTAAAACAGGTTGACAAATTGCACATTAATAATGAAGTCAATAGGTGAATAGATATTACATTGCTATGGAAATATTTTGAGAATCATTTCCTCTACAGAAATGATTGTAGTGTCGTGCAAGTATTTATGTATAGAATCACGGTGGGATGGTTTTTAAACTGTGGAACATTGTTCCCTCCTATTCCTCCCAGGTCCCTTTATTAATTTCTTGATTCCTTTCACTTCATGACTAATTCTGCCATCTGGGGTTTTCCTTCTTCTAAGTGAGGATTCAAAATTTTCAAGATTTACGTGTATTCCACATCCTTTCAATAATTTTTGTTTTGTCTTGCAGTTTGCTTAAATAGAAAGCTTTAATTTGCTTAAATGAAGGAAGTTGCAAAGAATTTTATATAAACAAAACACATGTTTCTTGTGTAGTCACTGTTTTTTTTTGGTTTGTGTTTTTTTTTTTTTCCCCAGTAACTAGCTCACAATAAATACTTATATTAGCCTGCTGGTTTTAAAAGCTTTCTTCAGCATCTTGATAAAGGCATTGATGTCAACAGCCTTACATCTCTGATCTTGGCACAGGTTGTTTCAGACTGGGAGCACCAGAGCCTAAATACACTTTTGCTCAGAATGCATGGTAGTTGCCTTTTTTCATGCCAGTAAATGTGGTCAGACCCAGGTTTCCTATTTGATTTCTTTCTAATGGATCAAAACCAGAATTTCAGAATGTAATAAATTCTCTTGAATGAAAAACATTCACAGCTGCAATGTGGATCCTGGGGAAGGGACTTGGAAAAGATTTTGTCACTTGGAAAAACATGTCCTTGTTTAGGTAAATATAATTTTTTAGCATTTCCATCAGCGGTGGTTACAATGTCCTGCTTGGTTTATTTCTGTACTTGCGGTAGGTTTACATTTAAAAGGTAACTGTAGGTTATTCTGTATTTAATTCTCTACTTCTGTTTATCCATTTAGTCTTAAGTTTCTAGATTTAGAAGTATTTTTATAATAACTTTGTAGTTTTCTAACAGTATAAGCTCCTGAACTTCATGACACTTGGAACACCCTTGTGACGGAGAGCATGATGCCTTTTGTATTCACAAGTGCAAGTGTTTTTATGGAAGTATTGGTGTCACGTGTTTAACATGCTGTTGTCTCCAGCATCTAACTTCAAGATGGCCAGTGCCAATGTGTTCCATTTTAATGAAGTATGAGTAGTCAGACCTTTAAAAGACATTGTTTTATTCCAATGTACCTATGAAACAACCGCTTATAGTCATATTTGAAATTTCTAATGATGTCTTACAGTAGTTGCCTTGAAAAACACTTGCGAATAAAAATGGGGCACATCTTGCTTCTTTTTATTATACCACCACTTTACCGTATTCAGTGCCATGAAAGCAGTTGTATAGTATTTTTTTAGAAACCCATTAAAAGCAATATTGATTGGTCATAAGTTCCATCTAGACTGTTAGGGCTGGATCTGGGGCACAGAGGAAATAGAAGGCTGTACAGCTGATTGTGGTTAAGTCATACTATACCACAACTATAAGTTGTATGGACTGCAGTTTTGAAGAATTTACTGATGTAGTTCATTGTTTCATTTGATTTTTTAAAAATTATTTTTGAAGTCTATCAAAGCTATTTTCCTTACACTTTAGTCTTTGTACTGTCATTTTCCATATAGCACATCAGTAATTCCATTCTAGTAATATGGACCTCTCTTGGAATGAACCAGGTAAAGCCTTTATATTCTTCTTAAAAAACTTGCTATGTTATTTTGTATGAATGTTTCTAGAGTGTGAATCAGTTCCTGTGTGACACATTCAGTATTTTTAAATTGCTTTTGTGGGTGACTAGACTTGTTTGAATAGTCATGTGTTAAATGCAACTGCTGTCAGGCTTTCTTAAGCATTTTATTTCTGAATAATAACATTTTTAGAAGCTTTTTCTTTACATATACAAAACATTGAAATAACTTTCTTATTTAAATACTTCTAAATGCTTTCACATGATTCTCTCTCTGGTACCTCCCTGAAGGTCAGAGCTTTTTCCTCTTTTCTCACACATTTGAAGATTGTGCAGACCTGTGAAGAAAATTCAGCTAAAAAAATCAGCATTTGCTTGCAGTAGAGTTGTCACTGGTCTAAGGGATGTTTTTTAAGGCTCTTAGTGTAAAAAGAATGGAAGGGCAATGGGTGACTCAGAATCATGGATTCCACAAGGTTATTCACCATCCTATAAAAGGTCTCATAGTGCGGTTCCCAAAAGCACAAATGGTTTTAAAACATGTATTCATGTGACCATGATTAATTTCCTGTAGCTTCTCCTGTGTGTCCAGGAGTGCAGCAGTGCAGCCACCACAGCAGTGCAGGTGCTGTTGTGTGAGTCTTTTGGTCTGTGAGGTGATTAATTACATGTCTGTGCCTGTGACAGTCATGTAAGTGCAAAGTTGTACTGCTACAAAGGGGTGGTTGAATCAGGCATAACATATCTTACTCCATATTGGGTTGGTATTTCTGGTAAAATTGATCTTTTTTTGGTTCTATATGTCCACATTTTACTACATAGCTTTTAGGTTGTATGTTTTGAGTGCTTTTTGGCATTTTAATCATCGTTCTATTAAGAAAACATGGAAAATATATTTCCAAATTTTAGCTTATTATTTTTGATTTTGGTTTATGATAACACTCTTTTCATCAAATTAAACAGCTCAGATCTTAATAATCTGTCATCGCCTGGTCTTCTAATGTATTGAATTTGAAAGCTGTTTATGTTTTTTTGAATGCTAATTTATTCAGCTCTAATTCTTGTTGTTCCATTCTAAATTGCCTTTTCTTTAGAAATGACTTTTGGGTAATGAGATGACTCCAAATTAATCTTGTATTCCAGCTGCAGAAATATTGCATTAGAGATGGGCAGTTTACATTAAGTTTTCACAAGCAGTGTGAATTTGTCAGTTCCGTATACTTTCAATCTGAAATTATCTTTAGTGTTTGCCAGTTCTGAAAACTTTTAAGTATTTTTGTATACCCCACATTCTTGGGGAATAAAATGTGAAGAGTTTTGTGTTAATATAATTGACGCTCCTGAATGACATAGCTTGTAGTAATTCAATGGATAAGTTATTCTTTGAAAACAAATGTATTTTTGTTCAGCTTGGTTTTATTCAAGGAATAACTATGAATATATTGTTCAACTTGGAAATTACTCTGAAAATTGGAAATTTTAAACATAAAGAAAGTAAGACTCATGATAAATAATGTGGTTGCTAGCAACTGCCTTGCGTTATAATGCCATTCATACATCTGTACAAAAATCTGTGGGCATTATGGATTGAATTAGTCAGCATTGTGGCTTCCAAGTATTCTTACTTGCAGGGTCTTCTGAAATGGTATTATTGCAACATTACAATAAATTTGATAAAACTTTAGTGTCAGATATCATCTTGAATGTTGCATCTTTGCCAGAGAAGTCCAGTTGTTAATTTTATTTTTTTTAATGTGGAAAATTTAAAAGTTTTCTGCTGGAAATGAAATTAATCATTTTAAAAATCAAAGAATATTTCAGTAGGCAATCATGGTCCAAAAGCTACTTGCTGTGCAGTTTCTGGCATGAAGATAAATGCTGAGTATGTAGTTATGAAATGAGCTGTTAAAATAGGAAATGAACTAACAGGTATGTACATGTCCTGGAAGGCAAGCTCCAAAATGGAAAGAGTTTTATAGAGCCACCCTTGCTTTCTATCCTTTTCTGTATTTTTCAGTTTCATCTTTTCCCTTTGTCTCCAAAAGAATGGTTTGATTATGATTGCCTCTCAGAAATCCTTAAGTGGAAAATGCTGTAAATGATTTTTACATTTAAGAAACAAACTGCAGACTTGGTTGCATTCTTCTAATGGACAAAGTAGCACTAATTAAAAAGAATTGTTTAATCCTCTTGAAAAAAAGAGAATTGGAAAATCCTCCATATTTCACAATAGTGATTGTACTTTTTAGAACCTACCTTTCTTCTGTTCAGCTACAAGTGAGAATTTAACAAAGTAGGTGCTAGACAGACAAATCAATATAGCCAAAGTAAGGGCAAGCTAATATTGCTGTGATTTTGTGGGTTATGCTGTTCTCAGCTTTTGTGAAACAGGCAAATCTTTATGTTAGATATCTAATTTATGGGATAATAAAATAGAATACTTTTGATAAAAATACTGGTGAAATTTTGATATTTTGTTTGTATTACTGACTTTGTTAGTTGGGTACCTGTGTGTGCTGTTGATAAAGTTTGCAGGTAATTCTGAAATGCTGGTAGGGCAGTGTGTTCACAGCAGTTTTTTCTCTCTTCCATAGTGGGATGAGTAGCAGACATTCAGTGCTCATCTTTGGCACAGTGACAAACATTATCAAACGCCTTGTTCTTTCCTTGTGCCTTTGGAAAAAGTGGTGGTGCTAATGGTAGTTCAGAGCTAAGTTTTCATATCTTATTGTCAAGACTGTGCCTGTGACAAACTCCATGACTTTGACTATTTCTTAGTAAAAATTCATGTCATTCAGTCTTCCTAAGAGATTTTTCAATGTGCCTCCCTGCATTTTGGCTGCTATGCAGTTTGTTGACAGTCAAAATATACCTTGTGTCCATCAAGCTGCTCTTTTCTCAATAAACATGAAAGCCAGAAACTCTTGGCAGTTTCTTAAAAATGCTAAAATTATTACCTTTGAAGTGCTTGGTGCTTCACCACTTACCCCTCTTGTTTTTTTTCCTTGACCAAGTAGTTCAAAGTTCAATAAATGCTAACTCGTAAAAGATAAAGAAGAACAACAAATAAACATGGAAGGGAAATAATTGTGTGTTGCTATCATAGCCATTCAGTTAAATTGATCTTCAGCACTGAAATGTAGCTGCCAGAGATGTAAGACAGTATGATTCTTTTTATATTTATTTTGTAATGAATATGATGTTCCAGTCAAACAGATCAGTATTCTATGGTAAAAGAAAGAATATAAATGCCATAAGAAATTGGCATTTAAAATTAAATATAGGATTCCTATATGAAAGAGTAATGCTGCTTATGGAGCTGTCACATCTATAGACTCATAAAATATTTACTTATCACTGCTTCTTGGAGAGTGTGCTGTGCATAATGTTATGTGAGTTGTTCTGTCAGAGAAGTATGAACTTAAGCTCTTGACAGTGTCTTGAAGACAGTCTCTGCTGCTGTCCAGTGCTAGTCATCTGCATTTCAACATAAGGAATACATAAATCTTCAGGAGAAATTGAGGCTTACTCATGCCTTAACAAGATTTATTTATTCTTTAATGAGTGATTAAACTGATTATTGATTAATAGAAACTGTAATAAAAATACTGGGGGGAAACGGTTGTAGTTTCTTGGAATAAAAGTGAATTTTATCACTTAAATTTTCTTTTACTCAAGATTTATGTTGTTTCTCAAGAGGAAGAATTACTTGGATATGATTTCTGAATTTTCAGAATCCCCAAGTACTGTTGAGTTAGCTTGGATGTCTTTGAACATTTACCTATCCTAGCAGATAAAGAATTCTCTCTGATAGTATTAAAGCAGTGTGGGACAATGCAATTTGCAGGTTGATGGTATTCACTGTGGCTGAGGACCACATTACTCTCTGGTAAAATAAGGAGAATATTAAAAAATCTCCCTCTGCTAACCATCTATCTTGGAAGGATAGAATTTGTAGGAAAAATGGGTGAATGTGGAGACATTTAACAATAGATGAGTTTGTAGAGGGTAGCATGACACACGTCAAAGCTGCTCTTAGGGGCAGTTCAGCCTCTAAGCACAAGGAAAAAGGATTTGAGATTCTAGAACATATTTTTTACCAAACAAGTGATGGCTCAAAGTACACAGTGTTCTCTCATCTTTCTTTCTTTCTCAAAAGGCTCCATTTTATTAAAACATACCAATATATATATAATTTCTCTTTCCCTTTCAGTCTGCACAAGGTGGTGGACATCGAACCCTGCTCTACGGGCATGCAATCTTGCTGCGCCATTCCTACAGCGGCATGGTATGTAACTGTGTTACATCAGCTGGGAGCAGCAGTGATTTCTTTTTTATATGAAAGTTACTTTTGAAAGTGCCCAGAATATCACCATTTACTGATATCTGGAGAATTACTCACACCAGAGGCATTTTACTGTGGTTCCTAGAAACCTTTAGGAAGGGTAGGTTCTTAGAAATACAAAACCAAGCTGGTTGTATCTGGCTAAGTGCCAAAACCAAGTCTGGCTCCCCTAGTGCTGAATCCCCCATTTGTCAGTCTGAGTTGGTGACTTTTCATTTCTTTCCTCTTGGATTTTCCATATTGCGTAAGCTGTGACTGAATCTACAGCTGGCACCTTGCTGTCAATCTGAGCATGTTAGAGACTGAGTGGAAAAGGAGATTTCTTCTTACATGTATTTTGGACAGAAGTCTTAGTTGGAAATTCCCTGATGAATTATACAGGTCCCAAATTCCTATCCTAAAAGTGAGGTTTCATGGAACTGAAATCTGATGCAACTAACTACATTTTTTCCACTCTTAGTATTCCCATCTCAGTGAAAAGATAACCTGGGTAGACTGAGAGGTTATTTTAGAACACATATTTTTGTCAAGACTCCTTGAGTGCACTTCAGTTTATCGGGCATACATGTTCTTGGTAATAACTAATGGGGATAATCTAAGAATATGTAATCATGTGTTAGTGGTTGATGGCTTTTTATATTATTAGAAGTGAGCAGAGCAAGTAATGTATGCTTTTTTCTTTTGGTAGTACCTATGCTGTCTCTCTACATCTCGATCATCAATGGATAAGCTGGCATTTGATGTAGGATTGCAAGAGGACACAACAGGTAACCACTAGTTTAAAAGACTATCAAATGAAGAATGAGGTCAGTCTAAAAATAAAAGTCTAAGAATTGCTTAATGAGATTATTTACTTGATTTTTAAAGCTTTGCTTTAGATAGGACTAGTAAAAATAACAGCTGCAACAATTTAACAGTTCACAGATCTGAGTTCTTTTCTGAATAGCATGGTTTTAGTTAAAGAAGCCCATCTGAAAACAAGATTTATCACGGGAACAGAATTTGTGATTTCAGTATTTGCACATATTCTGGGGGGTTAGAGGCACTAACAGTCAGTAAAAGTTGAAGAACATACTTGAATTTGGATTAATGTGATCTTTCAAATATTATTTTAAGCGGTATGTAAATGCTTATTTTCATTGCCCTTAGTTATGGGTTGCTCTATTTCTTTGTCCAGATTCTCAGTAAAATATTCTTCAATGTCTTTTCCAAACTCTGTAATGAAGGTGACAGGGAATTGTTTAGCAAAAGCGGCCTGGACCAGGTTGCCTAGAGAGCACAGAGAGTCATCACCTTATTCAACTCTGGAGTCACTGTTCCAGTTACTCTTTTGCTTATGTGTATTATTTAGAGCTGAGTTCCAACAAGGTGATGCAGGAATGATGCTAGTTATGGAAAACACGTGGACACTTGGTTTAGCCCAGTGAAAACTGGATCGGAACTTTTAAGACTGAAACAAGTGTGACAGTAGCATCAGTAACATTGGGCTCTTTCTTTCTTGTTTCATTCTTTGCTGGTATTCAATGCTGACATTAGGTGAGGCTTGCTGGTGGACCATACATCCTGCTTCCAAGCAACGATCAGAAGGAGAAAAAGTGCGAGTTGGAGATGATCTGATTTTAGTCAGTGTCTCTTCAGAGAGATATTTGGTAAGTTGTATAAAATTATCTGTACAGTGGTTCTTCTACAGGAAAAAAAAAACCAGTTAATGAAAGTTTTACAGTAAAATATGGCATACATTTCCACCTCCTAAATGTAAAACTTTCGGTTCTTAAACTGTTTTCTTAAATAATATTTTGCAAAACAACATACTTAAGGTCTGGAAAGTGTGATATGGCTAATCTAATTTTTGTTCATTTCAGTGGTGGAATAGGAGTTAAAAAATTTGCTTAGATGAAAATAAGTGATTACAGAAAAAAGAAATAATTTCCAAATTTCATGATTGAGATGTGTAGAATCTGTGTGAGTGTTCATAGGTTAACAGCACTATCATATATTTTAAAACTTTGTTCAAAATTTTGGAATACCTAATGTAGGTACATTGGATTTGTGGGTTTAGAAGGTTCATGAAATAATGTACACTGTAATATATAGAGCTGACATGTCAAATGAAATATAATTGAAATACTCAATAATTAAATATAATTGAAATATTTTACAAGTTATTGTGCTAGCTGCTATCACTGGTTTACACAGCTTTCTTCTTCATGAAAGGATCTCCCATTTGTTCTGTAATGAAGCAGGTCAACACTTTAAGATGTATTTCCTTTTTATTCTTGGTGTTGCAAACACCTGAACTCCTCTTTATGGCAAAAATGAGGTGAAAATAAGAAGAAAATAATTTTGCTGAAAGCTTCTGAAAAATCAGCCCCAGTGATTTGGCCCAACAACTTAAAAAAAGATTCTTTATTGAAGATGTGTTTTGAGTTTGTCAAAAATCTGTCTCACATCTAGGAGGGCAATGAAGATGTTGAAGGGCCTTTAGGGAAGGCATTTGAGGAGCAGCTGAAGTCACTTGGTCTGTTCAGCCTGGGGTAGTCTGAGGGGAAACCTCATTGTAATTACAGCTTCATCAGGAGGGGAAGAGGAGGGGCAGGCACTGATCTCTTCTCTGAGGTGACAGGACCCATGGGAATGGCCTGAAGCTGAGTCAGGGAGGTTTAGGAGGGGTATTAGAAAAGGGTTCTTTATCAGAGAGCGGTTGGGCACTGGGGCAGGCTCCTCAGGGAAGTGGTCACAGCACTAAGCCTGACAGAGTTTGGACATCACTTTTGGGTGCAGATGTGATTCTTGGGGATGGCGCTGTGCAGGGCAGGAAGTTGGACTCGATGATCCTTGTGGGTCCCTTCCAACTTTGGATATTCTATGATTCTATGAGATGTGCATATAACATTAAAGTCTATTCTCTATTATTCGCTTTTTATAAAATGAGTTTTAATTTTTTTTTAAGTATTTAGGAAGAAAGTGAATAGTTTAATAAGATGTCAAGTATAAAATTGAAAATATTCTCCCTTCTATTGGAAACACGTAGGAAAATAAGAATACAATTGTTAGAACATAATTGTAACTTCTAATTAGAAGCTCAATAGCTCATTTAATTAGTTTTTTTTTTTTTTGTAATTAGATATTCTGAAAACTTTCTGGTCATCTTTGCATTTAAAAATTATTTTAAATAATTACTTTTATGATAATTGTAACTGCACGTAGTGAAAAACCACCTCTTATGAACTGAATTTTTGAGAAATCCAATTAATGGAAAGGTTTTATTCAAAGACATTGGATTTCTTTGAATTGCTGAACTGAGTTGCTGAAGTTGAATTTTGGTACAGATTGTGTCTCTGTGTAGGCACGTCCTGGCCTCTAATTAGTAATATTCAGCTCAGCCTATTATTTAGGGTTTGTGCCTCAGCTGCTGATTCTCAAGGCTGTCACATGTACTTTTATACATCAAGAAGCACAATTCTGTCTGCAGAGACTGATTTTCCTTAAGATGTGGAGTTAATGCATTTACTGTGTGTTCCATGCGAAATATCAATATGCTAAAAATAAATAATATTTTCAGTGCAGAGAGAAATAAGACTGTATTACATTCTTAGAGTGTTTTAGAGCTAGATTTTAATGAATAGTTATTAATCCTAATTCAGTTATATAGCTCTGGTTTGACAGTAAGATGGAGCAAGGATTCAGCAAATTAATTTTGCTCTAACATGCACTCACACATTTTTATGATCAGATTTTTTCAAGACTAGATTCAGAGCTGGAAAACTATTTAGCTCCACAATCATAAAAATATTTGTGGCTTTGCTACCTGTTGAGTACTTATATTAGCACTGGCAATAAGGCAGTGAAGTTTTTATGAAAATTGAAACAGTCGATAAGGAATAATCAGTGAGTCACCATATTTTTCATGAAACCTCTCTCTCTGTCTTAAACTGTTTGTCTTAATCCATTTGGCTGTTTCCAAAATAACTTCAAAGGATATAAGTTTGAAAATATTCGTAATTCATTGTTTACATGTTGAGTGCAGTGTCATGTTGTAGCTGCTATTTTGTACAATTCTTAGAAGAATGTAGCAACTGATATCTTTTACAAAAGCTAGGACTGTAGAGAGATGAAGTTATTTTTGTGGATGTGCTCCAATAGTGAAACCAAATAAGCTCTGTTGAATCCAGTTGAGGAGTGCTTTTTCTAAGGGAGTGGAACTCCTCATATGGATTTCTTGAAAGAAAATGATGTCCATCAGGATGCTGAGGGTTGGGTTTGTGTATGTTGCATACTCTACAATTATCATCTTAGGAAAATGTAAGTTCTCCATCAAATGTTTTATGTAAATATTCTGTTAGGAATAGGACTGGGATGTCACCTTTGTATATTGCAGTGTTCCTCTATGTTTTCAAGTAATTTGCTGATTCTTTCTGAATGAATTCAAATAGGTTAACCATCCTGGGGCAAAGATGTGCATATAAAAATAACAGATGAAAAGAGTTCATTCACAGGGCGTGGCTTTTTCAAAATGTAGTCAGCTCTTAGTTGAATTTGTATAATGCAAGAGGAGAGAAGAACTATGTCAGCTTCCAAAGTTCATCTTCCAGGTGTCTGGCTTTAGCTTAATTAATTTAACATTGACACTTTATGATCTCAGTGTAATCAGTAGATTTTTGTTTAGACCTCATTTGGTTGGCAACACTCTTAAGTATTAGGAAAATATCAGGACTTTGTTGGAGTACCCCTTCTCCTCTTTCCACAAAATAAAATATTTTGAGACAATTGGCTCTATTTTTTCCCCAAAGAGTTTTCTTTCTATTTACACCAACCAAGTACTAAACTGATAGGAAGATCAGTGTTAAAATTATAAGCTAAAGGTCTGGAGAGGTGGATTTTGACTCACAGCAATGTCCCAGGGCAAGTCATTCACTTTCTCTGACTCTCATTATCTACCTAGACAATGGGATTTTGGATCCTTATTATGCTGTGTAGCATTTCTGAGGAGAAGCACTTACGTAAGTGCTTGTGGCATTATATAATGTCTGAGCTGTGCTATTGCCAAATACTTCAGAGGGAGAACTTGGCTCTGCTGAACTCTGCTAGCATAGAGCAAAAAGATGTTCTGCTATAAATATTGCCACCATTTAAGCTCAAACCAGAGTTGCTGTTTCCTTTCTTGAGGCAGTACAGCCTGACAAAGAACAGATGTGATATTTCCAGCATGTTTCCCCAGGTTGTACATATTAGTATCTATCTCAGAACTGAGCTTTGCCTATGCCTCTTGTTAACTCATGTCCTGATTGCTTTCAATGTTGCCAATTTTCAATAACTTAGAAGTTCAATTAGTTGCAATTTCTTTCAAATTCATGGAGTCTCTAAATAGCTTTTAAACATAATTCAAGAAAAATTCCTTAGACATGAAGCTGAAATACAAAATGTGTAAATGAAGAAAAACCTGAAAATTATTATCCATCAGGTTGGTGTTATTCTGGCTGAGAAATCAGGAAAGAGGGAAATCCCCCAGCTTTGAATCTATAGTGCACAGATTTCAGTAAAATATAACAGTTGTATATACCCTGTGGTTTATATGTAGTTACTGAGTTACTGTCTCAGTGACTGCAATGCTGACCTGCAACTGCATTATGCAGATCTGTGAACAAGCCTTGACATTTATTTGATTGAAATAACTTTTTTTTTGGCTACTGAAAACTAACAAGAAACTATGGGAACTGATGGCAGAGCTCCCTTTCAAAAATAATAGCATCCAAATTAGATTGAATTATTTTATAAGTGGAGTTGATATATGCCATTACTCCTGGAAAGGAGGACACGTTCCTAAACATTGCAGAGGCACCACTTCTGTATCCTTTTGCATCAAATAAATTGTTTATTTTCAGCTCCTAGTTTTATTTCTCTTGTCATCATATGCTTGGAACAGCTTCCAAGTATCTGTATTGCTTCTTGCTGCAGTAGTATCAGGAATCAGCATTGTGTGAGGGTTTGGTTTTTGAAACATAAAAAATTATTCTTCCCTTTCACATTTTTTCTGAAAGTATGAAGCTCAGTATTGGACTTTACTCTTTTCTGTGTAAATTCACACTTCCATCATTTCTCTTTCTGGAAAAAATATAGAAGAGGGTTTTGTGAAGAATAATTTTAATCTGCATAAGCAAACCTGAAATTAGTGGAACCAAGGTAGTGTTTAGCTGCTCTGTTACACTGATCATAATGCAGTTCCCATGGAGTTTTTATACAATGATTTGAAATGTTATTGTGGAGGCTGGTAGGACTTTCCAATAATTAAGGTTGTCAAGCTGCTCTGCCTTATGGAGTCCTGCTTCTAAGTGCTTATAATCAAGTACATGTGATGTAAAAAGTCACTTACTAGAATTAGTAGCATCTATTACTGTTTTCTTTCCTTTTTTTCAATAAACAGTCTGAGATGATTTTTTTATTTCATCCAGAAGAGATCAGATGTTATTGAGCTCAAAGAGAGGAAAGAAAACAAAGCCATATGATTAAGAAAGTTGTAATTTTCTTGTGTACTACTTGGTAACTTATACGAAAAAACAAAAAACCAAAACGAACAAACAAACTAACCCCCCCACACGCCCCCACCCAAAACCAAAAAACCCAAGAAAATTAATAAAAAGACAACACAACAAGTACTCTCCCTGGTTCAACTTAGTAAAGACATGTTCTCCTGAAACTGGAGCTTGATCATGACCAGGGAAGAATGTTTAAATTTTCTTTGAGTAGGTAGAAGTCTGATGACTTTGTCTATTTTACATAAGCTAGCACCTCCTGTGTATTAATGAACTGTTTAAACTCCCTCTACAGTGAATAATTACATACATGCCAACCCTGGTGGGAGCAGATATTCCTTGAAATGGATTGCTCAAGGCAGGAATGAAGCCAGGCACTGTATTGACAGCTGAGAACTCAGTGTTGTGTGTGCTGCTGGTGATCTCCTGTCATTTAAGATATGTGGAGGAAGAAGCTGTGACAAAGTAGAAGGAACAAAAGGCAGGTGATGTATCAGTGACAGGAGTGGGACTGCATTGGGAAGGAGGGAAACTGAGTGGGACTTGATGAGTGGCTGAAAAGGTTGTCAACTGAAGGTAGGCATGTAGATAGGGGCTATCCAAATTGTCTGGGACAAGAAGCTGGTGACAAGGGAAGAGTAGGCACCTGCTGGTTGAAGTTGTGCTCAAAATTAAGGATAGAAAAACTGTGGTTTTGGCAGAGGGAATTGAGAGAAGAACCAGTGGAATGAAAATGGAAATGAAGGATGACAAGAGACATCTGCAGAGGAATGAGCTTTCTGGGGGGAACCAAACTGCTGGACAAAGATCCAGAGAGAAGCTAAGAAATGAAAAGAGTATTGCAGATTAGGAGAGAGATTGAGATTCTTGTGAGATTCTGGAAAGAAGTCTAATGTTGGCTGATGTGGTGAGGAAGAGCTTGAGCAAGAAAAAAAAAGCTAAAAGATCCTGCTTAGACTTTGTAAGTCTAAGGAGAACTTCTTGAAGTAGGAGGAGGTCCTAATTCTGGGTGATAATGTGGCCTGTAATCAGGTCAGGAAGCTGGTTTGGCTAAATGGGAGACATAGAATTGTAGATTCTATGTTTGGGTTGGAAGGAGCCTGGAAGATCATCTTGTTCCAACCTCCCTCCTGTGGGCAGATTCACCTTCCACTAGAGCAGGTTGCTCACGGCCCCATTCAACCTGGCCTTGAACATTCCCAGGGATGGGGCACCCCAGCCTCTATGGACAACCTGTGCCTGTGCTTCACCATCCTCACATGAATTTCTAGTGAGACTGGGGTAAAGATTTGGAAAGGAAAAGAGAGTGGTAGAGGCCTGGACCAATTATGCTGGATGATAGCTACCACCAGCAACTGTCCAGGAAACCCATTGTATTAAGGCACAGCTCTTACATGGGGTATGCAGACAATTCCTGTCATTATTTTTATAGTAGTATAAGAACAAAATGTCTGAAAAAGGGTTTTCAAGTTACCCATGTGAACCCCAGGTAGACAAGTGTGATAGTGGAATTTATTTTTGACCTTTTTTTTCAGTTTAGGAAAACTACATATAAATGATAACATAAAAATAATTTTCTTCAATTTAAAAAAGTCACAGGCATTCAAAAATGCAGAAGTTTTGGTACTGGTATATTTTTAGGACATATCCTAAGTATGCAGTCACGCTGGCTTTTTATGGAATGCTATTTTAGTGATGATAAAAGTTCAATGGATGTGTCAGGATTGTGTAGCAGGAGAGCTGTGGTATGAAGCAACTTTGAAAATGAAATTTCAAGCTGGGAATTGCATTTGGAGTATTGGTACAATTATTCTCCTGAAAAATTAGATTCTGTACCAGGCTCTGCTGGGGAATTTGCTGAGTAGATGATCTTGTATACTAGGCTTACTTTCAAGTGGTCACTACTCATCCCTTACTGGGAATATTTCATACTGGAGTTGTGTCTCTTGCATCTCCTCTTTCTATTAGAGGTTTAAACCTCAGAGTTGCTCAGTATTGATACGTGCAGCTGAGGTGAGTGTTAGATGTGGCTTGACCAATAAACTACATACAATGCAGTCACCTCAACCTTGGCATCCTATATTAATGAAAATTTCTTAGTTTAATCTCTGTACCTCCCTTCCCCAATGGAAAATGGACTACAATACTACTTTTTTGGGGTTTTGAGAAAATGAAATCATTAATATTTGTTGTGTTTTGTGAAATGCTGTAATTGGTGCAAGAGAGAAGCCTATGTGGAAATTAATAATTCTCTTTTCAAAGCTTTTTAGAATTGACTATATTGAATAAAGCATGAGGCTGCAAATTGAAGATTGAGGGGAAAACAAAGCACTGAGCAGCTGTTGACAAAGTGAGCTCCATTATCCTGTATATACAATGAGGCAACACATGTGCAAAAAATATCATATATCATGCCATTGGAGACTGTAAAGGGGTCTGTTGACTAGAAGCCATTCTTTTTCCATAGGGTACTTTGACATTTCCTAACGTTTAATGTTTGCTTCTGTAAAATTAATGCTTTGTTAATGAAAGCTCTTGTGACTAATCATGCAAAATGATTGTTGTTTGGAAGCACAGTAGCTGATATGCTTCAGGCTTTTCATGATCCAGTGCAGAAGGAAAGCTATTATGAAGAGGGGGAATGCAAACTACCTCTTTCCACCCTCCATGGATACCTTATGCTTTTCCTGCCATGTATCTGCACTTACCAATGCTCAGCTATGAGGTAGCAGAGTAGATGGTTTTCATTGTAATGGTAAATTTCCAAGTATCTGTGGGTTTTAGCTTCTAATCTCCCTTTACTGATGGTAAATTTATGATGGGTGAAGGAGTTGGAATAGTTTAGGGCATTGCTGTAATTTTCTCTTTATCAATGAAAAAAATTCCCCCTACTTTTGGGTTTGCAGGCCAGGTGTTTAAGCACTGTGGAGAAAAGTAAAGAAACCAGGATTGTTTTAGTACTTTAAACCCTTTGGAAATTTCTTGGACTTTGCTACTTTGAATCAAAATTTAGATACTAATTTTTTGTTCAGCATTGTAAGTTTACCCATTTTTATTCAAACTTTTTCAAAGCGTTCATAGATGTGTCAATGAATATAAATATATTGCCAATATAAAACATAAGCACAAACCCCTAATTCTAAAAAAATTTCACAGAGATGCACTTATTACTTTTAGTTCTGTCCAATATCTTTCTTTCTTGTGAATAAATACTTCTATTTGTTTTGACTATTTCTATATAATTCTCTGTTACAGAATAATTTTTAAATTACCCAGGTAATAAATTTTAATAGAAATGACATGTCATAAGTAGGAAGTTAAAAGGTGTTTTTGTTTCTAGAGACTGTATTTAGTTAAACCTCTGAATTTTTACTGAAGTTTACTAATTCATCAGGGTTTTGATGCAAATTTTTTTCCCTTCCTAATTAAAAAAAGAAAAAAATTAAATGTAAAGGAGTATAGTTTGTTTTGTTTTGTTACTTTTTTGTTTTTCTTTAGTTACAGATATGAGTACATTCTTGTGCACCTGTTGTGAGAATGGTGTCTGTCCAAGACTTGGAACATCTCAGAGGTTCTTGGGTCAATTGAGGATAGGTGCCTAAATAGTTTGAAATTGCTTTTCTGTTAGGATCAGTGTAGTAATTTTAAGTCAGGAATCAAGGGCTGTCAATGTCTGTGTAGAGGAAAGGAAATAGCTTCCATCTATCTGTGCACCAGCTGGTACTAAGAAATCTGAAGGAGTGTGGTTGATACTGTGGTTGTGCAGTACTTAAGCATTCTGAGAAATGCAATGCTTTATACATAGATTTCAAAATCTACCAGTAAATAGTGTTTTGGGGTTTTTTAGCTATTCTTGCTATTTCAAATGGCCTGAGATTGAAGGCAGAGTTATTAAACTGCAGATAATTATTGCTAGATGAACTGTCAATATTGGCACACCTTAGCCAAGAGGAAGCTTGAAGCAAAAGTTTTCCATTCTTTATATTTTTTTCTTTTCACACGTGCATGTTTTGCAGAAGAGAAACTTTCATACAGACTGTGAAATTTAAAAGCTCTAGTTATTCAGAGCTCTTGTAAATGCAGCTATGCTGCAGCAATCATTGCTAGAGGGTTCTTGTGGAAATTACCATCTCATTCCCAAGCTCTTCAGTGAACTTAAAAACACTGCGTTCTTTTTGAAGACCTAGGGACAGAGTTATGATTATGTTACTTTGCTGCAGATCAGTATAGAGTTTACAATATGTCATTAAAATCAGTTGGGAAACCTGCAGTATTCTGAGAGATGAGTCTTGGAGTTTATCCTTGAATTAAACTGCCTGTGGCCTGTAGTGTTAACCCATATTCATAAAATACCATGATTTAAATCTGAAAAGTGATGAAAACTCTATTGCGGGTTAAATGCGGGTTTAGGAGATCAGTCTATCAGCAGGGAAGACACATCTTACCTCTTTGCTTGAATTTGGACCAGTGCAGAAAATATATTATTTGGTTGAGACAACCTGCCTGTAGTGGGGAAGACCCATATGAAGATTAGACTGGACAGCAGGATTCCTAAACCCAACATATTTCTGCTTTTCAAATGTTGCTACATACCCAAAGACATGCTATGCATGTGATCCTCATCAATTATGACCACCTTCTACTTCTGCCAGATGCACTGATATACTAGTTAGAAAATATCTGTGTAGCCCGTGTGGAGGCTGTTCAGCCCCAGTCTGAGCGTTATGTCCACATCCTGGACGTCGTGTTACTTGTTTCATTTTGATAGCTTTATTGTGCTGAAAGTATGAAACCAAGCAGGTAAACTCCACTAAGTTAATGACAGAGAGCAGATTGCTTTAAAACAACATTGAGATAGTTAGAGTATAGCAGTAAAAGCTTAGGCAATGCCAGGATAAATACTGGCCTCTCTAATCTTTCAGGATTTTTTTCAATGGATTTGACGTAACTGAATTTTTGGACATCCCTTAACAATGTATTTTCTCTACATGGTAAAAGCTTCCTTTTGATGTTTTCAGTGAATGGTTCCAGGGAGTGAACACCATAGTTTGTGGAATTGTAAATGGTAGGAACCCTGCTGTCAATTGTAAATTTACAAGGATGCTGCAAGGAATCTAGGGAAGTGAGGATAAGAAGGGAATTGAAGAATATACTCTGCTTTGGAAGTCATATGTTGTATCATTTGAACTATATTTTTTTAAAGTTATAATTCACTGGTGACTCACCTTTTGAGACATCTGGATTAGAGTTGGAAATGGAATCCAATAAATGGATAAAAAGTACTAATACTCTGAAGAGAAATGTCAGCAATATATTTTTTGTTCGGTGCCCTCTCTATAAAAATTTACCACTCATTCAATTGATACTACTGTGTGTGAAAATAAGTTAATTCGCATGTACAGAGGACACAGTTAGAAGAAGTGCTCTGTGGATGGTCTAGATGACAGAGGAGTTCTCCTTCTCTTTTGTCTATCCTGAATGAAGTTAAATTAACATTCCTGCTTTCGTTGAATTGCTTGTTGCCGCTAACTGGATCTATGTGGTGATCTTAGAAGAATCCTAACCAAATGAAGATGCACAGAGCAAAAATAGAACAGGAGCTGTGCTGCAGATCCTAATCTCCCATCATGGCCTGCCATTCACTAAGTTACATAACTGCAGTAAGTGAAGAATAAAAGGCAAATAACATGTTTGTTCATTAATTTTCTCCATGATGTGCTGAGTGGCACTGGTGCAGTGTAAGCATGGCTTTTGTGAGGAGTCTTACTTTGTAGGTCATTAGCTGTTATGGGACCCTTCTAAATGAGCTGATGTGCTATTTCCTGTACTTCTGTTTACAGCCAGAAGGTGTGCAGTCAGGAAGACAGAACTTTGCACATGTCATGAGAATCTACCCTCTTCTGACTTCCACTGACATTTTTGTCTTTTGTGTCATTAGTTTACCCAGAATTTGTTAATGTTGGTCCCAACATTTGGAAACAGAGACCAATATTACTCTATGAACAGAGTTACTTTCCAGTAGTATAAAATAAAATTCTGATAAAAGCATCTAAATGTTACTGCACTTGAAAAATTAGTACCTGGTAAGAGAAACAATATGCTTCAAACCAGCTGCTTATTCACTGAATGCTTGGTTCCATAATCTTCTATAAGGTTATGTTGTTTGGCACTGACAATAGAAGTGGCTGATGGTGTGGGAGGGACAAACATAGGTGCAGACAAGATGCTTTGAGATAAGAATTCTTGAGACCATGTACTGAACTAAGAGGAATTCACACACAGAGAATTTCTGAGAAAAGACAGCACCTGTTGCTCTTAGGGCAAAGATCTGCCATGTTGGCAGAATGTAGGGAGTAACACAGCCAAAGAGCATCCACTGAATGCATAGGTAGGAGGTGAGCCTTACAAGCCTTACTTGTTTCAGTTTTGCTCGCATCTTGAGAATTTTGTTCAAGAATGTATTTTGTGAACTGTCTTAAGTGACTTACAAAATCAGTTGTTTGTTTATCTAATTTCTTTGACCTAATGGGAGTTTTAAGAAGCCAGTGGCCTGCAAGAAAAATTCATGTGGTGAGTTACACTGGAAATGCAGATTAGGGTGATATCCCAATATTCAAACCTCATGGAAATTCCCATTGTATGTAGAAGGAAAAACACTAGAGTAAAAACTCCACAGCATTTAACAATTAGTTCTTCAGAGTGTTCACTAAGTCTACAATGCCCAGCAGGTGACTGTTCTGTACTTTTCCTGTAGTTTTTTGAGACAAATATGCTTTACTATTCTAGCTTTACTTCTAATGTCCCTTGAGGAGTACCCAGGTCGAACTTTGTATTTACTTGTACAGTCAATGAGAACAATTAATGTTTGAAAGAAACAAGAGAATGTTTGGTATTATTTTTGTATACTGTAATGAGATTTTCAACTAACCTCAAATAAAAGCCTCCCTCTTTCCTGGTTCTAGCATCTCTCTTATGGCAATGGTAGCTTACATGTTGATGCAGCCTTCCAGCAGACACTCTGGAGTGTAGCACCAATCAGTTCAGGAAGTGAAGTTGCCCAAGGTAAGATTGACTCAACTTTATTATTGAAAGACTGATAGTAAATTAAATACTTTAAAAATCAAATTATTATGCCAAGTGTGGGAGTGGTTTTGTCCTATATAAACATTGAATACAATAACTAACTAACTAAATAAATATTCCCTGAATATTTCTCTGAAAACAGAGGGAAGGTTATACTAAAAGTAACACTGATGGTTTTCTGTGTATTTTTGCTGAATTCCAAACAGCTCATTCAAATCTCATTTTGCTAAAGATATGATAACATTCGTAATATGTTTTTTGAAATGGCTTTTGGTCCTGGTTTAATATATTATCTCAAATTATTCTGATGTATGCAGTCATGGCTACATGTTTCTGAGACTGAGTAAAAAATGGGAAAGAGGCTTGGAAGCAGGATGTGAAATCCTGATACTGAATATGGGAAATAGTTTATGGGTAACAAATGGTTGGAAGAAAAACAAGAGGAGGGTAAAGACAGAAAGAGAACAGCTTTCCAGAACTATTTATTTTATTTACGAATTAGGAAGGAGTTTTATGTAATATCTAACATTGAAAGGACAAGGATCCCTGAATTTATGCCATACTGGTTCCACAGAGAAGAACAACGTTTTTCTGAAATGTCTGTCACAATGTAAAGCTTAATGATTTCTGCTTTCCTGCAGACCAACTGTTTTGAGTGGGTGTTGTAAAAGAATCTAAAGAAGGTTCAAGCTGCAGGTCATTTTGTTTTGTGTGATTTTTGTATATTTTTTTTAAAGAGGCAATAGTCTGAAATTTCACATCAATTCTTTTTATCTGGCATATTTTAAAACTCAGTCATGGAATGTTCTTGCAACTTTGCTAATTAAGGTATTAGGGAGACCATTGCCATCATCTCTTTTTTATATAGCCATTTGGTTTTTGCATATGAGAATTACTCTGCACATACAGATTTTCTGACATGGTTTATAGCACAAACCATTATTAAAAAATAATAGTGCATTGCTTGGCAGTATCCTAAACTTTATGGAGAAAACCATTCTGTTAATGAGAAGAGAAGACCTTTTCCTTTTGCTCCTTCCTGATAATTCCATTCTCCTTGTCCTCCCACTGCTGGCAGCACTGGTGTGTCATTCTTGCTAATAATCCCAGCAAGGTTCATGTGCTGAGACCCAGATTTCTGCTCTGCCACATCTCTGCCTGGTGAACCTCACTACTGAGACCTGCCTGTCTCTTAGAGGAGCAGAAATCCACAATGACACAGTGGCATATTGTGTACTTATACTCCCAGAAAATAATGTGAAAATGATGTAATACGATTTTTGTAGCTGTGTATTTATCTGTGTATGTGCCTGCTCTTTGTTGCTATTTTTTCCATTTTAACTTTGCTTAGATACAGACATTATCTTTAAGCTAAGCATGTTTTCTAGAGAAGTTCAGCTGGCCAGTGTCAGAAAGGATGAGAGCTAAGGCCTTATTCTTGAAAAAGTGGCAACTGTTTCTGTAATCCAAATAGTCTTGTGGTGAAGGGAGAGTGAATCTCACACTAAGGTCTTATCTCTATGTCCTCTGTAAAACAGCATCAAAGCCAGAGAAAATTACCTTAAAAAGAAAGAAAAAGGAAATAAACCTATTTTTGTTAGTATCTGTAAAATGCTTTGTCATATTCATAACTAAAATATGAGTGTATAGGAATAACTGCTCTGCAATATCCTCTCTTAATCAAAAATTCCCATTAAAATAGATTAATAAATTAAACTATTCAGTTAAATGAAATTATTTTGAAGTGAAAATAATGGATAATTAGTCTTTAAGATGAACTAGGATATTTGAGGTAGTTCAAAGAAAATAATTTGTTTTTACATGCATTTCTGTAAAATTGGCTTATGCAGAAGTCAATTTATTTTTTCAATCAAAACAGAGCTTTAGAGTTAAATCAAGTCATTCTGCTAATTCTGTATGATGAAGTAGATGGGGGTCACTTTAAAGACAAAACCTAAATTATAGAATTATATTGACACAGATCCATGTAAAAAGCAATGTATGTAACAACAGTTCCCTGAGAATACCCTTCTGTGTCAAAATCATTAATTTAAAAAATCAATGCTAAAATTTGCCACATAAATTCCAATTTTATACTTATCTCAAAGGTTTAAAAATTTTATCCTCAAATATTACCTGATATACTCAGGTAAAAGATGTAATGTAGTTTCAAAATAAATTCTTGAGAGGTGTTCAGTGTGACTGAAGGGTCTTCAACACCATTTCCCTGTAAAGACCTGTCTTACTTCACAGCATTACTTATTAGTGTAGACATTGCTTCAAAATATAATTCCAGGTATAACTTTATAAAAATCTTGTTGCTGTAACACTAAGAATTTAGGTTATGGCATCCCCCTGAAATGTAGAATTTGATATTGTTTTTAGCAAGAAGAGAAGGAAACAAAGACGTTTTTACATTTAGCTTGTCAGACTAAAAATACCATGGAATTCTGCTTAAAACCTACTAAGTTTTAGGATTTTTCAGTTGCTGATTGTAATACAATAATTATAGGTTAATATAAAATTATATTTCTTTTTATGTCCCATCTCTAATGCAAAAAGACTGATGCAAAAAAGATCTATTTTGTCAACATCTTTGCTGATTCAAATTAAGGCCTTGACTTAGCAGCCAGAAGCTGAAAACAAATATTGTGATGATGCTGTGTGTATGGGCTGTGCCTTACTTTGTGAGCACACACACCTGTAGACTGTAAAGCAAAGTGCTTGACTGTGAACCTGCACATGCAGTGGAACTATTTGCAATACAGGAGTTTACCTTTGGCGTCCAAATAAATCATGAATATTGGTTTTGAACTTTCTTTAAAGTAGAGTTTGGAGTGGATCTTTCCAGAAATTTTTCTCACAGAGAACTTCCAATGCTCCAAAAAAGTGCTTTAAAAATAATAAACTAACTAAATAAGTCTTTGTTTTTGTATTTTAACTAGAATTCTTACCTTAAATAAAATGAAAAGTGAGTAGGTAAGATGCAAGAGTTTCCCACTTTTTCTGTTGCAATCTGGGAGAGGAGTACTTGGTTCCTTGTTTTAGTTGGCTCAGTCTTCTTCTGAGTTGTGGTAACTTTGTAGGATCCCCTGCTTATGGCTTCTCTTTATCCTGATGCATCCTTCCAAAGCTACTGACTTGGAGCTTTTCTCACTTGGCAATGTTCAACTGGCTCCACAGACTATGAGATATCTTCCCCTTTTGACTCTTTTTTTTTAGTAATATAAAATTTCAAACAGAAAAAACTGAAATCAACCTGATAATACTTATTACAGATTGAACTATAGTTGTACATGTTGCTGTGTTTAGAGAAATGAACTCGATTTTCTCCCTTTATTCAAGGATACCTGATAGGAGGGGATGTTTTGAGGTTATTGCACGGTCACATGGATGAATGTTTGACAGTGCCTTCGGGTGAACATGGAGAAGAACAAAGAAGGTAGGTTTCCAGCTTATAACAGAATCATAGTAATGAATCTTGCTGAATTAAGTGTCAGTCATAGTACAGATGCTTGAGAGATGTTGTGATGATATTTATTACTCATAAGAACAAGAATTGTTGAGATAAACTTTGTGTATGAGCCTTTTGTATTTTTTTTCTGTATTGTTCAAGTCTGACTTCACGTACCAGTTGTAAAAGGAATAGTGATTTTTTGATAATTTATTGTCCTTTTTCTTGATTTAGAAGAACTGTGAATAAAATATGTTGGGTTTTTCATTACTGTTTTTTTCTGTAATTACAAAAAATTCCCCAGGACAGGGTATGTAAGAATACTGCCCAATCTTTCAAAGCAACTCATCTGGGATTAATCTCAGTTCTACCTGTCATGGCAGTCTGGAACTTAATTTATGGTTATTTTCTTGACTCAAGGAATCCTGGAGTGGAAGTAGTGATGACAACCTTGTCTGTGTCTATCTATGTTAACTAAAAAATCTAAATAGTGAGAAGACTGACACAGTGAGTGGCATGTCTCAGTGGAGTGATTGCACTAGTCCTCTTTATTTGCTCTAATAACATATGCCCTAAGCTTCTTTCCAGTAGGGCAGTGTCGTATAATTCATTTGTACCTTCAGGCTAAATGTTGCTAAATGTTACTAAATGGTATTTTAGAATAGTTTACTTAATGCAGCATATTAGGTAGATTCATTTCCATTACAAAGGAAGTGCTATTCATTAACTTACTCATCAAAATGAGTTTTCTTGGTTTGCAAATAGAAATGTGTTTTTTATTTTATTTATTCTCATTTTTAAAGATAAGGACAAGACTCTGGAAGCTCTCATCACAAAATTCTCCTATGAATTTTTAAATGTTAATGAGAAAAGAAGTTTTCTCAGCATTTTCTTATACAGCTGGTGACCAACACTTCATGGATATTTCTTACTTCAGACAAGGGAATAGTTTTTGAATGCATAAGATAGTTTGTAATGCTGGTACTTAAAATGTGATCTGTTCAGGTTTTAATTTTAGTTACCATGTGAGAGTCATTACCCCTTGATCACTGCTATTATTATCCTTAGCCTGAAACTGAGAAAAACTTAAGGTGATAAGTAAATAGGATGCTATAGTGTTTGCTCTTACATCAGACTAAATCCTGCAAAATTCCTTTAAGAAATGTAGTTGCAGTGTAGCTTCAGATTTATGGGGTGATCAAACACTTCAGTAATGAATTTCAGTGCTTAAGAACACACTAAAAATCTGTCTCTTTTCAGCAAGTCTAACATCATATGTAAAACACAATAATGGAGTGTGAAGTTGCAAATTAAGAAAAATTGATTTGTTCTACTTGTGCATTCACATGATGCATTTTTCTGTCCTATAACATGGGAAGAATAGGGTTAATTTCTTAATCTGCAGAGCAGTGCCTGTAAACAAATTAGAAAATTGTATTTCTTTCTGTGGTGTCTGCAGTGTTCTGTATTTCTTTATGCCTTTCCCATATCTGTCTAAAACCCCAAAAGAAGCAGAGCTAGTGGGCAACAAATAGGATATATTTCTTTGTCTTTATTTTTCCTCAAAGCAATCCTGAGAAACATTGCTTCTATGTCCTTCTTAAAAACAGATTTGATCTTCTGAAATGCACTGCTTTTCAGGAACTTTCCTGGATAAACAAGCAAAATAAAAAATAAGTTTGTTTGTTTTCCATAGTCTCATTTCTACAATTTTTCTATTTTTCTGAAGTATTTAAAAGTATTTTTTACTAATAAACCTAGAGTATAATCTATGTTTACTTTTAATTGTATGGAGTTAGTTACAATCACTCTGTGACCCATGTTTTCTCCTCTTGAATTATTAGTAATTTTAGCTATTGCTTAAAATATCTGTACTTCTATCTCTAATTAATACTGTTGCCTCTTCAAAAGAAATTGTGACTCCTTTCAGTTTTCATTATGTATGCATGCATCATTTTGATGGTTGTGATTCAACACCTGGCAGAATTATGTGTAAATATATGTGTAGTTTTGGCAGGTAGGAAATTTTAAGACAAATTATTTTTCTTAAATTTGAGCTTCAGTTCTGTAACATTTGCACATGAGGCATACAATGATGTGTGATATGTTTGAAGTACAATGATTCCATATTATCCTGTCATTGCCTCTTGAAGCAGTCTGATTGAAGACAGATTGTGATTTTGTTTGGTTTGTTTTGCTCCAGCATACACCTGAAGAGCAGGTCTGCTCTGCAGAATGGCAGCATAAAGGAGCACTGGAAGTACCATCCCTTTATGACTCACTAATTCCTTTATCTCATTTTTATTTTTCTGCAGAGGCTTCCTCTTTATACCTTTTCAAACAGATAAAAGATCAGACAATCCTAAAATAACGGTTTTATTCTATAATGTCACCTGGTATCTATTTCACAGAATAAATAAATAGTTTAGACATGAATTATCCTCCTAGTCAGCGTCCAAAAATAACTACAGTTTTACTCTGTTCTTAGAACATTGATACAATTGCAAAAGTTTTAAGTGTAAAAGTGCTTCAAAGAGTACCAGGAGTTCAAATTAAAGTACACATTTTGAAGATGTTTATGTTCTTGTACATATGAGAGTTGATACTCTTACTTAGCACAGTGGAGGCCTATGAAGCAGTGACAGTGCAGATAACGTCTTTGTGATTGCAGTACCTAACAAAGCTTCCTCTGAGACAAGGTCATCCAAATCTACACTGGAAGAGGCCTACTATAGTGGCAGGAGTCACATAAAAAGCTTATAAAATAATTTTCTGCATCTCAGTTTTTTTTCTGAGTCTGTGCTTTGTTTCCTTGCTTAATTGTTGAGCTTGTGTGTCCCTCCATGTGGGCCTTAGATTGTGATACTGTGATGCCCAGAAGGTGGGGTGGACCCATTGTCTTGTGGAAGAGGGACTTCGCTGTTGAGTCAGAAACTTAACTTTTCCTTAGGAAGCAGGTTCAGGTAGAAGTTCTGTGAAGTTGCCAGATTAAGTTTGCTCTGTAATCAAAAAAACATTCTAATTGGAAGCAGTACAAATGGAGAAGTTTGTCATAATATGATGGTTTACTTGATATTACAGTAGAGGAATACAGTGGTATTGTTTTTAAAATGTCACAGGCAGGGTGAAAGACACCTGATGGTCTTCACTCACTGATGCAGCCAAAGAAGAAAAAAAGGAACAGACAAAAGTTCATGTACATGCATTTTCCCTGAATTAAATACAATTTGCTGCTTATTCTAGTTAGGTATGTTGCTGTTTTAAGGCAGCTGGTTTAAGCCTTATGCGTAGAATCCTTAAAATGTGTTTTAATTCTTCAAAATGTCTTAGTTATGTCTAGCAAGCTAGACCAAATTTTGCAGAGTATCTCTTTAAGTGAAATTTCAGAAGCATTTCCAGGTAGATTGAAAAATACATAATGGTTATAGACAGACAAGGCCTAGTATCATCAGTTTGGTGTTCTTATGGTGGTTACTTTGATTTCCATCTATCTTCAAAGCCAGGAGAAACTTCTGCAGCAGCAAAGTAGCTGGGAATCCATATCTATTTTGACTCCTTTTTCTTTAGTCTCTGTCTGCATGGCTTGTGATGTAGATCTCTGCATAGGAGCTGATATAAGCAGTTTGTCAATAGGAATGAGGCAAACCCACCATGATTTTCTTGATTTATGTGTGGTTTTTAAATTTAAAGAAAGGGTTGCATAGTCTTCTTTTTCCACCTTTTCCCTCCAGTTTCATACAGGAGAAATTTGTTAATAATTTTTAATACTTTTTTTTTTGGTTGGACAGTTATATTTGATTATCCAGCATATTTAAACCACTTTTTGTATTACAGGTACTTTGAAATGGTCTTTACTTTCCTTTGACATCTTTTCCTGTTGAAATTGCGACTGTTTTTTTTTTTTCTTTTTTAAACCTGTTATTTGGTAATTATAATACTGAATCTTCATTTTGAATTTATAATATCAAAGGAATGAATACATTATTTTAATTATGATGAGAGTTGATCTTTAGAGCATGTATATATTAAAGTGCTTCTGTGAAGTTGCTTTCTATTCATTCAATCTCTGAAAAAAAAAATTAAAAATATTCATAATAAGTTCATCATAATTTAATCAGTTTTCAGGTTTCCCCCCCCTCCCCCCCATTCTTTTTGCAGTTCAATTAATTGGAATTGTTTTACATTGTTGACATGGTTGTATTATGTATGTTATTTTTACTTTCCTGTAGAAATGTAAGCTGGTTATAAATACAGACATGACTGTAAAGTTTTGGATTGCTTTCTTGTGTTGGGGTGATATGTTTTGTAGTTGGGTTGGGGGTTTTTTGTTGTTTGTTTGTTTCTTTTGGTGGTTGATTGATTGGTTGGTTGGTTTTCTGTGTTTTTTTTTTCATAGATATCCCCAAAAAAGTTAATGGCAGGTAGAAGTAGAACTATGTAATCAAAATTATGTGGTGGGGTTTTATTTTTTGTTTGGGTTATGGGGTACCATCTTTCATATTCTTTTAGAACTTAAATACTTCACAGAAGTAGGGCTGTGATAGTCATAGGTCCCAGTCTAGAAAGGAATTGAATGTTTCCACTGCAATAATTTGCATTTTGATTTGCAATATGTGCTTTAAAGTGATGACTGCAGTGCAGTTTGGACCCTTCAGAAATATTTCATTATGGAAAGAAATTACCTGTGACAGAGACAAAAGTGCTCCTGGCTTTTCAAAGTATCATTTGGGCCGGAGCAGACTCCAATTTCTCAAACCATCCATTCAGAATAGGCCTTCATGAGAGGATGGATAAATGTAGCCCAATTTCAGAAGCAGTTTTACCATTCCTGCCTTTGAGACTTTCTGTGGGTGAAACATATTATGTTAAGGCTTTTGTAAATTACATTGAACACTTAGTGTTAGTGTCAGGGATGGACAAGCTTTTAAAGTGATGGTCGAAATCAGTATGACTTAGCTAATTCCTTGGTTATTTTCCATGCCATTCTCTGACACCTTTTCTTACAGCATTATGCACTAATGAGGTCTGTTGTACCTCAGAAAATTTGGAATCCAGCATGTGTGGAGCATGTTTTATGACTGAAATGTAAACTCAGAAAGTTTTCAATCAGCATAACCTTTCCCCTGCACCCCAAACAACCCTTGAGCCTTGAATGATGACAGCTGTGCTTTTAAAAACCATTTTGAAAACATACATAGAAATCTTTAGTGAGCAGTTTTTCAAACTAAAACCAGGCTTGTCTGTCACTGAGAGGAGTGGAAAAATTTCTTTCACTTGAACTTCGACATCTTATTTGGATTTATTAATTTGTGTGTGATCCAGGTACACTATTGTTCTTTATACTGCCCTAGTTCATTCCAAGCAACTGAGATTATTTTCTTTGTGTGGAATTTAGGATTTGCAGTTTCTTCAACCAAAATTACTTCAGCAGTATCAAAACACTGTCATTTAATCTAATTTCTTTTAACCTCATTTAATTCCCATTTGTAGTCAGTGAGTTTCAGTGAAATGATTGCCCTCTCTCTGCTGAACAATACTTTAATAAGAATATAAATTCAATAAGGGCTCTCTGGGGGGGTTGACACGTGGTAATCTATTTTAAACCTGTGTAATTAATTCATTATTGAAATTAAAGATGAAAGATTCAGATATGGAGCTTTCTCTTTGATGTTTACTGTCTCTTGGCCCTTGCATCCCCTCTCGGAGAGCTGGACCAGAGCACTGAGAGTGAGCTGGGGGCAGCCGGACCCGGTCCCGCCAGGGCCGTGGCGCTGTCCGTGGTGCTGCACACCCGACCGGGACCATGGGAGGGAAATGCCGTGTCCACTCCCAGCTCTGGTTTGGATAAAGGCGAATTAAATAGATGAACGACATAGTCAGGAAAAGGGTGGTGTTTTAAGTTCAACTTACAGTCATAGATCAGACCATAAAATGACTTAATTACACCAACTAATTAACTAGATGCATGTTAATAATACAAATTTACTGAAAAGTCTCGAAGGTTCTGAATTGCTTATAGATACTTTATTTTGAAATAAAGGTGGTTAATATCCTTAATCTATACATGTAGAATATATGGATAAAATGCATAAGAAAAAATAGAAAAAAAATGTCACGAATTATTATGGTGGGTATGGCTGTGAAGATACAAGTTATCCCAAGATTTGAGGAAAACTGACTCATAGATTCTTGTCCTCACTTATTTTTTTTCATCCTGTCAATGTAAATCTGTAGTAAATCTAGAGAGAATTTTTGTGCATTACTTCATGTCATTAAAAGCAATGTTTCATTTGACCTAGCAGTACCAGTACCTGATATGACCTACTACTATCAGCTTCCAGAAAAATTCAAATGTTTTGAACCGTCCTTCCTTTACCGCACTGGACTGTCATCAGAAGTATATAAAAAAAAAATGAGCTGCATCCCATCAAATAATGATATATTGAGCAAGTACTAAGGAAGTTGGTTCAAGCAATCTCAGAGCAGTTTACTACATTTATTTTTATGAAAAGAGCTAAAAATGAACTTCCAATTCCTTAGCATAAAAACTTTTGAGAAGGTCTTTATTCATCTGCTTTGGGATGATGTTCAGCATACATGGTGTTATAGTAAAGGCAAAGTGACATGCCCTTCATTGAAGAAATAGTTTATTCAAAATATTCTTTTATTCATTTTTTTTTATCATCTTTTCTGTAGCAAAGACAGTATCTAGTTAAAACCACAAGGGATTATGGCTTAGTGGCTTAGACCCCATTCTAATGCTTTGTGGTTTGTTGGTTTTTTTTGGTTTTTTTTTTTTTTTTTTGGTTTTTTTTTGTTTTTGTTTGTGGCCTGTATCTTCTTTCCTGTTCTTTCAAAGTCTTGACATTTCATCTTCTATTCTAGTTTTCAGGCTTCTCCTTTTGCTTCCTTGTAGGAATCCTTTATCCCTAGCCTTCCAGTCACCAGTTCTCTTTCAGCCCTCGTCCAGATTGCTGTAGCTTGTTTTTTTTGCTGAGGCTCAGCTTCTGCCTCTTTGGCTTTTGTCTTTAAAGTTCTGTTACTGTCTTTTAGCCTTTACTCCCTCTCTTGCTGCCATATGGAACTAACAGACAACCTTAGAATCATTTTTATTTCCTCTAGTAAACAGGTCATATGTTTTTATTTAGGATTTCTTCTATCTCTTTCCCATTTTCTCATCTTATATGAACATTCTAAGACTGATAGCTCCCCTTTGAAGGAAGAGACAAAGAAATAATGGATAGATAGTCATGTAAAAGTAACTACTTCATCCATGAGAAGCCATTCTTTTAAGGGTAAAATGGGAGGTTTTTTAGATCTTTAGTGTTACACTGACCCAACAGAAATATGTAATCCAAAACTAGCTTCAAAAGGATAATCAAACTGAGAAACTGGTGACAGATTTGGGATTTCCATTGTGAGAAAGAGCTTAACCTCTGAAAAGTAAAAAGGTACCAACTTAGGAATGAAACATTATTATGAATTCAGACCTTTGCTTCCACCTGATTTTTCATATAATGAATGACTTGAAAACTGCTGAATAAAATGAAATTTCATATTATGCAATATGCAAGTGCAAGGATTCCAAATACATTTTTGTGAAGTTCATATTGAAATAAGCCAGGATGTAATCAGAATGTTTCAGCTTAGAAAAAACCAACAATCCCCACCCAAGCTGCCCAAACAAACAACCCACACCCTCCCACTCCCAATCCAAACCCACCAACCAGGGTGACATCTGATCTGTTATTCTTGAGATGTTGCCACATAAATCCAGTCTTGGTCTGTTAGCTGCAGAAGAAGAATTTGAACAAATACCTGAAGTGCAAAGAGAATATCTGAACAGAGAAATAACTGAGTTCAAGGTTCTTTAGCAATTACATTTCACTGTAATAGTAAAGGTAAATTTCAATTAAAAATAAGATTGCTTTTGAATTTAATTTCCTTCAGTGAGAGGGAAATGAGAGACTTGCCAATACTTGCTAGCTCCTTGCATCACAAATCATTGCAGCAAATGCCTGAGATAATACTTGGAGAAAACAGTGGATATAAGGTCAAGGGGTGAATATTGTACATATTTATATCCATCTGTAACTTCTTGCTATGTGGAACACATGCTGTAGTTTCTATTTATACCTGGGTCATGAATGTTCAGTATTTCTGATTCTGTAATTGTAGTGACATGTATTTATTTTGTGTTTGTATTTCTCTTGTATGATTTATCTTCATTCTTTCATAATGTCTGGGAGTGTTTATTTCCATTATAGTTTTTAATACATTCCAAGATGAATTTTAGCACATATATACTTTCATGTATGCTTAACAGAGAAACTTTTTTTTTTTGTTTTGAACCATTTCTTTCAATGCTGGGTTGCCCTCTGTGTTAAATGTTCAGTCTGTTTGTATTATATCCACAGGAGGACTTTGAAAGGTAAAGCCTAGTAAGTAGTATGTACTTGATTCCAAAACTGTAGTTGTCAAAAATTGCTTTTAGCAAAGAATGGGGAATGCCTACAATTTCGCTATTAATATTCCTTTAGGTTATGCTGCTGGCTTTTTTTGGTGGTACCTGATCTTGACTGAAGTTCACAACACTTACTCTAAACAATAGCTCTTCCAGGATCTATAAAACTAGGTCATTGTTTGGTAGTTTTCTCTGACATGCTTGATCTGATAAGCAAAGGAGTGACATCACTCCTTTGCTTAAGTGACTCTTTTATGTATTTCCCAAGGGAAAGGCCTAGGCTTTTAAATTCTCTCCTTGTCATAGGGCAGAAATATAGGCACAGGCAGGACACAATCCAAAGAATGGCTCCCTAAATTTAGAATGGCAATGCTAACTTTCCTTAGTGTTTACTTTGAAGCAAAACAGGATTATCTGCTCAGGGCTTTTGGTTACCATAGGTGTTAACCATGTTGTACATCTAATATAGGTCACTTATCTGTGTGTGGAATAATGGAGGAAAAAAATATATCTTTTTAAGGCTTAATTGATGTTTTTCTAGAGATACTTAGATTTCTGGTTATATCCAGGAATTTGAGAGGTCATTACATATAAAAGTTTGTAAATAGGAAGCTGTTAACATCTGAGATGTATGAAGACTGTGTCACTGTGGTTTTTATATCGTAGGTGTTTATGGTATTAAAATGGAGTGCTAAATAAGTACATCTTCAAAATTCAGGGTCATAAGTTGCAGTTGTTTTAATAGTATAAGCTCTAAAAAAACACTATCTTTCATGGGAGATACATGTAATGCTCACAAATCTTAATCATTACTTGATACTCAGTTTTCGTTAGAATCTAGAAATGTTGTAATTATTGGGTTAATGGTAATATTTTCACCCCTGGATTATTTATCCTTAAAACACTAGGAAAAATGTCTAAGCAAATGCTGTATAAACCTTGTTAGTATGAATGTTACAATTGTGGATGCTAAGGACAATTAAAACAAAATGTAAATAACCAAGTCTGCAGGTTTCATTGACAAGACTGGGTTTTGAATCTAATAACCTTTGAATCTGACAAATTCAGTAATTGTTTTGACACTCTTAAAATGAGAGATGTAGTTAAAAGAACAAACACATATTATGATGAATTCTGCTGAACATTTAGTCTGTGCCATTGCTTGGTTTTCAGAACTGTCCATTATGAAGGTGGTGCTGTGTCCATTCACGCTCGTTCCCTTTGGCGACTAGAGACTCTAAGAGTTGCGTAAGTAAAATCTATCTCAGAAAAAGAAAGACATTTGGCAAGACACTTTTTGAATAGTAAGAGCAATCCTATAAAATCAAAAGGATAATTATAAATCCAGATGAGTAAAACTAAAATAATCCTTTAAAAATGCTTTATATGACTTTCAGTAAAAGTTCCTAGAGAGAGAGTGTGTGTTTTGATTATTTTTAAAGTTGTTATAGCTGTCAGTGAATTCACAATTTACATTTTTAGCACATAAATGACAAAAATAGGACTAATTTCCTTAAAATAAAAATCACTTGTGACACTCCTCCCCCAGCTTGTTTAAGTCATTTGGAAGACTTTAAAAGAAAAAATTTAAAAGAAAAAATTCAATCATGTATTATTGGAAGTGTTAGAGTAAAGTAATAGTAAGGAATTTTGCCTTGTTTGTTAAGGTAATTGCAGTGTAAAATTGCATTTAAATCATATTATGATATGTTCTTATGATAAAATTTCTCGTGAGGAATAAATGATTGTTCTTTAGAGATTAAATCAGAGAAGCTTATGAAAAGGTTACATTCCAATGATGCTGTTTTCTCTGTGTGCATTTTATTAATAGGATGACATTAAATGTCAGTGATAGGGCAGTGAGATTTTTCCTTTGGACTAAAATGGACCTTGAGACTATGATGACAACAATGAAACTGTGGAAGGATCTCTGTCTTATTTCTTTCCCTATGGCATTTACTTTCATAATGAGCAGTTCAGGAGTAATGTGGGGATTCAAATAATGAGAGGTTTCTGTTATGACCATCATATATATCACTTTGACAGGCACTGTATACAAAATTTTGAAGGGTAAACATTTGAACATACATGACTGAAAGAAATTGTAAGAACTGTCAAAACAATTTTACAAAGGGAGTTGTTATCTTTCTTCTTAAAAAATAGGATTTTCTTACCAGGAAAAAAAGAACCAAATAAAATCCCAAGAATAACACTGTCTCCCTACACTTCCCTCACCAACCTATTTTCCAGTATGGTACTCTAACTGCTGTATGCGTTCAGTGCTGAATTGCAGTCCATTAATATTCAGGCAAATGTTTCAATTTGTAGCTTTGTGTATGCATGCCTGAAGTTCTCAATCAGTTGTAGTCCTTCCCAGAATGACTGCAGATATAATTTTATGTGAATTTCACATGTTTCTAAAGGATTTTTTTTTTTTTTTCCTCAACACTGTTCATTATTAGAGAACTCTCATAAAAATTGCCTGGGCAGTATACATGGACAGATGCCCTTGGGATGCCCTGCCATGGGACACCAAATACTATTGCTCAGCATTGCTTTCTTTCCCAAAAGGTGGCAGAGTTCATGCTCACACACTGCAAAAAATATTTTTAGTAGTCAGAAATGGCTTCACAAGATACTTCCTGCTCAAAAGGCTTTTTTTGTAAGTGCACATGAATTGGTATTTTTCCTGTCCTGCAGGCATGAACTAGAAGCATGGCTCAATTACGCTACCTTTTTTTTTTCCCTTAAGGTCTGTAGCTATTGGGGCCAAAAGAAAATTGAATCAGACAAAAGAAAAGGCAACTCCCCAGCACGACCTGTAATATGAAAGGTGCAGAACCGATGTAATTTACCAGACTCGGCAACACAATAGCTGAGATTCATGACCTGACATTTTACTGACTGGAGAAACAGAAGTTATGCCAGAACACTGGACTCAGATGTCCTTTTGTGGAGCATATGGACTTTGCTGTGCAGAAGACAGAAAAAGATAAATGTGTTTCTAAGATATAAAGCTTCCCTATTTCCTTCTACCCCAAAGCTCCCTCAATTTAAACAATAAAAAATTCTAGATTTAAAAAAAAACATAGTTGAGGGCAGAAACCTTTTTATTCTTCTATTCTCTTTAAAACAAATAACTATAAAGGTTTAGAAGTTTAATCGCTGAAGTGTAATAAATCCTGTTACAAAAAAGAAGCATTTTAAAAAATGCACTTTGAAAATGTTTGCCAAATTGGTTTTGCAAACTTTCCATTCAATATGGCCAACTCTAAAGAAGACACATTTAAACAAATGGATGTTGGTGTTAAATAGGTAAGTGCTTTAACCTGCTGTATCTGTGTGTCAGGGAAAATAAAAATGACTTTAAGTTAAACCTGTGGAAGTACTAACTTAAGGGAATTTCAGACTTCCATATGGATACATACAAAAAGATAAACATAGATATACAGAATAAATACATGATTTCCTATCCAAAATGCAGCATTCACATGCATATGAAGTGCCAAATTTTGCAGATATATAACTGAAGAAAATTCTGTGAAGACTAGAAAAAGTTGTGAAAGTTTTCCAATCTGAAAAGCCTTTGTGAAGTACATACTCCTTAGTAACCCCTACACAAGTTCAGGAATTAAACAGGAAGAGCAGGGCTGAATTTTCAGTTTACAGCAAGAAGTTGGAAAGCTGTGACCTGTACTTTAAGGTGAATAATAATTTTTGGGGAGCTTAGGTAAGCTTTGCCTTTCTTCCTTCTGTAGAATATGAAGAATCTGGGCCATACTTTGCTTAGTAACTTTTTGTATTTATTTTAGGAAGTTTTCTATTTTTTTTAGGCATTTTATTTTCCACAAAATTTAAAGTGTGCTTAAAATCTGCTGACTGCTAAAAGATCTCTGGGAGAGTGAAGAATGGCAGCTGCTGGTAGATGAAATGTTGGAGAGGGAACTGGCAGATCTAAACGCTTTGTGTACAGCATAAGCCTCCTTTCCTGTAGGCGGTCTGTACCTTCTCTCAAGAGGAACTCAGTCTGAACAAAGACAGCTTGTGCTAAGGAAGACCTTAAGATCATTTATTAGAATGGTTTTATTTGGGATAACCATGAAGTAGCCACTTTCTTGCTGATGGGAATTTTGTATTTTGTATCAACTAGTTGGCAATATATTTTACTTTAAAATATTATTGCCAGTAGTTTAAAAAAACCAGATTAATAGTTTTTTTTATGGACTCTCTTAGGTGGAGTGGAAGCCACATTAGATGGGGACAGCCATTCAGGCTAAGACATATAACAACAGGAAAATATTTAAGTCTCCTGGATGACAAGAGTCTTCTTCTTACAGACAAGGAGAAGGCAGATGTAAAATCTACAGCATTCTGTTTTCGGTCTTCCAAGGTATGGAATCAGTGCAGCATTAATATTACTAGTAATAATTCAAATTGCTTTAGAAAGCAAGATTAAGATGCTTTCTATATGTTGTGATTGCATTAATTATTAAAATTAAAAAAACTGATTAAAAAAATTCCAAAATGCAGTATAATCAATAACTAGAAAGCTTATTTTACCTTACATTCTCTATGTGTTGTTACCTGTCTGTCTATTTGTGGGTTTCTTTTTCTTTCTTGTTAATATTTTGATGTTTTGTTGTTGTTTCATTGGTTGGGTTGGGGTTTTTCTGTACTGCTTCCCACTTTTGAGCAGAATACTCATTTTTCATTTGTTGTTCTTGTTAACTTCTCAGCTACTTCACTGCTTATATCTGCTGTCTGACAGAGGAAAATTTATAATATTGTGAGTTACTGAAATTAAATGGGAAATTAAGGATTTCTCTCAGCAGATACTTTACTGTAGTCTAATATGAAATTACCAGAGTTTGACTTTTCATTTTGACAGCTTCAATAAGCATTTTGAGTTTAAACCAGTGCTTTTGTAGTGGTAGTAGTAAACAACACACTGATAAATTCTTAAATGTCCTTTAATTCTCATACTTTTAATCTTTAGCATTTTGTCTGAAAATTTTCCAGCAATAATTTTGTTACTGTAAAAACTGTCTTCTAAAATACAAAGTAACAGTAAACAGAATTATTCAGTAACTTCTCTGTACCATTTAATTTATGTATATATTTTAATTATTTGCCTGCTTGGAAAGATAAGAAAAGAAAAGATACCCAAAAGAAGGTATATAGCCTGTTGCAATTTGATTACAAAGAACCTCTAGTTTAAGGTGATGGTCTTGAGATCCAGACAATATATCTTTTTTGAAACCAATTAGAAAATCATAGAAATGCTTGAATATTTTAGGACAATGCAGTGCAACCATAGTGAGAATTTCCTGTTGCAGCTACTATAGATTTCAACACTTGAAAGCAAGAGGAGTAGAATAACTCACTCACTGATTTTTAAGATGGGTTGTCAGCAGGGATTGCTCCAAAATGAGTGGAACAATATACTGTTACATCTTTTATTTAGTCCAAAAATACTCAAAGGCCAGAACTTTTAGCAATAAAGAATGTCACCTGTTGATAGGGATAAGGTGGTTTGTCTCTGTTTTTTATGTAGCACATGCACATATGCTTTGGAGGCTAGGTGATGTTGTATTTGAAGTTTCTTCTTTTTATTCTTTTTCCCAGCCTGAATTTGGAAGTCTCATTTGAAATTATTTTGAGATTTTATATTTTGAAATGGTTTTGTTGTGCCATTCTTAACATGAAAGGTTAACATTTATTTTGTTTTTAGTGGCCAATCCTATGCTGAGCAGAGCAGAACCAAAGGCTCTGGGGCAGGTAGAGACTTGTTATTAATTCTTGAAGTAATGAGAGAATTTTAAGAGGGGTATATAAACTAATCAGCACATGACAAATATAATCATATTGCTATTTAAATATGGATTTTCAGAGAAATTGGAAGTCTGGGAGATGATGTTTCATGTAAATGTTGTGTATATCAATATTAATTTTAACAAATTACTTACCTGGAGGAAATTATACCACAGAGGAGGAGGAGTAAATGTTTTGCTGAAGATGAACTGAGTCTGGATGCATTTCTGTGTCATGTGCTTTAGAATGACCCTGCTTAAGCAGGGAAATTGGACCAGATGACTCTGTGTGGTACTTTCCAACTGACCCATTCTTGATTCAGTCTCCTGCTCTGGACTTATTATAGGAGTGTCATGTTTCACTTTATTAGGCTATCAAAAACTTAGGTGCCTTCCCTCTCTGGGAAAGAATATTAAAAAAACAGATTTCAAATTATAGGAGTGCTAGAAAGGCTTCTGTAAAGAAGGTATGCACTCTTTTCCTCTGAGTATTTCTGAACAAACCACCCAAACTTTCATTTATATTGTTGTATGTGCTTAGCACCCAAAAAAATTAATCATGGATAAGAGGGAGCCCCTTATCTTCTTTAATGAGTACAGACCAAACCTGTGGGCATTTCAAGTAGCTGGGTCTTTCTTGTTGAAATTTCATCCCTTTTCTTGCCGCAGTCATAGTTCTTCCTTGCGGCAGCTGGAAAGTAGTAGGAAGAATTGTGAAGCTCCCACTTGTTGCACAATAGTAAGTTAGCTTTTAATAGGCAAAAAGAAACAAGGGAGAGGAAGGTGTTGAGTCAGTTCCTTCAAGCATGTGAGTAGATAACTTCAATTTCTGTATGAAAAGCAGCTTTCATGTTTGCAGAGATACTGCTGAAAATGTATCACCTGCAAACCTGAAGGTTTACATGCAAGTATAGAGGCTCAACATTTATTTTTTTATACCCTGTTTTTGCAAGGGCTTATCATCTCAAACATATCACCTTGCCAGTACTTTGCTTAAAAAATAGCCCAGAAGAGAACTAGCAAGCTAAAGGGTTTTATTTGTTTGTTTGTTTTGTTTTATTTCTTTTTTTTATGCAAGCTTGAAAATATCACAAATGTTGCCAAACAGCATCCAGAAGACAAGGGCTTTCTAAGGAGCTTAATTAACAGTCACTTAATTTTTCTTCCTGGTAATCAGCCTTTGTTCTCTGGTTATCATATATTACCCCAATAATTATCATTAAATGCAAAATATATTAGCTTTTCAAGAATCTGGAATTCAGAATTTTTTTTTCTTTTTTTTTTCCTCCTGTAGTTCTGCTTCATTCAGCACAGGATGTCCACAGATACTACAATTTATTTCCCAAACATACGGCTCCTTTAATACACTTGTGTTTGTAGAGATCAAGTTTTGTGGAATTTTTTCTATTCCATTTACTCAATATCAATTTTTTTGATAAAGAACATTGTTTTAATATCACTACACCACTGAAATAAGATAATTTTACCAATTTAGTAATGTTTGTACATTCTGTACCAAGTCTGCTTTTTCCATCTGTATTGTTTTCCAGTGGACAGGAAGACATCAATTTTAATAAAATTTTATGGCTTGTATTTTTATGTCTTCAGCTTTTTCTTTCTTCTTTTTTCTTCTAAAATTTAATGGAAATTATATTAAATTAAAGAGCAGCAATAAATAAGTTTCTTGCAGTTGGTGAGGTCTTGAAATACCAGTCTTGAAAGTGTACCACAGAGAGTATGGGTTAGGTTGGATGACAAGAGGTGAAGTTGACAGGACAAGCCTTAATCAAGGCATTCCATTTTGGAATGTTATAAGGAATTAAACAGAAACATTAGACTGAAATAATGGTTAAGGTGAGGCTTCATAGAAAAATTTTTCAATGTTAGAATGAAGTAATTAAAAAGATTGTTCATTTAGCCCCAAACAGAAGTGGGAAGATTGACTTGTGCTCTTGTATGCATAGAATAAACAGTTTATAAAGAGAACAGCCTTCTGGAGAAAATCTGGCCTATTGTTCAGTAAGCCTGTTCCTTTCCAATGTATTCTTGGTTTGCATTACTGAGATGGTTTACAGACTGTTGCAAAACTCATTTGTTGCTGTTTGGTCCAGTGTAATAAATGAAGATTTTTGATCCTTGTTTAGACAAGGCTAGTGTCTCAGAATGGATCTAGATTAAAAATAAAACTGAAGGTTTTCTTTCAAGTAAAAATGTAGGAAGAGTTAGCAGATGGTTCAGTAATGACAGGTTATATATGTGGTAAGAGCGTGGCTGGAAACTTGTACCATGTAATGTCTGTGCCAATGCACCATTACTAATTAGCAACATGGTGATTTCTGATATTTTTCAGATCCTCATTTTCACTGATGAGCTATTGTACTGTAGCTAATGAGATTGATTCATTTTGTGTACTTTTTCAACTACCTGCTGTTTATTGATGTGAACTGAGCACTCCATTCAAATCTTCCCCTTTATAAACAACTTGTGGTTCCTGTTCACTCCCACAAAAAGCTCAATGTCTTGAAGCTCCCAAATGACTGATGTAATGCCTGCTGCCCCCACATCATCCTGTAGTCTTTTGTTTCTCTCCTACATGTAATTCAACTTTGACACTATATAATAGCTTTCCTGGCTACTATATTTATTTTGCAGAGCTCATTTTAATGGGATTGATTTCAATCTGGGCTTTAAGCATACACATAGAGATACATCAGTGAGAACAGAGATCTTCTTTGACAAATTGTTGGCACTGCAATTTTTATGCCAATTAAATTTAATTCTAATTGGAATGAAGATTTCAATATCAAACCCCTTCACTTTCTGTTACAGTAGATTTTAACCAAGAATGCAAAAATGTGTTAAATGAATAATCCTTCTTCTTATTTACAGTGCTTTACGAGAAAATTTGTGAATTCTTATATTCACAACTAAAGAAATTAATTGTGAGACCTGAAAAAAAGAAAATCTTACAATGTAGAAGCACAGTATATGTTCACAGTATCTTCTAGTTATAGAGAGAATTCAAAGAACTGCAGCTTGAAATCAGGATCTAATTTATTTTTCCCATATCATAATTTGTTTGCAATGTCATATTATAGGTAGCTTTTCAATTTCCAACTGTTACTACGTTCAGGTTATTTGTGTTAGCTTTTGAAAGAATTGAATACAAGATTTAGAGAAATTATATGAGAAAATAATAGGTTAATAAGGAAATAGAGGCATGCAATAACTCATATTGGCATCAGATTATTAATAAATCAGTTACTACAATGTACAAGACTTTAATAAGAATTTCAGCACTTAAGAAGTGTTGAAAGTCATTTACTAGGTAGCGAAATTAACATCTGTATCCCGAAACAATCAGAAAACAAACTGAATTGGTGAATATATTATATCTGAAAATTCAATATAATGAAAAGGAATCATAAGAATTTCACCTCCATACTATTCTACTTTTTTTTTCAAATGCTTCAAAATGCATTCATGACCGTAGGCTGAAAATCTACTTACAGGACATTTCCCTTTACTTAAAAAATGCTTAAAAAAAACCCTTTAATAAGTTAGAGATTGTTGTGTGTTTGTATACATGTAGGGACATAGAATATAAGAAAAATATAGTGTACAAAGTAATCTTACGCCTAGAGTTGCAGCTGGGCCAGTTATCAAATACGAGGAACAGGCCTGACTTCAACAGGCCACAGCTGTAACCAGTGAGAAGAAGAGTGCTATAAAAGAGTGGGGTGGCTGGTTGAGAAGGAAACTGGAGTTAGTTTGCTACTTTATGAAGAAGAAAGAGTCAGTGCTCTGAGGAGCTGCCCAGGAGAGACACCAAGAAGGTATGAAACTTTTGTGATAAGGATACAGCAGTATGGAGTCCCTGCAATAAGATGACAACATATACAAACCCCAATCTTTCTCAACTTTTATGTGAAACTGTCTTCCCACATTGTCAGGGTATGTGTGTATGAAGCAATCGTTCTTCTGATCTTTCCTGATGGTAGACGGGTAGAACAAGAAATTGTTTTTGTCACACTATTTGTAACATTACTCTGAGTAGCTGCAGGAGGATGCTTGTCATCTCCTGCTGATCAGGAGAAGCCCAGAATGTTGAAGCTGTACCTGGTGAAGGGGGCTATGTTGCATACAGAATGTACAGCCAGGAAGGTAAATTTTTCAGTTGAACTTTGTTTTTGGAGAGATTAAATGGATGATCTGCCAGGAAGTAGGATGCATGGGCTGTATGTCCATACAAGTCTGTTCAGAAGTAGTTTTTGCTTAGGAGAATTAAGCAAAAAGCTGTTTGGGATACTACATTTCCTCTCCTGAAATAACTTCTGTCTCTACAGGACACCAGCTGGAATGACATGCTGTCATGCCATTAATAGTTTGCAGGCCAATCATGCAGAAGTGGATTGCTTTTTTTCAGAAGTACTGAGCCCATTGCTGGGCAGTGACAGGTTAAAGGCCATCCCTCAGTGATTGTTGGATGGAGCTCATCTTTTCCAGGCTGGAAAAAACCCCAAATGCTCAAGAAAAGCTTGTGGAGATTAATACCTTGTACATCTAAGGGGAGTCAATGTATCTGAGGTTGTTTTGCAAGCTCTTATGTTTCAATAATGCCATGTACTGTCAATTATGATCCTAATTCTTTCCTGTGCAGGTGAAATGAATACACACAGCTTTCCAAATTTAACAGGCTAGGTTTTTTCGTGAGATTTCTCTTTGTCTTTAAAGTTTAAAGTCTAAAAGTCACACTTTCCCATTTTTTTTAGTAATACCTTTAAAGAATGATCTCAAGTATTCTTTCAGGTCCTGTTCTGGATAATTTTCTAATATTTAATTTTTTATGCAAATATTAAAACATTGGTTATTGTTTGTGCATACATTCTTTTCTTCATCAGGAAAAGTTGGACATAGGGACAAGAAAGGAGGTGGATGGAATGGGAGCACCTGAAATAAAGTATGGGGATTCAATATGCTTCATACAGCATGTAGACACAGGCTTGTGGCTCACGTACCAGTCTGCTGATGCAAAGTCTGTAAGGATGGGTTCTCTGCAGCGAAAGGTAAGGCTGTAAACAGGAATGCATTTCCTTCACTCATAGGGTGGGTAGGGGCTGGGAGGTTGGGACATGAAGGGAGCTACGTGAGACAGGTAATTTCTGAATTTCTAGTACTTTAAACAAGCTTGCCAGATGAAATATTGGGGTTTTTTAGTCAGACATTGAAAAGTTAACTGGTGTACTCAATTCTCATACTGAAGACCTGATGACGGCTGTGTGTTGACCTGTACACATTATCTCACAAATAATGATAAATCTCGATATATTTGATTTCAAACTAAAATATTAGTAAGGATGCATAGAATATGCTAAGATTCCTTTCTTTAATGTAGTTTGGATTGAAGAAACTTTTAGTTGAAAGTATTTTTTCCACATTGTAAATGTATTACCTTTTGGGGTAGAATGTTCAAGTCTTGCGTCCTGAGAGATTTCTTTCTTTATAGAATAATCACAGCCAAGCTGAATGCTAGCTCAGCATCATAAAGTAGGGAAAAGATTATTTTGCAACTTAACACTGTAGTGTTTTCCATGTCTATTTTGGGTAGCAGAACTACACAGAACAGAAGTTTAAAATATTTATGTGGAATGGATTGAGATATCCAATCCATTAGAACCATGATAACTAGACATGAAAAACTGTAAGTTATTGGAAATGACTCAAAGCATGGTCAGAAAAGACCAGTGGCACCCTTAGAAATGAGGACCAGTAAAGAATACCTGTTGTGACCTTTTCTGCTTTAGGGATTTGCTGCTATGTAAGAGAAGTGCTTTTAATGTTGATAAAGACAAAGAGCAAACAAAAATCCCTTAGATTTTTTTTAATAAAGCATGTTGTTTGCAAAAGCTGCAACTTTGAAATTATTATGGCTCTGAGCCTGCTGGCTCAGTACAGGTGCATCCTTGGACATGAGAAACTAAACCATGGAATTATCTGTTTTTAATAAAATTGTTATTTTTTCTAAGTGACTTAATAATTTCCTAGCCTGCCTTCCTATGTGAGTTTTCAGACTTCTTCTTAGTCTCATTTTGCAGTGACTGTTTCTTGCTTTTGTTTCCAGGCAATAATGCACCATGAAGGGCACATGGATGATGGTTTAACATTGTCCAGATCTCAGAATGAAGAATCCCGTACAGCGCGTGTCATCCGTAGTACAGTCTTCCTTTTCAACAGGTTCATAAGGTGTGACTTTAAAATTATCTGTTCATCACTTTTTTTTTACATTCAGTTTTATTCAAAGTTGCCATTAACACAACAGGGAACAATTTATCCTTCAGAAAAAAATAGATCAATGCTTCTCAAACTGGACTTTATGTCAATTCTTTGTGTTATTGGCAGATGAGCACCTCAGCAGATACTGGTCAATTTATTTTCCTCTGTCTTCTAAAATTACTTTATTGCTCAATCGTAATTTAAATGCATAAACGTACTGAAAATACAAACAAACCATAAAGAGGTTTTTCCCTGCCAAAATGTGCTTTAAGTCATGTGGTACATAAGTTAGTTTTTTCTTTTCTACGTATGGTTTTTAAAGGTGATCTTCCTTGAAAAACCTGGAAGAGTGAGATAGCTGTGTAATGTAGATCTGTAACAACCACAAATATACTGAAGAAATTCATAGTATCAAGGATAAGTTTTATTTAAAATGATACCTTCTTTCCATCAGCACATTACACTTTGCTTATTTGTTCCTTTTTAATGCTACTTGTTTCTTTAATATTTTGAAACATGAAAAATGTTGTAGTGATTAGCCACTTTGAAATCCTGTCAGATGTATGCAATATGCATTTTTCTTCCTATTCCTAAATAATGCTGATAAAATGCTAATTCTCAAACACTTGTGATTTCAGTAATTGATGAAAGGTCCTTTCATCAGTGTAGCTTGCATTAGGCAAAGAATGATATGCAGTAAGACTGTATGGAATGATAAGAATTTAATAAGAACTCATTTCCCACAAGAAAAACACAATGTGGGAGATGGTGACCTGAAGCAAACGTGTCCTAAATAAGGGCACAGACAAAGACCCAGACATATCAATTTGTTGAAAAGCATATAACAAGGTACTTAAAAAAAACAGGACAAAATCACCCATCAGGAGAGTTGTGTACAGTGTGACATTTGAAATACAAAGGAAATGTAAGCCGTAGGTCACTTTGTAAATAATACACCTTCACAGAAGCTTCTAAGAATGCTATAAGAGATAAAGACAGAGAAAGGCAATTTAATCATAAGGTTTCACAAATCAAAGTATTGCTAAATTACAGTGGAGGCTTTTGTGGAGTGCACAGGGAATCCAAGGCAGTGTTTAGCAGTTTAGTTTTGGCAGGATGTTACTTCAAAAAGAAAAAGCTCAATTGAAGAGGATGAAAATTATTCTTTTATGTGTATGCTCCAGTTCTTCCTAATGAAGTCAGTAGAAAAATTGTGCTTTGGATAACATGCTCACAATAAAAGGTTTAAAGATAACTTTTGTAGGTATCCTTTTGCAACTTTGCATTATTTGCAAAGGGATTCAGCTGAGCAAGGGGCAGGTGTAACCTGGATGAGAATAGTGAGCCCTTTATTTCTACGAGAGAATGTTCATAGACTTCAGCAAGGCCAAGCTTGAGTTGGATATCAGGGAAACAAAAAGGTTAATGAAGTGCTGAGACAGAGTGTATAGAAGTGCTGCACCCTTCCACACTGAAGAGGCCTTAAGAACAGGTTAGAGATGTGTTTGAGAGCCTCCATGGGCAATCTTGACTCTCCACAGAACTGATCTTCTTAACTTGCATCCATTCCACTTTCATGATGTTTTGTACTGGTTTACAAACTTCTCTTCATCTTTTGCTCTGCCTCTGAAACTGTTACATCTGTAGGTGGGATATTCAAATGAGTTGTTTGGATTTGAAAAAATATTACCAGAAATAACATTTTTCATGCTTTCACATTTTGTTTGGAAAGGAAGGACTAGGCTGTTAAATGGAGAATGGGCAGGTATGAAGAATTTTTGGCAAGTTGCTGAAAGAAAATGAGCTTTGGCATCTAAACAATCTTTGCTTTTAAATAGTTTGAATGATAAAAGTAAATTAATTTTCAATTCTCAGGAGAGTTTTCTTCTTGTTGCAGGGGCCTTGATTCTCTCAGCAAGAAAGTGAAGTCTTCCACCATTGATTTGCCAATTGAGTCAGTCAGTCTGAGTCTTCAGGACTTGATTGGCTACTTTCACCCCCCTGATGAACATTTGGAGCATGAAAACAAACAAAACAGGCTCCGAGCACTAAAGAATCGCCAGAACCTCTTCCAAGAAGAGGTACTTCTCTCAGTTTTACTCCTGATTTTCTACTACATTGTCTGCAAGTATACTCACAGTATCTGTAGTGTTGATGTCCAATATGGATTATGCTTGCAGTGGGGTTTTTTATCCTCTAAGAGTCAAACTATTTACTACAGTTGTAATCTCTCTAGATCTGCTGTTTTTCCTGCGTATTTGAAGCAATACATTTACGGCCTTACTTCTTTTTCCCTTTTTAATAAGATTAGATTGTGCCTTGAACTCTACCCATAATTTTCTCCTTATGTGTGAATCAATTCTCTCTGTTATAATCTCTTGATGTAGAAGGATGCTTTCATTTGCTAAGCATTTTGTTTAATATTGTGTGTTATTTCTCTGGTAATAATAATTGCCTATACTTTGTCAGATGCTTAAATGTCCTACAGAATAAAATCTTGCCTGAAATTATGTTAGTTATACTCTTTATTTTTGCTTTAATTTGACTATCCTAAATGGGAGATGTTTATTACCTCCATCAAGAAAATTTTCTGTTGGGATTGATTGTTTGACTTCATGCACATGCTCTTGTGTTTTGCATATCTGTTCTTTCATGTTTTGTTTTCTTAGATTTTTGAAAATCTTTTGTGTTTGTATCTAAAACTAGCTTTTTTTCCCTCTGATGAAATAAGCTTTTTTATTTTTAGGGTATGATCAACCTTGTTCTTGAATGTATTGATCGTTTGAATGTATACAGCAGTGCAGCTCACTTTGCAGATGTAGCTGGGAAGGAGGCTGGAGAAGCATGGAAATCTATTCTGAATTCTTTGTATGAATTACTAGGTAAGACATATTATGGATTACGTGGATATTTTTAGCTCAAAATAGTAAAGAATAAAGAATTATATAACTGTTGTAGTACAGAAGATTTTCCACTGTGTAGAAACTTAGAATACAAGTTAAGTTCGATTTTTGCATTTGTAGTTATTTGATGTATTAACAATCAATTAAAGAAGTTATGTCAATAATTATAAACATTTTAAAGTATCCAAACTAGGTCCAGAGGGTGAGCATCTCCATGAAATCAAATGATGAATTTTTGGGCTGTAGGTGGTGGTAGATGATGGAGTCTAAAATTTTGGCGTTTGGTTATTCATAGATGTAGGGTAGAGTTGAATTTTTTGTTACAGTTTAGTTAATCTTTTGTTACATTAAGCATAGTGCAGACTGGAGAGAGTAGTGTCTTGATTTCCAATTGGCAAGGCTAGAAAATTCCTTCTGGGGAGTCTGCCTGTTCTGTACAAAGCATTGCTTTCATGGACTTGTAGTCCATGGAAGGACAAAAGCTTTTGTTGACTTTCCAGTCTTTGTGCCCCTCCTGCCCTCTGATGTTACTTCTCTAACAGCATTATCTTCTGGCAGCTAATGCTCAGGAAGCTTGGCTTTGATCTTGCTATGATGAATTTTTACATTGCTCTGTTCTGAATAGTGCTGGATCGTACAGCACTTACATTACACAGCAATTACACAGATGACAAATGGATATTGCTTGCTCAGTCTTGCTTCAGCAAACAGTACTTTGTTTTTTGAGTCTGTGCATAAATAACAGTAAACTGTAATGCCAGAATTCATGTCTTTTGTCATGTCATTGACGTTGTGTTGTTTTTCACTGTGATGAGAATGAAGGCATTTATAGATACTGAGACTGGATAGTATTACATATAAAAATCATATTATTTTAGAACGGTTTGGGTCATAAGAGAGCTCTAAAGATCAGCTAAGCCAGCCACCCTGATTGCCAAAAGATACTTCCTTATATTCAGTCTAAGTCTACTGTTGTTCAATCTGAAATAATTGACATACGTCTACTAAAGCATCTGTCCATTTTCCATTACAAATACTTACATTCACTGTGAACTTGTACTAGATCCTTTTGCATTACAAAAAATGTGCAGGAGTATATGCAGTTATGTGATGTTAATGTCTGACTGACTACATAATGGTTTCTATTTCTTTAAAACTGAATGCTGGTCTTGTTTGGAGTGGTCGGCAATAAGAAAAGCAACTGTAGGATGTTGTTTTTTGTTTGCAGTTTAAAGTGCCTCATTTAATGCACAGCTTTAACCAATGAATACTAACCTTTCACAAACTTGTGCTGAGCAGCATTTATGAAACCATCTGTATCTCATTGCTGTTAATGAAGTTAAATTTAGTCATGTGTTAAGCACTGAACTGTTACTGCCTTCATTTTATGTTCCTACCTGAAGCGCAGTCAGATTGTGTGGCTTGCCTGTAACCAATAAAAAAGTCACTGTCAGAAACAGGTGTTCCTTAGTTCTGGTCTGTGTGTTTTAACAAGATGTTCCCCTTCTTATGATTCCCAACTATTTTCAAATAACTGTGGTCGTAATTACTCAGAAGTTTAAGATTTCAGCATGTATATTTTTTTTATTATATAAGCAGCAATAAAAAGGATTTTGTTTGTTTGTTTTGCTATTAGGTTTTGATTTTCCTCATCAGAAAACTGGTGAGGAAACTGCCAGTTTACAGAACTGTCAGTGCTCCAACATTGCTCTTCCTCTTTACAGATAGTTTAATGTCATATATATGTTGTAAGTCTCGACATTTAGCCTTTTATAACTAAAGCAGCATAAAACCTAGTAAAATATATAACTATATAAATATATGACCTAGAGACTTATGTTCTACATCTCTAAGTTTACCCTTTTATAAATAGAGCAGCATAAAACATAGTAAAATATACTACAGTGAATTTATATAGATTTTAACATAGATTTTAAGAGGCCATTGCCTCTTTGCAGGACCAACAGTCTCTGCTGCTGGAAATAATCACAGAAACTTCAGGTTGAAATAATTTGTTGGTGGAACTGGGAAAAAAATCTTAAGAAAACCAGTTTGTGCTGTTCCACACACCAAACAGAAATCTTTGTGCCTCAGTCCTTTCTTGGAGTAGGGTGGAGGCTTCTCTGAGAGCCTCTGTGTGTGTGCACATACCTGCAGATGCAGGTGATGCAGGACAGGGTGAACTCGTGGGTGCCTGCAGTGTTCAGGGACATTTCAGTTCAGTTGTACCCACCAAGTCAGCGCACGATTCAGTGTACCTCAATCTTCAGCTTAAAGCATGAGGGAGAAACAGATTCAAAGCTGTTACTTCCTCCCTACAACCTTTTCAAAAGTACAGTTCCTAGACATTGTTTTACTCCTTATTACTCCTGAACAAATGTATTGTAACAGTAGAAAATAATTTGCATTTGTCACCCATGTTGTTGGCTTCTCACGCTCTGCTTTTGCAATGTTTTTTGTCATTACAAGGATACTGTTTTACAGAAACTTGTTTCTATAGTAGCAGCTGACTTCTGTGGTGTAAGTATGGGCTTCTTCAGGTAGAGCATTTTGTATGGATTATTGAGATGATTGTAGAGCCAAAATAATTCAAATTCTCTAAAGGTCAACTTGATATCAAAGGTGTTTCTTCTGCTGAATTCTATCACTTATATTATTTAAATTTACATCTAAACATCAGTAATTAGAGCTTAAGACTCTATCTTGCTGGGTCCTTTCTGACAAGAGAAGACAGGAATTATTTAAATTTAAATGCACTTACAACTTTGATTTAATTTCTCTCTCTCTTGCTTTGTCTCTTTTCCCAATAGCGGCTCTGATTCGAGGAAATCGTAAAAACTGTGCTCAATTTTCTGGATCTCTTGATTGGTTGATCAGCAGATTAGAAAGACTGGAAGCCTCTTCTGGTATGCTTTTTAGTATTTTAACTTCCTTATTTGACCAGTTCTAAATTCATTAAAGTTGGTGATATACTTGTTCAGCCTAATCATAATGAAGTTCTTATGAGACCATAAATTATGTTAATAAAGTGAGATTTATATTTGTACATACTGATTTACATTTTTTTTTACATACTGATTTCAATTGTTCTACTTTAAGTTCTGGCAGTCTTGCCATTTCCTTGACCAATTGGATGTAGTGTTACCTTTTAATTCAGACAAACAAAGCATTTGATAAAATAGCTGTTCAATAGTGTAAGTTAGTATTGAGTTTTTTTTCTAATTCTAGTATCTTTCCTAAGTCTGCTTGTTTTCCAAGATTTGCCTCAAACTAAACATTACAGAAATCTTATGGAATGGATGTAATTTGTTCTGCCTAACAGTGTTTACCTGTTTGTAATACATTTACATTTCCTTTTGAATCACCTCTTTTGCTCTTGAGGTATAAATTTCTATTTAAAGTTAACAAGAACTGTTTTTTTTTCAGTAGCAGCAGAGTCTGTTTTGCTTTAAATAGAGTACATTTTACAATTTGTTTGGAAGGTAGCCTCTTGAGACCCTTTCAAGACTTCTTTTTTGTAATAATGTAAGTTGAAAGGCCAGAAGATTTGTAGTCAAACCAGTGGGAAATATAGTTACAATAACAGTGTTACATACCTCACCAGTTACGTATTTGTAACTTATTCCCATCATCTTCTTGATTTAGTGTCATGTGTTATTCCATGAACTGGAAAGAACAAAAAGATTGAATAAAGAGTTGTCCTCAGGAAGTGAAATTGCATTCCCCGTATGATTCTTTCCCTTCTGTCAGTCATGTGTCTGCAACAGATGGATGGTGTGCTCAGGAGTCTTTGAAATATTAAGGCCAGGAAGGAAGTATGTCCCCCATTGCAAAAGTTCTTTGTTTTATATTAGAAAATGGTAAACATAAAAAAAAATGTCACAGGCATAGCACAGCCTTTTACAGTGGCATTATTAAATGAAAAATACCCTGCTATTGCTTAGTATTCCACATAGCTCCAGGATTTGTCTCAGTGCAGGTCACCATTTGGCATGCATTAATAAATTTCTTACCCTGGTTGAATTCAATGCATCAGCAGCAGTGAGAACAGATGTGTCCTATAGTAAACGAGGTGTTTGTATTCCCCTCAGCTTTGTCGTTAAACATTCATGGGCATTTTGTTTATTTGCCATAAATCTGTTCCTGAGATGAACTGACCAACAACATGGGAAAATATTGTCAAATGTCAGTGGCAGGAGTGCTCTCCCTCTCAGAGCTGAGGGTGAACTGGCACAGCATTCACTAGCTGATTGACAAGATCTGTGGTGGTTCATTGCTCTTGTAAAGAGCAGTTACACACTGATGCTTCTCCTCTTGCAGGTTTTTCCCTTTGTCAACTCTTGGGGCAAGCAGAGAGTTTAAAAGTCAGTTATTCTCTGGGCTGAGAGTGGTATAGAGACTTTGAAGCATTTGCTGTGTAAGCCCCTCCAGACAGCAATGTTTTATGGAAGTACTTTTGCAGAGTTTTCTTCCATGTTTTAAATGCAGATCTATGGCCTTAGGGCAGGGGACCTGTTTTACTGCAGGATTAATTCCTACTCCTGGCATGGACTTGATCTTTTTCAGCCTTGTATGTTTATGCTCTGAATGCTTGAGCAGCTCAAAAGATGAGGCAACAGGAACATGAGAGACTTTGCCTGTATCACTACTTTAGTTCTCAGCTAGTGACTCACACAGATGGCTGCTTATAGCATGGGTGTCTAGTTAAAGGTTTGCAGATCATCTTGTCATTGCAGCTGGTGCACTAGGGTTGGTGATCCTAACTAAACAGATGTCATAACTGAACATGTATTGTGTTGGTTTACATTATTGTTTGAGGAACCTGCTCTGCAGATGATGTGATCTCCTTGCTCTATTGAGCATTTGAGTAACTGAATTTAAACTGAAACAGACATAGGAAAAATGTCAAATTCATATGTTAAATTATTTTTCCACTATGCTCCACCTTTCGTGTGACAGCATTAATTTAAGGAGAATGATCTCACAATTATGCATTTGCATGGGATTTGATTGCAACTTGATTAATTTCAATGTATATCACAAGGTCTTAATGGTGAAACTGTTTCCTAAAAGACCAACTTTTACATCTGAAACTCTCAGGGTATGGGCTTTCAGAAATAATGCAAAACTTTTTGCTCAGCTTTTGGAGGTTCAAGATGAAATTTCTTTTGACAATTCTAAAAGTGCTGTGTTATGTGGTTTCTGTTATGTACATATGTATTTTTAATTTTTAATTTCAAACCATAAAGATTTGAGAATTAAAAACTTAATAGTTTATGATAGTATAGTAAGGTATGAGATGCATTCTGTAAACTGCAGAGTATTCTGACACTAGTGGCTCTGGATAGTGAACCTCCTGACACACTACAAGAACTCTGAATGTACTAATATTTGCAATACTCATTTGTTCTGAGTTTTCTGCTAGGAACTAGGCCACTTGTTCTCCATCCCCATGTGTATTGGTAACATAATTTCCGTGTTGCCTCCAAAACTGATTTTATAATAAAGACTTTTTTCTGGTTTTGAGGGAGTCAGTTATAAAAGATGCTAATTAGGCTGTCCTTTTGTTATCTTGAGAGGCACAGTAGGTTTAGCTGTTAGTATGTAAATGTAATTTTCTGATTTTTTTTTTTGTGGGATGCTTGCTTGCCAGATTTTAAGTTTTATTTGGCTTGATGGGCTGAGGATATTCACTGTTGTAATTTGCAGTCATAGACCTTCAACAGGGAGAAATACTAGCTTATATTAAACCTTTAAACTAAGAATACTTGGATGCGTATATTCACATGAAATAATTTTTTTCCTAAGATAAAGTGTTTATGAGGAGGACCATAACCACGTTCTTTTAATCACATCAAAATGTTCACCTTCAACGTTAAAGTTGTCAGCTATGTCTCCTGCATGTGTTTTCTTGAATGTATTGCAATAAAGATTTGATGCTACCAGCTATTATCTATAAAATTCCTGTTTTCACTTTTTTCTTGTCCTGGAACTAAAAGTGTTATGAAAACAACAAAGCCATTAAACACATAAACCACAACTCTGAATTGATTGTACAAATTAGATCAGAAATTGATTCATTTCCCAAGCTTCACTGAAGCAAAACAAGGAAAATTACTATCTGTTCAAGTAGAAATATATCTGAGAGTAGATCGTGTTAGGAGTGAGATATCACACAGCTGCAATGAAAATGCTTCAGCTGTCTCTTCAATCCATAAATAAAGATTAGATTAGTTTTTCATTCTGAAATATATTCCAGATGGGATTAACTAGCCTTACTATAATTTTATAGGCATTAAAACATAGGTAAAAAATAGAATACAGTAAGTTAATAATCTAATGTTGAGGAATACATTCAGTGCAGGAGGCTCTGTTTGCAGCATGCAGTTGAGCTGCTGGTTAAGCTCTGGGTGAGATGAGAAGCCTTGAACTGCTGATCTTAGCATAGCAAAGGAACCTGTAGCCCAGGCAGCTGGCACTCACAGACACAGAAGGAGACAAACCCCCAGATTTCTGCGTGCTTAGACTGTAAGGGTATAAAAGCCCAGGAGCCCACAGACTCACAGACTGTTCTGGGTTGAAAGGTGCCAAAAAGGGTCACTGTGTCCAACTCTTAAATAAATGATCTACAGGGATTGAACCCACAGACTTGGTATTAGCACCATGCTCTCACCAGCTGAGATAATCTCACGTTCTGGTGTTGGGGATCTGTTTTTGGTAGCACCCAGCTGGAGTTAGCTTGTTAGTCATTGTACCACAATGAAATTATTTTAAGGATTGGGACATCTAAGATTCTGTTGGGAGAAACTTGGAGTTGAGCTGGCAAGGAAACTTGGTCTGACTGTGCAAGTGTGGGGTGTGTAGCTCTAAAAGGGCTGTGGTGCAAGAGTGACTGCCAGAGCAGCTCCTGAATGGTTGGACAGAAAAGTTTCTCTAACATGATTGTCCTCCAAGTAAAGGTTTTTGGAACCAGATGAAACCAGGTTTTAAGGTTTTTTTCCAAGTGTGTTTTATTCTAGTATCCTATATTATGATATTAGAGGAGTCCTGAATATACATGCTTCCTTTCATTTGTTAGTCATTAAGAAAATTTTCACTCTCTTTACTATGAACTCTGCATATCATACTGTTTAATTATATTAGATTCAAATGCTTACTGCTTTACTGCCTTGAGTAACTCCAATGAAATTGGAACAAGTCTGATTGTCTTTAATATAGATAATCCAGAAGTGAATCAGTCTGAACAGACACTGTACACTCGCATGCAATCTTTTTTCTGAAACAGAGGGAACAAAGCATATTTGGTAATTAGCATTCAGATGCTATAGTAATTCAAGAAGGTGCTTGGGCAGCTGGACCTAATTGATAGCATACATTTATTATTGAATGTTTACATCTTCAAAGGATTTTTAATTCTCTTATTGAAAATGTTAAGGCTACAAAATGAATCCTATGTACTATTTTAAGACAAAAGGTTATGACTCTACCTACAGAAAATTCCAAGGATATGGTTGCCACACTTATGGGGTGTCATTTAATACTGAATTACTATTTATATTGGTAAAATATGTTTCAGTGCTAGAATGAGTGATGGCAAATGTCCAGGTAACATGTTTTGAATCACAATTTGGAATGGTGATTTTTGTGAATTCCCAAATCACTGTGACACACAAAATTGTTGATCTTGTTCTAGATTACCCCTCTAGATTAAGCATCCTTTTGTAACACTTTTCTCACCTCCCTAGGTTTACCATGATCAGTGACCCCTGACCTCATCTAGTTTGTAGGCTGAGTGGAATGTGCTACTGCTATGTTACTACAGAGCATCTGCTCTTTTAGCTGGCTCTCATGACTTTTAGGTTTTTACCCTTTTTAACAATATTGTTACTGACAGTATTCATAGAATCATAGAATGGTGGAGTAATGGAAGTGCACATCTCTTGCAACACAGATTATACCACTGCCAAAATCAAGTTTAGTATGTCATTTTGTTTATCGTTAAGACTTCTTGTGCTGAAACCTTCAGGGCTATGGCATCACTTTGGGAGCTCACCCCTAGCTCATTATCCACATATGTTTTCTCTTTGCATGTGCATTATTTTGTCTACAAATATATTAATCAACACACTTTGTTTGAAACCTGTTAACTGGATGAATCAAATGATCACTTAACTGTTGTCTTTCACCTTTTCTACATTTCAGTCCTTGATTAATCCCTGCTGTTTATTAGCAATGACAGCCTATGTCCCTCAGACCTCTGGAAAACCTAGTAAATAGTATGGGGATAAATGGTGATGGTAGGGTAGGTTATCTGTAGCAGCTGATGTTCTCTTCCTCACAAGGATCAAAGAAGGGCCAGAGTACTCTCACTGAGAACCATCAGACAAAACCACTATTTTTCCCACATGAAGGGGAGTTTGCAGTGCTACAATTTCCTTGAATGGAAAGAGGGCATGGCAAAGAGCACAAGAGTCATGCTATGGATTTTGGTTTGCAAGGCTTAAACTGAGTGTTTGGAGATGTGGCTTGAATAAAGGGCTGAAGACAGAATGAGGAGAGCTGTACATTGCTAATAGGGATTGCATATCTCTAGATTGAAAGCTGCTTCTCAGCTTTCCTTCAGCTCCTTTGTTTTCTCTCATTGTGGCCAGAACTGTAGCAACAGATAACGATGAACTCCATGTACAATATTTCCCTTCCCCAAAGGCAGAAGATCCCAAAGCAGGTGTTGATTTGGTCCAGTATACATGGGAATTTGTTTTATTTCCCCATTGCAGAGAAACATTTTAAGGCTAATGATTCTTCATGGCAGTGACTGCTGCTTTATTGGGTTTGTTTGTCATATACAATGATTTTTGGAACTATTTCATGTCCATGAGCAACAGATTGCTAACTATTATGTATAGTTATGACATTATATGCACATCGATGAAATAATTCCTTTTTTCCCCTCCTCAGGAATTCTAGAGGTTTTACACTGTGTGTTGGTAGAAAGCCCAGAAGCTCTCAACATTATTAAAGAAGGACATATTAAATCAATCATCTGTCTTTTGGATAAGCATGGAAGAAACCATAAGGTAGGTAAAGACTAAACAAGTATATTTAGATGAACAAAGTAAGCTCATTTGTCTGTGTGGAAGTTAATTTCAAATACTTTAATGCTGTTTTGATAATGAGAAATAAAACTTATCCAAAAATGCATAGAAGCAGAGAAATATTACCTTCTTTTTGGCAAAAAACATTGATACATAACAATTTGTGAGGGAAGTGGGAAGAATGTTTTAATGTTAGGAGAATTTCAGAATTGTTCTACAATAAAACCACTGTGTTGGATAAATTACATACCATTACATGTCTTCCAGTAACAAGGTATAGAGCATTGCATTGCCTGAAGTAATTAACCATGACAATGAAAAACTATTTAAGATTAAAAGAATCTCTTTTTTTTTCAGGTTTTGGATGTTTTGTGTTCCCTGTGTGTTTGTCATGGAGTAGCTGTGCGGTCTAATCAACATCTAATCTGTGATAATCTCCTGCCAGGAAGAGATCTGCTCTTACAGACACGCCTTGTCAACCACGTGAGCAGGTACAAAGAAAAAGAAAAAAATCTCTGTCTATGAACAAAGAAAAAACCCCAATTTGACCTTAAAAGAAATAGTCACTACAGAAAATCTCTTTTACATCCAAAAATTTTGTTGTGATTTGTTATTCTTACTAGGATTTTAAATTCCCTTTGCTGTAGTGATTAAATTTGAAACGTGGCTCAGTGAGAGCTGAGTCACAAACTATAGCTGCCCTAAACTATTTTAAGTCTGCAAAGCTGTAGTCTTTTTTAAAGATTATGGTCTAGATCTAGCTGTGCATTCAAAGTATTGTCAACTAATGTCCTGTGATTGCTTTTATATTTATGATCTTCTGAGGTCAAAATTGTGATCTTTGGTCAAAGTTAAGAATTTAGTGCTAAACACCTTCATCACTGCCTAGAATATTTAGAGAGTGCCTTCACCCTTCCTTTCACTTTTAGAAGCTACCTTCAAGCAGACATTAATAACAAGATGAAGCTAGTAACATCTTAAATTGGTAAAGTATAATTTATAAGTATTATTAATAAATAATAAATACTCTTTTTTGAGAGTTTTAATTGATGCTGAGGCCAAAGAATGTGGCCTTGTGAGAAGATCTGTGGGATTTTGTGTCTCAAACTTGTTTATTTTTGAAAGTCTCAATCATCGATTGAGAATGAAAATGGAAATACAGAAATAGTACTTATAATTCAGAGTGCATAAGATTTAGTAGAGGCTGAAAACCATAAGAAACCTACACTGTCTATTATAAGGAGGCTTCTTAAAGCTAAAGGATCTGGGGAACTGATTGTCTCTCTTTACTTGGCATTGGTGGGGCTACACCTGGAATACTGTGTTCAGTTTTGGGCCCCTCACTACAAGGAGGACTGTGAGGTGCTGGAGCATGTCCAGTGCCCAGCAATGGAGCTGGGGAAGGATCTGGAGCACAGATCTGGATCTGAGGAAACTGGTTTGTTTACTCTGGAAAAGAGTAGGCTCAGGACAGAGCTTATCACTTACTACAACTCCCTGAAAGGACGCTGTGGCCAGCTGGTGGTCAGCCTCTTCTCCCAAGCAGCCCGTGACAGGACCAGAGGACATAGTTCCCAGCTGCACCAGGAGAGGATTGGACATCAGGAAGAAGTTTTTCATGGAAGGGGGGGTTAAGCATTGGAACAGGCTGCCCAGGGGAGTGGTGGAGTCATCATACCTGATAGTGATCAAAAAATCACGTGACTTAGTGGCACTTAGTGCTGTGGTTTAGTTGGCATGAAGATACTTGATCAAAAGTTGAACTTGATGATCATGGAGGTCTTTTCCAGCCTTGGTGATTCTGCAATTAGTGATTGAGCTTCTGGGATGTCTTTGGATCTTTTACAAGAAACGCAGACTTTCCCAAAGAAGGATAGAAAAGCAAATTAGTTGTTCCATATATTTGCTTTGCAACAGAAAGTTGTGAATGAGAAGATTCTTATTCTTGCAGTTATAAAAAAAATATTTTCTTCAAAAGTCAATAAGAACAAGGAATCATTGAAGAAATTTAGTGTTGGACAAAGACATGTATACCTTTATCCAAAAATATTTGCAAAAGAACTTTCTAGGCTATTACTGAAACTTTCTAAGATACTGCTTTTTAACATACTTTTTCATGGAAAATTCCATTCGCAAGCCTCTTTTGAGCAAGAAAAATTTGGCTGATAAGGTTGATTAAATTGGGAAGTCTGGGAAAAAGCATAATAAGGTGCTACTCTGTTCAGGCTGAAAAGAGTAATATTTTACAAATAATATTAATTTTCTGGAAGATAAATTTCTCAAACACATTTTGGTTTTAAGTTCATTAATTTTTTGTCTTGGAACAATGTGAATAGTATCTATACTTAAACATTTGGCAAAAGACAACCCATATGCTTCTAGAAGGACAGTGTATTGGTCTTACCTGATAAAACTTGGTATTTTATAAGCAACCAGATCAGTAGAGTGTGCTTTTACACTGACTTGTATTTAGCCACCCATACCAGCCTTTCTTCCTCCCCCTGCATTCCCTCTACCAGAAAGCACACTGAGACTAGCTTAGAGCTATAGTTTTTTGATTAATCAGCATGAATGGAGAAAGAAAATATTTATACAAGTATTAACCCAATCTAGTGGAGGAATGTGAAGACTACATACACTCAGTCTAGAAGTTTAAAAGATTTTTTGCAATATGGGTAACCAGCCATTGAAGAAATATAACTAGTATTGATTTTGGATGCTTCTGTGCTCTATGATTTTAATTCAAGATTGAATGTCTTTCTTAGTACAAAGCTGACACAGAAATGACTGCCTGAAGAGAGATCTTTTTGGTATGCGAGTCTATATTCAATATTATCCCCAAAATCAGATTAGAAAAGCATAGGTTTCTTTCATTCTTTTTTCTCCCTCATGACCTTATGATATGACTCTACATATTGCCCTTCAGCTAGATATTGAATAAGTACAGTAGTAGCTTGCCTTTTTAAAGTAGTCTTGTGAAGTACTGTGAAACCAGCAGCAGTAAGGGCATAAAATTGATATTAAAGATTTCTACAACCACTGCAAATTACTGAGTTATACAGGACTTGGAATAAAGAAGGAAGGGATACAAGAGAATTTTGGAATAGAATGACTCTTCACTTTTGTATCTTTTAAAATGTTACTCTCTTGAGTGGATAAGTGTTACAGAATGCAGTTGGCTATGTAAAATTCAGCCTGCAATGTGTACTTACTACACTTACATTGGTAACTGGTGAATAGCTGTGGTTTTTTTTTTTTTTACAGGATTTAACATCTACTAATTGTTCAAACACATAAACCAATTACTATTGGCATCTGAGTGAGAATACTGTTTCAGTTACTGAAGCACACATTTTTTAAACTTAAAATGTATAGACCATTTTTCACCAGACTAAATGAATAAATAAATAACTAAATATACTGCCTTCTGGGAGCTAATGTCTCAGATGTTGCCTAGAGGGTGCCTCAGCTTGTTCAGAGCACGGATTGCTATCCATTGTTACTCTTCTCAAGGGGGAATAAATGGCACAGCAAGCTGAAACCTGGGTAGAATCAAGAAGGACTATAAAGATTTGGGAGTGCAAGTGAAAAGTATTGGAGCTAAAGCTACCTCTTTTTTTCCATTTTTCCAGTTAGAGGAACAGGTGCAGCCAGGAGTCACATGGAAAAGCCAAAGGGTAACAAGTACAGGTATCTCCTGGGGAAATTCTGATTGGAGAAAAGAGTAACATTTTTCAGAATGAGAAGACTCATTCATTGGAATAATCTTGCTGGGGAAATGGTGGATTACCCAACATTGGACACGTATAAGATTCAGCAGGACAGTATGCTGGGCCATCTTGTCCTGTGTTTTTATCAAGAGAGGTTGCACCAGATGCTCCTTGCAGTCTTTTCCAACCTGTGTTTCCGTGAAGTGAAATTACTTCTGTTGTTTCAATTACACAAAACTAGCTTGAAATTTCAGTCAATGACAAGTACACAGCAGTTCATCTTGTCCATGAGATAAGATTTTAATAACTACTTTTATTCTTTCTGTTTAAGCATGCGACCCAACATCTTCTTGGGGATTAGTGAAGGCTCGGCCCAGTACAGAAAATGGTACTATGAACTTATGGTGGACCATCTAGAGCCCTTTGTGACTGCAGAATCAACTCACCTGCGAGTGGGCTGGGCTTCCACAGAAGGCTACTCACCCTACCCAGGGGGAGGAGCGGAATGGGGAGGAAATGGTGTTGGTGATGACCTATATTCCTATGGCTTTGATGGTCTACATCTGTGGTCAGGTATTCTCTTGGGTATTTTGTGGTTGTTGATGACTTTTTTTTAGACATTATAATTGTATTTGCAATCCCAGTGAATTTGGTTTCAGCAGCAGCAAAGTGAATAATTTATTTCAGCTGGCACTTGAAACATACAGAAACAGTACCCTATATCAGAATATGATTTAAACTGACAATGTCCATTGAAAAAAATTGGTTTGTATGAAGTAATGCAGGTAGACTAATATTTTACAGGCTGGGATTTTGGAGGGGGGGGGGGGTGTGGATAAGGGGACTCTGTGTTCATGGTAACTATGAAAATCTTATTTAAATCTTCAAAGCTGCAAAAATTGAAGTACAACAAACAGTCATCTGGATTTGTAATTCCTCTGTGGTAGTCTAAGAACAGTCTGAGATTCAGGACTCTTCATTTTAGATTTTTGGTTTGTTTTTTTATTCAAGCCAGATTTTTATATGAGTTTTTAGAAGTTCAGAGATACTTTAGAGGTGAAGAAGATTTTTAAATATGTTTTTTACCATACATTTAAAACAAGATATTTTTTATGTAGTGATGTTTTATTTGCATGCATTAGGACTGATTACTGCAAAACTTGCAGAATCACATTCCTAGCTTGCATATGATGTATTTGCTCAGGTACTTATCTTTAAAATGTTCTTGGCTTACTTTGGATCTAATTGTTAATAATAATTTTTGCATGCAGATTCTAGTACTAGAGAAAGCCGAACTCAGTATCTAAAGCATTTTTATTTACTCTTGATTGCACAAATACTTTATTCTCTCTTCAGATGAGGTTAGCTTAGCAAAATCAGAATAATGGTAGCTTGTTCTCTTATTTCTTAATCTTTTTCCCAAGTTTTGACTTTTGTGAAAAAATTCCCAGATATAATTTAGCATGGGTAGTCCTACAGTTGGACAGTCCTGAACATTCTGAAAGGAGATTTTACTATGATTTCACCTTGCTGAGAAGATTTTTTATCTTTTAATTTTTGAGAGATTATTGGGTAGTGGTAAACTAGAGAACAGCCTGGAAACTGGGAAAGGCTCTTTGGATTGGCAGTTCTTTCCACTATAAAGTTATGAACAGGTTTTCTAAAGTACCTTAGCAGACAAGAGAGATAATTTAGTGAGTCAGCTGCCTCATCCAAAGTTTTTGCAGTTTTGAGGCATTGAAGCTTGATACTTGGAAAATAATATAGTTTTACATTTCAAAAGAACTTTGCAATCAAAATAGCAATGTATTTTATTAATAAATAATAGCATATCAACTGGAGTGGCATCTTAGGCAAGAAGCTGCTACTTAGCCTCGCGTGTGTAGTGAGAATTATTTTGGAACAATGATGCATAATTAATGGTCTCATTACAAGTGTCGTGACTGAGTTTGACAGAAAAAGTATTATTACAGAAGAACCTGAAAATAATGAGCTAGCCAAGATAGCTTTTGTACTTAAGGTCACTTTTAGGGATGAAGCAAAGGATTACTGAAAATCAAAATTATATTTCTACCCACTGCAAACTTTTCAGTGAGAAACGTAACAACACAAAAAATGAATGGTTGTTTGTCATTCTCATGTCCTGCCGAAAAAAAATAGGTCAGTCTACAAATGTATCTGCAATTTTTTTCATCTGTTATGGATATGGCTGGTAGGTTTGAAAAGATTTGTGTCTTCTTTCTTTGCTGATATTGTGTAACACATACATATCTCTCAAACATGGAAGAACTTTAAGTTGTTGTGTATTGAAAATCATGGCCTTTTTTTGCTTCCACAGTCCAGACTGCTCTTGATAATCTCTGCAATGGCATTTTAAAAATAACCTTCTTACCATGAAAAATTTACTCTATTAATGAATAGCAACAATAATTTCTGCCCCCAAATTTCTGTTCTGGACCAAGCCTGTATGAGAATCACAAACAATTTACATTTGGTTCTTCAGTCCTGAAATAACCTATTATGGAGAAGTGAAACTCACAGATCCTTTAAGCCTAGGACCAGAAAAGGCATTTAGATAATTTGCTCTACTGTATATTCATCAATGACAAATACATATTTCTGTTAGCAGTCAGCATGCATTGATTTTCATAACCTATATTTGCCAAAATTTTAGTGTCTAAAAGGCATCTGGTCTCAAGTAGCATTCTTTAAGTGAATGAAATATCCACTCTTCCTTGGTAGCTTTTTTTGTATTTTGTTATCCCTACTATTGATTGTTTCTTTCTGTGATTTATTTTATAGTAACTCTCAGCTGTGATATTTTCATCTGGCAGTATCACAAAGTAATTTTTCATATATAGAGTTTTGAAAGTGTTGGTATTTTTTCTTTTTCTTTAGGGGTAAGGGAGATACGTGCATGAAAATTAGCTTGTTAAAAAATTACTAAGATTTCATTATTTTTGCTTCTGATAAAACCACATGCCTGCAGATTCTTCCTGGAAACATAGTGCTAGTTAAGTCTTTCATGTTTACACAATTTGGATGCTCTAGGTAAAGAGTTAGTGCTCTGTTCTTAGTGCGCATCATGAAGTATCTCTTGCAGACAGTGCATAAGTTATTTTTGGAAAACATATGTACACATGTTTTCAAACAGCTTCCATGTTTTTTCAAAAATTTTGTACTGTAGATGACAGTAAATTTCAGACAAAAACATTTTCTATTTCTGAATTCTATGGCTTGTTTCTCTTGGGAAGCAGGTGTGCTTGTGTAAACTTGATGCAAGATAGAATAATCCTCTAGAATTCATAAAAACTGATTAAAATATACATATATATATGCCTTCAAAATGCAGCTGTCTTTGTATATTGCTGAAAAATGCTGGTTTGCAGTTTAATGATGAAACTGAATAGTATATACTCTCATACAAGTTTCGAAGGGTACCGTGATATGGCCATTAACAGGGAGTACCTAATTTTCCATAAATAATGCAAAGTGAGATAGTTTTCTTTGTCTAAATAATGAAGCATTCTCTAGAAAAGTATACTAGGTTTCATATTAGGTACTAATGATTGCAATGTGAGGAATAAAATGTGGTTTTCTTGATTTAGACTGTTTATATGGATATCAATAATTATTCTCACATTAAATGTAATTGAGTCTTATTATTTATTTATTTTATTATTTATTTTATTATTTATTTTGGTTTGCAAGGATTAACTGAGTGTTTGGAGATGTGGCTTGAATAAAGGTGTGAAGACAGAATTATGAGAGCTGTGTTGATATCACTGTATGCTGCTATTCACAATATTGCCAGCTTAAAACCATGTCTTGGATGTCTTAGGTTAGATATTTGTGTATTAGTATGTTTATGCTCTAGAGTGATGTTTTTCTCTTTTTTAGCCTTCTGTGAAAACCAGTGTGGTTTATATAAGTTTCACTAAATGTGTCTCTGTTACTTCCATAGGTTGTGTAGCGCGATCAGTAAATTCTCCCAACCAACATCTATTAAGAACTGATGATGTCATTAGCTGCTGTTTGGACCTGAGTGCCCCCAGCATCTCTTTCCGAATAAATGGTCAGCCCGTTCAAGGAATGTTTGAAAACTTCAACATAGACGGCCTCTTCTTCCCAGTTGTCAGCTTCTCTGCAGGAATAAAGTTAGCATCCCATGGAGTTGTTTGTGGTTTTTGGGTTTTGTTTGTTTGTTTTTTTTAAGTCTGTTTTTTTTTTATTTTTCTTTTTTTTTTTTTTTTTCCTGTATAGGTGAATATACTGAATATTTCCCAGGCTGTCTGCTCTCATTTCTCTTTCTAACATGTTTTTTTTTTTTTTTTTTTTTTTGGCCAAGTTCCAGTTCTTGAATAGTGAGAGCTACAAAGAAGTCCTGAAGACACAGTGCATCTGTTGCTTTTTAGCACACCAGTGTATTCTGGTGGTTTGCAGACATATATTAGAAACATCTTAATAATTTCTTTGCTGACACATTGCTACGCATTCACTCCAGGGCAGCATTTTGCATCAGCCTTTGATATTAAAGATATATTTTCCCTAATTCACCTGTTATGAGGTAGTAACTATTATTAAAAGAGGCATTATCTGCACTTACCTTAAGAAATAGTGGTCATACACTTCCTCTTCTGCAGCATGACTTAAAATGAATTCAATCTGTATTCTGGTTGCTGTATTGGTTTTTTATAAAATTTCAAGTCACACTTGAGGTGCCAAACATCTGCTTCCATGTACTGAGAAATTTGAAACTATAATATTAAAAAAGGTTTTGTGATGTTCCAGTGGGAAGACCAACGTTATAAGGACTGGCAAAGGTGAAGGCTGAAAGCTGATTTCTGTTGGAGGTGGAGCAATGTTCTCTGAGGGATCATTCAAAGGATACCACAGAAGCTAAAAGCTGTCACACAGAGCACACACCCATCCTTTGCTCCAGATGCAGAATACACTCCTTAGACTTTGCTTTTGATAGTACAGGAGAGAAAATGTAGTAAAATCATAGATCTGCATGCTACAAAATGCAAAACTATAAACCTGCATGCTTTATTTCTGTTATCAGAGATATTACTGACAGATATTATTTGTGTGCTGCATAAGGTTTTTGAGTGTGTACTGGTATAGCATTAACAAAAATCCACTAAGATACTTAGTAAACAGAAAAGACACAAAATTATTTTGGTTTAAGGCTAGTCTTTTGGGTGTTTTTTGATTCCTTCCTGGATGGCAATGTTCTAGGAAGATTTTTCAGTATTATGCCATGGCTATGTCATATTGGTATTATGTCATTGCTACACCATTATTACCTAATTGATTGAATTTTTCAGTAATAAAGGGCCATGACATATTTACCATTTTTCATTAATAAAAGAGTGTTTTCCCCTGAGTCTCTATTAATATGACAAAAGTTTTAGGGAAGGAAATTTAGGAGATTTTGTATTGTGTCCTAAAGATTTAGTGTTTTGTGAGAGAAAAGAAAGAACCACAGGGTTTTAGGTTCATTTCTCAAAAGAGTTTGAATGGAGACCTCCTCAATGGAGAGAGTTCTGAAGTCCTTGATTGATTACTCTGGGTTTTAATCTCTGCCTTTGGAGACTCAAAAGACTGCTGCTTACTTTAAAGGTGTGCTGAGTAAACTGATTATTCTGTCTCTCAAAGATTATTGGTCTTGTCATTTAAAATGTCTTTAGTGAAGTAAAATTAACTAGAAAAAAGAATCATTTACTTTTTCTGTTTTTCTGTGTTTTTTCAATCTCCTACATCATAAACCAGCAGCAGTTAGAGAAAATTGAACTGTAAACAATGAAAAAAAGCTGCAACATTGACATTCCCCCCCCCCCCTTATTTTTTTCCCTTTTGAAAATAACATTTAATATTGTTTAGGCTTAGAGACTGATTAGGCTTTCCACCAGAAGTGTCTTGGTTATCTAAAGTAATTCTGATGTTTACAGGGTTCGTTTCTTGCTTGGAGGGCGCCATGGAGAGTTCAAGTTCCTTCCTCCACCTGGATATGCTCCATGCTTTGAAGCTGTACTACCAAAAGAGAAGCTGAAAGTGGAGAACAGCCGAGAGTACAAACAAGATCGTAGCTACACAAGAGACCTGTTGGGTCCCACTGTCTCTCTCTCACAAGCAGCTTTCACTCCTGTTCCTGTAGATACTAGCCAGGTATGGCAATGGAAAGATGGCATTTTCCTTTTTAAACACACACATATTACATGCCTATGTTACTTCATTTAGTTGAATTTCCACCTTGTCCCAAACTTGTTTTTTCCTTGAGATTTATTGAGATCCGGTTTGTATGAAGTTTGTCTGTTATGAAAGTTGGGATGGCATGTCAAGCAACTTATTTGTAATAGCTCTTCCTCTCTTATCTCTTCTCTATTTAGATTGTTTTGCCTCCTCACCTGGAAAGGATTAGAGAAAAATTAGCAGAGAACATCCATGAACTTTGGGTTATGAATAAGATTGAACTTGGTTGGCAGTATGGACCAGTATGTACCTTCCAACTTGATTTTCTGTTAATTGCATTGTATTATTTAGTACATTGGTTTCAATGTATTAATGGAACTGCATTTTTCATCAATGCCCCCAAAATTAGTAAGGTTTTAAACACTATCCTACCAAAAGCATGTGCAAACCAATGGCACTTGGGCATTTCTGAACAAACATTCTGGTATTAAAGGAATTTGGTGTGGCTGTGTTCGCAGGGGTCTCAGGTTGAGGGAAAAGATGAGGATTTGACTCCATGTTTCAGAAGGCTTGATTTATTATTTTATGATATATATTACATTAAAACTATACTAAAAGAATAAAAGAAAGGATTTTCTCAGAAGGCTAGCTAAGAATAGAATAGCAAAGAATGATAACAAAGGTTTGGGGCTTGGACTCTCTGTCCGAGCCTGCTGGGCTGTGATTGGCCATTAATTAGAAACAAACAACTTGGGCCAATCAAAGATCCACCTGTTGCATTCCACATTAGCAGATAACCATTGTTTGCTTTTGTTCCTGAGGCCTCTCAGCTTCTCAGGAGGAAAAATCCTAAGGAAAGGATTTTTCATAAAAGATGTCTGTGGCAATTTGGTGCTGAAATTTTCAGTCTAACTGTCAGCACAGAAAGCACATAGTGAATTTTTCACCTCCTGTTTGTTCTTGGAGCAAGATGTTCGACTGACTGATGGAATAGGCCAATGAAAACAGTTATTCTTGGTTCTCTTTACATGTGCTGACATTACTCTTTCAAAGTTCCAAATAAGTATTGCCTATAGAAAATTCAATAAAATCTGATTTTTGCTTTCCTTTTCTCTATTTCTTCAGTTTCATGTCTGTATGTAGCTATTTTCTTATCTCTTTCCTACTTTTCATGGAGTATGAAAAAAAATTTCTTTCAACATTTCATCAGTAAAAACTGATCATGTTATTATGCTCACTATTTGTTTCCCAAATGCTGCTTTATGAAGAAATATTGCTGTGAAGAATATATAGAAACATGCTGTATGTACTAAATATAAGTGTAAAAACATGTAGGTATTCTATTTTTGTTACTAAAAAACTTTTGGGCTTTTGAGGAGTTAACGTTACACATTTAAGATAACTGGGCATAGGTATTTATTTGGTTTAGCATACAGCAGTATACTTAAAAATATATGATTACCAGAGAAGATCTCTAGATTTTATTGTAGTTAATTTCCCCACCAAACCAAATGCAAAACCTCAGTTAAATTGTTGTGTCAAAACATTTTAATTGTGGTGTAATCATACCAGCTGTGCAGCAATCTGCAGGGACTCTTAGTGTACCATTACATATTGAGAGTCTAATTGTACAGTTGAACGCTATTTAAACCATATATGATAAGTACCAAGTGATAAAGTTAGTTATGTTCAAAATGAAAATAGGTGTTGAATATTTTAAATTACCTTGCTTTAATGCACTGTGGTAGGATGCACTCTCTTTGGGATCCTGATAGAGCATATGCTGATAATTTTCTGGAGGTTGATTCCTTAGTCATACTGGTTCCTCACAAATGATTTTTTCAGTTTCATAGAATACCCAGAGTTGGAAGGGATCCACAACAATCAAGTCCAGCTCCTGACCCTGCACAGCACCATTACCCAGAGTCCCACCCTGTGTCCAAGAGTGTTGTCCAAACACTTCTTTAGGTCTCTCAGGCTTGGCACTGTGACCACTTCCCTGAGGAGCCTGTCCCAGTGCCCACCCTCTGGGTGAAGAACCTTTTCCTAATATCCCACCTAAACCTCTGCTGAGGTTTAGGCTCAGGCCATTCCTATGGGTTCTGTCAATGACACTACAGAGAAGAGATCAGTGTCTGCCTCCCTGCTTCCCCTCCTGAGGAAGCTGTTACTACAATAAAATCTCCCCTCAGTCTCCTCCAGGCTGAACAGACCAAGTGACCTCAGCTGCTCCTCAAACGCCTTCCCCTCAAGGCCCTTCAATATCTTCATTGCCCTCTTTTGGACCCTCTCTAACAGTGTCATGACTGTCTGTGTGTTGTGGCACCCACAGCTGACTCTGGCACTCGAGGTGAGACCACCTCAGTGCAGAGCAGAGGGGACAGTCCCCTCCCTTGCCTGGCTGGTGATGCTGTGCCTGATGCCCCCCAGGTCAGGGGGCCTCCTGCCTGCCAGGGCACTGATTCATCTCCAGCTGATTCATCTGCAGCTTGCTGTCAGCCACAACTCCTAGGTCCCTTTCCCTGGCACTGCTTTCCAGTGTCTCATTCCCTGGTCTGTCCATACATCCAGGGTTGCCCCACCCCAAGTGTAGAATCTGGCACTTTCCCTTGTTGAATTTCATGGGGTTGGTGATTTCCCAGGCCTGTAATTTGTCCAGGTCTCTCTGCAGGGCCTCCCTACCCTCCAAGGTGTCAACAGCTCCTCCCAGTTTTGTATGGGCTGCATTTAGGCCACTGTTGCCAATTCTAGTTATCTGAATTCATGCACTGCAGTTACTAAGTAGCGGGGGAAGGCATGGCACAGAAATTAGCTTGGTCAGATGCACACAAGTCCTCTAATATTAGATTTTTGTCTTTTTACTTCAGAGCAAGATGCATTGTATGTAGTAGCTAGTGGTGTTTTTTCACCGTCTGAAAGTTTAAAGGCTAATAGACAGTCTTTTAAAATGATCCTCCAGATTATGAAAAATTTCTGCTGTAGCCTTTTATATTTCTCCTACATGTCTGCATCATCAGATCTGTATGCTGTATCACCAAACTGATACCCACTATTGCATGTCCTATTACTACTGCATTCTATGCATGTAACAAAGTAAAATACCAAGTTAATGTAGAAAAATAATTTAACTCTGAATATGTGTGCTATTGAAATAATCAGATGCATCTGCATATTTTTGTTTCTGTTCAATGTCACTGCACATTTAAAACCAGCCACAAAAATTATGAATTGATGGATGAGTTCTGCCACTAATGTAATTTGTTTTCAAGGCAGTAGATTTTTATTTTGTTCTCATAAAAAATACCCCAGGAAACTACAAGGTCACCCACAAAATATGTTAGCTATATGATAGAATTATCATACATTGTAGTTGTAGGACAGAAATAGTGTCACTAGGAGAAATAAAATAATTTGGATTTCCGAGGAAAATACCTGACATCCAAGACTTAAATTAGCTGTACACAGATCTAAACTCAGAGACTATACTCAATTTTTTAATATACAGATTACCAAAGATCTTAGGGATCCGTAAATAAACATTTTCACTGCTAGTAAAAGACATTTCTCATTTTACCGTCTATTAAATTTTTTAAGTGTTTGGCAGTTGAATTGCCTGTGTTGTCTGTCCAAAGAACATTAATCCTATCAAATCAAGATAAATACCCCCTGGAGACTGTAAAGATTTTTCAGTCCAAAACATAAATAAATGACTGCTGTTCGATTTGAAAATTATGTGCTTGGATCAAAATGCAAAAACTACATTACTCAGCAATGTTATAGAGAAATGTGATTTTTTTCATGACATTGAATAAACTAGATTAAGTAATAGTGTAAATATAAATTTTGAAAAATTATAACAATTAGGCTTTTTAACTTCAACTGTTAGCATTCAGTTTTCCAGCAGAATTATCTGATTGATCAAAAATCAATAATGTTATTTTTTAATAACTTCCACTTTGAACCATTAAAGGTCAGTATAAATGGTGAACTTGTGGTCCTTATAAGATTGACACTATGATGTTACTGGGCAGATGTTAACAATTGCATTGGGGTCTTTTAGTTAATGTTTTCAAACTAATGTGTTTTATCAAGCCTTTGCAGATGTTTTTGGCTAAACTCTAGCTGTGATGCTAAGTAGATGAGCTATAGAGTGCTTGGTTATCACAGCCTCCGAGGCTGCCTGTCTAGGTTATGCCTAGTGTTAGATTAAACCTTTGTAAAATAGAGGAGGTCAAAAATGTTTCTGATCATACTTGCATGTTTATAAAATGTAGGATTTTGTAAATTACAGTCTGTATGGCTCTCCTATCACTACACTAAAGGTAAATTCATGTTACACTCATATGTGTCTTCCTAACAGTCATATTCTGCTTCTATGTACTAGAAATAACTTAGAAACAAACATTTTCAGAAGTAAGATATAGGGAAGATTTCTTTTACATTGTTATTTTCATTGGGTAAGGATTTCAGTACTATCTGTATCAACATATTTATACAAACTGGATGTAGAATTTTTGAAACATGGGGTTGAAGATGAGATGGTATTTTATGGCTGTATGTTAAAACAATATAGATTGCACTGTTCTTGAACTTTGCGTATTTCCTGTGAACATCTGTATAATAGCGTGCACCAATTTGCATTTATTCCACTTGAGATATGCAAATCTGAAGTTTATTTTCAAATGCAAATCGTGCCTTGTTGAACACTATGCTCTGAGAATACAGAATACTTTCTGTTTCGAGGTGTCATCCAGTTTGAGTACTTCTAACAGGATCAGCTTTAAGTACCTTGTGGATTGACTGGTTTTAAATTTCTTTTAGTTTTTGTGGCATGTTAAGGCATGTTATTTTTTTTCTTTTTTCTCAGGTTAGAGACGACAACAAAAGACAACACCCATGCTTAGTGGAGTTCTCCAAATTGCCGGAGCAGGAAAGAAATTATAACTTGCAAATGTCTCTTGAAACACTGAAGTAAGTTTCTAGAACTTTTGAAATTTATAGTTAGAGTTTCCAGAATTATAAATTGATACGTGCATTAAAATTTGATGTGTAGGAGAGGGTAATAATATGCAAATGAGGGAGTGAGATACATTAATGATTTATGTATTTGGCACTGAAAATGACTTTGATAGTCTTTTTAGAATTATTGTTGTAATGCTGATTGTGAAATGAAAATTCAGAGAGTTTTCATCTAGGATGAAATAGATCCAAGGTTTGAAAAAAAAATCTTTGCTTCTTTGATTTTATTCAATTTAGTTTAATTCTTTCAATTTTCTTTATTGATAAAACACACTTTGACACTCAGCAGATATTTAAATTAGGAACTTTGCTTCAGGACCCCTTGCTGCTATTTCTGTGTCAGTGTGCATGTTGCCACAGAACAAACAGCAGCAGGCATTCCCTCCTTTTGTGGATGAGTGGTTAGATGTGTGAATGTCATGGAAGCTCTCCAGTTGGAATGCTAGCAAATTTCAATGGGACGTTAAAGGGTTTGTTGAAGTAATCTAGTTTTGTGGTTTACAAGGGTACAATTCCTCACCTCAGCTTTTTCAGTCAAGGAGTTGTGAGTTCTTACTTTGCTGTGAATTAATTGAAAAATCTATTAGTGTAAGTGATTTCTCCCATATGTAGGATTGCATGTAGCCAATGTGTAGAAATACTGATCAAACTGATAAATGCTTGACGGTAGATGTGGTTCTCCAGTCAGCCATACTTCTAATCTATTCTTTCTTTTTTTTTTTCCTGTTAGAATATAGTTGCTTTTTACTATTCAGAGAGATTACAAAGGATGAATGTCCGCATGTGATTTTACTTTTCTGTGAAGATTGGCCTATATTAATATCCTTGCCATGTAAACTGATAGTGCAATATACTGTCCTAAGAAAAGGCCTATATATCCTCATAGTGGAAAGCTATGTAGAACACCTCTTCTAGAACTTCTTGCAAATTTATTTTTAGGCCAGCTTCTCTGCACTATTTACTGATCTACCATTCCCACAGTAAATAAATTACTCAGTGTAAAACTGAGTACTTAGGGTTGTATTTATGACCCTAAGTGCTAAACAGTTTCTGGAGGGATAGCTTGCCATTATTTAGAGGTAAAGCATTCAGAGAGAAATTGAACTGGAAGCAAGAAAATAAGTTCAAATTCAAATACTGGTAGATATTAGAATTAAAAGGAAAGTTTTTGAGCATTTCTCATCAGCAGAGCAATGTGCTAAGGATTCAGAATAGATTATTCCTTTTTAATGAAACTACAAAAGATGATGTCATTAGCTTCCACTATGGTTAGATATTTTCCTAGAATACTCTATGTAATACGGCTCAAACAGCAGAAAAATCATGCCCTCATAATTAAATGCACACTGCTGATGTTCCACTAAGTCTTGAACAAATTTAATGAGTCTGTAGATGATTATTGGTTCAGTATCCAATGCTTTTCTAATCTAATCCTGTAAAAAATCGCCAAGTTTTTGTTTTATAAGCATACAAGTTATGGATTACTCTTTTTTAATTAATTTTATTGCTTACTCGAGAAAAAGTCTTTCCATTTAATGGATAATATCCAAAATATAAAGCACTCAGTCCTTCAGTGGGTTTTAAAATGTGTATGCTTAGTGAACTAAGTCTTCCTTACCTCCTTGGATTAGTCCTTTTTATCTGATAAATGAAGTTCTAATTTTGTAGTATTGAGTTGTATTTATCACGTAGACATCTGTTGTGCAGGGATTTAGGACCCTCTTACTCAGTTTGTTTCTACATGCTTGAAAATGTTGAAAAATCAGTGAACTAATCAGTTCTAGGTGATCCATAGATGATGATTTGAAGACCTGTCTTGACTATTTCTTTACTAGATGTGTCTAATCTACTAGCTGTCAATCTTGATGGGGGGGGGGAAAGGAAAGGAAATGTTATTTTAAAACTTCTAATAATTTTTGTTACGATTTGCATCAAATTGTATACTTGAAATAGTTGCAAAACATAGAGAATAATGCTGACTGTAATTTTGTTTTCCTTTGTGGTTTGTTGGCAGTTTTGCTGCCAGATGAGAGAGTTAGAAACCAAGGAAGATCTAAGTCATATTATCTGATACAACATTTATTTTCCATATACTGGGATCTTTGTTTATTTTAAGTAAGATTGAATACTTTTATGAGCTATAAAAATTATATACTGTAGGAAATGTCAAGATGCAAGAATTAGTTGCCTCTGAAAATGTCATAGAATTAAAATATGCTTGCTCATACTGTTTCTGCACGTGCTTATATATATGTTTTATAGTTTGGTCTTGTATATTTTTCTGCTTGTTCTTGCTTATTTTTTTGTGACTGACTTTCCCATTTCTGTGTGTTTACTCGGTCTTGTGTGATAATTACATCCACCATTGTGATGATGAGATCTACATTCAGCCACTTTTCATTTTCTTGCTTAGGTTTGAAGAGCTTTAATGGTTTTTCAGATTCTGCCAGTACAGTCTGTCATTTTATCCTCCTGTGGCACTCTTATTTGAATTTGTTTTGTTTGGGTAGAGATAATTCCTGGCTTACATTACAGGAAAATTAGGGGTTCCAGAGGTTAGCTCCTCTGTAGTGCATTTCACTATTAGATATGTTCTCCTACTTATGCTGGTGATAGCTTTATAGGAATCATGTACTCTTTATGCCAGGTGAAATCTAGCTGCATGGTGTATTCTTAGCAGATAGTGTGTTTTGCAGGAAGGGGCCACTGGATATTTCCTCATTTCTGGCTTTACTGTCTAGTTTTAAATCAGGGTTCACAGTCCATAGGAGTAGGACTTACTTCATGTAGCTAGCACTAAAAATATGCTGCAAGAATCTCCTTGAAACAGACAATTCATCTGCCAAAAGAAATAATGTTAGAAGAGTATTTATGCTCTTTCCCCCCCAAGTCAGTTCAAGAGCAGTAAATATAGTTGAAGCATACTTCAACAAGAAAATATCATTTCAGCTAGTGGCAAGAACAAATAAAAACCTTGTTTGACACCTTTCTTCCACTTCAGGAAAATTTGGAATGGAGTCCAAGGTATTTACACCTGTGATTTCTTCTGTAATCAGTTTCTTTCAAAAATATAGTTATCACCCTCAGGTTTTGAGAAAATTCTCATCTGACTCCAAAGTTAAGACTCTGACTTTTGTCTAGGATTTCTATTAATTTCAATGTCAATATTTTATCAATGCACCTAGACTTAAAAAGACTATAAGCCAACATTGACTATAGATACAGGAACAAATAATTAATAATTTACTGAACAAATCCTGGAGACAAATGAGATTTTAAAATTTATGCTCATAAGCACTGTGGCTATAAGGAAAGCAAGAAGTCTGAAGTAATCAGAAACCAAATTAGTACTGTTGGCTCTGTTTTAAGTTTATATAAATAGTGTTTGTTTTCTGAAATGACCTGAATTTTGCAGATTTAGGCCACAGTGGGCTGGTTCAGTGGCTCTGTAGTATAAGCATCATGGTAGGTACAAGACACACTGTCTAGATTGAATAAGTTGCCACTTTTGGCCTAATGCTTATCATGCATTCTGCTGTAAATTCTGTCTTCAGAAGTGTGTTGTCCTAAAAAACCCAGATCCGACTGAAATCTCTAAATAATGGCTTCTTTAGAATGAAGACATATTATAAGGATAAGTGATATTTATGCCTTTTTATATTTTTATGGCTGTGATATAAGTAATAAAACGTAAAGATGTGGGTATGAAGCAGTATGAGTGAGTATGTAAGCACTATGAATATAAAGCAGAAATAATATTCAAAGGGCAATCTTCAAACTGATAGCTGATAGATTAAATATACTATATGATACTACACTTTGAAGTACCTTACTCATATTTTTGGAACATCTTGTGGCATTTTCTTAACACTATCAGAAAGCTTATTACATATACAAAAAGGCTGATCTTGATCTTTCCATATTATACTATAATAATTTCCATAGGTCTCATTTGTTTTATAGTGCCATTTGTAGGCACTATAGTGTGCCTATAAACAGTAGGAACTCTAAATATCAAATTATCAGTAATTATTATCTGATTTCTGTGTCCTAGAACCCTGCTTGCATTAGGCTGCCATGTTGGAATTGCTGATGAACGTGCTGAAGAAAAAGTGAAAAAAATGAAACTTCCAAAGAAGTAAGTTCAGTGTGTCTTCTTGTTAGGCAGTGTGAATTAAGTGTATTTTATTTTAACAATTCAATGTTTACACTTCTAATTTTATTAGTTCTTGGGCCTGCATGCATGAATTCTCAGGAATTTTCAGCAATTTTCACATACCATAATTTACAATTTTTCTTCCAGGTGTTTGTCACCTAATGTGTAGACAAATTTTAGGGTTTTTTTTGCTATGTTGTAGTGTCTGACGTTCACAGTTATTTATTTCCTTTATGTATTTTGTGTATCACAGAGGCTTTGTAAAGAATTTTACGGTAAATTTGCCAATGTATTTTACAGTGCTGCAGATATTTAAAGGTGACCCTTTTGAAAGTTCTCAAATGGCCATGACTTGACGTATAGAGAACTGGTACAATCACCTGACTTTTTTCCAAGTGGTCTTGAATGTTGGCATCAGCATTAGTAGGACGGGGCTTAGCCTGGTATGGTGTAGTGCCCTCCACTACCACAGCTCTGAAACCAGCTCCTATGGCCCAGCCAAGTTGCCCTGGCTTCTTAGCACCAGTATATGCCCAGAGAGTTTGGGAATAAAGAACTTGGGATCTTGGACACAGCTGAGATAATGGAACTTTAGTTTCCTATGCCTGACAGCCTTATTGCCCAACATACACTTGAGCCCAGGGGATTAAGGAAGATTATATAATATGTAAGAAGTCAGAAAGGTAAATGCCACAGTTTTACTAGAAGAGAAATTCTGCATGATCTGTTATTCCTGAATTTAAGACAGTGACTTAGTTTCCTTGGCTATGACTCAGAGCAATGGTAAGTGCTGCTTGCTGAGTTCCTGCCCCCAGTAGCAGCTCATTGCTCTTCGCAGGAATGTGTTGTGTGCAGAAACTGCTGTTCCTCTGGTATTGCATATCTCCATTATTCACTGCAATCCTTCACTGACCCATACCTTTGTGTTACGTGCAGTCCCTGAGGCCAGTGTAACAACCTCCAGCACGTTTAACTAAAGCACATCTTCTTTCTTCCTTTTGTGAGCCAAAAGCCTGTGCCTCATTCTGGCAAGATCCCTGCAGGCTTCTAGGTAATACTTTGCTACAAGGTAGCTGTAAGAACCTGGACCATCAAGTCTTTGGTATCTACCCTACTGCACAGATTTACATACCATTGATATTGCAGTTTCAGAATCCCTGATGTGGTGGCTTTGCCAGAATGAATGTGAATAAAAGCAGGGTATTATTTTAAGTTCCCCCCCAAACTGTTCTTCTATTTCGGTATCCCAAAATAACTGTATATTTCTCAAAGAAGAAAAGATATCTAGGGCCTTCTGTATTTTCGTTCTGAATTTCCTGGGCAGAAGTATATGTGCATTTGCAAGATTGTTCAAGTGAATTAAATTTCCTGCTTTAGAAAAACTGTAGCCAAATCTCAAGTCTGAAGAAATTATACTTTCTAATATAAGAAGTCAAATAATGTTGAGACTTTTTAATTTCATTAACCATCATAACTGTAGGAACCTGAAGTCATACCATACATACAAAGTTAGAATTTTGATACCTCACATATAATGGATTGAAAAAACTAGCAAAAAGGAAAGGAACACATTGTGGCTGCATTCCTAAAAGGTTGTGCAGGGGAGTGTGACTGGAAAGAGCGCAGTAATTGCCAACCTGACAAGTGTGCTAATTCCATATGTTTCACTGTTTCTGTTACTGTCTTGTTTTACTCATCTCACTAAAGTGACTTCACAGAAACCTGATGAGAGGTAAACTGTGAGGGCAGTGAACTCCTGTGGGGGCTTGCTGTAATAGAAACCTGCAGATTGTGAACTATGTAGAGGACTGATTTTGGAATGATGTTCTTGAATTGTTTTTTTTCTAGCTTAAACTTTTTCTTTTTATTGTGGTAATTTTGAAGGAAGATTCAACCTCCTATTTATAGATCTAATCCCTCTTAAATACCTGGTCGTTTTAAATTATTATTTTCAACAAATAATTTGTTTAACTGTGTTTTAAGATGGTTGTTACAGAAAAGAATTAATTAAGATTGGTAAAGTATTTGATTACTTTAGGCTATAAATGGGGATAAATACTGTTTAATTTTATGGGTTCTTCTCTGTCAGTACAAATAAAGAAAATTACAAAATTGTGTAGAAAATAATTGAGCAATTATTTAAGCTAGCCATTCGTTATACACCCCAGGGTGTAGAATTTCAATGAGAGAATGCTGTTGTTTGTTTTCCACAGACTCCTTTTGTTTCAACCAAAATAGCTTTGTATGCTGAAGGAGAAATAGAATCACTTAAGCTGGAAAAGACCTTTAATGCTTTATGTCCTCTATTGGAAGTTTGCTCATAAGTAAAGTAGGAGATTAAAGTAGGAGATTCCTATAACTAATGGGAAGGGAATAACTTTATAAAAGTAGCATTCCTAGGAGTGTTAAAAAGTGAGGAAGCTGTCTTTCTCTTCTGAAGTCATGCTTAAATTTAGGCATTTGCTCCTGTGATTTGAAGGAGAGTTAAGGTATGAATTATTATGAAAACATTTTTAGGTGGATTTCAAAACTGGTCTTGAGTAAGCCATTTGACCTGCTCTGTCTCTTAGCATCCCTTTATGCAACAGGAAGAATCTATTTTCTTGTTTCAGTAGGAAGTAGATAGAATTTAATAAGTATTGTCATCTGCTCAGAGGTAGAAATAATATTGTTGATATAAGCATTTAGATAAACAGCATCTTAATCTACTACTTTGAATATGTGGCATTACTAAAATAATTTAAGAACAATTTTAGTTTAGACCATTTTGCATAGCTTTCATTACCAATTACTTCATCCTATCATGATGCAATTAGCTTGAAACAGAATCAAATCAAAAACAAATCAATAATCAAATTTAAATTATTATTCTTTATGTTCAAAGGCAGATATGATACTTACATAGATATGTTGCATAGATGTTATTTCTTTCTTTAGTGGTTTCTCTTACTTTTCAGCAAGAAAAAAAAAAATAACTGCAAGTTCTGTTTTCATTCAACAGCTATCAGTTGTTGAGTGGATACAAGCCAGCACCCATGGATCTGAGTTTTATCAAACTGACCCCCTCTCAAGAAGCTATGGTGGATAAACTGGCAGAGAATGCTCACAATGTGTGGGCAAGGGACCGTATAAGGCAAGGCTGGACATATGGCATCCAGCAGGTAAGTGCTAACTTCAGACACTTTAAACAGCGCTTATCTATTGAGATATTTCACAGCCAAATGGAAGTAATGGTGACACACAGTCAGGAAAAAAACAGCTAGTGAATGCAAGTTTTTCAGCCAAAATAAAACCCCAACATAATTTAAAGCAATCTTGCTAAATAGCAGTATGAGACTCTTTTACAAGCAGTATTAAAAAACTTGGTGGTGTATTCTTGTATGCTATCTAAATCTCAGGGTGAGAAAATTGCATGCAGGAAGCTAACATGCTCCAGTATTTTAGGATATGTAAATATTGACTTTCACTAGGGGAATCATTTAAATGTTTGCAGTTCTGAGAATTGAATAATTTTGTTTATCCAGGAAAATAAGAATGTAAACTTCTAGTAATAACTTGGCTGACATGTTTTATTTTTGGCAGAAGACTTGAACTGAGAATAGTTAAGTCAGTCTCAAAGTTCCAGTCCTACTTTAGTTGTTCTGCTCCAGTGAATATGAATATTATTTGGTAGTTATCCCAATGTGTTACAAGGGAGGAGAGTAAGAATAAAATATAGTGGATTGCTAAAAGGAAAACTCAGGTTCTTTGGTTTCTTTAAAAACCATAAAACCAGTCAATTGGGTGTACCATGAGCCTAATTTAGCCTAATTTGCAATACATCTGTTTTCCCTTAAGATTTTCTAGTCTTTTTGTGATTGGTTGTGAATTTTATATACAGAAAGGTCTCTTCATTTCTGTTAATAAATGTGTGGTAGCATTTCAGAGTGAAAGTTTAGGACAATTTACCCTGGAGAAAAAAAGAGTTTTCATGGTTTTGTGCTGAGAATAAAAGGTCATTATTTTTGCAAAAATGAGATAGAGCTGTTTTGTAGGTACATAACTTTTTTTCCTTATTTTTGACAAAAATTTGAGTTTTACATTTCAGTGCCACATATGTCAAATTTTGTTCCTCTACAGGACCAAGATTCATTTTATTTGCAGAACTTTTGTGTAAAATAATAAAATAATCTGGGTTTTTATATATTAAGCACTTCACCTTATCACATGCAGGTATTGGAAAGGTAACCCCTAGTTAAATTTTCAGATATTTTTTAAGCAGTCGGTGTGTATCAATCTCTGATACACACTCTGATATTCACTCTTTTGACTTCCAGGTTATACTCTGAAAGAGTTTTAGGCAAATGCTTCTGCTCTAAATCTTGACTGGGCTTGGGTATATATGATGAATATTTAACTGCTCTTCCTTATCAAGACAAAGACAGGTATGGGCATGCAGAGAGGAGTCTGCAGAATTTAAAAAGCTTAAGTGCCTATGAAACTGATCACATTTGGAGTTGGAAAGACAATTAATTGGGAGTTTTGCAGTCCTGAGTGCTTATGCTTTAAACATCCAAGAATTTTTTTACTGACTAAAGACTTTTGTGTGCTGAGTTGTGCACTGTTGTTGAGAATGCAGTGTAGTGGTGTGGTGAGCAGTGTCATAGTTATGCTTTCAGCAGAATATGATTGTAAATGTGGACAAGAGCTCAGAAATATTCATGACCTTCGGGAAGCAGATTTGCAAGGTCAACAGTATACTTTACTCCCTAATTCCTACCAGACAAGTTACCACAGTCTCATGGATAATTAAACAGGTAGATGATGACCTTTTTCAATAATAGTATGTCTTGCAGAAGGTGCTGTGCTTTGGATATTGATGTTGATTTGTTCTTAATTCTGTAATCTTTCTCTTTTCAAATATTTCTTTTTCTTCTGGAAAATAGACCAACAGCTGAGTTTCAGGAGTTCTTACAATACACAGATAACAAATACCATTTATTAAAACCCATGAGAAGAGAGCAGAAGGGCAAGGTGCTCCTTTCTGGGTGCAGTACAGAGATGCCTCTCATTTAGCTGTCATATATATCACATGGCAAGCTGCTTGCTCTAGGTTATCCACGTCTGCGTGACTCCAATGTATTTATTTCATGGGCTACATTTTGTCACCCCCTCATATTACTGTGACATGCTTTGGTACTGGAGTGATACAGTGACATGATGTTTTGCTGTATAATACTATAAACAGATCTTGCAGAGCTGTAAAGTAGTTTCTTAGGGGAAAGAAGCTTACAGATGCTTTAAAGTAGATGAACCAATCACTGGGAAATATATTATGGACAGCAATCGTGCTGTGGCTGTAGGATGAATTGAATAATCTAGTAGGTCTGTTCGGTATGAGAGCCTCATCATTTTGGGATTATATAAAATGAAAAAATTAAAGGGATACTCTCAAGTAGTTAAAGGATAAACTATTTCTTTCTTTAAAAACTGTTGGGGAAAATGCCTTCCAACTTCCAGATTTTTTTTCCTCTTTCTAAATCCATTACTGCTTGTCAGGCTTTTTTCTTAACAAGATATAACAAATTACATTTTTTGCATGACTATATACAGTACTTTTGTTCTGCTACTGCAAAGCCAGCCAGGAGAGGGAGCACAAGTTACCTAACAAATCTTGTTCCCAGAACTGTCCTGACAGCTGTGATGACACTGATCCCAAACACGTATTTTTTGGTAGCACAGACTCATAGTTGCTTGTTGCTCCATGAAGGGAGAAAGTAGAAGCGAAACAGGTAGGAAAAACATGTATTTCTGCTTAAACACATTCAGTAGCAAAAGTAAGTGGAAATACAGGGAGAAAAAAACAGTATGAAAATACTTGACAGTGTCCCTTTAAGGGAGAACATGATTACATGCAAGTTGGTAGTCTTGGAACTGGGGAAATGGTAAATGTACAAGGACAGATACAGGAGTTAGATCCAGGCAAAAAATCAATATAGCCTTGCTGTAAGTGAATTAAAATAATCTCATTTGTGCTACAAGAGAAGGCTTTTTTTTATTTTTTACCTTTCTTTATGGATTTTGATATTAAGTCCTGTTGTAAGTACATGAGTTTTTTCATTTGGTAACTTTTAAGGAATTTTTCATAACAAGATAATGAAAAACAATCTAATAGAAAATATTCAGAACTCATATAAGTTCATCCATGAATTTAGGGTATATTTTGGAATATCCATGATCTTAGTGTATTTTTGACATTCATAAAACTGTGATTTTATGCATACAGGAGAATCCCAACATCCATATGAGTAAGGGAAAGACAGAAAAGAAAAGAGTCAAGCTTAGAGATAAGAAAGCACATGACAATAATTTAAAATACATTGCCTGCCTCGTCCCTTTTCCTGAATACATGACACCTAGGTCTCCCCACTGATTGTAGAGAACACAGGCAAAGATTCTTTCACATTTTGCTTATATACATTGCCACATATCCTGATAGCTTAATCAAAGGTTATCTTGCTTTTTCTTCGTATTGCATTGTGGTCTGGCTAGAAAAGCCAACAATCAGAAACTCCATTTATACTGAAAAAAGAAAAAGTATTAAAAATCTCACAGCTTTAACAATTGTTTATAAATATTGGCAACTTAAAATTTTCCTTCTGCTCTGTGAAAAACATCTTAAAAAAGATGCTCTGAAGTTCCTGTCCTAGAATAGTCAGGTGGTATTGCTAAACAATTATATGAAATCTTCTCTTTGGCCCAAAAATGCAAGACATTTTGACCTTTTAAAGTCAAGTTCTTATTTTTTCAGATGTATGGAAAGTATATGGCATCATTAATTAAGATCAGGTGTTGGTCCTCTCAGGCTGCCTAAGGCTGCAATGCAGAAGAGGCATTGTTCTGGAAAGTCAGACTGGGTGAAATATGCATGCGTGGGAAAAATCAAGTTGTTGCTTATTTTTTCATTAAATATATATAAAGCCAGCATCTTGTCCTTGTAAAAACCACTTACGTTACCTCAATTTGACATTTTACATGATTTATACTGATATATTAGTTCCTTCCATTTATAGTCAGGGCACATTCTGCTAGGCATTCCATATGGCTGTGGTTCTCAGTGAAGATGGCAGAAGCTGTGCATGTATTACTAAGGATACACATACTTCCAAGGTTAGAACTCAGCTGCTAGTTGTATTCCAGGTGAGGAATACAACCTCTCCTTTGTTTAGGTGCATTTGGATTATTAACATTGCTAAGAATATGGCTTTGTTGTGCTTCTGGTTCTAATGCTCTGGACTTTGAAAATTGCTTTTTTAGTAAATGCCAATTTAGAATTTTATTTTTCCTTTTTTATGATTTTTCATTTTCATGATTTCTGGTTGAGCATGAGCTGCTAAGATAGGTGTGGAAAAGCTAGCCCTCTGGCTAGCAAGGCATGAAAGGTATGTGCCAGATCCTGCTGGCAGTGCCCGTGCTGCACACGCACATGGTGGCTCACTGGTTTTCTGGCAGCACTGCTGGCAAACCTGCCCTGTAGCATTTGTTGTAGCAATTGCTCAGAAATCTTTGTGATAGTGAGAGGTGTAGATATATGGTGTCGGTAGAGATCTGACAGCAAGCAAAATCAATTTACAGCTGTGAAATGAGGGCTTGCTAATGGTGCAAAGGGAACTGAGAAAACAGCAGCATATCTGTCTCACTGGACATGTGCTGAAATACATTTGTTATGTGCTTGTAGTTTAACAGCCTTGCTTATGAGAACAAAATCATTTCAGTAGCACACAGAATATGTATCTGTACAGCTCTTATACTTTAAATCACAAAATATGGGCTCCTAAGAAATTATCATATTTTTTCTTCATTCTTCCTACTATGTTTTAACTTTTCAGTATTTTCCTATCTTTCTTTCAGTTTAGCACTTACCTACATATGTTTCTGGTGACTTTTTGTTCCCTTTAGTCTAGTGGTCTCTGCTATTCCTGAACTTCTTAGAGATTTGGGAAGGTCCAGCTGTTCACAGCTTTGCAATACATTATTTATAGCTCTGAAAACTACATGATTATTTTCAAATGTGTTTAAGAGGTTTAGATGATGCTTTGTTTTTTTGCTACTGAATTAGTGCTGGAGCACACAAATGAATTACACACACTGCATCTCTTAATAGGTTCTTTTAGAGCTATTTCTAGAATTTGACTATAGTTTTCTTGTTTCATTCTTACATGAGATCTGTCTGTGCAAGTTCCAAGACCAGCTGTAGGTCCAATGCCTCGAGATCAGTTACCAGTTACAGACATGTCACAGACTCATTGAAAAAAAAGAATGCACTTTACATCTGACACGTGTTTCCTTGGAGTTACTTTGCAGCAGTGTTCTTTCCCTGTCACAGAAATTTTAAGAGGCTTGTTGATGTTTTTTGGTGTGTATGTTCAGGTATTTTTTCTGTAGTTCTTTTCCTTTTAAGAGCTACATGTAATTTAAAAAATTAATGCAATTAAATTGGCCCATTGTTGACCAATTATTGCCTAATTGACATTCTTATATACCCTAAGAAAAAGTGTGAGTGCCCATTCAAATAGTTGTTTGTCTACCGTTTGCTATGTATATCAGAATCTGTCGTGTACACTGTGAAAAGTAATACTGACTTTTCATGGTCAGTGCTATATCGCTGATGTTTAACATCATTACTTCCATCCAGGGCACAATCTGCCAGGCATCCCAACTTTTTATGGTTGCAATGTTTTCCTAAGTAAAGTAAATTAAATTCTAAATTATTGATGGATATTTGTCACATGAAATGAAGACAAAGCTGTGTAATAAAATTCATAGGCTTTTTTCCCTTTTTTTTTCTGTGATATGATAGGTTCTGATTTCAAAACAAAAAGAATAATATAAATATCATGTATGCTACCCAGCTAAAACCATTTATCTATTAACAAGTAGTTGCCAGATAAGCTCTGTACCAAATAGTCTTCTGATGAATCATTACTGTCAATTCTGGAAAATTCTGGCCAAAAAAACGTTTAAAAATTTAGGTTGAATGTTAAAACTTATTTTACCAGTCTACAATAACATCTTTGTATTGAGTAGGAGGAATTCAGTCTCCGTACTGCTTGGAAATGTACTCGGTAAAAATTACCACTCTTAGCTAATCAGTTTTCTTGTTGACTTGATTGCGAATGTGCAAAGCTCAATCACTGCACAGGATCATTCTCTACACTTACACCAGAGAGGTGCAGAAGGTCATTGGCACTAAAACTTATGATAAATATAACAATAAGAGTGCTTAATTCAGAAATTATTAACACATTCAAAGTTTAAATAGATGTGTAATAAGAAAAAAAAAAAGAACCAAGTTGGTAAAAGAAAAATCTTTTCTCACATTCAAATTTAAAAATGTAGCCACAGTCTTGAATAGGTGAAAAAGGTCACAATGTTATTAGAAAAAAGGTCACAATGTTATTAAATTAGATCCAAGGAAAAAATCTGTAAAATCAAGTTGGTATAATACATTAAATTTCTGAATTCCTTTTTTTTTCTCTCCTTGCTCTCATTTTGTGCTTAGCCATTTTAAAAGCACTGATACAGTATTTCATTTTATACATTGGTATCAGCTGATTGCCTTTATGTTGATTTGTGTTAATGGTTGTTATGGCAACTACAAATGCATTAGTCTAACACTATATCATTGATAAGAAGTTACATATTTATTGTTCCAAACTTTCATATTTTTAAAGACAGTATTTCACAATGTTTTTTGGATGTAGAATGCTTAACAGGAAATTATTTCTCTTTTTGTGTCCTTTCAATCACAAATAATCAAACTCATAGTATTGCGTCGCCTCAGATGATCTGAGGTTAACTCAGATGTTAATTAATATTAACTTAGATGTTAATGTGAATACTCTTATATAAAAAAATAATTTCTCATAACATTTACTTCAGCATTTGCTTGAAGGACACAGCCCTTTTTCACATCTACCAAATTAAACATTGGATAAAATAGGATGTCAGCTTAAGAATTTGGAACAAATATGAAAAGTGGATCCCTCAAATGGTATTAGTGTTGGCCCTGCCACTGTCCTTTCCACGAAATATAATTAGAGTTGATATGGTTTTGTAATTTGTGCCACCAGCAATGTGTTACCTTTATCTTTCTGTTAGCACTTTTAGCATGTAGGTAATGCCTTAATAGTTCTTCTCCTAGAGGCATAACTTGTAGGACCAGATTTCATCAAGCATTGGTTTATAATTGACCTTTCAATATCCGCTCATTATGACAAGGCAAGAGGCAGATAGTCTCGCATCTAAGCATTTAAAGAGTAGCAAAAGATACCTGCAAGATTTTTTTCAGAATGGATGTTCCATTTCTTCTCTTCTTGAGAAGATTGAATTGAAACCACATATGTTCCTAAAACGAGAACGGTAATGCTGTAAAAGGAGTAAGGTACTTTCACTGTAGACACTGTCTTCTAAAATAATAGGCATTGGCTTTGGACTTCTTAATAAATCTAACCAATAATAAAAGACTCTCAACAGCAGCTATTTTTTATATGCTATGTCCAGTCTGTAATTTTTTTAATCAATATAGTTATTAGGAAAAACATGGAGAGTTCTTTGCATGGTTTCTCTCATTGCCAACAAATTTTGACAGGATGTGAGAAGAAAATGTAGAGAAGAAAACAATTCTGTTACTCACTAAAAATTAGATTAGCCACTTAAATAATCCAGTTAAACACTGCTTTCAAATAGGATCATTTTGGAGTAGAGGAAAACCTAATCAATGTTTTCTAATAAACCTAAATTTCAAAGATTAAACCTTACCAATATTTTCGTTTCAGCTGGAGAGTAGTTAGTGCAATTATCTATTGCAAAAACTCTACATGTGGAACACACAAATCATATTCTTGCAAACCCCTTTATTTTTGAAAAAATACATGTCTTAAATATTTGTTATAGTAAGGCATATTTTTATTATCTATTTGGTAATTTATTAATTAGTGTTGCACACCTCCATTATTTTTTATTAGTAGTATTTTGTTATTTTGTTTTTATCACATTAATTATTTGGGCATTTTGTATATTTATGGTAGTAATGTCAGCTTTAGTTAGAAACAAGTTCCTTTTTATGGTAGCTGCTTCATAAACAGCATATGAAACATAATTCTTTTGACTTTTCTGTCATTCTCTTTGCCTCTATTTTCATTTCTGTGGTTTGTATTATTACTTTATTAAGTAAATTTGACAGAATTTGCAACAGGTGAAAAAATATGAGCTTTGTTTATTTGTGTGTGTCCATTTTTTTAGTGAATTCAGTCTTGTCATTTCTAGACTATTGCAATTTCTCTGATTCCTTGCCCTATTTGAAGTTACATGATTTCAGTTGGTATAACAGTAATTTTTATGGTGTTACTGAAGAATAATCTTGTCTGTAAGATAAAGCACAGTTTCTGAAATTGAACTGGTTTTTCATACTAATGCAGGATGTGAAAAACCGACGGAATCCCCGGCTCGTTCCATACGCTCTTTTGGATGATCGAACAAAGAAGTCCAACAAAGACAGTCTTCGTGAAGCAGTCCGCACCCTTCTAGGCTATGGTTACAATTTGGAAGCTCCTGATCAAGATCATGGTAATTAATTTCGGCTTTTTTTCTCAAAAAAAGGTTAGAATTTTCCACTCTGCTATTGAATTTTTTTGTCCAATGAAACATTTTGAACGGATGTTTCCAAATATAATAGGTGCTTTTCTCCATCTTCTCTTAGATATTAATTTCTTTCTTTCCTTTTTGTTTCCTTTCCTTGTCCTGTGGCCTCAAATGAATATTTACAAAATGTAACATTTTTACATTTTAAAGCAATTATTTTAAAATTAAACCAATCAACAAAATTTTTGGGAATAGTTTTATTTAATGCTATATTTGCTATTTCAACACAAAATAAGAAAAAATACTCTGTAAAATCAGTAGATATGAAGTTTAAATTCCTAAAATTCTAACTTTAAATAGTGAAGAATTCTACAGTTTATGTACAATATTGTATTTAAACACTTAAAGGTACAAGATGAAATTTTCTAAAATGAACGATTGCAAACCAAATTTCTGTGAATAGCAACCTGCAAGTCTATAATTAGATAGATTGTTAGAGCCTTTAAGTTTCCTGGACTTCCTCAGGGCTTGGAAGTTGAGTTAGACTATAAGTAAGTTTTAATTCACTTTTTACAATGTTTTCTTTGAGCTTGCATCATTGCCAGGTTGAATGTTTTATTGATACTGTATGCAGTATTTTCAATTTGAGACATCCTACAGAAGAGAAAAAAAATCTGAAGTAATAACAACGAATTTTTATAGAAAGTACACAACATTTAACTCAATAACTGCAGCATATATAATGTTAAGAAAGTACAAGAAATCAGGAGACATAATGTGCAAACAAAATAAATAGATCTAACCCCTATCAACTCGATTTCAGATGCTCACTTAAAGATAAGGAAATATGGAGTAATCAAAATTAAAATTAGCATCTTTATAATCTGGCAAATTTAGAAATTTTGAGAAATGTGTCTAAACCTTATTTTTTCCCCTTCATATCGTGATAGTGGTTGTTAAGTTTTGACCTATTTATGACGTTCAGTAAAGCATTTCTGCAAAAGACATAACTCATACCTAAAGTGTACACAGGGAACCTACCATTTGGAATTTCTTTTCCAAAGCACATGTATGCTCTGATCCTTTGAGATGCTGCCATTAAATCACACTTAAATATGTGGCATTGCTGAGACCATGAATGTGTAGCAAGGCTGGATTGCTGAACATGTAGAGCAATGTTCCTCAGTGGAAGGGACAGTGTTGGTGGCAAAATGCTGTGATCTCACTCTTAAATCTGCCAAGATGGGATCACTCTTTTTTCCTTAGAATGCAGAGATTGTTGAGCTGGTTCTCTGAATGGAGTTAGTAACGAAATGTAAAGAACACTAGTGCAATCCTTGAATCTGAAAGATGTTATCAAGGTTGTTGCAAAATTCCCAGAGGAAAGGAATTGCAGAACAATATCCCACAAACTGATCTTTCTCCACGAATAAGTCTTCTACAAAGACTGGAATTGTATTCAGCAAAAGATGTTTTTAGTCATTTTGGGGATTTAGATTTTGCAGTTTATGAGCTTGTCAAGTTATGGAGATGAATAAAACATGTCACAAGGATCTTCGTTCATCAGCCAAAATTCATACTGTTATTAAGGGATTTAGAGCCCTCTAGTGGTGTTCTGCATCTCCAGTCAATTTTTACTCAAACATTATTTTGCGACGTTCTTAAGTATTAGTTTTTGTGCTTTTTATTATTATTATTATCTACTGGTTTCCCACAGAAGCTGTATTTTTGGAACTGATTAGACTCCAGAAAGCATTTTCTTACTTAGAATCCAAAAAGAAAACAATTTATCCAGGTACCATGCTTTGTGGTGCTTCATCTGTATAGGTGAGGGTCTTGAAAAGTATTTTTAAGGCATTCATTTCATAGACTATCAAAGAGAAAACTTTACTAATAAAGAATTATGTGGCAGAGAGAGGTGTTGCTTAGAGGAAACTTAATGTACCTCACCTAACTAAGTCAGGCATGGTAGCATGAGAAGTGATGGTTAATTCTCAAGGGTGTGATTTTATAGGCTATCCTAGTGATATTGGAAATGTGGACCTTGATGGGTATGAGAAAATAGAAGAGGAAGGGAGAAGTTCTTAGCATGGCCTAACAAACAGGTGCAAGTAGGTGCAGACAAGTTTGATCTTATAACAAACTCAGGGAGAAGTGGAATTGTGGTGATTAAACTGGAATGCTGACTTTTCAAATGTTGCACAGGCTTTATTTGATACATTAAAAATTGGGGGAAAAGATTCATGCATTTGGCCTTTTTTCCCCCTAATCTGAGAAAAAGAATAGGAGTGATCCTTGAGTCATATATTTGTAGCTGCATTCAGATTTCTATCTTCTCCTTTCTTTGTCTTTTTTTGTTTCTTGTGCTTTTGATTTTTTTTTCCTAATTCCCAGAATGGGCAAGGACTCTTTCCCCACATGGTTGCTCTGCAGGCACAATCTTCTTCTCATGTCTGTGCTCAAAGGGATTCCTTTACCTTTTGCTTTTGCTTTCAATGTTTCTTGTCAGTAATTGAGAACAGTACTTTCTGCATTTTTTTTTTTGTCCCTTTATACTTACTTTTATTTTTTAATTCTTACAGCAACAAGACTGGATGTGTGCAGTGGGATAATGGAAAAGTTCAGGATCTTCCGTACAGAAAAGACCTATGCAGTGAAGGCTGGGAAGTGGTACTTTGAGTTTGAGGCGGTTACTGCAGGAGACATGAGAGTTGGCTGGACCAGGCCTGGTTGTCTGCCAGATCAGGAACTTGGCTCGGATGAAGAAGCTTTTGTTTTTGATGGCTTTAAGGTTTGTATGTGTTTATCTGTAATAACATATTATTACAGTGGCTGCAAAAATTTTAGTTTTTGTGTCTTGTTCCACGTATCATTGCCTCAGTTGCTTTCTCTGCTTTCTTTGGTGTTTCATGACATTATTTCTCTGTCTTTGAGGGCCTAGGCAAAATAACGAGAATCAGAAAGATTAATTTGCAAGGTTTAGCATTTTTATAATGTTTTTTCACAAATTCACATGTTTCTACAGTATATATACAGAATTGATAACCAAAGTGGCTTAATCAAATTCAAAATACTGGCAGAGCTGTAATTAGCTATGACTAATTTATTTAAAGTTTTACTCTGTTGTTTTCTCTATAAGACGCGCCATTTGGGAATAAATATGGTTAAGATTATTAACACTAAGTGTTTTAGGCAAACTTTGATATAAAGTATTTGTAAACATGTAGGAGTTCCAAAGAGTATACCTAGGTTTTCATAGAAATCCTTACAGCTTAAATGAAGTATGATAGAACCACTATCATTTGCTCAAATTTAACTTTGCACAAACAAAATGACCGATTTAAATCTAGTAGTAAAAATATATAGGAAAACAAACCTTTATATTACTGACTGTCATCAGAATAGATTAAATGACTCATTGAAATTTTTAATTTCAGTATGGGGGCAAGTGCAGCAGCTGTCTGAACCATAATTGTTATTATGACTCATTGTCAAATTATTTCTTGTATCTGGTATTGGAATTAATTTTCCTTATTACTGTTAAAGTATGTAACAGAAATCAACAGAATTCAAGATATTCTCAGCAAGATAAAGTTCTCAAGATGTATTTTATGTATGCTGTGGGAAATTATTTCTTTCCCATTCCTGCGCTGCATGAGAAGATTCCTTGAAAAGAGAACTGGAAAGTTATTTTTGTAAAGTGTTTTACATAAACCACTCGAGTCCTCTATTTTTACTGGAATAGCTGTATAGTTGCCTTCTGAATCTTAGGGCTTGATGTTTAGGTCTCAGTCCATAAAGCTATTTTGTTGTGTTTGATTTTAATGGGTTCTTTCCTTGGTTGGAAAAAAAAAAATTGACCTTCAAGATATCAAGAAACGTTCACTGGTTTTGTACAACTTCTAGGATGGATACAGAGCATAAACATCTACTTGTGATCAAAGACTTGAATAGGAATTTTATCTGTTATTGGTTATTAATACTTTTTTTTCCTGTGCTTGGTTACAATAGTTCTTAACAGATGTTAATATATGATGTTAATTTATTTGAACTCCACTCCAAGACCTCATTGTGAGCCTTTGCAGTCTTTGACTTGAAAGTCAGTCAGAGGAATCATGGCCTCAGCTGCTCTGGAATCTATCAGAAGCCCAGTGCTTGTCTCATTCACAGACAGTTCTATTCTTTCCAAAATCTGATATGAGAGAAAGATTAATTTATTTTGCACAAAATATTTTAAGAATTATGCTTAAGGGAACAATACAGATTGTTTGCGAGTAATGAATTTTTTAGGCTGCTTGAGTAAATAAAGGAATTGCTTAAAAGGGGTTTGTGGAGTAGCTATTAAATATTGTAATTGATAGCATATTATTGTGATTAAAAGTCTTTCATGGAGCTTCTGCAGAAAACAAAAACCATACTCTTACGTTTTACTAAAATGTTGAAATAGCAATTTTCCCTGTCAGCTTTCTTAGCAATATTTTATAATGCTGATGTGAGGGGTACTGTCAAGAAGTTAATTGTTGGCTTTCCATATTCAAAGTCAGCTTGGAGTACTCACAGACACAGTTTTGGAATGATATGCTGTGAGTGTTAATTTTAATGCCATCTTAATTGAGGTAGTTAATTATTAGTTCTACCCATGAAGATGAGAACACATACATTGACACTATTTTCCTTTTAAATGCTTCTAATTATTTCAGGCGCAGCGGTGGCATCAAGGTAATGAGCATTTTGGCCGCTCTTGGTTGGCAGGAGATGTTGTTGGATGTATGGTTGACATGAATGAGCACACCATGATGTTCACCTTAAATGGTGAAATCCTGCTTGATGACTCAGGCTCAGAACTTGCGTTCAAGGACTTTGAGGTTGCTGACGGTAAGTACTGTAATACATCATGCTGTTAACTTGCTATTGCCTGGTTTCTGCTCTGACTTCACTTCAATGTGTTTCCTTTGTGTTTCATCTCCCTGTTCTCATCCCCGACCCTGCTTCCCCTGACTTGTCCTTTTTTCTATGTGATTAGTATTAGCCTTTTGGAAAGAGAATTTGCTGGGTGTGACAACGAGGAAGAGGTTTTTCTGTAGTGATCTTTGTGGCTATCTTTTGTTGTGAGACCCTTTACCTGTTTTTCAGGGATGTGTCTGAAGAGACAGATTAATGAATTTAAATATTTCATCCTCACTGCAGTAGATCACCATATAATGTAATAGAATCATAGAAAGTATCATAGAATGGTTAGAGTTGGAAGGGACCTTTTAAGAGCACCTAGTCCACCCCCCTGCCATGGGGGCAAGGACATCGGATTTTATCTAGTACTGAAGTACTGAAATAATACCAAGTGTCTGTCCAATTAGTGAGAAACCGGTAGCGAGTTTAAGCCATCTTAAGGTTTTGTTTTAGCACTGGGAGGATAAATGACATCTGATCCAGTCAGCTGATACAAAACTATCCTCCAAAATAGTCTGCTTAATTATAAAGCAGCAGATTGAGCTTTGTGCTTATTGTAGGAGTCTTGGTGCAGTTTTCAGCATCCACAAGCAGGTGCTAGGTTACTGTCAAAACATAACTTAAGAGATTGCTAAAGGCGGCAAAGATTGTGAGGGTCTGTCAGGTGGCAGATTGATTCTGTAACAAAGAAGTATCTTTGTTTATAAATTTAATTATATACCTGTGTGCAGATAAAAACAGAAAAGGAGTAAGAAATTGTAAGTTAACTGCCTAAAATTTCTGAACTATGGTAATGTCAAAAAAAAATTAAGCTTTAAGCTTTCATTACTTGTAGGTACATATATTCTGGCATAAATATTATACATCTATTAAACAATACAGGTGCAGCTGAGAGATAAAGTTGAATTTTTTGAACAACCAGAGCTCCAGATGCTACTGTTGGTTATTCATCCCTACCCTATTCCCATGGGAAATATGAATTTCATACTTCTTAATTAGGCAATTCACTCTTTGTATTTTAACCACTTTATTTTCATCTGGATTTCAGAGTATTTTACTTTCAGGAGTACTTTGGGAGATTTTTTTTCCTTCCTTTGCCATACATTGGGAATCAGAAATATTTGTATTTTATTTAAAATTACATAATTGCCATTAATTTTCTGGACTGGTGTCTGTTACTTTACTGCCTTTGGATTTCCTTAGATGCTGGGGTAGCATGATGAGGGAAAGGGATATGAGAACTGGCTCATAGTGTTAGTGTTGTATGCAAGAAATCATCTCGGTGCCATTAAATTTTAGTGGCTTTCCAGTTACTAGTTTGCGTACTCTCATTGAGGAAGAGTTTCTGAAAGAAACTCAAATTCCATGAAATTCTGAGGGTAGGCTGCATTTATTCCAAGCTGATGAAATCACAGTGGTGTACTTTTTGTGGTGCTTGTTTCTAGCTGCTTGATCTAGGAAACAGATCTCTCTGCTAAAGAAGTTCCTGGCTTGATGCAGAGCCTGAAGGCTTTGATAACCATGTCACAGGCTTTATGTCAAAAGTCTTAGGTTTTCCACAATATCCTTGTAACTCACATTAAGTTCCTTTAGTATTGCTTTTGTAGGAAAGAGCTTTACCTTTGAAATAAGATGTCCTAGTTAATTTTCAAGGGAATGTGCTGACTGATCTGATATCTAATAACTCCAAAGCTATGTTTGAAATTATTATGGCTGTTTAATACACAAATATTGGAGGAAAAAGGAGAGGGGAAGGGAAAACAACTGAATTGTGCCTTGAGTGTGTATGTGCAAACACACATATGCAATACCCAAAAGAAATTTACGGAGTTTTTAAATTTTTTTTTTTTCTTTTTGGAAGGCTGGCTTTAGTTTGATTTTGTTACTGCCTCTTGCTTAACAGCACTGAGACCTTTCTGCAGGTTACTTCAGTGAGTCAATCATGTGCATGTTTAATTGCTGCAAAAAGGGACCTTTCTCTTTAGAAAACAGTTAGAATTTCTGATGCAGCCATACAGTAAATCAGTCCTGTAGATTTAATTTACTTAGGAACAATGAAAAGGGGATTTGATGATCTGCCAGCTTAGTAATACAGCTTGTGCTGCACGTTAAGTGGTACTACCAACAAGAAGAGCTCTTCGGGATCATGGAAGATGAATTTATTTAAGAGATATCACCTCAGTAGTAAAGTTGATAAACATAAGGGTGCCTTATTATGCATTTGTAGCAGATAAATTTGACTGTAGATATGAACAGGTACACTCGTACAACCCAAATCTTATTTTGTCAAGTCGTGATTTCTGAGAGCAGGAACTGTTTGTAGTGTTTGACAGATTGAATCAGGAGGTTCATATTGTATTCTTGAAAGTAGGGAACATTATGGAAAGTGTTGCTCTCCTGTGCTTTTGCTATATGTTAGAGACAGTGCTAGAGGGTTACTTTTCTTGGGGTAGTGTTTAAGTCTTCTTACTTGTTTTACTGTTTCATACAGTGAAATAAAATTTTCTCCATAGCCTAGTAATGTATCTGGAGATAAGGAGCCAGGTTAGGGGTAAATAATCTTTTTATGTAGCCTCCAGCTTGCAAGGGTTGCATGGTATCTGTGAATAATAATATTTAAAATGGCTGGATACCCATTCAAAGATGGCTATTGAAATTCATTATTATTCTGTAGAAAGATATGTAGCTGTCTTAACAGCACACCCCCTCTGAGATGCTCTGTCTTTACCATGTATAGAAGAGCCCTAAAACACCTAAATGACAACTAAATAATTGAAAAAAATAATGCAGAATTTCACCAGAGATGGAAGTAAGGTCAGGACTGGGACTGGTGTTTACATTCCATTTATAGAGAGCCACAGTTACAATTGTGTTCAGGAATCAGCTACATGTACAGTTCCTTCTGTTATCAGTGAGAACTGTATTGGTGAGAGGGACTGTCATCTTGATTTCACATTGCCTCCCTTGGCAACTTTCATGGGACACACTACATTGAGTAAAAACATCAATGACAGCTTTACCTGTGTAGGAGTTTTCCCCATGTTTCTTTGTTTACTTTCAGGGAATCTTGCAAATGCTAATTTACATTTTATTACATTTTATTTGTGTGTGTGTTTAAGATACTTGCTTCATATCTAACCTGTGTGGAAGGTGTGGAGATTTTTTGAAACCACAGGTAGGCAGAAGAATTACTGTTTTTTGGGTGATGAAATGAGAATTGTAAGGTTATTGAAAACAATTTTGATTTTGGCTTTGCTGAGCAACTTATGCAACAGCTTGTGGATTCCTTTAACTCAACCTAGTAATTGTCCCTATTAGAGCTGCTAGGCTTTATCATGGCACATATCTCTATATGTAAATGTGATTTTCCTATTTATGTGTTGTAATACACATAATACAATTATGTTCTGTTTAGTGCTAGAAAATATTTGCATTATTGTCCATCTCTAGATTTGCACTAGCAGAATTGACATTTATCATGTTATCTATTATTGCTATGTTGTCTGAGGAGTTGATGCCTTGTCATTTAAGAGCCAAGTTGTGAAGATAAAAATCTGGACTTCAAATTATGGCTAATAGTGTTATGTCATTAAATTTGTCATGTCTAATGTAAATACATATGACAACCAGTCTTGTGTACATGTAGTAAAAGCTTCCAAAAGTGGTACTGAAGGCTGATAATGTGTCTGATGGACAGTAGTTCCTGTAGATGGTGCTCTGGAGTTTGCCATGTCTCTGAAGAACAAACAGCAAGAATAGACTTTTTTTTTATATGGGCAGCCTAAAGAAAAGTGAGGAACTACTTGATATTTTGTCCTTATATTTCAATATGTGTTATGTTCATGTGAATCAAAATCACTGAACAGAACTTCATGTTTCTTGTTGATAGAAAAGAAAACATTTTGTTAATAACTAGGTGAAATGAATCTGCATAGTAGTTTATAGCTGTGGAAATTGAAAAGCAGGATGAAAAGAAATAGAAGAAATAAAAGATTTTCTTAGGTTTTTAGACTGTGAAGCTGAAATCAAGACAAAGAAAAATTAAAATGTGCATGCAGAGCAGATGTATGGGAAAAGTGCCCTTGCCCATTCTGGGGAATCAGGGAAAAAAATTGTAAAAACAAGTTACAAATATGTTCCCTGTGCTAGTGAAACACAAGATGAATACAAACGTAAAACTGATTCAAAAGGTAAGACAGAAAAAATAATCCCAAACCAAAATACCTTAAATTTCATGAAGCTATGGTGTCATATTGTCAGTTCTCATATTCCAGAACCAGAGTTTTCTGAATTTTAAAAATATATTAATTTTATCTTTAAAAGAAATCTATGACATACACTTTGTGCATATTTGTAGGTTTTTTCCACTGTTAGAGCTTCATGGACAAGCACTGTATTACTTTTGAAGTAAGAGTCTCTCAAAATACAATGAATAATGACATTTTAGGAGGAATACCTAAAGTAGTGAGACTTAAAGTAAAATTGGCAATACTATGCCAGCTCAGTAGAGAGATTAATGAAGAGCTGGCTGTCTGACTCTGCGGAGTAGGTTGAGTGTTGCCTAAAAATGTCCATGACTATTAGAGGGCTTTTATTTTCAGAATTATACTTAAGATACATTACTTGGTGACATACAAGATGTGATGTGCTGTTGATGATTGCTTTCCTTTATAATGTTTGCTCTTAGGTTTTTTGTTTTTTGTTTTTTTTTTCCCCACAAATGGTTTCTAATTCAGTTACAGAAGAGAGCAGTTCACCGATATTCATTCTGAATAACCCACATGTTCTTTCCTCTTGTTTTAAGGATTTCTACCTGTGTGCAGCCTGGGCCCATCTCAAGTGGGAAGAATGAACTTTGGAAAAGATGTCAGCACTCTAAAATATTTCACTATATGTGGCTTACAGGAAGGGTATGAACCCTTTGCTGTTAATACAAACAGAGACATCACCATATGGCTGAGTAAAAGGCTTCCTCAGTTTCTACCAGTGCCACAGAACCACGAACATATTGAGGTTTGTGATACTAGTGAAATGTTTCTAGACACTTGAATATGTTTGAGTTATGTCTCTACTTTTGTAGTTCCAGACAAGATTTTAATGTGATATGTTGACCCATTTCTGGATGAATCTTACACCTGTTACAAATTCCTTACATTCAGTAGGGTTGCAGAGAATGTAATTGTTTGATTGGCAGTTTTTCTTTCTACAAAACCTGTGACCTGGGTTAATGTGACAATCTGAGAGACAAATTATACAAGATGTCCTCATTAAGAGCTCCTTGTGCAGTGAGAGCTGTGTAAGCAACTTCCAGAAACAGAGCATTTTATAGTAATTGATACCATGTGTTCTAGTGCACACACTTTTTAATTTTTCCATAGCTAATTAGTTTTGATTGTAATAAATATTTATTAGCCAATTGTGTCAACACTTATGTCCCAACCAGTTGTGCATCTTGATGGAGCTGAATTCATGCCTTGTAAGTTTTCCATGAAATTCTTCTGAAATGGTATAAGAACTCTTTTTCAGCTAGTGTGTGGTATTTAAAAAACAGTTTATGTTCTTTCATATGTACATGCATGATTTTTATTCATTGGTCTGTGTTGTTCGGGACTGAGTTGGATTTGTGTTGGAAAGGATTATGGTGAGAGGCATAATTTCTTTGTGACTTTTTTTTGCATTTTAATAATGGAGCAAGAAACCACTTCTCATAGTATTTATTCCCCTTCAAAATGGCAGCACATGATTATTTCAATGCATTAGACCGTGGGCACAATGCTGTTGCAAGTTTTGCAAGTCATGGATGCTTATTGTGGAAATAGAAATTGAATATTTATATGGCAGAAAAAGCATCAGCTTTAAAAAAATAACATCTTTATGTTTCATAGGTGATGAGAATTGATGGCACCATAGACAGCTGCCCCTGTCTGAAGGTCACACAGAAGTCCTTTGGTTCACAGAACAGTAAAACAGATGTCATGTTTTTTCGATTGAGCATGCCCATTGAATGTGCTGAGGTGTTCTCCAGATCAGCTGCAGGAGGGTTACCAGGCTCTGGTCTTTTTGGCCCAAAAAATGACTTGGAAGATTATGATGCTGATTCTGATTTTGAGGTTCTAATGAAAACTGCTCATGGTCATCTAGTTCCTGACCGAACAGAAAGAGAAAAAGATGCCTCAAAACCAGAGCTGAATAACCATAAGGATTATGTTCAAGAAAAGCCCTCACGTCTTAAACAAAGGTTTGTAGCTTGCTACCTTTTCCCACTCCTCCCCCTTCTGCTTCTCAAAGTAGAGGAAAATGCCACTCATGTCTGACAAACCAGTCAAGTAACTTTTGAGTATACAGTTTAAGGTCAGAAATAAATGCTTTTAAGAATAAGCTTGTCTCTTTCTATTTTCTGAATAATTTGCCTTTGTGATTGGGCTTTTAGTAGATATTTTAATTTTAATTTTTTTATTGCAGATTTATGCTCAGGAGGACAAAGCCAGATTATAGCATGAGTCACTCTGCACGGCTTACTGAGGATGTGCTAGCAGATGATAGGGATGACTATGATTATTTGATGCAAACTTCCACGGTATTGTAATTTAGGATTGATGTTTTAGCTGTTTGGGGTTTTTTAGTTGTTTAGTTTGGGTTTTTTTAATACTTACTTTTTTTTTTTGGTTGTTGTAAGAATTCCAGAAACAGTCTAATTTTCAGTTTAAGTGTCTGTGATAGTTCTGGACTTCTACTTAAGTTGAGACTGTTTTGTTCATTTTATTTTGATTTGATTGTCAGACTAAAGCCATTTCCAAATGAAAACCTACAAACTGGTTTAATCTGTATTTGAAACTACTGTTGATAACACTAGGCATAAAAGAGGACAATTAAACAGTTTTAGAATGATGGAATACATTGGAAAAGGTACATTAAACTAGTAGGTCAGTGTTCAAGACCATTTGAAAACATCTCTACTAATTCTTCAGAACATTTATTTAATGGAATTCCATAAATTCCATTTATTTAGTGGAATTCCCAGTGAAAGTTTTTTGCAGGTTTTTTAGATCTTTCTCTGACAAGATCAGCTCCATTAACACTGATTCCTCAATGTTCAAAGGAAAACAAACTCCTTGTCTGGATGTGTTCTTCTCTTGCTAAAAGATATTAGAGACTGAATTACCTGCAGTATAAAAATTATAGTTGCTGTAGCAATACAGCTTACAATGCCATGATGCAGAAGCCTTCAATAGAAGCATATAAACTACATTTAATCTTGTCCATTTTTTTGTTTTAAAATGCATATTTTGTTGGCTGTGTTTTGGTTTGTGTTTATAGTCTTTGTTGCTTTGCTTGGTGAATTGCACTTTAACAAGGCTATGCTACTTTTAAATAATATAGCATTTTCAGATTTAGGGTAGCAAATTCTGAATCAAACTGATACGCTGGGGAACAAACACTAACATTTGATAATATTATTTTTTTATTAACAGTACTATTACTCTGTGAGAATATTTCCTGGTCAAGAACCTGCTAATGTCTGGGTGGGCTGGATTACATCAGACTTTCACCAGTATGACACAAGCTTTGACTTGGACAGAGTGCGTACCGTCACAGTTACACTGGGAGATGAAAAAGGGAAGGTTCATGAGAGGTTGGTTACAATTTCCTTAAAAAGACCTGTATTTTATACCCGTACAAGCAACTTGCAATTTATAAGGTGTAAATCCACTCCATTTAATGTAATTGGATTGATGTAGAAAAAAAAAATTAAAATGACAGTAGTAGGGAAAAGTGTTAATTTAATTGTTATGTGCTCTTGCTTGTGAAGAAAGAGTGGACTAATAGTCTAGTCAAATCAGTAGGTACTGAAAAGTAAAATAGTACAGCTTTCTATATAGTTTGAAATTATGATCCTGTAAATATTGACTTGTGAGGCCAAAATCAGTACATGAGCTTGTCTCAGCACTTCAGATTATTACATGTACCAGAAGCTTTTCTTATGCTTAACGTTAAATGATTTAAAACTTTGACTTACAAAGCCAGTTTAATCTTTGGTATTTTACAAACGATGTGGACTTTTTAATATATTGTCATCTTAAGTTTTTATTTTTCTTTCCGTTATGATGTCCATGTTTCATTGAATTTTGGCAGTGGTTAGGATGTGATCCATTGTTTTTGGCCACAAGGCCCTATATGTTTGCACCCATGCAAGGTTGTTCTTAGTATGTTGCAGAAATTGTGCACACCATTCATAAATAAATTTATCTTTTGACATTCAGTATAAAACGCAGCAACTGCTATATGGTGTGCGCAGGAGAGAGCCTGAGCCCTGGACAAGGACGCAATAATAATGGCCTGGAGATTGGTTGCTTGGTTGATGCTGCCAGTGGCCTGCTGACCTTCACAGCTAATGGCAAGGAGCTAGGCACATACTATCAAGTGAGTATTTTTTTAGAATGTATTGCAGCAAGAAGGGGGAAAAATGAATCCTTAGCCTACAGCATTAGAGGCTTTAGTATAAGACTCTAGAGAAAAAGTAATCATCACTGCTACGGCAGTAATTTGTCCTTTTGTTTGATCTAGGTTGAACCAAGTACAAAGTTGTTTCCTGCTGTATTTGCTCAAGCTACAAGCCCCAATGTTTTCCAGTTTGAATTGGGAAGAATAAAGGTAATAATAATGCTGGGTTTTGTGCAGGTTTAGGACTAAGAAATCATGTAAAATTAGTTTATTTTATTTTTGCCATTTATTTCCTGTGATGTGTTCTTGGTATTTGGGACATTTTCTATGACTCCAAGTGCTTGCACTATTGCTATTTTTATTCTTAAGTCAGTTTTCAATACTTAATGAATTTAAAATACAGTACATTGAATAAAAAGGGTGTAAGCTGATCAGAATTTTCTGAGTCTTGTCTTTCATGGTGAAACAAAATCACTTAGGTTGGTAAGGCAAATCTTTTAGTTTTACAAACAGAGAATGGATGACTGGTGTATCTGAAGAATTTGGTTAGAGTTTTAAAATAAAACTGAGCTGAATTTTTCTACCTTGCTTTTGATACTTGGATGTCTAAGAAATCAGAAGAGGTAAAAGAAAAGTGGAGTCCAAAGAAGGAACCACATGTGGCAGTCAAGTTAATGTTTCAAATTCGGCTATTCTTAAAAAACAAATATGGAAAATGCTGTCTTGCTGCTAATCTTCCAAGAGTTGCTTGTTTTAAAAGCTAGTGAAAATGCTGATTTCCTGTTTTACTTGACTTTACTATATGTTGACTATATGTTTCTGGATAAGAAATGCAGTGTTTGGTAAAGATGAGGAAACTGATTGTCTCTTCAATTGGAATTTTCCAGAATGTAATGCCATTATCTGCTGGATTATTCAAAAGTGAACACAAAAACCCGGTCTCTCAATGTCCCCCACGTCTCCATGTCCAGTTTCTGACTCATGTGCTTTGGAGCAGAGTGCCAAACCATTTCTTGAAGGTGGATGTGTCTCGGATCAGTGAACGCCAAGGCTGGATGATACAGTGCCTGAATCCTTTACAGTTCATGGCCCTTCATATTCCTGAGGAAAACAGGTTGATGTTTGTTTTGTACTGTACCAGAATTATGTTGGAATTATGAACCTAGTCATACAATTCCATCTATGTAAGAAAGGCCCAAGGTCTTCTCTGTGTTTATAACACAAGTAAATACAGAGTGTGTTTTAATTAATGCTAAAAATTATATAAATTTCAGTGTTTTAAAATCTCCCTTCTTTTACTCTGTTTCCAACCTCTCCTAGTTTCTCTCCAAACATGTCAATAGTACATGTAGATTTTAAAAGTAAATTAAAGAAACTCTGCTTATGTATTATTAAAGATAATCTGTAAAATAAGCAAAAATCTGGTTGAGATTTTTCAAGATTTGCGACCGATTTATTCTGTTCCCTTAATTTTTCTAAATCTAATTGAAACAATTGAAGAATTTAATTCCGTGATTTCCTTGATACCCAAATTTCTGAGCATTTTGCCAGTGCCTAAAGTGAAAACAAAGTCACCAAGAACCCCAACACTGAACCTTCTTCAAATGTACTGGTTAGTCTGTTGCCACTTTACACCCCAGATTTAAAGCCAGTAAATGATATAAATATCTTAACTCCAACTGGTTTTAAAACCCTAATTTTCAGCTATGTGAATTCTTGTTCGTAGTATTAAAAAATATTCTGTGTTAAGTAAATAATTTTTTTCCCACTGAAAGTAGTTTAAGTAATGATTTTAGGAGTGACTTGAATACATTTGAGATTACCTTTTGTTATTAGTCTTGATTATTACATTGGCAGTGTTTCTCACATGAAAGCTGAAATGTGGAAAAAAAACCCCCATCCCTGGAACTGATATTGTGCTGAGGTTATCCTTAGGCAGAAGTTTGAATCCCTTAAAAAGACATTTTTGCCTATGTGATTTACTGTGTTGTTTTTTCTTTTCCCCAGAACAATTGATATTTTAGAGCTGACAGAACAAGAGGAATTGCTGAAATTTCACTACCACACCCTCCGATTGTATTCAGCTGTTTGTGCTTTAGGCAACAACCGAGTGGCCCATGCTCTGTGCAGCCATGTGGATGAATCTCAGCTCCTCTATGCTATTGAGAATAAATACATGCCAGGATTATTACGTGCAGGATATTATGACTTGCTCATTGACATCCATCTCAATACCTATGCAACTGCCAGGCTGATGATGAATAATGAATTTATAGTTCCAATGACAGATGAGACCAAGAGTATTACTTTGTTTCCTGATGAAAACAAAAAACATGGCCTTCCTGGTATAGGACTCAGCACTTCATTAAGGCCAAGAATGCAGTTTTCCTCTCCAAGTTTTGTAAGCATTAGCAGTGAATGCTTTCAGTTCAGTCCTGAATTCCCTCTGGAAATTTTGAAGGCCAAAACCATAGAGATGCTGACTGAAGCTGTCCAGGAGGGAAGCCTCCACGTCAGAGATCCAGTTGGAGGTTCTACAGAATTTCTGTTTGTTCCTCTCATCAAGCTCTTTTATACCCTCCTAATTATGGGAATCTTCCACAATGAGGATCTGAAACACATCTTGCAGTTGATTGAGCCGCGAGTTTTCAAAGAAGCAATGAGCCAGGAGGATGAAATTGATTTCTCAGAGAAAGAGTACAGTTCAGATGAGCTCAAGTCAGAAGAAGGAGAAGGAGAAACCAGAGGGGAGCAAATGCCAAAGGAAGGACTCCTTCAGATGAAACTTCCAGAACCTGTTAAATTACAGGTAAAAGTACTGTCTTGATAGTGATTGCTCCTGTTTTCTTCATGTGGTAATTTATTTATTTTCAAGGAATAAAGCATTTTGAAATTAATGTTTTCAGCTAAATAGAGATGTAATTTCCTTACAGAAAATGAGAAGACTTAGTATCTTTCTGATGATACAAATTTGCTCACCATAGAACAAGCAACTATGGTTTCATTAAAAAGAATGACTTGCTCAATGCCATTAATAGCGAATTCGTCCTTTTTATGGATTCAAACAGAACAGAAATTCTCTAGAAGAAAGGGATAAATCCATTCTCTTGTAGCTTTAGTTATGTCTTAGGCACATTAATCCCTTGCAGATGTCAGATATTCTGGTGTAAGATTGCTTTACATGTAGTAAATAACAGCATGAAATGATCCAGACACTTTATTGGATAGTAACTTGCTGTAGGAAATCCATCCTTACTTGCCTAATATGCAGAAGATATTTCTTGGCTTGTCAACTCATGTCTCTTACAACACTGTTTTCTCAGATGTGTCACCTACTCCAGTACCTGTGTGACTGCCAAGTGCGACACCGAATAGAGGCCATTGTCGCATTTTCTGATGATTTCGTGGCCAAGCTCCAAGAGAACCAGCGCTTCCGGTACAACGAAGTGATGCAGGCCTTGAACATGTCTGCTGCCCTCACAGCTAGGAAAACAAAAGAATTCCGATCCCCTCCTCAAGAGCAGGTACAGCTCACAGTAGACAGTTTCTTTCCTGTTGTGCTTTATTTGCTTTTTATGTTGCAGAGTTCTGTTTGATTTTAAAGTTTTTCCTTTTGGGGATCAGTGTAATTTGTCTTTTCTTTGTATTCTCTAAGATTAACATGCTGCTGAACTTTAAAGATGATAAAAATGATTGTCCTTGCCCTGAAGAAATTCGGGATCAACTCTTGGATTTCCATGAAGACCTAATGACACACTGTGGTAAGTCTTGTTACTGAATATTTTTACTTTTTAAATTTTATTAGCTTTAGAGGCAATTTTAATAAGAAATTTTATGTAAGAAACATCAACTGAATAGTCTGTAAATTACACTGTAAAAAATTTAATTATTATGAAATAAAAATAATTAGCTTTCAATCAAAACCAAGGAAATATTCTTATCCTTATCTGGTTAAACTAGAAGGGAATGTTGCATATTTTGTTTCATAAGCACCTGTTTTGCAGGCTGACAAACTCAGTTCCTTCATTCTGTCCTTATGGGGCAAGCAGTCCAGACATCAATGGGTCATTGTTTGATGCTCTCCAGCTTTTCAATATTTTTCTTGTGTTTGGTAATAGGAAATGAAGATTAAATAAATAATTTAGATGAACATTTGAAAGGAAAACAAGGTTTATCTTTTGATTCTTTCAATTTTTCTTTAGTTGTTTTACATTGTTCTTCTCTGTTCAAATTACTTAACGTAATTCTTTTCATTACCTTTTTTCGGTAGGGAAAATAGGAATTTGCATTATCTACAAGTAGAAAGTTAATTTTGTGAATCATCATAGAGCAGAACTAATTACTCCATGTATTACACAATAAGTAAAACAGTTACGCATCCTAAGTCCGATGTTTTCTTAGTCAGCCACCACTTGGGGATTCACATTTTGTGGAATGGTTAAGAGACAATATATTGAAAGTTTGCAAATCAAAAAAGCACAACTAGAGCTCAGGGAGTAGCACAACTGTGGGAAAACAGATGTTTCGTTTGGGTAATTTGAGACCATCTCTGTGTTCCAATTGATAAGACATTTCAGTGTCTTTACTGTTAATTAGTTTGGTAGAGAAGACTACTATCCAAATAATTTTGTAATATGATTTAGTGTGTAATATGAATTTACTGATGATCATTGAAGTGTAGTATAGTGTGAATTGCCCTGTTACAACAAAGTGTAACAAAATAACTTTTAATATAAACGGAGTTGTATCTAATGCAAAAAAATCAGACAACTAGAACCAGATGCAATAAATTTAGAAGAATGATGTTATGTCAGGAAGAAACATCCTATAAAATTAAAGACTGCTAAAGAACTCTTCACAAAACCCTTAACTTCAGAAATTGTTTTGGAAAGTAAAAAATCCAGAAAATGGTTGAATGACATTTTTACTTGGATTTAGTGTATTAGGTGCAGGTCAAGATTTTGAATTCCTCTGCAATGTATGCATGAATCAATAAGTTTAAGAGAAATGAGCTGATAGGAATCCCATTAAGTTCAGCACTGAGAAGTATAAAGTTCTGCACCTGGAAAGGAATAACTCCTGCAGCAAGGACGGGATAGCAACCAAATTAGAAAGCAGCTTTGCACAAAAGGTGGGGTCTTCAGTACAAGAGAGACATGGCCATACTGGAGTGATGTCAGGGAGGAGGCATCAAAGATAGGTAAATTCTTGGACCATCTTTTGTACAAGGAGAGAATGAGAGGACTGGGGTTTGACTTGAAGAGGAAGTTCAAAGGGGGGTGCTATAAATGTATATAAATACCTGTTGGGCAGGGGGCTTTTAGGAGGCTAAAACACACTTTTGTCAGAGATGTCTAGTAACACAAGTTGAAAATCAGAGAATTCTATTTGTTTGTTACTGTAGGGTGCTGGAACTCAAGGATAGGTTGCTCAGAGAGGTTGTGGAGTCTCTTCACCTTAGGAGATATTCAAAACCTCACTGGACATGGTTCTGGGCAGCTTGCCCTAGCTGGACTTGTTTTGAGCTGGGAGGATGGAATCTAAAGGCTCACTGCAAACACAACTGTTCCGATTCTGTGAATCCTCACATTAATTCTTTTTACATTTTTATAGCTTATTATAGTAATGCCGTGAAAGAGCACTGTATTGTGAGGGTGGCTGCTTTCTTCTGACTGATCACTGGAAAGTATATTTGTTGTAACACTTCTACTTTCACTTCTTTTTATATGTTTTACCTAAAAATCTTTACTACTATCACTTCAACCACACTGTATCTCTAGGGACTTTATCTACACTTTTGGGCTACATATGTCCAAAACACAGGCATCAGTGTTGGTGGGGAAAAGTGAATACTGGGGGACATGTATTTATTATATGTTTTATATGTAACATCATACAAGTTATACACTAAATTGCCCAGGTATCTGTACTTTCCTGCTTGGCACATATGTCTGTTCTATACTTGTTCCAAATTCTGGTTAAGCATGTCCCATATAAAACTCAGAGCAGAGCAACAGTTCAGTTTAATTATGTTTGTACACACAAGATGTCTGTAGCTTGTTTAATTTTATTCTTTCACTACTTGGTGCATTTATTTAATTTCAGGAATTGAACTAGATGAAGATGGAACCTTGGATGGCAACAGTGATTCAACCATTAGGGGTCGCCTCCTATATCTTATGGAAAAAGTTACATATCTGAAGAAGAAACAAGATGAGAAGACAGTTGATGAGGAGGATAAGACATCCTGTAAGTAAAATGAAATCAGTTTATTGCAACTTAATTACAAAAGGGAAAAAGAAGCAGACCAGGAAGTTCTTCACACATTTTCAGCCAAAACAAGGTGTATTTTTAGTGAAATAGCTGTGCACTTTAAAGTTTGTAGCTTAACTCAAAACAAGCACAGATGGATTTATTAGGCAGATTTGTTTCCCAATGGGATGTAGAGGAAAATTTCTTTTAGCAGCACTTCTGCCCCATTTCCTTTGTTGGTTCATCAATTTTTCAGAATATATCTTGCTTTTAATAGAATGAGTACAGACTTAATAATTGTAGCAAGGTCCTCTTTTATGATAACTTCCTCAGCTTCAGCAGCTTCAAATCAGTATTTGCATGAAGATTACCATATGAAATAATCTGCCATTAGACTGTAATTAGCAGAAGCCTCCCCACCCAACCTAAAATTCAAGATTTGCTGACTGTAACTGCTGTTCTCATTTTCTGATACTTTCTGCCTTTTCATCTTGATAAGAATCACTGCCAGTGGCATCCTAGTTCTGCAGTTGGTGCCAACTGACTATTTCAATTTTATGTATCTTTTTATTTGTCAGTGTTGTCTTTATTTTTATCTTTTTCCCCTTTTTTTTGTTGTATGTAGCACTTTTGAATGTCCTTATTTTTTATGTGATAATTAGAGGCTAGGTCTGTGCAGAATCTCATGATGAATCTTATCTCTTCCTTTTTTTTCCTTGTAGTAAGCATAAAAGCTCTATAAAACCTGATTCTCTCTTTCTCATATTAGTAAACAGACTATTATATTAAACAAATAGACCCACAGTATAACTGAAATACAGTATTGCAGTTATCAAAACAGGAACAAGGTGTTTGCCTGCTCCCAGGATTCTTCATGGAAAAAAAAAAAACAAAACCAAAACAGAACAAACCGACCCACCCAAAAACTGGATTGTGTCCCTTCTTGTTATTAATTATTTCAGTCCTTCTGAAGTATCAGCCCAGACACCTTATTTTAAAAGTGTTTCTATTTTTAAAAAATGCTATACTCGATGTCAATGGAAGTACCTATAGTGCAGTGCCTGGACAGTAACAATGAAATACATTATTACTATTCTTTTTACTCCTTTCCTTCTATTAGCATGAATTCTCTTTTTTTGGTTAAGCATTCTATTTTCTGTAAGCTCCTATTTCTTCAGTGTCTTTCTGTAATTACTTTTCTTTTTGTTTGTTAGTTTGAGTTAACCTGGAATTACGTTTACTGCAATTACACAGCTTGTCTATATCAACATATCTTTCCCAACTAATAGAGATTATCTGTGGCACTACCAGATACAGGTTTCTTGTTGCATTGAAGACTGAGCTGGGAATATGCAAATGATGATCTCTCATTTATTTAATAATAGTGTCTTCATTTATTTTGAAAGGCCTTTGTCTTTGGCAAAGGAATAAGTTAAATTATTTTGTTGTGTACATTATAAAACTTAGAGTGGACCCAGAGTTTGGGCATGTAAATAAATATCATTTATATGTGCTACCAGTGTAATTTTTCAGCCTTACTTCATAATAGGCTAAAAAAGCACTCAGACCTGTATTCATAGAAAAATATTGAAAGCAATATACAAAAATAAATCTAGTGACTTCGGGAGCATCCTGTATATCTTCATAAATTTTTTGTGTTTTATTTTAATTTTTAGCATAGGTTTTTGGTTTTTAGATATTTCTGCTTCTCTCGTGCAGTTTTCTTTGATAGACTGCTGAAGAAATGCTAAGAAAAAAATGCTTCTTAGGAATTAAATTAATTCAAATTGATGTTGCATATTAGGTTCTGAGTGACTAGCAGTAAGGAGATGAACAATTAATGGTAATTCTGTGATTTATTTCTTTTCTTCACAGCTACTCTCCAGCAGTTGATTTCGGACACGATGGTGCGTTGGGCCCAGGAGTCAGTGATAGAAGACCCGGAGTTAGTGAGGGCCATGTTTGTGCTGCTGCACCGCCAGTATGATGGCATTGGTGGTCTGGTTCGAGCCCTACCAAAGACCTACACCATAAATAGTGTGTCTGTGGAAGACACCATCAATCTTCTGGCATCCCTTGGCCAAATCCGTTCTTTGCTTAGTGTCAGAATGGGGAAGGAAGAGGAGAAGCTTATGATTCGTGGATTAGGGTAAATAACTGACTGGAGTGTAACTTCTCTTTATTTACAGATTTTGTTATTTGCTGTCTGGTTATGGCTAAGGTTGCACCTGAAGTTTGAATCTGAATATGGGCATAAATGCAGGCACTGCTCTCAGTTATGCAATATCCCCAGTAGTAAAATAAAGCCTTTGCAGCATTATAGCTATTATATGGGGGACGAAGCAGTTGACATCTGTAAGACTTTTGAAAAAATTTGAAAATATGTATGTAATATCTTATGATATCAGAAGCTATCTTATTACTACATTTTAAATAGCTTGGCTGTGAAGAATCCTGTCAAGAATACTACCCATTCTCTATGAATGCACCGGTTATTGGCTCTTGACACATAAGATTTCCCACAGCAGTCAGTTAATGGAGCTTATCCATGTCTGTACATATGCCATCCTTTTTATTGCACTAAATGTAGATAGTGTGCTTGAGCTGGGAAGTAGTTCACACACTGTTATTCTTCCTAATTGTATGATTAATAATAGTGAAGTATAGGCTAATAAAGAGGTCAATTGGAGGAAATGGTAAAGCAAACATGATAGTCTCTAGCATGAAAGAGGTTAGTTGGTTTTTTTCTCTCATGTTTTTCAAAGAGATGTCTTTTGATTTTAAGCATCAGCTGTGATCTATTGAAAATCTCCAGTCAGCAAGAGCAATGAGAACAAAAAACAGCATTATATAAATAATGTCAGGAATGCAAACAAAAGCAAAGCTTTTGTTGTGCAAAATACTTTGCTTTTTAGCTTACTGAAACCTCAAATATCCAAAAAAATGTCTATACATAATTTTGCATTGTCATTATAAACAATGCCTACTTCTCAGGTTACCAGCAGATCTCATCAGTGTTTCATGGTTGCAGAAGTCTTTGGCATACTCATGGTAAGGCTTTGGCAAAAGGCAGAGTTTGGCATCTGTCAAGAGACATGAAGTACTGGCATTTCCAAATCTACCTTTTTATACAGATTGAAAATGTTTGATTTCACTCCAGTTTAGGGAGTCTAAAATGAGTGAGTGATTACTAGATTTGGTTTTCATGTCATGTTCTGTGTTTAGTTCTTAGACATTTTTTTCCTCAACATTTTCTACTGTGAATTAAGAACCAAGATTTTCCGAATATATTGACTGTTAATGGTTTTTTTGCTGATATGTGAAAGTCTGGTGTAACTTAAGCCACTGTTGTCACTATCTCTTACTGTCACGTTTCTTAGTAGTCTCCATAATATCTTGTTTAACTTGTAAGTTACCCAGCTGTGGTATTTTTACCTTTTATAGGCTGAACATACCTTTTCAGAAATACCAGTTTTTGGTTTTTTTTTTTTTTTTTTTTTTTTTTTTTTTTTTTTTGTTTTGTTTTGTTTTGTTTTTTTGTTTTTTTTTTTTTTTTTTTTGCTGTGAGTGGTATTCCTTTCTTTCAGCTGAGAAATTGAAGTGTCACTTATTGCTGCTTTAAAACTCAGTTTCCTCAGAAATGCTGTTAAGATTTTTTTCCCCTAAGCATGACATTTTATAATGCAGTTCACAGTTAAACAGAACACTGAAAGTGGATGTAATTTGCAAAGTAGGGCAATGTTGCTGGCCAGCCCTTGAGGTGACATTTTGACTTTCTGTACTGCTTTCTGTAAAAGAGAGCTGCTGCAGGTAACCAGGAGTTTAGAATATCTCGGAACATTGATACCATTGAGGTATTTTTTCAAGCCTGAAGCATTAGTGGAGAGGGGAGATGAGACAGCATTTGGAGGCATCATTACTGATGTGAAATTCAGTAATTTTTTGGGAAAAAAAATACTGGGAGTCAAAAATTCAGTGTCAAATAGTCTTCTTCCCATCTCATCTTTTAAAAGGTTGGATTTTCCCTGCCTGAGAGGAGGAGGTTTAGGTCAGGAAGAAAAAAACCTAAACAGTTTAAAATGTACAGTGAAATTTGAACAGTTGCCAACAGTTTTTTCTCTAGTGACCTGCTAATCCATTTCTCCTATGGCCTAATTGCTCTCACAGTTATTGATGGGTTTTATTTGATTTCAAGACTAATTATATTTTTTAGAAATTTAATTACTCTTTAAACTGGACATTTTTATTGGCTATACCATGTCAAATAAAATATTGACATTATGATCCTAAAGTCTGATTTTAAATATGAAAATCTGTTCTGATGAAATATGTAGAAGAGTTCTGCTAAACAGTAAATTGTGAATAATATTTGTGCAGCTTCTTGTTTTGATACTTAGAAGATAGCTGGATACCTTTTTCCCCTAGGATTTTTTTTAATTGCTTTTGATGGCAGATAGCAAATGTCTTCATGTTTTAATAATCTGAAAGGCATTCTGTGTCAGAAAGATATTGCACAATTGAATTTAAAATATAAAATAATATAGCAGTTTTGATGATGCTCTTGTCAGAACATAGTTTTAGATCTGAGCAGAATTTCTAATGAGAGTAGAAGACTCTTCTACTCCAGTGTAATCAAGGGATAATTAATGCACTAACTATAATATGGGAACATAAAGGTCATGTTCTTCCATAGTGTGCATAGAAAAATAGACAGGAGATTGAAACTCAATGGGAAAAGTCCCTGAGGTAATTTTTTACTTCAGGAGGTGGTGAAGAATTGCACAGTAAATCAGCTTTGCAAATAACTTAATAGGTAAACTACTTGTCCATAACATTTTTTAATTTTGTTTTCCTGTAGAGACATCATGAATAATAAAGTATTTTACCAACATCCAAATCTCATGAGAGCTTTAGGCATGCATGAAACTGTCATGGAAGTGATGGTGAATGTGCTTGGTGGAGGAGAATCCAAGGTAAAGCATTTCACTGTTAGAAGGCAGAGGGTTTACAGTAGAGCTGTTAAAAGCTTTTTCCCATAAAGCTCTGAGCTGTCACTGGAGGTACTGGGATCATAACCTCTTACTAATTTCCATTAACATAACAGTTGACTAAGTTTTTTAGAAGAATCTGTCCTTCCATTCCAGAGGAAGGTATTAGTAGCATTGTAATTTTAGATGCTTTAAAGAAAAAACTGTAGAACTTTCTATGTTTATTATGTTTTAAAGGGGAGATCTTTTTATCAACTAATTAAAAAAACAAATCAGTATTACTCTATGAAACTGAGTATACACCTTCTTTCATGTTTGAAGTTAGAATCTGTGGGTGATCTCAGCTTTAGTTTTTAAAGCCACCTTGATCTTTGAAGCTTAAGGTATTACTGTCTACCTGTGAAAGCCCTGTTGATTCCAGTGAGAAACATAAGCAGTTCATTTCCCTGGGGCACAATGAGTACACCACCTACATATTAGTATGTTAGAAGGCTTTATATAAAATGATCCTTTGCATGTTTTATGTCTGTATTAGACTTTGAACTTCAGTCTGCTTTTATTTGCTTCTTAGGAAATCACTTTCCCAAAGATGGTGGCAAACTGCTGTCGTTTTCTATGTTATTTTTGCCGCATCAGCAGGCAGAATCAAAAAGCTATGTTTGATCATCTTAGCTATTTATTGGAAAACAGCAGTGTTGGCCTTGGTAAGTATTAAAATTTCAAACTTCCTGCTGATTTATATATGAAACCACCTGTATCTTTCTTCATCCCTCTATTTACTTGCTATGTATTGAAATTTCTTTTATTTCTGGTGCAAAATATCTTTATTAACTGTATTGCTAACTCTGGACAACTCCCCTGACAGTAGCATTAAGTTGAGCTAATTTAGTACACTTTGTTGTATATGCCTGAACATATACAGTGACTAGTGGTTAGTGTGACTTAGAGTGACTTAGTGGTTAGTAGCTAATGTTGAGTAACAGAATATATTCATGTTTTCACAAGGAGAATCATTCATATGTTTTGGCAGCATTTCTTTAAGGTTTACCTCTCACTGCTCAAGCTTGCACTCCTACACTTTTTTTCTGTGTACTGGTCAGTATACAGCTATGGCAGTGGGAGAAACACTGAGCTCATTTGCTTGATTAGATGCATGATTTGATGCCCAGAAATGAACCTTGAAACTTTCTTAATGTTTGCTTTCCTTTGCTCACCTCAAGTGTTGTAGAGGAAATATATTAATCCTTATTTAATTTAGTAATTGAAATTGACAATATATATGTATTTAGGAATCATCATGGTAATTTTTTAAATGATTGCAAATGTATTAATGTAAAGGCATAGAACAGAAGTGTAAACTCAAAATCTTTTTGAAGAGGAAGAGCCCAAATCAAATACCTTTGGAGAGTCAATATGAAAACCTTAGATTTTTGTAATGCTATATTTACTACCATTTAAAAAAATACATAATTTATAATATTTTATTTTAAAGTACAAAGATATTTTCTATTTCAATGGATTTGGTGGTATGTCCATGTATTAGACACACAATCATTACAGCATTTTCCTCAAAATAGAATTATGTCAGTTAGGAAAATGAGAATGGGATCTTAAAGTCTATGGTGAGAAGAGGAATGTGCAAGACAAACTGTTTTTAGCTTGAACATTCATATTATATTTTCATTTCATATCAGTGTCAAATTTCAGGCAAGTGTGTGATGATGTATTATAAAGTGAGATTATGAATTATATATTTATAATCATGTCCTAACTAATGACAAAATGTTGCATCTTACTAAAAAAAAAATAATGCATTTCTTGTGACTTTGTTGGGGTTTATTAAATTGGTATTAAAACTAAATGTTATTTTAACAGCCTCTCCTTCTATGCGAGGGTCAACTCCTTTAGATGTTGCGGCGGCGTCTGTAATGGATAACAATGAGCTTGCTCTGGCTTTAAGGGAGCCTGATCTGGAGAAGGTTGGTAGCTTCTTCATCAAGCATTTTTTTCCCCTATGGAGAGGAGAAGATACCCGTTTCTTGGAGTGAGCAAAATCCAAGATTAGATGGGAGTTTCTGGTACTTTTCAGGGGAAGACTGAGAACCTGGTTAGTTGTTCTTTCTGCTGGTGGTCTGAAGAGTACAACAGAGTTTGCAGTGATTACACACACAGTTGTAGCCAGAAGGAATTGCTTCAAAGGCAGCTCCTAATTTTGCAGTAGTGGAGTCCATATCCAACAAAACTTGGTTGCTAAAACCTTTCTTTGTTGTTCTTTTGAATGGTGACATGCAGTGGTGATATGAGGCAGTAAGGGTTACTAGGAGCTTTGTGACAACTTACTACAATATATGACAAATTTTCATAGAGATATCTGTCTATATCTGTTGTATTTTCCCCTAACATTTAAACCTGTTTCAGAAAAGTTTAAGAAATTTGGATTAATTACACTAAAGAATGAGACACTCAAGAGAATCTGTGACAATTGTGCAGTATGTCTAAATTGCTGCTGCAAGGAGGATTAGAATAATAGTTACTCTGTCAGTAGTGGATAAAAAAAGCAGATTAAATAATGGAAAGACAGATTCAAGGTAGACATTAAAAACTCATTCTGAAGAAAAGACAGAGGACTTGCAATATCTAATTTCTATTTGAAGACCTCAAATTCTGGAAATGATATAATCTTCATAGGAAAACATCTGTCAGAAGTAATAGAAGTGCAGATGTTCCCTTCTTGGAATTGGAAGATGGACCATGTGTGTTTAAAAGGACATTTTTCAATCTTACCATTCTTATAAGTGCTCAGCAAGAAGAAGCTGTCAAAACTGGCTAAAGGCTGTGCTTAGAATTCTTACAATTCAGAAAGGAAAGGGCCAACTGAAGACTACTACTGAGCCTATAGTCCTGATTTACAAGGAGTGTAATTCCTGCTGTAATTACTGCAGTGCATTTAAGAAAGAAAGGAAAAAAAAAGCAAGTGAAAATGAGTGGTCAAAATGAAAGAGTGGACCTTTTATTTTTCATGAAAGAAAAGATATATTTTTGATTATGGATGGTATGTAGTTGGAGGATATTGCAAAACTGACTAATTTGTAATGCTCAGAGTTGCAAGAGAAATGAGAAAACAGGTAGAGAAGCATGTTCTAGAGAGACAAAGGATGAAATTGAGATAAGTAGGTTGTGCAGTTCATGGCAGGAGTAAGGAAAGACTGGAAAAGTGAGCTAAGAGAGTGCTCTTCAGATTTGCACAGAGCATGATATAGTTTTGTCAGGAATAAGAGATGGAGGATACCATATCTTGACAATGTATGAGGAGGCTTCTCTTGAATTTGCACTTAACTGTTTTTTCACATTTAGTATCTTTTTCATCCAACTTTGCTTTTAGGTGGTTCGCTACTTGGCTGGATGTGGGTTGCAGAGTTGCCCTTTGTTGATTTGTAAAGGCTACCCGGACATCGGATGGAATCCAGTTGAAGGGGAAAGATACTTGGATTTTCTTCGTTTTGCTGTTTTTTGCAATGGTAGAGTAGAAACCTGAATGTTTTATAGCTTCCACCAATATTCAAATAAGTTTATAATTTTAAATAGTAAGACAAGCTAACTTGGTAAGTTACTGTGAATTAAAAGGACCTGCAGAAAGAGTAGAATTATTCAAGACACACATTAACTTATATGATTTGTGAAATGGGCATTTAGAGTCCTGTGGACCTGTGCCCCATTTTTTGGATCCAGGTTTGGTTTTTGAAAAGCCCGTGTCTCCTTTGGAAGTAGAGCAGAGATTGCTGAATCTTTTTGTGATAAAATCATGGTAGGTACAGAGCCAAAGCCCTATCTTTTAATGAAAATTTAGTTAGTCCAGTTTTAGTGTCCCAGCAATTATATTGGTCCCCTCATTAGCCCTTGCACTTGACTGAATCTTTGCTAAAATTCAGTAGTTTAAGTGTTGCTTTAAACATCCTTTACTACATAGTTAATTCCTTGGCTTTAATACATTTTGAATAAAAACATGTTTTTGTATTTTTTTTCCATTTCATTGCAGTAATAGAGGAGTATGTGTGTTTATGTAACTCTGTTGTGATATTTAAACTGTTTTGTAGTAAAAAGTATCTGTGTTCTGCTCTTTTGTGTGCCTTTTTTTTCTGATTATATTTCAGACCTCTTTTTGATATAATCTTGTATCTTAATACTTGTTCTGTGTGGTAGGAGAGAGTGTGGAGGAGAATGCTAATGTTGTAGTCAGACTGCTTATTCGCCGACCGGAGTGTTTTGGTCCTGCTCTAAGAGGAGAAGGAGGCAATGGGCTGCTTGCTGCCATGGAGGAGGCAATACAAATATCAGAAGATCGAACAAGAGATGGGCCTTCCCCAAGTAATGGATCTAGTAAAACCCTGTAGGTGCAGTAGAATTGCTTACTTTGTCATAATATTTGTTTATTTGTTTTGTAATATTAGATGTGAAATGACTTCTTTGTTTTAACACCTGAATTATCAGTTCATTCTTCCTTGGATTCTGTGTTGGAGAGAGATTTATCTTTTGCTAAACAGTGCTTCCTCTGCACTATTAATTTACGTAACTCTCTCTAAATATTAAGACATCTCTAGAATTCTGTTTGTTCTTTTTCATTCTGTTAAGAGTCAGTCCACTGATGCAAAATGAGACAGGTAAATGGTACCAGTGGTTACAATAGAGATGTTGCTGCAATCTTTTAGGGACAAAATACATTCTTAGTCTGCTGTAAGTCCATTTGTTGACAGAAGCCACTCTCTGTAAGCTGTTACACCTATGAGAAAATTTTCTTTCTTTATTACTGTTGTTAAAAACATTTTGGTTTTTTTCTTTTAATCTTTTGTTTATTGTAACATCTAACTAATTACAGTGAAATAGAAGAACAAGAAGATGACACTATTCATATGGGAAATGCAATAATGACCTTTTATGCTGCCTTGATTGATCTCTTAGGACGTTGTGCTCCTGAAATGCATGTAAGTTTTATGTTCTTCATACACTGGAAAGTAAAGACTTACTTGTTTTACAGGTTACAGGTTTGCCATTTATTTTTTCTCAGGTATTATGTTTAGGAAGGATATCTCATGCTATCAAGTATTAAAGCAATGGTATGGCCACGCAGTATCTTAATGGACATAATGTCCTGTTCTATTCATTGACAATAGGGAAAAAATCCTCAGAAGTTCTTCTTTTTAAAGGAATTATTCCCTTGCTTTTTTGTTTTGGTTTGACTGTCCATTGTGACAATAAAATTCCTCAAATGTCCCTATTTGCTGGGATTGTATAGAGTGATGTATTTTCTATAAACTAAAGTTTTATTCTTCATATACTTATTTTAAATAGACTTTTTAAGTTGCATGTAAATGTAAATATTATTGGGCATTTTTTTAAAATGTAGGGATAAGCATTATACTTGGACATATGCATCAATATCTCAAAAACTATTCACACCAACAAACGTTCTCAAAGAAAAGGTGTCACTATTTCAGGCATTAGATACAAAGAATTAGAAACAGTGTAAAAACTTTATCTCTTACTATGTTAGAGATTGTAACTATTTGAAAATATTTGTTGTTTATGATTGAATATACATTATTATTCTTCAAAAATTTAGTTATACATAGTTTCTCATTTCACCCCGGAATGTGTCCTAATTAATATACATTAGTATAGATCAGTATCAGGCTTGTGCAGGGATAGATAACTTGAGAGAGAAGAGATATATGTAGTTAATAAGGTCAATGTATGAATACCTGTTCTGTTTGAATAAAAAATTGTCTTGTTTTCTCCCTGTCTTGCTGCCTTTTTTAAAAAGCAAAACAAACAACTGAGATACCTGAAAGTGTCTTATTTGACCAGGACAAAACCCCTAATTTTTTCCATCTGAAAATCTGCTTTTGTTTTCCTCCCCACCCCTCCCACCATATGCTGCTACATTTTAAGCCTTTGTTCACCAGCTTTACCTAATTTCTGTTCTGAAAATGAGCTTAGTTTTATTTAATAAGCAAACATGTAGACTTTTAGACTTGGCACATTTGCATCCAAACTACAGCAAATCAATGCAGATTGCATGAAATTTACATTGTTAATTATAATGCAAGTTTGAGAGCAGTTATTCTTTTATATAGAAGATAAAAAGAATATCTTGCTACATTTTTATTTGTCTTTTTATTAGCTAATTCATGCTGGTAAAGGGGAAGCCATTAGAATCAGATCAATTCTACGGTCTTTGATTCCACTTGAAGATTTGGTGGGAGTAATCAGTATTGCTTTCCATATGCCAACCATAGCAAAAGGTAAGATTTTTCTGCACTTTTTCTCCCATCCTACTCTTATGATTTGTAATTTACTGACATATTGACAGTCATACTTTTTTCAGCATTTAAAAAAATATAGAAATTCAACTATTTATTATGTAAATTAAAAAACAAATCATGTGTATCTCATACATGTTTCAAAAATCTTTCTGCATGCTGTAGTCAACAATTCTGTGTACCCCTAAATCACTGATATAAATCCTGTTAAATTGAGTTTTGAAAATCTATTACAACTTTAAAAAGAAATTTTAAAATGCATGCTTTCTGATCTAAGAACTATTTTACAATACTGCAGTCTCATTTCTCAGTAACATAATCCTTAGCTCTTGCTGTTCTAACCCTATCAATTGCTTCTAGCAGATCTTACTAAGACACCAGAGTTGTTCTCCAGCAACTGTGGTGAAGTGATAGGTGTGACATACATAGGCAAATGCATTTCTTTGCTTTTCCTGCCTATATGAAATTGATTGCAATAGTGGGAGCTATGTGAGCACCTATATAAAAGGGAAAGGGATAACCTCTGCTTTTTTGTGTGTCTGGAGAGAAAACATTATAAATGCAACCCAGATTGTTTAGACACTCACAGCACAAGATTTTCCAATAGGTTACAGAGGAAGAGATAAAAAGATCAATCAGTCTATTTTACTATTACTTATTTATATTCCAAATAGGGATAGACCTATAGGTGAGATCTCAGTAGCAATCTGCAGCTCATAGATACAGAAATGCTTGTTTCTTTTCCAAAATGGAAGTAGCAAAGTTTTAAAATATTTCAATGAATTCCTTTCAGATATTTTGAAAGTTTTAAGATATATAGGAATTGTTAGCACATTCCTAATTCTTTGTCATACATTAGAGATATGCTCACCAATGCTGCATTTCCAGGATCTCTGATGTAGCATTCTTGTAATTTTTACTTTCCATCAGCTTCTGCTGAGAACTAGGTAGTTATGCGGGTTAATTATTATGTTTTAGGTACTTAGCATTTAGAATATAGACTGTTAAGAATCTCTTAATATACAAAACATAAACAGAAAAGCATGCAGGGCCTCTCAGGTCTCTGGGTAGAATTTGTCTTATGCATTCTTTTTGATTTAACTGCAAATATGTTTCCTTTGTCTAACCAAAATATGGGGAGGATGCCTAAGTGTTAACAGAGATTCAAAGGCTCTGTCAAATAGCAGCATGACTGCCTAGTCTGCTGATGAAGGAGAATCCTTGTCACTGAAGTCTTATTTCTTCCTTTTAGATGGTACTGTGGTGGAACCTGACATGTCTGCGGGGTTTTGCCCAGATCACAAGGCAGCCATGGTTTTGTTCCTTGACAGGGTCTATGGAATTGAGGACCAGGATTTTCTTCTACACCTTCTTGAAGTTGGCTTTCTGCCAGACCTTCGTGCTGCTGCCTCATTAGATACGGTAAGGGTTTCAGTCTGGTTTTATGTTGCTTCTCTTACCTTATACAGAATTTTTCATCCATTGGAGCATTTTTGATGTCTTCACATCTTTTGTTTTTCTCAAATGCTGGCTGAACTGCATGTTGCTTCTTCTGAGCTTTGATAATTTTTCAAGATGCATCATCCAATGTAATGCTCACTTTTTAAGAACTTGCATTGATACCCTTATCTGCAAAAGATGCAATACTTTTCCCCAGGAGACCTTCTGAGCTTGTGCTGTGGAATCCAAAACAGATGAGCTGCCAGTGAAGCAGCAGGGAAGAAGTGACTGGGAGACTCTTTCCCAAGATAGACAGAAAGCATTCATCTCTGTGCATTTGTTAGGGACACCTACACTGTTATTTAGAAAATTGCCACATTTCTATTTTAGTTCCTCCTCACAGTTGCTGCCTTTTTTTTTTTCCTCCTGTGAGTCTTATTTTCTATCTAATTTTTTTTAGCTGTCTTGGTCCAGAAAGCTTAGATTTAGAGAGCTATTATGAGAGCTGAGACATTAAATTTGGTTTTCCTATTTGGCCTTTTATGACAACGGTTTTTTCTGAAAATAATGATGTTGTTATTTAGGATCATAGAATCATACAATTGTTAAGGTCAGAAAAGACCTCTAAGATTAAGAAGTCCATCTGTCAACCTAGCACCAACATGTACTTCATTAAATAATATCCTCAAGTGCCGTATCCACTTTTTGGAATATATATTTTGTTTTTCTGAACACTTCCAGAATTATGACTCCACCACTTACCAGGCAGCCTGTTCCAATGCTTGACAACCCTTTCTGTCAAGAAATTTTTGCTGATACCTCATCTAAACGTCCCCTTTGCAACTTCTGGCCATTTCCTCCTGTTCTGTCTCATTACCTGGGAGAAGAGACTGACTCATCACCACCACAGACTCCTTTCAGGAGGTCTCCTCTGAGCCTCCTTTTCTCCAGGCTAAACAGCCCCAGCTCCCTGAGCTACTCCTCATGGGAATTGTCCTCCAGACCCTTTCACCAGCTCCATTGCCCTTCTCTGGACAGACTCCAGCACCTCGGTGTCCTTCTTGCAGTGAGGGGCCCAAAACTGGAGACTGAAGGTGCAGACTCACAGTGCTGAGTACAGGGGCATGGGCACTGGCCTGCTGGTCACACTATTGCTGATACAAACCACAATGCCAGCAATCTTCTTGGCCCCCTGGGCACAAGTTCATGTTCAGCTGTTGACCAACACCCTTAGGTCCTTTTCTGCCAAATATTTGAGAAAGAGCAGGTGAGGATTTTTAACTCACATGGAACTTGGCCTTGTTCGTAGCAAAAAGATACTGACTTATGTTACCTGATTTTGGAGTGTTCTGTTTAGCAATTATGACATTTTTCAATATAATCTTGAAAATAGTTTTTTGAATGGCCACATTTACTGTTTTTCGTTCATGAAAAACAAAACCAAACCTTTCTATGAGACTTTAAAAGCAGCAGAAGAAGGTAGGCATCTAACTCCAGTAGGTATCACATCCTCATTTCTGTGTTTTGGAAATTTCCCCTTTTACAACTGTAGAACAGAAACAACAATTTATTTTCATTTGTAACTGTACTGATGAGACAAGTCTAATTTCTGTCCTGTTTAATTTATAGGCTGCTTTAAGTGCTACGGACATGGCTTTGGCTCTGAATCGATACCTTTGCACAGCAGTCTTGCCTCTCTTGACCAGATGTGCTCCCCTGTTTGCTGGCACGGAGCACCATGCTTCCCTCATCGATTCCTTGTTGCACACTGTGTACAGACTCTCAAAGGGATGCTCTCTTACCAAAGCTCAGCGAGATTCTATTGAAGAGTGTTTGCTGTCCATCTGTGGGTAAGAAAATACTCCTGGCTGCACAGAAATGCTAAGTAATAAAGCAATCCTTGATATTTATAATACAGGAATGCAGAACTATGCCTCCAGTAACATAATTAGGACTTTTTTTCCCCCTGTAAGATGATTGTGATATTTGTTAAGATACTGTACTCAATTTGCAGTTTTATTAATTACCAGTCATTCCTCAGTTCTCATTCATTCAGTCCTCAGTTACTCTGCCATCACCAAATCTTTTAAATTAAAACCTTGGTGATTAACTAAGAGAATGCAAAAAGAAAAAGCTCTGGAATAATACATAGACTGAATTGCCATTTAAATAATTTTAGCTGTGCAGATTTCTGGTTTATATTCAGTAACTTACCTAATTCTATGTAGAGGTTTATTTATGGTGTGTTCCATTTGAAATTGTAATCAATGACTAGTATTGTTGTGTCTCTACTGAACAGAGACAGATTTTGTGACAGGTTTTGTTTGTGTGTCTGCAGGTCTAACCAGTTGGTTATTATCCAATTTTTTATAAATCCACAGGCTCAATTATGAAAAGATGACTAGGCAAATATGAATTCAGCTTCTAATTACAGTTAGCATTTAGGCTTTCAGTTCACCACAGGATTTGGTTTGTTTTTTGGGTTTTTTTAGTATATCACCATGATTTTTTTTAATAGTGTGCTTGTGGGCTCCAAAATTACATTTATATTATAATACTGTAAAAAAACCCTAAAAATATATTACATTAGATGGTATTTGATATGACCATTTAATATATACACTGCATTGATAGGAACCAATAAAATTTACCAGATTCTGCTATTTATCTGGAAAGCTTTAATGTCTATGACATTCTAAAATTCATATTATAACAATTTCTTCTCTCCTTCCAGTTGGTGCCCACTGCCATGTCTTGTTTAGCACATCTAAAGAGATAGTGCTCTTACATCTTCATTAGCTTCTAAGATATTTTTAGAGTCATCGAGATATATTACAAGAAATTAACATTATACCCTTTTTTCATGAAAATAATGATTCTAATACACATTATCAAAATGCAGAGGTTTTTTTCCTGGTTTTCCCTGTTTGTAGATCAGATGTTTTCTTGGCTTCTTTGAAGCATTTGATTTTCAGCTTCTTCAGAATATTTTCTTTGGTATACACTTGTTTGCTTTCTTCTGGACCCCTAGTGCCCTAGTGCCACAAGGAAAATATTATTTTATGCATTTGAAGAATTCTAGCAGCATAGAGCTGATATGTTGCTTTAATGTATTTATCAATTATTTACATGTCACTGTGCTGGTACACCCTTTTGAAATGGTTTGTCTGCTTTTAGGCAGTTGCGGCCTTCCATGATGCAGCATTTGCTGAGGAGATTAGTATTTGATGTACCTCTGTTAAATGAACATGCAAAGATGCCTCTCAAGGTAAAAGTAAATATTAGTATTCAACAGCAATCTTTATGCAACAGAAAATAGTTGTGTGGAGAAGATTCTCTGTAATCTTTGTTATGTTATTTCCACTCTGCAGTAATCTAAGACCATTGTTTTTAAGGATAAATTGTTGGTTTGGGAGAAATTCAGTCTGATTTACATCCATCCATATGGAATTATGACATCTGGGTCTAATGTTTGCTTCTCCTTTAATTATTTCCTGTTTGTTTCAGCCTATGTGGAAACAGAATAGAAAAGTTCTATTTTTCCATAGGGTCAGGGTGCAGAATCCAGTGCACAAAACATAAAAATTGACAGTTTTGTATGTGCCCTTACATTTCACCTCGGCGTTGGTTTTCCTTGCTTTTGGAAAAAGGATTCTGTTGGTGGTGGCTGAAAATCTGTGAAGTAATAATGTTTAGTAGTAATGTTGCATTTTGTTTTCAGCTCCCAAAAGTTTAGCGGTATCTTTTTATTCTGATTCCTAATGCAAAAGAAAAATGTGGGGGTTTTTTTTCCTTTTGGAGATGACACATTCTTTAAACATTCCTGATATCATCATCACTTCTAATGAACATTTGCTTCCACAACTTCCCTACTGTTTTTCAGCAGTCCTTTTAAATGCTTTCCCACCACAGTTTTGCACTGGATACTTAATATTTTTTAATTTAATATTTTTTTATGCTTTAAGAGCACATCAGCACATCTGCAACAATGATGTAAGAAGAGGAATTTAAATTGTTAATCTCAAAGCCAGGGCCTGCTGCTGAAGTCCTGCCAAGGTCTTCATAATTTGGTGATGGCCTCCCAGAAACCCTCAATCAAACTAAAGATTCTGGAGCAGCCATTCTTTCATGCTTGTGAGAAAAACAGTTGATAATTCAATATACTGCCCGGAAGGGGACTCTTCTAATGCATTATGGCATTTTACGTGTTGCTAAAACCAAATAGTAACTTGGCACCTCCTGTATGGCTGTAGTACTTCGGGGTTTGTTTTTTTTTGAGGGGGGAAGAAAAAAAACCCAGCTTCTTGACATCTATTCATCTAAAAGTACAGATTATATGATACCAAGGGTAATGACTGCAGTGAGCTGCCCTTGTTGCTGAACTGACCAGTAAGGAAATAACAATTGGATCCTTTTGGCTAGTCAGGCTTTGCAAGAGTACAGATGTGAAGAGAACCATGGTGTTAGTTTGGGAGAAGGATTTTGTCCATTCACACCAAAAAGGCTAATACTTCTGAAGAATTAAATTTTTTATCTGAAGATAGACCTATAACTTTTAAAAGGTTTCCCTGACAGTAAACTGATTTCCAGTGATTTAACAAGGGATTCCTACCCATATCTGCTGTGTTTCTGATTTGAAAGTATTGTAGTACTGTGGTGTGCATTCCTTATGGGCATGGGCTGGCAAGCCAGTTATAGTAATGTAAAGAGGCAGCTGTAAGTTAATCAGACATCTGAAAATCTAATTTTGAATGGGAAGAGAGGAGAAATAGATGAAGGCAAATCAGAATACAGTGCTATCTAGTGTGAATACATTTGCTGGTTTCTGCAGTTAAAAATTGCCTCAGGTTTTAAGCAGCATGCAAATTCAAATCTGTGATGCTGTTTCTAAATTCAGTATAGTTCAGACATTTTGGAATAGGACTGCCTTGTTTTTATTTCCTCTTAAATAATATTCAGTGCTTCATCAGGGATTTCTCTAAGACTAAACCTACCTTACTCTCTTGACTATGTTTAAAAATATATTCATATGTATTATTATACACATGTAGTCAAAAAGCAAATTTGTCTGGCCACTACATGATTGAATATGGTTTTAAAAAATATTTTAAAATACATTCAGCTCTTAGAGTCCATATTTCTGAAACTCTCGTGGTTATACATAAATAATCAAACTTCGGTCTATTTGCATCTTATATGCATCTAAGTTCTTCTCTGCATTTTTTCTTTAGTCATCCAACAATTTAAATAGTAAATAAATATTAACAGATTATTTAAATATGAAGATATACAAATACACTACATGTATTGTTTTGGGATTTTTTCCTGATCTGTGGAAAGTGTAAAAGAACAGCGCAGTATCAAGATTATATTTTTGGCTATCAAAATCCTCACTTCTACATATCAGACATGTTTGTTTTTTTTTTTGAATTCCTGTCTTTTTATGCAAATATACACTTGTTATAAATGGCTGCATTTTTCCAACTTGAAGTTTGTTCAGACTTGGAAAAAGGAAATCATGTCAGCTCTCTACTGACTGTGACTTGCAATATTTTCCTATTTTCCAAAAACAAAAAAGCTTTGCAAAATGGTATTGAAACAAAGATGAAAAAGCTGCTCATTCTGAGTGTATATGCACCAGTGATTAAAAAAATATACAGACAACATGGCTTATTGATAAAAGTAGAAATTTCTCTGGTAGCATCTGTCTAATGTTTCAGGGCCAGAATGGAAGAACCTCAGCAGTTATATTTCTATTTGCTTTCAAAATATGTTCTGTTTCAGTTACTGACAAATCATTATGAGAGATGCTGGAAGTATTATTGTTTGCCAAGTGGATGGGGTAACTTTGGTGCTGCCTCAGAAGAAGAACTTCATTTATCCAGAAAGTTGTTCTGGGGTATTTTTGATGCTTTATCCCAAAAGGTAAGTAATTTTAGTATCCATCTACTACTGTAAAATCCTTACTGTGTAACATTTTTTCTTAATCTGTAGTTTTTACTCAGCTTATATCAACACCATATCATGCACTTTGAAGGAAAAAAAATACAGGCTTTAGTGAGTTTAAATCTTCCTCTTATAGCTTCTAATTTAATGTAGGTATAAAATATTATCTCCTAATTAAAAAAACTATGACACTAAAGCAATAATCTTGAAATGTATCTGTACAGATCTGTACACTTTTCTGCTTAGTAGTTGTACTTTCAGCACCCTTGAATCAATTCCGTGCTATACAGTAGTTTAATAATATGTCTTGGTATGTATTTATTGTTCATTCTGTGACTATTTCAAACAAACCTGTTTAAAATGTCATGATTTTAATTTCAAATCTAAGTGTTAAGGAATGCTGTGCATATTCCTCTGCTGTGCTGTCTTTCCGGCATCTGAAAAATGCTTGGTGGTGTTACCAGTGAAGTCAACACTTTTCCGATTTACTTGAGCAAGATTAAGGCTTACATCTAACTTTCTGCTTTGGACAGTCAGTTCTCTTAATTTTCCGAACAAAAACTCAGTTTCACACTGAGCAAGAGAGCCGTTCTCTGGCTGCTTGGTTTCATCTACAGCTGCATCAGTTTCACCAGTGGTGTTTGGGGCTCCCTTTCACTCCTCACTTTCTGTCCCCTGTGTGTTCCACAGAAGTATGACCAAGAACTCTTCAAACTGGCTTTGCCTTGTCTGAGCGCAGTTGCAGGGGCCTTACCCCCAGATTATATGGAATCAAATTATGTCAATATGATGGAAAAACAGTCTTCAATGGATTCAGATGGGAACTTTAATCCTCAACCTGTTGATACCTCAAAGTAAGGAATTTGTTGCACCTGGAGGTTTTTTTGATCATGCATGTTGAAAAGAGAGGGGGAGTCTGTTGTTTGGTATGATGTGAATTTAAAGTTTCTCTTCTGAATGCTTACTTTATAGATAAAATGGAGATCTTAACATTTTTATTTATGTATTTATTTTAAATCAAGTAAAGAAATAGCTAGCAAGTTACATCATTAATTTCTTGGTCCACTTAGAATGTTTTTCACGCATTTTTACTGAGGAGATAGAACTATCCAATTGTCTTTATATGTCTGCTGCAAACAAACCAGCATGCTCTTAGAAGCTGAAAAAGTAGAAAAGTCGACATCATCTCTGTCATTATTAACATATGTCAAGACACTAATTCCAGTCTGTGTGAATTACAGTGTACCTACAGAAAATTGTTTGATTGTGCCTTCATATAATCTTTTCAAATATGAATAATGGGAACTGGACGGAATATTCTTCATTCCCTCTAGGCAGCCAGACTCTGGCCCTGCTTTTTAAAGTATACTAGCCTGAAAAAGCACGTATCTGAATGGAAATTTTTTGCTCTGATTTTTGACTGCAGCAAGCATGCCATTTCCTTTTGTATAGAATACTCTTACAGAAGCATGGCTGTGGATTATATTTTAAAAAATACCTGTTCTTAAACATTTGCTTCACTTGCCCCTGTGAGTTTTCTGACTGTATTAACATTGAGCATACAGGATGCTGTCAGTAGATTGGCACCTTGGTTACAGCATGTTTGTAAATGTATGCACATCTAAATACTGCAGTAAAAGTCATAATCCAATCTTGAGCATAGAAAGGACATCAGTGACCATTTAAATTCATTTTTCTAAGATGTAGCTAAAATTTATGAAGGTTTTAAACAAATTTTCTTAAGAATATTATATTATCATTTAATTGAGTTTTTATCTGTTGTCATTTCAGAAAAAATGTAGATAGCTGGAATAGATTTGAAAAAATCAGAAAATGTTACTTGATATTACTGAAATTATATGTCACTTCATTGCTGTAGGAGTCAGCAGTTCTGTGATGTTTTAAGACAAAGAACTGCTGCTATCATTGTACCCTCCAAATTATCCCACATTCTTTTAACATGCAAATCCAGCTTTATGTTGCTTACTAGTACTGGACTTATTTGTATGAAAGTATAGATAACAGGATGTTAGTGTGCTTGTAATTCTATTGCATTTCTGAAATTATTTGAAGTATTATAGTATTAATAGGTTTCCCCTCAAAATACAGTCTTACAAACAATAAAAACCTGCTGGCAGTGCTGGATGAATGTTTTCTGACCTTTGTGCGACTGTGAGGCTCTTGCAAACTGTTACTCTGACATAATTTGGTTTTACATTTCTACTTTTTGAAAAAGACTTCTATTGAAAATCCAGACTTCTATTTCACAGTAGATGGCACTCTAACACTACTTGTATTGAAATTCTTTGTTAGGAGGGCAAAGTATTACTATTTCCTCAGTGATCAAAAGTAGGTATTCCCTTTCACTTGTAGCAATGGTGATGAAGTAAACAACTGATATTTGATAAATATTTTTGGAATATATAAAATATATAATCTTTCAAAAAGGACTGTTAGCACACTTAGTTTATAATCGACGTGTGCAATAAGTTTCTACCATATTTCTGAAACTATACATTGTAGTTGTGGCTTTCATACTAAGAAAATACAGAACAAAAAGCACTAGAGCTTGATCTCATTACTGATTTTCCCTTGCACATATGTTTCAAAGAAGTTAAACTCCTACAGCATCTGTGGTTGTCATTCAGTGCCCATGAAATAATTCCAATATCTTCCTTGATTTAATTGGGCCTTGGAGCAAACTGTATGTGAAAAATAGGAAAGGGTGTGTGCATTATTTATTATTTTGAAGTTTTCTTTATAAAAAAGGCATTAAATTTTAGCCTGTGTGATATAATGTTGATTTTCTTTTCACTTTCAGCATTACAATCCCTGAAAAGCTAGAATATTTCATTAACAAATATGCAGAACATGCTCATGACAAATGGTCAATGGAAAAGGTAAAATCTACCTTCCTCTTAAAGCAAAATCATATTTTTATTTGTATAATTTTCATCCTTAAAATATTTTATTCTGAATGTTATTATTTTTCATGATGTTACAAGTTGGTATGTAGGTAAGATATACTATTTTCTTGAAATATATTTGCAGGAAAGTTTTTAAAATGCATATGAGTATTTCAAAATAGTGTTTAATAATTTCATATTTTTTTTGCTGACTTTTGAGTAAATATAATTGGTTATTGTTTAACAGTTTTATGGACCTGAATTTTCTTTTTTTTAACCAAATAAGCTCTTTATCCTTTTTATTCCTTTGTGCATTTTGTTTGTCCAATATTGAAAAAAATAGTTCCTCAACTCTAGTACAGTATTCTGCTTTATAAAAATCATTGAAAGAAAAATGTATCCATATGGTTGCTTTGGTAATTGTTATTTTGCAAAAAGATGGCATGCTGCATGATCAATATTTTAATTCGTAAATAATATAAATGTTGTTTGAGAAAATATTAGAAAGGAAACTTTAAGAGAACAGCTCTGCAGAAGCATTATTCAGTTAATTTCTACCAATGGAAAGGATTTTTCATAATTTTTTGTGCTTCCCCATTTTATCCTTCTTATTCAGTTTGCCAATGGATGGACCTATGGTGAAACATTTTCTGAATCTGCAAAAGTGCAACCACTAATGAAACAATATAAGTTACTGTCTGAAAAGGTAAGGAATTTGTTCATGCTTGATTGATGATTGCTGAAATATCACTGAAAATATATTGCCTTGTCTTTTCATTGTTTAAAAAAAAAAAATACTTACACTATGTCAGCTAATGTGTGGTTGTTGCCTTTCTCAAAATTCTGAAAAGATAGAGAAAGGTTTCATTTTATAATAAATAGGCCACTCAAACTTTTTCTCACAAAGCTGAATCTACATGGCATAACTTACAGTGAAACCAAAATGTCATATTGCCACTCTATTTTTGCAGTAAGGTCACACACTAACGCCTTCTTGCTTAGTGATTTAGGTTTAGCCTTTGTCTGGTCTCCAGCAGAAAACCACGACATCTGGAGAACTTTATATAAATGAAGCAATGCTGAATGAACTGGGTTTTTTCAGCTTAAAGGGGAGAAAATTGCTGGAGATGTGGTCTTGGTTTCCTGGTTCCTAAGCATTAGTTACAGAGAAGATGGATGGATGTATTCTCTTCACAGGGTGCACAGTGACAGGAGAAGAGATGATGGCAGTAAGCTTCTTTAGCAGAAATGCTTTCTAAAAATTCTTCTTATCTTGAGAGCTTAAATGTTGAAATAACCACCCAAAAAGGTGGTGAAATCAGCTGCATGTTGAAAGCATGATGCAGCAAGACCTAGACAACCTAATCTTGATTGCCCAGTTAGATACCTTATCTGAACTCAACAGAAGGTAGAGGCAGATGTCCAGAGATCTCTTCCAACACAGACTTGTTTATGATTCTGTGATTATGGTTTTTGGTTCGTGTAAGAGATAAAACACTGCATTACTCCTGATAATTTCTGCTCCACCCTTGATTTCATGCTATTAACACAGTTTTCCCTGAGATCATCAGCTTCCTGCAGGGCCAGAATTCTTTTCCCCGCCTCTGGAATGATAAATAAACTTTTTTATTTCTATATGATTTATTTGCATCATTTCAATAACCCTGAGCCATAATGGTTGAATTCAGCACATTTTTTTGCATCTCAGTATAACCAGAACTAAGTCCAATAGTTACTTTTTGCTCTGTACAGCATAAACAAGTTAATTACTGCATGTACTTTCTTCTAGGAGAAAGAAATTTATCGATGGCCGATCAAAGAATCACTCAAAACCATGCTGGCATGGGGATGGCGAATTGAAAGAACACGGGAAGGAGATTCCATGGCACTGTATAATCGGACACGTCGCATATCTCAAACCAGTCAAGTGAGCCACTTTCCTAAAAACTTTGTGTCATTCTGTATTATTAATAATAACTGCCTTTTGAAAGGAAGCTTTTCAACCTTTAGGGCTCTGTATGCTCATATACACGCGTATGAAAATAATGTCACACATAGGAAGAAAAGCCTGGACACTGTTCTTTTTAAAGCAAGAGGTACCTGTTACTGCATAATCCATAGAGCAGAGCCTGTCAATGCCTCTTTTCTAGCCACACTTCTTGTGTCTGTGTCATCCAGGAAACCTCTGTCACTTTTTATCCTCCTTTGACCATTTGTGTCTGTAATAAGCAAACCTCTGACAAATTTAGACAGTAAAAACAAAGAATAAAGACATGGCAATATTTTCTGGATGGGGAGGAGGGACAGAAGGTAAAAGAGAACTATTTATAGGTTCTAGTCTTCAATGTAAAAATAGGGTTGGAAAGCTAAATTAAAAGTTTAGTTTTTGCCTGAATTCACCTTAAACTAGATTATGTGAAATTGCTGAGAAAAAAAAGAATCTCTAGATAATGCAGAAATTTAATCAGAACTTGATCCTTGTTTATAGTAAGTTCAAACTCTAAATGAGTTCAAATGAAATTTTTATTTAAATGAAAGGGATTTGTGTCTGATAGCCATCTGACTTTGGGAACAAACTATGTTGCCCTTTGCCTAATTCTCACTAAAGTTTACTACCCCTGATATATTTTCAGCTGTACCACAAAAATCTTCTTGCTCTCTAGAGATTTACAAGTGACTTTTTCTTTAAATTTCCTAATTACTTTCAGTGTCTCCTAATGTAAACTTCTTCATATTAAATGCTTGTGTAACTACCCTGTTTTGCACATTTGTCATTCAGATCTCTGTAGATACAGCCCATGGTTACACTCCTCGAGCAATTGACATGAGCAATGTCACCCTCTCCAGAGACTTACATGTAAGTCAGAAACACCTAAAATACTTATGGTTTGTTTTACAATTTAATTTTGTTAGTTTTGCTAGTTTATTTAAAACAATTCGGTACCAAATATTACTTATTTTGATATTCTTTGTGTTTGATGGGGGCTTTTTGGTCTTTTTCATTGTTGCTCTCCCATCGTCTGTTTCTTAAAATCATGGTTCATGTTGAAAACCTTCGAAATTTTCTTTAGTCCAGGATTGGTTTTTTTGTGAACATTTGCCATTTTGAAGAGAATCCTGTTTAGAGAGCAGCATCAATTTTTTCGGTTTCCCATTCCCCATTTCTCCACCATCTTTTCAAAGCATTTTGTCAATGCTCTTTTTTTCTCTAAACTGAAGGAATTGAGAATCAGAAACCATTAAGTACTGTGAGAATAGAGAATGAAGGAATTTGAGGTAGGATTTTGACAGATGAGTCAGCAGGTTGCTGTTATTTGGACCAATGTATGTTTTAGTTGATGGTCTGTTGCTGTCATTAGATAGGATTTTTTTCATGGTGCTTGCTGGAGTATGGTGCTAGGTTTTACAGTCTGCTAATTTCCTGTGAGTACAATTGCAATGTAATGTAGGCGCATACTAAATAGCTTTAAATGAGTTAGCATGAGTGTTTGTACCAGTCTAGTGATGAAAACATGGTGTCCAAAGCTGACTACAATTTAGTCCTGAAACAGAGGCTTAACTTTGCCCATACTGAGCTTTTCCATATTGCAAGCAGTGGTAGTAAATTAATTGACTAACTGTGCAGTATATACTCTACTGTAGCTCTAAACAAATTCTCACATTGGATTTCCACTCCTTGATTACTGTCTTGCAGTTTCCAGTTTCATAGTTGCAGCAGTTTTAGATTGCTGACTAGCTTTAAAAGAATTTTCTACCAATTAACATCAGTAGTTTGCTGATCATTCCAAAGAGTTCATAAAATTGATAATTGAATAACTGCCTCTACCATTGTGTTGTTAAATTGATGAGAAAGACTCCTTACAATTATGACATTTAATGTTTCTATAAACTCGGTATAGTTAAAAGGCTTGGCAGACTTAGTTTAATGCTTAGGAAACAACTCATGATGTGAACATCATCATAATATTATGATGCAGTAAACCAAGCCCAGATGAAAATAACTATCCTGTCACAAGTCACATAGAAGGGGCATTGGGACTTCTGTTCGTCCCTTGCTTAGTTTTTTTATTCTGTACCCTCTAACTCTTGTCATTACTTGTAATTCCTTTGTAGCCCTTAGCTATTAGGCAGAGCTTGTTGGCTTTATGATTCATTTGCCCTATGAAGAGAGGTCTTCTTTGAAACCCACTTCAAAATCTGTTATTAAAAGCTAAGCAAATTTAATTCAAATGTAATTTCAGCTATTAATTGTCCTAATATAGATACTGAGGAAATTTATACAAATGTTGATTATTAATGAGATCTGAGTTTTAAAAATTAATTATGTGTAATTTTGAACATTTTTGAAAATGTTTAATACCTTTCAAGTTGGAGTTCAAGGTTAGGTAGCAAGACTTGTGCCCATGTCTTAAATTGTACGAGTGCAAAATACTCCTCATTTTGGTCTTAAGTCACCTGGTCACATCCTAGCTCCATAAGCAGCTAGGTCTTGCTCTAAAAACATCTTCATAGCACTCTGCTTTACTAGGTTCTATGAAAACACAGATTACTGTTCATCCTTTTAAGGTCCTAATTTGGATTATCAAAATACCAGGATCAGAGTGTGCATGACAGAAGGCACCTACCATACACAACAGAAATATATTATTTATTCAGTGGACAAATGTTCATGAAACAAATTGTCTTGTGGACAGATAAGTAATGGTTGAAAACTTGCTCAATTCATGAGTATTCTCACAAATAAAGAAATTGGTATTGAGAAAATACAATTACTCATTACTCAAAATCCTTACTGAAGATGAGAAAGTCCTTGTTTTCTGCTGAAGAGTTCTTTCTTCAGCACCAGGTTCCTGACTCATAACCATGCTGATTCTACCCAAATTCTATACCGCATTTTTTTCAGTAAAAACTTGTTTCCAGTGAACCAGTACAGTGTAATTGTATTCCACTTCCCAGAGAACAGAACTTGTTATTTAATATCAGCCAGAAACTTGTCCTTCTTGAGAGTTATTCATTGCAACCCACATCACTAAGTTCTCCATTTTCCTAAGGCTATGGCTGAGATGATGGCTGAAAACTACCATAACATATGGGCAAAGAAAAAGAAACTGGAGCTTGAAGCAAAAGGTAATGTTAATTATATGTATTTACAATATTTTAAGTTTTCTGTGACTGCATTAGGTCATGCATTTCAAAAAGTAAAAAAGAAGGAAAAGGAGCAACAAATTTAAATTGACAAAGAAGAAACAGTAAGGTATCTATTCTTGACTGTTATTTTTAGTGCCTGAAAATTTTTATAGTACCCATTGTAACTCTTCTTGTTTAAGTAGCCTACCAATTCAAATATATCAAGGGAAGGAAACTCAAAGGTTGTAAATAAATTTAAGCACATTAATCCATTTTCCTTTTAGCATTAATCTTTCAGACTATTACCCAATGGGCTATGATTTCATTTGTATTGCTTCTTTTATTGCAGGTAAATCTGAAGAGTGTTTACTAATTACTGCACATATCATGTGTTGAATTGACAAGGGGAAAAACCTAGAGCAGATGCTTGATTCCATATAAAAATTGCATGTGCTTCATGATCTCTGCTTATTTGACTTTTTTTTTCATCTGTTGTGTAATTTACTGTTTTTCATCTGTGTTAAAAGCATTTTTTTATTTGTAGTAAAGCTAATTTTTTTTTCAGGTATCACTATATTAGCAAATGGAGAAAACAAGCTCTCAGTTGCAAATTATTGAAGCTAGGGTTTTGCCTTATCTGAAGGTGTCTAGTTGTATGTTGTATGCACCAAAGTTGGTCTAAATTTGTAAAATTCCAGAAAACGCATATCAGTTAAGGTTTTACATAAAAGCAGAATTCTATTTGGAAGTGCCTTTGATAATCACTTTATATTTCCATGCCTTTAATTATGTTTCCCCTTTATATAATTTTTATATTATTCCTTTCCTGTAAAACCTTTCTCAGGATAAGTAGCCTCAGGATGGGCCAAGTTTAGGAAGCCATAGACTACAGAAAGACGAAACATTTCAATATTTCAACTGCATTTCACAGCTTTGAAAGCAGAATTTTGCCTATGAGAAGCACTTCAATGAGAATACTCTATAGTGTTTTTTGTGCTGTGCACTATGGGAAGGCTGGAGGTGGCCGTAGTGACTGAAGGCTTCTGATAGAAAGGTTTTGTACGTGAAAAGTAGATTGTCAGCTGAGCAAAACTGGGCCTTCAAAAATTCTGAGGGTTTTCCTCCAGTATATTCATATGTTAGTCTTTTTAATTTTTTTCCCATATGCAAAGAAGAAAAGAATAATGTGGGCTTATGTGCATTTTGCTGTCTTCAGCTGTCCTGTGGTACAGTTACATTATGTTGGTGATAAGATAATAAAATCCAATCATCCCAATGTTAAAGACTGTACTTCCTAAAACAAATCCAGACTAAACAAAAAACCCCAATCAACCATCAGACTTGCCCATTAGGTTTTCATTTTGCATTTTTTGAAAAAATCAGAATATGTACCTTAAAAAAATATCATCCAGTGGTATGTCTCCAATATTTTCTACAGGGAATTTGTTCTTTTTAAAAACTATTATTATTATTAGATACTTTCTTTAGTGTTTGTTTGTTTTTTTTTTCAGAGGTAAATCTTATCACTACCCCTGCAGTTTCCTGGGATTTCAGAGAAGTTGCAATAGGAATTTATTGTGTTGTGTTATGTGATAGTGATTTTAGAAGTTGAACTCCTGAGAATGTTGCTTTTTATGCAGATATTTACATTAAGAATCGCAACTTTATTTTCCTTCCAAATTAAATATCTACATGCAGTAGATATCAATACATCAGTTTTTAGTAAGCAATACAATGAAGTTTGTTCTTTTTACCTGTGGTTTTGCAGCGTTCTTTTGATTTTGCTGCATAGGAGTGAGAACCATGTTTGAATGATGTATTCTAATTTTCTGTCTTAAATTTATTACTATAAAGTAGAACTGCATCACTTTAATATATGTTTAGATGTTTGTGTATCTTATTAAACTTGATGAACTCTGTTATTAGAATGTTTAAAAGCAGAACTTCGTGTATGTTTATATATTTGTTTATGTATAGGTTTTCTTAGGAAATTATGTATTATTTATTGAAATATTTTCGTTTTCATTAAATGAAGTTGCGATTGTAATAGATGTTTGTAACCATGATGTTGTTAAGCATTTTTTTTCCTTAAGGGTTTTTTGCCATAGGTTCAGCATATTTAGCTTGTAGTTGCAGCAAATATGTTGGAAAGATGTAACCACATCTCAGTTTCTATCTGCATATTTTTTAAAGTTTGTGTAAAGAAACAGACAAGTATGTTGTTATTTCAGATTAGAATGTAACATGCTATGTATTATTGTGATAGTACTTTTACATACGGTGACTTACCATGTCAACAGATAACTCTTTAATTTTAATTCTCTTGATGCTCCATAGTAGGAGGAGGCAACCATCCCCTTCTTGTCCCTTATGATACACTCACAGCCAAAGAAAAAGCCAAGGACAGAGAAAAAGCACAGGATATTCTGAAATTTCTACAGATTAATGGATATGTTGTCTCCAGGTAATTCTCAGTTCAATATTAATGTCACAGAAGGTTTCTGATAGTCCTCAGTGGTCTGTTTTGTTTTGTTTTGTGGTTTGGTTGGTTGTGGTGGGATTTTTTGGTTTCTGTTATTGCTTGTTTTTTGAGGTTTCTTCTATCAAACCAGAACTCTGTGATTATTTTTTATCTTTCACTTCCTGGGAATAAGGATGAGCTCCTTCATATAAAACATTGTAAGGAAGAAATGAATTACAGAGTTAGTAGCAGGGGTTTTGGAAGGCATGAACAGAGTTCTCCAGAATGTATGCATGCCTTTTACCTTCCCTCTCAATATTGCAGCTTTTTCTTTCTGGCCTGTGTCCATGCATCCAACTGTTAGTAAACTTACTAGTTTTCTACAAGTGATGGAATTATTAAGTCTTAGTTACAGGTTCACACACATCTTCAAACACGTCTCTCTCTAAAGGAATTTCTAGACAATTGGTAAGATAAGACAGTTTTATTTCTAAATCATACAACTAATTCATTTCAATTGAGTTCATTTACAGTATTATTTTTTAAACAATCCACAGTGTAAATGTAATAATAGTGAATAGTCTGCTGAATAACATGCATAATTCATTTTAATATAGTGTATATACCTTCTAAATGTAACATATTAGAATAAATTTTTAATAATTTTGGAATCTTTTCTGCCTTATCAGCATGACTTAGGAAATCAGAATCTCTAGAAAAGGCTGAGCCTTGCATGGCTTAAACATTAGTAAGTTAATGAAACAGTCACTGAGATCAATTTAGGTAATCACTGTGAATTAGCCTTGCACATCTACCTAAGATCTGCCTGCTTCCATTCTTGTCTATCAAACATGAATTCCAGCCTGTTTCTAGAGTTCCACAGTTAATCTGATAATTTTGGTAAAATCTCACAGGTTAGCTGGAATAATTGAGTTTACTTCTGCTCAGTGCAGTAGGATGTACAAAGTGGGATGCCAGACAGCAAAGGTTTCTTTCCTTATTCACTGTCAATATGATCAACTACATACTACATTTTTATTCCTGTTAAATACAAGAGAAAAGTGGCTTTTAGGGTCTTTTGGGAGTGGCAGGTTAAGAGGGATGGTAAAAAAAACCATTAACTTGGACACACCCATAGTCTTGTAACTAATTCTTGCTACATCTGCACCCTCCCGTGCTGGTTAAATGCAGCCTTTTCCGCGATGTTAAACTCAAGAGTACTTGCTGCGCCTTTGATAGCTACCTTGTCTAAACAAACAAGGGCCTGATTCATGTTTTAATTTGGTCTGCTCACCACTCTACTTTCCATATATGCCTTGCTCCCATTTCTTTACAGTCTTTATTTGACAGTGACCGTTCAGGTCTCTGCACCCCCATGCAAAATGGCTTCAGGGAAGATAGAAACATTTGCCCCCTACCAAGCATGTGGCACTCAGGCCCACTTCAGCTGCTGGTGCAGAAGCCCTCACTCATCTTACTGACATGGCTCCTTCACATTAGCTGGAATTTTTTTACACCACAGCAGTCCCACCTCAGTGGCAGGCAGCTGGGACTTCCAGTTTCTGGAGTCGCAGACCCTGCTCTGTGCCCTTGACTGTCTGTCTGCAATGACTGCGACCAAATGCGCTTATGCCAGTCCCCTGCTGAAGCTGCCACTCTGGCCTCACGGTCTGTAGGGCTCATAGAGCTGCTCCCCAAACCTGTGGCATCTCTAACTACTGATTCTTGAGACCTTCTTTCACCTCACTTGTCACAGACCTGGGGGCACCTACACCCCAAGCCTGACTCCAGTTGCTGGCCCAGTATCCAGCTCATGCTGGCCTTGACAGTAGCTGCCATCCACTTCTGACAGCCGATGGAATAGTGAGTGACATTACACAGAGATACAGGTACTAAGGCATTTAATAGGAATATAGGACAAACTCTAGTGATAAGGTACAGGGCTCAGTCACTCAATTGATTTGACAGCTTACATGTGACCAGCTATTTTGAAGTCTGTTTTCATCCCTTCTGCGCTTTTCTTTTTATTCTTCCTTCCTGTACAATCTGTCGTTGCTTTGTGTACTGAGCTGCCTCGAATAATTCTCATGTCCCTTTCTCTTAGGAGTTCCAAAGTTCAGGCGGCCTTCTCCAAAGTTGTGTCTGAAGTTTCTTAATGGTCCCTTAGTTAGTAAACTTGAGAATTTTGTTCTCCAGCGTTGTTTCTTTTACATTTTGTCTATCAGATTTGTGTCTCTAGGCATATGCTTTAATTTAAAGCATAAATGTGCAATACACAGGCAATTATATTCTGTATATACACATTAGGTATACTTTTTAAACTTGCAGCCTAGCTGAGTACCAATTTAACTTAGTGCATGAGTCAGGGGGAGATGAGGTGTGACTGATTCCCTCACTGTTTAAGAATAGCTGTTTCATGTGCCATCAATTAAGCCCTGATTCTGCATAAACAAGGCTTGTGTCAGTGCCAGCTTGTTGCTAGGGATGTCATCCCATGATGTTGATTCATGCTTTGGAGTTTCATTCTTGTGGAAAGATGATGTGTTTTTTATATCAGACTAGTAACTAACATGGATGGAACATGCTGGAAAAGTGATTCCATCACTTTGTTTTGGTTTTCCTTTGCTTTTTCGTAAATGCTGCATAGCTATTCAAAAGTTTTCCATTGCAAGCAGACTTTTCAGGAAAAGTAATTTAGATTTACTTCTAGTTTGATTGTTTAAATCAAAGTATTTTTCCTCTTCCTAACTTCCTCACCCAAGAATCAGTCCCTGTAGGGAAATGTAAGATAGTACAAGTAATGGAAAGAAATTATAAGAATAGTGGATTATTTTGATTGACAAGTGTAATTTTTTTCCTAGCCATCTGGTTGGGAAATCTACTTGTGTCTTAACAAATTGCTCAAAAATCTAAGTAAGTGTGAGACTGTTGTTTGCATTAAACACAACAAAATCTTATATTAATAAGCACATGCTCATTACCAGAAAAAATTATGTCAGAATACATGGAGAGGTAAGACTGCTTGAAGTCCTTCTGTATGTGTAAAAATGTACTTGTTTCCTTTTACAGAGGACTTAAGGACCTGGAATTAGACACGCCTTCCATTGAGAAACGCTTTGCTTATAGTTTCCTTCAGCAGCTTATAAGATATGTGGATGAAGCCCATCAGTATATTTTGGAATTTGGTATGGTACCCCTTGCACATTTTTTAAAACAATTATTAGCTAAGATTTCTGATGTTATAAAAACAACCAGAGTTTTTTTTTAAAGATTGGTACATTTCTGGAGTAGTTTTCCCTTTAATTTCCCATAGTTGATGAAGGTCATGAATTTTGAAGTTACGAAACTGCCATTCATTCCAATTTCCCTTATTCATTCATCAGATTAAAAATTTTCAGCAAAAATTTATGACTTTCTTTTTATGAAAAAGAAAACTAGCTGCCTCCTTGCATTTATGCACAAAATTATAATCTCTCACATGTGCACAATAGTAGTTTCACATGTAATCCCTTTATCATATGTAATCCCTTTTTCAGAGAGCAAATGAAACCAGTCATTTGTACCATTCTGCAGTTTTCTCTTAAAAAGGGAATAGAGAAACATCTTCAACAAACTTCCACAATGGGAATGTTCTTGAATAAATATCCAACACATGTTTTGTGAACAGCACTATGAAGGATTTATCTTCTTTTGGTGAAGATAAAAAAATTGGAAAGTTTGGTGACCCAAGCCAACTTCTTACATGACCAGTAAAAGCCAAAAACACCTGGCCAGATTCTGCTTCTGTTGTGACCATTTTTGTTGCAAGGTTATATAACATATGTTGTGCCTTGTAGTCATAAATGCTGTGAAGGACAGTAACAGGGACATCAGGGAGATTGTTTTTTAGGTGAGCATTGATATATTCAATCTAGTTTTAATGTGGAAATTTGGCAAATTTAGGAGTTATTATATGCCATGGTTACTTACAGCAGCAAAAGTCTGGTCTTGATAACTCATCAGGCTACTTCTGCTGCTAATGCTTGATTACCATGGCTTCATCATTCTTAATTACATAAATTTGGGATAACTGCAAGAATGATAATGATTAAATACTGAAACACTAGAAACACTGGTGGAACAAGTACCGTTTGAGTCCCTCAATAGATTAATGGAAAGAAGACATTAAATAAATGAGAAATAGTTTGGGAGCTGTAAGAGATTTTATTTTGAAAGAGATTTTGTTTTTTATGGTAAGGGAGGAGAGAAGCAATTTAAATTTTAGTTAGATAGATCTAACCATTAATTTTGTTCTTTAGTACCAAGTTCATAAATAAGGAATGAGAATTCATTAATTCCATTTCTCCAGAGAACAACTGCAGAAAGATGTTTTATTAGAATCTGAGTTCATGTTTCGAAATTGTCACCTGTAACAGGAAAAGATAAGCACAGCACCAGAATTTTATCTCACAAAAACATCCATATCTCTTTGTACTATGAGATGCCTACACTTTTATGAAGATTTGGGCAGTTATTCTTTATACATTTTATTTGCTGTTACTTTTCCTCTAATGAGGTAGTCATAAAATGCCACTTTAACTAGTGCCTATACTGTTTGAAGTACCTTAAATCTACATCTAAGGATGACCAGTATTATTTGTTTATAGTGTACATTTCCTAAGAAAAATGCAGAGTAGACTGTAATTATGATACCTGACAAGAAACTTATATTTCTTCTCTCTGCAGATGGTGGCAGCAGAGGCAAAGGAGAGCAATTCCCATATGAACAAGAAATCAAGTTTTTTGCCAAAGTACAGTATATTTTTGTTTATTCTTTGTCAACATAGTGATTAACAGAAGTGAGAACATATTTTTTAGTAACTGTTATTGTTATAGTGGTGTTTTTCTGTGTTAAATTCATTCTTTTATTAATTAAAAACAGCAGTAATAAAAATAGCTTGAAAACAATGTGGGATGAAATATAGATGTGGGAAGATTACAAGACTATATTTTTTATTCTCATTATTTCCTGCTCCATGATATGCAGCTATTCATATGATGTTATTCAGAAGCTCCCCACATTTTCTGTTTTCTAGCTTAGTCTAATTTTGAAGATTTTTCTCTTTTACGATATTCAGGTGGGTTAATGTGAGCAATAGTTATTGGAATTAACATGGCTGTGTATCTCTCAGTGCCATGGTAGTTATTTCTCTTGTTTTAAAACCGTGTTGTTGTCTCATCACGGAGTCAAACAATGTCTGAGGTTGGAAGGACCCTTTACTTAGCACTTTCAGAGAGCCATGTCCAGACGTCTTTTGAATATGTCCAAGGATAGAGACTCCACAGTCTCTCTGCTCGACCTGTGCCAGTGCTCAGTCACCCTGACAGTAAAAACCTGTTTCCTGATGGTCTGAGAGAACCTACCATGTTTCAGTTTGTGCCCATTGACTGTGGTCCTGTCACAGTTGAAAAGAGCTTGGGTCCATCTTCTTTACCCTCTCTCTTCAGATGTTTACACACATGGATGAGATCATCCCTGAGCCTTCTCTTCTCCAGGTTAGGGTCCCACCTTCCTCATTCTCTTGTCGTTTGAAAGATCTTCTAGTTTCTTAATAGTTTTGTGACCCTTTGCTGGACTCTCTCCAGAATGTCAATGTTTCTCTTGTACTTGGGAGCCCAGAACCAGACAAAACACTTGAGATGTGCTCTCACCAGAGTTGAGTGGAAGAACCCTCTCCCTGGACTCTCTGACAAGCACTCTCTCTTGTTCAATCCACGCTGCTGTTGGCTACCTTTGCAATAAGATTGCATTTTTGGCCCATGGTCTGTTTGCTGTCCACTGAGGATCCCATGGTCCTTCTTTGAAAAACTGCTTTTCAGCTGATTAGCCCTCAGTGTATCCTGGTGACTGAACTCATTCCTCCCCAGGTGCAGGACTTCACACTTTTCACTTCCCCTTCCTCCTGACAGCCATGAAATTCCTCTCAGCACAATTCTCCCTTTTCTGTCACAATTTTACACATTATAAACCAAGAAAATCTGCTGTTGCCTTTCACACATAAAATCTTGTATGATATTTACCTATTCAAAATGCCTTTTGAATTTATTAGTGAGTAAGAAAACGTGACTGTTTGCAGCATTTTCTATCTCTGGTGTCATTTGCAGTAAGTTGTTTTTTCTATGCCTTAGAGTATTTCCATGTGGTATTATTTGTCAGGCTGATTGACTCAGAAGCTAGCATCTCACTCTCTTGTGAACCATGCTCCAAAAGGGAAGCTATTTCATATTTTCTTTTTGGCCATTTATTTTGGATCAGCTGCTGTCTGACACCTGTCTGGCACTGAGTAATAATCACCACAGAAAGTAAACAGAAAAACTTCTGTGGCACAAGCCCTTAGTAAGTGATGTTATTTTGAAAAATCTAGAAATAAGTGGTGTTAGCATGTTGACAGTTGTAGGTGAATTTTTTTAAACCTACATTAAAAGGACCAAAAAGCAATAGTTGTATTTGGTTATGTATTATAGGACAAATCTTAAATTGTAAGATAAAATTAAATTATACTTTCTGCCTTGTACTCCTCCTAAAAACCCCCATAGATAAGTCCCAGTGATAATGTAATTTTTTTTCTGCTGCCTTACTTGATGACATATTAAGTGCCGTGAATATTAAATAAATTCAGAGAAATAGCTATTAAAGAAAAAATCCAAACAGACAGAATTTTAAGACAGAAAAGCTGTTTGAAATCTCCTGTCTTTAGTTGTGACCTACAAAGTATAAACAGAACATAATAAAGAAGGTCCTGAGATAACCGCTCTTTCTGATTTAATTTCAGGTTGTGCTCCCTTTGATTGATCAGTATTTTAAAAATCATCGCCTGTATTTCTTATCTTCAGCAAGTAGGCCTCTCAGCAGTGGAGGTCATGCCTCTAATAAAGAGAAAGAAATGGTGACAAGGTAAAGCTTAAAATGATATTAATGTCTATGCATATGTGTGTTGGTCTTTAAAGAGCAGCAGTTGAATGTGGGCAAGTGAGAAGTGGGAGGCACAGAGATATTTTTATGTACACACAAATTAAGCATTTTAGCTTTAATTTCCCATTAGGAAAATTCATTTTATAAAATGGAGAGGAGTACAGAGTTATTATATGCTGTTTAAAAGGTGATGATTTTGGCATGCAGGGAACTTCAATTTATCCTTATATTCAACAGCAGAACACTTGCACAGTCTGTGGCACAGGCTATACAATTATGTATCAGTTTTCTGATATTTCTAACTGTTAGAAATAGGTATATAAAATCATTATTCCTGCAAAATTTTATGTTAGATTTATAAGCCAAACTTATTTGTAGCTGAATTTCAATAAGTATCATTATTAATGTCCATCATAAAAATAAGGGAGTTGCATTCTTTCTGCTCTATAGTTTTATAAATAGTAATGAGTAGTACTTTCACAGAAATATTTGATTCTTTCTCTGAAGTTACTCTTTTTTGCAGACCATCTCTCTAAGATGTTTTAATTTTATTTCACTTCTGATTGAATTGAAACCCACATTTCCCATTTAGTAAGGTGGATTACAAGCTTCACACAGGATCTCTTGAGTACCTGTAACATGGGCATGTATGATGGTTCCCTCCTTGGCTGTTCTTG